>NC_139384.1:89765000-92205000 GCF_054392235.1 Sus scrofa | reverse complement strand
TGGGGGTGGGAGTGGGGGTGGGGGTGGGGGAGATTTTAAAACAGTTGTATCCAATACCAAAGTCCCTGGCGACTGTTTTCTACTTCATCATGACTTTCTCTCCTCAAAACATCCTATCAGGTGATCTGGTCACACAGACACCCTCAAATAAACTCTCAGGCCCCATTTTATGAAAAGATCTCAGGCCGCCGATATGTTTTCTCATTTTGAAAGAAATGAGGAAAATCCATCATCGACAAATAGCCAGGGACCTTGAACTCAACCTGGTTGCAATATCCGGGCTGACTCTTCTGACACCATCTCCTAGGATTTCTTCTACCTCCTAGCAAATCATAAAGACCCCCAAGGCTGTGGAATGAAAGGCCCCAGGGAGTAGGCCTGGCCTCAGATGACCATCAAGGCACATGACACTTGGGATAGCTCATGGATGGCCCCCTCTGCACCTGAAAAGGGATCTGTGGTGGCTTTGGATGTGAAAGCACCAGGGAAACTGAATGGCTAAAACAAAAAGGACATCTCCAAGAGTTAGAGCATCCAAGTTCAAACTCTCAGGGATGTGGAAAGAAGGAGGCCAAGGGGAGAGGGAGGCATTAGCCTCTCTACCCTTCCCCCTCCCACCACCATTGGAAGAGTTCCATTTTTATGTATTTTGCATAACGAGATCCTCATTAAGATTTTATTTGGAGAGACTCTTCCAAGGCAAAAAAAATAATAATAATAAAAAGATAATAAAAACTGAAGGTCCATGACTTAGGGAAAGGAAGACTAACATAAGCTGAGTGCTTGGCACTTTTAAAGGCCCTGAGCGCCAAGAAGATTATCCTATCTCCAACCCCCTATGTATCTCAAAATAGAAATCAATATTAAGCTATAAAACACAAAACATACATGTATGGTGCAATAAAAATAACATATTTCTCCATTTGACTAGTTTCAGAAGCCTGGATGTGTTCAGCTAAAGCTGACTGAAAAAAATAAATAAATAAAGCTGGCTGTTCTCATTTTCCCACCCACCTCTGAACTGCTGCAGCCCTGAGCACAAGCTCACTCCTTCTAGGGGTTGATCCAGTGGCCTGGGCTGGAATCCTCTCCAGTCTCCACAGTAGCCCTGAGAAAGGAGGCACTGCCATCTCCGTCTTGCAGAGGAGGAAACCTGCATGCAAGTTAGGGTGGCATTAGGAACCAGCTCTGCCTGTAGCCAAAGTCCCAGCTTTTTCCCACATTCCTGGCTTCCACAAATCAGAGCAATATGATCAGAAGCCATTTGGCAGCACATATGTGCCTGGCACAGAGCAAGTGCTCAAGGAATAGCCCCCTTCGGTCTCCTCCCCCCGCCAGGTACCAGACACTTGGTCTTGGCCTCAGAGGACTGAGGCACAGGATGCCTGAACCAGGGTGAGGCTGCTCTCCATCTAACCCCACTGCCCTGCCTGGGCAGAGGCTTCTCCCATCTGACCCCCAACTCCTCTTCTGCAGGTCGCCACATCCCCCCCGAGCCAGGCCCGCCTGGAGCACTGCATGCAAATACAGCTGCTGGCTAGGACACACTAACTGAAGGCGTAGGCATGGACTTCGTCATGAAGCAGGCCCTTGGAGGTAAGGCCCTCGCCCTGCACCCCTCATGTGTTACCCAGTCCAGGCCCAGGTCGGAGGGGCCTCTGTGCACAGGCCCTGCCGCCTTAGCCCCAGGCTTGTCCCCCATGACCCCGCCCTCTTCCTCCCCAACCCATCCCTCGCAGGGGCCACCAAGGATATGGGGAAGATGCTGGGGGGAGAGGAGGAGAAAGACCCCGACGCACAGAAGAAGGAGGAGGAGCGGCAGGAGGCACTTCGGCAGCAGGAGGAGGAGCGCAAGGCCAAGCACGCGCGCATGGAGGCGGAGCGTGAGAAGGTCCGGCAGCAGATACGAGACAAGGTCAGTTCCGCCCTTCTGCCCACTCTAGAACGTAGCGGTTAAAGGGATCCCCCCAACCCTAGTCTCGGGCTTTCTTGAATCTTAGCTCTCACCTTAGACCTGGTTCTCTCTGAGCCTCACTCTTATCAGAAAAAAATGTCTATCACGGGAACACCCGCCTCAAGGCCCCTTATGGGGATTAAATAAGACAATGCACATAGGAAGTGGCCCCAAATGTTTGCTGCTGCAAGTCCACCACCACTTACCGGAAACCCTGGAGACGAGACAAGTTTGGAATCCGGAATGTGGGGACTTGGGGAAAGTCCCGTTGTGTCCCAAGCTTACACTGTTACAGTGTCACTCCCAGTGGGTGTGCAACAGCCACCCTATGCCAAATAGTTCAATCCTTGTTTGCTCACCCTGCCATAAATTAAAGCTATAAGTAGCCTTCCATCAGCTCAAGTCAAGTTTTGTCCCCAAAATTTGGCTGCAGGGAGAACTTCAGATCTTGGAGGATTTCAGAAGGGCAGAGAAATTATGTGAGCCAGTATTAATTTTAAAGGAAACCCCATGCTCCGTCTCTTTCTTACTGAACACCAACTGAAGACTGGCACAAACCCCAAGGATGGTATCCTTGGCTCCACTTTAGAGATGAGAGGCCTGAGGCTCAGGCAGTTCTCATGAGCTGCCCCAGCCTGTGTGCATGACCTTGAGACCCAGCTCTCTCCTTGCCCCATTCATGCTCTTCTCCACCCTCCCCCTCCCCAGTATGGGCTGAAGAAGAAGGAAGAGAAGGAGGCTGAAGAGAAGGCAGCCCTGGAGCAGCCGTGCGAGGGGAGCCTGACACGGCCCAAGAAGGCCATCCCAGCAGGCTGTGGGGACGAGGACGAGGAGGAGGAGGAGAGCATCCTGGACACGGTGCTCAAATACCTGCCCGGGCCACTGCAGGACATGTTCAAGAAGTAACTGGCCCTTCTGTCCCGTCCCCACTCCACTTGTTACCTTTTTTTTTTTTTTTTTCCCAGGTCTTTCTTTTCTTTTCATTCAGTTAAGTCTCAGTTCTGAAGGGGAAAACCTCAGTTGGCCTCTGCCCCTCTTCCCTGGCCAGGGGCTTCTCCCCCTCAGCATTCCTTCACCCCCCCTTCATCCCAGGGTAGCCAGCTCCCACCTCACTCCCAAGCTGCTTGAAGAGGAGACGACAGCTTTTCTCCAGGAGGGTGCGTTGAACCCGGTGCAAGAGACACTGGGCACCCCTCCTCTGGAAGCCTAAGGTCTATGCTACCATGGTAATCCCCATACATTCCTTCATGCTCCCCACTGCCAGGAGGACCACTGTCCCCAGCCAGCCAAAGTAATGATACATTCCAGCCCTGCCCAGCATGCTGACCTTTGACCTCTAATCCCCACTGGGGCCTCCAGGTCAGGGCAGGGGCGTTGAGTGGCCTGACTCTGAAGAAGGAAGTCAGGGTAAGCCTGCCCTGGGAGGGCCCACCCTGAGGCTGGTCTGTTCTCTTCTGGCTGGGCCTGGGTCTGGGCAGGAGGCTGGGGCTCTCCTTTCCACCCTCTAATGACACCTGGTCCAGGAGCACCCCTCCCCTATCCTGCACCCGAAGAGGCATAGCCCCTGCCAAGCCAGTCCCTCCAAATGGATCCTCTATGGACTTTAACTCATCTGTGGAGGGGCCCCAGGGTAGGGAAACCCCTAGGTCCTCCCCAACTCCACTTAGGTCCTGGGACCCCACTGCCAGGCTGAGCCCAGCTTGCCCAGCCAAGGGGCTGCCCAGGCCCCCCCCCCCAGAAAACACTTGGAGCCATTGGGCAGCGATGGCCAATGCCATGGGACTCCCCCATTGGTGCAGCCAAGCTGCCCCCATTCTTATCCACCCCTCTTCTTTACCCTGTCCTGTTCATGTGCTTCCAGAGCCCCACAGTCCCCAAGAGGACCCTTCCTGGCCAAATCCCCGAGCTTTGGGGGAGAAGCCAGGTCCCACTTGACAGAAGGTGTCTGTCCATTCATCTCACTGGCCAAGAACAAACTCTCCTCTGGGATGTGTGAGGCTGGAATTTGTTCTCCTCACTCCAAACTGTCAAGACCTGCTGCTCTGTCCACTGCTTGAGAACTGTGGGGCCATGGAGTAAATGAGAGAGAAAAGTGTGTGTTCAGGCATGAGTGTACATGGCAGAGGCTGCATCAGGAATTGTGTGTCCAGAGATTGTACAAATGAGCCTATGGTTAGAGTATCTTGAGATTTTGTATGTGTGTGTTAGTCATCATTGTTGTGTTAGAGACCATGTATGTTAGGCAGTCTTGCTTGAGGGGGTATGTATGAATTGAGATTGTCATGTGTGCATGCTAGCCGTCTCATGCGTGTTAGAGCTTGCATGTGTTAGCTTGTGCCTGTATTTGTTTTCAAAAATAGCATGTATGTCAAGAGTGATGGGAATGTGTTAGATGTTACAGAAGTACGTGTGTGAGAGAGTTGTCAGATAGGCTGAGACCGTTGAGTGTGTCTCTGTGGCTCTGAAAAGCCAATTGGGTATAAGATGTGTGCTTAGGGAGAAGGAACATAGGTAAGATGACCCCTCTTGGCCCCCAAACCATTTCATAGGTGGCTACATCCAACAGGAGACCTTGTCCTTGGCCTCGAGTCCTCCCACCCTTGGGGGGTTCCTGCCTGAAGTCCTCAGAAGTCCACAAGGACAGACCCAGGCAGTGCCCCAAGAAGCCATGCTGGGCCCCCACCAGGGCCTACCCCAAAAGCAGGGGCCAGGGAGGGGGCGACTTGCCTGCCCCAAAGCCCCTGCCCCATTGGCCCCAGTTTGCATTCTGCAGGTTTTCCATTTTAGTGAATTTATGCTTTTATTTCAGAGAGAGACACATGTCTTCTCTATCTGTTTCCAATAGTTAAAGCCATATCAGTTAGACTGCAATACTTTAAAGACGAGACAAAACAATCCATATGTTTAGGAAACCAGAAAAGTCCCCTGGTCTGTCCCTTCTCTAGGGAGCAGAGCCTCAGCAGCTCCAGCTCCCTGGACTTGCCCTTCTCCCCCACCCCCTCCTCTGTGCCCCTGTGTCCTGCCCCCCAGGGGGCCTGTGTCTGTGTCTGTGCCTGTGTCTGTGATGGGGAGCCACCTTGCACCCCTGTTGTCTGCTTGTCTGTTTCTGTCTGTTATCCTGGGCAGGATGGTCATTCTCAGGAGCCCCAGGGTTCTGGGGCAGAACAGGCAGGGCCTGGTCCTGGGGCCCCAGGCCTCCCCAGACCCTGTGTGTAGGCCCCACCTGGACACAGGGGTGGACCCCAAGTGCTCAGAAAGGTCTCCCTCTTGACAGGGGCCCACAGACCTCAAAGGTGGTGCCAGGGCACAGAGAATGCCCAATGGGCAGCAGGGACAGAGGCCTAGGGATCTTCAGATGAGCAGGGGGACCCAGCCATGCAAGACATCCCAGGAAAGCCTGAGGAACCCCAGATCCTCAGAGGGCATCCCTCTTGGTCTCCGCAGCCCCTCTATACCCCCCCAGAGTGGGCTCAGGGCTTTTCCTATATGAGAGTGCCTTCTGGGCTGGCTGGCTTAGTCTGGTGCACATCCTGGACTCCTCCAGACTCCTCCAGTCTGCTTCTGTGCAGCAGGACTGGAGGTCTTCCTGGAGGTGGGGACAGGAGGAGAATTTCTGCCTGGGGCATACCTGGCTCCAACCACTGCCAGGTGATTGCTTTGGGGTCCACGGGAACATGAGGATCATCATTCCTGGCACAGACCTCACTGAGGAGAGAGACTAATATGTGACCTAGAGAGGATGTCACATGTCACACACTTAGAGGGCACAAAATATGTGTGAGGTGCTCTGGCAGGGAAGGGGGTCCACATGAAGTACTGGGGGCAGGAGGTATATCAGGCCCACCGATGGGAGGGGGAAGAGTGAGTCACACACAAACGGGGCAGTGTGCATGTGACACGCTTAGGAGTTGGGGGCAGGGAGGGAGCCACCCTAGAATTCAGCGAGTACACACACAGAAACAGTATACAAGAGAGATGGCCCCCAGCTAGAGAAACAGCAAAGAGCAGTCATTGCATGTGGGTGAAGAGAGAACTTCAGGGAAGTTGCTTGCCACGGAAGGCCACTGTCATGCTCTGTGCCTGGGGGCTGACTGCCAGAGAGTAGGGAAGGATGTGGGATCTCCTGTGCTGGACACTGGCGATGGCCAGAATTTCCACGCAGGTACATCCTCTGCTCTGGCTCCAGAAGTTCCTGAAAGGTGTCCTTAACTACAGAGGGGTCTCCTCCAAGGCAAGCAGGAGATCAAAAGACTATCCCAGCGAGACAGTGAGTGGGGAGGGCTCCAGAGAGAAGGAAGGGGAACGAGAGACAGAACAGAAGTACGTCAGTTCAGGCTCTTCTCAGGTGGAAGAGCTGGTGGGCCAAGAAGCCACCCCTTGGCTAGAGTAAGATGGGGCAGACCACCAGCCCCAAGAGCCCCCAACACTCAGCTGACAGGATTGCCCACCCCCCCCACCCCACCCAACTGCTCCATCCTCCTGGGGTCCCGCAATCCCTCAACTGCACAGGGGACTGAGGGGGACGCAGACTGGCTCAGATGACAGGATGTCTCTTGAGCCTGAGGACATGTCTCCCCCCCTCCATGTCCCTCTTGCCCCCTTTTCCCACCTCCTTCACTGGGGAGAGAACAAGAGGTGCTCCTGCTCGCCCTCGGGTGGGGACGGAGGTCCTAGTGTGACCCAGGTGAGGATGACCATCCTGCTCGCACGGGGGGGATCCCTTTCCCACATCTGTGCTGTGTCCTTGTTGCTCTGCTTCCTTTAAATGTGTCAGTGCCTGGGGGGAGGGGAGGGGTGCCCCCCCGACCCCCCTGAACCTGACCAAAAGCCATGGCTGTTGTTCCCCCTTTGTATGATGCAGATGCTAAGATGTACCAAACCAACCATGACAACAAAGAAAAAACCTTGTACAGCACCTCTTGGTCTGTCTTCTGTCCGTCGGCACCGCCAGGCCTACCAGCTGAGATGAGGCGGGAGGGCAATCCACAGAGCTCAAGAGACCCTCAGAAAACCTTCAGTTTTACCTTTGCTTCTGGCCAGGACACTCTGGTGGTGATCCCAGACCCAACCAAGAAAAGAGTCAGGGCTGGCCCCAGAGATCCAGGGCCACTCACCTGCCCTTTGAAACTAAATGACAACCCCCAGAACTTGTGGTCTGGCCTGATTGTACACCCCACACCCCATCTCTGGCCACTTCCACCCCCCGCCCCCGCCACTGCACTCCCCCCCCAAGCTCTTTGCGTGGGGCTTCCTGGCACAGAGTCAATTTGATGGGTAGGCAAAGGTCTGTCACTGGTCATCCCACCCACATTGTTGGAGTTCCTGCCTCTGCCAGGCAGTGTTCAGGAGGCAGGAGACACAGAGAAAGGATTCCACTCAGCATTGCTCCTGGACACAGACACATCCCGGGCTTTGTTGAGGACTCAGGATCAGAACACCCTCGGCTGCCCTCTGCCATCGCCCTGCCTTAAGCTAGGCCTCTTCTTCTCTCTGCTTGGACAGGCACCTCCCATTCCCCACTCACAGATCTCCTAGCCTCTACCTCCTACCCCCAACCCCCTACTCCACCTAAAACTTAGATTTAGCCATGTCACTCCCCGGCCCAAGACCCTTCAGTGGGCGGTTGAGGACAACCTCGAAATGGTCAAAATAGCCCTGTGTGATATGGCCCCAGCTGGCTAGATCAGACCCACACCCAACTCTGCAGCAAGCACCCCAGGTCCCCACAAATACCATGCTATTTTGTGTCTGCCCATTCTGTTCCCTCTGCCTGAAATGAAAGCTATCCTTTCCCTCCCTGGTGTACCCCTAAATTCTCAAGATCCAGCTCCAAGGTCACCTTCTATGTGAAGCCCACCCTGACACAGCCCTGCCCCTCTGTCCACAGCAGACTTTTTTACTGAGTTCACACACCCCAGAGCATCATGGTTGAATGCTCAGACAGTGCTGGGTTTCTGGTGGGTTCTGTGGCCCAGCACAGTGATCTTGAAGAAGCCACTTAACCCCTTGCCAGTATTTGCTTGCAAGTAAAATGGGATAATAAGACTTTCACCAGGGCTGCGAGCATTGAATGGGGTGCTGTCCACTCACTCTGAGCACCACACGCCATGTATTCAATGAATGACATGCTGCAAATTCTGCTCTAATTGAGGTTGTTGCACATCTTGCTCACTTGGGAGCTCTATAAGGACAGAGCTGGCTGATACCCCGAGGCCTCCCAGCAGTCACCCTAGAATCTAGCTTACAACGAATGGGTGCTCAGGAGCCCTAATGCTGATGATCTCCATCCCCTCCACTTGGTGGCCACAGTCACTTTGTTCTTAGCTCTCTGCATTTCCTGGGCAGTGCACAGAGAAGAAAACATGACCCCTCCCTCTTCTATGCCCTAACATCATCCCACTCCCCACCAGTCCTCCCAGATCTGCTCAGGAGTCTGGGCTTGTGCATTACAGGTTGTAGGTCCCCTAGACTCTTGGAGTCTGGGGAGCTCAATGTGCAGTGGGAGGCTGTGTTAGTTATCTATTGCTGCATAACACATAACCACCAACTTAGTGGCTTAAAACGGTACATATTTATTATCTCACAGTTTCTGTGGGCCAGATGGGCTGAGTCCTCTGCTTCAAGTTCTCTCACCGGGCTGCAGTCAAGGTGCAGGCCAGGGCTGTGGTCTCATCCTGAAGGTTCAGCCAGGCAAAGACCCCCTTCCAGGCTCACATGTTTGCTAGCAAGATTCAGTTCCTATTGGATTGAGGGCCTCAGCTCCTGGCTGGCTGTTATCCAGAGGCAGTCCTCCATTCCTAGCTATGTGGACCTCTCCATTAGGGCAGCTCATAAGATAGCACCTTGTTTCATTGATGCGTGTAAGCCACAAAGGCAATAGAGAGCACTGGCTAGTAAGATAGAAGCCATAATGTATGTAACCCAGTCCTGGAAGTGACATCCCATCGCCTTTGTCATAGTCTATTGGTTAGAAGTCATGGGCCCCACCTATAGTTACAGGGAAAGGAATACACAGGCTACAAATACTGGGACAGGAATCACTGGGGACATCTCAGAGTCTTACCCCAACAGAGACAACGCCCCCTTCACTACAAAGGAGCACCAGTTGAGCAGGGCCTCATTGGAGCCAGACCCCAGGCCTTTTCAGCCACAGGGGGTGGGAGAAGGGTCTTAGAGCAGGGCAGGGGGCAATGGTGGGCTCTCCCAGAGCTTCTGCCAGACTGAGGCCATTCCCAGAGTTGGGAACTAGGTTCCGAGGGCCTTCCAAGACTGCGGATGGGAGAAAAGGAGACACAAGGGCTTCGGGTTTCCCTGGGAGTCCATCTGTGTGCTCCAGCAGCAGCCCAGCCACTGTCCTCTCAAGGCCCAGGTCCCTCCTCAGTAAACAACCCAGTACTGGGCACTCAGGTATTTCTCCTCTGCCCCCCTTTTCTCTCCTTTACACTTAGTGGCACCCCAAAGCTCCCTGGTGGGACATGCCAGCATCCTCTCACTTTTGGTCCTGAATGTCTTAATTCCCTCAGTTAAATAGTGCTTACTGAGCTCCTACCACTTGCAAGGCACTATACTAGGCACCACCGACACCAATCAACTGCTCTTTCTGTCTGGGAATCTATCCACTAATGGAAGAGACAGGCAGATAACTATACCAGCTACCCACTGCAACATGTACAGTGATACAGGCAGAACTGCGGCACTTGAGGAAGGCTCCCTGGAGGAGGTGACATCTGAGGTGAGTCTTAAATGAGGAGGAGCCAACCTGGTAGAGAAGAGCGGGACTCCAGGCAAAGGGGCTGGCATAGTCTGACACGGGTAGCGGGAGCCAGGGAGGTAGAGGTGGGGGGTGTCTGCAGGAACTTGAGTTCTTGGTGAAAAGCTGAGAGCCTGGGGACATCAACTAGGGTGGGCTGTCACACAGTGGGCTCTCCCTGTAGGCAATAGGGACCCACTGAAGGCCCTCGAGCAGAGTTGTGACATGATCAGACATGCAGATTGAGGCAGATTGTCATGGCTGGGAGGAGGATGAACCGGGAACCTGGGGAAGAGCTGGTGCGATGTCATGGTCAGAGATGGGGAGGCCTGAGCTCAGGCAGTAATGAAGGAGAGGGGAGAAGTAAGCAGATCAGAGGGCTGTAGAGGAGGACAGATTGGCAGGACTTGAGAAGTGGATGTGAGGGGCACAGAGAAGGGAGGGGTGTAGGTTAATGCCTGCATCTGTGTCTTAGGTGGTTCCATTCTTCAAGATCTGCGATGTTGGTAAGAGACAAGTTTGGAGGAAGATAATGGGTTTGGCTTGGAGCTTCTGGGTTTGAGGTGCCTGGGGAGAGTCCAGTAGGGAGTCTTGAGTGCAGGAGAAGCACAATCCATGTGTGCAGGGTGCCTGTCCTCAAATAGTGATGTGATGACCATTTACTTCACCACGGGGATCAAAGCACAGGGAACCAAGAAACCTAGACTGGGAAGAGGATTTAGAGTCAAAGCCATCCTCCCATGCAGCTCAGGGTCCCTCCTGGGCCATCTTTGGTAGAGGGCACTCTGCTCGTGATCCCTGCAGGGCGGGAGAGCGCCTTACAGTAGTACAGGCCTTTTCTTTCTCCTAAACGGAAAGCTGCCAGGAGGCAGGGGGTTAATGAAGCCTCCTCCGGCATCCCTTTAATTGACTGCAAAACCCTGCTTCCAGACCACTCACTTAGCACTTGTAATTAATTGGGGCCTCTTGCCTGATCTGAGAGATGATTCGATACCCCCCAAGGACAATGTTTTCTCCGCCGGGATCCTCCAGCTGGAGCCGTCTCTGCACACTGGACCCTTCATGAACACTACCCTGGCTGTGAAGGCCGACTCCTGGGTGATCTCAGGCAGGGCATTTCCCCAGTCTGGGCACAGAGTTGAGTGGTTCAGGCACATAGTACAGGTTGAGTGGGTTGGGCCAGGGCTGATACTAACCTCTCTTTGGGCCCCAGGCCTAGGGCATCTACCCCATCCTAGGGTGGGCTCAGTGGTCTCCACCTCCCGGCCACATGAATTCCCCACTGCTCTCCTAGTGAGAGACACTTGGCATGACCTTGTCTACAAGAGGGTCAGGACAGCCCATCTTAAAGTACATGGGGCAGGGGGACAGAGCTTCCACTTACTAAACCCCTCCACTGTATGTCCTCCACAGAGCTGAGTGCTTTAAAAGCACCATCTCTGCTCATCCTAACAGGACTCTCAGCGGTCAGGATTATGCCTGATTTACCCATGAGAACACCGAGGCTTAGAAGTAGAATGAGCTCAGGCTTTGGTTTTCAAACAAACCTGGCTTTGAATCCTGATTCTTTCTGTCCTATCTTGGGCAGATGACTCGGTTTCTCTGAACTTTTGTTTCCATATCTTTTCTTTCTTCTTTTCTTTTTTTTTTTTTTTTTTTTTTTTTGGCCACAGCATGCAGCAGATTGATGTGGGATCTCAGTTCCCAGACCAGGGATTGAACCTCAGCCACAACAGTGAAAGCAGCAAATCCTAACCACTAGACCACCAGGGGACTCCCTGGTTTCCTTATCTTAAAAAAAAAAAAATGATGAGTATAATAATGTTTAACTCCACTACCACCATCAGGGTCTCTGAGGGAATTAAATAAAATAATGGCTATAGATGCCCTAGCACAGTGCCTGGCACACAGCAGGTACTTTAAAAGTGACAGCCATTACTGCAAAATGCTACTATCACAGACTGATGAAGACAAGTAAGAAGAGGTGGAGAGGAAAAGAGGGAAAACATGTCGAAAGGAGGAGAATTAATTTCCATAAAAGTCCTTAAGTCATTCAAATAGCAAATTGGGAAACCCAGATTGATTGCTTAATTGATGATTACTTTTTAGGGCTGCATCTGCAGCACATAGAGGTTCACAGGCTAGGGGTCCAATCGGAGCTGCGGCTGCCAGCCTACGCCACAGCCACAGCAATGCAGGATCCAAGCCGCATCTGCGACCTACACCACAGCTCACCACAATGCCGGATCCTTAACCCAGTGAGCGAGGCCAAGGATTGAACCCTCATTCTCTAGCTGGATGGACTCTAGCTGGATTTGTTTCCACTGAGCCATGACAGGAATTCCAGAAGCCTAGATTTTCACTGTCATCCAACATAAGCTGAGCGGTCAGGGTAAGAAGTGAGAAGGGGGTCAGATGGGAGTAACTCTTTTCTAGGAAGCTCTCTTCAACTCAAAAGAAACTTAGCAATGTGTATTAGTTATCCATCACTGTATAACAAATTACCCCAAAACTTGGTGCCTGAAAGCAACAACCATTTCTTTTCTCCCAACAGTTGCTGTGGGTTTGGGAGTTCTGGAGTAGCTTGACCAGGTACTTTGGGTTGGGGCCTGTCATAAATTTACAATCCAAATGTTGAGCTGGGGCTGCAGTCTCATCTGCAGGCTTGACTGGAGCTGGAGGATTCACCTCCCAGACAGCTCACTCACATGGCTGGCAAGCCAGTGCTGGCTGCTGGCAGGAGGCTCCCTTTCTAGCAGGGCCTCTCCTGAGGGTTTCTTGAGTGTCCTCACAATATGACAGCTAGCCTCCTCCATAGTTAGTGATCCATGAGAGCCAGGTGGAAGCTGCCACATCTTTCATGACCTGGCCTCAGTTGTCACCCACCATCACTCTGCAAGAACCCTGTTGGTCACAGAAACTAGCTCTGATCCAGAGTGGGAGGATACTGCACAGGACATGAGCATCAGGAGGAAATATTTGGGAAGTCTGGGGGGTATCTTGGAGGCTGCCTCATTCACAGTGCATAACCTCACCCCACTCTCAGCCCCTGGTCAACAAACAGCCCTGCATTCACCCACCCATTCTGCAAACTCTTCCCAAGGACCTCACCATGGCCAAACCCTGGGCTAGGCATTGCCCTTCCGACATGAATCTGACAAGGTCATGGGAGTCCAGATACGCACACCAACAGCAAAGCCTGGTGAGCAAACATTTGGATATTCCCCATCAGTCCTGGTTTCAAGCCTGGCTTGTCAGGCTGAAGCCATTTGACCTTAAGCACATTATTTTCCTTCTCAGGGCCTTCATACAAAAGGATAATAATATCTACAACTACCCAGTAATTGCAGCAAATGTGTTAAAGTGCCCGGCACATAGCAAGTTCTCAATAAATGACAGCTAAAACTATCAATATTATTACTCTAAATAAATGGAGACTGCACTCCCCAATCCAGGCAGCTGCCCCATCTAGGCTTCCCCTGCCCCTGCCCAAAAGAAGATAGGGCTCTTGGACCCCAAGGCTGCCCCCTGGGTCCTGTCTGTCACCTCTTCCCAAAGGCCTAGCTGAGCCCCACCTTGGCTCCAACAGCCAGAGGCTCCCTGGCTGCCAGCCCTAATCAAAAGCTCCAGCAGAGACCTCAAATTGATTTGCCATCGTTTAGCTGGGAAGTGAGAGCTCTTCTTGACTCACGGCCAAGATCCATTCTGTGATAGCAAAGTAATCACCTCCGTGGCGGGTGTCCGGAGACTGTGATAAAGATCTAGGACAAAAAGTCTCCATCCTACCACCCAGAATCCGAGCCTCACTGCGCCTCACCTCTGGTTCCCATCCCTCCTACTGCCTGTGTGCAGCCCACAGTGTCTGTCCTCAAAGCCCCACCCCCCACCCCCATGCCCCACGTCCCTCCCAGGTCCTCCGAGTGTGCGCGTGCGCACACACACACACACACACACACACGCTATGTGTGGCCTAATGCATTGAGTGGCATTGCAGACAGGGGGACTTTCTGGGGATCCTTAAAACATACTGATGCCTGGTTCAAGCCTCCAGACATTCTGATTCAGTTGGTGAGGGAAACACACAGGGCACTGGGATTCTTATCTGTTCTCCTAGTGGTTCTAATGGGCAGAGAGTTGGGGAGCTGCTAGTCTAATGCCCACAGCAGTGGCTTCACCTGGATGCACGTCCCTCCACATTCATTTAGTCACTCGACACTTGTTTCGGGAGCACCAACTATGTGTGAGGCACTGTTCTAGGAGCTGAAGAGACCACCCAGAACCAAGTCATTGCCCTCATGGAGCCAACATTCTGGTCAAAGGAGGCAGACCAGAAACTAAAGAATAAGACAAATATATAATATGCTATGAGAATAAGTACTTGAAAAGTCACATGTGGCCAAAGTTACCTTTGTTTGACACCTGAGTCATCCACAGTCCAGCTTTTCACAGCTGCCCTGTCTCTGGTTGACCGGCTTCTGAGCCTCAGCCAGAGCCTTACTGAGTCTTCACCTCAGTTATACAGTGACCCCCAACTATCACAATGACTCCAACCCTGGCCACATATTAAGCCCTGACACCAGGAGAGGGGAAGATTTTGGGGGCTTTTTTTTTTTTTTTTTTGGTTTCTTATAAAGGCTGCACTCATGACACATGAACGTTCCCAGGCCAGGGACTCAATCCAAATTGCAGCTGTAACACACACCACAACTGCTGCAACACTGGATCCTTTTAACAGGAGCGGGAAAGTTTTAACCCCAAGGACAGAGAAGCCCTAAGTCTTGGTAATCCCTAGCCATTTGCTCAGGTCCCCAATGCTCCCATGAACCCAGCACCTCCTGTGGAAAATCAAGCCTCTCCAGCCCTGCCACAGATCCCAAACTTAGTTCTACTCTCCGAAACTTTCCCTATAGAAAACTTACCGGGTTTTCTAAGGATTCTTACTACTAGTATCTAGAGGCACAATAAAACAGATGGATTAAACAGATGGGAAAGGCCCCCAAGTGGTAAGGTTGTTGATGCTAGAAGGTTCCTTGGAGAGCACTCCACTTCATCCCCTCATTTTTCAGCCAAGCCCAAAGAGCTTACTAACATGCTCAAGGTCACACAGCGAAGAACCAGCTGGAAATCCAGGCTTCCTCTCAATCCAGTGCTCTCTCTGCCACCCTATCCTGCCTCCATAAGAGAGTATAGGGAGTGTTACCCATCTGGTAAAACAACTCCCAGAATTTCCTTTGGGAACCCACTCTTCCTCTGTTCTCTACCCAGGATTTGGGTCAAATCCAACCCACTCCACACCAAGTATTCCCCCAGCGCTGTGATCAGTTGGGAGCTAGATTCAGGAGCCAAGCGAGGCAAGGCGGGGCAGTGAGGTTTGCTGAGACCTGGAAGCTTCTCTGGTACCCTTGAACCTGGGGACTAGGGGGTGGGAGTGGCAACTGCCATGTTGTCATCTCTTGTGGGCTGAGGACTAAGCCAACCTGCGACAGAGAGGAGATTTGAGAGATGAAGAGAAATGGAGTTGCAAGGACATCCTCTGACCCTCAACTACATGGTAACTAGAGGAATTTCTACCTGCGTTTTTTGGGGGGTTTTGTTTGTTTTTTTCATTTTCGGCCACTCCATGGCATATGGAGTTCCCGGGCCAGGAATCAGATCCGAGCCACAGCTGCAACCTATCTGTATCTGCGGCAACAGTGGATTCTTTAACCTACCATGACAGGCTTCTAGGGATCAAACCTGTGTCCCCATGCTGCAGAGACACCACCAATCCTGTTGCACCACAGCAGGAACTCCTACCTGTGCTTCCTTTTTAGTTTCGTTAAGTCAATAAATACCCTTTGTGCTTAAATCAGTTTGGGTTGGGTTTCTATCACTTGCAGACCTGACAATGCAGACAGGAACCCCTTTCTGGCTCTCCCAGAAACTCTCTTACCTGCATCAAATCACCTGTTCTCTGACCCCCACCTACCATTTGCTCTCGATCTCACCCACTCTGAGAGTTTCACAGAGCATAGTCCCTAAACACACAAGGTTCCTGCTTCTCTGTTCCTCCACATTGTGATGGACAGAACAATGTCCCCCCTTCAAGGATGTCCATGTCCCAATCTCTGGAACCTGTGACTCTGTTGTTACTATACACAGTAAAGAGGAAGTAAGCCTAGATGAAATTAAGATGCTAATCATTTTACCTTAAAATGGGAGGTAATCCTGGATTATTCAGTTGGTCTCAATGCAATCACCAAGTTCCTTAAAGAAGAGGGAGGCAGAAGGGAGAACCAGAGAGATGGCAGCATGAGTGGAACTCAGCCCAATGTTCTCGACTTTGAAGGTGAAGAAAGTGCCCAGGATCCAAGGAGAGCAGAAAAGTTCCCAGAACTTGGAAAAGGCAAGGAAATGGATTCTCCTCTAGAGCTTTGGGAAGGAACCAGCCCTGTCCACACTTTGACATTAGCCCAGTAAGATTGAGCCCCACTGGATATCTGATCTCCAGAATTGTAGGAGAATTTATGTGTGCTGTTTAAGCCACTAAGTTTGGGGTGATTTGTTACAACAGTGATAGGAAACTAATGCATACATCAAAGGACCCTGATGTTGCATTTGGGAAACTGGTTGATATTTCATTTCTTCCTGCACCTCTGGTTGATCATTTACCGTTCGCCATCTAAGTCACTGGAATAGCAAGACCGACTAGACACCTGACCCTGCCCTTCCGGGCTCCCCAGCCAACTGGGGGCAGGGGACAGATATGCAGTCAGCTCTGATGGACGGTGCCAAGTGCCATGATTCAGAAGGGTGTGGGATGCTTTGAGAACCCATAGCAGAGGCACCAAACCCGCCCAAGGCAGGGAGAAGGGACATGTTCAGGAAGCATTTCCTGGAGGAGTCAAAAACTAAGCTTATAACCTAAAGCAGGGAAAGGCATTCCCAGGAGATGGAACTGCATGAACAAAGGCTCAGAGTGTGAGAGAATGTGGCATCTCATAAGCCGGATGCCAGGAACAGCAACATGCAAAGGGTTGGAGGGGTATGGAGGCAGAGGCTGCAGCAGAGACAGAGCTGTTTAGAGCTCAGAAGGCCAGGATGGGCATGGACTTCATCCACAGGTGTGGGAGCCATTAAGAATTTTAAGCAGGAGAGAGATATGGACAGGTAGCATAGAGGATCAACCAGCAGCTTAGAGACCAATGTGGAGACTCCAGGAAAAAAGGAAGGGTGTGTGAAATAGGGCACAGCGGAGGGGAAGAGAATGGAGAAGGAGATACTGGAGAGCTAATGAAGCATTGGAACAGGCTAGGTGTGGCTTGCCCATGGCAGGTCTGGGAAGGAACAGAGATGGGAACGACTGCATTTTCTGGTCTGCTCTAGTGGGCAGAAAGTGGCGTCCCTTCTCTGAGATGGCAGCACCACTGAGGCGGAGCAGGCTTGAGGCAGGGGATGAGAAGAGGTAGAGTCGGGAGTTCCCATTGTGGGTCATCAGTAACAAGCCTGACTAGTACCCGTGAGGGTGTGGGTTCAAACCCTGGCCTCACTCAGTGGGTTAAAGATCCGGCATTGCTGCAAGCTGCAGTGTAGGTCGAAGATACGACTGGGATCCTTTTTTGCTGTGGCCATGGCTGGCAGCTGTAGCTCTGATTTGATCCCTAGCCTGGGAACTTCCATATGCCGCGGGTGTGACCCTAAAAAGCAAAAAAAAAAAAGAAGAAGAAGAAGAAGAAGAAGAGGTAGAGTCAGTGGAACCTGGAAGCAGCCCCAGGAGATGTTCAGGAGGCAGCTGCTCAGCAGACCGTCTGAGCTCGAGGGAGGCAGCTGAGTCATCAAAGATGAGCTTCAAGGCTCTACCAGCGGACTGGCCAGGGGATAGTGGGAAGGAAGAAGAGGAGACGCCTGGGCAACACAGTCACTTAACAGCCTTCTCTACAATATGGAAGCAGGAAGCCGCCTCAAGACTACAAAGAGAATTGGCAGGATACTCAGAGACAGAAGGGACAGGGACCGAGGGTCCAGTAGACACCATAGCCCCCAGCCCAGCCACCATGGTAGCCAAGGAGCACCCCCACCCTGCGCAGGATGGCAGGGTACTTTGGAGAGGCCTAGAGACCAGCTCAGACGCCAATCCACCTCCCTGCCCACATCCAAGGAGGCCCAGGACACCATCCCCTGCTGCCAAGGAAGTGCTAGTACCATGGTGACAGGTGTATAGGCTGGAGAACTCCCAACCTCAGCCTTCCCCTCATATAATAAGAAGAAGGGGTTCTCTGGTCCAGACAGAGCGGAGCCAACCCCATCCCACCTCCCACAACTCCCACAGTTGTTTTCTTCCTTCCCCGGCCAAATTCACCATCCTAAAGAGCATTTAATAACTGGCTGCCAAGTCCCCTGGGGACAGACTAATGAGGCTGCCTCTACTTCCTCCAGGGCCTGGGGCTCTGAGCCCAGCCCCTCCCCGCCTACTCCCACCCCTCCTGTCAAACCTCCCACTCTTTCCCACTGAAGCACTCAGGCCTGGGGGCCTCCATCTGGGCCCCAAATTGTCAGGCTTTAGATGAGAAAGAGCGCTCCAGATTCCTGGAGAGACGATAAGATGAGGGAACGGCCTGGGGCAGGGGATCCTGAGGCCAGAAAGCCCCCGCCTGTGCCTCATATTTGAGTGTTCTCAGATCATTTGCTGAGCGGCTGCAAGAAACAGGCAGCACAGCCCACCCGCTGCATTTCTGGGAGGCATCAGGCTGCAAATGGGTCTCTGGTCCCCAGCACAAAGAACCGGGGCTTGGATGTTAATCGGATGTCTCTGCCTCCCAGTGTGTGACCTTGGGAGAAGCCTCCTCACTTCTTGGAGCCTTGGATCTCTGGTACCTAAAATGGGGACAATGATAACTTCCCGCAGGACGGATGAAAGGAGGTCATGTATGTAAAAGCACTTGACACAGGGCCTGGGGCCCAGAATGTTCACAACAAATTATATGCCAGAATGTTTCAAATTGCACTCCTTGGCAAGGTGAGGTATCCAATCAGGATGTGGCTGTTGCCCTGGAAACACAGGTTTCTCTGTAAAAGGGTCAGTGGATACCATGGGGACTAGCTCCCCTCTCTGTCTTCCTCTAGGCTAGTTCTTTCCCTCCAAGGATTGGTATTAATTCAGAAAACCCTTTTTCCTTCTCTTGCTTAATCATTATGAATTCCTGGAGGGCTTCCTCAGGAGGGGCTTGATGATTGAGCCCAAGGATCATGGAAGCTCAGATCCTTCCATTAAACCTCCTTAGTCCACACTGCAACCTGGACAGTGTGGGGAGGAAATAGGATGCTACCCACCACCCCAGCCACAGGGCTGACAGTGACTGCACCGGCACACCAGCAGGGGCTGTGGTACCCCAACCTGTGCTGCTGCCTGGGCCACATTACCTTCTGTAAAGGACGGCATGAGGGTTTTCCTGATCACCTGACTTCCCTCAGCCCTGGGTCATAGGAGACCAATGGGCAGGTCTGTCTCCACAGACCACTTTGTGGGCTACCCACCTCTGGGGTTCTATGAGGAATACCCCAGAAGACCTTGTTCATCCCTGCATCCCTATCCACTAATCAGAGCGCTTTTATACCAGACAGAAGCTTCCACACATAGGCTGACTGCCAAGAAAAACTCACAAATACTCCCTCCCATTTATCTAGCCATCTTCCCCCCACACCTGCTTGGCCCTGGCATTCACTGAGTGTCCCCAGGATAAACTGAGGACGGGGAACTCTATTGCCCCTGGGGGCCCACTATGTACATGAGAAAGATGGTGACATGGAGGCTTCAGTTAATGGAGAATCGGTCCCTCTGGGTGGCTAGCATCTCTCTACAGTATTGGAAATACGTGCTAAATACATCCTTAGGTGATCAAAGCAAAGGCAGAACCTATTATAAATGAAAAGGGGTCAAAGGAATGTCTATTCTTATTTGTTTGTATTCCCCAAACAAAACTGGAAGGATACACAAGGATCTAATATAAGAGTTTATTTGTGGTGAGGGGTTGAGAAGAGGGTGGATGGCAACGGGCGTGGGAGTTTAGACTTTTCATTCTGTTCTGTTTTGCATTGTTTTGATTTCTGAACTCTAAGAATCATTTCTCTGTTTAAAATAAACAAATTGAAAAATGTTAACTAACAAAAGAGGAAAGCCCCATTCGTGTCCAGCTGACTGTGGCCATGCAAAGATGTGGGCATTGCATTCCTGGAGTTTGCAGTTACTCAGAAAAAAAAACAGAACACAGGAGTTTAACATGAAATGCCCCATTTAAAATAATTAATTAATTAATTTTGCTTTTTAGGGCTGCATCCATGGCATCTGGAAGTTCCTAGGCTAGGGGTCTAATCAGAGCTACAGCTGCTGGCCGACACCATAGCCACAGCAACACGGGATCAAAACCACATCTGCAACCTATACCACAGCTCACAGCAATGCCAGATCCTTAACTCACTGAGAAAGGCCAGGGATTGAACCCAAAACCTCTTGGATCCTAGTCAGGTTCATTAACCACTGAGCCACGAAGGAAACTCCAAAATGCCCCCTTTTTAAATGTTTGTAATTATTGTTTCATTAATACAACACATAGTTTTCACTTGTTAAAATCACTGAAGTTGGGGTTCATCTTACAACTGCTGGCATGTCAGAGTTTGTGGGCATTTTTTTCCATAATGGTACATAAAATGGAGGCATACATTGCAATCAGTCTCAGTTCATTTGATGAAATAATACAAAAGTGGTGATGTAAAGAGATGTTTGTTCTCCAGTGGCCCAGTGGGTTGAGAATCCAGCATTGCTGGAGTTCCCATTGTGGCTCAGTGGGTTGAGAACCTGACACAGTGTCCATAGGATATGGATTCAGTCTCTGGCCTCACACAGTGGGTTAAGGATCTGGCATTGCTGCAAGCTGCGGCGTAGGTTGCAGTTGCCGCTCAGATCTGGAGTTGCTGCAGCTGCAGCTATAATTTGACCCCTAGCCTGGGAACTTGCATATGCCACAGGTGCAGCCATAAAAAGGCCGTTTTGCCCCAAATCAGGACAAACCACCTACAAAATTCACTCCAGGGTCAGCTGAGTCTTCGGTTGGCAAAGCATGATAGCTCGACGTCCCTCTCTGCTCAGTCCTGCTTCTTTCCCTTCCCTTCCACAGGTGTTGATTCTAAGAATAATTTTTAATAAATATCCTGTACACTAAATTCTGACACAGAAGCTTCTTTTTGAGAACCCAACCTGTTACATACAGTTGGTACCAAAAGTGGGTCAGGAAAGCAGACACTGGGATGAGAGTTTGGAGACAATCACCTGCTGCCCAGCTGGCAGTGCACCTTCCCCCTTCACAGATAGCCTCTGGCATGAGTCACCCATTAGGATGGCAGCCTGGGAAAGAATTCATCAACTGGTGAGATGCATTTGAGAAAGAAGGTGAAAGAACAACTATAAGAACAATTGAATTGGGTGGCTATTGATAAACCCAATTGATCTGGGAAAAGAACAAAAAGCAGAGTGTGGTTAATTGGCAATTAAAGGCTAAATGGGAAAGCCAGAGGCCCTTCTGTAGGCACTTAAAGAGGTTGTCATCTCCCTCTGCAGAGGGCAGAGAAAGCAAAAACTCATCCCAGGCTCTTGAAGAAGGTTCCATTCCAGCCAAGGTAGGTCTGCTATGCCATGGTTGGGACTCCAGTTAAGAAAGAGTGGATCGCTGACACATGAGGTGGGAACATCTGGATTGCCTGTCCAGATCCCCTTGAACCTTCTGAGCCTGCAGAGGGCCTGCCCCGACCTGCTGGGGCCTAGCACTCCCTCTCCACTTGCAGACCACAGGGGCCATGTCTGAACTCAGGATCTGGAGCAATAACTGGGGTTCAATTGCAGCAGAAATCAGCTATGGATATGTTGGGCCTGATCAGGAGAGACAGAGGTTAAGTCCCAAGGGAGTGGCAGCCCGTGGTGAACATGGGACTGGATTTGGACAGAGAGTGTTCAATCAGGAGGCCCAGATCATATGGTTGGATAATGGGAGTTTTTAACAATTTGGGAGCACTCTCTCAGGATGCAGGATTTAATACCCTCAAGCATACCCCAGGAGATGACTCAAACTCACTACCGAGGTGACTCCTAGAAACACGGGAAAAGCAGTGGCCCAGGTGAAGTCAGAAGCGCCACAACAGATGGGGGAAGAAGGAATTAACAGGCTCAGAGAAGTGGGCACACCGGGGGAGATGTACGGTAAGACTGGAAACCGCCGCCTGCCACAGAGGCCCATGTTACCCACGGTACCCAGAAGACAGACAGCTCAGCCAGGCTGTGAGGAGTGTGCTGGCTAGCAGGTTCTCTGCATCACTTGGAAGTTCAGTGATGGCTCTTCCCTGTAGGCTGGGGCTGGTAGGAGATGCTGTTACAGAACTGGGCTGGTTCACAGCAATGGGGATGATGGGAACATGAAACACAGAAGCCATCCAAAGGCAGAAGGGCAATTTTGTGATGAATGGTAAGGTGGAGGGGCAGACAATGAGCCTGGCCTACAGAGAGTTATGGTTACTAGCACACAGCATCCTCAGGACAACAGAGATGGGCTGCCAACAAGGGCACTACTCTATCTGCAAAATCAAATAAAATCAAGGATGGAGTTCCCTTGTGGCTCAGCAGGTTAAGAACCTGGCATTGTCACTGCTGCAGCTTGGGGGGCTGTTGTGATACAGGTTTGATTCCTGGCCCAAGAACTTCTGCATGCCTGCAGGCACAACCAAAAAGAAAAAGAAAAGAAAAATAAAATCAAGGATGGGTGGAGGAGACTGACAATAGTTTTTGTTTGTTTGTTTGTTTTTTGCTTTTTATGGCTTCACCTGCAGGATATGGAAGCTCCCAGGCTAGGGGTCGAATCTGAGCTGCAGCTGCTGGCCTACACCACACACAGCTCATGGCAACACTGGATTCTTAACCCACTGAGCAAGGCCAGGAATCAAGCCCACATCCTCATGGATACTAGTCAGGTTCATAACCCACTAAGCAATAATGGGAACTCCTGAAGGGTGGTAATTCTTATCTTCCCTCCATGTAACTCATTGGTCTGGCCCCCATGGAAACCACAGATGACCAGAAATGTAACAAGTGGCAACCCCAATTGCAGGTGCATTGCCAGCTATGATACAGCTGCTAGAGTAGATTAACACAAACACAGGTACATGTTATGAAGCCATTTGTTTGCTAAATGTATTCTCTTGGTCCCAATCAAGAAAGAGAATCAAAAAGGGTACACATTCACAGGGAACAAATGACAGTATACAGTCACCACTTTCACCAAGGCTCTATCATGGTGGTCCTCGATCAGGACCATTCAGACGGGTGGCAGGATGTCACTTTGATCCATTACACTAACCACAGATCCATTACACTGACCACATCATGCTGATCTGGCTGATGAACAAGAAGTATTGTTGTTCTTATTGTTCTTACTGGAGGCCAGAGGGTAAGAGGGAAAACTAATAAAGATCCAGGAGCTCACCACCTCAGTGCTATTTCTGGAAACCCAATGGTCTGGTAAATACTGAGACATACCTCCAAAGTAAGGACAAATTATGTCATCTTTCATCTCCGTCACGGAGAAGAAAACACATCACCTGATGGGTGGGCCTGGAAAACACATCACCTGATGGGTGGCCCTGGGACCTGGGAGTACTGCTCCAACCCCATATGCCAGGTGACATGAAGAGCTCCACACAGGGGATGTCACTTGGATTACCTAAGCAGCTGGGTGGTAACTGGTGATAAAGCTGAGTCCCACCCACGGGGTTGGGGAGGGCAGACATTCAGCCTCAATTTCCTCAGCTCCAACATGAGACCTAGAAGGATGCAGCTCGTCGGTCTTGTGGAGCTTCAAGGTTGGCACATTTGCACGGCTCCTGGCAGGCAGACACCTCTCTGCGAATGCAGCCATTACTATTCAGGAGCCATGGAGCTAATCAGCTTCGCTGCGGATGCAACAGGAATTCGCGGTCGGTGACTGGCCCGAGGAGGGGAGGAGAGGCTAGAATATCTCATTTTGACAAATGGCTTTTGTTTACCCACGACTGACAAACAAACGCTCCACGACATGTGGCTAATCACCTAAAAATAACTGCACATATGTTCCCTCTGAGGAGTGTTCCTTGCTAACAAGCACGGGGGCTGTGGGGCGCTGGGGAGGGGGGAGGTTCTGTGCGCCTCTCCCAGCACCCCTATATCCCTGCAAGAGCACCCCGGGAGGCTCTGGACACACATCTTCCAACTCCCCGCATCCAGCCTGCCACCCAGCTGCATCAGTCCCAACGAGCCAGCCTTCCCTCTGTGGACCCAGCCTTGGCCCCCAGCTGCTCTCCCAGGTCAGGCCTCAACACTTCCAGCCAGGGCTGAACCCTAGTCTCCTCACTGTCCTCCCAGCCACACCCTGTCTTGCTCTGTCCTGCCCCCTTAACTCACAGATCTGACCACCCTGCACCTCTGAGGCCCTGCTGACCTCACTTTCCCTGAAGTGATGGCCTAGCCAACAGCGCTCAAACCTTCCCAGTACCCTGAGCCCACCCCAAACTCTCAAGCCTCCAGGCTTTTGCAGGTGCCTGAAGGAGGGCCGCTTCCATTTACACCAATGCCTCAGTGCTTTCAGCCAAGATTATGGCCTTAAATGACGTCTATGCCCACGACAAATAAATGTGGTCTTCTCCCAAACTCCAGGCCCAAGTGTCCGATCACTTACTGGATGTCTTATCTTGGTTGTCAAGGAGGCATCTCAGGAGTTCCCATAGTGGCCCACTGGAAACGAATCCAACTAGGAACCACAAGGTTTCAGGTTCAATCCCTGGCCTCACTCAGTGGGTTAAGGATCTGGCGTTGCCATGAGCTGTGGTGTAGATTGCAGACATGGGTCGGATCCTGTATTGCTGTGGCTGTGGCGTAGGCCAGCAGCTGTAGATCCTATTGGACCCCTAGCCTGGGAACTTCCATATGCTGTGGGTGTAGCCCTAAAAAGCAAAAAAAAAAAAAAAAAAAACCCCAAAAACAAAAAACTGGTCACGTCCTAGGAGTTCTCTTGTGATACACTGGGTCACTGCAGCAGCTCAGGTCACTGCCATGGCACGGGTTTGATTCCTGGCCCAGGAATTTCCATATGCCATGGACAAGGCCAAAAAAGAAAATTGAAAAAAAAAATGCAAAAGTTAGTTGAGAACTATTAATTCAGTGGACCTATTAAATACACTACCATCATTTAATGCTTTAAGAAAAAAAAAAAAAAAAAAAAAGGAGCTCCTGTCATGGCTCAGTGGAAATGAATCTGACTAGCATCCATGAGGATATAGGTTCGAACCCTGGCCTCGTTCAGTGGGTTAAGGATCTAGCACTGCTAGGAGCTGTGGTGTAAGCCTAGCCTGGGAACCTCCATATGCCCGAGGGTGCAGTCCTAAAGAGACTAAACAAAACAAAACGAAAAAACAAATTAGTTATATCCAGTCCCTCCTCTGTTCCAAATCCTCCAGCAGGTTCCATCTCAGAGTCAAGCCAAAGTCCTACTCACAATGATGGTGGCCAGAACTGGCAAATAAAAACACAAGACACCTTAAATAAATTTGAATTTCAGAGAAAGGCAAATTTCTATGGGACACACTTACATTAAAAAATTATTTGTTGTTCATCTGAAATTCAAATTTAACTGGGTGTCCTGTATTTTTCCAGCAGCCAGACACAAGGCCCAGGATGGTTGGGCCCTCCTCCCCTCCACCTGAATCACCCCCACCCTCCCCTGCAGCTCTGGCCACCAGCCTTTCCCCAGGGCCATTCCAGGGATTCTTCTATCTCAGGGATGGTTCCCTCCACCTACAAAGTTTTCCTCTCCTCTCTCTCTCTCTCTTTTTTTTTTTTTGCTTTTTAGGGCCACACCCGCGGTATATGCAGGTCCCCAGGCTAGGGGTCCAACTGGAGCTACAACTGCTGGCCTACGCCCAGCCACAGCAATTCGGGATCCAAACCAAGTCTGTGACCCACACCACAGCTCACCTTTTGGCCCCACTCCCTTGCTTCCTCCAGACTCTGCTCAAATGGCAAGGGTCACCAAGGCTGGCCCCAACCACCCAAAACAAAATAGCAAGCACCATGACTGCTCAGTTTCATCTTTCTCTGCAGTCCATGTTCCCTCCCACCACAAAGTCGTCTCCTTGAAGGCAGAGATTTGTCTGTTTTGTTCACAACTGTATCCCCATACTTAGAACTGTGCCCAGCACACAGTAAATCCGCAATAACTATTTTTTAAATGAATGATGTCCTGGCTGTCCCCCATCAGGTCACCTGGCAACTCCTCCTCAAATCGTAGGGACAGCTGCATGGCCTCTCCTGTGCCAGGCTCACCTAATCACATGTGGGTGCTCCAGACAGAAAGCGTCGCCCCTCACCTGTACTCCCATCGGCTGGGGCTGCGCCTTTACTCAGCACAACCCAGCCTGTCCTCGTTGTTCCCGCACCCATGGCACCAAAGAACTGCAGGTGTGTTGGCCACATTTCCTGAATTAAAAAAAAAATGTGGGAGTTCCCATGGTGGCACAGCAGGTTAAGGATCTGGCATTACCTCATTTGTGGCACAGGTCACAACTACAGCTCAGATCTGACCCCTGGCCTGAGAACTTCCATGTGCCACTGGTCCAGCCAACAAAACCAGAAAAAATAAACTGATAAGGCCAAGCAATGTGAAATGAGAACCATGAGACAGACGATTCGAAATATCTGGGGGAAATCCAGGCACAGAGTCCCTAAAATCAACAGCTCTCCTTGCCCTATATGAGAGCTATTACCTCTCCCCTTACAGGCAGGCATCCCCACTAGTCTAGGAGCACCCCAAGGGTGGGAAATGTGTCTCATTCCCCTTTATATCCCCAGTGCCTGGTCCATGCCAGCACATGGGAAGTGCCCAGTAAATGTGGATGGATGAATGAATGAATGAAGTGCACATTTAAGTGAGTGAAGAAATAAATAGCTTAGGAAACAAAGAGGATTCTGTTCTAAGGTGCTTCTCCGTAGGCACGGGTTTGAGCCCTGTGGTCCCTAAAGGTAAACAACACCCCGCTGTTTAGGCTGCTGGGGAAAGAAGGATGAAGGAGGGGTGGGAGGAGATGAACATGGCCTTCCTCCCTCTGGTTCCCACCCCACAGAGCACATCACATCCCGATTATCTCGGAAGCCCTGAGAAGTGGCTGTTATGCCCCTCTGGTCCAGATGGAAAGACTGAGCCCCAAAGGATGGAGCCACGAAGGCCACACCATAAGGGCCAAGAGGAGACGGGCCTGGGAGTCAGCCACTACTCATCCTGCCTCTGCAACTGGCCCTGGGTTTCAATGACCATCAGAGAAGGGGAGTTCTGTTCCCCGGATGCTTTTTTGCACAGTCCACGGTGGTCCCCTGAGCAGGGAGGAGGGACAAGTCACACTGCACAAGACAACAGACCCTGTCACTTTGCTCCCATTTTCCCTCTGAGCGCCCAGGGGAACTGGTCTGGCTCTCCTCCCACATCTGCACTGTTCCCCCCTGCCACTTACCACAGTTCCCTGGCTGGCCCCCACCAGCTTCGGAGCCAGCCCAATGTAGGCGCCTGCCCTGAATCATCGCATTTGTCTCAATTTTTTTTATATTAATATCATTCTGCACTAATGAGTCCAGCCCACTTGGTCCCAGCTGGAGCCTCGGATGTCTGCTGATTAATTGGTACAGCGCTTTGAGAGGGAGGCGAGGGGAGGGGAGCGGGGAGAGAAGGGGGGGAGGGGAAGGAAGAGAGGGGTGGTTTCCAGAGTAGGAACAGGTTTCCTCTGCTCATCAGTGCCTTCCCCCCTGTACTTAAGCCTTTAGCCAGTTATGGGGCAGAAACTAGAAGGCAACTCCCTCCCTGGCTGTTACTGTCCTCAATTCAGAAGGAACGAGACATGTGGACCTTGCCCCAGGATGCAAAAGAGTGGGCCAGAGGAGAACAGGGCGGGCTTCTGCCTCATCCCAGCCCTGCCTGGTGTTGCCTAGGGCCAAGCGTTAGCCTCCCTGAGCTTCATTTTTCTCATCTGAGAAATGGGAACAAAAATCTCAGTAGAGCACACTTAGTTTAAAGCTTTTGAAAACTTGGCTTCCAATTCCAACTCACCCATTTAGGGGCTGGGTGGCCTTAGGCAAGCCACTTAACCTCTGCAAAATGCAAGCATTAATAGCAGCTACCTGAGTTGCAAAGATTGAATGAGCTCAGGAAGATGCAGTTCTCTAGCACCCAGCAGGATCCAGTGCCAATGACCTACTATCACCATGTCCAGCAATAGTTAATGGATAAAGCAAAGCCTATGACTCCAGAGGTGGAATATTACACAGCTACCAAAAAGGATGCACAGAAGCACATGTGGCCCAGGAAATGTCCATGTACAAATGCCTCTGCAGTATACCTATTTGAGGGCATCTTGTCTCCCTTTTACAGAAGGAGTATCCAAGCCACAAAGAAGGGACTTGATCTGTCCCAGGTCACAGGATAAGTTCACAGCCAAGCTGAGAATTGAGGGCAAGGAAGACCAGCCTCAGGATGCAGTCTTTCCTCTTTGCGACAATTCCTGCACATCAAATTTTAAAAATGGATTTATTGAAGTCATGAGCCTGTAGGCATTTCATTCTGGTTTCTGTCCATGTGCCCGTGATATTTCTGTGCCATAGATAATCACTTTTTAAGGCAGATAATAATCCCTGTCCTGTGCTCCCCACCCAGCTGACAAGTAGATCAAAGGAGCTAATGGCTGTGTGAGGGCTTTGGGAACAGGAAAGCGCTGGGCCCAAGGGAGCGATGGTCAGCATCATTACAGGACGTGGGCGGCTTGGATTAATATTACACATTCATTCATTCATTCAACAAGCATTCATAATGCCTAAAGGTAGATGTCCTCAGCCTAGAGATACAGCAGTGAACAAGAAATGGTATTCCTGCTGCCTTTTGGCGGGGGTGGGGGGTGGGGGGGGAATCCTCATGGGCCAGGGATCACACCCGCACCACAGGGACCCAAGCCACAGCAGTGATGATGCCAGATCTTTAACCTGCTGAGCCACCAGGGAATTCTGACTCCTGCTTTCTTAGAGCTGACACCCTTGTGAGGAGACAGACAATAGACAAAACAGATACAAGTACTACCAAGGAAAACACAGCAAGACAAGGGCTTCGGGGGAGTGAGGCTCTTTTGTCTATAGCATCATGGAAAGCTTCCCTGGTAAGGTGACTTGGAGGCTGAGTTTTAAAAATACAGAGGTAAATCATGCTATCAAAAGGAAATGCATTTCAGACCAAGGAAACAGCAAGTGCAAAGGCCCTGGGGCAGGGGTATATCTTTGATGTTCAAGTAATAGCAAGGCCAGCCAGTGTAGCTGGGGTGAGTGAGGGGAAAATGATAAGAAAAGGGGTGCAGTGGGGATACAGAGGATGTTGAGCCTTATAGGCCGTTGTAAGAACTTTAGAATTGATACCGTTTCCATTCAGTGTATCATCTTCTCATTTGCCATATTATTTACATTGCCTTTACCTTCCAACAACTTCCCACAAGGATGTATCAGAAAGTTTAGATAAAACCAAACTCGGTGTGGCATTAAGGCCTTTTGGAGTTCCAGCCCCCGTGTAACTTTCCGGCCTCCAGTCTCTTTGCTCCCTAAGCCCCCTTTCTCAACCTCTCCGTCCCACCTTTATGCCTTTGCCTATGCAGTTCCCTCAGCCTGACTTCGCTCAGGCTAACACTTCACTAATATCTGGTGACACCTCCTAGGTGTCAGGCCTTATGGGAGGTGCTGGGGAAGCAGGAACAAAACTGTCTCTGTCCCTGCTCTTCTGGCTTCTAGCAGAGAAGACAAACATTAACAAGGAAAGTGTGGGGAAATAAGTGTGTGACTTTCATGAGCTGTGGGGCCATGGCAACAGCCAGGGTCGCCACTCTGTGGTGTGTGTGGGGGGGGGCGGGGGTTGGGGTCAGGGAGAACCAGGAATGAGCAGGAGTCAGCCTGGAGCCAAGGTGGAAGAACAACCAGAGGAGAGAGGAAGAGGCTGGCCTCACACAACGCCATGGAGCAGTCCAGGAGTCATCTGGCCTTTATACTGAGGGCTGTTGAGGGCTTGGTGACTGGAAGGCTCCCTGACTCCCCACCTGGCACATCCTCTGCTGCCCAGCTTCCTCCTGGGTGCCGGAGCCAGGCCAGGAAGGGAGCTCAGCAAATAGGCAGCGCCTGCCCAGCTCAGCGCTGGGTAAACAGGACTCTGCCCTGCACCTGCCGCCTGGGCTCAGCCCACAGCTGCACAGGGATAAATATTTGCCTCCAGCCCCATCTCTCCTAATGAGGGTTTGGGTGTCTGCCAAGCAGACCTGGCCCAAGGGGAGCTGGCAGGAAAGGGGCCAGCATCAGGGAACCCTAGTGTCTCACTCTCTGGGGCGATAGGGTGCAGGACCCAGATCTGCAAGACCCACAGTCCAGCACACCCAAAGGTCTTCACCTGTGCTTTAGTGGGGTCTCGGGAAGTCTGATGCCAGGAAAACAAGGAGAGAGAGAGACCCCAAGAAGGGCAGCCCACTGCTTCTCCTGGCCACAGAGTGGCAGCCAAGTCCTCTCCACCTTCTCACTCATTCCCCATTTCCTTCCTTCCTTGCTGGTAGGAATATATTAATTTTTTTTTTTTTTGGTCTCTTCGTCTTTTTTTTTAGGGCCGCTCCTGAGGCATATGGAGGTACCCAGGCTAGGGGTCACATTGGAGCTATAGCCAAAGGCCTACGCCAGAGTCACAGCAACACGGGATCCGAGCCACGTCTGCAACCTACACCACAGCTCACCACAACATCGGATCCTTAACCCACTAAGCAAGCCCAGGGATTGAACCCACAACCTCATGGTTCCTAGTCGGATTCATTAACCACTGAGCCACGACAGGAACTCCAGAATACAGTAATTCTACATCAAGTAAGGGGTAAGGAAACTGGAAAATTATGCCCCTCCCCTTTGTGCCTTTTGAATGTTTTCATCTCATGCATTATTAGGTATTCAAATGAGTAAACAGGAGTTCCCTTTGTGGCTCAGTGGTAACAAACCCAACTAGTATCCATGAGGACTTAAGTTTGATCCCTGGCCTCAATCAGTGGGTTAAGGATCCAGCATAGCCATGAGCTGTGGCAGACCAGGCTCAGATCCCGCATTGCTATGGCTGTGGTGTAGGCCGGCAGCTGCAGCTCTGATTCGACCCCTAGCCTATGAATACGTGTAGTCCTAAATAAAAAAATAAAAAAATAAAGAAGTGAATGAGTAAACAAAATTGGAAGGTAATATGTGTTCATAATTTTGAAAAAATCAAATTGTAAAGAAAAGTGAATCCATTGAAAATAAAGCCCTCTGAGCCCTTGATCCTGCTTTCCAACAGAACCTCGCCTTAATGTAGGGAAGGTTTCATTGTGGTTTCAACAGAAAGAGCATCATGTGGCACATCCTGCTCTCCTCTATCGACGTGTGTACCCAGGACACCTCCCCACACCACACACCCGGGGCCACCTCGAGCTTCTCAGCTGCTGGAATTTATTCCGTGGTCTGGATGTATTGTGACTCATTACACAGTCCCTTTCGATGGGCATTCGTTTCCAGTTTGTTGATCTTACAAATAATACTGTACTGAATGCCCTTTTACTTGTATCTTTGCATATTTGCTGGAGTTTATTTATAGAATACATTTCAAGCAGGAGGCCAAGTGGCTTGTGCACAGCTACATTGAACAGAATTACCACACTACCCTCTCCCAAAGCTGTGCCATCCTTCCCCCCCACCACTAGCTCATCAAAGTCCCTATTTTTCCATCCTCAGATATTAGACCATTTTTAGCTCCAGGGTGAAAAACTCATGGGTGAAAAATAGTACCTCATTTCTTTTTCTTTTCCTCATGTCGCTTTCTATTTCTTAATTATTAGTGACATTAGACATCTTCCAGGTGTGTGCTTGTCCTCTGCTTTTCTTTTTCCGTTAACTGTCTCTTCACACACTTTGCACACTTTTTGGTAGAGGTGTTCTTTTTTTGATTTCAACAGTGTTTTCACCCTACTCTGTTGTGGGTATCGTGTTCAACAACCCCTCATGAAATTTGGGATAAATGGCCACATCCGTGTTGGGGCTTGCGAAACAGAAACACCTGATTACAAAAAAGACTCCTCTATTGCCTTATCAGTGAAATAGAAAAATATGATAATTCCTGTTAGTGACAAAAGCACAAAACTGTGTAAGTCAGAGTAATTTCAGGTGCAAGTGACAGAAAATCAACAAAATCAGCATAAACAAACACAAAAAGAAACTTATTGGCTCATGTGAATAAAAGCTTGGTTTTCAGGCACAACTGGATCCAGGTGGCTCAAACAACAACATTAAGCATCATATGTCTCTCTCCCCTTTTAGATCTCCTTTCCCCTGTGTTATATTTCTTCTCAACCTAGATGGACTAAGATGGACCTTGGTAGCTCAAGACATATTTTAACAGGTTGCCTATTCAACAACCATGAAGAGTGACTATTTTCCAGCAATTCCAGCAAAAATCCAGGGATTAGTTTTGATTGGTCCAGACCGGGTCATATGTCCATCATCAAGCCAATCATTAAGGTCTGAGTAATAAGTTACATAAGAAAGGGATGGGGATGAATTCTGGATGAAACATGTGGCCAGAGTATGAGAACAGGAAAATTTTTCTGCCATGACTAAAAGCAAGGGCAGGCTAAACTTACAAATGGTCCTACACTGGATTTTAGCTCTACCTCATCTAAGTGACCCTGGACAAGTCATTGCTTCCCTCTGGCCCTTGAGTTCCTGACCTGTAAGACTTGGGCATTAAATTCAATCACTGATTTTGATCTTTTACAGATCAAAAGTCTGCCAAGAGGCCAGCCAGTGACTCACCCACCTGCCCATTTTGTAATTCAGTCATGGTAAGGCCCTGGCCTCTGTGGGAGGGGAAGAAAGGATCTATGCTACTTCCTCCCACATCACAGTCATCCTCAGCATCCAGTCACCTGCCTCAATTCAGAGGCAAGGGTTTCCTGGAAATGGAATCTTCCTTTAGCAAGAAAGGAAAATGATAAAACTTTTGGTACCTCTGCCACAGACTCTATAACATTTACTTATTATAAGGTCAATCCTGAGGACAATGACGTTGTTTTAATGGATCAAAAAGAATAGGAAATTAGATATTTGATATGGATGACAGATGCAGTCATGTTTCAGCCTGAGCACTGACTTTTTAAAGTCCTATCCTCTTTGAAATTGTAAATATCAAGAAAATCCCAGGTTGCAATGAATACAAGGTAGAAAGGCTAGTGGCATTTAAAAGTTTGCTTTGCAATTTCAGTATCCTCTTTAATTATACAAACAGAAGCTTTAGTGTCAAGCCTGCACCCCACCCAGGTAACTGAGAGCATAAGAAACTCGGCAGGTCATCTCTGAAGTATTAATATTTAGCATGCAGCATATCTGAGAGGTTTTCAACCTGTGGCACTGATTACAATGTTTAAAGAAATATATTTAAAATGTGAAGTTCAAGTATGGTATTTGTGGAGGCCTCTGCTTTGGAAAGCACAGTACCAGTGTGGGCATTATAATGCAAGCGCCTAAGTGGAGTCCTGCTGGGTGTCCTCCAGCAAGATGCTTCACTTCATTCGGCGGTGGCTTTCTCAGCTGTCATGGATTCCTTAGCAAACCCAAGGAACTTGACCAAAGAAATAAACATTTTAAAAACAAAACACAGCAGGAGTTCCCTGGTGGTGCAGTGGGTTAAGGATCCAGCACTGTCACTGTTGTGACTCCAGTCACCACTGTGCTGTGGGTTCCACCCTTGACCTGGGAGCTTCCACATGCTGTGGGCATGGCCCAAAAAACCCCAAACGATAGTCCAAGCTGTGCCACCATACCATGCAGACATCTGTGACTCAGTTGGCTGTTTATAATTTAACAACCTGGGAGTTCCTGCCATGGCTCACTGGTAGCAAACCCAACTAATAAACACGAGGACGTAGATTCAATCCCTGGCCTCACTCAGTAGGTTAAGGATCTGGTGTTGCCGTGAGCTGTGCTGTAGGTTGCAGATGCAGCTCGGATCTGGTGTTGTTGTGGCTGTAGTGTAGGCCAGCAGCTACAGCTCTGATTTGACCCCTAGCCTAGAAACTTCCATATGCCACAGGTGTGGCCCTGAAAAGACAAAATAATAATAATAATAATAATTTAACAACCTGCAAAGAGCAATTAAGTTGAAACATATGAAACTCCTTGTGGGATTTTTTGGGTTTTTTGGGTTTTCTGGTCTTTTCTTTTTTGGCTGCCCCACAGCATATGGAGTTCCCAGGCCAGGGATCAGAGCCAAGCTGCAGCTGCAACCTAAGCCACTGCTGCAGAAACACTGGATTCTTAACTCACTGTGCCAGGCCATGGACTGAACCTGCGTCCCAAAGCTCCCAAGATGCCACTAATCCCGTTGCACCACAGTGGGAACTTCTGAAACTCCTATTCTAACAGATCAAAAAAAGCCAAATAAAAGCAATTTTGCATGCAATACAGATGACCCTTGAACAACATAGGTTTGAACTGCAAAGGTCCATTTGCATGCAGACTTTTTTCAATAGTAAATATTACCGTGCTACACGATCCATGCTAGGTGAGTCTGCAGATGCAAAACTGCAGAGACAGAGGAACTGCAGAAACGGAGGGTCGACTATAAGTTATAGGCTGATTTTCAACTGCATGGAGGGTCCTGACATATGAAAACTAGTAGCTTGTGGTCCTTTTCTAGCCCATAGACATATTTTATTTTTAAAAACACAAATTGAGACATCTCACATGAAAAACAGATTTCTAGTCTCTCTTTAGAAAAAAAATTCCTACGAGAAACTCTTTGATCATAGGTTGGACAAAGATATTTTGGCTTCAACACTAAAAGAATGACCCATAAAAGTTTATAAACTGGACACCATCAAATTTAAGAATTTCTGCTCTTGAAAGACACTGTTAAGAGAATCAAGAGTTCCCTGGTGGCTCAGCAGGTTAAGGATTTGCATTGTCACTACTGTAGTTTGGGTTACTCATGTAGCACAGATCCAATCCCTGGCCTGGGAATTTACGCATGCTGTGGGCATAGCCAAAGGGGGAAAAAAAAAAAAGATAAAAGACTGCATACGTGGGAGTTTCCATTGCAGCTCAGTGGTAACAAACCTGAGGATACAGGTTTGAGCCCTGGCCCCATTCAGTGGGTTAAGGATCTGGCATTGCTGTAAGCTGCAGTGTAGGTCACAGATGAGGCTCAGATCTGGCATTGCTGTGGCTATGGCATAGGCTGGCAGCTGCAGCTCTGATTTAACCCTAGCCTGGGAACTTCCAGGTGTGTGCGTGTGGCCTTTAAAAAAATTGCATACATGAGAGAACATGTTTGCAAATCATACATTTGACTTAGAACAATTTTTATGCTGCCCATATAAAAGAACCCTGACATCTTTAAGGCCACAGATTATATGACTCCATTTATATGATATGGCCCGAATAGGCAAATCAACACAGACAGAAAGTAGGTTAGGGGTGGCTTAGGGCTGGGACGGAGAATTGGTGATGGGGACCTGGGGGTGATAAAGGGTATGAGGATTCTTTCTGAGGTGATGAAAATGTCTTAAAGTTGACTGTGGCTATAGTTATACAACTTTTTTATTATACTAAAAATCACCGAACTGTATGCTTTGAATGAGTGAATTTATGGTGTGCAATTACATTCCCATAAAACTTACTCACAAAAGCAATTCTCAAAACACAATGAGGGGAGTTCCCATGGTGGTGCAGTGGTTAACGAATCCGACTAGGAACCATGAGGTTGCGGGTTCGGTTCCTGCCCTTGCTCAGTGGGTTAAAGATCCGGCGTTGCCGTGAGCTGTGGTGTAGGTCGCAGACGCGGCTCAGATCCCGCGTTGCTGTGGCTCTGGCGTAGGCTGGTGGCTACGGCTCCGATTAGACCCCTAGCCTGGGAACCTCCATATGCTGCAGGAGAAGCCCAAGAAATGGCAAAAAGACAAAAAAAAAAAAAAAAAAAAAAAAAAAAAAAAAAAAAAAAACATGAGAAAAAAATGTAATGGACAAAATATTTGAATAGATAATTCACCAAAGAAGATATACAGATGGTTAATAAGCACATGAAAAGACATTCAACATAATTAGTCATTAGGAAATGCAAATTAAAACCACAGTGAAATACCACTACACACCTATTTGAATGGCCTTTTAAAAAAAATAGTTTCAGGAGTTCCCTCGCAGCCTAGTGGTTAGGGACTCTGTGTTGTCACTGCTGTGGCTCAGGTTCAATCTCTGGCCCAGGAACTTTTGCATGCTGTTACTAAAAGAAATAGTGACAATACCAAGTACTGACAAAGATTCTAAGTAACTGGAACACTCAGGTGTTGCTGGTGGTGGGAATGCAAAATTATACAGTCACTTTGGAAAACAATTTGGCAGTTTCTTATAAAGTTAAATATATACTTATCATGTGACCCAACAATCTCACTTCTACATATTTACTCAAGTGAAATGAAAACCCATTTTCAAACACAAAAACTTGCACACAAATGTTTACAGTGGCTTTACTGTAATCACTAAAAAGACTGGAAAATAATCCTAATGTCCCTCAACTGGGGAATGGATAAATAAATTGTGGTACATCCATTCAGGACATACTACTCAAAAATAAAAAAATCAGTAATACACAGAGATGTAAATTTTTATTACATAACACTTTATATACAAAAATATACATACAAAATCATTTTTACTCTAGTACAGCAAGGCAAAACAGATTTTCTTCATTCCACAACTATTAGCAAAAGCCTCGATTCACGAATCTCTTTGCCACTACAATAATTAAAATATTTTTATATTGGTTTTTAGCAGAGATACTACTCATTTTCTCACTAAATGAATTTGGGTTTTTTTTTGAGTCATTAGCATTTATTTTAGCTTATGGAAATAATGACATCAACTTTTTAACTGAAGTATAGTTGACTTAAAATATTTTACTAGTTTCAGGTATACAACATGATGATTCAATATTTTTATGGATTATATTCCATTTAAAGTTAGTATAAAATACTGGCTATATTACCTGAGCTGTACAATGTACCCTTGTATCTTATTTATTTTATAGATAGTAGCTTGTAGCTCTTAATTCCCTACCCCTATCTTGTCCCTCCCCCATCCCTCTTCCCACCCACAACCACCAGATTGTTCTCTACATCTGCGAGTCTGTTTCTGTTTTGTTATATTCATTCATCTGTTTTAATTTTTAAATTCCACATATATGTTAATATATAGTATTTATCTTTCTCTGATTTACTTCTTTAAGCATAGTGCCCTCCGGGTCCATGCAAGTTGTTGCAAGTGGCAAAATTTACCATTTTTTATGGCTGAATAATATCCCATTGTGTATGTATGTGTGCGTGTGTACACATATATACATAAACATACCTATACATACACACACACATATATATACATATACACACATATCACATCTTCTTTATCCATTCACCTGTTGATGGACACCTAGGTCACTTCCATATCTTGGCTACTGTAAAAAATGCTGCATGGACACTGGAGTACACATCTTTTCAAATTAGTTTTTTCATTTTCTTTGGATATATACCAAGGAGTGGAATTGCGGGAGCATAAGGTAGTTCTATTTTTAGTTTTTCGAGTAACCTCCATATTGTTTTCCATCATGACTACACCAATTTACGCTCCCATCAACAGTGTACAAGGGTTCCATTTTCCTTCCTTAACATTTATTTGTGCTCTTTTAAAAACAGTTTGTTTTCTTTTTATGGCCACACCTGTGGCATATGGAAGTTCCTGGGCTAGGGATTGAATCGAAGCTGCAACTACAGGCCTACACCACAGCTATAGCAACACTAGATCCAAGCTGCGTATGCAACCTATGCCATAGCTTGCAGCTATGCCAGAACCTTAACCCACCAAGTGAGGCCAGAGATTGAACCTGCATCCTCATGGACACTATGTTGGGTTCTTAACCCACTGAGCCAAAATGAGAACTCCTAGAAAAATTTTATAGATGTATACTTGATTTACAATGTTGTATTAATTTCTACTGTACACCAAAGTGATTCAGATATATATATATCCATTATATATAATGGTTTATCATAGGACACTGAATATAGTTCTCTGTGCTATACAGTAGGATCTGTTGTTTATCCCCTTACGTATAATAGCTTACATCTGCTAACTAACTGCTACACCACAGCTGCAGCAATGCCAGATCCCTAACCCATTGCTCCCATAGATTTTTTTTTCTTTTCTTTTTTTTTTAGGGCCACACCTACTGCATACGGCGGTTCCCAGGCTAGGGGTCGAATCAGGGCTGGAGCAACACAGTAACACAGGATCTGAGCCATGTCTGTGATCTACACCACAGCTCATGGCAACACTGGATCCTTAACTCACTGAGCAAGGCCAGGGATAAAACCTGCATCCTCACAGATGCTAGTCAAATTTGTTTCTGCTGAGCCACAATGGGAACGCCATCCCACAGATTTTGGATATTGTGTTTTCATTTTCATTTGTCTCCAGATATTCTCTTATTTCCTCTTTGATTTCTTCATTGAGCCATTGGTTTTTTAGTAGCATGTTGTTTAGTCTCCACATTTGCATTTTTTCCATTTTTCTTCCTTTAATTAGTTTCTGCTTTCATACCATTGTGGTCAGAAAAGATGCCTGCTATGATTTTTATTCTCTTAAATGTGTTGAAACCTGTTTTGTTACCTAGTGTGTGAGCTATCCTGGAGTATGTGGATAGGTACTTGGAAAGAATGTGTATGCTGGTTTGGGATGGCATGTTCTGTGCATATTAAGTTCAACTGGTCTAATGTGTCATTTAAGGCCACTGTTTCCTTGTTTCTTTTCTGTCTGGATATCTGTCCATTGATGTAAGTAGGTGTTATAGTCCCCTACTATGTTATTATTGCCAACTTCTCTCTCTTCTGTTAGCATCTGCTTTGTATATTAAGGAGCACCTGGAGTTCCCTGGTGGTTTAGTGGGTTAACGATCTGACATTGTCACTGCTGTGACTTGGGTCACTGTTGTGGTGTGGGTTTGATCTCTGGCCCTAGAACCTCCACATGCCATGGGTGCAGGCCCCCCCCCCCCAAAAAAAAGAAGCTCCTATATCGGTGAATATATGTTAAAGAATGTTATATCCTCTTCTTGGAATGATCTATCATTATGTAATGCCCCTCTTTGTCTTTTATTATAGACTTGGTTTAAAGTCTACTTTGTCTGATATGAGTATTGCTACCACTGCTTTATTGTCACTTTCATTTGTATGGACTATCTTTTTCCAACCTCTCACTTTCAGTCTGTGTATATCTTTAGCTCTGAAGTGAGCTAAAGATAGCAGCTATTATAAACAGCATATAGACAGATCTTATTTTTTTAATCCAATCAGCCACCCTCTGTCTTTTAATTGGAGCATTCAGTTCACTGATATTTAAAGTGACTATTTTTTTTTTAAAGTTTACTGCCGTAGCCACTTTTATTTTATTTTATTTATTTATTTTTTGGTCTTTATTGTCTTTTTTGTTGTTGTTGTTGTTGTTATTGTTGCTATTTCTTGGGCCGCTCCCGCGGCATATGGAGGTTCCCAGGCTAGGGGCTGAGTCGGAGCTGTAGCCACCGGCCTACGCCAGAGCCACAGCAACGCGGGATCTGAGCCGCATCTGCAACCTACACCACAGCTCATGGCAACGCCGGATCGTTAACCCACTGAGCAAGGGCAGGGACCGAACCCGCAACCTCATGGTTCCTAGTCGGATTCGTCAACCACTGCGCCACGACGGGAACTCCTAAAGTGACTATTGATTGGTATATACATATTGCCATTTTGTTACTTGTTTTCTAGTTGTTTTTATAGTTCTTCTCTTGCCTTTTATTCTCTTCCTTTGTGGTTTGATGATTGTCTTTAGTGTTATGCTTGTGTTCCTTTTTCTCTAGTTTTTGTGTTATCTATTGTAGGTTTCTGACTTGTGATTACTATGAGGTTCATACATGTTGACACATAACTATACTTATATGTTTTAAATTGGTAGTCATTTAAGTTCAAACACATTCTGAAAGGTTAACATTTTTTACCCACCGCCCCCACATTTTGTCAGGGTTTTTGTTTTGTTTTTTGCTTTTTAGGGTCACACCCACAGTATATGGAGGTTCCCAGGCTAGGGGTTGAATCAGGAGCTGCAGCTGCCAGCCTATACCACAGCCACAGCAGTGGGGGATCCGAGTTGCGTCTTTGACCTACGCCATAGTTCAGAACAATGCCAAATCCCCAACTCACTAAGTGAGGCCAGGGATTGAACCCACATCCTCATAGATTCATTTCCGCTGAGCCACGTCAGGAACTCCCCATTTTGTGGTTTTGATGTCTTAATTTACATCTTCCTGTCTATCCCTTAACTGGTTAACATATTACAGCTGATTTTACAATTTTTGTCCTTTAATCTTTGTACTAGTTTAAGTTTATCCATAGCCTTTACTACATATTTGCCTTGACTAATGGAATTTTCTTTCCCTATAAATTCTTACTTCTTTTTGTAGCCCTTCTTTTTCCACTTAAAGAAGACCCTTTCACACTTCTTGTCAGGCCAGCTTAGTATTGATGAGCTCTTAGTTTTTGACTGGGAAGTTCTCTCTCTCTCTCCTTGAATTCTGAATGATAACATTGCTAGGTAGAGTATCCTGTGGTTGTAGGCTTTTCCCTTTCAGCACTTTCAGTATATTGTCCCACTCCCTTCTGGCCTGCAAAATTTTTGCAGAAAAATCAACTGATAGTCTTATGAGAGTTCCCTTGTATGTGAATCTTTTTCTCTTGCTGTCTTCAAAGTTTTCTTTTTAACTTTTGCCATTTTAATTATGATATAGCTTGGTACAGGTCTCTCTGGGTTCATCCTATCTGGGACTCCATGATTCCTCTACCTGGAATTCTGTTTCTTTCTTCAAGCTTCAGGAAGTTTTTCAGCCATACTTTAATCAAATACACTTTCTACCCATTTCCTTCTTTTCTCTCCTTCTGTGACCCCTATAATGGTTATGTCACCATGCTTGATGTTGTCTCAGAGGTCCCTTAGACTATCCTCATTTATAAGATTTTTCTGTGTTCTTATTGGATGATTTCTATTATTCTATCTTCTACATAACTTATGTGTTCTTCCGTATCACCTAGTCTGCTGTTAACTCCTTCTAGTGTACTTTTCATTTCCGTTATTGTATTACTCAGCTGCTATTATAAAATATTTCCTAGTTCTGTGTTAAAATTCTCACTATATTAATCTATTCCTTCCCCAAGTTCAGTTAGCATTATTATTACTATTGCTTTGAACTCTCTGTCTAGTAAATTATTTATCTGCTTCATTAGCAATCTTTTCAGGGTGTTTTGAATTGATCTTTCATTTGAAAACATATTCCCTCTATTTTTTTTCATTTTCTCTGTCTCTATGAACTTAGGCGAAACCATCACCCACCCCAGTCTTAAAGGGGTGTCTTTAAGTGGGAGCATCCCTATGTAGTCTGTGTGCGACCAGTGGCCTTGGTGGCAGAGCTGGATCTGAAGTGAGCCTGGGTCACATCTTCCCCCAGGGTGTGCTGGCAGCTACCACCATATTAGAAGGTGGAGCTGGAGATGGAGGGGCTATAGCCAGAGCCAGGCATGAGTGAGGACTTCTTCTCTGCTCAATGGCAGTCATCTTATCAGGGGTGGGTTTGGGGCCCAAGGTACTACAGCACAAGCCCTGAGAGTCAGGTCTGAGCTGGTTCTCTTCCCTCTAAGTGTACACAACCTCCTTGTCAATGGCAGCCTCTACCAGAGTAGAGACCAGTCCTGGAGCAAGAGGGACTAGAATGGGTGTCTGGTATGGGCTGGGGTGTGCACTGGGACAGTCCCAGGAAGCCAGTCAGAGCCCCAGGAGGTTTTCAATCTGTTGGTTCCATGCACATTCTGGTAATGGCTGCCTTTGCCCTGTTCAGAGGCAGGGTCAGATTAGTGGTGGCTCCATTCTCTCTAAATGTGCACATTCTCCTTGACAACAGCACCTCTGCCCTGGTGGAGAGCGGCCCCTGGGTGGCCCTGTCTCATGGCATTTATCAGACTGTTGGAATTGGCCATGTCCTCATTGTCCTCCCTCCCCAGACAGGAAACTCCTCTGTGCCCAAAGTGGCCTAGCACAGAATGGGTACTGATGAATGAATGATTAATGAACTGGCTAATAAGAAACAAGGCTCAAGTAAACCCACCAGGGCTGAGAAAGGAAACCCAAAGGAGGATCAACAAATAATCTGGAACCAGATTAAGGAAAGCTTTGAATGCCAATTTAAGGATTTTGGACTTTATCTTGTGGGCTACACACACACACATGGCAAATCACTCTTCTCCTTTGCCTGGAAGTCTCTCCCCTTAGCCATGTGACACTCCCTCCATTCAGGTCTCTGTTTAAATGGTCATCTGAGGAGTTCTGACCACTCTACGTAACACAGCACACCTCACCTGACCCTTTTGCCTCACTTTCTCTCCATAGAACTTAGCACCACTTCACCTGTATCAATTTGTTCACTGTCATTATCCCCTCACTACAGTGTAAGATCAATGACAGCAGAGACATTGTTTTGTTCACTGCTGTGTCCTCAGTGCCAACAATGGTATCCAAGTCAGAGCTTGAGAAAATATTTGTGGAATAAATGAATCCCAGTTTTACAGATGAGGAAATAACGTCTTGCAGCTAGTAAATGGTGGTGGTGGGACTCAGACCCAGAGCTTCTATCAGTTTGACTCTAAAGAATGTCCTTTAACAGGATCCCATGGGAAGGTCTCAAGGTACAGGTCTTGGAATCCGAAAGACCTTGGCTTAAATTCATGGTTCTTTACCATTTGGGATTCCCTGACTCCTTTGGGTATCTGTTGAAGGTTTTACTCTCTTTTCCTTGAGGAAAAAAAGGGCAAAGATGGAACATTTTGCAAATGACATCAAAGAGCTCATGGACACTCTTAAGTATCTTTTCTGAGCTTCCTGGCTTGTGTCTCTGGACAAGTCACCTCTACTCTCTAAGCCTCAGTCACTGCTCTAAATTGGGGATAATGAGGAGTTTCCACTGTGCTCAGTGGGTTAAGAACCCAACTAGTATTCAAGAAGATGCAGGTTTGATCCCTGGCCTTGCTCAGTGGGTTAAGGATTTGGCATTGCCATAAGCCATGGAGGAGGTGGCAGATGTGGCTCGGATCCAGTGTTGCTGTGGCTGTGGTGTAGGCTGGCAGCTGTAGCTCTAATTAGACCCCTAGCCTGGGAACTTCCATTATGCCATGGGTGTAACCATAAGAGAAAAAATAAAATAAAGTGGGGATAATGAAGCTGATCCCACAGGGTTGAAGGAAGATCCAAACAGCTCAGTATAAGCACCCCCTGTTCAAAATCTCCTTAGTTCCCATTTCCCTTTCACTACCTAAGCCACTGTGTGGCCTGGGTCCCAGGTCCATTCATGTGACTCTCAGACCCTTCCTTCCTATAACCCTTAGTCGCTCCACCAGGAAAGTGGGATTATTGCTCATTTAACAGAATGGATCAAATGAGACAGTGAAAGCCCTCAGGAAACACTAAAGCCCTAGAAACGCTTCCCAAGACATCCCCTCTGAGTGTCACAAATTGCTTTACTGTTTCAATTTAGGCTACAAAGAGCATTCTGCAGAGCCAGGCCTAAGGAGTTCAAGGATAATGCGGGTCAAATCCCATTATACCAAATCCTATTATAGTGCCACCAGCCATGGAAAGAGCTTGAAAGTGGATGCTTCAGTATTACTGAGGTCCTGAAATGACTGCAGCTTCAACCAAAAGACTTACTACAATCTCATGAGAGACCCTGAACCAAAACCACCCAGCTGCACTGCTCTCAAATTCCTAATACTCAGTAACTGTGAGCTAAACCTTTGTTGTTTTAAGCAGCTGTGTTTGGAGTATACAGCAGTACATAACTAATAAAGATGATAACAGAAAATTATAATATTCGTAGGTGTGACAGTGGCATTGTGATTATGTAGGGGGATCTCTTCATTTTTAGGATTTGTATCCTAATGAACTTAGGGGTGATATGCCATGATGTCTTTATGATTTGTAAATATACATACATACATGGCATATACACACACACATATACACACATAACAAAAATACTAACCGTTATTGAATCTAGACAGCAGGTATATAAGTAAAATCACTCTATTCTTCTTTCGACTCTTCTATATCTTTTAACATTTCACACAATAAAAACTTAAAGAGTTCCTGCTTCTGGCAAAGGAGTAATAGGATCCCAGTTTGTCCTCTCAACAAAACAACACAAAAAACATCAAAAGTATATGAAATATTTTCCTTTAAGATCAGGAACAAGACAAGCACGTCCACTTTCATCACTGTAACACAGTACTAAAAATCCTAGCCAGAGCAATTAGGCAAGAAAAAGAAACAAAAGGCATCCAAACGGAAGGGGCAAAGTAAAACCATCTGTTCACAGACAACATGATCCTATATATAGAAAAGCCTAAAGATTCCATAAGAAAACTATTAGAACCAATAAATGAATACAACAAAGTTGTAAGATACTAAATCAACACACACAAAAGTGTTGTTTCTATAAACAAATAATAAACATTCTAAAAAAGAAATTTAAAAAACAATTCCATGTACAACAGCATAAAAAAGAATAGAATACTTTTATCTTGATTGTGGTAATAGTGTCGTGGGTATATACATACGTCAAAGCTTACAAAATTACATACATTAAATTGTGCAGTTTACTGTTTATGAAACGTACCTCAAACTCATTAACAAATTAAATCACAATGAAACATGTTAAATGACACCAGAAGAATGTAATCTACAAAATCCAGACTATGAAAAAGTATAGGTAAGTTACCCATTTTCTCTTCAATAAATCATAAGAAAAAAGAAAGAGAACCACAGTGAACCTTATGTTAAATAGACCAAAGAGATCTATCAATTAATTACAATAATCCTGATTTTGATCTGATGCAGACATCTAACTAGAAATCTGAGCATTGACTGGATATTTCATGATATTAAGAAAACATTTTTAATTTTTAAGTATAATAATAACATGATTACATATTTTAGGGTCTCTTAGAGATTCATACTGAAATATTTATGGATAAAATTATACCATGTCTGAGATTTGCTTCAAAATAGTATAGGAGGGGAATAATTTTTTTTTTTTTGGCTTTTTGCCATTTCTTGGGCTGTTCCCGCGGCATATTGAGGTTCCCAGGCTAGGGGTTGAATCGGAGCTGTAGCCACCGGCCTACGCCAGAGCCACAGCAACGCGGGATCCGAGTCACGTCTGCGACCTACACCACAGCTCACGGCTATGCCGGATCGTTAACCCACTGAGCAAGGGCAGGGACCGAACCCGCAACCTCACGGTTCCTAGTCGGATTCGTTAACCACTGCGCCACGACGGGAACTCCAGGAGGGGAATAATTGACAAGTTATCTGTTGTCGAAACTGAATAATAGTTGTGTGAGGTTTATTATACCTGTGTTTCTCAACTTATTTTTCATTATGATCCCCCTAAAAGCTTTTTTAGACATTATTTCCTAATCACTCCTCCACCTCTAAAATTTCAGTACCAAGGACATACAGTTTATCTGTTTATGTACATAGCCATTTGCAGGACCACAAATTGTAATAGTTAGGATTTATTCACTCCCCCTTCCCCTAAGAACCAATTTTTGCACCTTTTGACCCCCTTTCCAACCTGGTTGGAGGATGTATCCATTATACTATTCTATCTACTTTTGTATGTTTTTAAGTTTCTATTAAGATGTTTTCAAATAATTTAATTTTGGAGGAGTACCCATTGTGGCACAGCAGAAATGAATCTGACTAGTATCCATGAGGATGCAGGTTAAATCCCTGGCCTCACTCAGTGCGTCAGGGATCTGGTGCTGCTGTGAGCTGTGGTGTAGGTTGCAGATGAGGCTCAGCCCCCGTGTTGCTGTGGCTGTGGTATGGGCCTGCAGCTGCAGCTCTCAATTTGACCCCTAGCCTGGGAACTTCCAGAAGCCATGGGTATGGCCCTAAAAAGCAAAAAAAAAAAAAAAAAAAAAAAAGAAAAAATTATTTTTTAAGAAAGAAGCAAAATAGGAAGTATTAGAAATATAATAGTTCGTATAAATATAGTGGCCAAGGAAGAGAACATGGAACCCTTTCTGAGCTGACTAGAACCAGGACTCAAAGAGCACCAAGAATAACCTGTCACTTGAGAAGCTGGTGGCGACAACTTTAAATCACTGAGGAGATTTACAGTTTCCTGAGGTAGGATCCATAGGAAGGGTTATTTGGCTTCAGGGAGGAACTGATCCATGAACTAGACACAGAGTCTTTACTCATATCTCCATAATTGTTGACCTCATTCCAAGACTGGCTTACTTACTGAGCCTAGGATGGATACTCACTAGGTGGTGACAGGCTTCCTAGTTCTTATCTGACAGGCAAGAGAAACTGTGCCCCTGTGTTTAAAGTCCTTAATTCATTGTGACTGGACCAGACTTGGTACTGCCCATCTCTGACGGTTTCTCTAGTGAGGGGATGGAATGTGCTGAATAGCCTAGCCCTAGCTAAGTGGTCCCCTCTGGAGTCAGGGGGCTAGGGGGAGTCAATGTTGTCAGAGCCACATAGCTCTGTAAACAAAAATCAGGGCTTTAGGAAGTAAAAGGGGAGAAATGTCATTAGAACTTCCTATTTTCTTTTGCATGTCTGTTTAATTCTTGCAGTGTCTCAGGATGAAGGATGTGCCTTTCAGTTATGCTATGCTAAGGGGATAAACAGGGTTGTCGGCTCCTTTTTTTTTTTTTTTTTTTTTTTTTAATCCCAAGAAAGGATGTGATTGCCCTGGACTGGGTCACATGCTCATGCCTGGTACAATCACTGTGGCCAGGGAGATGGGATACATGCCTGGCAGAGCCAGGGCTAAACACCCACACCACCCCTACCCCAGCCAGGGAGGGTGCTGGATTTGCAGTGCCTGCTTGGGTAGACAAAATAATAATAGAGTCTCAATGATATTTACAAGGCAGGGTTGTTGTACATGAAATTTCTCTTTCTCTTTGGCCTCCTGTGTGTTTTCAAATATCTTATTTCTTTCTCAACCCACAACCCCTACTCTGCCCCATATCTGCCAAACTAAAGAGCAGGTCCTGGAAAAAATAAAACAAAAACCCTTGGGTGAGTTCTGTCTAAGTAGGTTCTGGCTTCTCATACACAGCTCTCATTTAAAATAAATAAATCAGGAGTTCCCGTCGTGGCGCAGTGGTTAACGAATCCAACTAGGAACCATGAGGTTGCGGGTTCGGTCCCTGCCCTTGCTCAGTGGGTTAACGATCCGGCATTGCCGTGAGCTGTGGTGTAGGTTGCAGACGCGGCTCAGATCCCGCGTTGCTGTGGCTCTGGCGTAGGCCGGTGGCTACAGCTCCGATTCAACCCCTAGCCTGGGAACCTCCATATGCCGCGGGAGCGGCCCAAGAAATAGCAACAACAACAACAACAAAAAGACAAAAGACAAAAAAAAAATAAATAAATAAATAAATAAATAAATAAATAAATCAAAGCAGAAGGTATTCAGATAAGCCTGAGACTCAGATTCCTTATCTATCAGATGGAGTTAGTAATAGTCCCTACCTCAAAAAGTAATTGTGTATGCTATGAACTGGGTTGATGCAAGTGAAACAACTTCTCAGCAGACAATAGGCACTTAATAAGTGGTAACTATTATGTCCCAACCCATACCTTTAAAAAAAAAAAAGTTAGAAGGAATCTCACTAAAAATAAACCGTGCAAGAACATTCCAAAGCCTCCCCCTTGGCCAGGAAAAGACCCTATCACCTTTTTTCCAGGAAGCACCCGTCCCTGGGGTGTCACACTCCACTGTCCCCACCCGCAACTCTTGACACCCATACTGAGCCCCCTCTACCCAGTTTCTCAGAGCTCAGATCTGTGCATTCGCCTCCCACCACCTCCCTCCACCCTCCAGTCATCTGTGCTGCCCACCCTGGCAAGCTGTCTCCCTAACACCTCACCTACTCACGGTTTCATTATTTTATTTCTTCACCTTTGTTTTTCACTCAGAGGAAAGTGGGATCAGGGATAATCACAAAAGGCAAGAGACACTGGGAACTGACTAGAACTAAGCTCTAGCCCCCTGGTGCCACACCCTCTACCCACAGCTCCCAGAAGCCCATCCTCTGGCCTTCCAATGCCCCCCTCTTGCTCCTCATCCCTCTCCCCATCACCCTCACACCAAGTAACAAGTACTCTCCAGTCCCACCTCTTTCTCCTACCCCTTCCCTTCTTCCCAAGGTTGCCCATAAAGCCAGGCCCAATTCCAGACCCCCAGTTCCAGCAAAAATCCCAGTTTCTCCTGTCTGGCAGGATGCATTAGCATGCTCCCCTCTCTGGAGTGGGTCGGGGGAGAGGCAAGGGGAAAACCAATCGCTGAAACCCCTGACCATCTCTTGCTCCAGGCTCATTAACCCTGTGACCTTGAGCCCACCTATTTACTCCCCTTCCTCCCAAAATACTTTTTTAAAATGCATCAATAACAACTCTTAACTTCACATAGCTCTGTTTCACCTCTTGGGAACTACAAAGGCAGCACATGGTGGTGGGGACATGGCTTAATCCTTTACAGACCATGGGACTTTGGACAAACCTCTTTACTTCTCTGAGGCTCGGTTCCCGTATCTGTAAAATGAGGATGATCTGACACCCACCTCACAGGCTTGCTTTGACGAGCAGAGTGATCATAAGACGATGGGAACACACTCTGGGCTGTTGGTTGTTATAAAGGAAGGTTGCTTCTAAGGAGGGTTTTAAAAGAAAAATAATGAAATAAAAAGGTAATGGACACTTCTGCTTCTAGCAAGATGGAGAAATGGAACAGATTTACTCTCATTTGACACAACCAAAAAAAAAAAAAAAACCCAAAACAAAAAACATGGAACAATAGTTTTCAAGACAGTGGGCGTAAGGCAGCAAAGGATAATGATCCCTGTGAGAGACAGAAAATAAATGAAGTGAGCCCTGCAATTGTCCTACCTCATTGCCTGAAGTGAGAATCCAGGCTGCGGTGCAGGAAATGGGAAGGAAGGCAGAACTTGGTAAACAACTTGAGTTGAGGAGAAAAAGCTGGGTGTTGGGAAAGACTGGGGTATCTTCAGTATGAAGCACAGAACACCAGAGGGGGGAAAACACCCAGAAAGAGAACTCTGGAGGTCTCTGGAGCATTTAGCAAAACACAGAGCCATGAGTGCAAGTGCATAAGGAAGCTACCTGAGGCTGGGGAAAGAACGTCCAGAGGATTAGAGGGACAGCTCCCCATCCTCACATGGGGCTGGGAATAGCACCTGTTCCTACCAACCCGGCTGTAGAACTTGGGCAGAACACTCACTGTTTTGCCTTCATAACAAAGAATTATGAACTCTTCCCTCTATACACTCTGGTCCCATGGAGCAAATCTTAAAAGCAAGACCCTCCAAAATAAACTAGCAATTTAGCTGCTTTCCAAAGTAAAGCTCCAAAACAGTTTTTAGAAATATTAAAATAGCCAGCAACCAACAAGATAAAATTCACAGTGCTTGGCATTCAACAAGAGGTTAACTGGCATGAAAAGAGGCAGGAAATATGACTCATAATAAGGAAAAAAAATCAATTAAAACAAACCTAGAATTGACACAGCTGTTAGAATTGGCAAAGATGGACATTAAAATAATTATATATTGCATTATAATGGATTATATTTTAATACATTATATTATAATATATTATCTATTTAAAACATTCCATATTTCAAAAAGTTAACTGAAGCCATGGAAGATATATTTTTTAAAAGACTCTAATTTTTAGGGAATTTTTAAAAATAAAAACTACAATGTCTGAGATGAAAAACATACTGGGTGGGATTAATAACAAATTAGTCACTGCATAAGCAAATATTAGTGAACTTAAAGACAGCAATAGCAACTGCCTGAAATGAAACAAGTAGAGAAAAAATAAATTTCAATAATTAAAAGAGTATCAATAAACTATGGAACAACTGGAGTTCCCGTCATGGCTCAACAGAAATGAATCTGACTAGTATCCATGAGGACACAGGTTCGATCCCTGGCCTCACTCAGTGGGTTAAGGATATGGCATTGCCATGAGCTGTGGTGTAGGTTGCAGACAGCTCGGATCTGGTATTGCTGTGGCTGTGGCATAGGCCAGTGGATACAGCTCCAATTGGATCCCTAGCCTTGGAACCTCCATATGCTATGGGTGTGGCCCTAAAAAACAAAAAAACAGCAAACAAAACTATGGAACAACTGAAAGGGCCTTAATATGTATGCGGATGGAGTTCCTGAAGAAGAGGGGGGGTGGACAGAAAAATATTTAAAGAAATGACATCCAAAATGTTCTAAATTTGATGAGAACTATAAGCCTACAGATCCATGAAACTCAACAAACTCCAAGAACAAAAAATAGCAAGAAAACTACACCAAGACACATCATATTAAAATTGCTCAAAGCCATTAAACAAAAAGAAAATCTGAAAATGGCAGGGGGCAGGGAGGAGCATGTTGCATACAGAAAAAACAAAGATAAGGATAACACAGACTTCTCATCTCAAACAATGCAGGCAAGAATACAGACAGTGGAGCAACATATTCAAAGTACTAAAGAGAAAGACAGTAAATCTAGAGGTATACCTTGCTATTGGGTCACAATACTCAATATTATTAACATGTCCAAAATCATCCATGTATCCAACACAATCCAAATCAAATTATCAAAAATCTTTTTGAAAAAACTGGCTAGCTGATTCTAAAATTCATATGGAAATTCAAAGGAGCTAGAATTCATACACGACTCTGAAAAAGAAGAACAAAGTTAGAGGGCTAAGGCCACCCGATTTCAAGAATGACTATAAAATTATATTAATGAAGGCAGTACAGTATCAGCATCAAAGCTCAGAGGAACAGAAGAGAGAGCTGATAAACTGGCCTACACATATATGGGCTTTTGTGTGCAGAGGAAATGCAGTGGAGAAAACACAGCCTTCTCAACAAGTGGTACTGGAACAATGGGATATCTGCATGCAGAAACAAAGAAACAAACTTGGATCTATACCTGTCACATCTATAATCTCAAAAACGGATCAAAAATAAAAGTGTAGGGAGTTCCCATTGTGATTCAATGGGTTAAGAATCCGACAAGCATCCATGAGGATGCAGGTTTGACCTCTGGCCCCACCCAGTGGGTTAAGGATTTGCCATTGCCCAGGAGCTGTGACATAGGTTGCAAATGTGGCTCAGATCTGGCATTGCTGTGGCTGTGGCATAGGCCAGCAGCTACAGCTCTGACTGGACCCCTAGCCTGGGAACTTCCACATGCGATGGGTGCAGCCCTTATCTATTGAGGAGATAGATAATCTACCTGAAAAAGAATTCAAAGTGATGATAGTAAAGACGATCCAAGACCTTGGAAAAAAGGTGGAGACACAGAGAAGTTATGAGAAATGTTTAACGAAGAGCTATAGGACCTAAAGAACAAGCAAACTAAGATGGATAGCACAATATCTGAAATGAATAATACAGTAGATGGAATTAACAGAAGGATAATGGTGGCAGAAGAATGAATAAGTGACATAGAAGACAGAGTGGTGAAGATCACTGCCACAGAAAAAAATAAAGAGAAAATGATTAAAAGAACTGAGGAGAGCCTAAGAGCTCTCGGGACAACATTAAATGTACCAACATTCTCTCCCAGGTTCCATAAGGAGAAGAGAGAGAAAAGGGACCAGAGAAAATATTTGAAGAGATTATAGCGGAAAATGTCCCTAATGAGGGAAAGAAGACACTCAAGCTGAGGAAGCACAGAGGATCCCACACAGGATGAACCCAAAGAGAAATACAGTGAGACACATACTATTAAACTGACAAAAATTAAATACAAAGAAAAAATATTAAGAGCAACAATGGAAAAGTAACAAGTAACATACAAAGGAACCCCCATAAGGATAGCAGCTGATCTTTCAGCAGAGACTCTGCAAGCTTGAAGGGAGTAGCAAGATATATTTAAGGTGATGAAGGGGAGGAGCCTAGAACCAAGAGTACTATATCCAGCGAGGCTCTCAGATTTGAAGGAGAGATCAAAAGCTTTTCAGACAAACAAAAGCTAAAAGAATTTAGCAATTCAAAACCAGCTCTACAGCAACTACTAAAGGAACCTCTCTAAGCAGAAAGGAAAAAGCCACAACGAGAAGCAAGAAAATTTTAAAAGAGAAAAATCAGTAGTAAAGACAAAGATAATACAAGGGTAGAAAATCACCCATTTGGCAAAAATGATATCAAAACTAGCAGACATGAGAAAAGGAGATGACAAATGCAGATTATTGAAAATGCATTCGAAAATAAGAGAATTGTGAACCAAAATAATAAGTACAACAAATAAAAAAGAAAAGCAATCCAAACACAACACTAAAGATAGTCAGCAAATCACAAGAGAAGACAACGAAAGAAAGATTAAAAAAAAGACGCAAAGTAACAATTCAAAGCAATTAACAAAATGGCAATAAATACATACTTATCCATAATTACACTGAATGTAAATGGATTAAATGCTCCAAACAAAAGACAGAGACTGGCTGAATGGATACAAAAACAAGACCCATATACATGCTGTTTACAAGAGACCCACTTCAGACTCAAGGGCACATACAGACTGAAGGTGAGAAGATAGAAGAAGATATTACACGCAAATGGAAATCAAAGGAAAGCAGGAGTAGCGATACTCATATCAGACAAAATAGACTTTAAAATAAAGAATCACAAGAGACAAAAGACACTACCTAATAATTAAAGGATCAATCCAAGAAGAAGAAATAACAATTGTAAATACATATGCACCTAACATAGGAGCACCTCAATATATAAGGCAACTGCTGACAGCCATAAAAGGAGAAATTGACAGCAACACATTAACAGCTGGGAACTTTAATACCCCACTTATGTCAAGAGACCAAGAATCAACAAGGAAACACAGGCCTTAAACAATACTCTAGACTAGATGATTTAACTGATATTTATAGAACATTCTGTCTCAAAGCAACAGAATATACATTCTTCTCAAGTGCACATGGAACATTCTCCAGGATAGATCACATTTTGGGCCACAGATCAAGCCTTGGTAAATTTTTAAAAGGTGACATCATCCCATGCATTTTCTTCGACCACAATGCTATGAGACGATAAATAGAAATCAACTACAAAAAAAAAAAAAAAAAAAAAAGCAAAAAACACAAACTCCTGGAAGCTAAACAATATGCTATTGAAAAACCAATGGATCATTGAAGAAATCAAAAAGGAAATCAAAATGTACCTAGAGACAAATGACAATGAAGATACAACTACCCTAAACCTATGGGACACAACAAAAGCAGTTCTGAGAGGAAAGTTTATAGCAATACAATCTTACCTCAAGAAAGAAGAAGAAGCTCAAATAAACTACCTAAACTTGCACATAACACAATTAGAGAAGGAATAAAAGACAAAGCCCAAAAGTAGCAGAAGGAATAAAGATCAGAGAAGAAATAAATGAAATAGAGACAAAGAAAACAATACTGAAGATCAATGAAACCGAAAGTTGGTTCTTTGAAAAAATCAACAAAATTGATAAACCTATACCTGGATTCATCAAGAAAAAGAGGGAAAGGGTTCAAATAAATAAAATTAGAAATGAAAGAGCAGAAATTATAATGACTCCACAGAAATACAAAGGATCAGAAGTGACTACTGTAAGCAACTATATGCCAATAAAAAGAAGAAATGGACAGGTTCTTACAAAGGTACAACCTACCAAGACTGAACAAGGAAGAAAGTGAAAATATGAACAGACCAATCACAAGTACTGAAATCAAATATGTGATTAAAAACCTTCCAAAAAACAAAAGTCCAGGACCAGATGGCTACCCAGGTGAATTCTATCAAACATTAAGAGAAGAGTTAACACCTGTTCTTCTGAAACTCTTTCAAAAAAATAGTGGAGGAAGGAACACTCCCAAACTCATTCTATGAGGCCATCATCATAGATACCAAAACCAGACAAAGATACCACAAAAAAAAGAAAATTACAGACCAGTATCACTGATGAACATAGATGCAGAAATCTTCAACCAAATACTAGCAAACCAAATCCAAGTATATATTAAAAGGATCATACACTATGATCAACTAGGATTTATCCCAGGGATGCAAGGATTCTTCAATATCCACAAATCTATCAATGTGATACACTACATCAACAAACTGAAGAATAAAAACCATATGATCATCTCAATAGATGCAGAAAAGGCTTCTGACAAAATTCAACACCTATTTCTGATTTAAAAAAAAAAAAAAAAAACTCTCCAGAGAGTGGGGATAGAGGGAACCAACCTCAACATAATAAAAATCATATATGAAAAGCCCACAGCTAACATCATTCTCAATGGTGAAAAACTGAAAACATTCCCACCAAGATCAGGAACAAGACAAGGATGTCCATTTCTACCACTGTTATTCAACATAGTTTTGGAAGTTCTAGCCACAGCAATCAGAGAAGAAAAAAAATAAAAATAAAAGGAATCCAAATTGGAAAAGAAGAAGTAAAACTATCACTGTTTGCAGAGGACATGATACTATACTTAGAAAACCCTAAAGACAGCACCAGAAAACTGTTAGAACTCATCAATAAATTTGGAAAAGCTGCAGACTACAAAATTAATACAGACATCAATTGCATTTCTTCATACTAATAACTGTACAACCCACTTCAGGTTTTGGTTTTTGGGATTTTTTGTTTTGTTTTGTTTTTTGTTTTGGGCCATACCCAGAGCACACAGAAGGGATTCCCAGGCCAGGGATCAAACCTGAGCCACAGCAGTGACAATGCCAACCTCTAGGCCACTAGGGGGGGAACCTCCACTTTCAGTCTTTTTATTTTAACTTTCATTCTGAAATAATTTTACACTTTGGAAGAATGGTGAAGACAGAAGCACAGATAGTTTCCAAATACCCTCACTTCACCCAACTGCCCATAGTGTTAAGAACTTGAGTAACCATGGTACAATGACCAAAATCCATCATTTCACTCTCCCATCCTCTCCCTCTCTGGGACAGCCTGATGCAGTCCAGCAGGCTCAACCTCTCCCGTAAGCAGCTCTAAGCCCTAGCCTCCATTCCAGCTTTAAGTCTGCCACTCTGTGTGCAGCTGAGACTCCACACTCAGGACTGTCCACCTCCAGCCCTGTCTCTCGTAAGCTCCAGATCCTACAACCAACTGCATCCTAGTCTCCCCAGCAACTTCACAGATGACTCAAAAGCAGCATGTCTAAAATCAAATGCATTGTCCTGCCCCCTCCAAATCCTCCTCCTCCTCCTGTGACTTGAACTCAGCAAATGGCACTGTCCCCTGCCACCCAGACAGCTCAAAATCTTCTCTGACTCTTCATTCTCCCTGAAGTCCCACATGTGTTTAGTCTCCATTCAAGTTCCATTAATTCTTCCTCCATGTGCCACTCGGATACACTGCATAGGTCCCATCTGGACAGTCAGCACCTTGACTCAGGCCATGATGTCAACTTCACTACAGCTCTTAGAACAAGTTTTTGTTTTTGTTTTTGTTTTGTCTTTTTTGCTATTTCTTGGGCCGCTTCTGTGGCGTATGGAGGTTCCCAGGCTAGGGGTCGAATCGGAGCTGCAGCCACCGGCCTACACCAGAGCCACAGCAACGCGGGATCCGAGCTGCGTCTGCAACCTACACCACAGCTCACGGCAACGCCGGATCGTTAACCCACTGAGCAAGGGCAGGGACCAAACCCGCAACCTCATGGTTCCTAGTCGGATTCGTTAACCACTGAGCCATGACGGGAACTCCAGAACAAGTTTTAAACACTCCTGCACTTCCCTTCTCCCACCCCTGACCCAACTATCCTGGGTGATCTTTCCAAAATGCCCACTAACCTAAGTCATTTCCTACTAAAAAAAAAGAAAAAAAAAAAAAAAGAAAAACTTCTAGTGGTTTGCAAACGCCCAAAGGGTGACATTCTGGCTGTAGGTAAATAAGAACTTTTGACATCCTCTCTTGAGTATTAGCCAGCCAGTTCCCTCCAAGAAGGAGTCATCACATGAAAGGGAATTCCTCTCCTTTGCAAACCCACCAGGCATCCTCATGCTGTCCCCTCGGCCTGGAAGGTTCTTCCCATTTCCCCACTGGAGACTCCTATCCAAGGTGTGGCTCTGTTCTCACTGCCACGATGAAGCCTTCTCAACAATAAGAGGCAGAACTGCAAGTCTCCTTTTGTGTACAAACAGTCCTCTCTATATACCTAAAGGCAGCCTTCCATGTGTCTCCCTCCAGAGTATGTGAAAGCCTAAAGAGCAAAATCGTTTTTGACTTATTTTGATCCCTAGCACCAGCCCAGGACTTAGGGCTTTATAGAGGCACTGACGGCTAGGTGAATGGATAAAAAATAAGCAGATGTATTCATGGATGGGCAGAGTGAGAAGTACACTGACGGCAAGATGAACAGATGATGGATGGATGGATGAATGGATGAAGCAATTGTAAGGCAGTTGAAAGACAAAGATTTTTTTTTTTCTTTCTCCTTTTTCATTTTATGGCTACACCTACAGCATATGGAATTTCCTGGGCTAGGAATCAAATCAGAGATGCAGTTGCTGGCCTATGCCACAGCCATAGCAACACCAGATCCAAGATGTATTTGCAAGCTATGCCACAGTTTGCAACAATGTGGGGTCCTTAACCCACTGAGCCACAACTAGAATTCTGAGATTAAGTCTTAGTACAGCTCTTTTTCACAGAGCACCGAATAGGGTCTGGAATACAATAATAGATATTCAATATACATTACTGAGGGAGTGAATGAGTGATTGAAGGATCAAGTTATTCTGGTAAAAGTTTTGAATGAAGAGTCAGAAGACCTACTTTCCAGCTCTGTTCACATCCCCAAGTTATCTCCGTGAACATGAACAACTTAACATCTTCAATTGGCTCTTCCGTAAAATGGGTGGGCTGGCTTAAATGAGATCTAAGGTTTTTTCCAAACACACTCCTGTTCCCTGATTTGAAGCTGCACAAATCTAAGATAAGGCTATGGGATGGGAGGAGGAGCCACATTAGCACAAATGCGTGTTTACTTACAACTTGTCCTAATGCAGAGCTGATCCCAGATCTCTGCCAGCGCCGGGGGAGAAGAGTTAACACACTCCAGATGAGGTTCTGTTCAAACTGTCTGGCTCCCAGCCTGTGGTGGAAATGAAAGACAGGCTGAGAGAAGAGCCTGAGGGGTAATTAAGAGTGAAACATGAACCTTTGGGAGGTTGGACCCAGCTCAAGTTGAAAGGAAGGTGGAAGGGCCCAGCTCCACAAAGCCTCCAGGGCCCTTGGCGCTGGCCAAATGCACCCTTTACCCAGAACGACGGTTGTTTCTTCTCAGAGCACGTGGTCTGTCCTGCCAGGGTCACACCTGGACTCCTGGAGTGCTCTGGAGTAACCACTGAACTGAGAACACTTCTGTCACCAGTGCCAGCCCACTGTGTGCCAGGCACTGTCCATACATCACCTCATCACTTCTCCCAATAATCCTGGGAGGCAGAAACGATGGTCTTCTCCCCAAGGAGGAGAAAAACAAAGCTACTAAGTAGCAGATTGAAAATCTGAACCTAGGGAAGCTTGGCTGCCTGTCTGTGGACAGCTCTCCTGGAACTGGGCGGGTAACAATCCAGAGACTTCAGACTTCATGCCACCCCAAGTTGCAGTGACACACTTGCTGGAGCTTGTCTGGTGCCTTTGTGATGTGCTGTCACACTGATTCAAGTCCACAATGCTGGACCATCATTCCCACTTTGTAGATGGGGACACCGAGACCCAGACTCACTGGTGACATGACCCAGCCACAGTCACACAACTTGTAAATGGAACTGGGATTCCATCCTCTGACCCTGGGAGATCCAAGCACTTAACCAGTGGATTATTCTGTTCCCATGTGGTAACAGTAGTGGACCTCTGCGCATTTTACCTAAACATCCATTCTTCCCTCCTTTCTCTGGTGACCTCACATGAATTTTCTCTGGGGAATCACACCCACCACAGTCCACCTTCACCACCTCAGACCATGCTATTCGGGCAGCACTGATAGGCCCTGTTATCTCCCCTTCCTGGGAGAGTGGACATGTGATCCCTCCCGCCACAGTGACTATACATGACCAACAATGGCCAATGAGAGTTTCCTTCTATTTAGACCAGTCAGAGCTGAGTGTCTCTCACCTGCACCTAAGAGGCTCCAAGTCAACACTGGCCTCTCATCAGACTGAACTGTCATCATGTGTTTCCTTGGCTGTTCATCCACTGGACTCAGAGGGCATCTGAGGGCAGAGACTGGCTCAAAGTCATCACTGTGTCTCAGTGCCAGAGTCCAACCGCGACTGATGAACATCTGTTGGAGGAAGAAAAATCCAACTCCACTCAATGGTCCTTTGTTGAAGATGGAGGCACACTGGGCTCAAGAAGCCTGAATTCTCTGGTCCAACCCCTCCTTCTCCTCCACCATCTTTCAAGGCCTAATTCAAAGGCTGTCTCCTATGAAATCGGCCCTCAGCCCCTTCCTCACTCCAAAAAGTACTCTCAGCCACACCAGGACCTCTGTGGTTCTGGGTTCAATCCCTGGCCCTGAAACTCCCTCATGCCTCAGGCGTGGCCAAAAATAAATAAACCAATAAAAATAAAAGGACCTCCGTGGAATGGCCCTGCTTTGTATGGTAATTAATCTCTGACCTCTCCTAGTCCACTGAGAAGTCCTGAGAACAGGGTCCAAAATGGAGTATGTATCAAGCCAGCACCTGGCACCCTCCAGAGCTCAGAAAATATTTTCCTCAATTCAAGGCCTCATTTCATTCAATAAACATTTACCAGCCCCTCATATATGCCAGGTACTGAGAATACAGAAGTGACTCCAGCTTGATGCTTAAAAATATGATGATAATGAGAGCTAACGTTTACTGAGCTATTACTTTACATGCTTAGCAACAAGGTAAGCACTTTACATGTGTTAACTCATTTAACTGCAAACTGGTGAGGTGGCTATTATTATTATCCCCATTTTACAAATGAGGAAACTAAGACTCAGATGTCATGGAATTTGCCCAACGAAGGACACAGAGATGGTAGGTGGCAGAGCCAGGATTTGAACTCGGGCAACCTGGTTCCGACTCCATGCTCTTAACTGGCCAGCTATGCTGTGGGGTCATGAGTACATAATAGGCTGTTTTGTCATAAGCCTCGCCTTCTCCTTTCTGAGGTCTATACACCCCACTTCTGGGAAGGACTGGGGTAAAAGTAGAATTCACCATGCCTGGAATTCTGGCCGTGGCTCAGCGGAAATGAACCTGACTAGCATCCCTGAGGATGCAAGTTCAATCCCTGGCCTCCCTCAGTGGGTTAAGAGTCTGGAGTTGCCGTGAGATGTGGTGTAGGTTGCAGATGCGGCTCGGATCTGCGGCTACAGCTCCAACTCGACCTCTGGCCAGGGAACCTCCATATGCCGCGAGTGCGGCCCCAAAAAGACAAAAAAAAAAAAAAAAAAAAAAAATTGACCATGTCCAATATTGCTGACAGGAGAGCCTAGATTTTGGAGTGAGATACAGTGGTTTGAATTTCTACCAGCACCAATCATTGGCCCTATGTATCCTACTGTAACCTCCCTAAGTCTCTGTTTCTTCAGAATGAACAATACTTCACAGGCAGTTATTAAGGTTGAAAGAGCGAATACGTGAAAATCAGCATAGGGCCTGGCTCACAATCAGGAAGTGCAGGCTGCTGTCCCTGGTACCTTTTGTTCTCCTCCTGGAATAAAGCACCTCATCAATGGACAGGGCTTGGCACAAAGCACATTATCAAATATTATAAATATGCTTTGTGTTTTTTTCCTTCCCTCACCAATTCTATGACCTTGAAAGAGCACCCACATTTCTCTGAAATTATTCAACCAGTGCTGTTTACCAGGCCCCAAGAAATCCCTGCTTCCAGCCAGCCTTCAAAATGGATTAAAGATTTCAAATTCCCTTTATTTCTCCACCCACAGGATCAAAGGGTGCAGGCAAGGACTGGAAAGCGGGGGAGGAAAGCGAGATGGAAGAGGTCCCAAGTTTTGAACTGGCAGAAGAGCAACTGTGGTTCATCCTAGGCTCTGCTGAGCTACAGGGCCCAGGATGTTCTGCTCTGCCTATGCCCTTGAGAAATAAACACAGCTGCTAGAAAGTGGGGCGCTTCAGCCATGTCTAATCCCAGACCGCAAAACGAGCAAGAACTGAGAGGTGCCCTGCGATGCGAAGTGTTTTCCAAACACGTCAGCAAGTACACAGAGCAAGGAGGGAGGAGACAGTGCAGAGCAAATACACAATTAGGCTTCAGAACCAGAATAAAGGATGAATGCACAGACCCAGCACCAACTGGCAGGCAGCCTTCCTTGTGCAGCCTTGGCTCCACTGCCCTCTAGTGGCCAGACAGGGGCCAGCAGGCAGGTTTTAACTAGAGCCGATCCTGGATCACAGGGCTTAGAGCCTCAGAAAGAACCTAGGCTCCCCCATCGCCACCCCTCAGCCCCTGGTCTGGACCAGCCCCTCCTTCAGTTCTCCATTGTGCTTCTGCAACAGCCTCCTCCTATTATTATAAAAATAATAAAACCACCTACTGAATGCTGATTTCAGGCACTATGTTTCCACACACTGTCTCACTGATTTCTTAGAACCACCTTTGGAATTGGCTTGTACCCCATTTATAGATAAGGAGACTGAGGCTCACGTGGGTTAGAGAATTTGGTCAAGGCCATATGGCCAGCTATGGAAGATCTAAAGTTTAATCTCAGTAGCCCCCTGAGAGCTGGGCCCTATATATTATCTAATGGCTTAATAAGCAGCAACATCCTCTAGAAACCTGTTAGAAACTCAAGTTCTCAGAACCCCGACCCCTTGTAGGAAACTAAAACTCTGGGGATGGGAGCTAAGAATGTGCTTTTTAACAGGCCTATCAGGAAAGTCAGAGGCGTGCTACCCTGAGAAGCTCTGCCTTAAACCATGCAACTTCAAAGAATTCTCTCCCTAGACTGGCATAGCCACACCGCCCCAGGCAGTCTTCCCAAAACACAACCTCAACTGCCTGAAGCCCTTAATCCCACTACAAGGCCTCAGGCGCCTTCCTTAGCACTGTGGTCAGGCCCCTTCACAGCTGGCCCCAATGTGCCTCTATAGTCCCGTACCTGTCACTCGTCCCTTCAATCCAGGGAAGCAGAGGAGGCTATAAAGAGAACCTAACTGCTGGAGCCCCCTCGGTGTGGCATGAGCTCTGCCCTGGTGTGAGCACCTGGGATTTTACTTACTCTCCTCTGTGGGAGAATCAAGCTTCCAGAAATGGTACCTGGAGCTAAGAGAGGTAACAAGAGGTCCCTATGTTCACACAGCCAGCATGTGGCAAGGCCAAGAGCCCAGGACTATCTGACACCACAGCTCAGGGGCTTCCAAGCCAGAGGGGGCCAAACAGGTTAGGAAGCTGGGCCAGAGCCCCACACCTGTGGGGTCTGATGTCTGAATAGGCAAGGCTCCCTGGTCTTTAGTTAGTGGAGCCACCAGGCTGCGGTCCATCTGATTCCACCAAATAGCCTTCATGGGTATATCTGCAACCTGACTTTCTTCTGTGACCCTAATAATAGTGGACAGGAACTTGGAGAGCCCAGAGCCCTGATAGGATTCTCTGGTAACCACACCCGGAGGAGAGATGGGTCAGGTCATGACAGACAAGGCACAAGATTCCAAAAGCTTGGGTGGACACAATCCTTGATGCAGGGACTGTTAACGCACAGCCCATCCCCTGCTGCTCACCGCCCCTGCTCCCCATCAGCCACGCCAGGCAAGGCCGGTCCATGAACCCATGCCATGCCCAGACTGGCGCCTCTACTCTTCCTGAGGTTGCCCGGCAGACTCCTCACCATCCTTCTAGGACCAACACAAATGCCGCCTCCAGAAAGCCTTCTTCCTCCACACTTCAGGCACTCCTGTGCCATTTGTGACTCTACCACCTTCCTGCAGACTGGAGAACAGCAGGGCATAAGGCAGAACCCCCTGGGCAGTCTGGTTGGGGTGAGGCCTGAACATCATATGGTTCTATCATACAGCCAGGGACAGGAAGGACCAGCAAGGCTCTGGGATTTGGGGCCACACACAAATCCTGCTCATCCATCTGCAGTCTGGACTACTGGGGCAAAGAAACTAAGCTCTCCAAGCCTGTTTCATAAACTGCAACTTGGCAGTGATACCACCCACTGTCCTCGGTCACTATGAGGGTTAAAAGAGGGCTTCACCTTTTCCAGCTCAACACCACCCTAATTTTTTCCCTCCCCCACATTCCTGACAGTCCCCTTCCCCCACCAAAGCAAGGATTAATATTTTGGTTGGCATTCTGCCCAAACTGTTACTACGTTCCTATCCTTTTTTTTGGTCTTTTGTCCTTTTCAGGCCACACTGCAGCATATGGAAGTTACCAGGCTAGGGATCTAATCGGAGCTGCAGCTGCCAGCCTACACTGCAGCCACACTAACCCCAGATCCAAGCTGCATCTGTGACCTACGCCATAGCTTGTGCCAATGCCGGATCCTTAACCCACTGAGGGGGGCTAGGGATTGAACCCACATCCTCAAGGATCCTAGTCAGATTCATAACGTGCTGAGCCACAAGGGGAACTCCCCATTTTTTAAAATAAATATTTATTGAGCAGCTGCTTGGTAATGCCAGGCATAGTGCTGGAGACTGGGGACAAAGCAACGAACATGCCAGAAAAGGTCCCAAAACACTGGATGTTTAGTTGAAGTGATAGGTCACAAAACAAGCAAACAAATGAGTAATTTCTGATGGTACTCTGAACAAAGTGACAGCGAGCGAGAAGAGATCCAGCCATGACGCAGAGGGAAGTGACGTTGAGGAAGAGGTCAGTTAAGACCGAAGCACTGACAAGGACACAGCCTCGGAAGATCAGATCTGGGGAGAGTTCAATGTGAAGCCACCACAGTGTTTCCAGCAAGAGAGACACACCTCTGACTTCCTCTGAAACCACTCATACTATTGTCACCGCCACCTGGCTGCAGCTTCCTAGGGCAGGGACTGGCGATTTGCACATCTGTACCCTCAGCACCCAGCTCAGGCCTGGCAGCAGGTGACTGTTGAGTGACTCAGTGAATGAATCTTCTCGCCCTTCATGTGTTGTTTCCCTTCAGGTCACCAAGACAAACCTTGTCTCTTCTCTGGTGTCTGCCCACCAGCATCATGACAACTTTACCACAAATCCACACAGGCCCCAATGTTGATGGATGACAATCTTCAAAGGCTCCGACACCTTTACAGCTGTGTGGCTGTGAAGGTACCTCTAGGCTGTGCTAAACCTAAACACCTGGGATTTTGGACCCACGTTCAGGACAAAACACAGTGGAAGAACATAAACTTCAAACTAGTGTACTGACTGGGTAACCCTGGGCAAGTTCCCTAACCTCCCTGAGCCTCCGTGTTCATCTGTAAAATGGGTCCAAGGTACGCTGTCTGATTTTTCCTTCTCTCTCTTGTACAAGGCCCGGCAGTCAGAGGAAGCTCAGACATTTGGTCCATCAACAAGATTCCTTTCTACAAAGAGAACAAGAGGGTCTTCTCTCTCTACGTGTTGGACACAGGCCCTCAGCTACTGTTTCGGAGATGCAGCCCATCACACATATCCAGTAAATCATCATAGGCCTGGTCATCCTCAACCTGAATTCCACAGTGATATCTCATTTCAGGAGATAAACTTTTCTCCAAGTTGACTCTAATCCCCACTCTGGGTACAGCTGATGACCAGGTAGAAATGGCCTGTGCCCCGCCCAGATCTCCTTTGGTCCTCAAGGACATACATCCTGAGATGTTCTGACAGATTCTTTGATGTATCTGCACCCTTGAATGACCTGTATTCTAGTAACATCACAGAGAAGGAAAAAGAAAATAAGGTGAATTCAGCAGCTTGTTCCTATCAAATCCACGGTGACCCCGGGGATCTCCGACAGCATTCCGGCCAGGGCAAGTTATGAGTTATGCCAGTGACTCTGTGCTACGACACTGCTCATCGGATGAGCATGTTTTCACGCTCTGCCTGCTTCTCCTAAGGGATGAAAGACTAAGATGCTAGACGCCTTGAAGTTCAACAGCTTGTGGTTCCATGTCAGCAACAATTTCAAACATGTGAACTGCGAGTAAATTTGCTTTTTTTTTTTTTTTCTTTCTATTTCTTTGGGCCGCTCCCGCGGCATATGGAGGTTCCCAGGCTAGGGGTCGAATCGGAGCTGTAGCCACCAGCCTACGCCAGAGCCACAGCAACGCGGGATCCGAGCCGCGTCTGCAACCTACACCACAGCTCACGGCAACGCCGGATCGTTAACCCACTGAGCAAGGGCAGGGACCGAACCTGCAACCTCATGGTTCCTAGTCGGATTCGTTAACCACTGCGCCACGACGGGAACTCCGGGAGTAAATTTGCAATCGCTGGCTGAATACCTTTCAGTTTAGTGTCCCTAAACATTAACAAAGGGACTTAGCTCAAAAGGGGATGTTAAAAAATGTGTAAAATAGTCATTTTCTCCAAATTCCCCCCATCCCACCACACCCCCCTTATTGTGCACATAATATAATAAGCTTAAGAGACAAGGAAAGCTGTGTGAGGCACCAGGGTTTCCACTGCACAAGGATGGTGTATTAACACCTGCAAAACAACAGTAGCTACTTACCAAGTATCCACAATGTGACAGGCATTTGACACATGCCAATTCATTAACCCTCGTAAGCTGCATTGCCATTACGGACACTGTAAAGAAAAGCAAACTGCAGCTATGGAGATAAGCAATTTGACCAGTCTCCCAGTTCGTGGTGGCAGAATAAGGACTCCACCCAGATCTATCAGACTCTGCCCTACTCACCAAGGCCACACTGCCAACCGGTTCAAACTGACATCATCCGGAGCCTCACACCCTCTATCCCTTTTCTCCCCAGTCACATCTCACATTCCACCTGCCTATCTTCTCCACATCCCAGGACCCTGCCACCTCCTCACCTTTGATCCGACCTACAGGCCCTTCTCCCACATCCTCGGCTCCATCCTCACACCCTCCAGATTCAGACTCCCACTGAGTCCACCTCCTCTCCATCCAGGCCCTTCCCAGCAAGCTCAGCTAACAAGAGCTTATCCTCCTCCTGCCCCTTCTTCCCACGTCTGTGCACAGCCCCAACTTCTGCTCCACTTGTTCCCAGGCACGCCATCCATCCTGGGCAAACAGACTGCCACAGAAAGCAGCCCTCACATCTCTCCTCTGGACCTCCCACCACGCTCGGGCTGTGATGGATAAGTCTCCTCCCTGCACAGCGCCTTCTCCCGGAATGATGAACGCAGCTCGCTCAGCTCAGGCACGTGGAGCCGAGAAAGCTGGCGGACTGATGGCCTGTCTCTGTGGGCAGCCTGGGCTCATGTTAGACGCTGCTCCTCCTCACGGGGAAGGGATGTATGACGCATGTCCTGTGTGCAGGTGCCATGTCAGATGCGTCACAATCCCTTTATCTTATTTTATTCTCCTAAGGACCCAAGGAGAAGAGGATTCATCTTCCCCACTTTATGGATGAGGGAAATAAGTTCAATCACTGCTGGAGCCAGGATTCAAATCCACTTCTGCTCAAGTGTGAAGCCACCTTATTTCCAGGGCACCAGAGTGTCAGGAGGAGGAAAGGCAGCGATACCCACCTACACATGGGGCTTCTGAGTGTGTGCTGCATTCCTATACATGCCCTCTCTCCTTCCAAAGATAGGGCTTACCTCTTAATTCATCGGTGGGCTTTTCCTCCAATGAAGGTAGACATTTCAGGGTCTCTTTGTGACTAAAATCCTTAGAGAGTAGAAAACAAACATCTTTGAACAGAAAAGGGCTTAAGGGTGTATCTACTCCATTCCTGGTCATTCTCAACTGACACACACATCACACCCCAACCAGCCCATCACACATTCTCACACACACACACACACACACACTCTCTCTCTCTCTCTTCCGGGGGTCCCAGAACTGCCCTCTTCCTGCTTCACCTTCTGGTGCTTGACACCTCAGTCTCCTGCTATGTAGAGAACACAGCCTGCTTCAAACTTCACATGCTCTTTAGTTCTATCCAGGACTCTCTGCTCTAGCCTCACAACACATTCTGCCAGGAGCCTCGCCACCCATGACCCTCCCCCACACAGCCCCCTGCACAACCCTCCCCCTTCTTCCCAGCCTTACCCCCAACACTTTAGGGCTGAGGGAACAATCCTCAAGGCACACACACCTACACCTCATGGAAGCTCAACACTTGGTGGGTTTCCTCCTTCCCTGGATCCCATGCCGTAGGGAATCCAGAATCTCAGCAAGACACACCATCATCTTCACCTGACTTGAAATTCTAGTCACCTCAGCAATGGGTCACTGGCACAGCAAAACCCAGACTTTCCCTGCCAACAAGGCTTCAGTCCCAGTGTGAGATGTGACTGGGGAGAAAAGGGATAGAGGGTGTGAGGCTTCCGGCTTGCTGGTGTAGGATCACACACCTGGACTGACCAAATAAGCCATGGCCAGATGTGATTCTGCATGGCATGGTTCCTTCTCTGAACTAGAAAAATCACTCAGACCAGAGTGATCCCAAACCTCGGACAATATATCATCTCTCTAGGAGGGACCAAGACTTCTGAGCCACTCCATAACTGCTGGCTAGGCCTTGACAGTCAGTGAGGTCTGCCACAAGCTGGAGCTCTTTCCTCATGGAGATATGTCTTCCTGCTGCTACAAGTGTTCCCTGAGAGGAAGGCAACAAATCTCTTCTTGTTTAAGTGATAAGCTGAGTGGATCTTTATTTATACAAAGCCAGAGGAAAAAATCCACATGGATGGAAGAGTGGAGAACTGATCAACTATCAAGGATCTAGACCAAACCCGTAGCATCTGATTCCAGTGCTAAGTGGGGATATAGAGAGAAACAGCAACAACCACAGGAATGACAGATAATTACAAAAACAAGAAACAGTGCGCCAAAGTTTACGCCCAGTGACATGGACAACTCCGAACTTCTTACATAATGAGATGGCAAGTTGGTATGCAACTAAAAAGGCTTTTCTCCTTCCATACTTCAGGAGAGGTGGAGACAGAGGCTGTTCTGGGCTGCATGAAACTTCGCCGGAAGACAGGGCTCCATCATTCACACACCAACCTGGGCCGAGTTGACTGCTCAGAGCCAAGGTTTACTCATCTGTATGATGGGAAAGGCAAATGGAAACAGGATAGCCATTGCAACAGACAGCATATGGGCCTTGGACAGAGCGAATGTCCAAAAATTAAAAACGACTATTAATGGAGTCCCTGGTGGCCTAGCGGTTAAAGGGTTTAGTGTTGTCAATGCTGTGGCTTGGGTTCAACTCCTGGTTCAGGAACCTCTGTATGCCACAAGCACAGCCAAGAATAAAATAAAAGTTAAAAAGTTAAAAAATAAAAACATCAGGGAGTTCCCACTGCAGCTCAGCAGTAACAAACCCGAATAGTATCCATGAGGATGAGGGTTCAGTCCCTGGCTTTGCTCAGTGGGTTAAGGATCTGGTGTTCCATGAGCTATGGTGTAGGTCGCAGATGTGGATTGGATCTGGCGTTGCTGTGGCTGTGACCTAGGTCAGCAGCTGCAGCTCTGATTTGACCCCTAGGCTGGGAACTTGCATATGCTGCAGGTGCAGCCCTAAAAAGTTAAAAATAAGAATAATAATAAAAATGTCTATTAAGAAGCACTTTATATACTGCCCAAAATGATGCTGAGCACGCTGTACACTTGATCTTGTCAGACTTGATCAACCCCTTCAGATTTTCATAAAACTAAATGTTTTTGGAGCCCCCATGTGGCCCAGTGGTAATGAACCAATTAGCATCCATGAGGCTGCCAGGTCGATCCCTGGACTCCCTCAGTAGGTTAAGGATCTGCAGTTGCCATGAGTTATGGTGTAGGTCACAGACACAGCTCGGATCTGGTATTGCTATGGCTGTGGTGTAGGCCAGCAGCTACAGCTCCAATTTGACCCCTAGCCTGGGAACTCCCATATGCCTTAGATAGTACCCTTAAAAAAAATAAATGTTTTATATATAAACATGAGCACAGAAAAACTCCTAGAACGATATATATGAAAGTACTAATAGTGGTTAACTCCTGGTGTTAGAAACATAAGTTTTCCTTTTGCTAATTTACTTTCTCCAAAATTTTCTACAAAAACCACTAACTGAGGTATATTTCAGTTTGGGGTTTTTTTGGCTATGCTCATGGCATAAAGAAGTTCCCAGGCCAGGGATTGAACCCGCACCATAGCAGTGACAATGCCAGATCCTTAACTCTCTAATCCACCTGGGAACTTTGCTGAGGTATATTTTGATTTGGTGGTTTTTTTTTTTTTTTTTTTTTAATGCCAGAATGCATTAAAGTACAATGAAAACCAAGATAGTGCTCACAGGTAAATACCCCCTACATGAGCCATTTCTCCTTGAGGTAAGAGCTAATATATGCTTTGCTTTCTCTGAGGAGCTGGCATGTGCTTATTTTAATAGGAATTAGCTGGCTGAGACCCTCCTTCACTTTGTCACCAGAGTACAGACCCAGAATTTGAGTTCAATCATTCAATTAGGGCCTTTTTCCTTATTTTTTGCATATTTCTATTTGAATTCCCCTAGTCTTGACTTCCTATTCTAATTTATAGGCAGATAAATTATTCTGATTTTGTGTTTATTTATATTCTACCACTATTCTCAATGTTTAACATAAATTCATTGCCTACAGAATCTTTGTAGAATGAGGCCAGGTATACGTACACATAAACAACTTACGAGAGAATTACAATATTTAAATTCTATCTGCAATTTTTTAAAAACGGAACAACATGTTCCTTCCTATAATAACATAAGAAAATAATAATAATGATATCATAATTTTTAAATTCCTAAAAGTCCTGTAATTAAAAAGTCAGTTTTATTAAATGCTCAGGTCTCAAAATTATATATATTTTTATTATTAAAAAATTCCCATCCCATCTTACCCACCCACCCCCCCAAACTAGGTCCTGTCGAAGTAGAAGCAAGCCCAACAAAAGTCCATTGTATGCCCAAAAGCAGGAAGACAGGAGGCCCCGAGAACGAGGTATGCTGGTGTCATCACTGCAGAGCCCTCCTGCAAGGGCCAAGGCATGGGAAGAGCTAACATAACAAACAGAAAGGAAACTGGAATGGGCAGCCTGACAAGTATAACTTACTCCAACTTACAAACACTTTAGGTGCCCACCAGCTCCAAGAGGACAGACCAAACTAACTATGCAGTGGAAGCTTCTGCCTGGGCCTTCTCCGTACATCAGGTCCTTCTATCAGGAATCATTAGGAAGCCCAAACAGCTTCACAGTTCCAGCTTCCCGACTGCTGTCGTATTTGCCGTCTTTGTCATCACAGGCAAATGCCAGCAGAGGCCTTTTGGGGTGCCAAGCCACGGTGAAGGTCGGGGACTCACACTGCACCTCCCACAGCTTGTCTCCTAAAAATGTTGATATAGAGAAACCAATCAATACGTAAGAGACCACACTCATGAAGTACTTACCTACATTAACTCATTTAATATGCTTAATAACCCAGAGGAGAAGTACAATCAGCACCCCCATTTTACAGAGCACTGAGGCCCAGAGAGGTCACAAGCCTGGCAGCACAGGACAGTTAACATAAGAGCCTTTGCTCGAACCCTATTCTGCACCCCCTGAAAAAACAGCATCAGGAGCTGTTTGTTGAGCAGCCCTTCCAAGCCAGATGGATTATACTTTATATAATGACAATCTAGCAAAGCAAGTAATGATTTTAAATCCCATTTTTATAAAGAAGCAGGTGGCTGCACAGTTATGTCACATCTCAAGGAAGCAGCAGAGTCAGCACATGAAGTCAGTCTGTTTCCAAAGCCACAGATCTTTCTACTAAACAATGCCTTGCAAATAGATTTTTCCCCCAAATTTTATTTCTTCTAGTCGAAACTAAACATGATTTTTCCAAAGCCATTTTTTTTTTAGTCCTACTTTACTTTTTTTCAACCTTAGCATTAAGATCAATGCAATAAAATGTTCACAGCATGACGCTGATTTTAAAACACAGGATAGGAGTTCCCGTCGTGGCGCAGTGGTTAACGAATCCGACTAGGAACCATGAGGTTGCGGGTTCGGTCCCTGCCCTTGCTCAGTGGGTTAACGATCCGGCGTTGCCGTGAGCTGTGGTGTAGGTTGCAGACGCGGCTCAGATCCCGCGTTGCTGTGGCTCTGGCGTAGGCCGGTGGCTACAGCTCCGATTCGACCCCTAGCCTGGGAACCTCCATATGCCGCAGGAGCGGCCCAAGGGATAGCAACAACAACAACAACAAAAAGACAAAAGACAAAAAAAAAAAATAAATAAAAAAAATAAAACATAGGATAGGACATTCCCTTGTGTTGCAGCAGGTTAAGGACCCAGTATTGTCACTGCAGTAGCTAGGGTCACTACTGTGCAGCAGTTTTAATCCCTTGCATGGGAACTTCCACATGCCACAGGCATGTCTCCCCCAACTCCCAAAGAATGCAGGATATACTGACTGAATTATACATTTCAATATAATTGATATGCGAATTATATTTCAATAACCTGTTTAAACACATATCACACATATGCATGTGTGCGTATAGAGATCTTCAATTGAAGTATAGCTGATTAACAATACTGTGTTAAGTGTCAGGTGTACAGCATGCACAGCAAACTGATTCAGTTATACACATATATTTTTTCAGACTACTGTCTATTATAGGTTACTACAAGACATTGAATATAGTTCCCTGCATGATACAGTAAATCCTTCTTGCTTAGCTATTTTACATGGAGTAGTTTGTATCTGTTAATCCCATACTCTTAATTTATCCCTTCCCTGCTCCCTTTCCCCTTTGGTAACTGTAAGTTAGTTTTCCACATCTTTGAGTCTTTTTCTGTTTTGTAAATAGATTCACTTGTATTATGAGGGGTTTTTTTTCGGTTTTTTTTTTTTTTTTGAGTAACCTATTTCGGGGATAGTTAATGACTCTTCATAATGCTAGGACCTAGCAATCTACAGCTACATGTCTGAGTAAATTTCTGTTACATAGATATAAGGGTTTTGGACCCCTTCCATTGCCCTTTAGGCCTCTGACTCCATGCATGCATTGCTGCTGAAAGCAAACACTACAATAACTCTTCTGTAAGGATGTCTGGTCCTTCACAAAATGTGAGCAGCGTGGACTGAGCAATCCCAATTCAAAGGTTTACCCAAAAAAGATGACCACATACATAAAATGATACTCCTCACAGCATTATTTATAATGGTGCGAAAAGCAGAAGCCACCCATGAGTGGAGCAGCTTAGGTATATTCTGGGATAGCCAATGGAATTCTAAACCCCATTAAAAGCCGCAGTAAAGCTCAGCAGCCATGGCCATGGAAGAAGCTGTGACATCCTGGAGCAGCAGGAGAGCGTGCCTGCATCACATGAACAGGAGGGTTACACGAAGGAGCTGTGCACCTGGATGGCTGGACAACACCCACCACAGTGACAGTGGTAATCTCTGAATCATGGAATTGCAAACTTTTTACTTTCTTTAAAGTTTTCCATGCATTTTGAATTATTTTACTAAAGTATCATGTATTTCTAAAAACAAAAAGCTACATTAAAAAACGTGTTGTACAGGAGTCGTCGCTATGGCACAGCTGGATCGGTGGCATCTTGGGAGCAGTGGATCGCAGGTTGAATACCCAAGCCCAGCACAGTGGGTTAAGGATCTGGCACTGCCACAGCTGTGGTTTAGGCATGACTGCGGCTGGGACCTGATCCCTAGCCCAGGAACTCCATGTGCCAAGGGCGGCCAAAGATGAAAAAAAAAAAATGTGTTGTACAGCAGAAATTATCACAACATTGTAAATCAATAAAATTTTAAAAAATGAAAAAAGAGAGCAAGAGCAGCCTCCACATATGAAATATAAAAAGAAAAACCTACTTATTATTTTGGCAAATTTACTCCAAAACTTTAAATATCAAAAGCTAGAAAAAATGCTCTGTTTGTTCTTCCTTCGTTTGTTTAACAAAACCATGTTTAGGAGTTCCTACAGTGGCTCGGTGGTAAAAAAACCAACTAGTATCCCATGAGGATGAGGGTTCAATCCCTGGCCTTGCTCAGTGGGTTAAGATCTGGCGTTACCATGAACTGCTGTATAGGCCACAGACACGGCTTGGATCTGGCATTGCTGTGGCTATGGCATAGGTCGCAGCTCCAATTCGACCCCTAGCCTGGGAACTTTCACATGCAGAGAGTGTGGCACTACAGAAGAAAAAAACAAAAGACAAAACCATTTTTTTTTTAGTTGGGAAAAAAATAAAATAAAATCAGATTCTTTTGTAAAATGAACACTCGCCTCTCATTTTCCTATCTTCAAGTTATGTTTTGTTGCTTTTCAAAACAAGTCACATCTACTTTGATAATTTATTTTTTATTTATATACATTTATTTTTTAAGTTCACATACAAGCAAGAAAACAGGAAGAAATACACCATAATGCTAAAAAGGGTTGTATTCAAATGGTGGGATCATTCATTCATCTACCCATTCATCCATCCATTCATTCTTTCTCCTTTCTATATTTTAAAAATTTTGTTATAATAGAAGAATTAAAAGTGATTAAAATGCAAAAAATTTTCTTTTAGGGCCGCACCTGTGGCATATGCGGGTTCCCAGGCTATGGGTCTAATCAGAGCTACAGCTCCCGGCCTGTATCACAGCCACAGTAATGTCAGATCCAAGCTGCAGCTGCAACCTACAACACATCTTGTAGAAACACCAGATCCTCAACCCACTGAGGGAGGCCAGGAATTAAACCCACAGCCTCACAGTTCCTAGTCGGATTTGCTTCTGCTGCACCATGACGGGAACTCCACAGAACTGGCCCTTTCTTTCCTAACCCTTTGCTCCCTCATTACCTGACTACAGTAGTCATAATACACAAACTTGCCTTAAGGAGACAAATTCATGGATGCTAATGCTGGTTGGTGCAATAGTAACTTGCAGGAATGAAAATGCCTGACAGAAGTCCTGATGCCCCGAGATGAAAGAGAGGAATCTCGTTAAGATAGCAAGGGCTTAGTTACCTGTCTCTACTTCAGCAATGTCAATGAAATGATCTTCCGAGGCTGATGCCAGCATTTTCCCATCATGGCTAAAACTGAGGGTCCTCACAGGCCAATCCAGCCTATAACAGAGTAGACAGAACAGACATTAGTGTAACCCAAGGAGAGGAGGCCATAATTTCACCCAAAATTAAATAAAATTAATTCCTCCAATAAGCAAAGTTCTGGTAGAGCTGCTTACCTGGAAAAGCACCGAACACACACTAACTCATCCACATCCCAGAGGCTGACCAAAGCATCTGCACTTCCTGTGGCAAAGTACTTCCCCATGGGGTCAAATTTGATACAGATGCAGTTGGAAGGATGGGCATTGATGGACTGTACAGGCTTCAGCTCTGGGTAGCTGAAAAATAAGACAGAGAGCAATCAAACTGTGGGACGAGGACTGTGGTACTAACACAATAACAGGAGACACTTAAGAAAACCAGAGACAACAGAACAAACATCACAGACTGTCATTCAAGAAAAACTTTCCAGAGGTAAAAATATTTCCAAAGATATAGTGAAACAGTACACCACATACCTAAGAATAAGAACCCAGACCAACCAACATGAAGACATACGGTAGTAAAATTACTGGACTTTAAAGAAAATTAGACTACCACCAGACTTTTCAAAGAAACACCTTATGCCAAAAGAAAATGGGGTGACATAATTAAGAGACATGAGCAAGAAAATATGATCAAAATGTTTACATCTAGCAAGTGACTATCAATTATAAAGAGTTCAAATAATAAGCACAAAATAATAAGCACAATATAATAAAGTATCCATTGGTTTTCTAAGTATGTAAGTTGTAATAAGTATGAACTCAGGAAATACCGTTCCCATGAACTTTTCCTGAGTAATCTAGAGAATGAGCTTCAACAATCAAAATGACTAGATAAGTTCCCGTCATGGCGCAGCGGAAACAAATGTGACCAGGATCCATGAATATGCGGGTTCGATCCCTGGCCTCACTCAGTGGGTTAAGGATCTGGCATTTCCCATGAGCTGTAGTATAGGCCCCAGACATGGCTTGGATCCCGTGTTGCTGTGGCTGTGGCGTAGGATGGCAGCTGCAGCTCTGATTCAACCCCTAACCTGGAAACCTCCAAATGCCACGAGTATGGCCCTAAAAAGACAAAAAATTTAAAAATTGAAAAAAAAAAAATGACTAGAAACCTATCAGCCTAAGGCTGGTGATAGGCACTAAATATAGTTTCATGTAGAGACTGTGCATGTTTAAAGGTAAGGTATAAAATAAAATAGCTGTACGTTCTGACAATATATAGTACTAATTATTCTTTCTAAAGGAGGAAGAATGAAAAGAGCACATTCAAAAAGCAGAATTTTTTATTTTAAGTCATCAGATTTTTGGTGCTAACGGTAATATTGTTATTCTAAGATATCTGTTATGTTATATGAGATGAAGGTAATAAGTAACCATGGAATAGTCTATTTTATAATCCCCTGCATCCTTGAGAACCTGAATACTCAGTTTGGAAGGAAAGAGACATATCTGTAATACAGAAGTGGTTTACTAAAATTCCTATAGTCGTGAACTTTAATTGGAAAATTATCAGTATGAATGCACAAGGTAGGTATTCTATCTTAAAAATACATACATATATGTCCTAGCTCTGGAAGGTCAACTGGATGGGTCTAGAAACAATGACCAACCTGGCAATGAGGACATTCCTAGCTCCAATATTACTCGCCAGTAAAAAGATCCAGAAGATCAGAGAATCTTCTGATTAAAGTTCTAAGGCAGGAAACACACAAGACAAACTGAGAATATCTTGTCAAAACAAAAGAGCAAGAACTGAAGGCTACTAGGATCGTGGCCAAAAAATGACTTAGCAAGGAATTTCAAGAGGCTCCCACTGGCTAAAGATGAAATAATTTGAACTTCAATAAGGTTAACAGATTGAAACTTATCTCCTCTGCTTAAATTCATGAGTCCATAGTGATTCTTAAAGAAAAACAAAAACAAAAACTAGCTGATCATCTTTAGAGGTGATAAGTAACTAGTTCATTATCATATGACAAAGGGGAAGAACCAAGCCTTTATCATGCCTTCTCTAAATGTACTGTATTCCTGAGTAACTGAACAGATGACAGCACATGTCAGATGTCTCTTAAATGCCAATAAATAAGCAGGCATATGGAATCAGCAAAATCCAGACTGGGATAAGTTCCATAGGTTAACAGCCTGGTTTTTCAACAGCTAAATTCTAAGTAAAAGAAAGGGATGAAGGGGATCCCATAGCTTAACAGCCTTAAAACACATATCAAACTTTTTTAAATAGCCAAAATTAGAGTATCTGGAGATGCACACTTGGTAGCTAGAACAATAAAGAAATACTATAAAAGCTGACATAAAGAAACACTATAAAACTGTTTTGGGGGAGAAGGGGTTTTGATTAGGATAAAGCCCACAGACAGACTTCTTAGGTGGCCAGCAAAGTACTATTATCTGACCTGGTAGCGTTAAACAGGTGCTAGGCATATAACATATAATAGTTCATTAAGCTATACTGGTGACATGGTTTTCTACATCTGTTTTATTTTCTAATAAAAGGGCTTTAAAACAACAACAACAAAAAAACTGCCTATAGAATAGAATTAAAGTTGTTAAAAACAATATTCCAGGCCCAAATAATCTGCTCCCAAATTATATTTTGACTTTATCGTCCTGTGTCAGGACCTCTCATACCAACTATTCTCCAAATAAGTCACGCTCATTCACACTTGTTTTGTCCATTGTGCAGTTCTCTTTTGCTGATTCTTAAAATTCTCTAATTCTGGAGTTCCCGTTGTGGCACAGTGGAAATGAATTTAACTAGGATCCATGAGGACGCAGGTTCAATCCCTGGCCTTACGCAGTGGGTTTAGCATCCGGCATTGCTGTGGTATAGGCCGCAGATGTAGCTTAGATCTGGTGGTGCTGTGGCTGTGGTGTAGGCCAGCAGTTGTAGCTCCCATTAGACCACCAGCCTGGGAACCTCCATATGCTGTGGGTGCAGCCCTAAAGAAAGAAAGAAAAAAAAAAAAATTCTATAATTATTTCAAGGTCAAGCTTAGAAGCTGCCTCCTTCAACCCCCAATTCCCACAATCAATTTAGTAAGATTCTTTCCTTGGGATTCTACAGCAAACTTCCAGCTTCTCACACAGAACCTATTTCACCCTGCCTTGAACTACTCACCCAGCATAGCAGAAAGAACAGAATCAGAAAGATCTGAATTTCATTTCCAAAGTTTCATTCATTTAGAGGACAAATATTTACTGAGATCCTAACTGTGTATAGCAGGTACTGGGCTAGGCACTAGGGACTCAACAGCAAACAAGTTAAAGACAGTCCCTTCTCTCATGGAATTTATGGCCTAATGAAGGATACAGACAAGTAAACATGCAATTATAAAGTAGAAGGAGGAATGCTTCCAATAAGAAGGACATAAAATAAGCTTCTAACCCTGGGGTAAGATGGCATCCCCAGAGAGAAAGTAATATTTAAGCTGAGACTGTAAGGGTACGATTATGCTATAATTCAAGGTGCATGCAGTTCTAACGCTCACTAGCTGACTAGTGACTTAACCTCTTTGAGTCCCTGATCCTCATGTGTGAAATGGGAAACATACCATCAGCTCCTGAGGATCTGTGTGAGGACTCAGTAAAGATAAGGTGGAAGATTCTCAAGAAAGGTTAGAATTCTTCATTACTACAGTGAAACCTAGAACAAGGTGAGGGGTGCCAACTCTCTGCATTGTCAAAATCCAAAAATAACCTGAGTTGGCCCTCTGTACTCACAGTTCCATATCCCAGATTCAACCAACCACAGATTATCTGGGCAGCCCAAATCCGTGTTGTTCAAAGGTCAACTGTATCTGTCCTTTTGGCTTCTTCAGCATAGACTCACACCTAATTCATCTTGGTATCCACCACAGCACCCAATGCAAAGAGAGGACAGAACCCTAAGCTAAAAGTCCCTTACCTGAGTATGTTGATACAGCCATTGCCATTTGTCAGGAAGAACATGTTATTGTCATTATTCCAGGAGATTTCATTGACCTCGAACTTGAACTGCTCCTCTGCTTTGGAACGGTGTGTCTTGGCATCAATAAAAGTCACCACATCGTCCTTGTTGCCTACAGCAATGGTCTGCCCGTCGGGACTCCAGCAAATATTAATGTTCTCCCCTGGAAACCCAGATATAATCAGCAAGATATTGTTAGCCCATAACTCTCTAGAACTTCATTCTGTTATCACAAAAAGACTAGAACATCGTCAGAGCTCATTCACTAAAGTCTTCATCAATGGAAGCAAACTACTACTTACAAATCACCAACTACCACCACATTCATCTACAAAGTTTCCCTTAGTTCTCATATTTCTCTAAGGGACACTTTTTTATCCCGCGTTATAGGTGAAGAAATGAAAGATAAGAGAAATGAACCAAACTGTCAAAGCTGTGAAGCAAAAGAGCTAAAATCTAAACCTGGATTTGATGCCAAAGCCTCTTAGTCTCTCTTACACCTGCGCTTCCCAAACTCCAGCCATTCACATGCCATTTTCACAAATTTTTTTTTTTTTTTTTTGCTTTTTAGGGCTGAACCCACAGCATATGGAAGTTTCCAGGCTAGGAGTCAAATGGGAGCTGCAGCTGCCGGCCTACGCCTGCCACAGCCACAGCAACATGGGATCCGAGCCAGTCTGCAACCTACACCACAGCTCATGTCAACGCCAGATCCTTAACCCACTGAGTGAGGCCGGAGATCCAACCCACATCCTCATGGATACTAGTCAGGTTCATTTCCACTGTGCCGCAACAGGAACTCCCATTTTCACAATTTTTGTACTATCCATGTAACAGCTATACTTTTCTTCATTGGAGATTTTTTTTTCTTAAAACTTACCCCCCCCCCAATTTTTACTTAAATAAATTTAACTTCACTTTATCAATAAATTCTTCTCTATTAGGTATACACATACAACCAGTTTTTAATGTTCATCCATGTAACCACCTAAATCACTCACGTATCATCACTTGTTTACTTGGGGGAATGACTCCATCATTCCAACTCCAGGTACAGGTCTTGCCAACAAAGTCCAATGGCCCACATTGAATACATCAATTAAAAATTTCATCAACCTTAGGAGTTCCCATCATGGCGCAGAGGAAACGAATCCCACTAGGAACTATGAGGTTGTAGGTTCGATCCCTGACCTCACTCAGTGGGTTAAGGATCTGGCATTGCCATGAGCTGTGGTATAGGTCGCAGATGCAGATCCGATCTGGCATGGCTGTGGCTATCGTCTAGGCTGGCAGCTGTAGCTTCGATTAGACCCCTAGCCTGGGAACCTCCATATGCCATGGGTGCAGCCCTAAAAAACAAAATAAACAAACAAACAAAAAAAACCCCATCAACCTTATTGATTCTAAGACGCATTTTTTTTCACATTTCATTATCTCAAATTTTTGGTGTATCATCATTATCTGATAAATAAAGTGGTACATAAAATATTGATGCATTTCATAATCAATACCATCTTAGTCAATAAAATTTAATAAATGGCCTCAAGGTTTATAGGACAATACCTGGTAAAGAACAGAGTCTACAAATCCTAAGACCAGCTATTCTAGCCTATCAGCAGTTTCCCAAATTCTCCATTCCTTTGCACATGCTGTTCCCTTCTGGGGTTGCCCACCCACCCACCCACTGCACTCTCACCATTAAATCTCTATGGCTACTCCATGGGTTTGCTCAAATCCTGGGAGGCCCTCCCTAGCTCCCCCAGGCCAATTGAAGCACTTCCACTCTGATATCCACCTTGCAGCCTTCTCTAGTCTAAGATGATCCATGTCATACTACATTAGTTTTTTTATTATTATTATTCATATGTCTCTCTCACTGCACTAAACGATAAGGTCCTTGGAGCTGGAGACTATCTTGTTCAGCTCAGAATGTCCAATACCTACAGGTCTGTGCACAGAGAAGATACTCAGAAAACACTTGCTAAATGGCTATAAGTAGCTTATCTTCCTATTGCCCTCTCTCTGAGTAGTCACCTTTAGTGTTCACGGTGGCAATGCATTTTGTAGTCCTTACATCCCAGATGCGAATGGTTTTGTCTCCAGATGCAGTGACAAAAAGATCAGGATTACTTGGGTGCCAACAGAGCTGGTCCACGCTATCCCCATGGCCCCGATAATTGTTTTCTTTGACCTGAAAGAACAGAATCTATATGTCACTACACTCAGAGGTACCTGCCAACATATGTAACTTAACCTTATTCAAACCCTGTGACCAAAAAAAGTTTGGATAATTAAAAAGAGTCCAACAGGGAACTATTCAATATCCTGTGACAAACCATAATGAAAAAGAGTATTTTTTAAAAAGAATGTCTACATATGTATAACTTTATCACTTTGCTGTACAGCAGAAATTAATACAACGCTATAAATCGACTATACTTCAACTAAAAAAAAAAAAAAAAAAAGGGTCCAGTCTTTCAAAGCCTCTTCCCCCAATCTCTTCCCACTATTCTTCCTCTCTCCCCGCTCCCCAATCAGTCTGAACTGATCTGGGAATGGGTTCCGGAGCAACACTGTTACTCTTTTGCCCTCCCTGGCTTTTCTCCTTCTTTCAGGTCTTCCAGCCTTACTCTGCCACCAAGGATCCCAATCCACCTGCTCACTGCGAAGGCGGTCCTATCGTTTTGAGGGAGGCCTTCCTTACCACCACAGGGAGCTGCCCCAGCCACTCCTCACCACCACCCAATTCCTTCTACCACTCCCACACCCCCACCATCCTCCTCACCGCCACTGCCCGCTCATCTTCACATCTCACTACTACAACCCTGCACACCGCCACCTCCCCTTACTACCAGTCTTCTCTCCACCACCCCGTCCTTAACCCCCATCACCCCAACCCGTTGTCCCCCCCTCCTCACACCCCTTCCTCTTTTCCGCACCACGCACGCCACTGACCCCACACCCCTTCTTAGTCCTCCGCCCTCCTCCCTTCCACCCTCCTTACCACCACACCTCGCTTTACCACAGCCCCTCTCTCTAGCCTGGGCCGGGCCCCAGCAGCTCACCAACCGGTCCTTCTCCAGCAGGAAGACACTGGCCGTCTTGTCGAAGGACCCCGAGGCCAGGCGACGCCCGTCACAACTCCAGGCCACCGAGTGCACCTTGGCGCTGTGCGCCGGGAACTCGCGCGTCTTGCTGTGGCCGCGGAACAACTCCTGCATTCCGAGCACATAGCGCGTCGGGCCGCTGGTCACTGAACACCAGGGAGCCATTGAGCCGGGACCGCTCTGGCCCAATGCCGAGGGCCCCATAGACGCCGCGGGTACAGCCATGCCGAGCTCCCGGACGCCTGTTCGGCCTCCTCAGTCCAGGTGCAGTCAGTCCTGCCGCCCCCGCCGTCGCACGCATGCGCACGGGAGAGCGCACGGGAGAGCGTCCGCTCTTTTGCGCAGCCTCACTGTGGACCACCCCGGAAGGGACTACAAGTCCCGGCATGCAGCGCGCACCCGCTTTCGCTTTTTCAAACTCTATTGGTTCTGCTTTAAATTTCCTTCGCAATTAATGATTGGGAAGGTTTTTGGCGGGGTGGGAGGGGGTCCCTATTTTCCCCTTATCTACAGCTCGGTAGTCATATCTGTATCCCTGTTTAATCTAAAAAAAAAATTAACGCAGTTCTTCTAATCCTCAGATCTCCAGGAGTTAAAAACACCTTTTTTCTAGGGTTGCTCCCCACCCTTCAGCTCCCTTCCTCGGAGCAGAAGCCTCTTCTTGCTGGTGAAGGACCAGCTGGTGAAACTTGTCTGAGTAAAAGACAAGGGATTTGGGGGCGGGGACGAAGGGCTTGAGAAGGGCTGAGGGAAGGCTTTGGTGTTAAAGTGGCTGGACATTTGTACAAAAACAAATATTTTTAAAAAGTTAGTACATGCACTTGATAACAAATGTAGAAAATACAAACAGGAATAAGATGAAAAGTAAGTTTACCTCCTATATCCCTGAATTGCCCTTCCAAAAAGCAATAAATTTCTTGCTTGGCCTTCCCCAGAGAGTTTAGGTGTAAAAAAGCACCTTGGGAGAGGTAGATAGATGTGCATCCCACCCTCCCCTAAAAAATGATAGCATTCCTTACATAACTTGTTTTCAATGGTAAATGTACATAATCATTTCTTATCAGTATATGCAGATGTCTCAGTCTTTTAATGGAGGCAGTCTTTAATAATATAGATGCACAATAGTTTATTGAGCTGATCCCTCTGATGGACATTTTGTGTCCATCACAATTTGCTTTTAGGTCAATACTAAATGTCCTAAATGCTTTTAGGACAATTTGCTTTTAGAGCAATACTACAGTAAGCATCCCTATACAAATTTTATTGTGCACATATGCGCTTTTTTATTGAATAGATATTGCCAAAATACCTGTGGCTTGGAAGAGTGTCTAAGGTCCTAAGTACTAAGTGAGTGAGTCCACGTGTAAAGCATACGGCTGGCTCTGAGAGGGGCCTTAGGAAATGGGGTCCTTTTCTTTCCCCAATTCACTTCCCCACCCCTTTAAAACTAGAAATTCTTGGAGACTTTAAACTTTTTAGACTCCAAAGAATACTGATGATTTTAGACACCACTAAAATCTTGGGATGGGAGAATATTTGGTATCCAGTGTTCCCCCCTTAGCTTTCATTTTCAGGAATCCTCTTTATGTGCTAGTATTTTTGTTTCCCTACATACACTGAGCATTTATATCTCCTGGTCTCAGATAAGAACACTGAAGAACAGAGGTAAAACATCTTGCTCTGGGTCACATGGCTGGTATTAGCGCTATGGGACAGAGCAAAGATTAGGACTCAGGTGATACTGACTTCAAATTCTATACTCTGATTCTTAGAATCTGAAACCTCTATGTTTTAAATGTCATTTTTAATATTTCTGTATTAATTCTGTATTATGTAATGTGCTTTTTAATTTCATTTTCCCTTGTGTTCTTTTCCTATATTATGTAAACACAAATATTAGAACCTCAGATGTGATATATGTATCCCACTGCTCCTCACTGAGACTGTTGTAATAGCATATATCTAGAGAGGTTAGGGTCTCCTGGGCAAGGTAGACTCATTACAATGGTCAGACAAATGGGGGAAAAAAACAAAACTAAGGAAAGGATACAGAGCTTGATTTCAGCAGCTTAGAACTTTAATTCGGAAGCTGATAGTAATACAGTTCTATTGTATACCTAGGTAATATTGGGAACAGAGCAAATGTCCCCCCCAAAATAATAATGAACTCACTACCTATTATAAGAATTGTTTAGGGAGGATTCTGGGAAGATGACAGAGTAGAAATGGGAATCTGTCTCCCCACATAGGAAACAATTGCACTAGAAGAATCTATTTCCACTTCCAATACAAAAAGCATTCTGCAGGTTAGGCCAAGGAGTCCAAGGATAATGCAGGTCTAATCCCAGTATAAGAAACTGCAGCCAAGCTGCCTGGGACAACTGAGGACAAGTTGACTTACCCTCAGCTCCCTCTGGCCCAGCACAGAGCCTAGCACTCTGGAAGAGCTGTATTACCGAAAACTCCTTTCACCTGCAATCAACAAAGCTTTTTTAACCCACATGACCTTTTAAATTAGATGCCAACATTTAAAAATTAGGAGAGTTCATATACAAATTGAAGCTTCGGCTTCCCACAGAAAAGGGAGCTGATGTTGGATAGTTGAAACATGAAGAACATATGTGATATAGTACCTAATACCATATACAAGTTCCAGGATCAGGGATTGAACCTGCATCACAGCTGCAATCCAAGACACAGAAGGGACTGCAATGGATCCTTAACCCATTGCACCAGCAGGAAACTCCAGAAGAATCTCACTTTAAAGAAATTCTCTAAGAACATTTCAAAGCCTCCCCATGTCCAAGAAGAGACCATGTCATCTTCTTCCCAGGCAGCACCCTTCCCTGGAGTGTCACCTTCCAGTGTCCCCACCTGCAACTCTGACACCCATGCTGAGGCTCCTCCGCCTACTTTCTCAGAGCTTGGATCTGTGCATTCGCCTCCCACCACCTCCCTCCCCCACCGCCAGTCATCTGTGCTGCCCACCCTGGCAAGCTGTCTCCCTAACACCTCACCTACTCATGGCTTCATTACTTTATCCCCCACCTTTCTCACTCAGAAGAGGGGGAGGAGCAGGGAGAATCATGCAAGCCAGGAGATGGGCAGAGAGCAGTGGAGAGCCAGCTGCAACTCCAACCCCCACTTCAGCACACTCAACCCACAGCTTCCACAAGTCCACCCTCTAGCTGTCTGGTGCTTCTACCTCCCCTTCACCCACACACATCCTGCCATGGAATGGCCAGTAACTCTTTCTTTTCCCTGAGGATTTCAGACCCCTAATTCCACAGCTCTGGCAAAAAGCCCAATTCTCCTGTCTGGCTGGATGAATGCGTTAGATAGAAGACATCCTCTAAAGTGAGTCAGGAGGAGGTGCAGCAGGAAGACCACTCACTGAGACACCTGACCCTCTCTAAGCACCAGACTCATTAGTGCTGTGACCTTGAAATATTATTCTCCGAGTCCACCTATTTATCTCCCTCCCCACCTCAAAAATACTTTTAAAAATGTAACAGTGCCAACCCTTTCTTCATGTAGCTCCGTTTCCCCGCATAGGAACTACAAGGGCAGCACAGTGTAGTGAGGCTCAGGCTTAATTCTTCATAGTCCTTGTAACTTTGGACAAGTCCCTTCACCCCTCTGAGGCTTGGTGGGATCTGAGACCTAACTCACAGGCTTTCTTTGAGAAAAAAAAAAAAAGCAAAGCAATCATAGGATGATGGAACGCACTTTGTCAAGCTCTTGGCTACTATGGAGGAAGATTGCTTCTAAGGTGAGTTTTAAAAGAAAAATAATAGAATAAAAAGGTAATGGACACTTCTGCTTCCAGTGGGATGGAGTGATGGAATAGATTTAACCTCCCATATGGCACAACTTGGGAAAAAAAAACAGAAAAAGTATGAAACAGCAGTTTTCAAGAGCGTAGACCTCAGGCAATAAGGTAATGAACCATGTGCGACAGAAAATAGAGGGAGTTCTATGAGTGCCCCAGATTACTGCCTTGAGTACTGTCTAGGCACAGGGATAGGAAAACAAAGAGGAGTCACAGGCTCCTGGAGTTGGAGAGACACAGTTGAGAATCTGGGGAGAGCAAGGCAGCTAGTGTTCACAAGGCACAATAACATAGAGGGCAAAACTGGAAAGGAAACTCCAGATATCTGTGGAGCATCTGCCTTGGGCATTCAGTAGAGAACTGATCAGTTGTACAAGGAAACTACCAGAGATGAGAGAGAAATTATCTAAAAGGAAGAGTGAGAATAGTGCTTGAGTCCAGAAAGCTGAGAAGAGTACCTGTTCCTACCAGTCAGACTAGAAACCCTAATAATCTATGGGGCTCTGGATAATGTAAGCAAAAAGGTCTTGCTTTGGTAATGGAGAGTGATTAGCTCTAGAAAAAATGCTGCTCTCCTCCAACCTAACAGTTCTTGAAAGTAAGATCTGAAAGGATCAATGTTTTTCTAAGTAACTTAACTATATCCCCCCAAAAAGCTTAAGAATATTTATAGGAGTATTAATATAATCTAGCAACAAACAAGGTATAATTTACCATATCTGGCATCCAATCTGACTGACAGCATAGAAAGCAATAGAAAAAGATGACCAAGAATGAGGAAAAAAAATGGATCAACCTGAACTGAACCTGAAATGACAGAACAAGCTGACAAGAACATCAAATAGTTATTATAACTACACTCCACACTCAAGAAAATACATGGATGACATTTCTAAAAGACCCAAACTGAACTTCTAGAGATGCAAACTACAATGTCTAAGACAAAAAATACAGTAGATAGGATTAATGGAATATTAGACACTACAGAAGAAAAGATTAGTGAACCTGAAGATACAGCAATGTTTACTACAACAAAATAAAACAGACAGAGGGGGGAAAAATTCAGAGCATCAGTAAGCTATGTGACAACTTCAAGGAACCTATTACAGTCACCGTTTAGTATCCTTGGGGGATTGGTCCAGGACCATTTGTAAATACCAAAATCTATGGATGCTTGAATCCCTTGCAATTGGCCCTCCATATCTATAGGTTCAGCATCTGCAGATTCAACCAACCACGATCAAATAGTATTTTTGATCAATGGCTGGTTGAATCCATGGACACAGAACCTGAAGATATGGAGACCAACTGTATATGTGTAAATGGACTACCTCAAGGAAGTATCAAAGAGGACAGAAATAATAACTAACATTTTTTCAAATTTGATGGTATTTATGGACTGATAGATCCAGGAAGATCAACAAAACCCAAGCATAAGTAAGTAATGAAGAAAACTAAACAAAGGTACATAATTTAAAAAATGCAAACTCAGTAATAAAGAGAAAAACATTAGTCAGAAGGAAAAAAGACTACATATAAAGAAACAAAGAAAAAGATGACAGCAGAGGGGAGGGGAAAAAAGGCTTTATAATACAAAGAAATGCTGAGATAATTTACTAACAGCTGACCTGTACTACAAGAAATGCTCAAACAAGTCCTTCAGACAGAGCAAAATATTACTATATGGAAATGCAGATCTACGCAAAGGAATGAAGAGCACCAGAAGTGACAACTACATATATGACTGTTTTCTCATTATTTAAATATCTTTAAAAGATAGTTGACAATGTAAACAAAAATATCTACAAATGGTGGAGTTTATAATATATGTATAAGTAAAATATATGGTGATAATAGCATAAAATCTGAGAAGGAAGAAATGAAGTATAATACAGTAAGATTCTTATACTATACATGAAATGGCATAATGTCACTTGGAGGTAGACTGTGATAAGTTAAATATGTATACTCTAAACCCTAGAGCAACTATTAAAAGAGGAGAATAATAGAACAAATAGAAAAAAAGTAGCAAGATAGTAGACTCAATCCTAACTATATGAATAATCACATTAAATGTAAATAGTCTAAGCATCCCAAATAAAAGGCAGAAACTGATTGTCAGACTGGATTTTTAAAAACTCAATTTTACACTGCCTATAAGAAATGTACTTCAAATATACATACCGGAGTTCCTATTGTGGCTCAGCAGTAACGAACCTGAATAGTATCCATGAGGATGTCGGTTTGTTCCCTGGCCTTGCTCAGTGGGTTAGGGATCCAGTGTTGCCATGAGCTATGGTATAGTTTGCAGATGCGGCTCGGATCCCACGTTGCTGTGGCTATGGCATAGGCTGGCAGGTGTAGCTCCAATTTGAACCCTAGCCTGGGAACTTTCATATGCTGTAGGTGCAGCCCTAAAAAGAACTAAAAAAAAACCAAAAAAACAAAAACCGAAATCTTACCATTGTGACAAGGTGGATGGATCTAGAAGGTATTACACTAAGTGAAATGTCAGAGAAAGACAAATACTGTATGGTTTCACTTAGATGTGGAATGGAAAAAAAACAAATATACATACTAAAAAAAAAAAGAATGGAAAAAGATATATATTGTGCTAACAGTAGTCAAAAAGAGTCATTACTGAAGTTTTCTGGTAGCTCAGCAGGTTAAGGATCCAGCATTGTCACTGCTATGGTACAGGTTTGATCCCTTGCCGCAGAACCTTTGCATGCCATGGCTGCAGCCCCCCAAAAAAGAGTAATTATTTTAATATCAGATAACGGAGGTGTTTTATATATATAAATAGTCCAAATATATATATTATATATTATATATTATATATTATATTATATTATATATTATATATTATTGGGGTATCACATCCAATATTCCTGATATTAGTAATATGTATCTTCTCACTTTTATTGATTAGAATTTCTAGAGGTTTATCAGTTTAATGGATCTTCTCTAATAGCTCTTGGTTCATTGATTTTTCTCTACTGCCTTTCTGTTTCCTATTTTAGTGATTTCTGCTTTGATATTTAGTATTATTTTCTCCTGCCTACTTTGGGTAAGCACTTATTTTTTCTGGTTTCTTAGATGGAATCATGATAAGGAATATTATGAACAACATTATGCCGAAAATGTTGACAACTTATTTGAAATAGCCAAGTTCACCAAACGACAAAAGCTTACCAAAGCTCACCTAAGAAGGATTAATGAATGAGAATAGCCCTCATATAGTAAAGAAATGATGTTTTTTTTCCTCCAACTGAATTGCCTTTGCACCTTTTTTTAAAATTAGTTGTTAACTCTAATGGCAATGAACACAACTAGTTGAGCATACCTAGTGTCCAGATCTTGTTTTTAGTGTGTGTCTGTCTTTTGTCTTTTTAGGGCCATACCTGCACCATATGGAGATTCCCAGGCTAGGGGTCTAATCAGAGCTGTTGCTGCCGGCCTACACCAGAGCCACAGCAACACCAGATCCGAGCCATGTCTGTGACCTACACCACAGCTCAGGGCAACGCTGGATCTTCAACCCACTGAGCAAGGCCAGAGATCAAACCCAAAACCTCATGGTTGGATTTGTTTCTGCTGAGCCACGACTGGAATTCCAGATCTTAGTTTTCTTTTCTTTTTTTTTTTTTTTTTTGGTCTTTTTGCCTTTTGAGGGCCACACCCGTGGTATATGGAGGTTCCCAGGCTAGGGGTCTAATTGGAGCTGTAGCCACCAGCCTATGCCACAGGCACAGCAACACAGGATCTGAGCTGCGTCTGTAACCTACACCACAGCTCACAGCAACACCAGATCCTTGACCCACTGAGCAAGGCCAGGGATTAAACCCGCAACCTCATGGTTCCTAGTCGGATTCGTTAGCCACTGTGCCACGACGGGAACTCCCAGATCTTGGTTTTTAATACCATTCTTCAATAAAAGGATCCAGGACTCCTTGGAGAAGTGGCTGGTTTTAGGACTGAGACAGGAAATATACAAGATGAACCTGAAGCATTTTGCAGCATCAGAAAGGAAGTACTGAAAAAAACAAAATCGTGTATTGATGGGGGTTTGTCAAAAGAATATAGCAGCCAATTGAAAGAGTTCCCAATGGCCAACTTGAACAACATAAGCAACGGTATATAAATAAAGTAGTATTGGATTATAACCCAAAATATAAAATAAACATTCTTGAGCCTATATGATATAAATAATTAAATAAATAAATGGGAGAGTAGAGAAAAATCTCTCTTGCTGAAGAATTCCAAATAATTTATGTGGATAGTCCATCTTTAAGGAAAAGGAGCATAACTCCCCACTTATTAAGTGGGGCCGTGTACAGTGACTTTTTTCTGAAGCGTACAGTATAGAAAGGAGTGTGGGGGAGAATGATTTTACAGTGGAGAAAAGTGACAGACACTATCTCAGCCATGTGATCAAGCTAAACTTGAAGTGATAAATCATGTTGATAATATAGACCTTTGATAGAATATGATGAGAATGCTACTTTACCTCTAAAGTCTTCCTTCTCCAAACACATACTGCAGTCTAATCATGAAAATGTCAGATGAATCCCAATTGAGGGATAATCTACAAAAGACTTGACTAGTACTCCTCAAAACTCAACGTCAGGCAGTCTAATGTGGCTCATGGGGTTAAGGATCCAGCATTGTCACTGCTGTGGCTTGGGTTCAATCCCTGGTCTGGGATCTTCAGGTCCCACATGCTGCAGGTACAGACAAAAAAAATTTCAAGATGGTAAAAAAAACTGGGAAACTCTGAGACAGTGTCACAGCTAAGATATACACAGTTTTTACACTAAATGGTGATAAAAAACTAGATAGTCATAAGCAAAAAAATTAACTTGGGACCCACGCCTCATATCATATAGAAAAATTACCTCAAAACCTATCATAGACCTAAACGTATAACATGAAACAATAAGACATATAGAAGAAAAAAATGGAAAATCTTCGTGACCTTGTGCTAGGCAAAAATTTATTATATGATACATAAAGATCCATATAAGAATAAATTAATACATTGGAGTTCACCAGGATTAATGTACTCTGCTCTTTGAAAAACACTATTAAGAGAATGAAAAGACAAACCACAGATGCAGGAAAAAAAATGCGAAGCATATATCTGATAAAGGACTTCAATGCAGAATATATGTCTATTTTTAAAAGTACCACTCAAAAAATAAAAAAATAAAAATACCACTCAATAAGAAAATAATTCCATTTTTTAAATTGGCAAAAGATTTGCATACACTTTGCCAAAATGATATATGGATAGCAAATAAGCACATGAAAAGGTGCTCACCAGCATTCGTCATTAGGGGGACAATAAAATTAAAACTATATCCATTAAAGAGGATAAAATTTTAAAAACATGTAACCATGCAAAAAGTTGGGAAAGGGGTAGAAAAACTACTAGATATGTAAGAGTGAAAACTAATTGAAAAATATTTTAGCAATTTCTTAAAAATTAAACAAATGTCTACCACATGATGTAGCCATTCTACTCCTAGGTATTTAACCAAGAGACAAGAAAGTTATATGTTTATACAAAGACTTGAATACAAATGCTTCTTACTTATCTAGGTCCTGAGCACCAGCCGAAAACCTAGAGCCATATAGACACAAGAGATTGTGGATGGATGAAGAGATAAATGTGTGGATTGAAAGAGAAATAGACTGATGGAAACAGGAACCGATGATAGATGGGTAGGAGGATAAATGAACAGATAGAAAGATTAATAGATGTACCAACAAATATGGTGAGATGAATGCAAAATGGATGGACAGAAACAAATGTACAAAATGATGAAGATGAAGGGATGAATGAGAGATGAACAGGAAAAAAGGGAGATGAATGGATGAACAAACAGATGCATTGGATGGATGGGTGGGTGGGTAGATGGAAGGATGGATGAACAGAGTTCATAGGCACTTCAAGAGCAGGTCGTTTCTTTTTCATTTTTTTTATTTTTTATTTTATTTTTTTATTTTCCCACTGTACAGCAAGGGGGTCAGGTTATCCTTACATGTATACATTACAATTACATTTTTCCCCCACCCTTTCTTCTGTTGTAACATGAGTATCTAGACAAAGTTCTCAATGCTATTCAGCAGGATCTCCTTGTAAATCTATTCTAAGTTGTGTCTGATAAGCCCAAGCTCCCGATCCCTCCCACTCCCTCCCCCTCCCATCAGGCAGCCACAAGTCTCTTCTCCAAGTCCATGATTTTCTTTTCTGAGGAGATGTTCATTTGTGCTGGATATTAGATTCCAGTTATAAGTGATATCATATGGTATTTGTCTTTGTCTTTCTGGCTCATTTCACTCAGTATGGGATTCTCTAGTTCCATCCATGTTGCTGCAAATGGCATTATGTCATTCTTTTTTATGGCTGAGTAGTATTCCATTATGTATATATACCACCTCTTCCGAATCCAATCATCTGTCGATGGACATTTGGGTTGTTTCCATGTCCTGGCTATTGTGAATAGTGCTGCAATGAACATGCGGGTGCACGTGTCTCTTTTAAGCAGAGTTTTGTCCGGATAGATGCCCAAGAGTGGGATTGCGGGGTCATATGGAAGTTCTATGTATAGATTTCTAAGGTATCTCCAAACTGTTCTCCATAGTGGCTGTACCAGTTTACATTCCCACCAACAGTGCAGGAGGGTTCCCTTTTCGCCACAGCCCCTCCAGCACTTGTTATTTGGGGATTTATTAATGATGGCCATTCTGACTGGTGTGAGGTGATATCTCATGGTTGTTTTGATTTGCATTTCTCTTATAATCAGCGATGTTGAGCATTTTTTCATGTGTTTGTTGGCCATCTGTATATCTTCTTTGGAGAAATGTCTGTTCAGGTCTTTTGCCCATTTTTCCATTGATTGATTGGTTTTTTTGCTGTTGGGTTGTATAAGTTGTTTATATATTCTAGAGATTAAGCCCTTGTCGGTTGCATCATTTGAAACTGTTTTCTCCCATTCTGTAAGTTGTCTTTTTGTTTTCTTTTGGGTTTCCTTTGCTGTGCAAAAGCTTTTCAGTTTGATGAGGTCCCATGGGTTTATTTTTGCTCTAATTTCTATTGCTTTGGGAGACTAACCTGAGAAAATATTCATGATGTTGATGTCAGAGAGTGTTTTGCCTATGTTTTCTTCTAGGAGTTTGATGGTGTCCTGTCTTATATTTAAGTCTTTCAGCCATTTGGAGTTTATTTTTGTGCATGGTGTGAGGGTGTGTTCTAATTTCATTGCTTTGCATGCAGCTGTCCAGGTTTCCCAGCAATGCTTGCTGAATAGACTTTCTTTTTCCCATTTTATGTTCTTGCCTCCCTTGTCAACGATTAATTGACCATAGGTGTCAGGGTTTATTTCCGGATTCTCTATTCTGTTCCATTGGTCTGTCTGTCTGTTTTGATACCAGTACCACACTGTTTTGATGACTGTGGCTTTGTAGTATTTCTTGAAGTCTGGGAGAGTTATGCCTCCTGCTTGGTTTTTGTTTCTCAGGATTGCTTTGGCGATTCTGGGTCTTTTGTTGTTCCATATAAATGTTTGGATTGTTTGTTCTAGTTCTGTGAAAAATGTCATGGGTAATTTGATAGGGATTGCATTGAATCTGTAGATTGCTTTGGGTAGTATGGCCATTTTTACAATATTGATTTTCCCAATCCAGGAACATGGAATATCTTTCCATTTCTTTACATCTTCTTTGATTTCTTTGATTAAAGTTTTATAGTTCGGTATATAGGTCCTTTACCTCCTTGGTCAGGTGTATTCCGAGGTATTTGATTTTGTGAGGTGCAACTTTAAAAGGTATCGTATTTTTGTATTCATTTTCTAATGTTTCATTGCTGGTATACAGAAATGCAACTGACTTCTGAATGTTAATCTTATATCCTGCTACTTTGCTGAATTTATTAATCAGTTCAAGTTGTTTTGGGGTTGAGTCCTTAGGGTTTTCTATGTATAGTATCATGTCATCTGCATACAGTGACAGTTTTGTCTCTTCTCTTCCTATATGGATGCCTTTTATTTCTTTGGTTTGTTTAATTGCTGTGGCTAGGACTTCCAAAACTATGTTGAAGAGCAGTGGTGAGAGTGGGCATCCCTGTCTTGTTCCAGATTTGAGTGAGAAGGCTTTCAGTTTTTCCCCATTGAGGATTATATTTGCTGTGGGTTTATCATAAATGGCTTTGATTATATTCAGGAATGTTCCCTCTATACCCACTTTGGCGAGGGTCTTGATCATGAATGGGTGTTGGACTTTGTCAAATGCTTTTTCTGGGTCTATTGAGATGATCATATGATTTTTGACTTTTTTTTTGTTAATGTGGTGTATGATGCTGATTGATTTGCGTATGTTGAACCATCCTTGTGAACCTGGGATGAACCCAACTTGGTCATGGTGTATAATTTTTTTGATATGTTGTTGGATTCGGTTGGCTAAGATTTTGTTGAGAATTTTTGCATCTATATTCATCAATGATATTGGCCGATAGTTTTCTTTTTTGGTGGTATCTCTGTCTGGTTTTGGAATGAGGGTGATGGTGGCCTCATAGAATGTCTTTGGGAGTATTCCTTCTTCTTCAACCTTTTGAAAGAGTTTAAGGAGGATGGGCACCAATTCCTCTTTATATGTTTGATAGAATTCACCTGTGAAGCCATCTGGTCCTGGACTTTTATTTGTAGGGAGTGATTTTATGACCTCTTCAATTTCATTTCTAGTGATCGGTCTGTTCAGTTGGTCTGTTTCTACTTGATTCAGTTTTGGCAGGCTGTAAGATTCTAGAAAATTGTCCATTTCTTCCAGATTGTCAAACTTGTTGCCATATAGTTGTTCATAGTATTCTCTTATGGTTTTTTGTATTTCTGCTGTATCCGTTGTGATTTCTCCTTTTTCATTTATAATTTTGGTTATTTGGGTTCTTTCTCTCCTCTTTTTAGTGAGTCTGGCCAGGGGTTTGTCAATTTTGTTCACCTTTTCAAAGAACCAGCTCTTGGTTTTATTAATTTTCTCTATTGTTTTTTGAGTCTCTATTTTACTGATTTCTTCTTTGATCTTTATAATTTCCTTCCTTCTGCTGACTTTAGGACTTTTTTGTTCTTCTTTTTCTAATTCGTTTAGGTGGAGGGTTAAGTTGTCAATTTGGGATCTTTCTTCTTTTTTGAGAAAGGCCTGTATTGCTATAAATTTCCCTCTGAGCACTGCTTTCGCTGCATCCCATAGATTTTGAGAGGTTGTGTCTTCATTATCATTTGTTTCAAGGTAGTTTTTAATTTCCTTCTTGATTTCCTCATTGACCCATTGGTTTTTTAGTAGCATGTTGTTTAGTCTCCATGTAGTAGGTTTTTTCTCTTTCCTTTTCCCATGGTTGGTTTCTAATTTCATGGCATTGTGGTCAGAGAAGATACTTGAGATAATTTCTATGCTCCTAAATTTATTGAGATTAGCTTTGTGTCCCAATATGTGGTCGATTCTTGATAATGTTCCATGAGCATTTGAGAAGAATGTGTATTCTGATTTTTTTGGATGTAGTGTCCTGAAGATATCAATTAAGTCTAACTTTTCTGTTGTTTCCTTTAGGATCTCTGCTGCTTTATTGGTTTTCTGTCTAGAGGATCAGTCCATTGATGTGAGGGGGGTATTAAGTTCTCCTACTATGATTGTATTCTCATCAATATCTCCCTTTATGTCTGTTAATATTTGCTGTATGTATCTGGGTGCTCCTATATTTGGGGCATATATGTTGACGATAGTAACATCCTCTCCTTGGATGGATCCCTTAATCATTAAGTAGTGTCCTTCTTTGTCTTTATGTGTTTTGTTTTAAAGTCTATTTTGTCTGACATGAGCGTTGCGACTCCTGCTTTTCTGTCATGTCTACTGGCGTGAAATATTTTTCCCCACCCTTTCAGTTTCAATCTATATGTATCTTTTGTCCTAAGGTGAGTTTCTTGTAGGCAGCATATTGAAGGTTTTTGCCTTTTTATCCACTCAGCCACTCTGTGTCTTTTGATTGGGGCATTCAGTCCATTGACATTTAAGGTGATAATTGATAGATGATTATTTATTGCCATTTGAACTTCATGTTCCAGTTGATTCTATGGTTCTCCATTCTTCCTTTCTTTTTTTTTTTTTTTTTTTTTTTGGTTGGATGGTCTCCTGTTATTATCTGCTTGAACGTATTTTTTTTTCATTTTTTGCAAATGCAATATTTGCTTTTGGCTTGTGGTTGCCCTGTTTTTTAAGTATGCTAACCCCTTCCCATAATTGTGTGTTTTAGCCTGATGGTCCTGTAAGTTCAAACACTTCATTACTATATTAAGATGAGAAACATACAAACAAACAAACAAAAAGGGTTATTTACTTCCTAACATCCCTTACCCACATTTTATGGTTTTGATGACTCTTTTTTATTTTTTTCTTTTTAATTTTATTTTGTTTGAAGCATGTTCATGATTAAATCTGTATGCTGGCTTATTTGAGTGACTGCTCTATGATTGCGGTTTCCTCAGTCCTAGTTCTTCCTCTTCTTCTTCTTTTTTTTTTTTCTTTTTTCTTCCCTTTCCTTCCTTTGTTTTGGTTTAGAGAAGCCCTTTCAATATTTCCTTTAACCTGGGTTTTATGTTGCTGTATTCTTTAAGTTTTTGTTTGTTGGAAAAAAAATTTCCCCTTCTATTTTAAATGATATTCTTGCTGGATAGAGTATTCTAGGTTGCATATTTTTCCCTTTGAGCACTTTAAATATCTCTTGCCATTCCCTCCTGGCCTGTAGTGTTTCTGTAGAGAAATCAGCTGATATTCTTATGGGGGTTCCCTTGTAGGTAACATTCTGTTTTTCTCTTGCTGCCTTTAGGATCCTCTCTTTATCACTAACTTTTGCCATTTTTATTATTATGTGTCTTGGTGTGGGTCTATTTGGGTTCAGTTTGTTTGGGGCCCTCTGTGCTTCTTGTATCTTGAACCCAGTATCCTTTAGATTTGGGAAGTTTCCATCAATAATTTCTTCGAATATATTTTCCATCCCCTTATCTTTTTCTACTCCTTCTGGAATTCCTATTATGCATAGATTGGCCCGCTTTATATTATCCCATAGGTCTCTTATATTGCTTTCCAGTTTTTTGATTCGGTTTTCTGTCTGTTGACCGGATTGAGTGATTTCCATTATTCTATCTTCCATATCACTGATTCGTTCTTCTGCATTATTCATTCTGGTTTTTACTGCCCTTAGTTCAGTTTGCATCTCTGCAAATGAATGTTCTAGCTTTTCTTGGCTCCTCCTTATATTTTCTAGTTCCTTCCTGAGGGTATCTGCATTACTGTTCATATCTTCTCTTAATTCCTTCAGTATTTTCACTATTTCTCTTTTGAACTCCAGGTCTGTCAGACTGCAGAGATCTGTTTCATTGTTGGCTGTTTTAGGTGAGTTCTCCTGTTGGTTTGACTGGGGGTGGTTTCTCAGCTTCTTCATCTTGCTTGTTGTTTTCTTTCTCCTGAGGGAGTTGTACTCTCCGTTATCGGGCAGTGTTTTCCTTGTCACTGCCGTGGAATATTTCCTGAGGGCTGGCGTTGTTGGTCAATCTTTTTTGAGGCAGTGTGGCTTTTCTGGAGTGTTGATGGGGCTAACAGTGTTTCTTTGAAGCAAAGGAGGACTTCCTGAGGGCAGACAGGACTGGGAGGTCCACACCACGATGGTAGCAGATTTCACTTGGTCATGCAGAGCTTGCTCTGATGTTTTTAGGCTGTGGGGTTCTTGCAGGGGGTTGGCAGTGTTGGGCAGATGTTCCTCAGGAGTGCAGCACCCCCTGGGGGCTGGAGCAGCTATCTGGGTCACTGAGAACCTAAGAGGCTCTTCCCTAGGGTAGCCCAACTCAGAAGGATGGCCTGCAAATGTAGCTGGATCTTTTCACAGTCTGGCCAAGCTTGTTGCAGCTTTTCTGGGCTGCAGGGGCTCTTCCAGGGGGCTGGTGGTGCTGAGCAGCTATTCCATGGGAGTGGGGCACCCCCTGGGGGCTTGGGCAGGTAGCAGGGCCATTGGAAACCCAAGAGGCTCCTCCCCAGGGCAGCCTGACTCAGAAAAACCATCTGAGAATTAGGCAGATCTATTCACGGCCTGGCTAGGCTTGTTCTAGCTTTTCTGGGCTGCAGGCCTTTTCTCGGGGGCTGGTGGTGTTTGGTGCTGCTCTGCGGAAGTGTAGCCCCTCCAAAGGGCAAGCAGGCCTGTGCAGGGACAGCCCCTGCGGTGGTAGGCTTCAGGCAATTGTTGAGGCCAGCCCTCCTGGATGGCAGGCAGCCCCAGGTTCGGCGAGAGCGTAGGGGATGGCGGGGGTGGGGGGAGGGGATGCACTGGGAAGCACAGCTTTCCGCTAGCTTGCGGGCCTGTAAGCTTGCTGTGGCGTGGGGGGTATTCTATGGGGACCCACCCCTTCTTCTCTCCCCTCCCCAGCACGGGCGCAGACCAGGCTCTTCTCCCAGGTTCCCTCTGATGTGGCTTTCCACTTCCCCGCCCCTAGAGTATTGCTCCCTTCCTCTGCGACAGCTTTGTTTTCTAGTCTCCCAGGCAGTCTCTGCCCCATCAAATGGTTTCTAGACCTCCCAAGCAGTTTCCGCTCCGCCCCGCCCTCTCTCGCAGACTAACCTCTGGAGCCGAGGTCTCAGTGCCCAGCCCCCATCCAGGCGTCCCCCGTCCCTTTCCAGGGGACTAACCTCTGGAGCCGAGGTCTCGGTGCCCAGCCCCCACCCAGGCGTCCCCCGGCCCTTTCTCAGGGACTAACCTTCGGAGGCAAGGTCTCGGTGCCCAGCCCCCACCCAGGCGTCTCAATTTTTGGTGACTGTGCCCGTAGTTCAGATGGTCCGTCCGGTTCTTGATCGGCTTTTCCGTACTCCAACTTACTGCTACACTCTTCTCTGCATCTGGAGATTCCTCCAGTTCGTTTGATCTTTCCCCCGGTAGGTGACTTTCCAGGGTGCGGGGTCCCTTTCTCCTCCACAGTTCCCTTTCGGGAGCGCCCATCCCGCTCGGATTCACCTTCTCTCACTCTCCTCTTTTCTCCCGTTCTGCCCAGTAATGTCACGAACTTCTTGCCGTTATTGGAGTTTAGGTTCCTCTGCCAGCGATTGGTTGCTGTTCTGTGCGAGTCATTTATTCTGTAGATGTGCTTTTTTTGTTGTGTTTGTGGGAGAGGGCGAGCGTGTCCCCCACTCCTCCGCCATCTTGTCCCCTCCTCTCATTTCTTATTTATCTGTTTCTCCAATGCCCCCAGAAGGACCAGGCAAAAGGTGTTAGCAGCTCAATACATATTTTTTGAAGGAATGAGTGAAAATTGAAGTACATGGTTGTGGTAAAAGTTAACTAAGAGTCAGAAGACCTGCTTTCCAGCTCTGTTCACATCCCCAAGTTATCTCCGTGAACATGAACAACTTAACATCTTCAATTGGCTCTTCCGTAAAATGGGTGGGCTGGCTTAAATGAGATCTAAGGTTTTTTCCAAACACACTCCTGTTCCCTGATTTGAAGCTGCACAAATCTAAGATAAGGCTATGGGATGGGAGGAGGAGCCACATTAGCACAAATGCGTGTTTACTTACAACTTGTCCTAATGCAGAGCTGATCCCAGATCTCTGCCAACGCCGGGGGAGAAGAGTTAACACACTCCAGATGAGGTTCTGTTCAAACTGTCTGGCTCCAAGTCTGTGGTGGAAATGAAAGACAGGCTGAGAGAAGAGCCTGAGGGGTAATTAAGAGTGAAACATGAACCTTTGGGAGGTTGGACCCAGCTCAAGTTGAAAGGAAGGTGGAAGGGCCCAGCTCCACAAAGCCTCCAGGGCCCTTGGCGCTGGCCAAATGCACCCTTTACCCAGAACGACGGTTGTTTCTTCTCAGAGCACGTGGTCTGTCCTGCCAGGGTCACACCTGGACTCCTGAAGTGCTCTGGAGTAACCACTGAACTGAGAACACTTCTGTCACCAGTGCCAGCCCACTGTGTGCCAGGCACTGTCCATACATCACCTCATCACTTCTCCCAATAATCCTGGGAGATAAGAACGAAAATCTTCACTTCATGGAGAAGCAAAACAAAGCTAGTCAGTGGCAGATTGAGGACTTGAACCAGGTGGGGGGTGGGGGTTGTTGGCTGCCTGTCTGTGGACAGCTCTCCTGGAACTGGGCAGGTAACAATCCAGGGACTTCAGATTTCATTCATTTTGTTTTTTATTTAGGTATAATTGACATATAACATTATAATAATTTCAGGCATACAACATGATTCAATATTTGTATACACTGAAAAATGGTCTCCATAATAAGTGTAGTTAATATCTGTTACCATACATAGTTATAAATTTTTTCTCTTGTGATGAATTTTTAAGATCCACTCTCTTAGAAACATTAAAATGTGCAATACAGTGTTAACTACAGTCACCATGCTGTACATTATATCCCAGGACTTATTTATCTTATAACTGAAAGTCTATACCTTTTGACCCCCTTCAGTCATTTCGCCCATTCTCCTATCCCCCCATCTTTGGCAACCACCAATCTACTTTTTGTATTTATGACCTTAGTTTTTCTTTTTAATTTCATATATGAGTAAGATCATATGGTATTTGTCTTTCTCTGTCTGACATTTCATTTAGCATAATGCCCTCAAGGTTCATCCATGTTGTTGCAAAATGGCAGAATTTTATTCTTTCCTATGGCTGAAGTATATTCCATTACATATACACACCACATTTCTTTATTGATTCATCCATCAATAGACACTTAGGTTGTTTGCATATCCTGGCTATTGTAAATAATGCTGCAATGAACATGGGGGTACAGATACCTTTTTGAGTTAGTGTTTTTTTGTTTGTTTGTTTGTTTGTTTTGTCTTTTTGCCTTTTTCTAGGGCCGCTCCAGCGGCATATGGAGATTCCCAGGCTAGGGGTCTAATTGGAGCTATAGCCACCGGCCTACGCCAGAGCCGCAGCAACGCAGGATCCCAGCCGTGTCTGCAACTTACACCACAGCTCACGGCAATGCTGGATCCTCGACCCACTGAGCAAGGCCAGGGATCGAACTCGCAACCTTATGGTTCCTAGTCGGATCCGTTAACCACTGCACCATGATGGGAACTCCTGAGTTAGTGTTTTAATTTCCTTTGATTAAATATTCAGAAGCTGATTCACTGGATCAGAGACTTCAGATTTCATGACACCACAAGTAGCTGTGACACACCTGCTGGAGCTTACATGGTGCCTTTGCAATGTGCTGTCACTCTGATTCAGGCCCACAATGCTGGACCATCACTCCCATTTGTTAATGGGGACACAGACCCATACTGACTGGTGACATGATCCAGCCATGGTCACACAATTTGTAAATGGTAGAGCTGGGACTCCATCCCCAGACACTGGGGTCCCAAGCCAGGGCTCTTAAACCTGGATTATTCTCTTCCCATGTGGGAACTGTTGTGGACATCTGCGTCTTTTGCATAAACATCCATTCTTCCTTCTTCCCTCTGGTGACTTCATCTGAATTTTCTTTGGGGAAATCATACCTACCACAGCCCACCATCACCACCTTAGTCCACGTGATTTGGGTGAAATTGATATGCCCCGGCAAGCAGAGGATGAATGCTAGAGGGAAGGGGCCCCCAGTTTTGAACTGACAGAAGAATAACTGGTTCTTCCCAAGCTCTGTTCTGCAGCCACTTGTGCTCCTGAGAAATAAACACAGCTGTCATTGAAAGTAAGAGGTTTTAGTCATGTCTAATCCCAGGCCATAGATAAACAGGAACTCAGGGGTGCCCTGAGATGTGAAATGTTTGGAAAAAAATGTCAGCAAGTACGCAGAGCAAGGAGGGAGGAGACAGTGCAGAGCAAATACACAATTAGGCTTCAGACCACAAATAACAACTGAATAATCTTCCCGGGAAGCCCCCTTCTATGTGTGTGCTTGGCTCTACTGCCCTCTAGTGATCAGACAGGGACCAGCAAGCAGACTTTAATGGAATTCCAAGTGCCAGAAAAGTAAAACTTCTCCAAGGAGGAAGGATCATCTGAGAGAAACCAGATCCTCTCCTCTCTACCCCCTCAACCACTGGCCACAGTTCCTTCAGTTCTCTCTTACACTTCTGAATAGCCTCCTCATGGATACTTTTAAAAATAATAAAACCAACCCACTGAATGCTGACTGCAGGCACTGAGCTTACACGTGGCACTTTATACCCATTTTCTCAGTGAATTCTTACAACATCCTTTGGAATTGGGCAGTATTCCATTTACCTCTAAGGAAACAGGCTCACACAAGTAAGGAAACTTACCCAAAGGCACATGAGTGAGTATACAGAGAAAAGAGGAGTGACCACTGGTGGGGATAATCTTCTTTAAGGGGGACAGTGATAAAATGTCCTAAAATTGATTGTGGTAATGGCTGTACAACTTGAAGAATACATGAAGAGCCAATTAACTGTGTGGCATGTATATTATTTTCCTATTGCTCCTGAAATTACCACAACCAAGTGGCTTTAAACAACACGAATCTGGGAGTTCCCGTCGTGGCGCAGTGGTTAACGAATCCGACTAGGAACCATGAGGTTGCGGGTTCGGTCCCTGCCCTTGCTCAGTGGGTTAACGACCCAGCGTTGCCGTGAGCTGTGGTGTAGGTTGCAGACGTGGCTCGGATCCCGCGTTGCTGTGGCTCTGGTGTAGGCCAGTGGCTACAGCTCCAATTCGACCCCTGGCCTGGGAACCTCCATATGCCGCGGGAGCGGCCCAAGAAATAGCAACAACAACAACAACGACAACAACAAAAAGACAAAAGACAAAAAAAAAAAAAAAACAACAACACGAATATATTATTTTATAGTCTGGAGGCTAAAAGCTAAAATCAAGGTATTGGCAGGGCTTTGTTCCTTCTGGCAGCCCAGAAAGGGATTTCTTTTCTTGCCTTTTCTAGCTTCTTGGGTCCGCTTTATTCCCCGGCTCTTGATCCCTTCCTGCATCTTCCAAGTGTGTCACTTAACCCTCTAGATCCAACATCACATTTCCATTTTCTCTCTCTCATCCTCCTGCCTCCCTCTTATGAGGACCCTTATTATTACACTGGACCCATCTGAATAATCCAGGATAGTTTTCCCATTTCCAGAACATTAATTTAATCACACATCCGATGTCATTTCTACCAGGCGAGGTTACACATTCACATGCTCCAGGGACTCTGAGTCCACCTCCTCTCCATCCAGGCCCTTTCCAGCAAGCTCAGCTAACAAGAGCTTACCTCCTCCTGCCCCTCCTTCCCACGTGCATGCACAGCCCTGACTTTCACTCCACTTGTTCCCAAGTGTGCCATCCATCCTGGGAAAAAAAAAGCAGCCCTCACATCTCTCCTCTGGACCTCCCACCACGCTCGGGCTGTGATGGATAAGTCTCCTCCCTGCACAGCGCCTTCTCCCGGAATGATGAACGCAGCTCGCTCAGCTCAGGCACGTGGAGCCGAGAAAGCTGGCGGACTGATGGCCTGTCTCTGTGGGCAGCCTGGGCTCATGTTAGAAGCTGCTCCTCCTCCCACGGAAGGGATATATGACCATCTCCTGTGTGTCAGGTGCCGTGTCAGATGCATCACTATCACTTATCTAAGTATAGTTGATTTACAATATTGTATTAGTTTTTGGTATAGAACAAAGTGATTCAGTTATCTCGGTATATATATTATTTTTTCATATTCTTTTCCATTATGGTTTATTACAAGACATTGAATGTAGTTCCTTGGGTTATACAGTAGTACCTTGTTGTTTATTTTATATATAGTAGTTTGTAGCTGCTAATCTCAAACTCCTAATTTATCACCTTACCCAGCTTTCCCTTTTGGTGATCATAAGTTTATTTTCCATGTCTGTGAGTCACTTTCTGTTCTGTAAATAAGTTCATTTGTATCATATTTTAGATTCCACAAATAAGTGATAGATATAATATTTATCTGTCTCTCTGGCATACTTTACTTAGAATGGTAATCTCTAGGTCCATCCATGCTGCTGCAAATGGCATTATTTCCTTCTTTTTATGGCTGAGTAATATTCCGTTGCATATATACACCACAGCTTCATTATCCATCCATCTATTGATGAACATTTAGGTCACTTCCATGTCTTGGCTATTGTAAATAGTGCTATGAATACTAGGGTACATGTATCTTTTCAAATCAGAGCTTTCTCCAGATACATGCCCAGGAATGGGACTTCTGGGTCATATGGTAACTCTGTTTTTCATTTTTTATGGAAGTTCCATACTGTCCTCCATAGTGGTTGTACCAATTTACATTCCCATCAACAGTACAAGGAAATAACCCTCTTTCTTAGCTGTTCCCAGGGGCTGGAGAATAAGCTGTCTAGGACTGTGTGCCAAAGGAAAAAAGGTAGTGGAACATGACCTTGATAGTCAGCTGAGGCTGCCACAAACTGGCAGCCTCTTCACTGGTGTGGGTATTAATAATTTTCCTATTGCTACTGTTACCCTTAGTTAAAAGTAATGAACCTCCTCTTGTTTCAGTGATAAGTGGCAATGTTTGCTACTTTTACTTTTCACATATCCAGAGGAGAAAGTAAAAGAATCCATAGGAGTTCCCATCATGGTTCAGCAATAATGAACCCAACTAGTACCCATGAGGACGCAGGTTCAATTCCTAGTCTCGCTTGGTGGGTTGAGAATCTGGCATTGCCATGAGCTGCGGTGTAGGGTCTCAGACACACCTCGGATCTGGCATTGCTGTGGCTGTAAGCTGACAGCTGTGGGTCTGATTGGACCCCTAGCCTTGGGAAATTCGGCCTTAAACACATACACACACAAAATATCCATAATGACGGGGAGGGGCTGTCACTAGGTCAAATAATGCCTGGAACAAACCTTTTCCATTTTATCACAATGCCAAGGGGATGTTCACAGAAGTGGAGCCACAAGCAGCCATTAAATGACAGATGCTTGCAAATTCATCCAAGTTTACTCTCGCTGACCTTTCACTGAAACCTTAAGTGTCCCCCAGGCATCTGAACAGCAATATCCTGCCAGCACAAAGTGGCAGCAAGCTGGTTTGCAACATCCTTCAGGGAAAGTGGGAGCTGGCTATTCCCAGGAAGGTGCAAGTTAGTCCTCTGAGAATGAACACATGGCTCCATCCCTCCCTAACCTTGGCCAAGAGTCAACTTCTCAGAGCCATGTCAATCTGTAAAATGAGAAGCAACACTTGCAGAGACAGACTAGCCTGCTACAATAGAAGGCATATAGGCTTTTAGACAAATCTGGATCTGAGTACTGTCATTGAGTAACCTTGAGTTACTTAATTTCCCTGAAGCCCTAAAACAATGGTAACCCAGTCTGAGAGAGATCTGTGGTGACAACTGAGTAGCAGCTTCTATAAAATGCTTGTTACAGCACCAGGCACAGAAGGCACACCTAATAAATGAAAATAGTCTATTAACCGTTACTGGCTTTTTGCTTACATTTGGCCTACAATATTGCTAACAACTCTATTGAATACTGTGCATGATTTATCATGTCATACTTGCTTTGTCTATGCCCCCAAAGATTTCTATGATGATAAAACAAACTAATATATATTTTATATGCACATATGAGTACAGAAAAAGCTATGAAAAGATATGCACCAAAATGTAATGGTTATCACATAGAGCTGTGATTATGGATGATTTTGTTTGTTTGTTTTACCTGCCTTCTCAAGAATTTCTAGAAGCTTCTCTTATGAATGTTTTGGTTTTGTCTTCTTTTTTTTTTTTTTCTTTTTTTTTTTTTTTGTCTTTTGTCTTTTGTTGTTGTTGTTGTTGTTGTTGTTGCTATTTCTTGGGCCGCTCCCGCGGCATATGGAGGTTCCCAGGCCAGGGGTCGAATTGGAGCTGTAGCCACCGGCCTACACCAGAGCCACAGCAATGTGGGATCCGAGCCGCGTCTGCAACCTACACCACAGCTCACGGCAACGCTGGGTCGTTAACCCACTGAGCAAGGGCAGGGACCGAACCCGCAACCTCATGGTTCCTAGTCGGATTCGTTAACCACTGCGCCACGACGGGAACTCCCTTAAAAGGTATTTTAAAAAAGAAGACAAAACCAGGAGTTCCCGTCGTGGCGCAGTGGTTAACGAATCCGACTAGGAACCATGAGGTTGCGGGTTCGGTCCCTGCCCTTGCTCAGTGGGTTAACGATCCAGCGTTGCCGTGAGCTGTGGTGTAGGTTGCAGACGCGGCTCGGATCCCACATTGCTGTGGCTCTGGTGTAGGCCGGTGGCTACAGCTCCAATTCGACCCCTGGCCTGGGAACCTCCATATGCCGCGGGAGCGGCCCAAGAAATAGCAACAACAACAACAACAAAAGACAAAAGACAAAAAAGACAAAAAAAAAAAAAATGCAAAACCATAAAATCTCCCTGTAATAACAATTTTAGAACTCCTAGACTTGGATCCACTTTCATTAAATGCTGAATTCTCAAAATTATATATATGTATGTATATATGCATATATATTTACATACTATATTTTTAGATTTTTGTATATTAAATTTTTCATTTTAAAATTAAAATTAGATATTAAAAACTCCATATTTATCCCTACCCACACCACTGAATTTTGATATAGCCAAGCTGTAGCAAGCCTAACAAAGTCACTCCTAAGGAAAGGTTATAGACACTAACAAAACCCCTCTCTCTCCAAGCCCTGAGATAGAATTTCAAGAGGTCCTCAACCAAAGCCTAGTTGATTGGCCTGCAACAGCTAGCCAATCAGCCCACAATAACTCTATACCATCATTCTCAAAAGAGGGGCCTCCTTCACGCTGGGGAAATAGGAAGTCCACAATTTTCTGCTGCTTGAAAAGACACTCAGGCAGTCCATTTGCAAATACTTAAGATGCCCACCAACTTCAAGAGAAGAGACCAGACTAATTACACAAAGGAAGGCCTCTCTCTGCCAGGCCCTTCTCCCTATGCCAAGTCTTCCTACCCAGCATAATTAGGATATCCAAACAATTTCACAGTTTCTGCTTTCTGACTGCTGTCGTGTTTGCCATCTTGATTGGCAAAGGCAAATGCCAGCAGAGGCTTTTGAGATGGCAATCCACCATAAAGTCACGGAATCATCTACACATTCCCCAGATTGCCTTTTTTGGAAATCAACAGAGAGAAACCAATGATGTTAATAATAAAAGTATACATTCATGAAGTATTTGCCTATATTAACTTATTTTCTGCTTAATAACTCAATGCTCACTACCCCATTTTACAGAGAACACTAAGGTGCAGGGAGCTCACATGCCAGGAGGTGGCAGCACAGGACCTCAACACATGCTAAGAGCCTGTGCTGAACCCCTATCCCACACTCCCAGAAAAAACAGTAACAGCAGTTACTATTTGATGAGAATCCCTTAGGAATCAGACAGCTTATACTCTATTGAAAGCCAATAACAACCCAGCCAGGAAGGCTTTTTTTTTTTTTTTAATCACAAAAAGTAAAATTTGTCTTTTTCCATGTATTGCTCTCTAAGATTTTAAACATGCATGCATTATTATAACCACCACCATATATAGAACATAGAATAATTCCAACCAGGGGACAAATTCCTTTGAACCTTTATATTCAAACCCCCAACCCTAACTCCTGGCAACCACTGATCTGTTCTCAGTGCCTGCATTTTTTCCTTTTCTAGACTATCATATAAATGAAATATTATGTGACCTTTTGAGACAGGGTTCTTTCACTTACAATATCATATCTGAACTGCATTCATGTTGTTGTTTGCAGCCATAGTTCATTCCTCTATTGCTGAGTAGTACTTCACAGTTTGTTTATCCATTCACCTACAGACAGACATTTGAGTGGCTTCCTTTTTCTTTCTTTTTTTTTGAGCATTATGAGTTACACATATGTATACAAATCTTTGTGTAAACACAGGTTTTCATTTCTCTGGGATAAACCCTTAGAATTGGAATTGCTAAATCATATGATAAAGGCATGTTTAACTTGTTTAAGAAACAACCAAGCTATTTTCCAAAGTGACAATACCATTTTGCAGCCCTACCAGAAATGTATGAGAGTTCTGGTTATTATGCATGGGTCATCAGGAACTTGGCAATGTCAGTATTTTTTAATTTACCAATTGTATGGGTAGATAATGATACTTCATTGTGGTTTTAGTTATTACGAATGGCACTGAACATCTTTTCAGTTGCTTATTTGCTGTCCTTATATCCACCATGGTGAAAAGTCTGTTCAAATATTTTGCTCATTGTTAAAATCTGGTTAAATATTGTTGGGATTTCTTTATAAATTTCAGATATAAGCACTTTTTCCTTATGTGGAACGTGCCCCAATATGGAGCGGCCTTTCTATTCTCTTAATAGGGTTCTTTGTAGAGCAAAAGTTTTAATTCTGACTGGGTTCAATATATTAATTTTTCTTTATGGATCTCACTAAGAAGTATTTGCCTAAGCCAACAGGAGGAATTTTCTCCTATGTTTTCTTCTAAGAACTTTACAGTTCTACGTTTTACACTTGGCTCTGTCATCCAGGCAGAGTTTGTTTTGTTTTGAAATGTAGGTAAACAATAATCACTTTTTTGCCTTTGGATGTTCCAGCACTCTTTGTTTAAAATTGCCATTGCACTTTTGTCAAAAATCAGTCAACCCTGTTTATTTCATGTTGCATACCTATTTCATTGTCTGTATGTCAATGCTTTTACTAATATTACACTGTCTTAACAACTATAGCTTAACAGTGTGTCTTAAAATCAGGTAGTGAAAATCTTCTAACTTGGTTATTTTTCAAAGTTGTTTTGGTTTTCCAATTTCTGTTCATACAAATTGTAGAATAAGCTGTATCTACAAAGAATCTGTTTTAGTCTGTTCAGGCTGCCATAAAAGAGTACCACAGATGGGGTGGCTTATAAACAACAGAAGTTTATTTCTCACAGTTCTGGAGGCTGGCAAGTCCAAGATCAAGGCACCAGCAGATTCGGTGTCTTATGAGAGCCTACTTCCTAGTTCATAGGCAGCTGTCTTCTTGCTATGTCTTCATATGGCGGATGGGGCAAGGTTGCCCTCTGAGGTCTCTTTTATAAGATCATTGATCCCATTCATGACAACTCTGCCTTAACCACATGAGGATAAACATCTCTTTATAAAAACAGCCCAACAAATAAGTTAAAAAGAAATAACAGAATCACAGTACCACTATTTTTCAACCCCAAATTAATAGTCTAGGCAATGAGCACCAACAGCTGCAAGCCACCCACACACAGAAAAAAGGGACAGCCAGACATGACAAGCCTCTGATGAAAGTATACAACAGCATCTACATCTTGCCAAGGGGATTAAAGCTAAATCTGAGCAAGCCTCTAGAGACAACTGCCAATGTGCAGAAGTATCTCAGAGGAGCATGGCCAATCGCATCCGAAGTATGGAATCAGAAAAATCCAGATTTGGAGAATCTCTACGGGTCATGGGAATATTATTTCCCATGGTTCACTGGTTTTTCAAAGGAAAATAAAGTGATGGAGAAGGAATCTGTAGATTAAAAGAAGCTGACTTCACTATCCTGGCAAAAAGATGAGAGCTCTTTCCTTCAAAGTTTACTCCAAATGATTCTAGCCAACAGACGGGAACTGTCATTTATGCATCACAACTATGAGTCCATCACATTCACCTACAAATGCCCCCACTAGTTCTCACAACAACTCTCTAAGATACATTTTAACCCCATTTTACAGATAGAGAAATGGAAGATAAGAGAGACCAGCCAAAATGTCAAAGCTATTAAGCAGAAGAGCAAGAATCAAAATATCCATCATTAAGGAATGGATAAACAAAATATGTAAGTTGTGTGTATGAGAAGGAGAGGGAGAGAATATGTATAAATATGAGAGAGAAAAAAATCAGCCATAAAAAAGGAATACAGTACTGATACATGCTAATATGGATGAACTTTGAAAACAGGCTAACAGAAGGGAGCCAGTCACAAAAGGCCACATACTGGATGTTCCCACTTATATGAAATGTCCAGAATAGAAAAAATCCACAGAGAGAGGAAATATATTAGAGGTTGCCACGGGGTGGGGGAGAGATGGAAATGGGGAGTGACTACTAATGGGTTTGGGGTTTCTCTCTGGAAAATGTTCTGAAATTAGAACAGAATTGGGGTGATGCTTGCACTACTTCATGACTACACCTAAGAGTGCTGAATTGTACACTTTAAAAGGGTGAATTTTACAGTCTTGGAATTATATTTCAACTTTTAAAAAGGACGTTAAGGGAGTTCCCATCGTGGTGCAGTGGTTAATGAATCCAACTAGGACCCATGAGGCTGCAGGTTCAATTCTTGGCCTTGCTCAGTGGGTTAACGATCCGGCATTGCCGTGAGCTGTGGTGTAGGTTGCAGACGCGGCTCGGATCCTGCGTTGCTGTGGCTCTGGTGTAAGCTGGCAGCTACAGCTCCGATTAGACCCCTACCCTGGGAACCTCCATATGCTGCGGGAACGGCCCAAGAAATGGCAAAAAGACAAAAAAAATAAATAAAAATAAAAAAATAAAAATAAACACGACGTTAAAACAATGGGCAAAATCTGAATATGAATTACACCCTGAATGTTAATATTGTATCAACATTAATTTTCCTGAGTTCAAACACTATAAAGTGGTAGTATAAGAGAATGTTCCTATTTTTAGGACAAACACACTGAAATATATAGCAGTAAAGAGTCATAATGTCTATGACAACAAAAATAATAAAAATGAATCAATGAGGCAATTAATAGTTTGCAAATTATTAATTGGTGACTCAAGGTGAGAGTTCATTGTTTCATTTTCTGGCAAGTTATTGCACTATTCTTACAAGCTTAAAAGTTTTTCAGAGTAAGGAATTCCCTTCATGGCTCAGTGGTTAATGTACCTGACTAGGATCCATGAGGATGTAGGTTCGATCCCTGGCCTCGCTCGGGGGTTAAGGATATGGTGTTGCCATGTGCTGTGATGTAGGCAAAAGCAAAGCCACTTAGCAAAGCCAGGGATTGAACCTGCATCCTCAAGAACACTATGTCGGGCTCTTAACCCATTGAGCCACAATGAGAACCCTGAAAAAATTTCGCCAGTGTAACTTTTCATCTGTCTGCTTTACATTCACTTGTTATTATGATTTAATGTCATAAGCATTTCCATACCAGTGTCCTTTAAATACTTTAATAAGTGTTGGTTCTAATTCCAGAGCTATGAAAGGAGTCTGCAAAATATGAAAGGTGACAAAACCTTAAGAGGAAGGCCAATCACCATGATATACCATGCTGACATTTGAAAGAGTATAGTCTGCTAAAGAGTTCCTGCTGTGGTGAAGTGAATCAGCGGTAGTTCTACAGTGTTGGGATACAGGTTCAATCCCCAGGCCAGCACAGTGGGTTAAGGATCCAGCAAAGCAGGATGGAACATTGACTCTGATCTGGTCCTTGGCCTGGGAACTCCATATGCCACAGGATGGTCAAAAAAAAAAAAAAATAGAGATCATGCTGAGAAATGTTAGAAATCAGCATTAAAACACATATAAGTAACATTAGTTATTAACCTAGAAATGGATAAGTTTGGAATTACATGAAAGATATAGATCTGTGTCCCCCTCATAAAGAGAACTGCCCTTGAAGTGTCTTCAAAGTTCTCATTTCTGCTTTGGAGCTTAAGAGCTGTGAGACATCTAGCAAGCAACTTAATCTCTCAAAGCCTCAGTTTCCTCATTGGAAAATGAGGATGATAACAGGATTTGGCTCAGAGCTTTCATCAGAATTAAATGAGATAATGCACATAAAGTCTTTTTGAAAGAGACTGGTACAAAATAAATAATCACATAAGGCTCACAGTGACAGGGTAGTTTTTGCTGTGGCTTACTTCAAAAATGTTAGCTGCTAGATTACTGGTCCCTCAAAACTGATAGAGGCACCTTATCTGGGAGCCAAAACAGCCAGTTTCAATTAAATCAGAACAGTGGTTCTCTACTAGGGGAAGGGGAGTGAGGAGTGACTGCAATGGGGCATAAGGGAACTTTCTGGGTGATGGAAATCTTTCGATATCTTTTTTGGGGTATGGGTTTACAAGAGGGCATACAATCATCAAAATTCATAAGACCTACACATATTACAGTATATAAACTTTCAATTCAATTTTTAAAAATTAGCATTTTGGGCTACTCACTGTCCTACTGTGGGAACAAGGCACCACTTCTTAGCATTTAGCAGTTAAGAGACAGAAATTATTTTTGAGGCCATGCAGACATTCTTCCCATCCTAAGACTACAAAGCCCCACAGATGGGAGAGAAATAGGAGACAAATAAAGAAGATTAGAGGCAGTGTTATTACACTGCTGCAAGCTCCACACCAGCTCCCCCATATCTAAGGTATGGCAGAGGAAGAAGCAATGAAAGGCCAATTGAAATGTGGGGGACCCAAGAATAAGACTTGTGTACCATGTCCTGCCTGGCACTTTGAAAGCAGTACCCCAATGTATGTCCCTTGTACCACTGGCATGCTAAAGAGGGCAGCATGTTACATCTGGGCAAGCCTCTCTGGAGTCTCTCCAGTACAGTTTCTGCCTAGCCCAGATTGGTCAAGGAAAAAATAATAACAGTAACAATACATTTGAAGAATTAACTCTATTCCAGGTACTTTTCTAAGGACTTTATATGGATTATCTGTTAATCCTTTTAGAAATCCTATGTAAGTAGATACTATTATTATTCTCTTTTTATTGGTTAAGATACCAAGGCCAGGATGGCTAAGAAATTTGATCAAGGATGTGTAACTGATAAGTGATAGAATTAGGCAGTATGTAGGCAGAGCCCTTATCCTCCAACATTTTGTTTTTCAAAATTATTTTTCCTATTCTGAGTTATTCTTAATAACATTTATTAATGAATTATTTCACTATTCTAATTAATGTATTAGAATCAGCTTGTCATTCTATTAAAAAAAACTGCTGGGATTAGGAATGCATTGACACTATAAATGCAATGGAGGCGTTCCTGGAGTGGCACAGCAGCACAGTGGAAACGAATCCAACTAGGAATCATGAGGTGGCGGGTTCGATCCCTGGCCTCGCTCAGGGGGTTGAGGATCCAGCGTTGCCATGAGCTATGGTGTATGTAGGTCACAGACGAGGCTTGGATCCTGCGTTGCTGTGGCTGTGGCATAGGCCAGTGGCCACAGCTCCGACTGGACCCCTAGCCTGGGAACCTCCATATGCAGCCCTGAAAAAACTAAATAAATAAATGCAATGGATATTATAGCACTATTGAATCTTCAAAATACACAAATATGGTGTATTTCTCCACTTATTTAAGTCTTCTTTAATTTTTCAGAGATATTTTTCAATTTTCACTGTATATATTTTGTTAAATTTATCTCAGCATTTCATATCTATTAATGCTATTATAAATATTTTTAATTTTCAATTTCAATTGCTTATTACTATTATATGTAAATACAACTAATGCTTGTTACGGATACATAATTCACATACCATAAAATTCACCCTTTTATTTTATTTTTATTTTTTTTTGTCTTTTTGTCTTTTTTGTTGTTGTTGTTGTTGTTGTTGTTGTTGTTGCTATTTCTTGGGCCGCTCCCACGGCATATGGAGGTTCCCAGGCCAGGGGTTGAATCGGAGCTGTAGCCACCGGCCTGCGCCAGAGCCACAGCAATGTGGGATCCGAGCCGCGTCTGCAACCTACACCACATCTCACGGCAACGCCGGATCCTTAACCCACTGAGCAAGGGCAGGGACCGAACCCGCAACCTCATGGTTCCTAGTCGGATTCGTTAACCACTGCGCCACCACGGGAACTCCAAAATTCACCCTTTTAAAGTACATAGTTCAGTGGCGCTTAGTATATTCATGAGGTTGTACAAACATCACCACTATCTACTTCCATAATATATTCATCATCCCTGAAAGAAACCCAATATCCTTTTGTAGACTCACTCCTCACTCCCCCTCCCCAAGCCATTGTCAACTACTAATCTACTTCAATCTCTATGGATTTGCCCATAGAATTAATTTTTATGTATTGATCTTACATCGTGAGAACTTGCTAAACTTATTTATTATTTCCAGAGCTTTTTTACACATTCCTCTGAATTTTCTACATATATGTTCATGTTGTCTGAGAGAATGAATATACAAATAGATGATAGCCAGACCATATATGGCAATAGAACTCTGATCCACAATCTCTTTAGCAATCAGTCTAGGAAGCCAAATCACAACCTTTGAAGCAATCTACCCAAAGGTCAGAATTTAATCAGTTTCCTTATTTTTTTTTTTTTTTTTTTGTCTTTTTGCTATTTCTTTGGGCCGCTCCCGTGGCATATGGAGGTTCCCAGGCTAGGGGTCCAATCGGAGCTGTAGCCACCGGCCTACGCCAGAGCCACAGCAACGCGGGATCCGAGCCGCATCTGCAACCTACACCACAGCTCACGGCAATGCTGGATCGTTAACCCACTGAGCAAGGCCAGGGACCGAACCCGCAACCTCATGGTTCCTAGTCGGATTCGTTAACCACTGCGCCACGACGGGAACTCCCAGTTTCCCTATTTTTTGATCCTGATTCTAACGCAACACCGACCAGAAAAATATAAACATGGTTCCCAAACCATCACACAAGATGTTCACTTCTAGTTAACCCATCACTAGCTTCCCTATGCCAATAGCCTCCAATCAGTGCATACCTGAAGCCTTCCTTTTGTTGTTGTTGTTGTTGTTGTCTTTTTGCCATTTCTTGGGCCACTCCCGTGGCATATGGAGGTTCCCAGGCTAGGGGTCTAATCGGAACTACAGTTGCCTGCCTACACCACAGCCACAGCAACGTCAGATCAAAGCCGTGTCTGTGACCTACACTACAGCTTACAGCAACACCGCATCCTTAACCCACTGAGCGAGGCCAGGAGTTGCACCTGCAACCTCATGGTTCCCAGTCGCTGCACCAGGATGGGAACTCCTAATAGTTGTATTTTAAAATACTTATAGATGCAGTATCCTAGTAAATATTTTGCAACTATTTACGCTTATGATGCAAAATTTAAATGTCAACTAAAAATTGACCAAGGAGTAACACAGACGTTCTACATTCTTTTATAGGGCAATGGGCAAAATGTGAAGCAGCTCCAGCAAAGGCCATTGCTGAATCTAGGGAAGCAACAGTGTCCGAGTTTGTCAGAAGAGATCAACGAAGAGGATTAAGATTCAACTGGAACGGGCAAGGAATTTTCTGCCATTATGCAAAATGAGAGTGCAAAGTCAGAAATCAAAGCGGTATTAAAAATAAAGAAAATTGGAGCTCCTGCTGTGGCACAAGGGGATTGGCAGTGTCTTAGGAGCGCTGGAGGGTGGGTTTGACCCCTAGCCTGGCACATGGGCTAAAGCATCCGGTATTGCTGTGGCTGCAGCTTAGGTTGAGACTGCGGCTTGGATCTGATCCCTGGCTTAGGAGCTCCAGATGCCATTGGGCGGCCAAAAATGAAAAAAAAAAAAAAAAGAAGAAAATTACACTTTATGCATACCTAATATTGTGACTGGAATTAAATTCACATTACACTTATAACAATAATTATGATGATGATGATTAGAGAGCACAGAGCCTTCCAAGACAGAGGCTCTATTTTGAAAACCTCCTGCTGGTAGGGAAGCGTATAAATGAGTAAGAACCTTTCATTAGTTGGCATAATTCCTTCTCTCTCTGGGTATCACCTTACTAACTAAAACTGAAAAGTCATATTTGCAATGCTAATACCCAGCCCTGGAGAAGGCCCACAGTTACCCATCAGGCCTACTGACCTCAGAGAGCATGACTTTCCAAAGAAAAAGCTGCCCAAGGGTCAGCAGTAGCTCCCAGTAACCAAAAAGCAAGGGTACTCCAAAGAAAAGAAAAGTTAACAACCACAGGCTGGCATCAACTTAGGGCTGAACACCCAACCCAAGAGTGACAAAACTTTTGAGGAAAATTCTAACATCAAAAATGAGAAAGAATAGGTGTTCCCACCGTGGTGCAGTGGGTTAAGAATTCAACTGCAGTGGCTCGGGTTGCTGTGGAGGTGCGGGTTCAATCCCCAGCCGGTGCAGTAGGTTAAAGGATCTGGCATTGTCACAGCTGGTCACAGATATGGCTTGGATTCATTCCATATGCCCTGGGTGCAACCACAAAAAAATAAAAAAGAGAGAGAGAGAAACTACGCAAAAGAGAGAAGTAACACTTAAGGAAATATAACTGATAGGGCAAACAGACTGGGCTCTTCTCTCCACTGAGTGAAGGTGAAGAAAGTGATTCAGAATGTCTTATACCTGAACCTCAGCTAGGACATTCACTAGACAAGAATATGCCTCTTTTGTACTCTGGCTCTATTGTGACAACCTCCCTTATGGCAAAGGATGACTAAGAGTCTAGTCATCTGAATGGGAAAAGAATAACATAGTGTATAAAACATATGGGTTTAAATATCAAAATATTTTCCCAGCATACCAAACAAAAGACTGTGGTGTGTATGTTACAATATTAATGTAACAAATGGTAGAATTCAAGATAAAAGGCACTAAAAAGGACACATAGTGATATTTCATATCAACAGAAGAACCACTGACAAAGAAGGATTGAATTTCTATATACCTCATGTTTGAGCTTGTAAAAATATAAAGCAAAATCTAATACAAATATAGACTTAAAGGGAACCCTCCTTCACTGTTGGTGGGAATGTAAATTGGTACAACCACTATGGAAAACATTATGGAGGTACCTTAGAAAAATATATCTAGAATTACCATATGACCCAGCAATCCCACTTGTGAGCATATATCCGGACAAAACTTTCCTTGAAAGAGACACATGCACCCTTTATGTTCATTGCAGCACTATTCGCAATAGCCAAGACATGGAAACAACCTAAATGTCCATCAACAGATGATTGGATTAAGGAGATGTGGTATAGGAGTTCCCATCGTGGCACAGTGGTTAACAAATCTGACTAGGAATCACGAGGTTGCGGGTTCGGTCCCTGGCCTTGCTCAGTGGGTTAAGGATCCAGCATTGCCATGAACTGTGTGTAGGTCGCAGACAAGGCTCAGATCCCGAGTCGCTGTGGCTCTGGCGTAGGCCAGTGGATACAGCTCCAATTTGACCCCTAGCCTGGGAACCTCCATATGCCAAGGGAGCGGCTCAAGAAAAGGCAAAGACAAAAAAAAAAAAAAAAAAGAAGGAAGATGTGGTAGATATCCCAGTCAGATTTGTTAACCACTGAGTCACGACAGGAACTCCGAGTTTTCACTTTCAATACCTAATGAGGAGTTCCCGTCGTGGCGCAGCAGAAACGAATCCGACTGGTACCATGAGGTTGCAGGTTCGATCCCTGGCCTCGCTCAGTGGGTTGAGGATCCGGCATTGCTGTGAACTGTGGGGTAGGTCACAGACGAGGCTCAGATCTGACTTTGCTGTGGCTGTGGTGTAGGCTGGCAGCTATAGCTCCGATTCAATTCGATCCCTAGCCTGGGAATCTCCATATGCTGAGGGTGTAGCTCTAAGAAGACAAAAAAAAGAAAGAAAAAGAAAAAAGAAAGGTTAATGTTTTATATGTGTGTGTGTATCCTCATAATAATCAAATAAATCCATATTTGACCAACAAATGAGAAGAAAAACCCACTTTTTCCTATTTGATTTTGTCTGACAATAACACAAAGGCAGAAAACATCTCTTCAGACAATTATTTTGTACAAAATGGTCTTAAAAACTCCATGCAAGGTGGCTCACTCAAGCAGTCCCAAAATGCCTAGTTTAATGCAGTGTCACTAGATAATTCCCATAAAACTAAGGTCGCCATCCTGGTTATTAATGTAATTTTGGCCTAAATTGGTGTCCTAATCCAATTATTACTCAAATCAGAAATGTAAAATTTCCTCACTCTACATATTCTGCTACACTTACTGCTAATGAACAAATTGTTAGGTACAAAAACCAGATTTAAGTAATTCATCCTCCCCCAAACACTTTCCTACACATGTTTAATTTGATGGATTGCTTGGTGCATAGTTTCTTTTGAACTCTGCTTCCCCAGGAGCCCACCAGGTCCATAGGTAACTGACTCAATTCTCCCACTTCTTTCCTCCATTCAATTCAAACTCAAGAGAACTACCATAATGCCAAATGTTCTTTTAAGGAGTATGTACCAACTCAAACAATTATAAACAGAAATATAAAGCCAACACTAAAACTGCATGGTCATAAAATGATTCAGAATGTGCTCATAATTTTTAAATACTATTATTTACTTTGAAATTACAAAGTTGCTTTTTTTCTTTTTTCCCCCCAAAGAATTCACAGATTCCCAGGAGATCTGCGCACACAAATAGAGAAGGAGATTGAGGATTTTAAGAAGCTTACTGATGAAAGCAACTAGGATGATAACATCATCAATTAGCCCAATAGTTCCACTGTCATTTAGAGTTGATTAATTAGCCTTGCAATTATGAGCAATGATTTAGTTCCTTTTTTTTCTCCCACTTGTACAGTTCCCTCGTGAAACAGTGCTATTTTGAAAATTTTGACAAAGACTTTGGCTTTAAGTAAGGAATTCTATTTCTAGACATCTAACAAACAGAGATTTGGTCCAGAGTACAAAGATGTAAGCACAAGAATGCTTGAAGTTGCAGTATGATGTAAACATCCAAAGTGTTCACTATTAGGTCATTAGTTAAATAAATCTTAAAATAATGTAATACTTTCCTCCGTAAACATTAGGTTTTCATACAAATTCTACTGAGAGCTATTGCAAAAGATGAACAGCCTAGGAGAAAAAAATAGTCAATGTGTATGAACAGACAGTTTCAAGAAAAAAAACTAAATGGCCAATGAACATTTTAAAAGTATCTCAACTTCATTCATAATAAAGTAAATGTAAATCAGAACAAGATATCAATTTTAATATAGTTGACTCTCCACAACTAAAAATTTTGATAAGCAATGCTAGGAAACAAGCACTCCAACAACTGCCAGAATGTTATTTGATGCAACCATTCTGGGTAATAATTTGGTAATTTCTATCAAGAGTAAAGCACATAGATCCTTTAACCCTGTCCTCATTGCTTAGGATTTTCTCTGTGGAAAACTTATTAAGATAAGCACATAGATACTCTTGTTGTTGGTAATAGTAAAATCAAAACCACACAACAAATAAACTAGCAAAACCCCAGGAACAACCAAAATTACTATGATACAAAACTGATTAAATAAATTGTAGCATATTCTAACAAATGACTTTTTTATGCAGTTTCAGAAATATAGTTATTATAAATTATAACTTGCATTTAGGGAACTATTCCCATAATGCATTAAATGAAAAGAAATCAAAGTAAATAACTGTGTATAGCATGACCTTTTTGTGTAAAAACAAACAAAAAAGAGAAAGATAGAAATATGTATATGTAAATAATTTGGGCTGTTTTGAAGGATTCACAAGAAACTAAGAAAGGCATTTGGCCTTGGGAAAATGAACTAAGAAAGAGAGGGTGGCTCTGAACTTTCATTTTTTATTTTGTAACTTTTTGTAGCATGAATTTTCTAATCTCATAGATACGTTTCTTGTACTTTAACAAACTGTTCCTTGTAGGGTCTCAGGGATGAGAGAACATGATAATACTCTTTTGTTTGCTTCTTTGTGCTTTTCTGTAAAGTAAGAACAAATCTGACACTATTTTTAAAATATTATCATGAGACAATAAAATGGATAATGTGGATCTACAGTCCCTGACACAGAAAACTGTAAAGACTTTTTTTTTTTAATTTAAGAAAGCCAACCGCAATACCATGTACATACTGTTATCCAATTTATGTAAAATTACGCGTTGGCACCTGTGGGTATTGACATAAAGAAGTGTCTGGAAAGACATTATCAAAGTGTAGTGTTGTTACATATTCTGTTCAGTAATCATTCTAAGTTGCCTTAATTTACTCAAAATGAGGATGTATAATCTTTGAACACAGAGGAGAGGACAAAATGTTAATAAGATCTCAGGCATCTATTTGATATCTCAGTCAACTAGAAGCTGGGATGGAAACAGAGAAAGGATAAGAAAATGATTTCAATACAGGTATGCACACTGAGAGGTTGCCTACTGAAGCAGCCCAGTGGCAAAGCTAGGAGTGGCCTGAAACTGGGAGATTATACCTGGAATCCAGCAAGGGGAACAGAGTGTTCCCTCGGGCAGGGAGAAACCTGAGCTGTCTAGCTCCAACATAAACAAAAGTGGGTCTGTAGGCACTGAACCTGCCACAAAGAAAAAAGAAAAATGGGGAAAGAAATTAAAGATGTATATCCGCCAAAAAAGTCCCTGTGTTAATCAAGCAGGAAGCTCTATTTCTCGGGACATCTTACTGCCAATCATGGTTTCAAATCTCCATACTAAAGCAGACTGCTCTGGATAAAGCTAAAAATACATGCCATCTTAATGAGTACATATGAATACAGGCAAAAATACAGGAAAGCTCTAGAAGAGTAAACGTGAAAGCACTGAAGAGGGGAAATTGGGATCAGGATGGGGGAGGTGGTCAAAGAGGCCTTTAACCTTGTCTATAACATTTCCATTTTTTAATACAAGCAAAGTATTCATATGTTTTTTACTGTGGTTAAAATATACATAAAATTTACATTATAGCCTTTTTTTTTAGAGTACAATTCGGTAGCATAGCACAGTCACAAGATTATGCAATCATCACCACTCTCTACTTCTAAAACTTTGTCACCAGCCCAAATAGAAGCTCTGACCTCATTAAAGAGCTCCCCATTTTCCCTTCCCCCAGCCCTGAATTTTTCTGTCCATCCTATTTTTCTGTCTCTATGAATGTGCCTATTCTAGATAACTCACATAAGTAGAATCATAAAATATTTGTCCCTTGGAGTTCCCACTATGGCACTATAGGATCAGTGGTGTCTTGGAAGCACTGGGGTGCAGGTTTGACCCCCACCCTGGCACAGTAAGTTAAGGATCTGGCACTGACACAGAGGCAGCTTAGGTTGCATCTGTGGCTCAGACCTGATCCCTGGCCGGGGAACTCCATATGCTGCCGGGCAGCCAAAAAAAAAAAAAAAAATGTCCCTTTGTGACTGGCTTATTATATTTAGCATAATTTCCTCAACTTTCATCCATAGTGTAGCCGATGTCATAAATTCCATCCCTTTTAAGGCTGAACAGAATTCTATTGTGTTGCTATACCATATTTTTGTTTATCCATTCATCTACTGATGAACACTTGAATACTTATTTCTACCTTTTGGTTATTATGAATAATGCTATGAAGATTGGTGAATAAGTATCTGAGTCTCTGCTTTCAATGTTTTGGGGAAAATACCTAGGAATAGAATTGCTGAATCCTATGGTAATTCTAACTTTTTGAGGAACTGCCAAACTGCTCTCCACAGCAGCTGCACTGCTTTACATTCCCATCGGCAATGCATGAGGGTTCCAATTTCTCCACATCCTCGCCAAAACTTCCACCCCAACTTTTTGAAATTTTTTTTTTTTCTTTTTAGGGCCATAACTGCAGTATACGGAAGTTCCAGGACTAGGGGGCAAACTGGAGCTGCAGCTGCTGGCCTACACCACAGCCATAGCAATGCCAGATCTGAGCCATGTCTGCAACTTGTGGCAGCACTAGATCCTTAACCCACTAAGCAAGGCCAAGAATTGAACCCACATCCTCATAGATACCAGCCAGGTTCTTAACCCACTGAGCCACAACAGGAACTCCTCCCTCCTTTTTAAAAAGTAATAGCTAACCTAATGGATGTGAAATGGTAACTTGCTGTGGTTTTGATTTGCATTTTTGCTTATTATTAAATTTTTAATTGAAAATTATTTTAGGAAAGAAAGGGATCGGGATTTTTCTTCATTCACAATCTTGAGATAGCTTCTTCACTGCTAAGCTCTGTGAGGACAGAGCCCAGGGCTGTCTTGTTGGCGGTTTCATACCCAACCCCTAACAAGGTGCCGGGCACATAACAGGCACTGATTAAATATGATATATATTGGATGAATAAATGATAGCATTAGTCTCCCAAATTATGTGTGAGTTGAGGGGAATAAGTCTATGAAGAAGTATCACTCTTAAAAAATAAACACACAAGTATTATTCAGCCATAAGAAGAAAATCCTACCATTTGCAACGGCATGGATGAACCTTGAGGTTAGGTGAAATAATTCAAACAGAGAAAGACAAATATTCTATGATCTCATTTATAACAAGGAATCTAAAAACACTGAGCTCGTAGAAAATGAGAGTAGAATGGTGGTTGTCAGGGTCGGGGGGTGGGGAGAATGGGGAGATGTTCGTCAAAAAGTACAAAAGTGTGATTTTAAGATGAATAAGTTCCAGGGATCTAATGAACAGCATGATGACTAAAGATAATACTGTATTATATACTTCAAAGTTGCTTCACTGTTCTCACCATAATAACAACAAAATGGTAATTATGTGAGGTAAAGCATGTGTTAACTAACCTTATTTTGGTAAATATTTCCCACTATGTACATATATCAAAACATCACACTGGGGAGCTGCTGTGTAGCACAGGGAACTCTACGCAATATTCTGTGATGGTCTGTGTGGGAAAAGAATCTAAAAAAGAATGGATGCGTGTACATGTATAACTGAATCACTTTGCTGGACAACAGAAATGATCACAACATTGTGAGTCAACTATACCTCAATCAAACTTTAAAAAATAAAGAAAATTGTAAAAATAAAAATAAAATTGTAAAACAAAAATTGCACAGTATACCTCAACCGTCACAATGCTATGTCAATTATATTTCAATAAATATGGAAACATTAAATAAGACAAGTCACCTAGGAGAAAAAGAAAAGAAACATACACATACATACTAACTTCTGAAAAAGACCTCATCATTAGTTTAGAAGTCTTAGGTAAACAGCGTATTTCAAGGCAGATGCAGGATGGCCAAGAAAACATAAGTGACACTACTTACAGTTTTAAGAAAAGCATCTTCAGGGCCAGTATTTATCCATCTGGGTTGCCAGATAAGGACGAGGAACTTTCAAGTGTACTCATATTACACAACCAGGGACCTTGTGTTTCCTGAGTTTCAGGCAGGATGGCTGATTAGAAAGATATATACAGTCAGAACACTGTTGTATTATTTCTATGCTTGAAAGTCAATTACTAACAAAAATCAATTTATCATAAATTCTGCAACACAGGTAGATAATTGAATTTTTTTCCAATTAGTTCATATATCCATGAAGGAACATTACCTCTTGTACATGGCAACCATCCATTGCATCTCTCTAGCTGAAGAAGATGGAGGCCATTCATCTTGTTCTCCACTACCTTTCCACAAGTTTAAAGTGCAGTAAACTTCCTCTCCGCACTCCCCAAGCTGACAATTTGTCTAAAAGTCACTGAACCATCGTCCTGGCAAAGCCCCTGATGCCCTGGGGGTGAAGGACGGGAGAGGAGAGCTAGTTGCAGAGATGGCACCCAAGATGGGAGCTGCTCTCATTCCCTTCCTCCTTGAGTTCTTATGCATGTAAATTCTCCACATATGAGTCAACTGGAGAGCATGAAGGTGGCTGAAACTTGGGGCCTTGCTGGCACTCCCCAAGAAGCCCCTCCAGACAAGGATCTCCCAACAATAAAAGGCCATATTTTAGGCTGCCCCTGGGAGGCGCCGGTGGGGATGTCTGGGAGAAAGAGTTAAAACTTGACCTCTGGAGTTCCTGCTGTGGCTCAGTGGGTTAAGAACCCAACTAGTTTCCAGGAGGATGTGGGTTCGATCCCTGGCCTCACTCAGTGGATTAAGGGTCCAGCATTGCCACAAGCTGCAGTGCAGGTCACGGATGCAGCTCTAATCCTAGCCCAGGAACTTCCATATGCCACCGGTGTGGCCATTAAAAAGAAAAGAAAAGAAACTTGACCATTACAGTGTGCAGGGGAGGCCCCAAAGAACAATAATGTGTCCAGTCCAGTAAGAGACCCAGTCCAGTAAGAGAGATGGCATCTAGACTCCGGTCACAGTGGGAGAACTGTTACTGAAGTAGCAATAACCAGAAGAAAAAGAACAGGCAACTCTTCCTGGACAGTCTTGCAGAGAACATTCTTTCTCCCTCCTCCTTATCCCTACTTGGGAGCAGCAGGAGCCAAGGGGAGAGAAAGAGAAGGACATTGGCCCTCTTTCCACTAAAAGCTGTTGAGCCACAAGTCCACCTGCACTAGGAGAATGGGAAGAGCTATGAATTAAATAAGAGATTAAAGATTTTAAAAGGGCAGGCCTAAGTCATTACACTTGGAATGGGACTATATTAGTTGCTGAAAGTGACTGCACGACTGCGGGACCAGAGTAGAATTTTTTTTTTTTTTTCCTTTTCTCTTTTGGCCACCCTGCATCTGATCCCTGGCTTAGGAATCAGATCCGCAGTTTCAAACCAACCCCAGATACTTCAGAGATAATGACAGATCCTTAACCTGCTGTGCCACAGTGGGAACTCCTATCCATCTTGTTTCTGATGCATTTCAAAGCAACTTGCAGACAATTATACTTCACCACTTAGCACTACAGCACTCATATGATACAGCACTCATAAATTTTTATGGCAAAATTTACTTACAATGAAATCACAAATTTACTATATCGTATGTTTGCTATATAAAATAACATTTATTTATATAATCTACAAAAATATGTATTATTATGTCCTGATATTTAAAAGTTCATAGCATGTTATGTTCATGTTCCCCCAAAATTAGTTATGTTGAAGTTCTATCCGCCAATGGAGCGGTATCTGGAGATGGGTTCTTTGGGAAGTCATTAAGGTTAGATTAGATTAGGGCATGAGGACAGAGCCCTCATGATAGGATTAGTGGCCTTACAAGAAGAGGAAGAGATCTCTCACCTCTCCCCTCTCCCCACATACGCCCACTGGGGAAAGGCCATTTGAAGATAAACTCAGAAGTCTGCAACTCCAGAAGAGTCTTCACCAGAAACTGAATTGGCCAGCACCTTAATCCTGGACTTCATAGCCTCTAGGAGTGTGAGAAAATAAACTTCTGTTTAAGTCACCAATCTACGGCATTTTGTTATGGCAGCCTGAGCACACTAAGACATAGAGTTATTAGGAAGCCACAGAAAGGGCTTTAATACATACTTTCTTCAAGATCACATTGACTGAGTGTGGAGGAAGGGATGAACAAGGACAAGAATAGATTCAGGAAGACTGGATAAGAGGCTAAGACAGTAGATTGGGCCAGAAGTGATCTCAGCTTGCCTAGAACCATAACAGTAGAGGCGGAAAATAGTAAGTGCAAGAAACACTTAGTGGGTAAGACAGACAGAATTTGTTGATGAAGAAAGGATAGAAACCAAGCATAAATCTCAGATTTCTTACTTGAGCAATTGCTGGCTGTTGGTATGACCAGCTACTGAGGTAGGGAACACAGAGGAGAAGTGGGCTTTATTTTTGGAGGGTGGGGTAGGGGAAGTTGAGTTTAGTTTTAGACATACTCAACTTGAGATGCCTATGAGATTCAGTAGACATTTGAAAAGTACATCTGGAGCTTTGAGGACTGGGCTGGGCTGGAGATAAACATGTGGGAGTCACCAGAATAAAAATTATCATTAAAGCATGGGAATGATTGAGATTGTGTAAGGAGTAGTACATGAAGGTCATGAAAACACCATGATTTAAAGGAGTGAGTTCCAGCCATAAAAAAGAACAAAATAATGCCATTTGCAGCAACATGGATGGAACTAGAGACTCTCATACTAAGTAAGTCAGAGAAAGACAAATACCATATGATTATCACGTACATCTGGAATCTAATATAAGGCACAAATGAACTTTTCCACAGAAAAGAAAATCATGGACTTGGAGAAAAGACTTGTGGTTGCCAAGTCTGCCAAATTCCTGACAAGGGGAGGAGGGAGCGGGATGGACTGGGAATTTGGGGTTAATAGATGCAAACTACTGCCTTTGGAATGGATAAGCAATGAGATCCTGCTGTATAGCCTGGAAACTATATCTAGTCACTTATGATGGAGCATGATAATGTGAGAAAGAAGAATGTATATATGTATGTGTGACTGGGTCACCTTGCTGTACAGTAGAAAATTGACAGAATACTGTAAACCATCTATAATGGGAAAAAAATCATTAAAAATAAATAAATAAATAAATAAAGGAGTTAGAGCAGCAAGTGTCAGCTGAGACTGAAAAGAAGTAGTAACAGAGGTAAAGAGTACCAGAAGCCTAGATAAGTTAAATAAGCTAAATGTTTAATCGCATTTGGTGAAGACAATGAATCTCTTCACCACAAAGATGGTTTCACACCATCAGAACATCCGAAACCAGTGGGCCACAGACCAGTGGTTTTCATTGCGTGGTCCTCAGAACAGCAGCATCCACATCACCTGGGCACTTGTTAGCAATGAAAACTGGGCAGCCTCACCTCATACCAACTGAGTCAGAATCCTGGGGTTGGGCGTGGCAATCTGTGTTTTAACAAGCCTCTGGGTGATTCTGATGCTTACTAAAGTCTGAGAATTGCTGCTCTAGGCAGTGCTAAAAGAGCACCTGATAACAATTGCTTAAGAAACCAATCCCCTTTGCATAAACACGTTTTCCTTTGGATCTCTTAATACGTTTCACCAAATTGCTAGAGCCTGAGCAGCAACATTCTGTGTCCACCCCACGTTTATTGTAACACAGATCCCATCTGGTCCTCTGACTACCTACCACTTCTCCCTCCACTGGGTATATCTTTTTTGCTCACTCCTAACATGTAATTATTTATGATGTTTGCTCCTTCATCGCTTCTCTCTGTGCATTTTTTCAATTTCTGATCCTGCTACCAACTGAACAAATCTCTAAATCTCACGGTTTAAATTTGTGAGCGACATAGATTGTTGGTGAAACCGCACTGGTACAACTTGGGGGAGTCATTTGGCATCATTTATTGAAACAACAGAAACATCGCCTTTGACCCAGTAATTAGACTTCCAAGAATTGATTCTACAGAGGTACCTGCACATGTGTACAAAGAAGTGAAGCCTCTCTCCCCACACTCGGCCAGAGGCCAGCTCAACCACTCTCAGTCGGTGGCAAGGCCACCCTTTACGCCGCCAGTCCGAGGCCAGGTCCTACCCGGAGGGCCTCTCTCCCGGGGTCTCAGTTCACACCTCACTTCTCACTTCAGTCAGCAGCTGGGGAAGTTCTCACAGCCTCACCGTTCCGCGCGACCGCCCCCAACACCGGGCCAAGCCGGCTGCGACTTGATTTTCTCTCTCTCTCTCCCTCTTTTTTTCTCCTGAGTAACGAAGGACGAGGGCCACCGCCAAGCCCCGTGACCGCGGCTCCGACCGAGCGGAAGGCTACCCGCAGCCAGGGGGAGGGGCTCCGACGGGGCGGGGCCTGGCCGACGGGGCGGGGCTCGGGGCGGGAAGGGGCGGGGCGCAGGGTGATGGCCCAGGTTGTCGCCGCCGCCGCCGCTGCCGCCGCCTCAGCCACAGGAACTGAAGTCGCCGCCGCTCCCTTAGCTGCCGCCTCCTGGGTCGCCGGCCGCCCGCGCGCTGGCTCGGCCGGGACCCGCAGCCATGGAGGACTTCATCGTGATCTCGGACGACAGCGGCTCCGAGAGCTCCGGGGGGAATCGCTCCGGCCGGGCACGGAGGCTCCGCCGGGCCCTGTCCCGGACCCCTGGCACGCTGCCCCGCCGTACCGTGGTGAGTGAGCGAGCCGCCTCTCGCCCAGCCCCGCCTGGGCTGGAGCGCCGCCCCTACTAGGGATACCCGCGGCCCGGCCTGCCGCCTCGGGCTGCCCCGCGGCCCGCCCCTGGGCGCCTCACAGCTGCAGCCGCTTCCCGCCTTGCCGCCTTCCCGGCGTGTCCCGCCCCGAGGAGCGCGTCGGGCCCGGGCCGGGGTAGCCAGGCCTCCCGCGCTCCGGGCTCAAGCCCGAGCAGGCTGAGGCTGGAGAGTGGGGGCCGAGCACATGGAAGAGGTCCTGGCGCGCCTGGTGGTGGGGGTGCTGGAGCCCACAGCGGGCGGAGGCCGGGCCGCAGGCTTCCCCGATCTTTGGCAGGACCGGTGGCTGGGGGTCCGTGGGGACGCGAGGTCCTGAACCTCGAGGCGGGGACGCGGGAGCGTGTAATTGTTTGGCTTGTGGTGGGTACAGATGTATGCAGGGGAGGTAACAGGAGCCCAGGCTCGGAGGGAGGGAAGCCAGGGCCTGGGCCAGATGGTGGCTGCGCTCCAGGGCCTGGCAGCGGAGTGAGGGGCCCGATTTTGGAGTTGTGCGGGGGGCGGGGGGGTGATTTATTTCGCTGAGCAAACATTCACCAAGCTCTAAAGGGAGGGAAACATCTCTCACGATTTCTTTTTCCTTCAGGCTCCTTAGTCTTTGTCCTTCCTGAGGTGGTGAATAAAACATCTATGTCCCTGCCTTTCTAGAATCCTCCACAGATATTTATTGAACCCCTACTTTGAGCCAGATGCCCTAGGAGCTCGGAATATGATGGAGAACACAGCATCCGTGGCTCCTGTCATAGAAGGTGATAATCAACAAGTGGCTATTGAGTACTCAAGGGATGGGAGACGGCGTTCTCTCAGGAGACTCAGCATCAGACTTCCAACAATCTTCCCAGCCGCCCAAAGCCACACCCCAGAAATAACAGAATTGTCACGCTGACGTCATTTGTAAAGGCCTTCCTTCATATGCAAATACACCGTCCATACTAATCTAGTTTCTGCTTCTCCAGTCCCCTTCCCACAGAGAGCCACTTCTGTGTCCCAGGTGTAGTTAGTGCTAAATCTAGGAGGTCACTGTAGAATGAATGGCATGCAGAACTAATTAACTTTCGGTGCTATGTTGCCATGGTTCAACCAAGAGGGATTCTCAATAAATTTGAATAAAGAATTTAGGTGAGATGGACAGACGAGAGATTTTCAAGGTAAAAGTGACCCAACATGGGAAGTGAAGGGATGTACCTACTGCTGTGACAGTATGGGGTACATACTAGATCCACACAAAAAAATTTGTTGGAAGAAAGAATGTTTGAAGGAATTTGAATGGGGGGGCATGGGGAGAGAGCAGTTCAGACAGATGTTTGATGGGTGAGCAAATACAATGGGTGTAGACTTGGGGTGGTGGGAATGCCAAGTTCAAGAGGACTTGAACTCTGGAGGAAAGTCATAAGAGGAGAGATTTGGTAATCTAAGTAGAAAGGAGCGTTGGAGACCTAATTGCGACTGAGATAATCAAGGAAAAGAATATAGGAAGGAAAAAATAACTGCAGAATAACTCCCAACTGCCTCTCCCAGTTCCTCTTCTTTCCTGTTCCTCCTCTCAGTCCCCCTTTAACTTTGTCCTTCCAGCCTGCTTCCATTCCTGCCAATCGATGTCCGTCTTCCCTCATCCTGGTCCAGCTTTCTTCTTCAAGTGCCCAGATGTGTATACGGTGATCCTTTATATACATACATGGGGCACTCTCAAACTGCCCCCCTCCCCATGAGCACCCAATCAAGCATTTTGATGCGGAGCTTTTTTTTTTTTTTTTTTTTTTGTCTTTTTGCTATTTCTTTGGGCCGCTCCTGCGGCATATGGAGGTTCCCAGGCTAGAGGTCGAATCGGAGCTGTAGCCCCCGGCCTATGCCAGAGCCACAGCAACACAGGATCTGAGCCAAGTCTGCGACCTACACCACAGCTCACAGCAACGCCGGATCGTTAACCCACTGAGCAAGGCCAGGGATTGAACCCGCAACCTCATTGTTCCTAGTCGGATTCGTTAACCACTGTGCCACGACGGGAACTCCATGATGCAGAGCTTTTTGAGTTGAAGAGAAATGAAGGTTAATTGCCAGAGTAGTACTCAAAGTAAATCTGGCTTCTCCAGATATTTACTCCAGCTTTCAAAAAACTGCAGGCTGGTTCTCCTTTTACCTTCATTGCAAGTTAGATAATGGTGGTAGGATAACCACACAAAGATCAGAGGCAGTAAGAGACTTGCAAGGTTATAGAGCCTAAAGCGCCTTTGCCCAGGTTTTCCTCAAGGCCTGGAGGTCAGAGAAACCTCTGTTCAAATCAGGAAACTTCTCTCACCCCCCCGACCCCATAACAGCTGTGTGAGCTTTGGCAAGTTCTGTCATCTCTCTCAGCTTTTGCACTTGAGAACATTAATACCTACCTGACAGAACCATTAGAAAGTTTTAAATGAAGCAATGCAAGAAAAATGCCCAGCATAAATGATAGCTTTTGCTACACTTTGTGCTGTTTCTCAGGCCTGATCTTTCCAAGCTTGGCAAGCGATGAAGAAACAAGTTTTGTCACTTTTTTTTTCCTTTTTTGCAAAAATTGACTGTGGGGAGACAACTTGCTTGAATTCAGGAAATCAGAAAGTGATCTCCAGTGTTGAAGTTTATGTTTCTGAACTCTTAACCCAGACTTTAGACTTCATTAAGTTGATGAAATGTATCTGTGTTTTTTATAATATTTGTTGGATTTTTTCCCACTTATAAAAGCAGGACATGTTCAGCTAAGTTTCATTGACCTAATTACAGAAAATTTAGAAATGTGAATAGAAGAAAATTTAAATTGCTCTTAACCTCACCATCTAAAGATAACCAATGTTAGAGTTCCCTCGTGGCTTAGCGGGTTAAGGATCTGGCATTGTCACTTCTATGGCTCTTGTTCCTGCCGTGGCAAGGGATTCATAACTGGTCTGGGAACCTCTGCATCCCACAAGCACAGCCAAAGAGGGGGGAAAAAAATGATAACCAGTGTTAACGTTTTGAAATATGCCTGCCTAAACTTTTATCTGTAAATGCCTGTGTGTGTAGATAGTATCCATGTGTCTTGACCCAAACATATTTTTTTTGCAAAAATGAAGTCTTGCTATACTTCTTTTTTTTAGCTTGTCTTTTTCTCCTCATATACTTTTTATCTTTCTGCATCAATAAGTACACATTTTCACCAATTTTTAAATATATTTAATTATACTGATTTATAATTACATTTATCTTCCATAAATTGATATCATACTGCCATTTATAAATTTTCTTATAAAGAACTCAGTGATGGAGTTCCCGTCGTGGTGCAGTGGTTAACGAATCTGACTAGGAACCATGAGGTTGCAGGTTCGATCCCTGGCCTCGCTCAGTGGGTTGAGGATCCGGCGTTGCCATGAGCTGTGGTGTAGGTTGCAGACGCGGCTCGGATCCTGCGTTGCTGTGGCTGTGGTGTAGGCTGGTGGCTACAGCTCTGATTAGACCCCAGCCTGGGAACCTCCATATGCCGAGGCAGCGGCCCTAGAAAAGGCAGAAAGACCAAAAACAAACAAACAAACAAAAACAAAAAAAAAGAACTCAGTGATATAGCACAGGAAAATCTACTGAAAGGTTTGTAATACCTATATGGGAAAAAAGAACGGATATATTTATATGTATGACTGATTCACTGTGCTGTACACCTGAAACTAATACAATATAGGAAGTCTACTCCAATAAAATTAAATTTAAAAAAAAAGAACTTGGAAATTTCCTCATAAATAATCTTTTTACTCTTGTTCAGTGGTTTGTTTAGGATAAGTTCCTCTTCTGAGATTGCTGAGTTTAAAAGTATGCCCTCTTTTGAGGGGTTTTGATGTACATTTTCAAATTCCTGTAGAAATCATGAACCAATTATATTCTCACCATGCCCCTTTCTCCACTAGCTAGACCCTCCTAGATATTGTCAGTTTACTCAGTGAATATTTATTGAACACTTACTGTATGCCATGCACTCTTGTAGGTGCTAAGACTACAGCTGTGAACAAAACCAAGTCCCTATTCTCGTCAAGGTTTCATTTTAGTCAGAGGGAAACAAAGAGTAAACAATCATATGAATGTCATGTCAGATGATATACTGAGTGTTAGGAAGAAAAGTAAGGCATTTTTGTTCTTTTAATCTTTGGTGATTTGATAGCCAGGATCTGTGAGCTGTTACAGCTTTAATTTTTTTTTTCCTTTGGCTCTGATTCATTCTCTGATTACATACTTATTGAGTACATGCTCTGACCCTGGGTACCAAAGGTGAACAAAATGACATTGGTTGAGAGAGATATGCAATAAACAAACAAGTGAACAATATAATAAGAGAGTAACTTCCTTGGGGTTGGAAACATTAAATCTTGTTTTCAAAGAGGGTCTCTGAAGAGTTAATATTTGATCTGAGAACAAAATGACAGAACAGATTTGTTAAGAGACGGTCTTGGGGAATCAAGTAGCAGCAAAGAGTACAACAAAAACAAAGCCTTGGAGCTGGGAATGGGCATAGCTAATTGGAGGAATGGAAAGGCTAGAATGTGAGTGAAGGAAAGAATTGGAAGAGATGAAAAGTAGGTGGGCTCTGTTATATATGGCCTTATAGACCACAGTAAGGAACTTGGACTTTATTCTTATGTAATTAGAAATCTTTGAAGGCTTTTAAGCAGGGGAATAACATGATCTGATTTACATTTATAAAAGGTGACTCTAGGAGTTCCCACTGTGGCATAGTGGGTTCAGAATCAGACTGCAGTGGCTCAGGTTGCTGTGGAGGTGTGCGTTCAATTTCCAACCCAGTGTTGCTTGCAGCTGCAGCTGTGGTGTAGGTCACAGCTGCAGTTTGGATTTAATCCTTGGCCACGGAGCTTCCATATGCCACAGATATGGCCATTAGAAAAAAAAAAAAAAAAAGTGACCTTAGCTACCATGAGAAGAAAAGACTGTGAGCAAGGTGACCATATAATTTATCATTCAAATGGGCATTCTTCTGCAAATGAAAAGAGGTGCTAACGGGACAGGGTGTCAAGCAACAGGTGAAAACTGAAACTGTTCAAATTAACCAGAAGTATGGTCACCTTACAGTGAGGGGACAAAAGTGGAATCAGGAAGATCCGTCTTGGAGGCTGCAGTGGTAATCCAGACCAGAGATAATGGTAGCTTAGCCTAGAGTATTGGGCAGCTGGGAGACAGGAGGGATATGGAAAGAATTTATGAAGTAAAATCAGCTGGACCTGATCCTTGGATTTGTTTAATGAGCAAAGGAAGGAAAGTAGAATGATGCACTGCTTTTGGCCTGAGTGACTGGATTCAAGTTGGTGTCATTCACTGAAAGACTTGGAGAGGAACAGGTTTGGAGAAAAGATTCAAGAGTTCTCTTTGAAAAGTGTTGAATTTAAGATGCCTGTGGGATAGCCAGCTGAGATGCCAGGTATGATGTTTGTAGTGAGTTTGGAGGCCAGGGAACAAGTCCTGACTAGGGTCACAAATTCGGGGTCATTAGCACATAGGTTGTAGTAAAGTCATTGACCTAGATGAGGTCATATAGCTGAGAGTCTACAAGAGGAAGAGCTTCTAGGATGTAGCCCTAGAGCATGCCACAGCGCCCAGCCCAGGGGAAGGCAAAGGGAGGAGGAGCAGCTAGTGAGGTTAGAGTATGTGCTTGGCATATAGCATAGCTGGACATCTTGCTCATGTTTATTGGAGATAGACATATTGGAGATCTCTCTCTTTCATGTATATATACACACACATACATATAAATATACATACTTATATATGTACACTGTGTGTGTATGTATGGTGTGAGAGAATTGTCTGTTCTTGTCCTGTTGAGGCGGGTTTTTTTGTTTTGTTTTGTTTTGACTAATTTGTCAGTTTTACTTAGTAAAGATGTTTTATAGGTTGAATTGAGTCCTCCAGAAGAAGTGTTGAAGTCCTCACCACTTCAGCAGGTGGCCTTATTTGAAAATCGGGTCATTGCAGTTATAATCAGTGAAGATGAGATCATGCAGAGCAGGGTGGGCCCTTAGTCCCGTATAAGATATGAAGGAGAGGAGGAACACCATGTGAGATGGGAGTTATGCAGCTGCAAATCGAGGAACATCAAGGATCGCTGGCGACACCAGAAGCTAAGAGAAAGGCACAGAACAGCTTCGGCCCTTGAGCCTCTGAGGAAAGCATGGTCCTGCAAACTCCTTGCTTTTGAACTTTTGAGCCTCCAGAACTGTGAGAAGATCAATTTCTGTTGTTTTAAGCCAGCTGGTTTGTAGTAATTTGTACTAGGAATCTAAAAAAGCTCCCTGTGTTATCTAAGTTACATTCTTTCCCAACTTTGTGTGTGTTTGTCTTCTTAGGGCTGCACCACTGGCCTGTGGAAGTTCCCAGGCTAGGGGTGGAATCAGAGCTGCGGCCACAGCGAATCAGGATCTGGGCTGCATCTGCAACCTACACAGCAGCTCACGGCAACGCCAGATTCTTAACCCACTGAGCAAGGCCAGGAATCAAACCCGCATCTTCATGGATCCTAGTCAGTTTCGTTACTGCTGAGCCACAATGGGAGCTCCCTCTTTCCCAACTTTTTATCTCTTTGGTTTTCTTTACAAAGATTTTACCTTTTTATGTACTCAATTCTGTCACTCTTTTCCTTTTATGATTTCTTTGTTGCCATACTTAGAAAGGCTTTCCTCACTTCTAAGATTATAAAAATAGTTTTTATATTTAATTCATTAATCTGCCTGATTTTAGTCTAAAAAAATAGAATCATAATCTAATATTTTCTTTCAAGATGGTTATTATCTATCCTTTTTAGCCAGTGGTTTGAAATATTACCTTTATCAATTGATAACCTTTGTGACTATTTGCGGACTTTGTGTTCTGGCCTTATTACATGCTGTTTTAATAATAAGCAGAGGAAACTTTTTTTTTTTTTTTTTTTTTTGTCTTTTTGCTATTTCTTGGGCCGCTTCTGTGGCATATGGAGGTTCCCAGGCTAGAGGTCGAATCGGAGCTGCAGCCACCGGCCTACACCAGAGCCACAGCAACGTGGGATCTGAGCCACGTCTGCGACCTACACCACAGCTCACAGCTATGCCAGATTGTTAACCCACTGAGCAAGGGCAGGGTTCAACCTGCAACCTCATGGTTCCTAGTCGGATTTGTTAACCACTGCGCCATGACGGGAACTCCAGGAAACTTTATTGCTCTTCTTTTTAAAAATTTTCAGCTAGTTTGCCATATTCTTTCAGATAACTTTAAAATCAATTTTGGTCAACTTCCAAATAATTTTTACTTTTTGAAATTGAGATTATACTAAACTTAGAAATCTATAGTTTATAATGTTTTATTTAATGAAGTTTTGTATTTTTACATAAATATTTGTGTATCTTTTTTCTTTGTTTTTTGTTTGTTTGTTTGTTTAGAAAGATTTTTCCTGTCCTGAGAATATTTTCCTGTTACTTCCTTATTATTATTATTTTACTGTCTCATTCTTAGTATTTATTTCTTTAATTCATCTGAATTGTTTTATATGGCACAAAGTATACTTACCATTTTCCATATACTATATTGCCTTATTTCTAAGAGAGCACTGAATTTGAGACTTGCTATCAATTTAAGAGAGCTTTTCGGGAAAAGAAACTACTGCTTGAAATATTTACACTGTTAGATACATCTTGATTTGCAGATGTATGAAGGAAACATTCTGGATAATAGAATATATAATACATGATAATCAATTGTCTGAGAATCATTTCCTAAAGAGTTAATTTGAAACACATTTTTTTTTTTTTTTTTTTTTTTTTTTTTGTCTTTTGTCGTTGTTGTTGTTGCTATTTCTTGGGCCGCTCCCGCGGCATATGGAGGTTCCCAGGCTAGGGGTCGAATCGGAGCTGCAGCCACCGGCCTACACCAGAGCCACAGCAACGCGGGATCCGAGCTGCGTCTGCAACCTACACCACAGCTCACGGCAACGCAGGATCGTTAACCCACTGAGCAAGGGCAGGGACCGAACCCGCAACCTCATGGTTCCTAGTCGGATTCGTTAACCACTGCGCCACGACGGGAACTCCTGAAACACATTTTTTAACACCATATTATTTTATGCGTTTGTATTGGTTTTCTGGGTTTTTTATTGTTTCATGTTCTCAATGCCAGAACTTTACTGTTTTATTTTTACAGTTTGATAATATTTTTTGGTATCTTATAGAGCAATTACCTCTCCTTGCTTCTTTTCCCCCCCAGAATTTCTTGGCACCTGTGACCATTTTAGTCTTCCAAGTGAATTTTAGAATCATCTCATCATTAGATCAAGGTTTCTTTGGGCCAGATAATTCTTTGTTGTGGGAAGCTGTCCTGCGCACTGTGGAATGCTTAGTTTAGCTGTCCCGTGCACTGTTTGCTATAACGGGTTGACTGTGTTAATCGCGGTGAGCATCACATAGTAAAAGCTGGCATTTATGCTGGGTGTCATGTTAAGTGCTTTGCAAGGATTAACTCATATAATCCTCACTGCAGTGCCATGAGGTGGGTACCATTGTTGTCCCTATGTGATAGATGAGGAAACTGAGGTCGGTTCAACAAGGTACTAATTGGTAGAGCAAGTTTGCCACCACTAGTGATCCTGAAAATCCTGGAGTGAACTTGAAAACCTCTCACCAGGTTTCCAAAGGAACATCCTCTGGGGATGCTAGAAATAAATAGTTAAGTGGAAAAAAGCAAGTTGCAAAATATAATTCTATTTTTCAAATGTATATTTTTATCAGAATAGACCCACCAGGGTTTTTAATTCCAAAAATTATTTTTTATTTTTATTTTTATTTTTTTTAGGGCCTTACCTGTGGCATATGGAAGTTCCCAGGCCAGAGGTTGAATCCAAGCTGCAGCTGCCAGCCTGTGCCACAGCCACATCAACGCTGGATCCCAGCCATGTCTGTGATCTATGCCATAAATTGCGACAATGCCAGATCCTTTAACCCACTGAGCCAGGCCAGGGATCGAACCCACATCCTCATGGATGCTAATCAGGTTCTTAACCTACTGAGCCACAATGGGAACTCCTCAAATTGTTTTTTAAACTTTATCATGTACTTTAAAAATATTTTTTAAGTTGCCTTCTATTTCTCAATCCCTTCTTTCAAATATTGTAAGTTTACTGCTGAACACAGCCACATACTTAATGCCTCAAACATAATAGGTGCTCATTAATTATTTACTCAAGGAGAGACAATTTTATTACTGGTTTCCTAAGGAATCCTTTCCTCCCGAGATAAATTATGGTACAGTTATAGCAGAATACCCTCTGCAGGATGGGGAAAACCAAAGGGTAAATAATGGCATCCATCCCAGAAAAGTTTTTTATAAAGATTTGGGGAACTGAAAATATGAATATGTTATAGAGTATAAGGAAAAATTCATCTACATTTTAAATTTAAAACATCAAATGTAGGAGTTCCCATCTTGGCACAGCAGAAATGAATCAAATCCAACCATGAGGAACCATGAGGTTGCGGTTCAATCCCTGGCCTCACACAGTGGGTTAAAGGATCCGGCATTGCCACAAGCTGTGGCCTAGGTCACAGCTATGGTGTTGCCGCGAGCTATGGTGCAGGTCACAGATGCAGCTCGGATCTGGCATTGCTGTGGTTGTTGTGTAGGCAAGCAGCTGTAGCTCTGATTGGACCTCTGGCATGGGAACCTCCATATGCCTCAGGTGCAGCCCTAAAAAGCAAAACAAACAACCCCAAAAAACAACAAAAAAAGATCAAATGTCAAACCAATTTGGATCTTAAATCAAGGTCAGTCCCATGTAAGCCTGCACATCACTTACTCCGTTCCCTGTTAACAGCATTAAGATAAAATTCCAGTAGTTCTCATTGTGTCTCAGTGATAACAAGCCCAACTAGTATCCATGAGGATGCAGGTTCGATCCCGGCTTTGCTCAGTGGGTTAAGGATTCATCTGGTGTTGCTGTGAGCTGTGATATAGGTCACAGACGCACCTTGGATCCCGTGTGGCTGTGGCTGTGGCTGTGGCTTAGGCTGGCAGCTGCAGCTCCAATTCAACTCCTAGTCTGGGAACTTAAATGTGCCGCATCTGCAGCCATAAAAAGCAAAAAAAAAAAGAAGAAGATAAAGTTCCGTACCATACATAAAATTCTTAGAATTCCCTGAGTTGTTTTACTATTACCACTATCTAATTTTAGAACATTTTCTTCACTCCAAAAGGGAACCCTATATCCTTCAATGAGTTGTCTGGTTTTTTTTAAAGGTACACAATCATATCATTTGAAAATAGAGTCTACCTTATCCTGTAGCAGTAGGGTGTGAGGTAGAGCTGGCCATGTGAGACTGATAATTGCAAATTCAGTTGTGTAATATGGTTTAAGACATTAATTTTGACTGTGTAGACTCCAAACTTTGTTCTCAGGCTCTCTTCTAGATTCTAGGAGCTACCTATTATCCTTAATTAGTTCCTGTTGTGATTAAATTGGTCAGAATTTTGTTTATGTTTTTGTTTTTGCTTGTAATTAAGATCACTAGTTGATCTATAATCACCAAATTGTACTTCACAAAGGCTATAATATATATTCTAACATGGACAGTCTTTAAGAATACCTTTCTCTTATGCTGACTCACAGACATTGAAAAACTTACGGTCTCCGGAGGAGACAGTTTGGGAATGTGCCTGGGATGTGGGATGGAAATCCTGTGAAATCAGATTGTTATGATCATTATACAACTATAGATGTGATATATTCATTTGAGTAATAAAAAAAATAGAAAAAAAAAAGAATACCTGTTCTCTTATACTTTGGGTCAACCCAGATATTATCAGACTTCTTAGATTTGTACCAAATGTAATTGTCTAATTTTTCAATTATCTAGAATTTTGCTGAAAGGAAAAACTCTCAAATGATTAGTTAATTTTTTTTTTTTTTTTTGGCTTTTTAGGGCTGCACCCGCAGCATATGGAGATTCCCAGGCTAGGGGTCCAGTCGGAGCTGTAGCCGCTGGCCTACACCACAGCCACAGCAACGCTGGATCTGATCCATGTCTGCAACCTACACCACAGCTCATGGCAATGCCAGATCCTTAACCCACTGAGCAAGGCCAGGGATGGAACCCAAGTCCTCATGGATGCTAGTTGTGTTCATTAACCATTGAGCCATGACAGGAACTCCCATAGTTAGCTCATTTAATAGTATTGAATAATCTGTGCAATTATATGAAAAACTACCTGTATCTTAAACTAAATTTTCAGATAATTTGGGGCCTATTTTTACATATATTAATTACTATAGTTTTAAATTTTGACTTAATATTTGGTCAGGCAAAGCCTCCTAATTAATTTTTTGTTTTGTTTTCCTCTTAAGTTTATTCTCATTTTGGCCACACTCATGTCATATAGAAGTTCCATGCTAGGAATCAAACCCATGCCACAGCAGTGGCCCAAGCCACAGCAGTGACAATGCCAAATACTTAAGCTGCTATGCCATCAAGGAACTCAGTCCCTTTATGTTATTCTTGAGATTTCCTCTTTCAAATGAACTTTTAAATCATCTTATTTATTCCTTTTAAAAATGCTACTGGAGGAGTTCCCATTGTGGCTCAGCAGGGTAAGAACCCGACATAGTGCCCGTGAGGATACAGGTTCAATCCCTGGCCTCACTTAGTGGGTTAACTATCTGATATTGCCACAAGCTGCCATGGAGGTTGCAGATGTGGCTCAGATCCCATGTAGCTATGGCCATGGCATAGGGCAGCAGCTGCTGATCTGATTTGACCCCTAGCCGGGGAACTTCCATGTGCCATGGGTAGAGCCCTAAAAAGAAAAAAAAATACTATTGGAATTTTGTTTGGAGTTTATTAAATTTATAGATTAATTTGGAGGTAGCCAATACTTTTTAGACTTTAAATTTTTTTTATAAAAGTTATATGTCTAAACTCTCTGAATAGACCTGTATCTCTTAGTTTGAATCAAAAATTAGTAACTCTACAAATCAGAAAGCATCAGGCCCAGACGGATTCACTTGTATATTCTGCTAAACACTTAAAAAAGAAATTATGCCAGTTCTCTACAGAAGATAGAAGCAGAGGGAATACTTCCTAATTCAGTCTATTACCCTAATACCCTAAAGCTAGACAAAGACATTACAAGAAGAGAAAACAGACCAGTATCTCTCATTGAACATAGATACAAAAGTCCTCAATAAAATATTAGCAAATTGGATCCAACAATGTATGAAAGGAATTATACAGCACAACCAAGAAGAATTTTTCTCAGGTATGCAAGTCTGGTTCAACATACAAAAATCAATTAATGTAATCCACCACATCAGCAGGCTAAAGAAGAAAATTTTTCTTCATATGATCTTATTAATAAATGAGAAAATACATTTGAAAAAATCCAATACCCATTCATGGTTTAAAACACAAACAACCTGGTGATCCTGTCGTGGTGCAGCGGAAATTAATCCAACTAGGAAACATGAGGTTTTGGGTTCGACCCCTGGCCTCACTCAGTGGGTTAAGGGTCCTGCGTTGCCGTGAGCTGTGGTATAGGTCACAGATGCGGCTCAAATCCTGAGTTGCTGTGGCTCTGGCATAGGCCGGCAGCTGTAGCTCTGATTAGACCCCTAGCCTGGGAACCTCCATATGCTGCAGGTGCAGCCCTAAAAAAAGACAAAAAAAAAGACCAAACAAAAAAAAAAAAAACAAAAACCAAAAAAACCCAACCAACTAAAAGCTTCTCAGCAAGCTAGGATTAAAGGAGGAAATTCCTCACCTTGATAAAGAACATTTTCAAAAAACCTCTAATACTTAATGGTAGGAAACTTGAAATTTTCTGACAATCAGGAACAAGGCAAGTTCTCTCACCAATGTGTTTCAGCATTGTACTGGAAATCCTAGCTTATGCTATTGGATAAGAAAAAGTATACAAATTGAGAAAGAAATAAAATTTTCTTTACTCAGATGTCATAATCACCTATGTAGAAAAAATCCAGCAGAATTAACAACAACAACACAAAAACCAATAAGTAAATAGCAGGATTAAAGAATGCAAGGTCAGTTTACAAAAGTCAGTCACTTTCCTGTATATCAGCAGTGGACAAGTAGAATTTAAAATTAAAAAGATATAACCATTTATATTAAAATCTAAAGAATGAAATACTTAAGTATAAATGTAATAAAATGTAATTGAGGAAAACTACAAGACTGATAAAAGGTATCAAAGAAGAACTAAATAAATGGAGATATATACCATGTTCATGGATAGAAACAATATTGTCAAGATGTCAGTTCTTATGAACCTGATCTATAGATTCAATGCAATCCCAATCAAAATCCTAGCAAATTATTTTGTGGATATTAATAAACTGATTAAAGTTTATATGTAGAGACAACTGAGAATAGCCAACTCAATTTTGAAGGAGAAGAACAAAGTCAGAGGACTGCCACTACCTGACTTCAAGACTACTAGAAACTACAGTCATCGAAACAGTGTGGTATTACTGAAAGAATAGACAAGTAGATCAGCAGAAAAGAAAGCTCAGAAATAGACCTACATTACTATAGTCGACTGATCTTTTACAAAGGAGCTAAACTAATACAACGGAGCAAAGATTGTCAATTCAACAAATGATGCTGGAACAACTGGACATTTACATGCAAAGAAATAAATCTAGACATAGACCTTACACCCTTCATAAAAATTAACTCAAAATGAATTATAGACCTCAAACTAAATTGTAAAATTCCTGGAAGATAACATTGGAGAAAACCTAGATGCCTTTGGATTTGGTAATGTTGTTTTGGATAAATACCAAGGATATGATCCATGGAAGAAATAATTCTTAAGCTAGACTTTATTAACTACTAAAAACTTCTCTGTGAAACACAATGTCAAGAGAATAAGATAAACCACAGATTAGAATAAAATATTTGCATAAGATGCATTTGATAAAGACTGTTTTTTAAAAAATGCAAAGAACTCTTAAAACTCAACAAAAAAAACCCGGAACAACCTGATTTAAAAATGGCGAAAAGGAGTTCCCGTCGTGGCGTAGTGGTTAACGAGTCCGACTAGGAACCATGAGGTTGCGGGTTCCATCCCTGCCCTTGCTCAGTGGGTTAACGATCCGGCGTTGCGGCGTTGCCGTGAGCTGTGGTGTAGGTTGCAGATGCGGCTCGGATCCCACATTGCTGTGGCTCTGGTGTAGGCCAGTGGCTACAGCTCCAATTGGACCCCTAGCCTGGGAATCTCCATATGCTGCGGGAGCGGCCCAAGAAATAGCAAAAAGACCAAAAATAATAATAATAATAATAATAAATAAAAATGGCAAAAAGACCGACACATCACCAAAAACAGTATACAAATGACAAGTAAATACATGAAAAGATGTTCAACATCATAAGCCATTTGGGAACTGCAAATTAAAATAACAATGAAATATTACTACCTTTAGATTTTAGAATAGCCAAAATCAAAATCACTGTCAACATCAAATGCTGTTGAGGATGTGGAACAATGGAATTCTCAATCATTACTCTTGGGAATGCAAAATGGTACAGCCAATTTGGAAGATAGTTTGGCAGTTTCTTAAAAACTAAATGTATTCTTACCCACACAATCCAATAATTGCATTTTTTGGTATTTACCCAAATGAATTGAAACTTATGTCAAAAACATACAAAACTTATGTCCACACACATACAGCATCTGGGTACAGATGTTTACATCAACTTTATTCTTAATTGCTGAAACTTGGAAGCAACTAAGATGTTCTTCACTAAGTGAATGGGTAAGTAAACTGTGGTAATCCAGACACTGGAATATTATTCAGCACTATTTAAGAAATGAGCTATCAAACCATGAAAATACTTGGAGGAAACTTCAATATATATTACTAAGTGAAAATGCCAATCTGAAAAGAGTACATACTATATGATTCCAAATGACATTCTGGAAAAGTAAAAACTATGGCACAGTAAAAAGATTAGTGGTTGCCAGGAGTTAGTGGAGAGGGAGAACCGAATAGACAGAGCACAGGATTTTTCAAGCAGTGAAACTACTCTGTATGATACTACAATGGTAGATACATGTAATTATCCATGTATTTGTCAAAACTCATAAAATGTACAGCACCAAGAGTAAACCCTAATGTAAACTATGAGCTTTGGGTGTTGATAATGTCAATGTAGTTTCATCAGTTGTAACTAACGTACCGCAGTGATGCTGGTTGCTGATAGTGGGGAAGCTTGTGCATATGTGGGGAGAGGGAATATATGGGAACACTTTGTACTTTCTGCTAAATTTTGCTCTAAACATTCTCTAAAAAATAATGTTTATTGATTAAAAAAAAACTTTAAATGTACTAGTCCAAAAAATTCGAATACTAGAGAATGGTATACAGTGAAAATTAAGGTAGTGTTAGTCCCCAGCTCATTATTTTCCAGATTTTTTTCTAGGTTTTGTCACATTTCCATTTTCTAAAGTTATTTGAATTTCAGCTTTATTGATGTATGATTGACAAAATTGTAAAATATTTAGTGTACATGGTGGTGATTTTATATATACATACGCATACATAGGCATTGTGAAAAGACTCTTCTCATCTAATTAATTACCAAAGTTTTTTAATCAAAGTTTCACACATTATAAATGAATTTTGGTGTCATTTTGTCACATATTCTAAAAATCCTCATGATTTTTTATTGAGATATAATTGATATCTACCATATTAGTTTCATATGTAGAGCATGATTCAGTGTTTGTATACACTACAAAATGATCTCCATAGTAAGTCTAGTTACCATAATTCCTTATACAAAGTTACAAAAATTTTTTTTTCTTGTGATGAGAATTTAAGATTTACTCTCTTTGCAACTTTCAAATATGAGTTAAGATATTATTGACTGTAATCACTATGCTAAACATTACATTCTTATAATTTATTGTATAAATGGAAGTTCATACTTTTTATCCTCCTTCACCCATTTGGCCCACCCTCCCAATCCTCCTGGCAATTGCCATTCTGTTCTCTGTACCTGTGAGTTTTGTTTTTTATGTTTGTTTGTTTTTGCTTTTAGATTCCGCATATAAAAGAAATCATATGGTATTTGTCTTTGTCTTATTTCACTTAACATAATACCCTCAAGGTCCACCTGTATTGTCACAAATGTCAAGATTTTGTACTTTTTGTGGCTGAGTAGTATTCCATTGTGTGTGCGTTATCACACTACATATTTTTTCTATTCTTCCATCAATGGACTTGGGTTGTTTGTATTTCTTGGGTATTGTACCTAATGTTGCAGTGATCACAGGGGTGCTTATATCTTTTCAAATTATTGTTTCATTTTCTTCAGATAAATACCCAGAAGTAGAATTGGTGAATCGTAAGTTGTATTTTTAATTTTGGGGGGAACCTCTATACTGTTTTCCATAGTGGCTGCACCATTCCCACTAACAGTGCAGGAGGGTGTGCTTTTCTTCACATACCTTGTTATCATTTGTTTCTTTTATAAGAGCCATTGTACACAGGTGAGAGGTGATAGCTCAATGTGGTGTTTTTTCAAAGTAAAATGTAGCATTTATGTTGACTAAGCTTGTTAATTTTTCCTTGATAACTTTTGGCAAAGAAATTATAGAAATTATAAATTCAAGTCTTTAGGTAAAGACATAAATCATGTAACATTAATTTATAAGCATATTGAACACTATTTAATTTGTAAACATGATAAATACAATATTTGTGGCTAATATTTGTGTCAAAGATTTTTATAAGAAAGGTTGATAATTATGAAATACTTTTAGTCAGAAGGATCAGGCATAAACTATTTTTCTTTATTTTATTTTTATTACAGTATAATTGATTTACAGCGTTGTGTCAATTTCTGCGGTACAGCATAGTGACCCAGTCATTATTCATATTCATATATACATTCATATATATATATATATATTCTTTTTCTCATATTCCGTCAAGAGACTGGATATGGTTCCCTGTGCTATACGGTAGGACCTCATTGCTTATCCATTCTAAATGTAATAGTTTGCATCTACCAACCCTAAACACCCCCTCCATCCCACTTCCTTCCCCTGACGACCTCAAGACTGTTCTCCATGTCTCATTGTAGTTTTGATTTGCATTTCCCTCATGATTAGTGATGTTGAGCATTTTTCATGTGTCTGTTGGCCATCTCTATGTCTTCTTTGAGAAAATGTCTATTTAGATCCTCTGTCCATTTCTTAATCACATTTTTTGTTTTTTGATATTGTGTATAAGTTCTTTATATACTTTGGATATTAACTTTTTATCAGATATTAATTTGCAAATATTTTCTCTCAGTAAGTTGCCTTTTAATTTTGTTGATGGTTTCCTTTGCTGTACAGATGCTTTTTAGTTTGATGTGGTTCCACTTGTTTGTTTTTGCTTTTGTTACCTTTGCTTTTGGAGTCTAGATACAAAAATAATCACCAATAATCACTGATGTCAGGGAGCTTACAGCCTGTTTTCTTCTAGGAGTTCCTTGGTTTCAAGCCTTGCATTCCAGTCTCTAATCCATTTTGACTTAATTTTTGTATAAAATAGTAGTCTAGTTTCATTATTTTGTGTGAGGCTGTCTAGTTTTCCCAACACCGTTTATCAAGTAGACTGTCCCTTCCACATTGAACAGTCTGTATAGTTACCTCCTTTGTCATAAATTAATTGACCACATATTCATGGATTTGTTTCTGGGCTCTCTGTTTTGTTTTGTTTTCTTTTGATCCACGTATCTGTTTTTATACCACAATACTGTAGCTTTGCAATACAGTTTGAAATCGGGGCATGTGATACCTTCATCTTTGTTCTTTCTCATGACTGTTTGACTATTTTGGGTCTTTTGTAGTTCCATGAAAATTTTAGGATTGTTTGTTCTATTTCTGTGAAATGTGCCATTGGGATTTTGATGGGGAGTGCATTGAATCTGTAGATTGCTGTGGGTAATATGGGCATTTTAACAATATTAATTCTTCCAAACTGTGATCATGAAACAGCTTTCCATTTATTTGTGTTTTCTTCTGTTTCTTTCATCATTGTCTTATAGTTTTTGCTGTACAGGTCTTTCACCTCCTTGGTTAAATTTATTCCTAGGTATTTTATTCTTTTGGATGCAGTTGTAAGTGGGATTGTTTCCTTAATTTCTTTTTGATAGTTCATTGTTAATGTGTAGAAATGCAGCAGATTGTTGTACATTTATTTTGCATTCTGCAACTTTACTGAATTCATTCGTTAATTCTTACAGTTTTTTTTTTTTGGTGAATTTGTTAGCACTTTCCATATATAATATATTGTCTGGAAATAGTGGCAGTTTTACTTCTTCCTTTCCAGTTTGGATACTGTTTATTTCTGCTTCTTGCCTAACTGCTCTGGCTGGGACTTCCAATACTATGTTAAATAAAAGTGGTGAGAGTGGGTATCCTTGTCTTGTTCCTGATCTTAGAGGAAAAGCTTTCAGCTTTTCACTGTTGAACATATTAGCTGTGGCCTAACATATTTTGAAATATGTTTCCATCTCTACCCACTTTGTGGGGTTTTTTTATCATAAATGCATGTTGAATTTTGTTAAATGTTTTTCTGCAACTATTGATATGATCAAAAATGGAGAAAAAGGGGGAAAGGTAGGAGGAAGGACAAATCAGGAGTTTGGGGTTAACATATGCATGCTATTATATATAAGATAGTCAATAAGGACCTACTATATAGCACAGGGAACTCTACTCAATATTCCATAATAACCTATGTGGGAAAAGAATCTGGAAAAAAAAGTGGATATATGTATATGTATACCTGAATCATTTTGCTGTACACCTAAAACTAACACAACATTGTAAATCAAGTACACCCCAATATAAAGTAAACTGAAAATTTTAAAAATCAAAATAAATTTAAAACAGCCATACAGTTCTACCGGCAATGTACGAGTGCTCCAGTTTCTCTGCATCCTCACTAGCATTTACTGTTGTCACTATTTTTATTTTAGTCATTCTGTTATGTAGTGATACCTCATTGTGATTTTAATTTGAACTTCCCTAATGGCTAATCATGTTGAAATATTTCCATGTGCTTATTTGCCATTTGTGTACCTTCTCAGTTCCCAATTTCTCAAATATGAAATTTCTGTTCATATCTAACCCATTTTCTAATCAAATTTTTTTCTACTGTTGAGGTATGTGAGTTGTTTATATATTCCAGTTACTAACTCTTTGTTGGATCTGTGGTTTGCAAACATTTTCTCTCAGTCTGTAGCATGTCTTTCCATCCTCTTCACACAGGCTTTTGCAGAGCAAAAGTTTTTAATTTCGATTGTCTTATTCATTTTTTCTTTCATAGATAGTGCATTTGGTGCTGTCTAAAAACTCTTTGCCTGGCCCTCTTTGCCTGACCCTCTTCCTGACCCCAAAGATTTTCTTTTATTTTTTTCTAAAAGTTTTATAGTTTTACAGCTTATGTTTAAGTCTGTAATGTGTTTTGAGTTAATTTTGGTATAAGGTGTGAGATTTAGATTGAGGTTCATATTTTTTGCCTCTGGTTGTCTAACTGCTCCAGCATCATTTGTTGAATTACTATTTATTTGATGCTCAAATTGACCCAGTTGGGGCCAGTGGGAGCCCCTTTATGCAAGCTTCTGTTCAGGGCAATTTTGAATAGGCACTATGTTTGGGCTTATTGGCCTACTTTGGAACTAAATCCCCAAGTAACATGTGCCTATACCATACTTACTATCTTAGTATTGGGGATGAGTTCACCTTGAGTTGTGTGAGATTTCTATAACTCTGGTGTGTAAAGGGAGGGTCTCCTGCTCTAGAATCCTTCAGATTCTGATCTTCTAATGCAATTTTCAAATTTCCCAAGGTTGCAAAGTTTGGTCCTACTTACTTAAAAACTAAAAAAATCTCTTTTTTAGCATGAGAGAGGGGAGTCACTCTTCTTCTTATTCTTAGTACATCATTAGGCCAAGAACTGGATTAAAACATATGATATCACTTATATGTAGAATCTAAAATATGGCACAAACGAACCTATCTAGAAAACAGGAACAGACTCACAGATAGAGAGCAGACCTATGGTTGCCAACAGGGTGGGGAATGGGAGTGGGATGGATGGGGAGTTTGGAGTTAGTAGATGCAAACTATTACATTTAGAATGGATAAGCAATGAGGTCCTACTGTTCAGCACAGGGAACTATTTTCAGTTTCTTAGGACAGAACATGATGGAAGATAGTATGAGAAAAAAATGTATATATATGTATGACTGGGTCACTATGCTGTATAGCAGAAATTGACACAACACTAAATGAACTTTAATTAATTTGTTTTTTAAAAAATTTGTTAAAAAATAGTTGGCACTCTACCCAGTAACAAAGAAATATATACATTCTGTTCTGTCACACATAGGACTTTCACCAAGATAGTCCATATCTTAAGTCATTAAACCTTATACATTTTTAAAATTTTATTGAAGTATAGCTGAATTTATAATGTTGTGTTAATTTCTCTTGTACAGCAAAGTGACTCAGTTATACATATATTCTTTTTCATATTCTTTTCTATTACGGTTTGTCACAGGATATTGACTATAGATCTTTGTGCTGTATAGTAGGACCTTATTGTTTATCCATCCTATGTATAATAATTTGCCTCTGCTAATCCTGAACTCTCAGTCCATCCCTCCTCCCCCTTGGTGACCACAAGCTTCTTCTCTCTGTGAGTCTGTTTTTGTTTCATAGATATGTTGATTTGTGTCATATTTTACATTCCATATATGTGATATCACATGGTATTTTCTTTCTATGACTTGCTTTGCTTAGTATGATAATCTCTAGGCCCATCCACATTGCACCAAATGGCATTATTTCATTCTTTTTCATGGCTGAGTAATATTCTACCACATGCGTGTGTGTGTGTATATATATATATATATATATATATATATATATATATATATATGCATATGTACACACCACATTTTGTTTATGGTTTCCTTTGCTGTGCAAAAGTTGTAAGTTTGATGGAGTTCCCGTCATGGCGCAGTGGTTAACGAATCCGACTAGGAACCATGAGGTCGCAAGTTCGATCCCTGGCCTTGCTCAGTGGGTTAAGGATCTGGCGTTGCCGTGAGCTGTGGTGTAGGTCACAGACACAGCTTGGATCACGCGTTGCTGTGGCTCTGGTGTAAGCCTGCGGCTACAGCTCCGACTAGACCCCTAGCCTGGGAACCCCCATATGCTGCGGGTGCGGCCCTAGAAAAGGCAAAAAGACAAAAAAAAAAAGTTATAAGTTTGATTAGGTTTCATTTGTTTATTTTTGCTTTTATTTATATTTTCTTGGGAGAGTGACCTAAGAAAACATTGGTACAATTTATGTCAGAGAATATTTTGCCTATGTTCTCCTATGGGAGTTTTATGCCATCTTATCTTATATTTAAGTCCTTAAGCCATTTTGAGTTTATTTTTGTGTATGGTGTGAGGGTGTGTTCTAACTACATGTGGCTGTCCAACTTTCCCAACACGACTTGCTGAAGAGATGTCTTTTCTTCATTGTGTATTCTTGCCTCCTTTGTGGAAGATTAATTGTTCATAGGTATTTGGGTTTATTTCTAGGTTCTCTCTTCTGTTCTATTGATCTATATGTCTTTTTTGATGCTAATGCCACACTGTTTTGATTACTGTAGCTTTGCCTTATTATCTGAAGTCTGGGAGGGTTATGCCTCCTCCTGCTTTGTTTTCCTCAGGATTACTTTGGCAATTCTGGGTCTTTTATGATTCCATGTAAATTTTAGGATAATTTGTTCTAGTTCTGTGAAAAATGTCTAGAGTAATTTTGTAGGAATTATACTAAGTCTGTAATTACTTTGGGTAATATGGCCATTTTAACAATATTAATTCTTCTAATCCAAGAGCATGGGATATCGTTCCATATCTTTGAGTCGTCTTCAGTTTCCTTTGTTAATGTTTAGTAGTTCTGAACATATAGGTCTTTCACTTCCTTGGTTAAGTTTATTCCTAAGTAATTTTAATGTGATTTTAAAAGGGATTGTTTGTTTACATTCCCTTTCTGATGTTTCATTGTTGGTGTAAAGAAATGCAACCAATTTCTATATATTAATCTTGTATCCTGCTACGTTGTTGAATTTGTTTATCAGTTCTAGCGGTTTTTGTGTGGAGTCTTTAAGATTTTCTATGTATAGTATCATGTCATCTATGTACAATGACAATTTTGCCTTTTCCCTGCCAATTTGAATGCATTTTATTTCTTTTTCTGTCTGATTGCTGTTGCTTGGACTTCAATACTGTATTGAAGAGAATTGGTGTGAATGGACAATCCTTGTCTTCTTCCAAATTTTAGTGGGAAGGCTTTCAGCTTTTCATCATTAAGTATTATATTGGCTGCGGTTTTCTCATAAATAGCTTTTATTATGTTGAGATATGTCCCCTCTATATCCACTTTCATAAGGGTTTTTATCCAGAATGGATGTTGAGGAGTTCCCATCATGGCACACGGAAACAAATCCAACTAGGAACCATGAGTTTGCAGGTTCAATTCCTGGCCTCACTTAGTGGGTTAAGGATCTGGTATTGCCATGAGCTGTGGTGTAGGTCGCAGATGTGGCTTGGATCCAGTGTTGCTGTGGCTGTGGTGTAGGCCAGCAGCTGTAGCTCTGATTGGACCCCTAGCCTGAGAACCTCCATATGCCGTGGGTGCGGCCCTAAAAAGACAAAAAAAAAAAAAAAAAAAAAAAAAAAGAATGGATGTTGAATTTTATCAAGTGCCTTTTCTGTATCTATTGAGATGATCATGTGTTTTTTTGGTGGGTGGGCTTTTGGGCTGCACCCATGGCATGTGGAATTTCCTGGGCCAGGAGTCAAATCTGAGCCATAGCTGTGACCTGCATCACAGCTGCAGCAACGCCAAGTCCTTAACCCACCACACCACAGTGGGAATTCTAATCATGTGGGTTTTTACTTTTGTTGATGTGGTGTATCGCATTAATTGATATGTGTATGTTGAACCATCCTTGTGACCTTGGGATGAATCCAACTTAGTCTTGGTATATGATCTTTTTTGTGTTGTTGGATTCAGTTTGATAACATTTTGTTGAGAATTTTTACATCTACATTGATCAAAGATACTGGCCTGTAATTTTCTTTTTTGGAAGTGTCTTTGGTTTTGATATCAGGGTGATAGTGATTTAACTGAATGTCTTTAGGAGTGGTCCTTCCTCTTCAATCTTTTGGAAGAGTGTGAGAATGATTGGTGTAAATTCTTCTTTGTATGTTTGGTAGAGTTCCCCTGTGAAGCCATCTGGTCGTTGACCCTTTGGGCTCTTTTTTTTTTTTTTTTTTTTTTTTTTTTCTTTTTTTTCTTAGAGCCACACTTGTGGTACATGGAAGCTCCCAGACTAGAGGTTGAATTGGAGCTGCAGCTGCCAGTCTACACCATAGCCACAGTAACGCAGGATCCAAGCCATGTCTGTGACCTACACCACAGCTCATGACAATGCCAGATCCTTAACCCACTGAGCAAGGCCAGGGATTGAACCCACATCCTCATGGTTACTAGTCAGGTTTGCTACTGCTGAGCCACAACAGAAATTCTGACCTTTTTTTTTTTTTTAACTGAGGAAGAAATTTTATTTCATTTTATTTTAGTAAAATATAGTTGATTTACAATGTTGTGCCAATTTCTGCTCTACAACAAAGTGACCCAGTCATACATATATATGTTTGTAGAGAGGTTTTTTTTTATTATTATTATAAATGCTATTTCACTGTTAGTAATTGGTCTGTTCAAGTTATCTATTTCTTCTTGATTTGGTTTTAGTGGGCTGTATGTTTCTAAAAAGTTGTCCATTTCTTCTAGGTTGTCATATTTTTGACTTATTTCTATGTCTGTAGTATCAGTTGTGATTTCTCCTTTTTCATTCTTATTTTGATTATTTGGGTTTTCTCTCTTTTCTTCTTGGTGAGCCCAGCCAGAGGTTTGTCAATTTTGTTTACCCTTTCAAAAACAGCTCTTGGTTTTATTTATTTTTTTTCTATTTTTAAAAAATCTCTATTTCACTTCTTTCCTCTCTGATCTATTTTATCTCCTTCTTTCTGCTGACTTTAGGTTTTTTGTTCTTCTTTTTCTAATTCTTTTAGGTTGTGGGTTAGGTTGTTTATTTGATATTTTTCTTATTTCTTAAAGAAGGCCTGTATTGCCTCTAAAGCTCCTTTTCTGACCTGGCTGATCTTCTCAACAATGAGGTTCTTCCCAGGGGCATGCATACTGTCCTGCTTCATCTTTTTTTATTTTTTTCCTTCTATCCTACCTGGTTACATGGAGATCTTTTTTGTCCTTTCAGATGTTTGAGGTCTTCTGCTAGTGTTCAGTAGGTGTTCTATGAGAATTTGTAGATTTATTTCTGATGTATTTGTGGGAGGAAGTGAGTTCCATATCTTAAGACTCTGCTGTCTTGGTTGGAGCCTCCTTTAAAATGTTTTAAAAATTGAAATCATAAAAATTATGCCCTCAGAAGTTGAGTTTGCATATATAATCATAAGAGCAACCACTAAAAATATATTAAAGTATAGCTAGAAAACCAACAGGGAAATTAAAATGGAACTCCAAAAAATATATGTGATTAATTCAAAGGGAGGCAGGAAAGGAGGAACAGAGGAACAATGAGTAGATATGACAAGTAGGAAACAAATGGCATGATTGTAGATATAATAGAAAATATATCAACAAGTATAAATGAATCAAAACATAATCAAAAGGCAGAGGTCGTCAGACTGGACAAAAAAATAATAACAACTACGTGCTATCTGTAGGAGATGCACTTTAAATACAAAGTCACAGGAGTTCCTGCTATGGCACAGTGGGTTAAGGATCCAGCAATGCCGCAGCTGTAGCATGCTGGTCACAGCTGCAACTCCGATTCAGCCCCTGGCCCAAGAACTGTCATGTCCAGCAGGTGTAGCCAAAAAAAAGACACAAACACATGGATTATAAAAGTATGGAAATATGTCATGCAAACAGCATAAGAAATTTAAAGTGGCTATGTTAATACCAGGAAAAAAATAATAGACATCAATACAAGGAAAATTGCTGGAGACTAAGAGAATCCTTCATAGTGATAAATAGGTTAATACATTAAGAAGGTATAACAATTATACAATATCTAATAAGTGGAATTTCAAAACACATGAAGCAAAAACTAACTGAAGTAAAGGGATAAATTGTTGAAGCCACAATCATAACTGGATACTTTAATACACTTCTCTCAGTACTTGAAAGCACAACTGGATCCCCTAGAAAGTGAAGAAATCAAAGATCTGAAAGCTACTATCAACAATCATGATCTAATTGGCTTTTATATCCAACAACTGCATAATGAACTTTTTTTTTTCAAGTGTACAAGGAGCATTCAGCAAGTGGGCCGTGTGTTAGGGCATAAAACAAGTCTCAATGTATTTCAAAAGCTTGAAGTCTTACAGGGTTTGTTTTCTGATCATAATGAAAGTAAGCTTGAAATACATGATAATAAGATGACTATATTAAAAACTGTGAGATGAAGCCAAAGCATATTTACAGGCAAATTTTTAGCTTTAGGTGCTAATGCCAGAAAAGAAAGATCTCAAAAATCAAGTGTCTAAGCTTCACTTTAAGAAGATAGAGAAAGAAGGACAAATTAAATCCACTGTAAGTAGAAGAAAGGATATGATTATAACAATAAAAATAAATGAAACAAAAGACAGATGAAACACCTGTCACTTTAGAAAGATCAATAAAATTGATAAGTTTCTAGCCAGACTGATCAGAGAAAAAAATGCAAAGGATGTAAGTTATCAATATTGGGGAAAAAAAAGAATTGGGAACAAATCTATACAGAGTATAGACTTGAAAGATGATAATGGACTGTTGTGAATAACTTTGTGCTAATAAATTTGACAATTTAGATGAAACAGACATATTCCACAAGTCACAACACACATGAAGGAATAGAAAATGTTAGTATGTCTACTAAATTTTAACTACAAAGCAAATTTCAGACCCACACAGCTTCACTGGTGACTTTTATAAACGTTGAAGGAATATATAGTACCAGTCCAACACAACCTAAATAGAGGGGCTAGGAATAGTTCTCAATTCATTTTTAAAGGCTAGCTTTATTATGATAACAAAAGCAGTAAAAGCAATTACAAGAACAGAAAATTACAAACTAATATCCCTCATGAATATGAATGAATATGAATGAATTTTTAACAAAATATTGACATATTAAACCAAACAATATAGAAAAGGTATAGTACATCATAACCAAGTGGAGTTTCCCCCAGGATTGATTCAACATTAGAAAATTGGTGAATAAAAAAAAATTTTTTTTTCAAGTCCGAATGTGCAACATATGGAAGTTCCCAGGCTAGGGGTCCTATGGGAGCTGCAGCTGCCGGCCTACACCACAGCCACAGCCGCACGGGATCCAAGCCACATCTGCAACCTATACCACAGCTCACAGCGACATTGGATCCTTACCCACTGAGCCAGGGATCAAACCCACATCCTCATGGATAGTCAGATTCATTTCCGCTGTGCTACAACAGGAACTCCAGTGAATAAAAGTTTTGATAATAATAGGGCAAAGGAAAATCATAAGATATCTCAATAGGTGCAGAAAAATCATTTGACAATATTTAACATCCATTCCCAAGTAAAACTCCAACAAAAGAAGGAAACGAAAGGAAAGTTTCTCAAACTGATACTGGGGCATCTATGAAAACCATACAGCTAACATTATACTTGATGAAAGTCTCATGTATCTGCTTTCAGCATTTCTGTTGAGAATTATACTGGATCCTTAGCCATTATAATAGTAAAGAAAAAGAAAAGTCATGCAAAGAAGTAAAACTTTTATTTGCAGATGACATGAGTTCTTATATGGAAAACCCTAAGGAATCTACAAGAAGAAGTTACTTGAACTAATAAGTGAAATTTAGCAAAGTCAGAAGATACAGGGATAATATACATAAATCAGTAGTATTCATATACTAGCAATAAGTAATTGAAAAATGTCAAAAAAATTTCCATTTTCAATATCATTTTAAAACATTAAAACCTTTGGGATTAAGGAAGAGGTTTGTATAGATGCAGTGGGGATATGAGGGGAGTAACAAATAATTTAATCTGGGATGTGAAGTGATCTGGAAGAATTTCACATAGTGATGTCTATGCTGGGTCTTAAAAGACAATAAACATCCAAACAAAGGGATAATAGTCATTCCAGGCAAAAGAAAAAACATCAGCAAACATAAAGATAAAAATACCTGAGAAAGCATGCACAGTTGGGGATCTGACATGGTTCTGTGTGATTTGATCACATTAGGAGGAAGAGTAGTCAAGAAGAGGCTGAATTATGAAGGACTTTATGAGTCTTACTAAGATATTTGTCCTTTATCCTGTAGCTCATATGGTGGATTATAAGAGAGGGAGACATGGTGATGTTACATTTTAGGAGTTGGCAATGGAAGAGGACTTGAATTCAGACCCTCTGTGGCCTTGCAGCTATTTCTGTTGAGTTCAGCTAGCAGTAGAGAGGCATTGACGCTGTGTGGCTGCTTCCGAAGAATGAGGCATTAGGTTTCACCACACAGTTCCTGTTCCAGGATGAGGTGCATGCCTACTTCTCTCTTGACCCACCCAGAATCTTCTGCCCTGCTTTGATGCCATTGGCAGTGGTGACCTTCACATCTATTAAAAGAAATAAGCATGGTAGCTGCAACAGCATTGCTAGCCCAGCAGTTGGCACCTAATATACCAATGGCTGCGGTACCCAACAAAATGAGGAGACACCTGAGAGATAGAACAATTTTGCTCCTTATTCATGACACAGAGGTTGTTTACAGTACCTCTGACTGGCATCCTCAGGCTTTGTGAACTGCCTAATCATTTTGCCAAAGAATGGGGGTAAAGATAGGAAAGCTTTTAGTTTTAAATTTATGTAGGCTGAGACTTATACTTGTTAGTTTTATAACCCCTTACTGTATTGTCTTCTATATCTGACTGTGGGCTGACTATACATTGAATGAAGTTGTACATTCTTAGGTCCTAACAGAGAAAGAAGAAAACCTGGGTTTGACTGTCTGTCTCTGCTACATAGCTATATAATCCACAGGTACATAACCTAAGCCCTCTGAACTCTAGTTTCCCCACCTGTGTAATGGAAATGATAGTGCCTTCTTGATAGGGTCTTTATAAAAATTAAACATAGGTGAAGGCACTCAACATTTTCTTGGCACAAAGTAGATTCTCTTTTATTAGCTTCCCTTATTTAGCTTCTGTTGTATCTTCTGTTGTTTATCCTGTGTATCTGCTTTTCCAAAGGTTGCTTTTCACTTTGACTTAAGGTCAAAATCCTTCCTACTACTCCCCTGTCCCTCTTGGATCACAAAGCATTTCCCCCTGTGCCCTCGATTATGTGCTTATGGCCGTTGGATAATTTAAGAAGGTACAGAAATGGACAGCTTTGACAGTAGCAAAATTGTGACCAAAGGAAACAAACTTATGCTTACATTATACAAAATATGTAAATTGTTAGTGAAGTGAAAAGGTAAACTATGTATCCTTAAAAGCTAAGATTTCAGCCCTCTTAGAAAAAGCTAAGATCCGTACTTGACCTCTTATCTTCTCACAATCCTTCAACAGGATTTCATTGACTTAACTAGAGAAACCAGACCAAGGGCAAAGGATCGCAGTGGACTCTGTGTGATTGACCTGACAAGATCTGAGGAAGAAAACAGACCTATTGCCACTCTTGACTTGACTCTAGAACCTGTCGCTCCTTCCCAGAAGGAGCCGGCCAGTCTTCAAACATGTGCCAGCCTTTCCAGCAAAGAGATGATGGAAGGGCGGGTAGACAGAAGCTCTCGGCCTGCAGCTCGGAGAATCATTAACAGTGATCCTGTGGATCTGGACCTTTTGGAAGAAACCACATTTGAAGGTCCCCAACCTCCTACTTCCCTCAGTGGGGACTCTCTTTATCCAGCAGAGCCGAATTGTAGTTCATCCGTATTCAAAGGTGACCTCAGCTTCTTTGCAAGCCTGCAGCTCTCTTCAGATGTTCACTCCCTCTCCCCAATGAGCAATAACGGTAGCAGCAGCAATCAGAGGGCACCCTTTCCATGCCCACAGCAAGATGTGCCTTGCCCACCGCAAGCCTTGCCCTGCCCACTGCGAGCCTTGCCGTGCCCACTACGAGCCTCTCCATGTCCACCGCGAGCCTCCTCATGCCCACCACGAGCCTTGTCATGCCCATCACAAACCGTGCAGTGCCAGCTACAAACCTTGCCTCACCTTCCTCAAGAAGTGCCATACCCTCCTCAAGAAGTGCCATGCCCCCCTCAAGATGTACCATGCCCTCCTCAAGATGGTCTGTGTCCTCAAAATGTGCCATGCCCTCAGCGGAATATGCCAAGTCCACCTCAAGACTCACCATGGCATTCTCAACTCTCACCAAGCCCACCTCAAGACTCACTGGGCCTGCCTCAAGGTGTACCAGGCCCACCTCAAAACATATCATATCCACAAAATGTGGCATACCTACAAGACATGCCACAGTCCCTGGGAGACCTGCCACCATCACCAGATGTGCCACAGTCATTGGTAGACATGCCAAAGTCATCAAGAGACATACCACAGTCACCAGCAGATGTGCCACAGTCACCAGAAGACATACCACAGTCACCAAGAGACATGCCACAGTCACCAGGAAGTGTACCGCATTCACCTAGGGAAGTCCCACACTTGTCAGGAGATGTGCTCCGCTCACCTGGAGACGTGCCAGGCTCACCGGAAGACATGCCACACACACTTAGAGACTTGCCTCGTTTACCACGAATCAGGCCTGACTCACCCCAAAATGATGTGCAGAGCCATGACACGCCTATGGAAGTCTCAGCCCCATCCTCTCCAAGCTGCTCTCCCAGCCCACAGTCTCCACAGTTTGAAACTTCCTTAGAGAAAATTCCTTGGCTCTCAGTCACAGAAACTCCAACCAGAAAAGAGACGTTACTGTCAGAGCCTGTCAACCCCGGGTCTACCCAGGTGCAAGTGCGAACACCACAAGGTGGGTTGTACAACAGACCGTGCCTGCATAGGTTGAAGTACTTCTTACGACCTCCGGTGCACCACCTCTTCTTCCAGACACTAATACCAGATAAAGACACGAGAGAGGTGAGCTGACATGTCTCCCTTGGGGATTAGGTGTGCTTCGTGTAGGCCTGGCATAGGGTTAGTGTGCTGTAAGGAGTCCATGCACAAGAGAACAGGCCCAGTTGAGTTTGACATTTTTCTCTTTCTCCCACTTGTGGAACCATTCAATGTGGAATCAGATCTGGGTTCAGATTTCAGCCCTACACTTAAAAACTGGTAGTGGAGAAGTCACTTTCCCAATCTATAAAATGGGGATAAGAACATACCTTACAGTGTAATTAAATGAGATAATGTGCAAAGTGCCTGTTAGAGTGCCTGGCTCATCATAGGGCTTCATCAAATACTTCAATTGCTACGCCTTTCCCTTCCTGATGCCCTCGTTATAGCTACTGTGTTACAGAAATAATACTCTTGACTTTTCAGAGCCTTCAAAATTATTACTCTTTGACTTTGGGGGAGAAAATTCAACTTAAAAAAATGTTTTTATTTGAAGCATAGTTGATTTACAATATTGTGTTAGTTTCAGGTGTACAGCAAAGTGACTCAGCTATGTATTTTTTTCAGATTTTTTTATTACAAGATATTGAGTTTTGTTTCCTCTTCTACATAGTAGGTCCTTGTTGCTTACCTATTTTATGTATATTAGTTTGTATCTGTTAATCCCATACTCCTAATTTATCCTTCTCCACCTCCTTTCCCCTTTGGTAACCATAAATTTGTTTTCTAGGTGAGTCTGTTTCTGTTTTGTGTCTAGATTTTATTAATTTTTAGATTCCACATAAAAGTGCTATCATATAATATTTGTCTTTGCCTGTCTGACTTAGTATAATAATCTCTAGGTCCATTCATGTTGCTGCAAATGGCATTAATTCATTCTTTTTATGGATGAGTAATTTTCCATTTTACACACACACACACACACACACGCATGCACGCACGCACGCACGCACACACACACCCCACACCTTCTTAAACCAATCATCCGTGATGAGCACTTGGGTTGTTTCCATGCCTTGACTATTGTGAGTAGTGCTACTATGAACATTGGGATGCCTGTATCTTTTCAAGTTGGAGTTTTTGTCTTTTCCAGATACATGGCTAGGAGTGAGATTGCTAGATCATATGGTAGTTCTCTTTTTGGTTTTTTGAGCAGCCTCCACACTGTTCTCCATAGTGGCTATACCAATTTACATTCCCGCTAATAGTGTAGGAGGGCTCCCTTTTCTTCACACCTTCTCCAGCTAAATTTTAAGATTTTAATGGGAATGCTACTTATTAATCTTCATTGATCTATATGAACTAAACCAGATGTGTAAGGAAAAGAATTGTGGCTAAGTCCCACAAAATGAGCTTTTTCCATTATACATAACCACATTCTCAACATTAAGCAGACTGGCTTGAAGTAGTTTAAGAATTCAAAAGGTACAGTCTCCTTTTGGAGCAATCAGTGATCCACCTTAGCCAGTGTCAGGCATCCACATTGACTTGGCCTTGGAGAGTGAATTTTTTTCCTTTCATATTAATCATTCTATCTTGTAATAGATTTTTTTTTTTTTGGCTTTTTGCTATTTCTTGGGCCGCTCCCGTGGCATATGGAGGTTCCCAGGCTAGGGGTCTAATTGGAGCTGTAGCCACCGGCCTACGCCAGAACCACAGCAACGCAGGATCCAAGCCGTGTCTGCACCCTACACCACAGCTCACGGCAATGCTGGATCGTTAACCCACTGAGCAAGGGCAGGGACCGAACCCGCAACCTCATGGTTCCTAGTCGGATTCGTTAACCACTGCGCCACAACGGGAACTCCCTATCTTGTAATAGATTTTATGATTCTTCTTTCTGAATGACTCTTCCCAACACTAGCTCATTCTCTTTTTTCTGGTGGGTTTGCCTCAGGTTGGTGATACACCATTCCACTATCAAGAGCACTTGGCGGACTTGAAAAAGTTTGTGTTTCCCTAGTCAAGGCCGTAGTGCTTTATAGATGCTACACAACTAGAGAAGCCATCACTAGGTGCAGATCACCTTCTGTGTACACATAGCTCAGATTACAAGGTGGCAATTAGGCCTCACAGAGTGGATTTTCTTCTTCATCTTTATTTCTTAGCTTCTTAAAGAACCTCCACTATCTAGGATACATCTGTAAGTCTTTTCTGTCTCTTCTGATTACTTTTGGGCTTTTCATAAGTACTTCTTCACTAAGTCGTCCATCTGTGCCCCTCCCCCCAGCCCAGAACTGTTTTTTGTTTTGTTGGGGTTTTTTTTTTTTTTTTTCATGTGATGCACTGTATTTTCTATTCTATTTAAGTTTGTTGGAGTTTGGGGTCAATTTCACATTATTTTTTATTGAAGTATAGTTGATTTACAATATTATATTAGTCATGGGCAAAAGATTTGAGTAGTCATTTCTCCAAAATGTTCAGTATCCTTAGTCATTAGGGAAATGCAGTTAATTGCTCTACCACTGAGCTATACCCATTCTTCATTAGGAAAATGCAAATCAAAATCATAATGGGATAATACCACTTTACATCCACTAGGATGGCTATAGTATTTTTAATTGAAATATAGTCAATTTATACTATTGTGTTACTTTCAGGTGTATAGCAAAGTGATTCAGTTAGTTTTCAGATTATATTCCATTATCAGTTATTACCAGATATTGAATATAATTTCCTGTCTGTGACAGGAAATCCCCCCAAGAATTTCTTAGCTGTTCTCCATGCCGCTGCTTACTAGCCACTGGACTTAACTCTCTGAGTATGTTTTTGTTTAGCTCTAAAATAAGTCCTAACACCCATATCATGGTGTTGTGTGGCTTAAAGGTAAACACAGAAAAGCACAATGCCACCTTTAAGGGCCTGTAGAAGTGCTCTATAGAATAGACTTCCGTTTGCGAAGGGGGAGGGAGAGGTTGATGTTACTAGATGCAGACTATTACATTTTGAATGGATAAGCAATGAGGTCCTACCATACAGCACAGGGAACTATATCCAGTCTCCTGGGATAGAACATGATGGAATATAATATGAGAAAAAGAATATATATATGTATGACTGGGTAACATTGCTGTACAGAAATTAGAGGTTTAAGTTCTTCTGCCCGTGTTTAGTAGATGTTCTGTGCTACTCATTCGACATGTAGATGTAGTTTTTTGATGTGTTTGTGGGAGAAGGTGAGCGTGACTTCTTACTCCTCTGCCATCTTGAACCTTCTCCTCCAGAAATTGGCACAACATGGTAAATCAACTATATTTTAATAAAAAAAAAGTGCCCTATAAATACTGGTTCCCCTTAAGGATATGGGCATCAAAATAATTTATATATGTTGTACTTTCTATGCTGTATTTTAATACAGATGAAATCATGTATATGTAGAACTTTGAATTCCTATTTGTTAATTTAATATAAGCATTTTCCCATGTCATTAGAGGTGTTTTTATTTATCTTTTATTTTTCATTTATTTTTTTGCTTTTTAGGGCTGAAGGTGCAGCATATGGAATTTCCCAGGCTAGGGGTCTAATTGGAGCTGCAGCTGCTAGCATACGCCACAGCCACAGCAACTTGGCATCCAAGCCTTGTCTGTGACCTACATCACAGCTCATGGCAACGCCAGATGCTTAACCAACTGAGCGAGGCCAGGGATTGAACCCATGTCCTCATGGATACTAGTCGGATTCATTTCCACTGCGCCACAGCAGGAACTCCTAGAAGGGTTTTTAGATAAGGTTTTCCTGTCTCTCTTTTTTTAATTATGAATATTTCAAATGCATGGAAAGTTTTGCTGTCTTCAACTTGTTCCAAAACCTTTTGCTTTTATTCTGTAGAATCCCATCCTAATTTATTTATTTTTATCTCTATAGAGCAAGGGTCAAAAATTAGAACCTATCCCTCATCGAAGACTAAGGATGGTAACAAACACCATTGAAGAAAATTTTCCCCTGGGGACCGTGCAGTTTTTGATGGACTTTGTGTCACCTCAGCATTATCCACCCAGAGAAATTGTGGCTCACATCATCCAGAAAATCCTGCTCAGTGGCTCCGAGACTGTGGATGTCCTAAAGGAGGCCTACATGCTTCTCATGAAAATTCAACAGTATGAACCTTAGCTGTTGGCAAATCTTCCAGGGAACCTGGACTCCGGGCACAACATTCTCTTGCCTAAGCCTTATTTGGCTAACCCTTAGAGAGGGTGACTTAGTATATTAGTATTTGGATTGCAAGTGACAAGAAACTTGATCCAAACTGGCTTGAAATTTCTCTTTTACCAGCTGTTAAATTCTCTTTTAGCAGGTGGTAAAAGAGAATTCCATGACTTAATGTTACTAGAAACCTAGGAATAAGATATGACTTAATTTAGCTCAAAAATAGTTGCCAGAATCCATTTTTCTTTTTTAAATTAAAAAAATTTTTTTTCTTTTGTTTTTTTTTTAGGGCCACACCCACAGCATATGGAGGTACCCACACTAGGGGTCTAATTAGAGCTACAGCTACTAGCCTATGCCACAGCCACAGCAACACCAGATTGGAGCCTCGTCCGCGACCTACACCACAGCTCATGGCAACATCACATCCTTGACCCACTGAGCAAGGCCAGGGATCGAACCCACAACTTCATGGTTCCTAGTCAGATTCATTTCCACTGCACCATGACGGGAACTCCAGGATCCATTTTTCAACTCTACTATGTTTCTGTTTTTAGGCTTCATATGGTAGCCTCAGCCTCTAGCTTTTAGAACACTCTTAGTGCAAGAGAGAGTCCACTTCCTTTATAAGGACACAAGAGTTCTGAAATTGAGTCTTGAGGTTTTAACTGGCATAAGACATGAGTCCCTCTTAGAGTCAGAACTGAGGGGTAAAATATCATGATTAGCTCAACATGATTCGCAGTCTTCATGCCAGGGTCCTAATGGGTAAAGCCAGTGGTACTAATGTCTCCCAAAAGAGAAGTGGATACTGGGTAGCAAAAAAAAAAAAAAAAAAAAATGATGTTCCACTACCCTCAGGTGACATGGTATTGTTTCAGAGGGTGGGCAAGAGCACTGAGGATAAGAGGAAGCTTCTTACTTCTGTCGTCTTCTAGGTCCCATCCCTTCTAACACTAAACTCCCCAGAATTCTAATTGATCTCGTTGGACTTTCAGGCTACATCCAGCTAATGCCAAGACGGTGGAGTGGGACTGGAAGCTGCTAGCATATGTCATGGAAGAAGAGGTACCATAACAATTGCCAGTGTGACTCTTTTGCAGTGGATGTTTTAACTTGAAACAAAAATGACAGTAAATCTGGTGATAAAAACTTTACCATTATTCCTTCCTTTTACTACCCCCCTACCCTGACCAAAACATTCCTATTGAAATGGTATGTGCTATCTTCCAATTCAAGGTTGAATACACTCACTTATCACTCTCCTTGAGATCTCATTGAAAGTAACAGTAAATGGGAGTTCCTGTCCTGGTTCAGCGGTTAACAAACCTGATTGCTATCCATGAGGACGCAGGTTTGATCCCTGGCCTCACTCAGTGGGTTAAGGATCTAGTGTTGCCGTGAGCTGTGGTGTAGGTCGCAGACATGCATCTCGGATCCCGAGTTGCTGTGGCCCTGGCGTAGGCTGGTTACAGCTTCGATTGGACCCCCAGCCTGGGAACCTCCACATGCCACGAGTGCGGCCCTAAAAAGACAGAAAGACCAAAATAAATAAATAAATAAAGTAACAGTAAATGAATAGGAAAAGTTATAAACCCATGGCACTGAAAATAAGGGCAAAAACAGTAGATTTGAATGAAGATTGAAGAGCTAACGGAAATGTAAGCCTGATGACTGATGAAGCTAGGAAGAGAGAGCTACAGACTAGAACACATGAGGAAGGGCTGTAGCCAAAGAGAGAAGAAATCTGCCCTTTAGGTAGAGAAGTTTTAGACTCAGAAACACCATATATAAGAAGATTGGAGTAGGATATCAACTGTAAATTTGTTGTAAGCTTGTAGATGGAACTGACAACCTCTCCATTTTTGAGTATAGAAAGTTCGATTGTCAGGTTACCTATCCTTCAGGCAAAAATAAATCAGAGGATTCGTTGTCTAAAGAGATTGAATGAGCCATCTGTCATACACGAAAGTAGCTAGTGTAGAGTTTGTGTTCCAGAAAAAAAACCTCTGCATTCTGACCTTTAGAGATCCCTAAATTTAATTGCCACCTTTCTGTCTGCTCACTCAAAAGCAGTTGGATGGATTGAGTTATTGTTGACTTAGAATTCTGTACTCAGCCAAACTATTAGTCAAGAATGAAGGCAGAATAAAGACATTTACAGACATGTACAAACTTGAAAAAATAACCACACACACTCCATTTCTTAGGTTACTTGAAGATATGCATCCAAAGAATAGGAGAAGAATCAAAAAAGGAGGCACAGGATCCAGGGAGCACTAAGTCTAATCTAGAAGAGTACAAAAGAGAAGCCCTGAGATAACCGCAAATAGCTGACCTAGAGAGCAGTCATTCCAGATTGGAGCAAAATAACACAGGGCTTTAAGAGAAGATGATCTGGTAAATCAACTATACTTCAATAAAAAAATTTTTTTTTAAAAAGAAAGAAACAATGATCTGAGAAGATCACCAAGACGGTAGACAAGAAAGCTCCAGACCCTCATTCCCCAGTGGAGACACCGAGTTAACAACAATGTGTGGACCAGAATACTTGTGTGAAAACTCTAGACATCAGTTGAGAAGCTACAGGACCTAGACAATGCATAACCAAGAAGGGACACCATTGAAAGGAGTAGGAAGGTTTTGTGGTATTTTGTGTGCCTGTACCCTGCCCCCCGCCCAACATAGCACAGTATGCATGGAACTCTCCCATACCCTGGTCTCTCCCTCGGGATAGAAACAGAAGAGTGGATGTCGAGTCCAGTGTTCTGGCTAATTAAGGGAATAGTTTCTGTCTCACCTGACTCAGAGCACTGTTGTAAACAGTAGCATGTCTTCAGGCCGAAAAGAGAAGTGAGCACTGCAGCATTTTAGCACTGCAGAGAGTATGTAGTTCCACAAATAAGAACTGGTGGAGTAAGACACCGTGGGCTCTTGAGAAGAAATATGGGCAAACCACTTAGGAGATTGAGACAGATAGAAGCGCTCACACAAGCTCAGAGAAAACACATCCCCAGAAAAGGTCTGAGAGGTAGCAGAACCTCTAGCCAGGCTGATTGGTGAAGGTCTTGCCCTACATGAACTCAGTGGATAAAGCCTGGGAAAGGTGGTTGTTTTTTCAAATGTTTAAATCTGAAAAGAAGATTACGAAGCGTAAAAAGAAACAGAAATGTGGCCCAATCAAAGGAATGAAATCAAGCTCCAGAAACTGACCCTAAAGAAAGATAAATCTCTCAACGTTCTGATAAAGAATTTCAGAAAACTATCTTAAAGATGCTCAAGCAGTTGAAAGAGAACATAGATAGGCAACAGAATGAAGTAGGAAAATGATGCCTAAACAAAATGAGAATATTAAACCAAAAAACCGTAGAAAATAATCAAACACATTCTGGGGCTGAAAAATATAATAACTGCTTTTAAAAAAATTCACTAGAGGGGTTCAACAGCAGTCTTAATCAGGCAGGAGAAAAAAATCAGTGAACATGAAGAGACATCATAGCTTAGGAATTGGGGAGTATTATATACACATTACTACTATATAAAATAGATAACTAATAAGGACCTACTGTAAGCATAGGAAACTATACTCAGTATTTTATAATAACCTATTTGGGGAAAGAATCTGAAAAAGTATATATCTTAAAAATCAACCATACTTCAATAAAGTGAAAATGAGGGAGAAATAAAGGCATTCCCAGATAAACAAAAGCTGAGGGAATTCATTACCACTAGCCCTACCCAGCAAGAAATGCCGAGGGGAGTCTTGCAGGGTAAAATCAAACCCTCAACGGTAACTTGAAGCTATATGAAGAAATAAAGATGTCAATAAAGATACATGGGCAGTTATAAAAGCTATTATTGTAACAATGGGGTTTGTAACTCCACATTGGTTTGCTATGTAATTTAAGTGACTAAAACATTTTTAATTGTTAATCTGAAAGCTAGTATTACTATAACTTTGTAACTCCACATTTTTTTCTACATAATTTAAGAGACTAATGCATTTAAAATAATTATGGAGTTCCCATTGTGGCTCAGTGGATTAAAAACCCGACATAGTGTCCATGAGGATGTGGATTCAATCCCTGGCCTCGATCAGTGGGTTAAGGATCTGGCGTCGCCACAAGCTGCAGTGTGCCGCTAAAACCCAGATACAGCGCAGATCTGGTGTTGCTGTAGCTGTGGTGTAGCCTGGCAGCTGCAGTTCCTATTTGACCCCTAGCCTGGGAACTTCCATGTGTTGTGGATGTGGCAATAAGATAAGACAAAATGTTTATCTGGAGGCATGCAATATATAAAGATGTAGTTCTGTGACATCGGCAACCGAAAAGAATGAGCTGTAAAGGAGCGGAGTTGTTGTATGTCATTGAAGTTAAGCTGGTATAAATTGAAATTAGAGTATTATAATTTTAGAGTATTAAATATAATCCCCCTGGTAACCACAAAGACAACAGCTATAGAATATACGCAAAGGGAAATGAGAAAGGAATGTAAACACTTCACTACAAAAAATCAGCTAAAGACAAAAGGCAGTAATGCAGGACATGAAGGACAAAAACAAAACAAAACAAAACAAAACAAAAACCCTGTAAGGACAATCTATAGAAAACAAATAGCACAAGGACAGAAGTCCAGAATTATCATTAAAGGGAAACCAACAAATCCTGCCTGCCTGCCTGCTGTGTGACAGGCACATACAATGGCTTTGGTAAGGTTAGTGTTATCACCACATAAATCACCAGGACACTGAGACTCAGGGTTGACTTAAATAAGGGATGGAGCTGAGTTTCAAACCAACAGAAAGAAAAAAAGTCTGTGTGCCGCTAAAACCCATGCTTGCTACGTGCATCAGTTTGGCTTCAACAGGTAGGATCATTTCACCTGTAACAGAAAACTCAGGTCAGTCTTGCTTAAGTAATGAGGATGTGCATCTGCTCATATTACTTCAAGTTTAGCAGTGAGGTAGGCACCATGGTTGCTTGATTTAGCAGCTTGGCAGAGTCATTTTTCTGTCTCTCTGTTCAGATATCCACAGTTTGGGGTTTATCCTAAGACTGACAGGTTCAGCGATAGAGGCTGACTTTTCAAGCTCGAGGCTTGCCCTACTTGCCCTCTTTTGTATGACCTAGACTGCCTGCTCTTTCCCAGAAGACTCTCTTTTAGATAGACACACATGTTGACTCAAGGTCTTCCCTTGACTTAGTATTTATGAGAGCACAATGCTCACCATCACCCATCGAGATTGAGAGGCCATACTTCTCATTTTCTCTCCCCCAGGGACAAAATCTGCCTGGGCGTGTCCTTTTTCTGCGTTACGTAGTGCAGACCCTGGAAGATGATTTCCAGCAGATCCTGAGGAAGCAGCGACAGCACCTGCAGCAATCCATTGCAAGCACTGTGCTGTCCTGTGACAAGCAACCCCACAATGTCAGGTAACCAGCCACCTGAGCCCTGGGATGACAATAGGAAGGGGCTGTAGGTGGGCAGCTGCTCAAGTCCGGAGCACATTGAGTGGATGAGATTTCCTAGTGACTAGGTGGCATCACAGGGGTAGTTATGACAGCTCTAGACAGTCCTACAAGAAAACCTCTCTGTACCAACTATGTGTCAGGCACGACTGCTTGTGTGATTTTTCTTCCAAGACCATCTGACTTCTTTAGTCTAGTTCAGTATTGTTCAGACAGCTTCGTGAGATCCAGGGGGAAACCTCAAAGTGTGTAAAGCTTCTCACAGCTTTTATAAACTGAGATTTATTTTCATAAATCCATAAATTCCTTGAGTAACTCAAGATAAATCTCATTTATCACTTCTACTTCCTGAAGTCTATTATGACAATAGGTCCCATGGCTGGCAGTGAGGTGCAATAAAGTAGTAAGCATGTGTTCTTTTACTGTAGAATCAGGGCTGAAGCTTCTGGAAGCTTCAGAGTGGGGAACTACCATATCCTTATACCAAGGAGGGGAAATGTGGTTTCTAGGGTGGGAATCCCAGGCTAGAATCTTCCTCCTGGAACTACAACCCTTGCTTCTTTTGGAAACTCTTCTCACCAGCATTACTTTGTTTTCAGAGCATCATTGAAATCCTTTCACTTGTATTACGTTCTCATATATTCTTGCATATTTGTGGAAGTTTTTTTTCCTTTTTATGGCTGCACCCGTGGCATATAGAAGTTCCTGGGCTAGGGGTTGAGTTGGAACTGCCCTGCTGGCCTATGCCACAGCCATGGCAACACCAGATCTGAGCTGCATCTCAGCAATGTCGGATCCTTAACCCACTGAGTGAGAACAGGGATCGAACTCACATCCTCACAGAGACAACATTGGATCCTTAACCCACTGAGTCACAACAGGAACTCCTGTTCTTGCATATTTGTGAAGAATAGTTTTTACAGACCAATATGGGATATTGACTATTATAACTCCTTTAATTAAAAGGACATTTCATTATATTTTGAGTATCAGCTTTTTCTTCCTTGGTTACATGCTTATATTCATTTCTCTAGATGTGGTATTTTTTGTAAAGCCCAAATGTTCATGATCATGGGGGTAGAAAATCAGTGAGAGAATCTACAAAGAGCAAAGAGTAGCATATTTGGGTTTGAGATGGAAAAATAACAATTTAAATAACAAGAGCAACTCTCCTGACCAGTCTGCTTTGTGAGCGAGCATAGGCATTGGATTGTGAGATAGGAGACAGGAACCCAACCCAATCGGATGACACGTCTCATGGTGTAAGCCTCTCACTGTACAGAGTTTAACTCTGGGATTTAAAGATAGCTATTTTTGTGACCTCTACATGCAGGCCACATCCTCCATTTTGTGCTTTTTCGGTGAAAAAAGTAAGTTCCACCTGGAGGGAAAGAGATTGAGGTTGTGGTTACACGGATGTGTGCATATATTTATCAAAACCCATCAAAGATAAATCTGACCTCTAACATGTAGAACAGTTCTCAGAGTCTCTGAGAGGCTGTTTCTGGGTTATAATCCTCAGCCTGGCTTGAATAAAATTTTCCATTTCTTTCTTCAAAAAAAAAAAAAAAACTCATCAAACAAAAACCAATGTGCAATTTATTTCATATAAGTTATAACTCAAAGATAAGTTTTTCAAAAGAGAATGATGGGAAATCAGTCTTCATATGACCCCTTCTTAAGTAATTTTCTGTTCTTTTTTAACTGTGCATACAAAGAGTAAACTAGTTCTAGAAGATTTAAGAAATATACTATTCCGGAGTTCCCGTCATGGCTCAGCAGAAACGAATCTGACTAGCATCCATGAGGACGCAGGTTCAATCCCTGGCCTCGCTCAGTGGGTTAAGGATCCTGCGTTGCTGTGGCTGTGGCGTGGGCTAGTGGCTACAGCTCCAGTTCGACCCCTATTCTGGGAACCTCCATTTGTTGCAGGTGCAGTCCTAAAAAGCCAAAAAGAAAAGAAAATGTACTGTTCCCCAGATTCCCTCACCCATGTTTCCCTTTTCCACAGGGATAACTACTTTCAACTCTTTAAGTGATTCTTTGGATTTTTACCTCTTTGTGGCTAAATAACCTGCTTGTGTTGCTAATTCTTGGTTTTTCATTATTAGCTATTATCTATTGACTCCTTACACGAAAGATGAGGAGTTAGTTATCTTTCTTTTCCTCCCTAACTCCTCCCTCACACACACACTTCTCAGCCCCTATACCATCAACATAGGATATTATAACTTTGTTTAGATCAGTATTCAGTGTTTCTATTACTGTAACTATGTGTACTAGTCAGAGTTGAGCCAAGTACTGAACTATGATTACTTTTTCTTTCATTCATACCTTTTTGTTTTCCTTAGAGTTAATAATTGCCTCGTCTTTAGTTTCCTCATATTCTTTGGGCATATCGGAAGTTTCCTCATATTCCTTGTGTGTTTCGGAAGTCAACCCCAAGTTCTCTGTGGTTTGATCTGAATATCCTCTAGATGTTTATTCTGGGTAGTCTTCAAGTTCTTCTTGAAGATCTGTTATAGAATGTTTTGACCTTCTTCAGTCTGGATTGGTTGTCATCTTTGCCAGTTTTTATCATAAATGTGAGAATTCCCTTCATTTGTTTCCATGTTGAATCTCTGTTTCAGACCTTCACTTTCTCGGTTTACTCCCTCTTTTGGTGGATCAGTCCCCAGTAGCTTCTTTAAAAGGCATGTGGGAGGTAAAGTTTTTGAGATCTTGTATATCTGAAAATATCTTTACCTCCCCACACACTGATTGACTAATGAGTATGGATATGTAGGTTGGAGATAACTTTTCTACAGAACATTAAAGGAAATCTCCCATTGTCTTCAGCTTCCAGAATTGCTTTTAAGAAGCCATAAGCTACTTTGATCAAGGTACTTTGTAGGTACCTTGATTTTTTTTCCCTCTGGATGTTTATAGAATCCTCTTTTTACCATGTATGCTTGTTTCATCCATTATGCTGAGCATTCAGTGGGCCATTTCATGTCTTTTATTCTTGGAAAATAGTTTTCCTTCCTGTTAGCATATTATTAATTTCTAAGAGCTCTTTTTATTTAAATGCTCCTTTTTAAAATTAATCAATAGTTTTCTGTTCTTCTTTCATGGATCCATATCTTTTTATATCTTTGATGATACTGATGATGTCTTTTGTTTTTGGTAATTCTCCATATAATGTCTGTTTTTCTCTAAGTTGCTTTTTTAAGGAGAGAGGAGGGTTGCTTTTTGATATTTTGATCTTTCTCTCTTGTGTTAGAATGTATCCTTAGATGTTTAGTAAACCCTGATAATCTATCCATGTTTAAGGGGGACAGGCTCAAACGCTGACAGACTCTGAATACATGGCAGTACATTGTCATTTCCAAGTTTCCCTGTAGGTGGAACTGGCTGCCCGTTTCTTAGAAAATACCTTGTCAGTGTCTTTACGTCTTTCTTCTTGGACTGGATGAGTTTTCCAGAAAAGACTTTCAGTCTTCTGCATGAAGGATGAAGATCAGGATGCCAGGTTTTCGGAAGATGGGTGTGAGAAGATGTCAGGTGTCTCTGCGTTGAGCGTGGATATGTTCACTTACTGCCCCTGTTTTCTGCTTTGATACCTCCACCTCCCAGCTGTGCCAGGTATCCCAGTCCACAGACCATCTGTTTGACCTCTCCACAGAGTTAGCCTGAAGTCTTCAGGGTTTGGAAGAAGGTCTAAGGGTCTAGAAGTTTCTTAAACCACTTACAAGCCATCATATTTGTTTTAACTTGCCCCCTTTCATTCTTACTTCATGGTTGAGTATGTCACCTTGTACTACCAGTTGCAGCACTTAGGGAAGTTTTTTCCCCCCCTTTTTTGGTAAATGGAATTATTTAGGATTGCTCCTCTCTACTGCTGGCTTAGGATTCAGCTTTCTCAATTCTACTAAGTCAGTTAAAATTTGCCCCTTTGCCAAAGTCATAGACTTAGATTAAACATCATCTAAACATGACATTTGCCTTATTTACTTAGTTAATTGGTTACTTTCAGTTTTGTAATCAGCATCTCCTAATCTATCCCCTAAATCAAAGACTAGGACCTTGACAATTGCCTGCATCTAACCACACATCCATCCCCTATCACCCACTTTTGCACCTTCTTGCACCCAAAATTATCAGCATCCTGAATGTTCATTGTTTTCCTTTCCTTTTCACTTAGCTTTAGTGTACTTACATGTATTCTTATAATGAATATATTTTTATTTTAGCTCCTTGTAGCTGTATATAAGAATATCATGATGTATGTAATTGATTTTATATTTCACTTAATATGATAGAGTACTATTTGTTCATATTGTTACCTATCTGTAGCTTATTCACCTTCACAATTGTATAATATTCTATTTTGTGAATATACTTCATTTTCCTTTCAGCTTCCAAATTTTCACTGTTATTATCTCCTCTCCTTTTCTTCCCTTCTTTGTGGATTTTTTAAAAAATTATTTATTGTGGCGTTCCCATCATGGATCAGAGGTTAACAAACCTGACCAGTATTCTTGAGCACACAGGTTCAATCCCTGGCCTCACTCAGTGGTTTAAGGATCCAGTGTTGCCATGAGCTGTGGTATAGGTGGCAGACACAGCTCGGATCCTGCATTGCTATGGCTGTTGTGTAGGCCAGCAGCTGTAGCTCCGACTTGACCCCTAGCCTGGGAACCTCCATATGTCACAGGTGCAGCCCTAAAAAGACAAAAGACAAAAAAAAATTTTATTTACCGTCGTATTAGTGGGATTTAGGAGGGAACAAAATTAGGTGTGTATATTCAGTCCATCGTTTTTACCTGGGTTACCTAAGTGATCACCAAAAGTAACTGACTGTATGAGATGTTTTTACCTTACTGATCTTGAGAGCCTACAGCCTGTATAAAGTGTGACTCCATTATACATACTCTAAACCTTCACATTAATAATGGCTGACACCTAATAATAGAAAAGCTGCAAGGTCATCCAGTCCAACTTTCACCTTGTCAAGGATTGTTCCTGATAAGGAAGCTACAGACAGTGGGCTTTGACCTTCGAGATACCTTTCAATAATTATAACTTCAAGAAAAATGTTGGTATTTTACTTAGCTTTTGTAACCTTACTGCAATTAAATGCAGTGTTTCCATTAGACTTTTTAAATATTGAAAATAGCCTGACACAACTTAGAATAGATTTACAAGGAGATCCTGCTGAGTAGCATTGAGAACTTTGTCTAGATACTCATGTTGCAACAGAACAAAGGGTAGGGGGAAAAATGTAATTGTAATGTATGAATGTAAGGATAACTCGATCCCCTTGCTGTACAATGGGAAAATAAAATAAAATAGAAAAGAAAAGGACCTCTTAAAAAAAAATAGCCTAAGAGCCTTTTCTATTGCTGTTAGGAAAATCTCGGAATCTAGAAGCCCATGTTAAGGTTGCAGTTCTGAATACCATAGAGTAAGACAGAAGTTTAAACTTTTTTGTTCTTATCTTTTTTCCATTGCAGGGATGTCATCAAGTGGTTGGTCAAAGAAGTAACTGAAGACAGATTAACTCAGCCCCCAGATGAGAATCAGACATCTCCAGGAACAGGAATCTTGAAGGCCAACAGTAGCCAACCTTCTCCCCAGCCCAACCTGACAAAGAACACCAGTCAGCTGTAAGGGGCAAGCAGAAGTTATCGTTCCTGGGGCTATTGGGATTTACTGTTTTAGAGAGCAGCGCAACTCCCTAGGAACAGTTTTCCCCAAATTAACAAGCGCTTGTAACATAGGCTGATTCTTACTAAAGACTATCTTAGTTTGACTAAAGGCTGAATTCCTAATTTCAAAGGTACAACAAAAGCAGACGCTTTCCCCCTATGAGTAGGCCTTCACTAAGTGAATTCACAAAGCTGAAGTGGAACAAAAGCTAGAGGATACTGCCTGCCCTTTCCTGGATTCCAAGAGGCAGTACAGGGTTATAGCTACTCCTCACTTCATCTGTCCATTGATGGAAGAGGAGTGAGGGGAGTGGGTGTTTGGCAGCCTCCAGTCCTCAAGGACCTGTGTCTCCCTCCTCCAGTCCTGGGAGAAGAATTGCAGTTAAACTGCAGGTGCCAACAGGTTATAGCAACAATGGCTCAGACTAGGGCAGGTCCATTTTCCTCTGACTCCACTAGAAAAAGATGCCTGGCACATCTTTCTGGGGGTGAATATGGTCTTCACACATTTTTTTTGAAAAATGCCAGGATTTTAGGGGCTGGGGTTGCCCTTTTGCAAGTAACCTACTGTTCCATATCAATTATATTAAAAAAGTCACCCTGAATAGTTCAGATATAGCATTTGTGCCTGAATTCACAAGGCTATATTATAACCTAGTTGTGCTGACCTGACTTAAATATAAGTGTTGCTTTCAACTGATTGAGGAGGCAATCTTGTGTCTAAAGGGAGAATGTTTTAGAACAATGAAGCGTTTGCTTGGGCAGATCAGGGAAAGTCCTAAATTAGGAAAGTAGGGTCATCCTAGAATCCCAGTGTATAGGCCCAAGAGAGGCAGACACTGTTTCTTAAATGAAAGCTAATATAATAATCAATAATAATAATAATAAAATTATTATAAGTAGATGTTAGTAGAAATAAAAAAAAAAAAAAGCATGCTGATAGCTTGAGTAGTTCTCCCTGACCTAGTATGTGCTTTCTAAGACCCTTTAGTACACTGGTGGGGACCTCATCCCAGCCAGCAGGGTAGCTCTTTGTCAGACCCTCCCGCTCATTCGTGTTCTATGTTCTGGACTCAGGATTGTATGCCAGCTGCAGAGGATGCTGTCCATAGCTGTCGAGGTGGACAGGACCCCCACGTGTAGCTCTAATAAGATTGCTGAAATGATGTTTGGGTTTGTGCTGGACATTCCTGAGAGAAGTCAGAGGTGAGTTTTAGTTTTGTTCTTGTTTTGGGGGTCTGGGAACATAATTTCAAAAAAAATTCCAAACAGTAGTTAAATTAGGAAGAAAAAAAAAAGACATAGAAGGATAGTTCCTGTCTCTTTAACATTTTGGAAGGAAGAGGTTCTCAACCAATTGTTACTATTTGCAAGTAAGGCATAATTTCTTGGGAGGAGGGATAGAGCCTTAAATGCAGCCTAAATTTTCCCACTTTATCTGTTTGGCTAACAACTTTGCTCATCCCTCAAGGTTCAGCTCTTAAGTACTGCCATCTCCTCTGACCCTCAGCCATAGAGCCTGGTATAAATGTTCACTAAAGTCTTGATGGACAAATAAAATAGGCATGTCCAATATTAGAGGAAGAAGAGATGACCCAAATATGAATAAGGTTACGCCTTTAGAATGAGCCCAGATAGTAAGGATAAGGAATTCAATTTCTCTGAGAATGTAAAAGCATTCCACTAGGAAGAGATAAAGAAAGAGAGTTCTTGGCTAAGACCAATGATCCCTTCTTTGAACCAGTAATTTTAGAATCCAAAGAAAGAAAAATAAACTGGAATGAATATGAATTCATGAACAGTTGCTAGTACAGGAAACAACTATGTGAGAGCCATCGTATGCTGGTGACCCTTGGGGAAATTATCTCTACAGCTCCCTGTTACCATCCCCTCAGCTCTCAGTTGGCAGCCAAGACTACTCGTGCACAGTTCTGGCTCCTCTATTAAAAGAAAACGACATAACAAATAGTATTGTAATAAAGACTTAATTAAAATACCCTGCTAAGATTGACAAATGTTTATTGGGTCCCTACAGTGTGGCAGTCTTGTCACATTAATTACCTAATGTTTTCATAAAACATTATAATGTTATTCCTATTTAACAAATGAGAAAAATACTCTTAAGTAGTTAAATAACTGGCCCAAGGTTACCTGGATAATCAGATTCAGAATCCAAATTTAAACCCATGTTTCAACTCCCATACCATTCATTCATTTAGGTCCAGATTCTGGTGAAAGATGAGAAATCTAAGGAATAGGTAACTATAAACAAATTTAGACTTAACATAGACAAAAATATTTTAAATAAAACCTGGCCCTGCTTTAAAACTTTCTCAGAGGAGTTCCTCTAATGGCTCAGCTGGTTAAGAATCCAAGATAGGGTCCGAGAGGATGCTGATTTGTTCCCTGGCCTTGCTCAGTGGGTTAAGGATCTGGTGTTGGTACAAGCTGCAGTGTAGGTCACAGATGCAGATAAGATCCAGCATTGCTGTGGCTGTGCATAGGCTGGCAGCTGCAGCTCTGATTTGACCCCTAGCCCAAGGACTTCCATCTGCTGCAGGTATGGCCGTAAAAATAAATAAATGAATGAATGAAGGAACCAAATAAACAAGCAAAATTTTCTCAGAAAAGGCAAATTGGCAACCACCTAAATTATACTAAAAGATGCTTTATATGGCCTTTATCTTGGTTTATTTTCATTTTTTTTAAAGTTTAGTTATAATTTGCATGCAGTTAAATGATACAAACTAATTTACATGGGTTATCATTCCATGAATTTTGATAAACACATAGCCCATGTAACCTTTCATTTTTCCCTTGGAGCTCATTGATAGTTTATAGAAATCCTGCAACCTTGCTGAATTCACTTATTCTAGTAGGAATTTTTTTGTGGTTGCCCTGGGATTTCCTACATATACAACATATTGTCTGCAAATGAAAAGTTTGACCTCTTCCTTTCCAATGTCTATGCCTTTTGCCTCTTTTTCTTGCTTTATTGCATGGACTGATACTTCCAATAGAATATTGGAGTAGTGATAAGACCACACATCCTTGCCTTATTCCTGATCTTAGGGGGAAAACAGTCCATCTTTGACCATTAAGTATAATGTTAGCTATAGAAATTTCATAGGTGCCCTTTGTCAGATTGAGGAGGCTTCCTTCTAATTTATTGAGTGTTTTTGTGAAGAATAGGTATTAAAAATTGTGAAGTGTAATTTCCCTCATCTATTGAGATAGTTATAATTTTTCTCCTGTGTTCCATTGATGTGGTGAATTATGGTGATTAATTTCCTAATATTAAATCAACCTTACCTTCCTGGAATAGAAAACTCTACTTGGGGAGTTCCCGTCGTGGCTCAGTGGTTAACGAGTCCGACTAAGAACCATGAGGTTGCGGATTTTATCCCTGCCCTTGCTCAGTGGGTGAAGGATCCGGCATCGCCGTGAACTGTGGTGTAGGTCGCAGACGCAGCTCCGATCCTGCGTTGCTGTGGCTCTGGTGTGGGCCGGCGGCTACAGCTCCGATTCAACCCCTAGCCTGGGAACTTCTATATGCCGCGGAAGCGGCCCAAGAAATGGCAAAAAGACAAAAAAAAAAAAAAAAAAAAAAAAAACCCTCTACTTGGTTGTGATATGTTATCCTTTTTGCACTGACAGATTCAATTTGCTAATATTTTGTTAAGGGCTTTTGCATCTATGTTTCCTAGAGACATTGATCTGTAATTTTATTTTCTTATAATGTTCAACCACATTCATATTTAAAGAACTGTAAATTAAAACTCTACTAAGATAACATTTCTAACCTATCTAAAAAGCAAAAATTTTAAGTACTATAAAACTCTGTTAGTGAAGCTGGAGAAAACAGGTAGGTACTCATACATTGCTGGTGGGAATGCAAAATGATGCAAACGTTATGGAGGAGAATTTTACAATATCTAAAAAAACTAAATGAACATTTACCTCTTGACCCAGCAATCTCATGTCTGGGAATGTACCCCCAAGGTACATTTCTAACAATATGAAATATATATAGATATTCACAATAGCATTGTTTGTAATTGTGAAATACTGGAAACAACCCACATGCCCATACATGGGACAGTGGTTGAATGGCTGTCATATATCTACACATGGATATGTATCTGTAAAAAAAACAAAAATTAAAAATAGCAAAATTTTTATGAACTGTTTTCCAAAATATATTGTTAAGTAAACAAAGCAAAATACAAAAGAGTATGCATGGTAAATATATGTACATTTTCTAAGAAGGAGAAATTTTTAAATATACATGATTATAATCATTTGTGGGGGAAAAAAAGTTAAACTGCTGACTAATCAAACTGCTTACATACAGGGGTGGATGGTAACAGGCTGGAAAGGAGTTAGTTAGGGTGTTGGGCTGGAGTGGTAATGGCCTTAGTGGTGGTACCAATAATGTAATAATTCCCTGAGCACACTTCCTTGTATAGTTATAACTTTTATACTTTTAGGGCCATAATTAATCTTTTACATACTCAAAAAAGAGAAATAAATCAGTGAAGAAGTTGGAGGGGAGCCTAACATGTAATGTAAATAGACAAATTAACCTGTGTTTCAAATGTATAACAACTGGGACCATGGGGTGGGGGGTGGGAGGGAGGAGAATCTCAAATAACTTAAAAAAAATAATAATTACAGATTCACAGGAAGTTGTAGAAACTCATGCAGAGGGATCCTATACACATTTTTCCCAGTGATTACATCTTGTATAATTATAGTACAGTATCACGAAAGGAAATTGACTTTGGCACAATCCATGGAACACATTCAGATTTCAGCCTGGTTACACTTGTATGTAGTTCTGTTTAATTTTATTACTTGTATAGCTTCACATAACCACCAGCACAGTCAGGATATACAGAACTGTTCCAGCACAGTCAGGATATACAGAACTGTTCCATCACCACCAAGACCCCTTGTACTACCCATTTATGGCCATAACTATTCATCTTCCCCAATTCCTGGCAACCACTAGTCTGTCCAAGTAAGCGAACACACAATATTTGGACTATATGCCCTAGACCTAAAGACAAAATGACGGGTGAATAAATATCTAGTTAGTAGATTTCTTTTTCACAGAAGTATAAGTTAATTCAAAAACTATCTTGTGTGTATTCTATGATTAAACAAATAAGTTTATTGTGGATAACAAGAGCTAATTTTTTCACTGTCAGAGAAGAGAGTTACACATATGAAAAGGGGAAAGGATAGAAGGAAGCCTGTGGTGCTGGATTGGAATTGGAGATATCGCTATGAACTTGTGGTTTCTAATAAATATGGCTAGATACAGGAATAAATGTACATGTGTGAGTGTGTTTTCTACATACTATACTGTGTGTGTGTGTGTACGTGTGTACTCATAGTCTGTCTCCTACCTCTACCCACTGAGAGAGCATAGAAACAATTACACCCTAGCAACAGTGAGCACACTTAGTCCTCAGATCTTTGTAAATTTCTAAATACTAGTTTACACCGAAAGGAACCAGAGCTGAGGTAAGGAAAAGTATAATATGAGCCTAGAGCCTGTTGTTCCAGAAAGTGAGGAAGTGCTCAAAGAATGTTCAGAACTGTTGAATAAAATAAGAATCCATGACTCTAATACTGAAAGGAAGGAAGAGGAAAGACTATCTTCCTTACAGTAGAAAGCCAGCTAATAAATGTAAGAGGAAACAATGAATTAGGGGGAAATGCCATATGATAACCATCATAATGAGTTAATTCTGGTATGAGTGAGCACTAAAATGGTGAAAGTTTGTGGACTACCAAGATGTTTTCACAATCTCAAAAATATATTTTCACAAGACATTCATTAGGAGGTAACAACTTTCCAGTGGAGACACTACTGTAGTCAGGTGATCAAAATTAACACCAACAATGGGGCAAATTGGTACCATATGCGCTTTGATATGAAGCACTGAGAAAAACAACATTTTTGCAGCCCTCTTGCCAAAAAAAGGTATAACCTCAATCAAATCATGGGAAGGTATCAGGGTAATTCTAAGTGAGAAATGTTCTATGGGAAAAAAAAACAATGACCTGCATTTTTCAAAACTGTCAATGTCATGAAAGACAAAGCAAGACTGAGAAACTGTTTCAGATCAAAGGACATTTGAAAAACAGGAAACTGAATGCAACATATAATCTGGGGTTTTCTTTTGTTATTAACGGCATCATTAAGACAATGGAGGAAAACTGATTAAAGTCTATGGTTGATATAATAGTATTGCATTAAGATTTATTTCTGATTTTGATCATTATACTTGGTTTTCTAAGAGGATGTCCTTTGTAGGAATCATACACTGAAGTATTTAGGGATAAATGGGTATCATGTCTGCAACTTACTAATAGTTCAGAGGAAAAAATTGAAAGAAAACAGAAGTATAAAGAAGATATGGTAAATGTTTAACATTTAAGGCAGCTGGGTAAAAAGTATTAAGGGTGTTTGGAATTATCTGTGCTATTCTGCAACTCTTCTGTGAATCTTAACAAAAAATTAAAAGAAAAAAAGCCTATTTATTATAAACAACATACAGTTGGATTTGCTTTTTCAAGCAGCTGACAATCCCTGCCTTTAACTGTAGTTATTCATTCGATTTACATTTAATTATTGATTTTACTTCTATCATCTTACTATTTGTTTTCTATTTGTCCCTTATGTCCTTTGTTCATTTTTACTTCTTTTTCTTCCTTCTTTTCATCAATCAGGTATTTTCTGTTTTTCTATTGTCTGTCTCCTAAGGCTCTTAAACTTTTTTAATTAAAATTTGATTTTGACATAATTGTTGATTCTCATGCAGTTGTAAGGAATCACGCAGAGAGATCGCATGTGTTCTTTACCCAATTTTGCCCAGTGATAACATATTGCAAAACTTGAGCATAAGTATCACAACCGGGATATCAAGATTGATACAAGCCAAGATGCAGAACATTTCCATCACCATAAGGATTATCCATTTTGCCCTTTTATAACCATCCCCACTCCCCTCCCACCCTCATTCCTCATGTCCTGGCAGCTACTAATCTGTTCTCTATTTTTATTATTTTGTCATTTCAAGTGTTGTATAGATGGAATCATTCAATATGTAATATTTTAGGATTAGCTTTTTCATTTACCATAATTCTCTGGGGATCCATTCAAATTACTGTATCTATCAATAGTTGATTCTTTTTATTGCTGAATAGTATTCCATAGTGTGCATGTACCATCTATTTTTTTAAAAAACCATTTATCCATCGAAGGATATCTTTGTTCCCATTTTGGGGCTATTACAAATAAAGCTTCTATAAACATTCATGTACAAATTTTTGAATAAACTAAATCTTCATGTCACTGACATAAATACCAAGGAGTGCAACTTTTGCATTATATAGTAGTTACTTATTTAGTTTTTTAAGAAACTGCCAAACTGTTTCCTTGAGTGACTCTACTATATTACATTCCCTCTAGCCTGGTATGAGTGATCCAGTTTCTCTGCATCTTGGCCAGCATTTGGTGTTGTCACTATTTTTTATTTTAGTCATTCTGTGTGATGATATCTCATTGTGGTTTTCATTTTAATTTTTCTAATGACTAATGAAGTTGAACATCTTTTCATGTACTTAATTGCCATCTGTATAACATCTCTTTACTAAACTATCTCTTTTCTCTGGTTCTAAATGGATTACTTGCTTTTTTACTGTTGAGTTTTGAGAGTCTTTATATATTCTAGATACTGATCCTTTTTCAGATCTGTAATTTGCAAGTATTTTCTCCCATTCTGTAGTTTGTCTTTTCATCCTTTTTAACAAGACCTTTCATAGAGCAGGTGTTAAATTTTGATGAAGTCCAGCTTATCACTTTTTTCTTTTATGGAAAATGCTTTCATGCCAAAGATTCCTTGGGATTATCTGTGTAGGTCATTATTGTCATCTGCAAGTAGGGATAGTTTTATTTCTTCCTTTCCAATATGCATGCCTTTTATTGCCTTACTGCAATGGCTGGAACTTCCTGTACGATGTTGAATGGCAGTGAAGAAAGAAGACATCTTTCTTTGTTCATGATCTAGGGGAAAGCATTCAGTCCATTAATTATTTATTGATTAATTAAAATATCAGTTCACCATTAGTTATGATGCTAGCTATAGGGGTTTTTGTAGATGTTCATTAATAAATTGAAGAAATTCCCCAACATTCCTAGTTTTCTAGGTTTTTATCATGAATGGATATTAGATTTTATCAAATTGCTTTATCAGCAATTTTTTAATGGTTACTTAATTTACTAGAGTCTGCCTTCAATTAATATTATATCACAGCATGTAGTGTAAGAATCTTATAACTGTGTTTCCATTTACCCTACTCCCATCCTTTGTGCTATTATTGTCATACATTTTACTTTTACATATTTTATAAACTCCAAGATGGATGGAATCATATTTTTGCTTTAAACATCTAGTTGTTTTTAAAAGAAACTCAGAGATGAGGGAGAAAAAGTCTTTATACTACCTATCTGTGATATTGTGACTTATAATAAGGACTATATATATATTTGATCTTCATCCTATTTCTGGAACAGAGCGCTTTTGGAGTTTTGTAAGTGATAGGAGTGATAAAGTTATCTTTTGTTACATTAATGAGGTGTCTTTCAGAAAGCTCCTAGGTGACCTAAAAATGAGGACTGGTGGCCAGTGTTAGAGGATTGGCACTGAAAGTTCCAACCCTCCACTTCCATCCCTTCTCCCCACCCCAGCCCCACCTTCTGGGAGAGAACAGGGCCTGGAAGTTGATTTCAATTACAAGTGGCCAATGATTTAATCAGTAGTTCCTATCTAATGCAACTTCTTTGAAAACCCAAAAGGACTAGGTTCAAAGAGCTTCCAGTTGGTGAACAAGTGGAGATTGCTGGAGAGTAATGTACCCAGGGGGCATGGAAGATCCTCACCATTTCCCCCTATGTTATGCATCTTTTCCATTTGGCTGTTCTTGAGCTATATCCTTCTTGGGATTTTTTTCTCTTTTTTTATTTTGGGCCACCCTGTGGCATATGGAGTTCCCAGGCCAGGGATCAGATCTGAGCTGTAGTTTTGACCTGCAGCAATGCCAGATCCTTAACCCACTGTGCTGGGCCAGGGATCAAACCTGCGTCCCAGTGCTCCAGAGATGCTGGGCATCCCTCTGTACCATAGTGGGAACTCCATTGAGTTATATCCTTTTATAATGGACTGGTAAATTGGGTAAGTAAAGTATTTCTCTGAGTTCTGTGAGCCACTGTAGCAAGTTAATTAAACCTACGGTGAAGGTCCTAGGAACCTTCCAAGCACAGGTTGTGACAGCCTGAACTTTCAATTGGCATTTGAAGGGAGGTTTTTTTTGTTTGTTTGTTTGTTTTTTGAACAGAATTTTTTTTTCTGTTTTTGAGCCCTGATTTGATACAGAGTGTCACAGGCTGGGTCCCATTGCAAACATAGTCTGTATCAAAAGTTTACCTGTTCAGGAGTTCCTGTCATGGTTCAGTGGTTAACAAACTCGAAACATGAGTACGTGGGTTTGATCCCTGGCCTCGCTCAGTGGGTTAAGGATCCGGCGTTGCCATGAGCTGTAGGTCACAGATGTGGATCGGATCTGGCACAGCTGTGGCTGTGGTATAGGCCGGTAGCTGTTGCTCCAATTAGACCCCTAGCCTGGGAACCTCCATATGCTTCAAGTGGGGCCCTAAAAAGCAAAAAAAAAAAAAAAAAAGAATTTGAATTGCTAGAGATGATTGTCCCTCCATTTCCTATTATGTTCAATACATTAAAGTTTTGTTCTTGTCCTTTGTTCATCTCTAGGTTTGCCATGTTGGATTATAAAGCCAGGACAGATGCAAACTCTGGAATAAAAATTGGAAGATGAAATGTTGTTTGAAATAGAAGTTATTGAATAGGAAAACTGTCTTGTGAGAGTAATGGGCCACTTGCAGAGTAGAAATTAGATTTTAAAGGAATTTGGGAAATATCTTACAAATGTAGTAATTTGGAGTCCTTTGCATAAAAGAAGAAAATTTGTCCAGAAGTTATAGAAGAGTACTAAAATACATGCACACACATTAAAGAGATAAAATGTATTTTCACAAATACTGTAGACTTTTTTAAGCTTTCGAATGGTAAGAAGCATAGGTTTAAAAATATTTATGGGAGTTCCCATTTGTGGTTCAGTGGGTTACGAGCCTGACTAGTGTCCATGAGGATGCAGGTTCAATCTACTGGCCTTGCTCAGTGGGTTAAGCATCCAGTGTTGCTGCAAGCTGCAGTGTAAGTCACAGACCCGGCTTGGATCCCACATTGCTGTGACTATGGTGTAGGCCAGCAGCTGTAGCTCTGATTTGATCCCTAGCCTGGGAACTTCCATATGCTACAGGTGCAGCCCTAAAAAGAAAAAAAAAATTGTTCTGCTTTTTAAACTTTGTTTTTACACAAATATGCATGCCTGGTAGAAAAGCAAAAGGAAGGGGAGAAAGGAAAATAAAAATGAATGAATACTTTGTTATTTATCATTTTTAGATGTGGCAGTAATACAAAGAGCCCCCTATTTTTCCAGAGGTTGCAAAACTGCAAAGGGGCAAGATGTTGTAGAAGAAAGAACTCTTAGATCTGGGGCTGGCTCCCTTCCTGCCATCTCCTTATCTGCTCATGAGCCATCTGCTCCTCAAAATTGCTCTGACCAGCAGACCTGGTAGGGACCACCAAACAAACCTTCTGGCAAGAGCCTTTGGGCAGTCCGGAGACGCACCCTGTGCCTCCAAGATTCAAAACGTTTTTTGGAAGCTTACATTGCTTTTAAAACAATGAGTCTAATTCACCTTCCTGAAGCACAACCCTGGCTGTATAGCTGTCCTGCTCAGGAGCCTCTGGATGTGGTCCATCCCACCCTGGCTGGCCAAGCCCTGCACTGCATGGAGTGACTATGTCAAGGGCCAGAGTCTCTCTGGGACTCAAGTCTTGGACTTGAAATTTAAGAAAGCTGCAGTGCCCCAGTTCTATCTTTTTCTTCATTTTTGCCAATGTTTCTGCCTCCACTGAAATGCCTTCTGCCTTGGACCTTCTTTACTCCTCCTAGACCGCCATCACCAGTGCCCCCGCTTCCAGAAGAAGTTGCTTCCAGCCCCCTGACCAAATGCGCTCTGTTCTTTGTCTCAGGAGTGCCCTAGACACCTCCTCCCATCATGCACACATGCCCTGTACTTCATGTTGGTTCCCGCTGCACACGTCTTGCCCCTGTTCAGCTGTCAGGTTTTGAGAGCAACATCCGCCTTTATTTCTCTTAATATTCCTTGTTTGTGCCAAACAGTACCTGGCACATTATGGGCATTCAGAAATATTTAATCTCATGATTATTTCCCTTGGTTTACAGTATGATATAATTCTTTTGCGTTTTTTTGTTTTTTGTTTTTGTTTTTGTTTTGTAGGGAGCTGCAACCGCGGTATATGAAAGTTCTCAGGCTAGAGCTGCAGGTGCCAGCCTACACCACAGCCACAGCAACTCAGGATCCAAGCCCCATCTGCAACCTACGCCACACCTCATGGCAGCGCCAGATGCCCCACCCACTGAGCAAGGCCAGGAATCAAACCCATATCCTCTTGGATACTAGTCAGATTCATTTCCACTGCACCACAACAGGAACTCCCTGTAATTCTTTTTTAACATGTACCAAACTTGCCTTTTTCAAATGTCAAAGACTTTCCCTCCTCTGGTTGATTCGGGAGCAAATCCATTTCTGCTCCGTGCACAAGCTTTGTGATTATGTAGGCCTTCACTGTGTTCCTTCTTAGCCTCCTCTGTTTTAGGGCAAAGGCTGGAGCCTTCAGGGAGAATTCTGGTATATGTTCCTTGAAACAGCAGTTGTGATGGTGAACCCTCTCTCTCTCCTCTCCACGCAGAGAGATGTTCTTTACCACCATGGAAAGCCACCTTCTGCGCTGCAAAGTGCTGGAGATCATATTCCTCCACAGCTGCGAAACACCCACCCGCCTGCCCTTGTCTCTGGCCCAGGCCCTCTATTTTCTAAACAATTCCACGTCACTGCTCAAGTGTCAGGTACATTTTTTCCTCTTTCAGTTCCAGGCCCAGACCACCTTTTCCTTAATCCTTGAGCGTTGTATAAAAGTGACTTGAAAACTGCACAAAACCTTTAACTGTGGAAGGCATTTATCGCCAATTGCTTTTGCTCTCTCTGCAGTCAGATAAAACCCAGTGGCAGACATGGGATGAGCTGGTTGAGCATCTGCAGTTTCTGCTATCCAGTTACCAACACGTTTTAAGAGGTAAGGAGCATTTATTCACAAACAAGGGGTGGAAGTCTCACAGTGGACATTGGTATGAATTAAAGTCATGTAAGGGACTCTAACGTATTAGCTCAAGGAAAGCATTGTTCCTCGGTATAACTGTAAGGAACAAGGGGTGACAGAGCTGGAGCTACGGCTGTAAAAGAGCATTCTCATAGTATTTTTGTTGTGGCAGGTAACACCGCAGTCCTCACAGTCATTAGGTTGTGGAGGCAAGCAGAAGTCATCCTACCATGAGAAAGATTCACTAACGGTGGGACATAGCCTTGGCATCTTTCCCTGCCCCATCACCAGAGTGTCTTGATTGGGTCAATTGCTCACTGAATGTGGACCTTGCAAACATTGTCAGAGCAAATCAGTGGCAAGGTAAAAATGTACATCTTGCAAAAGATGTAAGACACTCTTAAATCTGTGAAAGTGGCTCTGCTCCAGTCCCGGGCAAAGCCAGTGATCCGTGAGGATCTAGGAGACTTAGACTAATTAACACTCAGGGGCAAATATTGACAAGGATAATGATGGAATAGCTGCTTTAAGTAAGAATGATTTGATTAGCCAGGGATTAATGAGGCCCCTGGGAAAATGAATGTAATTATTAATTTCTCAAGGAAAGACAGTAAGTTTACAGGGGAGAACACTGACATTCCTCTTGATGTGATGCCCTGAGAAGGATGCCGCGTCACTTATACCGTGTTCTTGCCAAAATTCATAACCTGAATCTAATTACAGGGAAGCACCAGACAAACCCAGATTGAAGGACCTTTTACAAAGGAACTTGCCTGCACTTTCAGAAGTCCCAATGCCCTAAAAACAAAGAAAGACTGAAGAGCTATAACAAATTAAAAACAAACTAAAGCACATGAATATTAAAGGCAAAACATGACCGTAGATGGGATCCTAAACCAGGAACAAAGAAGCTATAAAGTACATTATTGGAACAATAAGTAAATTTTAAATAGATTATGTGATAGTATTGTATTAACATTAAATTTCCTATTTTTTATAATTTATCCTGGCTTATGAAAGTAAATATCCTTGGTTTTAGGAAATCCCTCTTGAAGTACTGAGGGCCACAGTGTCCAACTTATTCTCGAACAGTAAGGGGGGGAAAAGTGTGTGTGTGAGTGTCTGTAGACACACATATATACATAATTTACCTGCTGTGATCATTTTGAGGTTGAGAAAATAAGATGGTCCTTATACCCTCTTGGGCCTGGAACTGAGGAAGGTGTTACAGAAACATTCAAGAAAAAAAAAAAAAAAAAAAAAAAAAAAAAAAAGGACTGGGTTTAAGACAAAAGATCTGCGTTTAAATCCCTCCTCCACTACCTGCTCTGCCACGGGCAGCTAACTTTATGTCTCTAGACCTCAATTTCTTCCTTCTGTAGAATGGGCAATGTAATACATAACTTACCAAGACTGATTATTAATGGACATGAGAAAAAAGTAGGAAGTGCTCAGGCACTGTTAGCAGACCCTCCGTCTGCCTGTAGCCTGGCCCTAGGAGTCAGCTACAAGGTTCTTCTGTGTTCCAGGCGCTTATAACTAAAACATAAGAGAGAGCATTGTCAAGGCCACAGCATGTGGTGTGTGGTTGTGCATTTTTAGCACGCTTAAAGAAAGGTACACATCCCTCTCCAAACAAAGCCCCAGGCAAATGCCATGCGTCCTCAGCCTCACTGAGGTTTATGTAATTGCTTCTTCTGGAGATCTCGCAGAAAGTTGAATATTAAAGCAGGCTGTTTTTGCGTACAGTTCACCATTAACACTTCTTGTTCATTTCTGTTTTGCTTCCCAGGGAATACACCTGGGTCATAGGCACTAGTGACGTAAGATGGGCATGGGATCTACCTTACTGCAGAATATTCTTCTGCTTTGAATAAACGAAGGCCTCAGACCAGTATATATTGACCAAGAATAAACAGGATGTGTCCCAATTCTATTTTGTCCTTAACATCCTTTCCAGCTTCTTTGGAGACCAAGAGTTAAGAAAGAGAAAAAAAATATTTAGAAACGATCATTTGAAAGCAGTGTCCTACAAAGAACACAGCTGAATGGTTCCCTGAAATGGCCAGTGCCTCGTCTGTGGGCATTTTACTGTGAGGGCTTCTTAGTTGTCTCTATCCTCTTCAAGAGGGCTGAGGATGTTGTAGAGGGCATTTTGAGGTCAGCCTGAGCTGTCCAGCTCCAGGGGTGTGGGAAGAAAGGAAGAAGTTGGGGAGCCCAAGCCTCCTCCTCGTTTATGGGAACCCCTCAGCATGGAGGAAGAGCGGGAGGGAGAATAGGTAAATTCACATATATTGGCTCATGTAATCCAATAACTTTGTGGGGGTGAGTACCATCCCCCTTTCACTGATGGGAAAACAGAGGCTGAGAGAAAAGTAAATGCAGGAGTTCCCGTTGTGACTCAGTGGTTAACGAACCCGACTAGCATTCATGAGGATGCGGGTTCGATCCCTAGCCTCGCTCAGTGGGTTAAGGATCTGGCGTTGCCATGAGCTGCAGTGTAGGTCGCAGATGCAACAGCTCCAATTTGACCCCTAGCTTGGGAACTTCCACATGCCGCACGTGCGGCCCTAAAAAGACAAAAAGAAAAGTAAATGCAGAGCCAGGATTCAAACTTAGGTCTGTTTCCAAAGTCTATGTCCATGAAGACACACTGGGAAGATTTTTCTATGAAATCATTGGGTGAAATTTGAAGGTGAGATTCTAAGGAATTTCCAACCCCCATTTTCTAAACCTTCTACACATGATTAAACGACTTTTGTGTAGACCCTTGACCTTGGGGAGAAGTAGATCTCGAACCCCCATGTTTTGTAAATGTTTCCATAGAGGGTAGAGCAGCCCCACTGAGACCTGGATGCTGGGCTGTCAGCTGAGCTCACGTCCCATCTGAGACAATCCATCCCCCACACCCCAGCCTCACAGCCATGCCCCTCAGGTCTGAGCTTTAGCAAATTACAAAGTATTTTCCTGATGCTTGTGAGTACTTAGAACCTCTAAGTCTAGGAATTTAAACATACAGTATTTAAAGGAACAAAAGGTATGCCTTTCCTGAATTCTGCTCTGCTGGTCCACTTAGACAAGGCGATATGGGAGTCAGACACCTCTTCCTTCCAAGAAGGGTTGCACAGCCTTCCTGCAGAGCACTTTCCATGGCAGGGAGAAGAGCAGACTCAGGCAAGATCAGTTCAGTTCCTACATTCATCCAATATTTACCAAATGCCTCCTCTGTGCCTGGCTCCTTGGGAAAACTTCAATGAAGAAGACCAACTTCAGTGAAGTTGACTCTTCAGTGAAGAGGCCCCTGCCCTCATAGAGCTTAACTCTCTAGGGAAGAGATTGACCCTATGAACAAATCTCTGTATATGTCATACCAATAGCAGAACTGCAGTGAAAATAAATGCTGTGAAGGAAAGTGCAAGTATAGAAAATAGGACTTCAGCTGTTCATGGAGGAACCTGAGAAGACCCCCCTGAAGAAGTGATCCTTGGGCTGAGATCACTTGGTACCGGTGTTAGCCAGGCTAATAGGAAGGGTAAAGCTTTCCAGAAAAAAGAAACAGCCTGTCCAAGGGCCTTGAGGCAAGAAGTTGCTTAATGAGTCCAAGGAACATAAAACAAACTGGTAGGACGAGGATGCAGTGAGCAAGGGGAAGAGAGCACAAAATGGGACCCTGACACCAAGAGAGGGTGTGAGGGGCCTTCCTGTAAGGAGTGCGCATTAAGGAATTTCGCCTTGAGTCCATCCAGGTGGTGTTCAGTAAGGGCACTCTCCCTGACATGTGACAAATAGTGTGGCCGAGGACAGAGAGGTCAGAGGAGGGGTAACAATGATGAGGGTGTGGGTGGCGCAGTGGGGAAGGCTGAGGACGGATCAGAAGGACTTTGAAGATCAGTGTGACAGGACTTGGGTGACCGAGGCTGGAGGATGACTCCCAGGGTCCTGTCAGTCCTGACACAGAAAGAAATGGACAATCTGCAGGGCAGATAAAGAGCTCCACGTGACTGTCAGATTAGAGAGTCCTCCTCCAGTGGCGATGATGAAGATAAAATCATAGCTAACCCTGGTATTGACCCTGGATTTACTAATAATACCACCAGCCAAAATATCTTGAGCCAGGCCTTGTGCTAAACCCTTTGCATAGATCACCTCACACAGTAATCACACAAACCTCTGATGTAAGAAGTCTCGTCCCTACTGAAGCATAAAATCCAAGGCCTTGCCAACTGGACCAGAATGGTTCAAGTCCACTGGCCAAGACTTCTTCCCCTTGAACAGTACTTAGGTGGGCACGGCCAACCTTTGCTTCTTTGGATTTCCTGCATTAATGAATTCCACTCTTCTTGGTCCCAATCCAGGTCTTCCCTGTCCCACTCTATTCAGCCAATTCTTTCCCTTCTTTCAAAGTCATTTTTATATTTTTCAAGGGAGCACATGCTTCGTTTAAGAAAATCAAATTCTGGAGCTCCCATTGCGGCTCAGCGGATTGAGAACCCAACATAGTCCATGACAATATAGGTTCAATCCCTGGCCTCACTCGGTGGGTTAAGGAGCTGGTGTTGCCGCAAGCTGCCTGTAGGTTGCAAATGGGGCTCAGATCCCGCATTGCTGCGGCTGTGGTTTAGGCCAGAAGCTGCGGCTCTGATGTGACCCCTAGCCTGGAAACCTCCATGTGCTGCAGGTGCGGCCCTAAAAAGACAAAAAAAAGAAAAGAAAATTAAATTCCACTAAAAGGCTCTTGTCCCACTCTGACCTTTCTCCCCCAGCAGCAGAGTGAGCTAGAGCACATTTCCCTGCTTAAAACCCTTCAGGTCTTTCCCTTTGCTTTCAAAGACCAAACTCCAGGTTGTTCTGTGGCCCAGCCCACCTTCCAGTTTGATCTAGTCCTACTCGCCCTCTTACTACCCAGACTTTACCTCCAGTTCTCCAAACAAGCTTTCCCTGCGTCACGGCATTTGCGCTTATTCTGTCTACCTGGGCTGCTTTGCCACGAGTCCTTTACATGCTTACCTCCTTCTCATCCTTGGGGATGAGGCCCTTCCCCGACCAGAGCACGCTGCTTCCCTCATTTCCCCCATGTTTCTGTTTATCACAGCAACCAATTTATTTATTTGGTTGCACTCACCAAAACTGTAATTGTTTTTGTTGGCTTGTTCACGGTCAGGCTTCCTGTAGCCAGAATGTCAGTCCATGAGGGCTGGGCCCCAGTCTCTGACCCCACTCTACCCCCGGAGTCTAGCCCAGTTCCAGAGACAGAATAGGTGCTCACTGTAAATGTTCATTGATTGAATGTTGAAAGGGCTCTGCAGTGACATCTCAAGGCAGCTTTGCCTCTTACGTTTCCAGATTTTTTGGACCCTCTGCAGTGTATTTGTTGTCCTTTTTTCAATTTACAGTTAGGCCATTGTAATACATTTAGAAGGACTTTACCTGAAAAAAATATCTGAAGGTTGAGGTAAAACACATTGAGCCTATTATTTGAAAATATAAGCGAATATATTGCTTAAAAATAAGTTTATTCTGTTTCCCAAATTCCTGGACACTGTAGTTCAGTCCTACAAATAACCCTGTTAATGAAGGTGCCATTACCCCCATGTTATCAATGAGATGGAGAAAATGATGCTATTGTGACCTCTGGTGCACTTGGGAGCTAGGAAGTCCACAGAGCTCTTCTCAGTTCATTGGTCATATGCATGACATGTGTTCCTTTGCCTCAATATCACACACTTCCAGAACCCTGTTGGGACGGATCTGTGGATTTGGGATGAGATTCCTTTAGAACTTTGTGCTTTTCCCCAGCATTTTATTTTTGGATCTACCAAAAAGTTTAAAGAGTAGTACAATATACACCTACATACACTTAATCTTGACTCACAAGCTGTTAACATTTTGCCACATTTGATTTATCTATTGATCCATCTATATGCCTTTTTCTTTGTTTGTTTGTTTGTTTTGCTGAACCAGTTGAGAAAGAATAAGTTGTGCTGTCATAGCCCCTCATGCTTAAATACTTTAACTTAAGAGTGAGAATATTCTCCTACATATCACTGTTCATCATGCCGCTGAGGAAATTTGTCCTTGTTAGAATATTATCTAATACACCCCAATAATATCCTTTTAGGTGTTCAGTTTTGCTTTGAGCCGGGATTCCGTCAGGTATCACACATTGTACTTGGTGGTTTCATCCTTGGGTCTCCTGGCATCTAACACAGATCCCAGCCTGTACTTGTTTTCCATAATATGGAAATTTTCGAAGAGTCCAGGCCAGTTATGTTATAGAACGCCCCATAATCGAGGTTGGATAGTTATTCTCTCATATCAGCAAGAACAGGAATAGATGAGGATGCACACCCTTCCCAGTATATGACATCAAAATGCAGTAACGTCAATTTGGTTTGGGGACTGTCTATCAGATTTCTCCATTTTTGTCTTTGTTATTAGTAAGTGATCCAGAGGATAAAACTTGGAGAGTCAATATCCTGTTTAGCCTTTTTTTTTCTTTGCTTATATTTTTATTGGATTTTTTATTTGGATTTTTTATTTTAATTTAGTTTTTATCTTACACTGGAGTATAGTTGATTTACAATGTTGTGTTGGTTTCAGGTGTACAGCAAAGTGATTCAGTTATTTATATATATATATATATACACACGCATATATATATATACATACATATACGTATATCTGTTCTTTTTCAGATTCTTCTCCCGTATAGATATTTACATAATATTGAGTAGAGTTCCCTCTGCTATGCTGTAGGTCTTTGTTGATAATCTGTTTTATATAGAGTAGTATGTATTTGTTAATCCCAAACTCCTAATTAATCCTTCTCCCAGCCTTTCCCCTTTGGTAACCATAAGTTTATTTTCAAAGTCTGTGAGTCTGTTTCTGTTTTGTAAATAGTCCTTCATTTTTTTAGATTCCACATATAGGTGATATCATATGATATTTATCTTTCTCTGTCTGACTTACCTCACTTAGCAAATAATCTCTAGGTCCATCTACTTTGCTGCACATGGCATTATTTCATTCGTTTTTATACCTAACATTGCATGGTGTGTATGTACCACGTCTTCTTTATCCATTCCTCTGTTGATGGACATTTAGGTTGCTTCCATGTCTTGGCTTTTGTAAATAGTGCTGCAGTGAACATTGGGGTGCATGCTTTCAAATTATAGTTTTCTCAGGATATATGCGCAGGAGTGGGATTGCTGGATCATATGGTAGTTCTAATTTTAGGTTTTTCTGGAATCTTTATACTGTTCTCCATAGTGTTTGCACCAATTTACATTCCCATTTGCAGTGGAGGATGGTTCCCCTTTCTCCACACCATTTCCACCATTTGATGGCCTTTCTGACTGGTGCAAAGTGATACCTCATTGTAGTTTTGCCTTGCATTTTTCTAACAATTAGTGGTGCTGAACTATCTTTTTTTTTTTTTTTTTTTTGTCTTTTTTGCTATTTCTTGGGCCGCTCCCGCGGCATATGGAGGTTCCCAGGCTAGGGGGTGAATTGGAGCTGTAGCTGCCAGCCTACGCCAGAGCCACAGCAACTCGGGACCCGAGCCGCGTCTGCAACCTACACCACAGCTCACGGCAACGCAGGATCGTTAACCCACTGAGCAAGGGCAGGGACTGAACCCGCAACCTCATGGTTCCTAGTCGGATTCGTTAACCACTGCGCCACGACGGGAACTCCGGTGCTGAACTTTCATGTTCTTTTTGGCCGTCTGTCTGTATTCTTTGGAGAAATGTCTCTTTAAATCTTCTGCTCGTTTTTTAATTCGGTTGATTATACACACACACACACACACACATACATTGAGCTGTATGATCTATTTGTATATTTCGGAGAGTAATCCCTTGTCAGTCATTTCATTTACAAATATTTTCTCCTATTCTGTGAGCTGTCTTTTTGTTTGTGGTTTCCTTTGCTGAGCAATAATAATAATAATAATAATAATAATAATAATAATAATAATATCTTTACAGCTGCACCTGAAGCATATGAAAGTTCCCAGGCTAGGAGACGAATCAGAGCTGCAGCTGCTGGCCTACAACACAGCCACAGCAACACCAGATACAAGCCACATCTGCAACCTACACCATAGTTTGCAGCAACACTGGATGCTTAACCCACTGAGTGGGGCCAGGGATCAAACCCACATCCTCATGGATACTGTGCCAGGCTCTTAACCCACTGAGCCACATGGGGAACTCCTGTGCAAAAAAATTAAGTTTAATTAGGTCCCATTTGTTTAATTTTCATTACTCTAAGAGGTGGATCCAAAAATATATTGCTACAATTTATGTCAAAGTGTGTTCCACCCATGTTTTCCTCTGAGTTTTGTAGTATCCAGTCCTATATTTAGGTCTTTAATCTATTTTGAGTTTATTTTTGTGTATGGTGTTAGAGAGTGTTCTAATTTCATTCTTTTACATGTGGCTGTCCAGTTTTCCCAGCACCACTTATTGAAGCAACTGTCTTCTCCATTGTGTATTCTTTCCTCCTTTGTTGTAAATTAATTGACCATAGACGTGTGGGTTTATTTCTGGGCTTTCTATCCTGTTCCATTGATCTCTACGTCTGTTTTATGCCAATATCATACTGTTTTGATGACTATAATTTTGTTGTATAGTCTGAAGTCAGGGAGTCTGATTCCTCCAGCTCTGCTTTCCTTTCTCAGGATTACTTTGGCCATTTGGAGTCTTTTATGTTTCCATACAAATTTAAAAATTTTTGTTCTAGTTCTTTGGAAAATGCCATTAGTGATTTTGTAGGGATTGCATTGAATCTGTAGATTGCCTTGGGCAGTACAGTCATTTTGACAATATTGATTATTCCAATCCAAGAGCATGATATGCCTTTCCATCTGTTTGTGTCATCTTTGATTTCTTTCATCAACATCTTATAGTTTTTGATATACAGGTCTTTTTAGTCTCCTTGTGTAAATTTATTCCTAGGTACTTTATTCTTTTTGATGCGATGGTAAATGGGATTTTGCAACCAGTGACTGTTTTATTTCTTCCTTTCCAATTTGGATTCTTTTTATTTCATTTTCTTCTCTGATTGCTGTAACTAGGACTTCCAAAACCATATTGAATAAAAGTAGTGAGAGTGGACATCCTTGTCTTGTTCCTGATCTTAGAGGAAATGATTTCAGCTTTTCATCATTGAGTAAGATGTTAGCTGTGGGTTTATCATATATGGCCTTTAGTATGTTGAAGTCTGGTCCCTCTATGCCCACTTTCTGGAGAGTTTGTGTCATAAATGATGTTGAATTTTGTTAAAATCTTTTTCTGCATATATTGAGATGATCATGTGGTTTTTATTCAATTTTTTTAATGTGGTGTATCATACTGATTGATTTTTGGATATTGAAATATCCTTGCATCCCTGGGATAAATCCCTCTTGATCATGGTACATAATCCTTTTAATGTATTGTTGGATTCAGTTTATCAGTATTTGGTTGAGGTTTTTTGCATCTATGTTCATCAGTGATATTGGCCTGTGATTGTTTTTTTATGCTGGTATCTTTGTCTGGTTTTGGTATCAGGGAAATGGTGGCCTCCTAGAATGAGTTTGGGACTGTTCCTTCCTCTGCAATTTGGGGGAATAGTTTGAGAAGGATACGTATTAAGTCTCCTCTGATTGGTGGAATTCACCTGTGAAGCCATCTGGTCCTGGACTTTTGTTTGTTGGAAGTTTTTAAATTACAGTTTTCATTTTAGTACTTGTGACTGGTTTGTTCATATTTTCTATTTCTTCCTGGATTAGTCTTGGAATATTGTGCCTTTCTAATAATGTGTCCATTTCTTCTAGATTGTCCATTTTATTGGCATATAGTTACTTTTAGTAGTCTCTTGTGATCCTTTGAATTTCTGTGGTGTCAGTTGTAACTTCTCCTTTTTCATTTCTAATTTTATTGATTTGAGCCCTCTCCCTTTTTTCCAATGAGTCTGGCTAAAGGTTTTTCAATTTTATCTTTTCAAAGAACCAGCTTTTAGCATTATTGATTTTTTTCTCTTGTTTTCTTCACCTCTATTTCATTTACTTCTGCTCTAATCTTTATGACTTCTGTCCTTCTGCTAACTTTGGGTTTTGTTTGTTCTCCTTTCTCTGGTTGCTTTAGGTGTAAAGTTAGGTTATTTATTTGAGATTTTTCTTATTTCCTGAGGTAAGATTGTATTGCTTCAAACTTCCCTCTACAACTACTTTTGCTGTGTTCCACAGGTTTTGGATAGTCGTGTTTTATTTTCATTTGACTCTTTTTTTATTTCCTCTTTGCTTTCTTCAGTGATCCATTGGTTGTTTTTTAACATATTGTTTAGCCTCCACATGCTTATGTGTTGTTGGCTTTTTTTATGTTTTTTTCTTGTAGTCAATTCTAATCTCATAGTGTTGTGGTTGTAAGAGAAGCTTGATGTGATTTCAGTTTTCTTAAATATACTGAGGGTTTCTTTGTGATTTATCCTGGAAAATGTTCCATGTGCACTTGAGAAGAATGTGTGTTCTGCTGCTTTCAGATGGAATGTTCTAAAATATCAATTAAGTCCATGTGTCATTTAAGACCTGTGTTTCCTTATTGATATTCTCTCTGCATGATTTGTCCATTGCTGTAAGTGGACTGTTAAAGACCCCATTATTTTTGTGTCATTATCAGTTTCTCCTTTTATGATTGTTAGCATCTGTCTTATATATTGAGGTCCTCCTATGTTAGGTGCATATATATTTAGTTGTTATATCTTCTTCTTGGATTGATCCCTTGATCATTATGAAGTTTCCTTCCTTTCTCTTATAACAGCCTTTATTTTAAAGTCTGTTTTGTCTCATATGCGTATTGCTACTCCAGCTTTCTTTTGATTTCTGTTTGCATGAAATACCTTTTCCCATCCTCTGCTTTCAGCCTGTATGTGTCCCTAGATCTGAAGTGAGTCACTTGTAGACAGCATATATATGGGTCTTATTTTTGTATCCATTCATCCAGTCTGTGTCTTTTGGTTGGAGAATTTGATTCTTTTACATTTAAGGTAAGTATCGATATGTGTGTTCTTAATGCCATTTTGTTAATTCTTTTGGATTTGTTTTTCTAGGTCTTTTTTCTTCCCTTCCTCTTTTATTTTCTTCTCTTGTGATTTTATAACTATCTTTAGTGTTGTGTTTACTTTTTGTGTGTGTATCTATTATAGATTTTTGGTTTGTAGTTAACAGGAGGTTTTGATATAGCAGTCTACATATATATACTAGATTGTTTTAAGTTGCTAGTCTCTTAATTTCAAATGCATTTCCAATATCTTACATTTATACTCTTCTCACAGTTGCTGGCTTTGATATCATATTTGTCTACATATGATTTCCTACCTTTACTGCGTTTGTCTATACCAGTGAGCTTTCCCACTCATAATGTTCTTGTTTCTAGATGTGACCTTTTCTTTTCTACCTAGAAAAGTTCCTTTAGACTTTGTTGTAAAGCTGGTTTGGTGGTACTGAATTCTCTTAACTTTTGCTTGTCTGTAAAGTTTTTTATTTCTCCATTGAATCCGAATGAGACCCTTGATGGGTAGAGTATCTTGGGTTATAGGTTTCTCCCTTTCATCACTTTACCTTTTTTTTTAGGGCCGCATCCACGGCATATGGAGGTTCCCAGGCTAGTGGTCAAATTGGAGCTACAGCTGATGAGCTACACCAAAGCCACAGCAACGCCAGATCCAAGCCACATCTATGACCTACACCACAACTCACTGAAATGCTGGATCCTTAACCCACTGAGCAAGGCCAGGGATCGAACCCACATCCTCATGGTTACTAGTCAGGCTTGTTACCACCGAGCCACAACAAGAACGTTCCCTTTCTTGTTTTTAATATTTTCTCTTTGTCTTTAATTTTTGCCATTTTGATTACTACATCTTGGCATGTTCCTCCTTGGGTTATTTTATCCTGTATGGGACTCCTTGTGCTTCCTGGATTTGAGTGTTTCCTTTCCCATGTTAGGGAAGTTTTCAGCTATTATCTCTTCAGATATTTTCTCAGGCCTTTTCTCTCTCTCTCTTCTCCTTCTGGAACTCCTATATGCACATATTGGTGTGTTTAATGTTGTCCCATTTCTCATTTCTTTTCATTCTTTAATCTATTCCACAGCAGTGATTTCCACCAATCTGTCTTCCAGATCACTTATTCATTCTTCCACCTTATTCTATTGATTCTTTCTAGTGTATTTCCCATTTCTGTTATTGTATTATTTATCTGTTTGTTCTTCAAATCTTCTAGCTCATTGTTAAACATTTCTGGTATCTTCTTTTCTGTGTCTCCATTCTTTTCCCCAGATCTTTGATCAACTTTACTATCATTACTGTGAATTCTTTTTCAAATAGATTGCCTCTCTCCACTTCACCTAGTTGTTCTTTTGGCGTTTTATCTTGTTCCTTGGTCTGGAATATATTTCTCTGCCATCTCGTTTTGTCTTTCTGTGTTTGTGGTCTCTGTTCCTCAGGCTGCAGGATTGAAGTTCCTGTGGCTTCTGGTGTCTACCCCATGGTGGGCAAGGTTGGTCCAGGGTTTTGTGAAGGCTTCCTGATGGGAGGGACTGGTGCCTTCCCACTGGTGGAGCTGGGTCTTGTCCCTCTGGTGGGTAGGGCTGTGGATAGAGACTGCTGTAGGCTCAGGATGATTTTAGGCAGCCTGTCTGCTGATGGGTGGGGCTGGGTTCCTGCCCTGTTGACTCTATGGCCTGAAGCTTCCCAGCCCTGGAGCCTCAGGCTTTTGGGTAGAGACAGGTCTTGGTGCCCAAATAGAGACCTCCAGGAGAGCTCATGCTGATGACTATCCCCTGGGGCCTCCATGACCACACAGTGAGCCATAGCCAACCCCTGTTCCCCCAGGAGATCCTCCAAGAGCCATAGGTAGTTCTGGCCCAGGCTTCTGTGGAGTCACTGCTTTGTCCTGGGTCCCACTGCACATGAAACCTTGTGTGCACCCTCCAAAAGTGGGGTCTCTATTTCTCTCAGAACTGTGATGCTCCTGCAACTCAAGCCCCACTGGCCTTGAATGCTAAATTCTCTGGGATCTCTTCCTCCTGATGCTAGACCCCCAGGCTGGGGATACTGATGTGGGGCTCAGAACCCTCACTCTGCAAGAGAACCTCTGTGATATAATTATTTTCCAGTTTGTAGGTCACCCACCCAGTGGGTATAGGATTTGATTGTTGTCACAAAAGCACCCCTCCTACTGTCTTGCTGTGGCTTTGTGTCTTTGGATGTAGAATATCTTTTTTTTTTTCCCTCTTTTTTTCCTCTTTTTTTTGGTAGGTTCCAGGCATTTTTGGTCAGTGGTTATTCAGCATTATTTGTGATTTTGGTATTTTCGTGAGAAGAGATGAGCTGAAGTCCTTCTGCTCCACCATGTTGCCGAGCCCTCTCCTCAGCCTTTCCCTCAATGGCTTTAGCATTCATTGATGGCTGTTCCATGAATCAATTTAGTGGACTAAAAAGTGGTCACTTTGTAGTTGCAGATTCCTTCTCCCTTAAATGGTCTTCTGTAAAAAGCACCTTCCCCTTCTCCCTACACTCCTTTTTCATTTACTGTGGATTTGGGACTTTTAAAAATACCATGTGCAGTAATGCGTTTTTGTCATTATTTATGATCATGTTGTTCAGAATGTGGCCAACAGGACCTCTCTTCGGGCTGGCTTCTTTAACTTTTTGACATGTCCCTGTCCATTTTTAAGTATCTCTTACTTTCTTGTAAAAAATATTCGAGGTTCACCTTGTAAATTTCCTTGCCATGATCCTAGAATCAGCCTTTTCTCCAAAAAATTTCTAATTTCTTTTAGTAGGGAGTGGGGAATAGTATTTAGAAACTAAGATCTGAGTGCTAAGTATGTTCACTGCTACTGGGGTAGGCATCAGTTATTATTGCTTCTAGGCTCTTTCTGACAAGAGCTAAAAAGTTACATAATTTTTTAAAAATACAAGTTTAGGAGTTCCTGACTTGGTGCGGCAGAAGCTAATCCAACTAGGAATCATGAGGTTGCAGGTTCGATCCCTGGCCTCACTCAATGGGTTAGGGATCTGGTGTTGCCATGAGCTATGGTGTAGGTTGCAGACATGGCTCAGATCCTGTGTTGCTGTGGCTGTGGTGTAGGCTGGCAGCTACAGCTCCAATTCGACCCCTAGCCTGAGAACCTGTGTGTGCCACGAGTGTGGCCCTAAAAAGCAAAAAAAAAAAAAAAAAAAAAAAAAAAATACAAGTTCATACTGATACCTCAGTTTCCACTCCAAAAGAATTCTTCCTCTCCTCCTATTCCATAACTGATTCTCTTCTCTCACAATAAGAATCCTTCTCTTATTCTCAACATGACTATATTTATACATTTGGTCATCCTACATTACATACAAAATGGTTTCTTTTAAAGACATTACTACGGTAAACCAATATCACAACAAACTTACCAAGTTTAATATTACTTTGCAATTCTTTTCCTAGAGTAAATCTCCATGAGAACACACAGTATTCACATGAATATTTTTTCAAGTGGTTAGATCAATTTGAAATACAGTTTCATGACTGTGACTAGCATCCATGAGGACGCAGGTTCGATCCCTGGCCTTGCTCAGTGGGTTAAGGATCCAGCATTGTCATGCGCTGTGGTGTAGGCCAGTGGCTGCGGCTCCAATTTGACCCCTAGCCTGGGAACCTCCATATGCTGTGGGTGTGGCCCTAAAGACAAAAAAAAATTTTAACATAAATGAAATACTTTCATCATTTAATATAGGTTCATTGTTTAAGGGAAAAAACTGAAATACATCTTCTTAATATGTAAAACTTGAGGTCCAGAGAGAACAGAGGACCTTTGGAAATAGAGTTACCACAGGTCCTCACAGGATTCTTGATTGATAGCCCAGTAACTAGTCAACAAGTCTCCGCCCAGACCCTACCTGCCAAAATTGGACTTCATCTTCCCAAGTCAGAAAGGAATAAAGTTCAGAACAGTTCAGCTGACTTTTTCCTTCTTGCAGAGCACTTACGGAGTTCTGTGATTGATCGAAAAGACTTAATAATCAAAAGGATCAAGCCCAAGCCCCAGCAAGGAGATGACATCACAGTGGTGGACGTGGAGAAGCAGATCGAGGCCTTCCGCGGCCGCCTGGTCCAGATGCTGGGGGAGCCACTCGTCCCACAGCTCCAAGACAAAGTGCACTTGTTGAAGCTCCTGCTTTTCTATGCTGCGGACCTGAACCCTGACACGGAGCCCTCCGCAAAGGCCTGGAGCAGCCCCTGAGGTCCCTCTAGGCACTGAACACCAAGAATACCTCCTGAACTCCACCTCCAACTACTTGGAAGTTCTATAAGTATAAAAAGTAGTTTGAAATCTTATAGGACCAAACCCTATCTTATTTATCTGCAGGCTATAACTTTCTAACTCTTTACAAATTTTTTTTAATAATCCTATCCTAGCCTGTTCTCAGATACGGCTTAAATATATATGGTGTATATATATTTTTTAATAAATTATTTATCTATACTTTTTCTGAAACAGGTAATACTATATGCACTATATGTTTAACATTTCCATTCGAGCTGTGAAAAAAGAATCCCTGTGTTGAACAACTTCGAGACATCAATGTTATGTCATTCAAGGTACTGACAAACCTATTTGGAAGGAGAAAGACATTCATTTCTCCCTAATGGAACCCAGACATCCTATATTGGACCTGTTATATTGCCTATGAATTTGACGTTGTGGCCAGTCTCTTCAGATCTGATGTAATGGGGGGAGTGGGGCAGAAACAAAAGGATGGGTATGTTACAAAAATTTGATGTTAAAAGGATACAATAAAAAGGCAACGGTTTTTTCAAAATACTAAGTTTATCACGCTTTGGTTCCATAACTGTGAGAAGGCAGAATGGAATTAACTGCTCTTAACAGGACAAAAAAACTGCCATCCACATTTGAGAAAGTAGTCAGGCTTTTTATTGTCAAAATAAGAAATACAAGCATAACAGAAGACACAAATAAATTAATTGTTCTGATCATTTCAGACTCCAGGTCTCTGTGGAAGGTCAGCTCAGCTCCTTGTCTAGATGCAACACTGTCCAAAGCAAAAGACAGCAGAAATCTGAAACAGTTTTCAAGACAGTGGTTGAACATGTACACAGTGAGAAGTGAAAAGGTGGTTCCCTAGTTCCTTTCCTCAGTAAGGTACATGTTTGTCTATAAAGGTATGAGGCTCGTTTGGTGGGGTGTGTCGGGGGGGGGGCAGTGATTAATTCTTCCACCTCCCAGGGAAAAAGAAAAAAAAGTTCAGGCCTTGGCCTAAACGATAAAAATCAAAATAGGGCAATGCTAGTTTCACGGGAACCTCAAGACTATCCTCCAACTGCAGTTGCTGCCTTCTTTAAGAAAGTTTTTTTTATAATGATTTTTATTTTTTGCATTACAGCTGGTTTACAGTGTTCTGTCAATTTTCTACTGTACGGCAAGGTGACCCAGTTACACATACATGTATACATTCTTTTTTCTCACATTATCATGCTCCATCATAGGTGACTAGATATAGATCCCAGTGCTACACAGCAAGATCTCATTGCTTATCTATTCCAAAGGCAAGTTTGCTTCCAAAGGCAATAGTTTGCAGAAAGTTTAATACCCATCTATCTATTACCAAACCAGTAGACTGAATTTTCTCCCTTAGGAAGTCTTCGACCAAATGAGTTAAACTAATCTCACCTTAAAGTGCAACAAAGGATACAGGACTAGTGTTTTGTTCAGTGACACATAAAAGAGAAGCATCCCTCCAATAGCACTGGCCTAAGAGCTACTGCACTAGGTACTGGCCACAGAACCACGTGATCCTCAGCATCTTCCTAAAAGCACAGACTCCAGTTTCAGCTCAGAAAAGAGGATCCCTGCCAAGTCTCCCTCTTAAGTGTACCCAGACCTCAACAGATCTCGGGTCCCCCTCACTAGCAAGGCTGGAGCACATGGTGCCAGCACAGCCAGGAAGACCAAAGTTGTCTACCCTAGTCAGTGAAGGCCCCCATGTGTCCATGCTCACATGGAGCATGGCAAAGGAATCAAGAAGCCTTGGTTTTGGACCAACACAAACATCATTTGTTCTGTGTATATAAAGGATACCAAAAATAAGTAATGAGGTCCCCGTACACCTACTGACATTATTTTGTCTACACTAAAGCGATACGAGATGGCTTCTTCCACACAAGGACAAGCTTTGCACACTGTTTCTCAAAGACGGATTATGTCTCCAGCTCCAGCCTCCATTTGAGAGATTTTTAAAAAGACAAAACAAAACCTTTCCTATGTCAGAGCCAAGGTAAAGGGAGCAGGGCACAAGACACGCTCTAGCCAGAGTCCCTGGAACAGATGGCTCTAGAAGCCAGTGGGCGTGAGAACATTCAAGTCCCGGGGTTTGAGATTGTGGGTCCGAGGCAGCTGTTTCTTCCCTTCTATCACTGGGATGTCCATCTTGGGCGGCTGGAATGTTGCTGGGTCCTCAGCCATTCGGGTGGCCTGCACACGAATCAGTTCCATTGGAGAAGGTTTCTGGGCTCCTCTGTACACCTGAGTGGCAAAACTTCCTGCAGAAGGAAGCCACAGAGCAAATGACTGCAAAATCAGCAGGCAGCTCACAGCACACATGGTGAAATGCCCACCACACCGCCTTCTTTTGTGGGAAAGCGCTGCCTTACCTGAATCCGACTTCTGGAGGGATCTTGGTGCAAAGAGACCCCACTTATCTGCTGAGCTTCTGTCTTTATCCCCGCTTCCAGAATCCATGGCGCTGAGATTGGGACCAGGTAAGGCTATGGAAGAACCAGAAGTGAACCAGCCTCTGGAAGAGAAAGAATAAAACATATGCTCATCACATATCTTCTTGGAAGCCACAGGCTGTCCTCAGGTGTTGGATGGGGCGCTAGCTTTTCTTTGGCAGGAAGGACTCACCGGGACTTCTGCTTTGGGGAAGAGTGAGGGCTGCTGCTCGGGGTGGACTGGGTGGAGGCCGGCTGCTTCTCCTCTCTCGTTATCTCTCCACTCTGCAGCTTTAGTTTCTGTTCAGATGGGTAAGATGAGAGGCTTTTTAAAAATCAGCAAATACAAAACAGCAAGTTTGGGTATAAACAATCTGGTTTACACTAGCTTCATGCAAAAAAACAAAAACAAAAAACATTAACAGGTGGAATAATTATGCATTACAGGACAGACATTCCTTTTTTGTCCTACTACACCATGTTCCATTTTAAAAAAATTCATTCTAAAACATATTTCAACCATCTCTCTACTAAGCCCACACCAGAGCTTTGGATTTTCGCACACGGACCAGCCAGTAAGCGAGCAGGCCGGCACCCCAGCTGCAGCTTCCTCACTGCCTCTCCTACTGCGCAACCCTGCCACTCCCCGTCCCTCAGGGCCGACTCTGGCCCTCTCATCCAGCTAAATGCTCCCTGTGTGCAGTCTTTCCCTCCCAAACCAGTCATGCTGGGCCCCGCAGCACTGCAAACAGACATCAGACACGCAGACCAGCAGTCCAGCTGGGGCGACAAGCCCACTTCTCGCTGCTCCCAGGCCAGGGCTCCCACACACTCTGTGCTTGTGTCTAGAATGCCAGCGCTTAGCCAAGGCTACACTTCAAATAACCACATCCGAATGTTCTCAAACACTCAACATATCAAGTTCGGTGAGCTGGCATTCCAGCCATCCTCACATTCTACTCATGTGGCCAAGATGCAGAGGATGGGCCACATTCAATGCCACCCTTACACAGGGTGAGTTGTGCAACTGGAATTCAGGCTGATACTTGCCCTGGAAAGTTCTCAAAGGCTGACAGGGCCCCTCCCCACAAGCATCTGTCTTGTCTGAGACCTCAGGCTGGCCACCACCCCAACCCTGACCTCCCACAGCAGTGGTTCTAAGTTCAGTGGGTAGAAGTGGGTAGAAATCATCTGGGGTGCTCATGACAAAATGCAACCACCCCAACCCTGACCTCCCACAGCAGTGGTTCTAAGTTCAGTGGGTAGAAATCATCCGGGGTGCTCATGACAAAATGCAAGCGTCCACAATGGCTCGTACCCCTGCCCACAGGCCACTCACTCCACTGTCCCCCCTCCCATGTACGGTGTACACAATCCTCCTTACGAGCCCCCTCAGAAGCCAGAGTCTCAAGACAACCCTGGAATCTGGGCAAACAGCACCTCAGGAGACGTGAGTTCAGGTTCTGACTGGTTAAATACATAACCCGGGAGCTCAATTTCTTCATTTATAAAACATGAGCAAGAAGAGTATCTCCATCAAAGAATTAATGCAAAGATGAAGTGACCGTGAGTACTTCCTAAACACCGAAGCACTATTAAGTATAAAGTGATACTCCCTGAAAGAAAGTCAAGTGAAACTATTTTATTCATACAAGTATTTGGTTATCATTAACCTCACTGAAAATTATTCATCTGAGCAAAAACATTCCAATGTGGGTTTTTTTTTTTTTTTTTTTTTTGTCTTTTTGTCTTTTGTTGTTGTTGCTATTTCTTGGGCCGCTCCCGTGGCATATGGAGGTTCCCAGGCTAGGGGTTGAATCGGAGCTGTAGCCACCGGCCTACGCCAGAGCCACAGCAACGCGGGATCCGAGCCGCGTCTGCAACCTACACCACAGCTCACGGCAACGCCGGATCGTTAACCCACTGAGCAAGGGCAGGGACCGAACCCGCAACCTCATGGTTCCTAGTCAGATTCCTTAACCACTGCGCCACGACGGGAACTCCCCAATGTGCTTTTAATATAGAGCATAATTTATTCCTTCCTAGGCAGGGTTACCTCTGTTGCAACTGCCCCCTGCCCCCAACACCCTGCTCTCCCCTCCCCCAGTGTGGATCACTGTGGTGCAGAGACCTGCACTGGCTCTGCTGTCCGTATATCAGGTGCTCCCCATATCACACGCATAAGCTCAGAACCGCATCTCAGCCTCCTCAACAGAACCAGCTGAAACAGCACGCTTCACAGACGGATGAGCAGAAACTATGCGGCCAAGAGCCCTGGAGCTTTCAGCTAGAGCGTGACCACAAGGGAGATTAAACCGGTTCTAAATTCCTCGCCCAAGTCTCTTTCCATCACTCTCCACAGCCCCCAACTAGGTAGGCTGGTAGCTTCCAAATCAGCGCCACACTTTAAGCTATGAATGATGAAGGTTAGGGGTTTCAGTTTTGTTTCTGGGAGGGGGGCCGCTCTTGTGGCATGCAGAAATTCCCAAGCTAGGGATCAAACCTGTGCCACAGCGGTGCCCCCAGCCACTGCAGTGACAATGCTGGATCCTTAACCCACTGCGCTACCAGTCTGGGGTTTGACTTTTTAGGTTTTTTGGCCACACCCACAGCATGTGGAAGTTCCTGGGCCAGGGATTGAACCCACGCCACAAGCAATGACAACGCCAGATCCTTACCCACTGCACCCACAAGAGGACTCCCAATTCTGGGTTTTGTTTTTTGAAAATTCCTAAGAAAACAAGCTTACGTGGAGCGCTTCTGCCACTCGAAGGTAGTTGGTCTCCTCGGTGGTAAGGCCCTTGTGGGGTGTGTAGCCAGCATCTCTCAGCCCTGCCTGTTGCTCAAAACGCTGAATGCTCTCTTGGGTCTGTTCTGGGAACAGAGGAGACGACAGTCATGCCCATCCCCCTCTCCCATCACAATCCAGGGGAGATCAACACACACACACCCACGGTTCTCCCTGGGAGCAAGAAACCAACCCGGCCATCTGGGGAAGAGGATTCTCCCAGACAGGCACCTCAGCAGGAATTCTGAAGCTCACACAAAGCTTCTGTAAGCAGGAGAAGCCTTCCCTCACACCAAGCTAAAGAGCAGGTTACACCTGAAGGGGCAGCCGGATGACCTCCAAGGCAACACTCCTCACCTGCCTCTCGTTTGTGCCCTGGGACATTTTACTTAGAAAAGCAACATGGAGAAGGCAGCTGACATTCAGAAACAAGGCAAGTTCTCTAAATATCAAGTTTCCCCTGAGAGATTTAACCACCCTCGTTAAGACCTTCCCCAAAGAGAAACAGGCCACATTTAGGCTAGATGGCACCAAGGTACCAATTAATCCAAACCAGGGAGAATATATCTGGGGCTAGCCATGGTCTACTGAGCCAACATTTCCCGTGTGTGAATCTGGCCACCACGGTTCTTGGCCTGGCAGGTACCTGGCCCGGCAGACAGACTCAGCTCCCTGTGAGGTCCAGTCTGTCCCGATTATCTCGTCATCGATGTCAGTTATACCCTAGAATGACTGATGGTAGGATTTCTGCTTGATCTGTACCCACATACTACATAATACACCCCTGTGTACAGGAACGTGGCAGCTGTGGACCAAAAGTCCAGACTCCAGATGTCCTTTATGACTTAGCCATTCTCCTTCTAAGGGGCTATTTTATTCCCATCAGAAACAGAAACAAAGGAAAAACACAAAATCACACACACTGTAAAAAGACGTTTTCCAGTCTAACCAGGTGGTCACCTGGAAAATTTAAAAGCAGGAAAGGATTTAATGAATACGGTACAGTAATACCAGAATTTTAAATTCAGTTTTTTAAATTTAAGATTGTAGAACATCAAAAGTTCATGGCAGTATTAACTGAAAAAAAAAAATAGAATGGCTTGTCTATTATATCTACAATTATTTAAAAATATGCGGGAATTCCCATCGTGGCTTAGTGGTTAATGAATCCAACTAGGAACCATGAGGTTGCATGTTCCATCCCTGGCCTCGCTCATTGGGTTAAGGATCCCGCGTTGCTGTGGTATAGGCTGGCGGCTACAGCTCCAATTAGACCTCTAGCCTGGGAACCTCCATCTGCCATGGGTACAGCCCTAGAAAAGACAAAAAAATAATAATAAAAATAAATAAAAATACGCATATGTATGGAAATGACTAAGGTATCTGAATCACCGTATATAGTGATGGGCTAAAATGTTCTATGGTGTTGGTAAACTGTTTTATTTATTTATTTTCTTTTTGCTTTTCAGGGCTGCCCTCACAACAGTCAGATTCATTTCTGTTGCACCACGACGGGAACTCTGGTATACTGTATTTTCAATAAAGAAGTTATATTGTGCTAAAAAAAAACAATGATTAAGCTTCCTAACACTGCCAGAACACTTTCTCAAGCTTTTAAAATACAAGCAGTAGTTGCTGATTCAAATAGTGCATTTATGTGTGAATAAGGAAAAGTCCAAAGAGTTTGGACTTTTGGCTCCAGGGTGAGTTCTGTGAGTTCTGCAGGAAATGTCCAAGATAAACTGATGCCCTCCCAGAGCAAATAAACAAGGGCTTCTGACTTCAAAACGGAGCCAATTAAGAGGAACTTCTAGGTGCTGCGGCTGACAAGCAGAGCTGTCTAACAACTGCTCACTTCCCACAGCAACTAGAAGGGCCTTTCAGAACAAGTCTAGTTAACTTGTTATAAGGGTTTAAAAAAAAAAAAAAATTCAAGGTCTCTTGTTTCCAGTCTTAATCAGGAACACAAATCACACATTTTGTTCTTTTTTTGGCTGCACCTGCAGCATATGCAAGTTCCTGGGCCAGAGACTGAATCCCAGCTGCAGATCCTTTAACCCACGGTGCCGGCAACCCACACCCCTGCAGCAAAAGCAACAAATCACACGTTCTTAAGATTAAAAACACCTGAGGCCCAAAATCTGCCTCAAGGTCCAGGAAAAGGAAAAACTTTGAGCCCCTCAATTAAAAAGTAACCACGGGGCAGGTGGAGCTCCTCGTGCTGTCTCCTTCTCCAGCAGAGCTTGAGTCGCAGCAGCAGCTTCCAGCCCCAGGGGCACTGGTGCCATCTAACTCTCCCCGCCTGCCTCTCCCACCTGTAGAGGGAGAAACAGCCTCCACAGTCAAATAACTTGCCCAAGGCCACACTGACAGAGGTGGGAAAATAAGGCTGTGTCAACAAAGCAGCAGGTGTGCACCTAAATCAACTGAGATGCTTAATTGCTGGCCAATCTTCCACCTAAACAGAGTCAATACTGGTGACTCAGCAGCCAGACTGACCTCTGCGGGGCTTGGTCAGGACAGGCTAAGGCAGGTGGGTTGCAGGATCCCCGCGGCTGGTTACAGGAAATCTAAACCCTCCCCCACTCCCACTTCTCCCTATTTCCAAGGCGCAGAGTGCTTACTTGTGATCAGAGAACTCATGATGACATGGGTAGCTTTAGCCTTCACCACAGGGACCTTGTCCGCACTGTCAGTGGCCGGTGGCAGGGGTACAGCAGGGGAGGAGGCGCTGGCATCCCCTTCCTCCACCTGTTTAAGAGGGGTAAGGAGGCATTGAGCAGGACAAGGGTGTCACGTGATTCAACTCACTCCTTTGGGAATAACGTGATGCATGAGGAAACACACGAAAGGGGGCTGGTCATCCCCACACCATTAGGTTTATATAATCTGCAGCGACAACAATAAGACATTATATGAAGAGCCTGTGTTTATACAAGTGGGAGAGCCAGGATTTGAAGCTGAGCTCTACTCTCTTCCCAGACTACATCTGTCGAATATACAGTCCAGATTACTGTGCCCTCGAATGAGAAGAAACACCTCCCCTAGGCGCTGACCGTACACCTAGCACCGAAACGCTCTCTTGCTTAAGCAATCACTGCATTCACTAAGTGGTTCTCAAACTTTGCCGAGCACCAGACTCCACCAGAGGGCGCGCTAAACAGACTGCTAGGCCCCAGCTCAGAGCCGATTCAGTAGGTCTGGGGTGAGGCTCAAGAATTTTGTTTCTACAAAATTCCCAAGTTATGCTGATGCTGCTTGGTCCACACTTTGAGGACCGTTGCTCCAAGGGTTCAAGGAACAGTCTTTTAAAAAAACCAAAAAGTCTTCGTAGCTCATCTTTAACATGAGAGCTGGAACATGCTGCCTTCTTTAAACTCCTGACACCAGGCACAGACTACGTGGAAGCAGAGAATGGGATTCTGCTTCTCCCAAGGAAATGAGAAGAAAGATGGTCAGAAAGGAGGGGAGCAGAAGTACTGCAATGCTGTATTCCTGATCCAGAACAGGATTTAAACTTCTCAGCCTACTAAGCTGACACCTGAACCTCTGCTTCCTCACTTGGAGGACAGCGGATGGTTGGGATGCGGATGGTTAGGCCAAACGAAAAAATGCCTGTCATGAGTCAGGTTGGGCTCTCCTTAGAGCAGTTGTTCCACACTGTCAGCTGTTCCAGCTGGGGTGCAGCAAAAAAACCAGAAGCCCATTCTTTGCAAGCAGAAGCCTTCATAAAGGAAAAGGGCGTGCCGCCCTTCCAAGCACTATCTGGAGCCTTGTTTATTTTCTGCTCCGGTCCCGGGAGTCTGCTGCTTTGGCAGCACAGCAAGGCTGCCGGGGCCCTTTTCTCCCAGTACTGCCCGTACTTTTTACACAAATTGTTTCCACCTCAACAATTGACTGGGTCAGATCTCAGATTTCGGACACGGTGAACTTCCCCCAGGGCCGTAGGGGCAGCTTCCATAGGAGGGAGCGCCCTGTACTGAGAGCTTAAGGAGGTGGGGGGGGCACACTCATTAGAGAGCAAAGATCAAATGCAGCTCTACCAAGTGAGTAAGCCGGGAGCCAGCAGTCACATCACCTCCACACCCAATACGTGCCGAGCCTCTCAGTCCCCTTTCACTGAATCCCCACACCACCTCCACGACATCAAGTGTTTTCACCTCTCTCGCAGAGATGCAGTGGCTGAGGCATGAAGCCGTGCGCCCAAGCTCACTGCTGCCACACACGCTGTCGGGGGGACTCACACTGAGGACTGTATAGGCAAGTGCTTCCTGGTCCTTGCTGTCAGGACCTGAGCTGTCACATGGCTTGAAATGCAGCAAAATTCTAGCCTCAAGCTAAAAGGATTCATCTGAACTGGGCAGGCCTGTCTTATTCAGGCAACAGGACCACTGTCCTGGCATTCTTGGTGGCTGGGGAGTCAGAAACAAGGCAGACACAGTCCCCGCCATCAGGCAGCACAGACGTCAGGGCCACACCCACAAGCACCCAACTGCACCGCAAGGCTGTGACAGCAGATAAGGTGTGTGCCTGCCTGTGTGTCAGGAGGGCCTTAGGAAGGAGGCAGCTCCCGCAGAGGACAGCAGTGGGAAAGGGCATCTGAGGCAGGAGGAACAGCATGAGGAAGATCACAGGAAAGAGCCAAAGTTTTGGAATCTACTTTATGCCATGTCCTCTGCTAGATACTACAGGTGAGTACAACCCAGACATGGCCCCTGCCCCCAGGAAGCTAATGGGGGGTGACAAAGTAACACAGGAATTACGACAGGGCTCCACAGTACACTGGAGACCTCAAAAGGAGGGGTCAGTCTCCTTGGAAGGATGGAGGAACACCTTCACAGAAGAAATGTTTTGGAGCTAAGACTTAAGGGAGACCATGTGTCAAGCGGATGGAGGAAGATGACAGGATGGGGATCATGAACATTCCAGGCAATTGGAGCAGTGAGAAGCAAAGGCTCAGAGGCATCCAAAATCCTAGTAAGCACCAAGAAATCTTAGGTAACTTGCATGTGTGGGTCACAAGGGATTTGGCTGGCAGTTGGGGGGGTGCAGTGGCACCTGGATCATGCAAAGCCAGACCAAGACAAAAGAGCTTGGATTTAATGCTGTGGAAATGACGGGGGTGGGGGTGGGTAGAGGAGATGGGGGAGGTGTCTCAGGTAGGAGAAAACATGGCCATTCTAGTTTTTTTTTTTTTTTGGTCTTTTTGCCATTTCTTGGGCCACTCCTGTGGCATATGGAGGTTCCCAGGCTAGGGGTCGAATCGGAGCTGTAGCCACCGGCCTACGCCAGAGCCACAGCAACGCGGGATCCGAGCCGCGTCTGCAACCTACACCACAGCTCACGGCAACACCGGATCGTCAACCCACTGAGCAAGGCCAGGAGGGATCGAACCCGCAACCTCATGGTTCCTAGTCGGATTCGTTAACCACTGCACCACGACGGGAACTCCCTCTAGTTTTGAATTAAAAAGGCCAGCCCACCAACTCCACGGAAAACATAACATAAACAGGGATTGGTAGCTGCCCGATTCGATGGGTTCCGGGAGCCACTGGCAGCTTCTGGAACAGGGGGAGGAGAATGAAGGGGACGGGCCTGCCAGCAGCAGTCAGCAGGGTCAAATACCTTGGCGAGGTGCTGATACTTGCGCTCTGGAATCACTGGCTTCCAGGGGATGCTGCCCATGTCCGATGGAGGAGGAGTCATGGGCGCAGGGTCCTCGAGGGCATCATCATAGCTGAATGCCCGGCGGTACATCCCGATGGGCAGGGACATCTTGCCTAGAGGCCCACTAGGCTCAAGAGCTAGGAACAGAGACACCTGTCAGGGTGGGCTCAGCAGCTGAACATCCCAGTAGCTTTAAATTAATCTGTAAACAGGAAAGCTCTGAACACTTATTCTGGGAGGGAGGGTTCTGGAGAAGCTAAGCCAGTTAGGGAAAGGATGAATAGTCCTAATGCCTTCCTTCTCTACCTGACACTTGGGATTCTCCCCTTAACCCGCTCAGCAGCCCTAATCCATGTTTACGGATTAGGAAAACCAAAGTTCAATTTCAATTTACCTGTGACATCACACAACTTCAAAGTTCAGTAAGGAATCAAAACCCAAACTTCTCCAGTTTCAGAGCTTGTGTTCTTTAGGCCACAGAAGTCACCCCCCATGACAATCCCAAGTTTCCGTGTCTCAGGCAAGACTGAGGATATAAATAAAGTCTTGTTCCCATTTTATAGATGAGGAAATGAAGGCCCAGAGGTGGCAAAGCCTGTCTTTCCTACCTCACTTAAAACAAAAGCACTATCCATGAAAAGATGCTCAACATCACTAATTACTAGAGAAATGCAAAGAAACTACACCAGTCAGAATGGCCATCATTCAAAAGTCTACAAGTAACAAATGCTAGAGGGGGAACCCTCCTATGCTGTTGGTAGGAATGTAAATTGGTACGACCATTATGGAAAACATGCCCGATCCTCATAAAACTAAAAATAGAATTACTATATGATCCAGCAATCCCACTTCTGGGAATATATCTAAACGAAACTGTAATTCAAAAAGATACGCACCCCTATGTTCATAGCAGCACTATTCACAATAGCCAAGACATGGAAGCAACCTAAATGTCCACTGACAGATGAATGGATTAGGAAGATGTAGTACATATATATATACAATGAAATATTACTTAGCCATAAAAAAGAATGAAATAATGCCATCCACAGCAGTATGGATGTAACTAGAGATTATCATGAAATAAGTCAGAAAGAGAAAGACAAATACATATGATGTCACTTACATGTTGAATCTAAAATATGGCACAAATGAACCTATCTACAAAACAGAAACAGATCCACAGACACAGAGAACAGATTTGTGGTTGCCAAGGGGGAGAGGGGAAGGAGTGGGATTTACTGGGTATTTGGGGTTAGTCGATGCACAACTATTACGTTTAGAATGGATAAACAGGAGTTCCCATCATGGCTCAGTGCAAATGAATCTGACTAGAATCCATGAGGATGCAGGTTCAATCCCTGGCCTCTCTCAATGGGTTAAGGATCTGGCATTGCCACGTAGGTTGCAGACATGGCTCGGATCTGGCATTACTGTAGCTATGTCCACCTACGCCATAGCTACAGCTCCAATTCAACGCCTAGCCTGGGAACCTCCATGTGCTGCGGGTGTGGCCCTAAAAAGACCAAAAAAAAAAAAAAAAAAAAAATGAACAAACAACAAGGTCCTACTGCAGAGCACAAAGAATAATATCCAGTCTCCTGGGACAGACTATGATGGAAAAGTACAAAAAAAGTGTATATACATGTATAACTGAGTCACTTTCCTGTACAGCAGAAATTGGTACAACACAGTAAATCAACTATAATTTAAAAATTTTTAAAAGACAAAGAAAACAAGAGCACTATGACAAGAAATATGTAAAACAATATGCTGCCCAGCGGCATCACTAGTTTCAAGTGTTCTACATGACTAAATAGCAGAGCCAATCTTCATCACACAAACTGCTGACACTCATTCTCACAAAGCACTGCCAGCTGATCCTGCCATTCCTGTCCACCAGAATGGACCGGCAGAATGCCCCAGTGTGACGCAGGTTCCCCACCTCAGGGCACTCTCAGCTCTGCCAGACCAAGGAAGCAAAGTTCACTTTGTTTGTTTGCTGATCCTTTCATAGCAGAACTAATGTCCAGATCCTGCCTCCAGTGTGACATTTTCTTGTTTCTATAATTACACAATCACACCCTCCAAGACATCAACCTGTGTGGTAATAACATCCAAAACCAGCAAAGAGCCCCGTGTAAACAAACAGCAAGGAGACTATGCAGCTACATGACTACATTAATAACAAATACTAACAAATCCACTGAAATAGAGGACTGGTCCTTGCCAAGAGCCAGGGGTGGACAGGGAGGAGCCACTGGAAGGATGAGGAGGGACTTGACTAAAGGGACAAGGTTTCCTTTTTGGGATGAGGGTGATATTCTGGAATTAGACAGTGATGATGACTGCACAACCTCGTGAATATATTAAACATCATTAAACTGTTCACTTTAAATGGCTGGATTTGATGGTATGTGAATTACCTCAACTTAAACATACAAGCGAATAATAATTACCAAGTACCCTTCCTTGCCAGGCACTTACATTTCTCATCTTTCCTAATCCCCATTAAACAGAAAATCTTCCCATTTTCCAGCTCAGCAAATAGGCATGGTTCTTAAGTGACACCGAGCTAGCAAGTGTGAGGTGGGGGCTGGAAGACAGACCTCAAAGCCAGTGTTCACACTCTACATGCAACACCCCCACACTCCCCACTCTACAAGCATTAACGTAATGCAAGCAACCCCATGGCCAGGATGCTTACAGGGAGTTGGTGGTCATCCTGACGACGATGAAAGACAAACCAAAATACAAGGTGATGAAGTGAGAGACTAGAGACGGACCCATACTGGGAGACGAGGGAGACTCAGTTACTCCACTCAACTGGGAGCAATTTCAAAAATATGTTAAGGACTCCTCCCCACAGCCAGCCCAATAGCCTTCCTAACAATAATAAAGCCAGCTGGTATTTACTAGGAAATACAGTCCTACAATTAGAGACCAAAAAATTTTCTGGACAGTATTTCCCTATTCATCATTAACTTTTACCTCACATTTTCATGAATTTTATGTTTGATCTTCACAGCAACCCTGAGAGATGGACACTATATCTATACTTCACTGAGAATCAAAACTTGAATGATTTGATTTTTTAAACTGAAATGTTAAATGTTTAAATCTTTTTAAAAAGATCTTAAAACTCACTGGCCCTTTCCACTAACAGTCCAAGGAGGGATTTCCCTAAACCAGAAATTAACACCTATCTAGACCCAGGACTCACTAAATGCTGCAATGAGCATTTTCATGACTAAATTCAATTTGCCTGGAAACTTTTCCCCAGACTTTCATTCCTCCTGCCGTCCTACCAGCTCCTCACAAAAAAAAAAAAAAAGGGGGGGGGGGAGTTTAATCCTTTCGCTACAAGAACTACACAACTTATTCTGACTATTTATTTGATACATAGGAAAGTGACAAATCTGTCACACCCTTAAATGAAATGACTGTTCTTTCAAGTTAGGTTTTGGGTTCACACCTGGGCTGGGTGGTTAATAAGATGATGTTTAAATGATGCCAATCTGTTAAAGTCTAAATACTCTCCTGGTGTCATATTAATATATGGTTCGCAAAAAGTGGTTTCTACCTAGCTTAAAACGTTAAGGGCAAAAGATAACTTTACCAAAAAAGAATTAAGTTTACCAGGCACTTCTGGTTGTCTTGAAGCCATTGTAAGACTTGGATCCAGGTGCTTTTCTATACAGAATTCGGAGTTGTGAGTCCCTGCCACCTAATAAAAATAAAGGGCATTTTCTTACAGCGAACACCAAATAGCTCCAATGCTGTTCTTCTGACAGGCACACAGAGTTTTATGGTTTGTTTACAAGGTTGAAACACACATAAAGGAGTGAGGGTGACAAACATGCCAAGGGAGGGGAAAAAAGAAAAAAGTCAAAGGTCTCACCACACCTGTGACTGATCTTAATACCTGTGATAAGACAAAGACACTATACACAGTAAAAAGGTCACCTTACCAAAGTGAAACGATGTGATGGTTATGCTGACAGACAGATATTAAAGAGGAACATTGTCCAGCTGCTGCAAATTAGCCAAGCTGCTCAGGAAGAGTCCATCCATTCCAGAGGTCCTGAGAACAACAACCAGCATTGGCACAGCCCTTCAGATTCTGTCAAACAGCTTCCTGTACTTTCATGTATTTCCCATAACAACCCAGGGAGAGGTATTACACTCACTTTTTCTCAGCCACACCCAAACGATATGGAAGTTCCCAGGGCCAGGAATAAAATCCGAGCCACAGCTGTGACCCACACCACAGCTGTGGCAAGGCTAATCCTTAACCCGCTGTGCCTAGCTGGGGGTCTAATCCATGATGCCACAGACATATTGGATCCTTAACCCACTGTGTCATGGCAGGAACTCCTCATTGTGGTGGTTTTGTTTTTTGCTTTTTAGCACCACAGGTGCAGCATATGGAGGTTCCCAGGCTAGAGGTTGAATTCAAGCTGCAGCTGCCGGCCTATGCCACAGCCACAGGAACACCAGATCTGAGCCCAGTCTGCAACCTACACCGCAGCTTGTGGCAACGCCAGATCTTTAACCCACTGAGCGAGGGACTGAATCCACATCTTCATGGGTACTAGTCAGGTTCATTTCTGCTGAGCCAAAACGGGAACTCCCTCATTTTGTTTTTAAAGTTAGGCTCAGGGTCAAAATAACCTGACCCACAGAAAGGGGCTAGGTACCACAGTGGGTAAATTCATTCTTTGCTGAAACGATGACTGATATTTAAATGAGGAGTTTATACATTTATCTTGTGTTTTAACCCTTGCAATGACCCTGCAAAGCAAGCATTGTTTATCCCCAATTTAAAGAGAAGTAAACTAAAAAAGCAGAAGTGATTTGTCCAAGGTTACAGATAAGTGGCCCATTTATAAGACAGGTATTTCACTCCCATTTTACAGGGGAATTCAAACAAAGCCCTAGGAAAGCCAACTTACTTGCTTTTCAACTTGCTACACTGCCCCGTCTATCCTGACGGAGCTCCAGTCAGAAAATCCGTTAGTTCTTCATCAAAGGGCATCGTAGAAACCAAAGTCTGGCCACCCTCCAGGTTCGGGCAACATTCTGACCCCGAACCTCCCCTTCCACTTCGCGGTGCCAATCTCCCCCCTCCTTCCCCGCAGGGCTCTGACTTCTCCTTCACAAGATACAGGACAATGACACCAGGATGTGAAAGGCCTGGGCTGAGTCAACCGCCTCTTCAACCGGAGAGGCTAAGAAAGACTAAACAGATTAGTCGGGGCCTGGCCCACGCCGAAGGTTCCCCAGGGCAGGGCAAGTAGGAGGCTTCAGACGTGAAGGCGAGGAGCGAGGGTCCAGGACTAGGCTGGCCCGGTGAAGTCGGGGCTAGGCCAAGTGCCGGGGCTGCCTGGGTATCAGAGCGAAACCCACAGGGGACCACAAAAGGCGGGGCGACAGAGGCACGCAGTGGTCTGGCCAAGATCTGAGCCCCGGTAAGGGGAGAAGGGAGAGGGGCCGCGAGGCCCAAGACCCGGACCTCGGTGGAGGGACCAGGGCACGCCCCTCCGTACCTGCAAAAGACAGAGCCCCAGGCCCGGCTCATCTGGTTACCTGTTCTGCCGCCGCCGCGGAGCTGCCTGCGGCCCGAGCTCCGACACTAAAGATGTTCCAAGGACCCACGTTTCTCGAGAGGAAGTGGGGCAGTCGAGACGCAAGCCATGGTGTGAATGGCACTGTGCCCGTGGCGACACCAAAGGCCCCAGGCACTGAGCAGGGAGTGAACTCAGGCTGCGGAACCAGCCCGCAGCCTGATAAAGCCTCCGGAGGTCGCGTCATTTCACGCGATACTTGGCCGGGGTTGGGGGTGAGTCTCGAGGAACGCTGGGAGTTGTAGTCCACAATCGGGAAAGCCCCGTGTCTTAGCTGCACGGCTGGATGGTGGAGCCTCCGCTCTGTGTGTGGAACCCAGCAGCTCCCAAAGTAAAAGCACCCTTTACCAGCACTCTATGCCCGGGTCTGTTTCAGACTGAGGGCAGATGGAGTGACACGACCAAACCCCTTTCACAGAGGGGAAATTGAGGCTCAGAGAGATTCAAAGACACTTTGAAAAGATGTGAAGTGAGCAGAGACCCTCTTCCAGGAACAGCTGAGTTAGGCAGTGTTTACCATTAGCAGAACCCAAAGGGGGAGCAAACCGAACCTGACTCCCCTAGGTAACGTGGTCGTAATATCATTTTCCTTTTACACTAGGAAAGTGACACTTGGAGAGGTGCCAACTCAAATGTCACATCCTGAAGGAAGACTTTTTTCCTAAAGGATTTACAAATATGACAAAGCAACAAAGTTGAGGAAGTAAAGGAATAAATCTGTCCACATTTCTACCCTACGTCCAAATCTTGTGGTCAAGGCACATCTCAAGAGGGCTGTAGGGAGTGGGGTTTGGATTTGACTTTTAGATTTCAGTGTTTGACCATAGGCCAAGCCCACTGGCAAAACTGAGAGGCTTTCCTCATGCACCTTTAAACCTGAGTGCCATCACCAGACCCTTGTTTGAGTGCACTGTTAATTAGAATCTTTTCTAAATTCTGTGATTAGTTTATAAATAGCACAATTACATTGCCCTGTGATTTTGTTGTTGTGTTGTTTCTGTTCAAAGTGTTACTTTGTAAATTTTGAACTTCTAAAATATACTATATAATTTTTACCCTCTGTGAAAGCAAAGCTGACTCTTGCCCTCCTCCATCAAAAGGAAGGCATCCCCATGCTGTACAGCGGAAAAATTAATTTAAAAAAAAAAAAAAAAAAGGAAGGCACATTACATCTCAGTCAGGAGGGGAAGAAAGAGCATTTTTCAACCTGACATAAATCATAAAACAGGATCACTTTGTTTTGTTCTTATCCCCAAATTAATGAAAACTGAAGACTTTCCTGGAAGTTAATGACTCTAAGACTACTTTATCCCTGATTTTTTTTTTCCTTTGTCTTTTTAGGGCCCACCTGCAGCATATGGAAGTTCCCAGGCTAGGGGTCGAGTAGGAGCTGCAGCTGCCGGCCTACGCCCCAGCTCACAGCAACACCAGATCCAAACCACATCTTCGACCTACACTGCAGCTTACCGCAACGAGGGATCCTTAACCCACTGAGCAAGGCCAGGGACTGAACCCACATCCTCATGGATACTAGTAGGGTTCTTAACCCGCTGAACCATAACAGGAACTCCTTATCCCTGACTTTTATAATACTGATGTCTGAAGCTGTGGCGTGACGTTGGCAAATAGTCGCCATGTGAGAAAATTTCTGTTTTCCCCAAAGAGCAGACTAGCTACAAACTTTTTTTTTGTTTGTTTTGTTGCCTTTTTTTAGGGCAGCACACAGGGCATATGGACGTTCCCAGGCTAGGGGTTGAATCAGAGTCGCAGCTGCCAGCCTGCACCACAACCACAACACCAGATCTGAGCCTCGTCTGTGACCTACATCACAGCTCATGGCAATGCCAGATCCTTAACCAATTGAGTGAGGCCAGGAATTGAACGCACATCCTCATGGATACTAGTTGGATTCATTCCCATTGCCATAAATGTTTAACCTTCTCAAGCTTAACAGAGCTTTCTCCGTGAAATGGGTATCATATTTGTTTATTTGGAGAGCTTATTCTTCTAAAGCCTGGACTTCCTTTGGAAACTTCTTTGTAAGTAAACTACATTGGTTGCATAGCTAAGGAGGATTCAGTCAGTCGCAGCTGAATCCATAAGGCTCAAGAAGGGCACCTTCAGAGTTATTTGATCTCAGGCCATTTTTCTCAGCTCCTCCAGTGGACATCTTGCAGCAATAGAGGTTCCCCTCCACTGCCTTTTCTGTGCTTTTTTACTCACTGGTTTTGGTTCTCAGCCAAGCTCACTTCCAGTTCTGTGCACAGCCACTTTATCCCAAGGGTGGCAGCATCATTGGGAAGCTGGTCTTTTTGAACTGTTGGTTCTTATCTGGGGGCAGACAACTGTCAGGGGTGTGTGTATGTGGCTGACCAGGGAATCTGGCTGCCTGTTTTATGTATGTTTACAACATACACTTACCAGGAAACTAATTTTTCTAAATACTTTTGATTCTGAATTTTCTTTTTGCACCTCCTTGGGCATTTCATACTTTAATAAACTTGGAGCCTCAAAAATTGGAGTTCCCGTTGTGGCGCAGTGGTTAACGAATCCGATTAGGAACCATGAGGTTGCAGGTTTGGTCCCTGCCCTTGCTCAGTGGGTTAAGGATCCGGCGTTGCCATGAGCTGTGGTGTAGGTTGCAGACACGGCTTGGATCCCGAGTTGCTGTGGCTCTGGTGTAGGCTGGTATCTACACCTCCGATTGGACCCCTAGCCTGGGAAGCTTCATATGCCGTGGGAGCAGCCCAGGAAATAGCAAAAAGACCAAAAAAAAAAGAAATTGGAGTTGACCAGAAGCTCTCTTGTAACCACCCTGGATGCCCCAAATCATCCTGCATTTCTACTTCATGGAGGAGGAGAGGAGGGTGAGACAAGACTCTGCCCACCCTCCTTCCTCTAGACATCTGTCCTCTCAGGCCAGCCCAAGCCCTCAGAAAGGTCCACTCCCTAGAGGGACCTGCCAACATCCTCACAACCTATCAGCAGACTGATGCTTGGTCACTGGGATGGAAGTAAGTGGGGCATTTGCATTTCTGGGGTCTCTAGACCAGGCATTCTTTTTTTTTTTTTTTTTTTTTTGAGTTTTAGGGCTGCATTTGCAGCATATGAACACTCCCAGGCTAGGAGTTGAATTGGACCTGCAGCTGCCAGCCTACACCACAGCGACAGCAACTCGGGATCTGAGCTGCATCTGCTCACAGCAATGCCGGGTCCTTAACCCACTGAGCAAAGCCAGGGATCAAACCCATGTCCTCATGGATACTAGTCGGGTTCATTACTGCTGAGCCACAATGGGAACTCCTAGACTGGGCATTCTATCTGTAAACCTGCCCCCTATAATTATCATAGATGAGGGGAGGTTAACCAACCCAACTAATATCTATGAGTACGCAGGTTTGATCCCTGGGCTTGCTCAGTGGGTTAAGGACCCAGCATTGCCATAAGCTGCAGTGCAATTCGCAGACACAGCTCGGACCCCGAGTTGGTGTGGCTGTGGTGCAGGCTGGCAGCTACAGCTTCAATTCGACCCCTAGCCTGGGAACCTCCATGTGCTGCCAGTGCAGCCCTAAAAAGACAAAAAATATATATATATACACCATAGATGAGGCATTCCACCTAGCAGGGCTCAGGAATCATCTATTTCCACTGCCCATTCGGTAGCAGAGGAAACTAACACTCTCAAGGGGACTTTAGCAAAGGTACCTCAGCCAGGAGGCAGCAGAGATGAAATTCAAGCCCAGGGCCTTGTGCCCAGCTGGTAGTTTGGCTGCTGGCTGTCCCTGGCCTCAGCAAGAGAGTTGAAGGCACAGTCCCAAGGAAGCAACAACTAGAACACCTCCCTCTAGTGGTGAGGGAGAAAGTTTTCACTGAAGAAATTAAGGATTCTTGGTTAACTGTCAAGAGTGCCCAACAGAGACCAGCTTCTCCCACCTGATATCACAGATGATGCAGCTAAGGTGCAAACAGAAGGAACCCAGACAATTCACATAGCTATCCCAGGGAAGCTGGTTAGCTAGAAAATGTGTTCCTGTATCTTACTTTGTGTCAGGTCCTATGCTTGGTACTCAGAATGCACTGGGGAGGAAGACACATCCCTGGCTATTATGGGCTGAACTGTGTCCTCTCAAAATTCACATGCTGAAGCCCCAAAACCCAGTGCTTCAGAACTTAACATAATTTGTAGATGAGGTCTGTAAAGGGGCAGTTGGGTTAAAATGAAGCTAGTGTCCTTATAAGGAGAGGAAGGAGTTCCCTGGTGGCACAGTGGGTTAAGGATCCAGCACTGTCACTGCTGTGGCCAGGTCACTGCTGTGGCACAGGTTCAATCCCTGGCCCAGGAACTTTTGCATGATGTAGGAGCAGCCAAAGAGAGGGGGGGCAGGAAAGAAGCCCCTGGGTTACACAAGCACAGGGGAAAGGTCACGTAAGGACACAGTGAGAAGTTAGCCATCTGGAAGCCAAGGAGAGAGCCCTCAAACCAAACCCGTTGGCACCTTGATCTTGGACTTCTAGCCTCCAGAACTGTGAGAAAGTAAATTTCTGTTGTTTAAGCCACTCAGCCTGCGGTACTTGCTTCTGGCAACCCTAGCAAACTAACATCAAGAGAAAAACAATGAATAAATGTGAATAATTACAAGTCATGGAGTTGTCTTGTGGGCATGGATTAAGGATCTGGCATTGTCACTACACAGCAGCCGGGGGTCGTGGTGCAGTTTCAACTACTGGCTCAGGAATTTCAACATGCCAAAAAATAATAATAATTATTATTACAAGTCAAGTATAATGAAGCAGTAGTACCAGGAGCTGTGTGATAGATGCACTGACTCTGGAACATCAAGGGAGGGTGCCCAGGGAAATGAGTTATAGAGGCAAAGAAGCGGGTGGAAGAGGGTGCTCCATATGGGGCACCAAGGCAAGTACAAAGGCCCAGATGCAGGAGAAAGCTTGTGTCTGAGGAACAGAGAGGAAGTAGAGCTGGAGGATGGGGAGCAATGAGCAGAATCCTTGGGCTGGCAGAGCCCCCGCCAGGTCAATGTTGATAGTCAAGGTATGGAGTTTGGTCCCCCCCTACCCCCCGCCTGAGAGCCAGGGGGTGAGGGGCATCTGGAGGTGACCATAGTATAAAAAATTCCAAAGTCTGCCTTGGGTGAGTAGGGGAGGGGAGTTAGAAAGTTAGATAGTTGCAGTGGGCTCTGAGGTGATTTTGCTATGCTAGGTTTTACTAGGCTAGGTTGGGGTTTATCTGGATGTTATCTGGCAGTCTGAATACATTTAAATCGATTTGGGAAGAATCATCAGAGAGGGAAGTGTGGAAGAGCCAGGTAAGCGAGGGGTTAAGAGCCCTGAGAAGCAGGAGGGGCACCTGGCATTTGATTAATTTCCTCAGGCCTGCAGGCTTTTCAGGGACCCACAAAAAAACTTTAAGTACTAAAAGTAAAATGATTGACTCCAAAATTTTTTTTAAACTGCAGACTCAGAATTAATATGTCTAATTAAATGTCTGCACAACAGATTATTACATCAACTTCCTTTATGATAATATTTAATTTTCATAAAGATGGCTTTGCATTTGGGTTTTATTTTGTTTTGTTTGACCACATTCTTGGCATGCCTAAGTTCCCAGGCCAGGGATCAAACCCAAGCAGTAACCTGAGCCACAGCAGTGACAATGCCAAGTCCCTAACCACTAGTGGTTTCCTTCCCCTTTGTGCTATCCTTCAGCAAGTTAGGTTTCATTTGTAGGTGTGGACCCCATGTTTGCAATGGGGTCACCCCAGCTCATAAATCATAGCTTCCTCATGTGACGGCCCTCTCTGAAGGAAGGGGGAAAAATACTTCCTGGAGGGCTAGCAGCCTTCTGTCTACATCCCCTGGGCCAGCCAGATGCTCACTGAGCCGGATGCTCATCCCTAAACTAACACTAATCAACCGGAACTAGAAGGCTCCAATTCGCTTGGTTGGTTTTTGTTTTGTTTTGTTTTAAAGCCACACCTGTGGCATATGGAAGGTCCCAGGTTAGGAGTCGAATAAAGCTGCAGCCACCAGCCATAGCAAAGCTGGATCTGAGCCGCATCTGTGACTTACACCACAGCTTGTGGCAAAATCAGATCTTTAACCCACTGATCAAGGCCACATCCTCAGGAACACCATGTAGAGTTCCTGCTGAACTGCAACACGAACTCCCGACTCAATTAGCTTAAAATCATGTCTTCTCCAGAGGCTGGGTATATACCAAATAAAGTTAGGGTTCTGATAGCAAGAAAAACAAAGGAATGGTGTTGGTGGGCCACCAACAATGCCTGCCACAATCATTATTCTCAATTCACAGTTGAATAAACAGGGAGATAATGTGATATGATGAAGCTCACAGACTTAATAAGCAGTCTAGATAAGTCACTTAGAAAGAAAACCTCCAAAATTCTTCATCTTCAACTTCAGCAAATGAAGTCCCCTAAATAAAACCAAAACTCTCCTAGTTTCTCTTATCATTGCAAAGAGCCAGGGCACTGGAAAAGAGGTTGTTGCAGACTCAAGCACTTCAGGCACCATCAGCCCTCAAACTAGGCTTTCCAATGACCTCCTAATTCCCAAGGGTGGGGCTCCAAGAAACTTCCCCATTCGGAAGTCATAAACTCTCACCCTTTGAGATAGTCACAGGACACCCAATACACTTGACTCCTGCTCTTTTGACCCACAACAAACAAAAGGAGAGAGAATCCAATATCACAAAGACTCAATTGCTTCTATTTAAAACAAACACACACACAAACAAGTTGTGGCAGAGCAATTTTCTCACAGTGTGCCCTTGGGAGAAAAAGACTTAAGCATTACACCTTGTAACTGAGATATTTGGTCTATCAGAAAGGACACCAGAACTCTCTTCTGGGAAGGCTCCTGGCAGGTACTGCTGATAAATCCTTGTGCCACCAAAATTCCAAGTAATAGACTCTTGGATTAATGTGACACTCCTAAAGAAAGTACAGAATGCTGGCTGAACCTGCACATCACTTGATAACCCAAGTAAAGATTTTCTAAAAATGAAGCAGACAACATCTTTTTTTTTTTTTTTTTTTTTTTTTTTTTTTTTTGCTTTTTAGGGCCACACCAACTGCATATGGAAGTTCCCAGGCCAGGAGTCAAATCAGAGCTACAACTGCCAGCTTACACCACAGCCACAGCCACGTGGGATCTGAGCTGCATCTGCAACCTATGCCACAGCTCATGGCAACGATGGATCCTTAACCCACTGAAAGAGCCCAGGGATCAAACCCATGACCTCATGATTCCTGGTCGGATTTGTTTCTGCTGTGCCACAACAGGAACTCTGAAGCAGACAACATCTGATGAGACAGTTTTTCCAAGAATATCCGGACAAGGCCTGCTGGAGTTTTGTCGCCAAAACTTTGATGATGTCCTAACACTTCAGATGATCTCCATCTCCACGGATCTCCACAGTGCACAGACCATGTCTATGATCTTGATAACATGGATTTTAGATTTAAAAATGTCTGCATTCTCCCCCCCACTACTCCTTCCTACTTGAATGTGAATTCAATAGATTCCCAGTATGTGCACTTTTCCTCCAACATGAGACACTACGCCCAGCAAAAGGCCTTCCTGATTTAAGGGATAAATAACTGCTAGAAAACCTAACTCTTGATCAGTGATCCTTTCAGAGAAAGATCTTGATCAAAAGGGGAAATGTAATGGAAATGCTGTAAAACTGGGTTGTGATGATCGTTGTACAACTATAAATGCAGTAAAATCCACTGAGTTTAAAAGGGGGGGATGTAAAAAATTAATAAACAGAAAACTTAAATAGAGTTGGGAGACCAGAATGGAGGGGGGGAGCTCTCACACCCTACAACAGCAGAGCCCAACGGGAAGAAAGACCCCTCTTCTTTCCTGGCAAGGATTCAGCTATTAAAAAAACACTCTGTTTGCCTCCCAACTTCTTTTTCTATTAAAATATTCTCTTTCTCTTGTTGTGTGGGAACTTGCATACAGCTCATAATGGTTATAGACCCTGAATTGCAATTCTCTGCTGACCCCAAATAAACCCAGCTTTGCTGGAGGAATATCTGGCAGCCTACTTGTTTTAGGCCAACCCCAGGAAGTTTTCAAAAGTCCTAATGAGACCACAGAACCAGTCCCCCAGACTGAACTTAGTGTTAATAATCTGAACATAAGCCAAGCAAGAATTATCAATGGATGAGAATTGCTGGGGAAGAGGCTATCCATGCAGTCTCAAAGAATCACCTCACTGGAGTTCCTGTCTAGGCGCAGGGGAAACGAACCCGACTAGGAACCACGAGGTTGTGGGTTCGATCCCTGCCCTTGCTCAGTGGGTTAAGGATCCTGCGCTGCCGTGAGCTGTGGTGTAGGTTGCAGGTGAGGCTCGGATCTGGCATTGCTGTGGCTCTGGCGTAGGCGGGCAGCTACAGCTCTGATTAGACCCCTAGCCTGGGAACCTCCATATGCCAAGGGTGAGGCCCTAAAATGACAAAGACAAAGAAAAGAAAAAGAATCACCTCATAGACTATTTATTAATCAGAAGGGGGAAATGATATCTTTAAAATGGAGCAATCTGGAATTCCCATCCTGGCTCAGTGGTTACAAACCCGACTAGTATCCACGAGGATGCGGGTTTAATCCCTGGCCTTGTTCAGTGGGTTAAGGATCTGGCATTGCCATAAGCTGTGGTGTAGGTCGCAGATGCGGCTTGGATCCCACATTGCTGTGGCTGTGATATAGCCTGGCAGCTGCAGCTCCAATTCGACCCCTAGCCTAGGAACTTCCATATGTCATGGGTGCAGCTCTAAAAACAAATTAATAAAATAAAATAAAAAGGAGCAATCTGGTACAACCACCTCAACCAAATGATCAAATTAGCATCATCAATACTAGTACATGCTGATATGTATGTGTCCATGGTTTGACATCCTTAGGACATGTCACCCAAGTAATATTCCTATCCAAAACTCAAATCTAACCATAAGAAAAAATCAGACAAGTCCAAATTATGGGACTCCAAGAGTCTACCAAAATGTCAATGTCATAAAAGACCTCCTTCCCCGCAAAAAAAAGTAGGACTGTTCTGGTTTAAAGTACACTGAAAAAAGGAGTTTCTCTTGTGGCTCAGCTGAAATGAATCTAACTAGTATCCATAAAGATGCAGGTTCAATCCCTGGCATCGCTCAGTGGGTTAAGGATCTGGTGTTGCCGTGAGCTGTGGTATAGGTTACAGATGTAGCTCGGATCTGACATTGCTGTGCTGAGGTGTAGGCCAGTAGCTACAGTTCCAATTCCACCACTAGCCTTGGAACCTCCCTCCATATGCCACAGGAGATGACCCTAAAAAGCAAAAAATAAATAAATAGGTGTTCCTGTTGTGGCACAGTAGAAACAAATCCAATTACTAACCCCGAGGTTGCAAGTTCGATCCCTGGCCTTGCTTAGTGGGTTAAGGATCTGGCATTGCCCTGAGCTGTGGTGTAGGTCACAGATGCAGTCTGGATCCAGTGTTGCTGTGGCTGTGGTATAGGGTGGCAGCTGCAGCTCCAATTTAACCCCTAGCCTGGGAACCTCCATATGCCATGGGTGCGGCCCTCAAAAGCAAAAATAATAATAATGATTATAGTAAATAAATAAGTACACCAAAGAATCATGACAACAAAATACAACATGATAATTGATTGAATCATAAACTTTTCTGTTAAAAATTATAAAGGACATTATTGGAGCAATCAGGGAAATTTGAAATATTGACTGCATATCAGAGGACTGTATTACTTCAGCAGTAAAATTCCTGCACTTTATATTTAGTACGGTGATTATATAGGAGCATGTTCTTGTTAGGAGATACCTTCTGATGAATTTTGAAATGAAATGCCATGACATCTACAACTAATTCTCAAATAATTCGTATGTGTATGTGTGAATATATACATATGAAGAGAGATAAATAGATAAATCAAATGATGCAAAATGTAAACAGCTGGTGAATCTAGATGAAGAATTTCCAAGTGTTTATTAAGCTATACGTAAATTGTTTTCTGTAGGTATGAAATTTTTTTTTAGGAAAAAATCCAAATGCAAGGTGGCTTAGTCAGAACACACTTAGTTGAAGGGAGGGAAACTCAACTCCACCATCTTAGCTCACAGAATCCCTCTTGAATATGTGAAACCAGAGGCTCAAATTTTCTTTTTCTCATCTCTTCATGTTACCTTCATTCTCTCTCAGTGTCTGTAGGGAACATGACTACCGATAGCTCTCAAGCTTTATTTCCACCAAGAAGAGACTATTCCTCAGTTCCAGTCTGAAAACTCCAAAAAGGCCTGGCTAGACTTGAGTCAGTGCTCCTTCTCACCCTGACCAATTACCTGTGGCCAGAAGGACATGATTAATCAGAAAATATTAGCTTCCTTAGGAATCTTATGATTGGGATGGGAGAAGCATCTCCCATAGGAAAAGGGGGAAGGGACAGAAAGAATAGTAGGTGTCAGCACATAGTAGATATAATCAGCACCCACTGAACAAGGATTGATGAATACTTAAGGAGAGAAATTGTGCCAGGTTCTGGAGGTACGGCAGAGACACAGCCCCTGCCCTCATGGTGCCTTCTAACAGAGGAGACAGGCAATAAATTGATACTCATCCAAACTGCTAATTAAACAAATGGGCAAAGGATATGAACAGACACTCAAAGAAGAACACCAAATGATGAATAAACATATACAAATGTGCTCAGTCTCACTTCAAATGGGAAAAAATAAAAACAAATGAAATACAAATAATGATGATACAAACAATAGAACAATACAAATTATCAGAAAATACACATGAAAATAAAGAGATGTAACTTCATTTCCATCAGATTTGCAAAATTTTTCAAGTTTGAGTTTTTCGTTTGTTTTATGCTGCACCCACAGCATATGGAAGTTCTCAGGGCAGGGACTGAATCTGAGCTGTAGCTGCAACCTATGCCACAGCTGTGGCAATGCTAGATCCTTTAACTCACTGTGCCAGGCTAGGGATTGAACCAGTGCCTCTATAGCGACTCAAGCCTCTGCAGCGACTCAAGCCTCTGCATTCGGGTTCCTAACCCACTGCACCACAGTGGGAACTCCCTTTTTTTAATTTTTATAAAAAAATTTTAAGTTTGATAATGCCTTATGTTGGCAAGGATATGGTGAAATAGGAACTCAGTATATTTCTAGAATGGATTATAAGTTAGGACAGCCACTTTGGAAAACAATTCGGTAATATCGAATAAGGTTGAAGACGCACAAATAGAATTGACTAAGCAATTCCATTCTTCAGGATATACTTTAGAAAAGCTCTCACAAATGTGCTCAAGGAGATACATATAAGAACCTTCATTACATCACTGTTTGTAAAAACAACAACCAAAAAAAAAAAAAATTTGATAGTCAGCCCAACCAACAACAGTATAAAAAGTAAATGGTGACATATTCATTCAATGAAATTCTACACAATAGTTAAGAATGAATGAACTAGATCTTCATGTATCAACACAGGTAAATCTCGAAAATGTCACGCTGGATTAAAAAAAAAAAGGCAACAGTGGTATATTACCACTTACATAAATTGTTAAAACACACAAACAACTTTGATATATAATGAAAATATAAAAACTGATCAAAGAAATATTGGGACATGGGGAAGTCATTCTCACTTACACATGAGTTACCTTGAATTTCATGCTAACTAAAACAGCTTGCTTGTGGCCTACCAAACATACTGTACATCTACTTTAATTATTAAAGAAAAGGATGCATTGACAAGAGGTTTAAAAAAAAAAAGTCCATGTTAAAGATTAAATGCTTCCCTCCCTGGGACTCCTCTGACGATAAGACTCCTTGCCCAGGTGCCAAGGCCATACTGACTCACTGTGTATGTGCTGATCTGGCCCTTTAAAACCTTGGAGGAATATATCCCTGACCTGTTTGATGTTCTTTGTTCTGTCAAAATACAAACTATGCTGAAAACTATGCTTCTACAGAGCAGTTCCTCAGAGTAATCTGAGAGGCTATCTTCCAGGCCATAGTCCTCAATTTGGCTCAAATAAAACTCTGCCCTCTTCCTATTATAGATTTTATTTTTTTAGGGCCACACTCGTGGCACATGGAAGTCCCCAGGCTGGGGGTCGAATCGCAGATCAGAGCTGCAGCTGCCAGCCTATGCCATAGCAACACCAGATCTGAGCTGCATCTGCAAGTCATGCTAGCTTGTGGCAACATCAGATCCTTAACCCACTGAGCAAGGCCAGGGATCAAGCCCACATCCTCATGGATGCTAGTCAGGTTCTTATTCCCCTGAGCCACAACAGGAACTCCATATTATAGATTTTTTTATTATTTTTGTCAACAAAACATAAATGGCAATGGTACCCATCACCTTCTAAGCAATGGTCACTTCCTGAGGTAGGAGTAGCATCTCAGTTATGTTTGCATTTTTTTTAGTAAAAAAAAAAGACAAAACAGAAAAACATGGCGAAATATTAACTATCAAGTATTGGAGGTCAATACATGGGTATCTGAACAGGTTTGAAGTATTTAATAATTTTAAAATTTAAAGCCATTGAGCCAATTAATTAGAAAACTATTAACAACTCAAGAGCTTGTCTACGTCTGTGAAACTGAAACAATCCTAAAATCCAACTGAGGATGCATGTGAGAGACTTCAGAGCCAAACCCTTGAGTTTCATTTCTTTTTCAAAAGAAGAGTCCGATAAAGTCAGTGGACCTAAGTTCCAGCAACAGTACAGGGGGATCCAGGATATTTAAAGCATGGTTTTGCAATCACACAGACCTGCTGCATCATATATTCACTACATGATCTTGGGGAAGTCACTTCCTCTCTCCAGGCTTCAGTTTTCTCTTTTTTGAGAAAAGCTGACAAGCTTATGGCAATAAGCTGACAAGGTGGCAGACAGCTCAAGCCAGCCAGGGAAGGTGGCAGATCTGAGAAACTAGCCCTGTGGCTACCAGAAGAGGACGAGGTAAGGATGTGGACAATGGCAGCCCAGAACAGAGGAGGACAGAGCCCTATCAAAGTTTGCAGACAGAAGCTTTCTTCTTCCCCATCTTGCCTTAGCAGAACTTGGCCAGCCCTATAGCTGCCACCATACCCTTGCTGCAGCCTGAGCAGTCACTGGCTAGAAAGGGGTAGCTTAAAGCCTCTGGGTTGAGGGTAGAGAGGGTTAAAAACAACTACAGGGCAGTGAACTGGCTTGTAGCTTAGCCTCTCTTCCACTACTTCTCTTCCCTCTCCTGATACCCTAGGCACTAGGTTATGGCAGCTTTTAGTAAGAGTCTTACCTGGGCAGAGAGAGGAGTAGGCAGATTCTCCAGCAATGCACTTGTCTGCTCAGGAAAGTACGAACCATGGGGTACAGATCCTATACTAAAGAGTCTCCTTCAAAATTCAACAGGAAAAGTTCAAGCTACAGTTGGGCTTTGCCCTCTTCCCCATGCACTCAGTCCTGGCTCCAAAGAAAGAGGAGCTCACAAGGGCAGATAAGAGACAGCAGAGGGACACACACCCAACAAGAGAAAGACAACATACAGGGTGACCTTATCCAGACACAGCAGAGTTAATGGACTAGGCAGGACAGGAAATGAAAATACACATTTTAATCATTATTCTAAAATGGAAAAGAGAGGATTGGGGAAACATGAAGGAGGAACAAGAAGTTGTACAGAAAACCAACTATAGAGCCAGATATGGAAAATGCTGTAGATGGAATAAAGACCTCAAAGGCTGGGGTGAATAAGAGTGGATGTAACCCAAGACCAAATAAGCAAGTATGAAGATCAGGTTAAGAAAATTTTCTAGGAGTTCCCATCGTGGCGCAGAGGTTAACGAATCCGACTAGGAACCATGAGGTTGCGGGTTCGGTCCCTGCCCTTGCTCAGTGGGTTAACGATCCAGCATTGCCGTGAGCTGTGGTGTAGGTCGCAGGCGCGGCTCGGATCCTGCGTTGCTGTGGCTCTGGCTTAGGCTGGGGGCTACAGCTCCGATTGAACCCCTAGCCTGGGAACCTCCATATGCCATGGGAGCGGCCCAAAGAAATAGCAAAAAGACAAAAAAAAAGAAAGAAAGAAAATTTTCTAAAAAAGCATGAAGAAAGCATAGATTTTTTACATAGTGTTCCAGTACACACACACACATATACACACACACGCGCGCGCGTAAAATTTCAAACAGACAAGTAACAAGGACCCGTTGTAGAGCACAGGGAAATCTCAATAGTGTATTGGTCTATATGGGCAAAAAATCTGAAAAGGAATGCATATATGTACAACTATTTTGCTGTACACCTGAAACTAACATAACTTTGTAAGTCAACAATACACCAACAAAAATTTTTAAAAAGAGCATGATTTTATAGGGTAAAGAAAATTTCATGAAAAGGTGTTATTTTTCACTCTATTCTATTCTTACATATTTGCTACCTAGCACATTGATTTCATTATTTACTAATGGTCTTGAACTCGTTGGAAACACAGGACGGGAGTCATGCTTTTACTCTGCATTGCTAAGAATCACTCCATCCCAGAGGAGTGATTTCTTTGAAAAGGGAGTTGGGGAGAAGGCAGTAGGTATGTCCAACCCAGCTGCTTCTAGGCTCTTTTCCTGCCCTGCCCATCTGCAGAGAGAGTGGGTCAGGATGCTCTCTGACTGTGAGGAAGGGCCTGGCCCTGTTAGGTCAGCACGTTTCTGTTCTCACTTCCCTTTCTGACTGTTTGGTAGCTCTGTTACTATTCTTTTTGTTTGTTTGTTTTTGTTTTTGGCTGTTCAGGGCATATAGAAGTTCCCAGGCCAGGGGTTGAATCAGAGCTGCAGCTGCACACACCACAACCACAGCCACAGCAACGTGGGATCCAAGACACATCTGCAACCTACACCACAGCTCACGGCAATGCCAGGTCCTTAACCCACTGAGCAAGGCCAGGGATCAAACCCGTGTCCTCAAGGATACTAGTTGGGTTTGTTACCACTAAGCCACAAGGGGAACTCCACTGTTCATTATGAACAATAAGAATGAGGAGTTCCCGTCCTGGCTCAGCAGAAATGAATCCGACTAGGATCCATGAAGACACAGGTTCAATCCCTGGCCTTGCTCAGTGGGTTAAGGATCCAGTGTAGGTACAGACGCAGTTTGGATCTGACACTGCTGTGGCTGTGGTGTAAGCCAGGGGCTACAGCACCAATTCAACCCCTAGTCTGGGAACCTCTATATGCTGAGGGTGCGACCCTAAAAAGACAAAAAAAAAAAAAAAAGGATAAGAATGATGTTCTTAATATCAGTCCTGCCCTTGCTTGCTGTGTTGTGTCACTGACCTGGTGGGTAGTCCATCTGCTTCAAGGGAAAAGTATTAGCAAGTCTATCTTGGCCCCACATCTAAGCCACTTTCTCCAATCTAGCATTATTGAGGGGAAAAAATGACATTTTTCTCTCCATTTGTCTCCTTTGTCTTACTTCTCCACTAGTTCCAAACTTGGGGAGAAGACACATTCTTTATTAAACTGCTGTTATGGACAGAATACATATGCTAATGCCCTAACTCCTAATGTGGTAGTATTTTAAGGTGGGAGATAACTAAATTTAGATGAGATCAAGAGGATGCCCCCATCATGGGATCAGTGTCCATGTGAGAAGAGGAAGAAAGAGCAGAGCTCTCGCTCTGCCATGTGACGAAACAGTGAAAAGGTGGCTGTCTCTAAGCCACAAAGGTCCTAGCCAGAGTGAATCAGCTGACACTGTCATCTTTGGACTTCCTAGCCAACAGAACTGTGAGAAATAAACTCTGGTTGTTTTTCACCCAGTCTGTGGTATCTTGTTATAACAGCCCAAGGAGACTAAGACATCTGCTAAGATTTAACAGTGTTAAATGGTGCTAGGAGGTCAAACAAGATAAGAACTAAGATGCGGAGTTCCTGGTGTGGCTTAGCGGGTTAAGAATCCAACTAGAGGAGTTCCTGTCATGGCGCAGTGGTGAATGAATCCGACTAGGAACCATGAGGTTGCAGGTTCGATCCCTGGCCTTGCTCAGCGGGTTGAGGATCCAATGTTGCTGTGGGCTGTGGTGTAGGTCCCAGACGTGGCTCTGGAGTAGGCCAGTGGCCACAGCTTTGATTGGACCCCTAGCCTGGGAACCTCCATATGCCGCAGGAGCGGCCCTAAAAAAGGCAGAAAGACAAAAAAAAAAAAAAAAAGAATCCAACTAGAATCCATGAGGACGCAGGTATGATCCCTGGCCTCGTTCAGTGGGTTAAGGATCCCTCATTGCCATAAGCTAGGCATAGATCACAGATTTGGTTCAGCTGTGATCAGACCCCTATCCTGGGAACTTCCACATATCGAAGGTCGGGTCTTGAAAAGGAAGGGGAAAAAAAAAAAAAATATATATATATATATATATATATATACATATATATAACTAAGATACTATCAAAAGACTTACCAACAAGCAGTCTTGTTAGAGATCCTGGTGAGTACAGTTTCTCTGGGTGGGTGAGGCAAGGAATAGGAAAGGCACATTACCTGGAAGTTGGGCTGAAATTCGAAGGAGAGGTAGTAACCAAAGGCAAAGGAAACAGGAAAGATGGGAGCACACCTGTGGGTGACTAGAAAAATGCCCAAGGCCCCCCAGTATATAAGATGGCTTGGGGTGGTTTACAATAAAAATACACCCATTCAACCCACAGCCCCTCACAGGATCCTTCTCTTAAGCACCTCAGGCCCCATTTCTCCTGCTGCTTCTGGTGCGAGGCCTAGAAATTTTGGCAGTCACCAGGGGACACCCAGGACAAGTCAGGTCTAAATAGTGACTCCTGGCCCTGCCTGCTTCATCAGGACGCCAAGAGACCCCAAAAGAGCAAAACCCCCTGAGAGTTAGAAAGCAAACAAAGGAAGGTATACAGCACTAAGAGTCAGGGACCTGGGTTCCAGTCTGACCTCTGCCACTCCATAATAATTCCTCCCGCAAATCTTGAAGGATGCCCAGGAAACACATCGCTTGGGTTTGAATGCAGGCTGCACCAACGCACTATGGTATAACTTGGGCCTCGGTTTCCCCTTCAAAGACTCAATGTTTTAAGGGGTAACCTAGAACAGCTGTGAGATAACCCCTTGGCACACAGCAAGTACTCGCTAGATGCCAATATCACCGCCTCTTGTTCTGCCCAGGCACAGCCTCTCGCTCCACACCACACCTTGCAGAGTGGGCGGGAGGTCCCTGTGCTCCAGCCTGCGCCCCCGCTCCCGCCGCCGGGGCGCGGGCAGCCTGTCGCGACAGCGGTGGTGCATTGTGGGGCTTGTAGTGCGGGGCTGGCTTGGGTGGGTGGGCGCGGCCGCGGCAGTCGCAGCGGGGCCATCTTCGGCAGGCCGGCTGGCTCGGCCTGTGCAGCCGGCTCCCGCGCCCGCGCCCCTCGCCCGGCCCGATGGCGCCGCGGCAGCTGAGCCCCTTGGTGCTGGCGCTGGGCGGCGCGGCAGCCGTGCTCGGCTCGGTACTCTTCATCCTCTGGAAGACCTACTTCGGCCGCGGACGGGAGCGGCGTTGGGACGGAGGCGAGGCCTGGTGGGGCGCGGAGCCCGCCCGCCTTCCGGAGTGGGACGAGTGGGATGTGAGTGCCTGGAGGGGACCTGCGCCTCCGTGCATGCAGCCAAGGGGTGTGACCACCACCTTGCGGGTTGGGGGGATTGACGCCGCAGGCCTCGCGCGGGTGGGCGCTAGAGCGTCCCAGAACCGAGAAACCGACCGGCGTTTGGGGGTAATGTGTGGCGCTATCTTGAGCCGCCATAAGCCTTTGAGCTTCCTCGCTGGCGCCGGAGCGCGAGGGCGCGGCCCCGGAGCGCTGTCGAGCCCGCGCCCGGTCCAGCGCGCGCCTGCTCGGCGCCTGCGCAGTGCGCAAGACTCGGGGGATGTCGGGAAAAGCGACCCCGACCCTTGCCCCCGCCCTCGCTCCCTCCAGCCAGCGTCTCATTCGCTTGTTTCCCGGATTTTGTGGTTCCTGTGGCTGTGGGATGTAGGAATTGTCTGAGGCTCGTGGAGGAGGAGTTTGCTCGAGGCCATTGAGGGAAAGCCAGAAGAACGGGGTTTGGGATTCAGGACTCCATAGACAGCACTTGTCCTTCTGCACCAGAGCGGGCCTGGCTGCCACTTGAGGGCTTGGGGCGGGGGGGCGCTTTGGGCCTTCTGTCTACCCTGGGGAAGGGTCAGGCGGGAGGGTGTCGATCGCAGCCTGACACGTGCCCCACAGCCCGAGGACGAGGAGGACGAGGAGCCTGCGCTGGAGGAGTTGGAGCAGCGTGAGGTGCTGGTGCTGGGGCTGGATGGCTCTGGGAAGAGCACGTTCCTGCGCGTGCTGGCCGGGAAGCCACCGCTGGAAGGCCACATCCCCACCTGGGGCTTCAACTCTGTACGGCTGCCCACGAAGGACTTCGAGGTGGACCTGCTGGAGAGTGAGCAGATCCCCCTCCTCGCCCCCCCCCACCACGCACAAACACCGGCTCCCCATCATGTCAGCTGGACCCAAGCCAGGGATTTTATCCAAAAGCAGGACGCATTCGGTAGAAAATCCTTCCCATGTCTCCCTGGGGCCTAGGATACAGCCCAAACTCTGTATTCTGGCTCACCTATACTGCAGCCTATGTGCCTAACACTGAGATGTAACAGCTAAAGATTCCTGTATGCCAAGGGCTTGACAGACATTATTTTAAAAATCCTCCCAACAATTCCATAAAACCAGACACAGTTATTCTCCTCATTTTATATGTCGTACATGAGGAAACTGAAGCCCAGAAAGTTAAACAATTTATCCAAGCTCACGCAGCTCACCAGTCTGCTAATGCAGATTGTCTGGCTCTAGGCTCTGGATGTTAAGCATCATATATATATATTGCTTATTTCTGAAGGGTGCTTGCTGTTTTCTTATCTTCTGTGCTGTGCACGCACTGTTCCCCTAGTCTGGAAAGCCCTTCTTCTCTTGATAGACTACTGTTCATCCTTCAAGATTTAGGTCAGACCGATATCCTTGTGAAGCCTTTTATAACCTTCAGGCAGGTTAGGAGTTCCTCCTCTGGGCTCCCCTTCTGCTGCAGTGTCCACCACATACCAGACTGTCCCTGACTAAGCCTCTAGGGCACAGATAAATCTGATCCAGGAGTTCCCATTGTGGCTCAGTGGGAAAGAATCCGACCAGTGTTAATGAGGATTAATACTAGTTTGATCCCTGACCTTGGTCAGGGGGTTAACGATCTGGCATTGCCATGAGCTATGTAGGTCACAGACGTGGCTCGGATCCTGAGTTGTTTTAGCTCTGATAACGGCCAGCAGCTGCAGCTCTGATTTGACCCCTAGCCTGGGAACTTCCATATGCTGCAGGTGCAGCCCTAAAAAGAAAAAAAAATCCAATCCAACTCTAGCTCCTGGGGTCCAGCCCCAAGCAGGAACCTGGGAGAGCTTGTCAAGTGAGTGATCAGAGAGGGTCTAAGCAGCCGCCTGCCCACAAGTGTTAGGCTTGGGACCCCAGGAGGGGATAAGAGGGTACTGAGAGGGCAGCAGTACTTAACTCCTGTGTCTGGCCCGTCAGTGGGGAGGAAGGGGTAGACTCCCTGCCAGCCAAAGGACACAGACCATAAAGACCAGGTGAGTTTAGTTAAGTGCTGGGATCAGACTCTGAGGACCTGACTGTTGGCCTGAATGGGCCAAGTTCCTCTGGTCTCTGGGATTTGCCTGCTAGCCTCCCATGGCTGCTTCTTTCCTCCCTGATTGTAGTAGACACTGATATTCACCTGGGATCCAATCCTTTCAGCAAGCTTTCCCTGTCTCTACTGCTTGTGCCGGGGACACAGAAAAACCACCTGGGAGTTCTGCACTTGCAGCCCACTCTGGCTGACAGAGACTACATCCCCCTCTCTCAGGCTTGGAAGAAGGAGTTTGGGGGTTTTGTGGTATCCAGGGGTCTAACTAGTTAACACCCAAAGCTCAATAGGGTCACTCAACTCAGATTCAAACCCAGGACTCCCATTCAAGTCCCACAACCTTTACTTCTGCAGTGGTCTCCTGCCATGCTTGGCCTGGAGCCTGGCTGAGAGGGAGCCTTTTGTGGACCTTCAATCCATGTCATTAGCTAGTTCTGTCAGCTCTACCTGCCAGTAGATTCTGCATCTTGTCTGACAACTTCTCCCCACTTCCACCACTGCCTGATTGGTCCAAGCCACCAACACCTCTCAGTTCTACCACAGTCTCCTTGCTGGTCTTCCTGCTTCCACTTCTGTCCTCAGTGTTAGCCAGCAGTTATCTTTCAGAAACTCAAAGTAGATCATGTATGTCATCCTTGCTCAGGATGCTTCAGGGGCTCTCCACAGCCTCACTATGGCCTTACAGGTCCCGTGTGTCCAGCCCTGACCAGCCTTGCCGGTCGAGGCTTCTTCCTCTCCCCTTCTGGTGGCACCTCAACCACCCTGGCTGCCTTGTTTCTCGAACACATTGATCTTGCTCTGCCCACTGCCTGTGGTGATTTTCTCTGCCTCTTCTCATAACTAGTTCCTTATTATCCCAGACTTAGCTCACATGCCCCCACCTTAGACCACCCTCCCAGAGCACCCAGCCCAAAACCCCTAGCATATACCTAGCCCCTTACTGCCACTTTTGCTTTTTCTGTTTTATTTTCTTCCTTTGCAAAATGTGTTTGTGTGTTATTGCTATGTCGGTCCTGGTCACGGAGAGAGCTCCTTGAGAGCAGGGCCCCTGCCTTCCTTGCTCACCTCTGTATCCCCAGCACCTAGATCAGTGCTTGGCACCTAGTAAGCACTCAGTATATACTTGTTGAGTGCCTGCTATGTGCCAGGCATTGTGCTGAGGGCTTTGAGGGGATCCAGAGGTAAACAGCTCTAACTCTCAAAGAGCTTAGTGTCCACAAGAGCGAGAAGTATAACCAGAAACGCTGGGATGCAGGGTGACCAGTGGGGACTTTGCAGAGGGACAGAGGAACAGGAACGCAACCCAGGTTGGGGGTGCTACTTAGGCAGCCGCTTGGAGGCAGCATTGAGTGTGGTATTTCCAAGGAAGGGAAATGGGGCGACCAGTTGGAACTAGAGAAGCTGAATGGATGATGGCTGTGCATAAGCAGGGCAGGGAGTCTTGGCTGCTGACCACTGAACCAGGAGGAAGCTAGGAATTGGGAGGAGGCAAGGCAGCCCAGGAGAAAGAACCAGAGAGTTTATGAAATAGAGCACATACTATACATCAGCCCTATGAAAGGTACATTGCATATGGAACCCTTGAGGTTTGCTGCAACCTGTTAGGTAAGTTCAGTGAGTAGGAGACTGATGCTCAAAGGTAGTAATCTGTCCAGGTGTCAGACCTAGAGCTAAACCCAGGTCTTCTGGCTCTGGAACCTGTGGACTTTCCCTTGCTTCTGGCCAGTGGAGACTTGGGAAGCTGGAATTGGGGTGGGGTGAACTGTAGGTAGAGAGCCAGGGGCTCAGGGAGGCTCTGAGCTGGCCCCTGGCCTCTCCTCAGTCGGTGGCAGCCAGAATCTGCGCTTCTACTGGAAGGAGTTTGTGAATGAGGTGGACGTGCTGGTGTTCATGGTGGACTCTGCAGACCGGCTGCGGCTGCCCTGGGCCCGACAGGAGCTGCACAAGCTGCTGGACAAGGACCCTGACCTGCCTGTCGTCGTGGTGGCCAACAAGCAGGTGAGGGCCACAGGAGGCTGGCTCAGGCCGGTCGGGCTTGATCAACAAGTGCCTGGGTGGGGGTGGAGAGCACAGTGAGGGATTCAGGCCCAGCCCCGTGACCTGCAGTGCAGGGTGAGATACCGCCCCCCATCTCCGCTGCCTGTGCTGTCTCCTCATTCCTAATCCTCATCTTCTCTCCACCTTCCTCTTTGTTTCCCTGTTATCTGTCATCCTGGAGAAATGAGAAAAATAATTTTTAAGTATCTACTATATCCCCTTGAATAACATTGAATGACATTTCACATTATGTTTCTCTTATTCAACCCACAAGATAATTTCCATTTTACAGATGGGAGGAAATCTGAAGCTAGAGAGATTTTGTACACTTTGAAAAAAATAGTGAAAAACCAGTCAAATAAAACCTGCACCTCTTCCATTGCTATGTCCTTGTGATTTCTGACTCTAGAGATCAGAGAGCTACGGCTGGGAAGCAATAAGAAGCTGAATAGTTAATAACAACTAACACGATAATAATAATTAGTAATCATAGTTGATAATAACTGATATATTTACTGTGTGCTAACACCATGCTAAGCACCTAATAATCATGACCTCTCTCCAGTCCTACAAAAACCACATGATAGGCCTTGCTGTTAGTCCAGAGTCACAGCTGGTATGTGGCAAAGCCAGGACTTGAGCTCAGATCTTCCTCAGAGTGCCTGCTCTTAACCCTCAGCTATAACTCTCCTGGGTGCCAGAAAGCTGCCCTGGGCTCAGCTCCTCTCGGCATCACACAGTTGAGGTGCCTTTTGAAGTCAGGAGAGACTGCCACGGTGTAGAGTCCTGTCACATAGCCTGTGGCCTGTACTCACATTTCCAGCCTGGCTTAGAGAAAGGCTGTGTGTATCAGGACATAGTTGACAGTCATTTATAAATAGGGTAAGCATATGTCCTAGGCCACCTGGGACAGTCCACGTTTATGCCTGTGGCTCTGGTATAACTCTTAATAACACCCACTTTGAATCTCAGAAGTATCCCAGTTTGGACGATTAATCACATCCTCATCCTATACATAAACTACAATTTATAGTGATTTGGAACAACGTCTGAGGCCCTAGGATTCTATGAATTGCTCCAAGAAGAATCATTTTGATCTTGAACTTAAAATGTAACATCACCAGCCATGGTGTGTAGTGGCCTTTTTTTTTTTTTTTTTTTTTCTTCAGATTTCTAGGGGTCTAGGGGAGGTAAGGCCCTTGTCTGGAAGTGACCCAACTGTGAGATCTCTCTGCCACTGAGTTTATTAGGAAACTGAGCTTGGATTCTGATAAATATCATAAACTTGGACATCAAACCAACCTGGGTTTGTAGCCTGGCTCTGCCACTTATCACTGTTTCCTTGATGAGATGACTTCACCTCCCTGACTTGATTTCCTCATCACCTAAGTGTGGACTGTGAGAATGAATAAGATGTAGGTGCCTGTCCCAATGCCTGACTTCTAGGAAGTGCTGTTTCTTAGCACAGTGGCTGTGGGTAAGAATGACAGGGTGAAAAGAGGTTGGTAAAAAAGAAAAGTCAAAGATGAGGAAGAGAGTTTAGACCAAGGGGCCCACTGTTCCCCTGGGGAGCTGAAGAATAATTTACTTCATAGATGACAAGGGTGGGTTGTTGGGAAACACTGGCAGCTCTGACTGGGTCTCTGTTTCATCCCAGGATGTAAGTGAGGCCATGAGTATGGTGGAGCTGCAGCAGGAGCTGGGCCTGCAGGCTGTCAATAGCCAGCGGGAAGTTTTCCTCCTGGCTGCCAGCATTGCCCCTGCAGGATCCGGCTTTGAAAATCCTGGCACCGTGCACATCTGGAAACTGCTCCTGGAGCTTCTCTCCTAGGCTTCCACCCACCTGCTCACCAGCCAGCCCTGGGGCCCCCCATTCTGTCCCTCCTGCTTCTTCATCCCTGGCCTGGGTCTGGGGCATGGGCCATGTGGCAGCACATCCCTTCTCCTCCTCGTGTTCTCAAGAGCAGATCCTGGGCAAGGCCAAGAACCACCCAGAAGCCTTCTTGGTGAGGTCGCTTTGGAGGGAAACAGGGAGGGAGGTGAGGCAGAGCATGGGAGAGGACAGCGTCTCGCTTATTCGGGGCTGGGAGCGAATCCCACTTAAACCAGGGAAGGCAGCCGCCTCCTCTGACCTGTACAGTGAGCTGCTCAGCAGGCTCAGTTCTGCCTGCCCTAGGGGTTCCAGTGGTTGAGGACTGGTGTAGGTGTCCGAGGTACACCCAGTCGAGACTATTCCCTCCCGGTGACTTCACACCCCTCTTGTGGGGGCAGGTTGTGGGCAGTACGACCTGAGCTCTGGCCCCCAGCCCCACTCATCCTCCAGCCCAGCTGGCGAGTGGCCTTGTGCAGTCCCTGCCTCTTGGGCCCTGGGGCCCTCCTTTTAGAGAGAGATGATTTCTATGGTCTTTTCTAACTTGGAGATGCATTTCCCCTGAAGGAAAGAAGCATGAGGATAAATTTAGAGCTTACAAGGAGCTTTCTGAAACCTCCCTGCTTCCCCAAGGTTGAGGCCTCTTCTGACCAGAGTGAGTGGTATTCACCCCCTAATCAGAAAAACTGAAGCCTCCCCACCCCCCAAGTCTGGAGACAGAAGCTGCTGCTCTTACACTAACTGTGCCAATGCCCATGTTTACATAAGTCTGGGGAAGGAAGGAGCCCGCCTGTGTCCCTGGAGAGAAGACGGTCAGTGGAGCGGGATGTTGGCCTCCGAACTGCATTTCATTATTTATTTATTTATAAAAGGAACGGGCCAAAGTTTTAGGCTCTGTTTCTAGGTGCTGTTATCAAAACCCCAGATGATTGTCATAGAACATTTGGATCTTTGAGGAAAATAGCTGGAATCGTGAATGACAGTGTGATAAGCTACATGTGTCAACAGAGACAGAGCTCCAGCTCCCTTCCCCCTCTGTGGCTGTAATTGATGTCCTAACACTTTGCAACGACCCACGTGAACTTAAACTCCACCACTTGGTCCAGTTCGTCAAAGGGACACAACCTCTGTAGGTAACCAGTGACGCTGGGAGAGGCAAGCTCATCATGAAACCCAGGTGGAAAGAAATGAGAATTAATGGACCAGCCAACAGGGTAGCCTTGGGTACATCACTCAGCCTTTCTGGACCTGCTGATTCCCCAGCTAAGGCAGCGTGGGACAATTGCTGGTGTCCTCTCTGCTATACATTCCATGATTCCCGGTCCCAGTGATCAACCAGTTCAAGGACTGTCTGTGTATTGACACTTCTCTTTAGTGCAGGCAAAAGAAGGAGCCTTTTGTCTGTCAAGGGACCACTGAATAGTCAACAGCCACAATTGGGCTTTTTTTTTTTTTTTTTTTTTTTGAGGCCATAACCAACTCAGTTTGCCTTTTAATTGAGAATAGAGATTACGTGCCTTTGTTTCATTTGACATTTACTTGGTATATTTGAGTTCTATGCTGTGGCTGGTGCAAAAGGGGGTCCGGGTGGGAGGGTGTGGTGCGGGTGTCTCAGAATCATTCTTTGCAATTCTGATTAACTTTCTGCATTAAGTGATTGGACTGCTTTTATTTTAGACATTTCAGGAATGACTTGGGTTTTAGAGTCGCCTTTGAAACTTTGCTGACACTTCCTTTTGTCATTAGAGGGTTGAGAGACTTCTCTGTTCTCTGAACTCCAGTCCTTGAAAGTTACCTTTGGAACCAGCATTGCTGAGGGGGTACCCTTTTCTACTAATTAAGATCTGCCTTTGGCCTAATGAGTAGCATTATATAGTACAGTTTTTTTTAAATTCCCCACTGTGGGGAGGTGAACTCGAATAGAGTTTAACAGTATGTCCTGGAGCAACTTTCAGAGACCACTTGGAACTGACAGGTCTCAGTGCCACACCAGAGGACATAGAGCAGTTGAGGGGCCCTGAAAGTCCAGGGGGCCACTCCTCTGGCCCCTGTGCAGAGTGTATGGACCTTCTTTTGGCCTGTGGGTGTGCTCCTCTGGTGGGGCTGCTGGCCCAGTAGTCATCTGCTCTGGTTTCTACCAGGACCAGACTGGGCAGAGGAGGGGAGAGGCCTTTCTTCAGAACAGCTAACTGCCTGGCCTCGTGGTGCTCTTACCTGATTGTTCCTGAGGGTGATGTGTTTAGGAGCCTAGATAACTGCTCTGGGGAACTAGCCATTACCTAGAGCTATTTGTCTCAAAGTGAGGTTCCTGGCTAGCCTGGGTGACACTGTTCCCCCCACCACCCCAACTCTGCAGCTCCTCACCTACCTGAGCTTAGGACTGAGGAGCAAATGGCTGGGCAGCTCTCATACTCTAAAGTTAAAGACTCGAAGAGACCAGGGTGGGCGCTGACCACACAGTGCCCACTTCATGTGGGAAGGAGGCTTTTGCTTCTACTTGCTGGTGGAAACTGCCTGGTTCACTCACCCTGGCCCTGGGGGCTTCTGTTCTGAAGTTATTTAAATGAAGCTGTGGCTTCTGACCTGCTGCCCTCCCTTTGAGGAGAGGTCAATAGGGCCCAGAGCTTGGACATGTGGATGGCCTGAGCAAGAGGGCTCTTGAGGCTGCTGGGACCAGTACCCTGGAATGGCTGCCTATCCCAAGACCCCTCCTCTGGCACCTTTTGGTGCCCAGAACTGCCCGTTGTAAGCCTGTGTAGACACAGAGGTATCCAGCTGTAAGAACTGGGGAGGAGGTGAGGTCAGTGCCTCATGGCTTCCTGGTCCTCTGCAGGCAAGTTCTGATGAAAAATCCCACAACTCCAGCCTGTCTGCCTGAATGAAAATCTGTTTCCAGTTGCATTTGTTAAACATTGTGTTCTTAACGCTAGTTTAGTAGCAACTGCCAGCCCATGGAACCAGCTGCTGAAACTCGCCTGTGGTGTGGCCCTTGTGCAGCCACCCCAGACCTCCAACCTGGAAGGTCAGCTCACACATCCTCATCCTCAAGTCCTTCCTAGTCTCATGAAAAAGGGAACCTCCAATTTTTCCTGCGGCCTCCGGGAGATGGGCTCATTAAGGGACAAGGGGAAGATTTTCATCAAAGATCTGGAAGTCCTCGCCGTCCCAGCCCATGCCCTGCAAACCCGGACCCACAAACTGCATAAAATGGAGTGTTGGTGGCTGTTTGAGGTACACAATAAATGCCAAAAAATTCAGATATGGCTTCATGTGAATCCTGATTTTGAGAGGCGTGTGCTTGGTGCTTACAGCCTCAGTGATGGGCAGCTATGAAGAACGGTTCCAGAACCCTTCCTGTGACAGCTTGTTAAACAGCAAGTCCCAGTCCCCTGGCTCCTCAGTCCACACAGGGGTCAGGGGCTCAGGATCACCAGCTTTGACCTAACTCAGTACTTTGGGGGAGGTCATGTAGCTGACGGGGCCAGAGCCAGGCTGTGGAAACGGGAACGAGGAGGTCTTTTGACTGCCTCAGTGCCAGAGGCCAGAATGGAGGCCACGCCATTCCACCATACCCCCCTAGCGCCTGCCTTTGCACTGGGCTCGGATTCCCAGACAAGTTCCTAGCAACCAAGCCAGGCTGGTAGGGGATGTCAAGCTATTTGACTGTGATAGGTACCACTACAGGAAGTCTGGGGTGTGGGGACTCCAGGACACTTAATAGCCAGGAGGCGGGGGAGAGTGGGAGGGAAAGCTTCATAAAGCTGGCACCCAAACTGGGTGAAGAAACAAGGTAAGGGCCCACCCTGGTCAAGGTCTGAATTTGGAATGCTGTGAAGGACAGGATTTATGCCAAATCACTAGGGCCCTCAGGAGCCTTGCTGCAGACTCCAACCTGAAGGCTGTGCTCTTGGCCACAGTGGCCAGTCACTGCTGGAGTCAGCAGGCCGGGCCCGTTAGGGAAGCTTCTGTCCAGTTTCCAGCCTGCCTTAACAGCGTGGGACAGGTGAGCTGCCTTCAGGGGCCAAAGTCAGCCCGTGAAGCCAAAGTTAGCAAGCCAAAAGTCTAAGCTGAGTCGTCAGATGACTTCAAGCCCCACTTTTTAACACTTCTCAAGCTTCAGGGCTCTACGTGAAATGTTTTATGTAATAATAAGTCTTTCTTTTTCTTGCTTTTTTTTTTTTTAGGACTGCACCTGCAGCATATGGAGGTTCCCAGGCTAGGGGTCAAATGGGAGCTGCAGCTGCTGGCCTACACCACAGCCACAGCACCACAGTATCCGAGCCCCGTCTTCAACCTACACCACAGCTCACAGCAACACCAGATCCTTAACCCACTGAGTGAGGCCAGGGAGCGAACCCACAACCTCATGGTTCCTAGTCGGATTCGTTTCTGCTGCACCATGACGGGAATGCCACAAAGCCCTTCTTTTCAAAAACATTAAGGAGGAGATTTTATGTGCTTTAAGGAGAAACTATAGGAACAAGACTTTTGTATTAACTGCTCAGGATGAAGTATCAGAATGAGAAAATGCCCAGTGACCGCCCCTTGTCTGTGATCCTGCTATGTGCTGGTCGTGCCACTGAATCAGGAAGGCTGGCCCCACGGAATGGCCAAGCAGCATGTAGCCCAGTGCTTGGCACAGCACAGTGGTATTCAGCAGTCCACCAGATGGTCTCAGAAAGCAGGTTTGGGGGCTCAGAGTCCCTTCAAGAAAGATAAGCAGCCAGGGCTGGTCACTTGAAGGCAGACCAGGAGGCAGCTGTACAGCTCCTCACCCTCTGGCACTGAGCCACAGCTGGGCCATGAAGACAGGTCCAGCCTGGAGGGGAGCTAGCAATGGCAATGCAGGCCCCTTGCCAGCAGCCGGGGGCTGCCAGCAGGCTTCTGTAGAAGCATTAGTGGAACTGCTTGCAGGAAACCACGGCACAGAAGAGGGAAGCTGTGCTAGGAGGGCATGTGAATGTGGAACAAAAGGGCTGGAGCGCCTCTCTCTCCTGGTAGGTTTTTGCAGGGGCAGTCCCAGGGCCTGGCTGAGAGGGGCAAATACAAAACCATCAGAAAAGTAAAATAGAGTATTTTATTGTATATAGACTATATGCAACCAACTACCCACTCTTGAGAACAGCAAGTTCTGGCTTTTCCCAGAGCCCCCAGAAGAACAAAATCGGAGCCTCCGGGAGACAGTACCTTCCCCAAAGCAAAGTGTGAGAAAGATTGCATGTGTTTATGTGTGCATATAACCTTTTGATCCCAGGGGGTCTGGTCAGCCTCATCTGGAGCTGCATACCCCTCCTTGCCTTAAATCCTGGCTCCAGCTTCTCTGGTCCAGAAGGAAGCCTCAACGTGGGGCAGGCATAAACCAGTCAATCAACTTCCATCTTATTCTTCTCCAAAGAATCAACAAAGGCTTGCCAGTCCGCTGGATAAAAACGCTTATAGACGTTGATCTTATTTCGAATCTGTTTTGGGGTATCTTGATAGTAATTCTTCTCGTCCCGGGCCATAGCCTAAGAAGGGAGAAGGGCCACTTGAGGAGGGTTGGACAGGCAAAGGTTCAAATCCTAGGTCTGAGCTGGGCAAGCCACTTCGTTGTCACTGAGGTCCAGATTCCTCACCTTAAAAGCCATAGCATATGTGGGAAAGTGGGTACAAATGCCCTCAGAGACTAGGCAGGAGCTGGGACCAGCTAAGTAGGTCATTCTCCATCCATAGCCAACGGATACCATCTGGGCACAGGGGCCCAGTGTAGCCAGATCTTTCAGTTTTTTTTTTTTTTTTTTCAGTTTTTTTGTTTGTTTTTGTTTTTTTTTTTTGTCTTCTTTGTCTCTCTTTTTTTTTTTTTTTTTTTTTTTTTTTTGCCATTTCTTGGGCCGCTCCCATGGCATATGGAGGTTCCCAGGCTAGGGGTCTGTCTAATCGGAGCTGTAGCGGTCGGCCTACGCCAGAGCCACAGCAACGCAGGATCCGAGCCGCGTCTGCAACCTACACCACAGCTCACGGCAATGCCGGATCGTTAACCCACTGAGCAAGGGCAGGGATCGAACCCGCAACCTCATGGTTCCTAGTCGGATTCCTTAACCACTGCGCCACGATGGGAACTCCAGATCTTTCAGTTTTTAAGAGAAGCCAAAATAAGGACTTTAACTGGAAACCTCCCATAATTAAAATGGCAACTATAGTTGACCCTTGAACATGGATTTGAACTGCATGGGTCCACTTATACAGGGATTTTTGTTTGTTTGTTTTGTTTTTAGGGCATATGTTAGTTCCCAGGCTAGGAGTCAAATCGGAGCTGCAGCTGCCAGCCTATAGCATAGCCACAGCAATGCAGAATCCAAGCCACGTCTGTGACCTACACCACAGCTCACAGCAACACCAGATCCTTAACCCACTGAGCGAGGCCAGGGATCGAACCTGCATCCTCATGGTTATTAGTCAGGTTCATTATCACTGAGCCATGACAGGAACTCCAGGGGTATTTTTTCTTTAAGTTTTACTGAAGTGTTAGTTAATTTACAAGGCTGTGGTAATTTCTTCTATACAGCAAAGTGACCCTTTCATACATATACACATATCCATTCTAAGATTCTTTTCCCACATAGATCATGACAGAATACTGTGTAGGATTCTCTGTGCTATATAGCAGGTACCTGTTGACCAATCATTCCACATACCTCAGTGTGCATATACCAATCCCAAACCCCCAGTCCATCCCTCCCACCGCCCCCACCCCCGACCTGTCCCCTTTGGTAAGTTTTTCAAAGTCTGTGAGGAATATTTTTCAATAGTATACACTACAGCACTACATGGTCTGAGGCTGGCTACATCTCCAGGTGTGAGGAACCGTAGACTAGGAGGGTCCAATATAAATTATATGCAGATTAACTCCCAAGTTGTTCAAGGGTCACCTATAGTTCAAGTTCATTAAAAATACCATGCATGGAGTTCCTGTCGTGGCGCAGTGGTTAACAAATCCGACTAGGAAACATGAGGTTGCAGGTTCCATCGCTGGCCTTGCCCAGTGGGTTAAGGATCTGGCGTTGCCGTGAGCTGTGGTGTAGGTCGCAGACGGGGCTCGGATCCCGAGTTGCTGTGGCTCTGGCGTAGGCCAGTGGCTACAGCTCCGATTCGACCCCTAGCCTGGGAACCTCCATATGCCGAGGGAGTGGCTCAAGAAAAGGCAAAGAGATAAAAAATAAAAATAAAAAAATAGAAATACCATGCAGGAGTTCCTGATGTGGCACAGTGGGTTAAGGACCCAGCGTGTAGGTCACAGCTGCAGCTTGGGATTTGATCTTTGGCCCAAGAACTTCCATATGCTGTAGGTGCAGCCAAAATACAGGAAAAAAAAATTTTAAAAACCATGCAAGCAAAACAGTATGTTTATGAGTGGGATATGAACCATACCACTCAGTCTATCCAGTTATAAGCATTCTGTCAATGGGATCCTTATCCCAGAGGGTCTCTCTCCTCCCTTTGTTTCCACTCAGAATCAGGAAACAAGCACTAGGCAAGCAGATCAGACTCAGAATGGTCCAGGTCCCTTTCAGTGGAGGCCCCAAGTGGTTCCTCCGGCCAGGCCTGAGCCACTCACCTTATAGTCCTCTCCATGGTTCTCCACCATATAGCGAACATAGTCAATGAGGTCCCGAGACAGCGTATTTCCTTTCTTTTCTGGAAGGCTGGCTTCTGCCTCTAGGTCTGGGTTGAGAGAAGCCAGGAAACAGGGAATGAGGCTTTGCTTCCTGCACAATCTGAGCTGCTCAGTCAGTCCTAAACCACAAAAGTTGCTCCACCAGCCATCTACTGAGCTTTGCTTTTCCATCTCCAAATTCAGTGCTAGAACCCTCCTTTTTTAGCCCCTCAGGTCCTGGGCTCTGCCTATGGCACAAGCATCTATCAGTGTGAAAACCACCTGAAAAACAAGTCATCTCTCTCTAGGCCCGAGATAGGCGGAAGGAAGGCACCAAACTAATAACCCCTATTTAGTGCCAGGTCCTGGGGACAGAGATGAAGATACATTGCCTGGCCATAGAGCAGGGCTCCCTTCCAGCGCTAAAACTCCCTAAGAACTTCTTTAAGTATTAACAATATGTGAACTGGAAAGGTGTGAATAAATGAGAACTAGAGCTGTAGGAATTAAGGCCTGAAGCATCTCTCTTCTCCATTGGAAGGGAAAAGCCAAGCTGTAGAGCCAATAATGGCCTCCCTCCCAAAATACTTAGGTAAACACCCCCCTATTCCTCATCTATAAAGAAAGAGCAACCTCTGGAGTTCCCATCATGGTGAAGTGGTTGACGAATCCAACTAGGAACCATGAGGTTATGGGTTCGATCCCCGGCCTTGCTCAGTGGGTTGGGGATCCAGCGTTGCCATGAACTGTGGTGTGGGTAGCGGACACGGCTCAGATCCCGAGTTGCTGTGGCTCTGGCATAGGCTGGTAGCTACAGCTCCGATTTGACCCCTAGCCTGGGAACCTCCATATGCTTCGGGAGTGGCTCAAGAAAAGGCAAAGACAAAAAAAAAAAAAAAAAAAAAATAGCAACCTCACAGAAATGTAGTCAAATCTTATCTGGGATTAGGTGTTAAAACTGCTTACAGTCAAAATTATCTTTGATTTGGTTGCCATGAGTTGGGGTGGGTGGAGAATACAGGAGTTATTGTTTAATGAGTATAGAGTTTCAGTCTTTTACCATGAAAAGTTCCAGAGTTCTCTGTTGCATGACAATGTGAATATACTTAACACTACTGAGCTATATATTTTTAAGTGATTAAGACAGTAAATTTTACATTTTTTTTTAACCACGGTTAAATTTTTTTTTTAATTAAAGAATTAAAAGTAAAACTTTTTAAGATTAGCTTTTTTTTTTTGTCTTTTTAGGGCCACACCCGCAGCATATGGAGGTTCCCAGGCTAGGGACAGAATCAGAGCTGTAGTTGCCGGCCTATGCCATAGCCACAGCAATGCCAGATCCAAGCTGCACCTTCAACCTACGCCACAGCTCACGGCAATGCTGGATCCTTAACCCACTGAGCGAGGCCAGGGATTGAACCTGTGTTCTCGTGGATACCAGTCAGATTCGTTTCTGCTCAGCGACAACAGGAACTCCAAGATTAGCTTTGACTACACTAAGTACACATGATCTGTATATACAGTCCTGTGCAGTAACTCTTATGAGAATCACGAAATAGACTAAAGACAGGAATTCATGGAATTCTATATCCAATGTCTGACCATTCAAATACTTTAACCTTCAAGAGAACTGTTAAAAATATTGGACAGGAAAGATGAAGGATGGGTAGAGAATTCCAGAGTACTCCTGCTTCCCTCCAGAATTTACCCACTTCTTTTTCAGTATTCAGACTCTTAAAAAAAGGGGAAAAAATTATATTTAAAAAAAAGGGAGGAGTTCCCGTTGTGGCACAGTGGTTAACGAATCCGACTAGGAACCATGAGGTTGCGGGTTCGGTCCCTGCCCTTGCTCAGTGGGTTAACGATCCGGCGTTGCCATGAGCTGTGGTGTAGGTCGCAGACGCGGCTCAGATCCCGAGTTGCTGTGGCTCTGGTGTAGGCTGGTGGCTACAGCTCCGATTCGACCCCTGGGAACCTCCATATGCCGAGGGAGCGGCCCAAGAAATGGCAAAAAGACAAAAAGACAAAAAAAAAAAAAAAAAAGGGAATTCCAGTCGTGGCTCGGTAGTTAACACATCTGACTAGCATCCATGAGGATGCAGGTTCAATCCCTGGCCTCGCTCAGTGGGTTAAGGGTCTGGCATTGCCATGAGCTATGTCAAAGACGAGGTTAGGATTTGGTGTGGCTATGGCTGTGGTGTAGGCTGGCAGCTATAGCTGATTTGCCCCTAGCCTGGGAATCTCCATATGTCACAAGTGCAGCCCTAAAAAGCCAAAAAAAAAAAAAAAATTAATACTCAGCCTCTATAGCTTTAATATACATGAAGCTGATTTGGAAAGATTAAGTAGTGAAATTTCTAAAAATCTGCTCATCCTTAAACTCATGAGAAGCTAAATGCGTGCCTAAGACAACATTTCCTCTTCTATCCTCTCAGTGCTGGTTACATCCTCCCTGAACATCTCTGAGTTCCCTTCACACACTGGAGCTGAGTCAGTAACATGAAAATGTCTCAGCAGGGACACAGTCCTAACTCTGTGACCAACTCACTTCTTCCCTTTGAACCTCAGTTTCTCCATCTGTAAAATGAGAACATCAGAGGGTCTTTTCCAGCCCTGATTGCGCAGGATGGTGACCGAAAGGGATGTGGCCCACACCCACCATTGAGCACATAAGGCTTCTTCACAAGCTCCTTAGGCCTCTCCTCTCTGTCCACCTCCATGGCTTTTACCTGCAGAGAACAGAGACTGTGAGACCAGTAGACAAAAGAAAAGATCTTGGATGAAGGAAAAAATCTAAAGGCTCCTGCCCTCCCATAAGAATCCCTCCACAAGGCCAGGCAGGAAGAGATGACAAGAAGAACCAATGCCCTGAAGCTTCATGGTTCCCAAGATGATCAAGCAAGCAATTCATCTTTCTGTCCATATCTATGAAACAGGTATAATACCCCTTTGCCTGCCTCACTTCACTTATGATTATCAAATGAAACAATGCACATGAAAGCACTTTATACTTTATGATGAAGGAGGGATATCAGATATCTTCTCTATGGGGAGGAAAAAGCTGAGAGTGCTTGGCTATAGCTTCTTATTTGTTCAAGAAACACTGGTGCTGTTTTCCTCTGGCATGAAAGCAAAAAAAAGAAACCTACCTGAAGGCAATGGGATAAATTCAATCAGCAAGCCCATTCACTGGGTTAACTATTTATTGAGCACTACTCACATCCTAGTCACCACTGGGGATTTAGTAAGGAATGCACTACAAAGTCCTTGTCCTCAAGGAGATTATGTTGGGGGAACACTGATGATAAACAGATAAACACATAATATAATATACCATCAGGTCTTCACAAATGCCAATGAATTAAAATAAAGCAGGGAAGAAGTTACTGAGTGAAAAGGGATACTATTTTTGAGAGTGGTCCAGAAAACGACTTACTCAGAAGAAACTAACCCTAGGGAAGCCTCAGACCAAGAATGACTGGACAACTGGGGAAAAGTGTAAAGAACAGTAAGTAAAGATCCCAAACTCTCTATTAGGAAAGTTAAGGGCAGAAAAAGATAAATTCTGGAAAATACCGTTGAGATGCCTAGGGATCCAAGCAGGTTAATTTCAGAAGAAAGAAGTGAGTGCAGAAGAAAAGAGGAAGCTCCAATCCAGGTCCAATCTCTGCTGGGGAGGGAGTATAAGGGAGGTCGTAAAGGGACCCTCAACTACAGTCAGTACAGGCTGGCTGAATTGGCTAGAGAGAGGTAACGGATAGGATCAGGCTCCGAAACCCAGCTAAGTATGGCGGGGTGCGGGGGGCAAGGGCCAAGACCCTTCCATGTCAGTACCTTTCTCTTAATAAGGGGCACCGCCCTGTTGGGGTCCATAGCCAAACCCATCTCGGCCAGGTTCTGCCGCACCGATTTGGTCTGGTCCCAGGCATGTCGGATGTGGGAGCTACGGGAAAAGAGAGGGCGACAGCGGAAGTGTCATCTCGCCGGCTTCCCCGCCGAAGCCTTTTGCCTCCTGAACCCTAGTCCCCTCACCACTGGATCCGCGGCGCTGCCTTCCGTCGAGCATTTCGGTTCAGACGCTTCCGGTTAACATTGTAACCGAACTTCTGCCTCCGGGTCTTCCCCTTGGCCTTGGGCATCGCGCTGACCACAGAATGGGTAACTCAGACTGTGTGCTTCTCAATCCAAGTACCTCGTGTATCACACTCCTTCCGGCGAGTGTACGCGTAGTACTGCAGGCTTTTTGGGAAATGTAGTCCTCCTCATAGCGATGCATGCCGATTACTACAACTCCCAGAATTCCATGAGCGAAGGCACCTGCGTAAAACGCTCAGCAAGACCTTTTCCCCGCCCCCTTTATGACCTCATCAGGAGGCGGGGCTTAGCGTCCGGATTCTCTCCTTAGCGGTTGCCCAGAACATGGCAACTCCTGGCCCTGCGACCCCGGAGGCACACTTTGAACCGTCGCACCCCCCAGTCATTGAGGGCTTTAGCCCCACTGTGTACAGCACTTCGGAAAGCTTCAAGGAGAAGTTTATTCGCAAGACCCGCGAGAATCCAATGGTACCCATAGGTAAGTGGGCGCTGTAGGAACTGTAGACCAAGAGGACAGTGATATCGGGGGAATAAAATAGGGGAGCACAGGGAACGCCAAAATGACCGAAATGAGAGTGGACAAGAGATGTAACGAAGGGGCCAGGCACTGAGGGGTGAATGTGATTGGAGCTTGAGCTGGACGGGATTAGTAGGCTGGGATGGGGCCGACTCTATGGACACCCCCTCCACAAACTATAGCCAACCCCTCACACTTCCGCCCCATCCCATTACCTCCTCCCCTCAGCTGCTATTTAAAGACCTTAAAAAAAAGTCTAAAAAAGGAGTTCCCGGTGAGGCCCGGTGGATTAAGGATCTGGCGTCGTTTCTGCGGCGGCCTGGGTTCGATCCGGCGTTGCCACAGCTGCAGCGTAGGTCGCAGCCGAGGCTGGGATTCAGACTCTGGCCCGGGAACTTACCTATGCCGCGGGTGCGGCCACCAAAGAAAAAAAAAGATTTTGACTTTGGGGGAGGGAGGCCTAAAACTGGACGAGCCCTCCAAGGCCGGACCTGCCACTTCCCCCCTGCTTTGTCCCCTCTTCAGGCTGCCTGGGCACAGCGTCTGCCCTTACCTATGGTCTCTACTGCTTCCACCGGGGTCAGAGCCAGCGCTCCCAGCTCATGATGCGCACCCGAATCGCCGCCCAGGGTTTCACGATAGTAGCCATCTTGGTGGGTCTGGCTGCATCCACCGTGAGATCTCGACCCTGAGGGCAATGGCCTGGCCTTGAAAACTCTGCGGAGATCAGACCCAGCCCCAGGAGCAGCCACCAGTCCTGCCACCGGAATTGTTTCCTCATCTCCCCTGACAGGCCTCTGTATGGGTTGGGGCAGAAGTGGCCAATTGTGTGACTGACCGATGAGATTTTTTCCCAGGAATCTCAGGTTCGGTTCAGTTGTAATGCACCATCTCCACTCTTTACTTAATAAACGCTGATCCACTTGTAGTTTGGTCAGTTCATTCCATCTCACTCCTATGGTTTTTGGTCTTTGGTTTTGGGAGTAAAACCAAAAGACTAAAGACTGCAGGGCCCCTTAGAAAACTGTATAGTCTAATGATTCCCAGACTTTCTTGGTAACAGTCACCCCCTGGTCAATTTGTTAAAAGTAGGGGGGAGACTGATCTTTCCAACAATTTTCAAACTTTCAGTAGAAAATCTTCCTTCACATGAGGGCTGCCATGGTTCTCCTGCCCTCCACTGAGCTGATTCCGACCCCACTCCCACTGCCTGAAACCCCCTTAGGCTCCACTGATCTAGACCATCTCAGCTTGGTTCTTGAGGCATCTTACAGAACAGGAAACTGAGGCTTAGAGGAGCAGCATGGTATAACAGAGCATAGTGCGTGGTCCCAAAGCTTGCCAGTGGTTTGTGGTAGCACCCAGTGTTTTATAGTTAAGGAAGAAAGGTTGGGGATGTGAGCAAACTCCAGGAGAGGCAACGCCTGAATTTCGCATTCATGTAAAGTCTCAAACAGGTGTTCCTGGTCTGCAGTCAACCCTAAAGTGTTGATTTGAATCCAGGTTTCTTCCATCATCGGTGTCAACACCAGCTGCAAGCTGCCAGGAGGGAAAAGAGGGAGTGAAGACAACACACCCCCTTCTGGAGCCCCCTGACACAGTCTAGGTTTCTAAATGGAGAAATGTATGACTAAGGCCAACAAAGTTTCTTGCCCCCACCATGGTTCAGCTGTAAAGCAGAGATTATAAATGTAGAACAGTATATTGTGGTGACCCTTGGCCTCCACAAGGAACAGATGGGAAGTGGTGAGAATTACGGCACTTCTAAAGACAATAGCCACTATTTTTTTTTTTAATTAAGTTCCCAGACCAGGGATCTAACCCGTGCCACATCAGTGACAACGTTGGCCAGGTCCTTAACCTGCTGAGTCACCAGGGAACTCCCAGAATGTCCACTTGTTGGGTTTTTGGTTTTTTGTTTTTTTCGTCATTTAGGGCCACAATGGCGGCATATGAAAATTCCCAGGTTAGAAGTCAAATCAGAGCTGCAGCTGCTGGCCACAGCCACAGCCACAGCAATGCCAGATCTGAGCCGTGTCTGCAAACTATGCCATAGCTCACAGCAATGCCAGATCCTTAACTCACTGAGCAAGGCCAGGGATTGAACCCAAGTCCTTGTGCATACTAGTTGGGTTCGTTTCTGCTGAGCCAGGATGGGAACTCCCATGGCCACTATTTTTAATGGCTGGTGTTTGCCTTCCCCCTCAAAAAGATTAGTTGAAGTTTTAACTGTACTACCTCAGAATGTAACCTGATTTGGGAATAGGGTCTTTACAGAGGTAATCAAGTTAAAATGAAGTCATCGGGGTGGGCCCTAATCCAATATGAGTGGTGTCCTTTTACAAAAGGGATATTTGGACACAAAAACAGACACATGCAGAGAGGAGACAATGTGAAGATGAACTCAGGATTGTAGTAATGCAGGTACAAGCCAAGGGACACCTGAGGCTGCCAGAAGCTAGAAAAGAAAGCTGCAGCAGTTCCTTCTCTCGTGCCTTTAGAGGGTTCGTGGCCCTGCTGACACCATGATTTCAGACTTGACCTACAGAACAGTGAGACAGTAAATTTATGTTGTTCTAAGGGAGACACTGTGGTACTTAATTATGGCAGCTCTGGAAAACGAATATGGTTGGCAATTACTCAGTATTTTAACACTGTTCAGGTAGCAATGGCTTGAATATAGCCTGTTTGCAACCTCTGCTGCAGGAGATGGTGTAGTCATCAATTGCTTCTCCCAAGTCCACAGAGGAGCAGGGCAGAGGGAGGGGCAGGGTCCTAGCCAATCCCAAAGAAGGTGACTGGGAATGGCTGCCTTTAGCAGCCTCCCACCCAGGCACAGAGGGAGCCTCCATCGGGAAACTCTGGTCTTGCCTCTTCCCACCAAGTCACCTCCCCTCTGGGTGTCTGTGGCTATATGACAGAACAAGAGCATCCCTCTCTCAGGCCTGGTCAGGGGTCAGAAAGGATCAAGCAGCATAGACAGATTGGGACCCCCCCCACTTCCAGCTGAGCACTCCTGGGTTTCCTGGGGAGTAGCCCTACCGTCTCGAGTCCAGGAAGCTGGGAACATTCTAAGCACAAACTGAGCCCTGACACCAGTTGCAGCTTCCAGAGAAATGAGAATGATAATAAATAAGTGTAAAAAGAGTTAACAACACACCCTTTAAGCCAAGAAAAAAAAAAAAATACATCAGGAGGGACAGTCAATTTTGTGGACTGAGAGGACATGTGAGGGGCTGGGCCATAGGGCTGTGAGGGAGTGATGGGCGAGAGGGGTGAACGTCCCTCTTCCCAGCCCTGGGAGATGGGGAGGAACGGGATAGGCTGTGTAGCAGCCACAGGAGGCGTTTTCCCCACCCTGGCCGAAGCAGCTGCTCCTACTCTGCCCGGCCCTGCCCCCGCTTGGCGGCCATGCTGGTGACAGGCTCCTAGCGGGACAGTGGTGTCTGCTTCAGGGACATGAGCACCGAGCGCAGGCGGGACACGTCTTTGCATTGCTTGCTGCTCTTGGGGTTGAAGTCACACAGCTGGGCCACCTTCTCCCACTCTGTACCTGGGGTCTCCTCCTTGGATTCCTTCACAAAAGCCTCCTCGGATGCCCTGCAGGGGAAGACAGGACAGAGGTTTCATAGCTGTCTGCCCTTCTCTCAAAGCAGTGATGCTCTGCTCCCACTGAGCAAGGCTGCCTTGCCCAGCCCACTCTGGGGTACTTTGTCCAGACATCTCCTCCCCAGCCCCGTGCCCTCTGACCTCAGGCCCCCAGGAACAGCCTTGGCAGCAAAGGAAGCCTAGTTTGGTCCTGCCTCAGGACCTTTGCACTTATGGCCACCTCTTCCCCCAGAACTGCTCATGGCTTGTTGCCTCTTATCATTCAGGTCTGAGTGCAGGCCTTAACTCCTCAGATAGGTTTTCCCTTGCCACCCTCGCTCAAGTAGCTCCCTACCTCTGCCCCATCACTCTGTTCATTACCTCTCCATCAGAAGTTCCCAAACTTGGAGTTCCCATCGTGGCTCAGTGGAAATGAACCCACCTAGTATCCATGAGGATGCAGATTTGATCCCTGGCCTTGCTCAGTGGGTTAAGGATCCGGCATTGCTGTAAGCCGTGGTATAGGTCGCAGATGTGGCTCGGATCCCGTGTTGCTACGGGGTAGGCCTGCAGCTGTAGTTCGGATTTGACCCCTAGCCTGGGAAATTCCACATGCCATGGGTTTGGCCCTTAAAAAAAAAAAAAAAAAAAAAAAAAAGAGTTCCCAAACTGGGGCTCCTGACACCTAAAGGTCCTTGGAGGAACTAATGATGCAGTACTTCACCTATTTTCAACATTTCCAAAAACTGGGCAGAGATAACGACATTGAGTTAACCACCTAACTAACTGAAGTCTCTGGTTCGGTATTGCCTCAGGGTTCTGTAGACCCCATAAGTGTTTTCTGAAAAGGTTTGTGGTCAGATATGTATAGAAGAATGAAACAGGATCTTCCAAGGCAGACTTTCAAAGCTGTTGTGCTTACAGACATCAGGAACTTCCACGGTGGAGTGTGCGATGGACATGGAATCTACCATATCCCAAGCATACTTGACTACAGAGCTCTTTTTAGCCCAGAATGACTGCTATCTCTATGGGAGCCTTTGCATTTGGCTAGAATCAAATTAGGGTGAAAACTTGTGGTTTCTTCATCAGAAGTTCTGGCTGCAGTTATAGAAGTCACTGATTAAGGAACAATGAGGAAACAAAATATAGTTAATGTAGTTTAGAGGACAAAACCTAAACGTGGGAGTTGTTAAGACAACCAGGGCTTCTTGGGTGGGGAGGGCGGGGTCTGTGTCCTAGTTGGACAGCAAGTGTCCCTAAAGGCCCTTTCTCCTTGGAAGCACCCCCTGCTCCTCAAGCAGGACCAGTTCTACCACAAGCCAGGCACTGGCTGAAGGCAGGGAGCTCTCCAGGTGATCCCTACAGGATCAGGGATGAGCCAGCCTTGGATGGGTGATCCAGCCCCTCCCTAGTGATCCGGCTTCCCTGCCATGTGCTCATTTCCTAAACTGTACATTGAAGATCAGCGCCTCCACCTGGCTGATCTGTCTCACTGGTCTGAGAATGGAAGAGCATAGCAGGTGTGTGGAGCCCTGGGAAAATGTCAGGTGCTGTGCGGAGTTGGCCAGCTGGGGGGCTGAGGGGAGCCATCGTACGAGCGCCTTCTTCCGGATCAAGACACTCTCCTCCGACTTTGCTGTTCAGAGTGGGGGTTGTGGTCCAGCAGCAGCAGCAGCATGGAGCTTGTTTGAAATGCGGAATCATGGCCTCACCTCCATCCTCCTGAATCAGAATCTCCCTTTTGACAAGAGCCCCTGTGATTTGCAGGCACATGGAAGTCTGAGAAGTGCCGATCTAGATGCTTCCTCTCTTCAGGATTCCCTGAGGTGCTCTTTGGGCCATTTCTTCAGGCGTAACAGGAGCACTGAACCCCCTGTGATATTCCCCAGGGGCGACACCCCTCTGCCATCCCCACTCTCCTGCCAACCTCCTATGGCTCCCTACCGCCTTCAGGATCAAGTCTGAGCTTTTCAACATTGCACAGCAGGCTTTTTGTAACTGGCTCCATACTGACCACCTCCCGCTCTATTCCCACCACCCCAGATACCACAGGCAGCCAGACATTTCCCATCTCCTTGCCTTGGCCCCAGCAGGTTTTCCCACCTAGGATGCCCTCCTCACCCTGCCAACCCAGCACACTCCTTCCCACACTTTTAGGACAGCTGAAGTTTCCACATCTCTGAAGCCTGCCCTGGCTCCCCCAGCAGAGGGTGGCTCCCAGAGCCTGGCATGTCCTTGCATGTGGCTCTTATCACAACAGGTCCTCCCCAACTTGAGGGAACAGACCCTTGTGTGTCTTATTCCTGTTTGACCAGAGACTGGCAGAGGGTAAGCCTAGACAGATGGGAGAGTGGACGGAAGGGAGGGGTGGAAGAGGGGCGGAAGGCTGTTACTCTGATGTGTCCCACGTTCGGTGAGGGAAGGGTTAGCCCAGACGGCGTCAGAGGCTGCCAAGGGCGTACCCAGGATGAGGAACAGCAAATATTTGGCACATACGCACGTGGCAGTCATCACACGTTCATCACTGCATTCTTTTCCCCCAATGCACCCTCCAGGCTGTCACTATCAACCAGCTGGGGTGGCATGAGAGGAAGTCTCTACATCTCAAGTCTGGATTAGTTACAGAAATGATTAGACCCCCAAACCAGGAACACATGAGAGGGGCCCATGGTGGTCTGGGGAGGAGCTTAAGGTCAAATTCAGGCTGAAGCTCTAAGCAGTACACTTGGGGGCAGGAGGAGGGGATGGCTGTGCATTCTTTATACCTCTGGCACCTGCACTCAATGTTTGCTTGCTTGCTTGCTTGCTTTTTCTACAACAGTGGCATATGAAGGTTCCCAGGCTAGGGGTCAAAATGGAGCTGCAGCTGCCAGCCTACACCACAGCCACAGCAATGCCAGATTCTTAACCCACTGGCGAGCGAGACTATGGATCAAACCAGCATCCTCGTGGATACTAGTCGGGTTCATAACCTGCTGAGCCACAACGGGAGCTCCCTCAATGTTTGTCTTGTTCAGTGGAAGACTCACCCACCTCCCACCCGAGAGGCATCTCAGAGGAAGGGAGGTGGCCTGCTTCGCCCTTCGCCTCTCTCACCTGGAGATCTTTTCTTTCTTCTGCCTGGACTTAGCAAAGCTGTCTCCAGGCAGAGTAGAGGCTCAATAAACATTTGCTGGAGGGATGGAGGTGAAGATTGGTGCCTGTACCCGCCTTGCGGGCTCACCGCCTGCTCTGATCATTGCCCCAGGCCCAGCCACACTCATTTATACCCCACAAGCGGGAGACTCAAGAAACTGCTCCGGCCACACACAGGGGCCCTTGCAGAGGAGCAGAGGAGACACGTACACGTAGCCGATGATATCAGCATCTGGCTGCTGGTAGAATGCTTTGTCAGCGATCCTTAGGGGAAAGGGGTTAGGTGGGGGGAAGACGGGATGGCAAGACAGACAGGCAGAGGGTTAAAGAGAAAGAGAGACAGCGTTAGTACCTCCATTGGAGACGAGTTAGGAAGCTCAGTTCTAGAAGGCTTGGCAACTACCCACAGCCCAGAGAACAGGGATTCTCCACCCACCCGAGTGGGTGGTCTTTTCTAAAACTCAGCCCTGATCATGTTATTCCTCCTGTTTATAAACCGTCAGTGGCTCCCCAACTGTGTCTGCCCAACCCTAGCATTCGCGGCCCTGCATGTGTGAGCCCTCATTCCCGCCCTCTCTCCCCCCACTCCCTGGTGCCCGAGCACAATGTCCCTTTCTTTCATACCATGCTGTTCTCTGGTCTAGAATACCCTTCCCAACCCCCATCTTCTTTTTCCTGGTGAACTCCTAAGCATCCTTCAAAGCCCAGGTCTCCAGAGAAAGAAGTCCCCCCAACCTTGCTTCCATAGCCCTCCTGCAGAGGGCTCTACTACTGAGTTCAGCTCTACATGTGTGTTTCTCTCCCCTGAGCTATGTGAGGACACAGACTGGTTCCTTTTCATCTCTGTCTCCCCACTGCCCAGCCCAGAGCCTCATACACAGCAGCTCCTTGAACAGAAGTTGGTGGCTTCCCAGAGCCAGCCTTTCCCTTCCTGGTGGGCCTGGTACCTTGAAGAACACAAAGGCAAGGGCTGCTGGGCAGTGTCCAGTCTGAATCCATTTCTGCAAAGGTGTCCCTGGGTGGGCATCTGCTGTCTTTCCTGCCCATCATCTGTCCCTCTTCTTCCAGGAAGGGCATTCCAATTGTCTGTTGAAGCATCAGCTGCCCCCACTCAGTCCCTGTGGTTTGGGTGGGATGGGACCCCAAGCACCACCCAAGGAATGGGACTATTGCCCAGGCTGCGTCCATCAGAGGAGAGTCCCTCCCCCGAGACCATCACTGGGGCCGGGATGGGCACGTGACCCATACCAGACCAATGACGGTCAGCCCAAGGACTTCGGCAGGAGCTATGGGAGCAAGAGGTTTATTTTTGCTGAAGTTGCCAAGGAAATAGAGCAGAAGCCTGGAGCTGCTGGTGGCCAGCTTTGCCCCCATCCCAGGTGTGCGTGCCTGAGAGGGAGGGCAACGCAGAGGAAAGCGGAGCTGAGAGACAGTAAGAGTAAGCGCTGATGGACTTTGTTGCCGCCCGTGAGCCCACCATGCCTGCATCCCCACCCCTGGCCTTTCCAGTTATATAGGCCACTAATTCTGCCTTTTATTCCTTGGCTGCTCTGGGTCAAAGCATTGTCATTTCTATAAGCAATAAAATCCTGCACACAGCTTGGCTCTTCCCTCCCAGCCAGGCTTGTGTTCCTGTGATGCTGACCGTGGCCACAGGTAGCCCAGGTCAAGCTGTTGCCACTGGGCTCCAGGGCAGCTTGGCTCATGTTCCAGTGGGTCCTGGGACCTCATCTGCTGACTGACAAACTCGATCTTCTCTGTCATGATCAGGAGGTAAGATTCAGGGCTCTGACCTCCGTGCGTGGCTGAGGGAATAGCTCTGGGGGGTTCAGCTTCTCCTTCCTCCCAGCTCTCGCTGCCAAATCACCATCCTCAGTAGTCCCCACACCATAGGTCCTCTCCCTGTCCCCACAGCCCCCTCATGTCCCCATAGGTCCTCTCACTGTCCCCCTCAGCCCCCTTGTGTCCTCATAGGTCCTCTCATGTCCCCATGGTTCCTCTCGCTGTCCCCCCAGCCCTCTCACAGTCCCCAGAGCCCCCTCACATCCTCTCACCGGTTATTGATCTTGTTCTTCTCAACTTGCTCACTCTGGCGCTGGTTCCATTCCTCCAAGTCCTTCTTGGCCTTCTCCCGCCACTCTTGTTCCGTCACTTTGGAGGCAGCATCTGTGACCCCAACAGGTGAATGAGCAGCAGTTTTCCAGCAGGGACATGAGGACACAGCTGTCCTGGCAGCTTCTCCCCTCCATCCCTGGCGGGAGTCCCAGGGCCCATCCTCAACCAAGTCCCCACCCCAACCATGTCCCAAACAGCCAACCCAGTGTCAGGGGCACCCCAGCCCAGCTTCCAGCCCCAGCCCGGCCCTCACCCAGCTCTTGCAGCCGTTTCCGCTGCTCCTCTCTCCACTTGCGGATGCTCTCGGGTTCCTGAGTCAGTCTGTCCGCCTGGGCAATGGCAGCGTAGCCATCAGCTGGACCGTTAGCATCCTAGGATGCAAACACAGGGCGGTGTACCCAGCCTGTCCACCTGCCCAGCTGTCTGTGGCACCCAAGTACCAGGACATCCCTCACATCTCAAACCACCTCGCACCCACTGTCTCCTGCGACTGTACCCTGCCTCTGCACTTGCTGTGTCCTCCGCCAGCAACTCTTCCCCCTGTGTGGCCCTGAGCAAGTCACTCAACCTCTCTGTGCTTCATTTTCCTCCTCATAAAATGGGCTACAAAACAGTGCTCACCCCATCGGGTTAAGATGAGGATAAAATGAGTTCAAAAGTGTAAAGAATTTCAAACGCTTCTTGTCACATGGGGAGTCCCCTGTGTTTCTATCATTAAAGTCCCTCTCTGTTAGTTTTATTTGCCCAATAACCCACAGTCCCAAATGGCCTCACTTTATCATAATGCTTACTTGTCCACTGCCTGTCTCCTCTATCAGAACATCACCCTTGTGTCAGCATATCTTGCCTGTTCTGTTCACTGTCTGTCCCCAGCACCCAGCACAGTGCCTAGCACATAGCAGGTATTCAATAATTGGTTTTTGTTTTTGTTTTTTTAGAGCCACACTCGTGGCATATGGAAGTTCCCAGGCTACGGATTGAATAGGAGCTGTAGCTGGCAACCACAGCCACAGCAACACAGGATCCAAGCCACGTCTGTGACCTATACCACAACTCATGGCAACACCGGGTCCCCAACCCACTGAGCGAGGCCAGGGATCGAATCTGAATCCTCATGGATTCTAGTCGGGTTCATTACTGCTGAGCCACAACAGGAACTCCCTTCAGTAACTGCTTACTGAGTAAACAAGCAGCCCTGCAGTGGACGGCCACAGCTAAAGTTATGCAGTGATGAGAAACTCAGACTCTGGAGTTCTCATTGTGGCTCATCCGGTTAAGGATGCAGGGTTATCTCCATGAGGATGCAGGTTCGATCCCTGGTCTTGCTCTGTGGACTAAGGATCTGGCATTGCTATGAGCTGTGAGCACGCAGATGGAACTTCAGGGTTACATCTCCAGCTGTCTTGGGGGAGAGGGAAGGGCAGGCCTCTGGCAGGGGGGTGCAGCTTGGCTCCTTGGATCAGGCCCACCCTTGGATGTGGCAGTTGGGGCGCTGCCCTTATTTCTCTTTCTTACACAATATTACACTTCACTTGAGAGAGTCTCATGACATCTCAAGGGGACTTTCCAGGGTCCTAATCTGGACAACACAAGTTGACCACTGACGTTGGACTGAATGGATGAACAGATGTTGAGGCTCAGGGATAGGAATCAACAAGACAGTCGGTTGTCTGGGAGCCTGGCAGAGGGAGTCCCTCACAAACGAGGACTATGGCTAGGGCACATGCATAACATAGGTCAGGAAAAGAGGAGGGACCAGGGAGGGCATGACCTTTCTAGCCTGGAAGCAGAGTAGGCTGGGAAGATGTAGGGAAAGGGCATTGTAGACCAAGGGCCAGCAATATAAGGACCACGTGAGGCCAGTGCCTTTGGGAAAATCTGAGTACAGAGATGCCAGCAGGTGCGGAGGAGATGGGGTGGGACAGGTGCACTGAAGAGGGTCCTCTGGGCAGAAGTCATCCTGCAATATCCTTCAGCGTCCACCATCTCCATCAAGACCATCCTAAATTGTAGTTCCCATTGTGGCTCAGTGGGTTAAGAACCCGACTATCATCCATGAGGATGTGGGTTTGATCCCTGGCCCCGCTCAGTGGGTTAAGGATCCAGTGTGGCCACAAGATGCAGCTTGCATCCTGCATTGCTGTGGCTGTGGTGTAGGCCAGCAGCTGCAGCTCTAATTGAACCCCTAGCCCGGGAACTTCCATAAGCCGCACCCATGGCCCTAAAAAAAAAAAAAAAAAAAAAAAAAAGACTGCCCTACATTAAGACTCACAGGTTAGGAGTTCCAGTTGTGTCACAGTGGAAACAAACCTAATTAGTATACATGAGGACACGGGTTTGATCTTGCTCAGTGGGTTAAGGATCCCATGTTGTGTGAGTTGTGGTATAGGTTGCAGACACGACTTGGATCTGACATGGCTGTGGCTGTGGCCAGCAGCTACAGCTCCGATTCAACCCATAGCCTGGGAATGTCCATATGTTGCAGGTGCAGCCCTAAAAACAAACAAACAAAAAAAAAACTCACTGGTTATAATGCTTTAAAACTTGCAGAGAACTTGCAATTAAACAGTTCTCTTTGGTCTTTACAACCCTACATGGTGGGGTTTATTCTTGCTTTACCAGGTAGCAAAAGTCTAGCTCCAAAGTCCTAAGGTCACCCAGCCAGGAACCAGCAGAGCCAGAATTCAAACTTGAATTCCTGGGTGTAAGCATACTGGCCACATGTAGTCAATAGGGACCAAAGTCACTTCTGTGTTATGTGATTTTTTTTTTCCCTGATAAGTCCCCCTTTCCAAGATTAGAGACGGTACCCCGTCTTCCCACCACCCCATTCCCCATCTCTCTCTCATACCCACGCACATTCCCCCTTTGGCTCACTTAGTGGCTACCTCAAAGGTTTATAAGAAGCCTCCAGAGCTGCAGAGCACTTTTCTAACAGACCAGTGAAAACCTCTAATCCCCATTTTACAAATGAGAAATCCAGCTCAGGGCAGTGACTAGAGCAAAGTGGTCCATCTGGGAAAAGCCAGAAATGAGGCCCAGGTTGTTCAACTCCATCCAAACTCATCTGCCACAGCCCACCTCAGCGCGCCAGTCTGGGTGTAGGAGCAGCCTTGAGAAACTGTTCGGACCCCCAGTACTTCGCCAAGCCCCTAGGAACAGCCACACTGTACATCCAGCGGCACTCCTCAGTGTGGTCTAAGCACATTGCGCCCAGAAGTGGCCATGCCCCAGGCCCTGGGTGCAAAGACTGGCCAAGCTGGGCTTGCCTCTTCCTTCACTGGCCCACGAGCCGCACAGCCCACTGATGTGCTCCAGATGGGAGCTGTGCCCGTCCCAGCCCCACCCAGCCAGCCAGGTCCCTCCCGCCTGCAGGTACACCTGCCCTGCACCTGGAGTCTCTTTGGGTTCCCCCTGCACACACTTCTCTGCAGCAGGCACCAGGCTCCAGGCAAGCCCTGGACTGTCTTCCCCTCTGTGCCTTTGCACATGCTGTCCTCTCAGCCAGGACCACCCACATCCCCCTGGGCAGCTGGAAACCCACTTCTGGTCCCCGTTCCTATTGCACTCTTTTGATTTCAATGCATCATTTGCTGCCTGTGCCCGGTTCAAGTCCCAGCTCTTCCTGTGCATTCTCCTCCTCATCTATAAAATGGGGATATTGACAGAACCTACATTGTAGGGGTGCTGGGAGGATGAAATGAGTTAATCCATGTAAAGTTTTTGGGTTGTACCTGATAACATAGTAAGAAACCACATTCCTGGCTTTTGATACCAGCCCCATACCTGAGCCCTTGACATCTTGCGCTACCACCATGACTTTCTGGTCTCCAACCTCTATCAGAAGTGAGTTGTTTTACATGCACCCCTATGTTCATAGCAGCACTATTCACAATAGCCAAGACGTGGAAACAACCTAGATGTCCATGGACAGAGGAATGGATCAAGAAGGTGTGGTACACATATATAATGGAATACTACTCAGCCATGAAAAAGAATGGAATAATACCATTTGTAGCAGCAAGGGTGGACCTAGAGATGATCATACTGTGAATTAAGTCAGAAAAAGAAAGATAAATATCATATGATATCACTTATATGTGAACTCTAAAATATGACACAAATGAACTTTTAGGAAACAGAAACAGACTCAGAGACAGAGAACAGACTTCTGGCTGCCTAGGAGAGGGGTGAGGGTGGGGGCGGGGTGGAAGAGGGAAGGATTGGGAGTTTGGGGTTAGCAGATGCAAGCTATTACTTATAGGCTGGAGAAACAACAAGGTCCTAGTGTATAACACAGGGAACTACATTCGATATTCTGTGATTAAACCCCAATGAAAAAGAATATTTTTAAAAAGAATAGATATCCATGTATAACAAAGAAAAAACAAGTAAGCTCTTGGAGGACAAATGCACGTTGGATTTGCCTCTACCTCCACCGCCCTGAGCACAGTGTGTTCGTACCCAGAGAGAGTGAGCTGACTGAAGGGAGCAATGAGGAGCTGCCTGCAAAGCGACGTGGAGGGCGCAGGAACAGCCTGGGACACAGCATAGCAGGCCCTGGTCTTTAAGTCCCCTCCTGCCTCTCACTGGATGTACGACCTTTGAGAAGTCCCTGTGTCCCTGTGAGCCAGCCTGCACAGCCACATCGCCACAACCAGTAAAAGCACAGGGGTGATGCCCGAAGACAAGGTCCTGAGAAGCTATTAGCTGGCTCCTCTTCTCCGGCTGCTCTGGACTTACTTTCCTCCTCTGCCCCTGCTGGTGAACAATGAGCATGAGTGGGCCACAGCAGGGCTCCTCTTTAATAACGGTCCCAGTGAGGAAATCGGGTCAGCTGCCAGGAGGGCTCACCAGGGCCTTCAGGAGTGCTCGGAGCCCCTCCCCAGCTGAGAGGGAAGGAATCGGGAATGGCTGGGACCATGAGGCAGGTGGCTGCAGTCAGGGCCAGGCTTGTCTCAGCCCAGCTCTGCAGCACCCCTCTCCTGAGGGACCCCACTGCAGGACACTGGACATCACCACAAAGCCCTCCGTGGGCCAGGCTGGCCAAGCATGTGCTGTGACTCCAGGTACAGCCAGGAGCATGAGGCCTGCCTGATCTCTGGGATTAACCAGCTAGAGCTAAGCTGAGCTGAGCTGAGCTGTTGATTCCTCTAAGTAGCTCAGGGGGGATAATGGGAGTGGGTGGGGGAAGGGAGAGAGCATGAGAAGGAGGAGGGAGACCTATAGGGACTTTCTCTCCCTGTCCCTCCCAGGGTCAGAAAGAGCATAGGTGCCAGCAGGCTTATCCTTGGGCCTTGCAGGGAGCAGGTGTGTAGCTAGACTCCCTAGCAGCCCATAGGCTGCCAGAAGTGATTAAGAAAGGGAGCAGCAGAGTTCCCATTGTGGCTCAGTGGAAAAGATCCCGACTAATATCCATGAAGATGCGGGTTCTATCCCTGGTCCCCCCTGGTCTCGCTCAGTGTTAGGGATCCTGCCTTGACACAAGCTGCAGCTCCGATTCGACCCTTAGCCTGGGAACTTCCATATGCCACAAGTGCAGCCCTAAAGAAAGTGGAAGGAAGGAAGGAAGGATGGAAGGAAGGAAGGAAGGAAGGAAGGAAGGAAAGAAAGAAAGAAAGAAAGAAAGAAAGAAAGAAAGAAAGAAAGAAAGAAAGAAAGAAAGAAAGAAAGAAAGAAAGAAAACAGGAAAGTTCTACCCAGTACCCTTGGAAAAGGTGGGGGTGGGGGCAGCAGTACAAGCAAGGCTCCTCCTCCTCCCCCCCACCCCCAGCACCAGCCAGACTCAGTTCTACGCTCCATCCTAAGGAAAGTCTGCAGGTGCTTCCCATCCTCCACCCGGCCTCTGTGGCCTGTCCCGTCCAGCAACAACGGGGTGGTACAGAGGGCACCCGACCAGAGGCAGGAGATCTAGATGAACCAGAACTTAGCCTTCTGAATGCCTTGCCTCATCTGTGACACCTCCCCTGCCTGTGAGGATGCTAGGGTGGCACCTCCACGAAATGATTTATAGCTAAACAGACCTGGGGTTATTCTTGGCAGTGGTGAGAATAAGAGATGGGGGAGGAGGCCCAGGGTTCCTCAGAGCCACTAAATACAAAGGGAGGCTGGGGCCAGGGAGGGAGAAGCCCTCAACATCCTAATGTATAGAGAGGGAGAATCATCCTGCTCATGGTGTTAACTTGGTCTTCGGTGGTTTCAAGTGTATCTCCAGGGCCACTTTGGGATGCAGACCTTTTGGGTCAAAGCAAGTCCTTTCAAGCCTGCATCTCAATGCTCTGCCAAACTGCATGGGTGTCTTTGGTGCTCTTAGGCCCAAGGAGACACAGAGCTCTTCAAGTCCTAGAGACTGACTTTTTAGCTTGCTGGTAGTTGAGTAATTTTCCAGAAATGGGACTTGGCCCGTTGCCCTGTGTAAGGTACCTGCCCATCCCTCTTACATAAGAAAGTATTGTTTGTTCTCACTGAGGATTTAGGAGGCCAGCTCCTCAATGAGGCTGAGCTCAGGAAATCCTGAAGCTGCAGCCCCAGCCATCAAGGGTCTTTGACCCAGTCTAGTGGGAACTAAGGCTTGTCCAATGAAGGTTTGGCCCCACTCAGGCACTTTTGGGTGGGGAGGTGAAGACTGTTGCATCTGTAGGATGCTGCTTGTGGTCCAAGTTCTTTAAGTACTTTTAAAACCATTTGTGTATGTATAAGGTGAGGGGGTTAGGTAAGGGCAGAGAGAAACAATCTTTAACCAGAAATATCTTTACTAGCTGTTTTTTAGGGTGCATGTGTTAGAGGATCACTACAAAGAATTTTAAGACAATCCAATGAAAGTAAAAGCCCTTTTCTTATTCCCCCCTTCTCCCCCAACCTCAGGGCTAATCACTGCTAACAACTGGTACACATCCTTTCAGATCTTTCATGCAAACGAACTTCTAAAATTAAAAAAAAAAAAAACCAGGACCGTACTCTGCATAGTATCCTGCAAGCTGCTTTTCCATTTACTATATTATGGGCATCTTTTCTTATCAATACAGAAAGCTCTGATGGCTCTTTATAAACGACAACATGGTTTTCCAGTTGACCTACCCGGGTCCCTGTTGCTAAGCACTTAGGTTGTTTCCAGTTTGTCTGTGATTATAAATAATCCTGCAAAGGATCTGAGTGTTCTTGTCCAGTTATTTCCTTAGGGAAAATCCTGAGACGTGGAATCTCTGGATCCAAGGCCTGCCCAGTTAAAATGCTCGACTTGGTGGATATGGGCCGTGGGTTCTGCCTCCCATCAGTGGCACATATGTGTGCAGGGCCCTGTGTTTCCTTTAGTCCATGCCACTGAGGGCCACTTTCTCTCTCTCTCTCTGGAAGCTGGACACCACCATGGGCAACCTGAGGCCACAGCCCATGGATCCCCCTCTCTAACGGTCCTTATTCTTCATCCCCTTTTCCTACATAATTGAAAAAACATGTCAAAATCTTTCCAGTGTTCCCATCCCAATGAACAGAACTTAAAGCCCTAATCCTACTCAGGGTGAGGGTCATAACTTACTGAGACCCAAGCTGTCCATCCTTCCCCCTGCTGGGACAGAATCCTTTTTTCTTTCTTAGCCATACCCACAGCATATGGAAGTTCCCCAGGGCCAGGGATTGACCCCTTGCCACGGCAGCAATCTGAGCTGCTGCAGTGACAATGCCAGATCCTTAACCTGCTGCTGTCCCTAGGACAGACTCTTACTTACCTGAAACACATCTCCATTGACTGTGGTCCCCATGTCCTCAGGACCTGCTAGAAAGAGAACAAGGACACAGCATCACTCATTTGTTCACCTGACAGCAAGCAGGAAATGGTCCTACATTAGCGCCCGAGCCAAGCTCTGTGTATGCCCACGTCTGTACTGACCCCACAGACACAGACAAAACGGATAAATAAATAACCTGGGCTCCATCCCTGACTCCACAAAGCCTCCTCACAGCCATTATCACATCGGATTTTCACCACAGCCTCTGCTGAAGTTGCTATCAACCCATTTTACAGATTCTCAAACTGAGGCTCAGAGAGGCTAGGCGGTTGCCCAAGGTCACCCAGCCAGTAATTGCTCCTCACCTACCTGCAGTGAATTTCCCCACAGCCACAGCTGGGAATGACCCAACTATCTGTGGAACCTGTGCCAGGGGAGCAGGCAGAGGTGCTGGAGGCTGAGGGCGGGGTCCGAGAGGTCTAAGGCAGAGAGCCCTGCGCGTCTCGGGCTGCCCCTGCATGCCCTGAGCAACTGCTCCACCTGGGAACCGAAGCCCCCACCAGGCAGCACCTGGCCTACTTTTCCTCCTCCTGCCCCTCCCAGAAGGATTTTATTTTGCCCTCAACAATGACTCCTACCAGTCCCTTTCCCTGACATCAATAGACTAAGAAGTCACAAATGCCTATGGCTTCTGCTGCAACAGGGTCCCTCAAAGTTGCCCTTTACCCTCTGCCCTCTGTCCCCTGCCTGGCCCACCTGTACAACTACTTTGTCCTGCAGGTGGCGAGCACCTGGAGGGGAACACCTGTGTCCATTATCCTCACCACTGGCGCCCCATGGCCCCGCCCAGTACCTGCGATTTAGGAAGCACTCAGAAACAGTTTGCTGAATAAACACATGAATCAATGCATTAAAAAAAGAAGGAATAGGAGTTCCCGTCGTGGCGCAGTGGTTAACGAAACCGACTAGGAACCATGAGGTTGCGGGTTCAATCCCTGGCCTTGCTCAGTGGGTTGAGGATCTGGCGTTGCCATGAGCTGTGGTGTGAGTTGCAGACGCGGCTCGGATCCCGAGTTGCTGTGGCTCTAGTGTAGGCCGGTGGCTGCAGCTCCGATTAGACCCCTAGCCTGGGAACCTCCATATGCTGTGGGAACAGCCCTAGAAAAGGCAAAAAGACAAAAAAAAAAAAAAAAAAAAAAAAAAGAAGGAATACTGGCTTTTGTCCACTCATAGGCATCCCTGCCTCCATCTTCACCCTCTCTCAAACTTCTTTCAAGCCAATCTCCAGGGCTGATGTTTTGAAAAGCATACACTTACCTATGTCACTCCTCTAGTTGAAAATATAAGGCACAGGAGTTCCCGTTGTGGGTCAGTGGGTTATGACCTTGACTAGTATCCATGAGGACATGGGTTCGATCCCTATCCTCACTCAGTGGGTTAAGGATCTGGCATTGCTGTGGCTGTGGCGTAGGCCTGCAGTTGCAGCTCTGATTCGACCCCTAGCCTGGGAAGTTCCATATGTCATGGGTACAGCCCTAAAAATATATATATATATTTTTTAATATATATATGTTATATATATAAATGTTTTATATATATATAACATAAACATTTATATATATTAACATATATAACATTTATATAGCATATATATAAAACATTTTATATGTTTTTATATATATATGTTTATATATATATTATATATATAAAACATAAACCAAAAAGAAACCCACTTCCCATGGCCCAACAGTGGCCTATAGGGCCTGCTCCTTCCTTGGGGACTCCCCTCTACCTGGAAAGCTCTTCCGCCCATTTCTACATGGGCTGCTCCCTCACTCCCTTTAGCCTCTGCTCAAACATCGCCTTACTAGAGGCCTTCTTGCCCACCCCCGACGTTCATCCTCCAGCACCCCTACCTCCTCCCCTGGGCAGTATTTTCTCTAGAGCACCTACCACAGCCTGATATGTTTATTTCTGTATGTGCTTATTATCTGTTTTCCACACTTGAATGTACCCTCCATGAGGACAGGGACTTGTTTTGTCTGCTGCCAGGGTCCAGCATCTAGAACAGTGCCTAGCACACAATAGGGGCTCAATAAATATTTGTTGAATAAGTACACTGAACCTGGGACCGCAGGCCGTGGGGCTCTTTACAATCGGGCCCCGCCCAGTTTACCTGCCTTCCTTCCCACCAGCCCCTCCCACAAACCCTATTCTGGTTTCCTCCTTCCCCAAACACACCCCATGCCTTCCTTATTACTTCACTCACTAAGGAAAGCTCTTTCTTTTTCTTTTTGTTTTTCTTTTGCTTTTTCAGGGCGCACCCGAGGCTTATAGAAGTTCCCAGGCTAGGAGTTCAATCAGAGCTGTAGCTGCTGGCCTACACCACAGCCAGAGCAATGAAGGATCAGAGAGCCCCATCTGTGACCTACACCACAGCTCATGGCAACGCCAGATCCTGAGCAGGGCCAGGGATCGAACCCGCATCCACATGGATACTAGTCAGGTTGGTTGCCACTGAGCCACCCCGAGAACACCCAGGAATGCTCTTTTGGATCCAGTTCACAAGTCACATCCTCCAGGAAGTCCTCCACTACTTCCCTGGGCACTGATGGAAGGTCTCACCTCTGGGGTATCCCAGAATATTGTACAGCAACCCCCACCCTCTTATGCAATTACTGTGACCTCCCAGGGGTCATGCCCTCCCTTATCGGGCTCTGTACCCGCTTCCACTCCTAAGAGTGAGCATTAAGTGTTGGCTACACAGAAGCTGAATTGCTCTCTGGGGGCCCACTGTTATCTGTAAGACCTGAGGACTCTCAGAAACTGCAATGTGTCTTAGCCAAGAACCACAGGAGGCTACAGGGGATCACCACAGATGGACAAGTACACTTGACCGATCAGATAGAGTCATGAGCATCAGGGCTTTCAGCTTGGGGAAGAGAGGGATATGCAATTCCATGGAAATCATCCCCAGCTGCTATAAATTAGAATCAACTCTGTTTTCAGAATCGGTGGATAGATTTTTGACCCAGCCTTGTCAGCCATCCTCCCTACTCATTCAAATAGGGTTTCTCCTACATGGGAGGCCTAGTCCCTAAATCTGTGGCATCTTCTGCAAAGGGGCTTCTCCTGGTACATCTCTCCCACCAGGTCTTATGTTACCAGGGTCCACTCACCAATATGCTGGTCTTGTGAGCTTGGAGTTCCCGGAGCGGAAGCTGGGCTACCGCACTCCACCCTGACCAGTCCCAGTCTCAGGCCCCTTGTTCACAGGAGCTGCCAGCTGCTGACCTTGGCCTCCAGAAAATCTCTGTGCCCCAGTCTCTCAGCCCCATGGCATTCCTCTGGAAATGAGGCTTCAGCCTCTTTGGGAATCGGCACACACCCACACATGGAATTATGAGTCTGTTCCCACCCTGCTTTCTGACATGTTGAGAACCATGTGTCCACAGTCCAAAGCCAGCAGAGCAGGAGTGAAGACACAAGTCCCGGGGATAAACCGGGTGTTGCTTGTCTCAGATCCCTGACCTCTTTCAGAACAGGGACAGACAGGGTCCAGAACATTCCTGGGAGCTTACTGAGGCCCATCAGGGGAAATGGGCTTGCCGGAAAATGACTGGGCAAGTCAAGGGCAGAGCCAGGGCTGGCTCATAGAAATCTGGGTGTGAAAATGTAAACCTCCTGGGCCCTTCCCAAGGCTGATGAATGGAAACATAGTATCCATTGCTCGGGCTGGCCACAGTTCCAGCCCCAGAAGACTCAAAGGAGCTCAGGCTCAGGTCTACACCAAACACCATTCCCCAAGGGATAGCTGGGGGCCCAAAATCAGGGCACTCAGCGCAGGGGCGTCATTTCCGAGATGAGACTCAGAAGTGATGAGTGGTGCTGGCTGCTGAAGTCAGCTTCCGCCCCAGCTCCCAGCAGCCTGAGGCACATTTTCTGCATCTCAGCCAGGCCTCTGGCACTCAGCATGGGTCTGGGGGGATAACTTGCTCAGTAGCATCTAGGCTTAGGGGATCAGATCAATTCCATCCTGCCTACCCATCTATTGAGCTGCCATCCCATAACACCTCCCCTATCGCTGGGCGCTGCTCAGCAGAGCAGCTGGACCTTTGCAGTTTTCAGTGGTCGTGCATCTGGGAGACCCAGAGAGGGCGGTGTCCCTGCTTCTCCCCTTGCCACCAGGCCTGGGGCCAATCAGTGCACCACTACCCCTGCCAGAAAGGGAACTTCTCATCCAGGCTGTAAACCTTGGAGTCCCACTTTCCTGGGAGAGGTCCCAGCCTGCTTAACGCCCAGCTGCCTCCGGCTGCCTTCCACCTGACTTCTACCTTCTTCTCTCTGGGGTGGTTCTAACATGGGCTCTCCCAGCAAGGCCTCGCCCAGGCCAACCAGAGTGGGGAAGCTGGTGGTCTCAAGGGGGAGGTGTGGACCAATGAATACCGGTGTATGAACGTCGGCCCGCATTTCCTAGAAATTCCCTGGGATGTATAAGGGTCCATACTGAGATATTAGGAGTTGCTGTTTCTCCAGATGACCCCCACAGCTGACCTGTTTGAGTAGCAAAAGACTCCCCCTCCCTACCTTCATATCCTATCACCTCCCAGGGTGACTGTCATAGCATTTGAAAGAGCATGGAGCCCAGAGTTGGGAGGCCTGGAATCAAGTCCCAGATCTGTCACTCATGGCTGTGCGACTTTGTGAAAGATACTCAGATCTCTGGGCCTCTGGTTTCTTATATGTTAAAAAAGACTTGTTAGGTTTTTTGTGCCAAGGAAATACAGAGATGCTCCCAGTTCCTCTAGCCCCAGGAACTATCTTATTCATATCTGCATCCCCACTGGGCCTGGCCAATAGTAGGTGCTCAGTAAATGTTGAATGAATGCAAACATGACTCTAAGGAGACTTTCTTGTAAGCAGTTTTTAAAAACAGATGAGCTACCGTTTATTCCAACAGGCTGATAAACCCCCACTAAAATGACAACATTAAGAGGAAGCAAAGGCTGTTTGGGATTCACCCATGAAGGTGATGTCTACTTTTTTACTAAACACTTCAAGAAATTGTTCTTTCAAGCAGAACCAGAGCAGGGATATTGTTGATGAACATGCTAGTGCAAAGATCAGGCTCCAAACCCTGAGTCTGAAGCTATCCACAATAGCCCTGGGCCACCTTTGGACAACCACTAAGTTACAAACCCCAGGAGGACAGGACCACATTTGACTGAAACCCCCCCACACCCCCACCTCCCTGCCCCCATGCTGGGGTCTAATCCAGAGCCAGGCATCTGGAAGACAATGTGGTCAGGTGGGAAGGGCTTAGAGTCTGAAAGAAATAGATTTAGAGTCCTTTCTCTGCCACTTACTAGTTGTTTCAGTAGTGTACCTTTTGAGCCTCAGTTTTGCCATCTCTGAGATGGGTTTAAGAATGTACATGAAATGATTAAATGTAAGTCAAATGCCAAGATCAATGACTGCAGGATGGCAGGTGGTCCCCAGGGAAGGTTTGTGAGTTCTCACCCAGTGCCCCTGCTCTCCCAGCCGTAGGAAGGAGCTAAGTCTGAGGGGCAGGGAGGTCTTGGGTTCTGCCCACAACTGCAGGGCTCAGCCTGGGCCAGCCAGCCTCCTGGGACGCTCAGGAGAGAGTCTCAGGGCTGGGCAGTGTTGGATTCCAGAGCTGGGCAGTAGCAGAGTTGACTTGGGGATGAAATGTCACGCTGAATTTCTATCCTGGGAGCCACCAGATCCACAGCTCCAGGGGGGCCCTCAGATGGGGGAATCTCCACAAGACTCCCCTCCCCCATTTCTTCCAGGTCCACTCAGGTACACACAGTCCCAGGCCTGCTCCCGGCTGGCCATACATAGCAGGCCCTCTTCACTCGACCGCAGGGCCCCGAGACCGGTACCCCGGGTGCGAGCTGCAGCACCCCCCCCCCGCCCCAGTCCCCAGGCTACCGCGCTGACTCACCCCCACTCGCTAGTCCCGGCTGCGCGAGGGCCGCCTGGCTGCCGGCAGGTGCCCCGAAGCCCTCGTCATTCTCTATGCCCGCGATTTCACTCTCCTGCTGGGCCAGGAAGGCAGCCGCCGGGTCCTCCTCGGCAACCTCAGGGGCCCCGCTCTCCGATGACGAGAAGAAGCCAAAGTCATCAGCCATTTTCCCCGCGTCTCTGCTGAAGCGTCCGCCTGGCCCTTGGCTCTGCCCGGCGCGTGCCCCGCGCTGCGCCCGGCGGCCGCGACACTGTCACCCGAGCCGCCTGGGGGAGCCGGCCTCGGCGGGGACGGGCTCGGCGCGGCGGCCCCGCACTTCCTCTCTGCCACCGGGCCCGGCTTCCCTGTCACTGCGGCGGCAAGCGGGAGGAGCCGGGACGGGAATGCGGTGATGTCACCGGCCGAGGGAGGGGGCCCGCAGGACGGCCGGAGGTCGCCTCGCAGCGGCCACAGGAGGGCGTCAGCAGGACGGAGGCGCAGCCGGAGGGGCCCGAAGGCCGGGGCCGCGCTCCCTACTCCCGCCAAGCAGCGCGCATTTCCAGGGCACCAGTGGTGACAGGGTGCAGCTCTGGCCCGGTCTAGAGGTGAAGCGGACTGGACAGAGGGATTATAGTGAGCACAGGCCACCAGAGGAAGGCAGCCTGGAGGACCTCGAGAGCACGGAGGGGGTGGTCGCTGTGCAACCTGACTCCTGATTCATTCTGCAAAATTTCTTCTCCTAAACTGGGTGGATATTATGAATCCCATTATTAGGAGCCTTGGAGAGGTGGCATTAAGTCTCATGCCTTCGTGGCATCTTTCCTGCAAGTCCTGGGCCTTTCCCGCAAGGCCACGTTGCTTCCGTCCAATTTTTATACATTTCTCTTCATTGGAGAGGCTTCACTTCACACCAGCAGAGTTTATGTGACCTGACTGGGTCCCTACTCGAAGGCTGGGCCCCTTAAATATTCCTTAAGTAAGAACCAGCCTAAGAAAGACAGGTCTGATTTATCCAGGCAGCCTGCCACTCCTCCAGCCAGTCGTCTTCAGGAAACAGTCTCCAAAATATAATAAAATCCAGTCTTGGCCAAGGGGAGATTACAGTCTAGGAGACTAACAGATGGCAAGTGTCCAGTCACAGCACAGTGTGGGAGGTGCTCTGACATTTAAACACTGGGGTGGTGGGGAGCAGGGTGCAGAACCACCATCACATTTGGCCTTTGGGATTTTCTTCTTCTGATTTGAGACTTGAAGGTCAACTATGAACTGCAAGAGGGAAAGGAAAGAAGTGCCTCAAGCTGTGAGTAGCGGTTCCCTTAGGGGGGAGCGGAAGCAAGGTTGGGCTGAAGGGCAATTTCACTTCTGCACAGTAATACTTTGATGTAGTTTTCAATCTGATGATGAGAATATGGTCATTTATTAGTAGTATGGAAAAGAAAGAAATTTCAGGCCCTGTACAACCTGGTCCATGCATAGTGTTCACCATTGTCTATCTCACACTTCTTTCTCATTTCAAGTTACAGGCTCAGGAACTGAAAAGACTTTGAACATTTCCTAGTTGAACAAACCAGCCATAAATGTCAACTCCATTTGTTAGAAACACAAGGGCTAGTGAGTGCTATGCTCCCACTGTGATCTTCCCCTGGACATCTTGTCTGATTCCCAGAGACTTCAGTCAGTAGCTCTGGCAACACTACACTGAGTAAACCCACTGCAAGCACTCTTTCCAACTACTTCCTCCTTCCTTCCTGCTCCTTCCTAATTTAGCCATCAGCAGAATTCAGCTCCATGTTTATTTATACAAGTTACTGGTCCAGATCACTCTGCCACCACCCTTGATCTTGTACATGATCTCTTACTCTTAAACACCAATATTAAAAATGATTATTAAGGAGTTCCTGTTGCGTCTCAGTGGTAATAAATCCAACTAGTATCCATGAGGATGTGGGTTCAATCCCTGGCCTCACTCAGCGAGTTAAGGATTCAGCATTGCCGTGAACTGTGGTGTAAGTCGAAGACACAGTTCAGATCCCAATAGGCCGGGAACTGTAGCTCTGATTCAATCCCTAGCCTGGGGACCTCCATATGCCTCAGGTGCAGCCCTAAAAAAAAAAAAAAAAAAAAGAAAGAAAAGAAAAAGAAAAAAAAGATTATTAAAGCTATATTCTGAACCATGTATCACTTCTTTGTGCTGAACAGTCCCAGTTTCTTGACATGTACCTAAATATCTTTGGAGATCTCTAAATGCAGTTATAAATTTCTAATTCTCCACCTAATTGTGAAACTCAGTAATGATTGAAAGACATCAATAAATAAAGTTGAGCAAAGATACAGGGCAGTCTCATAGAATCTAAATTCCAACTTATGAAGTCTGAAGTGGAGAAATCTTTCACACACTTTTTTTTCTGATTAATATTTTAGGTTTATTTGAATTTAATTTTATTGGAGTATAGTTGACTTACCTTATAATGCTGTATTAGTTTTAGACGTACAGCAGAGTGAAGCAGTCATACATATAAATATATTGATTCTTTTTTCCCAGATAGGTTATTACAAACTATTGAGTGGATTTTCCTGTGCTATTAGTGGAAAATTTTAAGCATGCTGAAGAATAGAAAGATTGATGTATACATCTCCACATGTCAACATCTGAATCTTAATATTACCAACATATAGTCAGTCTTGGTTCATCTGCAACCTTTATTCCTCCCCATATATTATATAATTTCTTCTGTAAATCATTCACTATAACATTTATTTTTTATTTTTATTATCTTAAATTTTTTTGTTTTTCTAGGGGCACACCTGCAGCACATGGGAGTTCTCAGGTCAGAGGTCAAATCAGAGCTGTAGCTGCCAGCCTACACCACAGCCACAGCAACACCAGATCCAAGCCTTGTCTGCGACCTACACCACAGCTTATGGCAACACTGGATCCTTAACCCACTGAGGGAGGCCAGGGATCCAACGTGCATCCTCATGGATACTAGTCAGGTTCTCAACCCACTGAGCCACAACAGGAACTCCTAACATCTTTTTTTTTTTAATTTAGAGCTTTTTTGAAAAAAAATTGTGGTTAAAAATACACAAAATGTACGATCTTTACTATTTTTAAGTGTACAGTTCAATAGTGTTAAGTACATTCACGCAGTTGTACAACAGATGTCCAGAACTTTTTCATTGTGCAAAAAAAACTTTCTAGCCATTAAGCAATTCCTGACCTTCCCCTCCTCAATGCCTCCAGCAACCATCAGTTGACTTTCTATTAATACGAATTTGACTGCTTTAGATACCTCACAAAAGTGAAATCATATTGTATCCTTATTTCACTTAACATAATTTTTTCAAGGTTCATCCATGCAGTGGGCATATGTCAGAATTTCATTCCTTTTTTTTTTTTTTTGGCCACACTGACAGCATGTGGAAGTCCCTGGGCCAGAGATTTAACCGGCTCCACGGCAGAGACCCCAAGCCACTGCACTGCTATCCTGGATTCTTAAACTATTGCATCACAAGGAAACTCCTTCCTTCATTCCTTTCCAAGGCTGAAAAATATTCCATTGTATGATGTGTCTACCGCATTTTCTTCATCCATCCATCAGTGGATATTTGGTTTGCTTCCACCTTAATTATTATGAATGATGGTACTATTAACACAGATGTGCAAATATCTTTTGAGATCCTACTTTCAGTTATTTTAGATATATATACCCTGAAAGGGCATTGCAGGATCTTATGCTAATTCTATTTTTAACATATTTAAGAATAATCACACTGGTTTCCAGAGCCACTGCTGCCTTCTTCATTCCCACTAATATGCACCCCCCCATTTTGATTTGTTTATTTTATTTTTAAGAGTTTTTTCCCTACCTTTTTTTTTTTTTCCTTTTTAGGACCGCACCTGGGGCACATGGAAGTTCCCAGACCAGGGATCGAGTCAGAGCTATAGCTACCAGTCTGCACCACAGCTCATGGCAACACTGGATCCTTAACCCACACTGAGTGAGGCCAGGGATCCAACCCGCATCCTTATGGATACCAGTCAGATTCGTTTCCACTGTGCCACAACAGGAACGCCACACTTTTTTCAATAACATAATTTCAGAATTACAAAAAATTGCCATGTAATTCCCATTGGCCTTTCATCAGATTCCCTACAAAACATTTTATCATTTTGGCTTTTTTCTTTTTTCCTCTCTCCTCTCCCTAAACTGTTGGAAAGTAAATTGCAGACACCAATCCCCTCATCTCTAAAGATTTCACTTTATGTTTTCCTAAAAATAATTTATTTACATAACCACTATACAGTTATCAAAATCAAGGTACTTATATTGATATAATACCATTATCAGATTGACATACTTACAGATTTCACTGAATGTCCCAACAATAGAGGAAAAGAAAATTCCAGATTATATATTGCATTCAGTTACCTTCTCTGTTTGATCTCTTATTTATTTATTTGTTTATTTTAAGTTTTTCAGCCACACCCAAGGCATATGGAAATTCCTGGGCTAGGGATCGAATCCAAGCCACAGCTGTGGCAATGTCGGATCCTTAACCTATGGCACCACAGCAGGAACCCTTGAGCTCTTCTTTAGAACAGATTTTCTCTTTGTGTTTCTTTCATGACATTGATGTCTTGAAGATTACCAATCAATTATTTCATCCTTCAACTTGAGTTGTCTTTGTTTCCTCCTGATTAGATACGGGTTAAACATTTTTGGCAGGAATAATATGAATTATTATTCATATCAATAATAATGAGGCTGAGTTCCTCTCCATGCATCATAGCAGGAAGCACATAGTGTCAGCTGCTGGTGAGGTTAACATGGATCAATTGTTTAAGGTGGTGTAAATTTTATCTCACTCTGTAAAATTACACCCATAAAAAATTACATCCACTCATTCATGCATTATAGCAATTTTTTTTTTTTTTTTTTTTTTTTTTTTTTTGCCACCCCTGAGGCATATGGAATTCCCGGGCCAGAGACTGAATCAGTGCCACCAGCAGTGACTGTAGGTGCTGCAGTGACAACACCGGATCCTTAACCCATTGCATCACCAAAAGAACTTCTGACTTTTGCATGATTCAGGAATTATAAGGACAGTTGCCAAATAGTAATTTTCTCATTCAACTAGTCCTTATACATTTATTAGTTGGCTTTCTACTATAGGGAAAGTGATTGCTATGTCTGCAAGGTTCATAGACTCATTTGATCCAAGTGGATTATAGTACTTTGCTATCATTATTTATTTTAGTGCTCAAATTTCCAAGACTGGGTTAATGGGAGCCCCTTTAAACTGACTCCTTTGTTTCTGATATGGCTGCATCATTCTTCAACTGTGTTCTCACTTTCTGGCTCAACAAAATGTTCCAGGCTTAAGAATAAACTATTTCTACATGGGATTTCTGCTATCTTTGAGTGAAAACTGAAGAAACCAAGATCCATGTACCAGGTGTGACCACTGCTGTGGCTGCAGCTTCTTTTCTTCCTCCTCACCCTTCATCTTCATCTTTTTTTTACATAACCACAAAATTATTATAACATCTCAAAAAGCTTCTCCTCCAAATTACTTAAAGTCATCCATTCTCTACTCAGTATTCAGATTTCCCCAACTGTGCCATAAATATCTTTCTATTGTAGGTTTGTTTTGGTTTGGTTTGTTTTTATGGCTGCACCCAAAGCATATGCAGGTTCCTGGGCCAGGGATTGAATCTGCAGCTTCAGCAACACCGGATCCTTTAATCCACCATGCCAAGGATCGAACCTGGGCTTCTGCAGCAACCCAAGCCACTGAAGTCTGATTCTTAACTCACTGAGCCACAGTGGAAACTCCATAAAAAATTTTATGCCCAAAATTTCGTTAGAATTTCCATAGGGGCTATATTGAATCTATAGACTGCTTTGGATAGTCTTGACATTTTAACAATTTAATTCTTCCAATCCATGAACAGTGGATATCTTTCCATTTATTTAGATCTTCTTTCATTTCTTTCAGCAATGTTTTGTATTTTCTATTGTGTAAGTCTTTCACATTCTTGGTTAACTCCCAAGTATTTTTTTCCTTTTGATGCTGTTATAAATGGAATTGTTTTCTTAATTTCCTTTTCAGACTTTTATTGTTAGTGTGAAGGAATGCAACTGAAATTTGTATGTTGACTTCGTGTCCTATTGCTTTACTGAATTGATTTATTACTTCTTACAGTTTTGTACGTGTTTGGGATCTTTAGGATTTAATACTTGTAAAGTCATGTCACCACATGCAAATTTTTATTTGGCCATAGAATCATGGGCAATTCCTGTGCATCTTTCTGAAATACTGGCTCTGCCTAGATCTCTTCTAAGAAGTTCCTGGGCCAGGAATTGAACTCATGCTACTGAGATCCATGAGGGTCCAAGCTCTGAGATCCTTAATCTGCTGCATCACATAGGAACTTCCTAGAGAACTTTTTTTTTTTAAGTAATCTTTATTTATTTATTTATTTTTGCTTTTTTTTTTTTTAGGGCCGCACCCTGGCATATGGAGGTTCCCAGGCTAGGGGTCAAATCGGAGCTACAGCTGCCAGCCTACACCACAGCCACAGCAATGCCAGATCCAAGCTGTGTCTGCGACCACAGCTCATGGCAACACCAGATCCTTACCCTGCTGAGCGAGGCCAGGGATTGAACCCGACACCTCATGGTTCCTAGTCAGATTCATTTCCACTGCACCACGACAGGAAATCCCAATCTGGCACCTGGCTCAGTGGAACCCACACTATATGCCCCGGGAAACATGCTCCCCTCCCCCTGCCCCAAACCAGACAGAGTCTAAGATTGTGGGGACAATTTCAATGTATCTGGGTTATTTTAACCATCTGCAAATAGGTCTCCTGCTTTTCCTCCCTTTCCCATCCTGCCAACTGAGGTGTTGTTTGGACTCGTTCACAGTTCACAAATCATGCAATTTTTTTTATGAATGTGGGACTTTAAAAGAGCAACCAGGTATCTCTGCTTTTAAAAAAAATCTCTGCTTAGAGGTTGCTTTTATCAGCATCCTTCCCCCCTCATGCAAAACTGAGGTGATCCTTCTTGTAGCCTCTGCTTTGAGATATTCTAATTAAACACTTTCCCTCTATAACCCACTAGCAGTAGTAGTTTATTTCCTGAGTTAGTTCCCACGCCTTTACTCCCATAAGTTCACCCACATTCATGAGGTCCTTGCTCTAAGGATCTAGCCTAGGCCCCATATTTATAGACCTATGAATCTGTGCTCAGTGTAGTTTTCTGTACTGGGGACTCAGTACCACCTTGGCCCGGTCACCCTCATGGAATTCAGAGATGGGAGATGAACAATAAACATGTAAACAAGACAGTAACAGTTAGTGACCAGTGGTTAGAAGCAAGCATCTGTTTTTAGGCTTTCTCTGAGATGCTGTACACATGTACTGAGAGCCAAAAGTCAAAGGGGGCCAGTCATGTGAAGACTCAAGGAAAGAGTTCCATGGCAGAGGGTGCTACAAAGTCCCTGAGGTGTGAATGAGAATAATGAGGTGGAGGTTTGAGAGTAATGAGCTTGCAGTAATGAGGTCAGAGAAGCAGAGAGCCCTTGTAGGCTTTGTCAGCCACAGGAAAGAGCTTGGATTCTATTCTGAAGCCAATGGGAAACCAATAGAAGGTTTTGAGCTGGGAGGTGATAGGATATGATTCACTTTTTTTTTTCTTCTTAGGGCTGCACCTGGGGCACATGGAAGTTCCCAGGCTAGGGGGCCAACTGGAGCTGCAGCTGCCGGCCTATGCCACAGCCACAGCAGTGGAGGATCCAAACCAAGTCTGCGACCTACACCACAGCTCACAGAAATGCCAGATCCTTAACTCACTGAGTGAAGCCAGGGATCAAACCCACTTCCTCATGGATATTAGTAAGGTTCTTAACCCTCTGAGCCACAGAGGGAACTCCCTCATTTAATTTTCCATTAAATTGTGTGTTCTTAGAGGACAGTGGCTGTGTCTCGTTTACCTTTACAGCATCTGGTCCAGAGCCTGGCTCAGAATAAGCACTCCTTAAATATTTGCTGAGTGAACTCCTAAGATCTATAGATGAATATAATTGATAAACCTATTAAAAGATCTTTGAAATGCTCTGGATCTGCACTGTCCAATACATGACCACTAACCCTGTGTGGCAACTGAATACTTGAAATGTGGCCAGTGCAAATAGAGATAAGAAAGTGTAAACTACATCAAAGGACTTTTTTTTTTTTTTTTTTTTTTTTGGCCACTCTGCAACATGTGGAGTTCCTGGGCCAGGGAACAGATCTGAGCTGCAGTTGTAACTTACACTGTTAGCTGCAGCAATGCCAGATCCTGTAATTCATTGTACCAGGATGAGAATAGAACCTGTGTCCCGGCGCTGCAGAGACACCATTGATCTCACTGTGCTACAGCGGGAACTCCTACGGCCATCATATTTTGATTGGATAGCACTACTCTAAAATGGAAAATAAATGTCAGAAAAAAATTATTCGTGGGAGTTTGTGTTGTGGCTCAGCAGGTTACCAACCCAACTAGTATCAATGAGGATGCAGATTGATCCCTGGCCTTGCTCAGTGGGTTAAGGATCTGGTGCTGCCATGAGCTGTGGTGTAGGTTGCAAACGCGGCTCAAATCTCAGGTTGCTGTGGCTGTGGCATAGGCCGGCAGCTGTAGCTCCTATTTGACCCCAGCCTGGGAACTTCCATATGCCATGGTGTGGCCCTAAAAAGATTTTTTTAAAAAAAGAAAAGAAAAAAATTATTCTTAAAGAAAAGGACAAACCAATATTTGATGACATTTTCCATATGTTCTTCTTGAACTTATCAAAAAAGCTTAGGTTTCTTCCCAGTCCAGCTTCTCTCATGACAAAAGGAAGCCATGAGGATTCTGCATAGGTCAGAAGGGCAGACAGGCAGCTCATGGGCCGAAATGTGGCTTGCAGTTATGGTTGACATAGTAATTTTCTTAAGAACTGAATTTGTTATTACTGTTTCAAAATGGGGAGAATCCATATGCAGATCCAAATTTGTTAGATGCTGTTAAAAAATGGGAAGTTGTGGCAACACTGGTCTTACATGGAGGCCAACAGCTATACCTAAAAAGCAGAAACCACTTTTGAACAGGGAACAGACTCTTCAGGGTGACATATATCAGTGCATTTCTACGGTAAAGCGTTTTTTAAGATATTTATTGTAACCATATCTTTATTCAAAAAAGAAAAGGGAAATGTAGACTCAGAAGGTGTATGAGTCTTTGAGGAAGTGAAGAACATTCAATGGTGTTTTATTAAATAGAACTACAAAGTTTGTCTGTTGAGAGAATACATCTTCAATCAGAATTATGCAACAAATCCAGAGGGCGTCTGACTTTGCAGTCCCTCATGTAGTTTGACAGGATCCAACATTCTTAGTGAGGCTGAACAGTACTCCTTTGAGCTTTGAGCTGACGTAAAAAAATCCCTAAAGTGCCTGCTACTTGTTTCCAATTTTACTTTAAGGGTCTAAGAAAAATTCCAGGACATTATTACGATGTTTGCGTAGACCTGGTAAGACGTGATTCAGGCCTGAAAGGAAGAACTAGCCAAATTTTAAGTCCTTCCATCCCTTAATGTACTCCTCATGGAACATCAAAGCACTTCTGGTTCTGTCTTACCTGATTCAACACTATGAAGTTGGTGGGGTCAGATTCCACAGATGCAGAGCACAACCCAGCCCAAGAGGCTGAGTGCCTGGCTAGGAGTTAGACAGGTAGTCAGTGGAAAAGTGGTCACCAGACCGTGACCCCTCTGCCCCCCAAGGCCTTTTGGATGGTGAACAGAGAAGGCAAATGGTAGGAGAAAAGAAATGGCAATGAAAATGGGAGCTCTAAAGAGGGCTGGCAGGTTAGAAGTGGCAAGGAAATTGCAGAAGGCAGCAGACATCGAGGGGTGGGGATAGGGCAGTGAAAAGGGTGAGCCACTGCTTCTAAAATAAAGGAGCTGAGGCAGCATATCTGGGGCTGTTGCTGAACCTCATTCCACCAACAGCAAAACGGAGACTGGAAAGGAGGTGGTTTGCCCAGGGACGTCCAACACTCTGCCAAGTGGACACCAGAACCTAGTCTCCTGATCCCATTCTGGGACTTTTTTTTTTTTTTTTTTTGCTTTTCAGGGTAGCACCAGCAGCATATCATAAGGAGGTTCTCAGGCTAGGGGTCCAATCGGAGTTACAGCTTCCTACACCACAGCCACAGCAACGCCAGATCCCAAAACGCAGCTCACGGCAACGCAGGACTTCACCCACTGAGCGAGGCCAGGGATCGAACCTGCAACCTCATGGTTCCTAGTCGGATTCATTTCCGCTGAGCCACGATGGGAACTCCAGCTCTTGGACTTTCCCTTCTGTCGGTCACAGGGAAGATGGGCCAGTGGGCAAAGGGACCCGAGAAGGCCTGAGGTACGCAGATGCAGAGGGCAGGAGGTGTGGACTCAAAGCTCTAAGGCTGGCAGCGCCACTAACCATCAAAGACCCGTGTGGCTGAGCCCAAAACAATTTTCACACCTCCCACAGCCTCCGGTTCGAAGGCTGCGTGGGAAATGCCTTCCACCCCCACCATTGTATTCGGGGACTTTTGGAACCTCCCTATAGTTTGTCAGGGGCTTCTGGAAACATGACGGCAGGAATCAAGTATCAAACAGCCGATATTTGCGAACTGCCACAATTTCCTAAGAAACATTGCGGGGCGTGGGGGCAACCGAAAGCTGCCGAGTGGCTTTCGGGACCTCTCGGCTCTCTGCAAGCTATTCCAGAGTCCAAGTCTCTGTTAGGTCTGTTCCTAAGAGCGATTTGTACAGTCTCTCGACAATTTCCGGAACCGTTCGAGATCATCCCGAGAATGGCGCCCTCTGGCGGCAGGAATTGCCAGCATTCTCCGCACCCCCCCCCCGTGGCGGGGCGGGGGTGTGTGCCGGCACGCGCAGACGCAGTTGCGTGCTGGAGGCCGTTCAGACCGGATGTGGTTGCTGCTGAGGTCACTTCCGGCGGGTGACGGTGCGGACGGGTCAGAAGCGTAGAGGCGGCGGCAAAATGGCGGCGCCTGAGGAGCGGGATCTAACCCAGGAGCAGACCGAGAAGCTGCTGCAGTTTCAGGTAGCAGCGAGTACTCGGTACAGCGAATGTCGCCGCGTGCTAGAGAGTGGGTCCCTAGAGGAGCCCAGAACCCTGTTCAGATTGGGCCCGAGATTCTTCTCAGACCAGCAGGCGGCCCCCTCCCCCCCAGACGCCAACTGCCCTGCTGCCCCCGGCCCCCGAGCCTCTTGTCGGTCCCCGGCCTTTCGGGAATGGTTGCAGCCACGCCCGCTTTCCTCATTCTCTTCTCAGAGGGTCAGCTTCCCAGGTTCCCCTTAGCTGAATCCGTCCTTAGCCAGCCTTTTCATCCCGGTTACCGGTCGGACCCTGTTGGCCCAACGACTCTGACGGTACTGAGATGCTTAATCCCCACTGCGGAGTTGGCCTCGCTTCGGGTCTCTGGAAAGCCTCCTACCAGCCTCACATGCCATTTCCACAAACATGTACTCAGGGCCTCTTGGGTGCCAGGTCCTGTGTTGGGAGATCTCCTTAGGGGTGGGGGCAGGCCTGCCCCCCGCCCTAAAGGTGTGGGAGGACACCTCCTAAGGAAATAATGCAGCATTATAAATGTCATCAGTGGCCTCCGAAGGGTTTGTTACCCCTGGCTTATTCCGGGACTCAGTGCTTGACTCTGCTTGAGGAGGGTGGTAAAAGGAATCTGCCTCCCTTTAGTGGATCTTTGGGTTAAGAACTTTTGGCACTGAGCACCTCATCTCTGAGCTGGAGAATCTCGTTGGAGGAGACCTAGGTAACCTTGGCTCTTTATCACCCCGATGGATACTAGTTTCCTTATTTCTAAAATATATATCTTAAAAATGTTTACCCCCTAAGGAAGTTGTGGAGATGCAGTGAGTTTATGGATGTCTGAAGGGCTTTGTACACTGTAACCTGCTCTCAAACAGTATTGCTAATGTTAATCATTATTTAGCTTGGGGTAGAATTAAAGTTAGTGGTACACTTATTTCCTAACACAAAATGTGCTAAATATATTTATTCATTCCACAGTATTTACCAAGACCCTTCCTTCCCAGGCAATAACAATAGGTGGTTAGAATCCCATTTATTTTAAGTACTTTGCTAAAACTTAGCATACATTATAGCACTTAGTCCTACAGTTCTGTGAGATTCACACTGTTAGAATCCCTGTTTTACAAGTGAGGATATGAGGCTTAAGAAGTCACATGCTTAGGTTACACAGCTATTAAGTGGTGGCCTCAGATTTAAAACCAAGTCCATCTTTCTAAGACCTTTCCTGAGCTCTTGAGTGCTCTACAACCTGTGTTAAGTATCATTGTACAACTGAGAGTGAAATGCAGATGCTGTAATATTGTCCTTTCTTTGTTTTTTTTGGCAAGTTCTCTCTTCTGTAATTTCCTTGATTAGATTTCACCGCAGTCAATTTCAAAGAGTTTTTTCTCTTAAATTGAGCAGTGGGTTGGAAATGTATAAATGGGCAACTACTATCATAGAAGTAGTTGGCCTTTGAAGTTTTGCTTAGAGAAATTGATGACACAGCAAGTTAGAATCGTAGTAAATAAAGAGCAGACAGCTAGCTTCCACTTCCTGGTAGACCACTAATTTCAGAGTTTTGTTGAACTTTGGCAGATCATTTTACCCTTTACAGCTCTTAAGGGACAAGCCCCTATATTGTTTGAATGTAATGAGGTGATATGAGTTATAAGTCATGAAGTACTTAGTTTGGACCTGGAAGAACATGAATATGTGGTAGCATTTCTGAGTAAAGTACATAGGAACCTCTATTTTTGTCTTTATTGGGTATTTTCTCTGAGAAAGAGAGGTGAGGGAGTTCCTGTTGTGGCTCAGTGGTTAACCAACGCAACTAGTGTCCACGAGGTCTCAGGTTGGATCCCTGGCCTCCCTCAGTGAATTGGGGATTCAGTGTTGCCCTGAGCTGTGGTGTAGGCTGCAGACGCAGCTTGGATCCACTGCTACTGTGGCTGTAGTGTAGGCCAGCAGCTACGGCTCCCATTCATCCCCTAGCCTGGGAACCTCCATGTGCCTCAGATTCGGCCCTAAAAAGACCAAAAAAAAAAAAAAAGGAAAATAAGAAAGAGAGGTGAGTAGCAGATTAAAGTTGTAATAAGATTGCTTTATGAAATTGTATTTCATAAAGCAAATGCATTTTACGTTTGTATGCTATTTAAGCAGTTGCTTGGATCAGGTTCATCATCCAGATTACCAGTAACGTTTGAAATTTACTAGGTGTCAAGATTTATACCAGGTATTTGATGTACATTAACTCTTTTAAACACTGTAAGGTATTAACCCTAATTCAGTTTATTAATGAAAAAACAGGTTCTGAGAAATCAAATAACTTGCCCAAGTGGTAAATGACAGAGGTTTAGAAATCCATGTCTGTAACCATCCTGTCTAATGGAGAAGCCAGATTCATATATAAATAATGAGTATTCTGCAGTTATGTTAGTGCTCATCGTGTAATAAAACACAGTGATATAAACAAAGTGCTGTGAGAATTTAGGGAATGATAAGCATATTAATGGAAGTAGGAGGGGGAAAGAAGGGTGGCTTCTTAGTAACCCTGTTAAGTTTCTACCAAGCTTTAGGCATGGTGCCTAACCATTGTGTTTAAATCTCACAGTAGCCCTGTAAAGTGACACAGATGGTATGCCTGCTCCTAGGTGAAGGAAACAGGTCTTTTGAAGTATTTTTTTCAAGGTCATTAAGCTATTAAGTATTGGCAGTAGAATCAGAAGTTAATGGGTGTGAATCTGGATTTCAAGGCTGGGCTCTTGCCACTGTACTTTGCTACTTTGAAGGAGCAGTGGAATTTCAACAGATGGTGGGCAGAGCTGAGGAACAGTTTGAGCAGGGTTTGGAGATGGAAGATAGAAATTTTAGGTTTCCTCTCTCACTTTTTTTGTGGCATGTGATTTGATTGGAACTGCTTAGGGTATATTTATCAGGCTTCTAAGCCCATTTGATGTCTTCTAAGATTTTTTTTAGTTATTCTTTTCTCCTGGTTTTTTTTTTGGGGGGGGGGACCAGTAGAATATGAATAGCTAATGCAGATATTTGTTTTAGGCTGCTTCAAATGGGAAATAATGGGTTTTGAGAGGTGCTAGTGGAAATATAGGGAAGGTCGCTGTTACCAAGTCCATTTTTCCTAATTTCCAAATGTAGCAGACTCTCCTGGTGCCTTGGTTTGCTGCCTCTAGGTTACTGTTTGAACAGCTGGAGAAGGATGACATGGACAAAGAGAGAAGGGACTAAAGGAGTTACATGTGGCCAGTAGAGGAAGAAATGATCCTTTTTCTGTTTGTGTAGGAAAAAAGAAGTCTTGAGATTTGAAGGTGTTTTTGTTTCTGACATTGTTTAAACACTTACTGGGCATTTACTTTATCCAAAGTGCTCTAGATCATTGAGTCTTCCCAGTAAACAAAAGTGTATGGTTCTGGTGTTGGTGTGTAAACTAGGGTCAGGAGATAATTTACCTAAGGTTAGTGATAAGCTTAGATTTTAATCTAGAACTCTGATTCTCTTTCCTCCCACCTAGCACTGCCTCTCCAGCCCTAGGTATTGATTTGTTTTCAACTACAGGTAAGTGGGTAGGGCCAATGGAAATAGTATGGGGCACTTTTAAGAAAGAATGTAGCAAAGGAAGTCCAAAAGTATGATTCTAATCCTGGACATCATCACTAATGTTAATTCTCTTAATCTCCTCTACATGAAGATGGACTTTTTAAACAGAAGGGAAGAAGAATCCCCCAAAGTAGGAATGAACAAGGAGGACCGTTCTCTCACTTCCATACCCACAGGTATGAGAGAGAAATGGGATAGAGGGCTTCAGGGGGAGTATCTTCCGGAAAGGCCAAATTTCAGTTAGAACACGAAGGTAAAAGAAGTGTTCAGGAAAATTAAGGATCTTGGGAATATTGCAGAGATAACAAGGCTTTTAATTCTAAACAAAATCTAAAAATGTAATGTTACTGGGTCAAAACAATGTACTTTGTACATTTTAAGAGCCACTGCTAGACTACTTTCCAGGGAGTTTTGGCAGCTCACACTTCCACCAAGAGGATGTAAGAGGACCTGTTTCTGTACATCCTTGCCAGCTTTGGATAATATCTTTTCAGTTTTTGTCAATCTAATTAAGTTTTCAGAGTTCTCATTTTGATTTGCATTTCTAGTGGTAATGGTGGTTGTAGTTTTTAGTTTTGCAATCACTTGGGTTTGAACAGCTAATGTAAACACTTATTTTGAGTTATTTTAAATGATAAAGAATAGAGATATAAGATTGGGGAATTGGCTTATCAGCCTCTGTTTTTAAAAAATAGATAATGCTGGTCCACATAGTATATGGAAGGTTTGCTTTCTGGCTAACTTGGTTGCAGAATAAAAAGTGCTGATTTTAAGATTGAATCCCATTGTTCCATAAACTCCTGATTACAGATGAGGTTGAGCTCTTTCTGACTATTTATGGTTGGTTGTTATATAAATTGCCTGTCAATTCTTTGTTCATTTTCTGTTGGATTGACGTTTTATCAGTTTGTAAGAGTTCTTTATGTATACGTCATATATAGCAAATATTTTCTTTCATGACATCATTTATCTTTGTTATCTTTTCATTTATATTTGTTTACACTTGTTATGTCATCACATTGCCATTTTTTTTCTTTCTGGCTTTTGGAGTTTCTGTTTTGTCTAAGAATGCCTTTCACTTAATGAGGTTATACAGATGTTCTTTTTTGTTTCTTCAAAATATTTTACAGATTTCCTTTTAAAATCAGACCTTTAATCTATGTAGAATTTTAACTTTTTGTCTGTAGGAGCTAAGAGGCCAACTTCACTTTTTTCCAGAAGAGACTATAGGTTAGCTGAATGGTTGATCCCCTCCTCCACTGATTTGTGTAGTCCTCTTTCTCATAGAATATCTTACCATACTCTATTTTTGCTGATCTGCCAGTAGCATTACTGAATTAATAATAATAGCTTTATAGCAAGTTTTAATATCTGATAGGACAAGAATTCTTCCTTTTTTTTTTTTTTTTTTTTTTTTTTTTTAAGGGCCCCACCGTGGCATATGAAAGTTCCCAGGCTAGGGGTCTAATCAGAGCTGCAGCCACCAGCCTACACCACAGCAATGCAGGATCCAAGCTGCATCTGCAACCTGCTCTGCAGTTTGTGGAAACGCCAGATCCTTAACCCATTGAGCAAGGACAGGGATCAAATCCACATCCCCATGGATATTAGTTGGTTTGCTATTGCCCAGCCACGATGGGAACTCCACACAGTAGATCCTTGTTATTTATCTATTTTATGTATAGTTTTTTTGTATCTGTTAATCTCATACTCCTAATTTATCCCTCACCCTCCTTCCTTTTTCCTTTGGTAACGGTAAGATTTTTTTTCTGTCCATGAGTCTGTTTCTGTTTTGTTTATAGATTCATATGTATAGTTTTTTAGATTTCACATATAAGTGATATAATTGCTCTTTCTCTGTCTGACTTCATTTGGTATGGTATTCTCTAGGTTCATCCATGTTGCTGCAAATGGCTATGTTTCATTCTTTTTATGGCTGAGTAATATTCCATCATGAATGTATGTATTTTTCATTGAGTTATAGTTGAGGTACAAGTATTATATAAGCTACAAGTGTACAGTATAGTGATTCACACTTTTTAAAAGTTATACTTAATTTATAGTTATTATAAAAATATTGGGTATATACCCTGTGTTGTACAATAGATCCTTGTAGTTTATTGTATAAATAATAGTTTGTACCTCTTAGTCTCCTACCCCTGTATCACCCTTCCACCTTCCCGCTTCCCACTGGTAATCACTAGTTCTCTATATCTGTGAGTCTGCTTCTTTTTGTTATATTCACTAGTTTGTATTTTTTTAGCTTCTACATATAAGTGACATCATACCGTATTTACCTTTCTCTGTCTGACTTATTACACTTAGCATAGTATTCTCCAAGTCCATCCATGCTGCTGCAAATGGCAAAAAATTTTGTGTTTTTATTTATTTATTTTTTTTTATGGGTGTATCAATTAAACACACACACACACCACATCTTCAATTGCCAGGTCCTGTGGTAGTTCTCTTTTTAGTTTTTTGAGAAATATCTGTATTGTTTTACACAGTGGCTGCACCAATTTACATTGCTACCAACATTGTACAAGGTTTACCTTTTCTCCACATGCTCACCAACATTTGTTATTTGTATTCTTTTTGATGGCCATTCTGACAGGTGTGCAGTAGTACCTCATTGTGGTTTTGATGGGCATTTCTCCAATAATTAGTGATACCGAGTATGGTTTCATGTACCTATTGGCCACCTATATGTCTTCTTTGGAGAACCTTCTATTTAGGTCTTCTGCCAATTTTTAAAATTTTTTGGGGGGTGGGTACTGAGTTGTATGAGTTATTTGTGTATTTTGGATATAAGCCCCTTGTCAGTCACATCATTTGCAAATATTTTCTTCCTTTCCATAGGTTTTCTTTTTTTTTTTTTGTCTTTTTGCTATTTCTTTGGGCCGCTCCTGCAGCATATGGAGGTTCCCAGGCTAGGGGTCGAATCGGAGCCGCAGCCACTGGCCTACGCTGGAGCCACAGCAACACGGGATCCGAGCCGCGTCTGCACCCTATACCACAGCTCACGGCAACGCCGGATTGTTAACCCACTGAGCAAGGGCAGGGACCGAACCCGCAACCCCATGGTTCCTAGTCGGATTCGTTAACCACTGCACCACAACGGGAACTCCCATAGGTTTTCTTTTTATTTTGTTGATGTTTTGTTCCTTTGCTGTGCAAAAGGTTTTAAGTTTAGTTAGGTTCCATTTGTTTTTACTTTTATTTCTTTTGCTTTGGGACACTGATCTAAGAAAACATTGCTATAATTTGTGTCTGAGAATGATTTGCCTATGTTCTCTTCTAGAAGTTTTATGGCATTATGTCTTTATAGTTAGGTTTCTAAACCATCTTGACTTTGTTTTTGAGCATGATGTGAGGGGAGTATGCTAATTTCATTGATTTAAGTTTTGCTGTCCAGCTTTCCCAATACCATTTGCTGAAGAGACTCTCTTTTCTCCATTGTCTTAGGTTAATTGACTGTAGGTATGCATTTATTTCTGTCCTTTTCCCATTTCGTAGTTGGGCTGTCTTTTGTTTTGGGGTTGTAGGAATTCTTATATATCTTGAATACAAGTCCTTTGTCGGATATATCATTGGCAAAAATATTCTTCCCTTTAGTGGGTTGTCTTTTCACTTAATGGTGTCTTGTGAATTTCTTTTAAAGACTTCATAGCTTTAGCTCTTACATATAAGGTCTGATCCATTTTTAGTTAATGGATGCGAGTTAGGGGTCCAACTTCATTCTTTTTGGATGTGGATATTTAATTTTCCCAGCACTGTTTCTTGAAAAGATTTCCTTATTGAATAACCTTGAAACCCTTGTTGAAAATTAGTTGATTATAACTAAAGGTTTGCCTCTGGGCTCTCATTTCTATTCCATTGATTTGCACGTATCCTTATGTTCGTACTACATTGTCTTGTGTAATAAGTGTGAAAGGAAGGAAGTATGAGTCCTCCAGCTCTGTTCTTTTTCAGAATTGTTTTGGTAGTTCTGAATCTCTTTCACTTCCAAATAAATTTTAGGATTTTAGGATCACCGTGTCAATTTCTGGCAGCTGGGATTTTGATAGGGATTGCTGTTAACCCTGTAAATCAATACGAGGAACATTGCCATAACAGTATTGTCTTCCAGTCCTTGAATATGAGAAATCTTCCCATTTATTCGAGTGATTTTTAGTTTCTCAGTGATATTTTGTAGTTTTCTGTGTACAGATCTTGCACTTCTCTTATTAAACTTATTCCTACATATTTTATTCTTTTTGATGTGCTGAGAAAGGAAATGTTTTCTTAATTTTATTTTGAGGTTGTTTATTACTAGTATATAGAAATATAATTTTTGTATATTGATCTTGTATTCTGCCACCTGGTTGAACTCATTATTAATTCTCTATTAGTTTTTTGAAGATTTCTTAGTTTTTTCCTATACAAGATTATGTAATCTGTGAATAGATGCAGTTTTACTTCTTATTTTCCAATCTGGATGCCCCCCCCCTTTCTTTCTCACTTAATTGTTTTAGTAAAGTGTTCAATAGAAATGGTAAGAGTAGACATCCTAGTCTTGTTCCTAATCTTAGAGGGAAATCATTTGACTTTTTTTTTTTTTTTGGCTGGGCAATGCAGCAGCTTGATGTGATTGGGTATCAAACCTGGACTGTAGCAGGGAAGGCACCAAGTCCTAACCACTAGACCACCAGGGAACTCCCCAGTCTTTGACCATTATTATGTTAGCTGTGAGTGTTTCTTAGATCAGGGTGAGAAAACTCTCTTCTATTCCCAGTTAAGTTGTTTTTTGTTTGTTTGTTTGTTTGTTTTTGTCTTTTGTCTTTTTTGTTGTTGTTGTTGTTATTGTTGCTATTTCTTGGGCCGCTCCCGCGGCATATGGAGGTTCCCAGGCTAGGGGTTGAATCGGAGCTGTAGCCACTGGCCTACGCCAGAGGCATAGCAACGCGGGATCCGAGCCACGTTTGCAACCTACACCACAGCTCACAGCAACGCCGGATCGTTAACCCACTGAGCAAGGGCAGGGACCGAACCCGCAACCTCATGGTTCCTAGTCGGATTCGTTAATCACTGTGCCACGACGGGAACTCCCCCAGTTAAGTTTTTATTATGAAAGAGTTTCATGGGTTCTTAAAAGGGTTATATGAGATAATGCATGTAAAGTACCTGATAAATAGCACGGCTCTATCAAAAAGGGGGGGCAGTCTTGGAGAATATTCACTTGTACATATGTTCTCTTACATTTCTCTTTATTTTCCCAGGGGATAATTAATAAAGGGTAGAATTGAAAATTTGCAAAAATGTCCCCCTTTTTTTTTTCTTTTTATGGCCATACTTGTGGCATATGGAAGTTCCTAGGTCAGGGGTTGAATCAGAGCTGTAGCTGTGGCCTCTGCCACAACCACGGTAACACCAGATCCAAGCAACATCTGTGACCTGTACCACAGCTTGTGGCAATGCTAAGTCCTTAACCCACTGAGCCAGGCCAGGGATCAAACCCACATCCTCACAGAGATATCAGGTCCTTAACCCACTGAGCTCCAGTGGGAATTCCAAAATGTCTTTTTATAATTGGCATTTAGAAGATAAATACTTACCAAGTAGCCTATCATGTACTTGAAGGAATGCAGGACCTCCAAAAAGATACATATAGAAAAGGTTTTACATACAGAAGACTTGTCTGATAGTTTTCAGATTTATAGAATTAATCCTGTGATTGGGGAATTGAAAGTGCTGCCAGTTAAACTGTGGAGTTTTTTCATTTAAATTCAAATTTAGGAGTTCCTGTCATGGCTCAGTGGTTAATGAATCTGACTAGGAACCATGAGGTTGTGGGTTTGATCCCTGGCCTTGCTCAGTGCGTTAAGAATCCCGTGTTGCCTGTGAGCTGTGGTGTAGGTTGCAGACGCGGCTCAGATCCGATGTTGCTGTGGCTCTGGCGTAGGCTGGTGACTACAGCTCCGATTATACCCCTAGCCTGAGAACCTCCATTTGCCGCAGGAGCGGCCCAAGAAATGGCAAAAAGACAAAATAAATAAGTAAATTCAAATTTAGCCTATAGTTTTAGTATCCTTAGATACATTTTTCACAAGCTTAATATTAGCACATTATATTTCTTTCTTTTTTTTTTTTCCCCAAATCGGAGCTGTAGCTGCCAGCCTACGCCACAGCAGTGCCAGATCCTTAACTCACTGAGCGAGGCCAGGGATTGAACCTGCAATCTCATGATTCCTAGTCTGATTCATTTCCACTGCTTCACAACGGAAACTCCATGTGTTCTTTTTTGAAAAACATTTTCCAGAGTTCCCACTGTGGCTAGCAGGTTAAGAACCTGACGTAGTGCCCGTGAGGATGCAGATTTGGTCCCTGGCCTTGCTCAGTGGGTTAAGGATCTGGCGCTGCAACAAGCTGTGGCATAGGTCAAAGATGTGACTGGAATCTGGTGTTGCTGTGGCTGTGGCATAGGCCTCAGCTGAAGCTCTGATACAGCCCCTAGCCCGGGAACTTCCATATGCCACAGGTGTGGCCAGTATTAAAAAAAAAAAAAAGTTTAGGGAATTTCCATGGGGGGTGGGGTTTGTTGTGCAGCATTTACCAGTCCTTTTTTTTTTTTTTTGGTCTTTTTGCCATTTCTTGGGCTGCTCCCACAGCATATGGAGGTTCCCAGGCTAGGGGTCTTATTGGAGCTGTAGGCACCGGCCTACGCCAGAGCCACAGCAACGTGGGATCCAAGCCACGTCTGCGAACTACACCACAGCTCATGGCAACGCCGGGTCCTTAACCCACTGAGCAAGGGCAGGAATCGAGCCCGCAACCTCATGGTTCCTAGTCAGATTCGTTAACCACTGCGCCACGACGGGAACTCCTACCAGTCTTATTTGACAATAAACTTTGTTCAAAGAACAAAACTACACCAATTGGTTGTTGACCCTGGGCATAAGGAAGAAAAATTTTATGTTTATATCTGTGAACTGTTATCTAGCTCTCAGTAGGTACAGTGAAAAAAGAAGAGACTAGGAATAAGAAGACTGGACAGTTCTGCCCCCCTCATGGCTCTGTGACATGGTAAAGCTTGTTCACTTTGCTTAGCCTCAGTTTCATTTTGTGCAAAATGAGTGGTTGAAATAGTTTATCCTTACTCTTTAATGTGAAAATTAGAAAAATTCCAGATATTTCATTCTCAATTGACAGAAATTTTGTTGAGATTTTCCAAATTGGGGATTTATTGAAAACTTCTTGTTTTCTAACATGAATTAAATAGTAATGGGAGGCAGTATAGCATAGGAGACAACCTAGACTATGGAGGTGGTGGTTCTAGGTTTCAGTCTCAGCCCAACACTTGTCATTATTCTTGAACAAGGGTATTTTTAGACAAGGTACATAAGCTCTTGAATCCTTGGGATCCTCGATGGTGAAAATGAGGGCTTTATTACTCATAGTGCCTACTGCATAGTCATAGGTGCTTAGTGAATAGGAGTTGCTGGTATTTAATTTGGTAAATCAGTAAGTAAGTTGAATAAAAAAGATCTGAATGTGAGAGGTTTAGCTACAGATCAGAGCTTAGGGGTGAACACTTCACTTCCTGAAGGGATTTCAAATTCCATTTCTTCTGCCACTACCAGAGAGGGCATACTGCTTATTGCATAAAGCAAAGCTTTGTGTGGTAGAAAGGAGAGAACAAAGAGCTCTGCTTTTTGCCAAGTTTCTCTCTGGTAATAACTGAAAACAAAAGTTAGTATACATCCTCAGTAAGTTAGAGCCAGCAAGCCAAGTGGAATTTAGAGAGTACTTAGGTATCAACTGAGATTTCTCACCAACCTCCTACAGTGTTTGTTAGTATAAACAGATGAGGTGGGGAAGGATAAACACTTCTTAGGAAAGCACTCCAGTGATTACTGTAATTACCTCTAGTTACCTAATCCCTATCCAGATAGTTGAATGAGACATCTGGTTAAAACACTGTACCATCTATTGTTGGTGATACCTTCCTTGAGTCATTAAGCAAGAGATAGATCAGGGATCACAGTATTTTGGTGGTGTTGACATCCTCTTATGTTTTGATTTGGGAGGGGAGGAATTTAGACAAAGGCTGGAGTAGGAGAAGGCGATAGAATAGTTTATACACTTTCCTCCAATCTCCCCATGTATTTTGCTAATGAGAGATTCAGCGTATTTTTTGCCCTAAAGATAAACGCTGCCCTTCTACTAATGCTAAACTTAGTGTGTTAAACTTTTGTGAAAATTGATGTAATTAAATGTAGTATTTTCCTAAATCTTTGGGAGGGCAATTCATGGAAGAGGAGTTAGCTCCAAGGGGAGGAGGAAAAAGGGAAAGATTGTCTTGGAGCAGGGGATATTTCTAAGTAAGACAGACTCGGGTGGATCTGCCCAATAAGGGCTTTGTGGAAGACATTTGCCCTGAGAAATTAGAGGGAAGAGGAGGTGCCAAACTATACATTGAAGTTGTTTTGTCTAGTGCCACTCAAGTCACCTTGGATGTCTGGAGATCTGAGTGTAAACCAAAGTTCTAAAAAGCAATCCAGTGAGGAGAGATTGCAGATTTATCTAACCTTTATCGAGCGCTTACTATGTACCTGAATTAGTGTGGAGTGCCTTCCACATAATTCTTTTTAAAGAGTCTCAATGTTCTCTACTGATATGGCCACGATGGCAATATCTGTCTCATAAGATTGTTGAGGAAAATAATTCCTTACACAGAGTAGGAATAAATGAGTGATAATAAGAACAGTATTTCAAAACTAGAGAGAAATAAAGTTGATCATTGGCATGAGGGGAGGATTCAAACATTTTAGTGTGGTAAGTCACTGCACTGGGTTTTGGGGATATAGAAATAAATGGATTCTCAAAAGAAAGTTTTTCTTTTTTTTTTTTATAAAGTGAGATTTATTTATTTATTTATTTTGTTTATTTTATTTTATTTGTCTTTTTGTCTTTTCTGGGGCCGCACCCACAGCATATGGTGGTTCCCAGGCTAGGGGTCTAATCAGACCTGTAGCCACCGGCCTACAGCAATGCCAGATCCCAGCCGCATCTGCAGCCTTTACCACAGCTCACAGCAATGCCAGATCCTTAACCCACTGAGCAAGGCCAGGGATCGAACCCGCAACGTCATGGTTCCTAGTCAGATTAGTTAACCACTGAGCCACGGCGGGAACTCCAAAAGAAAGTTTCTTTTAAAAGAGAATTATAGGGAGTTCCCATCGTGACTCAGAGGTAGTGAACCCAGTGAGTATCCATGAGGATGAGGGTTCAATCCCTAGCCTCACTCAGTGGGTCGAGGATCCAGAGTTGCCATGAGCTGTGGTGTAGGTCGAAGAAGTGGCTTGGATCCTTTGTTGATGTGGCTGGTAGGCTGGCAGCTGTAGTTCTGATTTGACCCCTAGCCTGGGAGCTTCCATATGCAACAAGCGTGGCCCTAAAAAGCAATGTGTGTGTGTGTGGGGGGGGGGGCTAGGAGCTTCCATATGCAACAAGCACGGCCCTAAAAAGCAATGTGTGTGTGTGTGTGTGTGTAGTGTCTCCAGCCAAAACTGCAGTATTCTTTCCTTTTATTCTTTCCTTTTGAACAAAGCTGGCATTGCAAAATTTAATTGGTACTGAAATGGCTATTGGCTTGAGACATATTTAGCTTTTGATTCACATTGAAATCAGCCCTACCCAGTGAAACCAGCCCTACCCTATTGGAATAGTCCTTTTGAAGGGCATATATATACCAAGAACTTAAAAATATGTGTATTCTTTGGCCCATAAGTTTAACTGGATCCTAAGGAGAAAAATCCTAAATACGGAGAAAGTTTAACAGGTTTACGGAGTTCCTGTTGTTGGGCAGTGGAAACGAATCAGACTAGGAGCCGTGAAGTTGAGGGTTTGATCCCTGGCCTTACTCAGTGTGTTAAGGATCTGGCGTTGCTGTGAGCTGTGGTGTAGGTCGCAGACGTGGCTTGGATCCTGTGTTGCTGTGGTTATGGTGTAGGCTTGGTGTAGGCTGGCAGCTGTAGCTCTGATTTGACCCCTAGCCTGGGAATTTCCATATGCCACAACTGTGGCCCTTAAAAAAAAAAAAATAGTTTAACAGGTTTAGAAATGTTCATATTTTAATAGCAGAAAATCAGAAGCAGTTGTAACATCTATATGTAAATTGTTTTAGGCAATTTGAATATTATATATATATAAAACCATTAAAATAGTTACAAAGGCTAATAATGCATAAGGGAGTATTTGGTATAGTAAATAAGAGTGCTCAAATTTGTGCACATCTAGCAGAGCGGAGTCTCCCCAAACTTTACTGTACGAAATGATGTGAAAGGTGGGGCTGGTTAGTGGAAAGAGTGGGTTGGAACAATTGGTTCCCACCCCAGGAGAAAAAACAATGGAAGAGTCCTAGGAAGATCAAAAAGCAGAGGTGTTTGGATATTTATCAAGTCTGGAAGGGAGAAGCAAAGCGCATCAATCAGTTCCCCCTAGATGTTTTTTGGTGTTTTTTTCCCCTAGATATTTTTTGGAGTTTTTTTTGTTGTTGTTTTTTTTCTTTTGGTTTTTGTTTGTTTGTTTGTCTGTCTTTTCTGGGGCTGTTCCCATAGCATATGGAGGTTCCGAGGCTAGGTTCTAATTGGAGCTATAGCCGCTGGCCTATGCCACAGTCACAGCAACTCAGGGGGTCCGAGCCGCATTTGCAACCTACATCATAGTTCATGGCAATACCAGATCCTTAACCCACTGAGCAAGTCCAGGGATCGAACCTGCAACCTCATGGTTCCTGGTAGGATTCGTTAACCACTGAGCCACGACAGGAACTCCTGTTTGTTTGTTTTTTAAGTTTGGAAAGGAGATTGAATCAAAACTCTAATCTGTTTCTTGGAGTGTGGGGAACTAGAAGGAAATATACTAAAATGTTAAACCAATTGTATTAATAGTAGTTGTGACCAGAGAGAAACTTCCCCTTCCCCCGTCCCATCTTTCTCTAGTGTTTAAACTTTCTTAACCTAATTCATACTAGGTTTTAAAAAGTATAAAACAGAAAACCCAGGTAGCCAACCTGTGTCCAGGTTGTGAGTACAACTATTTTCAGACAATGAGTGGCAGATGAGTTTGGCATGGTTTTTATTTTGACCTTTGGGATCACTAGCCATCCTACTGGCTATCACTGAGGTCAAGAGATCTGTTCCCACACGATGCATTTAGCATCATGATATAATAAGTGAGAGTGCATTCATCTTTGGTAGCCTGGTTCCACTTTCCCCCCTAGTTTTTCAAAACACTCTTTACCAGATATAAATTTTTCTCACTAAGATAAGCAGAATTATTTCAATACTTTTCTTCATTCTTTATGTTTTTGTTTTTTTAGGGCCCAACTCTTGCATATGGAGGTTCCCAGGCTAGGGGTCAAATTGGAGCTCTAGCTGCGAGCCTACACCACCGCCAGCAACTCCAGATCCAAACCAAGTTTGCAACCTACACCACAGCTCATGGCAACACTGGATCCTTAAGCCACTGAGTGAGGCCAGGGATCGAACCTGCAACCTCATGGTTACTAGTCAGATTTGTTTCTGCTGTGCTACAATGGGAACTCCAGTTTTCCTCATTCTTAGTAAATGACACTATCATCCCATTCACTTATGAATCTATCTCATTATATTTCTCTTCACTTGCACATATTATCCAGTCTTTTTGGCTCTACATTGACAGTATAACCCTAGTTCTGTCTTCTTTCCCTCTTCACTGCTGCCTTCCAGTCCTAAACCAGCATTTCTTTCCCTTGGATTCCTATATAGTCTCCTTGCTGTGCCTTGCTCTCTTTCATACCCTCTGCAATTAATTCTTCACACAGTAGCCAAAATAACATTTTAAAAAAAATCTGCGTATGATCATGACACTCCTGCTGAACTTAGAATTAAGGCTCTGGGTTAGTGATTCTGGGTCCTGGCTGGACATTAGAATCACCTGCAAGCTCCTTCCCTCTGCTTAAGCTGCATATTCAGAGAAGCTGATTAAATTGCTTGGGGAGGGGAGTCTAAATAATTGTAGATTCCCCTCTAAGATGCAGACAAGGTTGAGAAACTGCCCTAGATGAGCGCCTTCTCCCTTGTCTACTTCCCAGACCTTATCTACCACCTTGCTAAATTTGTTCTGTCTCAGCTGTGTCCCCAGTTTTACTTTTCTGTTTTTTAAATCATTTTAGAATAGATTTAGATTTATAGAAAACTTGCAAAAATAGTATGCAGACTTCTCATATACCTACCTTCACTGTGTGTTCCCTATTAACATCTCACATTACTAGTTTGGTCAGTCTGTCACAATTAATGTACCAAAATTATTACCTTTTTTTTTTTTGTCTTTTTAGGGCTGCACCCACAGCACATGGAAATTCCCAGGCTAGGTGTCAAATAGGAGCTGTAGCCGCTGGCCTTCGCCACAGCTACAGCAATGCGGGATCCTTTAATTCACTGTGCTGGGCCAGGGATCGAACCTGTGTCCTGGTGTGCAGAAATGCTGCCAAAGTGGCACAGCAGGACCTCCTGTCTACATAATTATTTGAAATTCTGTATAGGATGTTTGTCTGTTCTCCCCATTTATTCTGTCATGTATTTCTAGCAATATGGACTCATGGATGTTTATTTTGTACTTTGGATTATAATCTGTCACTGCTTTATTTTGTTGCTCAATTTGTACCAGCTTTGACCCCTGGGAGCTCTTTCATTTGATTCCAGTATCATTTTGATATACCCACATCATTGTGGGGAGTTTTGAGCATTATCTTAATTTCTGGAATTACAAGATTCTCCAGGCTCATCTTGTGTGTTTTCTATTCCAGTCCTAGAATTAGCCATTTCTCCAAAGAATCTGGTTGCTTTTATTGGAGAACAATATCAGAAACCCAAATGTGGGCATTGTGTGTGCTTGTTATTGGGGTGTGTGTTGTTGCTTCTAGGCCCTCTCAGCTGACAAAGCAAGGACATGCCTGGGCATATACTAAGTTAATTAGTTCTGTATGCAACCATCTGTCTATATTAAACTTAACCATGAGTTGATTCAAATGTTTGCATCTCTCATCCATTACCACAGGGATCATTCTTGCCATCTCCCCTTGATTGTCTGTAACTTCCCACTTGAGCAGTGAGAAAACTGGCTCTTACCATCTATTTACTTAATTGTTCCAATTCCAGTATATGTACATAGAGTGGCTTCAAAACTAACACATTACCCACGTGTGAAACAACTCTTTCCAGTAGAGCATAGTGCTTGTATGCAGTTCCTTTTGCCTTTAGTCTTACAGATTCCACTCATTTCCAGAGTTATTTAGATCATCACCTTTCATCCCGCCACAACTCCTTTAGTGAGTTGGTTTCATATATCTTTTTTTTTTTTTTTTTTTTTTTCTTTTCAGGGCCACTCCTACGACATATGGAAGTTCCTGGGCTAGGGGTCAAATTGGAGCTGCAGCTGCCGCCCTAGACCACAGCTATAGCAGCATGGGATCTGAGCCACATCTGCAGCCTCTGCTACAGCTTGCAGCAACACCAGATCCTTAACCCACTGAGTGAGGCCAGGGATTGAACCCACATCCTTGTAGGTACAGGTCAGGTTCTTAACCTGCTGAGCCACAATGGGAACTCCCCATATATCTTTAATACAATTAGATTCTTTTGTTATAGTCTGAATTCCATTCTGGGATTTCCTGACCTTCTAAATTATTTTTTTATTTTATATACATAAAGGTTCCACTCTGCTGTAAAATTCTGTGGATTTTAACAAATTCTTAGTGTAATAAATCCTTTTGTCTCAGAGTTTTTGCATTGTTCTGCCTGGAATACTCTTCTCACATATTTCCCCATAGCTGGACCCTTATATTTATTCAGATGTTTGCAGATTATTATCTCCTTGGAGAGACCTTCCTTGAGCACCCAATCCTAAGGAATTGTCTAGATTAAGTTTTTTTTTTTTTTTTTTAATTTCCTCTGTGTATGTGATTTGTTTTGGCCAGTCTCCCTCTAATAGAATACAAACTAAGTAAGAGCAGGGACTTTGTCTATATCCCAGAGATCTGAAATACTGGATCAGTGAATATTTGTTGATATATGAATGAACAGTCCTGTCCTAGCTTATTTCTAGTGTCTATTTTTAATATTCATCAGTAGTGATTGAAAGCAGACTTGTTCAGTTGGGTTTCTGGTTTACCCTGATTCACTATTTACAAAAGGGTTTTGCTTGCAAATTAGGTTTAATAAATGACTTAAAATTCGTGGCCCCGTGTAGAATTGTACAGTATCATGGATTTCCAAGCCTGGCTGTGCATTAGTATCAGCTAAGGAGCTTTCAGAAAAATGCACTGATTCCTTGGCTCTATCTCTGACTTACTGATCTCCAGGAAGATTCTGCAAATTTGTATTTTTAAATCAGCTTAGCATCTAGTCAGAACATTTGGAATGTAATAAAAATGCCAAGGTAGGAGTTCCTGTCATGGCTCAGTCGTTAACGAATCCTACTAGAAACCATGAGGTTGCGGGTTCGATCCCTGGCCTTGTTCAGTGGATTAAGGATCCAGCATTGCCGTGAGCTATTATGTAGGTCGCAGATGTGGCTTGGGTCCCACGTTGCTGTGGCTCTGGCATAGGCCGATGGCTACAGCTCCGATTAGACCCCTAGCCTGGGAACCTCCATGTGCCACAGGAGTGGCCCCAGAAAAAGGCAAAAAGACCAAAAAAAAAACAAAAACAAAACCAAGGTATTAATGTGCAGTGAGTTTTGGTAAAAATGTATAGAGGGTTTCACTTAATAGCTAGGATTATTGAAGTTGTTACTAAAAGGTCTTTTTAACTTGGACTAACTTTTTCTGCAGTCTTTTAAGGCTTTACTGTGTACACTGCTCTTTAGGAGCCTTATTCTCTGATAAGGCAGTAGAATGAGTGTAAATAGTGATAATAGTAGAAAATTATAGGTGCATAAGACAGAATAGTCATTCACACCCTGAGAAAATAAAGGTAAAGTCCAGTTCTTAAAGAGAATATAGAGAGGGGGTGAAACGCTGGACATCTCAGTTCTCTGTAGTGGGCTATGAGGAAATCAGAAGTTAAAGGGGAGCCTATTACAAGCCAGAATACAATAGCCAAGCTGATAAGAGGTTGTTGGAAGCCAAAATCTAAATTGGCAGAGCTATCAAAGCCATAGATCTTTATAGATCTCTAGAGTTCCTAACAGAGCTTTCTAATTTCAGAATTGAAGGTTTTACAGTATTTTAAACATAAAAATATTATTAGGAAAATTTATATACTATTTTTTAAAATAAACAATTACAGAGAGTTCCCTGGTGACTCATCAGGTTAAGGATTTGGTGTTGTCACTGCTGTGGCATGGGTTTGATCTCTGGCCTGGAAACTTGCACATGCCATGGGCATGGCAAAAAAAAAAAAAGTAGCGGACCTGACTAGCATCCATGAGGATGAGGGTTTGATTCCTGGCCTCGCTCAGTGGGTTAAGGATCCAGCATTGGTGTGAGCTGTGGTGTAGGTCGCAGATGCGGCTCGGATCTCATGTTGCTGTCTGTGACTGTGGCGTAGGCCAGTGACTGTGGCTCTGATTTGACCCCTAGCCTGGGACCCTCCATATGCTATGAGTGCGGCCCTAAAAAGACCAAAACCAAAAAACCTCTAAAAAAAGGAAACAACTGCATACCTAAAGAATGTAAACTTCATTTTTTGTTTTGTTCTTTTAGGCTATGGAAAGGATAGCCAATCTATATTAAATCCCACATGTTGCACATAAAGGAAACTAGAATTCGGAATTAAAATGCATCTGGTTTCTGATCACAGGGTATAGAACCAAAGCAAGAATTTCAGGCTCCTTACTTAGTAGTGCATGTTACCACATTCTTGTCAGGTTGAGATCATTCTCTTTTTTCTTGTTGCTTTCTAGTTATTAAGAGCAGTTTCTTGGAGTTCCCGTTGTGGTGCAGTGATTAGCGAATCCGACTAAGAACCATGAGGTTGCGGGTTCGATCCCTGGCCTTGCTCAGTGGGTTAACGATCCAGCGTTACTGTGAGCTGTGGTGTAGGTCGCAGACGCGGCTCGGATCCCGCGTTGCTGGGGCTCTGGCGTAGGCCGGTGGCTATAGCTCTGATTCGACCCCTAGCCTGGGTACGTCCACATGTTGAGGGAGCGGCCCAAGAAATGGCAAAAAGACAAAAAAAAAAAAAAAAAAAAAGCAGTTTCTTGATGAATGTACGTAATATACAGTTTCTGTTCTGTGTATTACTTACTATGTCCAGATGAACTTATCCCTGGACATAGTAAATAATAAACAGAATAGACAATAGCAATAAACATGTTGCATGAAAGGATGGATGGGTGGATTTGGCTTTTTTTTTTTTTTTTTTTTTTTGCTATTTCTTTGGGCTGCTCCTGCGGCATATGGAGGTTCCCAGGCTAGGGATCTAATCGGAGCTGTAGCCACTGGCCTACGCCAGAGCCACAGCAACGCAGGATCCGAGCCGCGTCTGCAACCTACACCACAGCTCACGGCAACGCCGGATTGTTAACCCACTGAGCAAGGTCAGGGACCGAACCCGCAACCTCATGGTTCCTAGTCAGATTCGTTAACCACTGCGCCACGACGGGAACTCCGGATTTGACTTTTGTATTAAACTTTGAAGCTAGGATTTAGCTCTGTGGAAATTCTAGTATTTAATATACACATCAACTTTTAAATTTGTTGAGTATTGGACATCTAAAGGGAAATAAAAAATAATGTAGAAAACCAGGTTGGGGCCACATTATAGGAACACTCGAATGCCAGCCTAAGGATTTTGGAATTTATTATCCAGTCAACTGAAAAGTTTTGAGCAGAGAAGTAACTTTTATACACACACATAGGAGTTCCCATTGTGGTGCAGCAGAAATGAATCCAACTCATATCCATGAGGATGCGGGTTCAATCCTGGCCCCGATCAGTGGGTCGGGGATCCGGCATTGCCGTGAGCTGTGGTGTAGGTTGCAGATGTGGCTTGGATCCCAAGTTGCTGTGGCTGTGGTGTAGGCCAGCAGCTGTAGCTCTGATTTGAGCCCTAGCCTGGGAACTTCCATACGCTGTGGGTACAGCCCTAAAAAGGAAAAAGAAAAAAAGCACACATAAAAAAAGGTAAGAGTATATGGGGGAAGGAGAGAAGAGTTGGAAGGAGAGAGAGAGATTAATTATTTTGACAGGTCACTTGAGGTGTCATAAAAGCTTGGTTAAAGATGCCAGCTGTAGGAATAGAAATGGGGTTATAATATCTATAACATAAATATGAGGTATTATAGAGAAAAGATATTATATAGAAAGATATTATACAGAAAACAGGGAGTTCCCTGGTGGCTCAGTGGGTTAAGTATCCAGCATTGTTATTGCAGCAGCTTGGGTTGCTGCTATGGCATGGGTTCAGTCCCTGGTCTGGGAACTTCCACATATTGCAGGTATTGCCAAAAAAAGAAAACAGAACTTGATTACTAATGAAGTGTGTATGTAGGTCAAGAGATAGAGTACTCAAGGATGAGGCTGAGGTTCCACATATCATCTTTGCCTGTACAATTTGGAAGGTGGTATGTCATTAACACATACAGTGATTTTATTTATTTAGTGCTTTTTAGGGTGGAATGTGCAGCATTGGAAGTTCCAAGGCTAGGGGTCAAATCAGAGCTGCAACTGCCAGCCTACACCACAGCTCACAGCAACGCCAGATAGTGAACCCACTGAGTGAGGCCAGGGATTGAACCCACATCCTCCTGGATGCTAGTCAGGTTGGTTACCAATGAGCCACAACAGGAGCTCCCACAGAGTGGTTTTAAATGAGGCGTTTGAGGTACTCATGCCATATCTAGGTGGAAATGTGCTGCTAAACTTCAGAAGAGGTGGTGGATACAGAAATTAGAAATCATTTGAGTAGAAAGTGACTTTGAAGGCTGAGGATCAAATGAGTTTTCTAGGAAGAAGCAAAAACCAAGGACACTTCTGTAGGGAAATTTCTACATTTAGAGGGGATGGAAGAAGAGCGAGAGAAGAAGCATAAACAGAGTAAAACCCATGCCACAGCAGCAACCTGAGCCACTCCAGTGACACCACCAGATCCTTAATCCACTGAGCCACAAGGAACTCCATAGACACTTAATAAAAAGTTTTACACAGTTTATATTATAAGCTATTATATTTATGTGCCAATAGGTAAAATGAGGTAAGTTAATGAAAAGCATTTTATTTTGCAGGAAACCTGTATTATATTATGTATTATAAATAGAATAGATATTAAGCGTTAAAAAATATTTTGCTGGACACAGCAGTTGAAGAAATCTTTAATTTTTTAAACTTGAATTTGAGAGAATATTTATTTTAATCATGTAATCTTAATTGAAAGCCTTGAAGTTTTAAAAGACAAGAAGTTTCCATTTTTTTTCTTGTATGAGAAGTAATATCTGTAATTACTGAATGAATCTGAATAGTGAGGTTTTATTGTACTGAAACATCTGCCTTTAACACTTCAGTGTGTTTTCTCAGCAGTATTCATAAATATTCTATTAGAGCTAAAAACATATGTACGATTGGTTTTCCCCTAAGTAACTTATTGTTTTTATCTTTCAGGATCTGACTGGCATAGAATCTATGGATCAGTGTCGCCATACCTTGGAACAGCATAACTGGAACATAGAGGTATATGAAAAGATTCATTCTGAGCTTATTTTTCTTCCCTTTTCTAATAATGGATCTCAAAGGAATGTTTTGTTTTGTTTTTCTTCCACAGCAGGAATCTTCTTCTCTCAATAGGTTTTTTTCAAATTTATGACTATTTGGTCTTTAAGAATAAATTTGTAGTTCCTGTTGTGGCACTGCAGGTTAAGAACCTGACTAATGCCCACGAGGATGTTGTTTCAATCCCTGGCTTCACTCAGTGGGTTAAGGATCTAGCATTGCCAAAGACTGCTTTGTAGGTCACAGATGTGTCTTGGATCTGATATTGCTGTGGCTATGGAGTATGCCAATAGCTACAGCTCCAATTTGACCCCTAGCCTGGGAACTTCCACATGCTGTGGGTGCAGCCCTTAAAAGGAAAAAAAAAGAGAATGCTTTCTTCATGCTATGGAAAGGCAGTATGTAGTTCAAATAAGATGCACTAATAAGTTCTATGTTTATTTGGTGGGGAAACATTCTAACTTTTGTTAGACATATGAAAACGTGGCTATTAGAACTTTCTTGTAAAGAAATATCTTTTGGGGAGTTTCCCTTGTGGCTCAGAGGTTAACGAATCTGACTAGCATCCATGAGGCTGCAGGTTTGCTCCCTGGCCTTGCTCAGTGGGTTAAGGATCTGGCCTTGCCATGAGCTGTGGTGTAGGTTGCAGCTCAGATCTGGCGTGACTGTGGCTGTGGTGTAGGCTGGTAGCTACAGCTCCGATTCAACCCCCTGGGAATCTCCATTTGCCACAGGTGTAGCCCTAAAAAAAGCGGAAAAAAAAAAAGTATCATTTGTTAATAAAGCATCAGGATGATGCATTTTACTTTAAATTGCAATTGTTTCCTACTATTGCTGCCTCTTCTTTGTTTATATATTGGTTTATAGTTAATCTGATATAATATCAAATATCCTATAACATGAAAACGACTTACACAGATATTAAAAATTTGTTGCAAAAATACCCATGCACATGTGTGCACCCACACAGGCAAAGAATTCCAAAAATTATAAAGATGAAAACGTTCATCCTTAATCCCATCATTTCATCGATAGCTAGTATTAAATTTTAGTGTGTATCATCCTTTTAGACTATTTATGTTTATCTATATGGTGTTAAGATTTATATATAATTTTCTTGTTATACAAATGGGATTATGCCATTTAACATTTTTCTAAACCTTTAGTCTATTTTAGTAACTTGTAAAAACTATACATAAAGTACCTAAAAATAACTTTAGTTTTAAAAGTTCAAACAAAACCTAAAATGAAATATGAGGAAAATCTCATTGAAATCACTTCCCTGCTACTGTTTCTCAGTTCTGTACCCCTAACAACAGTATCAACAATTTTTTGTGCTTTTTTTTTTTCCAGATACTTTTGCGCATGTCTAAAAAGGTGTATATTTTTCCCCAGATAAACCAGAGGTTCTCAAATTTTTTGGTGTCATTCTTTAACATTTAAGATTTTTTTTTTTAGTTTTATCGAAGTATGGTTGATTTACAGTGCTGTGATAATTTCAAGTATGTGACAGTGATTAAGTTATACGTGTTCTCACATCCATTCTCTTTCAGAATCTTTTCCTGAATAGATTATCACAAAATACTGGGTAGAGTTCTCTATGCTACACAGCAGGTCCCCATTGGCCAATCATTCCATGTACCACAGTGTGCATATTGCCAATCCCAACGTTTAAGAATTTTGATGGGAGTTCCCATCGTGGTGCAGTGGTTAATGAATCCACCAGGAACCATAAGGTTGCAGGTTCAGTCCCTGCCCTTGCTCAGTGGGTTAACGATCCGGCGTTGCCGTGAACTGTGGTGTAGGTTGCAGACACAGCTCGGATCCTGCGTTGCTGTGGCTCTGGCATAGGCTGGTGGCTACAGCTCCGATTGGAGCCCTAGCCTGGGAACCTCCATATGCTGCGGGAGCAGCCCAAGAAATAGCAAAAAGACGAAAAAAAAAAAAGAATTTTGAGAACCTCCAAAGAGCTTCTATTTATATGGGTTATTATCTATTGATACTTATTACCATGTTACAAATTAAAACTGAAAATTTTCTTAGTTTATTAATTCATTTTAAAAATAATAAATTTGGAGTTCCCGGTGGCCCAGCAGGTTAAGGATCTGGTGTTGTTGCTGCTGTGGCTTGGGTTGATGTGGCAGTGCAGGTTCAATCCCTGGCCTAGTGCAGTAATAAACTCATTACATTTTAACATAAATGTTTGCAAATCTTTTTGTCTGACTTAATAGAAAACAGCTGGATTTCCACATCCACTTCTGTCTTTAATCTTTTGTGATGTATAGTTTTAGTTGAGGTATGTGAAGAAAATTTGACTTCACCCAAGTATGTAGTTTACCATTTTAACTGTTTTTAAGTGGCATCACAATAGAGTGCCAGTAAGTACATTTATATTGTTGTGCAGCAGTTACCACTGTCCATCTTTAGAACTTTTTTATGATCTCAAACTGAAACTCTGAACTCCATTAAACAATTACTTCCCATTACCCTCTCCCTACAGCCTCTAGTAACCACAGTTCTACTTTCTGTCACTTTCTGTTGTAGATACCTTATGTAAGTGGAGTCAGACAATATTTAACCCTTTTTTTCTGACGTGTTCACTTAGCGTAATATTTTAAGATTTATCCATGTCATAGTATGTATCAGTACTTTATATGTATGTATGTATGTTTGTATCAAATAATACTCCTTGAATGAATACACCACAATATGTTTATTCATTTATCAGTTGATAGACGTTTGAATTGTTTTCCATTTTTAGTTCTTATCATTAATGTTGCAGTGGACATTAGTGTGTAAGTATTTATGGGTACATATGTTTTCATTTCTTTTGGGTGTATATCTAGGAGTAGAATTGATGACTCATGTGATAATTATGTTTAACCTTTGAAGAACTGCCAGACTCTTTCCAAAGAGACTACACTGTTTTACTTTCCCAATAATAATGTATGACGGTTTCAGTTTTTCCACATCTTCACCAACACCTGTAATATCCATCTTTTCTTTCTTTCTTTTGTTCTTTCTTTCTTTCTTTTTTTTTTTTTTTTTTTTTGTCTTTTTGCCATTTCTTGGGCTGCTCCCACGGCATATGGAGGTTCCCAGGCTAGGGGTCTAATCAGAGCTGTAGCCGCCAGCCTACGCCAGAGCCACAGCAACCCGGGATCCAAGCCTCGTCTGCAACCTACACCACAGCTGACGGCAACGCCGGATCCTTAACCCAGTGAGGGAGGCCAGGGATTGAACCTGCAACCTCGTGATTCCTAGTCAGATTTGTTAACCACTGAGCCACAACAGGAACTCCCGTTCTTTCTTTCCCTCTCTCTCTTTTTTTTTTTTTTTTTTTGCCACACCTGTAGCACATGAAAGTTCCCAAACCAGGGATTGAACCTTCGCCATAGCAGTGACCTGGACTGGTATGGGGACAACCTCAAATCTTTAACCCACTGTGCCACAAGGGAACTTCCACATCTGTCTTTATGTTATAGTCATTCTGGTTGATGTGAAGTAGTATACCATGATTTTTGCATTTTTCTGATGGCTAATGGCATGGTACATCTTTTTATGTACTTGGTCATTTGTTTATCTTTAGTGAAATGTCTATTCAGGTCCTTTGCCTATTTTTAAATTGGATTCTTTGTCTCTTCAGTGATGAGTTATAAGTGTTCTTTATATGTCCTAGATGCTAGGCTCTTATCAGATACAGGAGCTATAAGTATTTTCTTTCATTCCATGGGGTTGTCTTTGGCTTTCTCGCTAGTGTCCTTTGTTGCACAGAAGTTTTCAGTTTTGATGAAGTCATTTGTTTATTTTTTTTCTTTTGTTGCTTCTGCTTTTTAGTGTCTTATTTAAGAAACCATTGCCTGGAGTCCCATTGTGGTACATCAGAAATGAATCCGACTAGTGTCCTTGAGGATGGGGATTCAATCCCTGGCCTTGCTCATTGGGTCGGGAATCTGATGTTGCCTTGACCTGTGGTGTAGGTCGCAGATGTAGCTCGGATCTCAAGTTGCTGTGGTTGTAGTGTAGCCCAGGAGCTGTAGCTCCTATTGACCCCTAGCTTGGGAACTTCCATATGCTGCAGATGTGGCCCTAAAAAGCAAAAGAAAAGAAAAGAAAGAAAAACTATTGCCTAATCAAGGTCGCAAAGATCTTCACCAGTATTTCTTTAAAGAAGTTTATAAATTTCAACACTCACATCTAGGTGTTTGATGTGTTTTGAATTACTTCCCTTTTGTCTTTTTAGGGCCGAACCAGCAGCATATGGAGGCCCCCACACTAGGGGTCTAATCAGAGCTGTTGCCACCGGCCTATACCACAGCCAAGCTAGATCTGAGCCTTGTCTGCGACCTACACCACAGCTCATGGCAACACTGGGTCCTTAACCCACAGAGTGAGGCCGGGGATTGAACCTGTGTCCTCATGGATACTTGTCAGGTTCATTAACTGCTGAACCACGACTCCATGTATATATTGTGATTGAGGGGTTCAGCTTCATCATTTTGCATGTGGATATCCGTTTGTCCCAGCCCCATTTGTCAAAAGGCTGTTCTTGCCCCATTGCATTGTGTTTTTTTGTTTTTTTGTCTTTTGTCCTTTTTTAGGGCCGTACCTGTGGCATATGGAGGTTCCCAGGCTACGGGTCTAATTGGAGCTGTAGCTGCCGGCCTATACCAGAACCACAGCAACACCAGATCTGAGCCATGTCTGCAACCTACATCACAGCTCACTGCAACACCAGATCCTTAATCCACTGACTGAGGCCAGGGATCGAACTCACAACCTCGTGGTTCCTAGTTGGGTTCGTTTTTGCTGCGCCATGACAGGAACTCCTTCATTGTTTTAATACTTAAAAACATGAAACCTAGAGCACTACCTGAAGTTAGTCACATGGCAAATTTTATTTTATTTTATTTTTTGTCTTTCTGCCATTTCTTGGGCCACTCCTGGGCATATGGAGGTTCCCAGACTAGGGGTCTAATTGGAGCTTTAGCTGCCAGCCTGCACCTCAGCCACAGTTATACGGGATCCAAGCCGTGTCTAACCTGCACCACAGCTCATGGCAATGCTGGATCCTTAACCCACTGAGCAAGGCCAGGGATTGAACCCTCAACTTCATGGTTCCTAGTTGGATTCGTTAACCACTGAGCCACGACAGGAACTCCATATGGCAAATTTTAAAGCCACCTGTCAAGATTAGCAGGCACGCAAGTCCTCCAAAAGATCACCCACACTTCTGACAGTAACTGCAAGTTCACAGCATTCCTCAGAGTACCTTCAAGTTTGATAATTCACTAGAAGAGCTCACTGAACGTTGCTGTAACTCACAGTTACAGTTTATTACAGAGAAATGATATAGCTTAAAATCACCTAAAGAAAGAGACACATAGGGCGGAGTCTTAAGTCCCACACACAGAGATACCATACTCCTCTCATGGAATCAGAATATGTTACCCTCCTGGCATGGATGTGTTATAGTATGCACAAAGTATTGCCAACCAGGGAAGCTTGCTTCAGCTCCAGTTTTCACTGGAGCTTCAGTACATAGGCATGATTGACCTGACTGGTTGCCTGTGTGATTGAACTCAGTCTCCAGGTTGACTGATACTGTTCAAAGTCCCCAGCCTAAATCACTTGGATGGTCTCTCTGGGGTGGTCAGCACCATCTTAAGATCCCCTAACAAAGACACTCCTTTCAGGTGTGACACATTATCTCTTGAAGCCCAAGGCAAAGACCAGATCTCCCTTTGGGTAAGGCCAAATTTTTTACTACACTGAGACATTCCTGGGGGAACAGAGGAAAGGATTGAGTTTTGTTTTTGTTTTTGTTTTTGTTTTTTTGTCTTTTTTTTGCTATTTCTTTGGGCCGCTCTGCGGCATATGGAGGTTCCCAGGCTAGGGGTCAAATCAGAGCTGTAGCCACCGGCCTATGCCAGAGCCACAGCAACGTGGGATCTGAACCATGTCTGCACCCTACACCACAGCTCACGGCAACGCCGGATTGTTAACCCACTGAGCAAGGGCAGGGACCGAACCCACAACCTCATGGTTCCTAGTCAGATTCGTTAACCACTGCGCCACGACGGGAACTCCCGAGTTTTGTTTTTTGTTTTTGTTTTTTACTGAATATCGTCTGTCTGCAGGAATTGTATTAGAATCTTTATGTATGATCACCTCGTTAAATTTTCAAATTAACCCTGAGAAATATTGTTTCTTCATTTTGTGTATGAGAAAACTGAGGCACAAAAGCCAGGCAACTTTTCTCAGTGCTGGAGCTAGGATTCAGACCTAAGTTTCTCTGCTCCAAAGCCAACCCCTTCATCAAATATCACCCATCAGGACTGCTTCATCGCACAGCTCTGGGGGCACTGTGTACATTGTTGTATTCTCTGTGGATAGTTTTCCTTAGGCATGTATAGTGAAGCACCTTGTATCCCAGCCACCCTAAATAACACGTACCATCTGAAAAGCAGTGTGCTTGCTATATAAATGGAGCTTCCAGACAATTTCCTTGGACTCTTCTACTGTGTATGAATCCTGGAGTCATCACCACACATTGCCTCGCACCACAGCAAGTTAAAGAAAAGTCCGTGAATATACATTCCCCGGTGATCTCTCCTCAGTTGATTTGAGCATCACTGAAGCTTTTGCTACTCTTCTTTTCTTCTTAGGCTGCTGTACAAGATAGACTGAATGAGCAAGAGGGTGTACCAAGTGTTTTCAACCCACCACCATCCCGACCCCTGCAGGTTAATACAGCTGACCACAGGATCTACAGCTATGTTGTCTCAAGACCACAGCCAAGGGCAAGTTATTTCATAGCTGGAATTTATTTTTTGTTCATTCACTTGGTTGTGTTGATCTCTGTATAATAGGAGCAAAAGAAATATTCAGAACGTAAGCCTGTTAGGTATACCTAGCTCCTTGGTAGATTTATTGGTTTAATTATTTTTTCTTGACTCCTTAATGAACCAATATAGTAACTATCCTTTTTTTCCCCTACTTCTGTGCCAATTATTTGAAGAGTTTTCTGTGCCTTGTTTTATAACGTGATTTATTTACATGTCTAAAAATGTTTGCTACATGTTTAATAGATCTTCTACTTTTAAATTAGACTGTTTACTGAATTCTTTGTTGCTTCATTTTACTTAATTTTAAGCTACTTCTAGGGAAATACTTGGAATCTCTATAGGCACCTTGGCCATATCTTTGAAATTAGTCTTAAAGGTCTGGTAGCATGGAGGTGATTCAGTTAATAAGTTCAGCAGGTATTTAAGAATCTTCCAGAGTACTTGGTATTTTGCTGTTGGGGATCTAGAGATGAATAAAGATACATTCTTCCCCCTTCAAATTATGCACGGTCAAATTATACTGATAATGAATTTCAGAGAAATTTTTTAGAGTTTCTCTTTCTTGTTCTTAGAGTTATACTCACCTCTTATACTTGGGTTTAGAATTTCAAGAACATACTCCCTTCAACTGTGCAACAGTTAGAATTTCCTCCATTATCATACATTTTTGTGGAGTACTTGGTAATGTTTTAAAAATAATATTTCTAAGTAACTGGTTTGGGGTATTCTGAAGTAGAAAAGCACAGATTTCTAAAGAAGTTATAATATGACTCAAAGAGTAGTTTTCTGTATGCCCAGGTTTCCTCAGTTTGTTTTGGGCTTGACTTTGTTTGGGACTCTAATGTCTGCTAATGAAGTTCCAGAGCCATAGACACAGAGGGCCATGGACACAGAGGGTCTCAGGTTAACATAATATGACATATAAAAAATAAATGCTTTGGGAGTTGCCATTGTGGCCAGTGGGTTAAGAACCTAAGATAGTGTCTGTGAGGATGCAGGGTCAATCTCTGGTCTCACTCAGTGGGTTGAGGATCCAGCTTTGCTGCACACTGTGGTGTAGGCTGGCAGCTGCAGATCTTGATGCAACCCCTGGCCCTGGAACTTCCATATGCCACAGGTGTGGCTATTTAAAAAAAAAGAAAAAAAATGTTTTGTAAACTATAGAGTCCTAAATATATGCTAGTTAATAAGAGCAGCAGTGATCAACATTTTTAAAATAATAATTAACAATATTACTAAGATTAGCAGCTATGTGGAGATTTATAATTGTGCTTAATATAATTGCCATTTATTTACAGATGTCCAAGGTAGCAATAATGGTTCTCTTTCTTGTTATTTGTATGTATCATATATTAATGTACTAACTCTAAAGAGGAGAGAATGAATATTTATGATTTTAGGAGGAAAATTCGCAATTGAATTTGACAACTAATGTAAATATCAACAGAAAAAGTGTTGAAGCAAATTTAATACAAAAACTATGTGATAAAAGAAAAATATAACAATATTAGATGAAATGAGGTCAAACAAAGGTAGTTGGTTTTTTAAGAAGGATGAGGTAGCCAGGAAGAGGGAACCACATACAACAGAGGGAAGTTTTATGAAAAGGACAAAAAAGAATGCAAAGCTTAACTAGTGATTTTGTAAGGTCTTAGGGATTGAGAGGATGGTAATCTAACTTTGTTTTTGGAATTTCAGGGGCTGCTTGGATGGGGTTATTACTTGATAATGCTTCCATTCCGGTTTACCTATTATACAATACTTGATATATTTAGGTACGTACCTTTGTGTTTATGTGTTGGTAGCAACAGGGTAGACTTTGGAGCTGAAACATAGACCAAAATAAGTTTATCAACTTTGACTTGCCAATTTGTCATCTGATTGAGTACTTTTCCTGAAGTATTCGTATAGTCTGAAAATATTTGCAGTTTTTCAAACATAATAACATGTTGTGAAAAGGAGTTTTTTAAAGTTAATCTTGCTTACCATTTTCACAAATGAGTCTACCTATATTTATCATATCCTCCCTATTCCACTCTGTCCCCCTACATTCCCTAGTTAATCTTCACACCCTTACTTTCCAACCACCACTATCTTTACTAGCTTCACAATCCTTGTAACTTTATCATAAACCGATTTACAGCTCTTAATCCCAACAGATTCTCTGAGATTACCCACTTTTTCTAGATTCCACCTATTACAGTTTCACCATTCTAGACTACCTTCTGTATATTTCCCTCTTTCCTGGCAGCCTATAGTTTACTGGCACTGGAAGCTTCCATACATATACCCCCTTGCTTCACACCTTCACCTTCTCATTTCCTTCATGTAACCATTCAGAGAGCTCAGTTTAGGAAGCTGTAGAAAGGCTAGAAAATGTCAAGGGGCCAAATTGCTGGCGTATTGGACCTGGGCAGTATGGTCTGGAGCTAAGTAGTAGATGAATCCACACCTAGACTATGGAGAACAAAAATGTTTACGGGCATCTAGGCCAACAGATAGAGTTAGAACATGTTGTCTGGGCCTTTCATACAGGGCAGCTTGTACCCCCCCCCTCTAAATATAGGCTAATCTTTGCCTTGCTCTGTGGAGCAGAGCCTGAAGGTTAAGGACCTAGCAACTGCAGAAGTGTTAGGGTCAGACAATACCTTTTACTTTGGCCACTTGGTATTTTATGAAATTACTGCTTCCTTGCTTTAGCAGCGTTCTTGTTGTTTACCAATTAAAAGATTAGTACTCTGTCCATACTGTTTTATTTAATAATGGTCCTATAAAAACCTTTAAAATCATAACGAAGACTGAGTTGACATCTGTCTTTCTTTTTTATACTGATTGTCCTAAATTGTGTTGGCTATGGAAATATATTGTAATCAGAAACAAAAAAGTTAAAACCATCATCCATCCATTCATTCATCAAAATTTGAAAACTTAAAAGACTAATTAATAAGATAATTCTAAAATAGTTGATTGCAGGGAAGCTTGTCAAAGCATTAATCTCTAAAGGATTTCTAACCACTCTCCCACATACACTGATTCTTACAGTTTATTTTTAATTTACTTTGGAATGTTTGTGTCAATGAATTTGATTACTCGGGAGAAATTCTAAATGAAATTGTGTACCTATGGGAAACTTTTTAAGGGGATAAAGAATTGGCTCCAGGTTTGGTAAAGAAGATATAGTTTAGTCAGTTTTTCTATGCTGATAATTCCTTAAGTATGTGAGTATTTGCTTTTTGAGGGGGGGAATGCATGGCATGTGTTACTAATTTTAATGCAACTGTATCATCCAAGCAACTTGTTTAATGTTATGTAGCACATTGACTTATCAAGCCTCTGCTCCATTGCCTTCTATGGAAGCCCAAAGGATAAATAAATGGTGCTATACACATGTGATAAGATGGGCTTTTTAGAAATGGATGTATGGTACCATCTTTAACCTTACAGTACAGTAACTGCCAGGGCTCGAACTCAGCCAGTATTGTCTAGATGTTTTTATAACTTCCTCTGTGGATGCCATCAACCATATATCACTGAGCAGAATTTACTTGCCCCTCGAAGAGCAAGTAAATCACAACTGCAAGTTTAGATTTGGAGTTTTGTCCAGAGTTTAATAGTTTGAGAATGTGGACTAAAACTTCAAAATCTCAGCAGAACAGAAAGGAAAGGGAGAGGCACATAGAACAATGAGAAAGAGACTAAGCTCTATTTTAGAGCAGCACTGTCTAATAGAACCTTCTGTGATGATGGAAATGTTCTGTATCTGCCCTGTCAGTGTGGAAGCCGCTCCACACATGGCTGTTGAGCACTTGAAAGATGGCTGGTATGACTGAGGAACTGAATTTTTAAAAATTATATCTCATTTAATTAATATTCATGTTAATTTAGATAGCCACGTGTGGCTAGGGACTACTGGGTTGGACAGTGCCATTTTGAAAAGTCTGGGGGCACAGCCTAACCCATGATCTTTTCAGATACGTGTCTTCATTTCTCTATTTTTCTGCAAAAAGCACTCAGGATTTGTTTAGGCTAGTGTTGGAATTTATAATCCTAGTAGATTGCATTCTGCCTAAACAGGCAGTGGTACATACAACACCTGCTGCTTTGTGGCTTTTGAGCCAGACTATACTCTCAGGTTTGATGGTCCACTTGCAGACCGTTATCTCCCTCTTCTGCCGTGCCTGTGGCTCTGTTATAGGAATCTTTACAAACTGGCCCACTCTATATGAACTACAGTAAGCTGATTCATGTGATATTTATTCCTTCTTTCCCAGGTTTGCTCTTCGTTTTATACGACCTGACCCTCGCAGCCGGGTCACTGACCCTGTTGGGGACATTGTTTCATTTATGCACTCTTTTGAAGAGAAATATGGGAGGGCACACCCTGTCTTCTACCAGGGAACGTACAGCCAGGTCAGTGCCACAAACCACATATATAGATGCCAATTTATTGATATGACTCTGTCCTCAAGGAAAACATAGCCCAGCACTGATCATGTCATTCTTTTATTCAAAATCCCAAAAAAGCTCTTCACTGTTTACACACAAAAAAAGACCAGGAGTTCCTGTCTTGGCGCAGTGAAAAAAAGACAAGACCAGGCCATTTAACTGGGCCTTCCTTGTTCTAATCCCAACCTCCTTTTGAGGTCTTTCCTGCATAACTTGTTTCTCTTTGCCCTAGTTCCAAGCTAAACCATTTCCTTAACATGGTCTGTACTTTCCCACTTCTCTGCCTTTGCTTTTGCTTTACTGTTCCCTCTCTGGAATGTCTTCCTCACATTTTTGCTAATTGGAATTTTGCCCATCCTTCACAGCTCATGTCACTCCGTTTGTACCCTTTCCTGATTGTTGTGTCCTACCCTGCCTGCCTTGCAATCTAAAGTAGTAATCTTTCCTTTTGTACTTTCATAGTGGTTTTTGTTGTTGTTGTTTTACCTTATAACCATAGCCGTTTCACAGTCTTCGCTATTTTATAGTTGTTTTGTTCGTGTCTTATCTCCTATACCAGACCATAAGCCCCTAGGAGGCAGAGCCTAAGTCTTCTTGGACCCAGCTCAGACTTGAATAAGGACATAGACCATAGACTCAAGGCAGCACATCTCATTCAACCCAAGCCACACAGACTTTGGATTCTAGTGGCCTTGGAGAAGGTGAAAATTAGGAGTTCTGTTAGGAGTTAGGAAAATTAGGAGTGGCTGTTAGACATATATGTAGTTTTACCAGAGAAAAAGGTAGAAATAACACTGTGGGCCCAGATGTAAGATCGTTCTGTTCTGCAGCCTCCAGGATTCCTGGGTCTATCTGGAGAAGGAGAAAATTGCTTACTTTTGCTTCCTGCTGTCATTCTCCCATATCAGCTTTTTCTCACTGGCTGCTCCCACCCCACTGAACAAGCATTAAGCACATACTGTATGCCACATGTTGTGCTCAGTGCTAGAGATACATATGTGAATGAGGTGGGCACCTCTCATACCCCTCTTTCTGTGATCCTGAGAGCAGGCCACCATTGGTCAGTCAGGAAATCTTAATTGATTTGTAATGAGCTTGGGATTTGGCAAATGTAAAATCATACACAGGAATCTTGGACACTAGCCTTGTCTTTGAAGATCTTTTAAACCCCACGCTCTTTAGGATGCGTCAGTCCCTCATCCCTACTTGGTACGTAGCCAGGGATCAGGCTTGTCTTTGCAGGTTTTTTTGTTTGTTTTTTTTTTACTAAGATATTATAGCCAGAAAGTGGCAAAATTCTCATCTGCCTTTTCAGGTCAGAGTATCCTGTTTTTATCTTCCTTTAGGCTATGGGAAGAGCTGACTTTTCTGTGATTTTTTTTTTTTTTTCCAGGGGAGACTTTTTCTGTCAGCCTGTCTACTTTTATGTGCCTGATATAATTTAAATCTTAACAATACTAAAACCTTTTCATCGAAGCTTGTTAGCATGAACTTTAAAGGGGGAGAAATACCAAGGGTGTGAGGTAGGAGCCTGGCAATTTTCTGGTTTCCTTGCTTAGCTTTTTCCTTCATTTCTTTTCTTCCTAAATACGTAGCTGTATCCATTAGGACCCTTAACCTAATTAAAAGTTCAAGTCAGTTATAATAATTAGTAATCTTCTTTTTCTCACAGGCACTCAATGATGCCAAACGGGAACTCCGCTTTCTTTTGGTTTATCTTCATGGAGATGATCACCAGGACTCTGATGAGTTCTGTCGGTAGGTGGAATTTTTTTTTCTCTTTTCTCATCTTATCTGCTGATAGTTTGTAGTAAGCAAGTTCTTCTCATGTCCCTTTCATCCCTTTCCACAGCAACACACTATGTGCACCTGAAGTTATTTCACTAATAAACACGAGAATGCTCTTCTGGGCATGCTCCACAAACAAACCTGAGGGATACAGGGGTAAGTCGTGTTTCTTTTGCCCCATTGAGATGTTTGGGCTATCTTTGGAGTAATCTGGAAAGACATGCCATCTATTGCATGAATATTCTGTGGCAGAGTTGCTACAGATCCTCTCAGCAATCCTGGGAGACGGGGATCGTATTATCTCCACGTTATGGTTTAGGAAACAGTATCAGGCAGTGTAAGTCACTGGCCCACGATTTTATCACACAGTTATTCGCAAGTTTGGAGCAAGCTCAGACATGTCAAACTCTAGCCCATCCATTACAGGTAACTATTGCCACAGCCTGTTTGGTTGGTATTTGTGGTGGTGGCGGTTGTTCTTGGCTCTGCTCACAGCATTGGGAAGTTCCTGGGCCAGAGATTAGATCCAAGCCATAGTCACAACCTAAGCTGCAGCTGTGACAACACCAGATCCTTAACCCATTGTGGTCACACCACAGCAGTGATAATGCTGTATCCTTAACCTGCTGAGCCACCAGGGAATTCCAACTTGCCTTTACTCCTAATAGGCTTTTTACTAAAGAGTTTATTCTTTCATCAGCATTTTTTTTTTCCCATTTTTGGCCGCCCCGTAGCATATGGAGTTCCTGGGCCAGGGATCAGATCCAGGCCACAGTTACAACCTAAGCTGCAGCTGCAGCATCACCAGATCCTTAACCCTTTGGTGCCGGGCCAGAGATCAAACCTGTGTCCCAGCACTCCCAAGACACCACTCATCCCATTGCATCACAGCGGAAACTCTATCAGCAATTTTAACAGAGCTTCTTGGACAATGAGTTTGTTGTTGAGTGCTGATAGGGATTCAGAAACCTCAGATCTTTGCTGACTTTAACTTTTAACTGGAGGTGAATATCTTTAGAAGTCAGTATAAGACATAAAGGCATTCAGTGAAGGAAAATGTACTTGCTTTGCAGCAACTTCTTTTTTTATATATATCCCCACCTGCAGCATATGGAAGTTCCCAGGCTAGGGGTCAAATCAGAGCTGTAGCTGCCAGCCTGCACCACAGCCACAGCAACCCAGGATCCGAGCTGCATCTTCGAACTAAACCATAGCTTACGGCAATGCCGGATCCTTAACCTGCTGAATGAGGCCAGGGACCAAACCTGAAACCTCATGGTTCTTGGTCGGATTATTTCCGCTGTGCCTCAACAGGAACTCCCTGCAGTCGGATTCTTAACCCACTGTGCCATGGCATGAACTCCTCAGCAACTTTTTGAGTCTATACTAGCATATCAGGCATTGCGCTAGATGCTGAGGACTAAAGATGCAGCAAATGTTTTGTCTACATCCTAGAATCTGAATCTTTACTCTTAATTGTTTTTTTAATTGACTTTTTTTTTTTTTGACCGACCCCATGGCATGTGAAAGTTCCTGGGCCAGGGTTTGAACCTCTGCCTCAGTAGTGGCAACACCGGATGCTTCACCACTGAGCCAGCACAGAACTCTCCTAGTTGGTTTTTAAACATCAGATAAGATCCTGCAGTATGTTTTGCCATTCTAATATGATTTTTGGGAGTGAGCGGTGGTGGATAGAAGGAGGTTTTGATAGTGGGTTTTTTTTTTATGTTTTGTTTTTTGTTTTTTGCCCTTTTTTAGGGCCACACCTGCGGCATATGGAAGTTCCCGGTCTAGGGGTCATATCGGAGCTGCAGCTGCTGGCCTATGCCACAGCCATAGCAACACCAGATCCAAGTGGTGTCTGCAGCCTACACCATGGCTCATGGCAGTGCCAGATCCCCAACCCACTGAGCGAGGCCAGGGATTTAATCTGCATCGTTGTGGATACTGGTTGGGTTTGTTTCCACTGTGCCACAACGGGAACTCCTTTTATAGATTTTTATAGAAGCTTAAAAATCTCTTCTTTCAAACTGTTATAAAAAACATAGGCAAAACTCTGTTATGGTAAAATCTTTGTTATTTGGAAGACCAATTTTTAAAACTCCTCTGTAACAGAAAAGCTAGCCCCTTCTTATTGGGGAGGGTGGGTGGGACTTAGGAAAAAGAAGTAAGGAAGGGATTGGATAAGAAGAAAAGAAAAAAGATGAAGAAAAGACAGAAGATGATGGTAGAGATCATCATCAGTAGCATAAGACTGAGACTTGTGGGCTTGACCCCTGACACGGGGAAAAATTATACTAAGCAGTAGCCGGAGTCTTTGTAGGTCCTTTTCCTTTCATCAAACAGATATTGTTCTTAAACTCTGTGGCCTGCCCCAGCATCATCATGACAGCTACACTCAACCAGAAAAGCCTATCCTACTTTAATCAGATTACCTGGGAAATAGGGTCACAAGTGTATAACAACACAAAGATTAAGAAACTAGGAGGGGAGTTTTCTTGTGGTGCAGTGGGTTAAGGATCTGGTGTTGTCACTGCAGCAGCTCAGGTTGCTGCTGTGGCTCAGGTTTGATCCCTGGCCCGGGAACTTCCTCGTTGCTGCAGGTGCAGCTAAAAAGAAAAAGAAAAAAGGAAGAAACTAGGGAGGAAGAAAAGGTAGGCAGAGAAATAAATGACACTAACCTTCTTTCCCAGCTGAGACTAAAGCAGTTCTCTCTTGCTTGTTGTGGAAAGTCTAAGAGTTGATCTGTTTCTTCTCTTAGTCCTGCCCTTGATCTGTTGGGTCTTCTTTCTGTCAGTCTCACAGGCTTTACGAGAAAACACCTATCCATTCCTGGCCATGATTATGCTGAAGGATCGGAGGATGACTGTGGTAGGACGGCTAGAAGGCCTTATCCAGCCTGATGACCTCATTAACCAGCTGACATTTATCATGGATGCAAACCAGACTTACCTAGTGTCAGAACGTCTAGAAAGGTACAGGGGAGTTCCTCCCTAGGACTGAGAGACCAGCTGTAGACTTGGGTACTTTACCTGGGGCTCCACAGATCCTGACTTCTCTGTTAGACAGCTTTAAAAAGCCTTGTCCAGTTAGTGTTAAAATATTCATATTCTTTGAACTAAATAATTCTTCATCAGATCATCTGTTCTTAGAGATGTGATTCAAAATACAGGAATCTGGTGTTTCCATTGTGGCTCAGAAGAAACGAATCTGACTAGCATCCATGAGGACACAGATTCAATCCCTGGCCTAGCTCAATGGGTTAAGGATTTGGCATTGCCATGAGCTATGGCGTAGGTCGCAAACGATACTCAGATCTCCCATTACTGTGGCTATGGCATAGGCCAGCGGCTACAGCTCCGATTCAACCCCTAGCCTGAGAACCTCAGTATGCTGCAGATACATCTCCCTCCAAAAAATAAAAATAAAAAATACTGGAATCTATGCCTAGGAATATATATCCAGTCTTTTTTTTTTTTTTGTCTTTTTTTTGCCATTTCTTTGGGCCGCTCCCGTGGCATATGGAGGTTCCCAGGCTAGGGCTCCAATCGGAGCTGTAGCCCCCGGCCTACGCCAGAGCCACAGCAACTTGGAATCCGAGCCCCGTCTGCAACCTACACTACAGCTCACGGCAACGCCAGATCCTTAATCCACTGAGCAAGGGCAGGGATCGAACCCGCAACCTCATGGTTCCTAGTCGGATTCGTTAACCACTGCGCCACGACAGGAACTCCCCCAGTCATTATTTTTAAAATAGGTGAACATGATATAGGACATGATATTCCTACATAGGTACCCAGTTTTTTGGAGAGAAAACAGGAAATATCCCAAGATGTTAGAGTATTTTCTCTTTGGTTAGTAGAATTCTGAATAAAATTTTACATATTTTTTAAATCTTCTAGAATGTGTGTATGTAGTTTTTTGGTTTTGTGAAAATGACATCTACAAGAAGGAAGTAATCTAAAAAGGTATTTATCTATAAAATATGATCTTGATGGTCTTTTTATTTTATGGTCTCACCCACAGCATATGGAAGTTCCCAGGCCAGGGATCGAGTCTGCGCCACAGCTGCAGCAATGCTAGATCCTCAACCCACTGTGCCAGGCTGGGGGTGGAACCTACACCTCTACACCAACCTGAGCCACTGCAGTTGGATTCTTGAAATCCATTATGCCATAGTGGAAACTCCTTGATCATTGTTTTATAGCAAAATACTGTGTTATTTCTATTAGGATTGAGGGGAAACGATTTGAAAAGTTAAAAGGAGAGGGAAAAGCTTGCTTTTTTTTTTTTTTTTTTTTGCCAAATTGAGGAAAGAGATGGCTCATTCAGATTCTGCATGCTCTGCTTTGGAATATGTTATACTAGTGTGAAATAGTCATCCACCAAGATTGTAAACCTTTTAGCCCCCCAAAATTTCAACATAAGAAAACACAGAGCTTTGTGAGATTTACCTTTTTTCTCTATGCATTTGATCTGTCTGTAGGGAAGAACGGAACCAGACCCAGGTGCTGAGACAGCAACAGGATGAGGCATACTTGGCATCTCTCAGGGCTGACCAGGAGAAAGAGAGAAAGAAGCGGGAGGAGCGAGAGCGAAAACGGCGGAAGGAGGAAGAGGTACAGCAGCAGAAGTTGGCAGAGGAGAGGCGGCGGCGGGTAAGGAACCTGTCTTTACTCCGTGGGACTCCCAGGCTGGTCTTTTCTTAACTGGGGAAGGAAAATAACTAGATGATGGGATTGAGAACAATTCGAATTCTCCATGATATTTTAATATTTACTATGCTTTCACAAAAATGTATTTTTGAATTTTTTTGTAAAAAGTCACAAGTTCCCATTGTGGCTCAGCGGGTTAAGAATCCTACTGGTATCCATGAGGATGCGAGTTCAATCCCTGGCCTCACTCAGTGAGTTAAAGGATCTGGCATTACCATGAGCTGTGGTGTAGGTTGCTGTGGCTGTGGTATAGGCCAGCAGCTGCAGCTCTGATTCAACCCCTAGCCTGGGAATTTCCATATGCTGCAGGTGTGGCCATAAAAAAAAAATTTATTAAAACAAAAAAATGAGGGAGTTCTTGTCATGGTGCAGCAGAAACGAATCTGACTAGGAACCATGAGGTTGCGGGTTTGATCCCTGGCCTCGCTCATTGGTTTAAGGATCTGGCGTTGCCATGAGCTGTGGTGTAGGTCGCAGATGCAGCTCGAATCTGGTTTTGCTGTGGCTGTGGTGTAGGCTGGCGGCTACAACTCCGATTAGACCCTAGCCTGGGACCCTCCATATGCCAAGGGTGCAAGCCCTAGAAAAGACAAAAAAAAAAAAAAAAGTAAAAATCAGGCAAAATTACTAATAGAAATAGTAAGCAGTTAAAAACGCTAATTCACAGCAGTAGTTTTTAAGCATTTATTCTTAGCATTAGCATCAGTGTTAACTCTTGACATTTCATTATCTTGTTTCATTATGTATTGTCACTTGATTATAGACAGTGTCTTTTAGTTATTCCCTGTTTTCAAAGTTATGTACTTTCGTATACTTAATAAATAATACAGTGATGCAGTAGTATGTAGTCAATAAGTATAATTTGAATTAGGGTGTTTCTGACTCTTGCCAAGAAGTATTTCTTCTGATACTGGTCATTGATTTTTCATCTGACTGCCCAATTAACCTACATAATGATGTATTTCTTGTTTCTTTGTTCCTTTTTTTTTTTTTTTTTTGTCTTTTTGCTATTTCTTGGGCCGCTTCCGCGGCATATGGAGGTTCCCAGGCTAGGGGTCAAATCGGAGCTGTAGCCACCGGCCTACGCCAGAGCCACAGCAACGTGGGATCCGAGCCACATCTTCAACCCACACCACAGCTTACGGCAATGCCGGATCGTTAACCCACTGAGCAGGGCCAGGGACCGAACCCGCAACCTCATGGTTCCTAGTCGGATTCGTTAACCACTGCGCCACGGCGGGAACTCCTCTTTGTTCCTTAATTGGAACTGTAGCCTCAACTTTTATTTGTGTCTCTACAGAATTTACAAGAGGAGAAGGAAAGGAAGTTGGAGTGCCTGCCCCCGGAGCCTTCCCCTGATGACCCTGAGAGTGTCAAAATAATTTTCAAACTACCCAATGATTCTCGAGTAGAGAGACGATTCCACTTTTCACAGTCTCTAACAGTAAGGACTGCCTAAGTTGTGTGAAGTGTATATAGAGTTTGGGCTGTAGATTTGGAAACTTTTAAGGACTTTCAAGAATGTCATTGGTATATCTGCTTTTCTTTTTTTTTTTTTTTTTTTGTCTTTTTGTCTTTTTGTCTTTTGTTGTTGTTGTTGTTGCTATTTCTTGGGCCGCTCCCGCGGCATATGGAGGTTCCCAGGCCAGGGGTTGAATCGGAGCTGTAGCCACCGGCCTAGGCCAGAGCCACAGCAACGCGGGATCCGAGCCGCGTCTGCAACCTACACCACAGCTCACGGCAACACCAGATCGTTAACCCACTGAGCAAGGGCAGGGACCGAACCCGCAACCTCATGGTTCCTAGTCGGATTCGTTAACCACTGCGCCACGACGGGAACTCCATATCTGCTTTTCTGATGACTAGGGGAGGAAGGGAGATGGGGCTGAGAGAAGAGTGCACTGAATTATTGTAGGTTCTTTCAGATCTAGCTGCCAACTCAAAGCAGTTATCAAGGTTTCATTTCATCGTGTTTGAGCTCTGCTACAAAGAAAAGGTGCCTTACCAAGAAGTACCACAAAAGACTTGTGTGTTGGAGGTGGAAGGTTCTTCCATGCTGCTTGAGTTGCATTGGCTTCCACACCCACCAGAATCCCTTGCTGTATAGAGAAAATTCTATCTACACTGCCCAAGACACACTGGAAATACACATGCAGGTTGCATGCAGTTATCACTGTTTCTACTCATTTAGCTCGTAAGAAGGGCCACTAAGTGGGGCCACCTTGTATATTTGGTATCCATAGGTAATAGTGTTTGTCATTCCATAGGGATATAGTCAAAAGCAGAGACTTTCAGAGTCTCACAAAATGGGGATCAAATTCTCATTTTTCCAGTGTTAATAAATGTGTTTCCTTGGTCAGTTTACTTAATCTCTAAAGCTTCAGTTTCTTCATCTGTAAAATGGGTATAATAGGCACTCTCTAATAGAATTGTTAGGATCAAGTTCCTATGTAAAGTGCTCAACGTTGTTCCTGGCTCTTGGTAAGCATTCAAATGCTGTTAATTTTGGCGTTTATTATCAAAAGGAAGTTTCTGTTTGAGAATTGGTTTGTCACCTTTCCAAATCTACAACTACAATAGACTCTGCTGTTTCCCTAATCACTTGAAATAATCAGAATAAACTGCATAATAGAAATGTGGATGCTCTGTAGTCAGATGAGGAAGCTAGGTAACACATCGATTATTTCTTCCTGTTTAACTGGAGAACATTGGACAAGTTATAGAATCTTTTATAGGGCCTCAGATATCCCACATGTAAAATGGAAGTATAATCTACTTCTGAAAATGGTAAGTGAAGGTATATCAGACACTGTGCTAGGCACCCTAAGTGGTGTGCAGTTGAGTAAATCATGGTTTAGGAATTTATGGAGGATTCAAAGCGCTAATTCAGATTAGAACATTGTGAGGCATCCCGGTGAGAGAACAGTGGCTTCCTCATTTTATTTCTCTCTCGTTTATACATTGATTTATATGGGAGAAGTTGCTTACATCTCTAGCTTTGGATTTTTTAGTTGAGATAAGATGAATGAGCCACACTTAGGACCTACCACATAAGTAGATGGTTACTAAGTGTTCATTCCTTTCCCTTCGTGAGTTTCATAAATACCGGTTTGCGTATGGATTTTAGCTTGTAGCCGTGTGGGATAACAGTGTCTCTGTAGTACACCATGCTCTTATGGAGCTGTTGCTCCTCAGATTCTCATTACCATTATGTATGGTAAAAAGCCTAACCAGAATTTAGTCTCTTGAGTTTTGGAGGAAAATCCACTGAATAGAATAGACTTGTAATCACAGGGGAACCACCCCATTTGTTAAATATTTAATCCATATAGGCTTTTAAATAGGTTCACACTAAAAGATATTTATTTAATTTGTAAAAATTTTAAAGGGGTACCTGCCATGGCACAGTGGGTTATGGATTTGGCCTTGTCTCTGGTGGTGAGGGTTGGATCCCCTAGCACAGTGGGTTAAGGATCTGGCATTGCCATAGCTATGGCATAGGTTGCAGCTGCAGCTCAGATTCAGTCCCTGGCCCAGGAACTTCCATGTGCAGCTGAAAAGAAAAATGATAATAATAATAAATTTTCAAAATAAACTTCAGGAGTTCCCTCAGAGGCTTAAGGATCCTGCATCATCACTGTTGTGGCTCAGATTTGATCCCTGGCCTGGGAACCTTTGCATACTGTGGGCATGACCAGTAAACAATAAATAAAATAAACTTCAGATGGAGAGAAATGCTTGGTAAATGGGGACAAAACTCAGAGATGGGAAAGAAGTATATGAGGAGGAGAGATGTAGTAGCAGTGCTAGCCTTTCATTTAACTTATAACTAATGAACTACAGTTTTTTGGTGCTCATGTAAACTTTGTGTGATCTTTCTGTGAGCTCTATCCTTTGCAAATATTTTCAGTGAGTGAATGTTCAGTGAAATGCTCAGTTTGCACATGATGCTCAGCTTGTGGTAATGGTTAAGTGCTAGGATGAAAAAAGGATAAACTGTAGAGGAATCTCCAGCACCCATAAGTGAGCAGAGATGTGGCAGCTGATTTTGTCTTAAATGAATGCATATAATAGAGAATCCAGGAGTTCCCATTGTGACTCAGTAGGTTGAGGACCAAACATAGTCTCCATGAGGAGACAGGTTCAATCCCTGGCCTTGCTCAGTGGGTTGAGGATCTGGTGTTGCCACAAGCTGTGGAAGATGCAGCTTCCATTTGATGTTGCCATGGCTGTGGCATAGGCCTCAGCTGCCGCTCAGATTCAGCCCCTAGCTGAGTAACTTCCACATGTCACCAGTGTGGCCCTAAAAAGGGAAATGAAAAGAATCCAGGAGTTCTTTGTGGCATAGTGGGTTAAGCATCCAACATTGTCACTGCAGTGGCTTCGGTCGCTGCTGTGGTATGGGTTCAGTCCCTGGTCTGGGAAGTTCAGCATGGCAAAGGCACAGCCAAAAAAAGGAGAGAGAGAATCCAAATTATACTCAGCCCAGAAATCTTTTCTCTTTTCTTTTTTTTGGCCACTTCCCAGGCCAGGGATAGAACCCATGCCACAAGGAGTGACAATACCAGATCCTTAACCTGCTAGGTCACCAGGAACTTCTGTATGCCACAGGTGTGGCCATAAGAAGGAAAAGAAAAATAGTTTGCATCTACTATCCCCAAACTCCCAGTCCATCCCACTCCCCCTTGGCACCCACAGGTCTTTCTCTGTGTTTGTGAGTCCGTTTCTGTTTTGTAGGTAGGTTCATTTGTGCTGTATTTTAGATTCCACATATAAGTGATATGTCATATGGTATTTGTCTTTTTCTGACTTGCTTCACTTAGTATGTTAATCTCTAGGTTCATCCATGTTGCTGCAAATGGCATTATTTTGATCTCTCTTTTTTGTTGTTTTTTTTTGGTTTGTTTTTTGTTTTTTAGGGCTGAACCCATAGCACATGGAAGTTCCCAGGCTAGGGGTCAAATCAGAGCTGCAGCTGCCAGGCTGCAACACAGCCACAGCGGCGTGGGATCCGAGCCATATCTGCGACCCATACCACAGCTCACGGCAAGGCCGAATCCCCAACCCACTGAACGAAGCCAGGAATCATGGATCCTAGTCAGATTCATAACCGCTGAACCATAAAGGGAACTCCCTATTTTTATCTTTTTTATGGCTGATTAGTATTCCTGTGTGTGTCTGTGTGTATGCGTGTACACAAACACCACATCTTTATCCATTCCTCTGTTGATGGACATTTAAGTTGCTTCCATGTCTTGGTTATTGTGAATAGTGCTCCTGTAAACTAGTGGTGCTTTTTTTTTTGTCCTTTTAGGACTATACCCATGGCTAGGGGTCAAATCAGAGCTCACAACCTATGCCACAGCAATGCAGGATCCAAGCCACGTCTATAACCTACAGCACAGCTCACGGCAACATGACATCCTTAATCCACTGGGTGAGGCCAGGGATTAAACCCTCATTCTCATGGATACTAGTTGGGCTCATTACCACTGAGCCACAATGAGAACTCCACATGTATCTTAGTGAGTTATAGTTTTGTCCAGGTATATGCTCAGGAGTGGGATTCCTGGGTCACATTGTAGTTCTATACTCAGTTTTCTGAGGAACCTCCACACTCTTTTCCATAGTGGTTGTACCAACTTACATTCCCACCAACAATGAGGAGGGTTCCCTCTTCTCCACACCTTCTTCAGCATTTGTTATTTGTAGACTTACTAATGATGGCCATTCTGACTTGTGTGAGGTGGTACCTCATTGTAGTTTTGATTTATATTTCTCTAATAATTAGTGATGTTGAACATTTTTTTTTTCATGTGCCTACTGCTGTATGCCTGTTCTTAATGTGGTATTAAGAGACAGGGAGATAAAGGTGGCCTGTTCCATGATTATTACACATTTTAAGTTTTCCTAATGTTGCCTTACTTCATGTTAAGAATTTATCTGTACCTTGTCAGAGCCAGACCAGGGTGAAGAGGGCATTCCCACAGTGGAGAGATCCATGTGGGTGTCAGATCTCAATCTAAGTTTTTTTTTGTGTGTTATTTTTCCAGTACCATTTTTTTTCCCCACTGTTCAGCATAGTGATCCAGTTACACATACATATATACATTCTTTTTTTTCTCCCATTATTATGCTCTGTCATAAGTAACTAGACATAGTTCTCAATGCTTACACAGCAGGATCTCATTGCTATTCCATTCCAAAAGCAATAGTTTGTACCCATTAACCCCAAGCTCCCAATCCATCCCACTCCCTCCCCCTCCCCGTAGGCAACCACAAGTCTATTCTCCAAGTCCATGATTTTATTCTCTCTGGAAAGGTTCATTTGTGCTATATATTAGATTCCAGATATAAGTGATATCATATGGTATTTGTATTTCTCTTTCTGACTTACTTCACTCAGTATGAGAGTCTCTAGTTCCATCCATGTTGCTGCAAATGGTCAGTCAAGTTTTAAGGTAGGTGAAGTTCCTCATCATGGCTCAGTGGTTAACGAATCCGACTAGGAACCATGAGGTTGCGGGTTCGATCCCTGGCCTTGCTCAGTGGGTTAAGGACCCGGCGTTGCCGTGAGCTGTGGTGTAGGTCGCAGACTCGGCTCAGATCCTGTGTTGCTGTGGCTCTGGCGTAGGCCGGCAGCTACAGTTCCAATTTGACTCCTAGCCTCAGAACCTCCATATGCCAAGGGTGCAGCCCTAGAAAAGACAAAAGAAAAGTAAGTTTTAAGGAAGGTACCCACATGTGGGGGGAGTCCAGTGCCAGTCAGAGCCCAAATTCCCTGGGCTTGAGGGAGTGTTAATGCCAGAACTGGGTAAGGAGAGGGTTGTACATGAAGAAATGAGCATATAGAGTGAGATACAGATAAAGACGTGTGTATGTATGTACACATTTTCTCTAGCTTTCTTCACAACGAGTGCTTGGGAGGATTGACACCCCAATAGTAATGAACATACCTAGCACTTGAATCATGGCTTGTGAATACCATTGTCCATTAAGAACAATCGGGGCTCCTTGGAGAAATGGCTGATTCTAGGGCTGGAGAGACGGGGGGAATACAAGATTAGCCTGGAACACCTTGTGCCCCAAAGCAAGGAATTATTCAAAGAACAATGGAGACTTGTCAGAAAGATACAGAAGCCAGCTTGAGCGGGCTCCTTGGACTCCATCTGAAACAATTTGCGCCTTATAACCTATTGAATAAAATAGGAATTCCGAAGTTCCTGTCGTGGCGCAGTGGTTAACGAATCTGACTAGGAACCATGAGGTCGCAGGTTCGATCCCTGGCCTTGCTCAGTGGGTTAAGGATCCGACGTTGCCGTGAGCTGTAGTGTAGGTTGCAGACGTGGCTGGGATCCCGCGTTGCTGTGGCTCTGGCGTAGGCCGGTGGCCACAGCTCCGATTGGACCCCTAGCCTGGGAATCTCCACATGCCGCAGGAGCGGCCATAGAAAAGGCAAAAAGGCAAAAATAAAATAAAATAAAAAAATAGGAATTCCTAGCTCTATATTAATATAAGTAAAGAAAGTTTGAGGAGCAGAATGTCTTCATAGTTTCAGAACACTTCCCCACAAAATACTCATTAATTACAAAGGAGGAAAGGATAACTTAGAGTGGAGAGGCCTGGCAGGCACCAGTGGTCAAAGTGAACATCATTGGTAATGGAACAAATTGAAATGGTACTGCACTTGAATGGGATGCGTTGAGTACAATGCAGCATTATTTTATTTCCGTAATACTCCTGCCAGAGATCCATAACTGGAATCTAATCATGAGTAGACATTACGTAACTGAGAGACATTCTAGGAGTTCCCTGGTGGCGTAGTGGTTAAGGATCCAGCATTGTCATTGCTGTAACTCAGGTCACTGCTGAGGCGCCAGTTTGACCCCTGGCCCAGGTGCAGCTGAACGAAAACAAAAAGGAGACAGACATACTACAAAATAACTGACCAGTAATCTTTAGAAATGTGTCAAAGTCATGAAAATCAAGAATTCTGAGGATTTTCTAAGTCTTTTTTTTTTTTTTTTTTTTAATCGATTTTCAATGTTCAGATTTTCTAAGCCTTAAAGGAGCAGATTTAGGAGATGTGGTCACTACCAAACGCAACACACAATTGTAAACTGGTTCTTTTTGCCATAAAAGGCAACTGTCGGAGTTCCCATCATGGCTCAGCGGTTAACGAACCCAACTAGCATCCATGAGGACACGGTGCCCTGGCCTCGCTCAGTGGGTTGAGGAGCTGGCATTGCTGTGAGATGTGGTGTAGGTTGCAGATGCAGCTTGGATCTGATGTTGCTTCGGCTGTGGCATAGGCCCATGGCTCCAGCTCCAATTTGACCCCTAGCCTGGGAACCTCCATTTGCTGCAGGTGTGGCCCTAAAAAGGCAAAGAAAGATAAAAATAGAAATAAAGGCAACTGTCAAAACTAGAATGGGTCCTGAATAAAAATGTAATGTATATTATTATAATACTGTAATAATGTGCCACCCTGATTTTGAGGGTTGTATTATGAATGAGCTTGTCATGTCATGCACAAGTATTCTGGGGTGATGGGACATTCAGTTGGTAGCTCACTTAGAACTGGTTTCAAAATAAAAAATTTTGTGTCCCATACTTCCACCTTTTCTGTAACTTGATTATTTCTAACAAAAAATGTTTAGCTTTATATCAGAAGTTTTCAAAGAAGAAACAGGTCAGTTCAGATTAGGACTAGCATTGGGCTATGTAATAAATTTCTTAGAGCTGCCCTATGTATTTGCTCTGTGAAATGGATTGACTTTGAAATGGAATTTCAATGTGATGTAATGACTTCATGTCTCAGTCATCCTGGAAAGAGCTGGAATTTATTTGATTTCATGGTTGTGTGTCTGTCTTTTTCTCACTGCCTTTTTTTTGTATGACCTCTACAGGTAATCCACGACTTCTTATTCTCTTTGAAAGAAAGCCCTGAAAAGTTTCAGATTGAAGCCAATTTTCCCCGGAGGGTGCTGCCCTGCATTCCTTCAGAGGAGTGGCCCAACCCCCCCACACTGCAGGAGGCCGGACTCAGCCACACAGAAGTTCTCTTTGTTCAGGACCTAACAGATGAATGACACTTTTTTTCCTCTCCTCCTCTCCCACCCCAATCCCTAAAAGAAATGGAAAACAAAAAAAAAAAAAAAAAAAAAAGAGAAATTCATATTATTATTATTATAATACAATATTTTTTTTAAAAGACTGCTGCATCCTAAGGAAGGATCAAAAACCATGCTGCCTGCAAGAGTCACCACCTGTGTGTGTGCATGAGGTTAGCAATGAACGTTCCTGCTGGCAAGCCCACCCTTCCCTACTGCCTCTGCACCACGCACCTTCCAACGAAAGGAGACTCTTCACCTCCAACCCAGCCATGTCTCAACTGGGGAAGGGGACATTCCCACTAGTTCTCATTCATTCTTGCTTTTATGGAATATAAAAGTGAAACAAACCTCCATCAACCAGCTACTGCAGCATCTCCCGAAGACTTGCTTCTCCCACCTCTGGAGAAGAGAGGGAAGAGAAGGCACAGAGCAGAGATGTTCCTTTTACTTCCAACAGCTTATGAATAACTTTTAAATTTTTTTCTGTTGCTCTGTAATGACCAAAGGAATGAGGCTGACATAGGTGTATTTTTTTTCCCTTAACATTATTTGATAAAGAGCCAATTCTTAAACCCATGAGTTCATGCCCTGGGCTCCTCCCCACCAGAGTGTAATAAAGGTGCCCTGGGCTGGTTTGTGCTTATTTATGCAATTGTTCCTCTCATGTTCCCAGAGAGGTGGTTCTTTTTGGTCCAACTCTTTCTGTCCTTTCTTTCCATCTATGCACCCCACTTGAAGCAGTGGGAGGAAATCTGGGTTTGTACCCCTGCAAAACCTGTATGTACAGATACACCCATATATGTGGTGTGAAGTCCATGTAGACTCACCTGTACACACAACTGCAGCTTTTCTTTGGAATCTGTACCAGGTGATCATTATGGGGTCTGATCCAAGGGTTAGCAGCTCTTCCTCTTCTGACACATGAATGCTGTTCCTGCCCAGCCCTGAGCTTTCCTGAATCGCCAAGCCTGGTGCCTTTCCAGAGGACTAGCAGGGCCTGTAGTGGAACCACTAGAACCACGTAAGAGTGCCCTGCCTCATTGGGAGTGTGGTGGTGGTGTATTTTAAGGACAAAGAAACTGAGGCCTTGAAGGGAGCCAAGACAGAACTCAGCCTCTTTAAACTGTTGAAGGGCACACTGCAGTTTTTGATGTTGCCACCTGCTGGAGGCAGTTTTTATCCTCTCTATTGCTATGTTGAAGTAATAGGGGTTTTAACCTCCGAATGTCTGTGGTTGACTTTATGGTAATGGGTACATGGGTCAGGCCATGTATCAACAGATGCCAGCGTGAGCTGGCAAGTATTCCAAAGTGTTGTGTAGCTAGACTGGTGCAGACTCATAATACTGCAACCTACTGAAATTAGTGCAGTTCCCTAGGATGCTATGAGGCCAGGGGTTCATATCAAGATAAAGTATAACTTGTTAGATTTGCAGTCTCCAAAGGCTTTCTCTTGCTTAGCTAAAACCTAAGGACCATTCATTGAGGTAGCGGTGATGTGGCTACTATATTCTTTGGCCTTCCGTGGTGGGGTAAAGACCAAGGGGCAGGTTGAAGAGCCTCATGGATATCACCCGGGGAGCCTGAGAATGTCTCAGTGGCCTTGGCACAGGCGTCTACAGCACCATCTCCAGGAAAATTTTGATTCTGCTCCTGGCTGCTTATTACTCTTCCACTGTTTCCTGATGTCACAGGCCAGCCCAGATGAGTGGGAAATAAGTGACTGTTGTCACATCCGGAGTGAATACCAGGATAAACCATGTTCTCCAATCCACCTTGTGTGAAGCCTGCTTCCTGCTGACAACCATGCAGAGAGGAATTCTTAATTGAAAGCCTCCCTCCGTGTCTGGAATTCATAGCTGTTTCCCTGGCAGTACACCGGGGGTATTAAAGACCTTCGCTAGGCTGAGTGTACTGAGTATCTTGCCCACATCTCTGCGAAGTTGTAAATTTTTTTTCTGAAATAATTCCACATTCATCTTATTCTACAATGTGCACTTTATGCCTCCTGCCTTTTGATAACTTGTCCAGTAAAGGAGATGAGCCGCCAGAATGTTTAGAAAAAGTCTGTTCATGTCAGTACAGCTCTTGGGATGGCCTGTCCATTTACTTAAGGTTTCAAGAGGCACCACATGAAGCTCATGCTCCTTCTAGTCCATGTTGAAACAGCCCTGCTTTATTCAGACCCAGTTCCTGTCTCCTTGCAGACCTAGAGCTGCTGCTTAGGTGCCATCTCCTTTCCTCCCCGATAGATGCACATTTTGTCAATGCCAGTACAATCTGTATGTTACTCCCAAGGACCTCTGGGAACTTGATGGGACCTGCAAGTGAGAAAATATTGAGAAGCCCATGATCTGTAAGCATTTGCTCTTGTTTCCAAATCACCACCGGGTTATTTCAGCTGTTTCCAAATGGCAGGTCATCAGCTAAACAAAAACACTTGTTTTCAATTTTGTCCTGCACTCCCAAGACTGAAGTAGATTTGGCTGAATTTCCATAGGAAATGACCAAGAAAAGACATCCAATTGGAGTCAGTTGAATTTCCTCAGCCTCAGTGGGGCCACTTCTGGTCTTTTCCACTTCTGCAGAATTTCCTGCAGCAAATACTTGTTTCTCCTTGTTTGCCTCCACTATGATGTTTGGATAAGAGATGGCCAGTGGAGAATATTTATCTCTTAAAAAAAAAAAAACTAAAAAGAACCTAGAATCTTCAACAGAGCAGTCATTATGAAAATTGCTAATGGTGCCAAGGCCAAGGAAAAGGTTACAGAAAATGACTGTGGGAAGGAGTGATAACCCCCAGAATGCAAAATCAGGCGAGTATTATCTGGTGCTTGAACAAGGAGCTCCACTTTACAACTGGCTTTTTTTAGGACTTTTGAGGGACGCAGCAACAGAATATCCATCCATAAAGGATGCAGTGCCCCAGCTTGTACTGCACCTGAATAGTTATGTGATAATTTACTGAAGAAATCTAGTGTACTTTAAATTTTTTTCATAAAAGTTTACATTGTATTGTAGGTTAACATTAAATGTTTTATAACAAAATTCCTTAAGTTGTGGGTCTTTCTGTCTAGGGGAGATGTGATGTTTTTCTGTCTGGAGGCAAGGTTGGAAAACATTGGGAGGAAGGAACAAGGTATTGCATTGCCAAGAAGCAAGAGAGAATCAGAAGCAAAGAGTAAAATAGACCAGTACTGTGTTCCTGTGAAAAATGGCAACTCAGGGAGTTCCCATTGTGGCGCAGCAGAAACGAATCCGATTAGTATCCATGAGGATGCGGGTTCAATCCCTGGCCTCGCTCAGTGGATTGAGGATCCAGAGTTGCCGTGAGCTGTGTCTCACGCAGATGTGTCTCAGATACTGTGCTGCTATGGCTGTGGTGTAGGCTGGCAGCTGTAGCTTGGATTCAACCCCCTAGCCTGGGAATTTCCGTATGCTGCGGGTTCGGCCCTAAAAAGAAAAAAAAAAAAAAAAAAGGCAGCTCAGGCAGTGTGCTATAAAGTGGAATTTAGATCTGCATTCAAATTGGGGCTCTGTCATTTGTAGCTTTGTGACCCCAGTAAGTTCTTTAGCGCCTGTGAGCTTTAATTTCACCAGCTGTAAATACTAACATCGTTTGCTTCAGAATACGTTTATAGGCTAAATCAGGTAAATGTATATGGAGCACCTGTCACAGAGGTGCCCCTGTGTTTATTCCTCTTTTTCTAAGGAAGTGTATTTTGAAGGTTTTTTGTTTTTATTTTTTATTTTTTTTTTTTTTATTTTTTTTTTTTTTTTTAAATTTATTATTTTATTTTATTTTAGTTTTTGTCTTTTTGCCATTTCTAAGGCCGCTCCCGAGGCATGTGGAGGTTCCCAGGCTCTAGGGGTCGAATTGGAATTGTAGCTGCTGGCCTATACCACAGCAATGCCAGATCCGAGCTGCGTCTACAACCTGCACCACAGCTCATGGCAACGCCGGAGCCTTAACCCACTGAGCGAGGCCAGGGATTGAACTCACAACCTCATGGTTCCCAGTCAGATTCATTAACCACTGAGCCACGATGGAAACTCCTGTTTTTATTTTTTAATGCTAATTTCAGTTTCTTAAGGAATGACTTTTTTCCTACCATGTCCTTGCAAATGAGTGGCTGGAAAAGAGTCACTTTGGATCTGACAGATTTCGGACTATTGGAACTCCCTTCCTAGGGTATCTTTGCTTGTACTTTCCTTTCTAAGAGGAAATTAAGCCTTAGTTCTTTGCCTTTCTCTTTTCCACCATGTTTCCTGGGCAAATAATTCATTTTTGTTAGGGATTCTTGTCACCTTCAGAGTATGTTCTGTTGCTTATCCAAAGTTGTATTTTTTAAATGCACATCTTAAGTGTACATAGAATGTCTTCTCAATCTAGTAAGTCTGCAAGAAGAGTTTACCTTAAGTCAGAATCTACTAAAAATGAACACTTCACAATTGATTGTAAAGCTTATATATAAAGATTTTGCCATCAATTAACAGAGTCACGGAAACTTGCAAACTGATGCTGGATACACCTGGTCTCAAATCCAGGCTTTGGCTGTGATTTTGGCCAACGAACCTCAACTCTCTTCAGTTTCATCGTCTGTAAAATACGGCCAAATGTAGCATTTCCATGAAGATTCAATGAATTGCTGCTGCAGAGTGCCTGGCACACAGTAAGTGTTGGGTAAAAGCCCCTATCACTATTTTTCATTTTGTAGTTTGCCCACTACAAGCAGTTTACCCCCTGTGGATCAAAGGGGAGGGAAATGGGGAGGGGTGGCAGCTTTTGCTTATGGGTAGATAGTGCCCAATGCTTTCTTGACATACTTCCGTCCTTGTGGTTGGAATTCCATGTGCGCTTTTACCCTGATCGAGCCCCGAGCCCCCAGCATCCCTTGTGCCTCTTCTGCCACTTTGATGCACTGTCCTTATGGACAAGCTCCTGAAGCACATACCATTTGCTTGGACTACTTTATCCTGCTCTGGTTGCTATTGACCATTCTCCAGATATTGGCAACGGATACCTTCCTCTCCGAGTGCAACTTCAATGACATCTACATCTGTGAATTCCCTAAAACTCCAGTCCTTCCCATCCTGATTTGCCTCATTTGGCAGCTGAGTAATGTGGGAAAGGCTTTAGAGTCAAATCTGGATTTGAAACTGTTGCTGCTGACTGATCCAGGGCAAGTTTCCTCCTATGTAAACCTGGCAGTACATTCTTGCAAAGTCTGGGTGTTGTTTAAAGGAGCTGATATCTGCAAAGTGCTTGGTGCTGTGCTTGGACACTTAGTTGAATGTTCACATCCTCCCGGCCCCCAACCCCAGCAGTGCCATACTTTCAGCATGGCCTTCACTCAGAACCGCTGCACTCTCAGCACTTAAGAACCAATCCCTCTCACCACAGCTGTTATCGCTTCAACTCCACAGCCTCTGCTCTGCCCTCAAGGCCTTTCTGTTTCTTCCCTGTCTCCATCTCCCTACTGGAATCATCTTGTCTTCATACTTCTCTCCACTACTGACTGTCAAATTCCCAAAGTAAACTGTTTGATTTCTCTCTCTTGCTCCTTCAGCTGCAGAATCCTAGTATGCATCACAGTGGTCTGAGGAGCCCTCGGCGTTGGTGCCCATTCCTTTGACCAAGCTCTAGGAAACCCCACACGTTTCTACCCCACAGGCACTGCTACACTGTCTTAGATCCAAGCCTGCCTGCGTCTTCCTTGCTCCAAGCCCATTATAACAACTCACTTCCTAAGAAAATTGAGGTCTTGTCACAAAATGTCCTCATCTTTATTTCGGCTCAAAATTGTTCTGTGATGTCACCTGCTTCCTCTTTCCTTTCTGCCTTGTGGGTGTATTTTCTTTTAAAAGAGATCATAACTTGCACTGAGGAAAATGCCCAGCTCTTAAATCCACAGCTTGGTAAAATTTTACTTAAGTGTGCACCAAAACCAAGGTGCAGAATACCTCATCACCTCCAGAAAGTTCCCTCGTGCATCTTCCCAGTAAATAAATAGCCTCTCAGAGATGACTAACTATTCTGACTTCTTTCACCATAGAAGTCTATTGTGTCCTTAAATTTCATATAAATGGACTCCTTATGTATGTGTGTATGATTTTATAAGTTTTCATGGTGGGAAACTTCATGACGTTCAAAGAAAAAAAAAATTCATTATACCACACTGTCCAGGGAGGTCCATTGTTAATATTCTGATGTTTATCTTCCCAGAATTTTCATTGCATATAAAAGCCTTTTTAGAAATGGAATAATATTGTAAATACTGTATTATCTTTCACATTCTATATCTTTTGGGGGGGGGGAGCCGCAGTTGCGGCATATGAAGGTTCCCAGGCTAGAGGTCAAATCAGAGCTACAGCTGCTGCCTACACCACAGCCACAGCAACACCAGATCCAAGCTGTATCTGCAACCTCTACCACATCTCATGGCAATGCCAGATCCTTAACCCACTGATCGAGGTCAGGGATCCAACCTGCGTCCTCCTGGATACTAGTCAGAATCATTTCTGCTGAGCAACAGTGGGAATTCCGTCTATATCTTTTTTAATGGCTAAGGAGCATTTCAATGAATGGATGTACCATAAATTGATCAAAAGGTTCTTGTGACACTTAGGTTGTTTAAATTTTTTTTTTTTTTTGCTTTTCTAGATAATAGATTGATAAACATCCCTATAGCTAAATATGCACATCCATGTTTATTTTCTCAGGGAAAAAAAAAAATTCTAGAAGTGAAGTTACTGAGTCAAAAAGGAGTGGAAATTTTTACTTTTTAAAATGTTTGTGTTATCTCCAAATTATAGTCCAGAAAAGTTATTTATACTCCTACCAGCACTGTGTGCTTGGCCCTCCATCTGTGTTAGCATCGCCAGACTTGTACCAACAGATATTCCCCTTTCAACTGCTTGAATCTCTATCTTCCACCAAAAAAATGTTTGGCCTCTCCTCTCTTATAAAACCTTAATCTTGTCTTACCCACAAGCCACCACCCTGTCCCCTTCCCTGCCAAGATAGTTTGCACAACCAACCTCCACTTCTTTCTTAACCCCCTGTCCATTCTACTATCATCTCCACTGACCATCTCTTATGGTCACCCATGACCTCTTAATTGCTATTCTCATTGGACTCTCATGAGACTTTTTGGAATGTAAAAGTGGTCCAGCTGATACTTGACCCAAAGTGAGTGTCTCCTTGTTTCCGTTCCCACAAGTTGAGGGTTAAACAACTCATACTTTATCCCGAGGGCCATGGAAGGACTTTAAACAAGGAAAGCACATCAGATTGGGGTTTTAGAAAACTGATTCTCTCACTGGGAGACAGGATGGGAGGGGTCAAGATGGCAGTGAAGACTAATAAGTGACATGATGGAGTCATGGATCAGGAGTGGGCTGGGGATGGAGAGAGACTAATGAACCTAGCACTACCTAGAAGACACAATGACCAAGACTCAGAAGGTGATTAGAAATGAAGGGTCAAGGAGAGTGAGAAATTAAAAATGATGCCCAGGTTTCTGACAGCTGAATTTAGGAACAAAGAAAGTTGCAGGTGACGTTGGCAGGTGCTATTTCAGTGGAGGAGTACAGTGTCAAAGGCAGAAGTAATGCATGGGAAGTGAAGTGGAAAGACCGAATATGGGCAGCTCTTAAAGTTTGTCAGTAAAATGACGGGGGAAATACAGTAAGCCAGAGAAGAGCCAGGACAGGAAGGGTTATTTGTTCTAAGGTAAGAGAGGTTTCATTACGTTTAAATGCTAAAAGCAATGAGATTTTATTTATTTTTTTAATTTTTTTGGCCACACCCTCAGCCGGTGGAAGTTCCCCAGCTAGGGATGGAACACACACCACAGCAGTGACATAAGCCACAGCTGTGACAACACTGGATCCTCAACCCGATGAGCTACATGGGAACTCCAGAGCTTTTCTTTTAAAAAGGTGCAAAAAAGTATAAAGAAAACTATTATTCACATTCCTACCACCCCAAATCATTAACATTGATATTTTGGCATATTTGCTTCTAGCTTTTAAAAAATATACATACACTTTGGTTAAAATCACCCAAAATGTTTATATATCTGCCAAAATAAATCCATTCATGGTCATCGGATATGGATAATTTCTGGCCGAGCTGGGCCCCAGCTCCAGCCCCTCAGATGACCTGCTTTGGCCTTGAATGCTGACTGGCCGGCCTTGAGCCTCTGCTGTTCAGAGGACTTTCCCAGCATACACTTCTCTATCAGAGAATTCATCTGTGGTCAAAATAACAATGGAGGCCAATGGATGTGTCCCAGCTTCTCAGAACTGCAGAGGTCCAGGGAGTAGACACCATGATACAAAAAATAATTGGTAATGGGAGAGAAAACAGTTAATTTCATTATGCAGGGATACTGGAAAGAGAGGGCAAGGCCTGTGTAAGATCACCTGAACCTGGGGCTGGAGTCAGCTTCCCACAGCAGCTCACCTATTTACTCACTTATTCAGCCATCTATTCAGGAAATACTCACCAGTGCCTGCTGTGTTCTTGCCCCTTTGTTAGGGTCTGGAAGGTGTCAAATGTGATGGTCCTTCGTCTGGTGAGGCAGAGATGTGGGCAACCGGCAGGGTTCACGACAGGTGAGGCATCTGTGTGGTGTGCGATGGAAACCCAGAGCAGAGTGTGGCCCGCTCTGGCTTGAGGGAGGGGACGTATCAAGCTGGGCTTTGGGAATGGAGCACGCTTACCGGGAGGAGGGAATTCAAGGATTTGAGGCAATTTAGTGTGATTCACAGGCCAAGGGAGCAGGGGTCACAAGGCATCTTCCCATCTCTAAGCCTCAGGCCCAACTTTCCTCAGCAGGAACTAGGAAGGTAGGAACAGATTTACAGACAAGAAAACAGATGAAAGATCCCATGAGAGGGAACTCGGCAGCATGATGGGTGCTCACGAAATGTGAGTGATCCTCCAAGCAGAGAAAACAGCACAACAGCAGGGCATGCTGGAAAAACATGGGTACCTGGGGGCGGCAAGAAGGGAGGAGAGAGACTAGATTCTTCCACTGCCTCATGCCCTCCCACAAGGAAGCTGGGGAAGACAACCTGGAAACCCATTCCTTTGACATAGTCTGTTTTTCTCTGAAATGACAAAGGGGGTTTATATCTGGGGTTGAAGTCAGCCTCCACACTCAAAGAAGAGGAGAAGAGGTGTTCCCTTGTGGCACAGTGGGTTAAGTATCCAGCATTGTCACTGCAGCTGCTCAGATTGCTGCTGTGGCTCAGGTTCAATCCCTGACCTGGGAACTTCCACATGCCACAGGCACGACCCAAAAAAAGAGAAGAAAAATTAAAAAAACTCCTTCTGTGGCTGGCAGCCCCCTAAGGACCCCTCTAAGGGACAGAGCCTTCCACTTCCTATTGTATCCAGGGGGTGGCAGTGGGGAGGGGTCCCGTTAGGGTTTTTCAGAAGTGGATTCTCCAACTTGGAGAATGTACAGTGGAGACTACAAAGCTATTCCTGATTCTCTCGTTTTCTACCTGGGCCTGGACTTAGGCCTCTTGGTGCCTCAGTTCCTCTAATAAATATCTCTACTCAGGGTTTTGAGGAGCACATGAAACACTATGGGATCTGGCCCCTACCTTCCTCTCCAGCTTCACCCTGTGCACTTGCCCAAACCCATTTCTTGCCTCTGAGCCTTTGCACATTGTTTCCTCCCTCTGGAGGAACTCCTGACCAGCTCCTTCTCATCACTCAGGTCTCACTAATCTCAATGTTGCCTCCTCTGTAAGACCACCCCTACCCTATATCAGGATGCACCCCGCCTCTGTATTCTCCTTCACTGCCCTTGTTATAACTTGAAACTGTTGTTTACTTGTATACTTTCTGTCCCTCTTTCTGGAACACCAGCTTCCTGAAGGCAGGAAATTTGTTTCATTCACTGGAGTTTTCCCAAGACAGTGCCTGGCTTTGGAGAGAAGCATTCAGCCAATTTATGGAACAACTAGCCAAGCACCCCACCAGGCCTTGAGGACCCCATGGCGACTAATCTGCCTTTATGGGGTGTCTAGGTTGTTACACCCTCTGCGCCCAGAGAACTCTGAATGTTCTACCTGTTAGCATATGGGCTGAGCTCAGATACTGAGGTCAAAAGTCATGAGAAAGCATTGAATCCTGGAGCTCCACCCTCCTCCCTCCAAGGACAACTTGTAGTGTGGCAGATAGTGCCAGTTATACCAACTGTTATTAAAATAAAAACTCGCTTTACTGCCAATTCATTCCAGACACTGTTGTGTTGGTTTCAGGCAGAGTTTTGATAGAAAAGAGATAACCAAACCAGAATGACCTCCTATTCCGCCCCACCACCATACTTTAAGTAACAGAAGTGCAATTCAGGAGTTCCTGTTGTGGCTCAGCAGTAATGAACCTGACTAGGATCCATGAGGATGCATGTTCGATCCCTGGCCTTCCTCACTGGGTTAAGGATCCTGCATTGCCGAGAGCTATTGTGTAGATTGCAGATGACGCTTGGATCTGGCATTGCTGTGGCTGTGGGGTAGGCTGGCAGCTGTAGCTCCTATTTAATCCCTAGTCTGGGAATCTCCATATGCCGCAGGTGTGGCCTTAAAAAGACAAAAATAATAATAATAATAATAATAAAAAAGAGTGGCCAATATGCCCACTCTGGGCTTTTTATTCTTGTCATGATTTACCCAGGATTTAAGAGGGAGGCAGATGCTGGGGTGGCTAAGCCAACTGTTTTGAGATCAATGACTCTAGATTTGTAAGCAATCAATGGACAGGAACAAAGTGGAAGGTATGGGCTCTGATTGGGATGAGCTGGAACATCGTTCAGATGTTCACCAACCTATGGCACAGGGCTTAACTTTAGGGATGGGTCTTCACTGGCTTATTTATAATCGACTGTATCAACACTAATATTTTAAACAATGTTCTAAAATATAAAAGAGAAATTGCCAAACTGTATTCCAGAGCACCTATACTATTTACCCTTCCCACCGACAATTTCTCTACATCCTTACCAGAATTTGACATTGTCCCTATTATTTTAGTTGTTTTAAGATGTATAATAATCTTATTGTGGTTTAATTTGCATTTCCCTAACGGCGAACAGTGTTGAATGCAATAAATACCCTCTTTGCTAAAATGTATGTTGATATCTTTTGCCCATGTTCTAATTGGATTGTTTTTCATTGAGTTTCATGAGTTTTTATGTAGCTGACATGAGTCCTTTGTCAGATATGTGACTTGGAAACCAAGTTTTTAATTTTTGATGAGGTTCAAGTTATCAACTTATTTTTATATTGCTTTTCATTTATTTTATTTATTTACTTTTTTGCTTTTTAGGGCTGCACCCGCAGCATATGGAGCTTCCCAGGCTGGGGTCAAATCAGAGCTACAGCTGCAGGCCTACGCCACAGCCACTGCAACATGGGATCTGAGCCTTGGCTGCAACATACACCACAGCTCGTGGCAACGCCAAATCCTTAACCCAGTGAGCGAGGCCAGGGATTGAACCTGCAACCTCGTGGTTACTAGTCGGATTCATTTCCGCCGTGCCATGAAGGGAACTCCTCAAGTTATCGACTTTTTCCTTGATGGACTGTGTTTTTGGTGTCATATCTAAGAAGTCTTCACATAGCCTTAGATCCTAGTGAAGATTTTCGTTCGTTTTCTTCTAAACATTTTCTAGTTTTATGTTTTACCTTTACATTTATGATCCATTTAGAGTTCACTTTTGTTTAAACTGTGAGGCTTAGGTCAATTTTTTTTTTTTTGCTTATGAATGTGCAATTACTCCAATATTATTTGTTGAAAAAACTATTCATCAAACATTTTAAAAATTAGTTGTACTTGTATCGGGTCTGTTTCTGGATTCTTTAATCTATTCCATTGATTTATCTATCTATCTATCCCTTTCCTGATAAAACATCTTGATTAATGCATCTCTACAGGGAAGTCTTACAATCAGGTACAGTGATTTTTCTCACTTTGTTCTTGTTTTTCAAAACTGTCTTAGCTATTCTGGCTTGCCTTTTCATATAAATTTTAAAATAAGCATGTCTATATGTATTAAAAAAAGACTTGGAGTTCCCGTCGTGGCGCAGCGGAAATAAATTCGACTAGGAATCTTGAAGTTGTGGGTTCGATCCCTGGCCTTGCTCAGTGGGCTAAGGATCCGGTGTTGCCGTGAGCTGTGGTGTAGTTCGCAGAGAGGGCTCAGATCTGGCATTGCCGTGGCTCTGGCATAGGCTGGCTGCTATAGCTTCGATTAGACACCCAGCCTGGGAACTTCCATATGCCACGGGTGTCGCCCTAAAAAAAAAAAAAAAAGACTTTACTGGATTTTGATAGGAATTGTATTAAACCTAGAGAACAATTTGGGAAGAAATGACAACTCACTATGCTGAGTCTTCCAATCCAAGAACATGACATGTTTATTTATGTAGGTCTTTGTCTATTTTACTTGTAGTTTTCAACATACAAGTCATGCTTTGTTAGATTTATATGTGTATAATTTAAGTGATTGTAAATAGTATCATCAGGTTTTTAATTTTGATTTCCATGTGTTCATTACTCATATACAGTAATACAATTAATTTTTGTATATTGATCTTTTATCCTATGACCTGATAAACTCAATTCTAGCGATTTGTAGATTTCTTGGTGTTTTCTACATGTATCTTCATCATATCATCTGCAAATAGGTTTAGTTTTATTTCTTCTTTTCAATCTACATTCCTAATTTTATTTCCTTTTTCTTGTTTTATTGTGCTGGCTAGGACTTCCAGTACAATGGTGAATAGAAGCGGTGAAAGCTGTTATCCTTGCCTTGTCCTGATCTCAGGGTGGGTAAGCATCCAGTCTTTCTTAGCGAGGATGACATTAGCTGAAGGTTTTTGTGCGAATGACCTTGTCAAGTTTTATCATGAATGAATGTTGAATTTTGGCCAATAATTTTTTTTGCATCAGTTCACACGATCTGTGATTTTTCTTTCCTAAAGGCTTATTTGTTGTTATTGTTTCTTCTCTTTTCTCTTTTGGCTGCCCTGTAACATATGAAGTTCCCCAAGCTGCAGTTGTGACCTACACTGCAGCTGTGGCAATGTGGGATCCTTTAACCCACTAAGCCTGGTTGGGGATTGAACCCTGCATCCTGGCACTGTGGAGGTGCCACAGATCCAGTGGTATCACAGCAGCAACTCTTGTACAGCCTTTCTGAAATACTGAAAAAAGCTTAGAGACTTGCCCATCTGATAGTTTGCTCAGACTAACACCCTTGGAATTCAGTTGCTACCACTGGTCTAGTCCACCGTGCCCCAGTGTGCTCCAGAGAATGCACTTAAGCCCTGCATGTGGCCAAAGCCCAATGTGGGAAATGCTGCCCAGAGTATGTATCTACTGCTAGAGATTTACAACACACGTTGGCCCTTATGGGCTTCTGTTACTTTTTTTTTTTAACCTTTTTTTTTTTTTCTTTTTATGGCCATACTTGCGGCATATGGCAGTTACCAGGCTAAGGGTCGAATCGGGGCCGTAGCTGCCGGCCTACACCACAGCCACAGCAACATGGGATCCAAACTGCGTCTGTGACCTACACCACAGCTCACGGCAACACCAGATCCTTAACTCACTAAGTGGGGCCAAGGATCAAACTCACATCCTCATGGATCCTAGTCAAGTTCGTTACCACTGAGCCACAAGGGGAGTTCCAGGCTTCTGTCACTTTCATCATGGAATTGCCCAAACTTCCAAACTCATTTTACCACAGAGCTGTTTTTTGCCCTGACCCCATTATGTTCCATCAGATTCTCTCTGAAACACACTTAGGAAACCACTCAACTGTGTCTGTTCCCTAATTTGCAAAGGCTGGAAGTTCTCCAGCCAAGGCCACAGTAGCATCACAGACAGAGCAGGTCTCCTGCCCCCAGCTCACTGCTCCCGACCATGTTTCGTGGACACATTCTCAAGTCAGGGGGCAGCCCTGCAGCACCACAGACCATCATGGGTAAGGGGGATGTACCCACATCACCAGTCTGGTCCCTTTAGTGGCTTTCAGGCCCTTCGTCCCCACTGAGCTTTAGGATGAGGGGCTCAATTCCTTACAGGGGCCCATGGGTGCATGTGTATATAATGCAGGCTGAGCCGGATCATGCTGGTCTAGCTCCCCACTGGTAGCACAAAGTTCAGGGATGGGCACACAACCTGCTGGTCTAAAGACTCCAGACCCGTAGTTGCCGTCATGGCGCAGTGGTTAACGAATCCGACTAGGAACCATGAGGTTTCGGGTTCGATCCTTGGCCTTGCTCAGCAGGTTAAGGATCCAGCGTTGCTCTGACCTGTGGTATAGGTCGAAGGCGTGGCTCGGATCCCACATTGCTGTGGTTCTGGCGTAGGCCAGCAGCAATAGCTCCGATTAGACCCCTAGCCTGGGAACCTCCATATGCCGCGGGTGCGGCCCTAGAAAAGGCAAAAATTAAAAAAAAATAAAAAATAAAGACTCCAGACCAGAAATTATTAGAATTACTGGGGCGGGGGAAAGTTTTTGCATGGAGATGATACTCAATTAGAAGAAACTGAACTAGAGCTACCAGGAAGAACCACGCAGAAGAAAGTTGTAAGGTGAAGGGAGACCTCGCTTCCTTATGACATGCCTGAGCCTGACTAGTCAGGCTGAAGTAGAACCTACCTCCAGAGCTCAAATGACAGACCAATAAGTGCTGCTTTCCTCAAACCAGTTAGATGGAATCCTGTCAATTGCCAACATTGAATCCTGCCTCATTTGCCCGCGAAGCAGACTGGCCCAGAGTAAGTTATCAACGAGATAGCTCCATATGGAGGTACCATTCCCCCCCAAGGTCCCACAGCAAACAACCTTATCTGCCCCATGCCATCCCTTACTCACCCTCAGACTGTAGCCTACCCCCTCGCCCCCTCCCCCACTTCCCATCAAAAGAACAGTAACATAGGCAGCCAAAGGCAGCTTGGGCAATACTTGATATACATCATACATTTATTAGTGAATATCCCTCTGAAATCAGCAACAATATTAAAAAAAATAATGATTGCACTACTTGGTCAAGCAGAACTAGCAACTTTCATTTTAAAAAAAGTACAAATCTGTTAAAAATTTCAATCAGTATACACATATATATAATACAACATACTAGTTATGTTAAATGCTACAAACCAATGTGAATCCAATGGAATGGAAAAAACCACACATTTAAGCTTTAAGAACCATTTTTTTCTCTATATATTAGCATTTTCTCAAATACATACATGGGAAAAATGAGGTAACTGTAAAATGTGCAAGGAACAGGGCCCCCCAATTACATATATTTATATATATATATGTAATTATATATATATATAAGACCTTTCTAACACAGAACACAGGTGCTGGGCCCAGCCAGGGCTGGGGGATGGTGCCCACTGTCATGCCTAGGCCAGAAGTTGGTAAATAAAAGAGTAAACAATGACAAGCCCCCACCACAGGAAATCATTGGTAACATGGCATCTATAGCAAGGTCGGCAAATCACAAACATCCTAAATAATTGTTTTATAAATCTTTTTTTAATGATTTTTTTGTTGTTGTGTTCCCCCCCAATAGCTGCTCGTTGGAATCACTGCTGCAGCCAACACATAACCCGTGAGCCTGTTTCCGCCTGCCCCAGGAACCAGAAGGGTTCTGAAAAACTTTTTTGGGGGTGGGGAAGGGAGGGGGTTGGAGAGGGTGGTTCTCTGTGTAAAACACATGGGGTTTCAACACTGCTATAAATATAGAAATGTCACCTGGAGTTATATACAGTAAGACTTTGGGTTCTCCATGGGGTGGGGCCAGGCTGATGGGGCCCCATGGCAGGCTGGGGGAGGTGGGGAGCCAGGGCTGCTGCAGGAGAACGAGGGTGGTTGGAGCATCCCTGAGGCAGCAGGCGCCAGGGGCTGCCTGCTAGGATGTGCCGGCCCCACACGCGGTTCGTTCGTTCGGGGCAGCAACCCCGGCGGGGGCGGGGGGGGTAGTGTGAGAGAGGAAAGGAACAGGACGGGGGAAAGGCAAGGGTGGGGAGCTCAGCCAGACCCTACAGGGGCTCCTCCAGATGTTGGAGGGCAGGGCTCAGGCTGGGAGGGGGCCCCTGGAGGTGGGGTCCATGCCCTCCCTGGTCCCTGTCCTCCTGGGACTTCCTTGGAGGAGGCTCATCCAGGCAGGTGGGAGACAGGCCCTGGCTGGAGAGGGAGAAATGCCCTGAAAAGCGTACGGTCCCGGTAGGCTCTGGGGACGTGTGCAGTACAGTGCATGGCAGTTATCAGCTGAGCACAGATCCCCCCTCAACCCCGACCATGACTGCCAGCCGCCAGGCCCAGCCCCAGCCGCGCACATGCATGCAGACCAGGCGGCACCACCACACTGCTCCTGGCCCCCTGGGCACTTGGTCCTGGGTGGTCCCTAGTCCCCCATTAAACAAAAAGAAATTGTTTAAAAATCCACACCCTTGAATCCTACACGCGATTTTGGGCCAAATGAATAAACAAAAACTGCTGCTCCTCACGTTCATGCAAAACGACAGAGAGGGGAGATCGGGCATGGGTCTGGGCCCCGCCACTGCCAGGAGGGGTGGCCACCAGCAACACGGGAGGTCACTCTCCCTGGCCTGGCCCAGGCCTCCTCAGGACACATGCCACCCCAGCTCAGGGCCTGCCTCCCATCTGCTTGGGAGGCTGGCTCTGCTGCCTTCCAGCCTGGGGTTGGGGCTGGAATGTTGTGCCTGGGGTGAGGGTTCTCTAGGGAGCAAGCCCCACCCCTTGCAGCAGCCTGGGCGGGGTTGGCTGCCTGAGTCTGTCCAGGGTCTAGGCGGGAGGACACACTGGCCTCCTGCCACCATCTGTCCATGCCTGTCAGTGCCACCTGGGCGGAGAGCACACCACTTCAGTGCAAGAGACCAGGTGACCCAGGACAGCGGCCCCTTTGCCCATCCTGGGGCCAAGGATCTCCACTGGCCGCACTTACGGGGATGGACCCCAGGCTCCCAGTGCCGGCAGGAAAAGGAGACAGACCCGAGGACAAACAGGAGAGAGACTGAGTTAGGGACACTCAGGCCACTCAGTGGCGGGCAGAGTGGCAGGCAGGGGGGAGGGAGTCTTTGGAGCTTGGCAAACACAGGGGCTTATTGCAGGGGTTCTCTCGGGCTGACCCTGGCACCAGCTCTGGAGATGCAGGCAGGAATGGTGGGGCAGACCTCGGCCACGCCCTCCCGGGCCTTCCCAGGCCCCCTGTTTCCAGAGCTTTGGGCCGGGTTCTCCTGGGCGGCTGTGGGCCTCACTCAGCCTCCCTGGGCACCTCGGAAGCGTCAGCCCGGCAAATGGGACATGTCCGGTTGGCCTAGGGGGAGCAGCAACACATTAGGCTCCACTCTCACCTGTCCCCCAAACCATTTGGGGCTGTTCCATTGCCTGGTGGGGACCTGGCTCCCCAAATGGAGCCAGAACTTGTGGATGCCGACAAGGGGCGCAGAGGGAAGCCCTCCAGTCTGCCCCCCTCATCACACCAGGAACACCTGGGAGCCGGCATGGCTGCATTACCTTCAACCACTTGTCAACACACTTGGTATGGAACTCATGGTTGCAGGGGAGGACCCGGAGCAGCTGCCGCGCCTCGAAGTCACTGAAGCAGACGACACACCTGGGAGGAGGACAGACTGATGGTGAGGGCAGGCTCACAGGTGAGCACGAAGACCCCGGGGAAGGGTTCCCTCTAGGCCCATCTGTACTCACAGCAGGGCAGGGTACTCACAGCGTCTGCTCCGACTGGTGGCTGTCAGGGTGAAAGCGGTACGACGGAAGCTGTTCGATGTCCGCTTTGGTGAGGCCACGGGGCTTGGCATCTCCCAGCCGCTCTGCCAGGTTCAGGAGGGCCTGGTCATAGACAAGAGGGGAGAGTCAGTGGCAGCCAGGGCTAGAGGTCCCCAGCCCCCACCTCCCAGGACAGGGCTCCACGGGACCTCATAGTTCTCCATCTCCACGTCATCCACATCAAGATCCAGGCTGATGGTGGGCCCCATTGCTGTTGGTGACATTGGCAGCATCGAGCTAGGGGGAGACAGGTACGCGGGCCCAGGGTCAAGGTCAGTAGGTGTAAGGGAGTCACAGAGCTGCTCCCAACTCCCGCCATGAAACAAAGCCTCTACCCTGTTCAGACCAGGGATCCCAGTGTGTCTGTCCCAGGATGTTGCAGGACGGCAGGGAACCCAGCTGGTGAGCGTGAGTGTGCATGTATGGTTTGGTGGGGAGGACAGGTGGCTTGAGAGGCCCCAGGACCCCATGGGGCTGCGTGTGGGTCTAACCACTGGAGGCCCCTGGAGAACACAGCAACTCCGCTCTGTAGCAGATGTGCAGGTACTTACAGGAAGTAGGGCAGGAAGCTGGGGTAATATGGTGGTGGGGGAGGTGGCGGGGGTGGTGGGGGCAGTGGCTGCTGCAGGCGGTATCTCTGGGTGCTCAGTCTCCGAGGCATCATGTGGGAATATGGCTGCGGAAGGGGGGCCAGGTGCAAGTCAATCGTGGGCCTGCCTCCTGGTCACCCGAGAACCTGGGGGCGGGGGTGGGGGTGTGTGTGCAGCACTTACCACACCGAAGGACAGTTCCTGGTGCAGGGGATCGTGGGGCAGGTAATGCAGGGGCACAGAAGGGGACAGGGTCGGGCCCGGGGCAGAGGTGGAGTAGGTGAAGCTCCCCAGGGGATGCTGATCCCCCCGAAGGTCCACGTCATTGTCAAGGCGCTGCAGGGGCTGGAAGAAGCAGGGTGGCCCAGCAGAGCTGGTGATGAGGGAAGCCCCTGCTTCCCTGCCCCTCCTGCCATCCCCTCTAGCGTCGGACCCATCACCCAGACTCACCATACGTGGGTGCTGGGTCTGCAGCGATACAAACTGCCCAAGAGGTGCCATGTGAGTGGGCTGGGGGTGTGGAGCTGGCGGTGGGGGGTGCAGGATGTAGTGGTCACTGGAGATGAGGTGGGGGTAGGCCTGATAGGGCACAGGGAGCTGCTGCATGGTACACGCCTGGATCAGCTGCTGAGAAAGGGGGTGAAGGCTGGAGAATGTTCTGGGCTATGGGCTGGGTCTATGTCTGTGGTTAAGACCAGGAGCCATTCCACCCAGCAAGAGGTCCCAACCAAAATCCTCTGGACCATCCATCCCTGGTCTAGGCCACCAGGCAGGACATCTTACTCTTAAAGCCCATAGGGACATCACAATTCCAAACCACAACCATAAAGCAGGCACTGGGATGTAGGGAGGTCCCTGAACTCTGAAATGCTCTCCCACTGTATGTGAATATGCATACACTTTTCTGAACAGGGCTGTGGCTTGGAGCCGAGTAGATGCTCACAGCCTTGATGGGAATCCTAAGCTTGTCTCAGTTCTGCTACTGGCTGGGGCTTTCAGCTGGAGGTGGGATAGGAAGCCTGGGCGCTCACTCACTGGGGGCGGGAGGCAGCAGAGGGGGTAGTGCTGCCCGCTGAACATCACGGAGCATGCTGGGAGCTGCTGGGCACTGCAGCCAGGGATGTGCTGGCCTGTAGGCAGGGGGAAGCCTTGGGTTGTCACTGTGGTGACTGTGTAGGACAGAGGCACAGGTCCCTGGTGCACCTGTAGGAGAGAGAGACCCAGGAACTGTAGGGAGGCCACTTAGCTGCCCCCAAGTGGGAAGGTCCTGGGGAACCAGTTCCCCTCCTTTCTCTAGCTGGAGCTCACCCAGGTACAGACCTGACTGTCCCCCACCTCACCACTCCAGAGAGCAGACCCTTCTGGGAACCTGGGAGGGGCTTCTAGCTCTGCCACTCACCCACCATGTGACCCCAGGGAAGGCCCTTCCTTTCTCTGCACCTCAATTTACCAACCTGTACAACAAGGCCTCCCCAAATGTGGAGTGAGTTCAGCAAGGTGAAGTCAGGGCTTGCTCCCTCTGCTTCTCAGACTGGCTCACCAGAGGCTGGGGGCAGTGGGTGGGGGCGGGGGGGCAGAGAACCTTCTGCCTACCTGCTCGTGAAGATCAACCATGAACGGGCTCTGCTGGGAAGTTGGGTGCAGCATTCGGGGGCTCCCGCCGGCAGGAGCCAAGGCTCGGCGCTCCTCTACGGGGAGGTGTGCTGGTCGGGGCGGTGGCTGCTGGGAGGGTAAGCGCTCATCCTGGGCAGGCGGGCTGGCCAGGGGGCCCTCGCGGCTGGGGCTGCACCACAGAGAGGAGGCCCCAGTAGGACTGACTGGGGCCCCTCATTCACAGAGTATGGAGAGAAGCCAAGGTCACTACCCACTGGGGAAGGAAGATGGCTCAGGGCCCTGGGCCCCTCCACCCCTGGCCCTCATGCCCCATCCCCAGCTGACAACCCCAGCACCAGGGGCTCCAGGCAGGACTGGGAGGTTCCTTCCTACCTTCCCCGGAGCTGGCCTGGGTGGCTACTGGTTCCTGCAGAGAATCGCCGCTGACCCACAGGGGCAGAGGGTGGCCACCTAGTCACTGCCAGAGCCCATGGTTGCATCAGGGGTGGCAGAGGGGTGGAGGGGCTGGGCTGGGGCTCACAACCCTAGGAGGCAAACAGACGAAGGAACTAAGCCAGAGATGTCTGGTCCCTTGCTCCATTAGGGGTTGGGGAGACAGAATCAAACCTCTGTCACCTGGTTCCAGAGGCCACTGATGTCCACCATGCCCCTGTGCTCTCCATGGTTTAGGCCTGACACACCAGGGTCAGGCTTGGCCTGCAGGGAGCCTAGGTTTTTGTTTCCTGTTCTGTGAAAATGAGATCAGTGTCCCCCTCAGGGTTTAAATTCAGAGGACTGGTCAGCATGTTTCCAGGCAGGTGGCTCTTGTATGGCTCCCTCAGGATGGGGTTCCCAGGGAACCTTGTCCTGGTGTGGGGGTCTACAACTCTGACCTCCAGGTAACTGGGGTTCCTGTGGGGACTCCAGCTTCCTCCCTTCCATTTGGTTGGCTCAAGATGGATTTCAACAAGGCCTGGGCCACAGTTCTCTTCCACCATTAGCAGATGAGTGGTCCTGACAGGGTTTCTGCCCTTGGGGGTTCCCAGTTCGTGACAAGTCAGTACTGTTGTCTCTTGACATCCAGGGGGACTGGTTCCAGGACACACCCCTTCCAACAGAGACCGAAATCTGAGACTGCTTAAATCCCTTATATAAAGTGGTGTAACAGGTACATATAACCTACATGCAGGTTAGATCCCATGGATCTTAAATCAATTCTAGATTACTCATGATACCCAGTCAATTAAAGGCTATGTAAACACAATGTAAATGTTACATAAGTGGCAAATTCAAGTTTTGCTTTTTGCAACTTTACGGAATATTTCCCCCCAAAATCTTTTCTTTCTTTCTTTCCTTCCTTCCTTTCTTTCTGCATACCTGTAGCATGTGTAAATTCCTGGGCCAGGGATCGAACCCATGTCACAGCAGTGGCCAGAGCTGCTACAGTGACAACGCTGGATCCTTAACCCATTGTGCCACAAGGGAACTCCATTTCCAAATGTTTTCAATGTGCAGTTGGTTCAGTCCATGGATGTGGAACTCACGGGTACAGATGGCTAATGGTATACTTTCTTTCCATAGCCTGTTTCCACAGTGCCTACCCAGGTGGGACATCACCTACTCTTCATGGAAAGTACTGTTAGCTCCACTGGGAAAGGACTTGTCCAAGGCCCCACAGTGAGTGTCAAAGCTGGGAGGTGGGCTGACTACAAGCCTCTTGCTGTACCCTGCTGTCAGTGGGTAGGGGTTTAGCTCAAGGGTTTTGGCAGGAGGCGATGAAGGAAGTCAGCCTCTGGTGGACTGGTGGGTCTGGCCTGCAGCCAGGTTCTTACTAGGGGGGTGGGGAGGCTGACAAAACTGACCCAACACAGCTCCCGAGTGGGAGGTGGGGCTTGCTGAGAAAAAAAGAGGAAGCAAGAACTTAAACCTAAGGGAGGAAGTGGAGTGGGAGTGGGGTGGGGGAGGAGCTGGGGTCCAGGTAGGGGGACCATTCATTAACTTCAGAGGTTGGAATGAGGCCCTGGCAGGGAAAGCTCTGGGACCTGTCAGGCCCTGCAGAGCTGAAGGGTGCATCCAACAGGACTAGCCTTTGACAGTTCTGGCCACAGGGAGTCCCACCTCCAGCTAACAAAACTCCTATGCTTCCTTCATGCCCAGCTTTACATGTTGCCTCCCTGCTGACACAGCTAAGGAACCGGTGTACTGTCTCAACATCATGTTCCTTCCTGCCAACAGCTGGAAGAATACTTCCTCTGGGTAGGGCTTTACATGCATGGGTCCTAACACTCAAAATAAGCCTGAAATGGAGGTTCTTCTCCACCTGCTAAGACAGCACAGGGCCAAGGCCACAGCCGGGAAGTGGGAGAGCTGGAATTCATACTTCTCCCACCCAACTTGGGCTTCAGCACTTGGCAGAGGGGTGGGCAGGGCCCAGTGACCAGCCCGTGTCCAGCACAGGGCAGGCCTGATGTGGTAAATGCACACTGGAGAGCCGATTACATAGATTTAAGGCCACAGTCTAGCAGCAGTGAAGTTAGCACCAATGATTAAAAACTGGAAGATTACATAAAAATCTGGCCTTGGATTGGGGGGAGGGCAGAAAATCTGATCCCACTGGGCCCTCATTTCTGCTTTCCCCGCCTCCAACATGAGCTTTCTCTCCAAGCCAGCCAGGCCCATTCCCTGCCAGCCCACCAGGGGTAACAACTGGCTTCGTGACCCCTGGTGTGGGTCAAGTGCATATCCTTACACACATATCCTTACACAGCCTCCTTGATTCCTGCTGATAATCCAGTGGAGCAAACAAAGACTCAGAGGAAACCCCCAAATAACTGAACACAACAGACTCCTGGCCCACCCCAGAGCTTTTGGATCAGAATCTTTGGAGGGCTGGAAAACAAGGGCAACCGAGATTTTTACCAAATTCCCCAGCAGTTTCCTACAGCACAGGCAGGTGCCAGAGAACTGCCGCTCTAACAGACCCCAGAGATCCCAGGAGCCCACAGTCCTGCCTATGAGGAATGTTAATAAGACCTATAATACTTCCCTCCAAAGTAGGGATACTGAGGCTCAGGGAGGTGAGGTCCAAGGCCAGTCAGTTGGAGTTGTGCATGAAGTGGCCTCAACTGCTCCTCTTGTGCCAGGCTGTCTGGCTAAAGTCTGGGTGGCTCAAGGGTGTGGAACCACAGAGGCCCAGGCCCATGGGAATCTGCTCTGCAGAGACTAGCCGCTTCAAAGACACCCACTTCTCAGAAAAGGGAAGTGGCAAGGAGCTGAGAAACCCAACCACCAGACAGAAAGCCTCTAGCTGTGGCCGATGGTGCCAAAGGTGAGTGTCAACCCTTGCATTCTTTTTTTTTTTTTTTTGCTTTTTAGGGGCACACTTAGGGCATATGGAAGTTCCCAGGCTAGGAGTCGAATCGGAGCTACAGCTGCCAACCCACGCCACAGCCACGCAACTCAGGATCCAAGCCACATCTGTGACCTACACCACAGCTCATGGCTGGATCCCTGATCCACTGCGAGAGGCCAGGGATTGAGCTCTTGTCCTCATGGATATTAGTTGGATTTGTTTCTGCTGAGCTGCAACGGAAACTCCTCAACGCCTGCATTCTGACATGTGATACCCTGACTTCTGGCCAGTCTTAGCTGAAGATCTGGCACACTGCTTTGCCTCTCTGAGCCTCAGCTTACTCATCTGTAAAGTGGGAAAGGCCCAATAATCACCTCCCAGTGGACTGGTGAGGACTGCTCAAAGGCCACAGCAGTGATTTGTAATGAAACCTTAGGTGAGAATGATCACTTTCAGAAATAGGACAGGCTGACCTCTACCCCCACCCTCCATGCAGAAATCAAGTGCCACTACAAGGTCTATAGGAGGCAGCTGGGAGATACGCTTTCCTTGAGTAATACCCCAGCTGGTAAGGGAGTGGGCCCTGGTTCCTGAATGGGAACAGAGATGGCCCAGGGGGAATACACACACACTTCATAGTTGAGGAAATGGAGATCCAGAGAAAGGAAGTAACTTGCTCCAGACCACAAACCCAGAGAGGGACAGAATTAGTCCTAGCTGGTCTGTTAGGCCTCCATTCCCCAACACCTGACTCTCACTACCATCAGCAGCCCATAGAACTAACCCCAATTCTAAAGGAGATCAAGAGAACTTTCTCTTTCAGGCATCCTGACTAGCCCTGCTATGAAGAGAAGCAAGTGAGGCCCAGAGTTGTTGCTAGTAACTTGCTCAAGGTCAAACAGCAAGGGTGCCCAGGTGGCCACTAACTATTGTGCCTTTCACCACTCCTCTGCTGAGCTGGGCTCTCAATCAGGTCTGTATAAACAGGTCTTGAGGGTCTCATCCCTAAATCCGATCCTGTCCAGAAGCAGGGACTGCACCTTGCATCCAGCCTCCCCCAGGAGGCTGCTAACTCCTTACTTCCCAGTGCTCCAAGCAGCTATTCCCGTCCTGGTCTAGGGAGACCCTGCCATATCCTTTGGGCTTGGGGGCTGTCAGCAGGAACAGGGGGTTGTTTTGCAAATATGCCAAGTCAGGCCTTGAGAACAGGGGCAGACTCAGGCTGACTGTGAAGCTCCCTTCCCTCCCACCACCCCCCAAAAGAGGCAGGCTGGGCCCAGCACTGCCTGGTGGGCAAACAGAGCTCCCCAACTGTGGTGGCTGGAGGCAGCAGAGGGCAGGACCACTGGGCTGGAAGCTAAGAGACCCTGGCCAGCCCAGACACCCTGGATGACCTTGGTCAAGGAAATCTCTGCTTCTGTGAGCCTCAGTTGCCACAACTGTAAAATGGGGGTGGAAACCTCTCCCTCCGGGAGCTCCCAAATAAAGCCAGAAAGACGCAGAAAACCAGGTGGTCACATTAGTCGGGGAGGAAACCTGTGTTCCTGGGCTGGCGCTCCCCTCCTCAGAGTGGGCCAGGAGCAGGTTTCGGGGTCTGGGGAGATTCCTCAGCCATCCGTCCCTGGGGATGGGGCGGGGGCTGTTGTGCGGATACTCGACTAGAAAGGGCCCTCCTTCGTCCCCCTCTCACTTCTTTGTGCCGAGCTTGGGGCGGGGGGGGACATCGGGGGCTGGAGGCCAGACTGCGGCGTCGGGACCAGAGCGCTGTGACTTTAAGAGCCGAGGATCCCGGACCATGTGCTCGGCGTGAGACAAAAGCAACAACAAAGGAAGTGGCGGCGGCAGGGGGAGGGGGCGGCTCCTTCCTCTCCAACCGCAGCGCTCAGGCTCTAGAGAAGAGAGACTCGGCCTGGTCTTCGGGGCGCTGGGGGTGGGAAGGGGTCCCGGGTTCTAGAGGCCTAGCGATCCCCCTCCGGATGGCCCGTGATTAACTCCTGCGGAGCCAGCTAGACCACAGCCCCAGTCCCAGGGGAGGGGGGGCAGGAGTTCCAGGGATGCGGAAATCAGGAGCTGGGGGGTTCTGGTCCCGACTCACCTTCGGCCACCTGGCCACACGTTGACTCCTTTGTTCCCGATCTAGGACGGCCAAGGTGGGCAGGGGGCGGGGGGGGGGGGTGGAGTGTGCAGCCTGGACCCTTTAAGAGCCCCCGCCCTGCGAAACAATGTGCTCCTTTCCCCACCCCCCGGTCCGGGGGCAGTCCGGCTCCTTCCGGGGCCCTCTTTCTTTGTTGTCCGTCCGCCGAGAGTCTGCCTCGCGAGGCCCACGCGCGGTCAGTCTCTCGGCTCAGGCCCTCAGAGAGCGGGAGACGGCGGCAGGACACTGCTGGGTTTGCGCAGCTGCCGGAGGCTGGCCCTTTAAGAACTGTCCGCGGCGGCAGCGGAATGTAACAAACCCCACATTTGATTCACAACATTCGAAGCGGCGGGGTCGCGCGCCGGGCGGGAGGGGGGAGCGCGGGAACGCGCCGGGAGGTTCCGGCAAACAGTAGCTGGCTGCTGCCCGCGAGGGCCCCGCCCCTTATAAAGAGCTCCTCCCTGCGGGGGCACTCAGAGCCAATCACTCGCAGCGACTCGGCACGTGATTAGTGGGCCGCCATCTTAGGCAGATTTTTTTTTTTTTAAACCCTCTTTCTCGCCCCCACCTTCTCACTTAAAGTGACCGCAGCCATCACAGGCAAGGGGCGGGGCCGTACGCCCCTTAAAGATGGAAGACACTGGGGTGGGCAAGATAAATTGACTGCAACTCTAACTTGCTAGGCAAACTCGCAAACCACTAGTACTGTTTCCTTGCCGGAAAAAATGGGTCCCGCACGGAGATCTGCAGCCCGGACTTACTGTGTCATGGTTCCCTCCTCGGGATGGGGCGGCGCCCGGGACACCGAAGTGCAATGGAGCCGACCTTGAGACCTTGAACGGAGCAGGAGCGGCCTTTTAAGCTAGTCCGAGTGGTTAGGAAGGCGCTAACAGCCCTGGGTTGGCAACCTCTCCGGAGATGATGTCAACCCCGAGAGCTACTGCGCCGAGATGACATCATGGCCTGGGCTCCAGGCATCGCCTTGTTTATACTACGCGGTGGCTTTAAAAAGCTGGGACAGCCTGGATTACCCAACGAACCAATAATGGACAACCCATGCAAATAAGCTAACGCTTAGCGGGAAAGTGGATTGGCCCGGTGTGCGCTGACGTCACAGAGATATTTAACCGCCCCGCCCCCAACGTGGCCAGGGAAAGGGGCGGGGAACAAGTTGAAGCTAGAGCAGCCGTGGTCCCGCGCTCTAATTGCTCTAGGCAAGGCCTAGGAGAGCTCACTGCTAGGGGGATTGGGGAAGCTAAACCCAATGAAATCTTTAGTTTTCTTCTGTACTCTTCCTAGCAACTACGAGACTGATTACTACACCCTGCCCACTTTACAGATGGCCAAAAAAAAATCAAGAGGGACGCGTCACTCACCCTAGGTCATACAGCTAGGAGGAGGTGCTGAGAAGATACTTGAATCCAAGCAAAAGCCAAGCTTCGTTTTCCTTAGCCTGGATGCCTCCCCATTTGTATTTAAGCAAAAAACAAAACAAAACGGCAACAACAAAAAACCCAATAATACTTAAAATATTCATAAGCTGGGAATAGGCCAAATAAGCATACAGCCAATAACTGATTCCTCTATATGAAGCTGCACTGACATAGGGCTACATCCAAGACAGCCCTAAACAAGATACCAGCACAAAGTGTTAGACAGTTGTTAAGACTGTGTGTGGTGGGGCTGCTGTGTGTGTGTGTGTGTGTGTGTGTGTGTGTGTGTGTGTGTGTGTGTGTGTGAGATTGTGAGATTTTCTGTGCTGCTTTGGTGTATTTCATAAACTCAAGTTTAAAAATTCAGAAGTTCCCATTGTGGCTCAGAGGTAACAAACCCAACTAGTATCCATGAGGATTCGGGTTCGATCCCTGGCCTCGCTCAGTGGGTTAAGAATCTGGTATTGTCATGAGCTGTGGTGTAGGTTGAAGATGCAGCTGGGATCCTGTGGTGCTGTGGCTGTGGTGTAGGCCCACAGCTACAGCTCTGATTCGACCCCTAGCCTGGGAACTTCCATATGCCATGGTTGGGGCCCTAGCAAGACAAAAAGAAAAACAGAAAAAAATTAAAAATTGAAAGCAAGATACTGAACAGCGCCTAACAGTATCAGTGTTTTAAAAAATTGGATATATACAGTATCTGCATAGGATATTTCTATAGAGATATACAGGAGACTGATTTATATACAGGGAGACTGGGCGAGAGCACTGGATCAGGAGAACATATTTTTTATTGTATACGCTATTGTACACTTGGATCCCGACTAGTATCCATGAGGATGATAGTTTAATCCCTGGCCTTGCTCAGTGGGTTGGTGATCTGGCATTGCTGTCAGCTGTGGTGTACATCGCAGATGAGGCTTGGATCCCATGTTACTGTGGCTGTGGTGTAGGCAGGTAGCTGTAGCTCTGATTCTACCCCTAGCCTGGGAACTTCCATATGCCACAGGTGCGGCCCTAAAAAAAAAAAAAAAAAAGCTAATAAATAAATAAATAAAAACCGTATACAATATAACCTACTGAAAATTCTAAAGAAAATTCCTGTAAAAGAGGTTTTTTTTTGTTTGTTTTTTGTTTTTTTTTGTCTCTTTGCTATTTCTTTGGGCCGCTCCCGCGGCATATGGAGGTTCCCAGGCCAGGGGTCGAATTGGAGCTGTAGCCGCCAGCCTATGCCAGAGCCACAGCAACGCAGGATCCGAGATGCGTCTGCAACCTACACCACAGCTCATGGCAACACTGGATTGTTAACCCACTGAGCAAGGGCAGGGACCGAACCCACAACCTCATGGTTCCTAGTTGGATTCGTTAACCACTGCGCCACGACGGGAACTTCTAAAAGAATATTTTTAATCTTTTTTTCTTTTTGCTTTTTCAGGACCGCACCTGTAGCACATGGAAGTTCCCAGGCTAGGGGTTGAATGGGAGCTGTAGCTGCTGGCCTACACCACAGCCACAGCAATGCCGGATCCTTAACCCACTGAGTGAGGCCAGGGATCAAACCCTCATCTTCATGGATACTAGTGGGGTTGGTAACCTGCTAAGCCACAATGGGAACTCCTGTTTTAAGTATTTTAAGCCATAAAAAACTTTTGTTCCTTTATAGAGTTAGAAATCCTCCTTTAGGAAGGTATCCACTGGAAACAATCCAGAAGTTTGGGGAACAGACACGTTTATCCAAGTGTTTAGACCAGCAACAGTCACACCACACTGTGAATGTGCAGCCAGCAATGCAATAACTAAAGATGGTATCCACATGCTGTTTGCAGATCTCTAAGGACAGAAGGTCAAATACACGACATAGTGCCTCAGATGTTACCTGGAATGCCAAACTCTACCCATCACAGTTAACCTATACATACATGAGAATAAATGGGAATACCTTTCTCTAACCATTTCCTTATCATCAACCCCCCCTTCTTCTAAATCCCTCGAAAACTTTTATTTTTCTCATCCTATAAAGGCAATCAGAAAATCCTTCTCACACACAAAGGGGATTGCACTGTGAAAACCACCCGCTGCTTGCCTGTGTAAGGATAGAACTTGCAGTGGCTCCCTAATGCCCAGCTTGGGCGTGACACTTAGTAAGACAAACTTCCCCCACCAAACTTTTTGGGCTCACCTCTCGGCAGCCTCTCTCCCACGACCATGGTAGTGCTCCTTCTGGCTTTCCCTGCCTGCGAGGTCCTCTCTCTTCCTTTCTACCAATCCATTCCTCTTCTCTGTTTCCTGAGGCTCTGCTCTCATTTCACCTTTTACAGGAAGCTGTCAAGTCTCTAGCTTGTAAGAACTCCCCTATCTCTGACCTCAGACCTACCTGCACCCTGACCTTTTCTTCATGCCATTTAATTTGCACACAGCCCTGCCATGACTGTTTCCTGCCTCAATAATCTCTTCCTGGCCTGAGAGGACTCAGTATTTGTAAGTGCCCTAACACCCAGCCTTCACTGAGGCAGACACCACAGGGGTCACCAGTCTCATATTATGGGTGAGCATGTGAGGCTCAAGGTGGTGAAGCGACTTGACCAAGGCCCCAGTGTGAGAAGCCCGTACCACTCCCCACCCTCAGAAAGCGACACTAGCTACTACTCCCCAATCCAGTCGCTGCTTCGAAACCACCAAGCCCCTGACTGTGCCATTCTCTCAGCTTAAAATGTCCCCAACACCTCCTACTCACCTCTGGCCAAAGCCTGCTCAACCTTTGGGGCTCAGCTCAAAGGCTGCCTCCTCGAAGCCTCTCCTGGTCTGTCTTCTGGCTTCCTTAGTATACAGCATGGCTGTTATCAACCGCATAAGGACAGCACAAAGTATTGCCATGGGACTGCTGCCTCTATCCCCAGCAGTGGGTGCCCAAGGAAGGGGTTCTGGAGTGCCCTTCCTTGCCCCTGATGCTTCAGGGCCAGGAAGGCCCTGACCTGCCTTTGCTCATGCCTGACTCTGTGGGAGGCCCTCAGTAAATCCCGACAGCCCCTCAGGGTTCCCCCCAGGGCCAGAGGCCAATAATGCATCCCCTCTATTCTTCTGGCCGCACCCAAGGCATATGGAAGCTCTAGGGCCTGTGCCACCACAGACAACTTGGGATCCTTAACCCACTACACCACAGTGGGAACTCCAACACATCTCCTGACCTGAAAAAACTCCCTGGGCACAGGCAGGATCTCTCTGGAGCAAGTGGTTAATTTTACCAGATTTCCCAGAGAAGCCAGAAATCTGGACTTTCCTCTCAGGCTCATTGACAAGTCTTATGCTTTGGAACCCCACCCTTGAAGGCAGGTTCTGTTACTTTCTTACAGATGAGGAAAATGGCTCAGGAAGTGTGGCCCAGTAGGCTCTAGCAACCACAGGTGGGGGTGGTTCACTCCCGCCCAGGCATCTGCCTCGAAATTCTGTGGAGAAATGAGGGTTCTAGAGTTTCCTGCATGATCTGGGCAAGTCCCACCCTGATCACCATCTCATTGGTCCTCCCAATGACCTAGGAGCTACGTACCAGTGTTTGCTCCATTTTACAGATGAGGAAGCTTGAGAAAGAGGGGAATATGACTCGCCCACTGTCACAGAGCCTTCAAGGGGCAAACCTGGGGTCGCATGTTAATCTAACATTAAACTTGACTCATACAACACAAACACCAAGACAGGGTCCCCAAGCGTTGCTCAATAATCAAAAGCACAGATGTCCTTGGGGCAGGAGACCTTGAAGGCCCCTGAGACAGGTGGCTCCAAATCACAGAGTGGAAGAGTGGCAGAGAAGGATGCAAATCTTAGTCCCTGGAGTGCAAAGCACTGGATGCTACATTCCAGCTTCCACCCCCCAAGCCTCCTCCACAGATGGGAGGGATTCTGCACAGGCAGGAAGAAGGCGGGGTCACGGGTTCCTGCTGGGGCCCTCCCCTGCTCCATGAGCCTACCTAAGAGCCTGGACAGCTGGCTGCCTCCTTCCCTACATCATGGTCAGAAAGTACTCCACTCTTTTCTTCTAAGACCCCCTCAAAACCTCCTCCAGATGCAGGGGCCAGTAGCCTTCCAAAGAGGAGCTGGCAGAACAGAGACTGAAAGACCATCCAGGGACACACAGCACAGCCTAGTAGCTCAGAGCATGGACCTCCCAGTGACCACAGAGCAACAGACCTGAGTCCAGAGTCTCATACTCTAGGATGGGGACTGATAGGCTCCCTGCCAAGTCCTCTCTGCTCAGGGCAGGGAGGCACCCTGAACATCCCTGAGCCCCAAGCTCTGGCTCCCCTAAAAAGTAGAAGTTGTCTGTGCATAGGGTGGGAGGATGGGGTGTGTGTGTGAAGGTGTTCCCAGGTCTGGGCTCAGGTCTGCAGCCCTCTGGCACCAGCTCTGAGACTTGGTCAGCCATGTGGCCTCACTCCAGTTATACATTCTCAGTCTGTCATCTATAAAATCAGGATGATGAGGACACTACTGATAGATATTTACTGAGCACTTAGTGTGTGGAGCAATGCTGTTCATCTCCTATAGGCTACTGAGGCGGCAGGCATACAACGATGGTTAAAAACAGAGCCTCTGAAGCCAGCCCACCTGAGCTTGGACCCTGGCTCTGCCTTTCAACATCTTGGTGACCTTGAGGAAGTCATCGCCTCTGTGAGTCTGCCCAGGTGTAAAATGGGAGTGACTGTACCTACCTCAGTGAGTCATTAGTGGCTCTGACTGTGTGTGAACCTTCTGTGGTACCTGCCTAACTTTCTGGGTCAGGGTCTGAACTTGAATGCTTGAGGTTTGAGGGTATGGCATTGGGAGGGGCTCCCATATCTGACTCCCTCCCCTGTGTAGGTCTCACCACTGGATCTCAGAGGGTCTGCAGAGGAAGGAGCAGGTACTGTCACATCATCCAAAGATGAAAATCGGGGGCTGCGAGAGTGGGGGAGCCTGGCAAATCCAGAGAGATGAGTCCAATCGAATTCTCCGTTTTCCCTCCATCTTAAGTGTCTTGCCTACTCCAAGGCCAGCTTCCTACGCCCACATCGCCTTCTAGGCCCCCGGCAACATCTCCACTCGGGCTCAAAGGCCCTCAGCTGTGTGACCTTGGCAAGACACAGACCCTCTGGAACGCCCACCTTTCTACACCCTCAAAGTAGTAACGACGCAGCTGGCATGCTGTGGTCTGTTCCTCAGAGGCAGAGCCACTCCGGGGCAGGGTTCGGGTCGCTCTGGATTTCAGGGGCTGGGACATGGAGCACTGGAAAAGTGTTTGGGACAGACGTGACGAGACCAAAGAGCTGCTGCTCTGCCTGGACGCCACGGCCCCAGCCGAAGCCGAAACCCGCCAGCGGATGTGAGAGGGGCATGCGCGGGACGCAGGGCACGCTGGGAGTTGCTGTTCCCAGGCGCTCCGCATACTGGGGCACTTGGACCTGGCGGGCGAAGGGGCTCTGGCGCCAGGTTCGGAGACAACGAGCTGTGGCCCTGCGGAGGCAGGCAGCGGCCTCACTGGAAGTCCCTGCGCTACCCTGCCAGCCCGCGGCCGCCCCCTATCGCTCCGTCCTCGCTGGCCCCGCGCCTGGGGAGCACGGCGTAGGGTTCAGGCCGGGGGTTACCTGGGGCCGCGACGGGGCTCCACCCCCACCGAGCGGCCGGCGCGTCGCTCCCGCTGCAGCCGGGGGTCCCGGTCCCGCTACGGCTCGAACGCCGCCGGCCGCGGCAGCCCCTCAGGCCTCACAGGCCCCACACAGTGGAACCGTCCACGGACTTCTTCACCTGGGCGCGCGCGCCCGCGCGCGCGCGGAGCCCACACCAGCTGCGTACCTTTACCCTCGCTCCCGCGCGCGCGTGTGGAAGTACCTGGACTACACCAAACGCGCGGGAGCGGAGGGTGGGAGGAGGCGGGGCGTGATTCGGCTACGCCCATTCGGTGTCCAGCCGCAAAGGGCGCGCAAGGACGAAGCGTCCAGGGCCTGACAGACCAGCTTCCACCTTATTACCCGTGTGACCTTGGATGTGTGACTAAATAGGAAAGATAATAATGACTCCGTGGCCGTTTAAAGAACCTTCGCTTCGCGGACAGTTTTTTCTGCTCCCCCAAGCCTCGGAATTTTGTGGGTTAGTCAGGTATCGATATACAAAGAGCAAAGACTGGGGCCCGCAAAGCTTGGTTTCTCACTATGAATCATTCTCTGAGCTTCAGTTTCCTCGGTCTGTGAAATGGAAGCGATAATACCGCCTTCCAGAGGTAGGGAGACTCTAGTGACAAAAGAACGCCTATATCCATCGCTAGAGCCTGGACCACAGCCGATACTTGTTCAGGCCAGGCATCCGCAGTCCCAGAGGGGATCCCAGCAGCCTGCATCCGTGGGTATAATTAGCCCGAGAGGACTACGACTCCCAGCGCGCCCCACTCCCGCAGGGTCTTGCCGGGAGTTGTAGTCTCTGCATGTCTTGACTCTCAGAGGCTGGCGCCAGGAGGCCCCTTTTTCTCAACCTAGAACTTGGCACTTCTGAGGAGGGCTGTTTTAAGCCCGCTGCCTCGAAGCCGACTTATTTTTTAAAGTTTATATTTGTTGAGCTCTTCCCATGTGCTAAGCAATGTTCTAAGTGCTTAACATAAATTAACTTAGTTGTTACCTTAATGTCCAGCAACCCAGTGAAGAAATATTTTTATTGTCCCTCTTTTGTAGATTTGAACCCTGAAGCATAGCGAGCTGAAAGGATTTTGCTAGGAAGTGACAGGGCCCAGGATTTCTTCTCAGGTCCGATATCCAGAGCCTGCTTTCTGCCTCACTCTGGCTCATCCTTTAAATAAATGGTTTGGTTTTGTTTTGTTTTCTCTTTCTTTTTAAAATAGGAACTACATTAAAGCCTAATTCAGGATGTACTTTGTAACTGTACAGTAAAATGCAAAAGTCTCATGCGTATAGCTTAGTGCAGTCTTCATAAATGTATACCTCTGTATTAACAAAAATCCAGTCAAGATCTAGAATATTTTCAGTCACTCCAGAAAGTTCCTTCTTGGCCCCTCCAAATCAGCTTCCTCCGGATGTTAACTGTTGATCTGGTTCCTATCACTGTAGATTTGTTTTCTGTGCTTAGAACTTCGTGTCAATGGAATGGCTGGCTGTATAAATTCTGTCTTCTTTCCTTCTGCATCAAGTTTTTGAGATCCAATCTGTTGCATTTGTCTGTCCTCCCCACCCCCAACTTTATTGCAATCTAATTTACATATAACATTATGTAAGTTTAAGGTATACAGTATTGTTCAATACATGTATGTATTGTAAAATGTTTCCCAAAATAAGATTAGTTAACATCCTTCACCTACACAGTTACTATTTTGTTGTTGTTGTTGCCATGAGAACATTAAAGCTCCACTCTCACAGCAACTTTCAAGCATAAGATAGATACAATATTAACTCTAGCCACCTTGCTGTTCATTAGATCACCAGAACTTACTCATCTTATAATTGGAAGTCAGTATTTTTTTTTTTTTTTTTTTTTTTTTTGGTTGTAGCTATGGCATTGTGGAAGTTCTTAGGCCAAGGACTGAACCTGTGCCACAGTAGTGACAATACCAGATCCTTAACCACTAGGCTGTCAGGGAACTCCAGAAGTTTTTTTTTGTTTGTTTGTTTTAATTTTATTGGAGTATAGTTGATTTACAAAGTTGTGCTAGTTGTGCTAGTTTCAGGTGTATAGCAAAGTAAAACAATTATACGTATATCCATTCTTTTTCAGATGCTTTCCCCATATAGGTTATTATACAGTATTGAGTAGGTTACTCTATGCTATTGTAGTACATCCTTTTTACCCATCTATTTAATTTAATTAATTTATTTACTTAGGGCCACACTTGTGGCATATGGAAGTTCCCAAGCTAGGGGTCCAATCAGAGCTGCAGCTGCTGGCCTACACAACAGCTCACAGCAACACCAGATCCTTAACCCACTGAGCAAGGCCAGGGGTCGAACCTGCGTCCTAATGGAGCTAATCAGATTCGTTAATCCCTGAGCCAGGACGGGAATTCCCTAAATTCTTTTTTTTAAACCCATCTATTTTATATATAGTAGTGTGCATATGTCAGTTGCAGCTCCCTAATTTATCCCTCTCCCTACCATGTTTCCCCTTCAATAACCATAAATTTGGTTTCAAAATCTTTGAGTCTATTTCTGTTTTGTAAGTTGATTTGTATCCTCTTTTTTGATTCCACAGATAAGTGGTATCATATGAGGTTTGTCTTTCATTGTCAGACTTACTTCACTTAGTTTGATAATCTCTAGGGACATCCATGTTGCTGCAAACGACTCTTTCTTTTTTCATGGCTGAGTAGTATTCCGTTGTATATATGTACCTCATCTTCTTTATCCAGTCCTCTGTGATGGACATTTAGGTTGCTTCCATGTCTTGGCTATTGTAAATAATGCTGCAGTGAACACTGGGGTGCAAGTATCATTTTAAATTATGGTTTTCTCCAGAAACATGCCCAGGAGTGGGATTGCTGGACCATATGGTAGTTCTATATTTATTTAGTTTTTTAAGGAACCTCTGTACTGTTATCCATAGTGGTTGCACCAGCTTATATTTCCTTTTCTTCACACCCTCTCAGCATTTATTGTGTGTAGACTTTTGATGATGGACATTCTGACTGGTGTGAGGTGATACCTCATTGTAGTTTTGATTTGCATTCCTCTAATAATTAGTGATGTTGAACATATTTCTATGTTACTTTTGGCCATCTGTCTGTCTTCTTTGGAGAAATGTCTGTTTAGACCTTCTGACCATTTAAAAAGTTTTTTTTGTGTGTAAATCTGTATGAGATGCGTGTACATTTTGGAGATTAATCCCTTGTCAGTCACCTCATTTACAAAGATTTTCTCCCATTCTGTAGGTTGTTTTTTGTTTTGCTGATGGTTTCTTTTGTTGTGCAAAAGCTTTGAAGTTTAAGTAGGTCCCATTTATTTTTGTTTTTATTTTCATTACTTTAGGAGGTGGGTCAAAAAAATATTGCTGTGGTTTATGTCAAAGAGTGTTTGCCAGGAAGTTTGTATCTTTTGACTAACACCTGCCGGTTTCCCCCACCCCCCAGCTCCTGGCAACCACCCTTCTACAGTCTGTTTCTATGTGTATTCAACTTTTCTTGTTTTGTTTTGTTTCAAAGCCTTGATTTTATTTTTATATGTCACTTAGAAACTTAACAAAAATGACTATACCTTAGAACATTAAACCAGATTTCTATAGATTGAGACAGCATAACAATTGCAGATAACTTAAGAATGAACACAGAATCAAAGAATAAACCACAGTAATTGCACTAAACATTACACACATAATTGCGTAGTTTTAGAACTTATTTGCACAGTTAACACTGCCTAATACTTTATAAAATATATGCCTAGAACTAGGTTTCCTGGAAGTCACTGAGAAGCAAACAACTTAGTAACTATTCAGATTCTGTAGCAGTTCAAATGGAGGGTGTTGCCCACTTTATTATAGTGCTGTGATCAAATTTAAAGTGCCGTGTCAGCGTCATGTATGTATTCAACTTAAAAAAAAAAATTCTGCATATAAGTGAGACCATGCAGTATTTGTCTTTTTCACTTAGCATGGTGTCTTCCAGGCCTATCCATGGGGTCACAAATAGGGAGATTTCTTTATTATTATTATTATTATTTTTATTTTTAGTGACTGCATAATGTTCCATTGTATGTATACTCACCACAACCACTGTTTCTTTATCCATTCATCCATTGCTATATGCTTAGGTTGTTTCCAGGTCTTGACTGTTGTGAATAATACTGCAGTGAACAGGTCTTTTTTTTTTTTCTTTTTAACCTGCTGGCTAGTTAGTATTTCATTGTATGAATTTACAGTAATTTTTGAAACCCAATCCTTTGAACCCATGACCCCTGAGTTCTAACCACCTTGGTCTTTCAGTTCCCCTAAGGGCCGGGTTCTTTCCACAGTGGGGCTTTGTCTATTTATTTTTTTTCTTTTCTGAAGCCGCACCTTCAGCATATGGAGGTTCCCAGGCTAGGGGTCTATCAGAGCTGTAGCCGCTGGCCTACACCACAGCCACAGAAACGCTGGATCCGAGCCACGTCTGCGAACTACACCACAGCTCACGGCAACACTGGATCCTTAACCCACTGAGTGAGGCAAGGGATCGAACCCACATCCTCATGGTTCCTAGTCGGATACGTTAACCACTGAGCCACAACGGGAACTCCCATACAGCGGGGCTTTGGACACACCTTCCCTCTGTCTGGGCCTCCCTTTCCTTTCCCTTGGCCTGGCCTACTGCTCTGTTCTCAGCCCTGGGGAGTAAGGATGCTCATTCCTACGGTGCCAGTGCCCACTGCCAATCCCATTGCCTGGACAAAGTGAACTTTCAGCCCCTGTCCGTTGAATAGACACAGAAGTGGCAGGCAGCCCCAAGAGGGCTGTGTGACACCAGGTCACATTCCTAGAGGGCTCAGAGGCCTGATCCATCTCAGAAAGCAGCCACATGTTATTTTACTTCCCCCTATTTTCCTATTTATTTTTTTTTCCGGCCACTCTGAAGCATATGGAGTTCCTGGGCCAAGGGTCAGATCCGAACTGACACTGCAGCTGAGGCAATGCTGGATCCTCTAACCCAACCAAGTCTGGCTGGTGATCGAACCTGCATCCTGGTGCTGCAGAGACACCATGGATCCCATTGTGCCACAGTGGGAACTCCTCCCCCATTTTCCTGATGTGGAAACTGAGGCTCAGAAATGGAGAGTGGCTTGCCCTAGGGCCAAGGGACAAAGCTGGAGTGTGAACCCAGGTCCGCCTGGGCCTCAGTGCCTACCCAGGCTGCTGGTGGTGGGGAGTGATGGGAAGAGCCAGAAGGAAGGTTCTGGGAGATTGTCCCAGAGCAGAGAGGGGAAGCACGCCCTGGTGCTCCTGGGGGGGAGGGGGGCGGCTCTCAGCTCAATAAAACAAGTACAGTTGGAGCCATGGAGTGGAGGTCATGGGAGGAGGTGAGCTCCCCATCACTGCAGGCCTTGGCAGAACAGCCCCTTGGAAGGGGTCCTTCTTTGGAGGGAATGTGTGTCCTGGGATGGGGCTCAGAGGTCTGGGTGGAGGCAAGGAGTTGGTCTCATGGGTTCTTTCTGGGATGGGAGGCTGTGAGTCTCTGACACCAAGGGATTATTCTTGGGCTGGTCCCTCAGCTGTAAGACAGAGCGAAGAAGGAAACTTGTATTCTGCATGGCTGTGTGCACCACGATGGGATGACTGGCCAGTTGAGGAGGGACTGGACACATTCGTTGCAAAGAGCCACCCTCAGCCCAGGCTGTGCAGGTCCCCTCTGAAGCTGTGCACGGGGGCGTGGGGGTGGGGACTTCGTCTTGCAGATGAAGGGGCGGCTCAGAGATGAGTGACTTGCTGGACATCACACAGCTTGTCAAAGGCAAGCAAGGACTTGATTTCAACTTGATCATTTCTGAGCACACAGTGAGTGCGCACAGTAGGATGCCAGTAAAGACAAGCAATAAGAAGTTTTTCCGATTGAAACTTTTAAAAACCACATACCTGGAGTTCCCATCGTGGCACACTGGTAACGAACCTGACTAGTATCCATGAGGATGTGGATTTGATCCCTGGCCTTGCTCCATGGGTTAAGGGCCTGATGTTGCTGTGAGCTGTGGTGTAGGTTGCAGACGTGGCTTGGATCTGGCATTGCTGTGGTGTACGCCAGCAGCTACAGCTCCGATTCGACCCCTAGCCTGGGAACCTCCATATGCCGTGGGCATGGCCCTAGAAACAAACAAAAAAAACAACCCCACACACCTGAGACAGTGGTTATGAAGGAACCATGATGTGTGTTGGAATTGCTACCTCCTGTGCACACATCTCTCACACTTTATCGAGTTACCTGATTAATCTTTAAGACAAACCTGTGGGTTGGATTCTGCTGTTGTGCCCATTTTACAGATGAGGACACAGAGGATCAGGGAGATGAACTCCCTTGCCCAAGGCCCCCAGCTGGTAAGTGGTGGAAAGATTAGGACCCAGATCAGCAGTGTCCACATTCTGGCCTCTTAGCCCTGCTTTGTCCATGGCCGCCCACCACTCCCTGAAGCTGGCTCTGGGCCTGATTCAGACCTGGATCATCACAGCCTAGAGCTCGGTGAGTTTCTTAGGTCACCTTGTGGCAGGCTCAGAGGTACCCCTTGACATGGGAAAGGCACCACCTGGTCACACCTGACTCATCCACATGCTGTCCAAAGGTCAAGGGAGGTCAGGACACACCCTGTGGGGGCCAGATCAGTGACTCAGAGCTGTTGGCCCCAGCGGTCAGAGCAGGGAGGAAGAGCTGGGGCTTAGGTTGGGGTCTGTCCTGCCTGGTTCTGTGCAGAGAGACCAGGCTACCTACCTTGGTCTGTGTTGGTTCTGGAGCCTGGAGCCTTGGGCAGACTTGCTACTCTTCCCACCAGTTAGGCTACCAGCAATCCCACCACACCACTACAAAACTAACAATCTGCAAGACTTTTCTCTGGTTGGGTACCATGCTCATGACTTTTAAGTGCATGACTTCATTTCATCCTCACCACCACCTTCTTTCTTTTCTTTTCCTTTTTTTTTTTTTTTGGCCATGGTGTGCAGTGACTTGATGTAGGATTTCAGCTGCCAGACCAGAGACTGAACCTAAGCTGCAGCTGTGGAAACATCGAATTCTAACCATTAGACCCCAGGAAACTCACCTCACCATCACCACCTTCAGAGGTAGGTTTCATATGTTACCCATAATTTACAGATGAGGAAATAGAGAGGTTCTGTAACTTGCCCTACTACAAATGAACTCAGCCTTTGACCCTGAACCTGATCTCTTAACAGCTACATTATAATCGTTATGATACACGCTGTCCAACCTCCTGCAGCATCCTTTCCTTGGAGACACACAAGGGGAAACAACTTTTATGTATTAGGAATTTTGCCATAGCTCCCAGATTCTGGCTCTCACTGTGTCTCTCTCTCTTTTTCTCTCTCTGTATGTATGTATGTTTGTTGGATGGATCCTGGAAACTTAATGGATCCCAGATCCTATTTCCTTTTTTGCCCTGACTGCTGGGAAGCTCAGAACTCCATTCATGGCCCACCTTTGACACTTATCTGGAACTTCAAGGCTCATAAATATTTTGTGGACTCTATTCAGGCCTAAATTCTCATTTTTCTCATTTGTTTTCCTTTCATCCAGGTTTCTTTATCTTTTTAAGCTTGCAGTAGTACATATTTTTTCCAATTTTAAAAAATTGTGGTAAAATATTCATAACATAAAATTTCTCGTAACCATTTTCAGCTGTACAGTTCAGTGGTGTTAACTACATTCATATTGTTGTGCAAACATCACTGCCATCCATCTCCAGAACTCATTTCACTTTGCAAAACTGAGACTCATTAAACAGCTTTCCACTCCTCCCTTCCTCAGCCTCTGGTATCTGTCATTCTCCTTTATGTCTGTGATTTTCGGCTACTCTAAGCAGTTTCCATAAGTGGAGTCAGTTTTTGTCTTTCTGTGACTGGCTTGTTTCACTTAGGATAATGTCCTCAAGGTTCATCCATATTGTAGCTTGTGGAAGAATTTTTGTTGTTGTTGTTGTTGTTGTTGTTGTTAGGGCTGCACCTGCTGCATATGGAGGTTCCCAGGCTAGGGGTCACATCCAAGCTGTATCCGCTGGCCTACACCACAGCCACAGCAACACCAAATCTGAGCCATGTCTGAGACCTGCTCCACAGCTCATGGCGAGGGTGGATCCTTAACCCACTGAGTGAGGCCAGGGATCAAACCTGTGTCCTCATGGATGCAAGTCAGATATGTTTCTGCTGAGCCATGATGGGAACTACTCCTCCTTCCTTTTTAAGGCTAACTAGTAGTCTACTGTATGTATAAGCCACATTTTGCTTATCCATTCATCTGTCAGCAGACATTTGAGTTTCTTCCATGTTTTAGCTGTTGTTAATAATGCTGCTTTGTACATGGATGTACATACAGCATATATATATATATGTATACACACACATGCTATGCCTGCAGTGTATGGACGTTCCTGGGCCAGGGAGTGAACCTGCACCACATCAGTGACCCAAGCTGCTGCAGTGACAATGCTGGATCATCAGCCTGCTAGAGAGAGTTAGCAGAGAGCTCCATGCAGCATGTATATTTTGATAATCTGTTTTAAATTGGGGGGTTTGGGAAACAAACATCCTATTAAAGTGCCTGGCATATAATAACTACCTGGTACATTTATCAATTGAGCCTAAGTCAAATGTGGCGCCTGCCCATGAGGAGAGGGCCACCCAGGATGACAACAAGGCAGTCAGCCTGTGTCCTGAGCAAGTTGCGGACTCACTGCCCTGGGTGCCCAGACAGTTGGTGGGTGGGGTCCATGCTCTGTGCCAGGGTCCATGCCAGGAACAGTATCTCAATGATCTGGTTTTATCCTTACAAGGATCCTATGAAGTAAGTAATACTATTTTCTCCAAGTTATGAATACGAATATCTGATATCATGCTATGGGGAGAAGTGGAGATTCCAGGAGGCTTAATGGGGAGGTGGCCAAGCCAAGTTCAAACTCTGTCTTCTCTTACCTTAACTCTATCTGTGCCCCTTCCTTAGGCATCTGGATGGAGTGGTGTAGGGGCGGGAAAATTTCCTTCCTTGAGGGGCATTGTAGTCAGGACAGACTAATTCAACCAGACCTAGCAGAAAAAGGAATGTATTGATTCAATAACTGAAGAGTCTGATGGTGGATGGCTTCAGGCATGGCTACATCCAGGGGCTCACACAAAGTCATGAAGAATCCATGGTGTCTCCATTACTTAGCCCTGCTTTACTTGGTCTTAGATTATTTCTCAGTAGACTTTTCTGTCATGGGAGTAAGACAGACAGCTGTCGGCAGTCACTTTCTCACAGCTTGGACATCCTAGTAGAGAAGAATGAGGTTCTCACTCTCAACAGTTCCAACTCAATCCTTTATTTGATTCCCATTGGTTCTAACTGGCACAGCTTTGGTCACATGTTCAAGCCAGAACCAGCAGCTCTGGGGGAGGGGGGCAGTGCTGTGTAGGACTGTCCAGGCCTAATCGCATGCTCTCCATGGGGTAAGGTGGGGGGAAGGTAAGGAAGTTCCCCAGAGGAAAATTTGGGGTGTTGTTAACAGGGAAGTGGGGAGAGCTGCTGAGCAGCTGGGTCAGGGGGTGGGCAGAGGGACGTGTGGAGGAAGCCCCACTGGGCGAGGAGAAATAGGGAGGGCTGAGGCAAGCAAGGACCCTTCCCTCATCTCAGGGCATTGGTGCTGTGGTCAGTGTTGATTTCTGGCTTATGGCCACACCCTCTCTGAACCCTATGATCCCTCTTTGTAGCGTGGGCATGATCACAACGGTACCTGCCTTTCCTGGGTGATGTCAGGCATTAGAGAGACCACAGCTGAAAGCAAACAGTAGGTGCTCAATAAATGCTGGTTCCTTGGGAGCTCCTGTTGTGGCTCAATGGGTTAAAAACCTGACTAGTATCCATGAGGATGTGTTTTTTGTTTGTTTGTTTTTTGTCTTTTTTGCCATTTCTTGGGCCGCTCCTGTGGCATATGGAGGTTCCCAGGCTAGGGGTCGAATCAGAGCTGTAGCCGCCAGCCTACGCCAGAGCCACAGCAATGTAGGATCCGAGCCGCGTCTGCAACCTACGCCACAGCTCACGGCAACGCTGGAACCCTGACCCACTGAGCAAGGGCAGGGATCAAACCCGCAACCTCATGGTTCCTAGTCAGATTCCTTAACCACTGCGCCACGACGGGAACTCCCGAGGATGTGTTTTTGATCCCTGGCCTCCCTCGGTGGGTTAAGGATCTGGCGTTGCCGTGAGCTGCAGTGTAGGTCACAGATATGGCTCAGATCTGGTGTTGCTGTGGCTGTGGTGGAGGCCGGCAGCCACAGCTCCAATTTGATTGACCCCTAGCCCAAGTACTTCCATACGGCATGAGTGGGGCCCTAAAAAGCTAAAAAAAAAAAAAAAAAAAAAAAAGCTGATTCCACTCCTCTCAGGAGGTACAAGGACATCCTCCCCCAGGATTTCCCTGGACCTGCCAGTGCATCTGCATCTCGTGATCTCTTTTTGCTGCTCCAGGCCTCACCCAGTGTCCATCTTGGGCTGGGTGTCTCCCTGTCTACCCTAGTGGGTCCCTGGTTAGGGAGGACCCAGCGCCCCATGGTCCAGATGCAGGCAGCATGGCCAACCTGGAGGTGGATGAGCCCGGGGGAGGGTAGAGACCCTCTGAGGGCTTTACTCCTCTGTGAAGACCTCATGTTTGAGGGTTACCCTATTTTTCTAGTTCCCTCCCTCACCTGTTTCCTTTTGTACCTGCCTCACAGGTCCTCTTCCATTGAGGAATCTTATAGCAGGGAGAGGATGGAGGGCCCAGATGTTGCCCTCCTGGCCTCCTGCCCGCCGCAGGGCTGGGCCTGATTCCCACGTCCCCAGGGCCCAGCTTGGCCAGGCCCTGATGCCTGTGGTCTAGGTCTCCAGACCTGGAAGCCTGGGGCTGTGGCTTTGGTCTGGCCCTCCTACCTGCTCCCCAGCTGTGGCCAGGGCCTCCTGAGGAGTTGTTCCCATCCTGGGAGGTGTGGTCTCTGTCACGGTTAATGATTGCTCAGGGGAGGCGGAGATGGTGCCAAAGTCTGCTGGCCGCACCACCGCCAGCCCAGACAGTGCCCACCTGTGCTGGCGGCGCCCATCCTCTGCCTCCGGGACCCCTTCTGGGGCGCAGGTAGGGATGGCACAGTTCTTCTGCAGCAGGGGCGGGGGTCTCTTGGCCAGGAATCGGGACCCAGTGGGGTCACTGGGGCCAAGGCGAGCTTTAGCAGGCGGAAGGGAGGGCCGTCCCTCGCCAGTTGGGTGGAAGCGCTGGATGGAGGGAGCGAGCACTGGGGCTGGGCTGGGAGGACCTGGAGTGAGTCCCAGACTGGCCTAAAGGCCTCAGTTTCCTCTGTGGTGTGAGGCTAATGATACCCATTCCCAAGTTTCCCAAGGCTTCTCTTCTAAGGCTTTGGGCAGTTTGGACCCACCACGAATTCTTCCCGGAATAGCAGGGAGGCAGGTCCCCTGGAGAAATGAGCTTACCTGCCTTGGCTCCTTTCACAGGAAGCCTGAGGGGGTGACGACAGGTTGGCTGAGCCTGGGGGCCCCAGAGCTCAAGGAGAAAGGACTGTGCTCCAGTTCCAACTGCTTGAGTTCAGACCCCAGCTCTATCCTGGCTTTGGGTGGGCTCCATCACTCTTTCAGGCCTCAGTTTCCTCATCTGGAGAATGGGGATGATTGACAGGACAGGAAAGATGCTGGAGCGCCCTGAAGCAGTTGGGCCTGTGGTCAGCGATGGAGTCCAGTGCCTCCTCGGGCAGCACTAGGAAATTTCCAGCTGGGACTCACCCCAGGCTAGCCCCCAGCTCTGGCACATTCTCCGGCTCCGACATGTCTCTGCCTTGGGGTACCAAGTGGAAAATCGGCTGAGAGCTGGGCCAGGCCTGGGCCTCTTCCTGAGGCAGATACTGCTGGGTTGGGGCACTAGATACAAAACAGAGGCCCAGGGAACACTGATAGAAACAGGTCATGACCAGTGTGTGACTCTTATCTGCACCCTGTTTCCCAGCCGGGAAACTGAGGCCCAGAGAAGGTAAGGGCTTGCCTGGGTGGCACAGCAAGTAAGTAAAATGCTGCAATTTGAACCCAGGACCATTTGATTCAGGATCTGCCTGCCAGGGAAGCAGCCTGGGGCTGGGGCTGGAGGGGCCCCTAGGCCCTGGTGGAGTCAAGTAGAACCCAGACCAGGGCTTGCCCAGGGGCTCTGGGCTTGGGAGCCAGTCTGGGTCTAACGCTCTGCCCTTTTCTCTGGGGCATCCCTTTCTGAGCCTCGGTTTCCTCACCTGGACTCTAGAATGATCATTCCTACAGCTGGGAAACAACTGTGAGAAGTAAACAAGAAAGCGGAAGTGAGAGTCTGGCCATTTGGAGATGGTGGTGATAGCTGGTGGCTGAGCCTGCCCGTGGGGTTCCTGTGGGTGAGGAGGGCTGCCTGGGCTGGCTTGAGGTCCCCATTCCTGGTCCCTCCATTCCCGGTCCCTCCAAATTCTAGAAAGTTTTGGAGCTGTGGGCTGTGGCTGCTGTAGGGGGTGAGGTACACCTCTTCCCAACTGTCAAGACTCCCAAGGGCCTGCGTGTCCCATGGGGTGGGGGCTGGAGCCCCTCTAATCTAATTCATCTCAGCATCCTTTTTGACCCTTCCCCAAGCACTTTTTGAGGGTAGGGAAAGGGAGGGAGCTTGGAAAGGGGGATTGGGGGAAAAGAAACTAATTTCTAGAATGTAGATAGATTGTCCCATTTTTCAGAAGGCAAACTGAGAGGCAGCGAGGAAGAAGGAAGAGCTGCAGGATTCAGCCATGTGGTGACTGGGGGATGCTGGAGAAGGCCATGTCTCCTTCACTCCCAGGCCTCCCCAGTCCAGCCCATGGGAACTCCAGGTTCACTTCCTGTTCACTGGTGCTTGCCCTGTCCCCTGCCCCTGCTGGGGTGCCGGGAGCTTAGGAGCTGGAGGAGGGGCCACCAACATGTGAACTTGGCTCCACACCTGACCTGGCCTTGGAGGGTAGAGAGAATTTGCATGTATACAGGAGACTGGGGAAGGTGCTCTGGGCAGAGGGGCGGGCATATGCAAATGTATGGAGGCAGGAAAACAGGGTGTGCCCTGAGGCCATGGGGGGAAGAAAGGCTTGGGTGGGAAGAGACCCAGCACCTGGGAGGCCCTGGCTGGCCAGGTGGAGAGATGGAATGTATGTTCCACAGCCAGCGGAAGCCATGGCAGAGGTTTGAGCCAGGGAGTGGCTGAGCCTGGTGACGTGGGAGGGCTCCCTGGTGGGGCAGGTTCAGCCTGTGCCTTCGCCACCTCACATGGGCTCTGTGCGTTTTTCTCAGATGACGGAAGCCAGAGGATGACACTCTGGACTGTAGAACTTTGGCCTTATTATGATCAAATGAGTGTGTGTTTATAAAAGTCTCCATGACAAGGAGGCAAGATTGCATGAAACCCAGGCCGAGGGAAGAGTTCTTTACAGGGAGGTGGACGGGTGGCGTCCCGGCTCTGCCCCGTCTGGTGTGGGCTGTTGGGCAAGGCCCTGAGCATCCCTGGGACTCAAGTCTAAAGGGATTGACAGCTCTCTCTTCCTTCCCTGGGGGATGGTGAAGGCCCGAGGCAGGAGACAGACTGTTTGTGCCTTGTACAAAACATAAAAGTCATCATGCTGGAGATCCCACTGTGGCTCAGCAGCTTATGAAATCGAATAGTATCTGTAAGATGCGGGTTTGATCCCTGGCTCTGCTCAGTGGGTTAAGGCTCCAGTGTTACCATGAACTGTGGTGTAGGTTGCAGCCACGGGTCAGACCTGGCATTGCTGTGGCCATGGTGTAGGCCAGCAGCTGTAGCTCCTATTCAACCCCTAGCCTGGGAACTTCTGTATGCTGCAGGTGCAGCCCTGTAAAAATGAAAAAAAATAAGGTCATCATGCTGCCCTGAGTCAGGGTCAGCCACCCTCCTGAGGCCCCTGAGAATGGGAGGGGGGAGTCAGAAGAAACCTCAATGAGTGAGGAGCAGAGCTGGGTGTGGGAAGGGAGCCTAGAAATGAAGCCGCTGGTTAAGACTTTTCTGCCACCACCTCTGCCCTGGGCACTCTGCACAGTCTGTGGGGAGAGTCTGGGGCCAAAGGGGAAAAGGAAACCAGAAGCCTGGAAGGAGAGAGCAGGTGTCCTGCTCTGGGTTCTGATCCCATTACTGACTGGGTCGTGGCCCTTACTGTTTCGGGACCGCAACATGCTGAGGACCCGGTGGTAATGGGTGCAAAGTTCCAGTCACAGCGAGCGGCCGTCCTGGCCGGCTCCCTTCCCCTTGGGACCAGATCCCAGGGCAGGAGTCTCCTGTCTTCCCAGCTACACTTTGACTCAGTGAGGAGGGCTCCTGGCAAACCTTCAGCAGCACACTCAGTGACTGATTGCTTCGTGGCTGCTGATTCCTCTCTAAAGGAACAGAGGCAAGAGAGCAAAAGAAGTGAGGGGGTTAGGTTCAAGACCACACCCCAAGGGGGTGCCAGGGCTAGCTGCCTCTGGCCAGTATTAAGTGCCCTGAATTTTGCTCACAGTGGAAGCCAGAAGCCTAATGGCATCAACATTGCCCAACTCCATCTGCATCTCCACTGTCAGCCCAGCTGCATCATCATCTCCACCCCACAACCATCACTGCCATCAGCATCATCTGCACCCCAACCCTCATCATCACAGACATTACCGTTGGGTCCATCCCCACCTCATCCCCACCACCATCACCGCTTCCATCCCCTCTGCCATCCCTACCCCAACCCACCTGCCATCCCTGTCCCCAACTCGCCTCCACAACCTCAGTCACTGGACTGCCTCAGTCCCTCACTACTCTGGACCCCAACTCCATCATGCCAGCACCTGCCACAGCACCACTGCCCCACCCCCAACAGCATGATCTTCATCTCACTGAGGACTGTGGCTCAGCACATGATTCTTTTAATTCCTCCCAAGAAAACAGGTCCATCTGCATTTCCCAACCTGGCTGAGCATATAGCTCTGCAGTCCACATGTGGGCTGTTCCCAGCTTCCACCTTTGGGGACCTTGGCAAGCCAGCAGTTTTCATGGGCACTTCCCAAGGGCACTGGCTAGAGTCCCACTGCAGGTAATGACCCAGAAATACAGTCCATAGTGTCATCCACACACAGCTCTGGCCTGTTCCTGACCTCTGCCCTCAATCTCAGGGCATGGCAGGATGATGGGCACAAGGCAGAGACGGGAGCAGTTTCCATGGTGATTGCACTGTGATGAGCAGTCCTCGGTGAGGATAACCCCACAAGATGCAGAAAGAAGGGATTCGTATTTGCCGAGCACCTGCTGTGTATTAGCACTGAGCTGGCACATCCCATTCTCATTCACTTCTCCCACCACCGCCCCACCAACAGGCTCAGGGAAGGGCAGTGAATTACCCAGCTCTGCAGCTTCTAAGCTCTGTATACTTGACCAAGGCTCTTCACCTCTCTGAGCTTTAGTTTTCCCATCTGTAAAGTGGGTATAATGCTCCTATCCTGAGGCGCTCTTGTGAGTGTTAAAAAAATGCCCAGGCCAGTGTCTGGCGTGTAGTCGGTGTTCCTTTCACTGCAGCTATTCCTGTTAATGTCTAACGGCTGCAAAATGTTATGCTGAGGGCTTGGCTGTGTCTTTCTTAACCATTCGCCTGTGCGTTCCATGTGTAAATTACTTCTGTTTCCCAAGGTTAGAAGTAGTCGCTTGTGATGAACTACTTTCTGCAAAAAGAGTTTCTTGATTTTAAGTTACTTGGATTAACAGGTCAAAGAGGACAAATGATTTAAAGATTTTGGTTCCACAGCTGAACTGGGGTTTTTCCTCTCCTGCTGGGGTCCTGGGGGACGGGGAGAACTGCCCCCTTTGCTCTGTGCACAGGAGAGACCAGGTCTTCAGGCTCGAGAGGCTGGGTTTGAATCCCATTCACTTCTAGTTGTGAGATCCTCAGCGGATCACTCTAAGCCCCAGCTTCCCTGTATGTAAAATGGGTTGCTTCAGAGAAAAATTATGTGAATTCCAAACATCCCGCCTCCAAAATATATTTCTATTCTTGCCTCTTCTCGCCAGCGCTGCTGCCACCATTTCAGCACACTGGCACACAGCAGCTGGAGAGACTTTTTTTTTTTTTTCTCTTTTGACTGCCCCATGGCATGTAGAATTCCCAGGCTAGGGATCAGATCCGAGCCACAGTTGGGACCTATGCTGCACCTGTGTCATGTTGCCGATCCCACTGCACCACAGTAAATTAACTTGGTCACTCCCCTGCTTAAAACACTGAAATGACCTTCTATTTTTCTTAGAATAAAACAAACCATCATTGGAGCTCCTGTTGTGGCTCAGCAGTAACAAACCTGGCTAGTAAACATGAAGATGTGGGTTTGATCCCTGGCCGTGCCCAGTAGGTTAATGATCCACCCTTGCCATGAGCTGTGGTGTAGGTCACAGACTTGGCTCAGATCTGGCATTGCTGTGACTGTAGCGTAAGACGGCAGCTGCAGCTCCAGTTCGACCCTCTAGCCTGGGAACTTATATATTCCTCAGGTGTGGCCCTAAAAAGACAAAAAACAAAAATAAAAACAAAGCATCCTCACCATGTCTTACAGGGCCCAGCATGATCTGGCCCTTGAATACTTCTCTAACCTTACCTCCCACGCTTCTCCCCTCTGTCCCTGTGCCCCAGCCGCACAGCCCCTCTTTCAATTCCTGGTATGCACCTGGTTCTGACTTGGGGCCATAGTTTGTATTATCTGTACAACCTGAAAGAACCCTATAACAGTGTTTGCACTATCAAAGTAACATGGGGATTTAATTGTAAACATTCCAAATAACACTGTAAGGTTTAGAACAAAAAACATCCTCTGACTTGCTTCTTCCCATGTTTTTGTTTGATTTGGTTTGGGTTTCTCAGTGTCTGCCACTCATGTTCAGGTTTCCATGACTGAATGTGTTTGCCAATTTCCGTGGTGTAAATGCTTCCATCCCAGCTGCTTTCAAGCTGCGACCAAAATGCCAACCAGTTTGCAAAATTCCTGAAATGATGGCAGTTTTCACTATAGCTCTGGCTTGCTGCTGCATCTGTCTTTCCTTCAACATCTGCCACTGGGGCAGGCCTCAGCAGGGAATGCTCATCTTCAGGTAGAGGGACCATTTCAGGATGCCTCATATGCATGGCTTACTTACATGGGTGGGTGTTGGCTATCAACTGGGAGCTCGACTGTGCTGTGGGTCAGGGGCTTTGTTCTCCACACAAACTTCTTCACGGAGTTGCTTTGGCTTCCTTACAGCATGGCTGTGAGTCCCAAGAGTGAATGTATGAAGAGGTAGAAAGCAGAAACTCCCACTATCTTGAGGCCTCAGCCTAGAAACTGGCACAGCATCTCCAGTGCCACATTCTGTTGATCAGTCTCAGGGCCTGCCCACATGTCTTAAGTGTAAAACCTGCGGGATTTTAATTTTAATTTTATTTTTTAATTTAAAATTAAAGTATAGATGATTTACAATGTTGTGCCCATTTCTTCTGTACAGCAAAGCGACTCAGTCATACATATCTGTACATTCTTTCTTAAATTTTCTTTTCCATCATGATCTGTCCAAGGAGATTGGATATAGTTCCCAGTGCTATACAGAAGGACCTTGTTTATTCATCCTAAATGTAATAGTTTGCAACTACTAACCCCAACCTCCCAGTCCATCCTACTCCCTCCTCTTTCCCTCTTGGCAACCATAAGTCTGTTCTCTATGTCTATGAGCCTGTTTCTGTTTTGTATTTTATTTTATTTTTAATTGAGGTATAGTTGATGTACAATATTCTATATGTTTCAGGTGTACAACACAGTGATTCACAATCTTTAAAGGGTGTACTCCATTTATAATTATTATAAAATGTTCGCTATATTCCCTGTGTTGAACAATATATCCTTATACTATATTTTATACCTAGTAGTTTGTGCTTAATCTCCTATCTTTATCTTGCCCCTCTCCACCTTTTTCTCCCCTCTGTAGCCACTAGTTCTGTATATCTGTGAGTCTGCTTCTTTTTTATTATACTCACTAGTTTATTTCTTAGATTCCACATACAAGTGATATCACACAGCATTTGTCTTTCTCTGTCTGATTTATTTCACTTAGCATAATTCCCTCTGCATCCACCTATGTTGTTGCAAATGGCAAATCTTCATTCTTTTTATGGCTGTGTAGTATTCCACAGTATACATACCACATCTTCTTTATTCATTCATCTGTTGATGGACACTTAGGTTGCTTCCATATCTTGGCAATTGTAAATGATGCTGCTATGAACATTGGAGTGCTGTATCTTTTTGAATTAGTGTTTTCATTTTCTTCCTATATACCCAGGAGTGGAATTGCTGCATCAGTGGCAGTTCTAATTTTTTTTTTTTTTTTGAGAAACCTCCATGCTGTTTTCCACAGTGGCTGCATAGATTTACATTCCCATCATCAGGAAAAGGGTTTCCTTTTCTCCACATCCTCACCAACATTTGTTATTTGTGATCTTTTTTTTTTTTTTTTTTTGTCTTTTTACTATTTCTTTGGGCCGCTCCCTAAGCGTATGGAGGTTCCCAGACTAGGGGTCGAATCGGAGCTGTAGCCACTGGCCAACACCAGAGCCACAGCAACACGGGATCTGAGCCGCGTCTGCAACCTACACCACAGCTCGCGGCAACGCCGGATCGTCAACCCACTGAGCAAGGGCAGGGACCAAACCCGCAACCTCATGGTTCCTAGTCGGATTCGTTAACCGCTGCGCCACGACGAGAACTCCGAGAACTCCGAGGAGACTTTTCTTTTTTTTAATATTGCTACTGTTATGTCAAAGTATGTTCTGCCTATTTTTTTTTCTTTTCATTACCCTTAGCATATGGAAATCCCTCCGAGTCACAGCTGTGGCAACACTGGAATCTTTTACACACTGCTCTGAGCTGGGGATTGAACCTGCACCTCTGCAGTGACCAGAGCCACTGAGGTGGGATTCTTAACAACCCAGTGCGACAGTGGGAATGCTGCCTGTATTTTCTGCTAGGAGGTTTATGGTTTCCAGTCTTACATTTATGTTTCCCACCCACCCCCTGAGGCAAAATAGGAGCTACAGCTGTTGGCCTACGCCACAGCCATAGCCACAGCAACACAGGATATGAGCAGCATCTATGACCTACACTGCAGCTCACAGCAATACCAGATCCTTAACCCACTGAGGCCAGGGTTCGAACCCACAACCTCGTGGTTCCTAGTCAGATTCGTTTCTGCTGTGCCAACTCCGAGAAAATGTTCTAATTTCATTCTTTTTACATGTAGCTGTCCAGTCTTCCAAGCACCATTTATTGAAGAGACTGTTTTTTTTCCCATTGTATATTCTTTTGGTTTTGTTTGTTTGTCTATTTGCTTTTTTAGGGCTGCATCCGAGATATATGGAATTTCCCAGACTAGGGGTTAAATTTGAGCACCAGCTGCTGACCTACACCATAGCCACAGCAACGTGGGATCTGAGCCATATCTGCGACCTACACCATAGCTCATGGCAACACTGGATCCTTAACCCACTGAGCAAGGCCAGGGATGAACCCACATCCTCATGGATACTAGTTGGGTTCATTAACTGCTGAGCCACAAAGGGAATTCCCTCTTGTGGTATTTTTGATTTATGGAGATGACTAAATGATGACCTGGAGAAGCTAAAGCCATTGAAGGAAGATTTCATTATTCACAGTTCCCTAGAGGAGAAAGATATTATTACTCACAGTTCCCTAGAGGAGGGCGTGTGCCACACCATGCAGGGCTACATGGGGAGGCACCAGGGTTGCTCAGAAGGCAGAAGGCTCCAGGCAAAAGCAGAGCCCAGAGCTTTTACTGCATTTTCCATGGGAAGAAAGGTGGGAAGGAGGCTGCAGGTTAAGTAGCTGACCAGGCTTAGGACTGGCTACTTGGAATAATTTTGGCAGGGTGTAGGGGTCATCCTTAGGATTATCCAATATGTGGCACTGGGGAGATACAGGGCAGCACCAAGTACATGGCTTGGTGTGTGAGAGTTGATCAAAGTGGCAGTTGGGGGCAAAGGCTAAGAATTGGTAGGTTCATGTATGAGAAGAGTGGTTGCTGGCAAGTCATTTGTTTTCTTTACGAATTAGCCAGTATTGAGACAGACAGTGTCTCCCAGGTCAGCCAGACCCCCAATATGTCCAAGCATCATAAAGTATCAAAATATCAAAAATAAAAACATGATAAATGCACCAGATTCAAGAGGAGCAGTGTTCATCTCTTGCTGGAAGGAGTGTCAGAAAGTCTTCATCTGTCTTTATCTGCCAGACTGCCTAAAGTAATGTACTTCTTTTTTTTTTTTTTTGTCTTTTTGCCTTTTTCTTGAGCCGCTCCCGTGGCATATGGAAGTTCCCAGGCTAGGGGTCTAATCGGAGCTGTAGCCGCCGGCCTACGCCAGAGCCATAGCAACGTGGGATCCGAGCTGCATCTGCGACCTACACCACAGCTCACAGCAACATCGGATCCTTAACCCACTGAGCAAGGGCAGGGATCGAACCCGAAACCTCATGGTTCCTAGTCGGATTCGTTAACCACTGCGCCACGACGGGAACTCCGTAATGCCCTTCTTTATACTCTCTCAATGTCCACATTCCCTTCCTTCAGAGCACTTAATGCAGTAGACAGGTAGTACTTTGCTTGTTTAGAGTCTGTCTTATTCACTAATCATGAGCTCAAGGAAGGCAGCACCTTGACTGTTACACCCACCATTGTATCCTTGGTGCTGGCAACAAGGTCTGGCACCTAGTGGATCATGGACATCCCGTAAGTATTTGTTAGGGGAATAAATGGATAAATCAGGGTACCCAACACATAGTAGGTCCTCAGGAAATAGCAGATATTTAAAATGACCAACCCTCTTGATGTCCCAGAAGATCTGGACAAAGTAGGGCAGGGTCAACTCTGAGTTAGATGGGGAAGGCTCAGGCTAGAACTCTAGGGCAGGTAGAGACAAGCCAAGCCCAGAGGATGGTGGCCAAACTGGAGCCAGGGTCCCTCTGGCCATCTCGGGGACACTAACCAAGAAGGGCATGTGAGATGACCAAGGCTGGCAAGGGCAGAATCTGCGGCCCCCAGTGATAAAGAGGTCTAAGACAGAACTTTATTTCCTCCATGATAATAATTGCTGACATTTAATTTAATTTAATTTAATTTGCTCACTTAACCTTGAGCCAGGTACTGTGGAAGCCTCAGACAGACCCCATAGTGTAGGTGCTGTTGGTAGTCCCAATTTATAGGTGAGTGAATGGGGGCCCAGAGAGGTTAAGTTCCTTGCCCAAGATTACACAGGATTTGCACCATAGGCTTACCCCTCACACTCTGCCCCATCTCACAGGTGTTTCTCGCCAGGCCGCTGGGGTTACAGTGATTCACTGATACACCCATTTGTTTGCTTCAGAATTGCCCCTTGGCTTGCCCTGAGCTCAGCCCTGGGCTGGTACCTGGGGTCACCGAGAGGAGTCAGGTCCGTACCTTGCCCTCCCCTCTCTCCTGATCTGGAGGGAGAGGCTGATCTGCAAAGAGGTAATGGACCCTGAGAGCTCCAGAGATCAGGCTAGAGTCTAAGCAGAGTCCTGTGAGCTCATGACAGGTGAAGGAGTCAGTTTTTCCTGCAGGAACATTGAGGGACTGTCTGGACAGAAGATGACCTTGGAGCTGCTCACGGGGCAGCAAAGAAGCATTCCAGAGAGAGGGAACTGCATATGCAAAATGAGGGAAAGTAGAGTGGATCAGTGGGCATGAGAAGTGTGAGGGAGTGAAGCAGGGAGTGATTAGAGGGGTGGCTGGGAAGGGTAAGTGGTGCTTATGGCCTGGATGGCCTGTGAGATGCCTTTTCATGCAATTTGGCAATGGGGAGCCACTGAAAGTTTTGGAACAGAGGCAGGAGGTCATTAGAGGGAGTGAGAGTGGATAATTTCAGTTGAGTGGATTGGATTAGAGAGCCAGAAGGAAAGGAGACCTTGGGGAAGGCTGAGCTGGGGAGGGAGGAAGGCCGCTCTGCAATGGAGTGAAATGTAAGAGATATAGGAAACGGATTGGATGTGGGACATTCAGGTGAAGGGTTGTCCCTGATGCAGGGACTGGGATGAGGGGTAGGTGGTATGAGGGAGAGGAGTTCTGCTTTTTGATGTGTTTCATGGTCAAGGTTCAGCTCTGGGAGCCATTTGGCTCCTCTGCTGTGGGTTGGGGGTCCCTCCTTCCTGGCTCTCCCAGAGCTTAGAGCTGGGCTCCTCTGGAAGATGCCCCAGCCCTCACCTGTGCTGGGGCAAGAGGGGGAGCTGCCTGGGACCCAGCGAGGGTGCTTGGCAGCCACTGTGTTCCTTTGTGTGCTTTATAGCTTTAATTTATCTTTGGAAAAGTTAATGTATTCACTTAGCACAAAATCCAAAAGGTACAAAAGAGTGTGCAGTAAAAAGTCCTGCCTTATGGAATGATTACACAGATGCAAGCAGGCACATTTTCTTGACAGAGATCAAGGAACATTTGTGGAACTTATCTTGTTCTCCCCCTTGCTTTAGTATCACATATTAATTGTCTTTTGGGATGAAAGAGTCTTGGGGGTTCATATATCTCTTGATGATAATGAATTGAAGTCCCCCTTTCCTGGATGAAGGACAGATTGCAACATAAAATGATCAAGAAGACTGAGCCAGAGAGGGTTTTCCAAGGGTCCCTACTCAGCTCTCAATCAACAAGAGGAACACAGAGCCCTTCCCAAACTGACTTGACTAGAGACCCCTCCTGCTAGGGGCATCTTAGGGTTGGGAGAACACTTTGAGAAAGGCTGCAAAGGCTGATATTAATAATGTCAGAAAGTGGGACAAAGGGCCCTGCCTACCCACAGAGTCTCTGGATGTTCCTGGATGAGTCACAGTCCCTCCTAAGGCCTCTGAGTTTGAAGAATGCTATTAAATTGGACACTTCAAATAGGCAGGCAAGTGTAGTGGTTGAGGGATGAATTCTGGAGTCTTGTGTTTAGAGCATGGTCTTGCCATTGATTCTCTGTGTGGCCTTAGGCAAGCCCCTCTTTGCAGCCTCCTCATTGTTGTTGCAATAACAAGATTATGCCTCCAGTGTACTTGGATCCATGACTTCTACACAGTGGGCACTGAACTCTGGGTCAAGTTCAGGGTCAGTGTCAGGCTGGGGCTCTAGACCAGGCTCAACTACCCTGTTCCTTCCTGCTGTGTCCCCTTTTGACTCCCCCTACCCTGGAACATCTAGCACATGGGTAGAACTTGATGGGGTCTTGGGGGAGCACCTTGAGTTACAGTGGTGAGTGGGCCTGGGTCAGCCCCAGACAAGTGGGGTTCAGCATAGTAGGGAGACCTGGGTATAGGTGCCCCCCCACCCTGATATCTTTCTTCCAACAGGTCCCTCCAGAAGTGATGGCGTGGCCGTGGCTTTCCTGCCTCTTGCTTCCTGCCCTCATAGTGTCTGGTGGGTACCTCCCCTCCCCAACCAGTGCAGCACTAACCTGGGGACCCTTGGCAGAATCCTCCGGACGTGGTGGGGGAGGGTGCTGCTTCATCAGCAAACACCAGTTCCTACAGTCCAGTCTCATGCTTGGTGGCCCTGGGAGGAATCTAGGCCAGAGCGTGTAAGCTGGGAGGAAGGTTGGCCAGTAGGACTGGCATGGGCTCCCATAGGGGCAGGTAGGAAGTCAGATTTTATGGAGGGAAGTCCCCATGTGTCAGCGCTCTGTGTCCCTACAGTGGCAGCCAATGTGGCCCCGACGTTCCTGTCCAACATGTCGGCAGTGACCCTGCCTGAGGATCTACCAGTGGGTGAGTTACCATCCCTGAGTCCAGACTGCGCCAAGCCTTTACTCACAAGAGGGTCCCAGGGGCTCCCCCTGCGGGTTTGCTGCCCAGCCTTGCAGCTCCTTGGCTCATCATGGGGCAAAGGTGGCCTGAAGGGAGTTTGTTCCAAAAATTCGCTTTCTTCTTTTCAGCTTTTGGGTCAAGGGCCCTCATCTAGCATCAGATAATCAAGACTCACCCCAAGAGAACATTCTTCTCATTTCCCATCTCTCTTTCAGTCTTTCCAATTTCCCCAAGGAAGAAGTACGGATTTGGTACCATTATATCTCTTCTACCTCTCTCACTTGCTAATCTCCCCCCATCCCCTGCTATTTTTTAAAAACAGAGACAGAGTGAGAGAGAGAGCAGGCCTTAGGCTCAGAGGCTCACACACACATCTCACCAGAAGTTAATAGCTTTGCTTTGCTCTTGTTGTCTTTGTAGAGTTACCTTCCACCTATGGCAAGTGAGATGGGTTTTTCATTTACAGCAGCAATCTAAAGGTTGCTTTTAAAATAAATCAAGGACTTCCCGTCGTGATGCAGTGGTTAATGAATCCGACTAGGAACCATGAGGTTGCAGGTTCAATCCCTGGCCTTGCTCAGTGGGTTAAGGATCTGGCGTTGCTGTGAGCTGTGGTGTAGGTTGCAGACGTGGCTCTGATCCTCTGTTGCTGTGGCTGTGGCGTAGGCCGGTGATGACAGCTCCAATTAGACCCCTAGCCTGGGAACCTCTATATTCCATCCGAACAGCCCTAGAAAAGGCAAAAAGACAAAAATAAATAAATAAACAAATTAATTAATTAATTAAAAGAAGGGTCATAGGAGTTCCCCTGATGGTGCAGTGAGTCAAGGAACTGGTGTTGTCACTGCTGTGGCTCAGGTTCAATCCCTGACCCCAGAAATTCCACATGCCTTGGGTGTGGCCAAAAACAGAAAGGTCATAAACTATGAGACATGGATAGGGTCAAGATCTTGGCAATGTGCAGGAGCGAATGATGTTTGGGACACATCGTTTTGGATGAAGCCATAGGAACTGGATGCCACATTCCCAACAGATGGGATGGGGTTAAAAAGCAGAAACCATAGATGACTATGTTTATTGGGTTTCGGGGTCAGCTGTGCATAAAAGACCCCAAATAACAGAGGTGTAAGCAAGGTCAAGTGCCGGAGGCCAGCTCCAGTGGCCAGGGAGTGTACACCTTTTCCCGATAGGAGAGGGACATGGCATTGGCGAAGGTACATACGGAGACAGCCTCTTTGTCCCTTCTTTCAGGGTGCTGGACTGCTCAAATTTTATTGGCATAAGTGGTTGATTATACAGACAGTTTTTCACTACAGATTACATCACAGTGTTAAAAGTATATTGGTTAACTTTTACATGGTACAGCAGCTATACATCACGTTCTAACATCTTTGTCTTAACTAAATTTAGTGAGTACAATTTAAGGGCAATTAGGTACAATACATCATGTGGAAAGGAGGAGACTCGGTACAAATCATCCCATGGCCAGCAAGTCTCCACAAGTTGAAGAGGTCACAGACACAAGAATTGGGCATTCACAAATCTTGTTTTTAGACTGGTGCTTATCTTTAAAGTGTTATGGCAAGGAGACAGTGTAAGAAAATATAACTAGCTATCACTTAAAAGCTTTTATAACTCATATCTAGGTGTCTTTTGATCAAGAATAATATGTCTAACTTTTAGGAACCTCATTAAAATCCTGACTCTAAAGTTTACTGTAACTAGTTAGTAGATAAACATTATATATTAATTAAGTTGGATATGAATAGGGAAAAGTCCCTTGGGATGAAATTTTTATTATATTATTGTTGTAACTTTGTTAAATCACAAATCACCACAGGAAAATAAGAATGGAAAATAAGAATAATAAGTAAATAATCAGGAAAGACTGAGGAAAACTTAATAACAAATAAAGCAGCAGGAAAAACTAGGTCACCCGAGAAACAATCCATGTTCTCCGGCGCAAACATGGAAATTGCTTTCCCAGGAAAGCCCCAATTCTTCCCCATAAACATCAAAATGAGAGCTGTGTAACCTGAGGCCTGCCCTCGGCTTGTACCATACAGGCAGGCTTTTATCCTGACCAGAAGTCCACCTTTGGCATGTGCCGTTCAGGTGAGCTCCCTTCCTTGGTTAGGAACCTGCCTTCAGGTTTTTCTGCCATCAGGCAAGGTCCTTGTTTTGAGTCCCTGCATTTTCTCGGCTCCCTGCAGTCAAGGTTTATTATTCTCTTACCTAGTCATTAGAATAGCAAGTCCAGGCCTGAGAGAGGCTCTGTTCCATCAGGCTGTTCCTTGCTCTATGCTTCTGGTGTCAGGGACCCTCCTTCCATTTCCAGGCTTTGCCTCCCCTTTCCAGGCATAGCCCTCATCACCTGGTCCTAGATGGCCCGTGCCACACCCTATTCCAGCTTGAGAGGTGGGGGTAGGGGGAAGGGGCCAAGAAGCCTCATCCCTTTCTTATAAGGACAGGGCTTCAGATTTTACTTCTGCTCACATCTCATTGGCCAGAACTTAGCCACATGCCCTAGCTGCAAGGAAACTTGAGAAATGAAGTCTTTCTTTTAGTTGGCTATGGGCCCAGCTCAAAATCTGGGATTCTATTGCTCTGAAAGAAGGGGGTTTTGAATATTAGGTGGTAATTTTAAGTCTTTGCTGCAGTGTCAGAATTGAGACCCCAGATGCCTAAAGCTATTTGATAAAGCAAGAGACTGCATCAACGAAGGTAAAACCCAGAGTCTGCCTTGGGATCCAGAAGCCTAGGTCTGGCTACATGAAGAAAGGACGGTAACGGGTTTTTCAGCCACAAAGGCCACATCCATTTAGATGTGGTTGCCAGGACAGTAAAGGTTACTAAAGTTTATATTAATAAAGGTTTAGAACCCGGGATGAGGGAGGTGATAGTTTCTGAGATGGCACAATCCTCCCTGGAGGACTGGGCTGAGGCCAAACTATTTGATATCTATGAATGTTCTTTGTATAATAAAGAAGTTGTATATGCACTTTAAAGATGTTTTACATATATTTTCTTTTCTTTTTTTTTTTAATCTTTTTTTGCTATTTCTTTGGGCCGCTCCCGCGGCATATGGAGGTTCCCGGGCTAGGGGTCCAATCGGAGCTGTAGCCACTGGCCTACGCCAGAGCCACAGCAATGCCGGATCCGAGCCGAGTCTGCAACCTGCACCACAGCTCACGGCAACGCTGGATCCTTAACCCACTGAGCAAGGGTAGGGACCGAACTCGCAACCTCATGGTTCCTAGTTGGATTCGTTAACCACCGCGCCACGACGGGAACTCCCTTTTTCTTTCTTTTTTTTTTTTTTTACATATATTTTCATAGCTGTTTGACATACCCAATAAATGTCACAAATTATGTAACCCAACTGCCCTCAAGATCTCCATTCTCTTGGGTAACCCTTTACTGTCAGGTCTTATCTCAGTCACAACAAGTGAGGGTCTTTTATTTATAACCACAAGACCCCTCTCTGGACTTTCTTAAAGCAAAGGGTAATTTCCTCCTTGCTGAGTTGAATTCTATGGCTCTCTTGGGATGTGAAAGCATTTTCAGTTAGGTTTTTTAAAAATTGTTATTTAGCCCTTTTATTTTGAAGTGTAGTACCGGGAAGCATACTGAATACCACATGTAACCGTCAGGAAATAGGATCTTGCCAACATTCTGATCCCATCTTTCCCCTTGTAGTCATTCCTCACCCTTTCTCTCCTACGCAAAACCTGTTTTCCTGACACTAACACTGTACAATAGTTAAGTTTTGTCAGGCAGACTTTAAAATACATTGTGTATCAAATTTGAGTCTAGTAACAGAGACCTACTATATGCCTTTTATTTCTGTATCTCTTACTGATTTATTTGTTACATTTAATTCTTTTTCAGACAGATTTTGAAGAAAGCATTTCGTCCCCTATCCATCTTTCTATGCCCATGGACACATGTGTACAGAGGAGGATTTATACACACCCACTCGCATCCCATATTTCCTTGGGTATAAGGGCCATATCATTTTGCATTTTGACATTTCTGAATCAGGAGGTGTCTTATATTTGAGGTAGTCACTTAACATGTAACTCCCTCCATCCTCTGGAAGTCATTAAAATGACAGTATGTCTCACCACCGAGAAATATAATGTAGACACTGACATCTTTCAAGACTGATGGTCTTCGTGGAGGAGAGGAGCTGGGGTGGGGGGACTGTGACCTAGCTTTCCAAGGAGTTTCTGGAAGATCCAGGATTGTTTGATTAAAGAAGAGCAGATTCTGGAGTTCCTGTCGTGGCTCAGTGGTTAACGAATCCTACTAGGAACCATGAGGTTGAGGGATCGATCCCTGGCCTTGCTCAGTGGGTTAAGGATCTGGCGTTGCTGTGAGCTGTGGTGTAGGTTGCAGACTTGGCTCAGATCCCAAGTTTCTGTGCCTGTGGTGTAGGCTGGCGGCTACAGCTCCGATTAGACCCCTAGCCTGGGAACCTCCATATGCCGCCGGAGCAGCCCTAGAAAAGGCAAAAAGACCAAGAAAGAAAGAGAGAGAGAGAGAGAGAGAGAGAGAGAGGGAGAGAGAAAGAAAGAAAAGAAAGAAAGAAAGAAAGAAAGAAAGAAAGAAAGAAAGAAAGAAAGAAAGAAAGCAAGCAAGCAGATTACAAGTATGCTGCCCAGACAGTCCCTAAAGGTCTATCATGGGCAGGAAGGGGAGGACTGGTTCCCTGAGACCTCAGGCTGGGTGCTGGGCAACATCAACACATGTCACCCATTCTAGCACTTTTGCTTTTGTGAGCCTCTTCTTCCAGAAAAATATATTAAAAGTGTATTTAATATACTTTATTGGCATAAAGACAAATACCCTATGGGCTAGGTTATAATAATTTTTCCTTCTAATTTTTTTACTATTAAAAATGAGGTATAATTGATATATAACATTATATTAATTTCAGGTGTACAGCATAATGATATGGTATTTGTACATATTTCAAAATGTTTACCACAATAAATCTAGTTAACATCTATTAGGAATTCCCTCTGTGGTGCAGTGGGTTAAGAATCCCACTGCAGAAGTTCCCATCATAGCTCAGTGGAAATGAGTTGGACTAGGAACCGTGAGGTTGCATGTTCAATCCCTGGCCTTGCTCAGTGGGTTAAGGATCAGGCGTTGCTGTAAGCTGAGCTGTGGTGTAGGTTGCAGGCATGGCTCAGATCTGATGTGTCTGTGGCTGTGGCATAGGCTGGCAGCTGTAGCTCTGATTGGACCCCTAGCCTGGGTACCTCCATGTGCCTTGAGTGTGGCCCTAGGAGAAAAAAAAAAAATCCCACTGCAGAGGCAAGGTTTGCTTAGGAGGCATGGGTTTGATCCCACCCGGTGCAGCAGGTTAAAGGATCTGAGGTTGCTGAAGCTGTGGCGTAGGTTGCAGCTGTGGCTTGGATTCAGTCCCTGGCCTGGGAACTTCTGTATGCTGCAGGTACAGCCATGAAAAAACAAAACAAAACAACAACAACAAAATCTGTTACCACATATCGTTACAGAATTCCCCCCCCTTGGGATGAGAACTTTTAAGACCTATTCTCTTAGTAATTTTCAAATATGTAATACAGTTTTATTAACTACAGTCACCATGCTATACATTACATCCCTGGGACTTATTTATTTTGTAACTGGAAATTTGTACCTTTTGACCTCCTTCATCTATTTCTCATTCCCCCCCACTCCACCTTTGGCAGCTACCAATCTGTTCTCTATTGCTATGAGCTTGGCTTTTTGTCTTTTTGTCTTTAGATTCCATATGTAAGTGAGATCCTACAGGATTTGTCTTTCTCTGACTTATTTCACTTAGCAGAATGCCCTATAGGTCCAGCCATGTTGTTCCAAATGGCAAGATTTCACTCTTTTATGGCTGAAAATATCCATTGTATATATACATCACATTTTCTGTATTCATTCATCCATTGATGGACATTTAGATTGTTTCCATGTCTTGGCCCTTCTAACTTTAAAAGAAGTTAAACCTTCTTGTGGGTCTTGTGGGTCTTGTGGGCAGCTCGGCAAGGCCAGCATTGAGCTAGGTGGCCATGGACCCTGGGTGTTCCCTGTCTCGTCTCCAGGTGCTGAGGCTTTCTGGTTGGTAGCTCAGGACCAGGACCAGGATGCTCTGACGTATGGGATTAGTGGCTTATATGCTTACTTCTTTAATGTCATCCGGGATACTGGGGAAGTGAAGCTGGCCAACCTTCTGGACTACGAAGTAAGGGCAAGCCATGTGGGAAGACCTCCGGATGGGGCCGGGGAGGTCGGGAGGGCCCCCGTGGGCATTCAAATGGGACTCACCCTGGTCCCCTTCTCTCTGCCTGCTGCAGACACTCTACTGGTTCTCCATCAACATCTCTGTGAGCGACAATCACAATAACCCAGTGAGTCAGAGTGGGGAGGGGAGGGTGGTTCAGGGATCAGAGGGCAGGGGACTGAAGGCCCACTGCTAATCATATCTCCCAACTCAAATAAGCAGAGTGAGCCCCAATTAGCAAAAATCAAATTGAATATTTCTTTTTATCAAAATTCCACTTGTCCATTTTTGGTCACACAGTATTACCAAGATTTTATTATTTATTTATTTTAATTATATAAATATATAGTTTATCCTTTGTATGTCCATTCTGTATATCTACTATCATTAATTACATTATTAATTTGTATTAATATATACAGTAATAAACAAGCACCAAATACCTCCCTACTTTCTCCGCACTGAGGTCATTACTTTCAACTCCTTTGGCTGAATGGGTTGATCTCAGTGTTCATATTTCTCATTCACACACTTATACAGCTGTGTCTCATGTGTGAAAGTTGGAAGTTTTGTGTTTACGACCTGTTCCTCATCCATTTAAAATAAATCATTTTAATGACTTGGATATTCATAAATACTTTCTCTCTGGAAACATTTTAAAAATTGCAGTGAGTTTCCATTGTAGCTCAAAAGGTTAAGACCCCAACTAATATCCATTAGGATGTGGGTTCAATCCCTGGACCTGCTCAGTGGGTTAAGGATCTGGTGTTGCTGTGAGCTTTGGTGTAGGTCATAGATGCGGCTTGGATCTGGTGTTGCCGTGGCTGTGGTGTAGGCAGAAAGCCACAGCTCTGATTTGACCCCTAGCCTGGCAACTTCCCTGTGCCACAAATGCAGCCATTATAAAAGGGCAAAAAAAAAAAAAAAAATTGCAGATAAAGCTCAAGTTCCCTTGAGCAACCCTTCCCGGCCCACTCCCACCTGAAGTGTCCGCCATCACCATGTACTTTTCTATTCCTCACTAAGTGTTGATATACGTATCCACAAAAGAAAGATTGTAGTTTTGGCTGTGTTTTCGGAAACCAAGCTGGGATCCTATTGCACACATGGCCTTTCCCCTTCCTTCCTTCCTTCTTTTTTTTAATTGCTGCATTATGGTACATGAAAGTTCCCAGCCGGGGGTTGAATCCAAGCCATAGCTGTGACCTGTCCATAGCTGCAGCAATGCTGGATTCTTTAACCCAATGTGCTGGGTCAGGGATCCAACCTGCTTCTCCACAGCAACCTAAGCCCCTGTAGTCAGATACTTAACTTACTGTGCCACAGCGGGAACTTTTGCACGTATGGTCTTGAACTGCCTTATCCACCCAACCATCGGCTTTGGAGTACTTTCTGCAACTGCACACAAGTCCCCCCTTTTCCTGCATGGCTATAGCCCAGTGTGGGATGTACCATGATGCTTAGCTGGTCTCCTCAACACTTAGGTTTTTCACAGCTTTATGCTATGGCCAAAAAGCTAAAAGGAACATTCTTATAAGAGGACAGACACATTTTAGATTTTTAAAATGACCTAACGAGTTCCACAATAGTTCAGTAAATGTGTGGAGAGAGAGAGAAACTAAATAAGGGATAAATCTGCATGAAGGGTATTGGAAGTTCTTGGTACTATACTTGAAATGCTATCAAATAAAAAATCACCCCAGACACTACCTAATTGTTCACCTGATAAGTTGTGCCTACTTGCACTCCCATCCAGACACTCTTCACTTTGTTTTCTCAGGCTCCTACATTTTCTGGGCTCACCTGGGCTTTCTCATTTGCAGGTGCAAAAGGAAATGCAGGTGATCGTGGAGGACAGAAATGACAATGCACCTGTTTTCCAGAACACAGACTTCTCCACCAGCATCAACGAGGTAACATGTGCCTTAACAGGGTGTGTGTGTGGGATGCAGGCATCCCCAAAATCTACTCAGAGTGGGAAGGACCAGAGACAGCCAGCAAGGCATCTAGGATTGGGAAGAGCACCTCCTAGAAAGAGTAGCTGTAGGAACCAAATTCAGGGGCTTTGCCTGTAACTCCATGTACAATAGTTACAGCAACATTTTGCAGTCCATTAGACTGGATTATGGTAGTGGGGGTCGGGGGGAGGAATTGAGTTTCTTATATATCTGAAAAATTTAGCAGTATATCTGTCTTCAGGCCTGGTTGCATCCAGGTACTCAAGCTGTGTCATCAAGAAGAGATTTCTCTCCACCCCTCAGCTGTACTTCTCTTGTTGCCTCCATGCTGAGGTGGGGGGGAACACTTCTCCCTTATGGTGATAAAAGTGTCCCCCAGCAGCTTTGGGCTCACATCCTACCAGCTTTGCAATTTCTTTCTTTTCTTCTTATTTATAATTTTTCTTTATTTTTTGCTTTTCAGGGCTGCACCCATGGCATATGGAAGTTCCCAGGATAGGGGTCAAATCAGAGCTGTAGCTATCGGCCTACACCACAGCCACAGCAATGCCGGGTCCTTAACCCACTGAGCGGGCCTAGGGATCAAACCCACGTCCTCATGGATACTAGTCGGGTTTGTTACCACGGAGCCACAGTGGGAACTTCCCAGCTTTGCAATTTCAACACAGACTGTCTCTTTTTCAATGGTCCCAACCAAACCCCCAGGGCTGACTCTCATTGGCCCATTTTGGGTCAGGTGCCCATCAGTTGAGGGGTATGGAATGCTCAGGTTGCCTAGGTCTGCATCATGGGTCTTGCTCTCTAGCAAGGAGGGCAGCTCCACTTGAACTGCATGGGCAGGAAGGAGGTTCCCCAATGGTCACAGCACCACTCCTGAATCTTCATTACCGCGTGGCTTTAAAGACCTGAGAGGTGCCCCACTTTCCCCTCTCCCTATCCTGTCACTAGACCAGACAGAAGGTGGATCAGTCCAGATTGCCGTTGCACAGTCTCTGATAGAGCACCTACTTTTTGTCAGGCACTGTCCTTGGTGCTGAGGTTATCCGGTGAAGACAGACTTGCTCTCCACCCTCAGTAGCTCACATCGTAGTGAAGAGCACAGACACTAATGGACAAAACAGTAAACAAACAGGATTATTTCAGATAGTATTAAGTTCTAGGAGGAGCATAAAAGAGGGCAACGAGGGACAAAGTGACTGAGGAAGCCTCTGCTTTAGGTTGAGTCAGTCAGGAAAGGCTTCTTTGGGTAGGTGACATTTGAGCAGACCTAAATGTTGAGGAGCCTGCATAGGCTGCTCCAGGAAAAGGATATTCCAGGCAAGGAACAGCAGCTGCAAAGCCTCTGAGATGAGAATCAGCCTGAAGCATCCTGGGCACAGCCAGGAAGCTGGTATGGATGGAGAATGGAGGGTGAGGTCAGAGAGGTGGGCAGTGGTCTGACCCTGCAGGGGCCATGGAGGCATTCTGGACCGTATTCCGGGTAGAATGGGGGGAACCACTAGCAGGTTTTGAGCACAAGAGTGATGTGGTCTGGGTCAGGATTTTCAAAGATCTCTTTGGCCGCCTTGTGGAATCAGTGAGGGTGTGGACAGGTCTGGGGGCAAAGGCCTCGCAAAAGAATGTTCCAGCTTGGCAGGATGCTGTCTGGAACCTACTGCTGGAGGCTAGTGAGAACTCACAGGGATGCTTATGCAGGGAGGAGTCACAACCTGGATTCTGGAATGATGACGGCTCATGCTGGTCCTGAGGGGCTCTGCCAATCAGAAGCCAGCTTTGGTGGTGTGAGGCTGTCTGGAGAGAGGAGAGGAGGGGACCCTGCTCCCTGCCTCCATCCAGATGCCTCTAGAAGCCTATCCCAGGTGGGAAGGAAAGGGAAACATCTGTGGAGCACTGGGTTTCAGGTTCTAGAAGGTCTAGCTGGGGACACGGAAACTCCGGGAGGGGGCGTGATGTGCTCGGGCATGGAGGAGATGGATTGGAGCTCATAGGTGACAAGACCCTTGTTGCAGACCCTGCCGGTTGGCTCCGTGGTGTTTTCTGTGCTGGCTGTGGACAAAGACACGGGGTCTGCTGGTGCTGTGGTGTACTCCATAGAGAGGGTAAGCCTATGCAGGTCCACGTGGGAGTGTGGGCCCCACCTCTCCTCATAACCACCAGGGGGCAGCATCTCCCATACAACCTGAGGGGATCTTAAGGAGGATGGCTTCCTTGGGCTCCCTCTGGACCTCACTTGACCCAGCCACCTCAGGAGGGTGCCTGCTGGGAACTGAACCCTTCTTCCCACCCTCTTGCCTGGGGCACTGTCGAAGTCCCTGCCAGGTACGTGTCACATCACCTGATGGCTGAGGCACTCTCAGCTTCAGAGAAGAAAAAATCAAGGCTCCAAGAGGTCCAGGGTCTTATCCAAGTTCACACAGACAACTGGGGTTGTGTGGGAGACCCAGTTCCCATGAAGGCACATTTGCTAGCCCCAGCCCCTGACATTGAGACCCTACTATGTGCCAGGCACTTACCTTAGCTCCCTTGACCCTCCTTTCATCCCATTGAGGCAATAGCTGAACCCATTTTCCAGAAATGGAAACCGAGGCTCAGAGAGGTTCAGTGACCTGGTGAGATCAAGAGCAGAGCTGGAATTCGATCCCAGGTCTCTCAGAGCAGGTCTAGGGGGCAGGGCCATCCTGGGGAAGCCTGGCCAGACTGTGCTCTGCCTCAGGTCATCCCTAGCTCAGATGGGAGTGAGTACCTCTTCAGCATCCTGCCCAACGGCTCCATCATCCTCAATGGCAGCCTCAGCTACAACAACAAGAGTGCATTCTATCAGCTGGAGCTGAAGGCCTGTGTGAGTGGGGGTGCCGGCGGGGGGTGGAGGCACTGGGACCCGAGGCCCAGGCTCACGGAGACACACTTCCCCGCAGGACTCGGGCGGCCTGTACAACAACAGCATTATCGTCCAGTGCTCCTCGCCTGTCTTCGTGTCCATTTCTGTCATTGACCAGCCAGACCTGGACCCCCAGTTTGTCAGGGAGTTTTACTCAGCCTCTGTGGCTGAGGATGCACCCCAGGTGTGCTGGGGATCTGGAGGGGTCTGGGTGGAGATGGGATGTGGGGAAAGGACGTGGCCACTGACCACACGTTCTGGCAGGGAACCTCGGTGCTGAAGGTGGAGGCCATGGATAGTGACAGAGGCATCAATGACCTTGTGATCTACAGCATCTCCAGTGAGAGCGGGGTGTCCCAAGGCTGGGGCTGGGGCAAGGGAAGGGATGGGGGGGCTCTGTCAGAGCCACTGAAAACAACTGCTCCTGCTGCCTCTTGCTAGACTCCACAAGGCCCGACTGGTTTAAGATCACATCAGACGGGGTGATCGAGGTCAGCAGTACCCTGGACAGAGAGCAGCTGCTAGAGGAAGATGAGGAGGTTCAGGTGCAGGTCACGGTGAGTGAGGAGGGCCCACTGTCCCCTTTGCACCTCTATTCTCTAAACTCTGATCTTTGATCTCAGCTCTCTCTGAAAGCTGGTTCTCTGACCTCTGCACACTCTCCCCCCGGCCCTGCTCTGCTTCCAGGCCACCGAGAAGAACCTCAATATCTATGGGCAGGAGGCCAAGGTGAGCATATGGGTCACACTGAGAGTGACAGACGTCAATGACCACAAACCTGAGTTTTACAACTGCAGCCTCTCGACCTGCACCTTCACCCCCCAAGAGGCTCAAGTCAACTTCACTGGCTACGTGGACGAACACTCCTCCACCCGCATCCCCATTGATGACCTCACCATGGTGGTCTACGACCCAGACAAGGCAGGGGCTCCCTGATAAGGAGTGGCATGGGTGGGATGGATGGTGGGCCATTGCCGGGGAGGGGGGTGACCAGCAGAATGAGGTACCACAGTGCATGGCGGGCGGGGGGGTGGAGGGAAGAGATGAACTGTTGGCAGGGGGCGGGGGAGTGTGATGACAGTGCGGCCGACCATGAGTGGTGGTGAAAATTGGAGTTGTTAGGTGACATATGGAAATGGTGGATGATGCTGAGCTGGTAGCTAGTTTTGTGTTCAGAGTGAAGCTAGGTGGTGGGGAACAGAAAGGCAGTGTTGAGTGGAGATTGGTCCTGGATGCTGGGTAATGGTGAATGGAATGTAATTTTTGGTGGTGTTGAGTAGAGTGAGGTGGCGGGGGGATGGTGAAGTTGAGGGGTGTTGAGGTAGTACTGGATACTGAGGGATATGGGCAGTGTTGGGTACAGAGTAGTGTGAGTGAGTCTTAAGGTGGAGGTACTCTTTTTTTTTTTTTTTTTTTTTTTTGTCTTTTTGTTGTTGTTGTTGCTATTTCTTGGGCCGCTCCCGCGGCATATGGAGGTTCCCAGGCTAGGGGTTGAATCGGAGCTGTAGCCACCGGCCTACGCCAGAGCCACAGCAACGAGGGATCCGAGCTGCGTCTGCAACCTACACCACAGCTCACGGCAACGCCGGGTTGTTAACCCACTGAGCAAGGGCAGGGACCGAACCCGCAACCGCATGGTTCCTAGTCGGATTCGTTAACCACTGCGCCACGACGGGAACTCCCTTTTTTTTTTTTTTTTTTTTTTTTTTTGTCTTTTTAGGGCTGCGCCTGTGGCACATGGAGGTTCCCAGGCTAGGGGTCAAATCAGAGCTGTAGCCACAGGCCTACGCCACAGCCACAGCAATGCCAGATCCGAGCCGTGTCTGCGACTTATACCACAGCTCATGGCAACACCGGATCCCTAACCACTGAGCGAGGTCAGAGATTGAGCTCACATCCTCGTGGATACTAGTCAGGTTGATTATCACTGAGCCATGACGGGAACTCCAAGATGGAGGTATTCTTAAGAGGAGGTTGACCTTGAGTGATTTGGGTAGTAGTGAATGCTGATTAGCTATGGTTGGTGTTTGGTAGTATTGTTTGATAATGAGTTGGTACAAAGTGTTGCATGGAGGATGATGTTGGGTGGTGATAAGTGGGTGGGTGTGTTGAGTTGGTGGTTGGCGTTTCATGGAGGATGGGTGTGGAGTGGAGCGGGTATGGGTGGTGGGCTGATGTTGGGCATTGGTGGTGTTTGGCGTTGGCGTGGGTGGTGGAGGGTGGTGAGTGATGACTGGTAAGGAAGACTCAAAGGGAGCGAGGGAGGTGTGTCCAGGCTCAGTCTCTGCAGTCCAGGGGAAGTCTTCTGATGACCCTACATTTACAGGAACTGGTGACCAGCCCACCGTCCCGGGGCCCTCTTGCCTCAGTTTTTTGAGAGGCCCCTCTCATGGGACTTCAGCGAGCAAGAGCCTATGGCTAGGGATTGGGAGAAAGAGGCGGGGGGTGGGGTACCTTGCGGGAGTGGAGTCCCTGATATACAGCTCACCTCAACAGGGTAGCAATGGCACCTTCTGGCTGTCCCTGGAGGGCCCCGATGCCGAAGCCTTCAGCGTCTCCCCGGAGCGGGCGGCGGGCTCAGTGGAAGTGCAGGTGCTGGTGAAAACACCATCGCAGGTGGACTACGAGCAGCAGATGGTGATGTGGGTGCAGGTGAGGGGTGCTCTGGGGCACCAGGGAGGGAGCAGGCCATGGGGTGCCCCAGTCCCAATGCCACTGCCTCTCTCCACTGTCATCCTTAGGTGGTGGCCACGGACTCGGTCAGCAAGAACTCCTCCATCGCCATGGTGACCATCTACCTTAGAGATATTAATGACCACAGGCCCACATTCCCCCAGAGCCTGTACAACCTCAATGTCTCCGAGCACAGTGAAGCTGGCTATGTGGTCACCGACAGCATCCACGTGAGTGATGGGGGCCGGGACCAGGGCCGGGCCCAGCTGGGAGGGACACAGAGATGGGCAGGCCTGGGACCATGGCCCTGCTGGGGTCTCTGTTATACTCTGATGTCATCGAGTCTCAGCCAGTGTGTACGCGCACGTGACTGTGCATGGGTATGTTGTCCGTGTGCGAAATCTGAGTGTGTTGGGGCTTCTCCCTTTGTGTCAGAAAGCAGGGCAGCCCTATCCTCATCAGTTGCACCATTGACCAGGAGTGCATGGCTTCTGAACAGCGTCCTTTTATTTCTCTCTCTGCCTCACAGGCCTTTGATCCGGACACGGGGGAGGGGGGCCGCATCACCTACAGCCTGCTTCCAGGGAATGGGTAAGGTCTTGGGGGGCTGGGGGGCAGGGGAGCATGTGGGCGAGCGGCCCAGCCTGCCTGTCTGCCTCACAGTGGGGCTGGAGTAGCCAGATAAAATATAGGGTACCCAGTGACCTTTTGATTTTAGATAAACAAGGAATCAGGGTTTTGTTTGTTTGTTTGTTTGTCTTTTTGCCATTTCTTGGGCTGCTCCTGCGGCATATGGAGGTTCCCAGGCCAGGGGTCAAATCAGAGCTGTAGCCGCCGGCCTACGCCAGAGCCACAGCAACTCAGGATCCGAGCCTTGTCTGCGACCTACACCACAATTCACGGCAACGCCAGATCCTTAACCCACTGAGCAAGGGCAGGGATCGAACCCGCAACCTCATGGTTCCTAGTCGGATTCGTTAACCACTGTGCCACGACAGAAACTCCAGAATGTTTTTTTAATACAAGTAGGTTGCAGACACTCCATGAGATGTGCTAAAATATTTCCCATTGTTTCTCTGAAATTCACATTCAAGTGGGCATTTTGTGTCTTAATTCGCTCCATCTGGCCACCGTGCACAGGGATGACGTCTTTGCAGTGGATCCAGACTCAGGGACCGTGACGGTGAGGAACGGTACGCTGCTGGACCGGGAGAAGCAGGCTGTGTACTACCTCACCCTGCAGGCCACAGACGGTGGGAACCAGTCGTCCTCCACCACGCTGCACATCATTCTGCTGGACATCAATGACAATAAGCCTGTGGTCACCGGCTCCTACAATATCTTTGTCCAGGAGGAGGGGGGCAATGTCTCTGTGGCCATCCAGGTTCGTACCAGCCCGGAGCTGGTGGGTGGGATGGGGCAGGGCACCAAGTTTGGCTCTGTCGTCGAGGTGGCCCAGCTGTGTGGCCCTAAGAAAATCACTCCATATCTCTGGGTCATTTCTTCTTTGGAAAATGAAGACCATCATAGTGTTTATTTCCAAAGTCATAATGGATATAAAGTGCTTGGCACAGAGCAAGCCCTCAAAAACATGCTGCTCTTTTAAATCCAGGCCCCTGCCTCGTTTCAAAAAAAAATTTGAAGTGGCTTATATTTAAAAGTATGATAAAAAATATGAAAATAAAAGGGGTTCCTGCTGTGGCACAGTGGGTTAATGATCTGGCTTGTCTCTGTGGCATTGCTGGTTCGATTGCATTGGCCTGGAACAATGGGTTAAGAATCCGACATTGTGGTAGCTATGCCATAGTTTGCAGATGTGGCTTGGATTTGATCCCTGGCCCCAGGACCTTCCATATGCTGCCAATGTGGCCAAAAAAAATGGAAAAAAATATGAAAGGAGTCAGGAAAAAGAGAAAATAAGAATGGCAATTTTTGGGGCCATGCCTGTGGCATGCAGAACTTCCCAGGCCAAGGATTGAACCCAGGCCACAGCAGCAACCTGAGCCACAAGCTGGATCCTTAACCTGCTTCACCACCAGGGAACTCCAAGGATGGCATTTTTAAAAGCGTACGAGGTACGTTTAACATGGAGCCACACAATTTCGAGGAGTGGTTGAAAATTCAGTACTGAATATCCCAATGGCCAAAGCAAAAAGGGAAATGAAATCAGTGGCCAGGTCACAGACTCTGTAAGATTAAAACCCCACTACTGGCTCCAGAGGAACACTGGAGAGAAGCTTCTCCCATAGTCCTGAGGCTTTCAGAATCTTCTCCGCTGAGTCCTCTGTAAGGGAGTCTTACAGGGAAGCAGGAAACCGGGTCCTCAGGATGACAATCACATAGCCATAGAGCCCTACCCTCCTTCTGGGGCTGGACCAACTTGTGAAGCAGATGCTCTGATGCTCCCCATTTCACAGAAGAAGGCTGAGGCTCCAAGAGGTGAAGTGACTTCTTTGGTTGTACAGCCAGTCAATGGCAGTGCTGGGGCTGGTGCTCCAACCTCTCTGCCCTGAAACTTGGGCCATTTTCCATGCTCCTCGATGTTTCTTACCCTAATCTCTGAGATCCTTGGGGCAGGAGCATTTCAGATCTGCTGCAAGAACCATGATGCCCAGCATGAGCCCTGAGAAGGGCTGGGGGGAATTAACCGGCCTGAGTTCAGAGCACCGAGGGAAGAACAGACAGGGTCAGAGTTTTGGAGAAACCATCTCTGGCTGCTTCCAAAAAAGACATTTCAGGAGTTCCTGTCACACTCAGTGGTTAACAAACCCAACTAGTATCCATGAGGATGTGGGTTCGATCCCTGGCCTCGCTCAGCAGGTTAAGGACCTGGCATTGCTGCAAGCTGAGGTGTAGGTCACAGATGCAGCTCAGGTCCGGTGTTGCTGTGGCTGTGGCATAGGCTGACAACTGCAGCTCCAATTTGACCTCCATATGCCACAGGTGTGGTCCTAAAAAAAAAAAGCAAAAAAGCAAAAAGGAGTTTCAGCTATTTAAAAAATATAGCACTGAAATAGACATCCGAATCTTATTGGACTTTACACTTGCTTTTGTCTGTTTGTTTCACATTTTGACTGTCTATATTATATTCCCCACTGCCCCCACCCCCACTACCATACCATATCAGCTCCATAAGGGAACTGTCTTGATCACAGCTCTAGTCCCAGTACTTGTAATGGAGCCAGGCATATGGTAGGTATGTCGTAAACATTTGTGGGATGAATGAAGGACCTCCATGCTCAAGACCTCAGAAAGTCTTGCAAGCTGGTGGTCCAGCCCTCTTCGATGGGAGACTGAGGCTGGGAGATTGGGTGACATCCCTCTGGCTTTAGGCCCTGTTACTGCCCTGGTGGGCCATTGCTGGAGGGAGAGGCCAGACTGCAGGGGAGGGGCTGGGGAGCACCTGATGGCTGATGTCCCCCACTTACCTACACAGGCTCACGACGATGACCAGCCAGACACCAACAACAGCCTTCTGCACTTCAGCCTGCTGCCCAGCTCCTACAGCCACAACTTCTCAGTGGACCCCGACAAAGGGATCCTTACAAACCTGGGGCCCTTGGACCGAGAGGCCATTGACCCCACCCTGGGTGGCCGCATCGTGCTGACTGTGCGGGTGTCTGACTGTGGTGTGCCTGCCCTCTGGACTGACGTCAATGTCACCATCACTGTGGAGGTAAGGCTCAGCTCAGCAGGAGGGTCCAGGATGTTGAGGTCCTATGTTGCGGGGGAGGGGGTGGGGGAGGGGTGGAGAGACTCCCGAGCAGTGGCCAACTCCTGCCTCCTCCCAACTTGAGTTGCATTCATACTCTTTGCAGTCTGGTCAGTCAAAGAGTTCTGGAGCTAGGCTGATGGGTTAGAATTCCAGCTCACTGGGTCGTGTGGCCTTAGACAATCCCTCAACCTCCCTGTGTCATCAAGTTCCTCATCTGTAAAATGGGGATGAAAGTAACAAAGTGGGGGTTCCCATTGTGGCTCAGTGGTAACGAACCTGACTAGTATCCATGAGGAGGTGGGTTCGATCCCTGGCCTCGCTCAGTGGGTTAAGGATCTGGCATTGCCATGAACTGCAGTGTAGGTTGCAGATGTGGCTCAGATCCTGTGTTGTGGCTGTGCTGTAGCCCGGCAGCTACAGCTCTGATTAACCCCTAGCCTGGGAATATGCTGTGGGTGTGGCCCTAAAAAGGAGTAGAGGGCTCTATTTTCAAAGATGTCTATCCTACCCCAATTTAGAAAAAGCTGAAAGCAAAAGTAGATGCCTGTGGGCCACCTTGGGGAAGGGCCGGGAAAACCAAGGGCGCCCAGCACACACCAGCACCAGGGGAGGAAGCGCAGGAGGAGTCAGCCTGATGCTATGACAACTGGGCAGAGCAGCTGGGGCTGGAGGGGGAAGGAAGGGACAGTACACAGCAGATGTCTGAGGGCAGGACCAGGTCTAAACCCTGGCTGGTGCCCCAAACCTGCCCCACCTGAGTGTTAGGTCTGCTGAGGTCGGAACGCACAAGGCCGAGTCAGAAAAGCAAGAGAGATTTATTAAGGCATCTGAAATGATGGGCTGAGCTCAGGGTGGCATCAGTAGTGATTATGAATAGGCATTCTGCTTATGTATTTTTTATTTTCATTGTTTTTAAGGACTGCACCCGAGCCATATGGAAGTTCCTAGGCTAGAGGATGAATTGAAGCCACAGCCGCTGGCCTACACCACAGCCACAGCAACACGGGATCTGAGCTGTGTCTGCAACCTACACCACAGCTCACAAGAATGCTTTATATCTTTTATCCATTTTTTTTTTTTTTTTTAGGGCTATGCCCGCGGCATATGGAGGTTCCCAGGGAGGCATTCTGCTTATAAAGGGCTGGTGGTGGGAGCAATGTGGTGGGAACAATGTGTGTGGGGGAGAGGTGTGGCAAAGGAGTATGTGGCTCCTCTCCATGTCTCATGTCCCCGTAAGTGTTGCAACCACCCTAAAGGCAGGGATCGACATGAGCAGGCAGGGTCGTCAGTCCTCAGTCAGCGACTCTCCATATGTCCTTGTCTGTGTTGCTCAACCCAAACAGATATCTGCCATTCCCCTAGGAACTTATCATGGAGCATGGAGCGAGTGTCGTGGGGGTCAACTGAGGGTAGAGGGAACAGGAAAAGGGAAGGGACCAGGGAAAGCTTGGGCCTTTGTGGGGTCGTAATGGTGTTGATGCCAGTACAATAAATCTGACAGGAGTTTCTGTTGTGGCTCAGCGGTAACGAACCTGACTAGTATCTATGAGGATGTGGGTTTGATCTCTCGCCTCGCTCAGTGGGTTAAGGATCTGGTCTTGCCCTGAGCTGTGGTGTAGGTTGCAGGCACATCTCAGATCCCATGTTGCTGTGGCTGTGGTGTAGGCTGGCAGCTGTGGCTCCGATTTAACCCCTAGCCTGGGGACCTCCATATGCCTCCAGTGCGGCCCTAAAAAGACCAAAAAAAAAAAAAAAGAAAGAAAGAAAAAAAAAAAAGACAAAAGAAAAGAAAAAGAAAAAAATCCGAGGAATGGGCAGTCAAGCCAGGCCAGACAGGGGCATATGTGGGGACATGGAACCGTCGTTCCCTAAAGCAAGGTCTAAGACTGCTCTGGGTAGTGTCAGAGAAACAGAACAGATGAGGGCTTGTCAGGTGGAGCTCCCTGGAAGCGTCCACCTAACTTTGGAGGTCCTGCCACAGGCCTCTGGGCCCCGGCCGTGGGCCTGGGTGAGTTCCATCCTCTCAAAGGCTGTTTCCTCCTCTGTGAAGGGAGCAGGGCTGTCTGAGGAGACATGGATGGAAAGTCTGGACTTTGGGCCAGGGGAGGGACTGGCTTCTCTGATTGGCTCTTGGTGAGGCTGAACCTGGGTGCTCCTGAGTTCCCTGGGCTCAGAACTACCTCTGTCTGCAGGACATCAATGACAATTTGCCCATCTTCAGCCACCCCAGCTACTCCTTCTCAGTGAAGGAGAGGGACCCAGGTAAGTCCTCCCTGGGCCAGACTTTATGACCCCTTCCAGGGCAGGCCTGAAGCCCCCAAGGGTCCTTCCATACTCTGCCCCTTGTCTGCAGGCGTGCTGATAGGTGAGGTGGAGGCCTGGGATGCAGACCAGACGGAAGCCAACAACCGCATCAGCTTCAGCCTGTCAGGGACTGGTGCCAATAACTTCATACTCCGAGGCACGGTGCTGGGATCCGGGGGTGCTAAGGGCTTCCTCTCGCTGCCCTCGGACACGAGCCTGGACTACGAGACGCAGCCCTTCTTCAGTCTGACAGTGAGTGCTGAGAACCCCGACCCCCAGGCGGGTGAGGCCACAGCGCAAGTCCTCGTGACCGTGGAGGACGTGAATGACACACCACCCACCCTGGATGCCACTTCGCTCCGGGGCATCCGTGTGGCTGAGAATGGCTCGCAGCACGGCATAGTGGCTGAGGTGGTGGCCCAGGATGTGGACACAATGTCCCAGGTGGAGGTACAGCTTGTGAACGTCATCTGTACCAAGGCCGGCATCGATGTGGGCAGTCTGTGCCACGGCTGGTTCTCTGTGCTGGACAACGGCTCTGTGCTCATCAATCAGAGCGAGGCCATCGACTATGAGACCTGTGACCTGGTCACACTGGTTGTGAGGGCCTGTGACATCACAACGGACCCCCGCTTCCAAGCCTACAGTGACAATGGTGAGGCAGTCTAGCCTGCAGGGCTTGGCAGCCTGCAGTCTAGGGGCTGTGGGAAAGAAATGGAACCTGCAAGGTCTGGGTTCAAATTCTGGCTCCAGCCCTTATCAGCTGTGCCACTGGGAAAGTCATGACACCTCCCTCAGCTTTAGTTGGCCTAGCTGTCAAGTGGAGTTGGTAGTAAGTAGGCTGTGAAGATTAAATTAGACTAAGCATGTAAAGCATTTAGTGCAGTGCTTGGCACAGAGACAGCACTTAATTAATGCTATTATGCTGTGAAGCCGTGTAAATGAAAGAGTACACTTCAGGGCCAGAGGGGCACTCATATCCCACTTCTGACACCAAGTAGCAATAATAATCATATTAACAGCTAGCACGTGGCATTCCTGTCATGGCCACTGGGCTAAGGACCTGACCTAGTCTCCTTGGGAATACAGGTTCCAATCCTGGCCTTGCTCAGTGGGTTAAGGATCCCGTGTTGCCACAAGCTGCAGCATAGGTTGCAGGTACAGCTCAGATCCAGGGTTGCATGGCTGTGGCCTAGGCTGGCAGCTACAGCTCTGACTTGACCCCTAGCCTGGGCAGGAACTTCCATATGCTGCAGGGGTGGCTGTAAAAAGAAAAAAGGGGGAAAAAAAAAAACCTGCTAGCTTGTATCAAATCCTTACTACAGCCAAGAGCTCTGCCAGGCACCTTGTAGGCATTTCTTCATTTTACTCACAATCCATGTGGTAGGTGATCCCTATCCAATTGTATAGATGACAAAACTGAGACACAGAGTGGGCAGTTCAGTACCTTAGCTTACACAGCTAACAAGTGTCAGAATCATGTTGTAGTCAGGTGGGGCATACCTGGGCTGGGCTCAGTCCCATTCCACTGCTCTTGCTGTGTGCCTTTGGACAAGTTGCTTACCCTCTCTGAGATCTGGGGAGAGTATTCCCTCCCACAAAGGCCGGAGGAGATCGAGTTAGCGTTCTGAGTCATGACAAGGGGAGGGGGCTGAGCATGGGGGATGTGTGAGAGGGAGGCTTTGGGGAGCAAGGCTGAGGACCAGGCTTTCTGGGTCAGGTCTTTGCTTAGAGATTAAGGCCAGCCAACCTTGTCTCCCTAGGAAGCCTCCCCATCACCATTGAGGATGTGAATGACAATGCACCCTACTTTCTGCCCGAGGATAAGACTTTTGGTAAGCAGCAAGCCCCTCTGTCCCCACCCACACTGTACTCTGCCAGGACCACCTTTAGGCAGCCACCATGGATGTTCTTCAGGCCCCAGATGTCCCCTTAGACAGGGAGGAAAGCCTCCAGCCCTGCCTTTCCTTCAGGGTTTCAACAGGAGGGGAGACATGAGTCTTTACCCCAGTTCTGTGCCAACTCACACCTAACTCTGGGTCAGGCCTCCTTCTCCGGCCCTCAGTTTTTCCGTCTGCACAATGGGAGGTGGAGAACCTGCTAACTGATGGCTCAGGGGTAGGTGGAATGGGGGTCGCTGGCGGTGGAGAGGTTGATGGCAGGTCTGGAGAGATGAGCCCTGAGCTGGGCTATGGTTAACATTAACACTTGATCATGTGGGTACTGGCCCTGAGCCCACTGACCTCTTCCTGTCCACACTTGTAGTGATCATCCCAGAACTTGTGATGCCCAACCAGCAGGTGGCTTCCGTCCGGGTAAGTCCTCGGCTCCAGCCTTTGTCCATCACATTAGCCCCAGAAGACACAGGGCCAAGGCCACCAGGCCTTTCAGCCATCCCCCAAGATGTTTTAACACTAGACGGAAAACTTACTGGCTCTGACAAATGAGAAGAAAACCCCAGAATGGAAATGAATACCTGCTTAATTGATATGATTAAACTCCATTAATTGTTAAATGTAGTATTCATAAAAATTTCATGACCATAAAAACCACTTGTAGTGGATTTTTCACTACACCAGAATCCTTGAGTACTACAGAGAAAGCATAGTAACTATAAATTAAATGTGTTCCTCATATTAAATAATTTCCAGAGCAAAATTATAAAAATACTTTCATTTTTTATGGTTCTTGATATGGGTATATTTATTAGCTGCATGGTGGCTATGCCATGCAGAGGGGTAGGAGGCGGGTGAGGCTGCCCCCACAGCCCTGGGGCCCAGGCCTGGCTGGGCCTCTTACTGTGCTGGGAAGCTGCCATGCCTCTCTGGAACTCACTTTCACTCCTGGATAAGAAGCTGGCAGCTCCGGGAAGTAACTTCTTAGCATTAAGAGGTGGGTTCTATGTGGCTGCCACTTTCAGAGCTGTGGAAAGGGCACAGGCGCAGGAGATGGACAGACCTGACCCTCCTCACTCAGAGCTGAGTGTGCCCTTGGGTAGGACAGGGTCCCCCTCAGAGCCCCAGTTTCCTCCAGTAAAAAGGGGGGAGTCATAATTCTCTTCTTTCAAGCCTTAAACAGTTTTCCAGTCTTCAGCCCAGTGAATTCCAATGTCACAAGTCTGGCCATGGCTTTGAACCATTTTCTTAAATTGACCCCTTTTTGAAATGTAAACACTGGCTTTGGTCTCATCCTGAATAGTGACGTCGGTAGACTTGCAGTTCTGTGTGTTGGTTCTATTCGTCTCTGAGACGCACTGGAGTAAACAAAAGTGCTCATGCCCTCTCCCCCAGTCACTTCATGGGCCACTAGAGGAATCGTACTCATGTTAGCAAGTGCTAAGATGAGGCATCTAAGGGAAGGTGCCTGGCACATAGTAGGTGCTCAGGAAATCTGAGTGTCTCTGTGCTGCTGTGTGTGTGTGTATGTGTGTGTATGTGTGTGGCAGTGGGAGGGACGAGCAGGGTAGGATTTCCATGTGAGAGGGACTTTGGACAGTGACCGGTTGAGCTGGGGGGCCAGAGGCAGGGACTTGTCCAAACACTGTTTGTTTAAAGCATTTGGTTGGAGGCCTGGGCCCAGCCTCCCAGGCCAGCCTAGCCTCAGAATACTGGGGGTGGGGAGTGGGGTGCGGAGGAGGGGCGCCTGTCCTTGCCCAGCCCCCAGATGATGTCTACTCTCACTCCCAGGCCAGAGACGATGACTCAGGGAACAATGGGGCCATCCTGTTCTCCATCTTCCAAGTGGACTTCGTCGCTAAAGATGGCACCGTGATCCCTTTCCAGGGCTTCTTCCGGATCTCCACTTCTGTGGAGGACAGCGTGTTCACTGGCAACATTGAGTAACCGTGGGCAGCCCCTGGAGTGGGGTGGGGGGAGCCAAGTGGGGCCTCAAGGCAGTGAGTGCCCCATCCTGGGAGGTGTATAAGTGGGTTCCAAGAGGACTCCAGCTTGGGTTTTAAGACTGAGCTGTGCCCTCTTACCTTCCACAGGCTGGTGACCAGTCTTGATTCCACTCTCCAAGGCACTTACCAAGTGACGGTCAAGGCCCAGGACAGGCCTTCCGAGGGTCCTGCCCTGGAAGCCAAAATCATGCTGAATGTGAGTGTCGGGCTCTGCCTCCAGCTTCCAGTGCCCTCTGCCAGTCCCTGCCTCCTTGTGCTTCATCTTCCCCCATCCCTTCCTCCTATAGCTCTTTACTGTGGACCAGAGTTACCGGGTGAGGCTGCAATTTTCCATTAGCAAGGAGGACGTGGGCGCCAACATGGAGGAGATTAAAGCGTAGGTTATGGGGAGCCAGGGAGGGGCCTGTGGGGAAGGGCAGGATCTGGGAGCCTTACCCCTGACAAGCCAGGATGAAATTTCTCTCAACCCTGTCCCTGACCCACACTTCACCTTGTCCCCATCTTTGACCCTGCACTTCCTTTCTGCATGCCCTTAGAAGCCTATGGCTGGGCAGAGAGAGACCTAAATAGGGCTGCCATGTACAGTTGTAAAGGCTGTGCACTGTGCAAGGGCACTCTGCTTGCTAAACTGTAAACCTAGCCCTAGAGGAAGGGGCTTCCTTGTTTAACTTACACAAAGGTGCTACCTGCTTAGCCAATGGAGCTGTCCAGAGGAGGTGCCCCTCACACAATCCGTAATTCCACTGGCAGAGCCCTGGCTACAGGCCTGGGCTAAAGCCCCCACCCCAGCCCTCCATGACACCTGGCCCCTTTGCAGAGCTCTTGCCCAGGCGACCAGGACTACTGTCTACATTGTGAACATTCAGGACATAGACTCCGCAGCTCGGTGAGCACCCACGGGACTGGTGGTTGGGGTGAGGAAGAGAGAAGCAGCAGCAGAAGGGGCCTGCTAGGTGGTTCTAGGCTGCTGACTCCACCTCTGCCCCGTTCCAGGGCCCGAGGCCGTTCCTACCTCGATGCTTACTTTGTCTTCTCAAATGGCTCGGCCTTGACCCTTGACCAGCTGAGCATGTGAGTGGGGCTGCCCTTGGGGTGGGCAGGAGGGTGAGCAGGAAGCCTGGGGGATGCCAGTGTTCCTCTGCATCCAGGATGATCCGGAATGACCAGGACTCCCTGACGCAGCTGCTGCAGCTGGGGCTGGTGGTGCTGGTGAGTGTCCGCAGGGCGGAGGTAAGGGGGGCGTGGGGAGAAGGGATGGTGACCCCACAGCCTCCCCTCATTGCATTCCTTCTTCTCCAGGGCTCCCAGGAGAGCCAGGAGTCAGAGCTGCCCAACACTCTCCGTAACGTCGTCATAGGATTGGGAGTGGCTTTGGTGCTAGTCATCGTGATCATGACCATGATCCTCGTGTGTGTCCAGAAGAGGTGCTGCTCCCGTCACCCTCCCTGTGTCTCCAATCTCACCTCTTTCACCGCCCAAGATATCTGGGGAGTAGAAGGAGCTGGGGTTTAGGTGTCAAGTATATCTGTATTCAATCCCCAGTGACTCATTGTGACGTCTTGGGCAGGTCATCTCCCCTCCCCAAGCCTCAGTTTCCTCATTTGCAGAATGGGCATGAGACCAGATTCCTCAGAGCACTCAAGGAAGCAATGCGCCTCTCATATCCAGCAAGGTGTCTGGCTCATACTGTGCATTTAATGACTGCTGCTTCTTTTCCCCTTTCCACTACATATGGAGTCAGTAGTCACATCCGGGTGTGATTCTAGGCTTTGCCACTGGCCAACTGTGTGGCCTTCAGCAAACCATTCCCCTTCTCTGGTTCTCCCTTGTACCCTCTGTAAGATGGAGCTAACACTCACCTGCCAGGGTTGGTGGGAAGTCACACTCTCAGGGCCTACACTGGCACACAGTAGGTGTGCAGGGAAGTAGTATGCCCCCTCCTGGTTCCCTGCAGCTACCGCCGGAAGCTTCGGGCTATGAAGGCTGCCAAGGAGGCCCAGAAGACAGCAGTAGGGGTGATGCCCCCAGTCTCTGCCATCCCCGGGACTAACGTGTACAACACAGAGCGGTAAGCAGGGGTTGAAAGGTGGGTAAGAGGCCCCATGGGATGGCTGAGGCCCATGGTCACTTGACTGGCCTTCTCTCCAGGGCCAATCCCATGCTGAACCTCCCCACCAAGGACCTGGGCTTTGAGTCCCAATCCTCCTCCAGTGACTTGGACCACATCAGGTGAGCAGTGCCCCTCACAGCCAGGCTGATTGATGGTGGTAGTGGTGGTGGTGATGATAGTGGTAGTGGAGGTAGTGATGGTGATGGTAATAGTGACAGTGGTGATGGTAGTGGTGGTGATGGGGTGATGGTGGTGGTGATGGGGTGATGATGGTGATGGTGGTGATGGCAGTGGTGGTGGTGGTAGTGGTGGCAATGGTGGTGGTGATAGTGATGGTAGTGGTGGTGGTGATGATGGTGGTGGTGATGGGGTGGTGGTGGTGATGGTGGCGATGGCAGTGGTGATGGTGGTAGTGATGGGGTGATGTGGATGGTGGTGGTAGCAGTGGTGGTGGTGGTGGTGATGGTGATGGTGGTGATGATGGCAGTGGTGGTTTTTGGCCAGAGACAACTGTCTGAGCTCCATTATCTCCCCTACAGCCTCAACTCCCTGGATGACAACTCTGTGGATCTGGCAAATAGCAAGCAGGAAATCAAGGCAAGATGGGGCTTCTGACTTGGGACCCTTCTCTGAAGGGGGGTGGGATTCAATACAGAGCTGACGCCACCTGCTGCTGATATGGGCATGTCTCCGCACCAGGCCCTGGGAAGCCCTATGGCTTTGGCATGGGACCCACCCTTGCTCCCCTACTCATTCACTGTGACCCTGGGTGGGAGCCTTCTTCCCTCTGGCTCTGAGCTTTCTCATCTTTAAGTGGGGATCAGAACACCAACCTGGCAGGGCTGTTGTGAGGATGATATAAGAGTGGGTATAAAAACCATCTGGCACAAAGCAAATGCTCAGGAACCTGGCTCCCTCCCTTTATATCCTTTATATAAAAGCTGGTGGGGAGGGGGCAGGAGATCCGGAGGCGAATGTAATCTAGCCAAGGAGTGAAGGTAGGCTCAAATGAACAACAGCACTGTCATTTGTTCAGTGGGTTAGTTGGTTTGGTTAGATCACGCAACCTGGGCTGCTGACTGGAATCACGGAGCGGGGGAGCTCTTTGGACATGAAGAGGCCAGGTCCCAGCCCAGAGATTCTGATCAGATGGTCAGGCTGGGGTTGGGTAGGAATGTGTGGCTAAAGCTCCCGGGGTTCTAATGGGCAGGCAGGAGTGAGAACCCTGAGAGCAGGAGAGTGGATGAGAGGGCCAGGTGGGGATAGGGGCTCCAGAACCAGAAGGACATACCCTCTCCTTCCCACTTTGAAAAGCACTGGAGTAGAAGCTCTAAGGCCCACTGAGCCTTGATAGTCTGTGGTTCTCTCTCTCTCTCTCTCTCTCTCTCTCTCTCTCTCTGTGTGTGTGTGTGTGTGTGTTGGGGTGGGAGTATCCACCCACCATCCACCTTCTTCCCCAGCTCTGAGTCCTGCCTTCAGCCAGGCCCTGCCCTCTGGGGTGGGGATGAGGGTCCCCAACCTTCCCTCATGCTTCTGGACTTCTTTTTCCTTGATGATCCCTTACTTGGAAAGATTTGGTCAACCAAAGCCTCTGTGGGCTTTAAAATATCAGAATGCCACCCAGGACCTGGCTGTAACATCAAGGCCTCCAAAATGTGAGTCATGGATAGTGGTCCAGGCTGTCAGGCAGTGCTGGAGGCCTCTGGATGGACGGCTTATCTCTGGTTGAAGATGGTTTGCGGCAAAAACTCCTATGAGCCTGTCTGGGGGGAACTGAGGCAGAAGGGAACAGTCTTGTGGTCCAGAGCTTGGACGGGGCAGGTGGCTTCTGGCCGAGGCCAAAGTTGACCCCCAGCAGGGAGTGGAGTCGGGAACCCCAGCACTGGGTCTGGACCTGTGGGCTGGGGAGAGTCAGGGAGCTCTGAGAGAAGAGTCTGGAGGGGGAGTGGGGCGCCAGGCCACCAGGAGTCTTCAAAGCCAGGAAAGAGCCAAGAATGTCCTGCAACAGAGGGGGGTGTTCTGTTTCTGAGAAGCTGCCTAAGGCTCCACCCCATCTCCTGCAGCAGTAGGTGTGCCTCGGGGCCTCTGGGTGGGGAACACAGGTAGGGCCTTTTCCCACAGATCCCTTTGTGCCCTGACTCACCTAAGACTTATGTAAGTGTCTGTTCAAAATCTGAGAGACCTTGGACTTTCTGTAGTGGTGCAGAGGAAACAAATCTGACTAGTAACCATGAAGTTGCAAGTTCGATCTCTGGCCTCGCTTAGTGGGTTAAGGATCTGACGTTGCCATGAGCTGTGGTGTAGGTCACAGACACAGCTCAGATCCTGCATTGCTGCAGCTGTGGTGTAGGCCGGCAGCTGTAACTCCGATTGGACCCCTAGCCTGGGAACCTCCATATGCCATGGGTGCAGCCTTAAAAAAAAAAAAAAATTCTGAGAAACCTGAGGGCTCATCCAATCCAAACTTTTCAAGCAAGTGAGGCCAGGGAGGGGTGCTGAATTGCTCAAGGTCAAAAAGCTTGCAAGGCCAGGGCAGCCCAGAACCCAGGTCTCCTGTCTCCAGGGTGAGGCCGCATTTCCTGGGCCACACTGCGCTTCTGCTGGGGGTCTGTGTCATAGGCTCTGGGGAGCACAGGCAGAATGCTTAGTCCATCCTGGGGCCTCTCAGATGTTCCACTGTTTACCAGGGACTGGAACAGCCCCAGTCTGGAAAAAGCCCTTAGAGTGCCCTGGGGAGATGGTGGGGGCAGGGCTCTGCCCCCGTGGGTGTCTCTGTGGTGGAATAGTTAAGCCTGGGGGCCTGGCTGGTCCACAGGAGGGATTCTTGTGAGAGGGTGTGTGAGTGTGTGACATGTGACATGGGGAGAGGGAAGAGAAAGGCAGGAGACAAGTGACTGCCATGATGACCTACAGGCGGGACCCTGGGTGTGATGCATCCCACTGGGGTGGCAGAAGGACATTTCAAATTCAACCAGGGACAGCGTAGAACCAGCAAGATCAGCAGACCAAATGCTGCTCTACCCCTTCCTGGCCAGAGAACCCCCAAACCTCAGTTTCCACCTCTGTAAAGTGGGCAACATGAGCCCCTGCCTTAGGGGGTCCCGTGGGTTCTTAAGGTAATGGATGGACTGTGACCGGCATAGTGCCTGTCATGGGTACAGGTGGCAGGCATTGTGCTGGACTGGTTCCTTGGCACATGACACAGGGCCTGGCATTTTTCAGGCAGAATTCCAAGATGCCACCATGTGTGGGTGAGACAAAGGCCAGAGTAGGCCCTCCAGGCCCACCTCTTCACCTGAGCCCATCTGCACTGAGTAGCCATGGCCATCTCTGGGACAGAGCCAGGAAACTGAGGCCCCAGCCAAGGAGCCATCTGGTTGGGAAGACCCATCTCACTCTCCCTAAGGACTGGGAGGTCACCTCATCTTGGCCCTGGCCTTACACCTTCCCTCCCTCTTCCCACAGAAGGAAGCTCTGTGCAGTCTGAAGGAGCAGGATCCTGAGCCTCTGAGCAGAGTGCTGTCGGCAAGGAAGGTGGGCCCGCGTGAACAGAAGGAGGGGCTGGCCTTTGACAACAAGGGCCTGAATACCACAGACCTGTGATGGAGATCCTGCCCCAGGACCCTGGTCACTGAGCCCCACACCTGGCTCCCACTCTCCTGGTCGACCTCGGAAGAGGCCCCATCACCCCTAAATTATACCTACCCTTTCCTGATTGTAATAAGAGCTGGTGGTGCCCCACCCCTGTCTGCTTATAGCCAATCACAGCTGACAAGTGTTGGGGGAGTGTTTTATTACCAATGTATATTGTGACAGTTTGTAGCCAAAAACCACGGCTGGAGGGGTGGGGACAGGGGTACTGAGTGGTCACAGGGATGTATGGAGCTCATAGCACTGGGAGACAGGGGGCCGGAGAGGATGGTCTTTCAGGGACTACTGTAGTTGTAGAATGAGCCCTCCATTCTAACCCCGGTACCCAAGACCAGCTGTCACTCAAGCTGTCTGTGAACCTCTGACTGTGACCCCCCAGACCTGCCTGAGTCCTATCACCTTTCTGTGACTACTCTAGTCCTTTTAGCCCCCAGGGCACTCCTGCAGCTGCCTTTGGCCTGTCTGGGAATTGTGAACCAGTGTCCAGGGAGGGTGGAGAGAGGGCTGAGGGTTGGGCCAGGGGGAAGGGGAGCCGAACTGGGGACAACTACCAGCATGCAAGAGATGCCCAGGCCATGGGGCCAGCCCACCGCGTGGACACGCACTCGCACACACCCGGGACCTTGCACACACCCGGGACCTTGCACATCCGGGGTCTCACACGTCAATCCTTGCACACTTGGGGCTTTTGTACACAGTCTCTCCCGTTCTGGGGACCTGGCTGCTGCTGGAGAACCCAGCGCACCAGCTGGACATCTCAGGAGCCTGCCCCCAGCTCTAAGGGCTGGGAGCATGGCTGCCGAGCAGGTCCCTGGAGGCTGTCCAGTGTGACCGGGAGAGGGTGGGGCTGAGGGCTGTTAGGGGACAGTGGGGTGTCAGTGCTGGGTTCGTGGACTCATGACGTAGAGGGCATTCGTTTCTGTGTTTAAGAGGGGAGGGGGCTGGAAAGACGGGATGATGAGAAGACCCTAGAGGCTGCCCGCCCCCTCGCAGCTCTGTCGTGTATCGAGGGGATCCCTTCTAGGGGCCTGCGGTCAAGAAGGGAGCCTGAGAAGGTTGGAAACCCGGGCGTACAAAAACGGAGCTGATCACTCGGCCGTGGGTCCGGCCCGCGAGCAGCACCGCGGCCGGCGCACACTCTGCAGCAGTGCGCGGAAAAGGCCCGGCGGGCGTTTGGCGGCGCCCTCGGGGGGCGCGGCGCGCACGGAGCCCGCACGGCCGGTGCCCAAGCCTGGGCGGGCGGCGGGCGGCGGAGCGGGCGCCCCCTGGCGGCCGTGCTCCTCGATCTGTCGCTCCAGATGCTTCTGGATGGCCATGCCCAGCACCTCCACCTCCATGGCGGCGCCGTACACCTCCCACGTCATGCCTTTTTCATCCCAGCTCACGTCGCGCACCGGCTCCGCCGCCTCCGGGGGCGCCACGGCGGCCGCCAGCGCGGAGCCTGGCCGCACCCGCACTTCGGGGAAAGCGGGCGGAGCGGCGGCCTGGGGCGTCATGGGCCCGGTGGCCACGGAGCGCGTCTCGGCTGCGCCCAGCGACACCTGCAGGCCCGCGTCCCGGCGCGAGGGCGGCCCGGGCGCGGGGCTGGGTGCGCGCTGCTTCGCCTGGAAGCTGAAGGCCGGGCCGCCCGCGCCGTCCTGCGGAGACATGGGGCTCACGGCCACCGACACGCAGGCCTGCGCGCCCGCCTGCGTGCCCGCGTCCTCGCGCGGCGGCGGGGCGCTCGCCTCCCACGACGGCGCTTTGGTGAAGTTGTCGCGAGTCCGCGGCCCTGGCGGCTGCCCTACAGCCTCCAGGCCCGGGCTGCTCTCCGCCCTAGCGGCCGCCGGGTCCTTCTGGCTGAGGCTGGAGGTCTGGGAACTGGGAGGTGGCGCTGGATCCCTACGGCCTCCAAGACCTGCGGCAGAAGGAGCTGAGCCGCAGGGTTTGTCATCTGCCTGCCTGGAAGAGGAGACCTCCTCCTTCTGCAGAGTCAGGTGGGCCTCCTTCTCCGAGGATGCAGGCTCTGCTTTCCTTGGCGGCACAGAGTCAGTCTTCCCCAGGGCTGCAGGCTCCCCAGAAGCGGGAGGGTCTGCTTTTCCTGAGGATCCCGGATCCCCCTTCTCCAAGGTCAGCGGTTTCTCCTTCTGCAAAGATTTAGCCTCTTCTTTTCCTGATGATGCAGTGCCTTCCTGCCCAGGGGGCTTTGTTTCTGCTTTGCCCTCAGACTTGGGTTCTGCTTTCCCTGAGGCCCCGGGATCCAGCTTCGTGGAGTTCATAGGATTGTCCTTCTCTAGAGGCAGGGGATTCACCTTTCCCTCTGGGACAGCTTCTGCTTTTCCCAAGGATGCTGGGACTGTTCCCCCTAGGGTAGTGGGGGCCACTTTTCCTGCCGACACGGGGTCCTTGTCTCCAGGGGCAACAGTTTCTGTCTTTCCTTTGCTCACAGGGTCCACTTTGCCCAAGGTGGGGGAATCAGCCTTCCCCGAGGTCACAGGACCCACCTTTCCAGGGGCCACAGGACCTGACTTTTCCAAAGGTAGTAGATCTGCTTTCCCCCCAGTCACTGCCTCAGCTTTTACTGAGGATGGGGGACCCCCTGGACCTGAGGACACAGGGTCCATCTTTCCTGATGATTCAGGATTCACTTTTCCGGAAGATGATGTTTTTATGTTTCCCACAGAACTGGGATCCACCTTTCCGGAGGACACTGGGTCCTCCTTTCCTGAGGATGCAGTTTCTGTCTTTCCCCCAGACGTCGGTTCTGCCTTCCCAGGAGACAGGGTCTCTGGCTTTCCTGAGGGCACAGGATCCACTTTTCCCAAAGACACTGGACTCACCTTGCCTGAAGATACAGGTTCTTTATTTTTCAAAGAGGTGGTATCCATCTTTCCTGAAAACATGGGATCCACCTGTCCAACAGACACAGTTTTTGTCATTCTCATGGACATGGGATCTTGCTTTCCTGAGGAGGCAGGATCCATCTTTCCCAAGACCTGAGGGTCCTCTTTTGTGGAGGACACAGTTTCTGCATTTAACACAGAGACAGGATCTGTCATTCCCAGGGAAGTAGGATCCACCCTTTCTGATGACCCTAGAGCTTTTGTTCCAGGGGATACAGGCTTGATTTTTCCTGATGACCCTGGAGTTGATCCCAAGGACCCAGGATCTGTCTTTCCTGCAGAGGCAGAATCCATGTTTTCCAAGGTCATGGGACCCACCTTTCCTGAGGACTCAGGATCTCTCTTCCCAAAGGATATAAGAGCTGTCTTGCTCACAGATGTGGGACTCACCTCTTCTGAAGACACTGGAAGCTCTTCTCCTGAATTCCCGGGCTCCTCCTCTCTTGGGAATGCAAGCTCCACCTTGCCCAAGGATCCAGGATCCTCCCTCCTTGGGGCCATTGTATCTATCTTGTCGGAGCACTCAGGATCTACCTTCCCCAAGGATCCAGGATCCTCCTTTCTTGGGGTCATAGGATCCATCCTTTCAGAAGCCACAGGAGCCCCCTTCCCTAAGATTGCAGGCTCTGTCTTTCCTGTAAACATGGGATCTGCCTTCCTCAAGGACCCAGCATCTTCCTTTCCTATGGAAATGGCATCAGCCTGCTTTGAAGACTTGGAATCCATCTTCTCTAAGAACAGAGAATTTCTGTTCTCTGAGGATGAAATACCAGTTTTCACTGAGGACACAGGCTCTGGCTTCCCAGAGAGGGTGGTTTCTGGTGTCCCTGAGATCAAGGCTCCATCTGTTCCTAATGTTTCCTTGGCGGCTGCCTCTTGGGGAAGTATGCAGGTCAGGGAAGGGTAAGCCAGGCTCCCGTCAGGGCCCTCAGAGCAGGAGGCCCCTTCCCCAGCCCCAATGGGGCTGCTGTGTCTAGAGTCCATGCCTGGGCTTTGGGTGGTGGTTTGTCTGGAGGGTGCAGGGCTGGCCCTTTGCTGGGAAGGGCAGCGCTCCTTCATGGCCAGGCCGCCAGACCCCGGGCTCCCATCCTGTGGGTGGCAGAGGGCTATGTACTGGGGTCCTGGGCGGATGGAGTCCTTTGGAAGCAGCTGGAGCCAGCCTGGGTCTTCAGCACTGCCCAATTGCCATCATGACCACACTTGGCCCCCAGGTTTACATCTGGTTCTGAAACACAGAGAGAGCAGACTTAGACTCAGGGAGACCCAGCGGGGAGGAGCCTCTGCCTAGGCCTCCTCCCTTTCATCCCCCCTTCTAGCAGCTGGGCCTTCTCACCAGGTTTTCTGCCCCTGTCAGTCCCCCTCCTCTCCATAGGATATGGGCTAAAAACTTGAACCCAGCCACATCCCTCCCCTGCTTCACTGCTCCCAGTGGCCCTCTGGATAAAGGTCAGACTTCCTAAAATGGCATCCAAAGCCCTTCACAACTTGGCCATACCCTAACTAGTCCACTTCATCTAACATCACCCCTCCCTTTTCAGCCCATTCCATGCAACATGCTATCTAGAAGTTATGCTTTTGTCCTCTAGGCCATGGGTCATAAATTCTGATGCCATAGGGGCCAGGTAGGTAATTTAACTGAAGGGGGCAGGTTGGGTACAGGACAGTAGGGAGTGGTGGGGACTATGGCCAACTGGTGCACAGGTGCCCTGTCTAAATCTAGAGCCATACTCCATTAGCCGAGTACTGCTCTGGAGAGATGCATCCTGGTAGTATCAGTGAGAAGTGGGCAATCCAGAAGCTTAAAGTATAATACCCTAATTAATTCAAGACAAAAAAAAAACCCCACTATGTGGGCCAAACAAAATATATCTGTAGACAACTAATTTATGTCTTTTTAGGCCCTGGAGAGATGGGAATAGTTCACAGTCGAGGAAAGGATAATAGTCAGAAATACATGTTTTCAGAGATTGCTTAGGGGTAAAGGGAGGGACTAGCCAATCATGCATTCAATCTCTCATTCATCCAATTATTTTTTTAAATTAATTTTTTTTAATTTTTAAAATTTTTATTTATTTGTTTATTTATTTATTTTCTTTTTTGGCTGACTCACAGCATATGGAGTTCCCACCTGAGCCAGGGGTCAGATCTGAGCCGCAGTTGCAAGCTACTGGCAACACTGGATCCTTAACCCGCTGTGTCAGGCCAGGGATTGAACCTACGTCCCAGCATTCCAGAAACGCCACTCATCCCATTGTGCCACAGTGGGAACTCCCATCTAATTCTTCATTCATTCTTCATTCACCCAGCCCTGTCTCTGCAGCTGTCTCGATGAGATATAGTACAGTGAAGGCTGTGGGGATGAAGAGTTGGCAGGATTGAGAGATCTGAGGGAAACTGACAGGGATCTGCTGGCTGTAAGAAGTGAAGATGGGGGTGGCCTGCAGGATTCTGGCTAGGGGGAGGGGCATTGGGCAAGAGATCTGGGGAAAGGGGGAGTTGCCTTTTGGACAAGCTGAGTGTGTGGTACCCAGGGGACATTCAGGGAGAAGGTCTGGCAGGCTGCTGGATCTGCACGCAACTGTTCCATTATATGCTCAGCAGCCAAAGCTAGCAGAGCTCCCCATCCCCGCCAGGCTTCCTCCTCCCGCCATCGTCTCCAGAGCCATATTGTGAGTGCTCAGGCCGACAGCCCTTGACTTTTTCTCACACCTTGCATCCCACCATTATACATGCATGCATACATGCATTACCCAACACATAATGCATGTACCTTCACAACAGATCCAGAATTTGGCCACTACCTTAAGGCAAACCCATACCACCTCCCATCTCGATTACCCCTGCTTTTTCCTTCACCCCATATAGTTTATTCTCAACACAGCAGCCAGAGGGATCTTAGTCAAGCCCAAGGCAGATTGTGTCCTTCCTTTGCTCGGAACCATGAAGCGTCTCCCCTATCTCGTGCCATATAAAAGTGAACGCCTCTCCATAGCCCACAAGTCCCTGCATTTTCTGGCCCCGACTGCTCTTGGCTTCATTTCCTACTATTCTCCCCTGATGACACTGCTTCAGCCACCCTGGCTGCCTTGCTGATCCTTGAACCCACTGCCTTGGGGCCTTTGCCCTGGCTTTTTCTTCTGCCTGAAATGCTTTCCTTCCCAATATCTGCATGATCTGCTCCCTGAAGCTTTCCCTGACCCATCCTGTATAAAATAGCCTCCTTCCTAACACTAGCCAGTGCTCTCCACCCACCCCCAGCCCTGCTCAGTTTGTCTTCATGGCGTATGTCTCCAACCACCATATTGCATATATTTGTTTATGGTCTCATGATCTGTCTCTCCCATTAGAATGTCAGCCCCAGGAGGGTGGGGGCGTTGCTGTGTCGACTGATGTAGTCTCAGGGTTGAGAACAGTGACTGGCACATAGTAAGCAAGTGGCTCCCAGTAAATAATTGCTCAATGACTGACTGAATGAGCTTTCTATGATGTTGGTCCAACCATGCCATTCCTTGGCTCAAAACCCTCCTTGCTTTTACGGGGCAAGTAAATAGATTGTAATCTTTTTGGAAGGACATTTATCAATGCTTATCAGAGTTTACAATGCACAGAACATTTGGGCCAGCAAGCCCACCTCCAGGGATAGTCTTGAAGACAGATGGACGGTGCATTGAGAATATGGCTGGAGATGAGAAGAAAACCAGGAAGTGGGTTTGTGATATGTAGGATAAACACATGGGACCCCTGCAGCTGTTAAAATGTGTAGAGTGATGAGGAAAGATGCCCAAGATAAATTAAGTGAAAAAAGCCAGGGCTGTGGGATCCCATGTATGTGGGCAAGGAAAAAGACAGACACACATCTGTGGGTTTATTTATAAAGAGAAAATTTCTGGAAGGAAACCCATGAAACTTTTAGTAGTGACTGCCTCTGGGAAGCAAGACCAGGGATCTGGAGGTGGAAGAGATCTTTCTTTCTTTTGTAATGTCCCTTTGTGACGCTTGAATTTTGGTTGTGTGTGCCATTCTTCTTTAAAAAATGGGAAAAAAAAGAAACCTTTAATGACTCCCTGTTACCTTTAGGGTCAAGCCCAACTCTTTAATGTGCTTCTAAGCTCCTGTGTATTTACTCACCTGCTGGGCTTTATCTTTCATTATGCACTCCATCCTCCAAAGCATGTACACACACACACACACACACACACACACACACACACACACACACACACACACGGAACCTCTTTGGGTTCAACCAGGGGTTCATGTTCTCTCCCATCTCAGTCTCTAGGCAGCTTCCCGCTTGGCTCTTATTAAACCATCAGTTCTCAGTTGAAACTCCTTCTCCAGGGGGCCTCCTTTGCCCATCAGCTTCCTTGGGGTTCCCCTGCCCCGTGGCCTCTTGTTCTGCCCCAACCAGACTCTTGTCATTCTTCATGTAGCCTTTTAAACCTCTGGGTCCCTGTCTAGACCTTGAGTCCCTGGATGGGGACTTAGCTGATACTGTTCACCATTGGGTCCCCCAAGCTTTTGGCTAATGGGATTGGAGGGGATGAGGGTTATCACCAAAATGGGGACATGGTGGGGAGAAGCAGTTCTGCAGAAAATGGTGGGGGGTGGTACTGGGTGTTGGGAAGTTGAACTGGGGTGCCTGTAGGACCTAGAGGGGAGATGCCTAGGAGGCAGGTGGGAGACAGGTTTGAAACACAGGAGAGGTCTGCTGAAATTCTTTGGATCTGGTTTTCATCTGCTTGAAAATGGCAGGTCTATTGGGAGCTTGGGCTGGAGATAGATGGAGTCACCAAGGGCTGTAAGGAGGTAAGCTCTGAGTTCTCACCTTCACCCCTGGTAGCCTTGCCTTGGGGTCTTCTCACACCAGCCCTTCCAACAGGCTCCCTCCCCCTGGGTGAGGCATGGGCAGGAAGTTGGGACAGCTCCCCATTTACTGGCTCTGTGACCTCAGGCAAGACCCTTCTCCTCCTCACTGGGAACTCTGACAAAGCTACCCCCTGCTCCCCAGGGCTGCAGCGAGAATTAAAGACGAGGGGCGTGCGTAGCTCTGCTACTTTAGGGCTGGGCTGTGTACATGGAAGGCCTGTTTTTATCCACTCAGCCTGTCAGAGCCCAGCTGTGCGCCCAGGAGGGGGCAGGAGAGGGAGGGAGGGCCAGCAGCATAGGCACAAACTGGCAAAACCTTGGCCTTGGACATGCCTGATTAACTCAGGATGCTTAAAAATTTTTTTCTAAGGGAATGAACTGATCAACATTGAAAAGTTAGATTTCACATGAAAGTCAGATTTCTAGCTTCCCTTGGAAAACTAAAATTTGGCAATCTGAGCATGTTTCCTACCTGAAAGCAGTCAGTTGGAGGCAAGCAGTGGCTGCCTCCTTAGATGGGGGTACATTCTCCAATTAGCCATCACTCTACCCCTCCCTTTGGTGTCCTGGACACTGTGGTTGACTGCTCGCTGCCACTAATCACTGATTTGCACCATCGCTTTTCTTTCTTTCTCTCTCTCTCTCTCTCTCTCTCTCTCCCTCCCTCCCTCCCTCCCTCTCTCTCTCTCTCTTTCTTTCTGTCCCTCCCTTCCTTCCTTCCTTTCTTTCTTTCTCTTTCTTTCTTTTCTCCCTCTCTCTCTCTTTCTGCCATGACCATGGCATGCAGAAGTTCCCCAGATCAGAGATCGAACCTGTACCACAGCAGCGACCCAAGCTGCTGCAGTGACACCGGATCTTTAACCTGCCGCACTACAAGGGAACTCCTCATAATTTTTCTTCTCGCCAGCCCCTCATGTATGTTATCCACCAGGTTTGCACCCATCTGAGTTTTGACCCTTGACCTAGATGCCAAGAAAGGTGGGAGGCAATCTTGCACACATCCGGCCCTTACTACGCTTATTATGTATAGATCATGTACACCTTCCCAGCAGATGCTGTGGTCTTTCCGGTGATGGAAAACTGAGGTTCCGAGAGGCAAGCCTAGGTTGCCTTTTAGAAATGTGGCTGGAGGATACTGAGGCTTCCTCGAGAGCCAGGAAAAGCCTAGCAGAACTGCAAGCAGCAGAGCCTCTGGGAATGGTATCTCAGCAGATCTTAAAGCCGGGGCCCAGCCAACTCTTCCAGAAATAACCACATCCTCACCTCCATTTCACAGATTGGGGGATTGAGGCTGAGAGTGTAGAAAAACTCACCCAAAGTCATGTAGCAAGTCAAGGACTAAGTGGGAGCTTGACCCCACATCTTTCTAACTTCCTGGCCAGGCTTTTGGTTACTATCCCACATCAGAGCATTGTGAGTTGAGGACTGAGAAGCCCTCCTCTTCCGGGGGCGCTTTCAGAAGGAGCATGTTACCAAGAATCTTGGAGACTGATGCTTGGCTCTTAAAACCTGTTCTTCAGGGTCATGCCAAGGGTCCTCCTGGTCCCCTGGACCTAACAGGCAACAGTGCGAGGGAGCATCTACAAGAGGAAGCAAGAGCATCCCTTGTGGCGGGACCTACCTGCAGGAACACTCTGTGAGCAGATAAGCCTGCACACTTGAGGTAAAAGACTGAAATGACCCTCAGGCATGCGGGCTAGTTCTCCCAGGGTGCAGCAGAGCACATCGACTGCTTGTGGACATCTGTGCTAGCTTAGGCCAGCCTGGGGAGCCAGCACCCGGCTCCTGCATCCTGCTCAGGAACTTTGTGTGCACATCTACAACCTGTATGTGCAGAATGACTGGTATGTTTATATCTCCTGGAGGCCACTTGGACCCTGTGGGTATACACATACATGGCCACATGGCTTCAGAGTCTCACTCATGGAAGAGGTGGCCTGGGTATGTGCCCTGCTCCCAGCAGAGCAGCCCCTGTGCATGCCTACTCAGGCTCAGAGACAGGGCCAGCCCGTTCCTTTCCCTCTAGAGTATCTTCCCAACTGGAGCCAGGGCTGCCAGGCACCTGCAAATATCTCCTCCCATGGTGACACGATTGACAGAGGCTTGTGGGGCTTCGGCAGGTGTGAGAGTGTGCAGTGTGTGTGTGCGTGCGCGCGCACCCGCACGACAATTTCAGTGTGCTGTCCCTCACCCTCTCATCCCCTTGCCTCCTAGAACCCTCAAAGCAGCAAAGCTTCCTGCCTGGGGCTAGAGGGGAGATGGAGTCTAGCAAAGGGCGACAGCCAGGCTTACATCTGGAAACAGCCCCCAGACCATGCATCCATCCATCCATCCACAGGAGGGCAAGAGTGGACATGCAGGAGCAGCGGGTGGACAGCAAGGTAAAAGTGTGTGATGGAGTGTGTGACACGCCTACTCCAGGGTCTGGGGGTACATGAGAGGGAGACCGTGATGAGCTGGTGTGAACAGGCACACACGCAGGCCAGAGGAGGGTGGCTACGAGTGTGTTGTGATCAGGGAGTATTGCTGAATTGAGTGTGCTGTGATAGGCAGTGGTTGGGGTGAGTGCGCAGCTATGCCTGGGTGTGTATGGCAAGGTGTACTGGGTGGGTGCACAGGTGGCCTTGTGTATGAGTCTGATGGAATGATCAAGGGCCATAGTGTGCGTAGACCCGTGGCTTCAAGCGTTGAGTGTGCGACTGTGTGTGACGGAGCCCCAGAGTGTGTGCCACACTAGGCGTGCGACGGCGAGTGTGCTCAGTGGTGCCAGTAGAACCACTCTAGCGCCGAGCTGGCTCCAGGGGGAAAAAATGAATCAATGCGGGCGGACCCCCTCCCCGCGGTGGCGGGAAGCGCCACCTCCCGCACCGCGGTGCCAAACAAAGCGGCAGGCGGCGGAGAGGCCAGGCATGGGGCGGGGGTCCTACACACGGGTCAGGCTGACCAGCAGGGCCCCTCGGGTCCTTGGCTGGGACTGCGGACCCGCCCCCGCCCCGCCCCAGTCAGGCGCCTGGAAATAGACACCCGCCACCCTGGCGGAGCGCATACATTCACCCGGGCGCCCAGATATATACCACCGCGCACCGTACCCGAGCCCCGCCACCCAGGCCGCTCGAGGACCCTGGACAGCGTCTCTGGGGCTGCCGCGAGCGGAAGAAGGGGGTCGACACTGTCAGCCTAGAAGGGGCAGCAGGTGCGGGCGCGGCACTTACCCGGCTGTGCCGCCGCTTCGTCTCCTCCGCGCGCTGCGCTCCAGCTCCCGCCACCGCCGCCGCCGCCGCCGCCGCCGCCCGAGCGGCCTCGGCTGCCTCCGGCCGGGCTGGCGGGCGGACTCCGTGCAGCCGTCCTCCGAGCTAGCTCCGCTCTCCCGCCCTGCGCCCCGCCCCGGGCATGCGCGCTGGCCAACTCGCGGCCTCAGAACCGGGAGGGGGCGGTGCCGGTGGGGAAGCAGAGGCCTGAAGGAGGGAGGGGTGCCCCTTACCCGCCGCTCCTCACCGTGGCACCTGGACTCCTGGGTTCCCCGCCCTCCTCGACCCGGTTCCCATTTCACAGACTGGAGACTGAGGGGCGGAGAGGCTGCCCATTTGCTGCGCGCCTGTTGAGGGCGGGGCGCGCTGCCTCTTAGATCTCACACAATCTAACCCCGCGAACGCCCTCCGTTTTTTCACCTAGCAAGAAATTGGGGCCCAGAGAGGGGAAGCCACTTGTCTGAGGATACTCGGCTCCTGGATAGGGACTCCCGTCTGCGCGATCTCGGAGCTCCCCCTGCGCGGAATTTCCCGCCTCCGCCTTGGCCGCACTTCCGGCCTTCGCCCCCCACCTCCGCCCCGCCCCCTCCCCTTTGTCTCGCCGCCACCCACGCTCCCTCGAGTGGAAGGACTTGAGTGGCTGGGGGAGAAGGAGGGAGTGCCTTCGCCTTCCCGTTACCGGCCTCTCTAGCTCGGGTGCCCGCCCACCCTCTAGTCTGTGCAAGCTGGGTTCTCCTCCCCCTGGGTGCCTTCCAGCAAGTCTCTCGGAGACTTAATTTACCCGTCTACAGGATGGGACTAACATTTGTCACCTCGTGGTGAGTGGTCTTGGAAGGATGACGGAGCCTGAGGTAGATGTTCAGGGGCTTCCACAGCTGAATCTGAGTTCCCAAGGACGTGAGGACTTGCTGCCCACCCTGCCTCGACGTTTCTTAACAGAGAAATAGTCTCCTCCCCTTTGACTCCCCAGAGGAGGAAAAATAAGTTTGTAATTGCCAAGAGGTGCTAAAACCCCCTCACTTGTATGTGAAACCACCGACTAAAAATGGTAACAACTAACGTTAATATATATCGGGGCAGTGTTTTATGGTAAAGCAGCAAGTCAAGGTAAGAACTAACGTTAATTTAGTTTTGTTTAAGGTTTCATCTAATTTCCATTTCCAGTTACTTATACGCAAGTTAATACTAATGTATTATATCTCCATTTTCAGATGAGAAAACTGAGATATTAATAATAGGTCAATTGTCTGTGCTTACACAGCTCGTTAGTAGTGGGGCTAACTCCTGAAACCTCATACTTCATACTTACTTTCTATCCCTCTCACTTACCTGGTGAACCATAAGTCATCGTGATCATTTAGACAATTTAAAAAATCTAGATAGGGAGTTTCTGTCGTGCGGCAGTGGAAACGAATCCGACTAGGAACCATGAGGTTTCGGGTTCAATCCCTGGCCTCGCTCAGTGGGTTAAGGATCCAGCGTTGCTGTGACTGTGATGTAGGCCAGCAGCTACAGCTCCAATTAGACCCCTAGCTGGGAACCTCCATATGCCGCGAGTGCGGCCCTAAAAAGAAAAAAAAAAAAAAAAATCTAGGTGGCAAATAGGAAAAAAAAAAAAAAATCTATCAGACTGACGTCTTTAGCCAGTTTTCCAGGGAAGCAAAAACTGGAGTACCGAACCCATCTTCAGCACCACGGACAACACCCATGCAAGGGCTGCTTTCTAATATTTCTGGCCCTGCAAATTGCTCTTTCATTGCCCACGGGGGTACTTCGATTCATAGTTTACACAGCCTCTTTACAGTCATCATTTCATTTTAGTTTCCCTACAGTCCTTCAAGGTGGATGGTATTGGCTCAATGATGCAGATGAAGACATCAAGGGTTGAGCAGGTTCACAAGATATGAAAAGTGGCAAGGAGCTACCTGTGATCTAAAAAGCTACTCCCCCCCTGCCCCTGGGGCAGAAGGAGTGTGGTTGGGAGCGGGACTAGGGCATGAGTGAGAAGGCCGTATCAGTTGTCCAGGTGAGAGAAAAATGTTACCTGAACCATTGGGATGGAGAGGGAGGGTCAGATTTGGTACCTATTTAGGGGTAAAGTCAACAAATCTTGGTCATGCGGTGGGATGTGAGAGTGAAAGCAGAGAGGATGCTGCTGCTTCTCTGAGATTCTGCCTTGAGGAGCCAAATGGATGGAGGACAGATGCGGATGAGCCTGGGGAAAGAAGGGAACAGTGACACTGAGACATATGAATCCAAAACAGAGTCTGAAGTGGCCAAGACTGGAGACAGACCAGGGAGCTGGTGATGGAAGTTACAAGAAGGGTGCTAGTGCAAGAGGGGAAAGTATAGACCAAATAGGGTGAGACAAGGGCCCCAGGCCCACCTCGAGGAACCAGCTGGGAAAAGGAATGAGAAGAAGTGACCTGAGAAGCCAGAAGACACCCAGGAGAGTGTGATGTCTCAGAAGCCACCGGGAGAGAACGTTCTAGAAGGAGGTCATGGTCAAGTGCATCAGGAAGACGAGATCTAGCCTGAGAGATGGCCTCTGGACTTGAAAAAAAGACAAGGGAAATTTGATGAAAGCACAGTCAGTGGAGTGGTGGGGTGGGCAGGGATTGATGAGTGAATGGGAGTAAGCAAGTACAGAGGGCAAGGAGATGAGTCTTTTAAAAGTTCAGGCTTGGAGGAAGAAAAGAGATCTGATCATCTCTACAGGGGCATAGGAGGAGACTTGGAGGCATTTAAATCCTGATGGGAGGGGGCCAGTAAAGAGGGAAAGGGAGATGCCAAGAAAGGAGATCAAAATGGATGGGCCCAGATGCTCAGTGTGGAAGGATAGGATGGCATCCAGCACCCTGGGGGCAGCTCACAGACCTTGAAATGAAGATTGAGGGAATGTGGTTTATTTGGGAGGTGCAGGGACACCAGCAGGGGAGTGGGAAGGTGACCCAGGAGGGGAAGGCATCCAATAAGAGGTGGTTATCAAGCCAGCTACCACAGTGGGTGAGTGAGGCTTAATTCTGCAGGCAGTCTTGGGAAATGGGGTAAATGCACATCTCAGAATTCCCCTGGCCGAGGGCACTGGAGCTGGTGTATTTATATCCCAGCACCTGGCAGACATTGGTGAAGAGCTGGCCCATGGGGTTGTGTGTTAATTCCCTGGCATTTCTAGCTCATAATGCATGTTGACAAAACGGGTTCCAGAGCCCAGGGACAGCTCTTTGACGAGGACACAGGTACTGGCTGTAAGGAGCCCTGCTGTTGCGCACAGAAATAAATGGTAATGTCATCTGAAGGGATGGGGTCAGAGCTCTGGTCATGTCTGCTCTGTGGGCACCGTCGGCCTCTTTTCATCTGCGCCCTTTACCACTCTCCAACCACTTTTGTTCATGGGGACTCACTGATAAAAACGTTTAAAAATGAAAAATTCGGAGTTCCCGTTGTGGCGCAGTGGTTAACGAATCCGACTAGGAACCATGAGGTTGCGGGTTCGGTCCCTGCCCTTGCTCAGTGGGTTAACGATCCGGCGTTGCTGTGAGCTGTGGTATAGGTTGCAGACGCGGCTTGGATCCTGTGTTGCTGTGGCTCTGGTGTAGGCCAGTGGCTACAGCTCCAATTCGACCCCTAGCCTGGGAACCTCCATATGCCGTGGGAGCGGCCCAAGAAATAGCAAAAAGACAAAAAATAAAAGAAAAAAGAAAAAAGAAAAATTCCAGACACCAAAACAAAACACCTGCCAAGGCACAGTGGGAGCTCAAAAAAAGGCATGGGGTTAGGCAGTGTGGGTTCAGTTACTCGATTTTGCCAGTTACTAGCTGTGTGGCCTTGACAGAGGTCTCTCTAAGGCTCAGTTTCATCAATTGTTATTCTTACCTCTCAGAGCTCTGAGGAAGACGTAGGGAGGAAAACCAAAAACCAAAAAACCAAGGAGTTCCCGCCATGGCTCATTGGTTAACGAATCTGACTAGCATCCATGAGAAGGCAGTTTTGATCCCTGGCCTTGCTCAGTGGGTTAAGGATCTGGTGTTGCCGTGAGCTGTGGTGTAGGCCACAGATGTGGCTCGGACCCCATGTTGCTGTGGCTGTGGTGTAGGCTGGTGGCTAGAGCTCCAAATCGACCCCCAGCCTGGGAACCTCCATATCCTGCAGGTGTGGCCCTAAAAAGACAAAATAAATAAATAAATGTAAACAAAAAACAAAACCAAAAACTAAGCATTAAGCATAGTGTAGCACTTGCAGTGAATGCCAGGGTATGGCAAGCCCAGCACTGTGTACCCTTGTCTGACCATAGCACTTCCATTTTCCTTGGGGAACCACTTCCCTACTCCAGTCCGTGTGATGGAGTGGGATGGACCCCACTGCCAGCTTTAGGGGTGGCCAGTGACTCAGGCCTGGCCAGTCACTGTGCAGTGATTAGTTCTGGAGGTGGAGGTAGGGCCAGGACCATGGCCAGGGCAACTAGCTCTCCCACTTGCCAGGAGCTCTGGAAACTACTAAATTGGTGTGTGTCTGCCTGGAGCTGCTGAGGGTCATCTTTGTCCCCATGTGGAGCAAGTCTTCCTGGGCCTGGTTTATGGCTCATCTTGGGGTACAGGCTCATTCTGTGACAACCAACATGATCACCCACACTGTGTGAGTGTGTGTGCATGCGTATCTCTGGTTGGTCTGCCTCTGGGAAACCATACACACTCGTACACACCAGAAGATAAACAAGTGCCTGCAGCTCCTTGGCTGGCACCCAGGCCGGGGGTGGAATAAACAATCCCAGTGACTTTCTGAAAAGCAAGCGTGTGTGGCAACAGGCGCCATGGAGACAAGCAGACTGTACCAGAGCAGAGACAGCAGCCACCCCCATGCCACGTTTGTACAAACACACACACACACAAGTGCACACGCGCACACACACGTACATGCATGTACATATGAACACAGATGCATCTCATGCTCTTTCATGTTCAAATCATGTTTCTATCCACTCCATCACCCAGGCACACCACCCTTGGGATCTGGCCCCCATGCCAGCTTCGCTTGAAGCTAAAGTCTTTTGAGAAGGTCTGAGATTTCTAATACAATAGCATCCAGAGTTCCTCACCCCTTGCCTGGACCCTGGTCCTGGTCTAGGCCAAATTTCGGCAACTCATAACCTCTAGGGAGCGCGCATGCATGCGTGCGTGCATGGGTGCGTGTGTGTGTGTGTGTGTGTGTGTGTGTGTGTGTGTGTGTGTTAGAGAGAGTAGGGGCACATGGCAGGCAATGCTATCTAAACCCAACTTCTTTCTGGACTCTTTGCTTAAGAGACACACATTCATTCACTCCTTCAAGAAACACTCACCCAGACCCCCCCAAACCCCTGAGGCTTGTACAGACACAGCCCTAGATACAAATACTCAGACACACATCCACCCTCATGCCTGCTGTGTATAACCCAATATCCTCTAGATGATGAGGTGGTGGCGGTTTACCATTTATTGACCATCTAAGTGTTTCACAGTTTTCATTTCATTATACTTAACCCTTAAGAAAATCATCTGAGATTGATCTTATTATGATTCCCATTTCATGGATGAGGAAACAGAAGTTCAGAGAGGTTAAGTAACTTGCCAGGGTCACAGTTAGAAAGTGACAATGCTGGGAGCCAAACTCCTGCCCTTCTTCACTTAGATATGCAGGCAACACTCATGCATGCACAGGCCCGTGCACGCATGCCTGCGCACGTACACACACACACACACACACACACACACACACACACACTGCCTTAGCATAGGTAACTGATGTCCAATGAGGTCATCTTTCTCACCCTGGCCTCTTCACATGCACCACTCCCAGGCCCTCACAGTGCTGCCCTGGTATTCGTAGGAGCCCCTGGCCTGGGCACCTATGAGGACAGCCTGATGCCCACAGAGTCCCCCTCCCCCGCCCCACATCCCCTCCCTCCAGCATCTGCAGGCCCTGGCCCAGCTGGGGGCGGCCCGGGGATTCGGATGGGTGACTCAGGCTGAATCATGGCCCAGATGCTTCTCGGCAGCCCTTTCCCCCACTGTGCCCAGAGAGCCTATTTTAAAGGCAGAGATGGGCCAGAGTGGGGTGGGGGCAGGGAGCATGGGCACTTGAGAAGGAGGAATCAGGCACAAGAGGGCCTCTGTGCCCCTCTATTCCCCAGTGATCGGCAGGTGTTCTCAGGGAGCCCCCACCTGTGCCCCTCATTCTGCCAGGAGAGAGGATCCTTCTGCCTGGATGTGGGCAAGGGGCTCTCTCTCTGATCCCAGGGCCCACGTTGGCTTCCCTGTTCTACCTTTTGGCTGTCATAACAACGATGGTAATACCTACAATCCTAATTGATCACTCATGTGTTAACAGTAGTCTACAGTTTTTAAAGCACTCTCGCAACAGTATTGCAGGGAATTCTCTCATTAGTCCTATGAAGTGGAAATTAGCATACTCGCTTTTGAGCGAGGAAACTGAAGCTCAGAGAGGATATGTGAACTATCCAAGGTCGCATAGTTGGTGAAATAATAGAGCCAGGAACCAAGCTTAGGCTTCTTGCTCCAATCTGTGGAAAGTGAGCACTAGGGCCAGGGTTGAGCTGCAGCTGAGCATGGTGGGGACATAGTAAGGGAACGTGGGGCCATGGTTGGGGCATTGGAAGCAGCCTGGGGGAGTGGCAAAGCAGGAGGCATGCGGAGTGTATGGAGGTGAGCCTGGTGGCTTGGTGCGTGACAGGATCATGACAAGATTTTTCTTCTTACTGTTCTGCAATTAGTGGGTCATGGGATTATTTATGCTTTTAAATCTTCTTTGCTGTGTTTCAGGCCAATATTCTAAAAAGTGCAGAGCCATGGAGTTGCTATTGAGGAGACTTGACCCATAGGACCTTTGCTTTCCAAAGCCTTAGTTTCTCATCTGAAAAAATGGATCCAAGTCTCTGGTGGGGCAGGCTGTTGAGAGGCATGAGTGCAGCCATGTGCATCACGCCCTTTAGAAGCTGTGAAAGGCTTCGCAAAGGCTGCTGTTTTCCACATTTTGTTTTATCTTTAAAAACAAAACAAAACAAAACACTTGTGGGTGCTGGGCAGTGGGTTCTGGGAACCTGGGGGCGGTGCCGAGAAGGGGAGTGGGTGACAGCTCTTCTTTACCTCTGCCTGGGCTCGGCCTGGCCTTCCCCCACCCTCAGCCCAGAACTGGTTTCTAGGCAACCGGATGGATGCAGGGATGGTTCCGAGGGGAGAGAGAGCTATAAATAGGGAAGGGAGAAAACAAAAATAAAGTTCCAGAGAAAGCTGTGGAGCTGCATTACTAGGGGTGGATGTGGGGAGACAGGGAGGGAGACGGGCGAATGGTGGGGTGCGGGGACACCTCTGATCCCTTCATCAGGGGAGAGGGCGGGTTTCAGGTTAGCCTGCTGGCGATGGGCCTAAGAGTGCTGACAAGGGGGAGGAGGGGGTCTCTGTGTGCACAGCTGAGCGGGATGGAGATGACGAGAAGTCACTTCTCATTGGAGGACTGGGGGAAGCTCTGAAGAGGGAAGGACTTTGAACAGAGACCAGGTGGAGGAAAGAAGCAGGAGAAGAAAGATAGGTGTGGACCAGGTTGGGGAGGCTGGACCCACGGATCTCAGAGGTTTGGTGGGGCTTGGCCTTGCCAACCACACACCCGGTATCCACGCAGACACAGTGGGCTCTTCCTGGGCTGTGATGCTCACTCTCCCCAGCTCTTCTTTCATTCAGGTGTCAGCTCCAAGCTTGCCTCCTCAGACACATGACCTGACCACTCCACTGAATGTGGGTCACCACCCCTATTGTGTCACATCGCTCTGTTTTATGTTCTTCATAAAATTCAAAATTATCTTGATCCATGTATTTGTTGATCCAGGGACATGAGTTATGTCAGGGCAGTGACCTGCAGGGCTGCTCCCTTGCAGCCCCTTTCTTCTAAGAACAGAGCAGGTGAGCAACACACGCTGTCGAATGACTAAACACACACAACACTCGGGCAACATCCATGTACACATGTGAACACAGATACATCCAAACTCATAGGTAAGTGTGCATAGACAGCTCGCCCCCTCCCCCACCACACACAATCTCACTTGCAGTCTCCATGAAATTCCACAAGCATCTGTTATCTCGACTTTGCTGCCTCCACATTTTCCTATTGTTGGTGGATTTCGTTTGTCTCCCCTCAATGCGCATTCCTTATGGAAAATTCCAAAGGAACTGGGCTTCAGAGTCAGGCTCCAGGCTGAATGTGGCCTGTGCCACTTCCCAGCAGCGTGACCTAGGGCAGGTTAACTTTGCCTCTCTGGTCTCCATCCTCTCATCTGTAAGCTGGGGCTAATAACAAGGAATCCTTGAAGATGGTTTCAAGTAAAATGAATAGAGGCAAGTGTTGGATACCTGGGAAATATTGGGCAATGGGGAAATAGTTCTGTCCCTGTCATGAGGGAGGAGCCCTTGAGCTGTGGGGTCTCACACATGCACTTAGTCAGGACTGCCATCTGACTTGGCATCTTCGGCTGAGGCTTCCGGGCTTGTGCCTGGAATGCATGTAAAGTGAACCCCTGCAGATGAGAACATTGGTCTCAGCAGAAAATCAAACTCAGAAAACCAGGTGCATGGCTCCATACCCGGGAAGGAGGAATAAACCTCTTCACAAGCCAGATGGTGAACCTGGTTTTGGCATCTAAAAATGGGGATCAGGTGCTGGTAGCTGGCAAGGAGGTGGCAAACTCAAATTCTTCAGAGGCCAGGCAGTTCATGAAAATGAGTGAAGTGGATGGGAAATACAATAGGGACGGAAAGCCGCCATCTGGAATCAAACGAAAAAAATGTATCCCTTGTGCTAGCAAATTAAACATCTCTACAGGCCAAATTCAACCTAAGGGCCACAAGTTTGCAATCCCTGCAGACTGTGGATTGTAAATAGTGTCTTAATTCTGCCAAAAGGGATCTGGAGATCCTGGCATCTTCACGTTGAGTCAGAAAGTCGGAGCCCACCCGCTGATTCTCCCTACACACGTCTAGCAAGCAGCGTCCTACTTTCGGAAGTAAAGGCTAGTACATGGCAGGCCAAGGTGACCCTAGTGGACCGGTCTCCACAGCGTTCAAGGCCTTCCCGAACCTGGCACCACCTCCTGCTCCCAACGACTCAGGGAAGGTGGGGGCGTTAAATACGCGGGGGTTGACTTTGTAGGGCAAGCTCCTTCCAGCCCTTGGGGCTGGAGGGGAGACGCAAGGCTTGAATGGCAAAGGAAGTGGGACCTGGCAGAGAAGGGGTGGGGACTGGCTCGGGCCAGGTGGGGTTATTGCGGCAAAGAGCCGGGCTTCCGCATGGGTGGGGGCGGGGCTTCCATGTAAGCCAGGTTAGCCAGAAGCTGTCATAAATGAGGGCATGAGCGCTGCATCGATGGGGGCGGGGCCTCGACGCGGGCGCGCTCTGGGGGCTTCTGTGCCAATCAGAGCAGGGCCTTCGCTTTGATGGAGGCGAGGCCTCTGCGCAGCACCGCGGCATCTCCGCCCCCTACTTCCGAAGACCAAGGCGGTGTTGGGGGCCCTCTAGTGCCAGTCCCGATCCACTCAAGGCTCCAGGCCAACTTCCCAGATTTCTGCAGACCCTTTCTCACCTCAGCAGAGGTCGTTAACTTTCGGGCACCTTTCTGGGAAGGCTGGAGTATCGGTTGCCCGAACACTGCTTTTTTCTGGGGCAACTGTCCCTTTCCCTTCCCCTGAGATGAGCTTTTCTGCAGTGGGGAGGTGTGCGAAGAGGTATTTGCATTAGTGTTCTCCAGGAGAAAGGTTTGCATCTAGCAGCTTCTTCCAGTGCTCGTGCTGCTGTTTTCCAAGAGCTTCTTCGCGGTACCGGTGCCCCTGTGACTGCGCGGGCCGGCCTGCATTTGTCGGCCAGCGTGCGTGCACCCCTACGTGCAGATGCGCGCCTGCCTGGCTCCTACACTTGGGCTGGCGCGCAAGGACCAGCGTAGATGCATACGAGTCCGCGCGGGCGTGGCCATCGATGCGCCTGCGCTGCAAGTACCTTGCGGTGTGAGTCTGTCTGCCCTGCACCTCCACGGCTCCAGGCTTCCCTCCGCCCTGCACCTCCAGCAGGTGACGGTCCAGCAGGTGGCGCCCGAGGCCGCCTTCCCGTCTCTCAGCGAGCAGGGAGTCCCAGCCTCAGCGAGGGGGCCCCTCCAGGTTGTTCCCGGGGAAAGGGTAGGAGATGGCGAAGCTGAGGCCCAAGGTAGTCAGTCTTGCACCTGGGCTGAGTGTGCTGAGCCCCAAAGAGGGGAGTGGGGCAGACTGGGACCTGGAAGTCCATTGGCTGCCCCAACCCGGCGCCCAGCCCAGTCCAGCCCTGCCCGTGCGGCGCCTGCTACAGACAGATTGGCTTTATTCATGGACACGCGGGGGGCGGTCGGGCCCGCCCGCCCAGGACACGCTCACACGAGGGTGGGGGACTCTCCATGCCACAATCACGACACACGAAGCCAGCGCTCACACCGGGCCGGCTGGGGGATGGGGCATGGCACAGACTGGCTCCTGGTTTTGTTTTGTTTTTTTAAAAAAAAGGTTCTTGGGGTCGATGTGAGAGTCGGGGGGGGGGCTCTGGGGCTGCCCCGGCGCCCCTTAAAGAGCCTCTGTCGCGGGGTGGAGGGGAGCCGTCGCTTTCTGATCTTAGTTTAAACACACATAGAACATGCTACATCCGCGCAGACACTGAAGGGGATGGGGCAGGGAGGGGCAACATAGGTGGGGCGAGGCTCCCAGCCGTGGCCGAAGCCCCGGCTCTGTCCACCCCCCAGGCCTGGACGCGGGCGGGTAGGACAGACAGATAGACACTAACACAGGCTCCGAAGGGGGCGCCTCGGAGCGAAGGAAGATCTCATGTTTTGAGGGGAAAGGGTGGAAGGACAGCCCTGGCTCTGGGGGGGGGGGGGGAGGAGCAGGGGACAGGGAAGGGGTTGTGCTGCTGGTGAGGGGCCGTCCTGGGCCCTTACGCCTCTGGCTCATACTCCTGATACTCCTCCTGCATCAGGGGGATGGGGGTGGAGTGAAGAAGAGCAAAAGAGGAAGGGGTTGGAGACCAAGTGGCCAGGCCATTGCCCTGAGACCCTTCCCCCTCAAGGAGGAACTGTGCATGCCCCTCCCACGGGGCCGGGAGAAACCGGGCGGTTGGGGACAGCTGGGATGTTTCTGGGCAGGGGTGCCTGGGGCCCAGTACTAGGCTCCATCTGTCCTCCCTCCCTGCTGCCACCTCTGGGGTCTGGGTTCTAGAAAAGGGGGGCTTGAAGCTCCCTGGCCCAATTTTATCCTTTCTGGAACCCCACCCCCACCCCCGCTGGGGAGGGCAGCAATCCTCCAATGCCCAGAGCCCCACCCGGCCCTGGCCCTGCCACCCCTCACCTGGGGCGGTTCCTCATAACTCTCTCCTGGCTCCATCAGGGGCTCGATCAGCGGCTCCTCTGCAGCTTCCTGGGCCACTTCCTCTGGCTGAAGGCAGAGAAGAGACAGGTCCTGTGAGGCCAGCTAGGAATCCCCCCCCCCCATTCCTACCCTGGAAAGCTTTTGGCTGATTGAGGGAAGGCTAGGCTTTGTTGGCAGTGTAACCAGAATTTTTAATTCAGTGGTTGATTTGGAGTGCCTTGGAAGTGGAATGGAGGAGTGAAATCCCTCCAGTACCGCTTGAAGCAGGGATGGCAAGGGGGAGGGGGCAGCCACCTGCACTTCCATCATTTGGACGGGATGGGATGGGGAGAGACAGGGCACACTCAGTCACCCACTTCTCCCTCCCCCCATGTATCAGCTCCATGGGGGAGGGGCATGTATGGGGACCCCCAGAGATAGCCCTGGAAGCTCCTCTGGACTGGAGGGAGATGGAGGCTCAGGGACAGGGCTGAGCAGGGGCTCTGAGCCATTCCCCTGCCACTTTCCACCCATCCCTCCCCCAGGGCCCCGTGTGGCCTGGTTTCTTCAGCTGTTGCTATTTTAAGATAAGCTGGAAGCAACAGCTCATGGTGTTGCTTGGATGTGTGAGCTAAGACTCTCCCCTCCCCACCGCATCTGCTGCCCAGACGGGTACAGGCCAGCAGGCACGCAAATAGGGGGCTGCCAGACATGTGGCCAGCTCCCTGTGGGTGAGCACATGTATGTGCACAAACACAGGACTGAGCTGGCCGCACACGTGGGCACAGCCAGTAACCTGGAGTCCATGCACCGTTGCACAAGGCCACGTGTGGGTTGGCACATGCCTGGACCCCTGGGAGAACCTGTAAACAGGGCACACTGCCTCCCCGACTTCCACATGTAACCACTGTCCCTCCCTACTGGCCAGAGGTGAGAATCTTGGGACCCTGGAGGGCTGGAACCTCCACACTCTAGTTGCTCTGCTCCAACCAGGCAGCTCAACGCCTTCACGTTACCTGTGTAGGTGGGCCCTGTGGGCACACGAGTTTACACACCTTGTCTGGTTCATTGCCCCCAGTTACAGATGGCTCCTCAGAAGCCCAGGAGGTGGGGATGTTAGTTTTGCCCAAAGTCACTCAGCAATGACCAGAACCCAGAAAGAAATATAATGTTAAGAATCCCAGCTCTACACATTAAGAACACCCAGCTAATTTGGGGTGATAGGAGTCAGGAAGCAATTAGCTGTGGAGGGGGAGGCAGGGCCAGATGAAGGTGAGGAGAGTCAGGTGCCTGGGTGCAAGTGTTAAGAAGGCACCCACTCTCAGGGCCATGCAAATGAGACCCTGGAATAAGTGCCCCCCTTAAATTCTGTGTCCCAGACACTCCCTTCTCTCACCCTAGTCTTGATCCTGGGAGGGGGTCGGAGGGGGTGTAAGGGGGAAGGGTTTTTTTGGTTTTTGTTTTTTTTTGTTTTTTGGCCATGCACCCATGGCATGCGGAAGCTCCTGGGCCAGGGATCGAATTTGTGCCACAGTAGCAGCCCAAACCAACGGCAGTGACAATGCCAGATCTTTAACCCACTGCACCACCAGCGAACCAAGGGGGAATTCTAAGAGGCTGATGTTCTGTTTCTTGATCTGGGTGCCTATGACTTGGGGAGAGTTGCATTTGTGAAGATTTCTTTTCCTTCCTTCCTTTCCTTCTTTCCTTCTTTCTTCCTTCCCTCCCTCCCTCCCTGCCTGCCTGCTTGCTTGCTTGCTTGCTTTCTTGGCTTTTTAGGGCCGCAATTGAGGCATATGGAGGTTCCCAGGCTAGGGGTCAAATCAGAGCTACAGCAACACCACAGCCACAGCAATGCCAGATCTAACTGCGTCTTTGACCTACACCACAGCTCACAGCAACACTGGATCCTTAACCCACTTGAGCGAGGCTAGGATCAAACCCACAACCTCGTGTTTCCTAGTCAGATTCATTTCCGCTGTGCCAAGACGGGAAGCTCTCTTTTCTTTTCTCTTTTCTTTTCTTTTCTTTTCCTTCCCTTCCCTTTTCTTTTTCTTTCTTTCTTTCTTTCTTTCTTTCTTTCTTTCTTTCTTTCTTTCTTCCTTCCTTCCTTCCTTCCTTCCTTCTTTCCTTCCCTCCCTCCCTCCCTCCCTCCTTTCTTTCTTTCTTTCTTTCTTTCTTTCTTTCTTTCTTTCTTTCTTTCTTTCTTTCTTTCTTTCTTTCTTTCTTTCTCTTTCTTTCTTTCTTTCTTTCTTTCTTTCTTTCTTTCTTTCTTTCTTTCTTTCTTTCTTTCTTTCTTTCCTTCTTTCTTTTTGCTTTTTAGGGCAGCACTTGTGGCATATGGAGGTTCCCAGGCTAGGGGTCGAATCAGAGCTGCAGCTGCTGGCCTGTGCCACAGCCACAGCAACTCGAGATCCGAGCTAAGTCTGTGACCTATACCACAGCTCATGGCAACACCGGATCCTTAATCCACTGGGCAAGGCCAGGGTTTGAATCCACATCCTCATAGATACTAGCTGGATTCGTTTCTGCTGTGCCACCACAGGAACTCCCTGTCTGTGAAATTTCATGGGGCTGCATTGCTTTCTGCGTGAATGCTGTACTTCAAAGAGTTCCCTTAAAAACCATCCCAGCCTGGCCACTCACTGTTTGGCATCAGGTAAGTCACTTCACCTCTGAGCTCAGCTGCCTCGGATGGGAAATGGGAGGGTATCTCTGTGAATATGGGGAGGCTTCCATGACAGCGTATGTAAGCAGCTGGAAGGTGGAGACAGAAACGTGTCCCCCTGCCCCAACTTGCACGGCTTCTCCGTGGGCCCAGGGGCCCCAGAGACCTGGCTTTGGTTTGTAAATCTATGATCTTGAGCTCCCTTGAGAGAGGAGGTTTGAGGTGTCAACCAGTGCTGGTAAGAGGAAGGCGGCTTGAGAGAAATCGTTCTGTGCAAAGGCCCCTCACCAAGAGCCTGGAAGCTGACAGCTCAGGCCCAGACCTGCCCCTTTGCACCCGGGCCCTCAGCACTGGGCTTGGCCTTGTGTTGATACCGGGCAACTCTGGTGACAAGGACCTGAGCTTATCCTCCCAACTACCTTCTCAGGGTGGGGAAGCAGGCAGGAATGGAGATCTTGGGCAAGTCACTTCACCTCTCTGAGCCTCAGTTCCTTCATCTGTAAAGTGGGCTAATTGAGATTCTTTTTTATAGGGACATTATGAAGGTTCAGTGAGTGACTCCCTGTACAGTGTCTAGAACAGTGCCTGCCCGCACAAGAGCTCAATGAACGGGGAGCGATCATTGGAAACATAAGGATAAGAAATGGGGAGTCATACAGCTGGGAAAATGCAGAGACAGGACTTGAACCAGAACTTGTGAGTCAGATCCTAGCCTTTGGACAGGGGAAAGAACCAACAGTTGTGCAAAATGTCTGGAGCTGAAGGTGCTATGAGTCTCTTCCCACAGCCTAACAGATACGCTTGTGCTGAATTCCCGCTCATCTAAACCCCACCTGCAGGAGGCCCCACCCCCATGGTGGCAGAGTCTGCTTGTGCGTGGATGGCAGTGAGCTCAGAGCACCCCACGGGAGGTAAGTCAGTACAAACATAAGATGCACAAAGCAGACTGTCATGGCAGTACACATTCTTGCATACCTGTGGTGATACGAACCCCTGGGGGGCCACACAGACAGCTCATATGATCATGGGCCCACTCTTGTACTGAGCACTCACTGTATGCTACCCAGGCTCTTTACATCAGTGGTTCTCAAAATGTGGTCCCTGAAGCATCCACATCACCTGGGTACCTGTTAGAAATGCAAATTCTCTGGCCCTGCCTTAGACCTGCTGAATCAGACATCCTAGGGGTGGGACCAACAGTCTGTATCCTAACCTGGCCTCCTGGTGATCTAAGACACACTGAAGTTGTTGAGAATCTGATCTATATTATCTCTCATCTACATGAGTTCTCTTTTCTTCCTCTCCCGTCTTAGAGGCAAAGACTCAGGCTCAGAGACATGATGGGACCTGTCCAGGGTCACACAGTCAGGAAGTAGTTGGGATTTAAATCCAGCTCTGGGGGGTTCCAGAGCTCACAGCTCTCACCCCACAGCATGCCCTAATGAAAGCATCTGATTATCCCCATGTATGCATCCCCCAAACAGACCCATGGGGGAACACGTCTACACAAAGGTGTGATACACACTTCACCCCTCCCCATGGCCCACTTCTACTCATGCCTGTCACAGGGCCTTTGCACATGTTGTTCCTGCTGCCTGAAATATACTTCCCACATGGCTTGCCTCCTCCCTTGAGTGTCAGCTCTAGTGTCACCTCCTCAAAGAAGCCCTCCCAAGTAAAGTAGCCCCCTCAACTCCTGACTCTATCCCATCACCCTTGCTGTCTTTCCTTCACAGCACATACGCCTGTCTGAAATCATCTTGCTTATTGGTTAGTTTGTTACTGCATCTCCTCCCCCTACAGTGTCAGCTCCATGAATGCAGGAACCTATTCACTGGGGTAACCTCTGGAACAGTCCCTCTCTGGCATGAATACTTGTTGACTGAAAAGACATAAGTGAACAATCAGTGACACATGCAGATGTGGCCCAAAGTGGTCCAGGTCACACTTACCAACAGGATACATGTATCCAGCCCAATCTAGGTCACAGACACAGGGAGCAGCACGCCTGGACCCAGCTTCACGCAGACTCACTCTGAGCAGAGTCTAGGAGGATCCTGGGGGAGCAGGGAGCCTGGCGGCTGGTTATGGGTGTGCCTGGCATGTGTGTGTGTGTGTGTCTGTGTGTGTCTGTGTGCGTGCTCACCTTCAGATCAGCGGGGAACTCCTCCTTCTTCACCAGGCCTGTGGCTGCCGCAATGTTCCCAGCCCCAGAGAACACGGCTCCTCCCAGATGTGATGCCTGCTCCTTGGTTTTCTCAGCCACTGCATCAGGGAAAAGATTTGGGGGCTAGGATGAAGCAGGTGTAGATATCCCCTTTCCTGTAGAGCCCCAGGGCCAGCCTTCCCAGGGAGCACACCCTCTAAGAAGCCTTGGGGGTGCCCTTGCCCACCCCCTCCCCCATTCTCTGAATCCCAGCCAGATCCCAGGCCAGGGGGATGGGACACAGCTGGGCAGGGCAGGGCTGAGCTGGTACCTGAGGCCACTCCTTGTACCACCCCCTCTCGGGTCTTGCTTCCTGTAGTGACAAAAAGAGCACACTTAAGGGTTTTGAGCTGAGGAAACAGGCTCCAGCAAGCACAGTGGTTACATAGGGGGCAGAGGGATCCAGGCAGCAGTGGGCATCCTGGCCCCATCACTGCCTCCTTGGGCCCCCACATCCCATCAGTGTCCCCCACCCCACTTACATCCTCAGTCTTCCCCACTGTCTGTCCCCCCGACTGATGTAGTACCCACACCCTCAGGTGGCTGTTGCCTGAGTGCCCCATGAAAACACTCTATTTGCCCCAGTTCATTTAATCCTCTGCCCAGGATGTGAGCAGATGGGGTAGGCGTGGGGGTGGAGCTGGGGGCGGGGCAAAAAGGCTCTGTATTTGGAAAGGTGCCTCTGGTGCTCCTGATGCATAACTGCCCACACCCTACCCAAGGACACACACATCTCATCCCTCCCCCCACCCTCCACGCTCCAATTCTTCTAAAGGCTCTCTTCTAACCAGGGTGCAATCTGTCCTTCTGGCCGAAGTGGGGAGTGTCTTAGATGCAGGATGATCTAAGGACGATGTGACTACTGGGACAGACACCCACAGCATTGACTGGGCTTCCCAGGAGGGTAGCAACTGGGAAAGGCAAGGGAGCCTGTCCTCAGGTGGGCAGTGGGGAGTCTCCCATCCTGAGGATTTGGCAACCTAGACAACAGTGGGTGGAGTCAGAAATGGGTGTTTGGGCCAGCTGAGGCTGGTGGGAGGAGGAGAGGTGGGCACAGGAGGACAGGATTCTCAAGGGTAAAGCCCACCAGCCCCGGAGACTGGGTCCCCCCGCCCCCCATACATGCACACATCCATTTGTTCCCCCCACAAATGCTTGTTGGTACCTGCTCTGTGTCAGGCCCCAGGCCAAGGGATCACTGTCAGATGGGGGAGAGAGAAGAGCAGAGATGGTGCCCTGGACCTCAAGTAGTGGGGAGAGGACATCCAGCCTCGATGGGAGGGGTACATGGTTGGGGAGGGGACATTGCCTGGACCTTGACAAATGGGGGGCAGGAGGATACACAGAAAGGAGGCTGCGGAGGGTATTCTGGGCACAGGTGAGACAGAAGGGTGAGCTTTCAGGGCCATCAGGGAGCCCATTGATGGTGGTCTCTGTGCTCGGAGTGAAGGAAACTGAATCAGGACCTTGGGAGGTTTTGAATGTTGCTGCAGGGAGCTGAGGCTTTGATGAGGGGAAACTGGGGGCTATCAGGATTTCCAGGTCAGAGGGAGGAGCTGGAGGTGCCAATCTAAGAGGAAGAGGAGGGGCTGAGAGACCAGGGGTCTTTGGGTGTGAAAGGGCTGAAGGAGGAGGCAGGTGGGAGGCCAGAGTTGGGGTCCAGCAGGTGTGGGCTCAAGTCCTCACCCAGTCTCCATCACCTCTGCCCTAGTTCCAGCCACTCTCATCTGGTGGCTTTGCTACCTTACAGCAGGTCCCCCTGCAATCTATTCTGTCCCCAGAGGCCGGAGGGACCTTTCCATACTGAAATCAGATTGTGCCAGTCCCTGGCTTGCAATCTGTCCTGGCAATGCTGATAATGCTTTGCCCTGGCCTGCAAGAGCCCCTCATGAACTGGCTCTTGCTCACCTTTCTGACCTCATCTTCTACCACTGCCTTCTGCCCTCTGCTCTCTAACCCAGTGTCCTTCAGCCCATTCTAGGGCCTTTGCACAGGGCTTTTCCAACTCGTCCCCCTACCCACCCTCCTGACTAGTCAGGCTCAGCTCAAATGCTACCCTCTGATTACCTGACCAAAGTGGTCCCCCACCCTGGCCACCCGATGTCCCACCCCACCACTGGAATGCTTGACATCACTATCAGGAGAGCTGGCACTACCAGCACACAGTAGGTGGTCAATCAGTATTTTTCAGATGACCGCAATCCCAAATCTGCCATAACATGGGCAAGTTATCCAGCTCTCTAGAGCCTGCATGGGGGATAATTCTACCCACTGCACAAAAGTAAACCCCGAACCAGCACTGAAATTCAGAAATATCAGTTTCTTGCCTCTGTTGATGCAAATGACCCTCCTTCCCCACTTAGAGTGAGATGTTTTAACCCCTTGGCCCTTCTCCTGCTGACAGCTGGCAGCTGCAAGGACTCTGGACCCAGAGGAGAGAGGCCCATGGAGGGATTGCGGGGAGGCAGGGAGACCCAGAGAGCGATTCAGAGGGGGAAGTAGCTGGAAGGAGGGCTAGGAGGGAGCCCCAGTTGCAGAGGAAGGAGGGTGGCAAGGGGAAAGGTGGGACTTTGGAATCTATAAAGCTCAACTCAAACTCCAGTTTCAGGTTTGATCAGCTGTGACCTTGAACAAGAGGGTTAAACCTCAGGGAACCCCAGTCTCCCTGGTCTGGAGATGAGCAGGGAGCACTAAATGAGGTACTGAAGGTTATGGATGTTTTTCTCACGGGACCTGGCAGAGAGTAAGGGCTCAACACCAGGTAACTATTAATAATGGGAAGAGTAAGAAAAAGAAGGCCCTCTGCTTTGACCTCAGCATTGGTCCCTGGCCTTTCAGCTGAACTCCACCTTCACCAACCCTTCCTGCACCCCCAGATCTCTTCACTGACCCAGGCTTCTGTCCCTGGCTATGTCCTTAGTGACCCCTGTGCACCCTGCCCCATCTGCTGACTCATATTCCCCTGCCCGGACCCTGACTCCTGCCCTCTAAGGATGCTGGCTCCACTTTCTCCTGGGACGGCACCCAAACCCCCCAAGACCTTGAAGCCCTGCCCCTCGCCCACCAACGTAGAGGACACCCTCCTTGGTCTTCTCCGCGGCCTCGGTGACCCCTTGCTTGGTTTTCTCCGCAGCGGCCACAACGCCCTCCTTGGCCATGGACAGGCCCTTCATGAACACGTCCATCCTGGCGGCCTGGGGAGGGCGAACACATGGGCACGGGTGCGCTGGCCCCGCATCCTCACCCCAGCCCTTCCGGAGGGACGCAGGTGTCCCCTCCTCTCCCTCCTGAGACCCGGGCGCCTTCCGGGCCGGAGCCCCCTCCCGCCTTCCCCCTCCCGGGTGCGAGGCCACAGGGCCGCGGCGAGTCCTAGCGTCCTTGAAACCGGGGATGCAGGAGGGGCCACCGCCTCGGTTATCCGGGGCCCTGCAACCTGCAGCCCCGCGGAACCGGAGTGCTGGGCTTGGCGCGAAGCCTCAGGTCCTGCCTGTACACACACGACAGAGTCACACGGCCGTGCACACAAACATACTCCATGAACACGCTCACGTGCACCCACAGGACACGCAGACGTTCAAACGCGCACGGACACTCCACTCTGATACACACGGACACACGGGCGCGGACACACGTCCTCACGGCTACCCAGGCAGTTGCGGACACCGGGCAACAGACAGACATACCCCGGGGCGCAGAGTGACACGCACCCACTGGGACGCTCTCTCTGTTCTCCATCCCCTTCCCCATCCCACCCAATCCCTTCTCCATTCCCAACCCCTTCCTCAGCCGGGGCGCCCGGAGCGCGGCCGCCTTACCTGGATGCGGGGCCCCAGCTGGGGATGGAGCGGCGGCTGCGGCTGCTGTTGCGACAGGCGGGCAGGCGGGCGCAGGGGTTCGGCTAGGCCGGGCTGGGGTGAGCTCGGGCCGTTGAGGAATCCGGCCGAATCCTGGCGCTCAGGTTAGTTTGCAGCAGGCGAGGCGCAAGCCCTGAGCCGGGGCGCTGTAGTGCCCGGGCCTTGGGTGCGTCGCCAGCCACCGCTCGCACCTAGCGCCTTGCTCACACGCGCGCTTGGGCTCTGGCTCGGACGCTGCGGCAGCTCTGAGCTCAGCGCCCCCCCCTGGCGGCCGCGCCACCCCCAAGCCTGACTGACAGGGGGCGGGGAGGGTGACATCTCCGCGGAGCCCTCTAGCCTCAAGGGGCGGGCCCGGGACGCGCCGCTGGGGACCCTGGAGCGTCAGGCTCACATCCTGTCCCCAGATCCTAGTCTGGTGGGGGTGACAGTGTGGTGTGGTAAGAGTGCGGAAGAAATACTGCAGTTGGTTTTAGGGTTCAGATGGGTTTGGATCTCAGCTATGCTTTTTATTAGCCATAGGACCTTGGGTTACTCAACTCTCCTTTCTGAATGTCAGTTTCCTCTTTGGTAAAATATGGACTGTTCATTTAACGAACTTTTATTGTGCACTTAGGTGCCAGGCAGGTTGGAAGCTGGAGACAGTGGAAAAGGAAAACAAGGTCCCTCTCTCTCAGGGCTTTTACAGTGGTGAGTTTGTGTCTGTGCCCAGATGAGACACAGGGCAGAAAATAAATGTGTCAACGCTTAAACCAAACAAGGTTATTTCAGCTTGTGAGAAGTGTCATGAAGATGAGAAAATGGAGATGTACCAGTGTTATATCTGCTCAAGGAAGGCCTCTGTGAGGAGGCCAATGGGAGCAGACACCCCAGAGGGGCGCCAAGGCCAGGATGCTTGTGGGCAAGTTCCATAGAGAGGGAACTGCAAGTGCAAAGGCCCTGAGGCAGGACTGGCTTGGGAACAGATAAAAGGCAGTGCAGCTGAAGAGTTGGGACGGAGAGAGAAGGAGGTGGACAAGACCCTTTTTGTGAGTGGCTATGGTCTGGATTGTCCAAATGGCCATAGAACGTCAGGCACACAGAGGCTCTTAGTTGATATATGACAGAATGATGCCCAAGAAGCTGTGGGGTCCCAGAGGAAGTGGATTCTGACAGCTCAGTGGAGTCAGGGAAGTCCGTACAGAAAAGGAGACATCTGAGCTGGGCCTTGTAGGATTTCATCTGGCAGACAACGGAGGGAGGGAATTTTGGGTTATGACATAGCATGGGCAAAGGCACTGTGGCTGGAAATGCAGGGTGTGTAAGTGACAGATGATGAGGTGAGGAGGTAGCTAGGAACCTAGGCAGAGCCTTGGGGGGTAGGGGGAGGAAACTGTTCACATGTCGCTGGTAGAGCTACAAACTGGCACATACTCTTTGGAAGGCAATTTGGCAATGTTTTCCAAGGACATAAGTACATGCTCTTTTTGAGCCAGCACTTTCCCTTCCAGGAATTTCATCCTTCGGATCTCCACTCACACAAGCACGCAAAGACATTTGTGCAAGGATGTTCACTGCAGCATGACTTATGGTAGCAAAAAACTGAAACTAGGAGTTCCCATTGTGGCTCAGTGGATTAAGAACCTGACTGGTATCCATGAGGATGCAGGTTTGATCCCTGGCCTCACTCAGTGGGTTAAGGATCAGGCGTTGCCACAAGCTGGAGCTGTAGGTTGCAGATGTGGCTCAGATCTGGTGTTGCTGTGGCTGCGATGTCTTTGGGCAGCTGCAGCTCCAATTGGACCCTTAGCTTGGGAAATTCTATATGCTGAGGGTGTGGCCCTAAAAAGAAAAAAATTACTGATGATAATCTAAATGTCTGTCTGTAGAGGACTGGCTGGTTAATTGTGGTTCATCCACCAGTGTGATGCTGTGCTGCCATGAGAAAGGATGAGTTAGACCCACGTATACTGATATGGGAGCGTGGCAAGACACAGTGTGTTGTGAAAGAAGCAAGATGTCAAATGGTAATGTGCGGAGCCAGTCAATTTTGATACAAGGAAAATACATACACACACAATTATATACGGAAGCTTGTATACAAATGTTTACATCTAGATATACAAAAAGCCATCTGCATGGACTTCCCCTCAAAGCTGTTAACAGTGGTTGCCCCTGGCAAATGGGCCTGAGAAAATCCAAGGAGAGAAGCTTGTACATTTCATCGCTTTCCTTCTCAGTGCTGTTTTGATTACCTCGAATAGTATTTTACTTGTATCATGTTAAAAGCTAGCATGGGGACAGCTGTCATTATTGTTGAACTCTCAGCATTGAAACTGCCTCCTTCCTTTTTTTTTTTTTTTTTTTTTTTAACTTTTTGCTTTTTTTTTAGCACCGCACTTGCAGCATATGGAGGCTCCCAGGCTAGGGGTCTAATCGGAACTATAGCTGCCGGCCTACACCACAGCCACGGCAACATCAGATCTGAGCTGCATCTGCGACCTACACCACAGCTCACAGCAACACCGGATCCTTAAACCACTGAGAGAGGCCAGGGATCAAACCTGCAACCTCATGGTTCCTAGTCCGATTCGTTTCCACTGCGCCATGATGGGAACTCCAATACTTCCTCCTTCCTTATGAAGCATAGCCCATCTCCCCTGCCAGGAGCTGACAATGCTTTTCCCAGCTTTCCTTACAGCCAAGATGTGTGACTTCACCCCCAGACATCTCAGCCCCAGACTTGAAACCAGAACCTAGTGCCAGGAAGATGCAGGGAAGGAGGGGCTTCTGGGAGCATCTGGCACCTACAGAGCAAGTTGTGCCGTCTGTGTTGAGCCATGGTATCCAGGGAGTCTTCCTGGGCCCATTTGATAATGTGATTTGGGGCATCATTCCAGGCTGTGTGATCTCCAAGGGGACTCTGGCCTTCCAGGAGAGTTTCTGAGCTGCTCACTATTGGCTAGTAAACTCCTTATCTGTTTAAATTAACCCAAAGTGATTTTTGTGACTCAGCTAAGATTTCTCCCAATGTTATATGAAGAAGGACTGAGCAGTAGGAAGGAGAGCATTAGGAAGGAGAGAGGAGGAAGAGAGAAAGAAGACCATACAAAGGGCATCTGTACCTTCTATTGTAGGAATTGGGAAGTCACTGAGGGATTTTAAGCATAAGACGGACCTGAAGGTGAATTGCATTTTATGGAGCCAAATGGAGGTGAGTTGGAGGGGAGAGAAGCAACGAAAGCAGCAAGAAGACTGGGGCAGAATCCACAGGAGGAATGATGAAGCCAGAACTAGGGAAGCCTTGGAACAGGCTTGGAGCATCGTTTAGGAGGTAACTTATCAGATGTTGGAAAGAGGGAGCAGGACAAGTCCAGGAAGATTCCCAGGTTTCCGGCTTGGACAATGGGGTGAGTGATCCTGACACAAAAGGAAATAGGCATTGAGGGGACAGGGCAGCTCTGGGGGTGATGGTGAACTTGCCTGGAGCTCAATGAATGTGCAGTGTCTGACTGACAAGCTGGATGTGGGGTCCAGGAGAGAGTTGGGTATCTGAGTCTAGAACTCAGGGAGTCACTCCAGGCTGGCTGTGGGTACAGATTTGGGCCATGGCGTACTGGGAAATCTTTAACACCTGGCTTTCCAAGCAGGGAAGCACCTTATCTGTAGAGTTTGCCCATACCTGTGGTGTAAATTCTCTCACTGTGGTGGATTGCAAGCTGTCACCGCAATGTCTCTGAGCAGAGAATTGGAGAGAGACACGTGGAGCACTCCAGCATTTTCAACATACAGATAAATTAGATAAAAATCATCTTAAGAGCCTAGAGAGTAGTAAAAATCATTAGGAAGTTATGTTTTGAGTATTTATTATCTTTGTTTTAAACATAATTTACATAACCATAAATTTACACCATTTAACTTTTAATAATGGCTTTAACATCTGGATCACAAAATGTCTGAAACTTTAATAATTATTCTCAAGAACTGGTCTAAACCAGCCCAGTACACCAATGGATTTGGAGTCATGTGCATAGAGATGGTGGCTGGAACCATGGGGATGCTGCAATTGCCCAGAGGGACAAGGAGGGTGAAAAGAAGAGAGGGTCCAGGACAGAATCCTGATTCACTGCAACCTTCCTGAGTGGTCAAGGGCCAAGGAGCAGGGGAAAGACTGAGGAGAAGCCCAGAGAGGAGGAGAAACTGGAGAGAGCAGTGGCCAGGAAACTAAGGGGATTTATCACCATTCCTGCCATCCAGGCCTCAGGGCGAGGAGGAAGATGGGCAGGCAGGCTGGGGAGCTAAGAACAAAGAGGGGGTGGGTGATTCTGATTGAACACCTACTGTGTGGCAGGCACTATGTCCATGGTAACATTCAGCCCTAAAAGCAGTCCTTTAAAGCAAGTATTTTCAGTCCCACTTTACAGATGAGAGAAGGGTCACCCAGAGAGGAGAAGTCATGTAACGGGTCACTGGCACCTATTCTTTTCAAGTGGCTTTTCCTGAGTGCCTACTGTGTGCCAGGTACTGTTCTAGGCACTGGAGATTCAGCAGAAACATGACTCAGGGAGTCCTTGCTCTCCTAGAACTTACCATTCCAGAAGGAAGCCACAGACAGTTACTTAACAAATGAACTAATGGGTCTCCGCTCTCCTAAGATCAAGATTTGCCATCCTTCCCGCCTTGGGCATCAGCCGTGGTAGTCTTTCTTCTCTTCCTCCAGTACCCCATGGTCCCTTGGCCCCAGAGCCTTTGCACATGCAATTCCCATTCCCAGAGGCACCACCTCCACCCACCGAGTTAATGCTCACTCAAATGTCCCCTCTTCCGTGAGCTGCTTCTGAGTCAGTGGGTGGTTCTGGAAATGGGGTCTCTGGCCAGCACCATCAGGGAACTCGTTAGAAATGCCAATTCTCAGGCCCAAGTCTGATGCTAAGACATCAGAAGTTTGGAGGCAGAGCCCAGCTGTGTGTGTTTAACAAGCAGGTGATTCTGATCCATGTACTTGAGAACTGCTGCTCTAAGGCCTTGGTTTAGGTCACTGACTTCAACTTCCCCACTCTGCCAATTCCTTTCTTTTCAGAGGCCTGCATTTGTGATGACACAGGTCTTGGTGAGACAACCTGATGTCTGGCTCCCCTGATGGACCAGACCACAGGGGCCACTCATCTGCTTCTGGCACACCCTGGAGCTTAGGGATTCGGGTTGAACAGATATTAACTGTCAGCCTCTGGGTGGTCATGGGCTCCCCTGGGTGTAGGGGAGGGGAAGGGATCCCTTACAGGGCTGGGATCTTAAAAGTGGCTGAGGGGAGGGTGAGAAACATTAAGAAGCTTAGGGAGGTTTCAGCCCCTGCAGAAAAGGGTGCCGTGCAGAAGGCAGGGAAAGGGTATCCAGAGCTCAGAACTTTTCCTCCCTCCTCCACCTCCCCACTCCCTCCCCCACCCTGGGGAAGCCCTCAGCTGACTGCTATTAACCGCTGAGCCAGGCCTTGCTCTGGGGGCTTGATATGTTTTCTGTTACTTAATACAGTAAGCTTCTGAGTTGGAGATAGTTAATGTTCCCATATTCCAGACAGGGAAACTGCGACCCAGCGAAGTTCAAGTACTTAGTCGAGGCCAGGACAGGGAAGTCGTGAACCCAGGCTGTGTGACTGCTCACTGCCCTTGGCTATCAATGCCCAGGAGGTAGGAAGCGAGTGTGCAATGGTCCGGTGTGGTGTGTGCAACCTCATTTGTGCTTCCAAAAGGCAGCCTCAGCTGCAGCAGATTGTGAGGTGGAGGCCCCAGTGTTGCCAGGACTTTCTAAAATTTCAAGAGCAACCAAATATGTGGATTTTTAATATACGATCTCCCTGGTTTTATTTTATTTTATTTTATTATTTTATTTTTTCGTAGGGCTGCCTAGGGGTTGAATCAGAGCTACAATCGCTGGCTGGATCCTTAACCCAGTGAAAGAGGCCAGGGATCAAACCCACATCCTCATGGATACTAGTCAGGTTCTTAATCTGGTGGGCCACAACGGGAACTCTCAATCTCCTTGTTTTTAAGTAATTACATTAAAAACTCTTAGATGCTGCCATAGACCAGATACAGGTGTGTGTCAGATGACACTCGTGGCAAAATCAAGGAGGTGAACAACAGCAGGGCCAAAAAGGACACATCACGATGTGTGTGTGAGGTCCCTGACTGGCTATGGCACCCGCTCCATCAGAGTCACTGCTTCTACCATCTCTGGGACAGTCCATTTTAAATTCAAAGTCCAGGAGATCCTGTCATGGCTCAGTGGTTAATGAATCCAACTAGGAACCATGAGGTTGTGGGTTTGATCCCCAGCCTCGCTCAGTGGGTTAAGGATCTGGTGTTGCCATGAGCTGTGGTGTAGGTCGGAGATGGGGCTCAGATCCTGCGTTGCAGTGGCTGTGGCGCAGGCTGGTGGCTACAGCTCCGATTAGACCCCTACCCTGGGAACCTCCATATGCCATGGGTGTGGCCCTAGAAAAGAGCAAAGAAAAAAGAAAAAGAAAGTTAAAAATAAATAAATTCAAAGTCCCCTCATGGTGGGATGTGGTTTCACTAAAAGCAGAAAAAGCAGACTCCCTAATATCGATCCTTCCCTTTGTGTCTCAGCTCCCCTATGGCCAGCACCTTGCGAGTAGGGAGCAAGGTCTGCCTGACCATAGCTGTGCCTGCAGCCTACATGCAGAAGGTGCTCACTAAATGCTTGCTAATAGAAGTAACAGTGTAAACCCTTTCCCCTCTGAACTCCTCCCATATTGGCTCCTCCCAGTGCCCTGCCCAGGTGATGGGGGGCGGGTGATGGGGGTTAAAGGCCAGCAGCTGGGGGACCTGTCGGATGCAGCATGGCTACCGCCGGCCCTGTAAGTCCACCTGCCTGCCTCCTTGGGCAGCGAGGGCTGGGGCCCACCGCCCAGCCTGACTCTTTTCTTTGGTCAGGTCAGAGACGCTGAGGGTGACGTCCGAAAGGGGCAGAACGAAAAGGAGGAGAAAGAGAAAGAGGACAAGGAGGTGGCAGCAGGGGCCTGGGGGGGCGAGGAGGCTCCGTGCTCTCCCAGGGCTCTGCTGTCCCTGAGGAGGAAGGCCTGGAACCCGGGCCCCGCGAAGAGCAAGCTGGAGTTGCACCCACTTCTGAACAGGTAGACAGGCCCTGCTCTTGGCCTTGGCCACAGTTCCTCATCTGGGAAAGGCCAGAGTGGGCCTAAGACTTGGGCCCAGGTGGCCCTTCCAGCCTTAATTCAGTTGAAATTCTTGGTTAAAAGCCCTAACTCCTCCCTGGCTCTTCAGGATAACTCTAGTTGCCTTGGGTGGTGGGGGTGGGGTGGGGAGGGGGGAATCTGTGCCCCATCTTCCTTGAAGGGGCAGGACTTCTCTGCCACCCTAGCTGCTGCTGGGGGTCGGGGGGGGGGCAGGCAGGGGTGGGCCCTGCTTCCTCCTGCCCATGTCTCTCCACTCCAGGTGGGCTTTGTGGTTCTTCAAGAATGACCACAGCCGGGCCTGGCAGGACAACTTGCAGCTGGTCACCAAGTTTGACACCGTGGAGGACTTCTGGGCGTGAGTGTCCCTCGCTGAGGAGGCCAGGGTCAGGGGGGGGGGAATCCTTCTCAGACCCTATCGCTCCAGGAAGTTGCTTCCTACACAAATTCCCCAGCTCTTCCTGGAAACTTGCAGCATCTGCTGAGGACTGGGGCTTGGCAGGTTCTGCCTGGAGTGGGTAGAGGTGGGGTGGGGGTTGGTCACAGCCCTGCAAAGTCTTCTTGGGGCTCAGGGAGAGAGCCTGCGAGGTAGGAGAAGCAAGGACTTGGCCCTGAATCCACGGCTTCATGCTTTGTGACCCTGGGCAAGCTCCTTCCCCTCTCTGAGCTCATCTCAGCCACAAAGCTTGTGTCTGTGATGATCCAGTGAGGGGGTCTAAAAGGGGCTCCATAAATCCCAGGAATGGGTGAGAAGGTGGGATTTGAGGGTCTAGGTAAGTGGGGATGGAATTCCTGGCAGGGGCTACCAGTACACGCAAAGGGCTTGGAGGCTGGAAGGTGGATAGAAAGCGGTGGGGTCTGAGACCAGTTGGAATCAGGCCATAAAAAGCCTGGACTTTCAGCCTGGGCTGGGGGCCTCTCTCCAGGATGTACAGTAACATCCAGCTGGCCAGTAAGCTCTCTTGCGGCTGCGACTACGCCCTGTTCAAGGTAAGCTCTGCTTTCCTTCCCCTCCGGCCCAGGGGAGCTGATTCTTCCCAGGGGTTTGGGGATGGGGCACAGCCTCTCTCAGAGACAAGGATGGCTGCACAGAAGCTTGGGCAGAGCATCAGACCTCAGCTGCACCTCGAAGGACAGGGGAGGGGGAAGAGGGGGCCTACATTTCTGGCCTGGCTCCTTAACTAGAGACAAGCATCAGAATGGTCCGAGGAGGAGTTACCGTCTGGTGCAGTGGTTAACGAATCCGACTAGGAACCATGAGGTTGCAGGTTTGATCCCTGCCCTTGCTCGGTGGGTTAAAGCATCCGGCGTTGCCATGAGCTGTGGTGTAGGTTGCAGACGCGGCTCGGATCCTGTGTTGCTGTGGCTCTGGTGTAGGCCAGTGGCTACAGCTCTGAATTAGACCCCTAGCCTGGAAACCTCCATATGCTGCAGGAGCGGCCCAATAAATGGCAAAAAGGCACACACACACACACACAAAGAATGGCCTGAGGACACTCATCAGTGTCCAGGTCCCTCCCTGGAGGTGCTGTGCTGTGGAGCCCTAATATCAGTGTTTAAAGATTTCCCTCTGTGACTTGTGTTCTGCTGAACCGGGAAAGGCTGCCCTTAGGCCACGCTGGGGTGGCCCCAGATGCTTCCTTAAGAAACCTCCTATCTGAACTCTCATCTCAAGGAACTTGGTTCAGTAAAGGAGACAAACACACCTGTGAGAGGATCCATGAGGCAACAGATATTGAGGCTCGGGGGCCCATGGGAACTCACAGGAGAGTCTGGGGGGCTGAATGGCTGGTGGTGGAACCTGCTAGTACAGAAGGGATAGAGGCAGAGACAAGTTGGCACGAGGAGGCCTGTTGAGGGGCCCAAGCAGGACCCTCGGAGGTGGCCGGGCTCTCGCTTCCTTTTGAATGAAGGGAGGTGGTTGATTTGCCATCTGGCCTCCCAGGACGGCATTGAGCCCATGTGGGAAGACAGCAGGAATAAGCGGGGTGGCCGCTGGCTAGTCAGCCTCGCCAAGCAGCAGCGCCACAGCGAGCTGGACCACCTGTGGCTGGAGACAGTGAGTTGCGGGGGGGCTGGGGTGGAGGGTGGCGGGGGTGGTGGGGGTGGCCATGGTCTCAGGGATGGCGGGGGCAGGCTCTGTGGCCACCCGGAGTTCTCATCCTCCTCCTTTTGTGGCCCCAGCTGCTGTGTCTGATTGGGGAGAGCTTTGAGGAGCACAGCCAAGACGTGTGTGGGGCTGTCATCAACATCCGAACCAAGAGGGACAAAATTGCTGTGTGGACGAGGGAGGCAGAGAACCAGGAGGGCGTGCTGCACATTGGGTGAGGGGCACCTCTGGCACAGGCTGGGGGCTGGGTCTCTTCAAGGGGAGAAGGTGGAACCGAGGGAGGGGCATGACTTGGCCAGCAGGAGAGACTTCTGGAACTCTCCAGGCTGTCTCCCCCTTCCTTCTTCCCCGCTTTTATAAAGGGTGTGGAATCTGGATTTCAAACTGTTACTGAACAGACCTTTTCTGTCTCGCATTAGTCACATTTTGGGTTTCCACGTGGGTAAGACACACACAACAGGCGTGATTGTGGCTGGAACTAGAGGAGGGACATCGGGCCAAGGACCCAGGGTCCCAGGTTATTTCCAGGACCCATTAATGACTGCCTGTCTCATCTCCTCTTCTACTTGCCTCCCAGGCGTGTCTACAAAGAGCGCCTGGGCCTCTCCACAAAGACCGTCATTGGGTACCAGGCTCACGCAGACACGGCCACCAAGAGTAACTCCCTAGCCAAGAACAAATTTGTGGTGTGAGGGGACCCTGGCACCACTGCCCATTTGGCTGCCCCTGAGCTTTCCACTGCTGTGTGTGTGTGTGGGGGGGGTGCTGGGCTGAGGGCAGACGGCATGGTTTTCACCTATCTTGGAGTGTATATGAACACTCTTTAATGTGAGTTGGGGCCCAGGCCTAGGGGCAGCTCGGGTGGGTAGGGGCAACCTGAGGGCCAGGGCAGCACAAAGGTGGCCTTGTTTCAACCCTGGGGGTGGGTTGGGTAAACTGGGGTGAAGTGAGTCACGGGGTGGGGGGCTCATCTGCAGGTGGAAAGATAACAGGAGCAAATCCTAGGATCCAGAGCTTCCTTGGTGCCCCTACCTGGGGGAAGCAGGCCAGGTGGCCTGAGGGCCAGACTCTTCCATTTTGGGGGAGGGAGCTCACTGACACCCTGAGAGCTAGTGCTCAGGGACGGGAGTCTCTTGAGTGATCATTCTGCTTTTTCAAAACTTTCATGGTTGCTTCCATGAGATTTGCAGCCTTGGAGCCCACCCTGTGTCCCACACCTTCCAGCAGCCAGCTGAGTATGGGTTCCTAGTTTATGGGGGGTGGGGGTGGATGAAGGCCTGACCCAGGAGAGGAGGCCGTGGTGGTCAGGCCTTCTACTAGACATGGATTAACTGAAAGGTGATGGAGCTTAAGCCCCTTTCTGTACCTATTCTAAATAAATACTTTTAAACAAAATAAATTATTTTGAGGGCTCTGAAATTAAGATTTCCCCAAACCTTGATCTGTTCCAGTCCTGCCTTGAGAGGGCTCCTGTGAAAAACTTGGGTACCAAGCAGCCTGAGTAGGGCCTAAGCTGGTACAGAGGAGAGGGGTTAGACGCGGAATGGGGGTGGGTGTCAACCACCAAAGGGGTTTGACCCAGGAGATGCAGTGTATGCCCTTGGCAAAACCGAAGCAGCGGGGAACAACAGGTGTAGTCTTCACAGGACCCAGGTGTCATCACTTCTGAGTTTGAACCAGAAGAAGTAGAACTGAATTTCGTCCAATGAGAAGCGCTTGTGATTCGACTCCACTGTAATAAAACATCCTGCATGTGTGCTAAAAACACCGTCAACATAGCCATCCTTTACCATCCTCCACTCGCTCAGGAGAGCAGTGGTTACTCCTCTCCAGGGTTGGGCATTGACAGCAAAGCCGGGGATTGGGGTGGCCCTGGTACCGAACTCTGCGATATGGGAGGAACTGAGGTGGGAGGAATTGAGGCTCTTTCCAGCTTGCGGCTTGCGGCGCCCTCAGCAGGTGTCTCAGGTGGGTCTGAAGCGGGAGTCCGCAGCAGCGGCCGGCCAAAGGGGCGGAGTCAGGCCTAGAGGCGGAGCTCCGAGGGGTCTGAGTCGTGGGGGAGGGTCTGGGCCTGGGGTGGTGCCTTACAGGAGCGGGCCTGGAGAGAGGTCCAGGGGCGGGGCTCCAAGTGGAGGGTGGCAGAGTAGGGCTGGGGGCGGAGGCGGAGGCAGGCCTAGAGTCAGGGCTCTGGGGGGAACCTAGTGAGGGGCGGTCCGGGTGCCGGGGGCGGTCCCTGAGGGGCGGTCCCTGCTGGGAGGGCGGGGCCCGACCGGCGCTCTGTGCGGCAGAGGCCATGAAGCCGCAGCCGCCGGGCTAGGCCCCGGGCGGCTCTAGCCCAGGGCGGCCCGCGGAGGGCTGGGCCTAGCCCCCGGCTCCGGTTCCCGGGCCGGCGGGCGGCCTCTCACCATGCCCGGCAAGCACCAGCACTTCCAGGAACCCGAGGTCGGCTGCTGCGGGAAATACTTCCTGTTTGGCTTCAACATCGTCTTCTGGGTGAGCGCTGGGTGGGTTCTGGGCCCTGTGCTGGGGATGCCAGGAGAAGGGGGCTCAGGCCCTTACTAGGGGGAGACCGCGCTCTGCCACAAGGACTTGGGACCGTCTCCCCACTCTTTCCTCCCACTCCCACCTCCACACCCACCCCCAGGACCACCCGAAGGAACTGCGTTGAGGCCTGGATTGCAGGGGGCGGGTCTCAGCCACTGCGGTACTGGGCGGGGAGGGGTAGTCTTCCGGGGTCTTCCTAAGACCTGACAGAGACAGGGTCCTTGAGGACCCCCACGGCCACGCTTGGTGCAGGTGGCCTCCTATCCCTACCAGCCCCCTTGCTACTCTGGGATGTGGGGGGTGCACAGGGCCCCACCCCTGGTTTTGCTCATAGGGAGGAGAGCCTCCATGGTTGGATCCACTCCCCTGCCACTTTACCTTTCCAGCACCTGGGCCTGCTGCTTTGCCTTAAGCTCCTACAAAGAGGGCTAGGTCAAAACCTCCTCCCGTCCCCCAACTAAGAGGCTTGTGGTCAGGGAGGGCCAATCGCCCTAGTTCTCAGCCAGGGCCAGTGGGATATCCCCTGATGAGAAGCCAGGAGAGCCAGCCCTGGGGAACAGATTTCAACATTCCACTGCTGACCAAACCTAGGCTTTGGAGCCAGGCTGCCCCTGTCTGGAGAAGGGAGCTGCTGGTGCCCCTCCCAGGGTGGCATCTGTGCCCCTGGGCCCTGCCAAGTCATCTTTCCCTTTTCCCTCCCCCATCCCATCTCTCCAAGGCTACTTGCTGCCTCTGCAGTCTCTGCTTCTGTTGCCTTGGGTCAGAATGCCAGGCCCATTCATTTTAGTTCAGCAGGACTCAGTGGCACTACCCTCTACCCACATGCCACTCATGAAGTGTGGTTGTCCCTTGGCCTCAGCAGTGCCTAGATCTCAAGGGTGGGGGCCATGTGCAAAGAGCACTGGAGGGGGCAGTCTGGGACTCTGGGTGCAGCAGGCCTAGCTGTGACACTGTGAGCAAGTTACTTCTCTCTGGGCCTCAGCTTCCCGGCCAGCGGGTGGGTGAAAAATGAAGTCTGTCCCTCAGGGCTATCAAGCAGATTAAGTGAATTATAACTTACTGTATTCTTGCAGCTACTTTATTATGATCTACATTTTACAGGCAAGGGAACAGGCACAGAGAGGTTAAGTCACTTAACCCAGACTCACAGAACCAGTAAGTGCAGAGCCAAGGTGACAGGGAGCCCCCAGATGTCAAGGGGGGAGAGGTATGAGTGATCCAGACTTGTTTAAGAGGCTGAGGAGCCAGAGTGTGAAAAACCCCAGGACTTGGCAGAGAGTTTGTGTTTTATGTTCAGGGCAGTGGGGAACACTGAGGGCTTTGGTGCTGGGTGATGGGTCTGCTCTAGCTTTTGTACTGGAGGCAGATGTGTCTGGCTGCCATGGGTGAGTGAGGGGCAGGGCTTGGAGGTAAGGAGACCAGGGAGGAGGGCTGGTGCAAAGCTGGGGTGGGTGGGAGCGAGGAGGAAGGCTCCAGGGGGAGTTATGAGGCCTCATTTCCAGGACGAGGCCCCTTGGGGGTTTGGGTTTGGATCAAGGTGGCCTGAAGGAGGTACCTGTGAAACAGGCCCAGGGGTTTGCTTGTTTGTTTTAGTTGAAAGCAGACCCTGATGTCACCCTGCTAAACCTTGCCATTTTTTTCTCGCTAGAATACAGTCCAGACTCCTCCCTGTGGCCCACAATACCCTGTGGGGTCTGGCCCTGCTACCTGTTCAGTTTGTCTCTTGCTTCACCAAACACGATCTTAAAGGCCTTTGCCAGTCCTTCTGCCTGGAATTCTCTACTCCTCAATACGCCTTTCCATCACTCAGACCTCATTGAAAATGTCATCACCACGTTCCCACCACCCCAGTCACTCCCCATGGCATCACCCTGTTTGATTTCTTTAAAGGCTCTGTTGGTATTGGAAATTACCTTGCTTGTTCACTGTGGATTTCCCCACTGGAGTGTAAACTTCATGAGGGCTGAGAGCTCATGTGTCCTATTCACTGATGTATATCTGGCACTTGGAACGGAGCCTGGAATGTGGAAGTGTTTGCAGCAGGCAGGGGGATGAAGGGCTCTAGAGCCAGGGAGAGGTTCAGGTGGAGATCATGAGATGCCAGTGTCATGATGGCGTGAAAGGTGAGTGAGAGGAGAGGGTAGAGGCCAAAGGGGGAACCTGGTGGGGGAGGGAGTAGCCATGTGCACAGTTGCGCAGGTGAAGCAGAGCTTTGTAGGAAGGAGGCTGAGAAAAGGGGCGGGAGGGAGGAATGGCCTTGCATTAACCATGGAGAAATTCAGGAAAGATAAAGTAGTGATCGTGATCCTTCCCTCTCTGAAGGCTGTGGGTGGATCAAGTGGGATGAGGCAGAAGTGGTGTTTGGTTTCACATCCCAGATCCAGTGTAGGGGAAGGAAGGAAAAATATTTCTAGAAAAGAGTACAGCAGTGGGAGGAGCCTGAGGTCAGAGAGGGGAAGGAGCTAAAGGTGGCTGTTCAGGAGTGGAGTTGACTGAGGCTCTGTGCTTGCTGCGGGGGGATGGGGGCTGTGGAGAAAGCAGGTGGGAGGGGGAGGTCTGAAGAGGTGCAGTCATGGCCTTTGGCTTGGGCAGGAGGGGTGCTTTCCCCCTGAGACTAGCCTCGGGCATCTGGCTTCAACTTGTCAGGGTCTTCCCAGTAAGGAAATGAGGTGCGATAGTGGAGGGCATTTAGAAGGCCAAGGCTGGGGCCCCTCTGCTGATCCTGCTCTGCATCAGGATTCCTTGTCATTCAGGGGTCTTGGGCTGTGAACTACAAGAAGGGACTCTGCCAGATGGAGGTTGAAATGGTGGGACAAGCATGGGATGTTGGTCACAGAGTTGCAGGGCAGCAGGAAGACCAGACTTGGGAGGGGGCAGGAGCCTGGAACCCTAACCCAGGCCTCGGGTGAGAGCAGAGTCTCAAGAAACAGCTGCTGTTGCTTGGTGGGACTATTTTGGCCACCCTCAGTTCCAGTTCTGAATTCACGAAGGGGCCCCTATGTCCCTCTCAGGGCTGAGGAGGGTGCAGTCTTTCCAGATGTGTCCTGTGGAGAAGAAACACTGTGATGGATTCTTGGGAAGGTGGAAAAGACCCTGGACCCATTTACAACCCTTTCCCTTCTTTCTCTACCCGTGGCTTCCCGAAGACCCTGAGCACTAGCGGGCAGGAGGCTCTACTGGGGGTGGGAATGGATGCTGGTGCCCCAGCCCTCAGCTCTTTGCTGCTACTCCTGCAGGTGCTGGGAGCCCTGTTCCTGGCCATTGGCCTCTGGGCCTGGGGTGAGAAGGTAAGGCAGTGTTGGTAGGGTGTGGGGCTGCTGTGGGTCAAAGTGGTGGGAAGGCCAGCTCCCCCACTTGGCTCTGTTCCCCCTACACAGGGCGTTCTCTCTAACATCTCGGCGCTGACAGATCTGGGAGGCCTTGACCCTGTGTGGCTGTTTGTAGTGGTTGGAGGCATCATGTCGGTGCTGGGCTTTGCCGGCTGCATCGGGGCCCTCCGGGAGAACACCTTCCTGCTCAAGTTTGTGAGTGCCCTCCCACCTAAACCCACTGGGGAGCCCAACCTCCTCCCACCCACTTCTGGCATATAGTTCATGCTTAATAATGATAGTTTTATTATTATGTTAGTGTAACAGTGATCACCAGATTTGCATTATCTATATTTATAGGATATTCTATTGTAAGTGACTGAAAGGGCCACTAAGAAAAGCCTAGGTGGATGTTAGCCTCCGGCACATTTGGATCCAGGGGCCACCACAATGCCACTTGCCTTGGTCTCTCTCTTTCTCAGCTCTGTCCCTCTGGTTTGGCTCCAGTCCTCTTGGGCTGAAAGGATGTCCAGGAATGGGTGGATGTTGGCTTCATGCTGCCCTCCCAGGAACTCTTGCAGGATGCTGAGTGAGGCTCTCCTCAGCCATTCTGTCAAAGTCCTTTAATTGCAACTCCTTAATCCTGATTGGTCACCTCTAGACCAATCCCTGTGGCCCCAAGGGGAGGTAGCACTCTGATTGGTGTTGACTCATGCCCAGTCTTCTATCTGGGATTGAGAAGAGGTAGAGATGCCTCCATCTGAGCCACAGAAACTGAAGGTGTATATAGAGAGCGGTTTCTCAAAGACAACAGGTTAGGTAAGAAGGTGCTTTTTTCATCATAAAACAATATTGGGAGTTCCCTTGTGGCTCAGCAGTAACAAACCTGACTAGTATCCATGAGGACGTAGGTTCCATCCCTGACCTCCCTCAGTAGGTTAAGGATCTGGCATTGCTGTGAGCTGTGGTATAGGTGGCAGATGTGGCTGAGGCCTGGTGCGGCTGTGGCTGTGGCTGTGATGTAGGCTGACAACTGCAGCTCCAGTTTGTCCCCTAGCCTGGGAACTTCCATATGCGGGGGGCGTGGCCCTAAAAAATGTAATTATAAATAAATAAATAAGATAGTACTAACATGATAGAACATGGGAACTCTGGGCTATCTCAGATCACAGTGGGTGGAGCCCCACCTGGTGGCACCCCCAGGCCCTGTATCTCTGACCCCCACTGTCTGTTTGCCCCCAACCCCAGTTCTCTGTGTTCCTTGGCCTCATCTTCTTCCTGGAGCTGGCAACAGGGATCCTGGCCTTTGTCTTCAAGGACTGGATTCGAGACCAGCTCAACCTCTTCATCAACAACAACGTCAAGGCCTATCGGGACGACATTGACCTCCAGAACCTCATTGACTTTGCTCAGGAATACGTAAGTCCAGCGTCCAGCTCCGACCACATGCAAGAGGCACCTGCCAGGCAGATGAATGAGGGAGCAAGTTCCCCATGTGCTGGGAACATTCCTGCTCCCACCAGGCCAGGCAGGCCCCAGGGAAGAGAGCCAGGAGTCCCCCTATCCCAGGGGAAGCCAGCCCCAGTGATCCCCATGTGCGTAGCCCTGCAGGGACACAGGGTTAGTGAACAGGGGCCAAAGACTCCAAAACTGGCAGCTCCTAGGCCAGGCTTACAACATACTTAAAGGAGGAAATTTGGTATAAAAATGTAGATTTCTCCTACAAAACTGAGCCCACAGTATCAGAGTTACATGGCCATCGCCCTCCTCCTTGCTGGTACAGGGGCTCTCCGATTGCCACCATCTCCGCCACTCTGCATTTGATTATACCTGTCGACCCTCTTCTCTCATTTATATTATTTGTTTGGCCCCTGAACATATTAGAGTTTGAGATCCCCTTGACAGAAGACCTGCCCTCAAGCTTGCAAACCCAACCCCTGTGGAGAAACAGTCAGTGTTTCTAGACACCTCCCACCTGTGTGTGCTCACCCACTCACAGGCTTAGTCACACACACACTCACAGTCATACATGAGGTCACAGCCACTTACACAGTCACACGCCATTGGCGCCATCCACCCAAGAGTCTGCTCTGGGATCCAGAGATGAATCAGAGCTGGTGCCTGCTTTGAGGAGCTCTCAACCCAGGACAGAGGCAGACAAAGAGCCATGTGGTTAGGATATGATTTATTTCTTCATTAGACACAGAAATTGTTATGGACATATCCAGGGCCAGGTGCTGGGGATTCAGCAGTGAAAAAAACCTGGGATCTAGGAGTTCCCTTTGTGGCTCAGCAGGTTAAGAACCCAGCTAGTATCTGTGAGGATGCAGGATCGACCCCTGGCCCTGCTCACTGGGTTAAGGATCTGGTGTTGTCGTGAGCTGTGGCATAGGTTGCAGATGTGGCTTGGATCCCATGTTGCTGTGGCTGTGGCATAGGCCAGCAGCTACAGCTTTATTCATCTCCTAGCCTGGGAACTTCCTTATGCCACAGGTATGATTCTAATGAGAAAAAGGAAAACAAAACAAAACAAAACAAAAAAACCACACACACAATAAAAAAACTGGAAACTGTCTTCATGGGAATGGCAGTCTGGGGAAAGAGACAGATGATAAACAAGCAAAAGAAACATGTATGTGTCTAGAATTATAAACTGGTATAATTTAGTGGTAAGGGCTGAAGTGGGTAAGCATGAGGGAAAGGGCTCTGGGGGTGGCCCTGGGGTTGGAGAAGGAGCAGGGATGTGAAGAGAGGGGCATGTGTTCTCCAGCAGGAGCAGCAGGTGCTGAGCAGAATGAGAGGCAGGCTCTGTGCTGGGACTGGTCCCTCATCCCCCAGCTCAGCCCACAGGGCCTACCTGTGTCTGCCCAGAACTGGTCCCTGGAGGGCCAGCTCTCCGCAGCCTGTGCCCTGTCAGTGAGTGAAGCCTGCGTGCTCCGTGCTCCGGTCTCCCCACCAGATCCTGAGCTCCTTGCTTCACTGCAGCCCCGCCCACCTAAGGAGGCAGCTTGAGATATTCTGGGAGGGGATGATGGGGGACATGGGTGCTGACAGCAGCATTTATGAAGTAGAATGGGATGGTTATAGGGTCGCAGGATTGTCCTCCTGTGCCTGCGGAGGGGAAGAGAGAAGGTCTTCCCTAAAAAGCTCTGGGGCGGAGTTCCTGCTGTGGTGTCTTGGGAGTGCTGGGACGCAGGTTCAATCCCCAGCCTGACACAATGGGTTCAGGATCTGGCATTGCCGCAGCTGCAGCTTAGGTCCCAACTGTGGATTGGATCGAATCCCTGGCCCAGGAACTCCATATGCTGTGGGGCAGCCAAAAAAGAAAAAAGAAGAAAAAAAGAAAAAAATCTCTGGGGCACGTGTGGCGAGACTGGGCACAGATGTGGGGCTCAGTGGGGCCTCTCCCCAAAGGGTTTGTTGAAATTCCCACCCCTCCAGGTGGCCTAGAGGAATTCACGGTCCTTGGGTCACCATCCTTGCCCCCTCCCTTTCCACCTCCTAGTGGTCTTGCTGCGGAGCCCGAGGGCCGAACGACTGGAACCTCAATATCTACTTCAACTGCACTGACTTGAACCCAAGCCGGGAGCGCTGTGGGGTGCCCTTCTCCTGCTGCGTCAGGGATCCTGCGGTGAGTGGGGCCGGGCAAGGAGGGGCGGGACCTTGCAGTGCGCAGGCCCAGTCTGGGAAGAACAACCAGTTGTCCCTCCCCACCCTCACAAGGACTGGTTCGCTCTCTGCTGGGCCCTGCTCCAGGGGCTGTGGATGTCAGAGGAAGTCATCTTACCTGGGAACAGTCCTCCCGGGCTGGGGAGTTTGTGTCTGTGGGCAGCGCTGAGACCTGATGGATGGGGACTGCTCCTCTCTGGTGGAAAGGATGGAAGCTTCTCGCAGTGACATCCTTCCAGTCACAGTGCCCAGGGACACTGAGGGCCAGGTTTCTTCCCATTCTTATAAAACACGAGCAGGAGGCAGATCGAGCTGGCGCTGCGGCCATGCGCCCCGGCCTCGGGGAAACAGGAGCACAGGCCCCAGCCAGCCTTGCTTAAGGAGCGCTGGATGTGGCCGAATCCATGGTTCCATCTACTTCCCCTGAGACGCGAGACCCATCTCAGTGCCGGACGCTGTCAGACCCTGTTAGTGCCCCGTCACCTAGTTGTTCACTGGCCTGTTTCCCCTCAGGAAGATGTCCTCAACACTCAGTGTGGCTACGATGTCCGGCTCAAACTGGTGAGAGGGGTGGGGGCAGGGCTGGGCCCAGCTGGGGGGAGTGGGGTGCAAAAGGGGGCCCCCATAAGCTTAAAAGACCTCAGGGATTGATTGCATGGGGAGCGGGTGCTGAGTCCTGGGAGGCATGTGGGACCTGATACTGCCAACCACAAGGCAGCGGACATGTGGGCAGTGGACTCCAGTAGAGAGAGAAAAGGTGAGACATGGATAAAGAAAAGTGGATGGTAAGGTGACAGTTTCAGCTAAGCATTTGGAAGAAAATAAGGGAGGTGATGGGATTGGGGCTGAGCCGTCAGGGAAGGCCTCTCAGAGGAGAAGTCGTTTGTGCTGAGACTCTGACGAGAAGGCCCTGCTATGGAGCTCCAGGTGGCAGGCACTAAGGTGTAAGGCCCTGGATGGGACTGAGCTTGGCAAGGCTGATTGAGATGGGCAGGCTGGCGGAGCTGAGCCTGGTACCCAACTGTCCCCAGGAGTTGGAGCAGCAGGGCTCCATCCACACCAAAGGCTGCGTGGGCCAGTTTGAAAAGTGGCTGCAGGACAACCTGATCGTCGTGGCTGGGGTCTTTGTGGGCATCGCCCTTCTCCAGGTACTGCCCAGGCCTTGCATGCCCTCACTCGCCCCAGACAGCCCGCTCTGCCAGCAGCCTCTCTTCACCTGACCTCCGTCTTACAGATCTTTGGTATATGCCTGGCCCAGAACCTCGTGAGCGACATCAAGGCAGTGAAGGCCAACTGGTGAGGCTGCCACGCTGGCCACGGCCACTGGCCTGGCCTACCCAGGGACCCCTTCCCCCACTGTGCCCATGATGGGCAAGACTGCAGGAAGTGTTTCTTCTTGGACCTGAGCCCCACGTGGGGCTCGCATGCCACTGTGTTGTGTGCCCTCAGAGCTGAGTGGCTCTGCCAGGGGCTGTCTATCCTGGAGCTCGTTGCATGGAGGGCGGGTGTGGCAGGGTGGGTGAGTGCAGGAAGCCACCGACTTGGCTGTTGTTGGGTGGCAGGCTCTCCAGGGAACTATGAAGGTCACAGCTGAGGGGGTGCAAGCCAGGTGGGGTAGGAAGGGTCTGCTCTGTGTCTCCCCAACACCGCCAGGGACCCATGTCTGTGTATGGCCGTGTGGGGTGGCTTGGGGCATGCTGTTGCATGGGACACAGCCTCACGCATCTCAGAGCTCTCTCCACTAGCTGTGACCTTGACCCTGCCAGGAGCCCACTTCAGCCTCAACGTCTCAGACTCTAAAATGGGTCCAAGAATTTTCTCTCCCTTGCTTGCCTCTCAGGATCAAACATGATGATGGCTACAAACTACTCAAATAAACAAAACCTTGAAAATCCCTGGCTTCTGCCCAGCATCTTGGAGGTTCTATCAGCCGTCAGGCCTCAGCAGAGCTCTCCGCCTGGGGCCCTGACCCGGACCCACTCTGCCAGCGTGTTTCCTTGGCCTGGGCAGTGTATACATTTGCGCTGACTTTAAAACTTGGTGTATTTCACATAAAAGTCCAGATCCATGGCTTCTCATGAAGATTGGCTACCCGGTCACGGCAGCTCTTGGGACATCGTCTCCTGGGCCATCTGCTTCCTGTTCTCTGAGGGCCCTGTCCAGCCTGTGCCACTCACTCCGTGGGCTGGAGTTGGCCTCCTCTGCCCCTGTGGGTTTTGCTCTGCAGACACCACGAGGCTGCTGTGGGGCCAAGCCTGGGACGAGGCACAGGGATGTCAAGAAAGGGGAGGCTGGACCCTGCCCTGAAGAAGCCACAGCTGGGGAGGGAGCCGGCCCTGCTAGGGACTGAGATGGGGGCCCAGGAGAGTGGCTGAGAGGTGGGATGGAGCTTAGGAAGGTTTTGGGAAGGAAGTAGTTGGAAGCTTGGCACCCTTGGGATTGGGAGGAGCCTGCTTTGGGGCCCTTGGTGGTTGTCGCCTGGGTTTCCTTGGAAACAAACAGAAAATCTTCACGGTGGCCTGCAGAGCCGCCTCTTGGCCACCAGAGGGCGCGCCAGCACAGCCTTACCTGCGTCTGGCTGCTTCCTCCGCAGCCTCACCCTGGTACAGCTTAACCAGTGCTTCGGGAAACTTGAGAACTTTTAAAGGAGCAACTGGTTCAGACTCAGCCGCAGTTAGGAAAGTCTGCTGCTCTCAGCTCTGACTCTTAGCCGCATGAGGGGTGTGTGTGGAGTGAATGCCGCGCCCATCCCTGGGCTGCCCTTTGTGGATAAAAGGAGGGGTTTGAGCCAGTTCACAGATCTCCCACTCAGGTGCCCTTTAAGTCAGGTAGGTTGTATAAATGAATGAAGGAGGCCTTTGACTTGTGAGGCCTTGGCAGTGCAACTGACTTTCCTTCCTACCATTCCTGAAGAAGACATGGAGAGATAGCGCTTTATGACAAGAGAAATATTTGGATCATCATTGACAGTGGCAGCTGACCTTGAGATACAGTAGGGTGTGGTGGGGGGTATGGCAGAGCACAGATTGCCGCCTGAAGTTGGTGGCTGTCGTTCAGTTGCAGCTAATTGCTGTGAAGCAGGTATGCAGGTCTAATGTCAGAAATCTGGAGAAGCTAGAAGTCCCGGGTTTTTTTTTTTTTTTTTTTTTTTTTTTTTTGTGAGATATCCTTGATTTTTAAGTTGTTGGCAACTAATGAAAAAAATTTTTAATGCCGCAAGGCCAACAAAAGGTATAGGGGTCAGCTTTGGCCCCTGTGCAACCATAGGTTGCTCTGGGACAATCACCTACCGGGGCCCTGGCTGCTCTGCCATTCAGGGGTGCTGGGAGCTGCTGCCAGGAGGGCAGCGTGTGGGGTATGCACCCAGCATCGTGGCTCCCAGACACAGGCTGGACAGTGTCTTGGAGCCCCTGGCAGGCACCTGCACACTACAATAAATGCTGCTCAGAGTACTGTTCACGGGTCTGGCCTTTTTTTAACTTCAAAAGCTTTCACTTTCACGTCCCCCCTCAAGCCTCACAACCCCCTTGTGAGGTGGAGGTTCTTTTCCTGATGAAATGGGGCCCCAGAGAGGGGAAGGGGGCACCCTGATCTGAGCCCTCTCACTGGGGCTTTGCACCAGACCCATCCTGCTGTTTTGATGCTTCTGAGTGACATTTGCATACTCAAAAGTGCCAATCAGTAAGGGGCAGTAAGATTCCATTCCCCAGGCGCGAATTGAGCAGCCACGCAGGTGCTGGGCCACAGAGGAGAGGGAAGGGCAAAGTCCTGGCCCTCGTGCTGCATTCTCATAGAGGAGACACAACCACAAGTAGACAAATAAGCATTTTTGTTAGTACTATAAGCTATGAAGAAAATAAATGGTGAGGACAGCTGGGGTGTCTGGGAGAAGAGCGCCCTTGATGAGGGCAGTGGGGGTCCTATCTCTGGGAAGCTGCAGGGGAACAGTGTTTTAGTTTTCAGTACCAGCTGCCCTAGAGACCCTGAAGCCGGGTAGGCTTGGCATAAGGGAACCTGGGGTGCTGGAGCGAGGTGGGAGTAGGCAAGGGGCAGAGGTCACAGACAGAGGGAAGTGGTGGAACCAGGATATATTTGGAAATGGGATTGATGAGATGGGATAGGAGTGACTGGTAAGAGTGGCCATGACCTTGGCCGGGGACCCAGGGTTCTCCAAAGCTCAGTTCTGCTACGGATTATCCATCCATCCACCCACTCATCCATTCATTCAACCACCCACACATCCTCTGATCCGCCATCCACTGTCACCACTCAGGTCGGCCCTGACTGGAGGCTGGGGTTGCTGAGACAGCTCAAACTAGCCTTTGCTCTCCTGGAGCCCATGATCTCTTGGCAAGAGGCAGACGAAATGGTTGCTAGTGGTGCAGTGTGTACATGGTCATGAGCACATGATGATCACAGCACGTGGCATTTCATGCTGGTGAGAGACAAACTCTGTCCCCAAAGCAGAACTGGGAGCAGTTCTTTTCCTTGAACTGAGGAGCTCTTACCCAGTGGATCCTCTCTGGATGTGTAGAAAACACGAGGACGCTTATAAGGCTTCCTCCTGCCCATCACACTAGGTGGGTCCCTGGGACATGGGGACCAAGGCATCCTCCCACTCTGTCAGGGACACTGGTGGTGACAGGGATGGGTATTTCTGGTGGCCTGAGAGCCCCCTCAGTAGCCCTGGACCTGCCTAGCCTAACCAGAGGAAGGGCTGCCAGCAGCTCCCCCATCAACTTGGAGGGAGGGCATCCTGTAACATCAGGCTACCCCGGGGATGGGGGCACTGGAAGTGACAGAAAGAGCCCAAGATATTGAGTACTTGGATCTCTGGATGAGGACGTCACATGGGCTGGGGAGGTGGGGCCCGCTTTTCCTCCCAGAGCATGGCCGGAGCGGGCCTACGAAGGAGATGCTCCCGGTGACCACCAGAGGGCACCAAAGCACAGCTCACGCTGGCAGTCGAGTCAGCTGCGGTCAGAGAGCGGGTGCGGATGTCGGTTCTTTGGAGTGAGGTCCCGTGCATGGCTGAGCACAGGAATGCCACCTTCCAGGGACCCGGGAGCCCCACCCTTTTGGTGCCAAATCCAGGTCTTGCCACCCTCTGCTCTCTTCTCTGAAAACTTAGAGCAAAGGACGCTGTCTGCCCCATAGATGCCTCTCCCAGTGCAGGGCTTGGGGGACCGAAGCCCACTTGGTGGTTGCTGCAGGCGGTGATGTCTGCCAGAGGGAGCTGGGAAGGGGGGGTCGCTTTCTCCAGGAGGTCGAATTGACATGCTCTATTACATAAACTTCCACTCACTCATTCAATCAGATTTTATTGCACACCTGCTATGTGTCAGATACTTTGGTGGGCACTTGGGATAAATGAGGGAACAAAATGAGACCCCATCCTCATGGTGCTCACAGTCCAGACCAGGGGACAGCAGCCTATGTCTGAAAACAGCCAGATAGTAAAATACATTAGGCTTTCAGGTGAGACAACCACTCAACTCTGCCTTTGTAGCAGAAAGCATCTCTCCACAAGACAAATGAATGGGCATGGCCATGTTCCAATAATATTTCTGGACCCAAAAACTAGCTCTTTTAAAAAATTTTTATTTTATTAAAAAAATTTTTTTAGGACCACACCCAAGGAATTGGGGTCAAATCCAAGCAGCAGCTGCTGGCCTGCAGCACACAGCCACAGCAATGCCAGATCCAACCCTCGTCTGCGACTAACACGGCAGCCTTAACCCACTGATCGGCAGCCACGATGGGAACTCCAGAGCAATAACTTTTTATATTAATTAATTAATGTTTTGTCTGGACTCTCGGCATATGAAAATTGCCTGGCTAGGGATGGAATCTAAGCCACAGCTGTGACCTATACCACAGCCGTGACAATGTTGGATCCTTAAACAGCTGTGCCACAGTGGAAACTCCTATATTAATTTTAAATCATTTTGGTAGCACGAGTAAAATAGGAACCCAATCTACTTTAAAAAAATAGATGACGTGGAGTTCCCACTGTGGCTCAGCAGGTTGAGAACCTGACTAGTATCCACGAGGATGCAGGTTCAATCCCTGGCCTTACTCAATAGGTTAAGGATCCTGCATTGCCACAAGCTGTGGTGTAGGTCATAGAGGCGGCTTGGATCTGATGTTGCTATAGCTGTGGTGTAGGCCAGCAGCTGCAGCTCCAATTCGACCCCTACCCCAAGAACTTCCATATGCCACAGGTGGGGGCCTAGAAAGCAAAAAATAAATAAATAAGAAAGACACTAAAATTCCCTTATCATCCTATTCTATTCCCCTCTACTTCCCTCCCAGGGACATCACAGCTGTGAGATATAGATCCCTCTGGGCCTTTTGCATTTAAAAAATTTTGCCTTCATATTATGTATTCATAGAGAATGTTCAGCATTGGTGTGTGTGTGTGTGTGTGTGTGTGTGTTAAGTGACAATGTACTGTCCCCATCTTGCTGGGCTAGCTTTTCCACCCCCACGATGTGTTTTAAAGACAGAGTCACGTGTGTGCATGTAAATCCGCCTCATTTCTCTACTGCTGCGCTGTTCCCTGCGGGGATAAGCTGTGTTTTGCCTCTCTATCCCTTCCTCGCTGGATGGTGGATAGTCAAGCTCTTTCCACCTTGGCGGGGGGGGGGGGGGGCCTTTCCACCCCAAGGCTCTAGTGAGAGGCAAGGCAGGGTTCTCTCTCCTGGGGTTCCAGCTGGAGCAGCTGTTGTTCCCCCAAAAAGGAGGAGGAGGGCTACAGGGGAGCGTGGCCCCAAGTTGGGGCAGATGGCAGAGGCGGCTCAACAGGTCCCTTCTTGGGCCTGGGGGCCTCATTTCTGCACCTCAGCCCAGGCAGCAGCCTGAGGGACTACATTAACCACAGATCTGGGACCCAGAGCTCAGCCCATCAGAGGTGTGAAAGCCACACAATTAGCCCCTTGGCACTGTGAAGGCTGTTGCCACGGTAATGCCTTCTTGGTCCCCTGTGCAGCTGTGCAGACAGATGAAGACATCAGCCTCCTGCATGCAGAGAGGCCTGCACTGTGGCCCGAGAGGGTCTACCCTTGGTGGAGGCTAGACCTTCTTAGCCTCCTGAGGCGCTTCGAGGCCTGGACACACCTGGACACCTGGGTGCTGCCTCCAGGAATGATCTTCTGTGCGTCATCTGCCAGGCTAGACCCTCCTGGCTGCTCCTGTGGGCCCCGCCCCCAATCAGTGGGAGGCTCCTGGGAGTCATGCCTGGGAAGGGGGGGTCCCAGCAGTGGAACCACATGGAATTCCAGCCTGTTCACCCATCAGCCAACATTTGCCAGGGACTTCTGTGTGCCAGGCTGGGAATTCCGCAGAGGCTTCAGCACAGTTTCTGCCCTCGGGGGTGCTCATGGTCTGGTGGGAGACACAGACAAGTGAATCATCAGTCTTTACAAGTGATTTATTTTTTTGAACAGGTGGTGCAGGCCTGTGGTTAAAAACTGCAAACTGCGTGGGAGTTCCCACTGTGGCTCAGTGGGATCGGCGATGTTTGGAAGTGCTGGGATGCAGGTTCAATTTCCTGGTTAGGAGGTTAAGGATCTGGCATAGCCACAGCTGCAGCTTAGGTCACAACTGCAGCTCGGATCTGATCCCTGGCCTGGGCACTCCATATGCTGCGGGGCAGCCAAAAAATAAAGAACCCCCACCCACACCCCCGCAAGCTGCACAGAAGCCTCTGTGCAAATCTCCCTCTCGTCCCTGCCTCCGGATCTCCTGCCCCTCCCTGGAGGCAGCCACCCTGTCAGCCCCACCCAGTGCTCCTGAGATGGCCTGTGCATTCAAAAGCAGTGCTCCTCAAGCAACAAAGCCAGCCAGCCAGAACCCAGTCCATACTCTGCCCCACCGGCAGCTGCGGCCTCTGTCTGCATTTTTCACTGACCAGCATTTCTGGGAGATAATTACATATCAGTATGGACAGATCCACCCAATGCTTTTCAACAAGAACAAACCCATAATAATAGCGAGAACTTATACTTACTCTGTGCCGGCTGCTCCTCTAGGCACTTTATTTGTATTAACTGATTGACTCCCCTTAACAGCTTGGAGATGGACGCTCTGCTGATCTCATTCCGAGGGCAGGAGGCCAGGGATGACCATTGGGTGACGTGGCCTGAATGCCTCTCCTGACCCTCCTGCTGGACACAGAGGCCATTTCCAGGCAGTGAGCACCATGCTACTTCTATCTTTGGGCACTTGTATCTCAGTGGACGAGTGCTGGGAAATGAATGGCTGGGTTGAAGGGCAGGTACATTTTGAATTTACAAAGCTATTGTCAAATTACCCTCTGAAGAGGTCACCCTCAGTTACAGAAGGCTACACCTGCACCTCCCGCTCCGGCAGCCAGAGCCAGCACTGCCTTTATCCATCTTTTCTCTCTTTGCCAATGGGATAGAAGAAAACCATCTCTCCTTGTGGTTTTCCTTGGAGTTGTCTTATCAGAGAGGTTGAGTGTCTTTTCATACAGATCAGGTCAATCTGGTAAAATCAGAATTACTCTACAGAGCGAGGTCTGAAGGGGCTGAAAGGCAAGAGGCTGCAGTGGGTACTCTAGGAGGGTTGCAAGTGATGACAGCCGAGCTGGCCCTTGGGGTGTGGGGTAGACATGTTAGGGAACCACTCACCGAAACTACCCAGCTTTGCCAAGCACGGCAATAGCCCTTGCATGAGCTGTCTCAAAGTAGGAGGCCCTGATGAGGAATACGGTGCTGCCCTAAAGACTCACTGGAGGATTTAGGGGGGGCCAACAGGAGGGAGGAGATGACCAACCTCCCAGGGTCCTTGGCGCTGGGGTCCATCTTGGCTGGGAGGTGCTTGTGTCACCAAGAAGGACCCTGAGACAGACCAGGCACAGGCCAAGCAAGACGGTTGGCCAGAGACAACCTGGAAACTAACCCCATTCCTTAAATGCTGAGACTGTGGGCCCCGTGGCAGAGCAGTTCTCCTGGGTTCTCTTATCCTGCTGCTCTCTGGGCGGGGGGTTCCTTCCCCATAAAGTGTCTTGCTTTGTCAACATGTGTGTCTCATTGGACAATTCATTTCCTAGTGTTAGGCAAGAACTCATTCTCAGGCCCTGGAAGGGGTCCCTCTTCCTGCAACCGAAGGGCATTCTTGGCAGAGCAGAGGGTCCGAGCAAAGGCTCAGAGGGGTGGGAGGCAGGGGGGCACCTGGACTGGTCAAGCCTGAGGACGCCCCCCTTCTCATCAGTGTCACTTCTGCTCCCCAAGTATCAAATCCTCATCCAGGCTGTTTCCTCTGCTCCCACGTGCAGTTTGAGCTAAACCTTGGTTCCTGGGGTCACTGCCCCTGAGGGAGCATCTTCTTGGGTCTCTAGAGGGGACCTGCCCCCCAAGCCTTTCGTGGGTGGCCTCCATCACCCCTCCCTGCCCGTGTGTCTCCCCTGCCCCTCCCTCCCACCCATCCCCGCCACCAGTGGGGGGAGTGTACATCCTCATTAGCACGGTTCAGTGGCCAGTGTGGTAATTGATCTCCCTCCGGCCCAGTGTGGACAGCGCCTAATGGGGATGAATGGAGCGGGAGGTGCCGCTGAGGGACAATCACCGGAGGCCCGCACAGAACGGAAAGGAAGGCAAGAGATGGAGCTACACTGAGCAGGCCTCCCAGTCAGCTGGGGAGTTTGCGGCTGCCTTAGCCCCCCACCCCAGGCTGCTACCCGACCCCCGACCTGGCCCTGGGGCAGAACAAGCACACAAGGTGGGAAGAGGGGGCTCTGGAATTGAGCTATCCATTGGGGTTGAGGCAGGAACCCATCTCAGAGGGGGGGATTAGGAGCTCTTGGATGGCATCCTAGGAAGGCTATGGGTGTTGGAGCCCAAGGTAAGGAGGGCAGTGCCCCAAGTAGTCATGGGCGGAGGAGGGGCCAAGACATTCCAAAGCCAGATTGGCCAGCCATGGATTTTATCATATAGTCAATCAACAAATGCATTGGGTAGCTGCAAGGTGACCCAAAGAGTCAAGATCTTTGTTATGGTCAGGGGATGGATAGTAACTAGGAAAATACTTTGGATGATAATAAATGCTCAGAAGAAAATAAACAGGGTTATATGCTAGGAATGCCTGAATAGATATAGAATTCCCAGGCTAGGGGTCAACAGGAGCTGCAGCTGCTGCCCTACGCCACAGCCACAGCAATGCCAGATCCAAGCTGCCTCTGCCACCTACACCACAGCTCATGGCAATGCTGGATCCTTAAGCACTGTGTGGGGCCAGGGTTCAAAACGTTGTCCTTATGGACACTAGTCAGGTTCATTACCGCTGCGCCACAACAGGAACCCCTGGAGTGTTACTTTAGGAAGAGCCCTGGGGAGACAATACGTGAGCTGAAACGTAAAAGGTGACAAGGAACAGCACTCACTCCTGGCTAATCCACTAGGAATATTCTGGTGTTTTTCATGGGGTTCTAGAATACTGAGTTTAATCCCCACGTCCCATTCATCTCCTTCCAGGTTCAGGTCTTGATCTACTTACATGTCTAGGAAACGTAGCTCTGACTCAAAGCAAATTGGGTGTTGGGTACCTCTGCCTGGTCCCCGTCTTTCCCTCCTCTTCTAGAAATAGCATCCGCGTTCCCTCTTGGGGAGAAATCTCCCCTACCCTTGGTCCATGTTCTTCAAGGGGCGAGGGAACAGGACCCAGGATTGACCAGTCAGCATGTTCCATTCCCTTGGCCATGGCGGGGGGTTGGGGGGGCAAAGGACACCTGCTCCTGAGTGTTTGCAAATATAGAGACACTCCCTCTTCTTGATGTTCTGGGGCCGCTGGTGACCACCTTCCTGCTCGTGGTCCTGGAGCAGGGCTGACACAGAGAAATCAGGAGACAGGAGAGGGTGACCAATCTTGGCTTGGTGACCATACTTGAACCCTAGGTCTAATGGCAGAGCCTCCCTGCTCTTTCCAATGACATGGGCAGATGCAGCCTCCTTTTATTTTTATTTTAAGTCTAAGATGGTTTGAGCTGGGCTTCTGTTATCTGCAACCAAAAGAGTTCTGATTGACACAGTGGGAATGAGAATGTCTGGGTGGGAGAAGCGGAAGGTCTGGGTCATACATGCTGTCTCAGCGGCCAGGGGCAGGGGGCTGGTACACACAGCTTCCCAGTGGAGCTCAAATCAGCACTCCCTGACTCTTCCTTTATTCTGTGCTGACCCTTCCAGGGGGGCTGGTCCCAAGATCCCAAGAGGAATGGAAGAAGGATCAGATATCTTTTTTTGTAGGTCTTTTTTTGAAACTCAAGTTCATTGAGTATAATTTACAAATCAAAAAAATGCATCCGGAGTTCCCGTCGTGGCGCAGTGGTTAACGAATCCGACTAGGAACCATGAGGTTGCGGGTTCGGTCCCTGCCCTTGCTCAGTGGGTTAACGATCCGGCGTTGCTGTGAGCTGTGGTGTAGGTTGCCGACGCGGCTCGGATCCTGCATTGCTGTGCCTCTGGCGTAGGCCGGTGGCTACAGCTCTGATTCAACCCCTGGCCTGGGAACCTCCATATGCCGCGGGAGCGGCCCAAGAAATAGCAACAACAACAACAACAACAACAAAAGACAAAAAGAGACAAAAAAAAAAAAAATGCATCCATTTTAAGTGTATATTTCAATAAGTTTTACGAATTTCGTCCCTATGCAACCCTCACCACAATCAAGAGAAAGAATGTTCCATCCCCCAGAGGGTGCCCCGTTGTCCTTCCTGGCCAGTCCCTGCTCCTCCCCACAACCAGACGACAACTGGCTGCTTTCTGTCACTGAAAGTTAGATTTTTTTTTTTCATGCACAACCAGTCCTCGGTATTTGCAGATTCCATATTTGAGAACTCACCTACTGGCTAAAATTTGTTTGTAACCCCAAACCAGCTCTCGGGGTGCTTTCGTGGTCATTTGTGGACAGATGCAGAGCCGTGAAAAATTTAATTCATCTGATGCATGTTCCCAAGCTGAGGCTGAACAAGGAGAGAGAGTTTGTTTTTTGCCTCAGTTCTTACTGTAACCAAGTGTCCTCTTTGCAGGCTATCTAGTGCCACATTTATTTATTTATTTATTTTGCATTTTTGTGGGGGTTTTTTGTTGAGGGTTTTACTGCTTAGAATGGCCACAAAAATGTAGTGCTGAAGTGCCGTCTGCTTGTTCCTCAGCATGAGAAGCCTGTGATGTGCCTGACAGAGAAGAAAGGAATTACATAAGCTCCGTTCAAACCAGAGTTACAGCGCCGCTGGCCGTGAGCTCAATGTTAATGACTCGACTATATATACTAAATCAGGTGTTTTTCTTTACACAGAAACACACACACAACAAAGTTATGTATTGATTGGCTGACGAAAATGTGACCAAAGGATCGCAGGAACCTGACCCTGCAAGTATTCCCCCAGGAATCAAGGCTCAGATTCACAAATGTAGCGGCTGCGGTGACTTTATGGAAGAATGAACTGGCTGTGCATGGAATCCAACAGACGCAGCCCTTTGAGCCTGGCTCTGCCACTTGGCATAATGCTCTTGAGATGCATCCACGTCGTGGTGGGTATCTGGAGTTTATCCCTTTTACCACTGAGTAGTAGCCCATTGTGTGGATACACAGTTTCTCTAATTCATTCTCCAGTGGATGGAGCATTTGGATTGTGTCCAGCTTGGGGCCATTATAATAAAGCTGCTATAACTTTCACGTACAAGTCTGTGTGTGGACACACGCCTTCACTACCATACCAAGGATTTGCACATGAGCAAATAAATTTCAAATTTGTTTAATCCTTACCATAGCCCTGAGAAGCAGCCTCATCTGTGTGTGTGTGTGTGTGTGTGTGTGTGTGTGTGTGTGTGTGTGTAAGTTCCCAGGCCAGAGATGAAATGCACGCTGCAGCAGTGACCTGATCTGAACCTCATTTTTGACCTCTGCTGCAGCTCATGGCAATGCCAGATCCTTTAACCCACTGAGCAAGGCCAGGGATTGAACCCGAATCCTCATGGATACTAGTCGTGTGTTTTGTTTTGTTTTGTTTTGTTTTTCATTTTAGGGCTGCATCTGAGGCATATGGAGGTTCCCAGGCTAGGGGTCTAATCGGAGCTACAGCTGCTGGCCTACAGCCCATAGCAATCCTGGATCCTTAACCCACTGAGTGAGGCCAGGGATGGAACCCGCAACCTCATGGTTCCTGGTTGGATTGGTTTCTGCTGCACCATGACGAGAGCTCCACTAGTCATGTTCTTAAGCCGCTGAACCACAACAGGAACTCCTCACATCATGCTCGCTGGTCCTCTCCCTGGTGGACCTGCTGCTTCCATGCAGGCTTGGCTCTCAGGACACTTGTGCTCTGGACTCTACTTGGCTAGAGGAAACCCAGGTGAGAAAGCATGTGGTATCTGGGAGCAGGGGTCCCAGGCTTGGGGAGAGGTGACGCAAATTTGGGTCCTGACTTGCCACTTTCCCGCTGGAGCTCACGGTCCTTATCTCTAAGAAGTGCCCCCCTAGCCTGTTTCAGACACTGTCCTTAATCACCTCCTATGGGAAGGCGCTCGCTCTAGTGCTGGAGAGACAGGGCGAGAGACAGCCTCCTCCCCTAAGAGCGGACAGATGCTGAGCTATCACAGTTGGGAGAGATGGTAGAGCCCGTCCCAGGGCCCTGGAGGTCAGCTCAGGGCCTTGCACAGACCTTGGTCAGTACTTGGACCAGAAATTGGCCTTGGCTGCTTCAAGCAAAGCACTGTGGAAGGAAAGGGCAGAAATGCCGGCAGCCCCTGGCGGGTGTCTGTAGAGAAAACTTCAAGTAGGGTCTCCTCAAGGGGAGGCCATCAGAATGAAAAATTCTTCTGAAGAGTCAAAAATCACAGAAAGGGGTCTGCCTGGCCTCAATGGCCTGTGTCAGTACCCAGCAGGGTTCAAGGTCTCACAATGGACAGCCTGCCAGGTCTGCCTGGGGTGGAGAAGAGCTGAGTCTTCTGGTGCTGTTCTCAGCAAAGTGGGGGAAACACAGGGAAGGCAAAGCCACCAGAGTCCTCTGGTTGTCAGGCAAGGGCCCAAAGGGGACACTGCAAGTGGCCAGGAAACTGAACTTTAAGCACATGAAGCTTTAGTACCTCAGGGCTCAGGAAGGGGGAGGCGGCCTCACCTGCTCCCGCCTAAGGAGTCGCCACCATAGGGCAGGGCTTCCCATCTAACCCCGGGGTGGGGGGTGCTCAGTGCGTGTTTGGTAAATGTACATAGAAGGAATGAAACTCCGCATGTGTCCCTAGGCCCAGAGGGTGCTGCAAATTCAGTCCCACCTGGCCCCTGCCTCCCAGGATTGAGTCCAGCTGTGGAGACAGATGTGACCTGGACTAGAGGCAAAATAAGACACAGGCTACAGTGTGGTCACTGAAGCGTGTGACAAGTGCCGTGGAAATGCCTGGGATGGGTGCTCAGCATAGACGGGGGTCAGGGGCTCTCAGAGGAGGTCTGGGTGGGGAGGCTGAGAGGGTGGTGAAAGGTGGCATTATGGAAGGGCATTCCCCAGGGACCCTCGTGTTTTATTCTGGAGACTGGCTCTGTCCTGGGGAGCTTAGAGAGACCCTGGGGGCTGGTCAGACAGGCACAGAACAGTCCGGGTGTGTGAGCTGGGGGTGGGGGGGCAGGGGAAGGAGGATGGGGTGGGAGTCGGAGGAGCCCTGGGTGTGGGGAGAGTCAAGGAGACGGTGGGGAGGGGGGGCTGCAGATCCCTTCCAGCTGCAGAGGACACCCCAAGGTTACCTTGGCCTGTGGCTCTGTGGCTGGAGCTGCTAGCAGCAGTGACAACAGCGAACCCGCAGCCTCTCCGAGTTTTATTATCATTCAAATGAGGACGTGGAGAGGTATTTCATTTGATTGGTAGAATAATAGGAGCCATTTATCTACCTTCTCTCAACCTTTCATATCTGTTTCACTATTTTATGGGATCGCATACATCATAGTAAAGGCAAAAATGTATTTTTTTTTCCCCTGACTTGGGGCTTGGGGGGGGCATGGATGGGAAGGCGGCTCTCGGAGTGGCTGGCAGGAGCTGAAGGAAATGAAATCGAAAAAGACTATTATTGGTGACAGACAGTTACATCTGAGAGGGAATAAGAAACTCCCCAGCGCGGGCGCGGATGAGGAGTTTTAAATGGAAGCTCTAACAGCTTCGAGGTCTGGGTCCAGCGAGAGGGGTGGGATGAAGGAAGAGATGAGGAGTGGGGGTGGGGGTGGGGACCCAGGAGCGAGGCTGGCACAGGGGGCATGTGGCCCAGCTGTCGGAATTCTTTGTCTCTCTGCAGTTATGATAAATTACACATGTCATACAAGGATCTATCCTCCTTCTGAAAAAAATTGGAGCGTTCCAGGTAAAATCCCCTGGGACCACCAGCCCCAACCCCACTCCTTCCTCCCCGTCCCCAGAGGCAGCTACTAAGGATTTTTTTTTCCCCTCTTGGTTTTACAAATACACAGAGCTGTCTTAAAAGAGGTAGCACTCTTTTGCGGATTCTTTGCCTTTTCTTAAGTGGTGTTTTACTGTATCATGCAGCTTCTTGTTTTTTGCACTCAGTATGCTTTCCAGCTCTGTGTCAAGGAGACCTAAATGGGTCTCCATCCTTCCTGGAACTGCCAGGTGGTGACTAGCCTGTCTTTTAGCCACCGAGGGTCCCCTCCACGAACATGTGGGTGGCTTCCAGCTTTTCATAATTATGACTCCTGCTGTAAGACTTCCAGCACCTGGGCGGGTTTCTGGAGGGCGGGTGAGCAGTGAACTCACAGGCGGGGGAGGGGCGTGAGTTTTCAGGTGAAGGCGATGCCTGACCGTCAATGACCTCAGCTACCCAAAGTGTCTCTGCTGTGGGGCTCCAGCCAACTGCCTCCAGCTGGCAGTCACCTCCCAGGTGACTTCAAGTGAAAATGCACAGAGGGGAGTTCCCGGTTGTGACTCAGTGGTTAACACATCTGACTAGGAACCATTGTAGGAGAAAACGTCATGATAAAAGTGTAGAAAGGAGAGACCCCGCCATGATGACTAAGCAAAACCCGGCCCACTGCCCCTAACCACCCCTCCCCCCATATCTGCTTCTGTAAACTGGCCAGTTCTCACTCTGGTCCGCCAAGCACGGACCCGGAAGAACTAGCCCATAAAAGCCTTGTGAAACCCCTCTTTGGGGCTCAGACTCCGGAGAGCGATCTCCTCTGAGCCTGCTGGTGTAATACACCTGAGTTCTTTAACTCTCTGAGGGCTCGCGTGGTTTCTCGCCAGGTGAAAGAGCTGATACACTGCAGCCACAGAGCTGCTGGAGCTGATACACTACAGCCACAGGACTGTCGCCAGAGCTGATGTGCTGCGGTGCAGGGCCGCTGAGCAGCTGCCGTAACATTTCTGGAGGCCCCAGTGAGATTTCAACTGTTCTGGGCCCCTTGAGCCACCGAAACGGAGGCAAGGCTGCCCGGGAGCTGAGGAGCCTCAACCGAACGAGGTGGTGCGCCACCCAACGGTATTCCCGGTCCTCCTTTGTGAGCGGCATTCCTGACTCCCCAGTGACTGAACCCCCGACCGACCTGACTCAGTGGAGAGACAGACCAGCTCACCAGGAAGGCATCTGGACAAGGTAAGGCCCCGGGGCCAACTCCAGTCAGGTCCTGCCCCAGTGGGCAGAAGAGGGGACTGATCACCCCCTTAGGGAGACGCTCCTGGTCGGAAGCTGTGCCTGACCGGAGCAGTAGTCCTCGTGCTCCACATCGGAAGCAGAGGTACCTCTTGCTTGGGTGGAGCAACTGTCAGGTGTAGCCGATTGAAAGTTGTGCTTGATTGAACTACTAGTTAGGGACTCCCAGGGGGTGGGAGGCATTGTGATAACCTCTGAGTGTGTGTGCCGGTGAATGAGCGGCCAGATTCGCTTGTGCTTCAGGTTCGAGTTTGTGGCTCCACGGTCTTAGTGGCTACGGAGTCCAAGTGGGTCCTAACCTGCAGTTCCGTGGTGACCTCATATGGCTTATGGCTGCAGCGGACTCTGAGGGTTCTCTTCCCTCCCTGCGAGTCCATTCCAAGTTCGGGGCTTATACGAACCAGCCAATTGCTAAGAGGCACCTAAACTCCCGAGAGGGGGGCGGTCAGGCAGACATCTGAATGGCCACCTTCTGAGAAGGGGGCACCCTCCCTTGTTTTGTCTGCGACACCAGCACAGGGTGGCCACATGGGGTGGGACCTAACCCAGAAGCCCCTGAGCCAGAGACCCCTGTGCTCCCACCATGTGGGCCATAAATTCCTCTAAGGAAACAATCTAACTTGACCTTGGCCCCGGGCCTCCAGGAACTCCCATCCCAGATTCTAAACCACGGGACTGCCCATTTTGTCAGTTCATGGAGGCCCAGGATCTGAGTCAGGGAGACAAGCCTGTCATCCCTGTCTCAGTTCAGAGTATAGGAAGGATTGGGTATGAGGCCCCCTGTCCTTTGCCCAAACATTAGAACTTGTCTGAGAGTGCCTTCCCAAGACGCGGGACCCAGGTGGATCAGAGACACTTGCAACAAAGCAGGTGTTCTCCCCGGCCATTGAGCGAGCTGAGTGGCAGCTGTCTTGCTTATAGGAACAGCAGAGGCAACACTATCGGGGATACCACCCACGAGGAGGTCTCATAATACTGGGCCACAAACAAGATCCACAGAAAGATACCATGGGTTCACCCAAGTCTAAACCCATGGTCCTAGAATGTGTGATCAAAGATTTCAAAAAGGGATTTTCTTAACTAACCTGATCTTTCATCATTTCCTTTGCTGTTACCTCAAATAGAGCTGTGGGGGCAAAGGAAACAGATCTAGATGTTAAGACCACCCTGAGTTGTTACCATGCCTCTGGGGGAAAAGGAGTTCATAACTAGTATTCAGCCAACTTAGGCCAAGTGTTTAGCCTCAGAGCCTGGGCATGTCAGTTTTGCTTTTTGCTATTTACGTTCACCCTGGTTGGAGAAATCGACAGCTGGTTCATCCAATTTACCTGTTAACTGTGGCTTAGAAACTTTCCTAATATTAATAGAGGGCATGTCAGAGCGAATCTTGGGATTCAAAAACTCAGGGCAGGGCCTGTATGCCTGGGTTTTCTTTACCTCTGTCCAGAGACAGGCAATGGGCAGGGAAGAGAGGCTATGCTGGTAAAGAGTGGTTAATTCCAGTCAGCCTAAGGTCGGATGGGATATTTGACCACTAATGTCTAGCTGCTCCCTCTAAGAGAGGGGACGGCCTCACATAACCAAGAAGGGACAATAGGCACTAGATGCTGATCTTTCCTCTTTTTCGGATGGGAGCCACATCCTCAAGCCTGGTGCACGGCTCAATAGCAACTCCTCTGACATGTGCCTTGAAGAACTGGAAAAGGTTTGACCCTGAGGTTCTGAAAAAGAAACATTTAACTTTCTTTTGCACAAAAGCCTGGCCACTATATCATCTGTCAGATGGAGAGTGATGGCCGTCTGAAGGCTCTCTAGCTGATAATACTATTCTCCAATGAGACCTATTTGGTAGATGAGAAGGGGGATGGTCAGAGGTGCCTTATGTCAGATCTTTACAATGAGGGACGACACTACACTGAGGAAGGCTTGTGGACTTTCTCAGTACATTATGCCAACTCCCTCAAGACCTAGGTGCCCACCATATCCTGGCCCAACTGGGTCAGACCCTCCAGAAGTTAATCAGCCTTCTCCAATACCACCCAAGGCTCCTCTTCCCCCTCCAGTGCCAAAGTTATATCCCTCTCTACTCTCTTTACAAGAAGTGGCAGACAGAGAATGGGGACCAATACAGGTCCATACGCCTATTTCACTTCAGGACTTAAGGCAAATAAAAACAGATTTGGGAAAATTTGCTGATGACCCAGATGTATTGAGGTCTTTCGGGGTCTCATGCAGTCCTTTGAGTTGGCCTGGAAGGACGTCATGTTATTACAAAAACAGACATTGACTATAAGTGAAAAACAAATACATAAAGTCTTTGAAACTGCTCAAAGCTGGGGAAGATGAATGGAATGATGCTATAAATGCCAGAGGCAAATTAGAAGAGATAGAACAAGATTCCCCACAGGGTGTCAGGCAGTTCCTATGAGTGATCCCAGTTGGTCTGCTGATGAGGGAGATAACCACAATTGGGCATAGAAGTCATTTTATTACTTGTATAGTTGAGGGATTAAAAGCCTCGTGAGTAAAGCCCGTTAAAAACTATTGGAGGTTTACTAGGGGAACAAGAGAGTCCATCAGTTTTCTTAAAAAGACTCAGAAAGGTGTTGAGAAAACATATACCAAGGAACCCAGAAACAATGGAGGGCCGAATAATTCTTAAGGATAAATTCATAGCTCAATCGGTGCCAGATCTATGGAGAAAGCTCCAAAAATTGGCTTTTGGCCCTGGTCAGGACCTAGAGCACCTCCTCAGAGAAGCAACTCAAGTATGCTATAATCAGGGCCATGAAGAATGAAAGGAGAACAAGAGGAGAGACAGAGAAAAGGCTGAGGCTGTAGTTATGGTGCTACAGGGAGTCAACTTGGGAGCTTCCAAGGCAAGAGGACTAGGGCAGAGACCTATGCCTAGAACCTGTTTCCTTTGTGCAAAAGAGGGACCCTTTAAATGGGAATGCCCCAAGCCTCAGACCACAGCACCTAGGCCGTGCTCCACATGTTGGGGAGATCACTGGAAGAGGGAGTGCCCCTGAAGACGGAGGTCTCTGGGGTTGACCCTCAGGCCCAGGATCAAGACTGATGGGACATTTCCATAATGGCTCCTGTCCTTATCACCACTCAGGAGCCCTGGGTGATTCTAAATGTAGGAAGACAGCCTATCGACTTCCTCCTGAATATGAGAGCCACTTTTCTGTCTTCCTCTCCAATCCTGGGCCCCTCCCTCATGAATCCACCACATTCATATTTCTGGCAAGCCGGATACAAAATTTTTATTTTTTTATTTTTTTTATTACTCAAATGAATTTATCACATCTGTAGTTGTGGATACAAAATCTTTTAACAAAACCTTTGAGCTCTGACTGGGAATCCATTTTCTCTCATGCCTTTCTGATTGTTCCAGAGAGTCCAATTCCTCTTTTAGAAAGAGAGATTTTGTAAGAGGTTAAAGCTTCAATTCACATGGCAATGGAGGAGTTCCCATCATGGCGTAGCAGAAACAAATCCGACTAGGGACCATGAGGTTGCAGGTTCAATCCCTTGCTTTGCTCAGTGGGTTGGGGATCCAGCGCTGAGGTGAGCTGTGGTGTAGATTGCAGATGCGGCTCAGATCCCACGTGGCTGTGGCTGTAGCTGTGGCATAGGCTGGTAGCTTCAGCTATGTTTGAACCCCCAGCCTGGGAACCTCCTTATGCCAAGGGTGTGGCCCTAGAAAAGACACAAACAAACAAACAGAAACCACACCCTCATGGAGACTGTCGGGTTCTTAGCCTGCCTGAGCCACAACAGGAACTCCCCATGTGAATAGCCTTTTTCTTGGGTTCCTGAGCACAGCTTAGTTACTGTTGAGACTTAGCAAAAGGTATAAAGACAGAGAAGCCAAAAGGCACAGGTTCGGCCCAGCCTGATGGGTTCCTCCAGGTCTAATATCAGCACCTGGGTTTTGGTGACCAGCTGCTGACTGGCCGGTGCTGTTCCTGGTCCATTTGGCCTCTAGGTGGCAGGCAGGGCAGCTTTTCTGGCCTCTTCCAGGAGCTCCCCACCAGGTGTTTTGCCACAAGGGAGGGACCCACCTCTGCAGCCTCACCCACCCCAGCATGTGGCTCTCAGCATAGAGTGTCACCAGAGATGGTCTTGTCATTTCACCCCAACCAGCTGGGGGTGGGTGATGCTGTGACATCCCTCCAAGTGTGGGGTGGCCATGCCTACAGTTCTCTCTTTACTGCATCATCTTCCCCCCCACCCACAGCGACCAGACCCAAGCTGCGGGAGGCAGTCCATGCAGAGAAGTGGAGAGAAAACAAGAAGTTCAATCAGCATTTGAGCTCCAAAATCCCCATCCTACATGGTACATTTGGAACACTGCCTGCTCAGTGTGTTTTGGCTTTTTCCATAGAGAGAGGGGGTTAAAAATTCTGGTTGGCTGGGAAGGAGAGAGTGTGAGGCATGAAATGAGAGCTGGGATTGCTGTTGTGGCTCGGTGGAAACAAACCCGACCAGTATCCATGAGGATGTGGGTTCGATCCCTGGCCCTGCTCAGTGGGTTAAGGATCCTGAGCTGCTGTGAGCTGTAGTGAGCTGTAGTGTAGATTGTAGATGTGGCTCGGTTCTGGCTTTGCTGTGGCTGTGGTGAGGATTGGCAACTGAAGTTCAGATTTTATCCCTAGCCTGGGAACTTCCATATGCTGCGGGAGCAGCCCTAAAAAAAAGAAACGAGTGAGCTGGGCCCTGCGGGGTAGAGGGTCTGGGGTGGGACCCCCTGAGGGGGGCGGTCAGCTGGGAGGATTAGATTGCAGGGGGGACCTGAGCCTTGTTTCCTGGCTGGGTGAGGTCCCCAGGTACTCTGGTGTGGTGACAGTAGACAGGAGGTGAGAGGTGGCTCACAGCGAGGGTCCAAGATGGCCCAGTGAGCCTCCCAGCTCCCAGTGAGCCTCCCAGAGCACCGGGGGTGGGGGCAGCCAATTTCCCCGGGGGGACCTGGAAGGGCTTCCTGGTCACGATGAGGAAAAGCCATCGCCAAAACTGTTTTGGCCTTTCCAAGCAGGGACCAGATGGGGACACAGAGCTTGTCGGCTGCCAACGCTGAATGGAGATGACAGCCAAGAAACAGATGTCCCTATGTATCTCTTGGGAGTGTCAACAGGGCAGACACCGACCTATGACCCAACTGCTACCTCTTCACCCGAGTTGTGACACCACCCACATTTGCTTGAATCCGGGGACCAGGAGTTGGGGAAGGGGGAAATTTGAATCAGCCTAGTTTAAACACTAATCGCTGAGATGACCAAGACGTATTTTCTGCTGCCAGGCAGGAAATAGGGGTTTGAAATAAAGAAGAACACAGAAAATATTAACATAAGCTGGTGGTTATGGGTTCTTGGCTTGAAGAGTCATACCCACAAGCCACGGCTTAACTCGGGACCAGGGTCACGGCAGGGGGACAGGGGTTGGGGATGCACAAAGAGGAAGGGAAGGAGTTGGGCTGGGAGCCGGGGAGCTGCTGGGCAGATGGGGGAGGCTGCCAAGACGGAGGGATGTGTGCTTGTGTAGACGCAAGGCGCGGGTGGGGAATCAGACTTGGGAGCGCACATCAGCCCCAGTGTCCTAAGCAAGTCCCTGAGCTTTCTGAGCCTCCAGGTCCTCCCCCACAAAAGGGTGGGCTCTGCTGTTCCTGCCTGACCTGTGTCCTCCCCGCTGGGTGACTGTGATCTGGGAAACCCGCATCTCACACTAGCTCAGGCACAGCTGACCCTGGCCTCTGGCTTCAGGCATAAGTGAGTGACCTGGGCCTGGCCAACAAGACTATATCCTGGCACCTTTGCTGGGAGCTACTGGCAAAGAGAAGCTGGCTTTCCTGGGGTGGTGAGCAGTGCTGAGAGAGTTTGGAGCTGCTGCGGGGTTTCTGTGAAGAGGTAGGTTTGTCTGGGGATGACTCCAACGTGGAGCTGAAAGATGAAAGAAACAGAGTCTGTCTCAGTCAGCTCAGCTGCTATAACAAAAATGCCACAGACTGCAGCTCACACCACAGACATTTCTTGCTCACAACTCTGGAGGCTTGAGAAGCCAAGGTCAAGGTGCTAACAAAGTAGGTTTCATTCTGAGGCTTCTCTTGCCTTGTAGATGGCCACCTTCTCACCGTGGCAACTCATCGGGGAGGGGAGAGAGAGCACAAGAGCGGGGTGTGTGTGTGTGTGTGTGTGTGTGTGTGTGTGTGTGTGTGTGTGTTGGGGGTGTGTGTTGGGAGTGGGGGGAGGGAGTCAACACACTCGCTCACTGGTACTTCTTCTTGTAAGGATACTAATCCTGGAGTTCCCTGTGGCTCAGTGGTTAAAGATCTGGCATTGTCACTGCTATGGCATAGGCTGTTTAGTCCCTGACCTGGGAACTCCTGCATGCCATGGAGGCGACTGAAAAAAAAAAAAGGACACTAATCCTAGGGGATCGGGACCACATCTTTATGACCTCATTTAACCTTGATTATCTCCATAGAGGCCCTGTCCTCAAATACAGTCACACCGGGGTTTAGGGCTTCAATATGGGATGTGGTGGGGGGTGCGGGACACAAACATTCAGTCCATAACGAAGTCCTAGAAATGTGGTTTGCACCCGTGGATCTAGCTATGCCTGAAGCAAGCTCTTCCCATGGACTTTTCAGCTACATAAGCCCATCCGTCCCAGACCAATGTGTTTTGGGTTTCTGCCACTTGCAAATGAGAGTCCTGTGACGGCCGTCGTAGATATTACACACGTATGTGTTTGGCACACAACATATGTGGAAGAAGTGTTTATTTGGTCCCTGGAGAAAAGGCACAAATGTTTAGTGTGGGGAGGGGGATGCAGCAGGAGAGAAAGGGGAGAAGACAAAGGCACGTCAGCGGTGGGAAGGAAGGGCTCAGAATGGAAAAGGGACGACAGAAGATGTTATTTGGAGGGAAGGTGAGAAGAGGGAAAACTAACCAAGACCTATCACTGGCAATGTTTGGTTCCCAGCAAATCAAGTTCCTCAATTTGGAATTTTCTGGTGGCCTAGGGGTTCAGGATCTGGTGTTGTCACTGCTATGGCGTGGGTTTGATCCCTGGCCCCACAGAACTTCCACATGCTGTGGGCATAGCCAAAATAAATAAAATAAATATAAATTAAAAAAAATTTTTTTAAGTTACTCAATTTGTTTGCTGTGTGGTGTTAAGAGTCTTTGTGGAGGCACCAGGGCCTGTGGGCAGGGCTGGTGAGGCCACGAGGCTGGCGTGGATGCAGAGTCAGGCAGTGACTAAGAGGGTTGGAGGGCGCCCACTACAGCCTGCCCTGTGCTTCACTGCAGATTGTCCCCTGTCACCGAGCTACCCTTTAATTTTAATTTTTTTTTTTTTTTGCCTTTTTTAAGGCTATGCCCGCAGTATATGGAAGTTCCCAGGCTACAAGTTGAATTGGATCTGCAACGACAGCCTACGCCACAGCCACAGCAACTCGGCTCCCTCCCACCCCACCCCCCACCCCCCTAGCTGTTCTGGCATTTCTGGAGGGCAAGGACCCTCTTCTCTCTCTCTGTATCTCTGGATCTGATTAATCATTGCAATGTTCAGCCCAGTGCCTGGGCTGGTATCAAGGAGCTGAATGAATACATTTCAAAGAGCAGCTGAATGAATGAATGAATGAGTAGGTGATGACTGCTCAGGGTTAGGAAGTTGAATGTCATTTGAGGACATGAATCTGAACTGCAGGCTAGGGAGCAGAGGGACAGAGGCTGGAGGCACCCCAAGGAGTCCAGGGCACCTAGGGTGGGGTGGGGATGAGGCAGGGTAGTCTCCCAGGAGTGGCTCCGAGGCCAAGCTGAGGAGCTTAAAAAACTACAGGACTTCCTGTTGTGTCTCAGTGGGTTACAAACCCAACATAGAGTCCATGAGGACTTAGGTTCTACCCCTAGCCTTGCTCAGTGGGTTAAGGATCTGGAGTTGCCGCAAGCTGTGGTGTGTGACTCGGATTCCGTGTTGTTTAGGTCGTGGCGTAGGTGGGCAGGTACAGCTCTGATTGGACCCCTAGCCTAGGAGCTTCCATATGCTGTAGGAGTGTCCTTTAAAAAACAAAAAATAAAAAAACAACCCCCAAAACCCCAACTACAACCTGGGGACCACTCCAGACCCGCTGAATCAGACTCTTCAATGGTGGGGGGGCACAAGATTTTAAAAATGTCACCCCCAAGAGGAGGACATAGAGCCTCAACTGGTCTGGGACCTGGGCTGTGTGGCAAGAAGGTAGTCATCCATGCCACAGGTCTGCTGCTGTGTCCAACTCCCTTCCTGCCAAACCTGGGGCTGGGTGTCCCTCTAAAGCCTTGTCACCCTTCCGAGTGGTGGTCCGTCCCTGTGTCCGTCATAGCTGTTTACTGTGTTTTAAGTAAGTCTTAGAAGGAGGTATGAAATGACTGTTTGTTTTGCCCAAGCAAAATCCATTTATAAAGTGCAGCACTTGTTTAAGAAAAAAACAACAGCTATTGACAAAATATAAAAAAAATAAATTAAAGTAGCAGCTCCTTAAAAGGACCCTGTCCGATAATTTGATTTTTTCCCCCTCTTCCCTCAAAGGCCAGAACGATATAATCAGTCTTGCCACTCCGTAGGCTGTCTCGTTACAGCTTTTTCTTAAGTGGAGGAAAAAAACATGGAAAGAAAATGAGGTACCAGAGTTCCTGTTATGGCTCTGTGGAAACAAATCTGACTAGTATCCATGAGGTCACAGGTTCGATCCCTGGCCTCACTCAGTGGGTCAGGGATCCAGCATTGCTGTGAGCTGTGGTGTAGGTCGCAGATGAGACTTGGATCCCAAATTACTGTGGCTGTGGTGTAGGCTGGCAGCTGTAGCTCCAATTCAACTCCTAGCCTGGAAACTTCTATATGCCATGGTGTGGCCCTAAAAAGCAAAAAAAGAATATATATATATATATATATTTTTTTTTTTAAAGAAAGAAAATGAGGTACCATCTGTAGCCCCATCACCTTCCACCCCACGATGGATCCTGCTTGGTTCCTCTGTTTCCCCAACCTTCTTGTCTTGCTGGCAGCCCAGCCCTGGGCCTCTGCCCTGTCTCAGATGTGACTGCCAGATGGTGTGTCCAGTCAACTCAGGGCCTTTCCTGCCAGGACCCACAATCTGGAGACACTGGAGCCCCTGCCCTGTCCCCCGGCCCATGAGGGGATTCTCAAACAGATTTCTCATCCTGAGGCTTCAACCAACTCACCGAAGTTTTTCATGAGAAAAGCACAGAGCAGGACATGTGTGTTGGGAATAGATGTGTTTTGTACATGCAGGTGAGCCCCCTCTGCAGACAGCACCTTGCTTCTGATGTATGCAGGATCTTGGCCAGAAGGGGCTCCCGCAGCCGCCCCCCTCATTTCAAGAGTCCCTTCCTTGAACTCTGCTGCCATTGTGGCTGCTGTCCCTTCATGCCAGCTGTACACACTTGGGGGCCTGCCCCACTGTTGGTGGCTCTCTAACTAACGCACCTCGATGACAGCTACAACTATTAGAAATCAAATCAGCTTTAAAAACCATCCCTTTTGTATCCTGTGCCGAATCACTGCACCTCTGTAAGTTTCTTAACCCAGAAAACAAGGTCGGCAACACCCAGAGATGGTTGTGCAGATTGAAGGAACATGTAGTGATAATAATAATATTTTATAACCGAGCACAAGCTCAGTGCCTGATCCTAAGTTATCATCCTTTTCTGATATTATTGGATGAAATCCTCTGTTCATATGATTATTCGCCTGATTTCACAGGTGAGAGAATCAAGGTTAGGTTCACAGCCTGTGGTCTTATAACTAGTAAAAGAGAAGAGGGTTCTTTGGCAGGGAGAGCATTCCAGAATCCATATCCTTGCTTAATCGTTCCCATTTCCCCCTGGAAGGCAGTGATGACACCTGCTTCCCACAGTCGGAGCCCACCTCAAGCTGTGGGGCCAGGAGTGACCTCCACCGTGAATGTCAGCCCAGCCTGCGGTTGCTCATGTTCCTAGACCTGGTCTCCCTTGGCTCCTGTGGATTCTGGGAGCCCCAAATATACCTTCACTTTTGCTTCATATAGGCAGAGTCTATCTATGTAACTTGCAACCCTGGGAGTTGTAATAATTAACACCAAGAGTTGCCATCGATTTCGTGAGCACTTACTATGTGCAGAGTCCAGAGATAAAGAGCTTGATAGATATTATTGCATCATTCTCACCACTCTCCAATAATCATCCCAGTTTTACAGGCAAAGGACCTGAGAATCATATACATGAGGATCCTTGCCCAGTATCACACAGCTGGGTTCAAACCCTGATCTGCCTGAGCCTAAGTCTGTGAGTGTGAAGCTCTGTCATGTGCCTGACATAAGAGGTGCTCACTGAATGATGGCTTTAGCAATGCACCACCTCTGTATGCTTACATGCATTACGTCGTTTAAAAAATTACTGGGACTGGAGTTCCCAATGTGGCGCAGCAGAAACGAATCCGACTGGGAATCATGAGATTTCGGGTTCAATCCCTGGCCTTGCTCAGGGGGTTAAGGATCCGGCATTTCCATGAGCTGTGGCGTAGGTCGCAGACACGGCCCAGAGCTACACCTTGCTGTGGCTGAGGTGTAGGCTGGCAGCTGTAGCTCTGATTTGACTCCTAGCCTGGGAACCTCCATATGTCACAGTTGCAACCCTAAAAAGCAAAAAAAAAAAAAAAAAAAAAAAAAAAAAATTATTGGGAGGTTCCAGTTCCAGGTAAGATGAGGCAAACACATTCATCCTGTTTCTCCCACCGAATGTGGCTTAAAATCTGGATGGAATGCATGAACTTGAAGTCTCTTCTGCCTGCAACCAAATAGTGGTAATAATAACATCAAGAGTAGCTATCACTTTTTGAGCACTTACTATGTGTTGGGTCTCAAAATAAAGGGCTTGTTAGCCATTACAGAGTCTCAAAGAAGACCAGATATCAAAATAACACCAAATTGGTGATAAGTTTACACCCCCTCCACACCTCCTGTATCTCCTGGGCTGAATTCAATGCGGTCCCAAACCTTGAGGTGGGTATTAGCATCTACAAAGAAGGTTCCAGGAAAAGCCCTCTGAGTCTGGCTTGAGGACCAAGAGAGAGGTGCCCAGGTTAGGGGTCAAATCAGAGCTGTAGCTGCTGGCTTACACCACAGCCACAGCAAGGCTGGATCCCGGCCGCGTCTGCAACCTACACCACAGCTCAGGGGAACATTGGATCCTTAACCCACTGAGTGAGGCCAGGGGTTGAACCTGTGACCTCATGGATACTAGTCAGATTTGTTTCCACTGAGCCACGACAGGAACTCCGCATTTTTTAAAATTCATTTTTTGTTTTGTTTTGTTTTTAAAAATTCTGAAGAAAAGAATTCTCAGAGTAAGTCTTAATAGAAAATATCGCTGAGAAATAAAGGTAAAATAAAGACATTTTCAGATGAAGGAAAGCTAAGAGAATTTGTTGCAGGGAAACTTTCCCTTTAGATTACTAAAGGCAGTTTTTTTGTTTGCGGTTTTTTGGGGGAGCAGCACCCTCAGCACATGGAAATTCCTGGGGCAGGGATCAAACCTGCACCACAGCAGCAACCCAAGTTGCTGCAATGACAACTCCAGATCCTTGGCCCACTGAGCCACAAGGGAACTCCCAGGAAGTTCTTCAATAGAAAGGGAGATAAGAGCAGAAAGAGACTTGAAACAGGAATGAGGAAGAGTAGCAGAAATGGCAAATATTTAGATATAGACTGTGTTTCTCCTGTTGATTCTCCCATTAAGCTCTTTAAAAAATGTCTGATGGAAGTTTCCATTGTAGCTCAGTGGGTTAAGGACCCAGTGTTGTCTCTGTGAGGACGTGGGTTTGATCCCTGGCGTTGCTCAGTGGGTTAAGGATCCAGCATTGCCACAGATGTGTCAACCTGGATCTGATCCCTGGCCCGTATGCTGACAGGCAGGCAAAACAAAGGCATGGGGGAGAGTGTGCAGGAGTTTTCTGGAGGTGATGGAACTTCTGTATCGTGATTGTGGTGGTTACATGAATCTATACATATGTTAAAATTGCTAAACTACACACATAAAGACAATTTTACTGAATTTTTATTTTTAAAAATTGTTATGTATGTATGTATAAATTTGTTTATTTATTTGCTTTTTATGGCCACACCCATGGCATACGGAGGTTCCCAAGCTAGGGGTCAAATCGGAGCTACAGCTGCCAGCCTACACCACAGCCACAGCAATGTGGGATTCAAGCCACGTCTGTGACCTACACCACAGCTCACGGCAACGCCAGATCCTTAACCCACTGAGCAAGGCCAGGGATCGAACCCCTATCCTTGTGGATGCTAGTCATATTCATTAACCAGTGAGCCACGATGGGAACTCCTCCACTGCTGTCTTAAATCTCCATAGCCACCCTAACTGCTGGCAACCACCATGCTGATTGGTCAGCAGCTGACAACATTGAGGCAAGACCCTTCACCAGCAGAGAGATTAGGACTAGCTGAAGGCTCAGATGATGGTTAGCACTTAAAAAAAAAAAAAAAAAAAAAAAAGAAAGAAATACAGCATTTTTCTATTAAGTCATGTAATTGTTTTTTTTAGACATAATGCTATCACACACTTAATAGACTACAGTGTAATATAATCATAACTTTTTTTGGTTGCTCAGATCAACATAACAAATATAATGATAATAATGAAAAATTTGAAATATTGTAAGAATTGCCAAAATGTGACACAGTCACGAAGTGAGCCAATCCTGTTGGAACAATGGTGCTGATAGACGTGTTCGAAGCAATGTTGCCACAAAACACAAAATCTGTGAAGCTGAATAAAATGAGGTATGCTCATATCCTGGATTATCCAGTGATGTGGAAATTCCCGGACCACAGCAGTGACCCGAGCCACAACAGTGACAGTGCCAGATCCTTAACCCACTGAGCCACCAGGAAACTACATAAACTTATCTTTTATATGCACTGGGAAACCAAAAAAATTGTGGGACTCACTTTATTGCAATATTCACTTGATTGTGGTGGTCTGGAACTGAACCTGCGCTCTCTCCAAGCTACGCCCATAATCTCCCAACTCAGAGTCAGCTGATTAGCAACCTGCATTGACACCAACTACCTGGAATTAGGCCAGACTTCACAGGTTAAAGCCATAGTCCTCCACACACACCAGTTGCAAGTTCAGGGGTTCCCAGGCTGCCCTCACTTCTCTTCTCAGCAGCTGGCTGCCAATTCAGGGGTTCTCATTACCCTGTTAGGGTCTATGATTTGCTGGAATGGCTCTGAGAACTCAGGGAAGCATGCTATTTATGACTGCAAAAGGATACAATTCAGAACCAGCCAAAGGGAGACATACAAAGGATGAGGTTGGGGGTAGGGGCAAACATGAACTTCTCTGTCCTCTCCCCATGTAGTCAGCAGTGCTTTATGCTCCTAGCAATCAACATGTGACAACAGAGTATTGCCAACATGGAAGCTCACCGGACCTTCAGTGTGCAGAGTGTTTTACTGAGGTTTCATTGTGTAGGAGTGACTGACTGACTGGATTGAATCTTTGGTTACGTGGCTGAATTCAATGGCCGGTTCCCTTCTCTTTCTCAGGCTGATATCACATGGCTCAAAGCTCCAACTCTTCTAATCACATGGCTGGTCTTTCTGGCATGATCGGCCTCCATCCTGAGTCACCTTATTAGCATAAACTATCACGTGTGGTCCAAGGGGCTGCCATGAATAACAAACACAATCTTATGCCAGAAATTCCAAGGATCTAGAGGTTACCTCCCAGGAACCAGGGACAGAGGCCAGCCAAATATTTATCACATACAACCTTAATTCCACCTGTAACTTTAATTTCCCTTTGCTATGTAAACTAACATACGGTCTCCAGGGACTGGAACGTGAACATCTTTGGAGGACGTATCTACCAGTGCCTCCCACTTGCCCTCCAACACCTTGTTTGGTTTTCATTACTGCACCCGTCCCTCTATAAAATGGTTTTGTTTATTTTGTCTGTTTGTTTATCATCTGCCTCTCCCTCTGATATGAGAGCTGTTCCCTAGCACATGAAAAAGAGAAGGGAAGAATTAGAGGGGGTGACACTCAAGCTAGTCTTTGGAGGATGAGCAGAGTGGTCCAGGGGTAGCAGGGATCCTGGGCATCTTTGCAAAGGGACAGAGGAGGGAAGGTTGGGTGGATTTAGGGAGACTTGAGTGGAATCTTGTGGCTGGAAGGGAGGTGACGGGATAGAGAAAGGCCTGGTTCTGCAGAACTTCATGTGCTAAGCTGTAGATCTGATGGCACTTCTGGTACCTGCTCTATTGCCTTTGCTTTCCTACACAGAGGCCAGGAGGAGAGCACCAGACTATGGCAAATAGGGCGTGGACACTGGAGTCAGAACGTGGGCTTTGACTCCAGTTCTGGTGTTCATAGGCCACCTCCTTGTGGCCATCACCAAAGCTGGCTCACTCAACACTCCTGTACAAACTATCTCTCCTCTTCCTTCTATTTGGAGCCCAGAGAGTCTCCCAGTATCTCTTGCAGCAAATGACATGGATCCAGACAATGAGCTGGAAGTAGAATTCTGGTGAGGGGGGTTCTGGAAATGAAAAAGGCCCAATAAAAAGGAAAGTATACTCTGGAGTTCCTGCTGTGGTGCAGTGGTTAAGAATCCAGTGTTGTCTCTGAGGTTGTGTGAGTTTGATCCCTGGCCTGGTGCAGTGGGTTAAGGATCCGGCATTGCCACAGCTGTGTTACAGGTTACAACTGTGGCTTGGATTCAGTCCCTGGCCCAGGAACTTCCATATACTGCAGGCCCAGCCACAAAGGGGTGGGGGTGGGGGAACATACTCAACTAGATCAGAATGTTGCCTTCTCCTCTCCTTCCTGCTTTGAATGCCAAATTATGTCAGGAGCAGAAGCAGCCACTTTATGACCCTGAGGAGCAAGCTAAGAGTAATGATCTAAGAAAAACTGAGCAGAAAGATGGAAAGTTCCTCAGTTTATGAAGCCATCACTGAAGAATTGGGCAAGTGTCAGCAGTCACCCACTTCTGAGTGTTAGTTGGATATTCTGTTAGTTTTCGTCAAACACAATCCTAGTTAATACACCCTGGAAGCCTGTTTCTTCTATTATTAACTAGAGCAAACAATATTTGTCAATATTCATTACATTCATGCCGTGTACCAGGAAATCCTCTAGGTGCTGGTGGCAAAGCAGTGAACAAGAGATAAGGTTCCTATTATTTTGCATTTACATTTTGGTGGAGGAGGCAGACAATGAACCCATAAATAGGCAAAAATATGTCTGAGAGCGAGAAGGGCTATGAGGAAAGAAAAGGTGATGTGACAGAGAATGATTGGTGTGGACATGACATAGGGTCTTTATGATGGGACTATGTGAGCAGGTGATGCTTGAGCTGAGACTTGCATGTGAAGATAATGGCAGGACAGAACATGAGGAACTGCATTCCAGGCAGAGGGAACAGCAGGGACAAAGGGGGCAGGGCCAAGCTTGGTGAGTGGGCAGACCAGGAAGAAAGCCAAGCGGCTAGTGGCAGTGAATGAGGAGGGCAAAGAATGGAGGTGAAACCAGAGAGGTAGCTTGGGGGAGTCAGATGACAGATGTCCCAGTAAGTAGAATGGATTTATTCTAAATGCAAAACGGAAGCCACCAGGGTTTTCAGAGGAGTGTGGGACAATGACTTGAGTACCTTGCCCACCACCGGTACTTAATAAATGTCTATAGCCTGGCGGGATGGTACCTCAACTTGGTGGGATTCCTGTCCCTTTTCAGGCTCAACCAGCCCCTTCCCAAGCCTGCCTGCCGCATGCCCCCAGCTCCTGGGCTGGATGCCTCTGGCTGCCTTCTGAGTTTTCCTCACCCAGCATCATCCTCCCCCCGGGGCTGTTTGCTCCCTCCAGAACGGGCGAGCATAATTGCCGCTTTCCACAGTGACATAAAAATCTAAGAGGCACAATCAATACCAAGCGCACACACATCATCGTCTTTCATTGCAAACGATAAAAGCGTAAACAGCAGGGGTGGCAGCAGCTCAGGAGGTTGCAGTGGGGGCAGGGTGGGCTGCCACCGCCTCCCTACCCATCACTCAGCTTCTGGGGCACCTTCTCCATGCTGGGGGACAGGGGGCAGCTCATTAAAGCCCAGTGGAGAAATGGTTTTCTCTCTCCTTTCCTTCCAGATGCAGCAACCCCAGCCTCTTTAGCCCGACTTCAGAAATCCAATTTGTCTTCCCTTTCACTATTTTAAATGCTTTTTTCTTGCTTCCCTGAATCGTCTCTGCCACCCCAAATACAGAGCTAGGAGTGCCTTTCTGGAGGCAGAAGGACTTGCCTGGGTCTTGTTTCACAAGCCCATGAATTGACCTCAATGGGGAAACTAGCCCTCTCTGGCCAGCTTTCGCTCGGCGTCCAGCCTGCCACCCACAGCTTGTCTTGGATCGTGCACAGAAACCATTACATTCCCAGCTCTCACAGACTCCCGGCAACGACTCCTTCAAACTAGTTACTTAATGAACGTCATCCAATTCCGATTCAGCCCTGTCACGCTCTCATTTGCGAAAGCCAATCTGCTTTACGATTCTAACCTCTGGCTAGAAACTGCTCCCAATTTCATGTCATCCATAAACTTGATGAACGATTAGCTTGCTTCTCTGCAGTCATTCATTTACTTATTCAACCAGCATTTAGTGAGTGCCTACTGGATGCGGGGTGCTGACTTAAAGGAGACAGCAGGTCCTATCCTCGAGAGCCCCCTACGCTGGGGGTGTAGCCAATGTGGAATTGATTCATACAGTGTGACCTGTGCCCTTTGGGGGTAGGGGGTGGGGAATGAGAGCTGACCCTCCTGGGAAGATCTTTGAGATGCTGGAGGGAGCTTTTGCCAGCTGGAAATGAAATGGTGTTCCAGTTAGACCAGAATTTGCACAGGCAAGTAGTTCTGGGTGGTGATGGGGGAAGAAACTTATTGATATCCAAAAATGTGTGAGGGGTGATGAGCTTCAGGCCAGGATCCAGCTAGAACCTGGACGCCTCTCTGACTCTTGGCTCTGCCCTTTTCTGCTTCATCCGGAGCAAAGTGGCTGCCAGCAGCCCAAGGGTTACAGCCTCTCAGGTTCAAATCCAGGGAAAAATGACTGCTCTTATCTCAAAAGACTCAGTAAATCTCATTGATTCTTACAGGTCATGTGTTCATCCCTGACCAATCAGGGTGATTGGGGGAATACAGGCACTCTGATTGGCCAGGCCTGAGTCACATGGTGCCCCCCAACCCTGGGGTGGAGTCAGCTCTGTTTGAAGCCCTTGGGCTGAAAGCAGGGAGTAAGGGATTCCCAAGGGAAAACTGGGTGCTGGTAGCATTGAAAAGGGTGAACAGGTGCTGGGCTCCTGGGACACAGATGACCACTAGGTGGTAGACAGGGGAGCTACATAGGTCCTTTCTGCATGGTGGGTACAGGGGCTGGCTTATCATCCACTCTATGGAGGGGGTCTAGCATTGTGGCTTCTTTGCTACCTTGTTCTCCTAACCACTTGCAGGCTTGTTGAAAATGTACTTTCTTCTTTCCTAGATGCTGGTTTTAAGCCAGCCAGCCAGCAAGTAATTTCCAGTCAGCCCTTCTGTTCTCAGCCTCGCCATTTTTCAAGCTCTTTTCCTGCCCTTCTCAACAACCAAACCTCCAGCCATTCTGGAAACCCCAAAGGCTGGCCACTGGTACCTTCTAGCTGGAACTCCGTGTTGGGGGTCAGCCTGAGCTCACCCACGCTATTGGGTTACTCATTGGCACATCTTGAGTGGTACCCACCTGGTCCAAGCATGTTCCTCAGGACTTGGGATGGAGCCGTGTGGTTGGTCGGCAGTAGATGGCCCCCTGGGCTTGGGGGATAGGTTCTAGTTTTTAGGGATCAGGATTATGTTCAGCTGTGAGTGACAGACACTACCTCAAAAAGAAAAACAGTGCCAAAATGATAGAAGTTTATTTCTCTCTCAATCAAGAGCCTAGAGTCTGGAAGAAAGATTTCTCAAAGTTGGCATCAGTCATTCTTTCTTGCAGCTCAGCCGTCTTCTTCCATTTCATGGTCCAAGATGGCTGCTTGGTTCCAGCCCCTAAGAGGAACAACAGGGACAAAAGAGTGCCAGTCCTCCCTTTAAGGACCCTCCCCAGAGCTGCACACCATACTTGTGTTCACAGCATTAGGGTTAGAATTTAGTTAGATGGGCAAGATGACGGCAAGGGAGGTTGAGAAGAGAGTCTTGCTTCCAGGCACCGTGGACCCAGATAGAGATCAGCAGGAGAGGACAATGGATAGTGGAGGATAACTAACAATCTCTAGCTTGAACTTCTTAAATGTGTTCACATCTTAAATGTGATTTCACCAGCCACCCAGGGAGAGGGAATTTGCATTTTCCATGCTATGAATGAGGAAGTTGAGGTAGAGAGAGACGGAAAGATTTGCCCAGCATGCTTTCTGTTCTCTTTGTCTCCTTCCTTTGCTCACTTTCTTGCTCCTATCCTGAACTCGGAACACAGCTCTCAGTTCCCCCTTGATTATTTTCCAGGAGCAAGGTCTTTTCTGTCTGATCTGTGGGTTTGGTCTCTGGCAACCTGGGCCACCTACGGGTCTGCCGTACCTGTTCCGCAGCAGAGCCAAGCAGTGCAGCCCAAATCTGCAGGCTTGTCTCTGTACAAGCTCGCTTACAAGTGCTCCCCTAACTCTGCCCATTTGTTATTGGTGCTGGTTTAGGTTCCAGCCTCTGTCACTCCAGGCTCCTGAAAAATGTGCATCCCTTTCCGTTTGCACAGCCCATCTGTAAACTAGGACTAAGCCACGTCCTTCAGCTCTCTCAAGGGTTTCTTGACGGGTATTGAGTGAAAAATAATGTGGCTAATGTGTTCTGAGAAACTCAGGGAAAGCTGCTGCCTGAGCCCTTGGTGCCACTAAATGATAATTGCCTTGGGCCCTGAGAGGAGGTTCCAGGCTCAGCAAGGGAGCTGTTCACATTGACCACTCGGTCTGGGGTGGAGGTGGGGGTGGATCTGCAGTCTGGAGTGATATACTTGCTGACTTGGTGGGGGTGTGGAGGAACTGGGTGTAGGGCTGGGAGACTCCTGGTGATGCCCAAGCACAGAGAGCAAGAATGTCCCCCCTGCGGGTAGAGAGGCTGTGACTGTTGGTACCATGAAGTGTCCAGGGGCCACAAGAATTCAGGCATTGGTCTTAGGCTACAGGTCATCTCCAGCCTGGAAGGGATGGGCGAATGGCACACACAGACCAGGGTCTGGCCCTAGGTAGAGAGAGAGAGAGACGCAGGTTTGCAGATGGAAGATTCACCTATAGAGAATAAGGGGAGCTCCAGATACCAGCATCTCCTCCCTTGGCAACTGAGATGGCCCAGCTTTGCTTTCCCCAAGTTGGGATGCCTTTGGCTGCAGGTAACCTATCCAACTTGAGATGGATAAGGACCTTTCTTATCTGGCTTTGCAGGAGGTCTAGAGGGGTGTCTCCAGGCATGGGAATCAGAGGTCTACTGAAGTCACTAGGGAACTCAGCTCTTTTTCTGTCTCTGCTTTGTCCTTGTTGGTAGGTCAACCCAAGCTCAGCCTGGTGCCCCTCAGGGGCACAATATTGCTGCTGAAGCTCCAGAATTCACATCCAAATGCCATAATGCTCGGAGACCAAAGAGAGCATCTCTCCCATGTGATGATTCTTTCATAAGGTGAAGGAAACCTCTGACCTCCCTTCACGTGTCATTGGCTGTAACTGAACCACACTCCCACTCCCTCTCAACAAATCAGGGGCATGGGACAGGGGATCACCTAGCATCAACCTGAACAATGTCAGGCAAGGGGTAAATGGATACTGGTGGGTGACCAATGGTGTCTGCCAAACACACTTTCCATTCCCGGTCTGAGAAGAGGGTGCTTAGAAGGCCAAGGTACCAGATTTGGAGGTTGGGCTCCAGGAGGACCTGACAGCAAGGTCTTGAAAAGAGTGTTTTAGCTTTCGATCTGCAAAGAGACCCTGTGCCCTGGCAGATGGTTTCCTGGCCTCAGGTTTCTGGCTCTCCCAGCAGCCTCAGAGGCAAGCCTGGGGCAGAAGGAGTTTGGAGAGGCTGGTGTGGGCACTTCTGCTCCCTTTTGTCAAGTTCGCATTTCCTTTGGCAGTTAATTACTTAGGATGGATGATTCTGACTCAGATGGAAGCCCTCTCCTCTGCTCCCCTCCTTCCGGCTGGGACAGAACAGGTGGTGGAAGGAGCAGAGGGCTCCGGCGTGCCGGCTTGTGGGGCCATTCATCACTGGGCATGTTTATACCCCACCTGGGACTGAACTGGGGCGAACAGGTGATGTGCACGTTGAGAGGGAGTGGAAGGTGATGGGGAATTCATTCTTCTGGCACTCTCTCCAGAAGGGGGCCTGGCTTTGTGGTAGAGAGAAGAGGTGCTGGGGCTTGCTAGGGGGTGGCTCAAAATGTAGGAGACTCATGCTCCATAGGAAACAGAATGAGAGAATGAAATGCAGGAGGCATTTCAACTTTTCCTGTATTTGGAAGATTTGGAGATTAAAAAGATTAACCCAGATTAAGAAGATTGGCTATCTGTGTTTTGCTGAGGGGTTGGAGTGGAGCATGGAAAACAGCATTGATTTATAGTATTAGCTGATTGCTGTGGTGTAAATACTCTCACCAGGCTGTTTTCTCTTTTTTGTTGTTTTTTATTTGTTTTTTGTTTTGTCAGGGTTTTTTGTTTTGTTTTGTTTTGTTTTTTATTTCTAGGGCTGCACCCGAGGCAAATGGAAGTTCCCAGGCCAGGGGTCGAATCGGAGCTAAAGCCGCTGGCCTACCCCACAGCCACAGCAATGCAGGATCCAAGCCACATCTGTGACCTACACCATAGCTCATAGCAACATTAGATTCCCGACCCAGTGAGCAAGGCCAGGGATCAAACCTGCATCCTCATGGTTATTAGTCAGGTTTGTAACCACTGAGCCACAATGGGAACTCTGTGTTTTCAAGCTACCATTTTTTTAATAACCAAGCTCACGAATCTTGAATATTTAATTGGTTCCTAGGAGCCCATAGGAACCAGCCCCAAAGCATCCTGTGTATGAAGCTGTCTACATACAGGATCAAATTTATTTATTCGTTGATAAAACAAAACAAAAAACCCCACGGCACCCTCTGTGTCCAGAGTCATGTTCCAGGGACACCAGTGGCTGCTTCAAAGGGAACGGATATGGGATGGGACCATTTCAGAGTGGGATGGAGTTACTGCCACAGCAACTTAACAGGGGGCTGGAGGGGGCGTGGCCTTGAGGCCTCTCTATGTTGTCCCTCTGATGTCTAGGCTGCAAGTCTGGGAAGGAGATTTGAACCGGCCTCTGCCCTGACAGGGCAGCTCCTGGTGACCTTGGGCAGCTCAGTTCCTCTCTGCCAGCAGTGAACAAAGAGGAGTGAACGCTTGGGCTTTTCTGGTCTGTCATTCTGCAGTGCTCCTCTCTTCTGTTTCACGTGCTCCTCACCTCCTCTCTCCCGGCTGCCTAAGCCTAGGAATTGCCAAGGCCCCAGGACATTCCTTGAGCCCTGCTCTGTGTTATTTCTGGGGTCAAAGCATGGGTACCGTGAATCTTCAAGAGCCAGCACGGGCTTCTCATGGGAACATACGGCTCCTGGGCTGTCTTTTCCCCAGCAAATAACCCTGCTCCCAGATTCTGGGAGCAGGCAGGATTGGCCTTAATGCCAAGGGTGGCATCTTATCTGCGTCTCTTCCTACCTGGGCATCAGAGCACAAACTCCTGCCCTCTCCGAACCCTGGTGTTTAATTAAGAAAATGTAGGGGTACTTTATGAGCCATAAATGGCCCTGCAGACCTCCTTTTTAAAAAAATTTTTATTTTATAGCTGCACCTGCGGCATATGGAAGTGCCCAGGCCAGGGGTTGAATCTGAGCCACAGCTACAACCTATGCCACAACCGATGGCAATGATGGATCCTTTTAACCCACTGTGCCGGGCCGAGGATTAAACCCATGCCTCCGAAGCGACCTGGGAACCGCTGCAGTTGGATTCTTAACCTCCTGCACCACACACAGTGGGAACTCCATCTGCAGCCCTCTTTAAACATGAGGGGTTCGGTTATCCTGTGCACAGGTGGGAACCTGGGGGAGCCCCCTGGGGCCTCCAGGGGCAGTGTGGTGCTGCCTTCCTGCCGCCCTCATTGGGGCTTCCTGTCTTGTCCTCTCTCTTCAGGGGGGGCAGAGGGGGGTTCGTGACACCTCGGCAGGCTAAGCTTCACAGCACAGACACGGCTTTCTGTTATTTTCTCTTGCACCTGAATCTTTAAATCATCCGTGTCTCTTGGCGAGCCGGGGCTGTGGCAGCAAGCTGTTAATAATAGATACAAGGGACTGTCTGCTAAGCAATTGCTGAAGACAGTAATTAGCATTTTAATTTAGGCATTTTTTTCACACTCACCTCTGGAGACCTGGGTTCGAATCTGGAATTGGGGTCACCGGTGAGGTTCTCCTGTGTCCCCCTCCTAGGCGCCCACGGATGTTTGTCTTTGACGCTCAGGTCACCGCAGCCCAGGACTGAGTGTGGCCTGAGGGGGGCAGTGTCTGTCCAGGCAGCGGAGAGGCTCGCCACAGGCAGAGCACCGATTTGGAGCGGGGAGGGGAGGGGAGGATGGGTGGGGACCGGCCTGGCTCTGGGGGCAGGTGGACTGTGCCGAGCCTGGCAGGTTGGAGCGGGCTGGGAATGGGGGGAGATGGGAGAGGAAGAATGTTGGGGGTGAGCAGAGTGTAGTCTTCAGGGCGGGTTGAGTGGGGAGGGGGCTGTGAGGATGCGTCTGCCCCAGGCCAGCACTCTGGCTCTTTCTCTTTTACAAGCACTCGTTTTCTTAATTTTTCTTCAAGTGCCAGCAGCGTGTGATGGCTGGAGTGTTAGGAATAAATGCCTCGATGAACTTGCCTGTTTTCTTCCTCTCATTCACAGCACCAGATTTAAAACTGACAACAAGGACAAAGAAAGTTCCCTCTTCTCTCAGTGGCTAAGGGTTGGGGACGATGTGCTGGGGTCCAGAGAGACACAAGCTCAAGCCTGTTTCCCAGGAGTGTGCAGCGGGTGGGAACACACCTCATAGCAACTTTCCCAGATGCCCCCACCCTCGCCCACCTTGGGTGGGAGAGCAGGCAGGTGTGGGCGGCTCCCTCTGAGACAAATCTCATTTATTTAGCCCTGCCCAGCAGCCCCACTTCTGGCATTCAGGGATGCTCGAAGATAGCCACATGCATTGAAAAATGACCTACATTTTTTCCCTCCATGCAAAAGCATCTTTGATGTATGAGGCGGGGGCTTCAGATTTCCAGGGCTTTGAGTCCAGCCTGAGACTTGGCCACATCAAGAAGGTGAGCAGGTCTGGGTGAGGAGGGCGATTTGGGCGGCACCAAAGGACCACAGTGGGTGCAGCAAGGTACCAGGGGACCCGGGGAGGGGGCGGGGAGAGGGAGGTACCTGAATGGTCCAAGTAGAGTGAACCAAATCCCAAGATGCTCTTAGGCCCAGTGTTTTAGGCTTGTGCCATATGGGACTGACAGTGGTTAGGGAACTTGTTTCCTGTCTCCTCTCTATCATCTCTACCACTTAGAAATCTTTGGGTTGCAAATGATAGATGATAAAACTTGAACTGGCTTAAACAAAAATGGGAATGTATTTGCTCCTCTGAGTGGAAAGTCAAGCGGTAGGTCAGGTTTCAGGTAATGCTTGACCCAGCTGAATTATATCACCCTAAAATCTGATCTTCCTTCCTTCCCTTCTTTCTTTTTTTCTTTCTTTCTTTCTTTCTGGCTGCCCCTGTGGCATATGTAAGTTCCTGAGCCAGGGGTTAAATTGGAGCTGTGGCTGCCAGACTACATCACAGCCAGAACAATGCCAGATCCAAGCCACATCTGCAAACTATATTGCAGCTTGCAACAACACTGGATCCTTAGCCCACTGAGCAAGGCCAGGGATTGAACCCACATCTTCACAGACCCTATCTTGGGTTCTTCACCCACTGAGCCACAATAGGAACTCTGAATATCCCATTTCTTTCTGGCTTTCCATACTGTCTTCCATAGCTTCATCCTAGAGCTGGGTCCCCTCACGATCACAAGTTGATGGTCAGAAGCTCCTCAGATTCCATGTTTCTTTGTTCTTTCCAATGAGAAAAGGAGGCACCTTCTGGATTCTTTTCTGGGTTTCAGCATCTCTCACTGGCCTGAACTATCCTTGAATCAATGACTGTGGCCATGGAATGGGCTGTCAGATTGTCTAAAGCAGTCCAGACCCACCTCAGCAGTTGATAGGGTGATGAATGTCTCTCTAGCTACAAACACGTCTGTTCCAAATGGGGAGGGATGAAGCCTCCCAAAGGAAGATGGTCTCGAAGGCAGTGACCAACCTAAACCCACTCCATCTGCTTTGGAACCATTCCCTTCCTGGAATGTAACTGTACAGCCACACCCTCTGCCACTTGGCTTGTTGTTAGTATTATTATTATGCTATTCATTTAACATAGAGGCTGAGACCTTGGGCTGCCACGTGAATTAGCAGTGGCTCCCACTTGATGGGCTGAAGCCACTGCGCCACCCCGTTGATCTTGGGCTTGTCCACGTGACTCACTCTTACCAGTGGAGTGTTAGGCGATATGTTGTGAGCAAAGCCTTTAAATCTATGTGATTTAGATTGGCCTCTTGCACGTCTTTCAGTCACCATGAGAATAACATGCCCTGAGTGGCCACTGATCTCAGAATTTGAATTCTGAATTCACATGGAACAGAGCTGAAACCAACCTGTGACCTGAAAACAGAGCTAATCAGCTGACTCTCAGACTATGGACAAGGAAAATTAATGTTTGTGGATTTAAGTCACTGAGATTTTATGGTTGTTTGTTACACAGCATCATGGCAGCAATAGCTGACAATACAAAGAAGACAGTAGATTAGTTGGGGCTTTGACATTCGGGATGTGCACAGCAAGGGTGGAAATTTCAGAAAGAAAAGTGGAGGATTCCCCTAAAAAAGCCCCCCTGCTTTCTGGAACTTAGAAGGGTGTCTGACCTTCCTTTTAGCAGGATGTCTCATGCCCTTTCTTGCCAGGGGACCTGAGAGAAAGTGGCTTCTTTGAGGGGGAAGGGAAGCTGCTAGAACCTGACCTAAAAGAACAATGAGACCCTAGCCCAGCCCACCCCAGCCCTGAGCTCTGCTGCCTGTTCTCTGATGATGGAATAAGGCAGAGCCAGGAGACAGAGGGCAGAAGAGCCAAAGGAGGCCCTGGGAGCGTGTCCTCACAGCAAGCCTGGGGCAACCGCTGCTCTGGGCTGGTTTTGGCTCGAACATAGCTTCTTGGCTCTCTGCCTCTGGATACAGTTGGCACATTCCTAGAAAACAGCACTTAGATTAAAGTTTTATAGTTTAATCTCCACTGGAAATGCCTTTAAGAGAGTCCAGCTGGAGGGTGAGGAAGAGAGAAAGCTTCACAATGTAAGTTTTTTGTTTGTTGTTGTTGTTTGCTTTTTAGGGCCACACCCACAGCATATGGAGGTTCCCAGGCTAGGAGTTGAATTGGAGCTGCCTCTGCCGGCCTATACCTCAGCCACAGCAACTCAGAATCCGAGTCGCTTCTGTGACCTACACCACAGCTCACAGCAATGCCAGATCCTTAACCCACTGAGCAAGGCCAGGGATCGAACCTGCATCCTCATGGATACTAGTTGGGTTTGTTTTCGCTGAGCCATGATGGGAATTCCACAATGTTAGTATCGACTCCAGTGTATCTGATTTCCTAACAATGGGCTCACCTATGCTGTGGTAGCTGCTAGTGGAGGGACAGAAAAGGAGCCACAAGATGAAGCTGAGGGCAGCTGAGGGTGACCCAAAGTCCTTCCCAGTGCATGGCGAGGGCCCTGCAGCTGCTGCTCAATACTTCATCGACTCCACAATCGCTTCATATCTCCACATCTCTAACTTTAAGGAGAGTCTTTGCTGCACACCAAGGCGTTCCCATGGCAACCTCCTGGCGACACAAAACAGCTCTTCCTCCCAGAATGGGCAGCCTTCTCGCCCGTCTCCTGTAGAAGCCACAGCAGTGGTGCATCGCAGAGGCCTTAGCATCCTGGACAGAGGACCACAGTCCGGCCCACTAGCAGCCTCTTTTCTAACTCGCCTAGTCCTGGGGCTGACTCTGGAGGATGTGGCTGAACACTACTTTATTCGTTGTAACATATGGTCATCCCTTGGTATCATGGGGGTTGGTTCCAGAACCCCCGGTGGATACCAAAATCCGCAGAGCTTAAGTTCTTATGTAAAGTGGCACAGTACAGGGGCCCTCTCTATCCCTGGTTTCTCAGGTGTAGATGCAATGCAGCAGATATGCAGTGGGTGGAATCTGCACATTCAAACCTGTGGATACAGAAGACTGACTGTATATTTATTGAGGACCTGTGATGTCCAGCAGAGCACAAAGTGCTCACTGGGGACCAGCAATGAAGAAGACAGAGCATTGCCTTTAGGGAGTAGAATTCTAGTTGTTACTTATTCAAGAAAAGGAACAACACAATTTCAGCCAGGCCTAAGCGCTATGAAGGGAATGAAACAGGGACATGCTGCAGAGGAGACTGAGGAGGGGGTCCAGGAAGGCCACTTGGGAGATGACGTCTGTGCTAAGCCCTGAATGCAGAGGGGAACCCAGCAATCGCCAGACCCTGGCGGGGGGAGGAGGATGGGGGGGTTATGTCCAGGTGGAGAGGGTAGTGAGTGTAAAGGTCCTGAGGCAGGAATGAACTTGAGTGTTTGAAGACCAGGCAGAGGCTGGAGGGACTGGGGTGTGGTGGGAAAGTGGGGCAGGGGGCTCTGTCAAGGAGGGCAGTGAGAGCTGGAATCAGGGGTTGGGATTTTATTTTCACTGTAATGAGCAGTCATTTGTGGGGAGTGGTTAAAGTAGAGTAGAGACAGTATCCAATACAAGTTTACAAAGATATTTCAGATTGCTTTGGAGCAAGTTGGGCTCTTTATCTTCCAGTGTTCCCCTGCCTGAGAAGCTCACAGTTACTGAGTAAACTGTGAGTTTGGCTAAGAAATATAACTACAGTGGAGTTCCCACTGTGGTTCAGCAGGTTATGAACCCGACTTGTATCCATGAGGATGTGAGTTTGAGCCCTGGCCTTGCTCAGTGAGTTAAGGATCTGGTGTTGCTGTGTGCTGTGGTGTAGGTCACAGACGTGGCTTGGATCCCACATTGCTGTGGCTGTGGCATAGCTTGGGAACTTCCATATGCCACAGGTGCGGCCCTAAAAAAAAAAGAAGGAAGGAAGGAAGGGAGAGAGGGAGAGAAAGAGAGAGAGAGAGAGGGAGAGAGAAAGAAAACTAGAGCTTCCTGGAGCTGGTCTTCTTCATATCCCCATAGGCCTCGGACTGTCTTCCCAGGTACCTGGGGGTCTTCTCCTTGCACAGTGTCACCACTACTGCCACCACCCTCCTCTGCACGTCTTTGATATTTCTGGTTGCTGATAGCAAAGCCCTGACCCCAGGCCCAGTCAATCACATTCCACCCACTCCCAAAGACATTGAGATTTATCCCTGATGAATGGGCAGCCTCACATCCATGAATCCTTCAGCCAGCTCAGGCCTGAGCGCTCAATCTCTCATAACTCTGTGTTAAGGATGTGAAGTGACACCTGAGACAGCTGGATAAAGGATGAAATAAGGGGCCTGATAAGTGGGATTGATGGCTGTCCTTGCACAGACTGCGCTGGGGGAAGGGCAGAAGAGGACCCCAGCCTGAATTATTACCTTTCCTGGAGTCTGGGGCTTGGGTTGCTCCAGCCCACATGATAGACCAGCTTCCACTGACCCCTGGCTCCTTCAAGAATCTCAATTCCAAGGTTCCCGAGAGAACCCCCCCCCCCCAACCCGGACAGTCTGGTGATCTGAGAATTTGAGAGAAACAAAATACTTTACTGGAGGCTACAAGGTACAAACTGGGAGGATGGAGCACTAGATGCTGGCATAGTGCTGGGAGGATGGCAGGAAACAGGATCCCCATCATGCGTTCCTTCGGAAGCAGACAGGATTCATTTTACATATGACAGGAAGCTGAACCAAACTGGCTTAAGTCCAAAGGGACTTCATTGGTTCATGCAGCTGCATAGTTCAGGGGTAGTTCCTTTCAGGTATGGCTTGATCCAGGACTCCACCAGTGTGACTAGTCTTTCCATATTTTGGATCTGCCTTGGAACAGGCTCCATTTTCAGCAGGCTCTCTCCTCATGGAGAGATGGCTGCCAGAAACTTCTAAGGCCACCTGCTTCACTAATCACATTTAGTGGGAAAGAGTCCCAGAGTTGAATCCCATTGGCCTTGATCATGTTGACATGGGTCATGTGCTTCTTTATTAATTAACCTATCGTTGTGTGATGGGAAATGCTGGTTAGCCAAACTAACCTGGGCTCAGCCCTGAAGCTGAATGTGGGCCCAATTCTACCCAAATGCATGGCCGGGAACTTTGGGATTCTCTGAGGATGACTGAGGAGAGGAAATGGACGCTGGAGAAAACAACAAACACAAGCCACACCACCACTCAATCTTGTTTCTTACCATCCTTCAATATATACCCTCTTCTCTCTTAATCATTGATCCAAAACCATTCATGGAAGCTCCAGCTCTATTTCTCCATATTAAAACCTCTGTATCAGTCAGGACTCTGGTCGCAAGTGACAGAAGCCCAATTAAAATCGGCATGAGCCAAAAAGGAATTGTCTCACATAATTGTAGAGTGCAGAGATAAGGCTGCTGGCATTAGGCCCAGGAAGTTCCAGGGACTCTGTCATCGGCATTTGGTCTGTCTCCATCTCTCTGCTCTGCCTTCTTCTATATGACTTTGTTTCTAAGTGGCCTTCCCCAGAGGTGGTATCAGGGCCCCAGCAGTTCAGGGCCTCACCCCGCTGTTTTGCCTGGAGTTCAGCCAAAATCCCAGGGTGATTCTCATTGGTCCATTCCTGACCAATCACTGAGGGGGGCGGAGCTGGCACAAGTTGATTAGCCGGGCCAAGTCTGCTCGGAGGGGAGACCGCAAGTGGGAAGTCAGAATGCCCTTTCCAGAAGAGAAGGCCTGGAAGCTGGGCAGACAACAGCCTGCGGTGACTCTACAGTGACTTTGCTGGCGCTGCGTTGCTCTGCATTGTCTTCCAGAAATCCCTCCTCCTTTGTATGTAGAACTCCAGGATAGGAATCACATCTTCCCTTCTGTGGTTAGTAGGTGCTTAATAAACCCTGACAGTGCAGCTTGAAATTTGATGTTGCAATCACAGCTACTAGGGCTGGAGCAGCTACCTATGCCAGCACTACACAAACATCATGTTCAGGAATTACATTTAAACAACAAGATGGGGTGGGGAATTGGAGGCCCAGCGGCGTGAAGCAATGTTTCCAGGTCACACAGTTGGCAAGGGACAAAACTGGGATCCTTGCCCTGATCTGGCTGGCTCTAGAACCCTTGGCTTTACCTACCCCCCAATCTCCCCACCCCCTGTGAGCTCCAGGGGCCTGCAGACATCAGGGCTGATTCTCTTGGGTTTGGGCTCTTTTCTCCCTGCTCTTAGTGTGTGAGAAACCGACTTGGCACTTGGGCTTGTTCTGGGGAAAAGGGACCACCGCCTCTGAGGCATAATCCCCCCATCTCCAGAACCATGAGGAAGGCCTGGTTTTCCTGCTGTCAGAATCTTTGTACTTGCTGTTTCCTCTGCCTGGAGCACTCTTCCTGCAAGTCTCTCAGCTACTCTGAGAGGCCTTCTTTAAGTAGACCCCACCATAAACATCGCCATGCATGACACTTACAATTGGAAATATTCCTATTTATTCACTTGCTTATTATAAGCTGATCCCATTAAAATGATAAGTTCTAGGGGAGCAGTCATGTTGTCCATATTGTCCTCAGATGTGGGATCCTCAGGGTCTAAACAGTCTCCAGCACATAGTAGGTGCTCAGGAAACACCTTGAGCATGGAAATGAATGACTGGCCTCACAGAGTTCCCGGTGTGCCGTTCTGATTTCTGGCTTCATCACACCCTTCATCATGTCCCACCTTCTAGGCTGGGACCTCTGCTTGGCAATCTGGCTGGTCTGCTGCCCACCAGCCTGTGAGCTGAGTTGCTAGAATACCAACCAGGTAGGAGGTTTTTTGTTTTTTTTTTCCCTCCAAGCACCACTGACCTGCACGCTGAGGGAGAGCTTGTGTACTGACTTGCAGGAGAAATACCCCAGGGGGTCCCCAAGAGCTCATTTGTGTGTCCCTCCCCGGTTGCACATGGCCAATGTGGCCTGCAAGGTGGCCTCTGATGGGTTTGGTAGTGGCCACACACTGCACTGCTCTCCATGTGGTCCCTGCAGCAGGATGGGGTGGGTGCCCGGCACCTGCGTCTCCAGCATCCTGATGTCTTGATCTGTGACTCTGGGGCCTCTCAACTCTCCCTGCTGGCCCTGGGAGGACATAAGCGCACATGAATCTCTCCTTAGTTTCTCCTCAGCCCCTGCCGGTATCCCCACTCCTGCCATCACGGCCTGCTTTTGGGCTCCCCAGCCTTTCCTTCAGATATTATCACTTTGTCGCCTCCACGCTCATTTCCTTATTTTTATCAATCATAGACGCTCTCCTCCACCCCCTCTCTGCCATCCTAGACTGGAGGATAGAAATGACCAGGCTACTCATCGGGACGCAGGACCAAACCTGAACACTCCTGAGAGGTGGGCCAATCCTTGGCCAATCCCCTGAAAAAGAGGTGGAAGTTGAATCCAGAGCATTCCTGCCACACCAGGAGAGGCTGGGAGGAAGGTGAGAGGTCAGCAGCACTTGAGAACAGGTGTCTTATGAAGTCCTTTGAAGCTGCTGCCCCCCTGTCACCTCCAGTGCCCTGCGCTCTATCTCTTCTTGGCACCCCAGGATCATGGCTTCTCCTCATTCAGTTCTCAGCTCACACGCCACTAAAGGGCACATCAGAATCACAGGAAGGCTACGGAGTTCACACCACTGGATGCCCCTCCCCAAGGTCCTGATCCAGCAGGTCTGGGTGGGCACATGGGAATTTGCATGCCTAATACCGGTCCCAGGGATGCAGAAGCTCCTGGTCCAGATGGCCTTTGACTTAATGAGCCCTGGTTTTTTGTTTTGTTTTGAACGGCCGCTGCATATGGAAGTTCCTGGGCCAGGGATCGAATCTGAACCAGAGCTGCGACCTACGCCATAGTTGTGGCTGCGCCGCATCCTTTAACCTACTACGCCAGGCTTGGGATCGAACCTGCACCTCCACAGTGACCAGAGCCGTTGCGGTCAGATTCTTAACCTACTGTGCCACAGCGGGAGCTCCCGTGGGGCCTGTTTTGACCCCTCCTTTTCAAGTCGCCTGCTGTCCCCCTCCCTGCCTTTCTCCATGACAACCCTCTGCTGAGTTTTCTCTCTTTTTTTTCCATAGCAGTTATCTGTAATTTTCTTCAGGGTTTTGTTTGTTTGCTGGTTGCGCATCTCCACTGCAGCAGACTAAACTCTGGAAAGTCAGGCACCTGTTTTATTCCATCTCCTGTCTGAGTATCTCCTGAGAGTAGATACTGGCACATAGTAGGGTTTCCAGCGATGTGTGCTGGGTAAATGTATAGTGAGCTTTCCTTCCCCGATTGATGCTCTCGCCGGCTCCCCTTGTCCTTAGGAGAAATGTCTCAGGAAATCTTTCTGAATCCAACACCACTATGAAAGCGGCTTCAGTGATCAAAATTTCAGAGCTGAATGAACGTTCCCTGCCTCTGGGCACGTGCCCCACTAAGGAGCCAAAGGAGGCAATTTTCAAGCAGCACTGTTGCTTTTTCACCAGTCAGTCTATAATTGTGTTTCTGACACTTCCTTAGACAACGCAGAAGATGTTGGCCACATTATTATTATTGTTGTTGTTGTGATCTAATATTTATTATACACATTGTGTAGGATGAGCCATTTCACTCTTGGTTTCTAATCAGTTTCCTCTTCCCTGAAGGCAGTCTTGGGAGCAGCCTGTAAAAACCCACAGTGAGCTGGAGGCTTCCCCCCCATCTGCAGGGAACTGGAGATTCAAGGTGGTTTCTAGACCTTGGCTGAGCAGCGAGAGCCCTGGAGGCCTGGGAACAGCGAGGCCGAGAGCACCCATGGGCTGTTTTAAAAGCTCTCATCAAATTGTTGAGTGTGGAAGGATTGAACTTTCCGAGCATTTCCTAGGTAAATGATTTCCAACCTTCGCTGCTTTACAAATGCCTCTGCCCTAATGTCTTCTTTAAAACCCAGCAGCAAATCCCCCACACAGACCTGTTGACAGAGGCAGGACTGCCACCCTGCTGGAAGCAAGGGCATCTGTGTGTGCGCGCGTGTGTGTGTGTGTGTGTGTGTGTGTGTGTGTGTGTGTGTATGTTTGGGGTGGCCAGGTTGGGGGGCTGAGGCCTGAGGGTTCAGAGCAGGAACCTACCTCCTCCCACCCTGCAGTCAGCCCCTGCTGCTCCTCACCCCCACCCAGGAGTGATGGGGAAATGGCCTGGGGTCTGGGAGAGCTTCGGCAGGAAAGACACATTTCCTGCCTAATGGGAGGTGGTTGGGTGGTAATGAGCATTCCTGCTAATTTGGAGGAATGACTTAGCACCTGGAGGAGGCTGGGAAAACAGCTCCTGCATAGAGAGAACAGGCAGGCCCCCATCAGGCAGCAGCTCAGAGAACCCTTCTACTGCCTGGGCTTTTGGATCTGTCTCCACTGGGAGGAACCTTCTACACAGGGAGGGAGCGAGAACGTCGGGCACTCCCTCCTTTGGAAGGAAGGTGGGGAGTGAGGCACCAGCCCTGTGTTGGGAGCTGAAGAAGGGAGGAAGCACAAAGCAGTGGATCTCCTTGCTTTTCCACAACGGGCATGAGGCCAGGTGTGGCTCATGCCCAGCCACCTAGCCGACAGGACCCTCACCTCTGGGCCTCATTATCTTCCTCTGCTGCAGGGACTACATGGGACAGTGGGTGTGAAGCTGATAGTACTTAGGACTTGAACTCAGCCAGAAGCCAGATTGGGACTTGAACCCATGGTTTTTTAAATCAGCATCACTCCACTGGTGTCTGGACTTACTGAAGTTCAGGTTCTTTGTGTCTCAGCACAGAGGGAATTCAGTGAGAGACAAAGTGATAGGCAGGAAGTAGATTTATTAAGATAAGATGCTGATGAGTGTTGCAAGTGGGCAGACAAAGAAGCACTGACCCGAGGATTTAGTGTATTACATTTTTATAATCCAAGGAAAGCGGGGAGAGGAAAGACCGCCTCTTGCTCTTTCTTCAAGCAGATGTCAGGCTTACATCCCTAGCTCCTCCTTGGGGTCCTGTGAGTATTTGACCTTATGAGGTCAAATCAGGGCTGTCATGGCACTTACTCAAATCAGCAGAAGCGTAGTGACATATGCTAAAATATGTTGACTCATCTCAGGTTTCTGTATAACAGGGGTCTCCTACTTTGGAATGTCATCCTTTCCTTAAACTCCTGTCCTTGGTCCTAAGGATCATTCTCTGGCTGAACTTGAATGCAGGCCTCATTTTATCTTTCACTTAATGACCTGAGACCTATCTCATGCTTTTATTTATGCTTTTATAGTTAAGCAAGCCTGCTTCATTCAGATGGCTTTCCTGAGCAATTATTAACTTCCAGGGGTCTCCCCAAGGTGCCTAGGTTTACCTCTCCCTCTGTGGTCTACAACTACCTGTGTAGCTCTCCTACTCCATCCCTATCAGGTGGGCCATGCTGCACACATCTGCTCATCCATTCAACAGCTATATATGGAGCACCTACTATGTGCTGGGTGTCCCTTGGGTCCTGGGGGTCTGGTGGACATGTCCACAGTGGTCACTGTTCCTGTTGCAGTGGGAAGGGAGGAGGACAACAGCCAGATAAGCAAATACAGGAACAGGAACGAGAGGGCATCAGGAAACTGCAGTCTGGAGTACAGAACAGAGACGTGTTGGAGCACGGCCGGGGCAGCCGAGGCGGGTGACACTTAAGCCTGAGAGAGGAAGAGAATCAGGAGAAAGAGCTCGCCCCAGAGGGAACAGCAGGGACAAAGGCCCTCAGGTAGGAACACTCGTGGGGAAGGGGAGGGGTGGCAAGGAGGGAAAGGACTGAAGGCGGGGCGTGAGTGTGAGGGGAGGTTTAGGCCAGGAAAAGACTTTGCAGTTTCTTTTTTAAGTGTAGCAGAAGTCCCTGGAGAGCTTCAGATGGGGAATTCTGTGTTCCAATTTACATTATAAAGAACCCACCCAGGATGCTTTGGGGAATGGCGAGAAAAGGTAGGAAGTGATTGAAAACTCCGCAGGTGGTTGGGAGAGAGGAGGGGGCTCGGACCGGGGTTGGGGCCCTGGGTGGGTCTGGCAGTGGAGCTGGCAGCCTCTGTGGAGAGGGAGCGAGCAAGGGAAGAAGGATGTCTGGATCCGGAGCCTGAGCCGGTACGGAGGCTGGAAGACGCCGAGGCACGTGGGAGGGAAGATGGGGAAGGAAGGCGGGGGCGGGGTCGCGGCTCTGCTGGACTCCTGACTGGGGGAGAGGCTCAGGAACCTGTGTGTTTAACACGCCCACCCCCAGGGGATGCAGATGTGGTTCAGTGCTCTCAAGTTCCTACTCCAGAGGCAGAGTTCCCAATATATAAAAATCACAGCCTGGGGGTTCTGGTTGCCAAGTAAGGGATCAGGTTACAAAAGTTTAAACCGAAAAACCACTTGTCAATTCACTCATTACTACTGTCTCCCCACGAAGCCTTGGACCCCAGAGACCCCTCCCTTAGTAAGAAGGCGAGGGCTGAGTCTGAAGAGCCCTTCTCTCCCCAAAGGCCTTGTAGAAGGGTGCCTGCCTGCTCATTGCGGAGGGAAGGGTGACATTATGGAGCTTTGCACGTGCTTGGCCATCAACACTAAAACCTCCAACAGTCTATGCCTGTAACTCAACAGATATCCTAATCCCTTGTCACCTCGGCCCTAGGGATTTCTTTTGCCCTCTCTCTGGGCTGGGTCTCCTGATCCCCTAGTCTCTGGTCTTTTCCTTTTTTGTTGTTGTTTTCTTTCTCTTGTCATGGAAAACAAGCTCCAGCGACTTCCGAAGAAAGAGTGGAAGCCAGTTCAATTTTTTGAGATCTTGTGGGTCTGCAGGTGTGTTTTCCTCTTTTCTCATTTGACAACTAGCTTACTTGGATATAGAATCAAGCTGGGAAATAATTTTCCATCAGAATTTTGAAAGCATGCCTTTACACCCAATGGTTTCTCTGGAAACTTGTAGACTTCATTTTTTTTTTTTTTTTTTTTTTTGGGCCAAGCCACACGAGGCCAGGGATTGAACCCGCACCACAGCAGTAACCACTGCTGAAAGAGTGACAATGCCAGATCCTTAACCTGCTGGGCCACCAGAGAACTCCTAAACTCTCTTTTTCACTTCCAAACTTGTGCAGCAACATGCTTTGGTGTGGGTCTGCTTTCATTTATGGTGGTACAGAATTGTAGATGCTTTCAATCCCAAAACTCAAGTCCTTGCAAAATGTGTGTCTTCCATTCTTGAGACTGTTTCTTGAATTAGTTCATGAAATTTCTTACTCTTTATGTTGTTCTCTCTCTCTCTCTCTCTTTTCTTTTCTTTTTTCCTGGCCATACCCATGGCATATGGACATTCTTGGGCCAGGGATTGAGCCCAAACCACCTCAGAGACAACACTGGATTCTTACCCTGCTGCACCACAGTAGGAACTCCATATGTTCTTTTTCATTATAGCCTGTTCCTCAGATGTTGAATCTCTCTCTCCCTCCTTTTTTTTCTTTTCAGGGCTACATCTGTGGCATATGGAAGTTCCCAGGCTAGGGGTTGAATGGCAGCTTCAGCTACCAGCCTACGCCACAGCCACAGCAACTCAGGATCCGAGCCATGTCTGCAAACTACAGCACAGTTCACAGCAATGCCAGATCCCCGACCCACTGGTAGAGGACAGGGATCGGACCTATAACCTCATGGTACTAGTCAAGTTTGTAACTCGCTGAGCCAAAATGAGAACTCCCTGGAATCCCTTGAATTGGACTTCCAATGTTTGTACCTTTCCTGTCCTATTATCTATATTTTTGTCATTTTGCTCTGTTTTCTAGGGGATTTCCTCACATTTGCCTCTCCAATCCATCTATTCCTTTTTTTAAGAACACCTCTTTCTGCTTTTAATTTCCAAGAACTCTCTTTTAATTCTCTATTCTCTGAATGTTCCCTTTATTAGAGTTTCATGGATGTAATATCTTCTCTTAGGTCCCTGGGATTATTAGTAATAATCTTGCAAGGTTTTCTGCATTTCTCATGGTCTTTGTTTCTGTACACCATTTTTTCAGTCTGGTGTGTTCTCTCTATCCCATGATGGAGGTGTCCCTGGGATGTCTGGTGACCTTAGGCTCACCGGATCACGATTAAGTACCAAAATGCTGATTGGAAGCTTTCCAGAGCTCGATGGACCACTGGTGGGGGAATCCACCAATGTCAATACCTTGAGATCTTCCACTAGAGGCTGGCCAGACTCCCTAGAGACACCCTTTCAGTCTCTGGCCTGGAGAAGAGGTCTGGCCTGCTGGCTTCTGGAGCTGAATAGGGGAGGGGAGCTGGGCGGGGCTTGCAGCATTCTGTACCCCATTTTCGGAATAGCATCTGAGCTCTTGGCTGAGCCTTGCCTCCTCCGGTCCAAAGGTTAAACCTGGACTTTTGCTGGGGTGCGGAGGGGTGGTTACCCAAGAACTTGGAGTGAGTTGAGGATCCAGATCCGCACAGGTTTGCAAAAGCTCTTGCTCTGCTCGCTCTTGTTTTAACGCCTGCTCACCTGCACATCCAGGTGTACCTGGAGCTGCACCTTCCTAAGACCTTGAGGGCTCCAGGGTGAGAAGAGACCTGAGTGTCCCTGAGAGACTCCAGCAGCCTGCTGTTCTGTCTACCTGGGACCTCTTGGTCAGGTATCCCTCTGCCCTGTTTCCAGCTCCAAAACTGCGTTGCCATCATCTTCTCAGCCCTTATATCCTTCCTATGATGTTTATGTCTTTTAAAAATAAATCATTCACTGTGGTTTTAGTCAGGGCTGGAAAGGAGCGCAATTAGATTTGGGTGTTCAGTTGGCTGTCCTGTCCCTTGTCTTACTAATGAGGGGATTCTGGTGAGAATTTGGGGCTTCTAAGAGGGTGAACAGTGGCTGCACATCTGAACTGCGTCCTGTGTTTACAGAAATCCTTTCTTTCTTCCTTTCCTTCCTCCTTCCTTCCTTTGTTTTTGGGCCACACCCATAGCATGCAGAAGTTCCCAAAACACAGATTGAACCCATGCCATAGCAGCTACCCTGAGCCACAGGCAGTGACGACTCAAGATCCTTAACCCACTGAACCACAAGGGAACTCCCAGAGAGCCTCACTTTATCAGGCTCGCCTCATATTGTGGAACCTGAGAAGGCCAGACACACACATTCCTGCTGTTCCTGGCAGTTAGACTGTGAGTTTGTCAAGCCCAGCCAATAAGAGGCCAACAAGATCTGAGAGCAAAGGAGCAGGATGGAGGGTGAATACTCTGAATGGGGTAGCAGCAGGGGCCATGCTGTGTTCCTGTACCAGCTGTGGTGGCCATGGTCAGGGTGCTGGCAGTGTTGTCATCACTGGCCAGGTCTTCAGCAGGACTTGGACCATGATCAGCTAAGAACCCTGAGTGGATACACGCAGCTGGCTAGTAGGAGCTCGGGGTAGGGCTGAGGTATTTAATGTGAACCATGTCCTTCTCATGCTGTCAGGTCCTACTTAGCCCTTTGAAGCTGCATCTGGAGCCTCCCCCAAGGGCGCCACCTGCAAACTTTTTGCAACCTCCATCCAGCTCTGCTTCTCTGACCCTCTCCTCCTCTTCCCATTCCTTGACCCTTGACCTCTCCTGTGCCATATCCAAAGGCAAGCCCCACTCTGCGGCTGTCAGCATCTCCTCAACAACAATCAGACTGACTGCATATCTCCCTCTGCTGTGGCTGTATTGCCCCTCCTGTGTTTCAGCCAGGTCCCGAAGGAGCAGTACCCCAGTCCTAGCCACCATTATGTAAATATTTTTTAAAATTACTATTTCATATGTTTATAATTTGTTCTTCCCACTAGAAAGCTAAGTGTCTCTTCCCTTCTCTGCAGAGCACGGGAACAGGCAACATGCAAAATGTTCAATAAATATTTCCCCACTTCCCTGCTTTGTCGAGGAAATAAAGTGCTTATGAACTCATGTATGATTTACAGACACGAATGTTGGGAGCGAAAATTATTCTGCCTTATCTGAGCTTAGTTTTCTAGTAGCTTTTATTGTGAAAACAATATAACATGAAAGAAATTGGGGGAAAAAAAGAGAAAAATCACCCATAATTCTCTTGGCACAACTATTTTCATTTTTTGTGTATGTGCTGCCTTCAAGCCTTTTCCTTTCAGTGTCCACATGTTTACATAGCTCTAGTCCCAGTGCTCATCACCCATAAAATCCAGTTCAAAGACCACTTCCCAGGGCAGTTTTCTTGGACCCTGAGTAACTCTCTCCCGCTTTCCTTTGGCATTTCTCATCCCCTGAGTGTCATTACTTATTTTGATGTCATCACCATGGACCTGATTTCATAGGGGCAGGCATTATATCCCTTGAGTTTCTGTGTCCTAAGCACTGGGTAGGGCACATGCTGGGGGCTTCTCACAGTCACAATTTTGTATTCTATGCTGTCACCGTGCATTAGAACAGACGCCTTCTCCCTTGTTGCTCTGTAGTTTTTGTAACGATCATTTTTAACGGCTCCAGAATATTTCATCAAGTGAATGTTTCATAATTTAGTTAACCAGTCCCCTATTGGGGAACATTTGGGTTGTTTCCAGTTTTTTTTTCTATCACACATAATGCTGCAGCCACCCTTCGTATGCAATGTGGTTTTTTCCTCCTATGGAGTAAATTCACGGAATCCTTGGGTCAAGCACGTCCCCGGCTCTTAAGCCCATTTCAGCCTGGCAACAGCCAACTGGCTCACCCAGTCCTATCTCCTGGGAGGGACACAGGTGCCCCCACCTCCCTGTCTCCTTTCAGCATAAACACATCCTATAATCACACAGATCTGTCTTTCTGGCTCTGCTGAGAGGTCACGGATTGAGTCGCCCTCATTCAGCAAATGATTAAAGTGCTACTTATCTTGGCTCTCCGGAACCTGCTACAAGACCTGATATGTCTGAGGTGCTCTACCATTCACCTGATGTGCCTGCCTGTACCCCTTGCTCTGGCATCAGCTCTCTAATTTTCCTCGGGAAAACTAACCCTTTTCCAGCGCAGTTTCAGGGCCTTATTCCCAGGAGCTGACCTGGGCTCCAGGCCTGACGAGTCAGAGCACTGTATCCCTGCTTGTAGTGATTGGCTCAGGGAAGGTCACATGACTCAGTCATAGCCAATGAGGTGCGACCTTGGGACAATTGAGAGAAGCCCTTTTCTCCGGTGGAACTGATGTGAGGACGATTCATTAATGATGTCATACAGTTGATGTAGTAGAGCCATTGGGGTGCAGTCGATGGAGGAACATCGGAGCTGCCTGCAGCTGTACAAGGAGGCCCCACCAGTGCGAGGAGAGTAAGACTAAGAGAAGCAGAGAGAATATTCCTTTACTTATTCCTTTTATATTTGTTAAGCCCTGCTCTATACTAGACCTGTTCCTGGCCCTGGGGAAACAGCCCTGAACAAGGCAGGGTCCCCTTTCTCTTGGAGCTCATGGACATTCTGGTGGCAAGAGGCAGTCTCTACAACAACAAATAAGCGTCTAAGTAAGCAGGTGAATAAACGGGATCACTTTTGGAAATGACAAGTGCTTTGAAGGATGAGATCAAGTGTCTAAAGGAGGGTGGCTGCCTTGATTGGCCCTCAAGGGAGCCTCTCTGAGGATTTGACCTTGGAGCCTGAACTTGAGTGTTGCCAGGAGATCAAATTCCAGGTGGAAGCAGCCACTTAAAGGTCTTGCCAGAAGTGGAATGGGGCATGGGGCACAAGATTTTGTCCTCTTAAAAAAAATTTTGTTTTTGGAATATCCGTTGTGGCTCAGTGGTTAATGAACCTGACTAGGATCCATGAGGATGAGGGTTCAGTCCCTGGCCCTGCTCAGTGGGTTAAGGATCCAGAGTTCCCCATGAGCTGCAGTGTATGACGAAGGTGTGGCTGGGACTCCATGTTGCCGTGGTTATGGCTACGTCAGCAGCTACAGCTCCCATTCGATCCCTAGCATAGGAACTTCCATATACTGCGGGTGCAGTCCTAAAAAAAAAATTTTATTTTATTTTATTTTATTTATTTTTTTTGTCTTTTTTTTTGCCATTTCTTGGGCCGCTCCCACGGCATATGGAGGTTCCCAGGCTAGGGGTCTAATCGGAGCTGTAGCTGCCAGCCTATGCCAGAGCCACAGCAACGCAGGATCCGAGCCGAGTCTGCAACCTACACCACAGCTCACGGCAACGCTGGATCGTTAACCCACTGAGCAAGGGCAGGGATCGAACCCGCAACCTCATGGTTCCTAGTCGGATTCGTTAACCACTGCGCCACGATGGGAATTCCAAATTTTTATTTTAAATTGTGGTAAAATATGCACAACATAAAATTTACCTTACCATTTTGATACGTGTAGTTGAGTGGATGCACAGGTTTTGAAGACATTTTTCGAACCCCTGGATTCAGCAGTCACAAAGCTGTTACTACCCCCAACTTTTCAATTATGGAGCCAACAATCTCCCCCATCTAGACCGTGTTGGAGCTGGATTCTCTGCCACTGGCTCCCTGAGGCCTGATACAACTAATGTTGTTGAGTGAGTAAACATGTAAGCAAATAAACAGAAGCCAGAAGTCTTCAGAAACATATGCTACCCCAGCAACCCATCAGTAGCCCTGGTCTCTGCAGCCTCATCAGTGCCAGGTATTAGCATCAACCAACTTTCAAGCTTGGAATATAAGATACGGGGAGGAAACCATTGATCCAGGGAGAGAGAGAACCAGGACTGGCCTCACCTCTCTATCCAAGAGTTCTCAGCCCTCATCACACACAACTAGCTCGGGGCTTGCTTTGTTCTCTGCTCTGAGCTGTTGTCTTATGGTAGGTTGTGACATTTCCACCTGGAGGTGTCTTGCTTATTGCTCTGGGGACGTTTTTATTTTTTTATTTAAAGAGAATTTCCGTGGCAGTCTGTGCCACCAAGGGCCTTCGGGAGCCCGTGGCAATATGATTCTGTCTGAAGAACAAAGAGGCAAATTTGCAGAAGATCAAATGCAAAGGCATCGTGAGAGGAGAGGGCTGGGAGTTACAGATGAAAACAGTGCGGTTCCAGCCCAGATCTGAGAACCATGAATAATGGAGGATCCACACACAGCCCTGGGGTGAGCAGTTGTTGGTATGAGAGGAGATGGGGTCACCCCCCCAACCCCCGCCTCGCTGAAGACATTGCCTTGCCAGGTAGAAGTAGGGCCGGGCACAGCCCTACCAGGAGGAGTCAGTACAGGTGAAAGGAAAGGTGAAGAGAAAGAGGATGGAGTCAAGGGTTAGGAGACCTGGGGCACCTGCGGCTTCTGGGATTGTGTCTCTGCATAAGAGAGGAGCTTGGGCCTAGGAAAATACAGTCCTGGGTTGCCAATGTGGGGCCAGGTAGCCGTGGGGAGCTAGGCAGAGGACACGAGAGCTCTCCCATTGCATCCTACTGGCAGGTATGCCTTTTCTGGCAGACCCAGGAAGGCACCTGCAGCCTCCTTTGGGGATGTGCCCTCTGTGTCCCCTCTCCTGAGCACCTGTGGGTGTCCTGAGACCTGCTCTTGGCCCTGTTGCCCTCTGCTTATTCCCCTTGGCTTGCCTTCTCTTGACAGCCCAGCGCCCCTCCCAGGTCCCTGGGCCCCACGCACCCAGAGTCAGCCAGCGCCTGACTCTACTCACCCCTTCTGCCCTATTTTCAGGCCCAGTCCTGAATTTCCCCATCCACCCCCCATCCCCCACCCCCTGCCCCAGGCCCTCTTTCTCCCCTCTCCCCTCTCCTGAAACTCTCAGACCTCTGGATTGGCCTCAGATCTTTCTCCCTGTGCAGCTCTGATATGTCTGGTCCTCCTGTGCTGCCTTGTGCAGCACTGTGTCCCTGGGGACATGGCCTGTCCTTCTGGGAGTGGACCATCCTCATTCTTTTTGGCCACCCAGTACCATAACCTTCTTCCTGACCATAAAGAGCCAGCTTCTCTCTGTCTAAACTGAAAGGCTTGGCATTCGCCCTCTAGGCCTTCCCCAACTGCTGGGCTCCCTCGCCAGTCACATTCCCAACTAGTCCGGGTCACAAAGCAGCAGGGACAACCCAGCATCCCAGAATTTGTTTATGGATGGGCAGTGGCAGAGCCAGCTGCAGGAGCAGCCTCGTCTAGCTTCCAGAGTCAGCAGGGACAGGAACCAGAGCCCAGCTGGACAGGTTGGAGTGTCAAAGCCAAGGGCAAAGACGGTGGTGTCCTTGTGGCTTCTTCCTGGACATCCAGTCCCTTGGCATGAGGCTTGGGCCTCCCTGAGGATCAAACCATCCTTCTGTTTACATCAGCCAAAATATGTTGCTATTGCTTTGAATTACACTCAAGTCTTATGTGTTAAAAGACCCTGACTTGTCCATCATCTTTTTTAACTTCTGGGCTTTTTTCCCTTATTCTTGTAGCTCTTAAAAAAAAAAAAAAAAAATATATATATATATATATATATGTGTGTGTGTGTGTGTGTGTGTGTGTATGTATAAAGTTTAAAAAATGATGTAAAATAAGCTATTAAGTAAATGAAAAGTTATTTGAAATTATGACTTAAAAATCCAGGGAGTTCCCTGATGGCTCAGCAGGTTAAGGATCTAGCTTTGTCACTGCTATAGCATGAGTTTGACCCTTGGCCTGGAAACCTCTACATGCCATGGGTGCCGCCAGAAAAAAAAAAATCCAGAAGCCACAAAAGATTTGATATTATCTGTAAAAATTGCAAATGCAGAGTTTCTGTCATGGCACAGCGGAAATGAATCTGACTAGGAACCATGAGGTTTCAGGTTTGATCCCTGGCCTTGCTCAGTGGGTTAAGGATCTGGCGTTGCTGTGAGCTGTGGTGTAGGTCGTAGATGTGGCTCGGATCTTGCGTTGCTATAGCTGTGGTGTAGGCTTGCAGCTACAGCTCTGATTCAACCCCTAGCCTGGGAACCTCCATATGCCATGGGTGTGGCCCTAAATAGACAAAAAAAAAAAAAAAAGACCAAAAAAATTGCAAATGCATATATCCTTTGACTCACCAATTCCACTTTTGGGAATTTATCCTATTCCTATCCTATTCAATTCATACAGCCTAAAGATTAGAGATCTTTCCTAATCAGAACATAGAAACCATCTTCATTTTCTTCTTTTTCTTTCCGTTGTGCCTGTGGCATGTGAAAGTTCCTAGGCCAGGGATCAAACCTGTGTCACAGCAGCAACCCATGCTGCTGCAGTGACAACCCCGGATCCTTAACCTGCTGGGGTTTTTTGTTTTCTTTTGTTTTGTTTCTTACAGAAGAGTATTCCAGTGTATGGACAGGCTGTGGTTCATTGAGCCTAGCCCCTTTGGGTGGACCCCGAGTTGATTTCCATCCTTGGCTGCTGTAGTGCAGTGAATATTCTTATACATATGCCGTCTTGTGTGTATAAAGTGGAACATCTTTGCAATATATCAAGTGAGAAAAAAAAGATACAGAGCAGCCTATAGGATGTGTTATATTTTGCACAAGAAAGAGGCAAAATAAGAATATGTCTTCCTATTTGTTATGCTTCCATAAAGATATTCTGGAAGGAGAGAAAAAAATAATAATAAACATACTATCTTTTGTAATTGGTGGAGATGATGGCAAACTGGGTGGCCAGGGCAGAGGGGGAGAGAGACTTTCCCTCCCCACCTTCTTTTGCTTTTGGAACATAGATGTGATCAAAATCCTGAAGATGGCCACTGGTGGCTGAATTTGGGAACTGCTCCATCCTGTGGCTTTGGGGGGGTCTCTTATGCCCAGATTGTTCCTTTACCCATAGGAGCTGACAGGGAGCTGAGGAGAGACTGGAGGTGGCACCTGCAAATGCAGGCCCCTGCCCCACTGTGTGCATGTGACTGCCTGCAGCTTGCTTACCCACCCAGAGCATCCTGCTTCTGGGCCACTGTATCCTGTGGCAATGCTTAGGGGACCTTTCCCTGAAAGTGGACACTTTAAATCCTGCCTCCCTCCCAGGAGAGAAGGCTCCGGAGGGGCCTGCCTGGGTTAGGGAACTGTCTGATGACAGTCCAGTCCTATTGGCTGGGTTCCCATTCTCACATAAAGGTCACCTTTTCCCACCAGTGCAGCTTTATGACCTAACCTACACGTGGGAAGCCAGCAGAGTAGCCCACACCTTCATCTCCCAGACCCCTGGCACTTTACAGAGGCTGAGCTGGGCAGACACCTTCAAATCTCCCCTCTGCAGCCCTGATTGAGGACCTGGGCTTTGGGGACAGAGCCAGAGTGGGCAGTGGGGGGAGGGCCCTGCCCCCGTTTTGTCTCCAACTGCCTTTGTTTGAGAATAAACACTCCAGGGCTGCCTCCCCCCCACCTGAAAAGCAGCTTCCGCGCTTCTGCAGGAGAGAGAAATGGCATACAATCTCTGCTTTAGATGTACAAAAAGTCTGAAATTGCTTGGAGATGAGGCGGGAGGGAGCCTGGGCGAGGCTGGGGGGATCCGGGTGGGTAATTGCGGGTCATCTATCTGCCTCTGTCAGTGCTCGGTTGCTCTGCAAGCTTTTGCAGAAAGGGCTCCGTGAATTTGCTTTTTTTCCCCCATCTTGCATTACTTACTCTTTCCTCAGCAGCTGTAAAACCTTTTTCCTAAAACTACCCTCAGGCACAACGAACAGGAGACATTCAGAGCCGGGAAGAAAGACAACCCCTAAATGATGCGCCTGGCCTTTCTCAGGGTCCCTGAGAGGGTTACGCACAGGCTCCAATTTGTCCTGGGGGAGGTGGGGGGGAGCTTTCAGTGAAACAGGGCTGCAGAGAAGGACACCCACAGGATATAGGGGATCCCAGCCGCTTTCTCCTCCACCCATCAGAGTGTCAGCCTCAGAGGAGAGGTACAAGCCCCTTCCAAATGGGCCTTAGGGCTTAGAACCCATCAGGACCCACTCAGACCCACCGGCACCCTTGGGCATCCTTGGGGTAGCCCTCCATGTCCCTGCAGTTGGGCTCCACCTGGTCTAAAGCTGCTCCACTCCCTGAACTGAAGCAAGGAGTTGGAGACAGGAGGCTGGGGTAGGATGGGACCTTGGGAGACCAGAGACCCCTGGGCAGCCCCAAATGTGGCCAATGGAACCAGAGCTATGCTCTCCTTGGGGGCAGAGTGGGGGAGGGGAGGGGCTGTTGCTGGTCCTGTGTTGACGGAGGCGGTCAGGGAATGACCTGGAAGGTCTGTGAGGTGATGGTGCTGCCACTTGCTCACTGTGTGACCAGGGCCACCAGCAGCACAACTCCAGGTTCAGGCAGACCAACTGGGCCTCAAGTTAAGCCTCGGGGTCAGACCCCAGATAAGGTGATGTGTAAACTCAGAGAGTGGCTCTGTCAGGATGGGGGGAAAAAAGACATTCAGCACTCCGCACTAACTGCTCTTTCTCTCATGATCCCTGGGGGTCCCCTGTTAGCTCAGGATCGGCCCCCACTCATACTCCTCCTCTGAAACCCACCAAGGGAGCCCCAAGTCTCAACTGCCCTGTCCCAGTCATGGCTCTGCTCCAGCCACCGGCCCCCTTACAGGCACACGCCCCCTTCTGTACCTCTGCCTTTTCTCTTCTTCTGGAAGGTTCTTCCCATAGACCTCCATGTGCCTCACGCCCCCTCTTGGTTGGATCTCTGCTCAGAAGTCACCTTATCTATCATGCTAAGTGAAGTCAGTCAGACAGTGAGACACCAACAGCAAATGCTCTCACTTACATGTGGAATCTAAAAAAAGGACACGATGAACTTCTTTGAGAATAGATACAGACTCGCAGACTTTGAAAAACTTATGGTTTCCAAATGAGACGGGTTAGGGGGCGGAGGAAGGGCTGGGGGGTTGGGATGGAAATGCTATAAAGTCGGGTTGTGATGATCATTGTACAACTATAAATGTAATAAAATTCATTGAGTAATTGAAAATAAATAAACTTAAGAGCTTTTGCAAAACAGCAACCAAAAAAAGAAGTCACCTTAGCAAAGGGGCCTTCCCAAACCACCCGAGAGGAAAGGGGAGACCCTCCTTCCCATCCCGCCACCCCCTAGGCACTTATCACCATCTTACCCTTTGTAGGCTTTTTTCTCTACTGCACCTTGAATACAGGAGGCTATGCAAACAGAACCTGCTAGTTTTGTTCCCAGAAGTCTCTGCAGCTCCTAGAACAGTGCCTGACATATATAGCAGGAGCACCGTAAACATGTACTGGGTGAATGAATGAATTGTAAATATTTAGTATTTAAATTATCCAGTTTCTGAAACCCATTGGGAACGTTTGTTGCATTTTTAATTCACAAGGACAAAAAATTGTGTTCACTCAAGACTTTCCTTCTTGCCCTCTGAGGACCTCCGAGGACCTCCAAGGATGAGCGTGGCTGTGGGCAGTTAAGGCCAGGGCTCCCGCCCACCCTGGGGAAGGAGAAAGACTGAGTTGGGTGAGTTCCTGTGGCCAAGAATGTCCCCCTTTCAGGGACAGGACTGTAGAGGCCTCTGTGAGCCACAGAGAGGTGGCAGCCCAGTCTATGGCCCCAGGAGTCAGAGCTCTGTCCTACAGAGGTCTCAGTCTTGAGGGATAAAACTCAGACTTAGCTACTCACAGGCCCTGAGGGTCATCTTCAGAAAGGGCTTTTGCAGGATGAGGAGGAGCTGCGAAGCCAACTTGAGGAAGGGAAGGGTAAGGATGGTGCCGGCGCAAAAACATGGGCAGGGTGTGTTGGGCAAATAGTCTTCTTCCCAGGACATCAAGGCTTCTGTGTGAGAAGAGGACACAGATTGGCAACACTGGATTGAACAAAGTGAAACTGGACATGCAGGACTTATCAGAGCCTTTAATACACAGTGTCCACTGCGACGCTCCAGAATGGGATATGGTGTGCCCTGTTTGCTTCACAGAGCACCCTGAGGGCCCAGAGGCCCATCTAACTCCCCTCAGGAATTGCTGACAAGGGCATAGGAGCACAGGGCAACTGAAAGAGAGGGCCGAGATAGGCGAGGGGCTGAAGGAGAAGGGATATTGGAGTAAGTGGAACCCAATTTTAAGTTCTCTGAATGCCCTGCAACAGAGTTTGGACTCTGTCCTATAGGAAGCTGATACGGATGTAGACTTTGCATTTAAATCATAAGCTCTATTGACTCTAAGACAGTGCATGCAGTTGGAATGCTCCAGGGAATTCGGTAAAGAGGTTGGCCTGGCCCTGGAGCAAACTGGAGCACATGTGCCATTATAGGCAGGGAAGGGCTGCTCCAGTCTGCCTTGTAGGTTGTGCGCTGCACATCTGCAGGGAGCCCTGAACCCAGAAACTACTGCATAAATGACACCTCCTGGAGCTGCGCAATGCGTATCCTGAACTCCTGTGCATGGCAGCCCTGAGAGGAGCCTACCCACTTGGCTCCAGTGACTTGCTGCCACATGAGAAGGTGTGGCAGACTAGCATTCACCAATATCAGAACGAGTGAAACTAAGTGTTCACAGAAAACTGTACTTTTTTGCCTCCTTGCAATGTGGGTGGGTCACACAACAATATCCGGTTAATGACAAGTAAGCCAAAGTCAGATATGTGTAACATGCTGAGGCTGTGCTACATCCATGTACTGGGAGTTCCCCCTGTGGCACAAGGGGATGGGCAGTGTCTCTGGAACTCTGGGATGCAGGTTAAATCCCCAGCCCAGCACAGTAGGTTATGGTTCCGGTGTTGCTACAACTGCAGCACTGGTCAACACTGTGGCTCTAATCTAATCCCTGGCCCTGGAACTCCATATGCTGTGGCGTGGCCAAAAAAAAAGAAAGAAAAAGAAAAAAAAAATCCACCCTCATGCTCTCCTCCTATCTCTTCTCCCTCTGAAGCAGCAACCGACAAGGCCATGTGTCTCAGATCCCTCTAAATGATGGGGGCACCTCCAATGACAAAGCCCCTAAAGCACTTGCTCTGGACATGCCACATGAGAAAGAAATAGATATCTGTGTGGGAAGTCCCTGAGCCTTGGAGGTGTTTGTTACTGCAGCAGAGCCCAGTCTGTCCTAACCACACAGAAGTAGAGCAAATGTCGTCCTGACTTCTGATTTTGAAATCTTCTACTGTTAAATGTTGTGCATCAATTAAAGATAATACCCAACAGAGTGCAGGCCAAGCAGAGTCCCTCTGCAGGCCAGGCACACACTGGCCACTGGTTTGCAGCCCACAGCCCACAGTCTCAGGCTATGCTTGAGGTACAGTCTTAGGGAACCGTACGTAAGACATGAACTAATTTTTTTTTTTTTTTTTTTTTTTGCACTTTCCTGGGCAATCTTATATCCTCGTGGGCGTACTGGGACAGAATGAGACTCTCTGGTCTATGATTAACTGGAAAAGAATGCCTGGTTACAAATGGAGAGATGGAAGGCAATACCAGGGCTCTTTTAAGAGCTGCTGGAAAGCAGCATCGGGGCGTATGAATGCCTGTGACAGTAGCCGTGAGACTGGGGCTGAATCAGCCTGAGGTGAGGCAGGAAATGGTGATGAAGCCTCTGCTACTTGCTATGTGACCCTGAGCAAGTCATCTCACCTCTCAGAGCCTCTGCTTCCTTGTGGAGAAGTTGGGGATCATTGTAAAAACCACTTAGCAGGGATGTCAAGAGGAGAAAGTGAGGTGCCCTTATACCACTCAGCTCCCAGGCAGGGCTCCAGAAATGCGAGCGCTTGTGGTGCTTATGCTCTTTCTAGTGAGCCCGTCAAAGGCCAGAAGCTGGCCCGGGGCAGGGCCTGGATTGGACTTCCTGAGCCCCCACACGGGCTAACGGCAGGCTGGCTAAATCCCTTCCCTGTCGCTGCTCTCACAAATTCCCAAACACTTGGTGGCTTTTTTTCCTGCTTTAAAAAAAAAAAAAAAAATTGTGGTGAAAAAATATTACCTGAAATGTATCATCTTAACCATTTTAAAATGTATAGTTGGGAAAAGCATTGTTGGGAAATGGAGCTCCAGAAGTTTTTCAGCCTGCAAAGCTGAAACTCTGTATCTCAGTCACTTTTAAAACAACACGTATTTATCCCCTCAGAGTTTTGGGGGTGGAAAGTCTGAAATCCATCTCATTGGGCTAAAGCTAAAGAGTGGCCAGGGCTGACGCCTTCTGGAGGCTGGAGGGGAAGAATCCATTTCCTTGCCTCTTCCAGATTCTGGGGGCCTGCTGGCCCATCTTGACTTATGAGCCCCTTCCTCCCATTGCTCCAACCTGTTGCTTCTGTTGTTACACCTCCTACTTGTGTGTCTAATCTCCCTCTGCCTCCCTCTCAATAAGGACACACGTGCAGTTGCATTCAAGGTCCACCTAGATATTCAGGACAGCCACCCCATCTCAAGGCCCATTACTTAATCACACACCTGCAAAATCCCTTTTGCCATGTAGGGTCCTATTTTCACAGGCTCCAGGTATTAGGACTTAGGTATCTCTAATGGCCACTGTTCAGCTACGACAGTGGCCACTGTGGTTAGCTCAGGGCCTGGATGCTTTCCCCCGGCAGCCAAAAGGGTCGGGGTTGGAAAAAGTGCCTGAGATAGGGCCTGGCAAAACAGAGCAGCAGGACTTAGGGTTAGCCTGGTTCTGGCCCCGCCCTGGCCCTCACCTTCTGTGAATCTGTGGTCAGGTTCCTTCCTCTCACTCTCAGCTTCCTCCAGACCATTCATGGAATCAACAAAGCACTGGGGGTAGAGACAAAACTTGCCTCTCTCTCTTGAAGGTTCTATTCCAGTTGGGGAAATGGAGACTAAAGAAGACCAGCACATGGACTGAGAGGCAGCGGGGAAGGCTAAGGAGAGAAAGCAAGCAGGGACGGGAGAGGAGGATGGAGCAGACCTGTGAGGATTCAGTCCACACACATTGATCAGGCATCTTTTATGTGCCAGGCACTGTTCTAGGATCTGGGATACAGCCAAGAACAAGACAGGCTTGGCTTCCATCCCAGAGGACCTCCTGTTTTAGCAGGGGACGAGCCAGGGAGTAAATGGATGGGATGCATTCAAATAATGATGAGGCTCTGACGAAACTAAAACGGTGTCCTGCTGAGAGAGTGACAGGCCCCCTTCAGATGGACTGGTCAGGGGGGGCCTCTGGGAAGAGGTGACCAGTGGGGAACAGTCAGTGTGTGGGGACTAGAGGGAGAGAGGGTTCCAGGTTGAGAGGACAGTAAAGGCCACACAGAAGTGATGCATCTAGATTGCTCAGTATGGTGTCTGGGTGGCAGGTGTTCAGCAAAGAGTGTGGGCAGTAACTGGGAGTTAAGGGGGTGGGGGTTGTCCTGGGATAGGACACCAGGTCAAGGGCTTCACTGCCCACCCATTGTGGCCAGTGATTCTGAGCCACTGGTCCAGGCAGTGGACACACCAGGGACAGATCTGGAAAAAGAGCCTGCCCATAGCTTGTGGCCACCTTATATAGAATGAGAGCAGGGCCCAAGCCCCAGCCTGAACGACCCAGGCCTGCAGCAGCCCGCGTTGAGGGAAAGGAGTCTGTCGCGGGTGCCCCCACTCCAGCATGGAGCCCTGTTCCCGCAAGCGGGCTGGTTTCTTTAACGAGACCATCTGTCTGGCTTTCCTCACTCTGCTGAGCCTGATGGGGCCATTCATCTCCCCTGTCCCCATCCCCGTCTGTCTGTCACCGCCCAAGCTCCCATTGTCTCTGCCCAGCTCTGAGGGGGGCCATGGCAGGTTTGGCCTCCGGCCTTCATGTTTATTCTTCTCATCTGGCCGCATCTGGCTTCAGCGCTGAGTCACTCGCTCCATCTGCCTGTCCTCGCTGTGGGACGGCGGCCGACTCTTCCTGGCTCTCCCTGCGCCACGTGGCAGCCCACGCGTGCAGTGGGTGCCAGGGTCTGCACACGCACGGGGCCAGGACTGTGAACCGCTCTGTGCCAGCCTGTGTGCCGGGGGTGGGGGACCCACTTCAGGGCAGCCTCCCCTTGGCCCAGAGTCACGTGGCCCAGTCGCTGAGTTGCAGAGAGGGTGGCCACAGCCTGGCCAGCAGAAACTCAAATGCTGGTGTCAGTTCAGCTGTGCTCCATGCCAGAGCCTTTCCATTTTGCATCTGAGCATGGAAGCGAGGGGAGAGTGGGCATCTCCAGTTGGGATCCAAATCCCAGCAGGGCAATTCCCACCCAGGACCTCTGACTCTCTTCATATTTTCTGAAAAACAAGTTGAGCTGAGGCAGTATAATACCATCATGTATCCCATAGACTCAGCAGCCATTCCCCCTTTCTCCAGCAATGAAACCTTGAATTTTCCTGAAGCCCCTGCTCACAATTCCTGGGATCAGTCTTGACTCCAGGAGAGGTCACGTGACCAAGATTTAGCCAATCAGAGCACCGCAGACATCCTCCACCTCCCCATATCAGTGATTGGTTCAGGGTCATGTGGGCACCAAGCTGGGCCAATCAGGGCAAGAACCCTTGCTGGAACTTGTCTAAGGAAAGGAGTACTTCAAGCAGGATGTGGGACCTGAGCTCCAGGCTGTTGCCAAGTGGTGAGAGCCAGCCTTTTAGGGAAAACAACACAGAGGAGAGCAGAGCCAAAACATAGAGAATGAAAGCAGTCCGAACAAGCTCCTAGATCCAGCTGGGCCTGAGGCCAACCTCACCTCTGGACTTTTCCATTACGGATGCCAAAACTCTCTTTTAAAATACAGTTTGAGGTGGGTTCTGTCATTTGAAACCAGAAGTGTCTTACGTGATATATTTCTGAAAGGGGCAAACACCTGCCTGATATGTCGGAGGTACTCAACAGGTACTTATTTTTAAAATAAGGCCTTTGCCAGTGAAGAAAGCCATTCTCAAGAGCTAACACATCATATGATTCCATTTACATAACACTCTCCATGTGGCAGTCTGAGATGCAAACAGATCTATGGTTGCCAGGGGTTAGGGATGGTGCAGGTAGATGTGACAGTAAAGAGTAGCAGGAGGGACCTCTTTGTGGTGATGGAACCGTTGTGTATCTTGGTTGCCGTGGTGATTCCTTGAATCTTCACAGGTGATAAAATCACGGAACGCTATGCGCACCTTGTACCAAGGCCAGTTTCCTGGTCTTGCTGTCATGCTCGAATTAGGTGGGATGTAACCACTGGGGGGAAATGAATGAGGGGCTTATGGGACCTCTCTGTGTGATTCATGCAGCTCCCTGTGAATCTCTAATAATCCCCAAACTGAAAGTTTAAAAGTTTTTTTGTAGGCTGTCACACCCCAGCAGTTCTTGGGCCCTAAATGACAGAGAGCATGGATGTTGGAATCAGCCGGACCCGAGTTTGAATCCTGACCACTGCCGTTCATGAGCTGAATGGTCTGAGGTCAGTCATGGCTCTTCTCTCACCTCAATGTACACGTCTGAAATGGGGCTTATCAGCCTAATTTGTAGGGGGGTTATGAAGAGAAAGTAAGATGGGCTGCAATCTGCCTAGCTCCTGCCTTGCGTGTGGGAGGCGACAGACCATAAGTGGACAGGGCTTGGCAGGGAGGACGTATAACATAGAGGTCAAGGCTTTGGGCTCTGGAGTCAGCCTCCCTGGGCTTGAATCCTGGCGGTGTATCTCCCAGGCTGAGTGACTTGGGCCAGGCTACTTGACCTCTCTGGCCCTCACCTTCCCCATCTGTAAAATGGAGATTAAAATAGTACCTACTCTGCAGGCTAGTTTTGAGGGTTAGAAGAGATAATGCATGTGAAGCCATTAGGGCGTGCCTGGCACTCGGCAAGGATGGGAAACAAAGCTCTGAGTGCCCACTGAGTGTGGAGCCTGGCTCCCTGCGTGGAGGTGGGCGGAGGCGCCCGGCCAGTGGGGTTTGTAGCAACCTCACCCCGGGGAAACCCTGACTTCCCAGGAACCAGCCCCGCTGGAGGTTCTCCTTCAAAGTCCTGCAGGCAAAGATGAATCCCACCCCTGGCCAAAGAGGAAACCTGATACCCAGTACCAAGGCACCCCTGCCCCCAAGATCCTCAGCCTCCCCCTTCCTGCTCTTGTTGTCCCCGAGGAGGGAACACGCAAACCTGAACTGGACTCGGCACGGAATGGACTCTGAGGTACAGCCTCTGGGGAGAAAGGAAAGGAAGTAGGTTCGTGGTCAGAGAAAGCAGTTATGGGGATAGTGGGGGCTGGGTGGTGTGGGTCGCGGGGGTTGGAGAAGTTCCTTTGCCCCCAGTGATACATTTCAGCTGTGGCTTTAAGATGCCTACAATGCCATCACCGCAGAACCATCCTTTAGGTGAAACACTGCCCACTCCTGTGTCTTGTTCCTCTCTTAAATCTAGAGGAGTAACATAGTAAACCACTATAGGGTGAATTAATTTATGACAGGGTGTGGGGTGAGACCTGCTAAAGTAGACAGAGGAGGGGCATCAGAACAAGGGGAGAAGGATGCTGAAGTCAAACTTTGCCTGCCCAGGCTGGCTCCTGGTGATCATCTATTTAAAGGCATCCCCTCGCTGTCCTCGTTGATGTAGATCCATTTGAACAGTTTCAGGGCTGCAGTCTTTATTTAATGCAGCTCTGAGCCCGGCTGCACTGGGGCCCAGAGCTGAGAGGAGGCTGACTCCTGGCAATGCTTAATAGCAGGGCAAATGTGTAAAGCTTCTGAGTGGGAGGAGCGGCAGTGGCCGCATTTGACAATGCAGTGCCTACTGCTGCTAGGATGATGGAGCATGCTGGAGGTGAAAATACTCACCGTGGAGTCATGCAGGGGCACTTATGAGAAGGGACTCTCAATTTTAAATGAGTTGGTGATTTGGAGGGATGGAGGAAGCTTTATTAAGTAGTGGCTGAGAATAAGCTAGGTTCCAAGCAGGCTTCAGCAAGCAAGGGAATATGTTGGCTCATGTACAATCTACGCTTCAGGTATGGCTGGATCCAGGACTCCCTGTGAGAACAGTTGGTAGTTCCTGACACCACAGGCTTCCTGTTTAACTCAAGGGGAAAGAGGCCAGGCATTTCCTGCAAAGTCCTGAGATTCTTTCTGATTGGGGTGGCTTAGGTCACATGCCCATTCCCCAAACCTCACTGGGACTGGGAGGATGGGATATGCTCATTGTCTTGGCCCAGCCCAAGGGGCCAAGGGAACTGGGGAGGGTGTCAATCTCATCCAAGCCTCACAGACCGCAGGGGGGCCCAAAGCAGGGCCAATCTGGCTAGGAAGAAAGCAGAACACTAGCTCATACTGATGGCTCAGTCTGTGTTCACAGGCTTTATCCAACATACCCCTCTTAACAGTCTCTGCAGAAATTCTTCTTCCCATTTGGCAGACGAGAACACTGAGGTAGAGGAACTCGCCCAAGGTCATATACCTAAAGAGGGATTCCAGCCTTGTTCTATTTTATTTCAAATAGAATCCAATCTCAGAGTTCCCATCGTAGCTCAGTGGTTAACAAATCTGACTAGGAACCACGAGGTTGCGGGTTCGATTCCTGGCCTTGCTCAGTGGGTTAAGGATCTGGCGTTGCCGTGACCTGTGGTATAGGTTGCAGACGCGGCTCAGATCTGGCATTGCTGTGGCTGTGGCTGTGGCTGGCAGCTGCAGCTCCGTTTGGACCCCTAGCCTGGGAACCTCCATAGGTCGCGAGAGCGGCCCCAGAAAAGGCAAAAAGACAAACAAAACAAACAAAACAAATAGAATCCAACCTCTCCTGGTCTAGTCTGTTCTCTTTCCCCCAGTCCTTGTGTTTTGGAGCACTTAGACTCCTAGATTTGGGACCTGGAAAGGATCTTAGAGTTGATCCAATCTCCTTCAGTGACATACATAAGGCCACACAACTGGTGAATATACCACAGAGATTAGAATCATATCTAATTGTCACTTACTTCCCTTCGGCCCTCTGTTGTTGGTGAACCTGGTCTTAACTGTGTGGCCTTCATTTGCTCGCTGGCCTCCCTTGCTTCTGGCCTCACACAGAGGCAAGTGAGGCTCAGGCATCTTGACTGATGGGCTGTGCTTTCCTGCGTCCCAAGGCCGTGGCTATTTGCATGTGTCTTATTCCCCCTGTATACCATTTTCTTTCTAGCTAATTGCTTTGTTCTAATTCTTTAGAGGCAATTTTCCTCTGTTAGCTTCTTTCTAGTTAACACCCTCCAATTAATTTCATAGCTCTTGAAAGTTTTCCCATAAGTTGCCCTAAAAACCCTTGCAGTTTACCCTTACGTGTGAGGACGGTGTCTCTGGCAGCCTGGTCACCTCGTCACTCCAACTGCATCCAAGGCGCCTGGGTGCCTTGGTTGCATTGGACCTTCCTAATAGCCTTCTGAGAGGAACTGCATTGCACAGAGAGGGAAAGTTAAGACTCTAAGGCCCTAGTGTGAACAGAGCTGGAATTTTTTTTTTTTGTAGGGTTGCACCCGAGGCATATGGAGGTTCTCAGGCTAGGGGTTGAATCAGAGCTGTAGCTGCAAGCCTACACCACAGGCACAGCAATGCGGGATCCGAGCCATGTATGCGACTTATACCACAGCTCACAGCAACGCCAAATCCTTAACCCACTGAGTGAGGCCAGGGATTGAACCTGTGTCCTCATGGATGCCAGTCAGATTTCTTTCCACTGAGCCGTGTCAGGAACTTTAAGAGCTGAAATTTGAATCGCCAATGCCCCCACCTCTTAGGCTCTCTTACAGGCAGTGCTAGTGGTGGGTCCCGGCACCCAGAAGCACTTCCGACCTGTGGTGGCCCAGGAGGAAACTTGATGGCTGTGTGGGCCCCACCCCTGGTGATCCTGTTCTCAGAAGTTGCCCTGGCAGGTGGGAGGGTATGAAACCCAGGGGAGTAGGGTCTCAGCATCCGTGTGTGGATGGGAAAAAGGCAGTAGCAGCTCCAGACTTTCCAGGGGAGAGGGGGGGGAAAAATGCAGCATCAACTAATTTGCAGAGAAATAAAAAATGATTGCAAATTCTATTTCCCCGTCTCTCTGAGCATATCCCCTGGCACTATTTTTATCTAGTAAATAGGAGGCCTACTTGCTATTCTCAATTATGACATTAATTCTCCCTGTGGCCCTTGGCTACTTGCCTCCATCCTGGGAGCCAGCTTCTCTATCACACACCCCACCTCCCCAAGGACAAAAAGAGATTCTCATGGGAAAGGCAGTCTCTGCATCTGGAACAGACCTGGCCCGCATTACCCAGCAGGCACTGTAGCTGAGGGCACAGGGTGGTCGGTGTCTTGGCCTGAGGCATCTGCTCTCACCCTGTCTCCTCTTTCCTAACCACACGCCCCTCCTTCCTAACCGTGCTTTTTTTTTTTTTTTTTTTTTTTTTTTTTTTGGTTCTTTGTTAGCTTCATAGACTCTTCTGCCAACCTCTCTGTCCTGTTTGTCTCTGGAATTTTCTCTGGCCCCTGGACTTACCCTCCAGTGTTGGGGGAGGGGGTGGCAGCAAGTTCCCAGCTGGGCACCAGTTTCCACCATGCTGTAGTTGGGTCGATATTATCTTCTTATTTTTCCAGCTATCTCCCCTCCTTGGGGGGCAAGGTTGCCACGGGTAATTGGCCTCAAATTTGTTTACCTCAGCGCTCAACGCTCCCTCTCCCCGGTGTCTCTCCCTCGCCTCTCCCTCTGTCTCCTTCATCCCTCCATGGCTCCCTAAGCCATCTGGAATCTCAGTGCCCCTCTCCTCACTCACCCACCCCCCACTTGCCAACCAGAGAAGGCCAGTCTGAGCACCATGTGGGAGGCCCAAGCTTCCCTCCAACTCAGGCAACTGGATTCAGAAAACAGCTCATCAGCGACAAAGGAAAAATACAAAGAATGAACCGCAGAGACCCAGGGCTGGGGTTTGGCAAATACAGATGAAAGCAGGTCCCTGATGAAAAATTCTAATGATTTTTGCTCTTGTTCAGAACCGGAGACTAATTTTGAAATACTGGTCGTTAGGAAAGAAAGGGTTCAAGTGGGGGTGGGAGCCGAGTCCACTTCCGAGGGAGGTGGAGAGCTTTGCGGCCTGGGAGGCTCTGCACGCTCACATGGGCAGAACCCCCGCTTCCCCCGCTGCATTACTGTTACCTCCCGAAGAGCCTCTGCGAGGTAGGTGGGAAGTGCTGTCCTTCATTGTTGTTTTTAAGAGAGAAGGAAACAAGCTGAGAAAGGAGATCATTTCTATTTGTGATGGTCTGGGGCTCCCACCCAGGTCTTTCTGCTAAACTGGGTGGGTGACCTCTGCCGGGACAGAGATTTCTGTAGCTTAGGGAGGGCTTCAGGTTAGATTTGTGACAAATCCTCTCTGAGACCCAGGGTGACAGTCAAAATAATGAATAACCTGAAGCGCCAGGGACTGATCCCTCAGAGCTGTGGCCAACACGAAATGGAGGCCCAGGGAGGCCAGCATGGCTGGGACAGAGCAGCCAGGGGCCTCCTGGAGCCAGAGGCAGCAGCTACCCCCCACCTGGGTTGGAAGCAGGTGGCTCACTCCACCAAGGGTCCCAGGTGGTCCTCAGCGCTGCTCCAACCGGTACCTGAATAGGGACCCAGATGTGTCTTGAACAAAACCAAACCTGCATGGGGCAGCTTCTGGTTCTCACTTACACCGGCCCAGGGGGCTCTAGGTCCTTCAGTTCACTGGCCTCTCTGGTCTCAGTTTCCTCATCTGTGAGGTGGGGGGCAGTTCTAGCACCTGGTGCTCTGGAACTCTGAGTGGAGAAGACACGCCTTGTCCGGTGCTCAGCCTCGAGCCTGGCATGAGGTTACTACACAATAGCTGTTTGCGGTCCTTCTTCTGACTTCCAACCGCCCTGGCTCTCATCCCATGAGAAATGTTGGGAGTGCCCATCATGACTCAGTGGTTAATGAATCTGACTAGGAACCATGAGGTTGCAGGTTTGATCCCTGGCCTTGCTCAGTGGGTTAAGAATCCAGCATTGCCATGAGCTGTGGTGTAGGTTGCAGACTCGGCTTGGATCTGGCATTGCTGTGGCTGTGGCTGTGGCTGTGGCAGGCAGCTACAGCTCTGATTAGACCCCTAGTCTTTGAACTTCCATATGCTGCTGGTGTGGCCCCAGAAAAGACAAAAAGACAAAAAGAAAGGAAGGAAGGAAGGAAGGAAGGAAGGAAGAAAGGAAGGAAGGAAGGAAGGAAGGAAGGAAGGAAGGAAGGAAGGAAGGAAGAAAAAGAAATGTGACCATCGGGCAGTGAGATGGGTTACAGTACCAAGTGGAGCAGCATCTGTGCATCGGGGCAGAGCAAGGAAGATGCAGCCACAAGTGCCCTTCTGGTTCCAGGTCCCTTATCCAGGATCAGCCTAGGGACTAACACTCGGAGCCCCATCCAAAGTACAGCACGTTGCTGGGGTCATGACAGCCAAGTTGCAACCGACTGGCTTGTTTGTTCACCTGCTGGGCTCTGAAAGCCCCGCCCAGAACTCCCTTGAACCCACCCTCAGATGGAACAGGGCTGGGCAGGAGAAGGAGGACCTTCCTTCCCGAGGCGTGAGGGGGCCTCAGGGTCAGCACATTGTCTCCGAGGGGCCCGTCTCCTTTTAACTAAATTGCGCCTTTGGAAGGCAGCCCTGACTCTTGCTGTCAGGCTGCCTGTTCACCCCTGTGTGTGTCACTGCTGATGGGCAACGCATCACCCTCAGGAATGACAGGGAAGGATTTGGCCAAGAAGTCTTTCCTTCCTCCTGTCCACCTGCCCCACAAGCCTTGCAGGAAACTACTCGGCGGGCCTTCATATCCAGCAGCTGACAGGAACAAGGCCACCATGCCATCATCAGACCTCTGTGCCTCACTCTGGAGAGGATAGGGCCAGGGACCAGGTTGGAGAGCCAGGAGGAGGATGGTGGTTTTGGAGGGAGCTCTCTGGTCTCTGGCCAGGATCCCCTGCTGCTGAAACTGAAATACCCCTGACTCAAACCCAGCTTAAACTCAAATTGGGACTTTTTTTGGTCTGTCTTTTGTTTTTTTAGGGCCTCACCTGTAGCCTATGAAGGTTCCCAGGCTAGGGGTTGAATCGGAGCTGTAGCTGCTGACCCACTCCAGAGCCACAGCAATGCAGAATCTGATCCATGTCTGTGACCTACACCACAGCTCATGGCAATGCCAGATCCTTAACCCACTGAGCGAGGTCAGGGATCGAACCTGTGTCCTCGTGGATACTAGTCGGGTTCGTTAACCACTAAGCCACGATGGGAATTCCAAACCCACTTTTTTTTAAGTTAGAATCAATCACTTACTGAGACTCAGGTTCTCTCTTTGTCTTGGCACAGAAGGAATTCAGCGAGAGACAAAGTGATAGGCAAGAAATAAATCTGCTAAGACAGGATGCTTGTGAGGAATACAAGCAGGCAGGCGAAGAGGCTCTGCCCTGAGGATTAGGTGGGCTACATATTTATAATCCAAGGAAAGTGGGGAGTGGGAAAACTGCCTTCTTCCTTGTTCTTCGAGTAGACATCAGGCTTACATCACTGGCTCCTCCTTTGTATACGTATATACGGTGAGAGAGTATTTGATCCTATGGAGTCAAACTTGGACTGTGGTGCTTATTCAAATCAGCAGAAGGGTGGTGACATATGCTAAAATATGTTGAATCATCCCAGGTTTCCGTATAATGAAGGTCTCCTACTTTGGAATGTCATCCTTCACTTAAATTCCTATCCTGGGTCCAAGGGATCATTATCTTGCTGAACTTGTACGCAGGCCTCATCTCATGCTTTTATTTATGGCTTTATAGTTAAGCAAGCCTGCTTCATTCTGATGGTTACTTGCAGGGGTCTCCCGGAGTTCCCTAGGTTTCCCTCTCCATCTATGGTCCCCTACTGGGACTCCTACAACTACCTGTCTAACTATCCTACTCCATCCCTGTCACCATCAGAGTGTGTGTGTGTGTCGGGGGGAGAGGTCTCAGTGGTGCCTGTATCAGAGTCACCTGGGGGTCTTGTTAAGCATGCAGGTTCCAGGGCCTCATCTCAGTCCTGCCAAGTGAGAATCACTGGGACAGGGCTCGGAAAATGACCTTGGAAATGACTCCAGAGATCCTTTTGCTTCCAAAGCACCCTAGACTGAGATGTCATGCTTCTGGGGACAGAACCCCCCTTTAACTCCCTCCTCCCCTGCCCCCGACTGCCTGGGTTTGCGGCCCATCTTTGCCACTTACAAGCTATGGGAGTTTGGCTGGCCATCTCACATCCCTGCCTCAGCTGCCTCATCTGTGAAATGGGAGAGAAGCAGAAGCTACCTCCTCTTTGGCCTCCCCAGAGCCCTGCTTCCAAGGGGGATGGAAGGTAATCTTGCCTTGTGGATCCCTGAGAGCAGCTCGGATATGAACTGTCACAGATGAGAGCTTGTCCCTGACCTGCCCCCTTCCTTACCAGGCCCTGGGGGTGGGATTTGTCAGGGGTGAGAAAGGCTCTGAGCCAGCCACACAACTCTTCCAGTCCTGGCTTCACCACTTCCAGCTGCAGGATCCCAAGCAAGTCCATTCTCAGTCTGGAACCCAGCTCTCCCAAACAGGCAAGCCCCTATTGGTCCACAGTAAGGATGCAGACAATGAATGCACAAACACATCAGTGAAACAAAGTCACTGAAAATAATGATAACTCTTAGGAAGGCAAGAAAAAGGGAGTGCTGATAGAGAAAGCAGCCGGGAGGTGGGGGGCTGCTTCCCCGGGAGATGGCTTTTGAGTGGAGACCTGAATGCCAAGTTACTGTCATGGTGTAAGTGGTGGCCGAGCCTCCCAAGCAGAGAGAATGGCAAGTGCAAAGGGGGTGGGGTGGCAGGAATGGGCATGGAGATCAAAGGGAGCTGGTGTGGTAGGAGCATCGGAGGGAGGGGCAGTGGGGGAGGTGCCAGGCAGGGGTGTAGAGGGCAGACCTTGCAGGTCCATGAGATTATTTTCTCTAAGTGCAACAGGAAGCTCCTCTCAGCCTGGAGAGGAAATGGGGGAAGGTAAGTTGATGCCTGGGCCAGAGTGGTGCTCTCCGTGCCCTCTCTCAGTGACAGCGCTGCCAGCTCAGGCATTAAGGTCACATGGTGACTTGGGACCTCAGACCCAAGTCTGCACGCTGGGCTCCCATTTGAAGATGTCAGGATGCGCTTGTTTATTTATTTATTTATTTTTTGTCTTTTTGCCATTTCTAGGGCCGCTTCCGCGGCATATGGAGTTTCCCAGGCTAGGGGTCGAATCGGAGCTGTAGCCTCCGGCCTACGCCAGAGCCACAGCAACGTGGGATCTGAGCCGCATCTGCAACCTACACCACAGCTCACGGCAACACTGGATTGTTACCCCACTGAGCAAGGGCAGGGACCGAACCCACAACCTCATGGTTCCTAGTCGAATTCGTTAACCACTGTGCCACGACGGGAACTCATTATTTTTTATTTTTATTTATTTTTTGTCTTTTTAGGGCTGCGCCCAAGGCATATGGAGATTCCCAGGCTAGGGGTTGAATCAGAGCCATAGCCACTGGCCTATGCCAGAGACAGCAACACGGAATCCTAGCCACGTCTGCGACCTACACCACAGCTCACAGCAATGCTGGATCCTTAACCCACTGAGCGAGGCCAGGGATTGAACCTACACCCTCATGGATGCTAGTAGGGTGCATTTCTGCTGAGCCACATTGGGAACTCCCAGGATATGCTTGTTTAATCGGTCACTTCTCCCTGCCTCTCTGCCACAGGGTGACAGTAGTGAATAGCCCTCCTCTCCTTTGTTTCCTCAAACCTAAAATCCAGCCAGAGCTTTCCAGAGCTCTTTTCAGAGTTCCCTATATATGGTGCCCCAGAGAAGAGCAGAGCCTGGCCATCTTGGGGTTCTGGCCCTGGTGGGGCTTTGTGTCTGCATTGGTGAAAGCCCAGTTGCCCCTCCTCGCAGGATGGATGGACTGGCCACCCGCCTGAGGGGTGTGTCAATCCCCTCTGGGGACCTGGCTCTGGGGACGGGAGTGGGCTGCAGGGAGAAGGAGCAGGAAGGAAGGAGGCAGAGGCAGCGCAGGGAGGGAGGGCGACTGTTGCCATGGAAGGAGCTGCAAGGTATTCTGGGATCAGAATTCTCACTGCAGAGGACTGGGTTGCGGGGGGTAGGGGGGATGGTTGGTGAAGGTGATGGGGAAGCCAGTGTCCTTCTTTGTCCTTGGCGCGTTCCCACATCCCCACAGACGGAGTGGTCCCCTCACGCCCCCGGAACTGGCCCCCCGCGGCCCCCTCCCTGTCCTCCCTGCCCGCCCGCCTCGTGTACAGAAGGCAGAGGGGCCCCTTCCAGGAGGCCTGTTTACCAGCACGACAACAGCAAATTAGTGCTCTTAAAAGGCATTCAGCATTTATCCCGGCAAACAAGCTCACCGCAAAGGGGGCCTCTGATGCCTTCTCCCCGGAATCTGCTGAAATGGGGTTTGCTGTGCATCTTAATCGACTTCCTTCCACCCACCACATTAAATGCATTTAATCTACTCTTGCAAATGGCTAATTTTGAAAATCCGCTTATCAGAATTAGGTCCTCAACATCCATATTTATTTACTTTTCATTTTCATCATTCTTTTCTTCCATGTGTATGACGGAATTCCGTTTTCGATTGTCTGGCTCTATCTCACAGGTCCCGGGGGTGGGGTGGGATGGGGTGGGGGTGGGGTGGGCAAGGGCTGGGAGAGGAGCAAATTGGAAATGGACACATGGCAGAGATGGAAGGAGTGGCTTTAGGAATTATCTTCAAGGATCAGAAGGCTGTGCCCTTCTGTGTGGGGAACCATCACTGGGAAGTTACGAGAAGCTGAGACATGAGTAGAACTAGGGTTAAGAGGATGAGAACATCTTTGTAGGTCCTAGGTGCTTGGGGCATGCCTCTGTTTTATTAAGGGGGACCAGCATCCATGGCAGAAATAGGCAAGAAAGGGATTGGGACTAGTGCCTGCTGGGCACCAGGCTCAGTGCTAAGTGTTCTGCATGTGTCGTTCCCATTGCTTATGTCAACCTGCTGGTGCGGGAGATGCCCAGCTTACAGATAAGAAAACTTGTGTTCATGATTTGAACCCAGGTTGGTGTCCAGACTGCACACCCTTCCCTTTTGCATCTTATTGTCAAGTGTGCAAGGGACGGTTTATCCACTTCAGTGTGTAGGAAGCACATGTGTGTCAGTGTAGAACAGATGTGAGAGACACAGACTCCAGGGAGAGCTTATTTGGGATCACATCTAGAGCAGAATTCAATTTTATTTCCTTTCCTTTGGACATCGACTGGGCAACTCCTATGTGCCGAGTGATGTTATGCTCGATACTGAGAAGGAAGGATGAATCAAATATATTTCTAGCCACAGGAAGCTCACACGTAGTAGCTTTTAAAAGAAAGCCTCAGCACAACAAAATATTAATACATACATGTGAGATAATCTTATTCTTTCAAAGAACAGCTAAGTTAATTTGTAGCCACCTGCTCTGGCAAAATAAGTGCAGATTTTCAGATTGAATGGACATTTCTAAAACTTTAAGTTATTACACCTTGGTGGCTGAGATTAGGATTGGATGGTCTGCTGACCTGAGCTCAAATGGCCACTCTGCCGCAGTCACTGTGTGACCTTGGGCAAGTCAGAGCCTCAGTATCCTCACCTGTAGACTAGGCAGTTATAGTAATACCTAGCCCTAGAGTTGAGCCGATTTAAATTAACGCCGCATGTGGCGTTGTAGTGCAGTACAAGGGTGTATACCTAATAACTAAATAGTAAACATCATTATGTATAATAATTTTCTCAATCAAACTCAGGAAATAAAGTTTGAAGGCAGGGAAATAAACATTGATCAACTCTTTTCCGACGTTGCAAGCATGTCTGTAAAGTGCCTGGGAAGCGAATTAAACTGTCAGTGGATCTCCAGGCCCTGGTGCCAGGTGCCGGATGAATGGAGCAGTGGATCAATGATTTACCCACGGTCAGGACCCCTCCTTTGTTAATCTGCCCCCTCCTTCCCCTCTCAATTTCCTGCCTCTCTCTGGAATTGAACATACCAAAGTAAGTTCTTCCAGACTTTTACGTAGCCTGCATTTGATCCCCTCACCCTGCCCACCTGAGGGTAGGAACTTCTTGCAGAAGAGAAAAAAAAACCCCAAAACCTCCTCCCATCCTGTGTTAGGGGTGCGTCTGTTGAAGGGCAACAGTGGGTGTGTGTGCGTTGAGGCGGGGAGGGAGTAGGCGGGTGTGTTTGCAAGGAGACACCTGTGGGTGTGGGTGTGGGGATTTGTGAATGAACTGGAGCGTGCGTGTGTGTGCGTGCGCGCGAATGCACGAGCAAGTGCAGGAATGGGATGTGTGGAAGGGGCAGTGACCTAGAAGGAGTGTCATGTTTAGTAAAACCAGTCTTCCAGCACCCACTGTGGACTGGTAGCCTTCCGACCTGAGCATGCCCAGTACCACCGAGTACCAGGTGTGTACATGAGCTCACGCAGATGGGCTAAGGTTCTCCATGGTGAGGTTTAAAGAGAGAAACTACAGGACCATGGGCAGGATGGCGAGAGGGTGGAAGAGTGGGCCACCAGGCTGTGACAGGGTATTCTGGGAAGTTGGGAGCATGTTCATCTGCAGAAAGGAGAAGCTGGTAATTGGGGCGTGAACTGGCTTCAGAGGTGGGCAAGGTAGAAAGTGGGCGGCAGAGGGCTGTGTGGACATCAGAGGGGATGAGCCAGCTCAGGGCAATTCTGCAGGCAGTGCTGGGCTGCTGTCACTGTGTTCCAAAGGGTCAGGGCGAGTGGATGGTGGATGGAGGCCACAGAGGGAGGGCGAGCTGCCAACCCGGAGAAAAGATGATGGCTCTGCCCTGGTGCTGAGGAGGCGGGTGGGAGTCAGGCAAGGGAGGGAGGAAGGGAGGGTGAGGAGCTGCAGTGACAGAGCTGCACAAATACCAGGTATTTATAGTATTATCTGTTGATTTTGAAAGCTGAGTCAAGCTGCATTTAAAATATGAGATTACCCACTGCAGGAAAGAATCAGATCCCTTATGAAAAGAAAACAGAAAAGCTGCAGAAGGAAGGGCTCTAGGAGGGAAGGCACAGCAGGGACAAAAGTCTCTGGCTGGGACCCCTCCTCCCCAGTTTCATATCCCCTTTGAGAAGTACTTATCAATTCTGTCCCTACAACCAAGGGACTCTCCTGAGATAAGACTTCTTGTTTTAAAACTCTGGCTTAAATAAAATAAAATCCTTCCCAAGTTTCCTCTAGCATAGCTGAATAGGGCTGAAATTTAAAAACAAAAAACTCTTTTTTTTTTTTGCACACACATGCAAGCACACTCCTGCTCTCACCTGAGGCTTTGGGAGATCTGAAGGTATCTTTCCCTGATTCATTCCTCCTCACTGTCTTTCTTGGTCAGGTCATTTTTGCTTGTGAGTGATAGAGAACCCAACCCCAACTGGCTTATGCAACAAAGGGAATGTTTTGGCCCTCATAACATAAAAGTTGGAGTGCAGTCTTCAGGCATAACTGGATCAAGGATTCAATGAAGTCTTCAAGACCCCAGTTTCTCTCTCTCTCTGCTTAGGGTCTGGCTTTAATCTCCAGCTCAGCTTGGGATCCTCAGACACTCTGAATTTCCCTCTGCGGTGGCAAGATGCCTGCTATACCTCATGTTTCCACACCCTAGGGGTCACTTTAGAAGGAAGATCTGGATGATATTGAACATCATTGGCTAGAATTACATCAGATACCCCTTTGCAGGCCAACCACTACACTTGGGGCATGGAATGAACTGATTGGCTGAGATCCCAGACACTGCCCACGCCTGGAGCCCCTGAGACAAGGATGAGCAGATGCTGCCAAGTCAAACCTCAGAAGTCCTCTGTGGTCACACCAGGATGCAGGACGTGGGAGGACGTGGGCAGATCCTGTGGGCAGGATCCCATGGCCCAGGGCAGGTAGCCTCTCTCCTCACCCTCTTCTCTCCTCCCCAGTGTGGCTGGCAAGCTAGGTGGGGCCTCTGATTGGAAACCCAGCTTGTGTGCTACAACTCACATGCACTAAAGGGAAAACTGGAGAAGATCAAAGGAAATGTAAAAGACAGAAAAGCAGCCCTCTGATGGTGGGGGCCATTTGTCATTTTCTGGCTGCTCAAAAATCCCCCCTTTTCATGGATATCACCCAGATTCCCCCTCTGTGTCTGGATGACTCAGGCACTTACCTTCAGGGCAGAAGGAAAGGTACCAGGATCCACTTCCACCCCAGATGCAGCTTTCCCATCAGATGCCTGGTCCTGGGACCCTGACTCTTGATCAAATGTCTTAAGGACTGTGGGGACAGCAGGAGGGCCCATCCTGCCTCCCTGTGGCTCTGGCACTTTGGTGGCCAAGTCATCACCCTGACAAGACTTCAAGTCTTCCGCTGGGCACCCTGCCTCTCATCTCACTTCCTGCTTACCCCCAGGCCTGGTCCCCTGGCCACCTCCTGACTTGGGGAGACCCAACCAATAATTCACTTTTACTTGCATGGGCCTCAGCACGCTTCTGATTTAGACTCAAAGTACAAGTTTCTGTCCAGCCAGGGCTCCAGCCTGTCCACTGCAGACCTGGTCAAAGAGGAGGCCAGCCCCCAGCTCTGGAGGGCAGAGAATTTCACAAACTCCTTGCCTGGCCACCTGCATCCAGTTCCCAACCAGACTCCTGTGGAGGCAGCCTTCATGGCCAAGGTCAGAAGAGCCCCTGCCTGGAACTTCTCAGCCGTCTTCACCTCTTCTTGGAGCCGTGGGCTCAACCCTGACTCATTGGTGGGACCCTGGCAAGTTGCTCGGTGAATGAACTCACAGGCATTGAAGTTTTGATCTGTGTGTTTATCTCCCACTCACCCACCTCTGCACTAACCGAATTCTTCTCCTTGCCCTGAGGGTGTCTTTCCTCTTCCAGCCTCCACAGCTAAGCGTGAGTCACTTGCTGCAGAACCAGACCTCCAGGCTGCAAAGGCTCACTGGCCCAGGATGATGGAGGAAGATGCTGCTGGATGTGGGCTTTCATGTTGGCTGGGTCTGGGGAAGAATAAAGGTAGGAGGGGCTGAGAGCCATGCTGGAGGAGCCTCACGTGCCTCCCTTTCACCCCAGCATCCCTTCCTTTTTTGTTCCTTCAGGAGGATGGCTAATTGGCCACGTGACTCCTGAGTCTCTGCCTCTGTGGTTGCCAGTGGTCTGGCATGGTCCATGGTCAGCTTCCCCATCAGTGCTCTGGATGGGAGCGACGCTTGTCTGAGTCTCAGGTATTATAACCCACTCCATGACTGTGGCCGTCCTCCCAGAATGAGGGGTGGAGCACAATGAAGGCAGACAGAATTATGAGAAAGACGTTTCCCACCCCAGGTCACTTGGGAAGACATCTGCAATCACCCACAGAACTGGCCTGGCTGTAGGACTTGGCGCCCGTCTCTGGCTGAGAGCCTGCCCCATGCATCTAGGCAAACAGGTGGATTCCCTGTGGGGCCACTACTTGATTCTGAACTTTGGCGTCTGCACCAGAGTTACACATCCAGAAAAGGAGGGACAGTGCAGTCATGCATGGGACTCAGCTAATTCACATTCACATGGCTCAGAGGTTCCTGGCCCTGAGGTGAGCCTGTGCCAGTCAATCACCCGAGGGGGGTGGGAGCTCCACTTCTAGTGCAGCCAGGGTGCTCAGGAGCGGAGGAAGAGGTTCTGAAAAGGACAGCACAGAGCACAGAGCCCCGTGGTCCAGCAAACCTTTCCTGGAAACTCCCAGGCCAGAGGTCTTTGACATTTGCCCCCTCAAGTATCTCAAAGTCTCTGTCAGAAATTTCCTGAAATGGAGTTCCTGTCATGGTGCAGTGGTTAATGAATCCGACTAGAAACCATGAGGTTGCGGGTTTGATCCCTGGCCTTGCTCAGTGGGTTAAGGACCCAGTGTTGCCATGAGCTGTGGTGTAGGTTGCAGATGCGGCTCAGATCCCGCATTGCTGTGGCTCTGGTGTAGGCCGGCAGCTACAGCTCTGATTAGACGCCTAGCCTGGGAACCTCCACATGCTGCGGGAACGGCCCTAGAAAAGGCAAAAAGACAAAAAATTAAAAAATAAAAAAAGAAAAGAAATTTCCTGAGATGATTTTACCTTGTTCCATCAGACCCTAAACTCCCTGTGGATGGTGTGGCTTACCACCAGAAGCCCAGTGCCTGGCAGGAAGCTGGTACTTTGCAGGTCTTCGTTAACATTTGCTGAAGTGAAGATCAGCTCCTAACCAGACAAGACGTGGTCAGTTAATTACCATTGGTCCAGAGCGGACGCAGCTGCTCAAATACATGAGTTGTACAGGTCATAGCAAAAATCAGAATTAAATCTATTCAGATGCCACAGTTAAGAAGACCCAATGATATATTGGTCTGGTGGTTTCTTTTATGAAAACAGCTCTAAAGCGTTACCTATTTTTCACTCAGCGCTCACTTGAAGTGCGTTCCATTTTGGACTTTATAATTTATTTTAGGGCTCCTGCTGTATCTTTGCTCTCTGAGTCTTGCGATGGCTTTGGGCTAAAAGCAATAACCAACCTCAGAAGAAGAAAGAGAAAGGCTCTGTGTCACCAGAGCAGAGCCTCTGAAAGGAAAAAATTTTCTGGAGACCTCAGGTGGTAGCTGCGGCCAGTTGCCTTCTGTCTAGGGGGCCGTCTTAGGCCACCTTTCATCAAAGGCTGCAAACACTTCAGTACAAAAACAACCCACAGCCACAAAGCAGGAAGGGCTCTGCTTCTGTGTGCAGGGATCAGTAGGCAATACCCCAGTAATAATGAGTAACGTTTGAATAATTCACGGGCAAAGTTACCCAACTAGTGGGTGGAGGCCCAGGCTGTCCCGGCAGCAAAGGCATCCTTGGCCACCCTACCAGTGACCCTTGCCTGGGGGCTGCTCGCAAACAATCAAGAGGGAATGCAAAAAAATTTAAATTATAATTGCAATTTATTTGTGTTAGTTTATATCAAAAACTACCCGAGCACAGCAAATCTGTGATTTCACACACTATTTTCAGGACAAGGCTAAATATATTTATTTATTTTATTTCATTTTATTTTTATTATTATTTTGCTTTTTTTAGGGCCGCCCCTGTGGCATTTGGAGGTTCCCTGACTAGGGGTGTAATTGGATCTGCCGGCCTATGCCGTAGCCACAGCTACAGCTTCACCAAATCCAAGCTGCATCTGCAACCTATACCACAGCTCACAGCAATGCCGGATCCTTAAGCTACTGGGTGGGGCCAGGGATCGAACCTGCAACTTCATGGTTTTTAGTCGGATTCATTTCTACTGTGCCCCAATGGGAACTCCAAGGTTAAATGTATTTAGATTAAAAACAAGTGAGTCACCAAAAACAAAACAAAATGAAACAAAACACCCCACATGTGAGTCAGGAGTTCCCTGGTGGCCTAGCAGTTAAGGATCTGGCACTATCACCACTGTGGTTTGGGTCACTGCTCTGCATGGGTTCCATCCCTGGCCTAAGAACTTCCACATGCTGCAGGTGTGGCCAAAAAAACCAAAAAACAAAAAACCAAGTGAGTCAGTTTACTGGAAACATAAATGTAAAATAATAGTACCCTTGGTACATGAATATAGCAAAACTCATGGACTGAACTGGGAAGTATGACTTTGTTCTCCGTTGCTGCGGTCCTGGGTATTAAGGCTCCCTGTGTCCACTTCTTGTTACAGTGATGGATGTTTCTGAAGCCACAGAGCAGCATACCATACCTACTTACAGTGGAATGTGGAGGCAGGATGTGGGAAGGATTTTTTTTTTGTCTCAATAACCACCTCCTCTCCACACCCCACCCCAGTTTATGCCTCATCTACACAGAAGGAGTTACATCAGTATTATCAAGCCATGCCCACTGGGTCAAAACAGAGACCTTGTGGTGAAGTCCAGCCCTCTCACCCATTTCCCAGATGAAGAAACCAAGTCCCAGAGGAGAAAGTGTCTTGATTATATGGTAAGTTAGAACTGACCCTAGACAATTCTTTCTAGGTCAAAGACAAAAGCCCAAGTCCTCAGACATGTAACAAATGCCTACGAATCAATAAAGAAGAAAGACCCAGTAGGAAAACGGGAAGGGATTTCAATGAAAACATGATCAACATTCAAATATCAGAAAAGATGCTCAACTTCATGCATAATAAGAGAGATGTAAATTAAAATTATATTGACACATCTGCTTCTGGCTATGATGGAGTAGCTTGTACTGGGGATAATTAGGAAAACTGGATAGAATTTTACAAAAACAACTGTTTGGAGATATTGGAGAGCCACCAAGGCTCCAGATCCTAGAGAGAAGAGAGGATCAGAGAGGGAGGGGGGAGCCTGACGTCTGGCCATGCTGCCCTCTGGAGGCATTTTCTAGGTCTAAAGCAGTGACTGGGAGGCTGAGAAGAGCATTTGGCCAATTCAGGGGCAGGGGAGACAAAAACTGGACTTCAAGGTCTTTGGGGAAGTCCTTCAAGGACCCTATTTGCACACCCATCTGTATAGCAGCCTCATTCCCAGTAGCCCAAAGGTGGGAGCAACCCGTGCCTGTCAATGGATGGATAACAAAAAGCTGTGTATATGTACAATGAAATATCACTCAGCCTTCAAAAGGAACACATTTCTGACACATGGATGCATCTTGAGGACATTATGCTCATTAAGTAAAATAAACCAATCACGAGAAGATAGACACTGTATGATTCTACCTATATGAGACACTTAGAGTAGGCAAAATCATAGAGGCAGGAAGCAAAATGGTGGTTGCCAGAGGCTGGGGACAGGGCAGGGGGGCGGGGAATGGGGAGTCATTGTTTGTTTAGAGATGATTTTTACTTTTTTATTTTATTTTATTTTTTTGTCTTTTTAGGGCCGCACCTGCAGCATATGGAGGTTTCCCAGGCTAGGGGCTGAATCAGAGCTATAGCCACTGCCGGCTTACACCAAAGCCACAGCAACACCAGATCTGCGCCGCGTCTCTGACCTACACCACAGTTCACACAACACCAGATCCTTAATCCACTGAGAGAGGCCAGGGACCCGAATCCTCATGGATACTAGTCGGATTCGCTACATCTGCACCACGATGGGAACTCCAGAGTTTTGGTTTTACAAGATGGGAAGAGTTCTGGAAATGGTCTGAGTATGGTTTACAACAATGTCAATGAACTTAATGCCACCCATCTGTACATTTTAAAATGTAAACTGGTACAGCCACTATGGAGAACAGTTTGGAGATACCTTAGAAATCTATTCATAGAACTTCCATATGTCCCCGCAATCCCACTCTTGGGCATCTATCCGGACAAAACTCTACTTAAAAGAGACACATGCACCCGCATTTTCATTGCAGCACTATTCACAATAGCCAGGACATGGAAACAACCTAAATGTCCATCGACAGATGATTGGATTCAGAAGATGTGGTATATATACACAATGGAATACTACTCAGCCATAAAAAAGAATGACATAATGCCATTTGTAGCAACATGGATGGAACTAGAGATTCTCATCCTGAGTGAAATGAGCCAGAAAGACAAAGACAAATACCATATGATATCACTTATAACTGGAATCTAATATCCAGCACAAACGAACATCTCCTCAAAAAAGAAAATCATGGACTTGGAGAAGAGACTTGTGGCTGCCTGATGGGAGGGGGAGGGATCGGGAGCTTGGGCTTATCAGACACAACTTAGAATAGATTTACAAGGAGATCCTGCTGAATAGCATTGAGAACTATGTCTAGATACTCATGTTGCAACAGAACAAAGGATGGGGGAAAAAGGTAATTGTAATGTATACATGTAAGGATAACCTGACCCCCTTGCTGTACAGTGGGAAAATTTAAAAAAAAAAAATGATTAAGGAGTTCCCGTCATGGCGCAGCAGAAATGAATCCGACTAGGAACAAGGAGGTTGCGTGTTTGATCCCTGGCCTCACTCAGTGGGTTAAGGATCTGGTGTTATGTGAACTGTGGTGTAGGTCAGAGACGCGGCGCAGATCTGGCGTTGCTGTGGCTGTGGTGTAGGCCGGCAGCAACAGCTCCAATTCGACCCCTAGCCTGGGAACCTCCATATGCCATGGATGCGGCTCTGAAAAGACAAAAGACAAAAAGTAATAATAATAAAAATTAAAATGAAAAAATAAAAGAGAGAAGTCAAGACCCTGGTGAACAGCCTAGGCTTGCCTTTGAGACCCCAGAGGACTATATACTAGAAGGAAGTGACCCAGAACTAAGCCAGCCCTCTCTTGGGAATGGCAGTTCTGTTGCAAATCATCCTAATTCCTGACTGGATAAATGCAGACTGAGATGGCTGGGGCTCCTGGCTTAGGCAAAAGTAAAAGCAAGTTCTCCTTGGAGGAAGATAACAACATCCAGAGCTTCAGTGATCTTTTCCATGGTCATCTATTATGTCTGCTATTCAGTGACAAACAGAAATGTAGAAATACAGGAATGGACAAAAATCAAGAGAAATATAATACATTAGAAATATATCCATAGGGGTCCAGATATTTGAGATATCAAGGTTGGACTTTAAAATAACTGTAATTAATATAATTTAAAATAACTGTAATTAACATTGTCAACAAATTAGATGACAAGAGGGAAAATTTTAGTAAAGACCTGGAAACTATCAAAAAATAATCAAATGGAAATGCTAAAAATTATAAAGGAGGATGATAAATTTGACAAAAGATGTGCATGATGACCACATGTAAAACTCAAGACATTACTGAGAGAAAGGAGATATAAATAGACAGAGAAATATATTGTGTTCAGGGATCAGAAGACACAATGTAGTTAAGATGTCAATTCTCCCCAAATTGATCTATAAATTTAATGCAAGCTTTTATTTTGCAGAACTTGAGAAGTTGATTCTAAAATTTACATGGAAATACAAAGGATCTGAAACAGCCCAACATTTTGAGAACAAAGAGTAAGTTGGGGAACTTACATGTCCTTATTTTAAGACTAGTAAAGCCATAGCTTTCAAGACTGTGTAGTATTGGTATAAAGATGGAGCAATGGAGAAAAATGTGAGTCCAGTGTAGAAACTGCCATTTGATTTTGATGAAGGTACCAAGGGAGTTAATGAGGAAAGAATATTATTTTCAACAAATTGATGCTGGAACACTTAGAAAACAAACCAACATACAAACAAAAACCCTTGACCCTTACCTCACACCATATTTTAAAATTAACTTGAAATGGATCCTCGATCTAAATGTAAAAACTGAAACTATAAAGATTATAGAATCAAATATTAGCGATCTGGGTTTGGAAAACTTTTCTTAAATATGCCACAAAAATTATGAACTATAAAAAAATCAATAAATTGGATTTCATAAGATTAAGTATGTTTACTCTTCAAAGGACACTGTTCTTCTGGCTGTGTTTTAAAAAGTTAAATATGCACTTGTCATTAGACTTGGCAATTCTACTCCTTAAAGAAAAGATAACGTCTGCACAAAGATTTCCACTGTGAGTAATAAGAGCAGCATCATTCAGCATAGCCAAAAATTGAAAATGCAAATGTCCATCAAAAGATGAGTTCATACAATGAAATACTACTCAATAATATAAATAAATGAGTTACTGAGTTTGCTGGTGGCCCAGTGGTTAGGGATCTGTTGCTGTCACTGCTGTGGCTCAAGTTACTGCTATGTCAGGGTTTTAATTCCTAGCCCAGGAACTTCCTCATGCTGTGGGTATGGCCAAAAATAACTTTTCCCCCTATGGCCGCACCTGCGGCATATGGAAGTTCCCGGGCTAGGGGTCAAATTGCAGCTGTAGCCTATACCACAGCCACAACAATGCAGTATCCGAGCCACGTCTGTGAACTATGCTGCAGCTCCAGGTTATGCTGGATCCTTAACCCACTGAGCAAGGCCAAGGGTCGAACCCATGTCTTCATGGATACTAGTTAAGCCCTTAACCTGTTGTACCACAAAGGGAACTCCCCAAAATAAATTTTTTTTTTAAAACGAGTTACTGATACATGCAACAATATAGATGAACCTCAAAAACATTTCACCAAGTAAAAGAAGCCTGACAGAAAAGAATATATATTGTGAGATTTTATTTATATCAAATTTTTAGAAAAGTCAAAACCATAGCTGCAGTAACCATGTCAGTGATTATCTGAGGCCCATGTTGGGAGTGAGGCGAGACTATAAAGAGGCACAAGGGAACTTTTGAGGGTGATGGAAATGTTCTAAAACAGGATTGTGGTGATAGTTCAACAACAGTACTACTTACTAAAAATCATTGACCTGTGCACCTGTAATGAGTGAATTGTATGACATGTAAATTATACTTTAATAAAGCTGTTAAAAGTGGGAGGAAGAGACAGTGTTAAGAACGTTAAAAGGCAATCCCTAGACCAGGAGAAAATATTTGCAAAACATATATCTACAGAGGGCTTGAATCTAGAGTATATTAAAAACTATTACCACTCAATAAGAAGGAGATAAATGACCTAATTTTTTAAATGGGCAAAATATTTATTCAGACACTTCATCGTAGAAGACACATGGTTGTCAGATAAGCACATGAAAAGATGCTCAACAACATTAGTCAATAGGGAAATGCAAATTAAAACCACAATGAGATTTCACCACTAGAATGACTAAAATGAAAAACACTGAAAAAAAAAATAAAATAAAATAAAATGAAAAACACTGACCATACCAAGCGTTGGTGAGGATGTGGAGCAACTAGAACTTTTGAGCACTGTTGATGTGTATATAATTATGTATTGGTACACTAATTATGGTCATGATTTGTCAGTTTCTTAAAAATTTTAAACAGACAATTACTATAAAATTCAGCCATTCTGAGAGTTCCCACTGTGGCCCAATGGGTTAGGGGTCTGGTGTTGTCTCTGTGGCGGTTCAGGTTCCATCGCTGGCCTGGGAACTTCAATATGCCATGGGGCAGCCAAAAAAAAAAAAAAAAAAAATCAACTGTTCTACTACAAGGTATTTGTTGAGAGAAATGAAAGCAAGTGTCTACCCAAAGAGTTTTACGTGAAATGGGACTTCCCACTGTGACGCAGTGGAAACAAATCCAACTAGTATCCACGAGGACAAGAGTTTGATCCCTGGCCTTGCTCGGTGGGTGGTATAGGTTGCAGACATGCCTTGGATCCTGATTGCTGTGGTGTAGGCCTGCAGCCGCAGCTCCAATTGGACCCGTAGCCTGGGAACATCCGTGTGCTGTAGGTGTGGCCCTAAAAAAAAAAAAGTTTTACCTGAAATGCTCATAATAACTTTTATTTGTAATGGTGAGCAACTGTGAAACTCAAAAGCCCTTTGTCAGGCAATGGATTAACACATTATAGCATATCCATACGATAAAATGCCTCTCAGTTTTCAAAAGGATGAGCTATTTTTTAAACTTTTTTTTTTTTTTTGGCCTTGCCCCCAGCATGTGGAAGTTCCCTTGCCAGGGATTAAACCCACCAGGACGAACTCTTGATACGACATGGATGATGCATATCAATGCAATGACATGGACGAATGTGAAAATAATTATTCTGAGTTCAAAACAAGCCATACCAAAAATAAATTCATACAGTGTGATTCCATTTATATCAAATTCTAGAAAATGCAAGTGAATCTATAGTGATAGGAAGTGGACCAAGAATGGCTTAGGGAAAACAGGTAGAGAGGAACAGATTATGGACACGAGGAAACTTTTGGAGTGAAGGATGTGCTCCTTGTATTCATTACAGCAATGCTTCCACAAGTGAACACATATGTCAAATGACCAAAGTGCATGCTTTAAACATGTGCAATTCTTTATACATCAATTATGATACAATAAATCTGTAAAGATGGAAAAAATACTTTTAAAACACAATAAGTAAAAGCGAGAACTAAATAATTGCGTTTAGACACTGCTGAAGGAAGATTGTGGAACCATGTGATAGGTCAGAATGAAGTATCCTGGATTGAAGTAGGAAAAAAAATATGGAATAGAAAATACAGAAAAGAACATAAGAGACATATGGGTCACGGTAAAAGAGCTGTTGTAGTAAGCATTTGGAATCCGGGAAGAAGAAAGAGAAGATAGAAAGAAGACTAGGTAGGAGCAATAGTTGAAAGATACTGGCTAGAAATTTTCTGAAAAAACATATGAAAGATAATGTGTCATAGATTCAAGCAGAGCTAGGAAAACCACACCAAGATATATTATTGTAAAACCACTGAAAATCAAAGACAATGAGAAAATATTAAAAGCAGTCAGAGATAAATGCCAATTACTTTCAAGGGGCCAGCCGTAAGACTGAAACCCAACTTCTCATCAGAAATAATAAAATCTAGAAGACACTGGACTACTGATAGCTTGAAGTGCTGGAAGAAAATAACTGCCAGCCTCAAATTCCACTGAAAATATTCTTCAGATAATGAGAAGACATGCCCAGCAAACAAAAGCCTAGGTAATTCACTACCAGCAGGTGCACATTAAAACAAAACTTAAAGGAGTTTTTCAGGCAGAAGGAAAATGGTCCCAGTTGGAAACACTGAGATGCAGGAAGGAAAGAACAGTAATAGAAAATGTAAATATGTGGGCAAATTAAATTATTATTTACTACATAAAGCAATTAAAATGTCTTTTAGGGTTTAAAGTAGAGAATTAAAATGGAAAATGACAACAGCTTAAGAGGTGGGAAAGGAGTAAATTGAATTAAGTGTTCTGAGGTCCTTGTAATTCTGGGAAGTGATAAAACTGTTAATTTACCCTAGACTTTGATAAATCAAGGAAGGGGGTTTAGGCTGATTGCTAAATTAGCAAGCCAACAGAGAAAGGAAAGGAAAATGGAGAAAAATGGGTATTTAAGTAATACAAAGGAAGGCAAGGGACAGATGGGATAAGGAGAAAACAAATCATAAGATGGTAGATTTAGACCCAAGTTTATAAGGAATTATATTAAAAGTAAATGAACTAAATATTCCAATTAAAACTAAATACTCCAACTAGAATACAACCTAATGGTTGGATTGGACTTTTAAAAATTATATATATATAATTATAATTATTATATATATGTACATAATTGTATATATATATTTTGCTTTTTAGGGCCACACCTACAACATATGGAAGTTTCCAGGCTAGGAGCTGAATCAGAGCTACAGCTGCCAGCCTATGCCACAGCCACAGCAACACCAGATCCAAGCCCCATCTACAACCTACACCACAGCTCACAGCAATGCCTGATCCTCAGCCCACTGAGCAAGGCCAGGGATGGAACCCACATCCTCATGGATACTAGTCAGATTCGTTTCCGCTGTGCCACAAAGGCAATTCCCTAATAAACTATACGTTATTTACAAGAGACAAACTTTTTTTTAAAAATTTTTATTTCTTTGTCTTTTTTTTTTTTTTAAGGCCACACCCAAGGCATATGGAAGTTCCCAGGCTAGGGGTATAATCAGAGCTGTAGCTGCCAGCCCACACCACAGCCACAGCAACACCAGATCTGAGCCACATCTGCAAGCTACACCACAGCTCATGGCAATGCTGGATCCTTAACCCGCTGAGCAAGGCCAGGGATCAAACCCACAACCTCATGGTTCCTGGTCAGATTCGTTTCTGCTGTGCCATGACGGGAACTCTTACAAGAGACAAACTTTAAATATCAAAACAAAAAAGGGTGAAGAGCAGGAGTTCCTGCTGTGGTGCAGTGGGTTAAGAATCAGACTACAGTGGCTCAGGTTGCTGTGGAGATGCCAGTTAAATACCTGGCCCAGAACAATACATTAAAGGATCCCGTGTTTTACTGCAGCTTCAGTGCAAAACACTGCGACTCAGATTCAATCCCTGGCCCAGGAACTTCCATATACCATGTGTGTGGCTATTAAAAAAAAAAAAAAAAAAAAAAAAAAGGTGAAGAGCAAAAGAATATGCCAAGAAAAATCTGACCCAAAACATTCAGGTAGTTATATCATTTCAGAAAAAGGAGACTTTAAAGCAGATACTTAACTAAATAAATATAATGAGAGAAATTTCATAATGATAAAAGCTAAATCCAATATGAAAATACAATAATTCTATGTATTTTTATGTACCTTATTATTTAGCCTTGAAATATATAAAGCAAAAATGAATAGAACTAAATGAGGAAATTGCCAAATCACAGTCATCACTGAGACATTTTAACATACCCTCTACCAATGTTTAGAACAGGCAGACCAAAAAGTCAGTGAGGATAGAGACTATTTGAATAACACATTTAACAAATTTGACCTGACTGACATATATAACACACTGAGCCCTCCAACTTCAGAATGAACATTTTTTATGTGCACAGGGAACATTCATCAAAATGAACCATATGTTATGCCTCAAAGCAAGTCTCAGCAAATTTCATAAGATTGAAATTCCTGACCATATTCGAATTAAGCTAAAAACCAACCCCAAAACTAGAAAATTCCCAAATGTTTGGAGGAAGAATTATTATAAAGTAGTCTTCTAAAGACCCTCATTTCAAAATTAAAATAATAATGAAAAATTAAGATATTTACACAGAAGAGTTCACACTGTGGCACAGTGGGTTATGAATCTGTCAGCAGCATTGGGTAGCTGCGAAGGTGTGGGTTCAGTCTCCAGTCCCCAACAGTGGATTAAAGGATCCAGCATTGAGGAAGCTTCAATGTAGGCTGCAGCTGCAGCTCAGATTCAATCCCTGGTCTGAGAATTTCCATATGCCACAGGTGTGGCCATAAAATTTTTAAAAATAAAATAAAATATCTACATAGATTGATAAAGAAGACACAATATATCAAAACCTGTGTGGGTATAGCTACAGCCATGCTTAGGGGAAATAGCCTTAAATGAGGAAAAGTTTAAAAGGAAGAAAGACCGAATATATTAAAGATGAAAAAGAATAGCATATTTATTCTTTAAAGATGTTTAAAAGAAAAGAAATAGCAGAATTAATGAAAATGGAAAAAACCTTAGAAACAAAGTCAATTTATTTATTTATTTTTTTGTCTTTTTGCCATTTTCTTGGGCCGCTCTCGCGGCATATGGAGGTTCCCAGCTAGGGGTCTAATCAGAGCTGTAGCCGCCAGCCTACGCCAGAGCCACAGCAACTCAGGATCCAAGTTGTGTCTGCAACCTACACCACAGCTCACGGCAACGCCAGATCCTTAACCCACTGAGCAAGGCCAGGGATCGAACTCGCAACCTCATGGTTCCTAGTCAGATTCGTTAACCACTGAGCCACGATGGGAACTCCAAAGCCAACTTTTTTAAAGGACTAATAAAAATGATAAACCTCTAGGAAGTCTGATTTTAAAAGACAGCAAGATAAGGTACAAGTAGCTATTATGAGAAATGTAAAGGGGGTATCATTACAGATCCTACAGATATTAAAAGATAAGAGGATATGATGAACAACTAAATATGATAGATGTAAAAATTTCGATGAAATGGAGTAATTACTAGATAAAAACAACTTACCAAGCTGTGTGTCTCTGAAGACACAAGAAGCAATAGAAAATCTGAAAATTCCCATATCCATTAAAAAAAATTGTATCCATAATTAAACCCTTTTCCACAAAGAAAACTCCTGGCCAGTATGTCCTCCTTGAATAATTCTTCCAAAAGAATTCTTACGTTCTCCCACGTAAGAGAGAAGTATCACCAGTCTTACACAGATTTCTTCCAGAGAATAGAATAAAGGGGGAAACGATCCCCAATTCTTTTATATAAACCAGCATAAACTTCATTCCATAACTTGATTTGGAAACGCCTAAGAACGGAAAATCTTTCTTATGAACACATCAGTCTCTTTCATGGACATATACCCCTGATTAAATTGTTAGCTAACCAAATCTAGAAATACAGAATAATATTATCACCACCAGGCTGGATTTATTTAAGGAAGGTAAGTTGCCTTTTTTTTTTTTTCCTAAATCAATGTTATTTCCCACACTAACAGAAAAGAGGACACAAATCAAATGATCATTTCAATGAATGCAGAATAGTAAACTGATTAAACTCAACATCCACTTCAAATTTTAAAAAGCTCTTAAAGGAATTCCCATTGTGGCTAGGTGGGTTAAGAACCTGGCATAGGGTCAGTGAGGATGCGGGTTCAATCTCTGGCCTCACTCAGTGTGTTGAGAATCCGGCACTGCCACAGACTTCCGTGTAGGTCCCAGATGTGGCTCAGAACTGGCATGGCTGCGGCAGTGGTGTAGGCCAGCAGCCGGAGCTCTGAATCGAACCCAGGTCTGGGAGCTTCCATATGCTGCAGGTGTGGCCCTAAAAAGAAAAAAAAAAAAAAAGCTCCTAGAAAACCAGGAATAGATGGAACTTCTTTGATGTGATAAAAGATATATGCAAGAAACATAGCAAACATCATACTTGATGAATATTTAAAAAATTTTCTTCTTGAGATTACAGGTGAGACAAGGATATTCATTATCTCTGTTTCTCTTTGACATTATATCAGAGGTCCTACTTAGTGCAGCAAGACCAGGAAATGAAATAAAAATAAAGATTGGAAAGGAAGAAATAAATCTGTCATTATTCATTGGAAAACATTACTGCGTATGTAGAAAATTCACAAGACTCTATAGATGAACCATAGAATTGCTGAATTTAGCAAAGTCACTTGCTACAAGGTCAATTTTTTTTTTTTTTTTTTTTTTTTTAGGGCCACACTCGTGGCATATGGAAGTTCCCAGGCTAGAGGTCGAATCAGAGCTGTAGCTGCTGGCCTATACCACAGCTGTGGCAACTCGGGATCCAGGCGGAGTCTGTGACCTATACCACAGCTTACGGCAACACCAGCTTGCCGACCCACTTAGCGACACCGGGGATTGAACCTTCATCCTCATGGAGACCACTTGGCTTCATTACCGCTGAGCCATGGCAGGTACTCCCAAGGTCAACATTTTTATATACCAGTAAGAATCAGAGTTTAGGAGTTCCCGTCGTGGCGCAGTGGTTAACGAATCCGACTAGGAACCATGAGGTTGCGGGTTCGGTCCCTGCCCTTGCTCAGTGGGTTAACGATCCGGCGTTGCTGTGAGCTGTGGTGTAGGTTGCAGACGTGGCTCGGATCCCACGTTGCTGTGGCTCTGGCGTAGGCCGGTGGCTGCAGCTCCAATTCAACCCCTAGCCTGGGAACCTCCATATGCCACGGGAGCGGCCCAAGAAATAGCAAAAAGACAAAAAAAAAAAAAAAAAAAAAAAAGAATCAGAGTTTAAAATCAAAGTTTAAAGAGTGGTGACATTTATAAAACCATAAACATTAAATGTCTAGGGATAAATTTGACAAGAGGTGAATGAAGCTTCTATACCGAAATCTATTAAATATTACTGAAATTAAAGACCTAAATAAATGAAGAGATACCATGCTTATAGAGTGAAAGAATCAATATTATAAAGATGTCAATTTCCCCAGAATTGACCTATAGACTCAACGAAACCTCAGATTTCAGTAGGTTTTTTGGCAGAACTTGACAAGCTAGTTCTAGATTTTACATAGAAACGCAAAGTGCGAAAAATAGCTCATACAATCTGGCGGAAGAAAAACAAAGTAGGAGAGTTCCTGCCCTAGCACAGTAGGGTTAAGAATCTGACTGCAGCAGCTCAGGTTGATGAGGAGGTGCAGGTTCCATCCCCGGCCCTGCACAGGGGGTTAAAGGATCTGGCATTGCCGCAGCTGCAGCTGGGATTCAGCCCCTGGCCTGGGAGCTTCCATATGCTGTGGGTGCAGCCATAAAAGAAAAAATTTTAAGAGAAAAGAAAAGAAAAACAAAACAGAAAGACTTATACTATCAGATGTCAAAAAAATATAAAGCTACAGTCATAAAGTGTAATATTGGCACGTAGGTAGACAGATAGATCAATGGAACAGAATAAAGTCCAGAAACAGATACACGCATACATGTGGGGATTTGTTTTTTTACAAGGTGACACCACAGAGCAGTGAGAAAAGGATGGTCTTTTCAATAAATGATGCCAGAATTGGATGTGCATAGGGAAAAACAATCTTGCCTCTGACCTCACACCATGAGAAAAGTAAAATAATAAAGCTTTTAGAAGAGAGCATTAGAGAATATCTTTGTGACTTTGAGGAAGGCAAATGTCACTGAACAGGACATAAGGGCATTGACATTACGGAAAATACTGATAATTAGACTACGCTAAAATCAAGTACTTTTTTTTTTTTTTTTTTCTTATTAGGGCCGAAACTGCCTATAGAAGTTCCCAGGCTAGAGGTTGAATAGGAGCTACAGTTGACAGCCTATACCACAGCCACAGCGACACGGGGTCTGAGCAGCATCTGCAACGTACACCATAGCTCAGGACAAGGTCAGATCCTTAACCCACTGAGCAAGGCCAGGAATCGAACCTGCAACCTCATGGATCCTAGTCGGGTTTGTTACCACTGAGCCATGACAGGAACTCCAAGTACCTCTGTTAATAAAAAGACACTCTTAAGAGAGTGGAAAGTCAAGTCACAGAGGGGAAGAAGATATTTTCTGATGTATTACTGGCAAAGAACTTCTGTTTAGTACATGGGAAGAATTCCACCAAATCAAGTAAAAGAAAGAAGACAACAGAAAAATGGGCATAAGACTTGAAAAGGCATTTCACAAAAGGGACTATTTGACTGGTCTGCAAACACATGACGGCATGTTCACCTCCTTTAGTCATCTTGGAAATGCAAATTAAAACCATATTGAGATAACTACTACAAAAATTTAAAACACTGACAGTACCAAATGTTCATAAGAAGAAGGATCTGCTGGAATTGTTATCACAACAAGAATATAAATTAGAAAATCCGCTTTGGAAAACTGTGGTATTATCAACCAAAACTGAAATATTCATATCCTATGACCCAGCAATTCCACTTCTAGACATATACTCAGCAGTCCTGAATGCATATTGGACCAAACAATGTGTACAAGAATGTTTACTGCATCAGTATTTGTAATAGCTCCAAATAGGACACAACCCAAATGACCATCATTAATAGAATGGGTAAATAATTGCAATATAGATGTTAAGTGGAATGTTACACACCAGTGAAAATAACTGCACAACAACTCCCTACAATATGATTGAATCTCACAGTGGTTGAGTAAAAGAGGCCTGACACAGGAGTACGTCCTGTAAGATTTTATTTATATAAATGGCAAAAGAGGCAAACTAGTCTGTGGTAATAGAAGCCAGGTTAAATGTTACCATGGTGAGGGGTAGTTGAGGGAGGACTGGAAGGGGAGATGAGGGAGGCTTCTGGACTGATAATGTTCTATATCTTGTATTGTTTATGACATGCATTCACTTTTTGAAAATTTATCAGACTGTACTCTTATGATGTGTGCTCTTTTCTGTAGGTATGTCATACTGAAACGAAAAATTTATTCATGAAAAATTCTACCTAGACACTGGCAGAGATCCAAGAGGCGGATGGTACGCTATGCTGGTGAGTGTAAACGGGCATTCTACTACATCGAAGGTGTGTACGACTCCTTTGGAGGACAATCTGACATATCTAGTTACATATGCACATATCTTTTAAAAATTTTATAGGCTTTATTTTTTAGAACAATTTTAGGTTCACAGCAAAACTGAGCAGAAAGCACAGAAAGTTCCTACATACCCTGCCAGCCACTCCCCCACCATCCACATTCCTCATTAGTATGGATCAGCACTGACCCAGCAGGATCAACCCAAGACCATAGTTTACATGAGGGTTCACCCTTTGTGTTGTTCCTTCTATGGATTTTGACAAGTGTGTGAGGACACATATCTACCATTATATAGTATCACATGGAATAGTTTCCCTGCTCTAAAAGCTTCCCAGTCTCCATATATTTATCCCTCCCTCCCCTGGAAACCTTGGCGACCAGCGATCTTTTTTTCTTTTTTTTTTTTTTTTTTGAGTTGTGGCAAAATACACATAACATAAAATTTACCATCTTAATCATTTTATTTATTTATTTATTTATGTCTTTTGGGGGGGCACACCCACAGCATATGGAAGTTCCCAGGCTACGGGTTGAATTGGAGCTGTAGCCGCTGGCCTATGCCTCGGCACCATTGGACTCTAGCCTCATCTGTGACCTACACCACAGCTCATGGCAACGCCAGATCCTTATCCCACTGAGCAAGGCCAGGGATCAAATCCATGTCCTCGTGGATACTAGTCCCATTCATTAATGTTGAGCGATGACAGGAACTCCTTAACCATTTTAAAATGTACAGTTCAGTGGCCTCAAGCACATTCATATTGCTGTGCAACCATCACCACTATCCATCTCCAGAACTCGTTTCATCTTCCCAAACTGAAATTCTATTCATTAAACAATAATTCTCCACTCCTCCCCCTCAGTCTCTGGCAACCATCTCATACTCCTGTCTCTATGAATTTGACTCTTCTAGGGACCTCATATAAGTGGAATCATACAGTATTTCCTCTCCATGTCTGGCTTATTTCACTTAGCACAATATCCTCAAGGTTCACCCATGTTGTATCCTGTGTCATGATTTCCTTCCTTTTTAAGACTGAATAATATTCCATTACATGCATATACTACATTTTGTGTCTGTCAGTGAACACTTCTGTTGCTTCTACCTTTGGGGTATTGGGAAGAATGCTGCTATGAACATCGGTGTGCAAATATCTCTTTGAGTCCCTGATTTCAATTTTATCGGAACAGGTGGGATTGCTCTGTCATATGATAATTCTATTTTTAATTGTTTGAGTAACTACTATACTGTTTCCCATAGTTGCTGCACCATTTTACCTTCCCACCAACAGTGCACAAGAGTTTCAGTTTTTCCACATCCTTACCAACAATGGTTATTTTCTGTTTTTTTGTTTTTGTTTTTGTTTCTGTTTTTTGTTTTTTTTTTTAGGGCCTCACCCACAGCATATGGAGTTTCCCAGGCTAGGGGTCAAATTGGAGCTACAGATGCTGGTCTACACCATAGCTCACAGCAATGCCAGATCCTTAACCCACTGAGCAAGGCCAGGGATAGAACCCACAACCTCATGGTTCCTAGTGGGATTTGTTTCCACTGCACCATGATGGGAACTCCTTCTTCTTCTTTTTTTTTTTTCCCCTGTTCTTTTTTATAGTCTTCTCGATGGGTTTAAGGTGATATCTCATTGTGGTTCTGATTTGCATTTCCTTAATGATAAATGATGTTGAACACCTTTATAGGCATTTAGGGATAGTTCTGTATCATCTCTGGAGAAATGCCTATTCAAGTCCAAAGGAAAACTCTAGGGCTTTTCTACTCACAATGTTTTGTTTTGTTTTAATTTAATTTTTTTTCTGCTGTACAGCATGCGGACCAAGTTACACTTACATGTATACATTTTTTTTCCCCACCCTTTGTTCTGTTGCAGTATAAGTATCTAGACATAGTTCTCAATGCTACTCAGCAGGATCTCCTTGTAAATCCATTCCAAGTTGTATCCCATAACCCCAAGCTGCAGATCCCTCTCAGTGCCTCCCTCTCCCCCTGGGCGGCCACAAGTCTATTCTCCAAGTCCGTGATTTTCTTTTCTGTGGAAATGTTCATTTGTGCTGTATATTAGATTCCAGTTATAAGTGATATCATATGGTATTTGTCTTTGTCTTTCTGACTTATTTCACTCAGTATGAGAGTCTCTAGTTCCATCCATGTTGCTGTAAATGGCATTATGTCGTTCTTTTTATGGCTGAGTAGTATTCCATTGTGTATATATACCACATCTTCCTAATCCAATCATCTGTCGATGGACATTTGGGTTGTTTCCATGTCTTGGCTATTGTGAATAGTGCTGCAATGAACATGCGGGTGGGTGCATGTGTCTTTTTCAAGGAAACTTTTGTCCGGATATATGCCCAGGAGTGGGATTGCAGGGTCCTATGGAAATTCTATGTATAGATTTCTAAGGTATCTCCAAACTGTTCTCCATAGTAGCTGTACCAGTTTACATTCCCACCAGCAGTGTGGGAAGGTTCCCTTTTCTCCACACCCCCTCCAGCTCTTGTTATTTGTGGACTTATTAATGATGGCCATTCTGACTGGTGTACTCACAATATTTTTGAAAACAAATGTGTGGGAGCTTTTCCCAAAATCAACAAATTTCCCAGCTCTCTGGAGATTGACTGGATATAGTGTTAAAAATCAATTGACTATGAATGTGATATTTTATTTCTGGACTCCATTCCATCCTGTTGCTCTCTATGCCTGTCTTTAGGCCACAGAATTTTGGTTATTGGAGCTTTGCAGTAATTTTCGAAATCAGGAAGTTTGAGAGCTCCAATTTTGTTCATTGACGTCCTTTATTGTCTTCATGGTTTGACCTTCTCCAAAATGTCATAGAGTTGAAATCATACAGTTTGCAGCCTTATCAGATGGGCTTCTCTCACTTAGCAATATACATTTACAGGTCCTCCATATTTTTCACAGCTTGCTAGCTCATCTCTTTAGTGCTGATTAATATCCCATTGTCTGGCTGTATCACAGTTTATCCATTCACCTATTGAAGGACATCTTGGTTGCTTCCAAATTTGGGCGACTATGAATCAGGTTGCCATACCACAGACATTCAAAGTGGTCATAGATACAGCTGGACTAATAGCTATTGTAACTGTTACTGTTTTCTCTTCACTACCCTTGTCCTCTATTCCTGTTTTGGTTTCCACTATTCCTCTGTCTTCTGTGGCTTTATTTGAGGAGTTTGTGTGATTCTATTTTCTCTCCTCTCTTAGCATATCCACTATACTTCTTGCTTTTTTAAACTTTTTTTTTAGTGGTCGTCCTAGAGTTTGCAATACCCATTTATAGCTAATCCAAGTCCACTTTCAAATATCACAATACCACTTAACGGGTAGTACACATACCTAATTCCTCCCTCCCACCCCTTCTCACATTTTTGTCCTTCATTTCACGTAGCCACAAGCCATAATCATCAAACACATTATTGCTATTATTATTTTGGGAAAAAAAACTGTTATCTGTTAGATCAATTACGCATTTTAAAAATGTTTTTTATTATACCTTCTCTAACAACACACTTTTTTTTTTTTTTTTTTCCCTTTATTGACAGCCCCACAGCCTATGGAGTTCCCTGGGCCAGGGATCGACTTCCAGCCACAGCTGCAGTCATGCCAGATCCTTTAACTGTGCAGGGCTGGGGATTGAACCTGCTTCCTGGCACTGCAGAGGTGCCCCTGATCCTTTTGTGCCACAGTGGGAATGTCACACTTTTTTTTTTTTTTGGTAATGTAGATCCAAGTTTCTGACCTATATCATCTTCCTTCTCTCTGAAGAATTTCTTTTAACATTTCTTACAAGACAGGTTTAATAGTGACAAATTCCCTCAATTTTTGTTTGTCTGAGAAATCTTTATTTCTCCTTCACTTCTGAAGGGTAATTTCACCGAGTATATAATTCTAAGCTGGTGGGGGGGAGGTGTTTCTTGCAACACTTTAAATATTTCACTCCACTCTCTTCTTGCTTGGAAGCTTTCTGTGAGTTAGATGTAATTGTTATCTTTGCTCCTCTATCCGTAAGTGGGTAAGATGCTTTTTACCGCTGGCTTCTAAGATTCTTTTCTTTATCTTTGATTTTTGAAAGTTTGAATTTAATATGCCTTGGTGTCCTTGGGGAGGTATTTCATTTGCCTGTTTGTTTTTGGCATTTATCCTGCTTGGTGTTCTCTGGATCTGCAGCTTGGTGTCTGACATTAATTTGAGGAAATTCTCAGTCATTATTTTTTTTTTCAGTCATTATTTTTTTTAACATGTCTTCTGCTCGTTTCTGTCTTTCTTTTCCTTCTGGTATTCCAATTACATGTATATTACATCTTTTACCCCCAGATTTTTGGCTATTCTGTCAGGAGGGGAGGGGTTCTATCTTTTTTTTCTTTTGCACTGCAGTTTGGGAAGTTTTTGTTGACATTATCTTCACCAATATGGTGTTCACTGATTCTTTCCTCAGCTGTGCAGTCTGCTGATGAGCCCATGACCAAAAGCATCCTTCATTTTTGTTACAGGATTTTCCATTTCTAGCATTTCTTTTTGATTCTTTCTTGGAAGTTCCATCTCTCTGCTTACATTACTGATTTGGTTGTTGAATGTTGTCTACTTTTTCTGCTAGAGCTCTTAGCATATTAATCATGGCTATTTAATATGCCCAGTGTGATCATTCCAACATCTTTGCCATACCTGAGTCAGGTCTGATGCTTGTTCTGGCTCTTCAGCCTATTCTTTGCCTTTTAGTATGCCTCACGATGTTTTCTTGGAAGCTGGACATGATGTACTGAATAAAGGAACTGTGTAACTAGGCTTTTAGTGTCATGGTGGTGAGGTGTGTGGTGAGGGGAAGCACTCTCTAAGTTCTCTGATGAGTTCTGTCTTTTAGTGAGCCTGTGCCCCTGGCTCACGACCTTCAAGAGTTTTTCTTGGTTTTCTGGCCCCCCTCCTCCCACCTCAGATGGGACAGGAAGGCTGGATGGTGTTGCAATTGAGTATTTCCCTCCCCCAACACTGAAGGATAAATGGAGCTGGAGTTGGATAGTTCCCTTCCACCAGGTCAGTCAAGTCCTGGTAAAACAGCTTCTCTTGGGAGTTCCCTTTGTGGCTCAGCAGAAACAAATCTGCCTAGAATCCACGAGGGCATGGGTTTGATCCCTGGCCTTGCCTAGTGGGTCAAGTATACAGCATTGCCGGGAGTTGTGGTGTAGGTCACAGACACAGCTGAAATTCCACATTGCTGTGGCTGTGGCATAGGCCGGCAGCTGCAGCTCTGATTTGACCCCTAGCCTGGGAACCTCCATATGTCATGGGTGTGGCCCTAAAAAAAAGACAAAACAAACAAACAACAACAACAACAACAACAAAAAAACAGTTTCTCTTGAGGACAGACAGGTCTTGGTAAGAGAAACAGAATGTTCTCGTCTATTTCAAAATAGCTACTTGCCCGCTCTTCCTTCTGGAAGCAAGAGGGGAGTTTTTCTCAGTCTTCACTCTGAGACCCTGGGAGATCTCTTGAAGGCAGTACTGTCATCCCTCAGTATCCCCAGGGGATTGGTTCCAGGACCTGCCACAGACACCAAAATCCATGGGTGCTCAAGACCCATAGTCAGCCTTCCATATCCGCAGGCTCTGCATCCCCAGACTCATCCCACTGCGGATGGTAAACAAGACAGGTGGTATTGAAAAAAGTCTGCATATAAGTGGACCTGCACAATTCAACGCTATGTTGTTCAAGGGTCAACTGCTCTCCATACTATAGGGAGCTCACTAAGACTGAGCCCTCCCTAGGGTTCTTAACTCTGAAATGTGTCCGCACTGAGCAAGTCATCAATTATAGCCTAGGTTTCCCTACCTGAGACTGGTTCTCCCAGCACTTTCTACTCTAAGTCGTGATCCTCTATATCTGCCTGTCTCTCCATCTAGAGGGACAGCAGTTTGCCCAGTGATCTTACTTCTCAGCTGGGTTTAAGAAGAGTTGTTGGTTATTAGTTTATTCAGCTTTATTCTTGTGTGGATGGGAGGGATGACTTCCAAGCTCCTTACTGGACTAAAGTCCTATATCTTTACAATATTTTATCATGGACATTTACAAGCATGCTTAAAAGCAGAAAAGATTGTATAATGAACTGCCATGGACTCAGCACCTTCAACGTTTATACTCTGCTGTTCCTGTTTCATCCACTCCCTGGTTCAGACACATGGTTTTTTTAATCTCTAACAAATGTAGTTTGTTTCCTCTGCTCAGGCATATATCACCTCTGAGAATTTGTCTTAGAGATACAGATGCATATGAGCAAAATGACTGGTCCAAGATTATTTATTACAGAATTGTTTGGAACAGAAAGAGATGGAAACAAGGTGAATGTCCATCAACAAGGGACTGGTTTGGAGTTCCCACTGTAGCACAGCGGGTTAAGGATCTGGTGTTGTTGCAGCTGTGGCATAGGTTGCAGCTGAAGCTCAGATTGAATTCCCTGGCCCAGGAACTTCCCTATGCCACAGGTGTGGCCAAAAAAGGAAAAAAAAAAAAATCAGGGGACTGGTTAAATATACCCTAGAACATCATGCGATGGAGGATTATCTTGATGTAGAAATGGAACCATGTTATGCATCAATATGGAATATTCCCCAAAATGTATTGCTAAATTAGGGGGGAAAATACAGAGGCAAAGGATGCATCCAGTACACTGCCATTGTGTAACAAAAAGGGGAGGGGTGATGTGACCTTGACTTCTCATGGTGCTTAAAATATCTCTAGAAGGATAAATAAGACCCAGATGACACTGGTTGACCTTGCAGAGGGGAGCTGGTGCCCTGGGAACAGTGAGGTGAGAAAGATTCCCACTGTATCCCCTTTTCTGCCTTCTGAATTCTGAATCATGGGAATACATTTCCCTGGTGGATGAACGGAGGAATGAAATTTGAAAGAAAGAAAGGAATCTCCTTCTGCAGTCTGGATGATAGCTGGGGAGACCTACACATTTATTGAATTGTTATAGCGCAGGTCTAACCTACTTATCATAAAATGCCCCTAATACCCTGGGAGGTAGGCAGTTTACACCCATTTCACAGAAGAGGAAGCTGGGGCTCAAAGAGAGAAGGAGTTTGCTCAAGACGAACTGCCACCATTAAGTGACAGAGTCAGCTGGGAGCCCAGGTCTGACCCCATCCGATCCAGCTCATTCCCAGGTGGGGAAGAGACCAAGGTAGCTTGACTCCCTGCATGGCAGTGACAAGAGCAGGTCAGGATTGCTGGATCTCCAGCATGGAGTCAAGTTGCTCCTCTGGGAGCCAAGTCCTCTGTGCAGCCGAGAGCAGCTGCACCTTCAAGTTCATCCACTCCCAAGGCAGAATCATCAGGTTCCTTCCCCAGGGATTTGTTTTAGTTGCTTGGATTCATCAGGGCATCTCACTTCCCCCACCTCTGAAAACAAGATCCAATTTAATTTAGGGAGAAAAAGCACAAAAGCCATAACACTCAGTTTATCCCTTGAAATACAATCAGGCTGAAGGAAAGAATTAATTTTTAATTCCATCTTAATTACTCAGAGAAATAATCTATTGGCAGAGCCTGGCCCTGGGGTGCCCCTGCCTGGTCTCTGCCTGCTGCTGCCCACACCTGAGGCTCACTCCAGGCACTGACCAGAAAGGGAGGGGGGCTGATTCTCCTGCACGGTACCCTTTGCTGAAGAGAATTAGGAACTGTGGAAAGGAATGCCTTATCTTTCCTTCAGCCTGACCTCAGATTTCTTTAATGAACCCACAAAGTTTATTCCTTGGAGATGCACAATGTGTTTGTGTGTATGTGTGTGTGTGTGTGTTGCAGGGGGAGGTGGATGCACAGGACATGCCAGATCATTTGTGACCCTGGGCTGAGGCGATAGGGGCTGTGTCTTCCTCAGCATTTCCCATTTGTTAAGTAAATACTAACTGAACACCTACTATATGCTGGCCACCTTGTGGGAGCCAGGGACCCAGCAGAGCAGGTCCCTGCCCTCAAGGAGCTCTCACCCTAGTGGGGACAGAGACAACAAACCAGTGGGCCAGTAAAGACAAGTTCAAGTGGCGATCGGTACTATGTGTTAAATAAAATAGGGCCACGGGTTGGAGAGTGATGGATGAGGGTTTGCAAGAGTAGACAGGGAATCAGGGAAGGTCTCACCAGAAAAGGGTTATTTGGGGCTGAGGCCTGGGAAGCGGAGGGCAAGCAGGTGAAAAGGCCCTGAGGCAGGGACCAGACCTCCTATCTGTGGAGGAGAGAGATGGGTGTGGCTGGAGTGGCCGAGCAGGAGGTGGGGGTGGAGTGGATGACTTTGCATTTCATTCTGGTCCCAGGAAAGACACTGTGTGCCCCTGTATTCACCTAGTAGGTGCTCCATAAGGGCTGCCTGCAGGAACGGCACCCTCTGAACTGGTAGCCTCTGAGAATCCATTTGCTGTCATTTTGTCCCTTCCCCTGCTGCCAGGGAAATTCAGACAACTGCTAATGTCCAGGAAGCTGCCCTCTGCCAGCCCTCACCAACACTGTTTTGATGTGCTAACAACTCTTAATGAGGATCCTAATGAGTCACTAAAAATGGCATCATTAGGTTGAGAACAGAACAGTCTACCCAAGCAAATGTCCAAAACAACCAGGCGATTAGCTAGGGATCAGACACTGTCCCCTTCCAGCCTGCGCCGGGCAGGCCAGCCCCTTCCCCCCAAGTCAGGGGCCCATTTGTCTGCCTGTAGCTCCTGGGGCTGTGATTTCTGCATCTCAACATATTATCATAGATGGGTATTGTTTTTTCGGTTTGGGGTTTGTTTGTTTGTTTGTTTACTACCACATGAATCTATTAGTTTAAGAACTGAGAAAAATGGGGGGGGGGGATAAGAATTTGCCTGAATATAAAAGTGGAAGTAGAGACATAACTTGAGGCTGGTCAGAACTGAAAATGCTAATGCATTAGGGCACAGGTTTGAAAATGTGGACTGCAGGCGAAATCTGACATGAGTATGTTGTATTTGGCCTACACAGCAATTATGAAAATTTTAAAGGTTTCCTACATTAAATTATGGAGAGCTTACATAAAAATTAAGATATGTAGGAGTTCCCGTTGTGGCTCGGTGGATTAAGAACCTGATGTATTGTCTGTGAGGATGCGGGTTCCATTCCTAGCCATGCTCAGTGGGTTAAGGATCTGGCATTGCCCCAAGCTGCAGCATAGGTCGCAGATGTGGCTCAGATCCAGGGTTGCTGAGGTGTGGGCCTGCAGCTGCAGCTCCGATTTGATCCCTCGTCTGAAAACTCCCATATGCCACAGGTACAGCCATGAAAAGAAAGAAAAAAATTAGGATATCCAGCTTCTCTTGAAAATCCAAAAACTCTGGCTTCCCCAGGCCCCACATTTCATCGTGGCAGTGCTGGGCTGGGGCCAAGGAACGGCTGTCCCCTAGAGGGGGCATGCTCTATCCTCTTTGTCACAGCCCCCACCACTACCAAAGGTGTTCCCACCAGAGAGCAAGTGTCAGTTGCCACTTATCATCAAGTTTGCCGAGCTGATTTTCTCTGTGGGGATTTAAGAAGAAAGAAATATATTTCTCAAAGCTCCTCTCCATCAAAAGTTGACAAACAAAACACAGATGGAGAGAGAGAAAATGTAGGGGAGACTATTTTTTGAGGATGTGGAGACAATTCCTATATGTTTCATGTGCAAACAAAATGTGTCTGCCTCCAAAGAACCCATTAAAATACCCTAGAGGCATTCCTGTTTTGGCTCAGAGGGTTAAGAACCCGACTAGTATCCTTGAGGATGCGAGTTCGATCCCTAGCCCCTCTCAGCCGGTTAGGATCCCACATTGCTGTGAGCTGTGATGTAAGTCACAGATGCAGCTCAGATCCAGCGTGGCTGTGGCTGCAGCATAGGCCAGCTGCTACAGCTCCAATTCAACCTGTAGCCTGGGAACCTCCATATGTCACAGATGTGGCCCTAAAAAAGACAAAAATAAATAAATAAAATACCCTGGGAAATAATCCCCACTTCGTCCTGCCGCATCCCCCTCTCCCCCGCGTTGAAGTAGCCTTTGGTCCTGCTTGAGGTATTATCATTTCTAAACTGCTGCTGCACAGACAACATTGGAAGCTGTTGTCACTACTGGGAATTTAAGTGTGTGACTTGCTTTGAAGCATGCTGCAATATTTTGAAAATCTTGAGTTATATTCTTGGGGAACCTGAAAGTTACCATTTTTTCATTTGAATACGGATTTCAAACTCCATAAGCCGGGCCGTCCTGGTCGGCTTCTGTGGGTCTGGCTGTGGAAGCCACTGAAGATATATAGGGCCAACCCCAGCCCTGGGCCACTGGATATTCTGATCAGGGGCACGCATAAGGGCAGTCAGCATACTGGTGAGATGACATGTGAAAAAGATCTTTTTAAGGCACTCAGAGGAGTTCCCATTGTAGCTCAGTGGGTTAAGAACCCAACAGAGTGTCTTCGAGGATTCAGGTTTGATCCCTAGGGCTTCGTGGGTTAAGGATTCGGAGTTGCTGCAAGCTGTGGTGTAGGTTGTAGATGTGGTTCGGATCTGGCCTAGGCTGGCAGCTGGTGCTCCAATTGACCCCTAGCCTGGGAATTTCCCTATGCTGCAGGTGCGGTCCTAAGAAGAAAATAAAGAAAGAAATAAAAATAAAGTGTTCAGGAAGTTGACTCGTAGATTACTTCTTATTGTTTGCAGTTTGTAAAAAGAGGTTACATACGCTCATGGGAAGGAAGTTGAACACATGAAAACGGTTATAATGAAAAGCAAGTCTTCACTCACCCAGACCCTTGGTTTAGGGGTTTCCCTTCCCAGAGGCCTCTGCTCTTCCGTGGAGCTGGAATCTGAAGTGGGTCAAATGGTGGTCCCCCTAAGGATATGCCCACGCCTTAATCCCTGCTGCCTGTGAATGTGACTTCTTTGGGAAAAAAAAAGAGGTCTTTGCAGATGTGATTAAATAAAGACCTGGAGATGAGGAAATTATCCAGGATTATCCAAGTGGGCTCCAAATCCAGTGAGAGTACACTTAAAAACAGACTCAAGGCCGAGGAGGCGGCAGTGTGACCTCAGAGGCAGAGACTGGAGTGACGAGGCCACAAGCCAAGGGATGCAGGCTGTCACCAGAAGCTGCAAGAGGCTGGGAAATGGAATCTCCCCCAGATCCTGGAAAGGTGGGGGTGTGGAGGGAGCATGGCCCTGCTGACACATGGATTTCAGACATGGGAGGTGGTGACAGAATCAATTCCTATTGTCTTAAGCCACCATGGCCATAATGTGTTGTAGCAGCTACAGGATCTAGAGTTCCTGTCCATCTCTTTCCTTCCTCTCCATTTTCTACATTCTCAGAGCATATCATGCTCAGTGTACTTCCTCTTCCTCTTGCCTTTTTCTTTTCTTTTCTTTTCTTTTTCCTTTTCTTGTCTTTTGAGGGCCGCACTCACGGCATATGGAGGTTCCCAGGCTAGAGGTATAATAGGAGCTGTAGCTGCTGACCTACACCACAGCTCACAGCAACACCGGATCCTTAATCCACTGAGCAAGGCCAGGGATTGAACCCGCAACCTCATGGTTTCTAGTCGGATTTGTTTCTGCTACACCATGACGGGAACTCCATCTCTTGCCTTTTTTTTTAGCCTGTCTTTTTCTCTTTTGGCCACACCCATAACATGCAAAAGTTCCAAGGTCAAGGATCAGACTTGCGCCACAGCAGTGACAAGGGTGGCTCCTTAACCCACTGAGCCACCAGGGAACTCCTCTCCCTGTCTTTGTCCTTTAAGTGTTGCTTGAAAATCTCTCTCACAGGCAGCTGCCATGGTCACATATATGCTTGCACGCTACTCCATCATATGGATGGAGGTCCTGTCGATCGGTCTACCCCATCCCTTGCTGATGACACTGAGGTTGTTCCCCATCTTTTTCTCCCGCGCACAGCACCGCGAAGACATCTTTTCCCACACAGGTGGGTTCGTGAGTGAAACACCTGGAAGACCAATTCCCACAAGTGGAATTGCTGTATCCAAGAGCGTGTGCAGTTCCCATTTTCGTTGGTATTGCCAAATTGCCCTCCGAGGAGGTTATACCACAGATTCCTTTTTTAAAGTACAGTTTTTTCTCATTACAAAAGTAATCTTTTAGTAGCATTCTTAAGTGTGATTTGATTACACCCTGTAACCAAAATCTTTTCTAGCAGAACATAGTCAATGGGAAAATAACATCAATTACCTGAAATTTTCTTGCCAGCCTGGCTGGATTGGCCTCCTTCTGTTAAATAGAGGTTCTTGTGTTAGGTGTCTGTTTTTCCTCCGGGTGGCCTCTGTCTGGGCCTCTGGGGCAGGGTGCGAGGACATGGCTCTTTGAGCCTGGACAGTGGTCTGAAAGGCCCCCACTCCCACCACCGGTGATGAATCCAACCTCCCCCACCCACCCCTGTGTTCCCTTTATGAGAAGAGAAGGAAGGGAAAACAGAGAGTCAGTTCCCCCATCTGGACAGTCCTGTACTTACTGTTGAAAGCCCAGTGTGTCCTTGTTCTTCATGTTCCTGGACCAGCCATTGGCTCAGAGGAAAGTTCCCCTCCCTCCCCAGGGTGGACAGAGGGAATATCTGGCTCCCAGAGTCATCACCCAAACCTCATTCATCAGGCCGAGGGGAGCCCTCTCTCCTCTCCCCTTGGCCCGGATCGGCTGCCAGGACAGATGGCCACCTCTGTGGCATGCCCACCCCTGGTCAGTTCCCCACAAAGGTCTTGGATTTTAAAGGGACCCCTTAAAGGAGTTGAGTGGGTTAAGAACCCGACTAGTATCCATTACGACGCGGATTCCATCTCTGGCCTCACTCAGTGGGTTGAGGATCTGGTGTTGCCACAAACTTCGATGCAGATGGCAGATACAGCTTGGATCCATGTTGCTGTGGCTGTGGCGTATGCCTGCAGCTACTGCTGCAATTTGCCCGATAGCCTGGGAACTTCCATATGCTGCAGGTGTGGCCCTAAAAAGAAAGAAAGAAAATAGACCCCCTTAAACATCTTGTCCAGTTCCGCATTTTAGGGATGGACAAACCAAGGCCAAGGGGATGAGGTGACTGGTCCAAGGCCACACCGGCAGAGGCCCCCAATCACCTGTTCGTAAAAGGTTTGCACTCCATCCATGGGATAAAGGGCCCAAATGTGGCCCTACCTTCACTGCCAACCCACTTCCTGCCACCCTCTGACTCACCTGAAATGGCTTGAATAGCTCAAAGGAATTTGAAGTCTATCTGCCGCTGCCCTCCATGGCCCCCACCCTCCCCAGTCCCAGACTGCGTCTCACCTCCAGCCCCCTTCCTTCCTGGGCTTGGTCTGATCAATGCCTTCTCATTTTTTATGACTCAGCTCGGATACCCCTTTTCTCCAGGAAGTCTGCCTGATTTTTCCCTGAGTTAGGTACCTCTTCCTGGCACTTGAGCAATCGTTATGGCCTCACTCACCACAGTTAATATGATCTGTCTGGGGTCTGTCTCCCTGCCACCACCACATGGAGCTCTTGGGGAGCTAAAAAAACACCCCAAATCATCTATGTATCTTCAGTAACATGTTTGGGGTTGGTAGATGCAAACTATTGCATCTAGAAAAAGCAATGGGGTCCTGCTGTGCAGCATAGGCAACTATGTCCAGTCTCTTAGGGTAGAAGATGATGGAAGAAGGTATGGGAAAAAGAATGTGTGTTTATATGGGTCACTGCTGCACAGCAAAAATTGACACAACACTGCAAATCAATTATATTCTAATTTAAAAAAAAGAGGAGACAGACAGACACACATGGAGGGCAGATGATGTGAAGACACAGCTAGAAACCATCCGCAAGAATGCCTGAGGCCACCAGAAGTGAGGAGAGAGGCATGGACCAGATTCTCTCTCTCAGCCCTGAGATAGAACCATCCCTGCCGACACCCTCGGCTTGGATGTGCTGTGTGACAGTAAATCCCTGTGGTTTAAGCACCCAGTTTGGGGGGTATGTTGCTACTAAGTAGGCTAAGAAAATGAATACAATGGTGGGGGCAGGGGGGAAAATAAAATATTAGCACAGTTGGAGGAAACGCTGAGAGGCACACAGGGTTCCTGCAGGAGAGAGAGAGGCAGAGGCTCAGAACCAGAGGGATGGGCAGATCTGGCTGAGTGAGGCTGCACTGGCCATTTCTGGCTCTGAAGATGGAGGAAGGGACCAAAAGCCAAGGAGTGCAGGCACCTCTGGAAGCTGGAAGAGGCAGGGAAGCAGATGCTCCCTTCCAGCCCCTAGAGAAGACTGCCGCCCTCCCGGCACTTTGATTTTACCCAGAGAGACTCATTTTGGTCTTCTGACCTCCAGAAGGGAGCGAAGAGGAAAGGTGTGTTGTTGTAAGACGCCGAGTTGGTGGGGATTTGCTACAGCGGTTCTCAGACTCCGATACGCACCCTCCCCACCCCAGGCCCTCCGCTCCTCCCCACACCCAGCTTCCTCAGCTTGGAGCCTGGGAGGCTGACCCGCCAGTTACCACACACCCAGGCTCTCTGGTCCTCTGGTTAATGGTGGGGTGCAGCCAATGGACCCCCATGGGAAACTGGTGTGGGGCAGGGGGAGGCCAAGGCATGTCTCCCCTCCTCCCCACCTGCCTGGGTGGTGGTTCTGTCAGTGGCTGCGTCCTGGGCTCCTCTGGACGGCTCTCCCCAGCTCTGGTCACACTGCTTTGCTGTGCGGGGTTTGTCCCTAACCCTAACACTTACAATCCTGCCTGCACGAATGCTCATTAGTCTCCTCAGCGTCCCAGCCCAGGGGCCTTCTGTCTCCTGCCGGAAACCTGCCTGGATGGTTACATCGGCGAAGATGTCAACCGGTTTCTGTGAGGAGGATGGGGAAGTGCTTCCAGAAGGAGGGCACTGGCGTGGCCTCTGCAGCGTCTCCAGCAGGGATCCTGGAATTGGGGAAGGGGGCTGGTCTCCAGCCAGTCACGGGAGGCTTGGGTCCCCCACCTTCTTCTCAGGAATATGTGGGCTTAGGTGGCTCACCTGACCTCTTGGAGCTTGTTGGCCTGTCCTGGAACCAGGGGTGATGTGTCCACCTCCCAGGCTGCCAGGGAGACTGAAGTGGCCACTTGCCGGAGCGTAATTGATGGTGGCTATTGGGCTCATGGCAGAGAGGGTGGCTTTCCAGGGGCAGAGCAGCACAAACTACGCAAGCGATCGCCTGCTGTGCTAAGGGTGAGGGGCAACAAGCAGCTAGAGTGCCTGGAACAGTAAGACCTGTCTCTGGAAAGGTATGTGGGGAGCAGGGCCCAGGAGGCATTTAGAATCAGTGCAAAAACGTCAATTCAATTGGCAGTGGGCTGCCCTGCCGGAGGAGGGGGGGGGTGTTTGAGTAGGGGAGTGACGCAATGGGCCAAGTGACTCCAGATCGATCCAATGAGAGAGAGAGAGAGCAAGAACTTAGGAGGTTAAAGATCTTCGGCAAGTTTCTTCGGAGAATTTTGCGAAGCCATCTGGACCTTGTTTTCTTTGTGTGAAAAGGGGAAATAGAGGTAATTAGAACTCCAGAAGCAAATTATTGACAACGGGGCCCTGCGAGCAATTCTTTGCCTGTGTGATATGTTTTCTGGCTAGAATTCTTTGCCAAGAATTCAGGAGCTGGCTGGGAACAGGCAGGGCTGCCGTGTGGAGGGTGCTTGTGCGGTGGAGTAGGGGTAGGGTGGGGGCCCTTGGGCTGGCGCTCCCTGCAGTTGTATAGGCCACAGCTTGTACAGCTGTTCTGGGAGCTCCGGCAGCAGAAAGCAGGGACCTGATTCATGGCCTCTGCTCTGCCTGGAGCCCCACCTTCTTCTCCTCTAGGCCTGGAGGTGGGGTGGGGGGCCAGCCTTCAGGCTCCTGCTAACTCATGGGGCCTCCCGTGTTTCCCTCTGACAGGAAAGGGAGGAAAATCAGAGTCGTTCAACAAAATTACACTGAGCCACCAGGTAAATGAGGCTGGTGGAAGCCATTCTGTCCCTTGAGAGTCATGACATAACCAAAGGGGCAAGATAAAAACAACATTCTATTCACCTGGCTACTCAGAACCTGGCCTGCACAAGGACCCGTCTGCTCTCACACTGCGTTACTCCTGTTATTTATCGTGTCAACTATTACAGTCATATGTGACTTTGGCTTCTTGTAAAATGTCATCATTATTTCCTTAAAATGACTTGTTTGGAATACTTTTCTATATTAGTCAGTACTTTTTTGCTTGCTAGAGTTAGAAATTCAACTCAAATTGGCTCAAGAAAATAAGCAAACTGAGAAGTCCAAGGGTATGAGCTGCAGCATCAGGCAGGGCTGGATCCAGGTATGAAAACACTGTCATCAGGACTCTGCTTCCTGCCCAACCCTACCCCCCAACCCAGGACTTTTCCCTCTGCATTGGCTTCATGCTCTGGCAGCTTCTTTCCCCAAAATGGGCCCCAGCAGCTCCAGATTTATATTCTACAGGCTGAGTACCCCAGAGGACAGAGAGAACTTTATTTTTCATGAAGTGGAACTCTCTTGGCTTGTCCAAGGTCACATGTCCACCCTGACATCACTGTGTTGGGAGGGAAGACTCTGGGTGCCTGTCCTAAGGGCCCGCTCCCTGAGAGCAGTGGTTCCAGAGAGAAAGTATCGAGGCACAGAAAGTGAGGTGGAGGGTGGCTGCTGGGCTGGTCAGTAGAGCAGGGGCCACCCTGCGTTCATTCCTTATTTTCTCCTTCACTTTCAAAGGCCCAATATAGGCTCTAATACAAAAATGCATATGCTAACAAATCTGCATGTATGCTGATGATTCACCACAAAAAATATAAAACTCTAGACCTGCTGTATTGGCTGGATTCCTGCTCACCTTCTTGGGAGCCAAGGTCTGGGGAAAAGTCACAATATGGACCTTCAGAGGCCTGAGTAGGAAGAGCTGGACCTTTGTGCTTAATGCGGTTGTCCCCACAGTGATGGACACAGAGTCTTTCCTTGTGTAGGGAGTAAAACAAACCCAAGAGCTCAGGTTTGGACAAGTCCTAAGGCTACTCGGTGGGAAGGAACCAGGGAGAGGCCATTACACTGCTAGCTGGGTCCCTAAAAAGGGTCCTTGCCACATTACTTAGACTCTTTTGGTTGCAAGTGACAGAAACTAAATTCCGACTGGCTGAAGCGAAACAGTAACCAAAAAAATTATTATTCACAATATTTAAAATCATAATAGTATTATTAATTATTGTATAAATGTATTATTAATTACATATATAATTATATATAATAGAATAATTATTAATATTATTATAAGTAATATTTCCTGACCCATATATATTTAGGCATGGCTGGATCCAGGTGCTCAACAAGTCATCGGGAAGCTGTCAAGTTCCCATCTCAGATCACTCTCCTCTGCATTGGCTTTACTCTCAAGTCCTCTGCAGTATCAGGCTTACATTCTCAGCTTGGCAGTCCAAGCAGAAAGAGAGGACCCCTCCCTAACATCCTGGGATGCACCTGGATTAGACTTTGGGGTCCTGTCCATTTCCACACTACCCTCTGTAACCAGGGTGATGAGATAACGCTGATTGGCCAGGTCTGGGTGTGCACCACCCTCACCCCTCCAGAGCTAGAGCTATCAGATTCTTCCAAACCTCCAGGACTGAACGAGGGGGAGGGGTGGTCCCACAGAGGGGGACGAGGATGCCTGCAGGAAAAAACAACAGCTGTCCCTCACTGGGGGGGGGGGGGGGCTAGTGGAGGAGTGTTTGAAGTACAGAAGGCCACTGCATGCCAAGTGGGACAGGAAGCCTGCTGCCGGGGTAGGGGCACAACTGAGGGATGGGGGATGAGGTGGAGGGGGTTGGGAGTGGGTGTGGGGTCACAGATGGCAGGAGTCCTCCTCAGCACAGCCGATGGGCAGCCCTGAAGGCAGAGAAGTAGAGACAGAAGCTGGGGCCAAAGGCCTTGAGAGCAGTTTGGTGCAGCTGGGAAGAGGAAGCCCTGTCCTCTCGGCTTGGGGTCTGACACTGTCCCCATTGGCAGGCACACTCTGGTTCCTGGGGCTCCTCGCTGCTGAGAAGCTTCTGGTTGGCTCCTGCACCTCACTGGGGTTGCCCCAGCTGGCCAGGAGATGAGAAGGACCCTTGTCTTCCCACATGGGGTTCAGCGCCGCCGCTCTATAACACCCCCCACATGGATTCCCGCAAGTCTGGCCTCGCCCTGGGGGCTGGGATGTGGTATGGAGGGGACAGATGTGGTCCTGGTGTTGAGGAGCTCGTGTTTTCTAATTGGGGGGCAAGACAGCCCTTGCTCTTTCCACTGGGCTCCGGCTCGGAATCTGACTCATGGATGGGCTTCAGGAAATGTTTGTGGAATCAGGGCAGTGATTCGGTAGAAATGGCTCTCATCGCTCATCAGGGAGAGATGCTGATTTCAGCCCGATTCACCTATAACTGGCTGGGTGACCTTCACTTGGTCACAAACCCTCTCTGGGCCTCCAGGTTCCTCATCTGTCAAATGAAGGGTTTGAAATAGTTGGTCCCCACATCCCCAGTCAGCTCTGACATTCTGCGCCTCTCTGACTGGTCCTCCTGCTTCGGGGACCCTTGCTTCTTCAGCCACACTCACTTCAACCCTTCTCCCTTGGTACCCGTGCAGAGCTGGCCTGGGCCAGCAGGGGCAGGGGAAAGAGGCATTCAAGGCGCTGTAATTATTGTAAAGAGGAGAGTTTAAGTGTTTAGTTTTATGAGGTAGCCGGCCCTCTCTGTCAGCAGAAAGCCGCGCGGTTCCCTGGGTGCGAGTTAATTTCCTCCGTGGCTCGTTTCCTCGCCTGCCGTCATTTTTCCTCAGCTGCTTTATGACTTTTGGAGCCATTCGGAGCGGTGTGTGGTGGCGGTGGCTTTGCACACTGGAGCAGAAAGCCCCCACGCCCCTCACCCCTATGCCGGAGCCCACCGATAGCTAAGCCCCGTGGTGGGCAGCGGGGCTGGTGACCTCTGTGCTGGATGAAACTGGCAGGCTGGGCAGGCAGGAGGAACAGTAAGGCCAAGGCTCCTGGCACCTCCCTGACAACTTGCAAGGAACAAATCTAAATTAAATGACGGTCAGGCCAGCCTTGTAGCTGTCCCGGGTGCCTCAATTAAAAAGCAGAAGACTTTGCCCTCTTGAAAGGTGGGGGGAAATGCACCAGCACTAGCCTCAGACAGATCTGGGCTCGAATCCCAGCCCCACAACTACAGTGTCACCTGGGCCAAATGACTTCATCCCCCGGGCTACCATTTCCTTTCTGGCAGAAAGGGGATGTTGATGGCACCCACCCAGTGGTGCTGAGGAATGGAGACTCCGCTCCCTAAATGTTAGCTCACTTTCCTAAGCTGAGCTGTCGCTCTGAATGATCCTCCTACCTCCTCTGTGGGCTATGGGGAAGTGTCCCCAACTGGGGAAAAGCAAGGGTCCTGGGAGCAACCAGACAATCTCTAAAAGACATTGTGGGTCCACCAACACCAAGAGTCTGCATCAGGTCTAGCCATGCACATGGCATTGTCACGGGGAGGACCCTCAGGGATTTGGTGTGCTATGAAGAAGGGCTCTGTGGGAGTTCCCGCCGTGGCACAGTGGGATAAGAACCTGACTGCAGTGACTTGGGTTGCTGCAGAGGTGAAGGTTTGATCCCTGGCTTGGCACCGTGGGTTAAAGGATCTGGCACTGCCACAGCTGCGTTGTAATTCACAGCTGGGGCTCGCATTCAATCCCTGTACCAGGAACTTCCATATGTCAAGGTTGCAACCATTAAAAAAAAGGGGGGGAAGAAGAAGAAGGGCTCTGTGGAGTCAGACCTGGGCTTGAACCCTCCTATGTCACTGTAAACTTGAGCACATCATGGATTCACTCATCCACAAAATGGGGATGGCAGCTACTTCCAAGGGCACATGCAGAAGATTAAATTAAAATGAGATGAGGCATGTGGACTGCCGTGCACACAATAAGAACGTCGCTATGATATCCCACCCAGACACTTAGAGCCAAAGAGTTGGGAGACCCAGGTTCTCTTCTGGGGATTCTGCCTCCAGCTCTTGTTCAACCTTGAATGAAGCTGCCCTTCAGTGAACCTCTTTTAGGCTGCACACCCCTCTGAGGCTTCATTAAGCTGCAGATTCTCTGCCCAGAAAAGTACACACACAGGACCCCACAGATTTGACAAGTGACTTAAGAGGTTTCTGTCTGTCCGGCAATCTACAGATCCTAGGTTAAGCCATCTATGTCTTTGGGGGGCACTAGAGGTAGTGTCCATGTGGTTTACCTGTGTCCTTTGCAGATCCAGCAGCACCTAGATTCAGGATTGGTCCCAGGCTATAGTCCCACATCCTGGGGAGAAAGAGAAGCTGCTATAAAAAAAATTTCAACAAGCCCCACAGTGTCTGGCTCACTCTGCTCACCTGCCCCATAGTTTAGGACATCTGTGGTTTGCCACAAGTATCCATCCCTTCTTCTTTCAGGAAACAGTCCTTAGAACTCCACTTAGGAAAATCCCTGCCTTATCTCAGCCTATGATTGGAAAGCTGATTCCATGCCTACCTTCAGGAGCAGACCCTTATTGGCCACTCAGCATATCCCCTCCTCCTAACTGTGTCTATTGGTTCAGAGATGGTCAGGTCACCCAAAGAGAGTCAATGAGACATGAGAACAGTCCTAGAGCTTCTGGAAAAGCAAGGTCTTGCTTATTGTACTTGGAAGCCTAGAAGGGATCTTCATTGTTCCCCTGAAGGATGTGGTATAGATTAGCATGGCTGCAGCTATTTTGCTCCCAGGAAGGGATAACCAGGAGCTGCCCAAGGTGGGGAATGGGGAGAAGCTTCATACAGAGTCTGAGGGTGAAACAAGAAAGTCAGACAAGAGAGACAGAGAGAAGCAAGGTCTCTGGTGACATCTTTGGAACTGCTAGATCAAGCCACACCTGATGCTAACAGTACCTCTAGATGTTAAAACTCTATAGGTCAGTAAACCCCTCCATTGTGTAACCATTAGACCTGAGTTTTCCTGTCACTTGCGATACAAAACATCCTAACAAACTCCCTGCTGACTGGGCCAGACAGAGAAGTGATCAAGAAGGAGAGAGAGCTCAAGGATTAAGAAAACAAAATTCTTCCAAAGGCTGTGGGAGATGGGACTCTCCATCCATCTACCTGGTCCTGGGAACACTTCAGAAAAAAACCCAGGGCTGAGCAAGGAGGTGAAGCTTTTGATATTGTCTGACTGGACAGGAGGAAATATTGGCTATTTGGAGTTTGATTAATCACCAATTCCATTCAAGTCTACAAATCGTTCCTAAAAGCCAGTCATATGCAGGACACTCTGTCAAGTGATAGAAGATGCACACACCAACAGGACAGTCCCCACGGCGGGGAGCTCCCAGTCATGTGAGGAAGATGGGCTCGGACAAAGCTCGCCTGGTGCAAGCAGGATCAAGATATGTGCTAAGATAGAGAGATGGACTTGTTGGCCCTGGGAGCCCAGAGAGGGGAGGCTAGAGGAAGGCAGAACCCAGGGGATAGGGTGACTTTCCCACCCACAAAAGCACAGTTCCACCTCCACCCTGAGAGAATGTTTTTTTCCCAATCTCTATAAAGACCTTTTAGAGGCTTGCGTGGTCCCAGGTGGATTGGGGGAGCAGTCCCTCCATCCACAGCCCTACCGAGTTGTCTAGATTCTGTGTTCCTCAAAGGGGTGAAGACGATGGCAGGAGTTGGATTTCAGGCAGCACCAAAGATGGAGTCAAGTCACACTGTCTCGCTCAGATGGTGAGCCAACTGCTCCCTATGCAGTTTTCTCTAAAACTTTCCATCAAGGACAGAGTCTCGGTTTGGTGCTAGCCCATCTCTCACACCTCTCTAGCACTCCCTGACCCCTACTCTTAGCAGAGAGAGAGAGAGCAGGCCTCCGCCTATTGCCTTCTGCAGGCAACAGGCTCTTGCTCAAATTTCCTCACACTATTTTGTTTTCGTGGCATTTATTTTAACAGTTGTCTTCTATTTATGGCAAGTGATATTGGCTTTCCGTTTATGGCAGTGATAAAAAAGTTTCCTTACATTTCATTTCTTTAAGTTTTTTTTCAAGGGGGTTGTTGGAGAGAAAAACATGAGATAGTAGAAGGGGGAACACAGATATGACCAAAAGTGTGAAGATGGGACGTGGATGACTGAAGTTGGGGAAATATGCGCTGCACAGACCCAGACTACCTAGCTGCTGTGTGCCAGGTGCTGGGAACAGAGCAGAGAACGAAGCCAGCAAAACCCCTGCTCTCGTGGAGCTTACCATCTAGTGGGGCAAAGTGAGTAAAGTGCATGGTGTGTTATTGCATGGTGGTGTGTGGTCTGCCTGAATGTGAAAGGTGGGGGAAGGGTTATGGCAGTGCTCGCAAACCCGCCAGGTCAAGCTTCACTGAAAACCTGGCAGTGAGTGAGTGCAGTCTTGGAGGAGGTGAGGCTGTGGCTTCAAAGATGCTCTGGGAAGAGGCACCGCAGTTGGAAGAAACAGAAGGGGTTGCAGGAGACTCCCCCTAGCGGCTGGATGACACACTGCAGGAAAGCCTGCATCAATGCGCTGTTCTTTCTTTGGTATAAAAAGAAAAGGATGCTCTGCAGAGATGAGCAGTATAGCCTGGAAAGCAGCCCCCAGGGTCCCTGAAGCTCTATCTGGCCCCGCGCTGTGCCCAAGTGCCAAGCTACAGGTGAGATCAGGACCCAGCAGGTTGGGGCCCCGCGGGGCTCTGAAATCATCCCCTCCTGAGCCATCAAAGTGCCGCTGACTTCCAGTCACTCACTGTAGGGGTGCTGAGGACACTGTATTACTCCACTTCGTTGAAAATCGGACATCTATCTGTGGTCCATGTGCAGCGTGGTAGGTAGGAAAGCAGAGAATCCCAACCGTGCCTCCCCTCTTTGTAAGCTGCCTGCTTCTTTGATTCTCAAAGCTTTCATTATCTTGCATGTGGAATGGGGGTAACACATTGAAGGAGGCCACTTTTCCTGCTCTTGGCATGTGTGGCTAGTCAATAAGCATTGTCCTGGTCCTCCATATACCTCACTCTGAGCTGCCAAATACACGCCATCTCCCTTCCACAAATGGGAGCTGGCGGGATGAGAAAATGACAGGAAACCCTCATTCATTCACTCAACGAGTGAGTATGCATTACTCTACACCAAGGCGCTGTTCCAGTCACTGGAGGTAGAGTAGCAAACCAAACAAAGGCAAACAAGGTCTTGCTCCCATGGGAACCTGCCATCAAAGCAGTGCATGTGATTTCAGCACGTCGCCAAGACTGCTCAGGGAGCCATCACAGGATGGGTGTTTGGGGAAGGCTTGGCAGATGTGACTTGGTGAGAAGGGGTGGGCTTTTTAAAGGTTGGGGGCGGGGCAGCAGGGGGCCAGCACTCCAGGCCGAGGGAAGGACAAAGTCCCCTGGGAGTTGCCTGAACCATAGAAAGCCCAGCTGCTGGAGGAAGTGGGTGCTGGGGAATTTAGCAGGAGAGGTTGGGGGATGGTAGGCCCTGTGCACTCAGGGCAGGGAGAGGCCTGCGGGGGGTGACTGCGTGGACTGGGTGGTGTGGGGAAGCCCAGGGTTGTCATCCAGGGCCAGGATCCCTTTGAAAGCATCTCTAGGGACCCAGCATTGCATGACCCAGGGCTCCTGCCCACCAGGTCAGGCCCTAGAGCTGCTCCCCCAGCCCCCACAGCCTCTGGGGTCAGTTTCACCTTTGACTAGACCCACAGGACACCCATATGCTGGCTGAATCTCCCTCCCTGAATCCCCTCCAGGTTGGAAGACATCTCTGTGGTTTAGAGGAAGGAAGGGATGAGGGGGAGGGGGAGAGCGTGAAGTGTGTTTGTTGGCACCAAAATCATAGCAGAAGCCAATGCTGGAAACCTTCCCAAGTATTTAGAAATTAAAATAATAAAAGAAAACTGAGCATATGGAGTTTGTAAAGTGCCGTCCATCTTCAAGAAGGGACACGACTTGCTTAGAATGCTCAGGAGAGCTGGGGTCTGGGAGGATGTATCCGGGTTGGTAAGGATGGACACTCACCCCTCAGGTGGGGACCAGGGCAGGGGCACATGCTGCTCTGAGCCATGCAGAGTGTGGGAATCTCCTTGAGGTTGTTCCTTTTTTTTTTTTTTTTTTTTTTTTTTTTAAGCTGCACCCATGGCACGTGGATATTCCTGGGCCATGGATCAGATCCACGCCGTGGCAGTGACTAGAACCACAGCAGTAACAATGCTGGTCCTTAACCTCCTGGGCTACCAGGGAACTCCCCAGGTTGTGCTTTTGGAAGAAGAGAAAGCGTGTCCTCTGTGTCCTCTCCATTACTTCCTGGGAATCCCCAGTACTCCTCAGCTCAGGAAGCGCTCCTCCTTCCAGCTCAACTCCAAACCTAGCTTTAATTCTTCTATATCTACCTCCATAGTGGTCCTGTAGGCTCAGCCTCAAAAGCACACCTCAATCCAGCTGCTTCTCACCTCCTCCCTACTTCCACTCTAGCCCAGCAGTTCCCCCTCACCTGACCAACAGCAGCTGCCACTGCCTGGTCGCCTGATACTTTTCTCCTCATACTAACCTGATCCAGTCTGTCTTCCCTATAGCCATTAGATGGATCTCTCCCCTAAAGGCTTTTTATCTCTCCTAGGATAAAAGTTCAGCCCTTCCTCATGGCCTTCAGGTCCTGCATGATCCAGGACCTAACTATTCCCAACATCGCTGGTCTTACTTCTATTCCTCAAACAGGTAAAGGTCATTCTGCCGCAGGGCCTTTGCACACACAGTTCCTTCTGCCAGAAACCCTTCCCTGGCCCTTTCCATGATTGGTTCCTCATTCAGATCTCAGCCCAAATGCCACCTCCTCAGACAAGCCCTCCCTGGCCACCCCATCTAGAAGGCCACCTCTCCAGTTCATTTTGACATCACTCTATCTCTACATACACCTATCACCATCTAAAATTACCTTGTTTGGCGTTCCCATCTTGTGTCAGCAGTAATGAACCCAAGGAGTATCTATGAGGATGTGGGTCCGATCCCTGGCCTCGCTCAATGGGTTAAGGATCTGGCATTGCCATGAGCTGTGGTGTAGGTCACAGACCTGGCTTGGATCCCACGTTGCTGTGACTGTGACATAGGCCAGCAGCTACAGCTCCAATTCGACCCCTAGCCTGGGAACTTCCATATGCCATGGGTGCAGCCCTAAAAAGCAAAATGAAATGAAATGAAATAGCCTTGTTTGCTGGTTCGACCTCTCCCTCTACCATGTAAGCGTCATGAGCGCTGGACTTCGTCTGCCCTCCTCCCTTCTGTGTCTACCACATGTGGAACAGTGCTTGGCCTAGAGGAGACCCTTCACAGCCATCTCCTGAATGGGGACTGAGTGAATGCAGGGCCACCTGGTTTATTTGGGTATCAACCAAGAGTTTAGGTAGCACCACGCACAGCCTCGCTACTGTTGAGAGGCAAACATCACGTCACTCAGGCAGAATTCAGGAGGTGCTAGATGGAGCCACATGGTCAGGAGTCAGGACCTTGCGGGGTGGATCTGTTACCGGTCAAATTGCCAGACACCTTAATGTATATTGGGGGCTTCCCATCCTGACAGAGCAGAAACTAGGCAAGAAATCTTGACTTGCTATTCCTGGAGTTGGGAGCCCACCTGGGAGGCCCAGGTGCCTCGCTCCTCTCCAGGTGCTCAGGTGACCCAGTGCCAGGCAGCCCAGCTGGCAGAAGCTAGAGAGGTGAGCTGCCTGGGAGGTGTGGGCAGCAGGGCGAAAGGGGAGGGCAGGTGTCCTATGAGAGCCTTTAGGGTGGGAAACCTGGCCAGCCCGTGGGCCCTGAGGGTTCTAGAGGGCTCCTGATTGCCTTGGCCTGGGTGCGGAGGTGGCTGCCAGGGCACACAGAGAAACCTGTGGGGAAGGGGCGGAGAGGACCTGCCCCTGAGGGTGGCTGGGCCCGTAGAGGGGAGTGGAGGGTCCCCTCCCTGCAACCCCTCCTCCCACCCCTCTCCATCCTCCCCCTCCGTCTGGCTGCTCCTCTCCCGCTCTGCTGCACGCTGGCCTCCGCAAGATGGATTTTCCTGGCTGTGCCAATCTTGCTGCCACCTGTTCGCGCTGTGCTGGAGCCAGCAAAGTGGCTCAGCTTCAAACCCAGAGCAGCTGGGAGAGCGGTTGCCAAGCCTCGTAGTCCCCCTCGCTCCCCTCCTTTGTTGCAGCGGCAGCAGCAGCTTGGGCTCCAAGTCATCCTGTCACCTGCTGTCATCTGGGCAGTGCCTCTTTCCCCCACCACGCTCCTGCCCTACCCCTCCAGCCCTCCCCAGGGCCTCAATCCCTCGTGGCCAGGCTACAGAGCAGAACACAGCCAGGCACATTCTTAGTGGCCCTGGTCCCCCTGCTCTCCCTGCTCCCCCCTCCCCTTCCCCCAGGCAGACTCTCAATCCCCTTCCCCTCCCCCACGTCCTGTGGGATTTCCCAACTTACTCCCCAGAGTCTTCCCCAGAGCTCCAAACAGCAGACCTGAGGTTTATATCAGGGACCTAAACAAGCCATGAGGTGTCCACTCTACCCACTGAAACGGTGACAGAGCAGATGGCCAGGGCAACCCAGGTAGAGCAAGCCCAAACCTCTGGGAGAAGAAAGGCCCTGGAAACTTCCTCCAAGAGCAACCCAACCCCCATGCCTGAGGCTCAGGTCCCAGCCCTAGCCCTTAGCCCGAATGCTTGCTGGCTCCATGACCTTGACAAAGGCCCTCTGAACCTTGTTTCCTCGCCTACCAAGGGGCTAGGTTGGTGCCTGCCCGCCCTGCAGTGTCACTGCAAAGAACTAGTCCTCTGACTAGTGTCTTGAACTCCTTTGGGAACAAGGCAAGGATAAAATTAAACACACGCGTGGGACCAAGAAATGCAAACTGTAAAGCGCTGTGCAGCCCGAGGAGCTGTTTTTGCTCTTTCTCATGGCGGGGGGGTTGGGGGGGACCGTCTCCCAGAGAGGCAGTGAGGCCCCGTGGCCAGTACGCGTGCCTGGCTGGCCCCCAGGAGAAAGATGAGGGCTGTGTCTGTCTTTAGAAATACTGGCTCCAGCTGAGGGGGCATCTGAAGGCTGAGAGACAGACACATCAGAAGATAGAGCAAGACACAGGCAGACAGACAAATAAACACAGATGAAATAGCCGGCGAGGCCGATGGCTCTCCTGATGGGAACAGACAAGCTGTGGTGGCTGGGTTCCCATAGCCTGGGGCTTCTCTCTGCTCCATCAGGATCCTTCCCTGCCTCCTGCCCTAGGTCATCAGCTCTCACACGCGTGGCCCCGAGGGCACACGGCTACAGCATCCACACAGGCACAGGCTGCCGCTCACATGGCTGCCTCCTTCAGCCACAGATACAGAGGGGGCTGGACCTTCCAGATCCCGAGATGCTACTGAGAAGGGAAATAATGTCTCTGGCAGGAGTGGGAAGGGATCTTTCTTTGGCACAGTTCCTGGGGGTCTGAGGAGGCGTGCCCATGTCAGTGATAGTAATAGGAAACTTCAGATCATTTCCAATGTGGGGGAGGGTTTTGGGTTTTTTTTTTTTTTTTTTTTTTTTTTGCTACTCCCTGTGGATGAGTCATCAAAGAGATGCTGAAGAGGGAGGTTGGTGGAGAAACCCTAGTGTCTGCTTAAGTTTATCAAAGTGCATCATTTCCAGGGTGTCCAGAGCTGGTCATGGGGACCTGCAGATGAGCAGAGAGCTCTGGGGGCCCCTTGCACCCTCTGCTTGGTGGGGGTAGGCTGGACTGAGGGCTCTAGCTCCAAAAGGGCATGGACAAGGCAGGGGCTCAGGCTGGCAGCCCTTCTTCCCCTCTGCCCCTGCCACGCATCCTCCTACAGCTGCCAGACTGCTCTTTCTAGAATGAATGTGGGTGTGACCCTCCCCTGCCAGCCTCTCCCTCCTGTGGCTCCCCAGTGCACGTATAATAAAGCTCAGATCCTGCCCAAGGCTTACAAGCGTCCCAGGATCTGCCCTGCCTGCCTCAACAGCCTCATGCCTGACTACTTCCTCACTCAGCTCTCCACCCACACCAGCTTATTTCCTCCAATCTGGTCCCACCACAGGGCCTTTGCACTTGCTGTGCTCTCTGCCTGGGACACTCAAAAACCACCAGTTCTTGACTTGGTTTCCTCATCATTTAGGTTTCAGTAGATAAGGCTCTCCCCTTCCCAATTAGTGCCCTCCTCCTTCCTCCGAGCCCTGTCACATCTCCCCCATTTGTCTTCTGCATAGCACATAATGTAAAACTATTTCCCTTGTGTGGCTGTAGTCTGTCCCTGCCTGTAAGATGTACGCTCTTGTCTTGTTCACTGTCATTCCCCACTGTCTGGAACAGAGCATGGAACATAATAGGCATTTAATAAATATTTCCTCAGTGAAGGAGTGGATCCCAGAGGAAGAGGCCAAGTGTCCCCAGAGTGGGGAGCACATGTCCAAGAAACTGCATGGGACGGAGGGGGATGCAGCTGGAGACTGGTCATGACTGAGTGGCCAGGACTGGGAAAGAACCCAGGAAGCCCATGGGGCTTATGGTGCCAATGCTCATTTTGCTATGGCTTTTACTCAGTTTACTTTGTTTCGTGTTCATCACCAGAAGCTGCTGTATTACTAGCCCCAATTTACAGATGAAGCAGTTGAAGCTCAAGTGTTTACATTGTGTATCCAAAGTCACACAGCTTCTAAAAAGAATAGGGCTGGGACTCTACATTCCCATTTCTCCTCTGTGGCATGTGTCCTCCCAGAAGGTTGGAGAAAGGTCTTAGGGGCCTTGTCTGTCTCCCTGGAGTCACTCACAATCACCCTTCTGAAAGAGCTTTGCCTGCTTGAAATGTCAGTGAAGGCAAGGCACGAGCAGAAGGCTTGCACGGACCCCAGGCTGGTGGGTGCGATGGCCAGGAAAGAGAAGCCAGGAAAGTGGGGCCAGCTGCTTGGTGGGCAAAGGAAGCGTGTGCAGAGGTCAGGCTCATGACTGCAAAGAGAGGTTCCTGGAGGAGAGCTGTCCAAGGAGGCTGGACTCATCCTCCAGGATGAGAATGACTAAAGGCTTGGATTCAGTCCTAGCCCGGCACCTGGCAATACATTTAGCTGTCCTCCTCTATGGGATGGAGATACTAATGCTACCTCCCAGAATTGCTCTAAGAATGAACCCAGCCCTGTGTGTGAGAGTGTTTTACCTCCAAGGGTCGTACATGTATGCTTTGGTGAGGACCCATTTGGCTTTAAAGGTTAGGAATCCATCTCAAACTGGCTCAGACTCAAAAGGGAATTCATGGATTCTTGGAATTGAAAGTTAGACATGTGGGGAGATGGAGTTTCCATTGTGGCTCAGCAGGTTACGAACCTGACTAGTATCCATGACGATGCAGGTTTGATCCCTGGCCTCGCTCAGTGAGTTAAGGATCCGGCGTTGCCATGAGCTATGGTGTAGGCTGGCAGCTGTAGCTCCGATTTGACCCCTAGCCTGGGAACTTCCATATGCCGCAGGTGCAGCCCTAAAAAAAGAGGAAAAGAAGAAGGAGAAAGGAGAGGAGATATTGGCTTCAGGAATGGCTGGATCAAGGTGATCTAACAGAATGAGTCCTTGTCTCTTTGTTAGTGCTCCTCTGTGGGGGTGCCCTTCTTAGGCAGGGTCTTGCCAATGATCGGCCATCAACCACTTGTGTCAGGCCACTGTGCTGACAGACGACCAACCTCAGCTGGAAGGGAGCATCTCCTATATAAGCTTAAGTCCCAGGATTGATTCTCACTGGTACAAACTGGGGCCCCAACCTGAACCAACCACAGTGAGAGTGGGAAGCCAGGATACTGAGATCTTTGGCTATCCCTGGAGCCAGGGAGTGGGACCAGCTCCATCTGAATCACAAAGGCAGCAAGTGGTGGTGGTGGTAGAGGTTCTCCAAGGGAAAAGGGAGGCTGCTACCAGAAGAGAGGATCTGGGTGCCCAGCTGGCAAATAACAGATGTTCGCAGCAAGACCAACGGTGGCCTTCTCACCCTCCCAGCTGGCACTGTGGAGCTGTGCTCTAGGGCTCCAGGTTGTGAGGCTTTGGAGCTGCCCTGCAGGGGCTCAGAAGAAGCTACTTCCTCGGTGTTGAATGGAAGACTTGTGAGTTAAACAGAATTGTTCCACGAATGTGAGTTGTAAATTTTGAAAACACCCTTCACATGTTAGAGATTATCTTCATGTGGCTTTAGAATTGGAGAGGGGTGAGGAATTTCAGGATTAGGGAACCAAAAAGGGTTTAGAAACCACTGCCCCCCCCCCTTATAGTCATCACTATACGATGGCAAGAAAAATGAGTTCAAGATGCAGCTCACGTGGAGTTCCTGCTGTGGCCGCAGTGGGTTAATGATCCGGAATTGTTTCTGTGGTGGCACGGGTTTGATCCCTGGCACAGTAGGTTAAGGATCTGACGTTGGCACAGCAGTGGTGTAAGTCACAGCTGCAGCTCAGATTCCATCCCTGGCCTGGAAACTTCCATATGCTGTGGGGGTGGCTGGGAGAAAAAAAAAAAAATGCAGCTCATGTCATGTCACTCCTCTGCCTAAAGCCTCCACTGGCTGCCCTTCGCTCTTAGTGCAGTTTCCCCTCCCTCCACCTCAAGGGCCCTTGGGATCTGGTCCCCGCCCTCGTCTCAGACCCCACTCCCCACATCCCCTACTGCCATCCCCTTGTGCCCCAGCCACACTCCCTTTCCTGCAGTGGCACAAACACATCCAGCTCGTTTCCTTCTCACATGCTTTGCACTTGCTGTTCCCTCTGCTGGAAACACTTTCCCCTCAGATCTCTAAGGGGCATTCTCATCACTCAGGTCTCAGCTGAAACGTCACTTTCTCAGAGACCTTTCCTGCCACACTTTTGTCCCGATGCCCTGCACGCCTTCTCTCCTCCACTCTCTCATTTTACCCCTTTTATATTTTTCACCATCTGGAATTATCTTGTTGGTTTATTTATTTGCTTATTTATTGCCAGTCTCTCTCCTGTCTGACACCTCCATTGGAATCAGAGCCAGGAAAGAGGGATCTACACCCAGCACAGGGCCTGGCACAGAGTAGGGGGTCAATGAATACTTGTTAAATGAAAGCGTATATGGTTGGACAGATGGTTGGTGGGTGGTGGATGGGTGGGCGGGAGGATGGGTGAGTAGATAGATGTGTGGGCTGGTGAATAGGCAGTTCAGTGAGTGGCTGGGTGGTTAGATGGGTAGATCGGTAGGGGGTGGATGGGTGAGTGGATGAATAGATGGGTGGGTGAGTGGATGAATAGATAGGTAGGTGAGTAGATGGGTGGATGGGTGGGTAGATGGACAAGGTGGGCTGAGCCCATGCCCTGTGTAGTTCTGTCTTCACTCTCTAACCTGTTTCTTGCCCTTTAGACCAGGAACTGACTTGGAGCTCTAGTCGATAAAGCCCCTCGGGGCTCCCTACTTTACACCAGCTCAGGCACTGCCACCTCAGTGCCACCTGTTCTGAGTTGCTGAATTCACCTGACTTCAAAGCCCATTAAACCGATCATTAGGAGGTTAATAAAACCCTTTCCCCTGCGTGGACACACTTCCTCCCCTGCCTGCTGCCCATCAGCTGGGTCTGCCTGTCACTGTTGCTAGGAGCTGGGAGAGAGTTCAGCGGCCCCTCTTGCAGCCTGGCAGGTCATACAGGTGAGCTGAGCAACTTTGTCCTCACAGCAGCCCCCAGGGAGGATGTCCCTCAGTCCCCACCCCTCCCTGGCTGTTCTTGGAGGTAGAGAGTGGGAGGCAGCCTGTCTCTTTGAGGAGCATCCCCCCAACTGAGCTGGGGGCCCTGTGAGGTTGACGGGAGGTGGCCTCTGCAGTGGGGCTGTGGCAGCCTCATACACACAGCCCCAGTGTCTCAGTGACAGAGGCTGGGGCGGGGGTGGGGGGAACTGTTACGACATTAGCTCACTCCAATCGCCAAGGCGTATTTGGTCTAGGCAAGCATTCAAGCAGTGACTAGTGAGCCTGGGGGGGCGCAAGGTGGACCCACTGGGCTGAGAGTCCACTTTCAGGGGATGCCTGGAGGCAGGTCCCAGGTCACTCTGAGCATGAGGTCCAGAGGGCGAGGAAAGCTCCTCTCCTTAACTGGAAAATTCCATCTCGGTGAAATCTGATTGAAGAAAACATCAGTTTTCCACATGACTGCTGAGGGGTGGAAACACACACACTGCAAAATGAAGCCTAGAGTAAAAACCCTATATTATAAAAAATCTAAAATCAAGCAAACCACATCTAGGTATATCAACATATGTACCTGTATACATGCAGAGAGAGACCTGGAAGGCTATACACCAGACTTTCACTGGTGGTCCCTTCCCTGGAAAAACCTGATATTGGGGTGGGGGTTGCGGTATTTATGGTCTTTTATGGGTTTTTTTTTTTTTTTTTTTTAGAAAAGTAAGGAATCCATATTTCGTATGTAAAATTAAAAATTAACTTTTAAAGACTTTTTAGAGCTGATGGTCAGACTTGTCCCCCTTCCCCCCAACCTTTTTGGTCTTTCTAGGGCCGCATCCGAGGCATATAAAAGTTACCAGGCTAGAGGTCTAATCAGAGCTGCAGGCCTATGCCACAGACACAGCAATGCTCAGATCTGAGCTGCATCTCTGAAGTACACCACAGCTCATGGCAATGCCGATCCTTAACCCACTGAGCAAGGCCAGGGATCGATCCCTTGTCCTCATGGATACTAATCAGGTTCATTACCACTGAGCCACAGCAGAAACTCCCCAGACTGGGCCCTTGAAGGAAGCGGCATGAAAAGTTAGGGACCGGCAGAAGAGGGTCCTGGCTGGCATAGGAGCTCCCCCTCCCCCAGCCAACCCCTGGCAAGCTGGGCAGAAGGCAGGCAAACCCTATGAGTGAAGCCTCTCTCCTTGGAGCGTGCCTAGGACCGGGCACCCCTGGCTACCTCCCCACCGGAGCCCTCCTCTCAGCTCCCTCCCGGATCCCACCTCTAGGTGACAGAGGCAGACCCAGGAATCAGCTCCAGGACTTGGGGAGCAGCGAGGGTGGGAGGCCAGTGCCCAAGGGAGCTGGGAGCGTTCTGCTCTACTGATCCCATAATACCAGGGCTGCAGCCTCTCCGCTTCCACCCGGCCAAGTGACAGCGTCCGTGTGCTCATGCAAGGGGGTTATTTTATTAACCAGATAGATTAAGCATCTCTCCTTCTAATTACCAGTTTAATTAACCTTGGCACACAGTATGTACCAACCCCCAAGGGACTGAGTCAGAATTGCCGAGCCGGGTGAACGTCGCCCATCTGCTCTGTGCTAGCTTCAGCTGGCCCTCAAGGGACCAGGACAGCGGGCTGTGAGGACCAGGGCTCCTGTGGTACCAGGAAGGAGCAGAGGGAAACGTGAGCGGGGATTGACAGGAACCACTCAGGAGGATCTGGCTATGGGGGCTGGATCCCAACATGGCCACCTCTTCTGGAAGTGACCTGGGCCACCCCAGTTGGGTGTCCCCAGTGCCTGCAGGGTAGCCATAGGCCCTGGGAAAAGCCTGGCAACCAAATGTCCACCTGCCGCTTACTGAATGGTGATGGTTCAGGTACAGCTTCAATGTCCCAAGCCTCAGTTTTCTCATCTGTAAAATGTGCACAGTGAGACCTAAAGCCTGGGGCAACTCAGGAGGTTTCATTCAGACCACAGAGGTCAAGATGCCTTGTAAACTGCATTCCTTTATTCACCCACTCACTCAGCAATGAATGAATAAATGAATAGGTAGGGAGCGTGCACTCTGTGTTAACAAAAGTAAGCAGTACAATGATGAACAGGGAGAATTTGGAGGCTAAGTTCTCTGGAAACTGGCCAGAGTCTGGCTAAGAACCCCAGAGTCACCCCCATCCCAAGTGTACCTGTAAGTGAGCGTGTGAACACACACACACACACACACACACACTCCTTCCTGACACCCCACACCAGCATACACCTCACAGACACTTGCACAGGACGCAGGGGCACACACATGTTCCTTCACAGCCATGAACAGAATACACACTATCTCAGAAACACGCCTACACATGTGGAGACAACTGGGTTCTCAAGAAGCATGAAAAAAAAAAAACGTAAGGCCAGGGGTGTCACAGCAATAAGAAGTACAGAGGCCCTGGTAAAGGGGGGCTTTATATATTTATTTATTTACAGACTTATTGCAATCCTAACCTAGTCTCCTCTTCGCTAATGCAGTGTTATTGGAGCCTCCGGGTGTTTGTGTGGGAGGGTGAAAACGGGAGCGTGTGTATTTGCATGTGTGAGGAGAAGCCTCGTTGTACGTAGAGTGCGCTGGCGTGTGTGTGAGTCTGTGCGTGTCCGGGTGTGGAGTGTCAGGGTGTGTTATGCGCTCATGCTTCTTAGGACCTTTCAGTAGTGAGCAGTGTTTTTCCACCTCCTTTTCACTATCGCCCCCAGAAGGAGCCTCATAGATATTTTTTCCCTAATCGCCCCCTCTCCGAAATTGTAATACTGCAGATACGCTATCTGTTTACCTACTATATATAGATGTGTGCTTTATCCAGAGAAAGAGTCCAATTTTTTCACCCATCTCCACCCCCAAAGATGCTGCCCCTGCTGAGAATGATGTAGAACAGGAGTTTCTGGCTTCAGGGTCCTGGGACCCCTGACATCATATACTGTGGCTCCCCGTCTAGAGGACCCAGATGGAAACCTCTTAAAATGCAGATCCCTGAGAGCTTCTGTTGTGGTTCAGCAGTAATGAACCCAACTAGCATCCATGAGGATGTAGGGTCCTTGGCCTCACTCAGGGGGTTAGGGATCTGGTGTTGCCGTGAGCTGTGGTGTAGGTCGAAAACACAGCTCAGATCCCGAGTTGCTGTGGCTGTAGCTCCAATTCGACCCCTAGCCTGGGAACTTCCATATGCCGCACCCGCAGCCCTAAAAAGAAAAAAAAAAATTAAATGCAGATCCCCAGGGCACCCCCTGGACATCCTGTAGGAGACCTGGGAAGCAGTCTGGAAATCCAGGTTTTGGCAAGCTCCTGGGGGATTCTGCTGCCCTGACTGAGGGTGGACTCTGGGGTAGACAGGAAATTAGAACCATCAGGGACCATCTGGTCTGAGGGGAGAGGTTCTGGCCGGAGTCCCCACCTAGTCCTAAAGAACTTGGAATCTCAGCCCACAAAGGTTGGGCCCTGGCTAGCAGGGCCTCCTTATATCAGGCTGCCCCGGGGCTCTCCAATGAGGCTGGGGAGAGTCTGGTTGCTGGACCACAACCCCTCCAACTGGCCAGGACTTAGAGAAGGCACACTGAGGAGTGTGTCCCCAACCCCAGGACCATGCAGCTGGAGACTGAAACAAACATTGATTCAAGTGCCCGGAACCCCATTTTCTACTGGCAGAGCCACACTGACATGGGCTTTCCTTCAGGGAGCTCTGACCTCCTAGGGACTCCGTGTCCTAGGCATTGGAAGAGGAGATGGAAGCTTACCTGGGCCCTGCGTACCAGACCGGTCCTGAGATTGGAATGGAAGTTCCAAGCTGTCAGGGACTGGAACCCCCTCTGCGAGTTGCCAAAGACCTGATAGTAAAATCAATAAAAAAATAGAGACCCCATACCTGGCTCTGCCCTTTGCGAGAGCCAAAGGCAAGCTCTGCCTCTTTGCAGAACTGGATCAGTGCCAAGCCCCAGCCCTGGGTGTCCGAGTGATCAGAACACAGGGGAGCAATTGATGCTTTGTGGGCAGTGGTCCAGCATGGAGCTGCCAAGGGGCAGATGGGAGCTTGGAAGAGGGAGAGAGGGGCCATCCTGGTGGCCAAGGCACGGGGTGGGGTGGACTTGGGGGTTATAAGCGACTCTGTGAGGGCATGACGGCAGGAGAGGGGTAGATGGAATGACAGTGGATGGGAGACAGAGATGGAGGGAGCACAGAGAGGGAGAGGGAATGGGGAGGGGGTCACTGCAGTTGGGTGGGAAAGCCAGAAAGCCATCCTTCTCCCTCTCTTAAGCTTTTAAAGGCATCAGAGCATCTTGCTAATTGTTCATCTCCCAGCGACGCTAATGAAATTAACTCTGCAAAATGCTCATCAGGTCATCTGCAGAGGGCACGGTGCCAGGTTTCCACTTGATCCAATCCCGTCCTCCTCCTCCTCAACTCCTCCTGCCCCTTCCTGATGATTCCCCACCCCCTCCTTTTCATAAGACCCCTCAGCAGGGAACACCTCACCTCCACACCTGCCTGAGAGTGCCTGCTGGGGACACTAGAAGTGGGGGCTGTGTAGCCAGGGAAACCTCTGAGTCTGAGATGCCATAGTACTCATGGAGCTAGAAGGATTTTCTCTGGATGTGTGTTTCTGATTGTGTGTGTGTGTGTGTGTGTGTGTGTGTGTGTGTGTGTGTGATAGCACATATATCATAAGAGCATGTGTCTCTAATAAAACCATTTGTTATACTGAACGTTCTTTCAATCATTCAGCAAACATTTCTGGAGCAGCATCTAGGTTTAAATCCTTGTCCCATCCCTCACAAGCTGAGCGGCTTTAGGCAAATTATACATGCCCTCCCGGTGCCTCAGTTTCTATATCTACACCATGGGGATGATAATAGCATCTACTTCCTAAGGGTTTGTGAGAACTGAAAGAGAGAAACCAGGTAAGGAGCTTAGTCCTGTGCTAGGCACGTGGTGAATCTCCAGAAATGCCAGGCACTATCCTTGGTCCTGGAGGCTGCCTGGTGAGAAGATCTCACATCCTGCACTGAGGCCTGGGAGAGTCCCAGGCACAAAATTCTCAGTAGCATGGGGCTGCAAGGAGAATGGGCATGAAAACAGTCTGTGCAGGAAAGAAATGGGGCCATCTGGAGGTGTTCTTACATGTATATAAATATATAGAGAGAACTTATGTGGGTTTTTTTTGTCTTTACAGGGCCACACCTGCGGCATATCGAGGTCCCCAGGCTAGGGGTCAAATTGGAGCCGTAGCCACTGGCCTATACCACAGCCACAGCAATGCTGAATCTGAGCCACATCTGCGATCCCACAGCTCACGGCACACCAGATCCTTAACCCACTGAGCGAGGCCAGGGATCAAACCTGTGTCCTCATGGATGCTAGTCAGATTTCCACTGAGTCATGATAGGAACTCCAGAATTTATGTGTTTTTATTAACTGTGACCGATATTGATTTGGTATGGATTGATTGCATTGTTGATTGTGTGAATCTGTGTGAGCTGGTGTGGGGAGTTCCTTTGAGTTGGGAGCAGAGACTGAGTGGATGCCGGCATGGTGTCAGCTGGATCCAGAGGACTTGAATGATGAACCAGGATTCAGCCTCTCTCTCTTCTCCAGGCTCTACTCTTCTCTGCCCAGGCTTTAGCCTCAGGCATGAGCTCTTCACACGAAGCATCCCAGGATCACCTCCTCCCTTTCTCCAAGTCCAGCAAGAGAAGAAACTCTTTTTCTCCTTAGTTCCAATAAAAGTCCTAGAAATGAGGCTCAATAGCTTGGCTTGGGTCATATGTGTATCCTTGAATGGATCACATGGCTCAAGGAATCATGGATGCCATGTGTCCTGAAGCCTCTGGAACTGGGGTAGGCTAGCCCCCCATGAATCTCATGTACTGATGGCAGGGAGAGGTGATCCTTCAAAGGAACGATGGGAAGATGCTGCTTCCAGAAGACAGAAGCTGGATGCTGAGCAGTGGGTAGATATGAATGTTGGGATCAGGGCAGGGACCACCAAGAGCTAATTTGGGGTCACCAAGAACAAGTCCTTCCTGTGAAACTAAATTCCTGTTTGATTGGGTTATGGGCTTGGTAGAACAGAGCAAAGCAGGATGCTCATGAGTTTGGTGCTCTGCAGGGTATTTCCATTAACTTTGTGGAGGCAGCAGCAATATGTGAGCTGAAAGATGGTGTGATCAGAGGCTTCCCAATGGGATGAAACAGAGAAGCTGACTTAGTGTCCAAGTGCAACTTGCAAGGTAATGCGGAGTAGAGAGCCGCTGGGCTCTGTCCTTGGTCTTGTGCTCAGCCACCTGTTTAGTAAGGACTTGATTGAAAGTATATACGACTTTCGAGTCTCATCTGGGAATGATAAGAAGCTGAAGAAAATGGAAGTCCCCTGCCCGACAGCCTCCACACACTGAGAGGGCTCCATATGGGAAAGAGGGATTAGATGTAATTCACTGGAATAGAGTCGAGATGAGTTGAAGTCTCTGCATTTAAGTTTGGAAAGCCAGCGACACAAGGTAGATGGGTAACACCCCTGGCACCAGTAAAAATAGCTGATAGGGGAGGGGGTTGGAGGTGGGGTAGGGTGGAGCCCTGGTAAAAGCACAGATTCTTGACACCTTCCAGACACACTAAATCAGAATCTGGAAAGGGCAGGGCCTGGAGATTTGCATTTTAATCATCATCACAGGAGCTTCTGGTACATCTCCAAGTCAGCCATGGCCTCACCACAAGCCCTGAGGTTCCCCCAGTCTGGTGGGCATTAACAGTAGGATGTCACTGCCCAATGGCTGACTGAGACCCTGCCTTACAGTCTACAAGGCCATGTGGGCAGGAGGAGCTGTGCCAAGTGTCTTAAGGAGATGCCTTCAAAGGAGCAGTCCTGCTAGACAGCACCTGCAGTGGTGCAGGTGAGGCAGTGTGGTGAGGGTGCCAGTGAGAGCAGAACTCCAAGGAGAAAATTCAGGGTATACCCCGACTTTGCGTTCTGAAGTAAGACAAATAGTCTTCTGAAACAATGGAAGAAAAGAGGGTGCAGATATGCTTGTTGTGGCTCCAGAAGCTGAGCCCAATGAGGGGCAGATTCCTGCTCCCTCAAGGCTATCACTTCTGGCCAGCAGAGCAGTTGAAACCTGCTGAAACCAGAGAAACGTGAAACCTGTGCCTTGTCATTGGGATATCGCAAGGGGCCACAGACAGTGGCAGGAGGGTCCTCCCTAGCCAGGGTATGGCTCTTCCTTCCCTTCAAATCTTGGGCTCAAGAGCAAAGGAGGTTGGAGATGTCAGAACCTATCTGGTCATCTACCTTTGAGTCTGAGATGAGTTCTTCCTGGCAACCTTCCAATGTGGATTTTTTTTTTTTTTTTTCCCCTGCAGCATGCAGTGGCTTGATATGGGATCTCAATTCCCAGACCAAGGATTGAACCCAGGCTGCAGCAATAAAAGCACTGAGTCCCAACCACTAGACCCTCAGGGAACTCCCTTATCTTTTTTTCCCCTTTCTTTTTCTTTTTTTTCTTTTGGTCTGGATTCTTAAGTGGAATTCAGGTAAGACGTCCAGTCCCCTGTCTCCACAAGGCTATCCCTGCTCCTCTTCCTGACATGGCCCTGAGTACCACTTAGAAAGGGATGGCTGATCTGAGACCTGAGAGACTAAAAGGAACCACCCATGTGAAGATCTGGGGGACAGAAAAGCAGACAGGAAGGTCTGGAGGTGGGGATGAATCTGGATGCTGGAGAAACAGAAGGGAGGCCACCATGGCCAGAACCTAGGCAGAGTTGCAGAGGTCGGCAGGGGGCAGGTTGTGCTGGGCCTGGAGGCTGTGGTCATCACTCATGCCGCTTTCCACATATTTCAGCAGTGTCTTCCAGACATGCAGTAGGAATACACTTTCTGGTCCTCTTGGGTGGGGCCAGTATCTGGCCATTAAATTGTGAATGGAAGTGACACGTGTCATTTGGGGGCTGAGCCATTGATTGCTGGTGGGTGTATCTCAGAGCTCCAATTTCTTCTCCCTCAATGCTGACCCACAAGGCTGCTGAAAGTGGCTGCTTTGTCAGCCTGGGTCCTAGAGTGGTGATGATCTGGAGCTGTAGACCCATGATGGATATGTGAGAAATCAACTTTTATTGATTTACAGATCAACAAAAGAGAGATTTGGGGACTGTTAGTTACTACAACATAACGTGGTCTATCTTGACTGCTACACAAAACTTCTTATTCCAGGAAGAGAGAGAGCCAGAGAAGTGAGCAGAGCAACCAAGCTGAACAGAGAAGGAGATCCTTTCTTTTCCTGCATCCCCGACTTCATTCCCAAGGTCTAATCCCAGAGCAAAAACCGTAGGAGGAAAAGTAAAGAGCATGGACACTGACATCAAATCCGGCTTGGAATCATCTCGGCTAGCCCTGCAGTCATTGAATAAAGTTGGCCCTGAGCATAAGGCCTTCTCCTTCCCTAAGCCTCAGTTATCTCATCTGTAAGATGGGGATAAGGATATTTATTTAACAAGATTTCTTGTGAGGATCAAACCAAATTATAAACACAGGCAGACATAGCAGAGTCCAGCACACATCATTTTGATATCATCTTATACCTCAGCCCCCAGTCCCAGTCCTTCATCCTCATCTACTTCCCTCTAGGGCCCAAAACTCAGTTCCTAATCATCTCTCCGCACCAGGGGCCCCAAGTTCAGGTCCTGCTACTGTTTTGCCTCCCTCACCCACCTCTTTCCTGGAAGTGAGATGGGGCCACTTGGGCACACACTGCTACCACCACCACCTCTCTGTCTCTCTCTCTCTTGCTGTGTAGATCGGGGCCCCCTGACAAAATGTTTCCTATGACAGAGTTCAAAACCCAGAGCTGGTGGTTATTTACAGACATTTTCATCTGGGCTCACATGAAGGTAAAATTGTTTTTATTTATTTATTTATTTATTTTGTCTTTTTGCCATTTCTAGGGCCGCTCCCGAAGCATGTGGAGATTCCCAGGCTAGGGGTCTAATCGGAGCTGTAGCTGCCAGCCTACGCCAGAGCCACAGCAACGTGGGATCCGAGCCGCGTCTGCGACCCACACCACAGCTCATGGCAATGCCAGATCCTTAACCCACTGAGTGAGGCCAGGGATCGAACCCGCAACCTCATGGTTCCTAGTTGGATTTGTTAACCACTGAGCCACAATGGGAACTCCTTAAATTTTTTTAGTTGAAGTTTTTAAATCAGGAGTTCCCATCATGGCTCAGTGGTTAAGGAACCCTACTAGTATCCATGAGGATGAGGGTTTGATCCCTGGCCTCCCTCAGTAGGTTAAGGATCTGGCGTTGCCTTGAGCTGTGGTGTAGGTTGCAGACACAGCTGGGATCTGACGTTGCTGTGGCTACAGCTCGGATTTGACCCCTAGCCTGGGAACCTCCATATGCTGCTGTTGCGGTCCTAAATAGACAAAAGACAAAAATTAAAATAAAAAAAATTTTAATCAGAAAATTTCATATACAAAGGCTTCTTATTGAAAATTTGGAAGATGTGGCCCCACTGGGCCCCACCCCATCCTCTAAACTGGCATCTGGAGAAGAGCCAGCTGCCACTGTGGGTGAGACCCTGTGCCCAGTCCCCAGAGCTGCCATGGCCTCCTTGACACTGAAGCCCTGCATCTGAAGATATGTATTTGGACACTAGCTGATGTTTTTCACTATAGAATTGGGAGGGAAGCAAGACATTTCTCACAACCCTTCTCTGTCAAAAGTGGGAAACAAAAGACAGACCGAGAGAGGGCCTCGTGTTTCAAGAAATACAGGAGAGCTCCTGTCTCTTTGTAGAAGCGAAGACCATTCTTATATCGCCCAGCGAGCAGCATCGATTTATATTATTGACTGGCCCCTGGAGGCATTTTAGTTTGCGACCCAGCCCTCACCCTTCTCACCCTCCTCCAGACCCAGAATAGGACCCTCTTGTTTTCTAACCACTCTCCCTGTGCACGCTGTGTGCGCGTTTGTCATTTCCTTTCTCCTTCAAGACAACCCTCTGTTTATTTTAACCCGATTAGGGAATGGGGGTGGGGAACAGGAGGCTCTAGCAGCAGTCGCTGCCAGAGGCTCCGGGAGACAACGTGACTTGCCCAAGGTCACAGAGACGCCTAGATCCTACCCCAGATCTCTCCAGTTCCCAAAGCCCAGCTAGTTTCTTTACGCCCACGTCTCCGGCGCCGAGCGCGCTCGGGGCGCAAACACCGCGCGCCCTCTCGGTTGCGCTGTGTCCTAGGGTTGTTTTCCTTAGGCGAACGGCGCCGTGGGGTTAGAGAAATCTTGGGTCACTCTGAGGTCTATCAGGCTACGCGACTGGGACTGCGGGTGGCCCCCAGTCTGGCCTACCTGGGTACCTCTGCGCGCGGGCCAGGGCCCCGGCGCTCTCCCGCAGTCCCCTATCCAAGCCACGGGTTGAGTGGCGTACCGCAACACGCCGATAGTCTCGGAGCCCGGCCAGAAGGCTGGGATTGGGTCGGGTCGGGGTAGAGGACTGCAGCAGAACTCGCCACGGGCACCCCTGCCCCAAGCTGCTCTCTGCAGCTTGGCGCCGCGCCGGGGTCGCCGCAGCCCTAGGCCCCTCCCGGGCCACCTGTGCGCAGGCTAGCGGGCCCTGGAGAGCCCGGATCCGGAGAACCGATCCACTCCGGGTTTCAGACTCCTGGCCGGGTCCCTGGAGATCGCGCGGGGCGGTGGGAGGCCTCCCCGCCCACCACCCCAGCCCCTCCCCGGGGGAGCCTCGGGCGTCTCCGTGAGGGATCCCCGGAGCCGAGGGGTGGCCCACTTGCGCGGCTTTGGGCGGATGGGCCCCTCCTTCCTTCCCCCGCCCCGCCCTGCCGCCGTCCCGCTCCGTTACTCCAGTCCGGGTTTTGCGGCGCCCGCCGGCCCGCTCCCCGGCTGCGGGCTCCGCTCGGCGGCTGGCTCCGTGCGCGGCGCGGCTGGCGCTGCGCTCCGCCCCGGCTGCATTGCTGCGCTCCCGGTACCCAGGGGAGCCACGCGCCGCGTGCGCCCGGCAGCCGGCCGCCCGGAGGCAGCGCAGTCCGCTGGCATGGGCCCCGGGGGCGCCCGGGGCTGAGGCTCTGGGCTGAGGCGCTGAAAGCCGCCCTCTCGTCAGCGGGGCCCTGCGCCCGGCCCGCCCGACCGCCCGCGGCCATGGCCGTCCGGCCCGGCCTGTGGCCAGCGCTCCTGGGCATAGTCCTCTCCTCCTGGCTCCGCGGCTCCGGTGAGTCACGCGCGCGCTCTGGGGAGACTTGCGGGGGACTGTGCGCGCGAACGCTCGCTGCTCTAGGGGTCCCTGACCCGCGCTGCTGGACCCGGCTGGGAGCCCCCCGAGGCCAAACTTTGCGAGGCGGGACGCGGGGGCCGCCTCTCGCTGCTGCGCAGCTTCTCCGTGAGCTTCCCCGGAAGCCTGGGTTCTGCCAAGTCCAGAAGCAGCTGTCAGCGCGTGGGGCTGGCGAGTGTAGACGCCCCACGCCTCCGGGCGGGGGAAGTTTGCTGGTTGCCCGGCCCCAGAACAGGGTCAGGGGTTTAGATCAACGCCCTGGGAGTCTGACTTTATGGGTAAGCAGATTAGAGGGTTCTGACCACATCCCAAATGCCCAGGAAATTGAGGAGGGGGTTAAGATACCTCTTCCCGGCAGCGTCTGCCCCAAAGAGCTACTCACAATTCCCAGCTTGGCACCTGGCCTCTGCCCACGTCCGGAACACAGTGTCCTCCTCTGTCCCCGCCACACTCTCGCACACGCACACACTCAGGCGTGAAGGCGCATACACCAGCCCCCAGCCTTCCCAGCCGGCACAGTCAGAGCGCCAGGGCCCCTGGCCCGCGCGGTGGCTCCTGGCCTCCATGGTGTGTCGCGGCCAGAGTTGTGTGCCGCCAATCCACTACCGCTTCCCCTCCTCCTTTTCTCTGCACCGCCCTTCTCCCTCCCTTCGTGTCTCTTTGGCCACCTTCAGCTACCCCATAACTCAGCCCTCAGCCCACCTCCTGGGGGGGGGGGGTTCCTCTGCATCCTTTGTCTGCTCTCCCTGAGCTTCCACCTGGGCTGAGTTGTTGGGGCCTCTGAATCTCTGCCTGATCCCCCTGCTCCCGTGCACTTAGCAGAGCTGAGCTTCTGTGTGTAAGGGGGTGAGGGTGGTCATTTGTGTGATCAAGGGGGCATGGAGCTTGTCCTAGCGATTCTTGCTGCTCTGAGGACCTGGCCGGGCCGGGGCGGGGGCGCCGCTGAGCCTGGCCAGGCCATTGTTAATCCCGGGGGTGTCAGAAGGGAGCACTGGGGTTCCTAAGCTGGGAAGCCAGACTGACTGGCTTTGCATGAGTGAAAGCTGAGAAACCAGCCGGATGATTGAGGCTGATGGCTGTTTCCTTAAAGGGTCTCTACGCAGCTCATCCTGTACCCACCGCTGCTCAGCCACCCTCCTCATCCTGCCCCTCCAGTCCTCCCTCCACCTCATCCCATTCATTCTCTCCCTTGTCATCACCCTCCGCCCCCAGTCCTCACTTTAACAAATCCTTCTGCCCCATGACCTCCCCTGCTCATCCTGACTGAGCTGGGAGGCTGCACTGCCGCTGGGTGCGTGTTCATATTGCACACACGTGCATGTTAAGAGTGTGTGTACATCGCACAGGGGGTGTGGGTTGCACCACTGACCATGGTGAACTGGGAGTGTCCGTGCACCACACACAGGGGAGGTGTCGCCTGATACCCAGGAGGGGCCCAGGGAAATGTTTACTGAGTTGGATGTGAGCAAGAGGTCTGTGTGGTCATATCTGCATGTTGCCCACGTGAGCACGTGTGAGGGCTGTGGGTGGGATGTGTGCCCTGGCAATGACAGGGGCTGGCAGTGTGTGCCGCCTTGGTATGCATGTGGCCAGATGAGCGTGTGTGACGGCAGGCCCGCTGCACGTGTGTGATGGTTGCAAGCAGTTCCTCAGGTGAGCGTGTGGAGATGAGAGGGTGCTGGGTGCTGGTGAGTCAGGGTGCCGCAGGGCGCCCCCCCCCCGGGGGGGGGAGAAAGGGTGCCGCGTGGATTCCTCAGGAAGCTGTAGAGTAAAGGAACTGCAGCCCTAGGTCGTGGGGCACCTGTTGGGGCCTTGTGCAAGGTTGCCCAGGGAGCTGGTGGGTGGGCACCGGTGCCGCAGGGCTGTCTTGGAGCCGAGTCTGCCTCCGGGCATCAACTCTCAGGCCTATATGAGGGAGGGGCTTGCTGAAGGGCATGGGGCCCTTCTTTTCATCTGAGGTCCCTTACTGCTGTCCCCCACAGGCTCTGGGCACATGTGCCCAGCAGGCTGGCCCCACGCTGACCCCGGCTCCTCCCGCACCGCCCATTCAGTTCCTTGGCAACAGCAGCCAGTGAAAAATGTGTCTGTGAGTGGCTGAGGGAGGGCCGGCCAGCCAGGCGGCAGGGGGCGCCGGGGGCCAGCACGACTGAAGCCCTGCTCCCCAGGCCAAGTGCCCGCTGTCTCCTGACATCACACAAAAGCCTGTCCCTTCAGCACTCTCACCTGGGTGGGCCCTCGGCACACACAGGGACTCACCTGTCTCACAGGGTTTCCCCATTCATACCCAGTCACACAGCTGGCACCCGCCTCCCCGCGCCTGTGGGCCACACACACCTGTCTGCCTCCCTGTCTCAGATCTCAGCACTCCTGAGGGGGAGGGGCTCACGGGGAGCTGGAGCTCCTGGAAGGTGGGGCTGAGGGGCACCACGGAGCTGGTGATACTGCCCATCCTGACCCCAACAATCTGTCCAGTGGCTGCTTCCTCCCCCGCCCTCAGGGCTGGTCCTGGCCCCTTCTTTCCACCCCCCAACCAATTGGTTGTGGGGATTGTTCTTAATTCTTCAGGGTTTAAGAGCTACCTTGCTCCCACTCACCCTGCCTTGGGATGGGGTCTGGGTTTGGGGGCTCAGGAAAAGGCTGGTCCTCTGACTGGCCCCCCTGCTTCTCCTTGCCTTTGGTGGGAGGGGCTCTCCTTAGGAGCCTGGGGATTGGCATTGATCCAGGTACCATGGCCCCCCCTGCCAAGAGGCACTGGCTTGGTTTCTAGGAGGCCAAGTTTGGCCCCAGCCCCTCTGTCTTAACATCCCTTCCTCCTGCCTCATGCTGCTCTGGGGCCCAGACCTGCAGACTCAAGCCACAGAGTCTCAAAGGCAGGAATTGCCCTCAGCCAGCCAGAGGACACGCAACCTGCTCTCCAGGCAAAAGCCCCAATGCTGGGCTTGGCTGCCACCCGGGAACACATGTAACACACACACACAGACACACACAAACCCCTGCTCATGCCTGGCCCTGCTCACTCCAGGCCAACCCTCTCCTGCAGCCCCTCCTCCCAAGGGCCCTGCCGTTCCTCCTCCCCCTCCTCCAGCCCGGGGCTGAGAACCTTAGAGTCTCCCTTGACTCTAACCTTTTCCTTCACGCTTCATGTCTAATCTGTCACCAAGTCTTCCAGCTCAGCCCTACTTGTGACTTTGCTCATGTCCCTCTCCCTCTTTGTCCCCTCCTCCCCAGCCCTTTCTCCTTCACCTTTCTCACCTGCACCACGGCACCCCTTCTCATTCCCCTAAGTGTTCCTTCTCCACTGAGACTAACGCCTCTGGCACTCAGGCCAGAACCCACTAGAAAGCCTCCTGTGCCAGCAGGTAAAGTCTGAACCCCCAGCCTGGGAGCCCTCAGGGAAGAACCTGCATCACTAGGCTGATCTGTTGTCAGGTTGGGTGCCCTCCCTGGCTGACTGCTGGTGGGGTGAGCATCCCCACAGCCCCAGATAAGCTCTGCCTTCCACCCACTGATGCCTCCTTGCCTTGAAGAACCTGGTGCTCCCGGGCCTGCCACCACACACTTCCCACCCTACACCCCAACATGCTCAGCTCTGTCCAGATCTAGGCCAGGCCCCCGTGCCGCCGCCAGTCCCCACCGCTCTGCTTATCTCAGCCTCCAGCCTCATCCAGCCCCCTCCCAGAGGCCTCCTTGACTCCTCTCAGGGCCCGTGTGGGAGCCACAACACACTGATGAGCGCTGAATGGGCTTCGGGACAGAGGGACTGAGTCTTCAGCCCTGGAGAGGCACGTGGTGCCTGGGGCAGCCGCCCACAGTATCTGGCCCCAGCCACCTCCTCATTCATGCCGGTGCTTTCCACAGGCACTGCCCATTATCTATGGCGCTGTGACCCTGTTCTCAGCCCCCAATATACTTCGAGTCATAGTCAAGTGCTTTTTAAAAAAATTTTTTTTATTTTTATTTCCTCTGCTTGAGCCCAGGTTCTCTGGCTAGACAGGGAGGCCTGCTGTGGCTGGGGAGGGGGAGAGAAATTTACTCTGTGCCCCTGTACTTGAACCTGACTGCCCTGCTCCAGGGCGGCTGGAGATGGCTCCCGACCAGGGCAGGATGAGCTAGCTGACACCCCATGCACGGACCACAAATCAGCTCATGGGAGCCTGTGGCAGGGTGCGGCGGGGTCCCTCACACAGCTAGGCCCATTTATGTGGAGTAGGAGCCCCCCATCCACAGCTCTCTGAGGCAGAGATGTTCCCAGGTGGGTGTCTTCTCATACAAAGAGTGTCATTCTGGCCCCCAGACCTGCAAACTCAAGCCCCAGAAAGTGAGGCTGAGGGGCACCGAGCTGTGGCACTGCCCATCCTGACCCCCACAGTCTGTCCAGGTGGCTTCTTCCTCAGGCCCCGCCCCCAGGGGCCTGGTATCAACCCCGAGCCCAGCTGCTCCGTGAGCACCTACACAGGGCTCATGGCACCTGAGGCTCAGCCCCAGCAGAGCCCAGTCTCCTGGCCCCCAACCATCCTCACCACTCCGTTGAGGGCCCAGCCTCCTGCGGTCAGTTCTGCTGGCCCACCACCTTGTTGCTCTGGTCTGCTCCCATGGGAGTGGCATCAAAGTGTCCTCTGGCCTTCTGGGGAGCCTAGGCCCCTCTTGCTCTCAGGTAGCGTACAAAGGGCAGAGCTTTGGAGGCAGACAGTCCTGGTTTCAGTCTCAGCCACCTGATCTTGGGTGAGTAACTTTTACTCCCCAGCCTGTTTCCATCTTTGTAGAATGGGATCACGTCTGCTTCCTGGGGTGATAGTAACGAGTTGATGGGCAACTTAGAGTGCCCAGGGGGCCCCCCGACATGGAGCAGGCACCTGTTTGTCTCTTTCCTTCATTTTCCCTGGCATTTAAAGGGACACGAGTTAGGGGTGTCTAAACACACTGAAGACAGGGTGGGATCTTAAGCTGCATCAGGGCCCAAGCCCATTTATAGAAGAGAAGATCCGTATCAGCTGCTTCACCTCTTTGCTGCTCCAGCCCCAGGAGGAGTCATTGCTTCCAGCTGGAAGAAGCCCCCTACCCTCCCCCTCATAACATACCAACCCTTGCAGGGGACTTGGGTCTGATTCAGACAGCCACTGGTTCTTTCAGTGTGCAAAGAGCTTTGTCTCGGGGTTCTGTGAAGATGAGGATTTGGGCTCAGCTTGTCCTGGAACTGTAAGCTGATGATCAGCTCTGACACACAGAAAATAGCAGCAAAGTTGGGGGGGGGGTGGAATTCAATTCTGGTTTGGGCTCTGCCATTTGATTGCTGTGTGATCTTGAACAAATCGCTTAACGTCTCTGAGCTGTTTTTCCTCTTTGTACAATAAAGGATTGGCCTTGACCATTCAGGGCAGCTGATGCCCAGAGAGGGTGCCCTGTGAGCCTGGGATGGACTATGCCCTCAGGAGCAGGTTCCCCAAGGAACTGCTCGCACCTGCCCAACACCTGCCACAGCCACCAACCACCCTGGCAGCAGCTGCCTGCATTGCCTTGAAGCCAGGTGGCTGTTGCAGCAGGGCTGAAGGTGACTGTGAGGTAGAGGTGGGAATCATGAGTCCCAGCGCCCAGGCGAGGACAGGGTCCTGCTTTAACTGGTGAGCACCCCCAGTGGCAAAAACAGACCTTCTCGGGACCCCCAGAAGTTCAGAGCGGTAGTGCCTGAGGCCCACCCTCTTCCCAGGTACTGATGTCAGATGCTGCAGGCGGTTTTTGGCCCCCTGGCAGCCAGATCCCCAGGCAAGTGGAGGAGGTGGAGGTGGGATGGCTGAATCAGCAGGCTCTGGGGTCTGGGTTTGACCCAAGCTCCAACTAGGGTGAGGCAGGGGTGAAGTACCCTAGGGTGCAAAATTTAAGCCACGCAGGTGCAGGAGAGTGCCTCCTTAGTTTTGTGCCCTTGGCACCCCAGCCTCACCCTAGTCTTGGCTGTGGATTCAGCTCCTCCCTGTATTTTTTCACTTCTTTGTCTCTAAAATAGTCATAAACAGACCTACCTCACAGGGTCGTTGTGTGGATTAAGCACTGAGGCCTGTCAGGCTTGGCACACAGTAGGCGCTGAATAAATGCTAGCAATTGATGGTGATAGATAAAAGGGGGGGCTGTTCCATCCTCTCCTATGGGGGTGGGGGGGGGAAGGGGGGAAGAATCCTCAGTGCTCTCTTAGTGGGACAGGGTGCAACCAGGGGTCCGGGTGAGAGGGCAGAGGCCGGTGGCGAGGCCTTCATTTGGGGATGGGGGACAGGCCTGGTGTCCTTTCTCTGCCCCCCTAGATGCCAAGGGCCAGAGCATTTGGCAGTCTCCTGTTCCCCCAGCCCCGCTTTCCGGGTGTGGTTTTTGGCAGGGCCCTGTCAGCCCTGTTTGAGATGAAGGAGACAGAAAGACTCACAGCCCCATCAGGAGAGGCCTAAGTGGCAGCTACTCCCCAGAGTAGGCCACAAAGGGCAAGTTTTAGATCCCACTGTGATGGCGGAAGAGACCCCAAACTCCCTGCCTGTGACTGGGCCATGGTGACAGCACCAAGGATTCACCTGATGGGTGAGTCCCCCAGATTCAGCCCTCCACACCCTCCCACACACACAGGCCTGGATGTCAGAGCTGTGTCCCTCTGGCAGGCTCAGGGTCACCTTGAGCTCCAGGCAAATCTGTGGCTGAGGTTTGGGGAGGGGGAGTTAGTCTGGATTGATCCTTGGAGAGGGAGCTTTGGATCCTCTATCCTACCTCTGCTCTATACCTCCCAAAGCCAGGGTGGCAGGTGGGACTCCCGGTGCCCCACCCCAGCACGTCCAGCCCAGAGCCCGCTGGGAGGTACACTCCAATTTAGACCCTACCCGCTCATCATTGGAGCAGAGACTAGATGCAGTTGAGAGTCTGTCGCTGGGTTTTTCCTACATCCGCATCTTTCCAGCCCTTCTCTCCCCGCCACCAAAGAAAAGAGGTGCCGGGCAGGTAGGGGTGATTTCTTATTGTCCCTTATTGTGGCCCAAGCCTTCCCCTCTCGCCAAAACAGCCCCACCACGCTGTCGGGGTAGCCTGGCGGGCGGGGGTCCCAGGCTGGAGGCTAGCCTCCCGCGGGGCACGTGAGCGGCCATGGTGCGGCAGGTGCCCGAGCCAATGGGAGCCCGAGCCCAGGGGATCAGCAATTAGCCGCCGCGTCCGCCCGCCCGGGCTCCGGGGAGGGGCGCGCCCGGGGGCCGTCCAGGCAGAAGGGGCGCTGCGCATCCCGCCCCGCGGCCCCCGCCCCCGCCCGGCTGCGGGTAATGAGCGCGCGGTAAACTCGGCGGCGGCGCAGGGAAGGGGCGGGATCCCTCCGCCCGCCTGCCCGCCCGCGGCCGCCCGCCGGATTAGCGGCTCTTTGTTTGGGCCTGTTAACAAGTTCCTGGCTGAGCGCTCGGCTGCCGCCCGGGGAGCCGGCGTCCAGCCTCCGGGCACGGCGGCTAGTCGGCCTTCGCCGCTCCTCGGTTCCGTTCCCGCGCCCGCCCGGCCGCGGCCCCCATCCCCGCCGCCTTCCCTCGGGGGCCCCGGAGATGTAGCCGCGCGGTGGGCCCCTCTGGCTGTCTGGCGGGTGTAAGGCTTCTAGAACCCCCCGGGCTGACCTTGCGGCCCCAAAGGAGATTGTGTGAGGCAGGGGCTCAGGGGCTTCCAGTGCACCGCTGTGGTCTGCCCCATTTTACAGATGGGGGAGGGATTTCCAGGCTTGGGGTTCCATCACGAATCTTTGACGTCCACACTCATTCTCCTTCTAAAAGGATTGAAGCCTGGGGCGGGGAAGAGCAGGGGGCTTCGGTGGCTGTTAAGCTGTCCCATCTTTTATTCTTCATTATCTTGCTGATGGAAACGTGGCCTGTGTTGGGCTGTACCTTCATCAACTGATCAGAACCTCGGGACAACCCAGGCAGTAGGTGAGCTTAGTCCCATTTAGTAGATGAGGACACTGAGGCTCAGAGAAGTGGCAGAGCTGGGACCTTGTTAACAGCTCAGCTTCACTTTCTGCCACCCACACCAGCGGGGAGCAGAACGCTGTCCCATGTGTTCATATACTGTCAGGACCTTGTCTGACATCGCTTGGGCTTGCAAGACCACTGAGAAAGTCCAGAACCCTTGCTCCTCTGTGTGGTCTTGGGCTAATCGTCTCACCTCCCAGAGCCTCCTTGCCCCTACATCCTGCCTCCTAATACACCATCCCCACCAGGGTGCAGGCGCTTTCCAACCTCTGCTGGGCTGTCCAGGCCAGAGGACTTGGATTATAAAGCCCCCCCCGGGGGTTGCCTTTCCAACTTGCCCAGGGCCACACATCTTCAGGTGGCCGAGGCTGTTCAAAGCAACTTTCTTATATGAGATGGAATCCTTCTCAGTAAGCTCCCCCACACATGGTTCTTGGCTTTTCCTTCTGGGGCCACACACAGTGGCTTCCCCACTTTCAGTTATTTAAAATAGGGGTTTTAAATGTCCCTTCCCAGGCCAGGCACCTTCCGTCCGCTCCGCTCTTCTTCATGTAGCATGGTTTCAAGCCCCCTTCTCTGTCTTCGCTATCTTTGTTACCAGCCTCTGGATGTCAGTCCCTGGCGTGGACTAGTATAGGATACTCAGTGTGTCTGTTGCACATATTGGAAAACTCAACCCAACCTGGCTTAATGGGGAGGAAAAGGAAAGAAAGAAAAGAAGGGAGGAAGGGAGGAAGGAGGAAAGGAAAGGAAGGAAGGAAGGAAGGAAAGAAAGAAAGAAAGAAAAAGAAAGAAAGGAAGAAAGAAAGAGAAAGGTTTATTGCCACATGTATATGAAAGGCCAGGGGCAGCTCTGGCTTCAGGCACAGTTGGATCCAGGGAGAACAATGTGACCAGGATCCATCTCTCATCTCTGCCAGAGGGGGATGTGGGTTAGTGCCACCCTCCAATAACCTTTGCTGTCATAGTCCTGAGGTAGCTGCCAGAGGTTACGAGGGATACATCTTTGCAGGCCCAGAGGAGAAGAGAGAACATCTCTTTGCTCAGTCATCCAACAAATGTCCTGGTCTCTCCTCATTGGTCTGACTCAAGTGCTGCCAGAGTGAGCCAGTCCCCACAGCCAGGGGTTATGGTTATAGAGGTTAGCTTGGGCTTGAGCCACCCGTGTCACTTGTTACAGGCTGTTTGCCACCACTTGCCAATTCTTGTCCACGGAGAAGGAATGGCCCTCAGATTTCACCAGTACATCATCAGTACATTTACCCAAGTATTTAATAAAAATGCTGACTAGCACCAAGGACACATCCTGAGGCTCAGGCTCAAAGGTAAAGACCCCCGTCTGGATTAACATTGGCTGTTTAATCAGCTGTGTTAGAAAACAGTGGTGGCCATTCAAAAGGGTTTGTGTTTTGTGCTGTCACCTGGTTTGTACATCTCCATTTGCTGATCTTGGAGATATTTTATCAGGTACCTGGCTGAAATCCAGACACATCATTTCTAGTCCAGCCCTGACCCATCAGAACGGTAACCCTATGATACAGAAAACTGGTCTGGTGTGACAGGTCCATGGGGGTCCCAGCACGTCTCTTGGTGTCCTTGCTCCCCTTGGTCATCTGCAGCCGACTGAGAGGCACTACCAGAACCATGCCTGGGGTTTCATCGGGTTCACCAGGCTGTGGCTGTTCCAGGGGACATTTGTTGGGTTTTATATCTGTCCAGCTTCCATTCCCAGTCCCACCAGGACCCCCTGACTTCTCCCCTTCATCTCGGCAGCAGGACCCAAGTGAGACAGCTTAGTAATTTCCTCATCCCGGTTGTTTTCCTGCTTCAGATTCTGCTCTTTAAGCCTCTTTTCCCTTCTGTCAACAACCTAGTTTCTCGCCAGTACTTCCCCCTTTGTGCTTAAATTCGTGAGAATCGATTTCTGTTGCTTGCACTCAAAGAACCCAACCGATGCATTCGCCGAATCCAACTTTCTTCCTTTTTAGGAAACTAGGTCACGGCTCATGCATCTCCTGCTCCGTGACCGCTCCCACTCCTGCTTTCTTAGAGGTCAGCAGTGGGGTTCAGCATGTCCCTGTGTCAGGACCTGGGGTGTGATTTATTAGGACCAGGAGACCTGAACTCATTCATAACAACCACTCAGCCTGTCCTGATCTCACCTTTTAGCCTTCAGTGCTTTTTTTTTCTTTTTTTTGCTTTTTAGGACCACACCTGAGGCATATGGAAGTTCCCAGGCTAGGGGTTGAATGGGAGCTGCAGCTGCCAGCCATAGCCACAGCCACAGCCATAGCAACGCAGGATCGAAGCCTACGCCACAGCTCATGGCAACACCTGATCCTTAACCCACTGGACGAGGCCAGGGATCAAACCTGCAACCTCAGGGTTACTAGTTGGATTTGTTTCAGCTGCACCACAACAGGACTCCCCTTCAGTGCTTTCTTGCTGGTGTTTATCCTGCCTCTGTGCTTCACTGTCTTCAGGTGCAAAATGGTAGGGTGGGACGGTGGCTTTCCAACAACCCCCACCCCCACCCCGCCAGCCAGTCAAAAAGCCCTCCCTTTTCTTTTTCTTTGTTTCTCTCTTTAGGGCCACACCCACAGCATACAAAAGTTCCCAGGCTAGGGGGCAAATTGGAGCTGCAGCTGCCTGCCCACACCACAGCCACAGCGATGCCAGATCTGAGCCATATTGCAGCTTGCAGCAATGCCTGATCCTTAACCCCCTGAGCAAGGTCAGGAATCAAACCCCCATCCTCATGGATACTAGCCTGGTTCTTAACCCACTGAACCACGATGGGAACTCTGCCCTCCCTTTTCTGGTCCTCCTCCCCCAAGCCCCTCCTGCCCCATGTTGCTTTACGATATCTCACAAGCCTCAGATGGACGCGAGCTTAGCCTTCCCTGTGTGGTTCTCCAGGCCGTGCCTCTCATCAGTGGCTTTGTCCTTGGTTTGGGGCCATTTTTCCATGTCGTGCATGTCTGGTCAGAATCTGAGTCTACTAAATGGCTTGCAGCTACCCTGACACTTTTTGAGGGTCCTTCCCCAGACCTTTTGGGATCACAGAGCCAGAGGCCCAGCTTTGAGACCCACCCGATCCTTTCAAGCCTCCTTTCTTTTAAGACCCGCTGAGGGGCTTGTCTTTGGTGTGAGTTGCCTGAAGCCTGGCACCCACAGGCTAGGAGCCCTTCTGAGGGTGGTCAGCATTCCCTCCCCAGCAGTCATGTGCTGGTAAATGTTTAGCAGTTGGCTCTCTGGGAGAGCTGGGGGACAGCTTTGCCAATTTCCATGGTGTAAACACTCCCACGAAGGCCTATTTCAAGCTACCAATGTGATGTTGACCAGCTTGCAAAATTCCAGAAATTTTAACAACGGGCTCTCCCAAGTCGGGATGAGCTGGCTCCAGCACTTCGCTGTCCCCTGGTCACCCCAACCCTCTGAAGAAATGGTCACAGGTTGGAAGTGACAAAGGTTTCTTTAGGCCTCTCCCTGCAGGACCCATTGACCTCCCCAGCTTTTTGATGGGCTGAGGGGTGAGGAGTCAGGCACTAAAGCCTTGTGATTAAAAGCTGGGGCTCTGGAAGGTTCCACTGTGGCTCAGCAGGTTAAGGACACAACGTTGTCTCTTTGAGGATACAGGTTCAATCCCTGGTCTCGCTTAGTGGGTTAAGGACCTGGCATTGCCGTGAGCTGCAGTGTAAGTTACAGATGTGGCTTGGATCCAGTGTTGCCATGGCTGTGGCATAAGCCAGTAGGTGCAGCTCTGATTTCAACCCCTGGTCTAGGAACTTCCAAATGCCACAGGTGCAGCCATAAAAAGAAAAAACCCCACAGAGTTGGGGGTCTGGAGCTGATGTTGTGGGTGGCTGATTTCCTCATTCAGAAAATCTGGATAATGAAAGGCTCCTACCTCATAGGGTTGTGAGGATTAAATGAGTTAATCCATGTGGAGCACTTAGCCCAGTGCCAGGCTCAGGGCGAATGCGCCATAAATGGGAGCTGCTGCCCATGCTGTGTGGACAGTGGGAGAGATGCTCAATCGTGGCCTCCCTCTGTGACATCCTTGAAGTGGTAGGCGGGGCAGAGTCCTTGACTCTGGCAGAGAGCATCAGCGCAGGACCCTGTGGGTCTAGAGCCTTGGAGAGGTGCTCCTTTTGGGGTGACAAGCATTCTTGAGAGGGCCTGAGAAGGAAGGTTGATGTAGTGAGGGCTGACTCGCCCAGAGGACTTGACCAGGTTCGACTCCGGACAGCCTGGCGGCCAGGCTGGGTTCTGGGGACATGTAGAGCAGAGGGGTGGCTGGGGCCACAGCAACATTCAAAGAGCCCAGACAGGCCAGGCAGAATGAACCTGCAGTCTGCTGGCCTGCAGACTGGATTGTGGCTTCAGAGCTGGTCCCTGGCCACCCCTCTTCCTCTACCCCCAGCTTGTGAGTGTCTCAAGCCAGAGGAGGAAAGGGACTCTGCCCGGGACCTTGGCACGTGGTGGCATTGGGCCAGACAGTGAAGGGAGGGGGACGAGCACACAGGCATTCCCTGGTGACAGCGTGTGTCCTGGGGAGCCTGGAGGCACAGCCCGGCTGAAGCAGACGGTGCCTGTGGGGGACCGGTGAGCGACAGGGCTGGCTACATCGTTGAGCTGAGGAGTGACAGGCAGTGAGCGCTGTTTAAGGAAGATTAATCTGGCAGCGCACGGAGGATGGATGAGAACAGGGAGAGGCTGGAGGCAAGGAGACCAGCCAGGAGGCTGCTGCGGTCATCCAGGCAAGAAATGACGAGGCCTGGCTTCCCAGGGAGCAGGCAGTGGGAAAGAGTTAGAGAGATGCATGCAGAGACCTCTGCAGGGAGGAGCCTCTGGATGTTGAATGTGGGGGGTGAGGGATGGAAAGCAGGCAAACATGATTCAGAGCTTTCGAGCCTGGGGAAGTGATGTCAGAAACAGAAAATGGACAGGGAGCCTCCGTGGGGAAGAAGCTGAAAGAGCAAGAGGGCTTCACCCACGGAGCTCCACCCCTCCAGGCCCTACCCAGAGCGTGGGTATCAGTCAGGCACTTTGGCCACAGGCAACAAAAACCGGCTCCAGGAGTTGCTGCTGTAGCTCCCCAGTAACAAACCCGACTAGTATCCATGAGAATTCAGGTTCGATCCCTGGCCTCGCTCAGTGGGTTAAGGATCTGGCGTTGCCATGAGCTGTGGTGTAGGTCACAGATGAGTCTTGGATCCCACATGGCTGTGGCTGTGGCTGTGGCTGTGGCCGTGGCCGTGGCCGTGGCTGTGTCTGTGGCAGGCAGCTGCAGCTCCGATTCAACCTCTAGCCTGGGAATTTCCATGTGCCACCCTGAAAAAAAAGGAGAAAGATAAAGAAACCAAATGAAGCAAAGGGAATGTAACGGGGTGGTCAGGGCTGGTGTGATGGGTAACCAAGGGAGAGACTTCAAATCAAGTCCTAGGAGAGAAGTCTTTAAAAGGTCGGGGTGATGAGGGGGCTGTCTCTGTAATTCAAGGCACTGAAGGCAGGAGGGGAAAGTGGATTTGCTTTGTTCTGAGACTTAGAAAGACCTTCCTAACAAGCAGCGACGCCGGTGGCCTTAGCAGGCAGGGAGCACCCCATCGGTAGAGCTGTTGAAACAGACCCTATCAGGGAGATGGTGGGCAGGCGGCAGGTGGCCTTGGTGAGCCTCCATGATAAAGGAGAGAGAAAGGGGCTTCAGCACTGACTTGGGTCCACTCTCAGCCCCACCCTTACTGGTTGCCCTTGAGAAGTTTCTTACCCCATGGGAACTGAGCTCTTGGGTGGGATGACTCCATCCCAGGGGATTTTGTAGTTTTTTTGGTGCTCATTTTGACTACTCAACACACATTCTTGCCAGCACAGCACCTTCATTCTTCCTTAGGTGACCTTCCTGACACCACCATGTGGTCCTGCTGGGACTGTCAATCATAGGGCGCCATCCTCCACCAGGAAAGCACCTGATCAGGCTGACAAATCCTGATGGAGATCCAGGGCACGGTGATTGGTCCAAGTTTGGGCACATGACCTGGGCTTAGCCAATCAGGATCCTTCCTGGTGGCTTTTCCCACCTAGAGGTGGAAGAGACCCTCTGGTCCCCTGGGGTTGGTGGCTCTAAAGATGCAGGCAGAGATGTTGAGCCAGGGGCAGCCATATCCCCCTTGTATGGAGGGAGCCTGGCTGCAGAGGGGAGTGAGGGCAACTCACAAAGACCAGCAGAAGGGGGAGATGTCTGGTGTTCCTGAGGCCCTGGAGACTCAGGTCCCTGCAGCTTTTTTCTCGATCCTGTGAGCTGCCCACCAGCCTTCCCGATCCTTGAGCCAAGAACTTCCCACTGTAGGCTTGTGCCAGTTTGGTTGGGTTTTGGTGCCCTGCACCTGAAGGGGGCCTGGCACAGGATCTCAGGAGGAAGATACAGAGCTCTGGGCAAATCACCCACCCAGAGGTGGCTGGGTGGCAGTGTGCAGGGCACGCAGTTACCAAGTGACAGATAGAACCTTCTAGACAGTAGAGAATTCATATAAAAGTCCAGACTTGGGGTTTCTCTTGAAAAGTCAAATCTAGGCACGGTGAGGCCATTTTCTTGGGCGGGCTGGAGCTGGGACCTGGGGTCTGGCTGCTACCTTGGCAGGTGTACACCCTTCTCCCACTGCCTGTGTATGCCTCACCCCGGGCACACTGAGGCTGCATCCTCCCCACCCCCAGCACAGTGCTGGGTATGCGCTGGGCACTGAGAACTAGTGTAGAGGCCTTTCCTCCCCTCCCCTCCCTTCGAGCTCTAGAAGCCTGCATTTGGGGCCTTAGGTTTCACCTGTTCGGTTAAATAGGCAGAAACCATTTCAGCTGCTGGTCAGGGGGAAACGTCTGAAAGATGATTGGACACCGGGGACTGGCACTTGGAGAGGCAGTGAGGGCGGGAAGTGGAGATGAGAGGCCCATTCAGAAGGAACTGGTCATGGGCACCGTGAGCTCAAATCCTATTCTGAGGGGTGACTGGGGAATGGCTGTGGCCGAGATGGAAAAGGGGCATTTGGAGAGTGATTCCGAGCAAGCCAGAAGGAGGCCAAAGAGAGATCATGGGAGCCCGGGGAGACGCGGGGGAGTTTGAAGTTTTGAGAAGGACCAGGAAGCAGCCTCGAGGAAGGCTGCAGGGAAAGGCCTGGAGGACACACACAGGGATGAGACCAGGAATTGCCACCCCAGAGCCTGTGCTTAGAAGCATAAAGCCAGTCTTAGAGATCGGGGACAAGGTGGGTGGACAGGACATAGCAGCCACTCAGAATTTGAAGAGGTGAGTAAAAAGGATATTGAAGCCAGAAAGGGATCCTCGAGGGTGTCAGAGCAGGGCCACTTGCAAAGGGGGCAGGGACAGACAAGCGTGATTGTCTGTGCTTGCACACAAACACTTGCACACAAGCTCTCTGCAGGCAGTCTCAGAGGTGAGGTGACTACCCGAGTCCCATGGCAGCCACTGAGGGCCCGGTCCCAACCCCTCTGAGCGCCCGTCTGTGCAAGGCAGGCGGGCAGAAGGCCCAGGGCCCCAGCGAGCTTTTGAGGGAAGCCAAGAGGTTGGGCTGGGGGACAAAGCTAAGTGAAGATGGGGACACATGGGTCATCAAGTAACTGTTGATGAGCACTTACTGTGTGCCGGGCCTGCGTTAGGCACTACGCTATGGATGCATGAGGTGGGCACTGTCCCCACCCTCTAGGAACTCACATTCTGGCGGGGGAGGGGACCATAAAGAGGCGGATAGAGGGAGTTCCCGTTGTGGCTCAGCAGTAACAAGCCTGACTAGTATCTGTGAGAGCTCGGGTTCGATCCCTGACCTCAATCAGTGGGTTAAGGATCCGGCATCGCTGTGAGCTGTGGTGTAGGTTGCAGACGAGGCTCAGGCCCTGTGTTGCTGTGGCTGTGGTGTAGGCCAGGAGCTGTAGCTCCAATTTGACCCCTGGCCTGGGAACTTCCATATGCCATGGGTGTAGCCCTAAAAAGCAAAAAAAAAAAAAAAAAAAAAAAAAAAAAGGAAGGAGCAGATAGAGGAGTTCCTCAGATCCAGCAGGTTAAGGATCTGGCGTTGTCACTGCAGTGGCTCAGGTCGCTGTTGTGTCGCAGGTTCTATCTCTTCCCTGGGAACTTCCTCCAAGGGCTCAGCCAAAAAAGAAGAAGAAGCAGCAGATAGATTCAGATAATGAGGATTGTCCTTTAGGACTTGGAAGGCAGGCAGAGAGGGGCACGTGACCCAGGACCACAGGTAAGCTAGATGCCTCTGAGGAGGTGACAGGTGAGCTAAGACCTGGATGACAGAAAGGAGCCAGCTCTGGGGGGCAAAGGCCCAGAGGTGGGAATGAGCGTGGTTAGTGGAGGCCCCCTGCGGTCAGGGCACAGGAAGGTGTGGATTGGGTGGAAAGGAAGCGTGACTTGTCTCTGTGCTCATTTATGCTGTGTGCCCCTCAGCTTCCTAAAAGGCACGGCCAGAGGAGCAGAGCCTTGGAAAGTCCTTCTGAAGGCAGATCTAGTGGGGCCAGTGGGGCTAAGGAAGGTGGCTTGGGGTGTGGGTGGGGCCTGTGGGGTGAGAAAGGTGGCTTGGGGTGTGGGTGCTGCATGAGAGAGCCCAGATCTCGGGTGGCTGGACATCTCCCTGGACTGGGAGTCAGGATACCCGGGTCGCAGGTCTGCTCTCAGTTCAGAGGGTGGTCCCGGGCCAGATGTAGTCCTCTGCCTCATTTGGGAAATGAGGAGGGTGACCCCGGTCTGGCTGTCATGGCACTGGTCCTGAGGCCTTAGAACGGAGCACAGGGGCCGGGGTGAAGGTGGGGAGAAGACAGACAGGACAGGCCCCTTCAGCACCACCCTGCAGCCTCAGTGCCTGCATCCCCCACAGCCCCCAGTATCAGATATGCGCCTGTAAAATGAGCTTGGGAAGGCCAGTGAAGTTGACACTGACCCCTTTCTCAAGGACTTCAATTATTATATATATAATTGAGAGGAAATTCATATAACATAAAATTAACCATTTTATTTATTTTTTTGGAGTGATACTCCCCATTTTATTTTTTTTGAGTTTTTTTTTTATTACTCAAATGAATTTATCACATCTGTAGTTGTATAATGATCATAACGTAAAGCAGGCAATTTAGGCGCTTTCTTGTGGCAGCAGCAGGTTAAGGATCTGGCATTGTCACAGTTGTGGCTCAGGTTCCTGCTGTGGCGTGGGCTCGATCCCTGGCCCAGAAACTTCCACTTTCCACGGGCATGACCAAAAAAATAAAGCGCACAGTTTAGTGGCATTTAGTACATTCACAATGTTGTGCAACCCTCACCTCTATCTAGTTCCAAAACATCTTCATCAGTTCCAAAGGAGACCCCATTAACTGTCACTCCCCATCCGCCCCCCACTCCCCAGCCCCTGGCAAACAGCCTGCCTCCTGTCACTATGGATTTGTCTGTTTGGGGTATTTCATGTAAATGGAATCATAGAAATATGTGGCTTTTAGTGTCCAGCTTCTCTGATTTACAGTGTTTTTGAGGTCCAACTATGTCGTAGCATATGTTAGTGCTTCATTTTTTATGGCCAAGTGATGTTCCGTTGCATGGATAGACTGCATTTGGTTTACCCACTGTCATTGGTTGATGGACATTTGGGTTACTTCCACCTGAGACAACTGTGAATAATTCTGCTCTGAACATTTGTGTGCAAGCATTCGTTAAACACCTGTTTTCAGTTCTCTTGGGTGTATATACCAAGGAGCGGAATTGCTGGATCAGATGGTCATTCTAGATTTAATTTTTTTTTTTTTTTTTTTTTTTTTTTGTCTATCCATGTGGCCTGCAGAAGTTCCCGGGCCAGGGAGTGAACCCAAGCTATAGCAGTGACAACACCAGACTCTTAACCCACTGAGCCACCAAGGAACTCCTAGGTTTAATTTCTTGAGGAACCGCCAAACTGTTTTCCTCAGCAGCTGCCCTGTTTTCTCTTTCCACCAGCAATGCATAAGGTTCCAGTTTCTCCACACTCATGGCTGTTTTATTGAAATATTTGATCCTTGCAAAAATTGTTTTTCTCCTCTCTTGGTGCTCCAGCTTTGCTGGTGTCTGAGTTCATGTGAAGGCCACCACCAGGCCAACCGGCCCTGCCTGATGTGGGTTACACAGCCCAGCATCAGCATCAAAGGGCAGGCCCAGGGGTCTGGGGCAGCCCGGGGCACGCAGCCCTGCAGTGGGCCGTGGGTCTGGCTGGCTGTCAGGGAAGGGCTGGGCCTCTCTCTGCCCTCTGGGACTCTGTTTCCCTCCAGCCCTCCCTTCCTTCCTTCCCCACCCCCGCACACCCCCCCAGCCAGGAGCAGTCCTCACCGCCCCTCTGCTCCGTTTTGTGTGTGTGTCTCGTCACCAGGATAAATGTAGCTACAAACAATGCGGCGGGCTGGGTGCTAATTTGTCAGACGCAGTGCGCGGCTGTGATTCCGAATACATTAACATTTTCACATGAAATCATTTCAATTTTTAGTGATTAAGAAGTATTTGTTTTAAAGCATCAGGGTGATTTACCGCAGGCCCAGGGGGCTGTGGGGGCGGGGGCGGGGGAGCCCCCACATGTGATGTCATTCGTAGGCACCAGCACAAGCAGAGATCACATCCATCACCAGCCCAACCTACCTGTGCCCACCCATGCCCACCGCGGGCTTCCTGGGTGTGAGGCTGGAGGTGGCAAAGAGTGGGCGAGTCACAGAACCAGAGGGTGGAGACTGACCCCCTAACCTTAAGCCTGTTACTCTGTCTTAGCTTCTTTGTGGCACTTATCAGCACTGGAGGTGACCTTCCTTATTGACTGATATGTGTACTTATTTTCTACTTCCATCTGCATTAGAGCAGAAGCTTCTTGAGCGGCTGTGGCCTGCTCACTGCTCACTGTGTCTGCTGTGCCTAGAACAGTGCCTGGCGCTAAGTAGAAGCTCAGTGTTTGTTGAATGGATGGAGAGACAAAGGGGAGGGTGGGCAGATATGTGGGTAAAATGGGTGGGTGGATGGGGAGGTTGGTGCACGGATGGATGGATGTGTGGGTGGATGGGGGGAATGGATGGATGGGGGGATAGATGATTGAAGTTCAGGTGGCACAGAAGACTCCTCACTGACCCATGCATCCTTCAGTCAAGCTCTCTCTGGCAAATCACCTTTACTGTGCCAGACTTCCAGGCCTCTGGGAAGTACAAGTTTATTAGCACCAAGGCTGGTACTCACAGGCCTCCAACCCCCTACTTTGCCATCACTCCCAGTCTTTTTTTTTTTTTTTTGGTCTTTTTAGGGCTGCACCCGTGGCATATGAAAGTTCCCATGCTACGGGTCAAATTGGAGATGTAGCTGCCAGCCTACACCACAGCCACAGCAATGCAGGATCCAAGATGCGTCTGCAGCCTATACCACAGCTCATGGCAATGATGGATCCTTAACCCACTGAGGGAGGCCAGGGATTGAACTTGCATAGTCATGGATACTAGTCAGATTCATTACTGCTGAGCCATGATGAGAACTCTTCCACTCTTTGGAGCCTGTCCCTGCCTCCCTCTCCCGAATAGATGGGACCCACTGAGGGTTCCCTAGCCCTTTGGACAGACCAGCTCCTCTAGGACTCAGCTGCTCCCATTCTCCTTGACCAAGGATCCCCTCCTCCCCTCCCAGGGGCTCCCACTCAGGGTGGCCCTCTCCAGAGCAGCTCATGGGGGCAGCTAAGTTCTGGGGATGAAGGACGAGCCTGCAGGGGACACATGTATGGTGTGCAGTGGCATGTGTGTGTGAGATAGGATGTACTCAGAGCTTTGCTTAGAAAAAATGAGGCTCTTGCAGCCCTTGCTTCATGGGGGGCACACAGGAGGCCCTTCCTCACCCTTCTGCGCCTCCCAAACTTCTGTGTCCCTGCACCCCATGCCACACCCCCAGATAAGACCCCTCCCCCACCCGCCCCAGCGAAAGGAAAATAACTGGAAGCTTTTATCGTTCAGCAGAAGCAACATCAGAAAACAATTATTGTTTTAATTACCTGCTGTCGCCGTACAAGACAGGGAGGTTGTAAAGTGCGATAAAATCTTTCATGTTAATGGACTGCCAGCCTGGGCCAGGGTGCGATTTATGGGACTGCAGCTGGCAACTCCAGTCAGCTGGTATGGAGCCCCCCTGGGCCCCCTCTCCCCATCCCTGGGGCCAGGTCTCCAGTGCCAGGGGCGTGTCCATCACCTTTTACCGACACAGCAAGGGTACTTGCCTTCTGAGCCCAGGTGTGCTCAAGACAGCACAGACACAGGAGTGTCCTGGAGGCTGCATCCCCTGCAGGGTGAACCTTGGATCGGTCCCTCTTTCTACTCCGTGGAAGACATGTCAGTGTTGGGCTGGGGCTGGCATGGGGGCCTGTCTCTCTAAATAGGTCCTCTCCCCACAACCCTGCTCTGCTCTGGGCCGCCACCCTCCAGCCACTCAGGATCAGCGTCCCGGGTACCATGTTGGAGTCTTGCGCTGGCCAGAGCCAGCCAGCCCTCCCCACAAGTCCTATAACCTTGCACCTGTCTCTTCCTTCTCTACCCGCCCCTCCACCTCCCAGTGCCTGACTACTGCCTCCTGGCAGCGGTCCTCACCTGTCCTGCCCTCCACCAACCCAGCCCCGCCACTGTGCCTGCATCCTCCCAAAGCCCATTGTGGCGCATCCCTGCTCAGGAACCAGCCTGTTGTGTGCTAAGCGCTTTCTCGCGTTACCTCATTGAAGCTTCCTAATGGAGCTTTGAGGAGGTGCTGTCATGGTGCTCCCTGTTTTGCAGATGTGGAAACTGAGGCATGGAGAAGTTGAGCCTTTGGCTGGCAGTCTGATTCCAGAGGGCTGGTCTAAAGACTAAACAGAGTAACAGTTGTGAGATGCTTGGAACAGTGCCAGGAATAGCGTTCATGCCCCCAAACATTTTAGCCCCGAGAATCATTCTTGTTATTGCTGTTCAACCTGGAACGCATCACTTTGCTGCCTTAGTGACACCTCACTTTCCTGTCTGTACGATGGGGACAGCACTCGCCTAGCCCATAGCCCGAGAGGATCAGAGAAGCCCATGTTGTAGTGCGAGGCTCGGCAGGGTGTATGGTGAGAGCTTGGGACCGTGAGCTGCTGTCCTTGCCGTTGCCATGGTAACGGTGGTGGACGTTGAGGCTGGGAAGAGAAGTCGAATCCACATTATGCAAGGCCCTTAATGCCACATCAAGGAGTTTTGAGATGGTGGGGAGCGGCTGAGGATTTTAAATCCGGAAAGCCACACGATCAGATCTGGGCTTTAGAAGGATCGTGGTTGCCCAGTGGCAGATCGATGGGTGAGGGAGCATTTAGTACCAGAATGATGCAGATGAGGGCAGACGAGGCCTGCACCCCAGCCATGGCAGAGACAGTTCCAGCCGTGGTGAAGGTGCCCAGGCAGGGCTTATCACCACCTGGACAGAGGAGGAGTGACAGGAGCGTCAAGGGTCTGCCCGGAACTGGCCTCTGGAAGGAGTCATACCCTTTTAAATCTTCTCTCCCGTCCCCGCTGCCAACCATGGGATTGGCATGAGTGGTGGCTGTGCCCGCCTCCAGGACACAGGTAATTGTCTCAGGCGCAGGGAGCAGCAGGACCATCTGGGGCCAAGTCTGAGTAGGGAGGAGCCCTACTTGAGAGAATCTTCAGGCCGCTGCCTGGGGACATCAGGGACGGGGCTTCATCTTCGGAAGGGCTTGGGTGCAGACTGCGAGTTTGTCCTGGGTGAATGAATGAATGACTGAGTTTTCTCATTCATTCACTCACCCACTCATTTGTCCATTTCTCAACTCAATCTTGTCTTCACCCAATGCTTGTTGAGCACTGTCTCGAGGGGGCAGGTGCTCGGGTCTGAGCTGGACCCTGGGGATGCCGGGAAGTATGGAGGAGCTGTATGCATGGCTTCCCAGAGCTAATGCTCTGGTGGAGGAGACGGGCAACGAGCCAGTGAACAAATGAAAAAATGAAATAATTGCACGTTGTCAGGAGTGCAAGGGAGAAGAACAAAGAAGGCGCAGAGATGGGGCCCTCCTCCTCTCGGCCCTGTCCTGTCTGCTGGTGAGAAGTGGCCCACGGCTCCCAGCCCTGCCGAGATGCATGGTTGGCATTAGCGGCCCAGCCTGCCCCATATGTCTCCCTGTCGGCCCCGGATTACTTCCCCCATTTTGGCCATCACTTCAGAACTGTAATATATTCCCCAGGGCCCAGGAGGGGCTATTCATTTAAGGTCTTTCTATGGAGCGTTGTCCTCTGAGGACCCTGAGGGGAAGAAAAATGCCAGGCGAGGACGGAAAAGAGAGCAAGAAGGATCTGAGTTCAGAACTCCCAAGCAGCAGGACAGATGCAGAGGGAGCAGGGCCCTGCTTGCTCAGAAATGGCTCTATCCTCCGACATAGTGCCACCCACTCTCCCTATCACCCTCAGCCTGAGCCCCTGCGGAAGTCTGAGGTCCCTGGCCCTATCCCCCACCCCAAGAGAAGCTGTCCCCAGGTGCTGAGAGATGGTTCCCTAATGAGAATTCAATCTGCTAGTGTCCTTCCCGTGTCCCTACCAGTTCTCCAAGGAGCCACATGTGCGCTGTGAGGGCTCTGGCGGGGACCAGGCTCGGAGTGCTCTATCCCTGTAGCTGGGCCAGAGTGGCTGGCAGGCTGGGCCCACCCTGTGCCAGGTGGCAGCCCCAAGACAGAATGGAGTGCGAGGTGTGGATGGCAGTGCTCTGGGCTTGTAATGACTCTCCAGGCTGGGAGTCATCACCCCTTGGGGATTTCGGGTGGCAGCTGCTTCATGGAAATGTGGGGTAGTCCCAGGTCCCCACCTGGCACGGTGGGCAACCCCTGCACTCTGCAAGCAGCGGGGCCCAGGAGAGAAGTGGTCTCAGGGTGGCTCGGTGGGGTGATGGATAGTCTCAGGCATCACATGATCCTGGGAAGGGGGCCTCTGGCAAGGGGCTGGCTTGTACACCTGGAGGTAGCTCTTAGTACTGGTGTGACGGAGGAAGTGTGTGCCCATGGGTGAAGGTGACCTCACTGCAGGCTTGGAAAGCAAGGATGTCTACCCCACAACGCCGGTCCCTGCGGGGTCAGGGCCACCTGCTTTTCTGTGAACAGAGGCTGCCTGCCTGGTCTGGTGTGTTGAGCCCAGTGCTTGAGACTCGCATGAATGCTCCCAGGTGGAGGCAGCTGGGCGCCTTGCCCGTGGCTGAGAGAGGTCCCCATCCAGGATTCTCTTAGCACCCCAGTCCAAATTTCAGGAAATTCCTTGATCCCCTCCCAACAGTTCCAGATGCTCCAGAGCCTCTGATCCATTTCACTCATGTGCTGGCATTTCCCTGCCTGGCTCCATCCCCTTCCCTCCTGTCAGATGTATGAAATTGCTGGGTTCCTCAAAAAGAAGCACCAAGTTCCTCCTCAATGGGCAGGTGTGTGAGTGAGTGTGCAAGGAAGTGTGGGGGTGGGAGGCATAGGTAGACACTTGTGTGTCTGAGCACAGTGTCAAGGCACCAGCATCAGCATAAATAGGTGCATTAATAAGGTGTGTGTGTGTGTGTGTGTGTATCCTAAGTGTCTTGGGGTGTGGGTCCCATCTATAACTGTGTCTTAAGAATGGATTCATCTGGAATTTGAAGCAACTGTTTTATCATTGATAAGGAGCTGACAAAGAAAGGAAACAAAAGATCTGAATGAATAAACAGTCTTCTGGATAGAGAAGTGTAAGATGTGAGCTAAGCCAAGAATTGGAGCTAATCTTTTTTTTTTTTTCTTAACATTTAAATAAAAGATCTGGAAGAGAATATGTACAGTGAAATCACCAAGTTTGCAGTTAAATCTAAACTCTCCTGGGTGGTAGTAAAATGCTAGGCTGGTGAGGGATAAGCTTTAGGAAACTCTTATCTTGACAGGCAGCGGGCTGGGCAGAGAATGCCAGCAAGTTTTAGTTTGGGGAAGAAGATGTGGCTGGTGTCTGGGGGATGGTATTTGGACCTCCTTTCCTAAGGAGGGACCCAGAAGGGCACCAGGAAGCTGGGCATGGTTGGGAGGGGAGTTTGAGGTGAGCCATAAATATCCTCTTCTCTCAACGCATGAGTGAGGTGCACCTGCATCCAGCATTCTGGTGTGCCTGAGGTCATGTCTCATTCGGGGAGCACTAGCCGGAGATGGGGATGGGGGTGGGGGTGGGGAGAACCTGGGTTTTATTACAGACACACCTGACCTGGGTAATTCATTTGCCTTCTTTGACCCTCAGTCTATAAAGTGGAGGAGACGACCCCTGGGAGCCTGCTTCACAGGGGTGTGGGAAAGACTGACTCTCGCCCAGATGACCGTGTGTAGGTAACTGTTAGGTTCAGTACATCTGTGAGTGGTTGTTATCAAGAGGGTTGTGATGAAAAGGGAACTGTCATATAAAATCAGACGAGCCCACCTGGGACAACTTCAGTGCACAGAGAGAGGCTGGGAGGGAATGTGGTAGAAATCTATAAAATCAGAAAGGGCATAGAGAAGGGAACGTGGCTGCTTCACTAACTCCCAGCCTGGCAGAACGAACCGCTCCCCACTCCTGGCCCCCACCAAAACTCAGGAGAGGGAAGTTTAAAACCAATAACAGGAAATCCTGCTGCACTCAGCAGGGAATAAACTTTGAAAATCATTTTCCCTAGAGGTGATACAGGCTGGAAATATAAATTGCTTCCAGAAAGGTTTAGATACATTCATAGATGGCAGAATCAGAATGGTTCTTGGGCAAAATTAGAATGTTAGGAGACCTCTGCCCTGTGGGGATGATGTCAGAGAGGAAGTTCCCAGCAGAGCCAGATGCCTGGGCCAGATCTGACAACACTGTGTGTGTGTGTGTGTGTGTGTGTGTGTATTTAGGATTCTCTTGTTCCTATCTGATGGGGATAGGGGCCATCTCACCAGCCCACCTGAAACTCCCTTTACTTCATCCCCAGTTCATCACCCCCCATTGCTGCTCCCACACCCCTGTTAAATTCCATTCCACAAGTTCCCTAGCCCCACTCCCAGATTTTCATTCTTGGTGCTGACCTGTGTCTCCAGCTTGTCTCCTGCCATCTCACCTGTCATCATGGAGCAGCCACCACCACCCCCTGTGTACTGTCTTCTACATACACAGATGCCTCGCCTGGTAGTGCCCATGAGCCGGTGAGGACTGGAATCTCCTGCCAGGCCCTCCAGTTAATGCTGTTGGCATGCAGCTTCTCTCTCCGGCTGCCTGCCCAGAACCCATCTCTGCCTGGCTGCCTCTCCCAGGGTCCCCACTAGAGGCTGACTGAATAGAGGCTGATGTGAGAGGCCTTCAGGGACCCACAACCCTGGAGAGCTTGGGCACACGAGGATGGTGATGGGGTCACCATCAGGAAACTGGTCTGCTTGGCTCTGTGCCAGGTTATCTGTCTCATGCAGAAGGTCTTGGGGGCCTTGGATTAGCAGGGGAGGCAAGGTTATGTTGTCTGCTTTCCTATCGTGGTTCCTAAGACGCTTTGAGCCCTTTCCAAGTCACCGTGGATGGGCCATGTAGCTAGCTGTGAGCTCTGTTTTAGCACCATGGATAGCGGTTCTGGTTTGCTGGTGTGATTTCAGCACCACGGACAGCCCCCACTCAGGCTGCGCCGCTCTTCTACCTACCTCTGCCGCCATCTCCAGAGAATTCATTTATCCATTCCCCGAAGTTTATTCGGCACCCACGTATTGTGTGCCAGTCGGTGTTTTAGATGCTGGCTGCACATTTACCAAAACGAAGCAAATACTTGTCCTGCGGAGCCTCCATTCTCCTGGGCATAGACTCCCATCTCATAGACTTCCAGTGATGTTCCCAGAGCTTTCAGGCAAGGTGGCTTGGCAGGCCATGAAGGGTAAACAGATTACGCTTTCTCGCAAACCTAATTCTGCGGCTTAACTCTGGTGGAAGGGAGCTGGAGAGGGAGAAGTAGGGATTGGTGAGGCCAATTCAGAGGGTATTTTAGGATTCTAGGAACCCAGTGTGATCTGCTCATGCACTATGAGTCCCTGGTGACTATGGAAATAAATAGAAGTTCCCCAATTTGTTATTCAGGCCCCTTGGTAAAATCTTCCTGATCCATCTTACTCTCTTTTCATGCTTCCTACACCCCAGCCAAACTGGATTCTCAGTTAAGAATCTTCTAGCTGCAATATGACAGAAAACTCAACTCAGACAGACCTAAACAGTAAGTGGATGCTATTGCCTCTTGTAACTGGGAAGCTCAAAGATAGGGCTGACTTTGGGTGAGGTTTGATCCACTGGCTCAAGCAATGTCACTCTCTCCGTTTCTCTACTCTGCCTCCTCTGGGCAGCCCCCAGCAGCTCCATGCCCTCCCTGTCTTGGTAACAGAATGATTGCAGCAGCCCAGTCCCTACATCCTTGCTCCACACCATTTAGGCGAGCAAATGTCTCCCAGGACCTCATTACCAGGCTCCCATGCCTCTCCCAAACCCATCACCACAGCAAGGGCAGAAAAGAGGATTGGTTTAAGTCAACCAGGGCCCACTTCTGGAGCTGGGAATTGGAGGGTCATTTCCGCCCAAACCACATGACTGACAATGAAACAACAGGGGATCCCCAAAGAAGAGGAGCTGCTGGATTTCCCTTCATGGCTCGGTGGTTCACGAACCTGACTAGGATACATGAGGACGTGGGTTCAATCCCTGGCCTCACTCAGTGGGTTAAGGATCTGGCATTGCCATGAGCTGTGTTGTGGGTCACAGACACGGCTCGGATCTGGTGTTGCTGTGGCTATGGTGTAGGTTGGCAGCTGTAGATCTGATTGGAACCCTGGCCTGGGAACCTCCGTATGCCACAGGTGTGGCCCTAAAAAGCAAAGCAAAAAAAAAAAAAAAAAAAAAAGAAAGAAAGAAAAGAAAAGAAAGAAAAATAAGAGGAGCTGCTATTGGAGGAATGGGGAAATGGAGGCTGGAAGGGCAATCAACAGGTGTCCAGTCATTGAGCCTGCTGTTTTCTTTTCTGCTTCTGTGAATTCGCACCTACTGAATTCACCTACTGATACCCTGTGCCACCTTCAAGGCCCTTCTCAAGTGTCCCTGCCTTCCTGACACCACTCCTGTCACTCCCTCTGGGGATTCTCGTCTGTCTCTTCTGGTCCCTCCCAGCACTGTGCTTACTTCTCCCTCCTAGCTGCTCACCATTGCCTGATCTGCAGGCAGTGAGGGGAGTGGACATTCCTCCCAGGGCACATGTACTAGAGCCGGGTGATGGATGTCCGCTGTCACACTGGTTCAGTGGGGTGAGATAACAGCATCACTGAGCCACAGGCAGGCCAGGAGGACTGTCCAGCTGGGCAACCTGGGCTGCCCCTGGTGCCTGGGTCCACACAGCCTGGGCTGTCTCCTGCCATCACCCCCAGTGAAAGCTTGGACTTGCCTGGTCTGTGGGTAGAGTCTCAGCCCCTGAAGCTACCCTGGCAAGGCCAGTCCAAATGTGACAGGAATGCAGAGAATGTGCATGGAGAAGCTGGCCTAGCTCAAGAGAAGAGACACCCAGGGGATGGTCAGTGGGGTCCCAGGAGAGCAGATGCTAGGATGCAGGCAGCACCCTGGGTTCCTTTTCCCATTGCAGCTTCACTGCCTCCTCCTTCTCCTCAAAGTGTTGACCTTGCTCAGGTGTCTCTGGTGTTGGCCGGGCTGAGGAAGTCGATGGGAGAGGAGGAACTCGTAAGGAACATGCTGGTTTTAGACAGAGGAGACTGGAGCTGAGTGTCAAGGGAGGAGGGAAGGGGAGTTCCTGTTGTGGCCCAGAAGTAACAAACCCGACTAGTATCCATGAGGATGCAGGTTCGATCCCTGGTCTAGCTCAATGGGTTAAGGATCCTGCATTGCTGTGGCTGTGGTGTAGGCCGGCAGCTGCAGCTCCAATTCAACCCCTAGCCTGGGAACTTCCATATGCCCTAAAAAGACAAAAGAAGGAGGGGGGAGAAACTCAGAGACACTGGGGGTGGGGGTCATACATGTGAAGGGACATGGTGACAGGGGCTGGAGTGTGAGTCTGGGGAGGGGCCAGAGCCATTGTTCATTCCCACGACCAAGCCGTACAGCTTCTGTCAGTGAGGTCACACTTACATCAGCACCTTTCCCTTCTGTACTCTTGTTTTAATAACAAGCTGGGCTCGGCAAGGGGAGGCCACATCTCCTGATCTCTTTCTCTCTTTGGCGGGGATTCTGTCCAGGGGCTGCTGGTCTGGAGCCCAGCTCAGGGTGGCCGAGGGCTAATGTGAGGGATGAATGGGGATTCGCCGTTCATTGTAAGCCCTGTGGGCACTTCCTAGAGACAGCTAGTGGGCAGGACAAGAGGGAGGCTCCTCCCCAGCCTGGCCTCCCTGATGATCATCTTCTAAATCACTGACCAAGGGGGTCTATTACATCCAGGCCAACTTCAGAGAACTCTCGTTCTTCCGTGGGACAAACACAACCAGACGACTGGAAGACCTGCCCACGTGACCCAACACCAACAGTCTTGCCAAGGCAGGGGTGGGGCTGGGGAGAGCTTCCTGTTTCCCCACTTTTGTCCTCTTCTTGGGCACCCCCACTGTATTTGGGGCCAAGGAAGCAGGAGCTGCTGCCCTGTGACTCCCTCACTCTGGGTATCTGGGCTTTGGTTTCCTCATGGGAGAACCCTATCCACCAGACAGCGGGCGGGAGTCTGAGTCCATTCAGGCAGCTATAACAAAAATAACACAGACCGGGTGGCTTGTAAACAGAAGCTTATTTCTCACAGGGTGGGAAGTCCAAGATCAAGGCACTGGTGGATTTAATGTCTGGTGAGAGTCTGCTTCCTGGTACATAGACACCCTCTTCTTTCTGTGTCCTTGCATGGCAGAGGGGTGAGGGAACTCTGTAGGGTCTTTTTTATGAGGGGATTGATACCATTCGTGAGGACCCCACACTAATAATCTAGTCACCCCCAAAGGCCCACCTACTAATACCCTAACCCCCCAAGATGAAACCTTGAAGGGGGTTAGGGTCTCAACATATCAGTTTGGGGGGGGAACCCAAACTTTCAGTCAATTGGTGGGGGGTGAACAACTGGGTGTCAAATGGCTGCAGCGACTTGGTCGTGTCCTGAAAGTTATGGCAGGCGATGGGAGTGTCAGGAACCCTTCTTGCCTCTTCTGCTAAACCTGCAAGCTCTTGGGGTTAGGGAAGCACAGCAATGATCACAGAGCTAAAGTTGAAGGGGGCAGCAATGCCCACTCCAAATTATTTCCTTCAAACCACAGAGCTCTCAGTGGCGCAGGCAGTGGTGTGTACCTCTTGCAGACAGGGATGCACCGGCGTCAGAGGGACTTATGTGGGCACACTCCCCAAAGAGGTGGAGCTGGGATTCAAACCCAGGCCTTCAGCTCCCAGATCAGAGTTCTGCCTACCACCTCAGGCCTTGCCCAGGGCTGAGCCCAGAAGAGCTGTGAGCAGTAGTATAGTGGGGGCCTTGAGTGAAATCCAGCCACGTGGGCCATGTCAAAGCAGTGTGACCTTGGGCAAGTTCCTTCACCTCTCTCAGCCTCAGTTTGTCACCTATAAAATGGGGGATGGGAGTTCCCATTGTGGCTCAGTAATAATGAACCTCACTAGTATCCATGAGGACACGGGTTTGATCCCTGGCCTCACTCAGTGGGTTAAGGATCCGGCATTGCCGTGAGCTGTGATGTGGGTCGCAGATGTGGTTCAGATATGGCATTGCTGTGGCTGTGGTGTAGGCCAGCAGCTGCAGCTCAGATTCGACACCTAACCTGGGAACTTCAGTATGCCACAGGTGCAACCCTGAAAAGACAAATTAATTAATTAATTTTTTGAATGGGGATAACAATAGTACTTAACTCATGAAGTTGGTGAGAGAGATGAAATGTTATATCTGTATAGATATAATATTTATATATAAAATAGGAGTATATTTATAATGGAAGTATATTATATGTAATATAGGAGTCCTTGGTGGCAGTTAAAGATTCCATGTTGTCACTCCTATGGCTTGGGTTCGATTCCTGGCCTAGGAGCTTCTGCGTGTCATGAGTGTGACCAAAATAAATAGATACGTAGATAGATAGATAGGTGAATAGATAGATGAATACATGAGACAAAGACAGAGTTTCTTGCCAAGTTAAACACAGGCTTACCCTTTGCCTTTGAAATCCCACTTGCGTGAAAAATGAGGACGGGTCCACCAGAGGCGGCTTTGTCATTACCAAAATCTAGAAGCTGATGAATAAACAAGCCTCAGACCATTTGTACAAGGAATACCGCCAGCAATCAAAAGGAACCCACCATCAGTTCAGAAGACAACATGGATAAACCTCAAAGGCACTGTGCTAAGTGAAAGAAGCCCGACACAAAAGACCACACACTGTATAATTCCATTTCTATGAGGGGCTAGAAAAGGCAAAACTCTCGCAACAAAAAGCAGATCAGTGGTTGTTGGGGTTGGCAGAGGGATTGATAACAAAGGGGCTCAGGGAACATTTCTAGGAGACGAAACTGTTCTCTGCCTTGATTGTGGTGTTGGATACATTTGTCAGACCTCACCAGACTGTAGCTTTAAAGGGGGTGAATTTTACTTTATACGTCAGAATGAAAAGACAACACATTTATAAAAAGCAGAGCCAGGGGCATAGTAAACACGAGATAATTGTGGGCTGCTATTATTATTACTGTTACAATTATGATCACCCAGGGAAGAGTGTCTGGATTGGTCGTCCACACCCCGGATCCACCCTGGCGGTGCCCAGCACCCACCTTCCTGCTCAGGCTGGCTCCCTTGGGTCCTGAGGGCCTGGCGGGGAGCGCGGGGAGGGTGCTCAGCTGTTTTCTGAGTCTGGCTTCCCTCCTGCTGATCCTGCGAGGCGCTCAGCGACACGTTAGCAAGAAAGATGCCACAAGAAATAAAGTTTGTTATGAATTATTCTACTTGGGGCTAATTATAGGCACAGAGGAGAGGATTATTTACAGAGGCAGGAGGCAGCAGGGAGGGAGAGGGGCCCAGAGGCGTGGAAACTAGGTGGAGAGCTGGAGAGAGTCAAGCGAGTGGGGCTGGCTTTGGGGGGAGTCAAAGCACTTTTTAAAATAAAAGCTGTGACTAAACACAGGTCCAGGCTGATGGAAGTGTCACAGCAGACAGATCAGAGACCCCAGGCCTTATTATGTCCTTGAGATGGACTGGGATCCAGCAGGCCACCAGGCTCCTTTGGGTGAGGTATGTGTGAGGTGGGAGAAGTATCCCGACTGAGCTAGAAGGGATTCTGGGGATGAGCTGAGTCGATCCTGGGCGCTCCCTAGTTCTAGCAGCGGGGGGGAGGGTAGCGCCCCCAAGAGACATGGGTGAACTGCCCTGAGGAACGTAGCCTGTTGTGGCTGGTGTGGTTCAGCTTGAGAGTCTTCTCTGGGGGTAGATCCCGATGTTGGTGTGGGACTTCCCAGTCTCTACAGGTAGATTTAAACCTACAAGACACACCTGGGAGCCCCTGGACTGGCAGTTTGCTGCTTCTGAAAGCCAGCCTGGCCTCTCACTGGTCCAGCTGGAAGGCGGAGGCCCAAGCAAGACTGAGGTTCAGCAACACAGCCCTTGACTGGCCCTGCTTTCAGTGACTCATGGCATCGAGAGCTGGGTCCAGCCTCGGACCCCCGCCCCGTGCCCCCAACTTGTGTCTGCAGCAGGGCAGGCCTATGGCTCTCTCAGCTTGTCGGAGGAGCCCCACCTTTCCAGAGGGCACCGATCTTTCCTGTCCCTACCCCCCAAATGTGAGCAGTGGGCCAAGGGTTTACCAGTTGTTTACGCCTGGCTGCTCCACCGTCTACCCACTCAACCAGGCAGGAAATGACAGAGTCATCTTCTGCTCCCCGCCTGCCTCCTTCCCGGCCAGGATGGTGACTGCCCTTACGCTGCCCCCCTGAGGTGCATTTCATATCCGTTCCTCCTCTCCTGTGGTCAGGCAGCTCCCTGTACGGTGGCGATGGCCTTCACGCCCCTCCCCCTCCCCCAACAGAGCCATCTCTCAACAGCCCTCTGATCCCATCCGCCCTGCTCCAGAACCTTCCCTGCTTGCTCATGCCCTTGTCCCGGCACAGATTCTAACCCTTTCTAATCCAATCCTTACTGCCCCCAGAGATGTCCTGCCTCAGTCTCCTTGCTCCCACTGTTCCCCCCCGCCTAGAATGCCTTTCCCTGCAGCTCCCTCCAGGCCCCTGCCTTTTCCCCAAAGCAGAACATATCCCCTCCCACCCACCGCCCACCCCGACCTGGCGGCAGGGCGCACGCACAGCCTTCTGTGCCTGCCCTGGCCTGATGGTGTGCAGCCCAGAGCAAGCGCTCCAGAAACATCATCATTCTCTCACTCAGAAATAGGTAGTGACAGGGCCTCTGGTTCCAGGCAAATGGGCAGCAAAGAAACAAGTCAAACAGAGAACCCATCAGAGGGGGTGGGCACCCGAGAATGACAGGGGTGCTGTCTTGGATGGGGCACTCGGGTAAAGCCTCTCCGAGGAGGTGCCTGGAGCTGAGGTCTGGACAGTGATGAGTGAGCTCATCAGGGGGAGAGGGACCAGTGGGTACAATGGCTCTGAGGCAGGACTGAGCATGGAGTGGCAGAGGAACAGATGAAAGGCCCGTGTTAGGAGGTGAGTTGAGAAGACAGTGGCCTGTGACATCTGAAGGGACAGGAGAGAAAGAGATGGAAGAGGCAGAGCCAGCAGGTTCCCAGCCAGGGCAGTGACAGTTCTTTTGGCTCAGGGAGGTGACCGTTTGCAGGGGGCCACATGGGATGGCTGAGAGATGGTGGAGATGGGCTTGGAGGTCCCGCAAGTGGGGATTTAGGAGTCTTCAGCTCCAAAGACACCCCCTCGTGGAAGCCTGTCATTCTCCGTTCTCCCAGAGCAAGCAGAAGGCAGATCAGAGGAACGGGAGGGAGGGAGGAGCCTCCTGCCAGACAGAGGGTTCCTCAGCAGGTAGGAGAAGTGGAGGTCAAGCTGGACTGTAGGGGCTGAGTCAGGAACAGGGTGGAGGGAAGAACTGGGGCCCAGAGGGTAAAAGAGAGAAGGGGCCGAGGCTGGAAAGGAGGGAAAGAGTTCACCAAATCAAATTCTTGTCCTTGGTGGAGAAGAGCAGAGCATCCTTGGGTCATCAAGGCATTTTATACAGCTTGGTGACACCACCTCTGGGAAGCCCTCTTGGACGCCTCAGATCAGACATCCCTAGTTATGTGCTCTTGTGCCACCAGTGCTTTTCCGATGGAGCTCTGACTACAGTTGTAGCCTTAGACTTAGTGCCCTGATATCTAGCCATTTTCTATCTTCTCAGGAGTGAATAAGCTCCTGAGAGAGGAGCCTTCGTTTTGTGCCTTGTGGAAAATCCAGGTCGTTACCCAGGACCTGGTGGGAGAGGCTGAGGACACCAGGGAGAGCAGGCCAAGTCGTGGCAGGGAGGCCCAGAGGGAGCCGAGGCTGCTGGGTGGTGAATTGGCCCAGAAGGAGGTCGTGCTGACCTTGAAGTTAGCAGACCTTTGGGCTGTCTGCTCCGAGCAAGTGGCTGGAGTGCACAGGGCGGCCGTGCCCCGCAGCAGGGTGGACACAGATGCTACGCAAATGCTCTGCCCGTGGAGCTGCCACAGGGGCACCCCCAGCCCCGCGCAGACTCGCATCCCCTCGGCCTCCCACCCCATCACACTCCCATTTGTGGCGCTCTAATGGCAGCGCGCACATTCTGGTCTGGGCGCAGGCAACGATCTGCCTCTTTGGCATCCTCTGAAGTCAGGCCCCAGCTGAAGTCATTCTCTGCACCCAACAGCCAGGACCAGGCTCTGGCGGGGTCTCTGCCTGGATGAAACCACCCTGTTCCCACCCAGCGCCCCTCTCTGGAATGGGGGTTTGAGGAGAGGCAGGGCCGGCCTTGGGGACCGATCAGCTATCCCTGAAGGTCCCAGCAGGAAAGCACATGTCTGTGGCCTGGCATGCCAACCCATGAGCGCCCCCTCCTGGCCAGGAACAAACCACTGAGGGTCCCAGAGAGAGCACCGTGTGGGGCCGAAGTAGGGGGTTCCCTCGGCAGCCTCTCGCTCCCCTCAATTCATTAAGACCTGTAAATTTTCTCATTAATATACTTAAAGTTCGTTATAAGGGGAACAAGCGCAGGGATAATTGATAATAAACTCTCAGTTAATGCCCTCGGTTTACTGTATGTAATTTATATCCACTGATAGCGTCTCTCACTCCCAATTACCCATTTAGCTGTGGTGATAACAGCAGTTCAATCAGACCAATACCAACTTTTATATATTCCAGGCTGATAGCAATAAATACCCACACAGGCAAACTCACTGGGCCTACTGTATTTTTTTTTTAAGATTTAAATATTCATGCAATTATTAGTGATTTATTAAGAGCTAATGACCCCTTCAAGAGTCTCTAAATCTTCACCCAAAGAAGCCCTGGCCCTCACCTCCCCCTTCACCCCTATCTCTCCTTACCGCACCCCCCATCAGAGTAATGAGCTGCTCTTTCACAGCCCAGATGACGTCACAGCATCATCCACGTTTCCATGGTGACGGCAAGCAGGTGAGGCAGAGGCCAAGGACAGAGGTCAGGCCCAGGGAAAGCTCGGTTTCTTGAGGCTGGAGTCTCCTGTGCCTTCCGCCAACAGACCTCAGGGACCCAGGGATAAGGAGGGCACCCCCTGGCCTCTCCACATCCCCACTGGCCAGTGGCCTCTGCACTGCTGCCTCTTCCAGGCTGGTCTCCAGGAGCACCCCCTCCCACCTCATTCTGGCATTAGCATCACTCCACCCCACCCCTCCCCTTTTCTGTATCCCTCCTACGTTCTGCCCATCCCATTAGGGGCCCTTGGGAAGGAGCGCACCAGCTTCTCTCTCCCCTGCTGCTCTCTCCCTCCTTTCTTTCATCAAGGATGAGAGGGTGTGCAGGGGTCTGGGATTCTGGGACTCAAGGCCCAGAGAGGGCAGTGGCTCACCTCAGGCTGCACAGCAAGGCCCAGGCCACCTCTCCTTCCTTCGTATTCCCTCACACCCCTGCTTCCTCCAGCCCCCTCTCCTCCACCCGCAGGACCTCCAAGCCCATTAAAGGGGCAGGAAAGATAATGAACAAACCAGGAAAACATGAAATCAATATCAGGAGAAAAAAGTACGGCTGCCATTAAGTGAAATAAACAAGCCGGTAATTATTTGGACAGCAGGTAATTAAAATGGGGTGAGGGCTCATTACTGTCTTGTCGGGGTATGATGGGTGCAGTCAGACACCCTCTTCCAGCTGTAAGGTTCCAGCCAGGCCTGAGCTCCAGCCTGCCCAGATTTGGGGGGGATCGTGGCAGAAGGTCTCCCCTGTGGAGTGCCCACCCCCAACCTGCCTGTGTTCCTGTCGCCAGCAGCCTTTTCCTGGCTCCGGCAAAGGCAGCCAAGGCAGGCAGCCCCCAGACCCTGTCGGCCCCCCAGCATCTTCTCCAGCAGGGAGTGCTCACTGCCAGTTCTCGATCCTCAGCTTCTAGGAAGGGGGCCGGTGCCCTTAGGCCTCAGCGGAGGGCGGATGCTGTTGCTCACAGTTATTCCCAGCCACTCCAGGGATGGACAGATGACCCCTCCAGCCTCTACCAGGCCCAAGGGGACCTCCTTCAGGAAGCCGTGATGAAGAGGGGTCCCAAGGAGAAGACAGGGTGGTGGGGCTGCTGGGAAGGGTCAGGGAGAGATGGAAATTAAGAGAGCAGAGCAATGATCAGGGGGCTTTCCCTCACCGTGCTGTGACCCCAATTCTTACATCTGTACAGTCAGAGGAGACCTTGGATGTTGTCCAGTCTGGCTTTGGCCCACCAGCTTGTTTGGCCCACATGATGTTTAGATGTTTAAATTAGTTGTCAACATTTTAAAACAGGGAATTTCACATAAAAATGATTTCTAGCTTCTCTTGAAAGAAAAAACTCCAGCATCTCCTGGCCGGCCTGCCACGTGGCAGCGGTCAGCTGGGCTGAGCTGGCACCTTGGACGGGCATCTTCACTCTCATGTTTCCTGGCCTCCCGACCCCAGCCCCTGAAGGCACCTGCGTTTGCTATCCCTGACCCAGTCCCACCCCTCTGGAGCCCAGAGAGAGCAATGAATTGCCCAAGGCCACATAGCCAGGAGAGGCAGAGTAGGGACTGGGGACCCAGTCTTTGGATGCCCAACTGAGGGCTCCATTCCTGCCCTCAGCAAGTCCGTGCCCTGTGGGTCCAGCCCCAGATCTTGCAAGTGAGGGGAGAGGCTTCAATTCGACCAGTCATTGATCCCCCCACCCCACTTGCCAGTCCCTGAGCTGGACACTGCTGAGAAATGGCCCGGCCTGCTGCACACACTTGAGGTTGCAGTCTGATGGAGGAGGCGGCCACCACACATGGCCTATGTCAGCGGGTGATGCTCTTAGCCGGGGAGGTGGAGGAGGGGGCTGTGTACCCCCCTTGCAGAGAGGAGCTTGGAGGGCTTCCAGAGGAGATGACACCTTGAATTATGAATTAACAGGGCTGGGAGGCATTGGGAGTGGGTGGTGGGGGCTCTGCAGGTACAGGGAAGAGTTGGGGTGAGGGGCAGGGTCTGGGCGTGCCAGGAGAGGGGAGTAGTGGGTGAGCTAAGCTGACTGCAGGGCATGGGTTGGTGCCAAGGGGGATGTGGGTGTCTATGGGAACCTTTACCCTGTAGTCAGTGAGAACCCTTGCAGGGGTTTGAAGGGTGGGATTGGGTTTTCTTTCTAAAAATAGTGGTGGCATTGGTGGCATTGGTACCAAAGCTGGGAAGATCGGTTTTGGAGGCTTGGGCAGGGGCAGCCCGCAAAGAGAGTTGGCTCTCGGCGAAGCAAGGGAGAAGGGGGTGGGTGGGAGAGGGACTGGAGGGGCTGGAATCGTGGACTGTGAGGGAGCAAGAAGGCCTGGCAGCTGAGACTCCGCTGAGGTTCCTGGGGGCGTGGCCCTGCTGATAAAGAGCAAACTGTGGGAGCAGGAGGTTTGGGGGAGCCACCCAGCCCAAATCTCTTGGGATGCACCAGAGTGAGGTCCTGGTGGCCATCCAGAGGCAGGGAAAGTGTCAGAAGGCAGCCCATCGGTGAGGGGGACTGGGGGCTCCTGTCAGTTGAAGAGCCACGGGCAGGGGGCTATGGGGGTGGGGAGCTCGGGAAACAGGGGCCCCAGGAGAGGACAGAGCACAACCAGGCCACCGCATGGACGAGGGGCAGAGGAGGAGCTGGGGGATGCACCCAGCCACCGCCACTGCTGGTGGAAGCTGGATCTGTGACTGCATTTTCGTGTAGATCCCTGTATGAGGCAGGGTCCAGGTGGACTCAGCTGTTGAAATGGGGTCACAGGATGGCTGGTGACCTGTGTCTGCAGGGTCGCCATCCTAGTGGGGGCATCAGCCGCCCTGGCCAGATTTAGCCCAGAGGACAGTGAGCAGTGCTGGTGTGCACATGTGTGTGCCCAGGGGGCTTGGTGTGTGTGCCCACGCAGGCCAGAGCACCAGCGGGGTGAGCGTGATTCTGGGACGCTCTGTGCCCCCGACTTCCCTGGGGGGCTGTGGCCATGGACGCTCCATAGGGAAGGGACTCAAGTCCAATTTGGGCACTGCTCTGTGGCTCATGCCAAGCACAGCACCATCCCAGCACATTGTGTCTAGCACATTTGCTGAACCAGTGGGACCTGGTTAAGAGTATGGGGCACGGCAAGGGGTCGGGGGTGGGGGGTCCGGGAGGGTTCGGACTGGAAGCTTAGGATTAACAGATGCAAACTATTATATACGGCATGGATAAACGACAGGGCCTACTGTATAGCACCAGGAACTGTATTCAATATCCTGTAATACCACAATGGGAGAAAATGAAAAAAAGCATATAGGAGTTCCCCAGTGGTTCAGTGGGTTAAGATCCAGTTACTGCTGTGGGTCTGGTTACTGCTGTGGCATGAGATCCTTGGCCCCAGAACTTCTGTATGCTGCAGGTATGGCCAAAATATATATATACATGTATATATAAATGTGTGTGTATATATATATATATATACATACACATAAATGCATAATATATGTAATTATGTACAGTAATATATGTACGTATGACTGAGTCACTTTTCTATACAACAGAAATTAACACAATGTTGTCAATTAACTAAACTTCAATTAAATAAATAATTAGGGAGTTCCCATTGTGGCACAGCAGAAACGAATCCGACTAGGAACCATGAGGTTGCAGGTTCAATCCCTGGTTTTGCTCAGTGGGTTGGGGAATCAGCGTTGCCGTGAGCTGTGGTGTAGGTCACAGACGTGGCTCGGATCTGGCGTTGCTATGGCTCTGGCGTAGGCCGGCAGCAACAGCTCCGATTGGACCCCTGGCCTGGGAACCTCCACATGCCATGAGTGAGGCCCCAAAAAGACAAAAAAACCAAAAAGACAAAAATAAATAAAAAAGTTTTTTAAAGAATGCTTTCCTCTACAGGGTAAGATTTCTTTCCCATAAAAAATTTTTTAAAAAGGGAGTAGGAAGTTCCTAATATGGCTTAGGGGTAACTAACCTGACTAGTATCCATGAGGACAGGTTTGATCCCTGGCTTTGCTCAGTGGGTTAAGGATCCTGCATTGCCATGAGCTGTGGCGTAGGTCTCAGATGCAGCTCAGATCCCATGTTGCTAGGCCAGCTGCTATGGCTCTAATTCGACCCTTGGCCTGGAAACGTCCATATGCCTCAGGTGTGGCTCTAAAATGCAGGAAAAAAAAAAGAGTAGCCAGCCTGCGTGGAAGTTGAAGATATAAAATAGGTTTTTTGGCTCCTAGAGGTGTCATGAGGGTTAAATAAGAAAATCCACTTAAATTTTGCCATGAGGGTTAGTCATGGTATAACTGTATGACTGTGCACATGTGTGCAGGTGTGCGTGTGTGCGTGAGCCTGTGTGTCTGTGCTCATCCTGGCTGTGGGTGTGGGCAGTGTCTCCCACTGGAAAAGGGCAGATCACTGGGTGGCATCCCTCTCATTTCTGGGCTCCATCTGGGGGCCATGACCAGTGTGGGCTGAGCCGAGCCTGGCTGGGGAGCAGAGCGGCTGCTCCTGGACTACCCCTGGCCCCTGCTCGGGCAAGGATCGCATTAAACCAGTGAGATATGAAATGCCACCATATCCAGGACAGGGTCTTTAATTAAATTAATTGCCGGCAACATTGTAAAAATGCTGATGGGGTCATAAATGGCGCCTCAGCAATGCCGTTCATCATCCCTTTGGACTTGTGGGGGCCACACCTGGGCTGGGGGCAGGGTGGGCATGTCAGGCTGAGGCACCAGGGAGCCCTGCAGCCACCGATGCCTCTGGCGGGCCGGTGGGCCATGGGAGAGAGAAATGGCAGCACGGAGAGCAGCTTGTCTCGAGGGCGCACACGGGGAACAGTTGGACCCTTCTTCCTTAGCCTGTGTGTTTACCTGGTGATTGACACAGATGGAATGGGGCAGGGTGCCTGGGGAGCCGACAGGGGCAGTGGGCAGAGGGGAGTGGGGCCCAGCCTCCTGGCCAGTTGGAATTACCCTGGATCCATAGGCAACCTGAGAATCCGGCCCAGTTTGGCCGTTGATTGCTAAGTGACCTTGAGCAAGTTTTTCCCCTCTCTGAGCCCCAGTTTTCTCCTTAGAAAGACGGGCAGACCCCCTCCCTGCCTGCCTGTCTCCCTGCGTTCCCAGTGCCCTTCTGGCCACCCTCCCACGGCCTCCCACTCTGCAGGGAACTGTGCCAGGGATCCTTTTATGTCTCTTTCAGCTGGAGTTGCCACAGGCCCTGGCAGGGCTCAGAGCCTGCGTGATGATCTCCCGCCGAGCGATGGTGAGGGGGGGCTGGGCCAGTGCCCACCTGCCCGCCTCTGCCAGGTGAAAGGTGGAGGAGGCCTGCCATGCGTGCGCGTACACACACACACACACACACACACAGCACCACCACCACCACCACCACCACCACCACCAGAAACACGCCCACAGCAGCACGCACGGCACCAGCAGAAGATTCCAAAGTAGGAGAAAGCCTTCCTTCCCTGGTTCTCTCTGGGCTGCGCGACCACATAATTACCCTGGATTCCATTCTATTTAATTGCAGCTTATTAAATTCTAACCAGCCAATTATCAGCCACAATTACAGCTTAATTCGGGGACACAATAGCTATTTTATCGTTTGTTAATCAAATGCTTATTTAGGCCTCAGCTTTATTAACTATTTCTCTGGCCCCAGGCAAGGCCCAGCAGTAGCAAGGGACCCCAGGAGGGGTTCCCTGGAGGCCTCTTCCCCCATCAAGTACTCTGTCCCTGGGCATACTGGTGGTTTCTAAGTCCCCTTCACTGGTGGGTTTGGGGGCTCTTAGCAATGGCAGGAGTGTTGTGCCCAGTGTGGGCTCCAAGTGCCGAATTGGAAGACCTGAGTGTATTCATTCTTGCATTCAGTACTTGTTTATCAAACACCTACTGTGTGCCAGGCCTGGGACTATAGCTGTGGATCAGACAAGTGTGGTCCCCACTGTCATGACACATTTTGAGGGAAGGGGCTATCATCCTACCTAGACATAAACAATAGCCAGCAAACAAGTACACAAATGAGATAACTTCAGGTGATGGTGAATGTAGAAAGTAGACTGGGCAGTTCCCTGGTGGCCTAGCAGTTAAGGATTCAGCATTGTCACTGCTGTGGCTCGGGTTCAGTCCCTGGCCTGGGACCTCCTGCATGCCTCGGGCACAGCAAAAAAAAAAAAAAAAAAAAAAAGAGAGAGGGAGAGAGAGGAAAGAAAATAGACTGGGAAGAGGACAGTGGTTAGGAAGGGCTACCTTAGACCCAGCAGTTAGGGAGGGCCTCTTGGAGGAGGAAAAGTTGGAGCTGAGACCTGAGGGATTAGAGGGAGCCAGCTGTGGAAGAGCAGGGGGCAGCGTGTGGCAGACAGAGGAAAGAGCAAGTGCAAAGGCCCTGGGGCAGAATGAACTGGGGGGGGGTTGTCTGAGAAGCAGAGAAGGGTCAGCATGTAAGTGGAGTGAGCAGAACGTAGTGTGGTGGGTGGGGGCAGACTCTGGTTCAGGAGCCATCCAGAAGCCCTGGCCTGGGGCTGGCCTGGATCAGGAGGTATGAGAGCCTCCCTGCCCTCTGTGGCTCTGTGACCCTAGGCAAGTCCTGGGCTTCATGTTCCTTGTCTGTGAAATGAGGGGCGGGCAGAAGGCACCAGAGTGCAGCTGCCAGAGGACAAGCCTGGTCTGTGGCAGCTGGTGGGTAGGGTGAGCCAGCCATTCACCCCACACCATGTGATGCTGAGCCATGAGGCGGCACCGTCCCCAGCCCCCACTATTTTGTTCTTTGCAGTTCAGCCTGTCTGCATGTCCTTCTCTTGGCGCCTGTATCTGTCCTTGTGACCAGGCCTCTGGAACCCCTCAGGAAAAGAAGAGGGTGACTTTCCTCCGATCTTGGGGAGGTGGCTGCTGCCTCTGTGACACTTTCACACATGCATTACCATGGAAACCAGAGTGCCGCATACATGTGTGTATGTATGTGAGCAGGGGCCAGGGCACAGCCCTCCCTCCCTTCTGAGGGACGATGTGAGGAGCTGTCACCCCATCAGCCACTTCCACCTCCTACGTGCTCCCCAACGGGAGGTACTGCAGATGTTCCTTCCCTCATTTGCTGACCTTGTGCTGGACCCAGACTGGTCCCTGCTCTCTGGGAAGTCCTGTGCCATTTGGGGCAACAGCAAGGGAGACAGGTGATGGGAGGTTTGGACCACAAGGCCAGGAAGGGAAAGAAGAAGCTTCCGGAGATCCCAGGCTTCAAACACTGCCAGGAGTTAACAACCCTTTCTCCCCTGGTTGTCATCTTTCCCCAAGCCCCTGCTTCAGGCCCTCCGATGGCCCCCCCTTTCACATGGCCTCCCTGTGGCCTGCAAGGCCTGCAGGACTGGTCCAGCAGAAAGAGAGGCTCTCAGAGTTCCCATTGTGGCTCAATGGGTTGTGCACCCAACTAGTATCCATGAGGATGTGGGTTCAATCCCTGGCCTTGCTCAGTGGGTTAAGGATATGGTGTTGCCATGAGCTGTGGTGTAGGTTGCAGATGTGGCATGGATCCTGAGTTACTGTGGCTGTGGTGTAGGCCAGCAGCTGTGGCTCTGATTTGATCCCTAGCCTGAGAACTTCCCTATGCCACATGTGCGGCCCTAAAAAGACCAAAAAAAAAAAAAAAAAAAAAAGAGAGAGAGAGAGAAAGAGAGGTTCTCTCTTCCCAGCATCCCAGCGCAAATCCCGAAGTCACATCTGTTGAGATGGGGTGACCCACCTGTCTGGGAACCACCTCTGGGACCAGAGATGGGGTCAGTTCCACCTGGACCGAAAGACCATGTGGACTGAATTGGCTGAGGCATTCTCTGTAGAAAACCAGGTGCTGTTAGCCTAACAAGGCAAGGAGGAGGGCCTGGAACAGAATGTGCACAAGCCTTTGCAGAACTGCACATAGTCAAGATGCCAGCCTATAGCGTACGAATAAAGGGAAGCCCTAGAGGCGAGGCCAGGTAGCAGCTCAGGCCCTGGGCCAGCAGAGCCTCCAATGCCAGGTGAAGGGCGTGATGCACCATCCTGTGGCCGCTCCTCTCCCCTTCCAGGGCTGTCTGGACACCAGGCCCCAAGTGGACCTACCAAAGGCACATCTCCAGGCTGCACAGACAAGGAGCATAGGTGGCCAGGGGTGAGGAGGTACGATGCAGGGCAGGCAGCCAGGAATAGAAAGATGGAAACTGCCAGGTCCCCAGCCTCCGCTTCCACCTGCTCCCCACTTCAAATCCAGACCATTTCTCAGGGCAGGAGCAAAAGCAGGGGCTTGCCACTGCCTTACCACGTCCCCGACATCAGGGCTGTTGGGAGGGTGAAAAGAGCAAGCCTGGACACAGGCTGAGAAGGGCTGCTCTTGGGAGGCAGTGATCACATCTCCCGGCTGAGTGAGGCCAAATGACACCCTGCCCCCAGCCCTCCTACCCTGCTCCCAGGGACTGATCCTCACTCAGTAAATACGAGTTCATTAATAGCTTGATTAATCACACCTCACATTTCTGTGGTGCTTTTAAAAATAAAACATTTGAAAGCACTTTCACACCCACCCTGGGCCTCAGAGTTACAGGAGCAGGTCTTATCAACCCAGACTGCAGGTGAGAAAAGGCATGGGGGGCTGCTCAACCTCAGAGCAGCAGCATGTTGGGGTGTAGGGGGGGGTGAGGCAGCCTGGAGCACAGAGCCCTCTCCCTGCCCACAACTCTGCCTCCTCTGGGCTGCACTGAGCTCTCTCCATGTCTCTGGGTGGAAGGGTAAAGGGAGCAATCCTTAGGTAAATCATTGGAAGTTCAAGGGAAAAGGGGTGGTCATTCAGTCACTCAACAAACCCTCCATTAGTATCCAGGCCAAACCTGGGTTCCTATCCTGAGCAAGTTCATGGTCTAGTGTGGGAGGCAGCATGCAAATAAACCCAGCCCAGTTCTAAATGTGGCATGTACCCTGGAGGGAAGCGCTGGGGACAGGGTGGGTATGTGGACAGAGTGACAGAGCATGGATCCAGGAAGGCCTCCCAAAGGGGGGTGGCATGTTGGCTGAGACTTAAAGTCTGGGTGGGAGTTCCCAGATGGATCTTGTGAGGCGGGGCCACCATGGTCCACTCCACTGGATGCCTCCCTATCCGAGTCTCCCATCCTGCCACTCCTGCCTCCCTCCCTTCATTCCTCACACACGGAGCTCTCAGCGTTCCCCCAGAGGCTTCCCACTGCTCTCCCCATAAAACCTCAAGGTCAGGCCCCTGCCTGCTCTCTGACTCACCTCCTCCTGGTCTCCCTCCACACTTCCTCCTCTCTGGCCACAGTGCCTCCTCGCTGTCCTCACACAAGCCCAGCTGCTCCCCGCCTGACAGCTTGTGCTGTCCCCTGCTGTCTAAAACACTCTGCCTCCTGGCCTTGGCACTCAGGGCTCCACTCAGACATCACCTCCACGGAGGAACCTGCCTCAAGCCCTCTGCTCCTCTACAGCCCTCAAACTCGCCCCCTTTCTGAAACGGCACCTCTTTTGCCTGTTTCAGAACCCTAAGCAAACATCTGAAATCCTCTATTTTCTTCTTCTTCTCTGTCTTGAATGAAAGCGTCTGCGAACAAGGGCTGTGTCAGTCTTGCTCACTGCAGTAGCCCCCAGCAGCTCGTGGCACTCAGTAAGTATTCACTGAGGGAACGCTCAAGTGAATGAGTGAACCCGAGAATGAATGAGCGAATGAGTGAAAGAATGGATCCGTTTCAGGGCATAGGAACACCTTGGGGCGGGAGGGAGCTCTGGCCAAAGCCCAGTATGCAGGGGTCTCCCAGCCTCCCGACGCACGACACACGCACGCACACGCACGCACGTACGCAACGTGGTGGCCCACGCCCCTTCGCTTTCCCTGAGAAGACGCTGTGGGCGGTGACTGCTCGGGTTGTGGCTCCCACCCTTCATGGGGCTGCGGGAGCCAGGGTGCCCGCTGGACCGACTGGGCAGCCAGTCCCCTCCTGAGACAGGAGCGGGCCCGCTGGGCAACCCCAGGCCTCACCGGAAGTGGGGTTCCCGCCTCAGGGCCTGCAGTTCTGGGACCAAGAGCCGGCCAGGGATTCCCTGGTAAGTGAAAGGCGTCTTCGAACTGAATTCCCTGAGGGAGGCTGGGCAGGTAGGGCAGACTTGGCGAGGGTGTAGCAGACGGAGCTTCTGGGGAGCTGGGTGGGGGTGGGGGTCAGGACGCAGCGGGGCCAGAGGGCCCTGCCCTGCCTGCTCTCCGCCGCCACGGTGCATCACCTCCCAGCCAGATGGGAGCGGCAGTTGGTGCCCCAGTCCGAGTCGCCACACGCCAGCATGGCACGAGGCAGCCTCGAGCTGGGTGGCAGGGACCGGGGAAGGACAGGCTGGTGGTGGGAACAGAGGCCTCAGCCACACACTGTCTTCTCCTGTGAGAAAAGCTACAGCACCAGCGAGACTAGGTCCTTGATGCAGAGGAGGTGAAACTGCATGTGTGGAGTCCTGGAAGAGGGAGGTGGGGGAGCCCTCTTTTCAGAAAAAGTAACAGTGGAACTAGGTTTTGAGGAGAGGGTAGAAAAGTGCTGGCAGAGGAGGAAGGAAAGGTGTCTCAGATAGCGAGGAGCGTGGACTTGGAGGTGGGAGGCAGTGCCTAGGAGGGGTCAGGGGGTGTTTCTGCAGAGGAAGGCTGGAAAGTCGACTGGGCCAGAATGGAAGGTTCAGGGATGCCAGTCAAAGGCACTTGGTTCGGAGTTCCCGTTGTGGCTCAGTGGTTCAATCCTTGGCCTTGCTTAGTGGGTTAAGGATCCGGCGTTGCCCTGAGTTGTGGTGTAAGTCGCAGACGCAGCTCAGATCCTGCATTGCTGTGGCCTCAGTGTAGGTGGGCAGCTGCAGCTGATTTGACCCCTAGCCTGGGAACTTCCATATGCTGCAGGTGTGGCCCTGAAAAGCCAAAATTGGTTGATTGATTGACTTAATTAACTAAATTGAAATTAAATGGGATTGTTTAAAAAAAAAAAGGCATTTGGTTTCATCCTAAAACATTCATAGGAGCCAGGCAGACAGTGGTAACAGAAGTGGGCCCCAGGTGAGGCAATGGGGGTGGTGGGGCCTGCAGTAAACTGGAGTCTGTGTCCTTTTGAATGCATCGTATATCATTTGGCACTGAGCAGGCACTGCTTGGTGTTTTCTTCGATAGTCAAGGACAGGGTTCATGTTAAAGGGAAAGCTTTGTGGCCTGTGATGTGGCAGGAGAGAGACCCAAGCCTCTGACTGTGCTTTAGTCCAGGCAAGAGACCTAACTGTGATGGGGGCGGGCAGATCTCAGGTGCTGACCAGAAGAGTGAAGGTCACGCAGAGGTTCAGGGGCCAGAGAAGGGGAAGCCAGCTCTGGCCACCCCCGAAGTTTCCAGCAGCCCCAAATGGGGCTGAGTTTACTCCTGCCCATGGCTTTAGAGTGTCCTTGCTGAAGGGCATAACTGCAGCCTGGAGGGTGCCCCCAGGTCCACCCGATAGATGCCCCCACAGGGGGTGGGTGGGCAGGGGAGACTGCGCCAGTGTGGCATGGCGGAGGCCCGGGAGAAGTGAGCTATGTCCCTTATTGGTCACAGTACATTTATTTTTCATTAGCAGTTAAATGCAGACATGAGGGATTGTGCTGGGTTCAGCGGGCGGCTGACGCGAGCAGTGCTTGGCGCAGTGATCGATAGGGAAGATGGGGGGCCACGCGCCTGCTCCCCACCTACACCCTAAGCCGGTAGGCAGGCCCAGGCCATCACATTGAGCCTCTGCAGGGTGAGGCATGGGCTGGCCAGGAAGCTGCCACTGGGGTTTCCAATGACTTTCTAGATAGAGCCTGTGCCTCCTGCCCCAGCCCCCTGCGCGCACTGCTCAGGGCTCAAGCTTAGCTCTTCTCTGTGCAGCTCTGCGGTCTGCACAGATGCTGCGGCTTCCCCAGCAAGTGATCAGAGAGGCTCTAGGACCTACCAGCTCCCCACCCGACACTTGGGAGCCCTCCCTCCCATTCATTCTCCAGACCTTTGGAGGCCTGAGCCCAACTCAGCCATGCCCTGGCTAAACCTGCTGCCTGGGTCAGGGCCTGGCAAGTGATAGCTGAGTGACACTGAAGGAGCAAATGTCATAACAAAGTGTCAGGAAGTGGCTCCGGGGAGTCCAGGGCTGGAGCCGGGGGACTGGCAAAAGAGTTCCCATCTGTAAGATGTCTTGATGGCTCCTCCCCTCTTACTGCACCCCCACCTTCCTCAGCCTAAAACGGAGACCACCAAGGGCACTGACAGAGCCCCTGGGGGGTGGTTCAGGATGGGGGCCGGGTGGGACAAGCTAAGCAAGTCCTCCCAAGAGCAGGTGTGATTCCCAGGCAGCTTAGCCTCCATTTCTGAGCATCAGAAAGTATTGGGCAGGGGGCGTGTGGGGGGGGTGGCTGCCAAAGGAAGGTCACAAGAGGGACAGACAGGCTGGGGAGAGGCCAGGGTGGGGGCATTGGGAGGGAGGAGTGGACGAGCCCAGGCCCCAGATACTGCCCCATGTCCCTCCCACACAGGAGCGCAACTCCCCACCCCCCAACCCAAGGAGCAAGCCACCTGCAGGCTTTTTTGCCTCTGTTTTCTCATCAGCTCTTGTCCCCGAAGAGATTGCCAGGAGGGTACCTGAGGGGGACAGAGCCCCTTGCTGTTGTCACTCTACCACTGGGTACAGATGGCCGCCAGCATCTACCCAGTGCTGTGCCTTTTTCCATTTCATCCTCCTGCCAGCCCTGAGATTTGGGTACCATCTCCCCATTCTGCAGGCAAGGAAACAAGCCTGGGTTGGGGGCCTGGGGGGTACCTGATGTCACACTGGGATTCTCAGCCTCTGCTGACATTCCCAGCTCACCCACCCTGCACCTGCAGTACCAGGCATAGATCTGTTTCCCAAAATCATAGTCTTGGGGTGGAGGGAGCAGACCGCCCACCTTGGAAAAAGAGGCTTCCTGTACAAGCAAAAGAGAAGGGGCGGCATGGATGCCCCCTGGGCCCAAGGAGCCAGCCTCCTCCCCCACCCCTGCGCCCCCGCCCTCGTTAGATGCCTTCTCTGGGTTTGGGGCTGCCCATCAGGAGGGTAGTGGAGCCAGGAGGCCGACTGCATGAGATGCCTCTAGATTCCCCCATGGGGCAGACAGGACCTCCACATCCTAGATGGCAAAATGGGTAGCTCACCCAAGGTCACTGCTAGCAGGGAGCAGATGGGTCTCTGAAGCCCAGGCGTGCCCCGCCCCGTTAGGCCTAGAGGACCCTGTGGGTTGTGGGTGAATGTTGGGGAATCACTGAGCCCTGAGGGAGGCGGGGCCTGTTCGGAGGGCATCTGGGTGTGGAGGCTGAGGGTGCCCCCACTCCATCTTCTCCCTCCCCCCATCTTTCCTCTCCCCACCCTCTTGGGTCCCGCTGGTCGAGCAGACGGTCAGACTGCTGAGGGGGTTTACCTCTACCAAAGCCGCAGAGCCAATTACCTGTGTAATTAGCAACAAATGACTTGTGGGATGGTTGTGGTTTTCAGTTAAAATTAGAAGGAAACCCATATTCAGGTATCCTTGAAGGGTGGGACGTGGCCCAGGTCCCTCAGGCTCCCAGACACATTCTGCTGGCTCCCACCCTGCCCAGGGCCCACCCAGCAGCCCAGGCTCACTCCAACCCGCTCTTCTCACGGCCTCTCCTGTGGCACTGCCACCAGCACCCCCTCACATAGGCACCTGCCCCAGCCTCTTTCTGTCTTCATTCACTTGGTAGATCGCACCTACTGAGTGCCCCTGAGGTGACCAGGGCACCAGAGGAAGGGGCCCAGGCCCTCCTCTCCCTCAGGTTGCCCTCCTGGGGTTCTCCTTCTCCCTCCAGCTCCCCCCTCAGCTTTCCAGGATCCTTGAACTTCTACCAGGGTGATGATGAACCCTGACCACTGACGTATGCTGGCACTTCATGTTTTCACAAAGGGGGGGAACTGCTTATTTACCCATTTTATGGAGGGAGACACTGACACTTGGTGGCGGGGGAAGGGCACTCAGCAGCCCAGGTTGCTGGGCTGGAAGCAGCAGCACCTGGCCTCACTCTCCCCCCAGGGCCCAACCTCGGCATCCGAACAAATGAGTAGCCCCGGAAGGGCTGTGCAAGTCCAGCAGAGGCCCTGGCTCACCCGCCCTCTTTGCTTCTGCTGCAGGTGCTCAGCAGAGTGCCACGGTGGCCAACCCCGTGCCCAACCCAGTGCCCGGCTCCAACCCAGACCTGCTTCCCCACTTCCTGGTGGAGCCGGAGGATGTGTACATCGTTAAGAACAAGCCGGTGCTGCTGGTATGCAAGGCCTTGCCCGCCACACAGATCTTCTTCAAGTGCAACGGGGAGTGGGTGCGCCAGGTGGACCACGTGATTGAGCGCAGCACCGACGAGACCAGTGGTAAGACCGGGCTGCGGTGCCGGGCGGGGCGCCTCGAAGGAGAAAAGAGCCCTGAGAGCAGCTACTGTTGTCCCAGCTGCATGCCTGTAAGCCGAGGCCAGGGTGAAAGTAACTGTTCTATTTGCAGCACCCCAGGTCCCCAGGAGAGGCAGAACCCCCCACCTAGGACTCCCTGGGTATATACCGAGGCCTTCTCCAGAGGTCTGCCCTCACCAGATCACTTGGTGGGGGAGTAAGAAGGAATCGCCCCCCCCCTTCAAACACCCCAGGGAGCTGTGGATGGAGGGGCAGGTCCCCCCCCCTCCCCCCCGCTGCATCTGAGCCCAGGCAGCCTTGGGGGCAGCCTGGTGAGCGGTACCAACTGAGAGAGGAGGTTGGGAGGGAGTGAGTCCAGATGCTGGAAGAGCTCACAGACATCACCCTCCCTGATTGTTTTCTTTGTTCGTTTATTCATTTGCGCATTCCCTGAGCACCTGCTCCCTGAGCTGGGGATTCACCTCCTTCAGAGAAGGGGTATTGGGGTGACCTCTCATGGAGTGCCAGGGGCTCTGGCTGCCCAGAGAAGCTCCTTGGGGAAGGTAATGGGTGCATTGAGGTGACATGTGCACTTCATCTACCAAGTGAATGAAGGAGGCAAGGAGGCTGTGGCAGGTGCCTATGTGATGGGGTGCTCATGGCAATGCCATGGGAGAGAGAAGAGGGGAAGGTAGAGAAGAGGGAAACAGCGTCCAGGCGCCCCAGGAAAGGGACATAGCACGAGCAAAGGCCCAGGGGCAGATGGACTGGCCTGGGGGTCTGGGCTCAGCAGGGAGGGTTTGGAGTGTGTGCAGGGCCAGGGGGGGTCATCCAGGAGCCCCACCTGTCTAGCTCTGAAGTAAGGTCACAGTCCTGTGAGATTTCAAGCTGCCAAGTGACATGGCCAGAGCTATGGGTGACATTCAAGGCCAGTGGGGGGAGGGAAGACCCAAGAAGTGCCCCTCCTGTGGGACACCTCATTCCCCACTCCAGCCCCGGCCTTAGGCAGCAGGTGAGCAGTGGGGTTGGGGACAGAGCTGCAGTTTGGGTCCCCATGCTCCCTGAGAACAGGCCTGATAGAGCCTACCACAGCCTCCCCTCCTCACTAACAACCCCAGTTAAGTTCATTTCCTCCCCCTTTGCCTTGATGCTTTTGTGGAGCTCCCCTCACATGATGAGCCCTCAGGTTCAGTCCTGAGCCCCCTCCCACCAAGGCTCAGCCAGCCTGACACATAGCACATAGATCCTGTGCCAGGTACGGCCACTGGCATGAGGCCCAAGTCACAGGGACAAGCTGAGGACACCCAGAACAATCCACACTAATGCCAGGGGCAGGCAGGGGACCACAGGCCCAGAGAGTGGCCCACGCTCCTGGCGGGAGGGACTGCATGGCCTAGGAAGGATTCCTGGAAGAGGTGTAGCATCTAACTTCAGTCTTAAAACCATAGGGAATGACTGTGGGGCCAAAGGTCAAATGCAGGAAACAGCAGGCTGGCCAGAGGCCCACGTTTGAGGCAGCAGAAGTGGAGGTGAAGGAGTTCCCACTGTGGCACAGTAGGATGGTGGTATCTTGGCATAACCAGGACACAGGTTCGATCCCCGGCCTGGCACAGTGGGTTAAAGGATCTGGCGTTACTGCAGCCGTGGCATAGGTCGCAGCTGCGGCTCGAATGTAATCCCTGGCCTGGGAACTCCATATGCCGCGTAGTGGCCAAAAAAAATAAAAACTGTGGGCACAGGGGGTGGTGAGCAGGACAAGGAAGCTGCAGCCACACTTGCACTGCAGGAAGTTGGCGCTGGGCAGAGGGAGACTCTGGAGGAGGCGGCCCTGCCCTGGAGAACTCAGAAGCTCTCCCAATAACCCCAGTGTGAGCAGAAGAGCCCTGGGTATGGGCTGCGTGTGATTCAGTCCTCAGAACCAGCCTGTTGTGTCACAGATGCCTCTGATTCGTCCAGGGCCCCCAAAGGGCTCCAACCAGGCCTTCTGGTCCACAGCAGTCACATCCCTGCACCTTCCTGCCCTACAAGGGTCAGCCTCTAGTGAGTCCCACCCAGGCTGTTGAGCCCTGCATTGTCCTGGCCTTACATGTGCCTGCTGCTGGCACTGTCTTCCTTGCCTCTCTCTGGTGTTAAGTGAGCACCTGCTCTGTGCCAGGCCTGGGTGAGCTGCCAGGAATTTAGCCCCCAAGGCTCTAGAGGCAGGTGATCCAGCTCTGCCTCCCACCTACCCTCAGGAGGGACTGGATGGGGTGGGTGCCCTCCCTGGCAAGTACCCTTCCCTCCTGGGCCTCAGTTTCCTCATCTGGAAAATGAGGATGAGGAGGGGCCCCTTGCAGGTTGTTGGGGGAAGTGGGAGCCCAGCTCCAGGCCTTTGCTCTTTCCCTACCCCACGGCCAGGGCCCAGCACCACTTTACAGCATGATGAGTCCTGTTGCTAAGGTAGGGCCTCAGGGAATGGACAAGTGAGAAAGAGGGAGCCAAAGCGTGAGATCTGTCCTCCCACAGCTTGGAGGGCCTGTCCTGGAACCTCTTGGAAGGCTCCGAGCCAGCCCCCTGCTGCTCCCAGCCTCCCCTTCCAGGCTCCCCACACCCACCTCGTCTCCTGCTTTCATGGCCTGGCTTCCCTTGGCCAAGACCCAGGCCAGCCCTCAGCCCACATTCTCCAGCAGGCTCCACTGGCCTTGCTGCCTTCAAGCTAGGCAGAGAGCAGAGCTCATGGGGACACGTCCCACCCGAGGCCACCAGGATCCTTTCCTGCTCTGAGCACCCAACCTCAGTCTCGTATGGATAGCACATCTGAATTTTCATTGATCTTATTGATTTCTCAACCCAAAACCACTGAGTGCTTTGAAGGAAAGAGATAGGCTTTCCTTGTTTACCCACAGACAGATGCCCAGGCCATGGGTGGCACCGCCGTGCAACACACAGACCCAGGAATGCTCAGTGGTCAGGCAGGCATGGCAGAGTCGGAGGTCAGCCCAGACCTATAGCCCTACCCATTGCCATGCAGGGGTAGGAATGTCTGGGTGGACACCCCAGGAGTGAGCACCCCATCTCTCTCCATGTGCCCCACTTCCCCATCTAAAGGCCAGAGGAGAGGGAAAACTCTTGAACCCAAACCCACTAATACTGTAAAAGCAGGAAATTTGTGAAACTAAGCTTTGGGGTCTGGTGTGGGAGTGTTAATTATTGTGTGTTAAACCAGCTGGCTGGTAATTAGAAGCAGTTTGGCGAGAAGGTGAGACCCTAAGACCCACGCTCGGCCTCAGAGCCCCTCCACCTCCCAGAGATACTCAGCACACCCACACCAGGGCCTCCCCGCATGCCCACAGTGTTCACATGCCCGCATACCCGACATACTCCCAGGGGCCCCCTCCTTCTGTCCATCCCTCCCCGAGGCTGGCGTCTGCTTACATCCACCAGGCAGGTGCAGACACAGCCGTGCCCAGAAACTGCTCCCAGGAGCCAGGCTGCTCAGTGACCTGCAGCAGGAGGGCACAGCCCCTCACTTCAAGGACTGGCAGGGCGGGGTCTGGGTCTCCCCACCTCCCAGAGCTTGGGGGCTCAAGGGCGCTGCCTGGATCTAGACCTTATGGACAGATTTGACCTCCATTCATGGCAGCAAGAAGATGAGGAGGTGGCAGGATAGAGGTGGGGAGGAGACAGGGAGAAAGAAATAGCACTTAAATTTAGTGCCTTTCTCCCCAAGCTGAACTGCCTGGGTGGCGTGTGTGCACCCCCACCGCTGCCGCCATGGGGGACGGAGCAGTCCATCCACAGACCTGTCCACCCAAGAGAGCAAAAGTGCCCAGTTTGGAATGTTCTGGAAGTCTCCCACCACTAACCCCAGAAGACCCCGACTCCACCCCCTAGTATGTCCATGGCTCCTTCTCAGATGCCGCAAGACTCCATGTGCTTGACAGGTAGCTGGTGCCCAGAGCCTGTCTCCTATACAGAGACCCTGTGAGGGACCCCTCCTCACTTCTCAGCCCGTGTCCCACCCTCCCCACCCCCTGAACACAGGGAATGGGGCAGGCCGTGCCCAGAAGGGAGGATCTAGCCCAGTTAGCAGTGACCTCAGCCAGAAGTGAAGCCCCTCCTGTGAGAAGCACTTGTGGAGGGCAGGGGTGAGTGATAGAAAAATCTGGGGGACCAGTTTGGGATCTGGAGAGACTCCTGAGGAGGGGTCTGGGCAGGGGTCAGGGAGAGACACATTAGAGAATTAAGACAGAAAGCAGCCTCCTGGTTTGCCTGCTCAGCTGGGCCACCGCTCCTCCTGCAATGCAGCCCTAATTGAATTTCTCTGTTAACAATGGAAACACCAGCCTCGCTCCCTCTTTCTGATAAGCCAATGACCCGAGGGAAATTGGGGTCAGGAGGAGGAGAAATTGGAAACAAACAGTCTTTTCTCACTCCTGGGGACACGAGTCTTGGCCAAGGGCCAGGGGGCTGGAGGAGGGTTGGTATTCCCTCTTGTGGGTCCTCAGGGGTCCCAACCCTTCCCAAAGGACCTGCTCCCTGGGGCTGCATGCGACAGGCCTGGCAGGACTGAGTCCATCCTTGAGGGGAGTTCCCCCAGGCCATTCAAGGAAGGGAGGGTCCCGGATACCCATCACAGGTCAGCTTCCCCTCTGTGGGCTGTCCCCTCACCCTCCCAGATGGTTTCTCCCTGTGGAATGGGCACCCCAGCGCCCCCCTCTGGTGAACCCTGAAAGCAGCTTGGATTCACTCTGAGCGTACTTTGGACTCAGCAGATAGCCCCGGGGCGCCTGTCACAAGTCACTGCCTCTCTGAGCCTCTGTTTCCTCATCTATGGAATGGGAGCAATACTTCTATGGGAAGCAAATCGAAGAAGATGAGCCAGCATGTGGGAAACCCCTGCTAAGCCCCAGGGGTCTATTATCATACTACATAATCACTGTAATTATCCTCTTAATAGCAGTTATTATATTATCACACATCAGGATCTACCTACTAACCCCAGGAGGTGAGTCAGATTCCCTCCTACCCTTTTTCTTCCTTTTTTTGTTAATTCGCAAAGGCCCAGGGCTGGCCTGTCTGCCCCGTCCCCTTTGCCTGGGGACCCCACAGGCCAGCCTCTGTTGCCCGAATCTCCTCTGTGCTCTTGTCTCTGAAACCACAGGAAGCTGCTTTAGTGACATTTGTGTAAGTGACTCTAGGGAGATAGGCTTTGGTTAACAAAGTATAATGAATGGAAGTGCTAAGGACCCACTCTTGACCTTCAGGAGCTGTGAAAGGACGCCCCCTGGGTTTGGACTGAGAGTTGCCCCCAGGCGCTCTGCTCTCCTACAGAGCAGAGGGAATGGCTGTGGGGGATGCAGGGATGCAGAAGGGACTGAAGGCCAGGCCTGGGGGCTAGGCATGGCCCCAGCCCCTGCTACCCGCCCCTCTGCCCTCAGGACTGCCTGCCATGGAGGTCCGCATCAATGTCTCTAGGCAGCAGGTGGAGAAGGTGTTTGGGCTGGAGGAGTACTGGTGCCAGTGTGTGGCATGGAGCTCCTCAGGCACCACCAAGAGTCAGAAGGCGTACATCCGCATTGCCTGTGAGTCCACGGCTTGGCCCTCGGGTGTCACGGGGGGAGGAGGTCAGAAATCCTCAGGTCCTGCCTTGATGGGTGGAGGGAGTGCCTGTGGACGCTGCCCAGCCACTTGCATGTCCCCTGGGCACTTGGCTCTTCCTCCTGCCAGGTAGCAGTGCCCCTGTGGGATCAGGGGACAGCATCAGCCAGGCTGACCCAGCGCAAGCCACTCCAGCTGGAGGACACTCTTGTTCTTCCCCCAGATTTGCGCAAGAACTTTGAGCAGGAGCCGCTGGCCAAGGAGGTGTCCCTGGAGCAGGGCATCGTGCTGCCCTGCCGCCCGCCAGAGGGCATCCCCCCAGCAGAGGTAAGAGGGGCTCCAATGCCACCCCACAGGTGGGCAGTGCTCCCAGGTCTTGGGTCCCGCCTGCCGTAGGGCATCCCCCCAGCAGAGGTGAGAGGGGCTCCAGTGCCACCCCACAGGTGGGCAAAATGCTCCCAGGTCTTGGGTCCTGCCTGCCAAGCCCTCCAGGTTGACTGTCCTCCCCAACCCAGGGGCCACTCTCACTCTGGGCAGGGCCAGCACAGTCAGCTAGTGCAGTGGCACGGCTCCCTCCTCCAGGTGGAGTGGCTCCGGAACGAGGACCTGGTGGACCCGTCCCTGGACCCCAATGTGTACATCACTCGGGAGCACAGCCTGGTGGTGCGACAGGCCCGCCTGGCCGACACAGCCAACTACACCTGCGTGGCCAAGAACATCGTGGCTCGTCGCCGCAGTGCCTCTGCTGCCGTCATTGTCTACGGTGGGCCCCGGCACTGGCGGGGGCGGAAGGGCTCTGCGCATAGGAGAGGCACTGGGGTTGCTTTCGGGGTGGTCACGTGTGGCTGGCTCCCTGCAGAGCCAGGACCAGGCAGGCCAGATCATGACTGGGAAAGACAGGGAGAGGCTTGCTGTGGCTGTCGGGGAGCCAAGGGCCACATCTGGGCAGAGGTGTGGGGCAGGCCGGTGGTTGTCTGTGGCTGGACCATCCCTTGGCTTATTCATGGGCAGGGGGCTTTGTGCAGAAGGAGATGGATGGACAGGATTGGAGGCTGGGAAAGCAACAGACCACAGCCTGTGCTTGTGTGTCCCCAGGGTGGGAAGTAGAGTGTCCCGGGCACCCCCAGGAGCAAACAGAGGGAGGAAAGCCCGGGGCTGGGTTGGAGGAGCATGGGAGCTTCAGCTGAGGCTGGCTGCCCTGAGCGCCTGCAGTGCCTGTAGGGAGGAAGGGACTGTGGAGCAGATGATGCTAGGCCTTGGGGGCAGTGGGCACGATCACAGCTTCCCTTCCAGGGCTTCTCTTGCAGTACAGCTGCCCACTTCCAGCTCACAGCCCCCCTGCCCTCCTGCCCAGCCCCTGGACCAATGTGTCTGAGGAAGCCCCCCGCTCCCTGACCCCAGTCCTTCTCTGTCCGGCCAGTGAACGGTGGGTGGTCGACGTGGACCGAGTGGTCCGTCTGCAGCGCCAGCTGTGGGCGCGGCTGGCAGAAAAGGAGCCGGAGCTGCACCAACCCGGCGCCTCTCAACGGGGGTGCCTTCTGTGAGGGGCAGAATGTCCAGAAAACAGCCTGCGCCACCCTGTGCCCAGGTACCAGTGGCCGCCGCCTCCCGCATCGCTCTTCACCGCTCCATCGTGCCCACCAGCCTGCTCCCCATGGCTCCATCCCACCCGTCCGCCCACATGCAGGGCCAGGCTCAGTCTGAAGCCAGGATGGGGTTCAGTGTGATTAGAGGCAGGGCTCTGTCTGTGTTCAGGCTCAGCCTCGGCAGAGGGGCTGAGTCACAGGATCTGAGGTACAGCCAGGACAGGGACAGTCACTGTGGGCAGGGCCCAACCTGGGGCTGCAGAAGTGCCTGTGCCTGGGGTCATAGGGTCATCGTGCGACCAAATGCCCGCACTGCCCTGGGGCCAGGATGGCCCCCAGTGTGGGGAGAGCCAAGCAGGCCCAGCGTCATCGTGCCTCCTGTCATTAGCATGCGTCATCCAGGGCCGCTGGACACCAGAGGGCTTGCCGACTGGCAGGCTTGGCCCCAGGCCTGGCATTGCACCAGGTCCAGACCCAGCAGGGCCACACCAGAGGTCAGCCTGGGCTGGCTTCCTGGGCTGACCATGCCACCTCCTCTTTGTCTGTGTCTGTCTTGCGTCTAGTGGATGGCAGCTGGAGCCCGTGGAGCAAGTGGTCGGCCTGTGGGCTTGACTGCACCCACTGGCGGAGCCGCGAGTGCTCTGACCCAGCGCCCCGCAATGGAGGCGAGGAGTGCCACGGCGCCGACCTGGACACCCGCAATTGTACCAGCGACCTCTGCGTGCACAGTGAGTCCTCTCCACCCAGAATTCCTCTTGATTTGCCAGAACTGACCCTGCCCTGTCCCAGGGAGGTAGCGGCTGAGAGAGGCAGTCCCCTGCTACAGGATACCTCAGGACCCTCAGGAGACCCCTCCCCCATCCCTAACACACCCAACATGTTGCCCCCCCCCCCAGTACCTCCCACACCTGCCCTGAAACAGGTACACATTTGGAGATTTACTCTGTACACCCGAGCCCTGGGATGCCCAGACCCCACCCTGTCCTCTCCTGCAGTTTCACTTCGGCCCAGTCTCCCAAGTGCACACGAGTCCTGTGGGGACACTGGGCTTGTGAGGCCTATTAATTACAAGGCCATAACTAACAGTTAAAGATCTCTGCTGTGTTTTTTTTTTTTTCTCTAAAATGCACCCTCCCCCATTCTTTCAATTAAAAACCTAATTATCTGTGTCAGTTCTTTTCTGATGGACATTTCTTCCATTATGCAAAGCCCTTCTAAAATCAATATAGCTTCCTTCAGGCAGTCAATCACTCTCTCCTCAGCTCTGCCCCAGGCCTGGGGGACACAGACAAGGAGAAGAACCCTAACACCCCTGCTCTTGGCCCAGGGATTGACCAGGAACCAGATTGGCAGACTCCCATCCCCCAGAAAGCAGATCCCCTGCTTTGGGGCTCCTAGGGGCTCACCCTCAGCCCCAGAAGAGCTGGGTCAGTCTAGCAGCCTGGCTCCAGGCCACCTAGGGAAGTGGCTCTCCCCCCTCCCCCATTCTCCATCAGCAGCAACTTCAGCCCAGATCGAGCCCATGAGGGATGCAGTTTGCTCAGAGTGACATAGCAAGGTGGTGGCAGAAGCAGAGCTGGCATGCACATGTGCCAAGTCCATGCTCCCTGCTGCCAGCATCTGCTGCCCCCCACCCACCCAGTGCTAATGCCCAAGGAGCAGAGGCCTCGTCCTCTGCTGACCTCTCCTTCCCGGCCTCCTACACTCTGCCCCTCCCAAGGCCATGCTCTCTTCCACAGCTGCTTCCGGCCCGGAGGACGTGGCCCTCTATGTGGGCCTCATAGCCGTGGCTGTGTGCCTCCTCCTGCTGCTGCTTGTCCTCATTCTCGTGTATTGCCGCAAGAAGGAGGGACTGGACTCAGACGTGGCCGACTCGTCCATCCTCACCTCAGGCTTCCAGCCTGTTAGCATCAAGCCCAGCAAAGCAGGTGGGGTGTCCCTGTCCCAAGCACGTGTGTTGGGCCCCCATGCCAAGGGCTACCCAAATGGGGCTGCCCTGCCGTGCCACTCTCTGAGTCTGTCTTGATCCTCGCAGACAATCCCCATCTGCTCACCATCCAGCCCGACCTCAGCACCACAACCACCACCTACCAGGGCAGTCTGTGTCCCCGGCAGGATGGGCCCAGCCCCAAGTTCCAGCTCACCAACGGGCATCTGCTCAGCCCGCTGGGTGGTGGCCGCCACACGCTGCACCACAGCTCACCCACCTCCGAGGCTGAGGACTTCGTCTCCCGCCTCTCCACCCAGAACTACTTCCGCTCCCTGCCCCGCGGCACCAGCAACATGGCCTATGGGACCTTCAACTTCCTCGGGGGCCGGCTGATGATCCCTAATACAGGTGGGAAGGACCCCAGAGTGCCCCCCGGGAGCTCTAAGAGCCAAGGCTAGCCTCTCCCCCTCCTGGAAGAGATGGGACAGCCTGGGTATTCTCTTGTGCCTCTCAGCCTCACCCCAAGGGCTGAGCCAGCCCAGCAAGGAAAGAGGGTAGAGTTTTGGAGGGGATCCAGAAGTGGCTAGCAGGGGGGCCGCACTGAGGCCGTGACTAGAGCTGTCTTCCTTTGTTGCCCAAGGACACAAAGACTACAGTCCATTCACTTATACAGCCAGCCAGCCTGTGTGTGCTGGGCCTTGGGTCCCAGGGAGCTGAGGAACCAGTGAAGAGATGATAGAGGAAAAAAACACCTGCATAGGGGCTCAGGGACACCTTCATAAGAGAATCCACAGGCCCTTTGCATGATCCTCTTTTGAGAAAGTGCCACAGCCTCTGGTGTGGCTGCCCACTCCCACTCTGAAATTCCCTATTCTCTTGGTTTAGGGAACTTGACTTTCCTGTCCCTCTTCAGCTGTTCCTGGTGCCCCCTCCCTAAATGTAGATGTTCCTCAGAGCTTCTTTGTGGTACCCTCTCCTCAGGCCATCTCACCCACTCCATGGCTTTAATCGCCATGTCTGTGCACATCACTCCCACTCCTTCTCCAGCCGCAGTTCTCCTGGGTGGAGAATTGTACACCCAGCTGCCGCCTGGGCAGCTCCATCTGGATGTCTCGCAGCACCTCAGATTCCCTGTGCCTAAAACAGCACCGTCTCCCACCCTCCCCCAGAATTTCCTCCTTCCCGGTTTTCCTACCTCGGGAACAGCACAGTCGAGTTGCTCAACACAGAAACTGGGGGTCACCTTGACCTCCTGCTCTTCTTCACTTTCCCCCCCTCACCTCCACACCAGCCTCATTCCCCCACTAATCCCATCATTCTTTCTCAAATGGTCTCTCCCACTGCCACTCGTGGCCCAGGCCACCACACCTACCTCTCGTCTCTGGGCCATGGCTCCAAGCATTCACTCACTGAAGCCAGACTTGATCATGTCCCTTTCTAGGGCTGCCACTTTTCCCCTCAAAGCTGACATGACAAAACCACAAGGACCCCTTCTGGCAGCTGCAGTGGCCTCCCCTCCCATGCATGCTTCTCCTGCATGTGGCAGCTACAGTGGGTTCTCATGAGCCCAAATAAACTGGGCTGCCCTTTACATACATAGTCTCTGCCTCCATCCACTGGCTTAACTGCTACTTCTTCGGGCCTAGCAGCTCTCCCTCTCTCTGACTCTTGCCCTCCTTATGGGGCTGCTAGGGTGATGAGGTGAGACGGTCCATGTCAAGCTCTCAGAAATGGGCAGGTGTGCAGTGAGTGCTCAATGACCGTCGGCCTTCACTCCCCCAGCAGAGTGGGTGGCCGGGTGGGCTGTGGTCCTCCCTGCTCTCCCCCAGCATCCAGCATCCTTTGTCCACTTACCTGTCTCCCTGCAGGCTGAGCACTTCATGAGAGCAGGGCTCATGGTTTTCCCCCATCTTCCTGGGTACTCAGCATCAGCGTTCATTGAATGAGTATTCGAGTGAGTGTACCTCTGCCACAGAGAGCATTCACGCATGCATCACTGGGACCGTCAACAACGCTGGCTGCCAGTACCAGGAAACAGCACAGGCTAGTGAGGGGAGCAGTAGCTGTAAATATGCCACCTCTCTCTGGGCTTCAGTTGCTGGGAAGTAGTGGTATTCCAGCTACCTTATCTTAGAGTTGCCCACTCTGCAAAACACACGCTTTTGGACTTGGTGGGATAGTCATAGAATTTCTTCCCCTCTCCCTGTCATGAGCCTCTGAGGCTCCTCCTGATGTAGGGGTTCCCTGTCCTAAAAGGGCAGAAAGTTGGAGTAGGACCATTCCTTGCTATCTGCAGAGTAATTCCCCAGCCCATGTCCTTGCTATGTCGTGCCCCCTGCCTCTCCCCTGCAACCATGTCTTCCTCGGCAGATGCTTTCTGATGCTGCCCCTGCAAGACACTGGGAAAAAGGTGAATCAGCCACATGGGGGATGTGTGTGCAGTGGCACCCAGACCAGGGAGGACTACCAAAGTGGGCAGAAATGTTAAAGGTCCCAGCCCCACCTGCATGAGGGTACGGGGGATGCTGCCCAAGCAGGGAGCAAAGTCACCCAGAGGTGGCCATGCTGAGGAGAGGGGAGGAGCTTGAGCAGGCCCGGATGGTGGAGCACTCAGAGGCACAGGTAGGGCAGTGGCTCCAGAACAGCCAAGTACACAGCACGGGTTAGGCCTAGAGGCCAAGGGTCTTAAATGTTAGGACGAGGAGCTGAACTCTGTCCTGGAGGTAGGGAATGTTTTAAGTGGGTGGTGGGGAAGGTAGACCAGCACACCCAGGGGTTCCTAGGTTTTCTGTGCCCGGGCCGACTAGCCCTGCATTTCCCACCTGAGTTCCCTCAGCCATTTCTTGGGGTTACCGTGACTCAACTTCATGCCCGTGTGGGTGGTTGGCTGGGCTGGCAGTTCCAGTGGCACCTCTATTCCCAGACCAGGCTGGCACCAGTCTGTCTTCAGAGGGAGGCTCAGGGAGGGGGCTGGCAGAGTTGGGTGTTTGGTGTCTTTGCAACCCTGGTAAGCCCCAGCTCTCCTCCCACTCTTTCGCAGGTATCAGCCTCCTCATCCCCCCAGACGCCATACCCCGAGGAAAGATCTATGAGATCTACCTCACGCTGCACAGGCCAGAGGACGTGAGGTGTGGGTGTGGGCCCTGCTGCTGGGATGGGGAGGGTCCTGCCCCTGCCTGCTGTCACCATGACACCCCTGCCCACCCACTGTTGGGCTTGGTCTGGCCTGGCCAGAGGGAGGGCAGGGGAAGCGGGGCTCCTAAGCTCCACCCAGCTCTGCAGCCCCCAACCCCAGGGTCTGCTGTCCTGCTAGGAGCCGGCTACAGGATGGGCCACTGACATCTTTCCCTTCCCACCTGTATTTCCCCACTTGAGGTTGCCCCTAGCTGGCTGTCAGACCCTGCTGAGTCCCATCGTTAGCTGTGGGCCCCCCGGAGTGCTGCTCACCCGGCCAGTCATCCTTGCCATGGACCACTGCGGGGAGCCTAGTCCCGAGAGCTGGAGCCTGCGCCTCAAAAAGCAGTCCTGCGAGGGCAGCTGGGAGGTGAGCCCCACACCTCCCCACCCTGAGCCCTAGCCGGGCTGGCATCTCGCCTGGCCCTTGAGCCACACCCCACCCCCATCCCCTGCAGTCTCAGGCTGCTCCTCAGAGCTGCAGGTGGCTGACCCATTGGCCCTGCCCACAGGACGTGCTGCACCTGGGCGAGGAGGCACCCTCCCACCTCTACTACTGCCAACTGGAGGCCGGCGCCTGCTACATCTTCACGGAGCAGCTGGGCCGCTTCGCCCTGGTAGGAGAGGCCCTCAGTGTGGCCGCAGCCAAGCGCCTCAAGGTGCTCCTATTTGCCCCCGTGGCCTGCACCTCCCTCGAGTACAATATCCGAGTCTACTGCCTACATGACACCCACGATGCACTCAAGGTACCACCCGCCCCCATCTTCCTGGCACTGGGGCCCCCACCCCTGGCCCTGGGAGGGGGCAGTAGAGAAGGGCCCTCCTGGCTCCAGGCCTGGCTGACACCTGGGGCCCTGCAGGAGGTGGTACAGCTGGAGAAGCAGCTGGGAGGACAGTTGATCCAGGAGCCCCGCGTCCTGCACTTCAAGGACAGTTATCACAACCTGCGCCTCTCCATCCACGACGTGCCCAGCTCCCTGTGGAAGAGCAAGCTCCTCGTCAGCTACCAGGTGAGGAGGCAGTCAAGGTTCCTGGAGCTGGGCACACCTGTCGCTAGGCATGTCTGACCCCGCCTCTCTGCAACCCTCACCCCCAGGAGATCCCCTTTTATCATATCTGGAACGGCACGCAGCAGTACCTGCACTGCACCTTCACCTTGGAGCGCGTCAGCCCCAGCACCAGCGACCTGGCCTGCAAGGTGTGGGTGTGGCAGGTGGAGGGCGATGGGCAGAGCTTCAACATCAGCTTCAACATCACCAAGGTGGGCAAGAGGGGGTGTCGGCACCATCGCAACATGCTCTCCCACTGGGCCTATCCTGCCAGCAAGCCCACCTGCTACAGAAGCTCGGCAGCTTCCTCCAAGCCTCAGGGAGGGAGGTGCAGATGCACATGTAGATGGATGCAGACAGATGCTGTTGGACTTGGGGGGGAGGGGGTTGAGGAGGATGTGGGAGCAGCAGGAAGGGGGGATGGAACCAGCCTGGGGGCCCCAAAGAGCTTCCCTGAGGAGGGACTGACTTTACTGGGTCTAGAAAGATGAGTAAGAGTTAGGCAAGAGTTCCGTTGTGGTGCAGCAGAAATGAATCTGACTAGTATCTGCGAGGATGCAGGTTCGATCCTTGGCTTCACTCACTGGGTCAGGGTTGCCATGAGCTGTGGTGTAGGTTGCAGAGTGGCTGTGGCGTAGGCCAACAGCTGTAGCTTTGATTTGACCCCTACACTGGGAACTTCCATATGCCATGGGTGTAGCCCTAAAAAATACCAAAAAAAAAAAAAAAAAAGGGAAAAGAGGCAGTAATGAGCTAACTAAGTACAGAGAACAGAGGCAAGGGAGGAGAGCAGTGAGTTCTGAGTGATGGGCAGAGCTGTGCCAGCCAGCAGAGGCCGGAAGAGGTGACATGGGGAGGAGAGATGGCAGAGGGAAGGAGAATAAGGTCAGAAGGCTCCTCTGCTCACTGGCTCTGTGACTGTGGGCAAGTCACTCCACCTCCACACTCCAGTGAGCAGGGTCCTGGTGCAAGGGAGCGCCCAGGAAGCACCAGTGTCCATGCTGTCTCCATGCCCTGGGATGGTCCGAGCACTCCCCCAGTGGAAGGTGGCAGTGGGCTGGGCTGGGCAAGTTCTAACAGACACTTCCACCTCTCCCTGCCCGCAGGACACGAGATTTGCTGAGCTGCTGGCCCTGGAGAGTGAAGGGGGGGTCCCAGCCCTAGTGGGCCCCAGTGCCTTCAAGATCCCCTTCCTCATTCGGCAAAAGATCATTACCAGCCTCGACCCACCCTGTAGCCGGGGTGCCGATTGGCGGACTCTGGCCCAGAAACTCCACCTGGACAGGTGGGTGAGAGATGGGTTGGGAGGGGCTGTGAAGGCTGCCTGCAGTCAGGCCTGGGTGGTAGGATGGGGCGCAGGTGGGTGGGCAGGATACACGTAGGGTCTGTGCCCCATCCACCAACAGCCCGGGCGTCCATTGTGCCTGGCTGAGGGAAGGCCCTGCCCTTGGGTGATCTAGGAGGGTGAAGCCAGGCCACTGACGGGCTCCCCTCTCTTTCACAGCCATCTCAGCTTCTTTGCCTCCAAGCCCAGCCCCACAGCCATGATCCTCAACCTGTGGGAGGCACGGCACTTCCCCAACGGCAACCTCAGCCAACTGGCTGCAGCAGTGGCCGGACTGGGCCAGCCAGATGCTGGCCTCTTCACGGTATCGGAGGCCGAGTGCTGAGGCCAGCGAGGCCCACAACGCCTACACTCTCACCAGCTTTGGCACCCGCCAGGGACAGGCAGAAGCCAGACAAGGCCCTTCCCCTACACCGGGGAGAGCTGTGTGGACAGGCCTCCTCCTGGGGGATGCTGTCCCCCAACTCTGGCCCTTCAGACCCTGCCCGCACTCCCTTCCCTCCATGGCCTGCCTGGCCAGGCTGGCACTGCCACCTGCTCCAACTCTGCCCTGGCCCCCAGGACCCAGGGTGGACAGTGCCTGGAGCCCGGGCGGGGCCCAGCCCCTCTGTGTGTGTGTATGCGCGTGTGATGCTACCTCTCCTCCTGCCCCAGCCAGGGGGCCGCATACACACAGGCATGTTCGCACACGATGGGCTTGGGACGCGGCCCCCGGAGCTCCTGCCTGAGCCGGACCTTATGCAAACATTTCTGTGCCTGCTGGGTAGGGGCACATCTGAGGGGCCCGGTTCCAAGCCTGTGGGACCAAGGGCCACAGCTGAACGGGGAGGCGGCCCCTGGATTCAGGCACACGACCACCACACGGGCCTGTGCCCACGCATGTCCCGTGTGCTCCTGTCACACATATCCCCCCACACATGCATCTCATGCTGTACACCTGGAGGCCGCTCACGTCTCTCACGCCTGGTGTCGGTCCACACCTGGTGTCGGTCCACATCTGCCTCTCACATGCTGCCCTCCTCCCACCCACCCAGGGACACCCAACGGCTCCTCCCCGATCCTCCCCCTGCCCCCAGCCACGAGGAGCCCTACCAGGCGTGTGAATATGCAACGGGAGTCCCGGGCTGGACAATGGCGAGTGTGCGTGCCATGGCATGCCCATTTCTGGGGCTGGCCGGTGCCCCCATGCAGGGGCCTGTTGTGTGAAGCTTGTGCCCTGACTCTGTCTTAAGTGCATTCGTGCACTTACACTTGGCCTTATGTACACAGCCTTGCCCGGCCGCAGGGGCGCGTAGGGATTTTAGCGGACGTGAATGTAAATAAATTATATATATATATTGCTAACCCAAGTGCTCCATCTCTCGGGGAAGGCTAGGGGTTGAGGCCGGTGGCCATGGAGGGATCATGACTATTCTGGAAATCATGGGTGTCTGGGCCTGGCTGGTCCAGCAAAACTTGTTGCTGGAAACTTCTTCAGACACGGGTCATCTGGGCAAGGCGGCAGGCAACAGCGGTGACCAGGGCTGCACCTTTGCCAGACCCGTCCTTTGATTGCAGAAAGGTGACCTCACAGCAAGGGGCCAGCTCCTGCACTGTTTCTTCCACCAGCCTGGAGAAGCTGTGAGGGGGAGAAATTGAGGTGAGACCAGGTCAGCCAAGCCCCACCTGGCCATACCTCCCTGCCCAGCCTGGCACCCAGACTCACTGGGGATGTAGCTTGTAGAGGGTCCCATCCACCCCCACAGACACGGTCAGCTTTTCCAGGCCCCGGTTCTCACGGATCTTCTCCACCACAGCAGCCACACCTGCCCCACAAAGCTGGGCGGCCCGCCTGGACACAGCCTGGCACACCTCCAGGACCATCAGGGCATCATCTGAGGTCAGGGGCAGCCCCAGATCCTCCAGGATGGCTCGGACCTGCCTCAGAGCCAGGCTGTCGCTGGGGATGGGAGGGAACAGAGCACAGAGAGGCAGGATCCTGCATGAGCTCCCCAGTCTCTCATGACTTCTCCATCCCCTGAGGTGGGCCTCCCTCCAACCAGCATCCCACCCCATGATAGGATGGAAATAGAGGGAGATTGTGCGGGCCTCAGCACCTTTCAATCTGAGAGAGAAACTTGGTCTTGAAGATGTCCCTGGTCTGGAGGCACTGGATCTGCTGGCCCCGGAAGAGAACTCCACGGCTGGTCAGATGCAGGAGTATGTGGCGGACAATCTCCCCCAGGTACATGCCACTGATCATCTTCTCAAACCTGCATGAAAATGTGTACGTGCACAGGGCAGGAGACCTGTGCCACCACCAGGCACAAGCCGCATCACCAGTGCCAGCCACCACCAGCTACCCCTTCCTGGCCCAAACCACACCTCTGCCTGCCGGGGTTGATGGAAGCCTGATCCACCCTTTCATCAAAGTAGGTGCTGAGCATGCCTAGAGAGCCATCATCCCCAAAGGCACCCCACTCCATGTTGATGCACATGTGGCCTGAGTCCCCAGGTACACTTGCCACATTCCGGAGCTCCTCCATGTAGCAGGCATTGGTGCCAGTTCCTGCAGAGAGGCCAGATGAGGTGAGAGCTAGTTGTTGATACAGACAAGGTCCCTCCCTCTGAGCCTTTCCCACTGAGCAAAATCTGGGCTCATTTCCTACCTCTCCATCTCCCCATGCTCAGGACCTGTCCCAGGGCCTGGTCATTCTTCCTTCCTCACATCCATTCTTCAGACCCTGCTACCATCAAGTAGGCCTCCACTACTTCCCCTACCAGCACCACCATCAGTGCATCTCCCATGCTACCCCAGGGGGCTCCCAAAATGGCAGTCATGTCTTTCCCTTGGAGACGTGTGACAGGCCCTGCTGGCACACAGGTGAGAGGCCCAAGCCTTCCTGGCTGGCTTTCCAGGTCTTTAGTCAAATAGCAGGTGCTGGGCCGGGAGTCAGGGACATAGGAATAAGACATAAGGAACCCCACAACGGCCAGAAAGATGGGCAATGAGCAGCCAACCCTCATACTCCCAAACAGAAGTGCAAAGAGCATCATAGGATCCCCAAGCACAGGTGAGTCTTCCTGCCTAGAAGTTCAGGAAAAGCTACAGAGAGGAAATGATATTTGGATTTGACCTTGAAGCGAAGAATCTTCCAGGAGAGCCCATACCCTATGTAAAAGCATTTTCTTCCTCTCCTTAGCACACAGTCCGCTCTATAACAGGTGGCCCCATTGTTGGCTCCACCTGGAGTTCCTCCATCCAGTTGTTTGTTCACATAGCAATCTGGGGCCCCTTTCTCCCAAGTACCTCTGGTGCCAGGCACTATGTTTAAGAAGTGCAGTGGTTAACGAATCCGACTAGGAACCATGAGGTTGCGGGTTTGGTCCCTGCCCTTGCTCAGTGGGTTAACGATCCGGCGTTGCCGTGAGCTGTGGTGTAGGTTGCAGACGTGGCTCGGATCCTGCGTTGCTGTGGCTCTGGCATAGGCTGGCAGCTACAGCTCCGATTAGACCCCTAGCCTGGGAACCTCCATATGCTGCAGGAGTGGTCCAAGAAAAGGCAAAAAGACAAAAAAAAAAAAAGTTCCTAGAGTTCCCATCATGGTTCAGTGGTTAGAGAACCTGACTAGCATCCATGAGGACGTGGGTTCAATCCCTGGCTTTGCTCAGTGGGTTAAGGATCCGGCATCACTGTGAGCTGCGGTGTAGTTCACAGATGCAGTTCGGATCCAGCGTTGCTGACTGTGGCGTAGGCCAGCAGCTGCAGCTCTGATTGGACCCCTAGCCTGGGAACCTCTCTATGCCGAGGATGTGGCCCTAAAAAGACCAAAAAAAAAAAAAAAAAAGGAGACGTTCCCAGTCTCATTCGAGGCTGCCACATGCCTCCTGTGCTAAGAGACAGGTGTCCAAGGAGCTTTGGGAGCCCTCTGCCCCCACCTAACCAAATCTCTTTTCTCAAGGCTTTCTTTTCAAGCCTCACTCATGTTGGGACCCCCTTCCTTTCTGATCTCGGCTTTGTTTCATTCAGCTCTCTCTGATGGCATGTTCTCTTTTGGACTCAACCCCTGCTAAACAGTTCCAAAAAGGCAGATATTCCCTGTTCTTTATGCGTCTTCCTGTCCTTTCATCCAGCCCCCAACTGGCCACAGGGTAGGTACTTAATAAAGACTTAAGAGTCTTGGGGAGTTCCTGTCGTGGCTCAGTGGTTAACAAATGCGACTAGGAACCATGAGGTTGCTCAGTGGGTTAAGGATCTGGCGTTGCCGTGAGCTGTGGTGTAGGTCGCAGACGCAGCTCGGATCCCGAGTTGCTGTGGCTCTGGCGTAGGCCAGTGGCTACAGCTCCGATTAGACCCCTAGCCTGGGAATCTCCATATGCCATGGGAGCGGCCATAGAAAAGGCAAAAAGACAAAAAGAAAAGAAAAAAAGACTTAGAGTCTTGGACTACTCAAAGAACAGTCTCAGCTCATTCTCTGCTCGCCCCCAGGAATGTTCCAAGTATTGTGTGTACCATGAGCCAGGCATGGTGCTATACTTTGTCTTCTCTCATTTCATCCTCACAACCTCTTGAGGCAGGCATTATTACTATCTCCATCTTAAAAATGAGGAAACTGAGGCTTGAGTGATTTGCCCAAGGTCATACAGGTGGAAGTGGCAGAGCCAGTATTTCCACCCAAATCTATATGACTCCGGAGCTCACATCCATGTAACAGATGGGCAAACTGAGGTTCAGAAAGCTTAAATGACTGTGAGGGAGTAACTGAGCTAGGCTAGAGTCACCCCAGCTCCAGACTCTCAGGCCTAGAGAGTATTCCACAGGCCCGTCAGGTCAGACAGGAATGATGCCACATTCCCAAGGCCAGGGGGACATCCCACCTGAGGATCAACAGGAGGCATAAATTAGCATCAAGCAGTAGGGACACAAAAGAGCAGGGCCCTCCTTACCAACAATAAGGCCGACCTCGCAGTGGGGATTCTCATAGCCACAGGACATCATGGTCCCCACCGTGTCATTGACAATAGCAACCACATTCAGCTTCACTGCCTGCACACAAAAGGATGCTGCTAGTTGCTGGGCAACGTGGTCGTCACAGCAACCAGGGATGGACCCAGAGGTCTCTGCTCAGAAGGAACAGCAGCAGGAGACCCTTTGCTCCCCCGAAGGTATATTGCAGCCCTAAAGCACCCCTGGAGGCAGACTCCTTACCTGTCTGCGCTTGATGGCTTCCCGCAGCAGATATACGACGTCTTGGCCCTCACAGTCAGATGCGCTGAAACCCTTTGTCCAGTTCAGGAGGATACCCTGGGGTGGGACCATGGGGAGGCAGGAGGTGGAGGCCCCTTGGAATCTTACTCTGCCTCCCCAAAGCCTGCAGTATGTGATTCCCCTCCCCAAGTTGAATTCTGAGCCCATTCGGTCAAACAGTTAAGGGCCTTGCCCTTTGCCCCCTCCCACGCCCCAGGAGGCTTCTGGTGTGAAGAAGCCTATTAATAACCATCCAACCCATGTCTTCTATTTTTAGTGCTCAGTGGTCTGAGAACATCTGCCCAGAAGGAATGGCCCTTCATAATCAGGTTAGGAATGAACAGAGCTGGTAAAATGAGTACTGTGTGTGAACAAGGGAAGGACAGAGAAGGCTCAGAGGGCCACATGACATATCAGTTTGCTCCTCCAGAAAGAAATAGCAAGAGCCACTTGAGAGAAGGAATTCTGAGTTGGGCCAGAGCCATGTCAATGGGAGAGTCCCACTCATGTTCTAGATATGAGTGAAGGATGAATGGAAAAGCCAGAGACCAGACACCTGGACAGGACAGCAGGGGACAAGACATTTTATTGTGAGAAACTGGCTTTAAATTGTGACCTTAGTGACAAGGGCCTGGCTGTACTTAGGACTGTCCTTTTCTTAGTGTGCTTCCTCTGAGGGAGGGTGCGAGGGAACTCTTCCACCACTGTTAGGAGAAAATGACTACTCTGCCCAGAGTGGAAGCATGGAAAGGCAGGTCTGGGGATATTTGGGGCAGAAGATTTTAGAAATATTGACATTTCTCCCAGTAATATTTCCTTTTTTTCCTTTTCCCATGAGTGTTCTGTGCTCATGGTCTCAAAAACAGAAACCAGACAAAGCAAATGAGAGGGAGAGCCAGATCATGAATAACAGGAAAGACCCCCAGGTCTGGGACAGGTGAGGCGGGTGGGAATCAGAGCCAGGTTCCAGATGGCTTCCTGAGAAAACTGTCCTAGGCCCCCTCCACCCTAGGCATGCCCTGTTGGGGAGGGGAGGGAAGAGAAGGGGTTTGGATAACCCCGCCTCTGTCCTCCTTCCCCACAGAGGGGAAGGCAAGGTGTCAAGGGAGGTGTCAAGACCCAAGAGAACAATAACTGGAGCCTGGCTGTCTCCCCAACAGCTCCGCTTGTCTGTACATTCTACGCAGCAAAGGAAGGGTCCCTATCTGAGCTCAACAAAGAAGTTATGTTATAGAAAATGAATAGGACCATGCTTCTTAAATGTCTGATTTTGCCCACGGAGTCCCACCTGCTTCTCATAACTCAAAAGGAAAAATCAAAAGGTTCCAGAATGCTTATTGTGGATGGAGAAGACCAGCTGAGAGACTCTGCCAACCTCTCAATCTGAAGGAGAAGTAGAGCGAGCACAGAGGCCCATGTCTGGAAGGTCAGAGCGGGAGCAGAGGGCGGGTCAATACTGCAAGAAGGCTGGTTGGAGTGGAGGATGCAGAGCTTTCCAGGGAGCACAAGTATGGAAGAACCGGGTAGGCGCCTTCAGGGCCAGCAAGCTCCTCATCACAGGAGCTTTTCAGCAGAAGCGGGGATGTTGAGGAAGAGACTCCTGGGAGCTTGGACCAGAGCTCTCGGGAGGAGCTTCCTCCATGGGGGGGCCTTAGGTGTGGGCATGAAAAGTCTAGCATTCCTGCTGAAGGATGAGGAAGCGTGTGCTGAGTGGGTGCTGTGTCTAGACCTCTGCCTGCCACTCTGCCACCCCCAACCAGGCACCCAACCTCAAGCCAGGCCCTGACAAGGACACCAACAAAGCCGGAAATGGGAGAGAGGGTATGGCAAAGAAACTATGCACAAGCCATTTTGAGAGACAGAACAAACACTGCTCCCCACAGGTCCCCTTGGCCAGTGCAACAGTGCCTCAGGTGAGACAGTCAGTATGTTTTCTATTCAGTCCTGACCTCAGCTTGCACTGCCCAGATCTGACCTTGGCCCCACCCTCCTGCCTACCGGCAGCCCCCAGGGCTATCCATGCACCCTCTTGCATGGCCCTGGATTCCAGGTCACTTCACCACATTCCAGCTGCCTGGGCAAACCACATCTGGAGAAACTGAGGCTGGTGCAGGCCCAGTTCCTCTCCCTAGCTCAGAAAGCCCTCTCCAGGCCTCCTGCCCACTCCATGAAGAATGTGTTGGTGCAAAGCCCCTGAGGGTGGCTTTCCCAAGCCCTCTCTCTCTCACCTGGTCCAGGCCAAGCTGTCTGCAAGGGAAGGAGAAGGTGAAACCCAAGGGGAGGCTGTGCCCACTCAGACCCTGCTTCTGCTGGAAGTCCACGATGCAGTCCACAATGTGGTCAAAGAGCTGAGAAGTGGGGCATGTCAGAGAGTAGGCTACTCAGCCCTTCCCTGCCCCCGACAACCCCAGGTTGTGGGTACCTGCTCTCCAGAGCCCTGGGCCACATACTCTGGGATAGAGTAGATCTGGTTGGTGATCTGCACACCTCCAGAGGCCAGACGCACCAGGAGGACGCGGAAGTTGGTGCCCCCCAGGTCCAACGCCAGGAAGTCCCCACGCTCTGTGGGGCAGAGACCCTCAGTGCCAGGACAGAGGTGGAGGCTCCACCCCAGCACAGACTGTGACCGCCCCCAGGAGCCCGTGTCCCAGCCCCACAGTCAGGCCAGGTCCTTACCACTGCCATCAGGTATGGCCCGGACATAAGTGGGCAGCATGCGGAGGGAGGAAGTTTTTCCCTGGAGGCCCTTGGCCATGGCCTCTCGCATCTGCCTCTGCAATGCTACTAGCTGCTCACGGGTCAACCAGAATGGTGCCAGGGTCTCCTCCAGCAGGCGCCGGTGGGCAGCCAGGCGGGCGGCCACAGCAGTCACCATCGCCACGCCCTGGCCACCACCATCCACAGAGGGGATGAAGGAGACATCACATTCAGGGGCCAAGAGCATCACTGTCTCCTGCAGGATGGCGAGGAACCTATACAGACACAAAGCAGGGTTGGCACTCCAGGGCTTGCTGAAACCATGGGTTCCTTCACTTCAAATCAATTCAATTCTTTTTTTTTTTTTTTTTTTTTTTTTTTTGTCTTTTCAGGGCTGCACCAGCGGCATAGGAGGTTCCTAGGCTAGGGGTTGAATCAGAGCTACAGCCGCTGGCCTATACCACAGCCACAGCAACTCACAATCTGAGCCCCATCTGTGACCTACACCACAGTTCACTGCATCACTGGATCCCCAACCCACCGAGTGAGGCCAGGGATCAAACCTGCATCCTCATGGATCCTAGTTGGTTTCGTCAACTGCTAAACCACGAAGGGAACTCCCCAGTTCAATTCTAAACTCATATGTGCACCAACTATATGCCCAGTGGCCCCAGCAATGCCCTCTCTTGCATACCCAAGAGAAGCCTCTTTCCTCTGACCTCTTCTGGCCTCCCCTCACTCCCCTCCGGACTCACTCTGCTTGGGTGCCCTTCACACCCACTGCCTTGTACCCGTGGTACCACAGTGCCCTCTGGGTGTGTATCACATACACACACATTCCTGCTACCTGCTCACAGGGGGCCATCAATATTTCCAATACCTGGGGTGTTGCTCAAATACTCGGCCTCCAGTGGCCACAGCAATCTGAAGCTTCTGCTGCTCCCTGATGTGCTGGAGGCGGGAGAGGATGGCGGCCAGGGCAGCTGCACAGAGCTGGGCAGCCCGTGTGCTCACAGCTGCACACACTTGCTGCACAAGCTCAGCATCTGAGGTCCTTGGGTTCAGCCCCAAGAGAGCGTGCACACGGGCTGTCCCACCAGAGGGACTGGGGGGGACAGAGTGCTGCTTTGGTCTCAAATAGCCCAGAAGCACCATGTCCCCACCAAACCTCCATGGCTACCTCAGGGACAGGGCATCCAACCCACTCCCAAGCCAAGAATCCCTTCATTGCAGCCCACTCGCCTCCTGCACTCACTTCTCCATCTCAGCCACGTGTTCCAGGAGGATGCTGCCTGGGCTCAGCAGCACTGGGGAGGTGGAACCGCCAAAGAGGACCCCGCGCTGGGCCAAGTCAGCCAACGCCAGCCGTACCAGCTCACCCAGGTACAAGCCCCCAATCATTTTCTCAAACCTATAGGCAGGAAGGATGGCTGGAGAGAGCCTTCCCTAGGCCCTTGGCCCACCTGGCCCCACCTCCAAGAATTCACAAAGAGGAGTCACTTTCTTTGGGGTCCCTGACTGAAGGTGCTAGAAGCAAATGGCCTCCTAGGAGACAGTTGGGTGTTTACACAGACCTCACTGCCCCCTCTAGCCTAGGTTAGGTTCAAGGGGGTTCCTAGAGGCTGGCAGGATCCAAAGGATAAGAGACACTTGGCTTGTCTACTCGCAACCCCTAACAACTGTCAGGCCTGGCCAGAGTCAGGAATAATGGAGGAGAAAACTCCAAGAGTTGAAAACTCTGCTCTAGAACCTTGAGCCATTCCTTCTTTGAGTCTGGCCAGGGTCCCCCAGCATGCAACCTGGAGACCCTAGGAGGAGGTGAGAGGGAGGAGCCTAAGGGCTGGAGTACAGGGACAGCAGAGCAGGAAAGGAACAAAGCAGTGATAGGACCTAGAGCAGAAGGTTAGGCCACCTCTGGGCACCCGGATTCAGGGACTCCTGGTCCAGGGTGCGGTCGAAGATGGTCCACACTGGTCCCAAGGCCTCATCATCACTGAAGGAGCCCCACTCGACGCTGATGCAGACTCGGCCCCGGTCCTCACCCAGCACCGCCACATGCCGGGCCTCCTCCATGTAACACGCATTGGTGCCGGTGTCTGGCAGGGACAACCCCATCAGGGTCTACCCACCGGGCAGCCAGGGCCCCCCGTCCACTATCACAAATGCCCGTAGCTTACCTACAACCAGCCCAACTTCGCACGGCCCAACCCCCAGGTCACAGCCCATCATGGTGCCCACTGTGTCATTCACCACGGCAACCACATCGATGCTGTAGGTCTAGACAATGGAGAGGACAGAGGTTGGGGAGCCTGGCAGATGGGCAGGGCTGGGGTCCTGGCTTTGATGGAGATACACAGAGTCCCTGAAATGTGTGTCCGAATGCCTCACACATTTGTGTCACTTATGTTCTAGGCCCTCCCACACTGTAGAGGATTTTCCTCCTAACCCACCCCTCCGCTTTGGCTCCTCTGCCCCCAACACAGGCCCTGGAGGTCTCAGGGGCTCCCAGCCTCGGCCGTCCGTTTCAGAATTCCAGTGTTCCCCACAGGACCAGGTGAGGGGGAGCAAGCATGGCACCGTCAAGGCTGTGCCATAGGTACCTCACTTGTTCACCCTGGTCCTGGCCCAGCTCCCCAAGCCTGCTCCTCTCAGCTCTGACTTCCAGCTACCCACACAGCACTTTGGCAGTTAGTCCACACAGGCCCAGACTGGCCTTTCTCAGGCATCCAGACATTTGCATATGCACTTCTCTGAGATTAGCCCTTCCTTCCCAGCCCTAGCTGGGAAACATCTCCTTCAGGTCTCTGCTCAAGTCATGGTGCACACTTCCCTGTGCCCCCAGAGCTTTGGAACCACCTCAATAGGGATTTCTTTCTTTTCTTTTTTCTTCCTTCCTTCCGTCCTTTCTCTTCCTCCCTTTCTTTTTCCTTTTTTTCTTTTTTCTTCCTTCCTTCCTCTCCCTCTCTCTCTCTTTCTTTCTCTCTCTCTTTCTTTCTTACTTACTCTCTCCCTCTTTCTCTCTTTCCATAAGGGGCATGCCCACAGCATATGGAAGTTATGTGATCTACACCACAGCTCATGGCAATGTGGGATCCCCAACCCACTGAGCAAGGCCAAGGGTCAAACCCACATCCTCATGGATCCTAGGCTTACTCCTGAGCCACCATGGGAACTCCAATAGGGACATTTCTTTTATTGAAATGCTTTCCCCACTAAACTTTGAGGTCCTTGAAGACAAGGTCAAGTCTTTTCAACTTTGCTTCCCCTCATAGTCCTGAACTTTTATTTGCCCTTTCTAAGCATCAGTCTCCTTACCTATAAAATGAGAATGGTAGTAGCATTTACCCAAGAGATAAACTGGGTAAAGGATAGAAACAGAAAGGAAAGCAAGCCCTCCCAGAAGCACAGGCCACAGCCTACATGTGCTGGGCCCATGCCACATGGGCAGCCTTCCTAATGCGTCTGCCTCTACTCACCCCCTGCCTCTGGATGGCATCTCGTAGCAACTGGACCACATCCTGGCCTTCCACACCACTGCACTTAAAACCTTTAGTCCAGGAAATGAGGGTGCTCTGGAAGTGGAAGAGTCAGATCAGTCCTCCAGAGGCCTTCATGGGGCTGTAGCCCCTCCAACCTCTGTCCCCTTAGCCATCTGCCTCACCTTGTCCAGGCCTGTCTGGTGACAAGGGAAGGAGAAGCTGAACCCAAGCTGCAGACCCTGCTTGCCCACAGGGAGCGCATCCAGGAACTCAGACAGACAGCGGGCGGCAAAATCAAAGAGCTGAGGGACAAGTGGGGGTGTTTAGCTCTGCTCACTGGAGCCCCAGCTGCTGAGGTGGGTCCAGAGGCTGGGCAGTGAGTGCTTACCTGTTGACCAGGACCCAGCATCACCTCTTGAGGGATCACAAACTCCTGGCTCCGGGGCTCTGTCTTGTGTCCCTCAACGCCCATCAGGGTCACCCACAAAACACGCAGTGAGGCTCCTGAGGCTCCCAGCTCCAGCACCAGGAAGTCTCCTTGCTCTGGGAGCAAGCAGGGCACAGAAAGGCATGCCGCTGGTGAGACCAAGTCCTCTGGCTCCCAGAAACATTCCCAAGGGCTATGAAGTCTCACCAAGGGATCTTAGAGATGGAGACCTTAGAGACAGAGACAGGGATAAGGAACTTCCCCCTCCCACAGATCAGAATGCTTTCTGCAGGCCTGGCCACCCATCTTAGTCTATGCCACCCACCAGTGCCATGTGGGATAGACCCCACATATGTGGGCAGCATCCGAACAGCAGGGGCAGGGCTGGCCTTCCCACTCAGTGCCTGCTCCATGGAGCCCAGGAGGCTGGCCTGGATCTGCCGCAGCTGTGCCTCTGTCACCTTGAACTGCTGCAGGCACTCCTGTACCTAAGGAGAAACAGGTCAACATCTGGGTGGGAGTGTTGTTGTCCTAGCCAAGTTCCCCAACCAGGACAGAGGCCAGCCTGGCCCAGCTCATGCCTCCCTTCCCTAACCCAGACCAGCACCCCTCAGGGGCTGGCCTGAGCCCTGCATGAGGCTTTTGTGTGCCTTGCTGGCCTCCCCAGCAACTCCCCAGCCTCACTGCTTGCCTCTTCCCACTCCCAGTCTCTCTTGCTGCCCAGAACCTACAACAGCTCCTGCATGCTCAGGAGGCTCCTTTCTGGAGAGAAGACTCACCTATTTGCTCCTGCTCCATTCCCTCATGGCTCTTTGTCAGCTCCTGCAGTCCCCTGCCCCCACCACTTCTTTGAATTCAGGTTTGGCAAGGCCTTTCCCCTGTCACCCCATGGCTGATTTGCTCTGGCTCCCCCAGTACCCAGAGCCAAGCTGCTCAGTGAATTGTTGGATGAATATATGAGTGAACAAATGCATGGATGAACTTGATTCAGGTTCCTCCCTCTCCCAATCCACTCGACTCTGGAGCCCAAGTGAGCCCAGTCCAGCAGAGTCTGGGGGCACCGTGGAGGACAGTCCCCGCTCCCAGCGGCCACTCTTCCCACAGACATTGTCTGAGCCCCTAATGCATTCTCAGCACTACTCTAAGCACCTTACACTGCACAACCAGCTGGGTCTGCTCTTGTGGAGCTCAGATTCCAGTATGGGGGTGGGGGGCAGAAAATAAGCACAGAAATATATAGTATGCTTCTGGTAGTAATAGTAGAAAAGAAAGGCAGAAATAGAAACGAGGGAGTGACCAGGGGAGGAAGGGGTATTTTTGGATATTGGTCATGGAAGGTCTCCCTGTGGAGGTGACCTAAAGGGAGGAAGGGAACGAGCCATTTGAAGATCTGGGAGAAGAGCACAAAGGGATTTTCTTCAGAGCAAGGGGGTGGATTTGGGGAAGGCTGGGCCAGGGGTGCGTCAGAGTGAAGGGAGGGGTGGGCAGGCAGGGAAAGCAGAGGATGGCACCCCAGGTTCTTTTCTACCAGAAGCCTGTTGTGGAGGAGCTTAAGAAAAGCTCCAGTATCTCATGTCTGTGTGGAAACCTCCCTTGGATGAACCTCTGGCCCATCCTTCAAGGAGACCCCAGCAGCCCCCCTGGGTTCGTCAAAGGGTCCCAGGGTTCAACTCCATTCTTCCAGCTTAGCCTTTCCCAGGCCCCCACTGCCAGTCTCAGAGGAATTCCATTCCTACGACCTGCTGCCCAACACAGGGATGATATCTGAAAACTAACCACTCAGGCACCAGGATAAGGAGGTAGAGAGATCCAGGGAGGAGAGGCCGCCAACTGAGGAAACTGAGGCTCAGAGAGGGACAGTCATCTGCCTAATCCAAGTAGTTGTTAAGAGTGGGTCTCCCAAAAAAAAAAAAAAAAAAAAAAAAAGGGAGTTCCCATTGTGGCTCAGTGGTTAACAAATCCGACTAGGAACCATGAGGTTGCGGGTTCGATCCCTGGCCTTGCTCAGTGGGTTAAGGATCCAGTGTTGCCGTGAGCTGTGGTGTAGGTTGCAGACTCGGCTTGGATCCCTCGTTGCTGTGGCCGTGGTATAGGTGGGTGGCTACAGCTCCGATTCGACCCCTAGCCTGGGAACCTCCATATGCCACGGGTGCAGCCCTAGAAAAGGCAAAAAGACAAAAAAAAAAAAAAAAAAAAAAGAGTGGGTCTTAACAGTCCCAGCTCAGTCTGACGGCAGACATGTTCCCACATAAACGTGAAGACTTACAAAAACTAGCAATTTCATCTGGAAAGAAACCAAAGCTGGTGGAGATTGCAACAAAGAAACCCCAGAGGACTTGGGATGAGAAAACATCAGAGTCCTTGCCCTGCCACTTCCTGGCTCTGTGGCCTTGGGCAAGTTAAACTTCTCTCTGACATGATAAGACTCACCTCTGATGAAACACCAAGAGAATGATAATACTCAAAAGGCCTCGAGGGCCATGTCTTGTTCACAGCAAGGAGTGGCTGGCTCTTGTTGATTGAGTTGTGGTGGTGGTGTAAGAATTAAAGGGGATAATGGAGGTAAAAGTGTAAAAGTGCTGTTCAGATGTGAGGGGTGCTTTCTCATTGTTTAATGACAACAGCAGAGTTATGGAGAAATCAATGGCTTGGGCAAAACAATGCTCTTCCACCCAAGTGAAAGAGGAGTGACTAGTAATGACAGAAGCTTTGAGAAAGACAGGACTTCCCTGGCCAACACTGATAGGCACGTGCAGTCAAGGAGAAGCTACTGGAGTCTTCCCTCAACCACCCCCCAGAAGAATGGGGCGGGGGGAAGAGACCTCAGCCAGGAGAGTAAGGAGCAAGCATCAGAGAGAGGCTAGACGGATAGGGCTTCAATGCTTGCTCCTTCAACCAACTTGTTGTGCCCATGGGTCTGCACATCACCTCACCTCTCTGAACAGGTCTCCTCCTCTGTCAAGGAGGAATAAAGATAGCACGCACTTCTGAGAGATGTTATGAGGACTGAGAAGACAGTAGATGTGAACAGCTGGGACAGTGGCTGGCCTGTGGGATGTGCTCAACAAAATGTGGATTCCCTTGCCTCAGGGCACGAGGTACAACCAGCCTGGGAATTCTGATTCTATGCCTCGCCTGGTGACAAAGAGTCCTGAGGGAAGGGATCAGGAAAGGACTCTGCCATGGGGCTGGGCTTTGACCACATGTGGTTCTTAGGTCACGGTAGGAAGGGAGCCAAGGGTTTAAGGCCTACTATGCTGAGTGGGGGGGGCAAAGTCACAGGAAACTTGGCTTCTGTGTGAAGGTCCAAACCAAAGAGAATTGTCTTTAAACTACAGGTGTGTGCAATGGAGCCAGCAGGGTGTGTGGGGGACTGGCTTGGGAGACTCAGGAAGAAGGGGTTCAAAGTGAGAGAGGAAATGGAGGCAGGGCCTAGAGCAAGCCCTGGCAAGGCAGGCACCTCGGCCCAGACATTACTCCTTTTTGGTGGCCTAGCTATGGGTCGTGTACCGAGCAAATGTTCCAAGCACGGTCTGGGGCAGAGGCTGGACAAAAGTAAAGTGGGAGCATGAAATGCAATGAGGGGGGATGCCCCCACATCTGGGGCAACAAGCCAAATCCAGCAGATGTCTGAATGGGCTGGGAAACTAAAGAAACTGCAGGGAATGATTTGAGAACCCTCTCCTGGAGGCCTCCTCTGCACAGGTCCTTTATCTCCATTAGTTCATTTAATCCTCTAGGGATGGGAGGATTAGACTCCACTTCACTGATGAGGAAACAGACCTGAAGAGATATGAAATGACTTACCCAAGTGTTTCCTGTTTAAGGGTGTGGGAGGCAAGTGTTTCTAAATCTTGGTCAAGGTAACAGAAAAAAAGAGAAATTCTCTTTGAGCTAACCTGAGGTATATGGACCTTGCTGCACAATACCCTCCAAGTTGAGTTCAGCTCTGAAGTCATTTCTGTGTGCCTGACTGCAAAGACCATGTTGAGGGAGGGGAGACATACAAGAGTGGCTAGAGAAGTGGGGAAACGAAGGGCCTTAAGAACACAGCTCTACCAGAAACACCCTGGAGGGTCCTTTCTAGACTGAGACAACTCATTCTGGGTAGGGGTGGTGCCTGTGTGATAAGGTGGCAAAAGCAATACATTTGGAGCTGAAACCTCAGCTCAAGCTCCTGTCATACCTTAAACTCAAGGCAGGTCACCTCTTGAAGCCCCCTCTTCCTCAGCCCTCACCACGCAGTGGTGTGGAGCCTTGAAGGAGAAAGCCGCTAGATCAGGTATGAAAGGCTTAGTAACATGAATGGGTATGAGCCCGTGGCCCCACGGCATCTTTTGCAGCTCCTTCTCTTGACAGTCTTGAACAGGTATGAGACAGGAACTCGGTGCTCAACTTACCAGCTCAGAGCTTTCTGAAGGGGAAGGCAAGCCTTCCTGGGGGCAGCCGAGGGCTCCTTCCCTTTGCTGCAACCCTCGAGGCCCAATGGGGTCCATATGGGTTCCACTGTAGGGTGCGGCCACCTGTGGAGGAAAGGGATAACTCAGGTGAACTACATACTCTATAGGCAAGGCCCTCAGAGACTGTGATGCAGACCCTTAACTTCCTCCCTTCTTAAGGAGACCAGGAAGGAAGATGTGGGCAGAGCTCAGAATCTCTGACCATCAGAGATCTTTAGTAAACAACCAGAAGGCCCTCATTTTCCAGAGCAGGTACAAGAGAGCACTAGGAAGGCTGATTTCTAATCCCCATGTCATTCATTCCTTCTGTCATTCATTCCTATTTACCAGTCCCTGATGCCTGCTGTGCCAGATGCTGGGGTATAAACAGAGCAGACCTAGGCCCCACTCTCAGGGATCTCACAGCTTTACCAGTAATCACAATGTGGTTGACACAGGCAGTAAGAGATGGACTTGCCACTGCACTTGGGAGTTCAGGGATGTGCTAGAGGTTTGGGGCAAAGGGTGTGAGGTAGGAGGGGCCAAAGACCTGCTGGAGAGGCAGGCAGACTGGTTTGGCACATTTGTGCCAAGTGAAGGTATGTGAATTTCAGGCTGAAGAGAGTTGTGGACAGGAGTGGATCTGTGCTTCAGAAAGGGATTCCACTAGCACCATGACTTTGAGCAAATCATTTATGACTTCTCTGCAGTTCAGCTTTTTCATTTATTAAAAAAAAAAATGGAGGAAATCATATCTACCTTCACAAGACTGTCATGAGAAGTAAATGCAGCAGCACTGGGGAAACCGTTTTGGAAAGTGTTAACATGCAACAAAAATGTCAGGATGGGTTTGGGGAGGTGGAGTGATGCTGAGCTGAAAGAGTCCTGTGCTCAGAGTTGAGGACCCAGCTGCCCACAAAGCAGCCACACCAGGTCTTTCAATCTCAAGACCTACATTTTTTCATCTGAGAAATGAGGACCAACATATACCAAAGGGCTGTGTGGAGCAAACAAGATGATAGCAAAAGACCCTTGCTCAGAATGTGCTTTCATATTTATATAGCTGAATCTTAATTGAAACACTACAAGTCTGTTTCCTCTTCTGTAGCAGGACAAAAGTTCCGTTGTCCAAATTAAAGGAATTAATTGTTCTGAAACTTATCCACACACTAGAAATGTCAGGTATTTTGTTCACTCAAGCTAGAGGTAGTACTGCTGTCCCAGGAAGTTCCTAGGGAAGCTTTCAATGACTGAGGTGCCCTTCACGGGTGGAAGAAAAGGGAAATGCAGTGGAGGGTCCAAGATGGGCACAAGGCCTCTGAACTATTCCACCTCTCCTCCTTTAACAGCAAAACTTCAAGAAAGTTACCTTCCCGCCTCTGCAAGCCCTTCACATCTTCCACTCCCATCATAGTCTTAGTCAATAGCTCTTCTCCTCACGTCTTAAACAATGGAGCTCCCAAGTATCTGGGCATTGCCTCCTTCTCCATACTCCTTCTTTATCTCACTCATCCCCAAGGTTTGTTTGAACCCTCTGTGTGAAGGCTTTCAAATCTACTCTTGTCCTGAGCCGAATCTCAAATTCCAATGATCTGTTATTATCTCTGGATGATGAAGAGGACTCCTCAAACTCAACACTCAAGGCCACATCCATTTTCTCCTTCACTTTTCCCCACATATCTCTTGTCTTCCACATTGGCTGGAGGCATTCCTGTTGCCTGTATACATCTCTGACCCTCATTTCCTCTGTGCAGTCAGTTCTCAGGCTGAAAGAACTGAGAGCAGGAAGAGCTCTCCTGTATGTCCCCTCCTCCATGTTTCCACAGCCACTGCCCTTGACTTTCCATCCTTCTGATTATTTCAATGGCCTCCTAATTGATACTCGTGTTTCCATCTGTCCACCTCCCCACCCCACCAAGGCCAAACATGTGACCAGAGTGACTGTGCAAAAAAAAATTTTATCATGTCATTTCCCTGCTCTATATCCCCTAAGAAAGTAAATCGTCATGGTGTGATAGCTCTGCATGCAGGGGAAAAAAATGTTCCAAAGTATTTATCACAGCATTGCAGGCCCCTCACATTGTCTTCAACTCAAGCTTCCTCTCTTGCCACACTCTTCCATACTCCAGCCATATTGACTCTGAGCTTCATCCTGTCTCCTGCTGTTCAGCCTTCGTTCACAGCCTTCCCTGGAATTGCTGTGTCTGAGTCATCTCTGCTTCTTCAATGCCCAGCACAGGGCTTAGCATAAGTAGGTGCTAATATAGCTTTGAAAAACTGAGAGGTGGGGAGTTTTTTTTTCTTATTCAGAGAACCGAGAAATCAGTTTCTAACAAATCCCCCCAAAGTCACATATACCTACACTCAGTTTCCATATCTGTCAAACATATGTTCCACATATGGTAGAGGTCTGTTTTGAGAATAAAATAGGGTAACTGAGCCAATTACTTATGAAAAGGGCCAAGGGCTACACGCATAGTGAGATTTCACTCTTTTCCAAGCCCAGCTAGCTCAATCATTCATTCACTCTTTTATTCATTCCCTCCTTCTATTTGACTTTTATTCAGCACTTCTACAAGCCAGAGACTGTGAAGCTTCCTTCATGTAACCCTAGGGCTTACACTCCCCATAAGTGTATTCATGTCTGTCTCTTCCAACTAAGAGCGCCCTTGAGGAGGGACATCTCATATCACTAGATCCTCAGAACTCAGCCCAGGTCTACACATTTGAATACTGTGGCCTCTTGGCTTAATTCAGCTCAGTCAGCTACATAGAATGACCCTTCCTTCTGAAAGGTATACCAGGGCACTCTGCCAAGGATGGGAACCACCAATGGAGGACCAGCCAGCTTAGTTTTTTCAGCCTCCACTCATCCAGGATGGACTAAGCGGGAGAGATGAGGGCAAGGGGCTGGAGCGGAGACAGGCAGGAATCAGAGGAGGCTCTTACCTGGGAGAAACACCAGTTGGTCACTCTCCTTGGATCTGGGCTTTTCTCTCAATATGAGGTGTCCCACTGAACTGGTATGCAGTCAAAAGTGAAACTCACGAGCGATATGAGTTATAACGTTAACAAGCCCCACCCTCTTTCTTGACACCAATTAATTCAGGAAGGTGCACTTCCCTCTGAATCTGCCGTAAGGGAGGCCGGGTAAGGCAGGGCCATCTTAAGCAAGACAACCACAGGAAGTTGGCACTCCTGAACTGGGTCAAGAACTCTGGTATATCCTCTCTGCAATGCTGGGTGCTCCACTCACTTTACAAACACTCAAGAGTCTGAGTTTTGAGGTGGTGGCTCACCCCTGGAAAGGAGCTAGAGGAGCTTAACCTGGGAAATAATAGTCCAAAGGGCAATTCTGCAAAATGTGGAAGGACTTACTAAAAGAACACAAAGCAGGAGTTCCCATTGTGGCGCAGTGGTTAACAAATCTGACTAGGAAGCATGAGGTTGCGGTTCGATCCCTGCCTTGCTCAGTGGGTTAAGGATCCGGCGTTGCCGTGAGCCGTGCTGTAGGTCACAGACTTGGCTCGGATCCCGAGTTGCTGTGGCTCTGGCGTAGGCTGGTGGCTACAGCTCTGATTAGACCCCTAGCCTGGGAACTTCCATATGCCGTGGGAAATGGCCCTAGAAAAGGCATAAAGGCAGTAAATAAATAAATAAATAAACGCAAGGCAATGTGGGAACACAAGAGGAAGAGACTAACTCTACCCTAGAATGGGCAGGGCAAGTTGATGAAACTAAGCCCTGAAGGAAGAATGGCAGTATGCTGGCAGAGGTGGTCATTGTCAAAGAGCATATACAAAATCATGGAGCACAGCACTTCCATGGATGGGGATCCTTGGTGGGTTAAGGATCTGGCGTTGCTGTGAGCTGTGGTGTAGGCCAGGGGATACAGCCCCAAGGACTTCAAAGAGGATACATGTAGATGAAGATATATGATGGGCAAGGTGGCAGCCAGTCTGTGGGAGTCCAGCCTTTAGTCTGTAGGCCAAGCGAGGGGAATAGGTTCACACTGTGGGGCTTCTCTACTAGAAGGGGAAGAAGAGTCTCAAGGCTGCAGTGGTGTTGTTGGCCACCAAACTGGTTTTCTCTGAACTAGCCTTTTTTTTTTTTTTTTTTTTTGCTTTTTAAGGCTGCACCCATGGTATATAAAGGTTCCAGGCTAGGGGTCGAATCAGAGCTGTAGCCACCAGCCTACACCACGGCTCACAGCAACGCCAGATCCTTAACCCACCAAGTGAGGCCAGGGATCAAATCTGCATCCTCATGGATCCTAGTCAGATTCATTTCCACTGTGCCATGAGAGGAACTCCTGAACTAGTCTTCTTGAATGCACAGAATGTTGGGCTATCACTGTGCCCACTGCTATGTTCTAAATATTTTTGTTCCCTCTGACCCAATTCTTATGTTGAAAACCTAGTGTCCAAGAAAGTGGGGTCTTGGGGAGGTGATTAGGTCATAAGGGTGGAGCCCTAATGAATGGGATTCATGCCCTCATCAGAGGCCCCAGAGAGTTCCATTGCCTCTTCTGCCATGTAAAGATCTAAGAAGTTGGTGATATGCAACCTGGAAGAGGGCCTTCATCTGACCATGCTGGCAACCTGACCTCAGACGTCCAGCCTCTGGAACAGTGAGTCATATTCTTGTTTTTTTCTGTGGTTTAAAAGCCACTCAGTCTGGTTTTTTTTGGGAGGGGTGTGTTTCTTTTAGGCCCGCACCTGCGACATATGAAGTTCCCAGGCTCGGGGCCAAATCGGAGCTGCATCTGCAACCTACACCACAGCTCACAGCAACACCGGATCCTTAACCCACTGAGTGAGGCCAGGAATTGAACCTGCATCCTCATGCATACTAGTCAGGATGGTTAACTGCTGAGCCACAATGGGAACTCCTGTGTTATTATTATTTTTGTCTTTTGTCTTTTTAGGGCCACACCCGCGGCATATGGAGGTTCCCAGGCTAGGGGTCTAATTGGAGCTGTTGCTGCCAGCCTACACTAGAGCCACAGCAACACCAGATCTGAGCCACATCTGCAACCTACACCACAGCTCACAGCAACACTGGATTCTTAACCCACAGAGTGAGGACAGGGATGGAACCCCCAACCTCATGGTTCCTAGTCGGATTTGTTTCTGCTGCACCAAGACGGGAACTCCGTGTTATTTTTTTTTTTATAGCAGTCCAAACAGACTAAGATACCCGCCATGATAGGAGACTAGACATACTGTACCAATTTTCATTTCAAGGAAATTGGTGAGCATATACTTTAAAACTTTCATCAGCAACAAGCCTAATATTAATCACAAACAATACTTGGCCTGCTCATGACACCAGGATGGAGATCAAGGAAGATGGCTATTTTATCAGTTTTGGCATGGCTGGCCCTGGAAACATGCCAGAAGTCAGCCCTGCTGCCCAGTTCACTGGGTACCAATCAAGCATATTGGCTCTGATTAGCAGGGTAACTGGGAATGGGGGTGGGGAGGACAGAGTGGCCACCATCTACAACAGAGCATCCTTCTTAGCCTGGGGCTCCAGTCTCTCAACTTTGTTTAGTTAGGAGAGAATATGGAACTGAATGTGAAAGGCCTAGCTGCGATTCATGCTGACAGTCAGTTTGGAGTCTCCTGAGCCAGGGTGAAGATACGCCTCTGACAAGCAATGCCAGGGCTCTTTGTCTGTGTTTCTGCAAGTTCAATGTCTATTTCCTCAGCGACCTAGGCAGAGTGTCAGAGGTCTGTGCCAGGGCCTACTGAGGGAGAACGCAGCCTGGGTTTGAGGTCTATGAACAGCTATGACAGCACAGACTGCAGCAGAGGAATCAGCAGTTCTCTTCAAACACTAGATGGCCACTGATCAACAAGGGGAAGGACAAGTCCTGACAAGGGTTCTTCATAGACCCTCAGTGCCAATCTCAACCTGTCCAGGAGGAATTAAGGGAAGGGAGAGGAGATCAGCTCAGGAAATGTGGGCTGTAGCTTTTGAAACCAAGAGGAAATAAGTAAACTCTTCCTGCCTTCCTGGTACACATGACTTCAGCAGCTTTTCCACAGAGTTAATTACGTTCTTCCATCTTCCCACTGGTATTACCATCCACTTACTACCTGCCCTCCCCTCATCCTAATTCCTATGTTCTAAATCAACTTAGGGCCAAAGCTGCTCTGCCTCACAAGTGAGAAGAATGAGCCCACCCAAGCATAAAATTTCCAGTGAATTTTGTGACTCGAGTGGAAGGTAGGAGGTAGTATAGTATAGTAGAGAATTAGCTCTGGTGTCAGACAGACCTGGGTTCAAATCCCATTCCATTTACCATCTATATGACCTAGATGAATTTCTTCATTTCTCTGAGCCTCGGTTTTCCATGTACAAAACATAAGAGACTAATGCCTTAGGTTGGGTTCTCCCAGAAGCAGACCTAATTTGAGTACAAACAGTTTAACTAGGAAGCAGGGCTAGGATTATGTTGAGCATGTGAGATGCCTAGCTACCAAATGGAGAGAATCGTTCTTTGCTGCACACAAGTGCCAACCCTGCCTTATAATGAATCCAATAGTAAGAGCCCCTCACCCTAGTTCCAGCCCAGATCCAAGAAACACTGATAGGGGAGTTGAAACTGAGATAGAAAGGAAAGGAAGCCAACAGAGCATACATAAGTAAGTTGCCACTGGGAGCTATTGGGGCTCAATCCCATAGGACTCTGGGAGACAGGGAGAATGCAAGCACCTGAGGTGAGGATACCAGGGAATTTATCCAACTTCTACCTTTCACTGGCTGAGGGCTGCCTCAGAGCCCTCCACTCCCTGGCACTCCCAGCATGTAACACACGTTAGTCTAGAGAAGTACTAAGGCACAGGTACTAAGTTGCAAGGTTCTTGCAATAGGACCCTGTGGGTATGTAATAGAATGGTGAGGGCCCAGGGGAAATGGGCAAGGCACACCCTCTGTTAGAGGTCTACTGATGAAATAACATATCTACGATACCTAACACACAAGTCACCTTCTCTTTTCCAATTTATCACAACAGCTTGTGAAGTTTATAGAGCTTCCTAGCTCTCCGTGGGTTTGCAACGCCAGCAAAATAGCTACTTTATAGAAGAAGCAAAGCAAAACCACCAAATGAACAAACCCCAGGGGCCCTAGGTGAGGTCTAAACACCAAGCTTGCTGTGGAAGGCTGGTGGCTGATGGGACTAATGTAGTTGAACTACTTCCTCTCACATCTGCACTTCACCCCTCTCTGTCTTTCCCACCTCTCAATGAAGCATTGCTTATGATCCACAAAACTAGCATCACACTGAATAACAACTGTTGCCACCATTCATGCACTTTCCATGAGATAGATATTGTACTTTTAAACACATTATCATACTCCTTACAGCCCTGGAAGTTTCCTTCCACTTCATAAACAAGGAAACTAGGTCTCAGAGAAGTTAACTTGTATCAAAAGGAAGGGTTCAGGAATCCTCTTGTGGTGCAACTGGATTAAGGATCCAGCTTTGTCAATGCAGCAGCTTGAGTTGCTGCTGTGGTGCTGGTTCAGTTCCTGGCCTGGGAACTTCTTCATGCCATGGGTGCAACCAAAAAAAAAAAAAAAAAAAAAAAAAAAAAGAAGTAAGGATTTAGATTCAGAATTACGTCATATTCTTTCCACTGCCGCCTCTTGAATGTCTCACTAAAGTCCCTCCCACAGGACCACTGGCATTGGGAAAGTAAGACAAATGAGAAGCCTTCACCAAAGATGGAGGTTGGAGAGCCTGGGGAGATGACTGTTCCCCGTGACTCCACAATAACAAATAAGCCTATCACTCCTGGGCCTACTGATCCACACCTTCCTTCAATACTTTGCCACTGACCCATGTTCTAGTAAGACTGCACAATTTTAAGTTAAATAATTCACTTTAAAGAATCAGTCCTCTCCTTTTTTTTTTTTTTTTTTTTTTGTCTTTTTGCTATTTCTTTGGGCCGCTCCCGCGGCAAACGGAGATTCCCAGGCTAGGGGTCGAATTGGAGCTGTAGCCCCCGGCCTATGCCAGAGCCACAGCAACACGGGATCTGAGCCGCGTCTGCAACCTACACCACAACTCACGGCAACGCCGGATCGTTGACCCACTGAGCAAGGGCAGGGACAGAACCTGCAACCTCATGGTTCCTAGTCGCATTTGTTAACCACTGTGCCATGACGGGAACTCCCTTTTCCCTTTTCTTATCTTCAGGCAGAGAGATAAAACACACTATTTCCTGTTTATAGAACTTTACCTCCAATAAATTGCCATTTAATGAGGGAGAAGACTAGTGAGAGCTAAGTTGATGGGACATAACTGATAAACTACTTTTCATTAGAGGAAAACAGGGAAATAATCAATACTAGAGTCAAAATACAGCACTCTTTAGGACTGAAGAGATGCAGCACTGTCGTCTCACTGCCAGGACAAATAATGGTTTTATTTGTTACTCTAAGCTTTTGTTTCTTCATCTGAAAATTGGGGAGGATAATACCTACCTCATAAGGTTGCTGTGAGGATTAAATGAAGGTACCCACATTGCCTGAACCATAGCAATGGCTCAAAAAATAAGAGCAATTATTTCCATGATGCTGGCCACAGTGTCAGTGCCATCCAACACCAAGACATGGAAGGAAAAAAGAGTGAGCCTGTCATCCTGTCTTCTTCTAACTCAATGAGCTGTTAAAAAACAAAAAACAGTGCAAAGGCAACTAGGCAGGAAATAGTGCATTAAAGGCCTGTGCTGTGCTTTACATCCTGTCTCTGACCTCTTCAGTCTAACACACACCTCGTGTTTGTTTTAAAATAAAGGAAAAGAAAACTTTGAACTTGGTAAGTCAGAAGTCAGGCGAGTGGTGACCTGTTTATCCTGTCCCAGGATCCTTTCCTGGTTAGCAGCCACCTCATACCATATTCCAATCAGTGTGGGCCAAAGCTAGCTTCTCATCATCCTTGTCTGGTCATCTCTTTCAGGTAGTTCCTTCTGCCATTCAACATCCTTTCCTCTTTGGAGTCTGCCTGTGAACTGAGGACAGACCACATCTCTGCTCTTCACTGGAAACTCCTGAGCCATGTGGTCTAGAATGTGCACTCCTCTACCAATGTGCTGAAATAGAAGCTATTTCCTACTGTTGCTTTGACCTCTGATGACAAGAGAACCAACCATAGTTTTAGCAGACAAATATATAAGGCATCCTCACTGGTTCATTTAGGAAGAAAAATAATTGCATAGGAACTAGGGAGTTCCTGTCGTGGCACATCGGTAATGAAACCAACTAGTATCCATGAGGACGAGGGTTCAATCCCTGGCCTCACTTAGTGCGTTAAAAACCCAGCATTGCCATGAGCTGCGGTATATAGGTCACAGACACAGCTTGGAACCTGTGTTGCTGTGGTTGTGGTGTAGGGCAGCAGCTATAGCTCCAATTTGACCCCTAGCCTGGGAATTTCCATATGCTATGGGTGCGGCTCTAAAAAGACAAAAGAAAAAATGTGTAGGAACTAATAACTGAGAGTTTCACTTACAAATTTCAGGCAAGAATGGCAGGACACATCCCTCAAAGAAGGTCCCAAGCTCTGGCTGAGAATGCTTTGTTTTTTTTTGTTTTTTTGTTTTTTTTTAGGGACACAATCACAGCATATGGAGGTTCCCAGGCTAGGGGTTGAATCAGAGCTGTAGCCACTGGCCTATGCCACAGCCACAGCAAGGCCAGATCTTGTGTCTTCGACCTACACCACAGTTCAGGGCAATGCCGGATTCCTGGCCCACTGAGCTAGATCAGGGATCAAACCTGCCTCCTCATGGATACTACTCAGGGTTGTTTTGCCGAGCCATGACGGGAACTCCTGGCTGAGAATTCTTAACTGGATGAGACAGCAAGATGAAGTGACAGGTCACTAAATGATAAGGATGGCAGAACAGAAGCAGAATTCAATGCCTGACATCTTTCAGAATTACATCAGAGAAGGTCCAGGGTGTAGCTACAGAGTGTTCAGAATTGTGCACTATACATTCGGTAAATACAGGCATTATGTCAAAGACCAGTAATGAAATTCATTCAGAAATATGTAATTCATGAGTCTGAGAACTAGCCTCATAATTAAAATATCCTTCCCCCAAAACCCCAGAAAAAAAAAGGAAAATCTCAATCTTATTGAAATCAGATTTCATAGAAACATAGATAAATATATTTAAATTTTCTTTTAACCATAAGTGAATTCAAACAGACTGTTATAAAACAGAATACTATACACAGTTGTCTGTATAGCTCATAGAAAACATAAAAACCAGAAAGCTAAGTGGGTGCTGGTGGTAAAAACTGTAGGACCAAAACTTGCTTAACAATGAACTGGAGGCCACTAAGGCTTAATGAACATGGCCCACTCCTACTGCTAATGGTTTTGTTAGCCTTTGGACCCTAGAAATTCAGGATTTCCTCCTTCTTCCTCTGCCTGCTTTGGTCCGTGTCCGGCTACCTGGCCGGGCAGTAAGCTGCTTTTTAAAGTCCACTAAGCAATCTGCAGCTTCTGAAACAGAAACAAAAGACTTGATGGGAGACTCATTTAAGTCAAGATGTGCAAGGGAACTCTGCATCTCTCTGCTGCAGCCTGCCTCTTCTACCCCTGCTGAAGGCACCCTAGAGAGGAGAAAAAAAAGTCAGAATTAAGCATGAAGTATGCATCATGCATTCTACCAGGGTTTTGTTTTGTTTTTTCTTTTTTTGGCCGCTCCATTGCATATGGAGTTCCCTCGCCAGGTACCAGTTCCAAGCAACAGTTGTGACCTACACTGCAGCTGCAGCAATGCTGAAGCCTTAACACACTGTGCCAAGCAGGGAATCAAAACTGTGTCTCAGTGCTGCAGAGACTCCACTGATCCTGTTGTGCCACATGGGAAACTCCAGGGGTTTTTACATATACTATTAGTTCACATAATCTTTGGAATAATCCAACCAGATAAATACTATCATTCCCCTTTCACAGATGAGGACACTGGGTAAATCATATACCCAAAGCAACACAGTAAGAAAATGAGAATTCACACCCAAATTCCCAAGCTGCTTAAATTTTAAGTTAGAAGACCAGGGTTGGGTGGGGAGAGAAAGGCAGGGAAGAGAGTAAGACAGCTTTTCCTCTTCTTGTTTTAACATCATGAGTGAACTGAAGTAGCTTTCCAATTCTTAGCCCAGATATATGGGGGCATCACAAAATTAGGGAGAGGTCACACAGTTCCACAGGTTTCTACTTCAACAATTTGAGTATCACACTACACTTTAACATAAGACAGGGCCTGTATTTTTTTTGAACTGGTGACAGCCACACTTCAACGCACACCGCAATTCACCTGAAGGCTCCTGTTTCTGAAAACTTGGTCTTTATCTCTGCATCTGTGATAAGAGAGAAAAAGTAGTAATGTTAGTAGTGCTGTAATCATAACACTTCCCAATGGTCATGTGCTTCCTGTGTTGTGGGCACTACTCTTCATCAGGCTTATCGAGGTAGTTCAGTTCCCCAATCTTCAGAACAACAGAATGTAAGCACTGACATCCAACAGGCTCAGTTGCAGAAGAACTGAGGTGAACATTTTTGAATGAATAACCGCTGAATAAATCTAGTTCAAATCTAGACCTGAGAAACAAGGAGTTGCCAAAGGAAATCTGCTACCTGCTGAGATTCACAACCTGCTGATCTAGGGGCAGCAGGCCATGGGGCTCAGAGAGGCTGCTTTTATAGAGTCATCAGAAAGCAGAAAAGATTTGTTTGGCAGGAATTAACTATTAGAACTAGATGGTAGGAGTTCCCGTCATGGTTTAGCAGTAACAAACCTGACCAGCATCCATGAGGATGCAGGTTTGATCCCTGGCCCCACTCAGTGGGTTAAGGAACCAGTGTTGCCCCAAGCTGCGGCATAGGTTGCAGATGTAGCTTGGATCTGATATGGCTGTGGCTGGCAGCTGCAGCTCGGATTCAACCCCTAGCCTGGGAACTATGCTGTGAGGACAGCCCTAAAAAGAAAAAGAAAAAAAAAAGGGGGGGGGGAGACCAACCGAATCCAACAACATACCAAAAAAATTATACACCATGACCAGGTTGGGTTCATCCCAGGTTCACAAGGATGGTTCAACATACGCAAATCAATCAGCATCATACACCACATTAACAAAAAAAAGGTCAAAAATCATATGATCATCTCAATAGATGCAGAAAAAGCATTTGACAAAGTCCAACATCCATTCATGATCAAGACCCTCGCCAAAGTGGGTACAGAGGGAACATTCCTGAATATAATCAAAGCCATTTATGATAAACCCACAGCAAATATAATACTCAATGGGGAAAAATGGAAAGCCTTCTCACTCAAATCTGGAACAAGACAGGGATGCCCACTCTCACCACTGCTCTTCAACATAGTTTTGGAAGTCCTAGCCACAGCAATTAGACAAACAAAAGAAATAAAAGGCATCCATATAGGAAGAGAAGAGATCAAACTGTCACTGTATGCAGATGACATGATACTATACATAGAAAACCTTAAGGACTCAACCTCAAACCTACTTGAACTGATTAATAAATTCAGCAAAGTAGCAGGATATAAGATTAACATTCAGAAGTCAGTTGCATTTCTGTATACCAGCAATGAAACATTAGAAAAGGAATACAAAAATACGATACCTTTTAAAACTGTACCTCATAAAATCAAATACCTCGGAATACACCTGACCAAAGAGGTAAAGGACCTATATGCCGAGAACTATAAAACATTAATCAAAGAAATCAAAGAAGATGTAAAGAAATGGAAAGATATTCCATGTTCCTGGATTGGAAAAATCAATATTGTGAAAATGGCCATACTACCCAAAGCAATCTACAGATTCAATGTAATCCCTATCAAATTACCCATGACATTTTTCACAGAACTAGAACAAACAATCCAAACATTTATATGGGACAACAAAAGACCCAGAATCGCCAAAGCAATCCTGAGAAACAAAAACCAAGCAGGGGGCATAACTCTCCCAGACTTCAAGAAATACTACAAAGCCACAGTCATCAAAACAGTGTGGTACTGGTATCAAAACAGACAGACAGACCAATGGAACAGAACAGAGAATCCGGAAATAAACCCTGACACCTATGGTCAATTAATCTTTGACAAGGAAGGCAAGAACATAAAATGGGAAAAGGAGAGTCTATTCAGCAAGCATTGCTGGGAAACCTGGACAGCTGCATGCAAAGCAATGAAACTAGAACACACCCTCACACCATGCACAAAAATAAACTCCAAATGGCTGAAAGACTTAAATATACGACAGGACACCATCAAACTCCTAGAAGAAAACATAGGCAAAACACTCTCTGACATCAACATCATGAATATTTTCTCAGGGCAGTCTCTCAAAGCAATAGAAATTAGAGCAAAAATAAACCCATGGGACCTCATCAAACTGAAAAGCTTTTGCACAGCAAAGGAAACCAAAAAGAAAACAAAAAGACAACTTACAGAATGGGAGAAAACAGTTTCAAATGATGCAACGGACAAGGGCTTAATCTCTAGAATATATAAGCAACTTATACAACCCAACAGCAAAAAAACCAATCAATCAATGGAAAAATGGGCAAAAGACCTGAATAGACATTTCTCCAAAGAAGATATACAGATGGCCAACAAACACATGAAAAAATGCTCAACATCGCTGATTATAAGAGAAATGCAAATCAAAACTACCATGAGATACCACCTCACACCAGTCAGAATGGCCATCATTAATAAATCCACAAATAACAAGTGCTGGAGGGGCTGTGGAGAAAAGGGAACCCTCCTGCACTGCTGGTGGGAATGTAAACTGGTACAGCCACTATGGAGAACAGTTTGGAGATTCCTTAGAAATCTATACATAGAACTTCCATATGACCCCGCAATCCCACTCTTGGGCATCTATCCGGACAAAACTCTACTTAAAAGAGACATGTGCACCCGCATGTTCATTGCAGCACTATTCACAATAGCCAGGACGTGGAAACAACCCAAATGTCCATCCACAGATGACTGGATTCGGAAGATGTGGTATATATACATAATGGAATACTACTCAGCCATAAAAAAGAATGACATAATGCCATTTGCAGCAACATGGATGGAACTAGAGAATCTCATACTGAGTGAAATGAGCCAGAAAGACAAAGACAAATACCATATGATATCACTTATAACTGGAATCTAATATCCAGCACAAATGAACATCTCCTCAAAAAAGAAAATCATGGACTTGGAGAAGAGACTTGTGGCTGCCTGATGGGAGGGGGAGGGAGTGGGAGGGATCGGGAGCTTGGGCTTATCAGACACAACCTAGAATAGATTTACAAGGAGATCCTGCTGAATAGCATTGAGAACTTTGTCTAGATACTCATGTTGCAACAGAAGAAAGGGTGGGGGAAAAAGTGTAATTGTAATGTATACATGTAAGGATAACCTGACCCCCTTGCTGTACAGTGGGAAAATAAAAAAAATTATAAAAAAAAAAAAAAAAGAACTAGATGGTAAGTAAATCTCACCATACCTAAGCAAAAGTTCCTCTTCTGTCTATACTGAATAAATTTTAAAAATAGAAACTATTGGAGTTCCCGTCGTGGCGCAGTGGTTGATGAATCCAACTAGGAACCATGAGGTTTCGGGTTTGGTCCCTGGCCCTGCTCAGTGGGTTAAAGGATCCGGCGTTGCTGTGAGCTGTGGTGTGGGTCGCAGACAGATCCTGCGTTGCTGTGGCTCTGGCGTAGGCCGGTGGTTACAGCTCCGATTGGACCCCTAGCCTGGGAACCTCCATATGTCGTGAGAGCGGCCCTAGAAAAGGCAAAAAGACCAAAAAAAAAAAAAAAAAAAAAGAAACTATTAACAATAACAGCAGTAATAATAACAGCTAACATTTACTAAGAACCTACTTATGTCAGGGAATATGTATGGAACTTTACTAGATATAACTCTTGTAATTTATGTAGTTGATATTACTAACTCTATGCAATGCTCTTATCCACTCCACTCCTCCTTAAATATTAGGCACAGAAAGAGAGTTACTTCTTACAATCCCTCAGGAGCTTAGGTTGAGGCACGAAGCTAAAAGTAACAGGAATGATGCACAAAACATAAGAAAACAGTAACGTCTGTGTTTTTTTTTTTTTTAAGGGCCGCGCCTGTGCCATATGGAAGTTCCCAGGCTATGAGTTTAATTGCAGCAAGTGCTGGATCATTTACCCACTAAACAAGGCCAGGGTTCAAACCAGCATCCTCATGGATACTAGCTGGGTTGCTAACCCACTGAGCCACAATGAGAACTCCAGTAATGCCTGGATTTTAATGCCTATTCCTTTAGAAGGTACTTGGGGTTTGTGCATTCACCTGTGATTTGGAAATGTTTTATCCCCAGTTCAACAGGTAGTCGAAAGTTCAAGCTTTATAAAGCCTGAAACAAAACACATAAACAAGACAGGGTATTTAGGAGTTCCCACTATGGTGCAGTGAGATCAGCAGCATCTCTGAAGTGCCAGGACACAGGTTCAATATTCAGCCTGGCACATTGGTTAAATGATCCAGCATTGCCACAGGTCACAACTGCTGACTCGGATCTGACCCCTGGCCTGGGAAGAACTCTATATGCCACTGGGCAGCCAAAAAAGAAAGAAAAAATTAATTAATTTAAAAAAATTTAAAAAGACAGGGAGAGATCTCTTCCTTAGCAAGAGATGACCTAGACCAAGTCTCAAAGGTTGGGTAATTGGGTCAAATGTACACCCACATAACTTCAGCAAAAAGATAGAGGAGTTGGTAGTTGGTAGCAGCTATTTTTATTGGAAGGCCTTAGGCAGAAGCCCAGAAAACTGATACTGAGGTCCTCACCTGTGGTCTTATATTCAGACTGTTCCAAGAGACTGATGAGTCGGCCTTCACTCCGGTCTTTTTCCTATAAGAGAAAAACAGATGAGAACAGATGAAAGGGTTACATAGAGAGTCTAAAATACAACTTCCTTAGCCCAGATCACAACTGTCTCCAAGAGAAAAGAGGTGTGAGGGCACAGTTGTAGCAAAGTCTTTGGCTTTCTAATAAATGAGTGTATACAGTAAAAAAGCAAATGATGAACAGAATATATTTTTATGCCAGGGATAGCCAAGAATGGATACCTGAGTCAAGGCAAATTATTCCACCAAGATGGTATCAGACAACAGTAGCCTTTGACCTACAATGGATTTGGACAGATTTTAAATAGAAAATTACAGTTTCAAGGTAGCTTCTATAGGCATCGATGCTAGAGAATAAACTGGCTCTATGGTGGTATAAGCACATTCTTATAAATCCCAACTCCAAATTACCATTTCAAAACCACTCCATTTATACAGAGGTCCCTTTGACAGATAATGGCTTCTCCACCTTAGTGTTCGGTGACTGCTGTGTCAGTAAACCTAGAATATAAAGGTTCTGCTTTATCTTTGATCTCTAAGTCAAGACTTGCTCTTCCTGATCTCTAACAAAGCCCAGAAAGCACATCCATCCTCCTAGCGACCAGGACTACACTCCACAGCTTCCTAAGGCTAAGCACAGGAGGTATTTAACAGAGTTGATCATGTATGTTCCTGGCAATAGCGGTATGACTGGATATCCTTTCTGGAAAGTAATTTGGCAGTATGTTTCAAGAAATTTTAAAATGTTTACATCTATTGCCCTAAGAGCTCCACTTCAGGAAATCTACCTTAATAATCAGTGGTACAAAAACTGACTAATGTTTTAAACACAGCCTTGTAACAGAGAGAAACTGGTAAGAATCTGAATGTCCAATAATATGCAATTGGTTAATTGACTGATAGAAACATAAACATATGTTTTGTTTTGTCTTTTTGCCTTTTTCTTGAGCCGCTCCCATGGCACATGGAGGTTCCCAGGCTAGGGGCCTAATCAGAGCTGTAACCACCGGCCTACACCAGAGCCACTGCAACACAGGATCTGAGCCGCATCTGCGACCCACACCACAGCTCATGGCAATGCTGATCCTTAACGCACAGAGCAAGACCAGGGACTGAACCCGCAACCTCATGGTTCCTAGTCGGATTCGTTAACCACTGTGCCACGATGGGAACTCCAAGGTTTTTTTTTTTGTTTTTTTTTGTTTGTTTGTTTGTTTTTGTCTTTTTGTCTTTTTTGTTGTTGTTGTTGCTGCTGTTGTTGCTATTTCTTGGGCCGCTCCCGCGGCATATGGAAGTTCCCAGGCTAGGGGTTGAATCGGAGCTGTAGCCACCGGCCTATGCCAGAGCCACAGCAACGCGGGATCCAAGCCGCGTCTGCAACCTACACCACAGCTCACGGCAACGCCGGATCGTTAACCCACTGAGCAAGGGCAGGGACCAAACCCGCAACCTCATGGTTCCTAGTCGGATTCGTTAACCACTGCGCCACGACGGGAACTCCCAAGTTATTTTTAAAAAGTTTAAAAATATACCCAGGAAGGCATTTATGCTACAATGTTAAGTGTATAAACACACATACAAACACACACATATATGTACATATATAGTATGGTGCAAAGACTGAAAAAAACAGGCCAAAATACTAAAAGATGTCATCTTTGAGTAGCTAAATTATGGGTGATGACTTCCCTTGGTCCTTTGTACTTTTTTTGAACTTACCATATTTTCTACGAGTATATACTACTTTTTAATTAAAAGAAAAAATAATTTTTTAAAAAAAGCACAAATTTTCTTCAAGATACACAGAAGAAAAAGGAGGAGGAAGGAAGAGAAGATAAAAGTCTAGAACTGTGGGGGGCTAACCAGGTAACCTTCCCTAAAATACTCCACACATACCTTCAGGTTCTTCAGCTGCTGTGGACGCTTCCCATCCACAGCCAAGCATAGTCTCCCACTCTCTTCAGGCCCATCTCCTTGGTCAACTCTGGCAAGCTGGAGACAGGACTCTACATGACACTGGTACTCTCTGAATGGGACGAGGGATTTACAGAGATAACACTTCTCATTCCTAGCCAATCAGAGGAAAGGGAGAAAAAGCACTTTTAAGATTTACTTTTGCCTCTGTGCTCCTAGATATGTCTCAAATTGTGTTTTTACATCTTAAAGTTATTCTGTGGAGGAGACATGTCAACCAAAGAAGATCTGCTCAGCAGGATCACCAATAAAACTAACCCAATGCCAATCAAAAGGACTGAGTGATTAGTAGGTTTTCCCTAGCTGTTTCTCTGTACCCTGCTGTTGTAGCAATGGGATGATAATGAAATCAGCCCTTCTAACTATCTCAAACAATGCTAATTCCTCTTCAGACATAAAATATTCTGTCAAACTCTTCTCAAATTATGTGTAATTGTTTTTCAAGGGAAGTTAAAATTTAGACAGAAAAGGGAACATGAAAAACATTAAATCAAAGTGACATTTTTACCAGGGTGGATGAACTTGTCTGATTAGTAAATCAAGTCAGTCTATATGCTGACTTCCTTAATACTATAACCTGCAATACTGACTAGGAAATTACCAAAAATCATGTGGTTCTGCCAGAGGCTTTTGCATAACTTCACATACGTAGTTATTTTTATCTTTTTACAACAGTAGAGTCTGTAGAAAAAAAGGAAATTGTGTCCTTGAGGTAAGGTTTATTGGGCATCAGTAAAAATGGAATTGCTGGAAACAATGGAAGAAAACGAACATTTGTGAAGTATTTTCTCTGTGGTGAGATCTGGTACAAGGCCCTTCAAACACAATTTCTCAATTAACTCCTTGGCCCTATTAGGAAGGTACTTTGCTCCCCAAGGTCCTATAGCTAAATAATTATCAGAAGTCAGGTATGCCTGACTCCTAAGATCATCTTAGTTTTAAGAAGCTACAGAAAACTTTTCAAACTTGCTATTTTAGACTACTTTTTCTGGGTAGTGCTATTCAGTTACCACAGCAAGAAAGATTTAGATTGCCTCTAAGGAAAATTTTCTCTAGAGGCCTTTAGAAATAGGAGAAATAAGTCACTCAAGTAATTAATCATTAGAGAGAATACAAGTAAAACGCTGCCTTATGAGAAAAGCTAAACCAGTGTACCTTTCAAGGTTTATCAATTAATATAAAAAGCATGTATTAAACCCTTACTACACAAGAGACAGCAGCACTGTAAAAGAAATTTAAGTTTTTGAGTCAGGTAGACTTTGCCAGTTCTGGCCACATGATCTTAACCAGTTAGAATTTCTCTTCAGTTTCCATATTTTTTTTTTCTTTTTCTTTTTATAGCCACTCCTAGGGCATATGGAAGTTCCCAGACTAGGGGCTGAATCAAAACTGCAGCTGCAGGTCTAGGCCACAGCCACAGCAACATCAGATCCAAGCCACATCTGTGACCTATGCCAAAGCTTGTGACAATGCTAGATCCTTAACCCACTGAGCAAGGCCAAGGAGTGAACTCAATTTCTCATGGATATTAGTGGGGTTCTTAACTCACTGAGCCACTGATATCAATAGTGGAACTCCTATATCAATTTTTTAAAAAGAAAGAATAACCACCTTAACAAACTATTATGATCGTTACAAAGTAAACAAAGCACCCAGCACGTCTTATATGACTGATATCAGGTGCTCAATAAAGAGGTATTATGGTTATTGCTATCACACACACACTTAATGCTGGAGATATAAATATGAATGAAAGAAAAAAAAACGGAGTTCCCATTGTGGCAGTGGAAACAAATCTGACTAGGAACCATGAGGTTGCGGGTTTGACCCTGGCCTCACTCAGTGGGTTAAGGATCTGGCGTTGCCGTGAGCTGTGGTGTAGGTTGCACATTTGGCTCAGATCTGGCGCTGCTGTGGCATAGACCGGTAACTGTAGCTCCAATTTAAACATCCTAGCCTGGGAACCTCCATATGCTGTGGATATGGCCCTAAAAAGCAGGTACCTGCCTTCAAATAACTCACAGTCTAGTCAGGAAGACAGAAATGTCAAAAATGAAAGAAAAAAAATGACTACAATAGAGTGATGAATATAGTCCTAGAAGAATGTCTGCATAACAGTAGGATTCCAAAAGAAGCAAGTGGATCGGCTCTGCTCAACTGGATTAGAAAAGGAAGCATGAAATTTAGGGTCTAAGATAAAATCCTTACATGATTAAGATCTAATGATTAACTGTTCCAATGTATTGTTGGTGATATTTTTACTTTCAAGAGGCAGCACTTATACGTGATCCCTCTGCCTTTCCTCGGAATGTGCTTCTTAGTCAAGATGAAACCGACAACCCAAGGAAATCTTCAATATTGCCCAACTTCTTGCAACTCAACTTCTCTACACATTGCAACATAATTCACTGCTTCCCCAAAGCACCAATATGCAATTTCAAAGAAAACAGAAAGCTAAGAGTAATGTGGAAATGGAGTGGGTGGCAGGATCTTCTCAGGGTAACAAAAAGGGATACAGAGGCCACCTACGCTGACATAAACTGGGAATACGAAAAAGAAATTCAGGCCTTAAAGAAACAAAGTAATTGCCAGGCCAAAGAAACCCAGGGTAAGAGATAAACTGGTTTCTTATTTGGTCTAAGCAATGGTATGTTGAGCTAGAGCTCCGTAAACACAGCATACCTACTTACTTGTCAATGTCTAGGGAAGTCTGGGCAGCTATCCCATTGTCACTCTTGTTCTTGGCCTCTTTTTGTCTCCGAGTCAACACTTTCAACAAAAAAAGAAAAATTAAACAAAGAAAAACTGTTAGGTGGCAGCAGACTCTGAATATAAAAGTCAAAATGTATAGGAAAAAGAAAAATTTAAAATCCTATTCCACTGGAAGAAGTGCACTGTCTGGGAAAAACCTCTGCCCTTCTAGAATAGAGAATATTACTTGTATAATATGGACTGAAACTGGCAACCACAATATATTCCCATATTTGCCAGTGAGCTCTATTTTCCCCCTATTTGCCATGAGATCTAAAGATTCAGTCCACACCAAGAAAGGTTTTTATGGAGTTCCTGCTGTGGTTCAGCGGTAACAACCCGACTGGTATCCATGAGGAGGTGGGTTCAATACCTAGCCTCGCTCAGTGGGTTAAAGGATCCAGCATTGCCGTGAGCTGTGCTGTAGGTCGAAGACAGGACTCAGATTCTGAGCAGCTGTGGCTGTGGCTGTGGCACAGGCTGGCGGCTTTTTGACCCCTAGCCTGGGAACTTCCATATGCCCAGAATGCAGCCCTAAAAAGACAAAAAAAAAAAAAAAGAAAAAAGGAAAAAAAAAAAAAAAAAAAGGTTTTTGTGTACTACCCCAACTTGCAGCACTCGGGGGAAGGATTTATACTTTCCCAACAAAAATTCTGTCTGGTGTGACACATGCTCCAATAAGGTGCATTATGAAATGCAACAGTGATAGCTGTATCTGGGTCCCATATTTGCTTCTATCTTCAACTTTAGAAAACTCAGGAATGTGTTCCATTTAACAAGGGAGGAAACCAAAGCTCAGAACAGTTAATACAACCAGTCTTTTCCACTACTACAACCACCTTCTAATTCTAGTGGGTATAGCCCAAGTGGCATACAAATACTTTTCTCACATCAGAAGATGTCTGTTTATAAAATCATGTTCTCTTAAAGGATGATGGAAGTTCATTAACCGTTTTCCAGTTTTCATTCATTGCAGTTAGCGACAACAACAAAAAACCCTGTGACCGTCTCACTTCAAATCTTGCCTTCATTCCTCTTTGACACTTGAAATCCCCATGACAGAGAATTTAGGATAGTTATCAATTCATAAAATAATTTGGGTTGTGAAGCATTTATCTAGGCCAAGGGTCAGCAAAATTTTTCTGTAAAGGAACAGACAGTAAATATTTTAGGCTTGGCAGGCTATACAGTCTGTCGTTAACTACTCAACTCCACATTGTAGTAGCAGGAGGGGAGCCATACACAACATTATGAATAACTGGGTGTGGTACATTCCAATAAAACTTTATTTACAGTAACAGATGTCTGGCTAAGTTTGGTCCCTGGTTGGCCATACTTTGCCTATTCTTCTAGCCCAAACTTCTATTCATAAAAATGCTTCTGTAGGCATCCCTGACAAGTGATTATACAGTTTTAACTTGACTATATCCAGTCACTGAGAATTCACTTCCTCCTAGAGAAATCAATTCTACTGTTACACAACAAAATGGTTCGATCTGCGTTTACTGGGAACAGTATGAATAAGTTTACCCTCTTTTCCACAAGTCAGGTCTTTGAACACTTAAGCGGCACTATAATCTTGGTTTTACTCAGTTGTCTGACCCACTAAAATGTAGCCTACTTCAGAACAGTTACTATATCTAGTCATTAAGCCAACTTCTAATAAGACATGGATTGTAGAAGCATTTGAGGGCCTAGGGTAGCTCTGATCCTTTCAATAATCCTCCAGAGGCTGGTATTATTATTCTGCCCTATTTTATTTTATTTTATCTTATTTTATTTTTTGTCTTTTTGCCTTTTCTAGGGCTGCTTCTGCAACACATGGAGGTTCCCAGGCTAGGGGTCTAATAGGAGCTGTAGCACCAGCCTACGCCAGAGCCACAGCAACACAGGATCCGAGCCACAACTACACCACAGCTTATGACAACGCCGATTCTTAACTCACTAAACAAGGTCAGGGACCGAACCCGCAACCTCATGGTTCCTAGTCGGATTCGTTAACCACTGCACCACGATGCGAACTCCGATTCTGTCCTATTTTAAAGGAATGAAAACAAACTCAAAGAAACTGACTTTGCCAAGCTATCACAATTGGTAAAAAGAACCCTGGACAGAATCTAGATCTGACTCCTATACCCATTTTTTACCTTCCTAGTTATTCTCATCTACATATACCCCAGTTATTCAGTTTCTTTATATGTATGGTGCCACCAAACAAATCCAATATTCCAACAAGCAGCCTGACCAGTAAAGAGAACACAAGAACCACAAGCTACCCCATCTGGACTCATATTCCACTAATTCAGCAAAGGCTGTTTGCTTTGACAATCCTGGTATACTAATGGCTTAAATTGAGCTTACAGGCAATTAATTAATATCTATCCCCTACCCTCCCAAGTCATCTTCAAAAATATTATAAAGACATGTTTCCTAATTCTATACTTGGATAACTAAGTTGATGGGTGTCTTCCTCCTTTAATAGGACTTCATATTTATCCCTATTCTTTTTAGCTGAACATTCTAGTCTGTTGAGATCATCTGCAGTCTTGATTCTGTCATCTGATGTTATTAGCTCTCTCTTCCAGCTTTAAGTCATCTGCATATGTGACAAGGATGCTTTCTACAATGTCTTCATCCAAATCACTGGGGAAAAATGATTGTAAATGATACAGCCAAGGACACAGGAAACTGTGGCATGTTACCAGAGAACCATGTCTTTTTCCCAATTTCAGTCCAAATTTCCTTTAAGTACTTAATCAAGCAAATATTTACTGAGACTCTTCAATGTGTGAATAATTTGGGGAGATACAGGAAATTATAAGGCATGGTCCTTGCTCTTGAGGAACTTATAATTTTCTAAGGGAGATAGCATATACACTCCGTAACTATAATACAAAGTGTAAAGAGGTATGTATAATAAAACATGATCATACACAGAAGCAACTATTAATAGTGTTTTGTCTTTGGGGAGGATGGCAGGGACACCTGGAGACTGGAGTAGGAGGAAAGCATATTTTTCACTACATAGTTTTCTGTACTGCTGAATTAAAAATCAAAAGGGCTAAGAAAAAAACCCAGAGCTTTTGTTTACCTAAAGAAAACAAAAACAGTAATTAGAAAGGATACATGCACCCCTATGTTCACTGCAGCATAATTTACAATAGCCAACAGATGAACATCAACAGATATCTATCTACACCTACAGACATAGAACAACAGGTGGTTGCCAGAGAGAAGGGAGTGGGGAAGGAGAGAAACTGATGAGGGAGATAAAGCAGTAAAAACTTCCAGTTACAAAATAAATGAGTCACGGGTATGAAAAAAAAAAGTCAAAGGGAGAAAAAGAGACCAGGTAATAGCGAGGTCTTAGGTGCAAGACAGAGTAGATGATCTATTTCTAAAGTTCCTTCCAACCCAGAGATTGTACTGCAGGAGAATAAAGTACTGCAGGAGAAAAACACCCTGGACATGACGGTATAACCACCTTCAAAATCCACCTCCTATTCTATCAGCCAGCCCACATTTCTCTATCTTATGTACAAGGACTTCATGAAAGATTTTATCAAGTGCCATGCTGAAATCAATTCTCAAAAGGTTGGTATCTCAGATTACAGAAACCTTTAAGAGTTGTGTTTTACCCTCTCTTTCTCTTTGTATTTGTCCCCTATATCTTGACTACCAAGTATTTTTCCAAAAGAAATACTTGGAAACCACTCCACAGACAGGGCTGAAAAAGGAATTAATTGCTTCTAGCACTTTATATATATTTCTACTGCACTTGGCACATTTCTGTTGTTTATACGTCAGTCTCTTTTCTGTATCATGTAACTTTCTCAATTCACAAATTCTGGGTTTAGTTTTGTTTTGATCTCTTCACCATCCCCAGCAGTGCAGATTGCTGAGGATCTAGCATAGATTTAGAAGCTAATAAATATTTGCCAAATTAAATCACAGAAACGGGTCCAAGGGAAAAAAAAAAGGAGGGCTCTTGTTTATGAGAACCATCTCTGTACCATGGACTTAATAAACACAATTTCTAAACCTTACAGGGAGTTCCCGTCATGGTGCAGTGGTTAACGAATCCGACTAGGAACCATGAGGTTGCGGGTTCGGTTCCTGCCCTTGCTCAGTGGGTTAACGATCCAGTGTTGCCGTGAGCTGTGGTGTAGGTTGCAGACGCAGCTCGGATCCTGTGTTGCTGTGGCTCTGGCGTAGGCCAGAGGCTACAGCTCCGATTCGACCCCTAGCATGGGAACCTCCATATGCCGTGGGAGTGGCCCAAGAAATAGCAAAAAGACAAAAAAAACAAAAACAAAAAAACCTTACAATGATGCTGCAAGGTACATCACTATCTATATTTTATAGACGATAAAATATGAAATAAACTGATGAAGATCACAAAGCTACAACAACAACAAAGAAACATGGCACCAAGAATACAGTGAGCCTGACTTTAAAGACATATATGAAAAAATAACATAAAATTTAAAAAGAGGGCAAAGAATAGGAAAAGAGAAAGTGCTAAGTGGGCAGGTAAAAAAGAGACTTGGAAGATGACTGAGAATTATATGCTAATTCTACTATTAAATGTTATAATCAGAGCAGACTGGACTGGGCCTTGCAGCTACATTTTTCCTTTGAAAACTACTGCCCCTACAAAAGAGCAGAAAGGTCTAAGTTGCTCTAAAGAAGCCTCCTTTTCTGATTTATGAATGTTAAGAGAGCCATTTCAACTAGCTGCAAGCAGAGAATTCAGTACAAAACTTAAATACAAAAACTTAGCTGCTAGTGACAACAGTCAAAGATTTCAAAAAGGGAACAAGGGAGTCTGAGAACAACTACTAGGGTAAGGTAAGCAAAACAAAAAGAAGGGATACCACTGAGAGTTGAGTGAGCCATCTATATGGTCATTAACTCAGGCCTTCATATAATATTAGATGGAAAATGCCCTAAGGAACTGCTTAGAGCTTGGCTTGGCATTGTTAAGATAAAAAGGAAGCAGTGGCACAAAGCAGAATAATGTGCACCAACTTGAGAGTTGGACAAAATGGTCTCTAAATTGGGACTCCACTAGCTGTGTTGCCTTAGGCAAGTTACTTAAGCTCTCTGAGTATCAGATGACTTACCCACAAAATGAGATATAGCATCAATCCTCATGGGTTTTGGTTAAGGATCACATCAGATAATCCAAATAAGGTATAGAAGTGATCAGCTCACAGAAGGCACTCAGAAAGCACTGTTTATTACTATACAATCTCATTATTAGTTTTCCTTATTTCTTAGCCTTATCCAAAGATTTAAGCCTACCCTTAGAACCAACACCTACCAACCTGACCATAATGTGGGTTAGGTCTTAGTCTTAAATTCCCATACTAATTTGTATAAACAGAATGGACAAGTAAATACCAAAGCGTTATAAAGCAATTACCAATACTACATAAACTTCAGCACATTCTTCCCCCAAAACCCAAAGCAATCAAAATTAAAACATATGGTCTTCAACTGTAAACAGTGAAGACAATGAATGGCTCCGTGAGTTAAGTGAAAGTTGTATATACAAAGAGAGATTTGGCAGAATGACAATTATTAGTCTCAGTCTGTCTCCATTAACCTCAAAACCACCTCAACAGGAAATAATGGGAGGCCATAGAGTGGTTTATGTTCCTTCTAAGACCACCCATCCTCTAGCCTAGAACTTCCTGGGTGGGATTTAAGAAGAAAAAGGAAAGGCTTCCTCCACTAGCACATAACCTGCCTCAATGCTGCCAGCCTTCCCTAAGAGACAATGGACAAACAAAAAGGCTAAATAGAACTAAACATTATTTGCCATTCTGAGACATGGCTACCTAAACATAAATCTTAATTATAATTAAATATAATTAAAATGCAGCGCTTTTTGTTTTTTTTTGCTTTTTAGGGCCACACCCACAGCATATGGAGGTTCCCAGGCTAGGGGTCCAATTGGAGCCACAGCCACAGCAACACCAGATCCAAGCCACATGTGTGACCTACACCACAGCTCCTAGCAACGCCAGATCCTTAACCCACAGAGCGAGGCCAGGGATTGAACCCACAACCTCATGGTTCCTAGTCAGATTCGTTTCCACTGCGCCACAATGGGAACTCCAAGCACTTTTTTTTTTTTTTAATGATTTTTATTTTTTCCATTATACTTGGTAAATGCAGCACTTCTTACATTTCAAGTGCTCAGCAGCCTCATGTGTCTAGCCATTATCATCTTTGATCCTGTGGGTACAGAACATTTTTGTCATTGCAGACAGTTCCGCTGGCTAGCACTGCTCCTTGAAGAGATATCTAGGACTAATCCTACCTTGCCTTAAATCTGCTTACCTTGGACACCCCAAGAAATTCAGGCTACCCCTGGCATCTCTCGTCACCTAGATTCTCATCCTCTCATGACTCTATAAATCAATCATCTGGGGGCACTTTTCTAGTATGACTCAGTCTCCCATTCCTGTCTCAAAATGACTCTGCCCTCTGGAATCTGAGTCAGTGATCAAAAAAAATTCTTGACATTCTTTCTCTACCTCCTCTGTGAAAATTCTTTTTCATCTTCTTGCTCTAATTGAAAGATGGCTGTACTATGAATGTACTGCTTCTCTGTGTACCTTCTCAAGTATTGACCTTTTCTTCTTCCTTACAACACAGTACAACTGAACTGGAGGTGGGGTAAATATCTTCTTACTCCTTACTGTCACTTCCAGAGTACTGGAAAAATCTAGTTTGAAGCACAAACCATTCTGCTACCCCTGCTACCTCACCTTGAAGGAGTCATCTACTATCCTCCTGGTCACGCACCCCACCCTCTTTCCTGGCCAGTCACTGAAAATTTTTAACATGCCCTTTTTTTTTTTTTTGCTTGTTTTTTTTAAGATTTATTGATGTACAGTTGATTTACAAGGTTGTGACCATTTCTGCTGTATAATAAAGTGATTCACTTACATATACACACCTATGCGCTTTCAGATTCTTCTCCCACATAGATTACCACAGAATATTGGGTAGAGTTCCCTGTGCTGTACAGCATATCCCACTGGCCAACCATTCAACATACCTGAGTATACACATGCCAATCCCAAACCCCCAGTCCATTCCTCCCTCCCATCTGTCCCCTTTGGTAACCTTAAGTTTTTCAAAGTGTAAGAGTCTATTTCTGTTCTGCAAATAAGTTCATTTCTATCTTTTTTTAAGATTCCACATATAAGTGATATCATATGATGTTTGTCTTTCACTGTCTGACTTCACTTAGTATGATAATCTCTAGGTTCATCCATGTTGCTGCAAATGCCCTTATTTCATTCTTTTTTATGGCTGAGTAATATTCCACCATACTTGTGTATATCTTCTTTATCCACTCCTCCATCGATGAACATTTAGGTGGCTTACATGTCTTGGTTATTATAAATAGTGCTGCAGTGAACACTGGGATGCATGTACCTTTCTGAGTCATGGTTTTCTCCAGACAGATGCCCAGGAGTGGGATTGCTGGATCACATGGTACTTCTATTTTCAGTTTTTTAAGGAACCTCCATACTGTTTTCCACAGCAGGTGCACCAGTTTACATTCCCACCAACAGTGTAAGATGGTTCCCTTTTCTCCATACCCTCTCCGGCGTTTATTGTTTGCAGACTTTTTGATGATGGCCATTCAGGCTGGTATGAGGTGACATCTCAAAGTCATTCTGATTTACATTTCTCTTAATAACTAGTGATGTTGAGCATCTTTTCATGTGTTTTTTGGCCACCTGTATGTCTTCTTTGGAGAAATGCCTATTTAAATCTACTGCCCATTTTTTTTATTTTATTTTTTTTGTCTTTTTAGCGCTGCACCTGCGGCATATGGAGGTTCCCAGGCTAGGGGTCTAATCGGAGCTGAAGCCACGGTCCTACACCAGAGCCACAGCAATGCCAGATCTGAGCCACATCTTCAACCTACACCACAGCTCATGGCAATGCCAGATCTATAACCCACTGAGCAAGGCTAGGGATCGAACCTGCAACCTCATGGTTCCTAGTTGGATTTGTTTCCGTTGTGCCAGGGTGGGAACTTCTGGATTGTTTTTTTTGAAATTGAGCTGCAGTAGCTGTTTGCTTATTTTGGAGATTAATCCCTTTTCAGGTGCTTCATTTGCAAAGAATTTCTCATGTTATATTTAAGACCATGAACCTCAGTGGCCCTTCCGTATTGCTCAGCAACTCCAGTATATTTCCACAGTCAGTTTTGTTGAGATAAAGTTAACATATAATTCACTAAATTAAAGTATAATTTGTGGTTCTTAGTGTATTCTTGGTATACTGCACAATTCACAGGGTTATGCAAGTATCACCACTATCAATTTTATAACATTTTCAATAACTAGAAACTAGTTCCCATTAGCAGGCATTCTCCTTTCCCCCCGAAACTCCTAGCCATAGGCAATTACTAATCTGCTTTCTGTCATTATGGATTTCCCTAGTTCCAGCATGTCTTATAAATGGACTCATACAATGTGTGGGCTTCTGTGACTGACTTCTTTCGCTTAACTATATTTTCGAGGTTCATCCATATTGTAACATGTACTAGTTTTCATTTCAATTTTTCCCCAAAGTGGCTGCTCCATTTTACATTCCAACCAATAATGCACTGGGGTTTCAATTTCTCCACATTTTTACCAATGCTTGTTATTTTCAATGTTTAAAAAAAATAGCTATTCTAATAGGGATGAAGTAGTATCTTATGATTTTGATTTGTATTTCCTTAATGACAAATTATGGTGATTGTATTTTCATGTGTTTGCTGGCCACTTATATATATTCTTTGGGAAAACATTTGTGCAAGTCTTTTGTTTTAATTGGGTTCCTTTTTTTGTTGACTGGTAAGAATTCTTTATATATTCTGGACTCCAGACCCTTATGAAATAAATGATTTATAAATATTTTCTCCCATTCTGTAGATTTTTTCACTTTCTTGACAATATTCTTTGATGCACAACAGTTTAAATTATGATGGAGTCCAACATATCTATTTTTTTTCTTTTGTTGCTTATGCTTTTGGTATCATATCTGAGAATCCACTGCCAAATCTAAGGTCACAAGATTTACCCCAAGGAGAGTTTTAGTTTTAGCACTTACATTTAGGTCTTTGATCCACTTTTTGTATATGGTGTGAGGTAGGGGTTCAACTTTTTTTGCATGCAGTTATTAAGTTGTTCCCAGCACCATTTCTTTTTCTTTTTGTCTTTTTGCCATTTCTTGGGCCACTCTCATGGCACATGGAGGTTCCCAGGCTAGGGGTCTAATCAGAGCTGTAGCCACCAGCCTACGCCAGAGCCACAGCAATGCCAGATCCGAGCTGCGCCTGTGACCTACACCACAGCTCACAGCAACGCCAGATCCTTAACCCACTGAGCAAGGCCAGGGATCGAACCTGCAACTTCACAGTTCCTAGTCAGATTCATTAATCACTGTGTCACGATGGGAACTCCTCCAGCACCATTTCTTGAAAAGACTTTTTTTCCCCACTGTATTGTCCTAGGGCCTTGTCAAAAATCAATTAATATTTCCTGACCCATGAATTAAACTCTGGGAATCTACTCTGAGGAAATCATCTGAATTTAGATAAGATCATAAAGCAAAGATATTTTATCAAAGCATTATTTATAACAATGAAAAATTTCAATAACACAGTGTTCAAATACAGAACGCAAGATACTATGCAGGGATTGAAAATAAAGACTGAAAGAAAATAAACCAAAATATTAACTGTAATGGGGTGGAGAGTGGGACTGGGGTGATTATTTCTGGATGATTATTTTTCTATGTTGGCAATTTTTTTCAATGAACATATGTCACTTTTATAATTAAATCGGACTAGAAGTTTCCAGAAATTATAGTCCAGAATAGAAGAACATGTTGAAGACAGAATAGGGAAACAATCAGAAATTCAGGACAGAAATTCTGAAAGACAAAAAGCCAATCTCTTCAATAAATAAACTGTAAAGAAAAAAAAGAGAGAGAGAGGAAGATAACAGAGAGTAATAGAAACTTAAAAGACAGCAACCAAATGTAATGTGTGAACCTTGTTTGGACCTTGATTTGAACAAACCATTAAAAAAAAATTATGATGGGAGTTCCCGTTGTGACTCAGCAGTAATGAACCCGACTAGTATCCATGAGGACACAGGTTCCATCCCTGGCCTTGCTCAGTGGGTTAAGGATCCAGCATTGCTGTGAGCTGTGATATAGGTTGCAGTCACAGCTTGGATCCCATGTTGCTGTGGCTGTGGCATAGGCTGGCAGCTGTAGCTCCAATTCGACCCCTAGCCTGGGAACTTCCACGTGCCTCGAGTTCAGCTCTAAAACGCAAAATAATAATAATAATAATTTTTTAAAATTATGAGATGATTGGGGAAAGGGAGATGCTAACTGATGTGATAATGGTACTGTATTTTTTTCAAACATATTAAAATGCTAAATACATTAAAACTGATATAATATGCCTGAAAATTGCTTCCCAAAAAATCCAGTGGGAGGTGGATGGGAGGAATGCCACACATAAAAAAGAATTGATCATATGTTGATAACTGCCAAAGATGGAAAATGGGTTCATAGGGATTCATTATACTGTTAAATAATAAAAATTAAAAACAGTCTCAAAATAAAATCTGCTTTTCAAAACTAACTACAAGCATATATTTGAGATTATGAGAGTTTGGTTGCAGGCCAGTGCATTGAAGCAACTATCACAATAAAGCAAGTTACACTAATTTTTTGTTTTCCCAATACATACACATGTTAGGTTCACACATAGCATTATGTCTAAAAAAATGTACATACCTTTATTTAAAAACACTATACTGCTGAAAAATGCTAAGTATCATCTGGGCCTTCAGTGAGCTGTAGTAATAACATCAAAGATCAGTGATCACAGATCATCGTAACAAAAATAAAAACAATGAAAACATCTGAAACACTGGTAGAATTGCCAATATATGACATAGAGACATGAAATGACCAAAAGCTGTTGGAAAAAGGGTGCTGACAGATTTGCTTGACACAGGGCTACCACAAACCTTTAAATTTGTAAAAAACACATTAAAGCCAAGTACAATAAAACAAGGTATGTCTGTATATGAAAACAAAAAAGGTAAGGAAAGGATATAAATCGAACTATTAACAGTGGCTTGGACTAGGCCAAATCATGGATGAGTTTTTTCCTGAGTAAAATTTCCAATGTTATAAACTAACATTACCTCAATTAAATTTTTTTTTCCACTTAAATCTTCTATAATGAAGATGTACTGCTTTTATCCCCTAGGTAATGGCAAATTCCAGGGCTGAAGCAGGAAAAGTCATAAAAACTTCAAAAAGAAGTTTTTACTCATAACTTCTTGTAGTAAAAAGTGAAGGAAGTGCTAAAAGAAAAAAACTGATAGGCATCCCACAAAAGTTACAGAGGACAATTTGAAAGGACTTTCACTGGTCAAATTTGGAACAATCTGAGCAAGAAAATGACTACTAGAAAGAATGAGTCATGACATGTTAAATTTAAAGAATAAATCCATATCACATTAAAATAAATTAATAGGAAAGGAGAAAGTTTTTCTTTATAGAAGAATGTCAGTTAATGCAGAAGAAAGGCAGGAATACAAAAAATCACCATTTACTACTGTAATAATAATTTAAGCAAGAATCACCAGAAGATGCTAAAACCACTGGTGAGTGCCTTTTGGGGAATAGGTTATTCATACAGCCTCAAAGTATTACCCCACAGATGACACACTGATCACAAAGTGGAAAAATATCTTTGCAGAAGGAAATCTGGTAGACACCACCTTGTCAAATTTGACACCTGATCAAATTTAACAACCCCAATAACACAAACTAATGTCATTTGCCCCCTGATGTGATGTGTTATGGATTGAATGAATATTTGTGTTCCCCCAACACTCATATGTTGAAATCCTAAACCCCCAGTGTGATGGTATTAGAATATGGGGCCTTTGGGTAGTGCAGGTCAAGAAGATGAGCCTTTGCGTATGGGATTAGTGCCATTATGGACTAAAGAAACCAGAGTTCTCTCCTTCTGCCACATGAAGACACAGCAAGTCAGCAGTATGCAAACCAGAAGAGGGCTCTCACCAGAACCCAAACAGGCTGGCAGCCTGATCACAGACTTACAGCCTCCAGAACTGTGAGAAATAAGTTTGTTATTTATATAAGGCATACAATCTACTATATTTTGTTAGAGGAGCCCAAACTGACAAAGACATGATACATTTAGAAGACAACATTTCCTTTGTTATTATTCCTGCTAAAAATATTTTAACCTAAATCTAATCATAAGAAAAACATCAGACAAATTCAAAGTGAGTAATATTCTGGGAGGAAAAATTTAGAGAAGAGAAACCCCATATTCCAGGTGTAAATTCTGCCCAAGTCCCTGATCAACTCCAGAACTACCAAGACAGACAGACTAAACAGACTCCAGTCAAGTATAAAGAACCAAAATGAGATTTGAACTGCTTCCCCAAATGAGAGTGTGTAGTTTAATTTGAACCCAGTTAACCATCTGATGAAACAAAAAATAACACTTTTGTGAGGAATAAAACAGATGCTAGAATATCCACAATATAACATTCACAATGTCCATGATCCAATCCAGAATTACTTAATACACAAAGAGAATAAGGACAATGTGACTTGTTTTCAATATACAGGGGTACAATAATTTGAATGACTGCAGATTTCTCATCAGAGACTATGGAGGTCAAAGATAGTGGAACAAAACCTTTAAACAGCTAAAAGAAAAAAAAAAAAAAACTGTCCACCCAAAATTCTATAGTCAGTGAAAATATTCTTCAAGAATGATGACGAGGCACTCAATACATGTTTTTTGGATTGTTTTGGAATTAATTATGTTGAATCCAATTAATGATATTTGAACAGAACTGTGCACAATGGACAGGATTTCAGAAATGCATATGGAGACTAAATGGATCCCAGAGCTGTATTTGAAAACAAAGGGCAGCATTTGATAATTCAGAAGATACTTATTCTAAGAAGTCGAACTAAAATGATTCCCAAAAACAAATATACTAATAGAACTAAGAAAATCAGAAGAGCTAGGTAAGGAGCTAAAAGCTTTTCATCTGATTAATCCTCCTTGAAAAGCAAACTCAGCATTCAACTTTTGGAAGAAAGTCACATTTTAATTTCATGCTAGTTATACAGCAGCATTTGTTTAATTCATTTATCCTAACAATGCAATGGCTAAGGCAAAGATTAAGAAATAAGTAAAAGATTTAAAAACCAGACATGGGAGTTCCCGTTGTGGCTCAGCAGTAACAAACCCTACTAACATCCACGAGGAAGTAGGCTCAATCCCTGGCCTCACTCAGTGGGTTAAGGATCTGGCAGTGCTGTGGGCTGCAGTCTAAGTTGCAGATGTGGCTTAGATCCTACATTGCTGTGGCTGTTGTAGGCCAGCAGCTGCAGCTCTGATTCAACCCCTAGCCTGGGAACTTCTATATGCCTTGGGTGTGGCCCTAAAAAGAAAAAACAAAATACAAACATGTTAAAAGTGAATGTATGGAAAGGGAAGAAAAAAGAAAAGAAAAGAAAAAAAAAAAAAGAAGAAGAAGAGGAAGAACTAGGACTGAGGAAACTGCAATCAGAGAGCAGTCACTCAAATAAGCCAGCATACAGATTTAATCATGAACATGCTTCAAACAAAATAAAATTAAAAAGAAAAAAATAAAAAAGAGTCATCAAAACCATAAAATGTGGGCAAGGGATGTCAGGAGGTAAATAACCCTTTTTGTTTATATGTATGTCTCTCTTCTTAATTTTAATATAGTAATGAAGTGTTTGAACTTACAGGACCATCAGGCTAAAACACACAATTATGGGAAGGGGTTAGCATACTTAAAAAACAGAGCAACCACAAGCCAAAACCAAATATTGCATCTGCAAAAAATGAAAAAAAAAACAAAACACTCAAGCAGATAATAACAGGAGACCATCCAACCAAAAAAAAAAAAAAAAAAGAAAAAAAAAAGAAAGGAAAGGAAGAATGGAGAACCATAGAATCAACTGGAACACGAGGTTCAAATGGCAATAAATAATCATCTATCAATTATCACCTTAAATGTCAATGGACTGAATGCCCCAATCCAAAGACACAGGGTGGCTGAGTGGATAAAAAGGCAAAAACCTTCAATATGCTGCCTACAAGAAACTCACCTTAGGACAAAAGATACATATAGATTGAAACTGAAAGGGTGGGGAAAAATATTTCACGCCAATAGACATGACAGAAAAGCAGGAGTCGCAACGCTCATATCAGACAAAATAGACTTTAAAACAAAAGACATAAAGAAAGACAAAGAAGGACACTATTTAATGATTAAGGGATCCATCCAAGGAGAGGATGTTACTATCATCAACATATATGCCCCAAATATAGGAGCACCCAGATACATACAACAAATATTAACAGACATAAAGGGAGATATTGATGAGAATACAATCATAGTAGGAGACCTAAATACCCCCCTCACATCAATGGACAGATCCTCTAGACAGAAAACCAATAAAGCAACAGAGATCCTAAAGGAAACAATAGAAAAGTTAGACTTAACTGATATCTTCAGGACACTACATCCAAAAAAATCAGAATACACATTCTTCTCAAATGCTCATGGAACATTCTCAAGAATCGACCACATATTGGGACACAAAGTGAATCTCAATAAATTTAGGAGCGTAGAAATTATCTCAAGTATCTTCTCTGACCACAATGCCATGAAATTAGAAATCAACCATGGGAAAAGGAAAGAGAAAAAACCTACTACATGGAGACTCAACAACACGCTACTAAAAAACCAATGGGTCAATGAGGAAATCAAGAAGGAAATTAAAAACTACCTTGAAACAAATGATAATGAAGACACAACCTCTCAAAATCTATGGGATGCTGCGAAAGCAGTGCTCAGAGGGAAATTTATAGCAATCCAGGCCTTTCTCAAAAAAGAAGAAAGATCCCAAATTGACAACTTAACCCTCCACCTAAACGAATTAGAAAAAGAAGAACAAAAAAGTCCTGAAGTCAGCAGAAGGAAGGAAATTATAAAGATCAAAGAAGAAATCAATACAATAGAGACTCAAAAAACAATAGAGAAAATTAATAAAACCAAGAGCTGGTTCTTTGAAAAGGTGAACAAAATTGACAAACCCCTGGCCAGACTCACTAAAAAGAGGAGAGAAAGAATTCAAATAAACAAAATTATAAATGAAAAAGGAGAAATCACAACGGATACAGCAGAAATACAAAAAACCATAAGAGAATACTATGAACAACTGTATGGCAACAAGTTTGACAATCTGGAAGAAATGGACAATTTTCTAGAATCTTACAGCCTGCCAAAACTGAATCAAGTAGAAACAGACCAACTGAACAGACCGATCACTAGAAATGAAATTGAAGAGGTCATAAAATCACTCCCTACAAATAAAAGTCCAGGACCAGATGGCTTCACAGGTGAATTCTATCAAACATATAAAGAGGAATTGGTTCCCATCCTCCTTAAACTCTTTCAAAAGGTTGAAGAAGAAGGAATACTCCCAAAGACATTCTATGAGGCCACCATCACCCTCATTCCAAAACCAGACAGAGATACCACCAAAAAAGAAAACTATCGCCCAATATCATTGATGAATATAGATGCAAAAATTCTCAACAAAATCTTAGCCAACCGAATCCAACAACATATCAAAAAAATTATACACCATGACCAGGTTGGGTTCATCCCAGGTTCACAAGGATGGTTCAACATACGCAAATCAATCAGCATCATACACCACATTAACAAAAAAAAAGTCAAAAATCATATGATCATCTCAATAGATGCAGAAAAAGCATTTGACAAAGTTCAACATCCATTCATGATCAAGACCCTCGCCAAAGTGGGTACAGAAGGAACATTCCTGAATATAATCAAAGCCATTTATGATAAACCCACAGCAAATATAATACTCAATGGGGAAAAATGGAAAGCCTTCTCACTCAAATCTGGAACAAGACAGGGATGCCCACTCTCACCACTGCTCTTCAACATAGTTTTGGAAGTCCTAGCCACAGCAATTAGACAAACAAAAGAAATAAAAGGCATCCATATAGGAAGAGAAGAGATCAAACTGTCACTGTATGCAGATGACATGATACTATACATAGAAAACCCTAAGGACTCAACCCCAAAACTCCTTGAACTGATTAATAAATTCAGCAAAGTGGCAGGATATAAGATTAACATTCAGAAGTCAGTTGCATTTCTGTATACCAGCAATGAAACATTAGAAAAGGAATACAAAAATACGATACCTTTTAAAACTGTACCTCATAAAATCAAATACCTCGGAATACACCTGACCAAAGAGGTAAAGGACCTATATGCCGAGAACTATAAAACATTAATCAAAGAAATCAAAGAAGATGTAAAGAAATGGAAAGATATTCCATGTTCCTGGATTGGAAAAATCAATATTGTGAAAATGGCCATACTACCCAAAGCAATCTACAGATTCAATGTAATCCCTATCAAATTACCCATGACATTTTTCACAGAACTAGAACAAACAATCCAAACATTTATATGGGACAACAAAAGACCCAGAATCGCCAAAGCAATCCTGAGAAACAAAAACCAAGCAGGGGGCATAACTCTCCCAGACTTCAAGAAATACTACAAAGCCACAGTCATCAAAACAGTGTGGTACTGGTATCAAAACAGACAGACAGACCAATGGAACAGAACAGAGAATCCGGAAATAAACCCTGACACCTATGGTCAATTAATCTTTGACAAGGAAGGCAAGAACATAAAATGGGAAAAGGAGAGTCTATTCAGCAAGCATTGCTGGGAAACCTGGACAGCTGCATGCAAAGCAATGAAACTAGAACACACCCTCACACCATGCACAAAAATAAACTCCAAATGGCTGAAAGACTTAAATATACGACAGGACACCATCAAACTCCTAGAAGAAAACATAGGCAAAACACTCTCTGACATCAACATCATGAATATTTTCTCAGGGCAGTCTCTCAAAGCAATAGAAATTAGAGCAAAAATAAACCCATGGGACCTCATCAAACTGAAAAGCTTTTGCACAGCAAAGGAAACCAAAAAGAAAACAAAAAGACAACTTACAGAATGGGAGAAAACAGTTTCAAATGATGCAACGGACAAGGGCTTAATCTCTAGAATATATAAGCAACTTATACAACCCAACAGCAAAAAAACCAATCAATCAATGGAAAAATGGGCAAAAGACCTGAATAGACATTTCTCCAAAGAAGATATACAGATGGCCAACAAACACATGAAAAAATGCTCAACATCGCTGATTATAAGAGAAATGCAAATCAAAACTACCATGAGATACCACCTCACACCAGTCAGAATGGCCATCATTAATAAATCCACAAATAACAAGTGCTGGAGGGGCTGTGGAGAAAAGGGAACCCTCCTGCACTGCTGGTGGGAATGTAAACTGGTACAGCCACTATGGAGAACAGTTTGGAGATTCCTTAGAAATCTATACATAGAACTTCCATATGACCCCGCAATCCCACTCTTGGGCATCTATCCGGACAAAACTCTACTTAAAAGAGACACGTGCACCCGCATGTTCATTGCAGCACTATTCACAATAGCCAGGACGTGGAAACAACCCAAATGTCCATCCACAGATGACTGGATTCGGAAGATGTGGTATATATACACAATGGAATACTACTCAGCCATAAAAAAAGATGACATCATGCCATTTGCAGCAACATGGATGGAACTAGAGAATCTCATACTGAGTGAAATGAGCCAGAAAGACAAAGACAAATACCATATGATATCACTTATAACTGGAATCTAATATCCAGCACAAATGAACATCTCCTCAGAAAAGAAAATCATGGACTTGGAGAAGAGACTTGTGGTTGCCTGATGGGAGGGGGAGGGAGTGGGAGGGATCGGGAGCTTGGGCTTATCAGACACAACCTAGAATAGATTTACAAGGAGATCCTGCTGAATAGCATTGAGAACTATGTCTAGATACTCATGTCTCAACAGAAGAGAGGGTGGGGGAAAAAACTGTAACTGCAATGTATACATCTAAGGATAACCTGACCCCCTTGCTGTACAGTGGGAAAATAAAATAAAAAAAAAAAAAAAGTGAATGTATGGAAAACTATACCAGGCAAATAGTAGGCATAAAAGAGTTGAAATGGTTAGAACTACATCTGGTTGTCCTAGCAGATAAAATACACTTCAAGAAAAAGAATATTGGAGTTTCCGTCGTGGCACAGTGGGCAATGAATCTGACTAGGAACCATGAGGTTGCGGTTTTGATCCCTGGCCTTGCTCAGTGGGTTAAGGATCCGCTTGCCATGAACTATGGTGTAGGTCGAAGATGCGGCTCGGATCCTGCATTACTGTGGCTCTGGCATAGGCCAGTGGCAAAAGCTCTGATTAGATCCCTAGCCTGGGAACCTCCATATGCCGTGAGAGCGGCCCAAGAAATGGCAAAAAGACAAAAAGAAAAAGAATATTATTAGAAACAAAGCTGGAAACTAAACAACACACTTATGAGTTGGCTCTAAAATTTATATGGAAATGCAAAAGATTAGACTATTCACAGCAATCTTTAAAAAGAACAAAGTCAGAGAGCTTTTGATCAATGACTTCAAAACTTTCTATGAAGCTACTGTAATCAAGATATTGGGGGTATTAGCATAAGGATAAACAAACAGACCAATGAATTATAATAGAGAACTCAAACTCAAGCTCTCACTTACAGCGTCATTTAATTTTCTATAAAGGCACCAGGGTAATTCAATGAGAAAGGAAATCTTGGCACAACAAACAGTGCTAGAATAATTGGATGTCCATATGGAAGAAATAAACCTCAACCTTTACCTCATATCATATACAAAAATCAATTCAAAATGCATATAAACCTGAACAGAAAACAATAACCACAAAAGAAAACATTAATAAATTAGATTCCATCTTAAAACTTCTGCTCATCAAGACACCTGTAAGAAAATGAATAGCTAAGTCACAGACTAGAAGAAAATATCTGCATAATATTTGACAAATGACTGGTATTCAGGCATATGCAAAACTACCTGGATAATAAAAAGTCAAATGACTCAATTTACTAGCTTTAGTTATTTTGACAACATTACTTACATCTCCCTGGGGATGATATAATCTAGTTTGTAAGGTTGCTACAAAGATCAGATGAGAAAAGAGGAAGTACAGAAGTGCCTAGTGCCTAGCACAAAGCAAAAGTAATAGCAGTCACTTTTTATAAAAACTAAGAGTATATTATAGACCCATCAATTTCAAAAATTTTCTTAAAAATAGGAGAACCCTATTTTCGAGTAAAATCTCATGTGAAACCCTATAAATAAAATACATTAAAGTACAGCTCTGGATGAGATGGGGTAGTGAAGGTAGACTATTATACCAGTATTAGTCCTGCCAACCTGCCCTTCCCAAAACTCTGCAGAACTCTAGGGATCTACAGAATACATTCCGAAAAACCAACGCTATAGAACAGGACGGCAAATTATGGGCTGGCCACCTGTTTTTATAAATAAACTTTTACTAGAATAAAGCCATCTCATTCACTTATATACTGTCTATGGCTGCTTTTGTACTGTAGCAGCAAAATGAGTAGCTGTGATAGAGACCATATGGCCTGAAAAGTCTGAAATATTTACTATCTGTCCCTTTAAGAAAAGTCTGTCAACTTTTGCTTTAAAATAGTACATTTTCTAAGGACCTACCTCCATAGAACTATGTTAACATGCTGTGGAGGCAATGAAAACAGCAGTGACACAATTACTGTTAATAACAAAACTCAGCTAATAAATTTAAATCATAAACACTCCAGTCTTAAAAAGGAACACTTTTAGGTTTGACTCGCCTATAAATTAAGCAAGCCTGAGATACTAGCATTAAAAACACTCTGCAATGTGTGAACTTTGTTTGGATCCTGATTCCAACAAACCAACTGTAAAAACCAATTATGAGACTCAAGTAGATTTCAACAGATACTTGATATTGATTTTTTAGGTATAACAGTATTATGGTTAGTTTTGTTTTTATTTTTTTTTTTATTTTTTTGTCTTTTGTCTTTTTCTAGGGCCGTACCCAGGGCATATGGAGGTTCCCAGGCTAGGGGTCAAATTGGAGCTGTAGCAGCCAGCCTATACCACAGCCACAGCAACGCGGGATCCGAGCCGCGTCTGCGACCTACACTACAGCTCACGGCAACGCCGGGTCCTTAACCCACTGAGCAAGGCCAGGGATTGAAGCTGCAACCTCATGGCTACTAGTTAGGTTCACTACAAGTGATCCACGACAGGATCACCTGGCTACTGTCTTTTGAAGAAACTGGTATGAAAGACAGGTGGCACAGATAAGAGGACCTAGAAAAAAACCCCAAGAGGTCTCTAAAGACTATTAATAACAATCAAATGTAGTGGTTACATATTATCATCAGAGACTGAATTAAGATAATACTAAATGAGTTTCATATGAAGAAAAAAACTCAAAACATCTCTGAATTTTACTAGAAGCTGCTTTATCAAGTTTCCCATAGAAGTGAAATGGATGACAGTGCCATAATGGAAACATACAAGCTTTTAAAAATATTTTATAATATGGAGTTCTCGCTGTGACGCAATGGGATTGGCGGCGTCTCTAGAGCAGCGGGACACAGGCTCAATCCCTGCCCCAGCATAGTGGGTTAAGGATCTCGTGCTGCTACAGCTGCAGTGTAGGTTGCAAATGCGGCTCAGATCTGGTCCCTGGCCTAGGAACTCCATATGCTGTGGGGTGGCCAAAAATGAAAAAATAAAAAATTTTGTAATATGTACAAAAGAGTATATATGCAAATCAATCATTCAACTTAAGAACTAGACTATTACCAAAACTGATTAGCTAATTGTGCTTCTTCCTGATCCCATCCTCTGTCTCCACCCACCCTCACCAAGAAGCCTTTATTCTCAAAATTATATCATTACTTTGTTCTTATGAAAAACCGTAAATTCTTAAAACATTATCTTGACTATCATACTGTGTTCAGTATTCTGAACCTTTTTTTTTTTTTTGTCTTTTTGCCATTTCTTGGGCCGCTCCCGCAGCATATGGAGGTTCCCAGGCTAGGGGTCCAATCGGAGCTGTAGCTGCTGGCCTACGCCAGAGCCACAGCAACTCGGGATCTGAGCTGCATCTGCGACCCACACCACAGCTCATGGCACGCCAGATCCTTAACCCACTGAGCAAGGCCAGGGATCGAACCTGCAACCTCATGGTTCCTAGTCGGATTCGTCAACCACTGAGCCACAATGGGAACTCCCGTATGCCATGGGTGCAGCCCTAAAAAGACAAAAACAAAAAAACAAAAAAAAATAATCCTTTCCATCTCTGTGAGTACTTTGTGCCTCTATTCTAGCACTTCAACTGATTTGTATCATTCTTAGTCATGCCCAAGTCTAATTGCCTCACTGGACAGTGAACTCCCTGAATACAAATTTGAGATCCCATTCAGCTCTGTATCATATACCTTATCACCTTGTGGGCACTCCTAGCACCTAACACAATACTTCACTAATAGCAGGATGTGAAAATTTTTAAATTGAATCACTCTACAAAGCAAATTTATCAATGACTTCAGAGAGAGTATAATTTATACATAAACACACATAAAAGACATCAACAAGCACAAATAATTGACATAATTCTACCAGAATCTGGAATAAACTCAATTCCTTAAGATTATAAAGATGGGTTATTAGATTGCAGTAGTCACAATTCATGGTCATGCCCCTTTATATTTTCTCCTTCTTCTTGCCTGTAACACAGATGTCTGGAGATACAAGAGCCATCTTGAAACCGTTAAGTCAGGAAGCTACAAGTCAAGGACAACAGAGCCAAAAGATAAAAGCTAGGTTCTCATTACATCACTGAACCACTGCCTCACTCTAGAATCTTGTTATGTGAGAAAAAGAAACCCTACCCTACATCTTAACCTATTATTAATGGTGTTTTCCATTACTGTGATAGAAGTTTCTGATAGATACTAACAGGATTTTCCACTACTTGTTCTAACATAAATGATACCCATCCTCTTGGTTATAGTAACTAAACCAGGGGTAGACACAAAGCCAATCAGAGTCCTTCTCTAGACTAACTTATGGTCTCAGGAGAAAGAAGTCCTTTTTGTATTAAAGGCTAAAAGTCTATGGCTGTTGGCAGACACTGTGCTTGCTCCTTAAAAAAAAAAAAGAAAAGAAAAGCCTGTTTTGTTTGTTGCTTTTTAGGGTCACACCTGTGGCATAAGGAAGTCCCCAGGCCAGGGGTCAAATTGGAGCTGCAGCTGCTGGATCCAAGCCACACATGCAACCCGTGCTGCAACTTGTGACAATGCTGGATCCCCAACTCACTGAGCAAAGTCAGGGACAGAACCGCATCTTCACAGACACTGTGTTGGGTTTTTAACCCACTGAACCACAACAAGTTCTACTCATGCGACTTCTGCTTACTATTTTTACATTTATGCCCTTCCTTTTTTTTTTTTTTTTTTTTTTTTTTGTCTTTTGTCTTTTTGTCTGTTGTTGTTGTCGTTGCTGTTGTTGCTATTTCTTGGGCCGCTCCCGCAGCATATGGAGGTTCCCAGGCTAGGGGTTGAATCGGAGCTGTAGCCGCCGGCCTACGCCAGAGCCACAGCAACGCGGGATCCGAGCCGCGTCTGCAACCTACACCACAGTTCACGGCAACGCCGGATTGTTAACCCACTGAGCAAGGGCAGGGACCGAACCCACAACCTTATGGTTCCTAGTCAGATTCGTTAACCACTGCGCCACGACGGGAACTCCTATGCCCTTCCTTTTAAATCTCTAATCACATTTCCTCACACCCACAGGACTTTATGCCCCTTAGTATTCTTGACCTTGCCTTACAGTTATTCATGTGTATGTCTTATCTACCCAATTGCACTATAATCCCATTTTGTTTGGATTTGTGTATCTCCCCACAGGTCAGTTTGACTCCATAATCCATGTTATTTCTACTAAAAGATGCTACTTCCCAATTGTTAACACCTCAGTAGTTAGGTGTCAATTACGGACATACTTAATCTCATCCTCCTGGGTACCACAAAAAGCCACATTAATACAAGTGAGAAGACAGAATGGGGTTCAAATTACATTTAGGTAAGCAAATACAGATATATAAAACAAAAAAAGTCAACTCCATTTAAGAAATGGTTTGCTTAGAGATGTTCAGATCTTATGAGTTTTGCTGAGTCACCCAAGTTAAACCTATTCCAGGTCTCAGTCCTTCTCTGAGAACTCTCAGGCAAATCTCTATTAAGAACTCTTACCTCTGCCCACCCACTTACTTACCATTATGTTTCCAGGAAATATCTATGGAGGAAAAATCTACTCCTGGCAGTATCCAGACCTTGTATCTAGGCCCAAAGTTTATACAATTAATGCCGTTAGCTTTCCCAATGCTCCTATAATTTACTTCTCACTAACTTACTCTTAGCACTTTTTTTTTTAACTTTTCATAGATCAATTTATTTAGAATTACAAATATTAAGAATAAAAGATTTATGCATTTCTTAATTAACATAACAGTTTAGCACTCTTAGCACTTTTATGCTCATGGCATTTCTTACCTTTCCATTAGCTCTACCTGGCTGGCAGCTTATCCTTTATGTATTAGCCCAGAGAAACACAGGCTTCAGAAAGACTACACAGGCAAGAAGAATATTCAATAATTATGGCAGCTACCATATCTAAAACCATCCAGACACAGTGCTGGGTACTTTATAAAGTATCTTTGATTCTCATGACAATCCTAATAATGTTAAACTAATTTTATAAATGAGGCACCTGATCCCCAAAGAGTAAGATAATTTGTCAAATGTCAAATATTACTCAACTGACAAGTATTAAGCTGAAATTTAAGTTCAGAGTTACTTAGTTCCAAAGCCCATTGTTCTCCCAATCTATGGGACTACCAAAAGTAAAATGTTGGCTATTTTCCCAGTTTCCACACTTGTCCCCCAACCCAACACTGTATTCACACAGAACCCAGAGTGATCCTTTGTTCAAATATTAATTCATTCTTTGCTTAAATCCCTCTAATGTTTCCTCCTTTAAAAGTTAAAGTCCTCACTATGGCCCCAAGAACCCAATGTGATCTGTCCACCTGTCCCCTCCCCAATTACCTCTCTGATCTCATTATTATTATTATTATTATTTGGTCATTTTTGGCTTTTAAGGGCCGCACCCCCGGCATATGGAGGTTCCCAGGCTAGGGGTCTAATTGGAGCTGCAGCTGCTGGTCTATGCCACAGCCACAGCAATGCTGGATCCTTAACCCACTGAGCGAGGCCAGGGATTGAACCCTCAACCTCATGGTTCCTAGTCAGATTTGTTACCGCTGTGCCACAACAGTAACTCCTCTGGTCTCATTATTAAGCTCTCCCTCACTTACTCTACTCCAGCCCTGCTGGCTTCTTTGTCATTCCCCATACGCACTAAGCCTGCTCAGACTTCAGGGTCTTTGAACTATTCCCTCTACCTATAACACTCCTCTCCACTTGAAATTCTCTTAGCTTATTTCCTCACTTCCTTTATTTAGGTTCTGCTCACATGTCACCTTCTCAAGGGGACACTCCACACCACCTATTTTATTAAAAAAAAAATTTTTTTTAATTTTTTGGCCGTGCCCACAGCACATGGAAGTTCCCAGACCAGGGATCAAACCCAAGCCACAGCAGTGACGATGCCAAGTCCTTAACTGCTAGGGCACAAAGGAACTCCACACCACCTATTTTAAATTGCCACCTCTTGACCTCAGTACTCTCTATCCCCTCTTCCTCTGACTTTTTTCATCAAAATATTTATCAACACTTGACTTACTGTGTTTTTGTTTGTTTACTGAAGCATCTCACTAAACTAGAATACAAGCTCTCTGAGAATAAAGATTTTGTGTATTCTGTTCTCTACATCTGGCATATAGTAGGCATTTGATAAATATCTACTGGATGAGTAACTGAAGACCTTTATTACTCCTAGGTGTTTAAATAAAAATGGTCTCAAAGATATCTTCCAGAAAGCAAATGCAAAGGCAACCTGCTTTTGTCCCAGTCTAGATTAATTTAGCAAATCCTCTCCCCTTAGATAAATGCTTTTAAAGAATACTCCAGTTTTCTGTAGTTGTGAATAGATAGCCATGTTGTTGAGCAACAAACTGAGCAGACTGAGTCAACTTAACCAGAGTGTAGTATTATAATCTAATAAAACTTACAGCAAAGTTAATCAGACACATATTTAATGATATGCATAATTGTTATTGTGCTGCACGGTTACTAGGCATAATTGGTAGACACTTAGACACTCATGTAAATGACTCTAATGACTATTTCTTTTACACAGCCAAACCAAGCATGTCTAGGATCAGATTCAGGGGAAAACAGGAAGGAGGGGAAAGTTGGATACTCAGCTCTGGGAGGGAAGTCCTCTCTCTTATTCCATCCCCTTAGGCACTGGGCTAATGACCTCACAGCCTGGCTTCCTTTCACCAAAGATTAAAATATTAGGCTCAGGAATGCCCACTGTCTTCAGTCATAAAGCTGAGAGGAACCTATAGAATAATCACTATTGTCTCTGGCAAGAGAGATGAGGCAGAGAAGCTGCTAGGGAAACCAAATAAAGGCAGCAAATTTACTAAAGACCTACTATACACCAGGCATACCAGTAGGTACTTCACATATTTCAGCTAACTACTTTCCCACCCCATCTACAGCCCCAAGCTCTGTTCCCAGGAAAGTAGGGGAGTAAGTAGAAAATGGGACAGTTCCAGTGAGGACTGACTCCCTGATCCAAATTCTCACATAGGGCCTAAAATGTCACCAGAAAGGGTGCTTTAAGTTAGCAAGCAAGCTAACACTACTAGGAAGATTAAGAGGAAGCTGTTGTTTGGCAGCTGTTTCTTTCTTTTTTTTTTTTTTTTTTTTGTCTTTTGTCTTTTGTCTTTTTGTTGTTGTTGTTGTTGCTATCTCTTGGGCCGCTTCCACGGCATATGGAGGTTCCCAGGCCAGGGGTTGAATCAGAGCTGTAGCCACCGACCTACGCCAGAGCCACAGCAACGCGGGATCCGAGCCGCGTCTGCAACCTACACCACAGCTCACGGCAACGCCGGATTGTTAACCCACTGAGCAAGGGCAGGGACCGAACCCGCAACCTCATGGTTCCTAGTCGGATTCGTTAACCACTGCGCCACGACGGGAACTCCTGGCAGCTGTTTCTGTTGCTTCCTATCTTATCTGACCCATAGGAGTATAAAGGTTCCCTCTTTTCGTATGGGGTTTTTATCCAAATCTATCCAGTCCAGGTCACGCCTGCCCTTCCCTGGGGATATCATCCCCATTCACTGTGGCTCTCCTCTTTGCTGTTGCACTTACTCTCAGGGACACTCATCTGGGTACACAATCATTCACTTTGTGTCATCTTGTAATTAATTTATTTGGTTTATGATTATCTCCTCAGTGAGACTGTAAGCTCCTTAATGGCAGAAACCTTGTCTTAAACTTCTGAAACTCACACAAGGTCTAGCACCATTATAAAGAAAGTGTTCTGCCAGAAGGCCTTGTTTACTACAGGGAGTGTACCTACATTAATCTCTAATCCCCTGTGACTAGTTTACAAGAAGAAAAAGGGCAAAGAAACTATGAGACTTATGGGACATTTCTACCCCTATGACCCTATGGACAAGGACTAATAAAGGTAATTGAGCAAGGCCAAAAGGAGAAAACCACATCTTTCTGGACCCCACGCTGGTGCCTCTCCCATCTTTAAGGGATAAAAATCTCTATAGGACAATAAAGAAGGGGGCTCTTCTCCCCACTCCCAGCAACCCTGGGAGCTATTTGCTTTCCTTTAATAAAGACTTTGCTTGCTAAAAAAAAAAAAAAAAAAAAAAAAAGTATTTTGTTAAATTAAGGATAAGTAGGTAGGGAACATAGGTGTTAGAAATCAAATTTCTGGTTCTAGGTAGACAGACAAGCTAATATTGAAAAGAAATTTATAGTACTCTAGATTTGTCTTTATCATACTTCTGAACTAATTTTTATTTTTTTTTTTGTCTTTTGTCTTTTTAGGGCTCCACCTGCAGCACATGGAGGTTCCCAGGCTAGGGGTCGAATCGGAGCTGTAGACACTGGCCTACGCCAGAGCCACAGCAATGTGGGATCCGAGCCACGTCTGTGACCTACACCACAGCTCACAGCAACGACGGATCCTCAACCCACTGAGCAAGGCCAGGGATCAAACCCACAACCTCATGGTTCCTAGTCAGATTCATTTCCGCTGCGCCACGACAGGAACTCCTGAACTAATTTTTAAAACAAATTTATAAAAAAAGAGTGTGATTGGAGTTCCCATCGTGGCGCAGTGATTAACGAATTTGACTAGGAACCCTGAGGTTGCGAGTTGGGTCCCTGGACTCGCTCAGTGGGTTAAGGATCCGGCATTGCCGTGAGCTGTGGTGTAGGTCACAGACGTGGCTCGGATCCCACGTTGCTGTGGCTCTCGAGTAGGCCAGTGGCTACAGCTCCAATTCAACCCCTAGCCTGGGAACCTCCATATGCTGCAGGAGTGGCCCAAGAAAAGGCAAAAAGACAAAAAAAAAAAAAAAAAAAAAAAAAAGAGTGTGATTGTCATTCAGGATATAGCAGACATCTTTGGAAAGAGGTCTGAGACATTTGGATCAGAGCTACAAGACATACAGTGCTAAGAATATAAGGGCTTCCAATTATATTAGAAAACACACTTATATCTATAATGTTTGAAAGAATTTCCTCAAAACCCAAAATGTAAATCCAACCGAGCTGCATTAGACAGGATCACTGATCCTTGGTCCAATGGATTAAAAAGAACCTGAAAGGCTTTTCCTGAATGGATAACAATGCAAGTCTCAGTCTACTTTGCCCTCCTGATAGTGTCAGCTTCTCAACAATGAGAACACCCTGGTTCTGGTGTTACAGCTCTTCATTTGGTTTAAGAAAACTCAGAAACAAACCTGAATCAAGTATCTGGGGCTAAGAGTTGCTACACCACACCCCAGTAAGGAAGAACAAGCTTAAAAACAAATATACAGCTGAAAGGTATCTTTAAGAAATGAATACCAAACCTTCCTGTTTAGGCACAAACTAAGAGAGTTCAGTCTGAGAGATATCAGTAAGAGCTACTCTATACTACCTACCCCTTACTTTTTAATTCTAACTAGAAGAAGTTCATCTATTCCTAGAGCTCAAGGGAATTTGGCTTCTCAAATTCATATTTATTTCTGGAACTCAGTGCTGAGTGGGTTGTTGACTAATGCTAGTAAGCATGTTTGGTGAGATAGACAAGATAGTATCTCCCTTCTTTGGTCACCAAATGCCCAGCCACAGAATTCTTTCAGTCACTGGAACGCCCCACTAAAAATCAAACTAAAGAGCTATGTTAAAGTAAAACTGCATCAGAGGAATTCCAGCTCAAGCCAGAGTTTGGCTCTTTCCCAGCCTCCTCACACTTTCCTTGGCTGTTCCCACCCCTACCAAAGCTCCTCACCCAAGCCCTCAACAGCCGCAAAGGAGGGGAGAGAATGACCAGTGTCCCTTCTCAGAGAAAGAGATGGCCTTCAGGTAGCTTGATGTCTGTCTTTTGATTGACTGAAGAGAGCAGACCTCATCTAGGAGGTGCTGTCACACTGCCAGAGAGGCCCATCTGTGCTCTGCTCCTCTGGCACTGGGACTTGTGGTCTGGGAGGGCTGTCCCCAGCGGGGCAGCAGGCTGGCTGGTGGGTTCACCCTGAACCTCACTTTCGCTGGGGCCCTGCCTCTTGCAGCCAATGCCCATGAGCTCCTGCCTCTGAGAGAACACTGAAGAAATTCAGAGCCAAGATGGAAGGCTGTGCCAGGTTGGCTACCTGCTCAAACAGCCCTAACGTACAAGAGCAGGCTCATAACTCCAAGAGAGCTGAATGGGGAGGGGGGCTTATTGTCACATGGCATCTCCGATGCCTGCAAAGGGAGGACCTGCTGAAGCCACTAGAGAAACAGGGGCTGCTGCTAGCGGGGGCCAGTATGGAGGTCAGGACCATAGCCTCACTGTTTACCTTATTGCAAACCCTCTTGCTTTATTCATGGTGGAGGCCAGGCCCGGCCCTGAGCCTGCAGGCAGACATAACACCTAGGCCACAGGAAAGCTTGTTCTGATCATATATATGAATTTTTTTTTTTTTGTCTTTTTTTTGTCTTTTTGTTGTTGTTGTTGTTGTTGTTGTTGTTGCTATTTCTTGGGCCGCTCCCGCGGCATATGGAGGTTCCCAGGCTAGGGGTTGAATCGGAGCTGTAGCCACCAGCCTACGCCAGAGCCACAGCAACACGGGATCCGAGCCGCGTCTGCAACCTACACCACAGCTCACGGCAACAACGGATTGTTAACCCACTGCGCAAGGCCAGGGACCGAACCCGCAACCTCATGGTTCCTAGTCGGATTCGTTAACCACTGCGCCACGACGGGAACTCCCATATATGAATTTTCATTTTCAGAAAGCCTTACTTTTCAACAAAATTTTTGTCACAGCAAAGTTTTGTGAATTTGTATGCTGAAAGAAAACTTAAAGGAAAAGTCAACATTAGAAAGAAAACAAACAACATCCAAAGGAGTCTCCAGGGCACAGGTGGAACATTCTGGCTATGGCTGCCTGAGCCTTTAGCACACACCCTGGATGCCCTGCCATGGGCTCAAGTCATGTGAGCTCCAGCCTTGGGGCCAGTTATCTAATGATGACTGCTTCAGGCTTCGTAGCCTGGGGTGCAAGCAGGCTCCCCAGCCAGGGCAATGCCTCCAGGTAAACTAGATAGGATAGTCTGACCTTTTAGCATAGCCTCTTAGGTAAATAAACTGTGTTTCAGTCCTGGGGGCATGGCAACAGAGAGTCAGCTGTCTCTGGCGCCTGTGTGTTTGCCCAGCTATACCTTGTTAGCTCTGTAGAACTTGAGGAAGTGTGGCAACCAGAATGTGCAGTATTACGCCAGGCCCTGGCCCAGGCAAAGTGCTCAGTGTGCAGAAGGCACTGGCCACCTCCACCCACTACAGCCTATCTTCTGCACAGGCCATGACTGTCTTGCACTAGAGCCACTCCAGTCTCTCAGGAATTTGCTTTTAACTTTTACTGTGTCAATAAAACTTCCTAGTTCAATACCCAGAAAGGAAAAAAAATAGGTAAAACTGCATCTAGAATCCCACCTGGTCCTATAGTGCTTTTCTATTAAAGGTGGTGACCAGATTTAGGTCTTCAACTTTCACTGTAGTTAAAAGACTACAATGATATTCACAAAAATCCTTAAAAATGATGACAAAATCTTTGACCTTGTAGTTCTAGTACTGGAAATAATGACAATAGCTGAAAAGTTCTTAAGTACTTACTATGTGCTAGGCACTATGCTGAGCACTTTACTTAAAATATCTCATTTAATCTCAAGAAAACCAAATTAAGATCATTACTATTGTTTGACAGATGCATTAAGAGAAGCTTGGAAATTAGGAAAGGGTCACACGCTATTAAGTGACAGAAGTGGGGCTCAATCTCAGACTTGATTGAACTTCAGAGCCCATCTTTTTTAAACTATCATCCAAATTAAAAATATATCCTTGGAAAATAGCAGCAACAATTTTAGATACAAAAAGCTCAGTGTCATGCAGATATAACATGGTAACTTGAAACGTTCTAAATATACAACAATTAAGTAAATGGAGGCAATTCAGATTGCAGAATATTATATAGGCATTAAAAATATTTTACGCATAACTTTTAGTGACATGGGGAAATGTTTATGCTGTAAGTAGAAAAAGCAAAACAAAATTTTACACAGTCAGATTTTCAACCATATAAAAAAACATACCTGTACATAGAAAGATCTAAATTTACTGCTAAATAAAAAAAGGTGGAATCTCTTGTACAGCAGGTTAAAGATCTGGCATTGTCACTGCAACAGGTTGGGTTGCTGCTGTGGTAAAGGTTTGTTCCCTGGCCCAAGAATTTCCACATGCTGCAGGTGCAGTCAAAAGAAAAAAAAGGAAGGGGGGTTTCCTATTGTGGCTCATCGGTAACGAATCCAACTAGTATCCATGGGGATGTGGGTTTGATCCCTGGCCTTGTTCAGTAGGTTAAGGATCTGGCATTGCCTTGAGCTATGGTGTAGGTTGCAGATTTGGCTTGGTTCTGGTGTTGCTATGGCTGTGGCTCCAATTTGACCCCTAACCTGGGAACTTCCATATGTCTCAAGTGCAGCACCCCCGCCAAAAAAGGAAAAAAAGTGGGGGGCAAGCTGTAGAATTATATGTATGTGACATGGTCCCATTTATGTAAACAGTGCCTGACTCATTTTAAGTACTCAACAAACATAAGTCATTATTATTATCATTATCGCTATTCATATCACAATTAACATGTACTACTTTAAATTATAAAAATCAACAAATTTAAATTATTAGTTTATGTTCTTTCTTATTAATAAGTAGTATATTACTTCAGAAAAATTAAATAACATATGCCTTTCTTTCCTGAAAATCATAATTTATAAAATACCTCACAATTATACAAATTCTGATTAAATAAATGTCTCTAAGTTATGGGAACCAAGCAGCACTGAGCAAACTATTGCAACACTTCCAATTATCTAACATATGGATTATTACAGTCAGCCACGTTAGACCACAGAGAGTTGTACATATTCTATTATATTTAGAGTTTAAAGTCATAAACAGAAAGGCAAGATCAGATTTCAAGGGCTATGGATGAATAAGCAGATTCTCTTGGCCGATATTTCATACCACACCAAAATCAAGAGTGGTGCACTCTTCGAGAAATAACCAACAGTTCTAGGGTGATGCAGCAGAAACATGTAGGACATAAATGGAAATCAGGGATATTTTTCAGCTGTTGACTGTCTTTAGGTAGAATTTACACACACACACACACACACACACACACACACACACACACACACAAACCCCACAAGGGAATTATTTTGAATGAAAAACAAGCAACTCTAGAAGTTAGCTCCTCAAGTTCCACAGGAGTTTCAATATTTGAGTAAGCTGAAATGCAAGGTCCATGGCATCACATTGATCTTTGACCTGCCTACAGCAAAGAATAAGTTTGAAACATTAAAAGCTAATTTTTCCCTTCCCCTTCTCCTGAGATATGTGCAATAAAATAGTAAACCTGACAAAGTGATAAAGAATGTGAAAAGGGTTACAGAATTAGTTAAATTAAAAAAAAAAAAAAAAAACGGAGTTCCTGTCGTGGCGCAGTGGTTAACGAATCCAATTACGAACCATGAGGTTTCGGGTTCGGTCCCTGGCCTTGCTCAGTGGGTTAACGATCCGGCGTTGCCGTGAGCTGTGGTGTAGGTTGCAGACGCGGCTTGGATCCCGCGTTGCTGTGGCTCTGGCCTAGGCCGGTGGCTACAGCTCCGATTCGACCCCTAGCCTGGGAACCTCCATATGCCGCAGGAGCGGCCCAAAGAAATAGCAAAGACAAAAAAAAAAAAAAAACCCAAATCTATGTGGGAAAGGAATCAGAGAGAATGGATATATGTATATGTATGACTGGGTCACTCTGCTATACAGCAGAAATTATCACAGCCTTGTAAATTAACTATACTTCAATAAAACTTAAAAAAAAAACTTTAACTTTGAAAAAGAGTTATCTGTTGCACTGTATTATACAGGATTACAAAGCCACCACACAGTCAAAGAAAAGAGTCTGGCTTTACCTGTATCTCCCCCCATCAGCCCATTGCAGTACATGGCATGTCGCTCAATCTTTGTGGGTGGGAAGCCTTGGTCACATAGTGGGCAGGATACCTGGGTACTAGATGAGAAGGTAGAAGTATGTATTTCCTTCTTAGCATCTTCCCTGTTATCAACCTGAAGAACATGACAAATGGCAATTATAACAGCTTTACTTTATAAAATCTTTTCAAAAAACAAAAACAAAACTGTAAGAAACTCCATCCCATATTTCACTTACTTTCAACGAGACAAAACCAATCACTCTGCCAAATTCAGGGCAGCAGATTGGGAGATACACTACTATAGTTAATACTTACTTCAGTGCCTGTCTACTATGTGCTAGGCACTCTGCATGTAATACTCTTTTAAACCTCATGATAATCTTACAAAGGTATTAACATACTCTTTTTACACTTGAGAAAAGTGTAAAACAGTAAAGCAACTTGCCCAAAGTTACAAATAATTAAGTGGCAGAACTGAAATTCAAACCAAGGACTATTTGCTCCAAAACCTAACAGCATTCTCCTCTGTTACACTGTAAAGCATAAAGCACTGTTCTCGTTGGGTCAGTATGCTGTGTCTGCTTGAGTTTCAGTCTGTATATCAACAGCATCTTAAAGATACTTTTTCATGCTCACAAAAGAACTGTGAAGGCAGTGAAAAGGGACAAACTCCTAGATGTAAGATAAATAAGTACTTGTGGTGCAATGTACAACATGATAAATACAATTAACATTGCTGTGTTATATATTAGAAAGTTGTTAAGAGAATAAATCTTAAGAGTTCTCATCACAAGGAAAAAAATTTTTTCTATTTCTTTAGTTTTGTATCTATATGAGATTATGGATGTGATAATAGTTGTGTCATGTATGTGACACTGTGATAATCATTTCATCATGTATATAAGTCAAATCATTATTTGTATACCTTAAACTTACGTAATGCTATATGTCAATTATATCCCAATAAAAGGGGAAGAAAAAAAACCTAATTCCAAACAGACCACAAAAAGAACTATGATCACTGTAGGTGACTTCAGACATCAGGAGTTAGGGGGAAAAACAAAAAAAAGAGCAAAAGCAACACAACTAAAATTTAAATTAAGAACCTAGGAGTTTCTCTTGTGGCTCAGTGGTTAAGGAATCCGACTAGGAACCACGAGGTTGTGGATTCGATCCCTGACCTTGCTCAGTGGGTTAAGGATCCGGTGTTGCCGTGAGCTGTGGTATAGGTCAAAGATGCAGCTCAGATCCCACACTGTTCTGGCTCTGGTGTAGGCCAGCAGATGTAGTAGCTCTGATTGGACCCCTAGCCTGGGAACCTCCACATGCTGCAGGAGAGGCTCCAGAAAAGACAAAAAGACAAAAAAAAATTATTAACTAAGAACCTAGGCCTCAGCTTATACCAATAAAACAAACCACCTCTTGTGTTTTATTTGTGCCTTCCAGGTTGAAGAGGAAATACAACTAAGATTCAAATATTTAAGGCCTGAAGAAAATCATTAAGACAATTCTGACAAAGCCATCCTTATACTCTCTTACCCTCTTCTCAGTGTTTTGTAGTCATCACTTTTCACACAGTTGCCTTGGTCTCTTAGAGGCAATTTTATTTTACCTTTACAGGTCAGAGCTGAGAACTCTGCAGCAATTAATTCAACAGTATGCGTGAGCACTGCAGCACTACTGCTTAACACTTGCTTCAAAGGACAGCGTGTCCTATCCAATCAATGTGAAACTGTCCTGCATCGCCACTGCTTCCATTTAAGAGCAAGGAGTACCTGGGCTGTCATGCCTTACTAGGGGAAAAAAATAAACCCTCTTCTGGTAGAAGAACAAAATAGAACCAAAACTGCAGGTGAATAGATATTTTGAGCTCTCAGCCAACTGGAATTTTTTTTTTTTCTTTTTTGGTCTCTAAGTTTAGGCCATCCCTAAAATTTACTACTTGTGAATGTGACCCAGCAGAGAGGGAAGTAGGCCATCTAAATAAATACCAAGTAAAACAATTCCTAAAACTGCCAAAAAGGTTTTTTTCAACACATACCTACCTTTTACTTAAAAAGAAAGAGAAAAAAACAAAGATGAAAAAGGAACTAAGAACAGTTGAGTTCCCATACTATGTCAGACATATAGCCAAGCATTTTCCACATCCATCCCTCTTAATAACCCAACTGGCAGCGATATCACTAGCTCTTGTATTACAGAAGAGAAAATTTAGGAGTTCCTGTCATGGTGCAGCAGAAATGAATCTGACTAGGAACCATGAGGATGCAGATTTGATCCCTGGCCTCACTCACTGGGTTAAGGATCCAGCATCACCCTGAGCTGTGGTGTAGGTTGCAGACGCGGCTCAGATCCCTCATTGCTGTGGCTGTGGTGTAGGCTGGCAGCTACAGCTCCGATTCAACCCCTAGCCTGGGAACCTCCATATGCTGAGGGTGCAGGCCTAAAAAAAAAAAGAGAGAGAGAGAGAAAATTGAGGCTTGGAAAGACAAAATAACCTGATGATCACAAAAAAAGTGAACAATGTGGACTCAAACCCAGGTCTGTGTGACATCAAAACACTCGGTATTCCACTATGTTGAGGCAAAAACAAAAAGTAGTCCCTCTACTTTGTTTCCTACAAGCTGACTCTGCCAGGTATTAGGAGAGCTCTGCTTCTACTATTATTCTCTAGGATGTGAGCCAAGTCAAGTGGGTCTAGACCTTCTAGATGTATTTCATTCCAAGCTTAGTCACTGAGCTTCTCACAAAGCCCAGATTCCTCTGTTCATAAATTTTACAAGGAAAAGTTGTCTTATGAATGTAAAGCCATTTGAGCAGAGGGGAGAAAAAAATCAATGTACTCAATAATTTGCAAGTAGTCTTGAGTTACTGAAAGTTAGCAGCAACTGAACAGTTACTTGCCATTCTAAAGTTCACTAAGCCCAGAAATGTTATATGACATGAATGTCACTGGTGCTCACACCCAGTACTATACTCATTTGTATTCATCACCAGCTCTGTAAAATGCAGAGAAGGTACCTTCAACTATTAATGTAGTATTTAAGAGGGAGTAGTCTGTCTATTATTATTTTACTGTGAATACAAGACTACTTCCAATCACAGATAGCAACCCAGAAGGTTCCTGAACATTTTTATATTAATAAGTCTTTTTCCAGCACTATTAAATAGGTTATTTAAATATTAGCTACAATGGAAGAGCCTCAAGAGGAGAAAATACAAGCAAAAAAGCTTTTATGAGGACTTAGACAGTTAGGGATTGAGTCTCTGCAGAGCTGCTTCTACTTCTTTTAAAGTATTATACAGGTATTTCTCAAAAGAGGCTCTTGGACACCAAATCATGCTATCTTTAAAGGCTGGCCTTGACCTTCTGGCCTGAAAAGAAACCTCATCTCAAGAAACAGACCTAATGAAAATAAGAGTACATCCTATAATCACCAATTCCCCTACTTGTTTCCCATCCAGTTTACGTGTAGCTTAGAAAACTATTTAGATCTTTCCCCTCTTACCACGGAACTCTTAGAACAGTTTACTTAAAAACCAACTGGGAGTTCCCATAGTGGCTCAGTGGTTAACGAATCTGACTAGGAACCATGAGGTTGTGGATTCAATCCCTGGCCTTGCTCAGTGGGTTAAGGATCCAGCGTTGCCGTGATCTGTGGTGTAGGTCGCAGACATGGCTCGGATCTGGCGTTGCTGTGGCTGTGGCTATGGCGTAGGCCACAGCTCCAATTGGACCCCTAGCCTGGGAAGCTCCATATGCCGCAGGAGCAGCCCTAGAAAAGGCAAAAAGACAAGACAAAACAAAACAAAACCAAAAAAAACCAATTCACTGGAGCTCCTGTTGTGGCTCAGCAGTAACGAACCTGAGTAGTATCCATGAGGACACAGGTTTGATCCCTGGCCTCAATCAGTGGGTTAAGGTTCTGGTGTTGCCGAGAGCTGAGGTATAGGTGACAGACCCAGCTCAGATCCCAAGTTGCTGTGGCTGTGGTGTAGGCCAGCAGCTGAAGCTCCAATTCGATCCCTAGCTGGGAACTTACATATACCGCTGGTGTGGCCCTAAAAAAGCAAAAACAAACAACAACAAAAACCCAACTAACTAAACTGACTACAGCTGCATGGCTCCACTTATACAAAAATGTTTTTCAACAGTAAATACTACAGTACTAAACGATTAGCAGTTAGCTAAATCTATGGATATGTAATCAAAGGAAGAAAATGAAGATACCTAGGGCCCACTCTAAGTTATACTTGGATTTTCAACTGCACGAAAAGTCAGCACCCATAACCTCCTCGTTGTTCAGGGTTAACTGTATTTGACTCTGAATAAGGTCTGTTAACTCTTCAGAATATCTGAGACCCCAACTAAGGGAAATTCTCAGGCATGATATTCCAAAAACATTATTTCCAAAAGAATCTGACCACTGCAGGAAATCAAATCAAGAGGGACTATAGTTCTGACAGGGTATTCCAAATACCTCAAATACTGTCAAGCAAATCTCTGTCATGAGTAAGCTAATATCACTGAACAGCCACAATAAAGTACAATGCATTTCCACATGCGTACTTCTACTTGTACCACACCCCTGCTATATATTTTATATTCTATCTAATCTTCAGAGCAACTCAGTAAAATAGGCTGTTTATGTCTTCATTTTATATGAAGAACTAACTCAGAAAAGCATTACTCTTCTATGCTCCCCTAAAGCCCTAGGCACCTCTGATATTACATTTGTCAGACATTATAATTATGTTTATATGTCCCTTTGAGGGCAAGAATTATATTTTTCTTATTACCTTATTATCTCAAGACTCTAAAACACTGACTGACACACAATATACATATTATAACATCTGCCAAATAAATTAATGAAACAGTTAATTTGCCCAAGGCCACAAAGTTAAGTGGTGGGATTGGGACTCAAAACCATGCCTTCTAATTCTAATGCTCAAGCTTCTTGTACTACACCATAACATTTAGGGCAAATGACCCTATACACAGGGCAAGAATCCACACCCAATAAGATACTATCACTGTTCACATTAAAATACCAGATACTATCTTCCTAACTTGTAATTAGTGATTGCTCAACGACTAAAAAAATACAGTATCTCTAACTTCTTTTAATGGAAACTTCTAAAACTATTTGGAGCATCCACAGATATCAGCAAACAGCAACAGTAAAAAGAGGACATTGATCATGAAATATAATTCCATTCATTTGCTGTGTAGTGCTACAGACATATATAACATCTAAATAGGATTCATGCTCTTTGCCCCAAAGAACAATCTCCTTTGAAGTTGTGGATGGGGAAGAAATCAGCCTTGATTAACTAAAGGTTTACAGAGCTTCTTCTACATGTTAGGATGGCTATGTTAACAAGAGGCTATTACCCCATCCCCATTTAGGTTTTGGTCCCTCTCTAGGAAAAGAAGCTGAGGCCATTTTAATATTATCTAGCAGGATCTGTCTTCAGTAGCTAGTCATCTCTTTCCTAAAACCACTGGCATCAGGGAATCTTGGTTTGTCAGTTGTGACAGATCAGATTGCAGAGAACCAAATAGTGTGCATGATTCATGAAAGCAGAATTTCTACCCAGTTACCTGCCATACAGAAACTAGGAAGGGATCTAACTTCTACTGTAAAAACTATTTTCAAAAAGCCTAGAGTATAAAGAGGAATAAGAGAGTGAAGCTTTTTAAAGTTGCTCAGGATAAAACAGTGTACAAATATATAACCAAAAGATTTATTTCTGCAGAAAAATTAAATTCTCAAACTGCTTTTCACAACAGATTTTAAAGATTTTTTTTCTTTTCTTTTTAGGGCTGCACCCATGGCATATGGAGGTTTCCAGGCTAGGGGTCGAATAGGAGCTATGGCTGCCAGCCTACATGACAGCCATAGCAACACAGGAGCAGAGCCACGTCTGGGACCTACACCACAGCTCACAGCAACACTGGATTCTTAATCCAGTGAGTGAGGCCAGGAATCAAACCCGCAACCTCATGGTTACTAGTCAGATTTGTTTCCAATGCGCCACAACAACAACTCCAGATTTTAAAGATTCTGAATTCTTTAAATGAGTTCTTGGTATTTAAATTGGCTTATCAGACTCAATATGAAAAATAGATACTGACTCAGAAGTATGAACTTATTTCAGTCAAGCTTTATGGATAACGTCAGATACTTAAGTTGGGAAAGTTAATACTGCAAATAGAGATTTGCTTTTTTTTTTGTTTAGGGCCACATTACGGCATATGGAGGTTCCCAGGCTAGGGGTCAAGTCGGAGCTGCAGCTGCCGGCCTATGCCACAGCCACAGCAATGAGGGATCTGAGCCTTGTCTGCAACCTACACCACAGCTCACGCCAACACCAGATTCTTAACCCACTGAGTGAGGCCAGGGATCGAACCTGCATCCTCATGGATGTTAGTCGGATTCGTTTCCCCTAAGCCATGATGGGAACTCCAAGATTTGCCTATTTTATTATGTTGCTATCCTGATTTTGCATTTATGATCAGTCTAGAAATTAGAGCTGAAAGTCAGGTTTTAATATAAATGTAATGACTTGTTTCAAGACTGTTTATCTCTGTTACTTACCAGTATACAACAGAAATATTCCAGGACTTTGGAGACAAATCTGTATTCAACTTCTGGTTCTACCATTATTAGTAGTTTGAATTTGAGCAAATTACTCAAACATCCTAAACCTCCATTTCCCCATCTGTACTAAAAATAATAAAGCATATTAAAACACCTAAGAAATGGTACCTACTGTTTCATTCAGAAATACTGCTGAACTCATCTATAAGAATCTATCTCTATGATAAATGTCCTAAAAAGTCTAATCCTCAGTCACCTAAATTTTTTCATCCAAGGTCAATATTGCATCAGAGAGAAGACTACCAGTAGAAAGAAAACACTGAGAAAAATTATAAATAATATTCACCTCCTTATCTGCCATTATGCTTACTTCATCCAGGGTCTCTCTGCTATCTGGAAAGCCTTCTTTTTCAAGGTCAAAAGTTTCAGGGGAACTTAGCTGTGTCTCTGTAATTTAAAAAAATTAAAACTTCATTAATTTTCATTTTGTATCCTCATAGTTAAAAAAATGAACACTTTTCACCCCTAAAGCTTAGATTATGCTAATACTACAGTGGCAATATAGTTTTTTCCTTTACTGAGGCATAATTTACATAAAATAGAATTCACTGATTTTCAGTACAAATGTACACAATGTATATATACACTGTATCATTTAGATCACATAACCACCACAATCATGATAAAATATTTCTAGTCCCCCAAAGTTCTCATATACCCCTATGTAGTCAATTCCTCTCCCACTCAGCTCCTTGCAATGACCAGTCTATTTAAGAGTTTTGTCTTTTCTAGAATGGAAAACAAAATAATATAGGGAGTTCTTTTGTGGCTCAGAAGGTTAAGGATATAGTGTTGTCACTGCTGTGGCTCAGGCTGCTTCAAGCTTGATCCCTGATGCAGGTTCAACCCCTGGCCCAGGAATTTTCACATGCCATGAGTGGAAAAAAAAGAAAAGAAAGAAAAGAAAAAGATTTAATACATTGTGTCACCTTTTGTGTCTCATTCCTTTCATTTAGCATAATGTGCCTGAGAAGCATCCATGTTGTTAGATATATCAGTAGTCCATCCCTTTTTACTGCTGAGTAGTATTCCACTATGTGGATACATCACAATTTTGTTTTTTCATTCACTAGTTAACCCATCTGGCTTCTTTCCAGCATAGTTCTGGTTTTAAAGTATATTTATTTTATTTTATTATTATTATTATTATTGTTTTTGAGGGCTGCACTTGTGGCATATGGAGGTTCCCAGGCTAGGGGTCAAATTCGGAACTGCAGCTACTGGCCTATGCCACAGCCACAGCAACACAGGATCAGAGCCACATCTGCGACCTATACCAGAGCTCACGGCAATGCTGGATTCTTAACTAGGGAGCAAACCCGCAACTTCATGATTCCTAGTTGGATTTGTTTCTGCTGCGCCACAATGGGAACCTAAAGTATATTTAATTTGACACAAAAGAAAACACTGCCAATGCTAATTCTGAGGTTAAAGGGATGATTAGAAAAGACAAAACCTGGGAGCAGAAATAAAATACATTCTCAACAAAGATATGCCTTTATTTAAGCGGTAACTATTCATTTAATATTAAATGCAACAAATATTTATAGAAGTTCCAAGCACAGAACAGGCCACTAGCAATAGAAGATGTACAACGGGGATCCTCACAGTCTAGTTGAGAGGTCAGCAAAATACAGCTCATGGGCCAAATCCAGCCAGTTACCTATTTTTGAAAATAAAGTTTTACTGGAACACAGGCACACTCATTCTTCTTTATGCTGTCTATGGTTGCTTTTGAGTTAAAACAGCAGCACTGAGTAATTTCAACAGACTGTATGGCCCACAAAGTCTAAGATATTTTCTACTAGTCTTTTATAGAAAGGGTTCGCCAACTTCTGGTATACACTTATCACTTAATATAACAAAAGAATAGTAACTATATTTCAAAGAAGGACAGTAAATCTAGAAAAGAAATTATCTAAGAACACAATTCAATAAGTTCTCTATTATTTATATTATATGCATTATACATCTAACTGGTATTTCTATGCTTCGTAAATACAATGAGAGCTAATGCTGGGCAAATAACGTATGTGAAAGACACAGAGGCATCTTCTCAATCATCAAAGAATGATTAAATACATTTCTAGTGTTATCTGTATTCTAATACACCATAGTTTTTTGACAATTGGATAGAAACAGATATTCTATCATCTTCTTGGAAAAAGGCTTACAGTGAATAAATTTCAAAATTTTCTTAGTCAAGCATCCCTGAGAAATACTACCAAAAAGACATTTTAGTCTGTTAAGAAAAAACAGGTACATGAAGAAATGCTCAACATCGCTAATTATTAGAGAAATGCAAATCAAAACTACAATGAGGTACCACCTCACACCAATCAGAAAGGCCATCATTAATAAGCCAACAAATAACAAATGCTGGGGGGAGGGAGTGGGATGGACTGGAAGTTTGGGATTAGTATATGCAAACTATTGCATTTGGAGTAGATAAGCAATGAGATCCTGCTATATATATAGCACAGGGAATCATATCTAGTCATTTGTGATGAAACGTAATAGAGGATAATGTGAGAAAAACAATTTATGTACATATATACATATGCGACTGGCTCACTTTGTTGTGCTGCAGAAATTGAGAGAACATTGTAAATCAGCTATAATAGAAAAAATAAAAATTAAAAACAAAATGCTAGAGAGGGTGTAGAGAAAAGGGTACCCTCCCCTTAACTGTTGGTGGGAATGCAAACTGTTTTAACCACTATAGAAAATAGTATGGAGGTACCCCCAAAAAATAAATATAGAACATATGATCCAGCAACTCCATTACAGGGCATATATCTAGACAAAACTTTCATTGAAAAAGATACATGCACCCCTATGTTCATCACAGTGCTATTCACAATAGCCAAGACATGGAAACAACCCACATGTCCATCGACAAATGAATGGATTAAGAAGATGTGGTACATATATATAATGGAATACCACTCAGCCATTAAAAAGATATACTAGGGCATTCTCGTCGTGACACAGTGGAAACAAATCCGACTAGGAACCATGAGATTGCGGGTTCAATCCCTGGTTTTGCTCAGTGGGTTAAGGATCTGGCATTGCTGTGAGCTATGGTGTAGGTCATAGACGTGGCTAGGATCTGACATTGCTGTGGCTGTAGCGTAAGCTGGCAGCTATAGCTCCGATTCGACCCCTAGCCTGGGAACCTCCATATGCCTGAGAAGAGGCCCTAAAAAGATATACTAATGCCATTTGCAGCAACATGGATGGAATTTGAGATTCTCACACTAAGTGAAGCAAGGCAGAAAAAAAAGACAACTACCATATGATATCACTTACTGGTGGAATCTGAAATATAGCACAGGGAGTTCCCATTGTGGCAGCAGAAACAAATCTGACCAGTATCCATGAGGATACAGATTTGATCCCCGTTCTTGCTCAGTGGATCCGAGATCCAGCATTGCTGCGAGTTGTGGTGTAGGTCACAGACATGGCTTGATTCCCACATTGCTGTGGCTGTGGCACAGGCCAGCAGCTGCAGCTTCGATTCGACCCCTAGCCTGGGAACTTTCATATGCCGCGAGTGTAGCCCTAAAAAGCAAAAACAACAAAAAAAAAACAAATAAAATATGACACAGATGATCCTATCTACAAAACAGAAACAGATCACAGCCAAGGACAGCAGACCTGTGGTTCCCAGCAGGGAGAGAAGAGGGCATGGGATGGACAGGCAGTTTGGGGTTTTTTTGATGCAAACTGTTATATTTGGAATGGATGGGCAATGAGGCCCTACTGTACAGCACGGGAAACCGTGTGTGATTGGGTCACTTTGCTGTATAACAGAAGTTGAAGAAACTTTGTAAATCAACTATACTTTAATAAAATAAGAGTTACTTAACGCTTGTACTACTATAACAGTAAAAAGTAATTAAGATTTCTGTGGGGTTCCTGTCGTGACACAATGGTTAACTAATCCGACTAGGAACCATGAAGTTGCAGATTCAATCCCTGGCCTTGCTCAGTGGGTTAAGGATCTGGCGTTGCTGTGAGCTGTGGTGTAGGTCGCAGATGCGGCTCAGATGCCATGTTGCTGTGGCTGTGGTGGAGGCTGGCAGCAACAGCTCTGATTAGATCCCTAGCCTGGGAACCCTATATGCCGCGGGAGCAGCCCTAGAAAAGGCAAAAGGACAACAACAACAGCAACAACAAAGGATTTCTGTGACTGGCTGAAATGTTCAACTACAGAAACAAATTAAGAGGGCATTAGCTCTATAGAAATAAATAATGCTAGCAACATACACAACAGGCATTAGGCTGTAATCCTGCTTCTTCACTAGATGATGTCATAATTTTGAATATCGGACCCCTGGAACTGTCTGAAATCTGAAACAAGCAGTTTCTACTATAGTGGGAATCTGACTACAGTGGCTCAGGTCACTGCAGAGGTGCGGGTTCATGCCGGCTCAGCACAGCCAAGGTAAAAGAATCTAGCATTGCCATAGCTGCAGTGTAGGTTGCAGCTGTAGCTCAGATTCAGTCCCTAGCCTGGGAATTTCTATATGGCATGGGTGAGGCCAAAAAAAAGAAAGGAAGAAAAAGAAAAAAAAATGAAACAAAACAAAATAGGTAAGAAGGACTACTATACTCAATCTGTGTTTCACCCATTTAGGACAAATTTCAATATATAGCTTCTAAATTATATATTTAAAGAGAGACTCAGAAGTCTGGCTCCATGGAGAAGTGGCTATACTTTCTCGGCAAAAGGAACATTAACATTAGAGAAACCTTTAGTGATCTCTAGAAGGAGTTTATATCGGCAAACAGTTGGACTTAATTAGCAGGCTAATGACAGCAAGTCATGATCATAAAAGTTATCTAACCTCAGTCATGAAAGGCTTGCTTTTTCTTCTTTCATTAATTTTCCTCTCATTAGGGACTTTAATATTATTGTATTTGCAGGTTCTTCCCGCAAGATCCCAGTGTGAGGTCACATGCCATCATCCTAAACTTACTGAGTGACTTTCCAGTAGGACGGTGTAAGTCTGCAGTCCCAGATGGAGAAGAAGTAATGCTATCTTTTCACAATGATAACACAGCATTCCTGAATGCTCCTGTCAAAACTGGAGCGCTTGGTAGTGGGGTCTCTTAGTGGGTATCATTAGGCAATAATCCAAATAAACTTCAAATGAATTGAGAAACCACTTTCATAAAAACTGTAAACTGTAAAAATAAGTAAAGACTTTTACAATATGCTACCAAAAGTTTAAAAATAGTTACAGGGCCAAACCTAGACTAATATGTAAATTAAGTATGAGTCTCTGTGGAAAAAAACATGAAAGAAACCAAAGTAAGAAAACTACATATCTGACTCCAACGGGTTATATGCAACCTAGGGGAAAACTAGATATGACATATGGTAACATTTGTACAACACTTGCTGCCTGAAGAGTTTATAAACATTAAAAACGTCCCTCAATCTCACATGCATAAGGTTACTGATTAATATAATACACCACACTTTTAAGAAAAGCCAACAAAGAAAATATAAGCTAAAACAAATTCCTGAGAAAGTGGTGGTTCTTATCACAAAATAATTCATTTTATACAATAATTCAACTCAAGAATTTCCTTAGAAAATGGCTCTCTTAGTTCATTTAAAATTATTTTGTGTATCAAAACTTATTCATGTGCAACTTTCAATGAACATCTCTTGTACCTTAAGCAAAGTACACATCTTTTTATCTCTACCATTGACAAAAATCAAAGATGATACTTAACCAGGTTAAGTGTCTGTTCTGAGATTAAAAATAAGTCAATGACAAAACGTGCACAAAATTCAATTTAAGGACACCCTATGCAACAGGACCTCATGAATGACAATTTAAAACTAACTAGTAAGAGCTAGTAATAGGGAAAAACTGCTTAATGACAGGCAGATCTGAAGACAACCCAACTTTGAGAACCCACAAACCAAAACATAAATTCCTCTTGGTTCTGAATGTAGTTAAGTGTTATTCCTAATATTTTGCTGTCATCTCTGATGCAGCTAGTAAGCAATAAGCAGACAAAAAAACCATGTTAATTTCAAACTAAACTATCTCTAAGAAGAAAAAAGGTGAGAAGCAGAGCCAACATCCATTTAAAAAGTCTGTGTGGGGAGTTCCTGTCATGGTGCAGTGGTTAACAAATCCAACTAGGAACCATGAGGTTGCGGGTTCGATCCCTGCCCTTGCTCAGTGGGTTAAGGATCCGGCGTTGCCATGAGTTGTGGTGCAGGTTGCAGACGTGGCTCGGCTCACTCATTGCTATGGCTCTGGCATAGGCCAGTGGCCACAGCTCTGATTAGACCCCTAGCCTGGGAATCTCCATATGCTGACAGGGAGCGGCCCTAGAAAAGGCAAAATTAATTAATTAATTAATTAAAAAAAAAAAAAGTGTGTGTGGGAGTTCCTGTCGTGGCACAGTGGAAACAAATCCGACTAGGAACCATGAGGTTGCAGGTTCACTCCCTGGCCTCGCTCAGTGGGTCAAGGATCCGGCATTGCAGTGACCTGTGGTGTAGGTCAGCAGCTGAGGCTCCAAATAGACTCCTAGACTGGGAACCTCCATATGCTGGGGGTGTGGCCCTAAAAACAGGGAAAAAAAAAAAAAATTTGTGTGTAGATGTATGCATGTGAGTGGATATATACACACACAAACATCGATCACACAAAAATCTCCTGAGAATGGAGAAAAACTAATAGGCACAAAAAGGTAGATAGCTAGGGATCGAAAACTTGGTAAAATCACAGTGGAGTACTTACCAGGACACACAGTGATTTCCTCTGCAGAACTCTCTGGCATAAGGACTGAGCTTCTCTTACCAGTCAAAGCAGCAATGCTATAAAAAGAACCGAACCCCAAGTAAATTACCAGTAAAATAAATCAGAAACAGGGCCAAAAGCAGCGGTTAGTCATTCACAAAGCCACAGGTAATCTGATACCTGCTGTCCAATACCACAAAAACACATCAGGGAAGCAAGGAATCAGTAGTGAAAACTCCAGGCCAGAAATAGGGAAAATAAACATGCTTATGACTTTGATTGCAGTGAAATCACTGAATGAAAAGAACCCCCTTTTGGAGTCTTCACAAAGGAAGGTTGAAGGGTAAGGACTATCTGTGAACACCAAAGAAGACAAAAAATCCACTCCAATATAAGGATGTCAAAAGTGTTTTATAGCCTCCATCTCAGCCTTCTGAAAGCTAGAGATTTGTAAACGCATAAAAGAAGATACGGAGATTCTCCTGACAACACAATAGCTTTTCCCTCACCTTGGAGTTAAATTTCCTCCTTATCTCAAGATATGGCTCTCCAAGAAACAAAAATAAGATACAATTCCAAACTACCCTATAGCAAAAATCTGCCCAAGCAAGCTGAGTATCTCTTTTGGGAAAAACATATTATGAATGGCTCCCCTCATCCAACCTTCTGGTTTACCCTGCCTGTTCATGGAGTGCAATCTCCTCCTGACATAGGAACACAGAGTTGAGAGATCTAAGCATTTGAGCTAGCTCCCTCATGCTTCACACAGCTTTATGATTAGTTTAATCAAGTATGCAAGAGGATGCTTAAAAACACAAATCCTCACATCAACCAAGAACAACAGAGAAGAGAAAAAAACCACCAATTCATGATAAATAACTAAATCCTGATAGGAAACCACAATTTCTCTCTCTGAATAAAACATCTCATAGCATTTGTTATAAATCCAAGCCAGATAGTTTATTCCGCATGTAACATTAGGGCTCTATTCAAAGGGTCCATCACAAAACAATTTGCTGACATTTATAAAATGAGCTAATCAATTTGAAGTCAAACCACATTGCCTGCAATTCCAACTCTCTCCTGGTGACAAAGCGTATAATCATTTATTAAAACCTACATCTGCTCTGCACAAGACTCACCACAACAAAGCAGAGAGGTCTGCAGGAAGCAGAAGGCCTACTCCAGTTAAAACCGCTTCCAAAACTGTCTTAACAGCAGGAGAATCAAACCAAAGCCACATTTTTTAGCTCTAGAAGAAATACCTAGTACTATCAACCAAAAACCTAAGAACACTAAATTACAGCTTGCCAATTGGGCCTCAACTTCTGTTTGGGGAGATGAAGGTCGGTTAACACAAAATTAAGCTCTTGAGTAATCCCCAAAGGCCAACTACTGATAAAAGAGAAAAGTAAATGGGGAGCTCCTGCTATGGCACAATGCGATCGGCAGCATCTCTGCAACACCAGGATGAAGGTTCAATCATAAATACCATATACCACTTTTTTCTTTTTCCAGCCACACCTGTGGCATATGGAAGTTCCCAGGCTAGGGAGTCAAATCTGAGCTGCTGTTACATATTATGCCACAGCCATGGCAACAACAGATCCAAGCCTCATCTGTGACCTACACTGCAGCACGTGGCAATGCTTGATCCTTAACCCATTGAGGCCAGGAATCAAACCTACACCCTCATGGACACTCCATCAGGTTCTTAATCTGCTGAGCCACAATAGGAACTCCTACCATATGATATTACTTGTATGTGGACTCTAAAATATGACACAAATGAAGTTATCTATGAAACAGAAATAGACTCATGAATAAAGAGAACAGACTTGTGGTTGCCAAGGGGAAGAGGAGATGGGGTAGGGATGGATTGGGAGTTTGAGATTAGCAATGCAAACTATTACATATAGAATGGATAAAGAACAGCCTTCTATGTAACACAGGGAACTACACTCAATATACTGCAATAAACTATAATGAAAAAGAAAAAAAGAACAATTGAGGTAATACAAATATAACCATTTAAGGAAAAGGTGAGATAAAATCAGATTAAAAGTGGCATAGGAAATGAAAAAAAAAAGTGGCATAGGACAGAGAGTTAGGGTTATGCAGGTTCTGTGTGGTCTGAATAATACAAAAGCTTCAGGGGATGTAAATCTTTTTTTAATTTTATTGGAGTATAGTTGACTTACAATGCTGTGTTAGTTTCAGGTGTACAGCAAAGTAAATCAGTTATACATATACATATATCCATTCCTTTTCTGATTCTTTCCCATGTAGGTTATTACACAGTGTTGAGTAGATTTCCCTGTGCTATAAAGAAGGTCTTTGTTATTTAGCTATTTTCTGTATCATACTGTGTATATGTTAATCTCAACCTTCTAATTTATCCCTCCCCACAACGTTTTCCCTTTGGTAACCATAAGTTTGGTTTCAAAATTGAGTCTGTGTCTGTTTTGTAAATAAGTTCCTTAGTATCATTTTTTATTAGATTCCACATATTTGTCATCTCATATGTATTTGACTTCACTTGAAGATGTAAATCTTAAGAGTAGACTTAAAGTATGTATACGGTTTGGATATGCAGATAAAAGAAGCATAAGCATAGGGAACAAAGGGAGAAAGGAGAGAAAGGACTAGAAGGACCATAAAGAAATCAGTCTAGAGCTTGCAAATTGGCATAGGAAGCTAGCGTAGTTAGTTAAGAGAATAGCAGGATATAACTACTTTTTAGGAATAGTATAGATGGAATCTGCACCAAGATGGTTAGACTGGACAAGTAAACTTCTAAGACCTCTTCTGGAATATTCTAGGCTTCTATCAGATGCCTACTGAGAACTGAGGGATAATGACATCTCCTAGGCTGTGCGTATTAAAGAGCTAAAAGATCTGGTAAGCTATGCCTGTACAGTCTCACTCATGTGGTTCAACTTCTTTTATTCTGGTACTATCAGAGGGGAATTCAGACCTATAACAACATACAATCTTACCTTTGTGAGGCAGGTACAGAGTTTCCTTCTTCAGAAGTTTCTTCAACAAACAGCCCTTGGGAAGACTGCAATGAAATATGTAACACCCTAAATATACAGACACAGGTGAACCAATTTCTCTTCCTTTAAAAAAATTTTTAATTGTTCAACATTATCACTCAGCAATTAGCAATAAGAATAAAACATTTTACATAAGTCAGTAAGTTTAAGTAATAAGAACATATCCTGTGTAGTCAGAACAATGAGATTTAAATCATGGGTAAATCACCTATAAACTTTGTAATTTGGGTAAGCCACATCTAAATCTGTTTACTCATCTTAAAATGGTATTAACAATTGCCTCACAGGGTGTTAATGTGAGAATTAAACAAGATAATAAATGTGATGCACTGTGTAAGATAACATATAAACATTAATGGTGAATCAAACGAATTATGATTTCAGAGAAGCAATTATGGGGAGTTTTCGTCATGGCTCAGCAGAAACAAAGCCAACTAGTATCCATAAGGACACCGTTTTGATCCCTGGCCTTGCTCAGTGGGTTAAAGATTCAGAGTTGCCGTAAGCTGTGGTGTAGGTGGCAGACTCGGCTCAGGTGGCAGACTCGGCTCAGTCTGGCGTTGCTGTGGTGTACAGCTACAGTTCTGATTAGACCCCTAGCCTGGGAATTTCCATATGCCATGGGTTCAGCCCTAAAAAAAAAACACAAAATAAAAAAGAAAGAAAAGCAACTATGAAGTGTTTGCTGTAGAAGGAGGGAATGTAGAGAAAAGTCCTGTTCTCAATGGAAATAGTGAGTTTGGAAAAATCGCAATCCATGAGGGAAGTCTCTCATGGCACAAGTAAGCCATAACATAGGCTATCCAAAAGAAAAGGTTATATAAAGATTCCTTTTGATACAAAATCTACCACTGTGCTTTTAATGTCTGGCTACAAGGACATCTTTTAAGAAACATAACAAATAGGGACTGGATAAAGAAAAGTATTTTCTATGATTAATAATAGAATTGGTGCAAATGTTTATTCATTAAATGTAGGTACACAGAAAAGTATGGAAAAAGCAGCTTCTGCTGACTTAGGGGTACTTCTGAGGAAGTGCCTGAGCTGTGAGGCTTCTTCCAGGAGACGTAAAGCTACTAGCTTTTCAGGGTCTCCTAACAGGATATAAATAACCTAAACGAGTTAGGCATCTCTCAACCACTCAGGTAAATTATGAAATATACTAAAAAACAAGAATAGCCTAGATGAGCTTCAGTCAAAGGAAAGATAAAGGTGCACAATGGGACTGTAGTCATTATGAAAAATGAGGGTTGAACAAAACTGTCAAAAGGACTAGAATACTACAGTAATAAATACTTCACCTATTTGTTTCAAATCTGGTGACAAAAGTTTTTTCTGTCTCAAAAAAAAAAAAAAAAAGTAAATACTGACATCTGGTGTCCATTTAATAGAATTTTACCTTGTTAGAAGGACTAGCCAACTTAAAGTCTCGGACTTCAGAAGCAATCAAGGCACTAACTAATATGTTATGAGATACCTCGACCTATACTTTAAGTTAAAGCATATCTCTACCTTCTCTGGTATAATTTAAAAAAATTACTATATACCTACTGTGTGCCAGGTCTATGCAAATCACCTCACATGCATTAATGCCTTTAATCCTCACAAGAACCTTCTGAGACAGAAGCTATTATACTATTTTAGAAATGAAGAAAGTGAAACTTTGACAAGTTATATAACTGCCTAAAATCATAGAGCTGTTCAAGTGGAGCTTGGAGCTTTCTGAAGCAAAATCCATGTTCTAGCCACCAATTATGTTCTTTACTCAAGTGATCTTCTTAGCATTTCAACACAGAATCAAGAATGTCTTCATTTCAATAAATCATTTTTAATTTCCAAATATACCCCTCGATGGCAGTAATCTAAACATAGGGGTAAGTAAGTTTCTTTCAGAATATGAAAATAACAGAGCAAAATAAGCAAATAAAATTTGCTTAGGATATCCAAATCCAACTAAGGCGAATAGAGAAGCATGACAGGAACATAACTTTCACTAAGGTTTCACCTGTGCACTCTGCCTGAACAAGTAATATGTTAATGGAAAAGAGAGAGTTTGCAAAAAATCTAAAAAAGAAAAAATCCAAAGATTCAGAATCAAAAAAAAAAAAAAAAAATCCAGAATCAAGCAGTGTCTTCAACACCATGACCTAGAAGTCAAAGTGAATTAAACACATCATCTGGTCACCGCAGAAATGTCCTCTGTTGTCAGATACTAGTAGCTTATCAAGCCTTTCCACAGAGTAGATGAACCATCCATTAAAATTTCCATTTTCTGGAGTTCCTGTTGTGGTGTAGCAGAAACAAATGTGACTAGTTGCCATGAGGATGCAGGTTCAATCCCTGGCCTCACTCAGTGGGCCAGGGATACGGCGTTGCCATGAGCTGTGGTGTAGATCACAGATGCAGCTTGGATCCTGAGTTTCTGTGGCTGTGGCATAGCAGCTATAGCTCTGATTTGACCCCTGGGAACTTCCACATGCCATACCTGCAGCCCTAAAAAGAAAAAAAAAAAATTCCATTTTCTGATTCCAATTTCAGGCTGCCAAATTCCTTCATCTTAGAAAAAGGTACAGTAGATGGTCAACCTGAGTATTTTGGTCACTGAAAATGTCTCTCGTCCATAATAAGACAACAAACTGACATTTGGTATACGCATCAATTTAAAATTTGGTTAGTCAAAGTCAGTTTTCACACACCCCATACAATGTGGTCACTTCTGGGAAAGAAATCCCAGTACCTGAACTGAAAAGTTAAGGATCAGATCCTGAAAAATAGTGACCACATTAACATACTACTCCTCACCTCCCTGTTGTACAGACATCAAGACAACTTCTCCATTTTCATCAACAATTTCTCTATAACTTCAGTAATGGCAGAAACCAATTATTATCTGATCCTAAAACTTTTATAACCTTCATACAGACTAAGCAGTTTGCTCTAAGGTGAATGTTTTTCTTTCTTTCTTTCTTTTTTTTTTTTTTTTTGTCTTTTTTTTGCTATTTCTTTGGGCCCCTCCCCGCGGCATATGGAGGTTCCCAGGCGAGGGGTCAAATCGGAGCTGTAGCCACCGGCCTACTCCAGAGCCACAGCAACGCGGGATCCGAGCCGCGTCTGTAACCTACACCACAGCTCACGGCAACGCCGGATCGTTAACCCACTGAGCAAGGGCAGGAACCGAACCCGCAACCTCATGGTTCCTAGTCGGATTCGTTAACCACTGCGCCACAACGGAAACTCCTGAATGTTTTTCTGAGTCCCTATTTCTGGGACTCTTTTGCTATCTCTATCAACCAAGGAGTCTCAAATGTGGGCATTTCTAGCAAAGCCATAATCAATAGAAAATGTTTAACAAACACACAAACTCTTTACCTACAGTTCCTGAAAGCAAAAGACCATTATTTGCCTATTAAAATCAGTAAACTGATTTCTCTTTGTTGTTGTTGTTGGTCTTTTTGCCTTTTCTAGGACCGCACCTGAGGCATATGGAGGTTCCAGGCTAGGGGTCTAATCGGAGCTATAGCTGTTGGCCCACACCACAGCCAGAGCAACGTGGGATCTGAGCCTCGTCTGTGACCTACACCACAGCTCATGGCAACGCCGGATCCTTAACCCACTGAGCGAGGCCAGGGATCAAACCTGCAACCTCATGGTTCCTAGTCGGATTCGTTAACCACTGAGCCACGACAGGAACTCCTGTTTTGTTTTTTCAAGACACTACTGTACATTGGCAAGGCTGCAGGGAACTAGGCCTTCTCATACACTGCTGGAAGGAAAGAGTACAAACTTGAACAACCTTTATTGCAATTTATTGTAATTTAGCAATAAATAGCAAATCTCTTTTTTATGTTCCTAACTCTTTAACCCAGTGTTTTTCAGGCTCCCTATCCCTAGAGACACTAATTTTAAATAAATAAAAGCTTTATTTAGAAAGATGTTTATCACAATGGAAATATCTAGCAATGGGAAAATGATTTACACAGTTCCTGTTGTGGCTCAGGAGTTAACGAACCCAACTAGCATCCATGAAGACGCAGGTTCGATCCCTGGCCTCGCTCAGTGGACTTAAGGAGCTGGCATTCCTGTAAGCTGTGGTGTAGGTCGCAGACGCAGCTCGGATCCCACATTGCTGTGGCTGTAGCTGTGGTGCAGGCTGCAGCTGGGATTTGTTCCCTAGCCTGGGAACTTCCATATGTTTCAGGTGCAGCCCTAAAAATAGACCAAAAAAAAAAAAGAAAATGATTTAAATATTATAGTAAATTCATAAGCCAGAATATTAGTCATTAAAAATGAAATCTATAGTTTTAACATTATAAGAAAATGTTTACATTATATTTTTTTGTTTACATAATATTAACTTAAAAATACAAAAATAGGCATTCCCACTTTTGCACAGTGGGTTAAAGATCCAACGTTGTCTGCAGCAGCATGGGGTGCTGCTGTGGTGCAGATTTGATCCCTGGCCTGGGAACTTCCACATGCCATGGGTGTGGCCAAGCAAAGAAAAATTACAGATGATTTTCTAGACCTAGTACCTTATCTAGGCTTGGTTTACCATCCTGTTTTAGAATGTATGAGGCACCCTATTTCCTTATGATAAAGTCCTCTTTGTTTATTTATTTTAAACAACCACACCTGCAGCATACAGAAGTCCCAGGAAGTTCCCAGGATCGAATCGGAGATGCTGCTGTTGACCTACACCTTAGCCATAGCAACACCAAATCCGAGCTACATCTAAGACCTATGCAATAGCTTGTGGCAACACCAAATCCTTAACCAGAGATTGAACCCACATCCTCACAGACACTGTATCAGGTTCTTAACCCACTGAGCTGCAAAGGGAATGTCAAAGTCCTCTCTTTAATTAAGCTAGCTTAATTTGGTTTGTTGTAGCCAAATAGTGCCAATTAATAACACTATGTGTAGAATCTGGTGGCCTGTTCATAAAGTTAGAGAACTTCAATCTAATAAGGCCAGGCACTATGTTCTAACCACTTCCTGCTTATCCCAAAGGCATTGCTTTCAAACCTCAGAACTTGACACAAGTCTGTGCTCTAGAACTCTGGCCCCTAGGACCTTTCAAGCTAACAACTTGAATTAGAGTAAATCATTGTGTTCACTCTGTGGACTTAATTTATTCTTTTAAAAGGAAGCACCTCTGAATTGCAATGAATGAACAAAACATGTTATCATAAGCATAACGTAATTTTCCTTTGGAAAAGAGGCAAGTCACCATAAGACTTCCCATACAGACTTTCCTATCTTTCTTGAATGTAGATGAAGAAGGATGCCAGGAAAAAATAATTCCTATACATACTCTCAATGAACAAACTTCTGGTCCCTTGAAGACTACCATTTATTGAGTGGCTATAATCTCCTAAGTATTACACTAGACACTTAATATAATTCACTTCAATCATCAAAGCTACTGAAAGATAAAAGTTACTACTCTTATTTTACAGATGTTTACAGATGTTTTTTAACTGATATTCAGAGGTTAATTGGCTTGCTCAAAGGCAGAAATACTAAAACACTGAAGTCAAAATTCAAACTCCAAATCCATGTGCTCTACACTATGCTATGATATTTCTCATAGCGACCATTTCTTGAACCAGTATCACAAAAAAGACAGAATAGGGTAACAGCAAAACAAAACCAAAAACTCAAGAGTCCAGTAACAGAAATAGCAACAAAAAATAGTATAGCAATCGGAGTTCCCATAGTGGCTCAGTGATAACGAACCTAACTAGTATCCATGAGTATTTGGGTTCGATGTCTGGCCTTGCTCAGTGGGTTAAAGATCCGGCATCGCCATGAGCTGTGGTATAGGTCACAGATGTGGCTCGGATCTGATGTTGCTATGGCTATGGTGTAGGTCAGCAGCTGCAGCTCCAATTCAACTCCTAGCCTGGGAACTTCCATATACCTCAGATGCTGCCCTAAAATGACCAAAAAAAAAAAAAAAAGTATAGCAATAAAACAGAATGCTCTTGAAAATTCTATTTCATAAAGAATTTGTAATTATATAATTGCCTTTATAATAACAAGAGAAAAAAACAGAATATAAGCTTATTATATATACAATCTATGTATCTACATAATACAATCTAGATATCTCATAAAAAGCCTTAAAATGGCAACCTAAATGTCCCAAAACCAAGGATTGTTTTCAGTAAATTACTGAAAATCACCACAAGCAAAATCAGAAACATACCATTATGTGGGGGAAAAAATAAACTGGAAAATTAACTGTACTTCCTATCACGAAGGACCACTTCCCCTAATACATAAAAGGTACCTACAAACCACTAGAAAAAGACTGTCAAAAAAGGGAAATGCCTCTAGGATCTAAACAAACAGAAAAGGAAATACAAGTGGGTCTCAATTACACACATAGAAAAATTAAGACTTCATAGAGATACTACCTTTTGCCTCTTACATTGGCAAAGACCAAGGAGTCCTGAAAATACTGTACTGGTATGGGTATGGGGAAACCAGTACCCATAAAACCTCTACCAAAAGCAATTTAGGAATAGCTAACAAAACTGTAAATACATATAGACTTTGATCCACCAACTCTATCAACAACAAGTTATCCTACAAATATCTCCCAAATAGATGAAACATCTTCTGTACACACACACACACACAAAGTAATAATCACTGCAGTAGTGTTTGTAATAGTAGTATTTGGGGAACACCCTGAATGTCCACCAATAGGGGCACTAGATAAAATACACTCACCCACACATGGTGTATTACACTTGAAAAAAAAAAAAAGAAATTCTTTATGTATTGTTATGGAATGATCTCATAGAGATATTAAGTGAAAAAAGAAAGGTACAGAACAATGTAGAGTACACTATCATCTGTGTAAAAGAAGGTGAGGAAAAGAATAAGTATACACATTTGCTTGCTTTAAATAAAATATCTCAGACGGATACAATAGAAACTAGTAATAAAGGTTGATTCCGAGGAGGGTAACTGCTGGGACGGAGATGGGAGAAAGACTTTTTATTTCTAAATTTTGACTTTTGAGCCATGTGAACATTATGACCTATTCAAAAACTTGGCTTTTTAGAAACATATTTTAAAACAAAAAATAAATTATGATACATCCATATGACAGAACAATGTTTTCAAATATACTTAATAAACAGGAAAAAATACAGAATAAGCTATTAAGCAGGGGAAAAGATCAAAGTTTATACAGAAAAGTCTTCATTTCGTTGAAAAATTAAAAAAATAATTTTGTATGCATAGAAATATTGATGATTATCTCTTGGTGCTGGGATTATGGGCAATTTTTTCTTCTTCTTCCTCTTTTTTTTTTTTTTTTTGCTTTTTAGGGCCATACCCTAAAAATATGTTAAGTTCCTGGGCTAGGGGTCAAATCGGAGCTTTAGCTGCTGGTCTATGCCATAGCCACAGCAACAAGGGATCCGAGCCACATCTGAGACCACCTACACATGGAAACACAGCTCATGGAAACACCAGATCCCTGACCCACTGAGCAAGGCCAGGGATTGAACCCACGTCCTCATGGATACTAGTTGGATTCGTTTCTGCTGCGCCACAAAGGGTACTCTGAAATTTTTCCTTCTTTACACTCTTCTGTACTTTCCTAATTTTCCACAATGAGCATATGTTTGTTACTTTAAAAATCAAGTGATTAGGGGGAATTCCCATTGTGGCTTGGCTCAGTGGTTAACAAATCTGACTGGCATCCATGAGGTTGCAGGTTCGTTCCCTGGCCTCTTTCAGGGGGTTAAGGATCCGGTGCTGCTGTGAGCTGGGGTATAGGTTGCAGATGTGGCTCGGATCTGGTGTTGCTGTGGCTGTAGTGTAGGCCAGCAGCTGTAGCTCCAATTTGACCCCTAGCCTGGGAACCTACATATGCCTCAGGTGTGGCCCTAAAAAGCAAAAAACAAACAAACAAGTGGGGAGGAACACAAAAAGAATAGCTAGGTAAAATAATCCTTGTTGAATGTGTGAATAAATCATCCTTAATCACAGCGTTGCTGACCCTTACCTGACCATGACTGGTTGTTGGTTCTTCCTCCAATAAAAGTTTCTCTTTCAAGGTTTTAATTGGGCCTTCTTGGAAATCCTTGGTTTTTGCGCGCCAGACAGATGCCCTAGACTCCTGCCTCTCCTCTTTGTCTTCATCTCCCATATCTTCTGAGATGCCTTCATTTTTTTCACTAGCCTGATCTCCTTGGCCACATTCATTCTGGATCAGAGAAGGAGGTCTAGGTAACACTGGTTCCCCAAACCCTTTTTTTTTTAAGAGCTGCCTCTGAGCCATTTTCAGGCTCTTCTGATAAACCTCCAACTGGCAGAGAATGACCTTAGTATACTGGTTAGGGTCTACTCCAGCAGGGCAGAATGGAATACCCCAGAAGTAGTGCACAGTGCCTCCAGTGTCCTGAAGACCTTTGGCATCTGTTGGGGTAGGCAGACAGTGCCTAGATGTGTCCCCCCTACCCTGGGCAGCTTTGTGAAAAGCACAACCCCTCCCAGTACTTTCCTGTGGCTTCCCACACTGTGTGTGCTCAGCCAAGTGGCCAGTACATCTGTCAAAACATTTAACGTTCTCATTCTCAAACACTGGCTGGCTTGACTGGTCCCAGCTTCCTGAGCTGACAGAGACCGGCTCCTCTTCAGTGTTTTCATTGTGGTCCCAAGGCTCCTCTCTTTCCTCAGACTCGTTTCCCTGACTGATATGTGAGCCTTTAAACAGTGATGGAGGTACCAGCTGCCATATGCCTGTAGGTATTTGAGAAAAAGTAGGGCTAAGGACAGACAAACTTTTTTATTAAGGGGGCTTGGTAAGTTATCACTTATCATGAATTACATAATGTGGGTAAAAAAGGCTCTTCTTTGGGTTTAACCAAATGTTGGCTTTTCCTTGGAGATAAAAGTATTGCTAGATATTAGTGAGATCTCAACTACTTTCTGGTTTAACTTCTTTAATACCACCAAAGGGATTTTGGGCATTTCTGTATATCTACTCTCAGCATGATATCCCTGTGATATGGTTATACTTGATGAGAAGGAAGAGCCAGAACAGGGAGACATGCCTTCAGTGGTCCCAGAGTCTGTGCTTTTCTCTTGATGGGACTCTGAAGATGGTCCAGTAGCCAGAGGTCGAGATCTGGTAGCAGAAGCATCAGAAGGCCGGCAACTCTGAAACAAGTGATCCCACACCAGACCAGGTTTATTATTAAAAGATCTATACAGGAAGGGTCACAGGAAGGACAAAAAGGGGAGGCCACCGTCCTTAAGAGATTCTCCTCTCCAAAATGTAGATGCTCAGTTCAAATGAATTCCACAACATGTACTGCATGCCTACTATGTGCAAAGTACTATACTAGATCACTACACTAAACCCTTTTCCAACATACAGAGATGAATGGCATAAAGGATGGAGCAGGACCTGTCACTGGCAAATATTCAATTATACATGTTCAAATCACAATTTAATATTATTTCAAGATTTTTTAAATTGCCCACTCTTTCTCTCCATAACCCACCTCTAGTTCTCATTCCCTCTATTCTCCCCACAAAACAGGGGAAGCAAGCACCTTATCTTGCTCCCTTTTGGTTTCCAAGTATTCAGTAACTCTTTTCAGAAGTTGTCAAATACTATGGTTCTCTTAAGCCATGAGCTGAGAATCTGTCAGGTGGAAGAAAACTCTTTCACAGAGGATTAACAAAACATCTCAGGAGTTCCCCTCGTGGCGCAGTGGAAACGAATCTAACTAGGAACCATAAGGTTGCGGGTTCGATCCCTGGCCTCGCCCAGTGGGTTAACTAAGCATGGCCGTGAACTGTGGTGTAGGTCGCAGACAAGGCTCAGATCACACATTGCTGTGGCTATGGTGCAGGCTGGCGGTCACAGCTCTGATTAGACCCCTAGCCTGGGAACCTCCATATGCCATGGGTGCAGCCCTAAAAAAAAAAAAAAAAAAAAGAAAATTCAAATTGGGTTCATCAACAATTCAATACAGACTTTAAAAATTGTTATGGGAAATATCTGTTAGTTTAAAACCCTATGAACTACTACAGCTAGTTCCTAGATTCAGCACTGCAGAAATAAAAGAGTACTAGTGATCAATCCTCACAAACTTATTCAACATAGCATATTTACATTCAGACTTTCTGCAATGGCTTTCCTCAAGAGCTCTTCTTCCTCCTCCTCCTGGCTGTTCACCTCCCGAGCTTCCTGTTCACTCATTTTGAGAGCCAGAGCAAACTGTTCTTCTTCTGTCATTTCTGTAAGAATATAGGGAAAAGTGAGAGAAGGACACCACAAATATTGAATAAGCATGCTGACAAGAAAGAGAATTATTAAACTTTCAAAGTGAACACATTATAGACAATTTAATACAATTTTAAAATTTGCTAACGAAGAAAACCTCAAAGGTAAGGTGCTGGCAAAAATCAACAGCAGCAGTTACAACAACCCTGGGTTAACTATTCTGTGAACTCCTGTGAAGCGTTTGCCTCTTTTGCTCACTGTTGAATCTCCAGCACAGAAAAGAGGTCTGGCACCCAGAAATAATAAATATATGGTGAATGAATAAATAAAAGGAACTAACTCCCACTCCAGGGCTTTTGTTACATATCACACTGCTATATGTGCAACATTTAACCAGAATATTTTCACTCTTCAGAATCCTGACTTACCCAGTAGAAAAGAACATTCCTAATGACCAGAATGTCATCTCCAAACACATCATTTCTCATTAAAAACAACTGGGATACCTTGGAGAAACAGCTGATTCGAAGCCTGGAGCATGAAATGTAGAAGCTGAGCCAGAATATTTGCCATATCTGAGAGTAAGTTATCTATCAGATACTACTAGGGTCATATCAAAAGAACTTAAGAGCTCACTTAAAAAGGTTCTCACTGGCCAAAAAGAGGACAACTGAAACATCAATAAGGATAATGAATGCAATGAATTAAAACACATTAAATATATTTAAATCTATGAGTTCATAACAGTACTTAAAAAAAAACAACTAACTGGTTACTGTTGAAGAAAATTAGTGAATCGATTACTTTGAAAACTGGTATAAAAGGATAGAGAATCAAGCTTTTGTCCTACTCTTGCAATACAAGCTATATTAATACACTACTGGGTAACCAACCAAATAGATAAAATAAGATTTTCTTTAAAGAATTATTCCAGGAGTTTCCTAGTGGGCCTAGCAGTTAAGGACTGAGCATTACCACTGCTATGGCTCAGTGCCAAAGGCGCGGTTAAAAAACAAAGTGTGTGTATATATATATTTTTAAAAAAAAGAATTATTCTAGCTACTAATATAAAAGAAATGATAGGAGTTCCCGTCGTGGCGCAGTGGTTAACGAATCCGACTAGGAACCATGAGGTTGCGGGTTCGGTCCCTGCCCTTGCACAGTGGGTTAACGATCCGGCGTTGCCGTGAGCTGTGGTGTAGGTTGCAGACGCGGCTCGGATCCCACGTTGCTGTGGCTCTGGCGTAGGCCGGTGGCTACAGCTCCGATTAGACCCCTAGCCTGGGAACCTCCATATGCCGCGGGAGCGGCCCAAGAAATAGCAACAACAACAACAACAAAAGACAAAAAGACAAAAAAAAAAAAAAAAAAAAAAAAAAAAAAGAAATGATAGAATTAGGATATTGTCACTTTGTATAATGGCCATGGAGGGGATTTTGGCAATTTCTAACAAACTACATGTATGACCCAATAATCCCAAATCCAACAATATGCTCTAAAGATCTATTTCCAATTTTTTAAAAAAGTAAACATGCACTGTATTTTTCATTGTAGCCTTGTTTGAATTTGCAAAAAACTGGAATCTACAAAATGACCACAAGCTTGAATAAACTCTGGTATATATACATATAACTGTAAAGAAGAATAAGGAAGGTACCTATGGATAGTGAAGAGAATGAATTTAAAGAAATAATAAAGTTTTTTAAAAAGTAAAACACTTAAAAAAGAGTATAGGGAGACGGGATTAAGGTGGCGGAATAGGACTGGAGCTCAACTTATCTCCTAAAAACAAAGAAATTCACAACTAAAGACTGAGCACACTTAATCAAAATGGACCGGAAACCTTAAAAAAGATACCCTACTCCAGAAGAAAAAGAGGAGGCCACATCAAGAGGTAGGAGGGGCGATTTTGCGATATAAACAACCCCATACCTCCTGGGTGGGAAGCTCCACAGACTGGAATCTAACTGGTTCACAGAGACTCACCTACAGGAGTGAGAGTTCTGAGCCACACATCAAACTCTCACGTATGGGGATCTGGCATAGGGAGAAAGAGCCCCGGAGCATCTGGCACTGAAGGCCAGTGGGGCTTGTGCGCAAGAGCTCCACGGGACTGGGGGAAACGGAGACCCCATTCTTAAAAGGCACACACAGACTTTCACGTGCACTGAGTCCCAGGGCAAAGCAAAGTCTCCAAGGGAATCTGGGTCAAACCTGACCACAGTTCTTGGAGGACATCCTGGGAAAACAGGGGTGAATGTGGCTTGTTGTGAGGGAAGGACATTGAAAGCAAAGCTCTCAGGAATATTCAGCAGCCATGCCTTTCTCTGGAGGGGGCCATTTTGGGAAAATCTGGCCCCACCCATCAGCCAGCCGCTGAGAAGCCCCAAGGCAAACAACAACCCAGGTGGGATCACAGCCCCACCCCTCAGTAAACAGGCTACCTAAAGACCCCTCAGGCACACAGCTGCCTCTAATCCCATCCAGAGACTAAGCCCCACCGCCAGAGGCCAGAGGGATTAGAATCAGCTCCTCCTACCAGGGGGCAGGCATCAGCCCCTCCCATCAGGAAGCCTACAGCAAGCCCCCATACTAACTTTAGCCACAGGGGGGCAGACATCAGAAGTAAGAGAGGCTACAACTCTATTATCTGTAAGAAGGTCACCACACCAAAAACCTATTAAAAACGAAAAAACAGAGAACTATAACTCAGATGAGGGAGAAAGGAAAAACCCCAGAAAAACAGCTAAGCCATGAGGAGATTCTCAGCCTCCAGGAAAAAGACTTTAGACTGTTGATGCTGAAGAAGACACAAGACATTGGAAATACATTGGAGGCAAAGATGGATAACTTACAGGAAACACTGACCAAAGAGATACAAGATATAAAACTTAAACAAGAAGAGATGCAAAATACAATAACTGAAATAAAAAATTCACTAGAAGCAGCTAACAGCAGAATACAGGAGGCAGAAGAACGAATAAGCAAGGTGGAGGACAGATTAGTGGAAATTACGGGTGCAGAATAGAAAAGAGAAAAAAGATTGAAAACAAATGAAGAGAGTCTCAGAGAACTCTGGGACAACATTAAACTCACCAACATCCATATTATACAGGTGCCAGAAGGAGAGAGAGAAAAGGAGACAGAAAAAATATTCCAAGAGATAATAGCTGAAAACTTCCCTAACATGGGAAAGGAATCACTCACTCAAATCCAGCAAGCACAACAAGTAACATACAAAATAAGCCCAAGGAGGAACACCCTGAGACACATACTAATCAAACTGACCAAAATTAAAGACAAAGAGAAAATCTTGAAAGCAGCTAGGGAAAAGAAACAAATAACATACAAGGGAACCCCGATAAGGCTATGAGCAGATTTTTCAACAGAAACTCTGCAGGCCAGAAGGGAGTGGCATGATTTACTTAACGTGATGAAAGGAAAAAACCTCCAACCAAGATTACTCTACCCAGCAAGGCTCTCGTGATGAAAGGAAAAAACCTCCAACCAAGATTACTCTACCCAGCAAGGCTCTCGTTCAGATTTGAAGGAGAAATCAAAACCTTCACAGATAAGCAAAAGCTGAGAGAATTCAGCAACACTAAACCAGCCTTACAACAAATACTAAAGGAACTTCTATCGGCAGAAAAGAACAAGAGAAGAAGGAAAGGAAAAACAGCAGCAAAAACAAATCCAAAGTAATTAATAAAATGGCAATAAGAACATACATATCAATAATGTCCTTAAATGTGAATGGACTAAACGCCCCAACCAAAAGACACAGACTGGCTGAATGGATACAAAAACAAGACCCATATATATGCTGTCTTCAAGAGACCCACTTCACTTCTAGGGACACATACAAATTGAAAGTGAGAGGATGGAAGAAAATATTTCATGCAAACAGGGATCAAAAGAAAGCTGGAGTAGCAATACTCATATCAGACAAAATAGACTTTGAAATGAAGAATATTTTCAGGGACAAAGAAGGACATTACATAATAATCAAAGGATCAAACCAAGAAAATGTTATACCAATTTTAAATATCTACGCTCACAACACAGGTTCGCCACAATATATAAGGTAACTGCTAACAACCTTAAAAGGAGAAATCGACACCCCACTTACAGCAATGGACAGACCAACCAGACAGAAAATCAATAAGGAAACACAGGCCCTGAATGAAGCATTAAACCAGATGGACTTAATAGATATTTATAGGACATCTCATCCAAAAGCAACAGAATACACATTCTTCTCAAGTGCACATGGAACATTCTCTAACATTGATCATATCCTGGGCTACAAATCCAACCTCAGTAACTTTAAGAAAATTGAAATCGGGAGTTCCCGTCGTGGCGCAGTGGTTAACGAATCCAACTAGGAACCATGAGGTTGCGGGTTCGGTCCCTGCCCTTGCTCAGTGGGTTAACGATCCGGCGTTGCCGTGAGCTGTGGTGTAGGTTGCAGACGCGGCTCGGATCCCGAGTTGCTGTGGCTCTGGCATAGGCCGGTGGCTACAGCTCCGATTCAACCCCTAGCCTGGGAATCTCCATATGCCGCAGGAGTGGCCCAAGAAATAGCAACAACAACAAAAGACAAAAAAAAAAAAAAAAAAAAGAAAATTGAAATCATATCAAGCATCTTTTCCAACCACAATGCTATACGACTGGAAATCAACAAGAAAAAAACTGCAAAAAACATGAAACACGTGGAGACTCAACAACATGCTACTAAGCAACCAATGGATCACTGAAGAAATCAAAGAGGAAATTAAAAAATACCTAGCAGCAAATGACAACGAAGATATGACACTCCAAAACCTATGGGATGCAGCAAAAGCCGTTCTAAGAGGAAAGTTTATAGCAATACAAGCCCACCTCAGGAAACAAGAAGCCCAAATAAACAAGCTAACTTTACATCTAAAGCAGCTCGAGAGAGAAGAACAGACAAGACCTAAAGTTAGTAGAAGGAAAGTTAGTAGAAGTTCTGCTCATAAAGATCAGAGCAGAAATGAATGAAATAGAAACAAGGAAAACCATAGAAAAGATCAATGAAACAAAAAGCTGGTTCTTTGAAAAGATCAACAAAATTGATAAACCCCTAGCCAGACTTATCAAGCAAAAAAGAGGACTCAAATCAATAAAATTAGAAATGAAAAAGGAGAAGTAATAACAGATACCACAGAAATACAAAGGATCATAAGAGACTACTATATGCAACTATATGCCAATAAAATGGAAAACCTAGAAGAAATGGACAAATTCTTAGAAAAGTACAATCTTCCAAAACTAAACCAAGATGGAATAGAAAAGATGAATGGACCCATCACAAGAACTGAAATTGAAACTGTGATTAAAAAACTTCCAACAAACAAAGTCCAGGACCAGATGGCCTCACAGGCGAATTCTATCAAACATTTAGAGAAGAGCTAACACCTCTCCTTCTGAAACTATTTCAAAAAGTTGCAGAAGAAGGGATACTCCCAAACTCATTCTATGAGGCCACCGTCACCCTGGTACCAAAACCAGACAAAGACTCCACAAAAAAAGAAAACTACAGGCCAATATCACTGATGAACATCGATGCAAAAATCCTCAACAAAATACTAGTAAACCACATCCAACAATACATGAAAAGAATTGTACATCATGATCAATCAAGTGGGATTTATCCCAGGGATGCAAGGGTTCTTCAATATCCCCAAATCCATCAGTGTGATACACCACATTAACAAGCTGAAGAATAAAAACCATATGATCCTCTCAATAGATGCGGAAAAAGCCTCTGACAAAATCCAACACCCATTTCTGATAAAAACCCTTCAGAAACTGGGCATAACGGGAACCTACCTCAACATGATAAAGGCCATATATGACAAACCCACAGCGAACATCATTCTCAATGGTGAAAAGCTGAAAGAATTCCCGCTGGGATCAGGAACAAGACAAGGATGTCCGCTCTTGCCACTACTCTTCAATATAGTTCTGGAAGTCCCAGCCACAGCAATCAGAGAAGTAAAAGAAATAAAAGGAATCCAAATTGGAAAGGAAGAAGTAAAACTATCACTATTTGCAGATGACATGATACTATACCTAGAGAATCCTAAAGACTCTACCAGAAAACTGTTAAGAGCTTATCCACGAACTTGGCAAAGTTGCAGGATACAAAATCAATACACAGAAATCGACAGTGTTTCTATATACTAACAATGAAAAAGCAGAAAAGGAAATTAGGGAAGCAATCCCGTTGACCATCACATCCAAAAGAATAAAATACCTAGGAGTAAACCTACCTAAAGAGACAAAAGACCTGTACTCTGAAAACAAGCCACTGATGAAAGAAATCAAAGATGACACAAATAGATGGAAAGATATACCATGCTCGTGGATTGGAAGAGTTAATATTATCAAAATGACTATACTACCCAAGGCAATCTATAGATTCAATGCAATCCTATCAAATTACCAAGGACATTTTTCACAGAACTTGAACAAAATATTTTAAAGTTTGTTTGGAAGTACAAAAGACCCAGAATAGCCAAAGACATCCTGAAAAAGAAAAATGGAGGTGGAAGAATCAGGCTCCTGGACTTCAGACTATACTACAAAGCCAACAGTTGTCAAAACTGTATGGTACTGGCACAAAGACAGACATATAGATCAGTGGAACAGGATAGAAAGCCCAGAATTAAACCCATGCACTTACAGCCAACTAATCTATGACAAAGGAAGCAAGACTATACAATGGAGAAAGGACAGCTTGTTCAATAAGTGATGGTGGGAAAACTGGACAGCCACAAGGAAAAGAATGAAATTAGAACACTCCCTAACACCATACACAAAAATAAACTCCAAATGGATTAAAGACCTAGATATAAGACCAGACACTATCAAACTCCTAGAGGAAAACATAGGCCAAACACTCTCTCACATAAATGACAGCAACATCTTCTCAGATCCACCTATCAGAATACTGACAATAAAAAGAAAAATAAACAAATGGGACCTAATCAAACTGAAAAGTTTCTGCACAACAAAGGAAACCCTAAACAACACAAAAAGACAACCCACAGAATGGGAGAAAATCTTTGCAAATGAATTAACTGACAAGGGATTAATCTCAAAAATTTATAAACAACTTCTGCAGCTCCATATCAAAAAAACAAACAACCCCATCAAAAAATGGGCGGAAGATCTAAACAGACAGTTCTCCAAAAAAGACATACAGATGGCCGAGAAACACATGAAAAGATGTTCAGCATCACTCATTATTAGAGAAATGCAAATCAAAACCACAATGAGGTACCACCTTACATCAGCCAGAATGGCCATCATCCAAAAGTCTACAAACAATAAGTGCTGGAGAGGGTGTGGAGAAAAAGGAACCCTCGTACACTGTTGGTGGGATTGTAAATTGGTGCAACCACTGTGGAAAGCAGTATGGAGATTCCTCAGAAAACTAAACATAGAACTACCATTTGATCCAGCAATCCCACTTCTGGGCATCTATCCAGAGAAAACCACGACTCACAAAGACAAATGTACTCCAATGTTCATTGCAGCACTATTTACAATAGCCAAGACATGGAAACACCTAAATGTCCATTGACAGAGGAGTGGATCAAGAAGATGTGGTACATACACACAATGGAATATTACTCAGCCATCAAAAAGAACGAAATACCAACATTTTTAGCAACATGGATGGACCTAGAAACTATCATGCTAAGTGAAGTCAGCCATACAATGAGACACCAACATCAAATGCTTTCACTGACATGTGGAATCTGAAAAAAGGACAGATGGAACTTCTTTGCAGAACAGATGCTGACTCACTGACATTGAAAAAAGTATGGTCTCCAGAGGAGACAGTTTGGGGGGTGGGGGGATGTGCTTGGGCTATGGGATGGAAATCCTGTGAAATCAGATTGTTATGATCATTATACAACTACAGATGTGATAAATTCATTTGAGTAATAAAAAAAATGAAAAAAAAAGCAAATAAGCAAATGGGCAGAGTAAAACAATAAAAAACTGGACTATAAAAGTCAATTCCATGGGGGAAAAAAAAAAAAGAGTATATAGTATGTTAGCTTTTGTGTAAGAAAGGAGAAATAAGAAAATATACCCGTTAATTTTTTTAAAGAGTGACATGAGAAGGGTAAATCATAAATCAGAGACTAATCCAAGAGGTAATATACAGGTAGGTGGGAACAAAGTTGAAAGGATAAGGGATGACTACAGTTTTTTGTATAACCTAGACTTAATCGGGTAAATGTTAAACTTATTTTTAAAAAAACCAAAAAAAAAAATACAGTGAGGATGAGGGATCCCTAAACATAAAAAATGTACCCAACTGAATTTGAAATAAACTTAATGAGAATGAGAACATAACATATCAAAATCTGTAGGAGGCACCTAATGCAATGTTTACAGGAAGTACAGCTTTACATGATCATATTAGAAAAGAAAAAAATTTTTAAATCAGAAATCCAAGCTTTCCTCTTTAAGAAGCCGGAAAATGAAGAGCAAAATTAACCAAAGTAAGAAGAAATAAAGAAGAAATATAAAGAGAAGAAACCAATAAAATAGAAAAAAAAATTAATACCAAAAATTAGTTCTATGAAAAAGTCAATAAAGTTTATAAAACTCTAATTGGACTGATCAAGGAGAAAGAGAAAACATAAAAGTTAACAATGCAGGAATAAAAGAGGAGTGTATCACTATGATTATACAGTTATGCAAAGAATAAGGGAATACCATGGACAATTTTATGGCAATAAATTTGACAAACTGTATCATGCATTCTTGACAGGCATGATATGATATCTTCTCCAAGTGGACAAAAACTGGTTCTTGGAAGTCAAAAACTCTTACTCTCTTTATATATAAGACACAGGTATAAAAGACAGTATATAAGTATATAAGACACAGATAAGTAAGTCAGTACATGTTTATAGCACCATCTGTGATATTAAAATTTCATGGAACAGCAGTGGCTAGAGGGAAAAATAAAGTCTTAAAAGGACCCTTCAGGTAATAATAAAAAGGTTTGAGAAATACGATTTAGTATGAAACAAACAAAAAAATAATCGAAAAATATAACTTATAAAAACTGACAAGAAGAAATAGAAAATCTGAATAGTCTTATATGTAAAAGGATTTGAATTTGTAATTAAAAACCTTCCCATAAAGAAAATCTAGGGCCATCTGACATTCACTACTGGTGAATTCCAACAAAAAATAAAGAAAAAAATAATACCAAACTAATTCAGAAAATACAGTATCAAGTCTTCCCAAACTGATTTATAGATCCAACACAATGCCAGGAAAAATCCCAACAAGCTCAATAAATGGAACATCACATAAAAATTCAGAAAAATAGATCCCCACATTCATTTTTCATTTTCCAACAAACAATGCTAAAACAATTGGTTGTCTATAAAGAAAAACAAATCAGCCTTAACCCTTATCTCACACTACATACAAAAAGTTTAAATGGAATATACATCCAAATGTAAAAGCGAAAAGTATAAAAATATTAGGAGAAACCATAGGTGAAAATTTTTATAACCTAGGGGTAGTCAAATATTACTTACACAAGACCAAGAAGGAAAAAAAAACTAAGATCTCATGAAAATGTAAAATTTCTGGAGGTTCCCATTGTGGCTCAGCAGTAACAAACCTGACTAGTATCCATAAGGATGTGGATTCAATCCCTGGCCCTGCTCAGTGTGTTAAGGATCTGGTGCTGCCATGAGCTTCGGTATAGGTGGCAGATGCAGCTCGAATATGGTGTTGCTGTGGCTGTGGCACAGGATGGCAGCTGCAGATCCAATTTGACCCTTAGCCTGGGGTCATATGCCACAGCAGTGGCCCTAAAAAAAAAAAAAAAAAAAAAAAAGCAAAACTGCTGTTTGTTTAGAAAATTGAAAGGTAAGCCACAAAATGGAAGAACATATTCATAATACATATAATCTGACAAAAAATTTGCATCCAGAATGCATTAAAATGCCTACAATCCAATAATAAGAAAACAAGCTAATTTTTTTTCTTTTTAGGGCTACCCCCATGGCATACAGAGGTTCCCAGGCTAGGGGTCAAACTGGAGCTACAGCTGCTGGCCTACACTACAGCCACAGCAACACCAGATCCGAGCCACATCTGCAACCTACACCACAGCTCACAGCAATGCTGGATCCTTAACCCACTGACTGAGGTCAGGGATCGAACCTGCGTCCTCATGGATGCTAGTCATTTGTTCCCACTGAGCCACGACGGGACTCCAAACAGCTACTTTTAGAAATAATGAGCAAGATATCTGAACAGATACTTCACAAAAGAAAATTTTGGAAGGACCATTAAGCACGTGAAAAGATCATTAGTCATCAGGAAAATGCCAGTTAAAATGAGCTACCACTACATACCACTAAAATAGACAAAATTAAAAAGACTGACATACTTAGAACATTATTATTCATTCCTAATGAAGTCACTAAGTCATCAATTAAAAGTTGATTACATCTCTTATGTTCAACTTAAGAGAACCCAAAACCATGCAATGCAAAAGATAAAAATCTGAGGTCTCTGCAATACTCTGCTTTTAAAATGCCCTGTATTCCCTAAAGATTCTGGAAAGAAGGCTTTGCTACATTAACATGAAAATAAGAACTTAGAAAGACTGTTTTCCAGTACACTGAGAGGAAGCTCTAGAGCCAGACTGCCTGGGTTTGACTCATGACTTTGCCTTTTTGTGCAATTTTGAGCACGTTATTTATCCTCTATGTAATACTGGTACTGGTCTCTGATAATCTCCCTCTCCCTTTTTTGCTTCTTTTAATCTGCTGTGGACATGCATATAGAGTAAATACATTCTTGACTTTAAGAATTCTCATGTAAATACCATGATTTAATAATACTTGTTTTAGTTCACATACATGAAAAACGGACGTAATAATATTTAAGGCTAATATAAGGATTAAATAATTCAATACATATAAAATGTTTAGAATAGTACCTGGCACATAACAAGTGTCCAATAACTGTTAATTACTATTGCTAGTTAACAAATTATTTACTGTGAAACATATATTATTTACATAAATCCAAAACTACTTCAGATTACTCATTTTATATATATTTCACGGACAGCATACAACCACATAATTTGACAAAGCCACCATTACAAATTTACTTAACCACAATCAGAATTAAAAGGACACTCTCAATCACTAGTTACTGTCTCTTATTGTTTTATATAACTATAAAGTCCAATAAACATCACTGCTGACTAGGATACATTTTACCTGACATCTCTATTGTATAACAACCCAACCATTAGAAGAAAGGGAGAAACAAACTGGAATCCCACAGAGGAGGCACGCTCCTTTAAGGAAAATGTTCAGCATGTGTCAATCTTAGAATCTCTAACTGAACTGGCTTGACCCAGCTTATCAAATGCTGCTGCTGATTCTAAACACAAAGTAGTACACAATTTGTGTGACGCTGATTATGCTGCTCATAATTTATGATAATTAACATCTGCCAACATTCAGGTTAATCTCCCACTGAGATATGAAAACAGGCTGCTAACAATCCACAAAACAAAACTAGACAGAACCTGTATAAAATGTGGTTATTTAAAATGACTGAAAGAGAATATTTCATATGACAGTAACAACAAAGATAAATTATTTTGCTGCCCAATTCTTTTCCTAAGAACTTGTTTTTATTTACTTATTTATTATTTGTTGAAGTATAGTTGATTTACAATACCATGTTAGTTTCAGGTGTACAGCACCATATTTCAGTTACATACACAGGTCAGAAACTCAGATCTACATAAACCAAGAAAGAATATCAGAAAAATAAGTGAAGACAAAATAGAATAGAAAGCTTTATGTTGCTTCTTCTTATTTATTTAATTTTTTTTGCAAATAAGTTTCCACCATTTTAAGAAGTAGAAGTTTTTTGTTTTTTTGTTTGTGCTTTTTTGGGCTCTACCCATGGCATATGGAGGTTCCAAGGCTAGGGGTCAAATTAGAGCTGTAGCTGCTGGCCTACGTCACAGCCACTGCATCGCAGGACCCGAGACGCATCTGCGACCTACACCACAGCTCATGGCAACACCAGATTCTTAACCCACTGAGCAAGGCCAGGGATCGAACCTGCGTCCTCATGGATGCTAGTCAGATTAATTAACCGCTGAGCCATGACAGGAACTATTTTTCTTCTTCTTAATTGATCTAATAGATAATAGGTTTTTTAAAACACTAACAGTAATAATGTATTTGATTTCATATGCTTATGTGTATATATATTACATATGTGTCTATATATGCATGAAATGAATGACAGCAATAATATGTGATAGAAGTGAGAAATTAGCATTATTTTGTTTATTATAAAGTACACACAATATCTATGAAGCAGTACAGTGTTATTTGAAAGCGGACTTGGACTAGCTCTAAATGTATATTGCAAACTCTAGAGCAAACACTAATAGTAAAAAAAAAAAAAAAAAAAAAAAGACTGTGACAGACATGCTGAGAAAGGAGAGAAAATGGAATCATATGAAGTACTTAATTAAAACCACAAAAGGTAGAAAAAGAATACAAGACAAAAAAGATGAGAATCAAGAGGCGCTCCCACTGTGGTATAGTGGGTTAAGAACCCGACTGCAGCAGCTTGAGTCACTATGGAGGCACAGGTTTGACCTCTAGCCCAACACAGTGGGTTAAAGAATCTGGCATTGCTGCAGCTGTGGCACAGGTCACAGCTATGGCTCAGATTCAAACCTTGGCTCAGGAACTTCCATGTGCTGCAGGTGCAGCCATTAAAAAGAAAAGAAAAAAGAATGAAGAGTAGCAAATAACAGAAAACAGTAACAAAGCAGATGTTACTCTAACTATATTAAAACAGGCATACCCTGGAAATACTGTGGGTTCAATTTCAGACCACCATAATAAAATGAATACCACAATAAAGTGAGTCACATGAATTTTTTAACTCCAAGTGCATCTAAAAATTACGTTTACACTATAATACTGTAGCCTATTAATTGGGCAACATGTCTAAAAAAACAATGTGCATACATACCTTCATTAAAAAAACTTTACTGCAAAAAAAACCTTGTTAAAAAATGCTAACCATCATCTAAGCCTTCAACAAGATTAACATTTTTGCTGAAGAAAGGTTTGAAATACTGCAAGAATTAGCAATATATGACAGAAACATGAAGTGAACAAGTGTTGCTGGAAAAATGTCACCCAAAAGACTTGTTCCACACAGAGTTGCCACAAACTTTCAATTTATAAAAATGCAGGAGTTCCCATTGTGGCACACTGGAAATGACTCCAGCTAGTATCCATGAGGACATGGGTTCACTCCCTGGCCTCACTCAGTGGGCTGGAGATCTGGCACTGCCGGGAGCTGTGGTGTAGGTGGCAGATTCAGCTCAGATCCCACATTGCTGTGGCTGTGGTGTAGGCTGGCAGCTGTAGCTCTGATTCAACCCTTAGCCTAGGAACTTCCATATGCTGCAAGTGCAGCCCTAAAAAGCAAAAAATAATAATAATAATAAATACATTATCTACAAAGTTCAATAAAGCAAAGCACAATTAAACAAGGTATGCCTATAATCACTTTGAATGTCAATGGACTAAATATTCCAATTAAAAGACAGAGACTATAACAACGGATCAAAAAAAAAAAAAAAGACTCAATTATGTGCTATCTAAAATAAACCCACTTTATTATTTTTATTTTTTTATTTTTTAGGGCCACAGTGATGGCACATGGAAGTTCCCAGGCTAGGGGTCAAACCGGAGCTACAGCTGCCAGCCTACATGAGAGCCACAGCAAGGTGGGATCCAAGCTGAGTCTGCAACCTACACCACAGCTCACAGCAACACCAGATCCTTAACCCACTGAGCAAGGCCAAGAATCGAACCCATGTCCTCATGGGCACTAGTTGGATTTGTTTCTGCTGCACCACAACAGGAACTCCAGAAACCCACTTTAAAAATAGATTAAAAGTAAATGGAGGAGTTCCCGTCGTGGGGCAGTGGAAACGAATCTGACTAGGAATCATGAGGTTGAGGGTTCAATTCCTGCCCTTGCTCAGTGGGTTAAGAATCCAGCATTGCCATGAGCTGTGGTGTAGGCCACAGACGCGGCTCAGATTCCGAGTTGCTGTGGCTCTGGCCTAGGCCGGCAGCTGTAGCTCTGATTCGACCCCTAGCCTGGAACCTCCACATGCTGCGGGTGTGGCCCTAAAAAGCATTAAAAAAAAAAAAAAAAAGTAAATGGATGAATGGAGTTCCTGTCATGGCTCAGTGGGAACAAACCTGACTAGTATCTCCAAGGATGTGGGTTCAATCCCTGGCCTGGCTCACTGAGTTAAAGATCTGGCATGCCATGAGTTACAGTGAGGTTGCAGATAAGGCTCGGATCCCGAGTTGCTGTGACTGGTATAGGCTGGCAGCTATAGCTCCAATTCAACCCCTAGCCTGGGAAACTCCATATGTTATGGGTGCAACCCTTAAAAAAAAGAAAGAAAGAAAATGGATGGGAAAATATCCCATGTTAGCACTAATCAAAAGAAAGCAAGAGGAACTACATTAATTTCAGACACAGCAGACTTCAAAGCAAGTTATCAAGAACAGAAAAGGGCATTACATAATGAAAGAGATAAATTCTCCTAGGAGACAAAAATACTTAGCATGTAATTGCCTAACAAAAGAGTGTCGCAGGTGAGGCAAAAAATAACAGAACTGCCAGGAGAAACAGATGACCCACTGTCACAGTTGGAAACCTCAATACCCCTCTATCGGAGCTCCCGTCATGGCTCAGCAGTAATGAACCCAACTAGTACCCATGAGGACACAGGTTCTATCCCTGGCCTCACTCGATGGGTTAAGGATCCAGCATTGCCATGAGCTGTGGTGTAGGTCTCGGACCTGGCTTGGATCTTGCCTGGCTATGGCTGTTGCATAGGCCAGCAGCTGTAGCTCCACCTGGACCCCTAGCCTGGGAACCTATGTGGCCAGTGTGGCCCTAAGAAGCAAAAAAAATAATAATATCCCTCTATCAAAAAAGAATAGAAAATCAGTAAGGATATAGTTGGACTCAACAACACCATCAACCAATTGAATATAATGGACATCTCAGACTACTTCAACCATTAACAGCAGAACACACATTCTTCTTGAATTCACACAAATCATTCACCAAGTCAGACCATGTTCTGAGCCATAAAACGCATCTTAACAATTTTTTTTTTGCTTTTCAGGGCCGTACTCAGGGCATGTGGAGTTTCCCAGGCTAGGAGCCAAATCCGAGCTACAGCTGCTGGCCTACACCACAGCTCACAGCAATGCCAGATCCCTAACCCACTGAGCGAGGCCACGGATCGAACCCACAACCTCCTGGTTCCTAGTCGGATTCGTTTCCTCTGCACCACTACCAGAACTCCATTAACAAATTTAAAGCAAGAAAAATTATGCAATTTTCTGTTCTCAGACTACAATGTAATGAAATCAGTAACAGAAGGCAATTTAAAAAAGAGTTCCCATTGTGGCTTAGCGGTAACGAACCCAACTAGTATCCGTGAAGATGTGGTTCTGATCCCTGGCCCCCTTGTGGGTTAAGGATCCAGTGATGCCGTAAGTTGTGGTGTAGGTTGCAGATGCAGCTCAGATCCTGCATGGCTGTGGCTGTGGCTGGCAGCGACAGCTCAGATTCAACCCCTAGCCTGGGAACTTCCATATGCTGTGGGTGTGGCCCTAAAAAAATAAAAAATAAAAAAATTCCAAAATACATGGAGATTAAACAACAACTTCTAAATAACACATGGGTCAAAAAAGAAATCTCAAGAGAAATATGAAAATATTTTGAACTAAATGAAAATGAAAACACAACTTGTCAAAATTTGTGGGATGCAGCAAAAGCAGTGCTTAGAGAAGATTTACAGCACTGAATGCATACATTAGGAAAGAAGAAAGATCTAAAATTGATCACCTAAGTTTATACCTCAGGAAACCAGAAAAAGAAGAGCAAATTAAATACAAAGGAGTTCCTGCCATGGAGTAGTGGTTAATGAATCTGACTAGGAACCATGAGGTTGCGGGTTCAATCCCTGGCCTTGCTCAGTGGGTTAAGGATCCAGCGCTGCCATGAGCTGTGGTTTAGGTTGCAGACGCAGCTCAGATCCTGCGTTGCTATGGCTCTGGCGTAGGCCAGCAGCAACAGCTCCAATTAGACCCCTAGCCTGGGAACCTCCATATGCCATGGGAGCGGCACTAGAAAAGGCAAAAAGACAAAAACAAGAAGAAAAAATAAGATTTATAGCAGAAATCAATGAAACTGAAATTAAGAAATCAATAGAGAAAATGAACCAAACCAAAAGCTAGTTCTTTAACTAAATCAATAAAATTGATAAGCCATTAGATAGGGTGACTAAAAAAAGAGAGGGTACAAATTACTAGAATCAGAAATGACAGAGGGGACATCACTATAGATCTCATGGACATTAAAAGAATAATAAAGGTATACTATGAAAAACTCTGTGCCCACAAATCTGATACCCTAGATGAAACAGACCAATTCCTTGAAAGACACACTCTGACAACATCTGCATAAGAAGAAATTGACAGTTTGAATATACCCATATCTATTAAAGAATCCATAATTAACCTTCTACAACAAAAAGCATTAGGTCCGGTTAGATTCACTAATGAATTCTATCAAACACTTAAGGAAAAAATTATATAAATTCTCTACAATCTCTTTCAGAGGATAGAAGCAGAGGGAATACGTCCTAACTCATTCTTCGTGATCACCATTAAACCTAACACCAAAACTGGCAAAAATATCACAAGAAAAAACTACAGACCGATATTACTCATGAATACAGAGGCAAAAATCCTCAACAAAACATTAGCAAATCAAATCCAACAATGTACAAGGAAGAATTACACATCATGACCAAGTGGGATTTATCCCAGATATGAAATGCTAGTTCAACAATTAATTAATGTTAGCACACAAACAGAAGAAAAAGAAAAATCACATAATCGTATTGAATAGAATCATAAAAAGTACTGGACACCCACAAAATCAAACCCTCATTCATGATAAAAACTCTCAATAAACTAGGAAGAGAAGAGGCCTTTCTCAACTTGATAGAGAAAAATCTACCAAAAAAAAAAAAAAAAAAACCTGTAGCTAACAACATATTAAATGGTGAAAACTTAAAAGCTTTCCCATTAAGAACAGAAAATAAGCTAGGATGTCCCCTCTCATCACTCCTTTTCAACAAGTACTGGACATACCAGCTGATGCAATAAGACAAGAAAAAGAAATAAAAAGCACACAGACCGGGAAGAAAGAACTAAAACTCACTATGTTCACAAATGACATTTCTACATGAAAATCCAAAACAATCAACAAAACAAGTTCTGGAACTAATAAGCATTTACAGTAAGGTTACAGTATACAAGGTTAATATAAAATAAGTCAATCACATTCCACATACCAGCAATGAACAAGTGTAATTTGAAATTTAAAAGGCAGTATCATTTACATTAGCATTCCAAAAATAAAATAATGTACATGATCTATATGAGGAAAACTAAAAACTTTAATGAACTAAATCTAATAAGAACTAGCTAAAGGAAAAAATATTCCATGTTCATAGATAGAAAGTCTTCATACAGTCAAGACATGTTTTTTCCAACTTCATCAGTAAATTCAATGCTATCCAAATCAAAATCCCAGCAAGGAATTTTGTGGATATGCACTAACTCATTTTAAAGTTTATATGGAGAGGGCTAAAGATCCAGAATAGTCAACACAATTGAAAGAAAGGAACAAAGTTGGAGGGCTGATGATACCTGACTTTAAAACTTACTACTTATCGGGAGTTCCATGATGGCCTAGTGGTTAGGATCAATTGCTGGTCTAGGAACTGAGATCCCACATCAAGCTGCTGCATGCTGTGGCAAACAAACCAACCAACTGACCTACTACATAAAGCTAAAGTAACAAGAACAGTGTGGTACTGGTGAAGAAAACAGACAAATAAATCAATGGAACAGGAGAGAGAATCCACCTGATTTTTGACAAAGAAGCACAAGCCAAACAATGAATCAAGGAGACTATTTCCAACAAATGTTGCTAGAACAACTGGACATTCATATCCAAAAAAAAAAACAAATCTAGACAAAGACCTAACACCATTCCCAAAACTAACTCAGTGGATCATAAACCTATATGTAAAACACAAAACTATAAAAGTCTAGGAAGATAAGATAAAACCTAGATGGCATCAGGTATGGTGATGACTTTTTAAGATATAATACCAAAAGCATGATCCATTCAAGAATTAAACACAAGTTCCCACTGTGGCTCAGTGGAAACAAATCCGACGAGGAACCATGAGGTTGCAGGTTCAATTCCTGGCCTCGCTCAATGGGTTAAGGATCTGGCATTGCTGTGAGCTGTGGTGTAGGTCGCAGATGCAGCTCGGATCTGGCATTGCTGTGGCTCTGGTGTTGGCCGGTAGCAACAGCTTTGATTTGACCCCTGGCCTGGGAACCTCCATATGCCACAAGTGCGGCTCTAAAAAGGACAAAAAGACAAAAAAAAAAAAAAAAGGAGTCAACAATAAGCTGGATGTCATTAAAATTAAAACTCCTGCTCTGTAAGAGACAATGTTCTCTACAAAGACAATGTTGTAAGACCAAGAAGACATGCCACAGGCTGGGAGAAAATATGTGTAAAAGAAGTATTGGATAAAGGAATGTTATCTAAAATGTACAAAGAACTCCTGGGCTTCCCTGATGGTGAAGTAGGTTAAGGATCCTGTATTGTCAACTGATGTGGCACAGGTTTGATCCCTGGCCCAGGAACTTCGGCATACCCTGGGTGTGTCCCAAAAACAAAAACTGTGTGTGTGAGTGTGTATATATATGTATATGTGTATTTATATGTATATGTGTGTATTATATATATATAATATATAATACACACAAAGAACTCTTAAAAGTCAACTGTAAGAAAACAAGCAATTCAACTAAAAAGTAGGCCAAAAACATTGACACCTTACCAAGATGATATACAGACAGCAAATAAGCATATGAAAAGATGTACCACATTATGTATCATCAGGGAAATACAAATTAAAACAAGGAGATAAAACACATCTACTGGAACAGCCAAATTCTGGAACACTGACAATTTCAAATGCTGGTGAGTATATGGAGCAACAGGAACTTTCATTCACTGCTGGTGGAAATGTAAAATGGCACGGCCACTTTGGAAAATGGACATTTCTTACAAAACTAAATATATTCTTAGTATCGTCAGCAATCACACTTCTTGGTATTTACCCGAAGGAGTTAAAAATGCATGGCCCCACAAAAACCTGCACATAAGTATTTATTCCAGCTTTATCTTTAATTGCCAAAACTTGGAAGCAACCAAATGTCCTTCAGTAGGTGAATGGATAAATAAAACTATGGTACATCCAGTCAATGGAATATTATTCATTACTAAAAAAAAAAAAATCTACCAAAGTATGAAAAGACACAGAAAAACCTTAAATGCATATTACTAAGTGAAAGAAGCTAATGTGAAAAGACTACTACATATGTATGACTGCAACATGACATTCTGGTAAAAGCTAAGCTATAAAAACAGTAAAAAGACCAATGGTTGAGTTACATGTATTTTACCACAATAAAGAAAATATTTAATGAGCAAAGAAATGTCCCATATGTGAAAATATGCTCAACATAATTAGTCATTAGATAAAATGAAAATCAAAACCACAAGGAGAGTTCCCATCGTAGCTCAGCGGAAATGAATCTTGACTAGTATCCACGAGGACACAGGTTCAATCCCTGGCCTTGCTCGTGGGTGAAGGACCTGGTGTTACCGTGAGCTGTGGTTTAGGCTGCAGACTCGGTTTGGATCCCGTGCTGCTGTGGCTGCTACATAGGTTGGAGGCTACAGCTCCAATTCAACCCCTAGTCTGGGAACCTATATATGCCACAGGTGCAGCCCTAAAAAGACAAAAAACAAAACAACAACAACAACAACAAAAACACAAGTAGGGAGTTCCCTGGTGGTCTAGTGATTAAGATTTGGTGCTTTAACCACTCTGACCCAGGTTCAGCTCCTAGTCTGGGAACTAACATCCAACATGTTACAGCAAAACAAAACAAAACAAAAAAACCCACAAAAAACTTATTCTCTTGCAGTGCAGAAGCTTAAGGATCCAGTGTTGGCACTGCTGTCACCCCAGTCACTACTATGGCACAGGTTCAATCCCTGGCTCAACTTCCACATGCTCCAAGTGCAGCCAAAAACACAACAAGTGAAAAATAAAAATAAAAGGAAAGTAAGTGCTGGCAAGGATGTGGAAAAACTGGAAACCTCACATGGTGCTGGTGCAAATGTAAAATGGTTCAGACATTTTATAAAACATTATGGCAGTTTCAAACACTATTGAGTTACATACCATGTGATTCAGAAATTCCATAAATGCAAATCAAAGCCACAAGGAGGGGAGTTCCCATTGTAACTCAGCAGAAACAAATCTGACTAGTATCCATGAGGACTACTAGGTATATTACTCAAGAGAAATGAAAACATATTTCCACACAAAAACTTGTACTCTTTAAATCTAATCATATCAATACTTACATTAAATGTGATCGTAAAAGACAATTTAAAAAGACAAATTGTCAGAGTGAACCAAAAAAATTAAAAAGACAATAAAACTGGATTAAAAAAAAGCATGACAGGAGTTCCCGTCGTGGCGCAGTGGTTAACGAATCCGACTAGGAACCATGAGGTTGCGGGTTCGGTCCCTGCCCTTGCTCAGTGGGGTAACGATCCGGCGTTGCCGTGAGCTGTGGTGTAGGTTGCAGACGCGGCTTGGATCTCGAGTTGCTGTGGCTCTGGCATAGGCCGGTGGCTACAGCTCCGATTCGACCCCTAGCCTGGGAACCTCCATATGCCACAGGAGCGGCCCAAGAAATGGCAAAAAAAAAAGACAAAAAAAAAAAAAAAGCATGACAGAATTAAATTCAAAAGTAAAACACTGGAGTTCTGGTTCTGGCTCAATGGTAAGGAACCCAACTAGTATCCATGAGGATGTAGGTTCAATCCCTGGCCTTGCTCAATGGGTTATGCATCCGGATGTGAGCTGTGGTGTAGGTCACAGATGCGGCAAGGATCTGGCATTGCTGTGGCTGTGGTGTAGGCCGGCAGCCATAGCTCTGATTCAACCCCTAGCCTGGGAACTTGCATATGCCGAGGGTGTGGCTCTAAAAGACAAAACAAACAAACAAAATAAAGACAAAAAAAAAAGTAAAATACAGTTGAACTAAAGATTCAGAATAATGAAGTAGACAACTACTAACAGTCTACAATGGTGATAAAAACCTATCAAGTGATAAAAGATCATTACACCTCAAAAAGTAACATCAATAATTCTCAAGACTGCTAGTAACTTGAGTACATTCAAAAGATATTTGCTCCTGGCCCAGAGCTCCTAAAACCCTTAGAATGAAAAGAGCAATAAAAGCATCTTCATTATTTGTAATAATCCCCTTTCAGGCATACCAGAGATTATGTTAATGAATTTACTTTTGGAAAGCCCCTAAGGATGGAGGCTGGTTACCAGGTGAGCCAACCAAGGTACTAGAGGATTAGAACGTTCATACCCATCCCCCAACCTCTAGGGAAGGTAGAGGGGGTGGCTGGAGGTTGAAACAACCATCAGTGGTGAATGATCTGATCAACCATGGATACATAATGAAACCTCCATAAAAATATCTGACTACAAGGTTTGGTGTGCATCCAGATTGGTGAATATGTGTGGACACTAGGAGAGTAACATATCTAGAGAGGACATGGAGATCCACACCCTTCCCGCTATATCTTATTTTATCCTGTGCATCTTTTCCATCTGGCTGTTCCTAAGTTATATCCTTTATCATAAACAACTTATTTAGTAAGTAAACTGTGTGCCCGAGTTCTGACAGTCATTCTAGCAATTTAATTAAATCTGAAGAAAGTCTTGGCGACCTCTGATTTATAGCCACTCAGAAGCACTGCTAACAAATCTGGACTGGCAACCAGCGTCTAAAAGGAGGGGTAGTCGTGCAGAACTAAGCCCTTAACTTGTGGGATCTGAAATGAAAAAGAGGGAGGCTGAAAGTACTGGCTTGCCTAAGGTTCAAATAGTAAGCTGAAGCAAGGATTCAAATCCAAGTGTGCCTAACTCTGAAGGTCACGTTTTTAATTCCAACACTCTGTCTTTAATAAGTCAATATAAGCTGTAGGTAACTGTGATCCTATAAATTTTAATGCAACCCTTATTTAGAGAAACCTCTTCCTGATGAAGAAACTACTGTCAATTCTATGATTGTTGTAATTTACAAATCATTCTCAACACAAAAATGAGAACATACGTGCAATTTTTCTTTTGGCCAAACACTTTGCTCTACTCGACTGTTTTATCTTCGTTTTCTGCAATCCATTCTCCTCCTTTGGTTCCTGTTGCAAAACAAGAAATATGATCAGGATGGCTGCCATTAAAAGTAGTACTTTTTTTATCTCCACTAGAGCTAACAGAAGCCAATGAGCCTCTGAAGAATCAGTGGTTATTGCAAGTGTTCACAGAAAAAGATCCTTATGATACAAAAAGGAAAATGTTGATTTAAAACCAATAAAAATTAAAAATTGTAATATACTGACATAATTATCTGTCATGTACAAGCTCATGTAAAACTTTGCCCATCTGCAAAATACCAGCAAGTATGCACCCAAGTTCAGAGAAAACATGATTAAAGGTTTAAAAATCAGTAATAAGGAGTTCCCACTGTGGCTTGGCAGAAATGAACCCAACTAGGATCCATGAGAATGCAGGTTCAATCCCGGCCTCGCTCAGTGGGTTAAGGATCCGATATTGCCATGAGGTGTGATGTAAGTCACAGATGCAACTTGGATCTCGTGTTACTATTGTTGTGGCCTAGGCTGGCAGTTGCAGCTCTGACTTGACCCCTAGCCTGGGAACTTCCATATGCCACATGAGCAGCCCTAAAAAAAAAAAATTCAAAAATAAAACTTAAACTCAATGCATATTCAATAAAATATTATTGAATATACTATTTTAAATCAGTATTTAGAAAGGCAATAGAACAACTGGGGGAAAGAACACAACATATTTATCAGATAAAGGGTTAATTTCCCTTATTTATAAACAGCTCTTTACAAATCAACACACACACAAAAAATCAATACAAAGACCAATATTTAGTCTCCTCCCATAGGCAAAGAATATATAAAATATGTCACAGAAAAACATACACAAGGGGCTCATAAGTATATGGAAAGATGTTCAACTTCACTTTGGAAATGCAAATCGTAACAATTACATAGATACCTTTTTTTTTTTTTGCCTACATTAACAGTAAAAATGAAAATGTTTTCTAAAACACTTATTGTGGGGAAACAGGTACTCTCAAGCTACTGATGGAATAAAATGGATGAAATATGTTTAGAGAGGAAGTTGGCAATAAATTCTAAAATCATACACACTCTATGTCCAGAAAGATACTTCTAGGAATTTATTCTACAGATACAGGCTACATAAGCTGTAAAAATGTGTACACAAAAATGTTCTGAAGAGACTTGTTTTGTCATTGTATAAGACTGTAAAAACAATCAATGCCACTTAAAACATATTTACATATGGGTAACAATCAGCTCACTGCTTGTTACTAGTCTGGAACAAAATAACCACATAAACTGAGAATACGCTTCTAGAAACTTTCACAGAAATCTGACATTGCTACTACATCAATGTACATAAGTGGACTTCCATGGGGAAAGCTGCAGATTAGTCATTTGCAGAAGGACCAAATTACTATATGTGACTTCAAGCTTAGTTATTCATTAAAATCCAAAGTCTATGAATATCCAAGAAAATACAGACATCTACTTATTCTATAACCTATTAACTACCATTCTAATTCTTAATCAAGTCTATTTTTAAAATTATACACATACTATTTACTCAACAACAGAAATAAAGCTCATATTATATATTTTTAATTCTGATTTAGATTCTGAAACAAGCTTCACTGAATTTTTGTCATCAAGAAAAGACAAATACTTCTGAATGAAGCAGCAGCAGTAAAACAAATGATGATCCAAGTGATCATAAAGAAATGACGGGCAAAAATTTCATTCCGATTTTATTGAGAAGCATGATCCTTCACATACTGAATTTTGGGTTTGTACCCACGACTGACAGTGAAGTGTAAGAAAAGGAGTGTCTTATTTCTAAAAAAGTCCTGGCTAATTGTGTGTAAATGTATGTATTTTATTCTGTAAAAAAATAAAAATAAAAATAAAAATAAAGCTATAGAGAGACATTAAAAAAAAAAAAGTCCTGGCTAATGAATCTATTAAGACAAACATTTACATACAAAACATAGTCAGTTCAAAATCAAAAGAATTCTTTGAAATAGCACTGAGTTAATAAGCTGACAAAGATAATATCTCAAATACAAATATTAGCAGTTTATATATTTCTTATAAACTGTGAATGTGCAATTTTGACAAACAAAATTGTCAAGAAACTAGTAAAAGACAGTAAAACTGTCTTCTTGGACATGCTAGGTGAATCAAACAAAGTAGCTCTAGTGCCATATTCTGATGACATTATAGTTCAACATATTCAGGAGGCAGATCACAATATGGAAAACCAATTAATAAAACAAATAAAGCTGGCAACATAATTTTCATTGCAACTTCATAAATGTACAGATATTGGCAACACAGCAATTCTTTTAAGAAACCTGTGATAAGCTCAATGGCAGAAAAACTCAGTTTCACTGTTAACAAATCTCTTTTAACTATATAAAACCACATAGGATTAAATTTTAAGTTTTACGTTGAAATGGTAAAATATCCTAGGTTAAGGAATTTATGTCATAATGTGCCAGAATCAATACATTGTTTTCATTGCTGAAAAAAAATCAAACTAAATATTACACATAGCAGAAATTATAAATTACATAGACTACTGCATTCAAGAAAATTCTCTTAAAAATTATCTTTATTATGTGATGTTATACAAATGGATCATAAACAACTATTACTACTTACTGACATATGATTATTATTAAAGGGAAAAATTCTGTGGAGAATTCTAAACTACAAAATGAATGTTTAGTGTTTCTGCAACTTTATAAGATGTAAAATGAAAAGCGAGATTCAATTTGTCTAATTGTCCTCAGTATTTTCAATGAAATTAATGCTTCCATGCAAGGAAGGAATCTGAACAACAGAAAGAGTCAAAAGACAAAATTAAAGATTACTGGAAGAATAAAGATTCCACAGATTGTGATATATCCTATAATTTTACAACAAACATCAATGAAATAGGTGGTAATCTTGATACTACCTGCAAAAAGTTGTCATCCAACTTTATGAATTTGATAGAATTTTTTGAATTTTATTTTGTCACCTCAAAGAAGGGTTATTAACCCAGAGGGAATTCATGGATTTGAATTCCATTTCTTTCATCAAAAGATAAACTGTAACTACAAACTTATAGGAAAATTTGCTGGAACTGGCTACCAAGAAGGATCAAAGATGGATCTTGAAATATAACATTTTCTAGCTCATTTTGATTAAAAATTTAAATACCACCATCTTAATGAAACTGCTTTAAAAAAAAACTGTTCTTTCCATTCCTTAATGTAAGAATGATTTCTCTAGGAGTTCCCGTTGTGGCTCAATGATTGACAAATCCGACTAGGAACCATGAGGTTGCAGGTTCGATCCCTGGCCTTGCTCAGTGGGTTAAGGATCTGGCATTGCTGTGAGCTGTGGCATAGACTGCAGATGCGGCTTGGATCCCACATTTCTGTGACTCTGGTGTAGGCCGGTGGCTACAGCTCAGATTCGACCCCTAGCCTGGGAACCTCCATACGCTGCGGGAGCAGCCCAAGAAATAGCAAAAAGACAAAAAAAAAAAAAAAAAAAAAAAAAAAAATTGACTCTGGATATATGATATCCCCTGTGATATTAGTATTATCAATCCAAATCAAAGTAGTAAGTTAAGAAGCAAGAAAACTCACTTATCAAAATAAGAATTTTGAATACTGATAAACACAATGTACACTGAAAGGATATGTACCGACATTTAAAATGGGTTCACTGTTTCACACATACCTTTGTTTAGTTACGACTACAGAAAGAAAAAAATTATGATGAATATAATAGCCATTCTCTATATTAAACTGCCATGAAACACAATTCCAAGGAACATGTACCATTTTTGTCTTTTCTTTTAACTTATATTATATTGGTTCTGACCATATTTATTGAAATAAAACCTCATGTCTGCTACATCTAACAATGAAAGATGTAGGCTCCGGTTCTTTATTTTTATTTATTTATTTTTTTACTTTTTTAAAGTTTATTGCTAAAAACACAGTACTGTATGTTGGAGAGCACAGAAATGCAGACAGTTTATCTAATTTTTTTTATTTTTATTTTTTGTCTTTTTGCCTTTTCTAGGGCCGCACCTGCGGCATATAGAGGTTCCCAGGCTAGGGAATCGGAGCTGTAGCTGCTGGCCTACGCCAGAGTCACAGCAACGCCAGATCCGAGACACGTCTGCGACCCACACCACAGCTCATGGCAACGCCAAATCCTTAACCCGCTGAGCAAGGCCAGGGATCGAACCCACAACCTCATGGTTCCTAGTGGGATTCGTTAACCACTGAGCCATGAAGAGAACTCCTCAGGTTCTTTTTTAAATTTCATTTTTCTGTAATCCATTTTACTGTGCTTTATAAAATATGTCTGTGACAGAGTAGAAATTTTGAAAAGATGCTGGTCTTGCACCACAGGTTATATAAAGAGAACAAACTTAAAATGATCATGAATAAGGACTTGATAAAATAAATTATGGTCCATTCAGAATACTATGCTTCCTTCTAAAAGAAGGAGTTTCTGAGTTCTCGTTCTGGCGTAGCAGAAATGAATCCAACTAGTGACCATGAGGTTGCAGGTTCAATCTCTGGCCTCGCTCAGGGGGTTAAGGATCTGGCATTGCCATGAGCTGTGGTGTAAGTTGCAGGAGCAGTTCGGATCCTGCACTGCTGTGGCTGGTGACTGCAGCTCCAATTTGAGCCCTAGGCTGGGAACGTCCATATGCTGCAAGTATAGCCCTTAAAAAAAAAATAAAGTTGCATATAACCTGTATTTTCAGTGTATATTTGAATTTCAAATTATTTATAATGAAGAAATAAACACCAATTTTGAAAAGACAAAATTACTCCCAGAAAGAAAAAGTCCCATCCTAAGACTTAGTTGCATCATTCATAGAGAAGAGAAGGAGGAAAGAGATAGATGAACAGAAAAGAGACAACTCATGACCACTGGGTGGAGAAGGAAAAGTAAAACTGGGTAAACTACGAATTCTACAGAGGGAGTGGTTTCTCAGGGCTACCTGAGATGCTGTCTCCCGGGCTTGGGCTTAAGTCCTAATTTCACCCCAAATAAAACTCAACCCTCAGGAGTTCCCGTCGTGGCGCAGTGGTTAACGAATCTGACTAGGAACCATGAGGTTGCAGGTTCAATCCCTGGCCTTGTTCAGTGGGTTAAGGATCTGGCGTTGCTGTGAGCTGTGGTATAGGTTACAGACACAGCTTGGATCCCGTTGCTGTGGCTCTGGCGTAGGCTGGTGGCTACAGTTCCAATTCGACCCCTAGCCTAGAAACCTCCATATGCCACGGGAGCGGCCCAAGAAATGGCAAAAAGACAAAAAAAAAAAAAAAAAAAAAAAAAAAAAAAAAAAAAAAAGGTTAAAAACAGCACTACCATTCAATCAATCCAGGAATTTCACTTTGGGTATTTTTCCAAAGAAAACAAAAACACTGGAGTTCCCTTTAGCGGCTCAGTGGTTAACAAACCCGACAAGGATCCATGAGGATTTGTGTTCGATTCCTGGCCTTGCTCAGTGGGTTAAGAATCTGGATTGCCCTGAGCTGGGGTGTAGGTTGCAGACGTGGCTCAGATCTGGCGTTGCTGCAGCTGTGGTGTACCCCGGCAGCTGTAGATCCAATTCAACCCTTAGCCCGAGAATTTCCATATGCCACGGGTGCAGCCCTAAAAAGCAAAAAATTAAATAAATAAATAATAAAAATAAAAGCCAACAAAAATGAAAATATATTTTAAAAAGAATGAACACATATGTATATGTATATGTATGACTGAGTCAATTTACCATACAGCAGAAATTGGTACAACATTGTAAATCTCCTACACTTTAATTTAGAAAAAAAACTGAAGAATGTGGCAAATGGTTAGGTGTAAAACATGAAATAAAGGAAAGAGATAATTCTGAGCTTTACAACAAATGAGTGGTTGTACCACAAAATGAGACAGAAGATAAAGAAGGGGAGAGATGGAGTTTCCATCGTGGCAGAAACGAATCCAAGTTTCAGGTTCAACCCCTGGCCTCACTCAGTGGGTTAAGGATCCAGCAGTGCCAATCACCTCCAGGGTTTACCCTAGCCTGGCCTGCCTGCCTTCTGCAAGAGCTCCGCGGCCCAGAAACACCAAGGCAAGCTCTGCCCAGCCACAGGGAGTCTGCCTCCATCGCAGTTCGGTACTGCCAGTCCCGTGTGCCCTGGGAAGCGCTCCTTTGCCCCCCAGCAGCCCGGTTAGCTGCTCCTGCCCTCAGGAGGTGCTGCACTCCCAGAGAGCTGCTGCCCAGCACCGCCTGCCCCCGGAAGAGCTCCGTGGCCCAGAAGTGCCAGGGCAAGACCTGCCTGGCCACGGGAAGTCTGCCTCCATTGTAGTGCAGACCTGCCAGTCCCACCTGCCCTCAGAAAGTCCTCCTTTGCTTCAGAATGACTCTGCTAGCCCCGCCCACCCTCGGGAAGACCACTGCCTCAAAGAAGACCAGCCAACATCGCCAGCCCTCAGGAAACACTCCACAGCAGTGCCAGGGCAAACCCTGCCCAGCCAAGGGGAGTGTACCTCCACCACGAAAAAGAAAGTAACAATCAAGATGAAGAAGCTCAGAAACCATTCCCAGTTAAACCAAGAGGAGAACTCACCTAAAGCAGTCAACAATGAAACAGAGCTCTGCAGTCTGACAGACTTGGAGTTCAAAAGGGAGATAGTGAAAATACTGAAGGGATTAAGAGAAGATATGAACAGTAATGCACACTCCCTCAGAAAGGGACTAGAAAATATAAGGAGGAGCCAAGAAAAATATAAGGAGGAGCCAAGAAAAAATTCATTTGCAGAGATACAAACTGAGCTAAGGGCAGTAAAAACCAGAATGAATGATGCAGAAGAATGAATTAGTGATGTGGAAGATAGAATAATGGAAATCACCCAAACAGGACAGCAGACAGAAAACCAAATGAAAAATCATGAAAGCAATATAACAGACCTATGGGATAATATAAAGTGGGCCAATCTATGCATAATAGGACTTCCAGAAGGAGAAGAAAAATATAAGGGGACTGAAAATATATTTGAAGAAATTATCACTGGAAACTTTACAAATCTAAATGATACTGATTTCAATACTGAAAGCACAGAGGGCCCCAAACAAGTTGAACCCAAATGGACCCACACCAAGACACATCATAATAAAAATACCAAAAGTTAATGATAGAGGATCCTAAAGGCAGCAAGAGAAAAGCAAAGTGTCAATTATAAGGGAACCCCATAAGGCTATCAGCTGATTTCTCTACAGAAACTCTACAGGCCAGGAGGGAATTGCAAGAGATATTTAAAGCGCTGAAAGGAAAAAATATATAACCTAGAACACTCAATGCAGCAAGAGTATCACTTAAAACAGAAGGGGAAATAAAAACTTTCCAACAAACAAAAGCTAAAAGAATACAGCAATACAAAACCCATTCTAGGAGTTCCCATCATAGCGCAGTGGTTAACGAATCTGACTAGGAACCATGAGGTTGCGGGTTTGATCCCTGCCCATGCTCAGTGGGTTAAGGATCTGGTGTTGCGTGAGCTGTTGTGTAGGTTGCAGACGCGACTCAGATCCTGCGTCGCTGTGGCTCTGGCGTAGGCCAGCGGCTAGAGCTCCAATTAGACCTCTAGCCTAGGAACCTCCATATGCTGCAGGAGTGGCCCTAGAAAAGGCAAAAAGACAAAAAAATAAAATAAAATAAAATAAAAAACAGTCTAAAGGAAATATTGGAAGGGCTTCTCTAAATTAAAAAAAAAAAAAAAAAAAAAGGAGAGAGAGAGATAAGAACTAGGATGGAGGAGGAAACCACAATCAGAGAACAGTCACTCAAATAAGCCAGCATACAGATCTAATCATGAAGATGTTTAAAACAAAATAAAATTAAAAAGAAAAAAAAAGAGACATCAAAATCATAAAATGTGGGCAAGGGAAGTAAGGAAATAAATAGATGCTTTTTTAATTTTCTTTTTTAAATTTTAGTATGGTAATGAAGTGTTTGAACCTACAGGACTATCAGGCTAAAACACACAATTATAGGAAGGGGTTAATATACTTAAAAAACAGGGCAAGCACAAATTGAAACCAAACATTACATTCACAAAAAATGAAAAGAAAAACACTCAAGTCAAAAATAACTGGAGACCATCCAACCAAAAAAAGAAAGGAAGAATGGAGAATCATAGAATCAACTGGAAAACGAGGTTTAAAATGGCAATAAATAATCGTCTATCAATTATCACCTTAAATGTCAATGGACTGAATGCTCCAATTAAAAGACACAGAGTGGCTGATTGGATAAAAAAGCAAAAACCTTCAACCTGCTGCCTACAAGAAACTCACCTTAGGACAAAGGACACATAATAGATTGAAAGTGAGGGGATGGGAAAAAATACTTCATGCCAATGGACATGACAGGAAAGCAGGAGTTGCAATACCCATATCAGACAAAATAGACTTTAAAATGAAGGCCATGAAGAAAGACAATAAAGGACACTATTTAATGATTAAAGGATCCATTCAAGAAGAAGATATTACTATCATCAACATATATGCCCCAAATATAGAAGCACCCAGATACATACAACAAATATTAACACACATAAAAGGAGAAACTGATGGGAATACAATCATAGTAGGAGACTTTAACACCCCACTCACATCAATGGACAGATCCTCTAGACAGAAAAACAATAAAGCAACAGAGATCCCAAAGGAGACAATAGAAAAGTTAGACTTAATTGACATCTTCAGGACACTACACCCAAAAAAATCAGAATACACATTCTTCTCAAGTATGCATGGAACACTCTCAAGAATTGATCACATATTGGGGCACCAAGCTTTCCACAAATTTAGGAGCATAGAAATTATTTCAAGTATCTTCTTTGACCACAATGGCATGAAACTAGAAATCAACCATGGGAAAAGAAATGAGAAAAAACCTACTACATGGAGACTAAACAACATGCTACTAAAAAACCAATGGATCAATGAGGAAATCAAGAAGGAAATTAAAAAATACCTCAAGACAAATGATAATGAAGGTACAACCTCTCAAAATCAATGGGACGCCACAAAAGCAGTGCTCAGAGGGAAATTCACAGCAATACAGGCCTTCCTCAAAAAAGAAGAACAATCTCAAATTGACAACTTAACCCACCACCTAAATGAATTAGAAAAAAAGAACAAAAAACCTAGTCAGCAGAAGGAAGGAAATCGTAAAGATCAAAGAGGAAATCAATAAAATAAAGATTCAAAAAAAAATAGAGAAAATTAATAAAACCAAGAGCTGGTTCTTTGAAAAGGTAAACAAAATTGACAGATCTCTGGCTAGACTCACTAAGAAGAGGAAAGAAAGAACCCAAATAAACAAAATTAGAAATGAAAAAGGAGAAATCACACCAAATACTGCAGAAATACAAAAAAGCATAAGAGAATACTATGAACAACCATATGCCAACAAATTCGACAATCTAGAAGAAATGGACAACTTTCTAGAATCTTACAGCCTGCCAAAACTGAATCAAGAAATAGACCAACTGAACTGACTGAGCACTAGAAATGAAATTGAATATGTCATAAAAACACTCCCTACAAATAAAAGCCCAGGACCAGATGGCTTCACAGGCAAATTCTACCAAACATAAAAAGAGGATCTGGTGCCCATCCTCCTTAAACTTTTTCAAAAGTTTGAAGAAGAAGGAACACTCCCAAAGACATTCTGTGATGCCACCATCACCCTAATTCCAAAACCAGACAAAGATACCACCAAAAAAGAAAACCATCAGCCAATACCTTTGATAAATATAGACACAAAAATTCTCAACAAAATTCTAGCCAACCAAATCCAACAACACATCAAAAGATTGTACACCATAACCAGGTGGGATTCATCCCAGGTTCACAAGGATGGTTCAACATACGCAAACCAATCAACATCATACACCACATTAACAAAAGAAACATCAAAAACCACATGATCATCTCGATAGATGCACAAAAAGCATTTGACAATGTCCAACATCCATTTATAATAAAAACTCCCACTAAAGCGGGTATAAAGGGAACATTCCTTAACATAATGAAAGCCATTTAGGACGAAGCCACAGCAAATATAATACTCAATGGAGAAAAATTGAAAGCCTTCTTACTCAAATCTGGAACAAGACAGGGATGCTCACTCTCACTCCTGCTATTCAACATAGTTTTGGAAGTCCTAGCCACAGCAATTAGACAAACAAAAGAAAAGGCATCCAAAGAGAAGAGATAAAACTGTCACTGTATGCAGGCAGCATGATACCATACATAGAAAACCCTAAGGACTCAACCCAAAAACTACTTGAACTGATTAACAAATTCAGCAAAACAGCAGGATATATGATTAACATCCAGAAATCAGTCACATTTCTGTACACTAACAATGAAATATTAGAAAAGGAATACAAAAATACCTTTTAAAATTGCACCCCAAAAAATCAAATACCTCGGAATACACCTGATCAAGAAGGTAAAGGACTTATATGCCGAGAACTATAAACCACTAATCAAGAAAATTAAAGATGACATAAAGAAATGGAAAGATATTCCATGTTCCTGGATTGGAAAAATTAGTATCTAAAAATGGCCATACTACCCAAAGCAATCTACAGATTCAATGCAATCCCTATCAAACTACCCATGACATTTTTCACAGAACTAAAACAAACAATCCAAAAATTTATATAGAACCACAAAAGACGCAGAATTGCCAAAGCAATCCTGAGGAACAAAAACCAAGCAGGAGGCATAACTCTTCCAGACTCCCAAGCAATATTACAAAGCCACAGTCATCAAAACAGTGTGGTACTGGTACCAAAACAGACAGACAGACCAATGGAACAGAATAGAGAACCCAGAAATAAACCCTGATGCCTATGGCCAATTAATCTTTGACAAAGGAGGCAAGAGCATAAAATGGGAAAAAGAAAATCTACTCAGCAAGAATTGCTGTGAAAATTGGACAGCTGCAAGCAAATCAATGAAACTAAAACATACCCTCACACCATGCACAAAAATAAACTCAAAATGGCTGAAAGACTTAAATATAAGACACCATCAAATGCCTGCAAGAGAACATAGGCAAAACATTCTCTGACATCAACCTCATGAATATTTTCTCAAGTCATTCACCCAAGGCAACGGAAATAAGAGCAAAAATTGGAGTTCCCGTCGTGGCTCAGTGGTTATCAAATCTGACTAGGAACCATGAGGTTACAGGTTCAATCCCTGGCCTTGCTCAGTCAGTTAAGGATCTGGCATTGCCGTGAGCTGTGGTGTAGGCCAGTGGCCACAGCTCCGATTCAACCCCTAGCCTGGGAACCTCCATATGCCACGGGAGTGGCCCAAGAAATGGCAAAAAGACAAAAGGAAAAAAAAAAGAAAGAGCAAAAATAAACCAATGGACCTAATCAAACTGACAAGCTTTTGCACAGCAAAGAAAACAAAAAACAAAAAGACAACTTACAGAATGGGAGAAAATAGTTTCAAATGATACAATGGACAAGGGCTTAATCGCTAGAATATACAAACAACTTATACAACACAACACCAAAAAAGCCAACCACCCAATGGAAAAATGGGCAAAAGACCTGAATAGACCGTTCTCTAAGGAAGATATACAGATGGCCAACAAGCACATGAAAAAATGCTCCACATCCCTGATTATTAGAGAAATATAAATCAAAACTACCATGAGATACCACCTCATACCAGTCAGAATGGCCATCATTAATAAGTCCACAAATAACAAGTGCTGGAGGGGGTGTGAAGAAAAGGGAACCCTCCTGCACTGTTGATGGGAATGTAAGCAAGCTGGTACAACCACTATAGAGAACACTATGGAGGTACCTTAGAAAACTATACATAGAACTACCATATGACCCAGCAGTCCCACTCTTGGGCATATATCCACACAAAACTTTCCTGGAAAAAGACACATGCACCCACATGTTCATTGTAGCACTATTCAAATGAGCCAAGACATGGAAACCACCCAAATGTCCATCGACAGACGACTGGATTAGGAAGATGTGGTATATATACACAATGGAATACTACTCAGCCATAAAAAAGAATGACATAATGCCATTTGCAGCAAAATGGATGGAACTAGAGACTCTCATACTGAGTGAAACAAGAAAGAGAAAAACAAATACCATATGATATCACTTATAACTGGAATCTAATATATAGCACAAATGAACGTTTCCACAGAAAAGAAAATCATAGACTTGGAGAACAGACTTGTGGCTGCCTTGGGGGAGAGGGAGGGAGTTGGAGGGACTGGGAGCTTGGGGTTAACGGATGCAAACTATTGCTCTTGGAATGGATTTACAATGAAATCCTGCTGTGTAACATTGAGAACTATGTCTAAATACTTACATCGAAACACAACAATGGGAGGAAAAAGTATGTATACATGTATATGTAACTTGGCCCCCATGCTGTACAGTGGAAAAATAAATAAATAAATAAAAAGGATGCGGCATCGTCGTGAGCTGTGGTGTAGGTCACAGATGCGGCTTAGGTCCTGTGCTGCTGTGGCTGTGGCGTAGGCCAGCAGCTGTAGCTCTGATGTGACCCCTAGCCTGGGAACCTCCATATGCAGCCCTTAAAAAAAAAAAAAAAAGTGAAGAGATAAACTTGGAGGAAAAAATAATCCACTACCTTACTGGATGTGACCTATAGACAGATAGAAATCTCCAGTAAATAAATGGAAACAGGGAACAAAGGAAAGATATTAAGATGGATACAGCATTGCCCAACAAAACTTTCTATAATGAAGGAAATGCTCTATACTTGGGCTGTCTAACACAACAAACACTAGGTATGACTAGTCTAAGAGAGGAACAGATTTTTTTCCTTTTATTTAGTTTCAATTAATTTAAATTTAAAGAGCTACAGGTGGCTAGTGCTACCACACTGGGTAGAGTGTATCTAGAGATTTAAAAAGCATTTCCATTTGCTTTCTCTCACATTCCATACATATGAAAATTAAGATTTACATTTGATTTATTCAAATAGTTTTAAAGTATCACCTTGGATTAATATATTACAAAACTCAGGAGTTATGATTCATCCTAGACCAAACAGTATGACTTACTTTCTTTTAAGTAATTCTTAATTTCATTTACAAATCAAAATGAAGCTAAGTAAATGAGTTCCCATTGTGGTGCAGCGGAATGAATCCGACTAAGGTTAAAGATCTGGCGTTGCTATGAACTGTGATGTAGGTCTCAGATGCAGCTTGGATCCTGCATGGCTGTGGCTGTGGCTGTGACGTAGGCCAGGAGCTGTAGCTCCGATTCAACTCTTAGCCTAGGAACCTCCATATGCTGTGGGTATGGCCCTAAAAAGGAAAAAAACAAAAAATGAAGTTAAGTAAAAATTGCGTGGTCTGGCAAAGTGTCAATAACGTATAGTCTTACAAAACAAACTAGTCATAAATAAGGAGGCCTGGTGTGAGACCCAGAGCTCCACTCTTCTGAAAACTAACCTCTCCATCACTATCAGATATCACAATGAATCCATCTTCAATTCGACGCTTCTTCTTCACACTGACAGAACTGGCAGTTTCTGCATCTTTTTTCTCTAGGTTCTGAGCTCCAGAGGCTTCTTTACCTTTTTTCTTTCTCCGTGGCATCTTTTTTGTCTGAAATACATGATTAAATGATTTACTTAAAGTTTCCCAGATGTTGTCTGTAAAAAAGAAAGATATCCACCTAACAGAAGTAAAACTGGATCTCTGGACTTTTCTACTACTCATTTAAATTTATATTTTTTTCTATAAGGAAAAATACATACATATATAAATCTCATCTCTTTAGGGGAATTTCAATAGGAATAACATAATTAAATTTATCCTGGTTCCCTAAACATTAATTTAAATGGTTAATTCTTTTTTTTTTTTTTTTTTTTAGGGCTGCAGGTATGGTAGGTATATGGAAATTCCCAGACTAGGGGTCAAAACGGAGCTACAGCTGCAGGCCTAGGCCACAGCCACAGCAACATGGGATCCAAGCTGTGTCTGCAACCTACACCACAGCTCATGACAAGGCCAGATCCTTTAACTCACTGAGCCAGGCCAGGGATCAGACCTGCATCCTCATGAATACTAGTCGGGTTCGTTTCCACTGAGCCACACAGGAACTCCTAGCAGGTTCTCTTAACTACATATTATTTATCTAAAAAATTTTTTTGAATCTAATGCCTCGGAGTTCCCATCGTTGCTCAGTGGTTACCGAGCCTGACTAGCATCCATGAGGACTTGGGTTCAATCCCCGGTCTCATTGAGTGGGTTAAGGATCCGGCATTGCTGTGAGCTGTGGTGTAGGTCGCAGACATGGCTCAAATCCCACATTGCTGTGGCTGTGGCCTAGGCTGGCAGCTGTAGCTCCGATTAGACCCATAGTAGACCCATAGTTTGGGTGCAGCCCTAAAAAGACAAAAGACAAAAAAAAAAAAAAAAAAAAAAAAAAAAGATCAATGGAATAGAAGAAATGAGAGTCCAGAAAAACCCACACATTTACTGTCAACTGCTTTTGATACAAGTATCAAGATAATTCAAAGGGCAAAGTACAGTCTTTTCAACAAATGTTACTAGAAAACTAGATATCCATACACAAAAGAATGAAATTGGACCTCTGCCTCACATAATAAAGGACTGCATGAAACAAGTCACAGAAACGAAAGAGCAAAACCTATAAAATTGTTAAGCAAAACATATGCATAAATCTTTGTGATCCTGGATAGGTAAACAGCTGTCAAATATGACATCAAAAGCATAAGCAACAGAAGAAAAAAATAAATTGGGCTTTATCTTATTAAAAATCTCTGTGTGCCAAATCATAATATTAAGAAAAGTTTTTTAAAAAGAATAAAAAGGAATGGAAAAGGGAGTTCCCATTGTGGCTCAGCAGGTTAAGAACCCAACATAGTGTCTGTGAGGATGCAAGTTTGATCCCTGGCTTTGCTCAGTCGGTTAAGGACCCAGCGTTGCCACAAGCTTCGGCATAGGTCACAGATGTGACTTGGATCAGGTGTTGCTTCAATTTGACCCCTAGCCCAGGATCTTCTATATGCCACACGCGTGGCCCTACAAGGACAAAAAAAAAAAAAAAAAAAAAAAAAATGGGAAAAATATTTGCAAAGCGTCTTTGTAATAGAGGAATTGTATATAGAGTATATAAAGAACACTTGTAACTCGAGTAAAAAGGCATATAAACCAATTATAAAATGAGCAAAGAGTTTGAGATTAGTAGATGCAAACTATTACATTTAGAATGGATAAACAATGAGGTTCTATTGTATAGCACAAGGAACTATATCCAATCTCTTATGATAAAACATGATGGATAATATGAAAAAGAATGTGTATGATGTATGTATATATATATGTATGCATACATACATATATGTATGTGACTGGGTCGGTCACTTTGCCATACAGCAGAAATTGACACGCTGTAAATTAATTATACTTTAATAAAAAAAATTTTAATTAAAATTTAAAAAACAAAATGAGGAGTTCCTATCATGGCTCAGCAGTTAACGAAACCGACCAGCATCCATGGGGAATGGGTTCAATCCCTGGCCTCGCTCAATGGGTTACAGATCACAGCAATGCTGTGAGTTGTGGAGTAGGTCGCAGATGTGGCTCAGATCCTGTGTTGCTGTGGCTGTGGCATGGCCATCGGCTACAGCTCCAATTGGACCCCTAGCCTGGGAACCTCCACATGCCTAGGGTACAGTCTTAGAAAGACAAAAAGACAAAAAAAAAAAAAAGAAAAAAGAAAAAATGAGCAAGAGGAGTTTTACTGTGGTGCAGTGGGTTAACAATCCAGCTTGTCTCTGTGGAGGTGCCAGTTGAATCCCTGGCCCAGCACGGTAGGTTAAGGATCCACCATTGCTGCAGCTGTGGCACAGGTCACAGCTCCAGCTCAGATTTGATCCCTGGCCCAGGAACTTCCATATGCTGCAGGTGCAGCCAGAAAAAGTAAAAAAGAAAAAGGAAAATAAAAGAGCAAAAACATGAACACACATTTCTCCAATGAAGATATACAAATGGCCAATAAGCACATGAAAAGATTTTCAACAGCATTAGTCATCAAGCGAAGGTGAAGATTAATAATGACTATAAAAAAATGGAAAATAGCAAGTGCTGACAAGGATATAGAGAAAATGGAACCTTAATATATTTAGTTGGGGTTTTTTTTTTTTGTCTTTTTAGGGTCACACCTGTGGCATATGGAAGTTCCCAGGCTAGGGGTCAAATCAGAGCTATAGCAGCCGGCCTATGCCACAGCCACAGCAACACAGGATCCAAGACACGTCTGTGACCTACACCACAAATCACAGCAATGCCAGAGCCTTAACCCACTGAGTAAGGCCAAGGATCAAACCTGTGTCATCATGGACACTAGTCAGATTTGTTTCCTCTGAGCCACGAAGGGAAGTCCCCCCTAATATATTGGGTTTTTTTGGGTTTTTTTGTTGTTGTTGTCTTTTTGCCATTTCTTGGGCCGCTCCCTCGGCATATGGAGGTTCCCAGGCTAGGGGTCTAATCGGAGCTGTAGCTGCCAGCCTACGCCAGAGCCACAGCAATGTGGGATCCGAGCCGCGTCTGCGACCTACACCACAGCTCACGGCAAAGCCGGATCATTAACCCACTAAGCAAGGGCAGGGATCAAACCTGCAACCTCATGATTCCTAGTCGGATTCGTTAACCACTGCGCCAAGACGGGAACTCCTCCCCCCTAATATATTGTTGATGGGAAGGTAAAACAGTGCAGCAGTCAAGGTGGGAGGAAAAAAGGAATAAAGTATTGATACATGCTACAACATTAATAAACCTTGAAAATATATTTAGTCAAAGGAGACAGTTACAAAATCCCACATATTGCATTTCATTTATAGGAAATGTCCAGAATTGCAAATCTATAAAGATAAAAAGTAGATTAGTAGTTGTTAAGGACTGGGGGGTCGAAAGGGTTGCACTAAGGGGCAGGGAAATTTCTTTTTGAGGTAATGAAATGTTTTAAAATTGTATACTTTTCAATCACATACCTTATTTCTTAATTGGAAATGTAATTGATGTACCATATTGTTATTTTCAGGCATACTAATAGTGATTTGACACTTGCATACATTATGAAATGATCACCAAAAGTCTAGTAACTCATGTCTCCACACAAAACTATTAAAATAAGATTAACTATAGTCCCATGCTATCTCTTACATTCTCATGGCTTATTTATTTTAACTAGAGATTTGTACCTCAATCCCTTTCCTCTATTTTGCCCCACTTCTAATCCCCCATCCCCTTTGGTAACCACCAGTTTATTCTCTGTACCTAGAAGTTTGTTTTGTTTTTTAGATTCCACATATAAGTGAGATCACACATTTACACTTGTCTTTTTCTGACTTATTTCACTTGGCATAATACTCTCTAGATCTACCCATGTTGCTGCAAAAGGCAAGATTTCAATTTTTTATAGCTGAGCAATATTCCATTGTGTGTGTGTACACTACTTTTTTTTTTTTTTTTTTTTGGTCTTTTTGCTATTTCTTTGGGCCGCTCCCGAGGCATATGGAGGTTCCCAGGCTAGGGGTCCAATTGGAGCTGTAGCCACCGGCCCACGCCAGAGCCACAGCAACTCGGGATCCGAGCCGCATCTGCAACCTACACCACAGCTCACGGCAATGCCGGACCATTAACCCACTGAGCAAGGGCAGGGACCGAACCCGCAACCTCATGGTTCCTAGTCGGATTCGTTAACCACTGCACCACGACAGGAACTCCCCTTTTTTTTGTGTGTGTGTGTCTTTTTGCAACACTACTTCTTTATCCAGTAACCTATCAATGGACATTCGTGTTACCACCATATCTTGATTAAAGAATGCTACATTTAACACTGGTGTCCTGGAGTTCCCATCATGGCTCAGCAGAAACAAATCTGACTGGCATCCGTGATGATGCAGGTTTGATCCCTGGCCTCGCTCAGTGGGTTAAGGATCCGGCATTAAGCTGTGGTGTAGGCTGAATGTGCAGCTCAGATCTGGCATTGCTATGACTGTGGCACAGGCCAATGGCTACAGCTCTGATTCAATCCCTAGCCTGGGAATCTCCATATGCCATGGGTATGGCCCTAAAAAGACCAAAAAAACAAAAAAACAAAACAAAACACTGGTGTACACATATCTTTTCAAATTAGTGTTTTTGTTTTCTTTGAATAAATACTCAAAAGTGAAATTGCTGGATTATATGGCAGTTCTATTTTTTAATTTCAACTGTATAGTTTAAGTGGCTGATTATATGGTAAGTAAACTATATTTCAATAAAGTTGTTTTGATATTTTTTTCTTTTTTTTTTTTGGCCATGCCCTTGGCACGTGGAAGTTCCAGGGCCGGAAATCAAACATGTGCCATAGCCACTGCAGTGACAACACCGGATCCTTAACTCACTGTGCCAGAGAACTCCAAAATTGTTTAAAAAAAAAAAAAAGAATACCAAATGTTGGCAAGGATGCAGAGAAATTAAACTTTTTATCCATTGCTGGTGAGAATATAAAATTCTGCGGCTGCTGTGGCAAATAGCTTGGCAACTCCTCAAAAAATTAATATATCTAGGAGCTCTCTTGCGGACTACTGGTTAAGGACTTGGTGTTGTCACTGCTGTAGTTCAGGTTCAATCACTGACCCTGGAACCTCCAAATGCCACAAGCACAGCTAAGATAAAAAACTTTCAGGAGTGTCCGTCACGGTGCAGCAGAAACGAATCCGACTAGGAACCATGGGTTCGGTCCCTGGCCTTGCTCAGTGGGTTAAGGATCCGGCATTGCCGTGAGCTGTGGTGTAGGTCACAGACACAGATCGGATCTGGCATTGCTGTGGCTCTGGTCCAACTCCAATTGGACCCCTAGCCTGGAAACCTCCATATGCCCCAGGTGTGGCCCTCAAAAGACAAAAAAAAAAAAAAAAAAATTTAAATAAATTTAACTTAAAAATAAAATGCATCTATCAGGTCTACTCCCAGGTAAACACCCAAGAAAGTTAAAAACAAGTATTCAAACAAAAAGTTGAACTTAAATACTCCTAACTGCAATTATTATAATAGCAAAAAATGAAAATAACCCAAATAATGGATACACAAAATGTGGTAACATCCATACAATGCAATATTAGTTAGCTTTAAAAAAAAAAAATACTGATACATGCTACAATATGGATGAACCTTGAAAATTTTTTTTTTTTTTTTTTTTTTGTCTTTTTGCCTTTTCTAGGGCCGCTTTCCGCAGCATATGGAGGTTCCCAGGCTAGGGATCTAATCGGAGCTGTACTTGCCAAGCCTATGCCAGAGCCACAGCAACATCGGATCTGAGCCGCGTCTGCAACCTACACCACAGCTCATGGCAACGCCGGATCCTTAACCCACTGAGCAAGGCCAGGGATCGAACCCACAACCTCATGGGTCCTAGTTAGATTCGTTAACCACTGAGCCACGACGGGAACTCCAGGATGAATCTTGAAAATATTATGTTGAGTGAAAAGCAGCCAGACAAAAAAGGCTGCATATTACATGTTTCTTTCTATATGAAAAATCCTGAATAGACAAATCTACAAAGGTAGAAAGCATATTAAGACTGTTAGAAGCTGGAGGAACGAGAAATGAGGAGTGACTGCTTAATGGATATGGGATTTTCTTGAGAGGTGCTGAAAATGTTTGGAATTAAAAAGTGGTGAAAGTTGAGTAAGTAGAATGTATGAAGGAGTTCCCGTCGTGGCTCAGTGGTTAACGAACCCGATGAATATCCATGAGGATGCAGGTTTGATCCCTGGCCTTGCTCAGTGGGTTAAGAACGCAGCATTGCCGTGAGCTGCAGTGTAGGTTGCAGATGCGGTTCAGATCCCGAGTTGCCATGGCTGTGGTGTAGGCCGGCAGCTGTAGCTCTAATTCAACCCCTAGCCTGGGAACCTACATATGCCGTGGGTGTGGCCCTAGAGACAAAAAAAAAAAAAAAAAAAAGGAAGAATGATGGAAAAGCCACTAAATTGTACACTTTAAAATGGTGAAAACACAGATGCAGCTCGGATCCCACGTTGCTGTGGCTCTGGTGTAGGCCAGTGGCTACAGCTCCAATTTGACCCCTAGCCTGGGACCCTCCATATGCGTCGGGAGCGGCCCAAGAAATGGCAAAAAGACAAAAAAAAATAAAAATAAAATAAAATGGTGAAAACAGTGAATTTTATGTTATATGAATTATACCTAAATTAAAAAAAAAAAAATCCACAGATGATTTTACTTTATAACCAAAGCAGAGAATCACTGATTTAAATGGTCACTGATTTACAAAAAAAACCTTGGGAGTTCTCTGGTGGTCTAGCAGTTGATTTAGCACTGTCATTGCCATGGCTCAGGTTCGAACTCCAGCCCAAAACTTCCACATGCTGCAGGTGCATCCAAAAAAAAATAATAATAAAAACAAGTTCCTGTTGTGGCTCAGCAGATTAAGAACTCAAAAAAGGGTCTGTGAGGATGTGGTATGGATTCCTAGCCTCACTCACTGGGTTAAGGATCCAATTTGCAAGAAGCTGTGGCATAAGTTGCAGATATAGCTTGGATCCAGTGTTGCTGTGGCTGTGGCATAGGCCTACAGCTGCAGCTTTGAATCAACCCCTAGCCCAGGAACTTCCATACGCCACAGGTGTAGCCAAAATAAATAAATAAAAATTAAAAGAACAATCTTAACTGTGTTATTACAAACTTCTCAAATTGTTTAATTATTCGATTACTCCAAAAAAGGAAAAAAGGAGTTCCCGTTGTGGGGAACCCAACTAACAACCATGAGAATGTGGGTTCAATCTCTGGCCTCGCTCAGTGGGTTAAGGATTTGGTGTTGCTGTGAGCGGTGGTATAGGTCGCAGATGCGGCTCTGATCCTGCTGTGGCTATGGTGTAGGCTGGCAGCTACAGCTCTGATTTGACCCCTAGCCTGGAAAGTTCATATGCTGCAGGAACAGCCCTAAACACACACACACACACACACACACACACAAAACCACTGCGTGGAAAGCTTGGGGGCAAAGGGACCTTAATAACAGTCCTCTATGAATGACTGACTCTTATCTCTAGATAGGCAACTATTTAGTACCAAGCTGTTTATCAAGTGATCATATAAGCTTGACTGTTTCTCCAATTTAAAAAAAGGTCAGGAGTTCCCTGGCTCAGCAGTTAATGAACCCGACTAGTATCCATGAGGATTCGGGTTCAATCCCTGACCTTGCTTAGTGGGTTAAGCATCCAGCGTTGCTGTGAGCTGTGGTGCAGGTCGTAGATGTGGCTCAGATCCTGCATTGCTGTGGCTGTGGTATACAGGCTGGCAGCTACAGCTCTGATTGGACCGCTAGCCTGAGAACCTCCAAATGCTGCAAGGGCGGCCCTAAAAAGACAATAAATAAATAAAGTAAGTAAGTAAGTAAGATAAAATAAGGTAAATGTAGAGTTCCCTGATGGCTGACCAGGTTAAGGATCCAGCAGTAGTAACCACTGCTGTGGTTCAGGAATTGCTGTGGGGAGGGTTTGATCTGTGGCCCAGGAATTTACCCAAGCCGCAAGTGGGGCCAAAAACAAGTAAATAATCATAAATAAAAATTTTTAAAAATTAAAATACAAGTAATTAAAAATAAATAAAAAAATAAAAATAAAAAATTTTTTTTTTTTTTTTTTTTGTCTTTTTGCTATTTCTTTGGGCCGCTCCTGCGGCATATGGAGGTTCCCAGACTAGGGGTCCAATCGGAGCTGCAGCCACCGGCCTACGCCAGAGCCACAGCAACGTGGGATCCGAGCCGCGTCTGCAACCTACACCACAGCTCACGGCAACGCCGGATCGTTAACCCACTGAGCAAGGGCAGGGACCGAACCCGCAACCTCATGGTTCCTAGTCGGATTCGTTAACCACTGCGCCACGACGGGAACTCCAAAATAAAAATTTTAAAGGTAAACACACACCCATACCCCTACACACACACACACACACACACACACACCCTCTATTTCCCAGTTTATAGTCGGCCTCAGATTAGGACAAGTGTGTAAAAACAGAATGCAAACACACTCTGAGTAACAAAGCATACTTGTTTACTAAGTCCTTGGACACTATTTTAAGTACCTTACACATTATAGAGGTTATTCCTCCCAATAACTCTACGTGGTAGGCATCATTATTTTACACTGTTTCTACCACGATTTTACACGTTAGGAAACATTCATAATCAAACCATAATTTCTTAAGTTCAGAAGACTATGTTGGAAATTAAAAGTTCCAAATGTCTGATTCCAAAAAGACATTTTTTGATTCAAATAAAAGGCACTGCCTCTATCAAGTAAAAATAAAGACCGTGGCAAAAACTTTCACTTTTTCCTGTGTTGTTTTTTTTGTTGTTTAAGCACCGCATCCACAGCATATGGAGGATCCCACGCTAGGAATCCAATCAGAACTGCAGGGACGGACCTACGTACGCCACAGCAACATCAGATCCCAAAGGCATCCGTGACCTACTCCGCCCAAAACTTTAACCCACCAAACGAAGCCAGGGATCCAACCTACATCCTCATAGATACTAGTCGAGTTGGGTTCTTAACCGGCTGAGCCACAACGGAAACTCTCTGGGTGATTTTTTTTGTTTTGGGTCATGACCCGAAGTTGAAGAAGTTTCTGGGCTAGGGATTGAACCCGAGTAACAGCAGTGTCATCGCCGAATCCTTAACCGCTAAGCCACCTGGGAACTCCTCCTGGCTGTTATTTATACTCAGTATGACACAGTAACTAAATACAAGAATATTGCAGTCAGGCTGGCTGGATTCAAAACCAGCTCAACCCATCTCTAATCCTCAATGATCTAATCTGTAAAATTAGGAAAAGTACCCATCTCATAAGGCTATCAGTGAAGATTCAATAAATGAGTATATGTAAAGACCTGAAACACTATTACCTTAAAACGCGGAAACATACTAGTTGGGTTGGAGGAGAAAGGGGGAAAAGATAAGAATTTCCAAGGAAAATCTTTATTTCTGGCCAAAAAACTAGACCACTCACCAACAAATCAGTAGCCTGGAGGAGGGAGCGAGCGTGAGGAGAAACCGGGTATTCAGGCGGAAGATACCTTCGAGGGGCCGACGAGCCAGAATGGCCCGAAGGGACCCAGCGGAGGATGAAGGCCGCACCCTCTGAGTGAGGAGCGCGGGTCCTGCACCCGAGGACGGAAGCCCTTCCGACTTCCCGAGAGGCCCACCCGGCGTCCCGACAGGCCTCCCTGGCGACGGGAGGCGCGGACCAGTAACCTGAGGGGCCCTCCTTAAGACTCCAAAGAGCCGTTGGGTCGGGAGGCGCCCACCTCAGCGTCCGGAGAGACCCACGTCAGCGTCGAGAGAGCCCTGCCCCACAGTCAGAAGCGCCCCTCCGGTGAAGAGCGAGCGGCGGCCCCCCTGAGGAGGAGAAGAAGGGGGCGGGAAGAAGGCCAGTAAGAGGTGTGAGGAGGCCGCAGATACTCACCCACCGGCCCGCGACGCTTCGCGAAGCTCCTCCTCCCGGGTACAGCGGTTCCCGAGCGTCCGAAACACGTCAGGAGCTGGGGGCGGGGAAGCCTGCGCTCGCGAAGCAGAGGAACGGCGAGAGGAGACGCGCGCTCGGGGAGGGCGCATGCGCGGGCGTCTGGGGACGGAACCAACCCGCACTGCGGGGGGACGCGCCTCCAGGAGACACCAACTGTGCGAGGCGGGGGGGAGTCATCAGCCCGGCGCCGACCCCGTCTCCGAGGGCAGACTAGGCACCCCCTGGTGCTTTCTTAGTTTGTTCGTTTGCTTTATCATTTGCTAGCCCTTTGAGGGAAACCAAAGAGTATCAACAGGGTTCCCAAAACCCTACAGTGAGCCCTTCAAAGTCTCTGCCACATCAAGCCTGCTCTGGCCCTGTCTTTGCACGTATCTAAAGTTATACTGAAACTATTTGTTCATATGACCACTAAAAAATTACCTCCGAATGATGTGTTAACGTCTGACTATTTCAGGAGAAGGGGAGAATCTGGGATACGGAAACTCTTAGAGATGCCAGGTGGAAGCACAAAATTAGAACAGTCACTTTAGGTGAAATTTAAAATATGCATTTTATGACCTGGCAATTTTGTGTCTACAGGTGGGCCAAGGAAGACATATTCATGTTCAGGCTCACTTCCTTGCAAAAAATGTAAGCAAAGGAAATCTACAGTAAGACATTAACGAATAAAACATATGTTCGTACAATACAACAGTACAACAAAAAAACTAATAAATGAGTTCATGGTATCAACATTTGACAGCTCAAAAGAGTTCTTGAAATAGCAACATGCTGACAAATATACATGTAAAATGATTTACGTATATTTAAAAATACATAGAATGACCGTATTACTGATTACGGAAAATTTATACATGTAAACTATAGAAAATGAACCAGATGAATATATGGATACACATCATGATAATCTGAGAACATGAGGGTGGGCAGGGGTGGAAACCAGGATGGATGGGAAGGAGGAATAAATAGGACTTAACCACAGATGTGTCATTTCTTTAAAACAAAAGAAGAAACCTAAACAAAATGTTAACAGTTGGGTGGTGGAACTATAGGTACACTATTCTTAGTACTTTTTTGGTAACATTTAATTCTGGAATGCCCTTTTACTTTCCCCTCAAGTCGCCCACCTCCAAATGATTCTCCACAATCCATCTCAACCAATTCTTCTGCCTCCTCTAACCCCAGGTCATTTCTCCTGCTTGCTTCCTCAGCTGCTGAGACATTCAATCACTCATTGTATACTATAATTATCTACTATATGTACTCATATATTCTGTAAGACTTGTGATCTTTCTGAGGATGTGCTCCATATAACTCTAGCAAATAGTAAAGAACCTAGCCAAAAATAAATACCCAAAACATGTTGATTGAATCAGGAAGTGGGAAAACCACAGATGTCCTCTTGAAGTATCTTACTTCAGAAGTATCTACATGTAAGGATAACCTGACCCCCTTGCTGTACAGTGGGAAAATAAAAAAAAAATTTTTAAATAAAAAAAATAAAAAAATAAAAAAAAAGAAGTATCTTACTTCAGAAAAGAATGTTGATGAAAAGCCACAATGTTGTAACATTCCACTTATATGAAATATCTACAATAGGCAGATCCTTAGATACAGAACGTAGATCAGTGGTTGCCAGGGGCTAGGGAGGGGAGTGTGGAGAGTGACTGCTTACTGGGTACCAGGCTTCTCTTTGGGGTGATACAGATGTAAGATGGATTAGGTAGTGGTGATGGTTGTACAACATTGTGAATGTTCTAAAAGCCACCTATTGTACCCTTTAAACTGGCTACAATGAATTTTTCCTCAATAAAAAATAATACATATATATATACGTATAATATATACACACGTATACATATACACACACAGTAATGCAATTGTTGTTAGCAGCCATCTTACAACTCTGAGAGGACCGAGCCTATAGTAGGCAGCCTCTAAGATGCCCTCCAATCATCCTGCCTCCTGGCAATCACATTCTCGGGTAATCTCTTCCTTGCCCTTTAGGGTGGGCTAACTTTCTAAAAAATATACTATGGCAGAAGTGCTGGGATGTCATTTCCAAGACCAGATTATAAATAGACTGGCTTTCTTCCTAGACATTCTCACCCTCTGAATTTGCTCACTTTGGGGGAATCCAAATGCCAGCTCATGTGGCAATCACATGGAGAGACCCACCCCTACACCCCTTAAAGACAGAGTTTGACCACAACCTCATAAGAGGCCTTAAGTCAAAGGCACCTCCAGGGTAAGCCACACTTAATTTCCTGACCCACAAAAACCATATTTATATTTTAAGACACTAAGTTTTGAAGTAATTTGTAACATAACAACATATAACTAATACACAGCCTAGAAGAGGAAAAAACATAAAATAGCTGGGTGAGGCCCCTGATCATAGATACTTGGAGACCATCTCACTTCTGGGCTCTGAGATGTGAGATAATAAATTTCATTAATATTTACATCACTTGGGGAGTTCCTGTTGTGGCTCAGAGGAAACAAATCCGACTAGGAAACATGATGTTGTGGGTTCGATCCCTGGCCTCGCTCAGTGAGTTGAGGATCCGGCGTTGCCATGAGCTGTGGTCTAGGTTGCAGACGTGGCTCGGATCTGGCAATGCTGTGGCTGTGGCATAGGCCAGTAGCTATAGCTTCCATTAGACCCCTAGCCTGGGAACCTCCATATGCTGTGGGTGCAGCCCTGAAAAGACAAAAAACAAGCAAACAAACAAAAATTTACATCACTCTTGTGGAAGCCATTTTACACAAGGAGCCATCTCAAATTTCAACCAATAAGAACTGCCTCATCTGCATCAATCCAACAATCCCCAGCTTATATAACAGGAACCTATACAGAGCTGGCCCTCTGCAAACATGGGAAACAGCGAACTTGGGCAGATAATGGGGAGTGGACAGCTTCCTTTGCTGCCAGCCCTCTACTTCCTTGCAATGTGTGCAATAAATCCATCTTTCTCTGTTTTCTACTCTGACTTGAGTGAATTCTTCCACAGCCTGCAACCTGGGCCAGATCCAATCAGTTGCCACCCTTGACAACTCTTGAGTCAGGTTTTCTATTACTTAGAGTAGTCAACATCCTAGTTGACAGAAATCTGAAGGTCTATCAGAAAGGGAATGATATATTATATAGTATATACTCATGTAACAGAAACATAGGACAATTCAAAGAAATAAACTAGACCTGCATGTATTATGAATATATCTCAAAAATATTAATTTTTTTATTTTTTGCCTTTCCTAGGGCCGCTTCTACGGCATATGGAGGTTCCCAGGCTAGGGGTCTAATCAGAGCTGTAGCCACCGGCCTACGCCAGAGCCACAGCAACCCCAGATCTGAGCCGCGTCTGCAACCTGCACCACAACTCATGGCAACACTGGATCCTTAACCCACTGAAGAAGACCAGGGATCAAACCTGCAATCTCCTGGTTCCTAGTCAGATTCATTAACCACTGAGCCACGATGGGAACTCCCATTTGGTTTCTTCTAAATCTATAAGTAGCACACACTATTAGATAGTGTTCTTGGTTCCATTTTGAAGCAAAAATTCCTTCTCTTTTTTAAAGCTTCCATCTCAGTTTAACTGAAGAACAGCTTGAGACTGCAAGCAAGCTATTTTAAAACTGTTATAATTAACAAATACTCACCTACATGAATCTGAATTTTTTAGATATTGTAAGTCAAAATAAAAGAAACATATGCCTTCAATAACACAAAAATACATATACATAAGGTTACTCATTGGTGATTCAAAACTTCTGGAAATAACTTAAATGTCCATTCATAGGAGAATGAAATATCCAATTAAAGGTGTATTATGCAGATATAATAAGCAGTGGCAAAACAAAAACCACACACACACACACACACACACACACACACACACTCGAAGATCAATTTACAAACTATCAACTGGTTATCAACTGGGAATGGGTACACTCAAAGGGGAAAGAATAATGAGAAAAGTAGCCATTAGAATGGGATAGAAATGTGGAGCACAGATATTCTATGTTAATACCTTTTTTTTTGTTTGTTTGTTTGTTTGTCTTTTTGCCTTTTCTAGGGCCGCTTCTATGGCAGATGGAGATTCCCAGGCTAGGGGTCTAATCAGAGCCGTAGCCACTGGCCTATACCAGAGCCACAGCAACACGGGATCTGAGCCACATCTGCAACCTACACCACAGCTCACGGCAACGCCAGATCCTCAACCCACTGAGCAAGGCCAGGGATCGAACCCGAAACCTCATGGTTCCTAGTCGGATTTGTTAACCACTGAGCCAAGATGGGAACTCCGTTAATACCTTTTTGCAGTTCTAGTTTTAGAACCACGTTAATATTTCACACACTAAAAAAATAAAATCAGGAGTTCCCGTCATGGCGCAGTGGTTAACGAATCCGACTAGGAACCATGAGGTTGCGGGTTCGGTCCCTGCCCTTGCTCAGTGGGTTAACGATCCGGCGTTGCCGTGAGCTGTGGTGTAGGTTGCAGACGAGGCTCGGATCCTGCGTTGCTGTGGCTCTGGTGTAGGCCAATGGCTACAGCTCCGATTTGACCCCTAGCCTGGGAACCTCCATGTGCCGTGGGAGCGGCCCGGGAAATAGCAACAACAACAACAACAAAGAAATAGCAAAAAGACAAAAAAAAAAAAAAAAAAAAAAAAAAAAAAAATAAAATCAGGAGTTCCCATTGTGGCACAGCGGAAATGAATTCGACTAGGAACCATGAGGTTGTGGGTTCAATCCCTGGTCTCGCTCAGTGGGTTAAGGATCCGGCATTGCCGTGAGCTGTGGTGTAGGTTGTAGACGAGGCTCGGATTTGGGGTTGCTGTGGCTCTGGCACAGGCCAGCAGCAACAGCTCCAATTAGGCCCCTAGCCTGGGAATCTCCATGTGCCGTGGGTGCGGCCCTAAAAAGACAAAAAGACAAAAAATAAAATAAAATAAAATAAAGTAAAGTAAAGTAAAGTAAAATAAAATAATAAAATAAAATAAATAAAATCAGAGTCCCCTTACGGCACAGCAGGTTAAGGATCCAGTGTTGTCACTGCAGCACCTCAGGTTGCTGCTATGGCTCAAGTTCCATCTGTGGCCCAGGAACTTCCACATGGCATGGGCACAGCCAAAAAACAAAACACAACAAAACAAATAAACTAAACTGTACTGAAAACAAATAGCATAATCACACTGAAGGTAGGGGAGGGACAAAACGCACACTAAAAAGGGAAAAAAACAAATGCAAACACACGCACACACACACATGTATGTATATGTATGTACTGAGAAAGCCTAGAACAATAAAGGTGTATTATGCAGATATAATAAGCAGTGGCAAAGAGAATTGCACGACAATTGCAAAGAGAACAACTAGCCCCCAGACCTTAGTTTTTTGGTGGGTTTTTTTGTTTGTTTGTTTGTTTGTTTTTGGTTTTTTGGGCCGTACCCCCACAGCATATGGAAGTTCTCAGGCTAGGGGTCGAATCATAGTTATAGCCACTGGTCTATGCCACAGCCACAGCAGTGCAGGATCCAAGCTACATCTATGACCTACACCACAGCCCACAGCTCACAGCAACACCAGATTCTTAACCCACTGAGCGAGGCCAGGGATCAAACCTACAACCTGGTTACTAGTCAGATTCATTTCCACTGCACCACAATGGGAACTCCCCCAGACCTTAGCTTTTAAAAAATATTTCCTATTATATGGAACTAGGGCTCCTCAGAAAAATGGCTGACTACAAGGAAAGTATAAGAAGAGCCTGGATCACCTTATTGTGCAAGAAAGTCACACAGTTATAAACAATGCTGGGACTGTCAAACACACAAGAGTTAACCTTAAGAAAACGATAACAATAAACAAGCAGTGGGAAAAAAGTACGACATCGCTAATAATTAAAGAAATAGAAAATAGGACATCCCTGGTGGCCCAGCAGGTTAAGGATTGGGCGTTGTCACTGCTGACTTGGGTCACTGCAGTAGTGTGGTTACTTCCACATTGTGAGTGCTGCCAAAAAAAAAAAAAAAAAATAGAAAATAGAAGTCCCACAGCATATCCAGCATGGCTCTCATTCAGATGTGAAGGAGAAATCAAAAGTTTTATAGAGGAGTTCCCATCGTGGCGCAGTGGTTAACGAATCCGACTAGGAACCATGAGGTTGCGGGTTCGGTCCCTGCCCTTGCTCAGTGGGTTAAGGATCCGGTGTTGCCCTGAGCTGTGGTGTAGGTCGCAGACGCGGCTCGGATCCCTCGTTGCTGTGGCTCTGGCGTAGGCCAGTGGCTACAGCTCCGATTCAACCCCTAGCCTGGGAACCTCCATAAGCCGAGGGAGCGGCCCAAGAAATAGCAACAACAACAAAAGACAAAAAGAAAGAAAAAAAAAAAGTTTTATAGATAAGCAAAAGCAAAGAGAATTCAGCACCACTAAACCAGCTTTACAACAAATACTAAAAGAACTTCTCTAGGTAGAAAAGAAAAGGCTACAACTAGAAACAAAAAACATTATAAATGACAAGGCTCACCAGTGAAGGTGTACATATAGTAAAGGTAAGAAATCATTCACAATTATGCTACCAAAACCAGAAATCATGATAAGAGGAGGGTACAAATACAGGATACTGGAAGTGTGTTTGCAATTAAGAGACTAACAACTTAAAAAAATTTAGTATATATATAGACCCCTATATCTAAACTTCATGGTAACTGCAAACCAAAAATTTACAATAGACACACAATTAAGAAAAAGCAATCCAGGAGTTCCTGTCATGGCTCAGCAGGTTACAAACCCAACTGGTATCCATGAGAATGTGGGCTTGATCCTTGGCCTCACTCAGTGGGTTAAGGATCTGCCATTGCTGTGAGCTGCAACACAGGCCAACAGCTACAGCTCTGATTCAACCCCTAGCCTGGGAACTTCCATAGGCTGCAGGTGCAGCCCTTAAAAGAAAAAAAAAAGAAAAAGCAATCCAAACTCAACATTAAAGACAATCATAAAACTACAAGAGAGGAGTTCCCATCATGGCACAGTGGTTAATGAATCTGACTAGGAACCATGAGGTTGCAGCTTCGATCCCTGCCCTTGCTCAGTGGGTTAAGGACCCGGCATTGCCATGAGCTGTGGTGTGGGTCGCAGACAAGGCTGGGATCCTGCGTTGCTGGGGATCTGGTGTAGGCCAGCGGCTACGGCTCTGATTAGACCCCTAGCCTGGGAACCTCCATATGCCTCGGGAGCAGCCCTAGAAAAGGCAAAAAAAAAAAAAAAAAAAACTACAAGAGAAGAAGGGGGGAAAAGACTAACAAAATCAAATCCAAAACAATTAAGAAAATGACAAGAACATATATATTAATAATTACCTTAAGTGTAACTGGACTAAATGCCCCCAACTAAAAGACACAGGCTGGCTGAATGGATACAAAAACAGGACCATATACATGCAGTCTTTAAGAAACCCACTTCAGTTCTAGGGACACATACAAACTTAAAGTGAGAGGATGGAAGAAAATATTCATTGCAAACAGAAATCAAAAGAAAGCTGGAGTGGGAGTTCCCATCATGGCGCAGTGGTTAACGAATGCGACTAGGAACCATGAGGTTGCAGGTTCGTTCCCTGGCCTTGCTCAGTGGGTTAAGGATCTGGCTTTGCCGTGAGCTGTGGTGTGGGTCGCAGATGTGGCTCAGATCCCGAGTTGCTGTGGCTGTGGCGTAGGCCAGTGGCTACAGCTCCGATTAGACCCCTGGCCTGGGAACTTCCATGCACTGAGGGAGCGGCTCAAGAAAAGGCAAAAAGACAAAAAAAAAAGAAAAAGAAAAAGAAAAGAAAGAAAGCTGGAGTAGCAATACTCATATCAGACAAAATAGACCTTAAAATAAACAATATTATAAGAGACAAAAAAGAGTATTAAATAACAGTCAAAGGATCAATCCAAGAAGAAGACATAATAATTGTAAATATATATGCACCCAAACATAGGATCACCTCAAAATATAAGGCAACTGTTAACAGCCTTAAAAGGAGAAATCACCAATGCAATAATAGTGGGGGACTTTAACAACCCACTTACAAGGGTTCCCATGGTGGTACAGCAGAAACAGACCTGACTAGGAACCATGAGGTTGAGGGTTCGATCCCTGGCCTTGCTCAGTGGGTTAAGGATCCAGTGTTGCCATGAGCTATGGTGTAGGTCACAGACGCAGCTCAGATGTGGCATTGCTGTGGCTGTGCCGTCGGCCAGCAGCTGTAGCTCTGATTCGACCCCTAGCCTGGGAACCTCCATATGCTGTGGGTGCGTCCCTAAAAAGAAAACAAAAACAAAATATCTGCTGTAAGTGGACAGATCATCCAGACAGAAAATCAATAAGGAGACACAGGCCTTAAATGATGCATTAGACCAGATGGACTTAATAGATATTTATAGAATATACCATCCAAAATCAGCAGAATGCACATTCTTCTCAAGTGCACACATAACATTCTCTAGGATAGATCACATTCTGGGCCACAAATCAAGCCTCAGTAAATTTAAGAAAATTGAAATCATATCAAACATCTTTTCTGACCACAACACTATAAAACTGGAAATCAACAACAAGAAAAAAAACCCACAAAAAACATAAACACGTGGAGACTAAATGACATGCTACTAAACAAAAAATGGATCACTGCAGAAAGCAAAGAGGAAATTAAAAAATACCTAGAAGCGAATGATAACAAAGACACAGTAATCCAAAACCTATGGGATACAGCAAAAGCAGTTCTAAAAAGAAGTTTATAGCAATACAACCCTACATCAGGAAACAAGAAAAATCTCAAATAGACAACCTAACTTTACCCCTTAAAGCAACTAGAGAAAGAAAAACAGGCAAAACCCAAAGTTAACAGAAGGAAAGAAATCATAAACATCAGAGCAGAACAAATGAAATAGAAATGAAGAAAACCATAGAAAAGATCAATGAAACTAAAAGCTGATTCTTTGAAAAAACCAACAAAATTGATAAAGCCTTAGCCAGACTCATCAAGAAAAAAGGAGAAAGTACTCAAATCAATAAAATTAGAAGTGAAAAAGAACTTACAATGGACATCACAGAAATAGAAAGGACCATAAGAGACTAATACTAGCAACTATATGCCAATAAAATGGACAACCTAGAAGAAATGAAAAAAACTCTTAGAAAAGTACAATCTTGGGAGTTCCCGTCGTGGCGCAGTGGTTAACGAATCCGACTAGGATCCATGAGGTTGCGGGTTCGGTCCCTGCCCTTGCTCAGTGGGTCAAGGTTCCGGCGTTGCCGTGAGCTGTGGTGTAGGTCGCAGACGCGGCTCAATCCTGCGTTGCTGTGGCTCTGGCGTAGGCTGGCAGCTACAGCTCCGATTAGACCCCTCGCCTGGGAACCTCCATATGCCGCGGGAGCGGCCCAAGAAATGGCAAAAAAAAAAGAAAGAAAAGTACAATCTTGCAAGACTAAACCAAGAAGAAATAGAAAAGATGAACAGACCAATCACAACTAATGAAACTCACACTGTGATTAGAAAACTTCCAACAAACGAAGTCCAGGACCATATATGGCTTCACAGGCAAATTCTATCAAACATTTAGATGAGCGTTAAAACTTATTCTTCTGAAACTATTCCAAAAAACTGCAGAGGAAGGAACGCCCACAAACTTATTCTATGAGGCCACCATCACCCTGATACCAAAACCAGACAAAGATAACACAAAAAAGAAAATTACAGGCTAATATCACTGATGAACACAGACGCAAAAATCCTCAACAAAATAATAGCAAATCAAATCTAGCAATACATTAAAAGGATCGTACGCCACGGTCAAGTGGGATCTATCCCAGAGATGCAAGGATTTTTCAATATTTGCAAATCAATCAGTGTGATACACCACATTAACAAACTGAAAAACGAAAACCATATGATCCTCTCAATAGATGCAGGAAAAGCTTTTGACAAAATCCAACACACATTGGGCATAGAGGCAACCTACCTCAAAATAATAAAGGCCATATATGACAAACCTACAGCTAATATCATTCTCAATGATGAAAAGCTGAAAGAATTCCCACAAGGAGTTCTCATTGTGGCCCAGCAGGTTAAGAATCTGACTAGTATCCATGAGGAGGCAGGTTCAATCCCTGGCCTTGCTCAATGGATCAAATGATCCAGTGTTGCCATGAGCTGCTGCATAGGTCACAGATATGGCTCAGATCAGGTATTGATATGGTTGTGGCACAGTCTGGCAGCCACAGCTCTGATTTGACCCCTAGCCTGGGCACTTCCACATGCTGCAGGTGTGGCCCTAAAAACAAAAGAAAAAAAAAACAGAACAGTACAGTACAGGCACAACAGAACAATAGATTAATGCAACAGAATAGAAAGCCCAGAAATAAACCCACGTGCCTATGGTCAACTAATTTATTACAAAGGAGGCAAGAATATATAATGTAGAAAAGACACTCCCTTCAATAAGTGGTGCTTGGAAAACTGGACAGACACATGTAAAAGAATGCAATTAGAACACTCTCTAACACCATACACAAAAATAAACTCAAAATAGATTAAAGACCTAAATATAGGACTGGATACTATAAAACTCTTAGAGGAAAACATAGGCCGAACACTCTCTGACATGAACCACAGTGATGTCTCCTCAGATCAGCCTCCTAGAGTAATGACAATGAAAAAAAAATAAATGGGACCTAATTAAACTTAAAAGTTCTTTCACAGCAAAGGAAACCCTAAACGAAATAAAAGACAACCCATAGAATGGGAGAAAATCTTTGCAAATGAAGCAACTGACAAGAGATTAATCTCCAAAATATATAAACACCTCCTGCAGCTCAATAACAAAAAAAAACAAACAACCCCTTCAAAAAATGGGCAGAAGATCTAAACAGAAAATTCTCCAAAGAAGACACACAGACGGCCAAAAAATACATGAAAAGATGTTCAACATCACTAATTATTAGAGAAATGCAAATCAAAACTACTATGAGACACCACCCTACACCAGCCAGAACGGCCATCATCAAAAAGTCTACAGACAATAAATGCTGGAGAGCGTGTGGAGAAAAGGGAACCCTCTTACACTGTTGGTAGGAATGTAAACTGATGCAAACACTGTGGAAAACACTATGGAGATTCCTAAAAAAACTCAAAAAAGGAATTACCATATAATTCAGCAATCCCACTCCAGGACATCTATCTGGAGGAAACCATGACTCCGAAAGACACATGCACCCCAATATTCATCGCAGCACTATATACAATAGCCAAACATGGAAGCAACCTAAATGTCTATCAACAGAGGAGTGGATAAAGAAGATGTGGTACATATACATAATGGAATATTACTTGACCACAGAAAAGAATGAAATAAGGGCATTTGCAGTGACATGGATGGATCTAGAAATTATCATGCTAAGTGAAGTTAGTCATACAGTGAAACACAAATATCATATGCCATCACTTATATGTGGAATCTAAAAAAAGGATACAAATGAACTTATTTGCATTACAGAAACAGACTCTCAGACTTTAAAAAACATGATTACCAAGGCGGATAGGTTGTGGGGGAGGGAAAGACTGCAGGTTTGGGATGGAAATTTTCTAGAATTAGCTTGTGATGATGGTTGTACAACTGTAAATATAATAAAATTCACTGAATTAAAAAAGTCCTAAAGCACATTTGCTAGATTAGCAAAAACAAATAAAACAGAAAAAACTCAATTGGATTGTGAAAAAATAAGTATATTTCTGCACTGAGACTGCACTATAAACAAGAATAATCTTTCTAAAGAGAAATTTGGCAATAGCTATCAAGAGTCATAAAAACAATCATATTCTCCACCTGAGTAATACCATGTTGGGAAATATATCTCAGGGAGATGATTCAAAAGAGAGAGGAACAAATTTGAAGAAAGATAATTATAGCCAAACAGTATGTTACAGCTAAAAACTAGAAACTATACAAATGCTCACCCATGAGAGAAGGCTAACTTGAAACAGGCCTCAGGAGAACAATACAGTGACAAATCATTACATTACCACCAGGAATAGCAACAATAGGACCTTGTAGAAATGTGGTAAATACCCTATCAAGGAAACTTAGGCTAAACACAATAGAATCCCAAGAAATATACATAAAGTCAGCTAAGAGAAAACTGGATGTAGGTATCAAAGAAAGAAAGAATTGATAATGAGTAGATGATTTGAAGTTGGAATTTTTTTTTCTTTTTTTGCCTTTTCTAGGGCCACTTCCCACGGCATACGGAGGTTCCCAGGCTAGGGGTCTAATCAGAGCTGTAGCCACCGGCCTACGCCAGAGCCACAGCAACGCGGGATCCAAGCCGTGTCAGCAACCTACACCACAGCTCAGAGCAACGCCGGATCCTTAACCCACTGAGCAAGGCCAGGGATCGAACCTGCAACCTCATGGTTCCTAGTCAGGTTCGTTAACCACTGCACCACAACGGGAACTCCTAAAGTTGGAATTTTTTAAAATATGACTTTTATTATATAACGAAATCCATACACAACAGAAATGGGAGAGGTGACTGTGGCCAGAAGCTGGTGACTACCACCTCTCAATCCTGACAACAGTATGTCAAGTTCTCTCCCTCCTTTTTAAATTAACTTCATACAGCTCCGATTGGACCCCTAGCCTGGGAAACTCCATGTGCCAAGGGAGCGGCCCAAGAAATGGCAAAAAGACAAAAAAATAAAATAAAATAAAATAAAAAATAAATTAATTAACTTCAATTGAGATGTAATTAAGAGGATCAACCTATAGCATGGCAGTGTGAAGAGCTCCACTGACCTGCACCCCCAGCAAAACTGGTGAAAATTTATTTTATTTTACTTCATTTTATTTTATTGACTGTACTGCAGCATGTGGAAAGTCTCAAGCCAGGGACTGAACTGGCACCACAGTTGGGACCTGCACCACAACTGTGGCAATGCTGGATCCTTAACCTGCTGTGCCACATGAGAACTTCCCGGTGGAAATTATTTTAAAGCAACCATTCCATTTAAAGCCTCTACCAAGAGCCCAAAGGGCAAAAAATAAAGGAAAAAACACCTATTCCAAAAAAAATATACAAATTGGAGGTCCCATTGTGGCTCAGAGGGTTAAGAACGCAACATATTGTCCCATGAGGATGTGGGTTCAATCCTTGGCCTCGATCAGTGGGTTAAGATCCAATGTTGTTGCAAGCTGTGGCATAGTTCACAGACGTGGCTTGGATATGGTGTTGCTGTGGCTGTGCTGTAGGCCTGCAGCTCTGATTTGACCAGTGGCCTGGGAACTTACATATACCACAGGTGTGGTTGTAAAAAAAAAATACAAAAATTAGGTGATAGGGGTTCCCACCGTGGCTCAGTGGTTAACAAATCCAACTAGAAACCATGAGGTTGCAGGTTCGATCCCTGGCCTTGCTCAGTGGGTTAAGGATCCGGCGTTGCTGTGAACTGTGGTGTAGGTTGCTCAGATCCCATGTTGCTGTGGTCTGGCGTAGGCAGAACCCTAGCCTGGGAACCTCCATATGCCACAGGAGCAGCCCAAGAAATGGCAAAAAAAAAAAAAAAGCAGGTGATAGTCTATGGTATTTGAACCATGACCATTTCCTCTTTCCACCCTCCCAGTGAGGTAGAGATTTACCTCTAGACTGCTACAGCCAAGAACATCAGCTTCCAGTGAAGGGCTTTCTTTCAAGGAGGAACAGGACATCAGTGTTTTGCTTTCTGCCCCTGCTGTTGAGGCTAAGTCCCAGGCAAACAAAGTTGAGAATTTGGGGCTCCCCTCTTTCACCTAGCCCCTGCTCATGGAATGGAGGCTCTAACTTGGGTACATCATACTGGCAATACCCTTATACCCTAGGGTGACAGGTGTCACTCAGAGAAGCCTGCCATTTACTGTTTCTCTTTTTTCTTTTTCTTTTCTTTTCTTTTCTTTTTTTTTTTTTTTTTTTTTTTTTTTTGCTCTTTAGAGCCACACCTACAGCATATGGAGGTTCCCAAGCTAGGGGTTGAATCAGAGCTACAGCAGCTGGCCTATGCCACAGCCACAGCAATGCCAGATCCAAGCCATGTCTGTGACCTACACCACAGCTCACAGCAACACCGGATCCTTAACCCACTGAGCTAGGCCAGGGATTGAACCTGCAACCTCGTGGTTCCTAGTTGGATTTGTTTCTGCTGTGCCACAATAGGAACTCTGCCTGCCATTGCTTCTATTTTAAGCCCCAGATCCCTGGCTTAGAGCTTTTGCCTAGGGAGAAAAGAAGGTGGGGAGGGGAAAGGGAGAGGACAGAACTAAGAGATTAGTTCTCTTCTCAAAATAACTAACTTCATTTACAACAAGGCCCGGAGAAGTTCAAGCCTAGGAGTGCTCACAAGAACAGTGCTGGTTGTGGCTAAAGTCAATTGAGAAAAGAATCTAGATGCAGGATAAGTCATAGCCAGCTAGTGTACTGAAAAAAGCCAGAGAAAAACAGCTGGGAAAAGCACTTCTAGAGTCAGAACAAATATCAAACAATGACCTCAGAAACTATTCTTTCACTGAGTTTCCCCTGGTGGCATAGCAGGTTAAGCATCCGGCATTGTCACTGCTATGGCAAGGGTTTGATCCCTGACCCCAGGAACTTCTGAACACCTGCACAGCCAAGAATTAAAAAAAAAAAATTTGGAGTTCCCATCATGGCTCAGCAGGAACGAACTTGACGCAGATCCATGAGGATGTGGGTTGTATTACTGGCCTCGCTCAGTGGGTTAAGGATCCAGGGTTGCTGTGAGCCTGGTGTAGGTTGCAGATGTAGCTTGGATCCCGTGTTGCTGTGGTGTAGGCCGGCAGCTGCAGTTCTGATTCATCCCTTAGCCTGGGAACTTCCATATGCCCTGGGTGCGGCCTTAAAGGAAAAAACAAAACAAAACAAAAAACTATTATTTTAAATGAGACAGAATTTAATTGGATTAGTTTGCATAGCAATTTATGCCCCAAGGCATTGTTGAAAATGGCAGAGCAATCAGTTGCAATTACACTGCTGAGCATAGACAAGAAAACAGAGTTTTACCAAAATTACTATCATCCCAGGATGATTACAAAAAGGACATATACAAAGCTGGACCTCCCTAAAGAGAAGCATCAGAGGCTTAGCATTAAAGTGGGTGGGAGTGGGAAGTAGCCTTCTAAAATAATCCAGTCAATCACTAGACAAACAAAGAATCAAATAACAATAAATCCAAGCAGGTTGGGGGGACAAGTACTTAGCACTGCTATATTAGTCAAGGTTCTCCAGAGAAATAGGACCAACAGGAGATAGATACAGATAGATAGATAGATAGATAGATAGATAGATAGATAGATAGATAGACAGACAGACAGACAGACAGACAGACAGATAGATTTTAAGGAATTGGCTCACACAACTTCGAAGGCAGAAAAGTTCTGAAATCTTAAGATGAAACAGCAAGCTAGAGACCTAGGAGACCTGATGGCTTATCTCCAATTCCAGCCCAAAGGCCTGAGAACCAGAAGAGTCAATCATGTAGTTCTCATCCAAGGACCAGCAAGCCTGAGATCCAGGAAGAGCCAATGTTTTAGTTTGAGTTTGAAGATGGGAAAAAAAGCCAATGTCCCTGTTTGCTGGCGGTCAGATAGGAAGAATTCTCTCTTACTTAGGAAAGGTTAGCCTTTTGTTCTACTCAGGCCTTCGACTGACTAGATAAGGTCAAACCAATTTAGGGAAAGCAATTTGCTTTACTCAGTCTACCAATAAAAATGTTAATCTCAGGAGTTCCTGTTGTGGTGCAGTGGTTAACGAATCCAACTAGGAACCATGAGGTTGCGGGTTTGATCCCTACCCTCGCTCAGTGGGTTAATGATCGACATTGCCATGAGCTGTGGTGTAGGTCGCAGATCCGGCTCAGATCCCACATTGCTGAGGCTCTGGCGTAGGCTGGCAGCTACAGCTCCGATTAGACCCCTAGCCTGGGAACCTCCATATGCCGTAGGAGCAGCCCAAGAAATGGCAAAAAGACAAAAAAAAAAAAAAAAAAAAAGTTAATCTCAAATTAAAATAACCTTACAGAAATACCCAGAATAACGTTTCACCAAATATCTGCACATTCCATGGCCCAATCAAGTTGACACATAAAACTAACCATGACAGTTGCTATAATAAAATATCTAAAACATCCAGTTCTCTGGGAGTTCCTGTCGTGGCTCAGTGGTTAATGAATCTGACTAGAAACCATGAGGTGGCAGGTTCAATCCCTGGCCTTGCTCAGTGGGTTAAGGATCCAGCATTGCCGTGAGCTGTGGTGTAAGTCGAAGATGAGCCTCAGATCCCCTGTTGCTGTGGCTGTGGCATAGGCCGGCGGCTACAGCTCCAGTTAGACATGCTAGCCTGGGAAACTCCACATGCCGGGGGTGTAGCCCTAAAAAGACAAAAAGACAAAAAGATAAATAAAACATCCAGTTTTTTGGGCGTTCCCATTATGGTGCAGTGGAAACAAATCTGACTAGTATCAATGAGGATGTGGGTTCGATCGCTGGCCTCACTCAGTGTATGGGGATCCAGCATTGCTATGGCTGTCTGTGGCATAGGCTGGCAGTGTAGCTCTGATTTGACCCTTACCCTGGGAACTTCTATATGCAAAAAGCAAAAAAAAAAAAAAAAAAATCCAGTTTCCAACAAAAAATTACAAGGCATGCAAAGAAACAGCAAAGTATGATCCATACAATAGGTAAAAACTGGCAAAAGAAACTGTGAGAGCAATCAGATATCAGATAAATTAAAAAAAAAAACTTTTAAAGTACCCATTATGTATACATTCACAGAACCAAAGGAAATAATGATTAAAGTATAAAGGAAAATGTGACAACAATGTCCCATCAAATAGAAACTATTACTAAAGAGCTAAAAATTATAAAACAAGAACCAACTGAAAATTCTGGAGTTTAAATATATAATTACTGAAATAAAAATTCACTAGAGAGACATGACAGAAGATATGAATCAGGAGGAGAAAAAATAAGCAAACTTGAAGACAGGTCAATAGAAGTGATGTAAACCGAAAATGAACAGAAAAAAATGAAGAAAAATAAATAGAATCTGAGAGAAATGCGGAACACCATTCAGCATACTACAAACATATAATTGGAAGGGGAAGAGAGAAAGAACAGAAAGGAACAAATATTTGAAGTAATTAATGGCTGAAATCAACCCAAATGAATTAAAAAATAAAAACCTATACATCCAGGAAGCACAACAAAATTCAAGTAGTATAAAAACAAAGAGATCCAAGATACCTAATAGTAGAAGTGCTTAAAGTCAAATATAAGGAACAAAATCTTGAAAGCAGCATGAGAAAATTATGCTATATGAACATGTAAACCTGAATATTAACAGACAACTTCTCAGCAGAAACAATGAGGCCAGAAGGCACTGGAATAATATTTTCAAAGCACACAAAGAAAAAAAAACCTGTCAACCAAAAATCTTATATCCAGCAAATCTATCTTTCAAAAAAGAAAGATTTCTCAGATTAAAACAAACAAACAGGAGTTCCCACTATGGTGCAGTGGGTTAAGAATCTGACTGCACTGGTCTGCATCACTGCAAAGGCATGGGTTCATTCCCTGGCCCAACACAAATTAACAATCCAGCATAAGTTGCAGCTACAGTTTGAATTTGATCCCAGAGCTAGAAATTTCCTTATGCCATGTATGCAAGCATTAAAAAAAAAAAAAAAAAGACAGTGAACTTCATTGATAAATATTGTACGTTCCAATTGCTCCACCTACTGGCCATTCTCTTATCTCTCTCCCTCTCCTCCAGTCTCCCTATTCTCTTAAGACAAAACAACAATGAAATACAATGAAATGAGGCCAGTTAATAACCCTCAATGGCCTCTAAGTGTTCAAGTGAAAGGAAGAATCAATTGATACAGCAAACTTCATCTACAACATTTTTTTTCGTCTTTTTGTCTTTTTAGGGCCACACCCGGGGCATATGGAGGTTCCCAGGCCGGGGGTCTAATCAGAGCTGTAGCCTCCAGCCTAAGCAACAGCCACAGCCATGCAGGATCTGAGCCATGTCTGCAACCTACACCACAGCTCATAGCAATGCCAGACCCTTGACCCGCTGCGCGAGGCCGGGGATCAAACCCACAACCTCATGTTTCTTAGTCGGATTCATTTCTGCTGCGCCACAACGGCAATGCCAGGATCATATCATTTATGACTTTGTATCCCCAGCTCAGATCTGGCTTTGCTGTGGCTGTGGTGTAAGCCGGCAGCTGTAGCTCCAAATGGACCTCTAGCCTGGGAACCTCCATATCCCACAGGTGTGGCGCTACAAAGCAAAAAAAAGAAAAGAAAAGAATTTGAGATGAATGAAAATCAAGAAATACAAAAGCTTGTGAAATGCAACTAAAGCACTGCTTAGAGGGAAATTTATAGCTGCAATGCTGCTATTAAGAGAGAGATCACAGGAGTTCCCACTGCAGTGCAATGGAATCATATCCAACTAGTATTCATGAAGATTTGGGTTTGATCCCTGGGTTTGCTCAGTGGGTTGGGGATCCAGCATTGCCATGAGCTATGGCATAGGTTGCAGACATGGCTTGGATCCCACATTGCTGTGGCTGGAGCATAAGCCAGCAGCTATCACTCTCATTCGACCCCTAGCCTTGGAACTTCCTATGCCATGGGTGCGGTCCTAAAAAGCAAAACAAAAAAAAAAGAGAGAGAGAGAAAGAGAAGGATCACAAATCAATAACCTAAACTTCAACCTCAACACACTGGAAAAAGAAGAGTACACTAAACCTAAAGCAAGCAGAAAGAGAAAATAATAGAGCAGAAATTAATAGAGAATATAAAAACAACAGAGAAAAGCAGTGAAATCAAATGCTGATTCTTTGAAAAGATCTACACAATTGACAAACATTTAGCAATACTAACCAAGATAAAAAAAAATGACTTAAAGTACCAGAATCAAAAACAAAAGAAGGGCATTACTGTTGACTTTTTTTTTTTTTTGTCTTTATAGGGCCACACCCACAGCATATAGAGGTTCCCAGGCTAGGGGTCCAATAGGAGCCTCAGCTAACCGCCTATGCCACAGCCACAACAATGTGGGATCCAAGCAGAGTCTGTGACCTACACCACAGCTCACAATAATACCAGATCCCTGAACCACTGAGTGAGGCCAGGGATTGAACCCACATCCTCATGGTTCCTAGCCAGATTCATTTCTGCTGAGCCACAACAGGAACTCCCGTGTGCCATATTTTAGATTCCACATATAAGGGATATCATACAGTATTTGTCTCTCTTTCTGACTTCCTTCACTTAGTATGGGAATCTCTAGTTGCATCCATTCTACTGCAAATGGCATTATTTTGTTCCTTTTATGGCTGAGTAGTATTCCATTGTATATATGTACCACATCTTCTTAATCCATTCATCTGCTGATGGACATTTAGGTTGTTTCCATGTCTTGGCTATTGTGAATACCAGTGCTATGAACATAGGGGTGCATCGTTCTGAATTGCAATTTTGTCTGGATATATGCCCAGGAATGAGACTGATGGAGCATATGGTAGTTCTATAATTAGATTTCTGAGGAACCTCCATACTGTTCTCCACAATGGTTGTACCAATCTTCATTTTTACCAACAGTGTAGGTTTCCCCTTTCTTCACACCCTCTCCAGCATTTGTTATTTGTAGACTTATTAATGATAGCCTTTTTGACTGATGTGAGATGGTATCACATTGTAGTTTTGATTTGCATTTCATATAGAGGATTCTTAATCATCCTTCAAAGCTCAGAAGCAACAACTCCTCTTACAGAACTTCTCTGATTCTCCATTCTAAGCAACATTTGGTTGCTTCTTCCATTAGTCAGTTAATAATAACCGACGGCCAACTATGTCCCCTAAGTACCAAGTCTACAGGAAACAAGACAGACCCAGGCCTTAACAGAAACCATCATGATCCCCATAACTGTGGCTTCATTATCCCATCTCATCCACTCTAGCCTTGGTTGTTGTATTACACCTTTTATTTATTTGGTCACACCTGTGGCATGTGGAAGTTCCTGGCCCAGGGATCAAATCTATGGCATAGCAATGAAAACACTAAATCCTTAACAGCTAGGCCACCAGAGAACTCCAACTCTTTTTTTTGTTTGTTTTAATCTATATTTTATGATGCCTTGACATCTTGGAGCTTTGCAGACCAGGATGGAACTGCCCCTCTCAGGGTTAGCTAATTCCTAAAGGTAACAACAATTTGCCCTCAAGCATACCTTTCACAAACCAACAAATCCAAACCAGTATCCCCAACTACCTCCTTTATAGACTCTCATGTACCAAGCCAATATTCCCCCAAGGCCATATTCTAACACCCTTTACCCCAATGGCATTGAAATTGTGTGTCATCACTCAGTCACCTCTATAAATTAAGTCCTGGGCACAATCAAAACAGTTAACACATATTCTTTGATATTAAGTATATAGTAGATATTTTTTGGCTGTGCCTGCATCATGTGGAAGTTCCTAGGCCAGGGATCGAACCCATACCACCGCAGCAACCCAAGCCCCTGCAGAGACAACACCAGATCCCTTCCCACTGTGCCAAAAAAGAACCCCTCTAGTAGATACTTTCATCTCCAGAGTTTAATTTCCCAGAGCACAGGAATCATATTTTACTAGGCTCTGTAATGTGGGCTGGCATGCCCAAGAACACACAAAATCAATGTTTATTCAACTGAAATGTCTGGTGAACTGTGGCCCGTTCCTGTCCCTTGGCAAAGCCATTTCCCTCATATTATTCTTCTCCCATAGCAACAATACACAGTAGAACATGTTGAGCAGTGGTTCTCATTTTCCACAGGGAAGAAATTAAAGTCAGCCCCACAAATACTAGGCAGGTCTTTCAACAAGGAGTTCAGGCCTGGACAAATACTAGAAGCATTTTCACAAAGAGACAAAGCGGAAAACTGATGACATGGGCTGTTTACAGACACTCAGTGCTGTAACTCAGGACTCTGCCTCAGTGGCACAGGGGGACAAATCAAGACAACATTCATTGGAGAATAAATGGAAATTATTTTGAGCATCTAATTGGATTGGGAGTGGGAGGTGGGGGACTGTTATCCAATAATACATATAGCATCATAAGTACCCCTTTCTCAAGATTTGCTCCATTGTGTTAAATATATATACGTTCGAGTTACAGGATTTTAACAAAGATGCCCTTGGTACTTCTACCTGAATAACTCATGCTACACAAATATAGGTAACTAGAAATCTTTTTTAAGATAAGTAATATACAATAATGGGTTTTTAGGCTGGTCATGTGGTATTGGCAAAAAGACATGGATTTGCATTCTGAGGACTAGTTTGTTCAAGTATGGGCTCTGTGGCTAAGTAGCTGTATGGTCCTGACAAAACCTTCACCTCTCTCAGTCTTCCTTTATTGTCAAATAAGAAAGAATCTACATAAGAGAGAACCACCCCCAGGATTCGAGGATTAAATGTTACAATGTATGTTGTTGTTTTTTGTTTTTTTGTGGTGGCCCTGGAGCATATGGAGTTCCCAGGCCAGAGATCAGATCTGAGCTGCAGTGGTGGGATGGAACGCACATCCCAGAGCTCCCAAGATGCCTCTGATCCCACTGTCCAACAGTGGAAACTCCTATATGTTAAAGGTGCTTCATAACTATAAAGCTCTGCACAAACACCAGTCATCTATTGCACTGGAAGCTTTGGAGCCTGACATGAGGCCTGACACAGAGCTGGCGCTCACTATTTGCAGTCTCAATAAATAAATACCACTGATGAGTTGTGTGATCTCAGATAAGAAAAATCTCTTTCTCTCCTTCCTCATCTGACACCACGACTCCAATGTCCACCTTGTTCACTGGAATACAGGCATACTGTCCTTTTTCCTGTTCCTCCAACACAGCAAGCTCACTCCTACCGTTGCATCTATTTCCTCTCCTGGAACATTCCTCCCCAGTTCTTTGCATGGTGTCCCCTTCTTACCAATCAGGTCTTAGGTCAACTATTTCTTCAGAAGCTTTCTCTGACCACTTTGACTAATGTTCCTCCCATATCATTCACCCAATGTGTGTTCCTGTTTTATTTTCTCCTTAGCAGTTAGCACTATCTGTTGACTTATTACACTTTCCTTCACTAGAATAAAAAGCAAGATAGAGCTTCCGCATCTATCTTGTGCACCACTGTATTCCAATGCCCAAAACAACATCTAGCTCATAGTAAATTCTCAATAAGCATTTGAAATAACTTTATATCAAAAGTTTCACTATTGAAAAAATATATACTATGTACCTATGAAGATTCAGGCTCTATTTCAAGATGCTGGGGATTCAGCTGAGAGCAAAATAAACAAAAATCTCTGCTCTCCTGGGGCATGCCTTCTAGTGGGGAAACAATAAACAAGATTAAAACAATACCATATCTGATAACAGTCAGTGTTAAGGAGAAAAAAAAAAAGCAGGAAAGGAGGATATGAAGTGTATGTGGAGGGGCAAAATTTCAGCTAGGACAGCCAGAGAAGGAAATAAAGAGAAGAGCCACAAGGCTATATGGGGAAAAGGCCAGGATAACTGGGACAGGAATGAAGGGGCTGGAAGCTAACACAACAGGAGATGAGGTCAGGGAGGTTAAGAGAAGTCATACTGTATAGGCCTTACTGGCTAAACCAAGGACTTCGACTTTTACAAAGAGTAAGATAGGAAGGTTTTGGAGAATTTCAGCGCCGGGGTGCCACCATGTGGCTTGTTAAAAGAGGATCTCTGAGAGTTCCCCATGTAGCTCAGCGAAAAAGAACCTGATCAGGATCCATGAAGATGCGGATTTGATCCCTGGCCTCGCTCAGTGGGTTAAGGATCGAGTGTTGCTGTGAGCTGCGGCGTTGGTCGCACAAGCGGCTCAGATCCTGAGTTGCTGTGGCGTAGGTCAGCAGCTGCAGCTGCAGCTCTGATTCAACCCCTAACCCCGGAACTTCCATATGCAGCAGGTGTGGCCCTAAAAGACAAAAATAAATAAATAAATAAAATAAAAGAGGATCTCTGGCGCTGCTGTTTTGGGAGAATACCTGAGGGATAAACGAAAGGGCCGGTGAGGATGCTAAAATAATTGTCGCGCGAGAGAGTGCTCGGAAAGACTGAAGAAGGAGCAGACGCAGCGGTTGGAATAAATTTCAGCTTGTGACAGTTACGTTGGAGTACAGTTTAGCAGGAAGACTAGGCTGGGGGTTAGTACCTGGAACTCAAATGGTATGTAATATTAATAGTAATCGAATCATGGAAATGGACAACCAGCTCTACCACTTACTAGGAACGAACTCTTGAGTAAGCCATTTTTAAGTTCTGGGCCTCAGTTTCCCTACTAGTGAAACAAATATATTCCCACATAACAGGGCTTTCATGAGTATGAAACGAGAAGTGTCAAAAGCTGACCGTGAGCAATGTGAGAAACCTGAGCCAAGGACTGCACGAGCCTGTCCCGGAGGGAGGGGGCTGCCGTGGAAGCCGCGACCAACTCCACTCACAACCTCCGATGTCCGAGCAGCAGCGTTGAAAAGGTAGCCGCTCTCCCGCACTGTAACGTAGTCTGCGGTGCCCAAACCTCGCGAGATTTGTAGGCCGGGCAAAGTCACCCTCCCACCCACATCTCGCGAGACCCACGTTCCTGAGCGGCTATCGGCAGGTTAGAGCTTGCGGGGAAGATGGAGTATCCCGCGTTGGGCTCAGTGGAAGCAGCGGACAGCGGCGTGGCCCAGCTATACAACAGCTCGGAGGAGCGGGAGGGCCGGGAGCTGGATGCGCTGCGCTTCGACCGCGAGAGGGCGCGCCGCCTCTGGGAAGCAGTGTCCGGGGCCCAACCAGTGGGGAGGGAGGCAGGTGAGTCCGGGGGTCTCAGAGGCAGGAATCCCCTCGCCCGCCTGTTCATTTCCTCGGGAGTGGCGGAAGCGCGGGGCGAGAATGCGGATCAGCCCCCGGGTCTACGGTCACACCCCCTGGCGCCCGACCTGTCCCCTTGCGCGACGCGCCCCGGGACTCCCTTGACTCGTGCACCCCACCTGGGCCCGAGCGCCGTGGGTAGCTCCACTGAAAATCGAGACCGCGGCACCCCAAGAATCGCGTGCAAATGATCAAGGGCCTTTTCATGCTCGGGCGTGGGATTCTTTCCCCCGCCTTCTTCATGCACCAGAGCGCATATCTTCCTAAACTCCAGGACTGGAATCATCTGGGCGTGCCGTCATCACCGTCTCAGATCTGCAGAACCTTCCTCGCCTGGCCAGACTCTTAGCCCTTTCACTATACCAATCTCCAGGTTTCCCGGTCCTAGTGTCTCTTGCCTCCCTTCTCATGCCCTACACTTCCGAGGGCCCTAGAAGGCCTTACACCATTGTCCTTCCTGGACTTGGTGACCGAGCCCTGGCCTACCCCCTGCTTCTTGATATCTCTTGTCTCCACCAGCTGGGTCCCTTTTCAGAGATGTGGGCCAGGAGCCTGAGAACCTGACCAGGATATACTTTGACTCCAGCTTCTTTGTATCCCAGTGTTGTGGAGAACAGGATACACAAGGCTACCCAGGGGGCCACTTCTGGACTGAAGCTTCCCAGGTTGACTTGGCACTGAGTAAGATGGAGTAGAAAAAGGAGGATGGAAAAAGCTGCCCTGACCCTGCTATGTGACACCCTTCACAGTCAGCAGAGCTATCTGCTTAACTAACCCAGAAGTACACAAACTGGGCCTTTGTGCTAATCCTGTCAGGTAATCTGCAGGGAAATCAGATTTCTCTAAAGGCTTGTTTACTTGCTGAGCAGACTAATTTTGGAAAGTAAATATGTTGCTTGTGAACTGATTGCCCTGGGATAAATGGAATTTTTGTCTAGGAAGATGTTTAAATTTGGAGTGGTATGCAGACCTATACCCTGATGAATATTTCTTAGTCCAGTCTGACTCTTAAATTAGTATAGAGCACCTGTCTCCTTCATCCTCATACATTCAAATGTATTTAGCACAAAGTTGCCTCTCCTCCGCCCTCAACCTCAGCAATTTTCCTTTCATTCATTTGACATTCACTGACACCTGCTCTGTTCTCAAGACTGGCTGTCCTCAGAGCCACAGAGATGAGGAAAATACTGTCCTTGTCCTGAGGAGCTTGTAGTCTAGTCCAGGAAGCAGACACCAAAACAGTTGCAGTATAATGTAGTGGATGCACTAAAGAGGAATATCTAAGAGTTGAAGGTGCACAAAGAGGAAGTGACCTTTGTCCTCAAGGAACAGAGAAGGCATACCCTGAAGCAGAGAACACAGCATCTGTGTGCTGAAAAGTGAACTGTCTGTGTGTGCACACTGTCACTTTGAACATTTCTCTCCTTTCCTCACTTTGTCCAATAATTTATCTGAGGTCTAGGTAGATAACCTGTAATACCAAGTCCTACTCAACTTGGTTTTTTGTTTTTTCTCTTAGCACTTTCATTGAGTTATAATTTACCTACCATAAAATTCACCCATTATAACTGTACAATTCAGGAGTTCCCGTCGTGGCGCAGTGGTTAACGAATCCGATTAGGAACCATGAGGTTGCGGGTTCGGTTCCTGCCCTTGTCAGTGGGTTAACGATCCGGCGTTGCCGTGAGCTGTGGTGTAGGTTGCAGACGCGGCTCGGATCCCGCGTTGCTGTGGCTCTGGCGTAGGCCGGTGGCTACAGCTCCAATTGGACCCCTAGCCTGGGAACCTCCATATGCCGCGGGAGTGGCCCAAGAAATAGCAACAACAACAACAACAACAACAACAAAACAAAAGACAAAAGACAAAAAAAAAAAAAATAACTGTACAATTCAGTGATTTTTAGTAAAACTATGGGGTTGTATGGCACTAATCTAATTTAGAATATTTCTGTCACTCCAGTTAGTTCTTTTGTGCCGCTTTACATTAAATCTTCACTTTCACCTCCTCCTGTAGGCAACCACTAGTTTTTTTCTGTCTCTGTAAATTTGCCTTTTCTGGACTTTTCGTATAAATGGAATCATATATATGTAGTATTTTGCATTTAGCTTCTCTCACTCAATATGTTTGGTTTTGGTTTTGGTTTGTCTTGCCCGTGCCTGTGGCATGTGGAATTTCCTGGGCCAGGGATTGAACCCGCATCACAGCAGCTACACAAGCCACAGCAGTGACAGCGCTGTATCCTTAACCCACTGAGCCACCACAGAACTCCGTCACTCAGCATATTTTGAGGTTAAGCCAAATTGTAGTGTGTATTAAAACTTCATTCCTTTTATTGCTAAATAGACTTTCATTGAATAGATCTTGCTTTTTTTAATCCTCTAATAATCTCTGCCTTTTGAGTGGGCTATTTAGACTATTCACATTTGATTTAGTTATTGATAAGGCTAGATTTACTGGCTCTGCTTCACTGACCTTGTGAAAATTAACCCTGTACTTCACATTCTAGATCTCTCCGCCTCTGCCCCATCCTCTGCTTATCTACTATAGGGATACAAATTAAATCCTGTAAATCAGTTGCCTTCTCATAAGAGCTGAAAGATAGAAATGCTGTGAAGATCATATTCCTATGGCTGTTGGCTATAGTTACTATCAAGAAAGGTCATGGAAGGAGTTCCTGCTGTGGCATAGTGAGTTAAGAATCTGACTGCAGCAGTAGGGGTTACTGTGGAGGCACAGGTTTGATCCCTGGTATGGTGGGTTAAAAGGATCCAGCATTGCTGCAGCTGAGGTATGGTAGGTCGTAGCTGCAGCTCAGATTCAGTCCCTGGCCCAGAAACTTCCATATGCCACAGGCATGGCCATAAAATAAACAAATAAATAAGAAAGGTGGTAGAACTATGAGATCTTCCTTCATCAGTGTTCCTGCATCCGTTCTCCAGCTTCATAGGTTAAGAGGCATGCGCAGTGACAATGGAAGCTGCTTACTGCCAGCAAGGCTTCAATGGAGGCCTCAGAAGCTTTAACTCACCTATTGAAACAGTTATGCATTGTTCATAGAGACATTTCTGGAAGGCTCAACTCTAGCACCTTCAGCCTTTCCAATGATTTTCTAAGCACCTAATGTCCAATATGAAACCTGCCCATTTCTGGTAATTGGTAGTTGGATTAGAGTTGTTTGTGGATAACTGGGCAACTTTCTGGCCACCTTCTCAGAATTCTGATGATTCATGTAAGTTATGTTTCCCTCTGTGGGAAATATTATGAACTTCTCACAGATTTTGTGAGTCAGGAATTCAGGAAAGGGTTGGCTGGACATTTCTGACTCAAGGTCTCTTAGACAGTTGTAGTCTCATGATGGCTAGAGCTGAAACAGCATTATAGGCTGGCCAGGCATCTCTCTCTTTTTTCATGTAGTCTCAAGGACTCTTCATGTGATTTCATGCATGGAAAAGTTAGAGTTTCCTCACACTTTGCAAGAAAACCACTTCCTGGTGGCTAAATACTTTAAGAATAAATATTCCCAATTTGGTTCATTTTATCATTCCTGTCTTCCACGTGTCTGTGTTGCTTAGTGGTCAGCCAGTGCTTCAGTAAATACCTGGAGCCCATAAGGACTCAGTCCTCTGCAGCTGGATCTGTGGGTAGGTAGGAAAGTGCATTCAGAGTTCAGGCCGTTTTAAAGTCAGCTCCGGAGTTCCCGTTGTGGCTCATTGGTAACGAACCTGGCTAGTATCCATGAAGATGCGGGTTTGATCCCTGGCCCTGCTCAATGAGTTAAGGATCCAACATTGCTGTGAGCTGTGGTGTAGGTCACAGATGCAGCTCCAGTCTGGCATTGCTGTGGCTGTGGTATAGGTTGGCAGCTACAGCTCCACTTTGACCGGTAGCCTGGGACTTACATATGCCATTGGTGTGGCCCTAAAAAGCAAAAATAAATTAATAAGTAAATAAATAGGAGTTCCTGTCGTGGATCAGTGGTTAACGAACCCAGCTAGTATGCGTGAGGACGCAGGTTCAATCCCTGGCCTTGCTCAGTGGGTTAAGGATCTGGCATTGCCATGAGCTGTGGTGTGGGTCACAGATGCGGTTTGAATCCCACATTGCTGTGGTTGTGGTATAGGCCGGCACAACCCCTAGCCTGGGAACCTCCATATTCTTTGGCCCTAAAAAGACAAAAGACAAAAAATTTAAAAATAAATAAATAAATAAAGTCAGCCTTGGCTTTTACCTTCTGTCAGGCCCTTTTGCATCTCTTCTGTACATAGTGCATAACCTCAGAGTTGGCCAGGAGTATGTGGCTAACTTGGGCCCTCTTAGGTCCCCATTGCCACACAGTCTCAGCCACACCTCAGGCTATAGTAGGGCCTTTGTTTAATATAGCCAAAAGAAAAGTCTTTAATTTATCCTCCGAGACCACCCTCCTCCAGTTCTCATCTGTTAGTTGCTCAAGTTCAAAACCTAGGAGTTGGAGCTATCACTGTGGTACAACAGGATTGGCGGTTGTCTCTGGAGCACTGGGATGCAGGTTCAATCCCTGGCCCAGCACAGTGGGTTAAGGGTCTGTTGTTGCTGCAGCTGTGACGTAGGTTGCAACTGTAGCTTGGATCTGATCCCTGGCCTGAGAATTCCATATGCTGCAGGGCAGGCAAAAAAGGAAAAAAGAGAAAAACTAGGAGTTATCCTTGACTCCTCTCTGACTTCACCTCCTACATCCAATCAGTGAAATTGGATGTCACATCTACTTTCAGAGCATAATTCCAAATCCATCCACTTTCCTCATCTCCATTGCCAACCTCCCTAGCCTAAATGTCTATCCTCTATTGCCTAGAAGACTACAAAACCTCCTCCCTGTTCGCCCTGCTTTCATTCCCATTCCCATACAGTCTACTGTCAGAGCGAACAGACTAATCTTTTCAAAACATAAGCCGTATCTTGTCACCTCTTATTGCACTAAGAATAAAATCCATAGTTCACATCATGACTTATAAGGCCTCATATTCATTCAGCACGATCTGGTAGGTCTCAAGCTGTGTCTCCGGTTTCATTTCCTATCACTGTTCTCTCATTCACTGTACTCTGTCCACACTATCCTTCTCTTCAGTCCTTGCACATGCCAAACTCATCCCTGCCTCAGAGACTTGACACTGTCTCAGGCTGGAGCACTGTTTCCCCCAGACCTTCTTATGGCATATGCCTCCCATGCATGGTCTTAACTGACTATACTGCTCCCATTATTCTCTACCACTTTGTTTATTTGTTTTCATAATATTTCTCATTATTTTGCTTATTTATTTACTTTATACTCTTATTTGTTGACCTGGCCTCAGCACTAAGCTCATAGACGGCATTCTTTTTTTATTTTTATTTTTTTAGCTGCACCTGCAGTATGTGAAAGTTCCCAAGCCAGGTATTTAACCACACGACAGCAGCAACCCGAGGCACTACAATGACAAGGCCAGATCCTTAGCCCACTGCACCACAAGAGAATTCCACATAGAAGGCATTCTGAATACATATTTGTGAACTGTGTGAGTGTAATCTCTGAGACCAAAGAGGAGCATTTCATTCATTCAGCAGGTATTCACCAAGCCCCTTCTATGGGTCAGGCATTTTATTCAATGCTGGGGATACAAAGTCATAAATGATATGATCCTGGCATTGCCGTCGTGGCGCAACAGAAATAAATCTGACTAGGAACCATGAGGTTGTGGGTTCTATCCCTGGCTTTGCTCAGTGGGTTAAGGATCCAGCATTGCCATGAGCTGTGGTGTAGGTCAAAGACGTGGCTTAGATCCCATGTTGCTGTGGCTGTGGTGTAGGCTGGCAGCTACAGCTCCAAATTGACCCCTAGCCTGGGAACCTTCATATGCCGCGGATGCAGCCCTAGAAAAGACAAAAAATAAAAATAAAAAAAATAAATAAATGATATGATCCTTGCCCTATTTAGTCTTGGGAGGTAGAATCTGAATGTCCTTGAAAGACAAGAGCATCTCCTTTAACAAAACAAAATCCAGCCTCTCCAGGTGAAGAGGGGATGGCTGGACTCTGACTCCTGGGTTAACATTTTTCCCTTTAAGCTTCACATGCTGAAGAATCTCTCACCCTCCCTTTAAAAACCTCTGGCCCAGGAGTTCCCCTCCTGGCTCAGCGGTAACAAACCCAACTAGTATTCATGAGGACTTGGGTTCAATCCCTGGCCTTGCTCAGTGAGTTAAGAATCCGGTGTTGCTGTGAGCTGTGGTGTAGTTTACAGACATGGCTTGGATCTGGCGTAGCTGTGGCGAAGGCTGGCAGCTACAGCTCCAATTTGACCCCTAGGCTGAGAACTTACTTATGCCCCAGGTGCAGCCCTGAAGAGACTAAATAAATAAATAAAGCTCTGGCCCAGGTGTATTCACAGACCCACTTCCTTTGGTTTCTGTGAGCACAACTGAGGCACCCAAAGTCTTTCACAAATATTTACTAAACAGTATAGGGGGAAAATGGGGAAATAAGCAAGAGACCCTAAGAGGCAGAAATATAGCCAGACAACATGCTTCTTTAATAAGCTTTAGATCTTGTGGAGTAGGGGGAGCACCTTCAGAGTTCCCTACCAAGCACTTCCCTCCAGGGAAACTTGACCATTTTTTGGTTTAGAGTAGAAGGTAAAACACGTGAGCTTGCCATCCCCTCATAGCTTTCTGGACTCTGCCCTGGCTTCAGATTATCGATGTCATGATAGAACTCATGCCTTTTTTTTTTTTTTTTTTTTTTTTTGTCTTTTTAGGGCTGCACCTACAGTGTATAGATGTTTCCACATTGCTGTTGCTGTAGTGTAGGCTGGCACCTACAGCTCTGATTCGACCCCTAGCCTGGGAACCTCCATATGCTGCAAGTGCAGCCCTAAAAAGACAAAAAAAAAAAAAAAAAAAAAAAAAGAGTTGGCTTACATAAAATGATAAAGTAAATGATAATTGGCACAAGAATATAGCTGAAGTCATGAAAGCAGTAGAGGAGGGGTGACTGAGGTTTGCCGATATAATGGTACAGTATTCCATTACTCAGTGCTTGTGTTTGAGGCACGGTTCAAAAATGGTGCTATTGGGGGGGTTACCTTTTTTTTTTTCTTGCTGTGCCCATGGCATATGAAGTTCCTGGGCTAGGGATCGACCTGTACCGCAACAGCAATCCAAGGCACTGCAGTGACAACTCCAGATCCTTAACAAAAGAACTCCTGGGGCAGGTTTTTAACTGAAAGATTTTTTTTTCTTTTTTCTTTTTTAGGGCCGCACCCATGGCATATGGAGATTCCCAGGCTAGGGGTCGAATTGGAGCTATAGCCGGCAGCCTATGCCACAGCCACAGCAATGCCAGATCCAAGCCAATTCTGCAACACCACAGCTCACAGCAAGGCTGGATCCCTAACTCACTGAGCGAGGCCAGGGATCAAACCCACATCCTCATAGATGCTAGTCAGATTCGTTACCACTGAGACACAGTGGGAATTCCCTGAAAGATTTTTTATTTTCCTCTCTTTAGTGGAACACATGATCCAGAAGAACCAGTGTCTCTTTACCAATACCCAGTGTAAGGTTTGCTGCGCCTTGCTCATTTCTGAGTCCCAGAAGCTGGCACACTACCAGGTATGTCCTTGTTCCTTTGGAACTGCTTTATTTTCTAGACCTAGTGCCAAGCCACCACTTCTCCCTGGCTTGCACAGTGAAGTTAATTCCTTCTTAGCCACCCATATGTTGCCTCCATGCATGTTGGCTGTGACTTGAAGATTGACTTAATTTTTCAGTCTCATCTCTTCCATCCATATCAGGATCATTATATGTTCCCTTGCAGCTTGGTACAGTAGACAGTATGTGTTTCAGCTTTAAATAGACCTGTGTTTGAATCACAACTCTTGCTACTCATCTAGGGCAAGAAACCTCACTATCTTCAGCCTCAGTTTCCTCATCTATAAGAGGTGAAGATAATTTTCCTATAAATTGTTGTGAAGATTAGACTTGACAGGATTTAAGTGCCTTGTACAAGGTTAATAAACTAGGTTTCTTCCCCCACCCTCTCCTCAGAAGTTTTTGTGAAGATGAATCAGATGAAAATAGTAAGTGTTGTTGAGTGCCTTAGATATGAAATGGCATTTGGCTATCTTTGATCTTTTTCCTGGGTTCTTACAGAGCAAAAAACATGCCAACAAAGTGAAGAGATACCTAGCAATCCATGGAATGGAGACATTAAAGGGGGAAACGAAGAAGCTAGACTCAGATCAGGTAATCCAGCTGCCATGTTGAGACTGCTCGATTCCTGATGAAGCCAGCAGGCAGGTTGGTGTGGTGGAAAGAGCGTGGGCTTTGAGTCAGATCAACTTGGCTTCAAATCTCCGCCCTGTCATGTGACTCGGGCAAGTCTCGTGACTTTTCTGAGCCTTGACTTCTTCCTCTATAAAAATGAGGTTAGGAGTTCCCGTCGTGGCACAGTGGTTAACGAATCCGACTAGGAACCATGAGGTTGCGGGTGCGGTCCCTGCCCTTGTTCAGTGGGGCGTTGCCATGAGCTGCGGTAGACGCGGCTCGGATCCCCCGTTGCTGTGGCTCTGGCATAGGCCGGTGGCTACAGCTCCGATTGGACCCCTAGCCTGGGAACCTCCATATGCCGTGGGAGCGGCCCAAGAAATAGCAAAAAAAAAAAAAAAAAAAAAAAAAAAGACTAAAAATGAGGAGGTTAATATCAACTACCTTTTAGGATTTTTTTCAAACTAAAATGAGGGAAGGTTTATAAAAGCACCCAGCACAGAGCCCGGCACATAGTAGAGGCTCAGGAAATAGAGCCATTGTTTTGTGTTACACCCACTGGTTTATTAGAGTAGGACTGCTGTCCATTCCCCGCTCAAGAAAGTGGGAGAAAGCCAGGCTGCTTGCTTAAGAGCTGAGGAAAAGAGCTGAGTGCAGCACATGAATGGAATAAACAAGTGGAAGGAACACTTTTCCAAATGCCTGCTCTGATCAAGATGTAAATCGCTTTTTGCCTTAAAAACACTGTGAGAATTATGCAGAAACAACCCCTATCCCTCAAGTGTACCAGTATTTTTGTTCCAAGGCAGGCTATGCAGACATCATGGGATGAGAAGTCAGCAGACTGGGTCCCAGGACTAGCTCAGCAACATACTGGTTGAGTGATTTTGGCCAAGTCACTTAACCTCTCTGTTATTCACCCATAAAATGAATGTAATACCTTTTACTGTTAGGATATTGTAAGGTAAAATTTCACTTCCTAGTGGATGCTCAGTGGGCAAGAGTTTACTCTACAAACTGTACCTCCCTATTATAGTGACCACAGGTTTGGAAGGGCCTTGCTTATCCTTCTCCAAATGTACTGGACTCATCCCCTGGTTGTCCTTCTTAGAATTTAGAATTCAGAAAGACAAGAACAACTCTATGACCCCGGACAAGTCACTTCACCTCTTTATATCTTTGTCCTTTCAACTCTCAGGGTGGCCAAATAGTTCAAATGAGATCATGGGCCCCTTCCCCTCCAACAAAGAATTATCCAACGCAAAACATCAAGAGTACCAAGGATGAAAAATGCTATCTTAGAATGTATACTTTATTCAGAGATCAGACCAAAGAGAGAGGCTGGGAGCCCTTAATTTAGGCTGGAAATACATTGTTTTCTAGCCTGATCATAATCATGAAATAAAACCCATTGATCTGCCTGTGCAACAAACTGCGAACATCTGCTGTGTGCCAGACTCCAGTAGGGTACTAAGGATAGGAAACAAAGTCCAAGGGTCTATGCCCAAACGTTGCACTTTAGTTCACAGAAGGGTCTCCTAAGCTGTGACACTGTCAGTTTAGGGTGACAAGTGTTATGATAGAGATCTATTTAATGCACTCCAGGAATACAGAAGGAGAACAGGATTAATTCTTCCTGGAATAATCACAAAAAAGTGGCTTGATAATTGTTTACTGAGTAATTTTCTTGAGTAAAAGTCTCTCAGAAGAGGTGATATTTAATCTGGGCTTTGAAGGCTAAGCAGACATATGCCAGACAGGAAAGAAAGGAAGATCATTCTAGGCAGCAGAAATGGCCCAAGTAAAACAAGGAAGCAGCAGGGAACAAAATGGGGTATGGTGAGTAGAGCATGGGATGAAGTAGCTGGCGAAGAATCCAGAAAGGTAGGTTGGGATTAGTGTGTGAAGGGGGCCTTGAATGCCCATTCTCCTGTGGGCAGTGGGGAACCATTGAAGATTTTCTGGCCGGGCAGTGGCGTGATCAGACCTGTGTTCTTTCTCCTAACCAGAAGAGCAGCAGAAGCAAAGACAAGAACCAGTGCTGCCCCATCTGTAACATGACCTTTTCCTCCCCTGTCGTGGCCCAGTCGCACTACCTGGGGAAGACCCACGCAAAGAACTTAAAGCTGAAGCAGCAATCCACTAAGGTGGAAGGTACTGGTTTTCCTGAGTGGTGCTATATCGGGACCCCTCCCGTCCTCAAGGCACCAATGCCAGGTGCTCCCAGATGCTCACTGGGGCCACAGACCTGGAGAGGTTGAACTGCTTTTGAGAGCCCTTAAAAATATCAAAGTAGACCCAGCTTCATTGAAATGCAGCATCAGAGTTGTGCTCACCTAACCTCCCTATCTTTGGTTATATCAGTTTTTCTTCATAGAAGCCTCTTCGCCCTGAGCTTTTGTCCTGACAAATAATTATAACTCAGGAATGCCAAAATCCTCCAGGCTATGCACACCGAGAGAGTATTCTATCTTCTGACTCTCTCACTTAGATTTTTCCCCTCCCAGCATCCACCTGCCCTTATTACCATGCATTCCAAGTTAAAAGCTAAAGCAGTGTCTTTTTTGTATGCTTAGGTTATGCCCTGCTCACTTTAATCCTCGAAGCTGCCTGTTCTCCTCAAGACAAGGACTTGCCTTTCAAAGCTGAATACTTCAGTGCTGCCACTACTGCCCCCCAAACTGTTTGCAGCTGCCATGAATTCATTCCCAGTGCAGTGACTTCGCTAATAGCCCCCTTTGTCTTTTCACCAATGGGGCTCAGCCTTCACTTTCATTAACTCCTGACTTTCTGGGAGTTTTAATCTCTGCTAACTGCAATTAGTCAAGACTGGAAGTTCTTTGATTTTTGTTTCATATTTCTCTTGGTAATTTTTGCTTCTCTCTTTATTTTGGACCAAAAAGTCGGCTATGCTGTCTATAACACTTGTCCTTTTTTATACTGCTATATTATAAAAATAGGACAACTGTGTTTTGGAAGGCTTTGAAGATAAGGTTAAAATGACTCATAATTACACTCTCTTATCTCACCCAAATCTAATATTCCAACTATGAGACAATAGGATGTGGACTTTGAAGTCATAGATGCTCAACTTTAAATCCGGCATTGCTATTTTTTACCATCTGTATGGCTTAACTTCTTCATGCCTGAATTTTCTCACCTATAAAATGTTGATAATACTATCTACCTCATAGGTTATAAGGATGAAATAATATCTATAAGGAACCTAGGACATAATAGATGCTCGGTAAATGATAGTTCCTATTACAGTATTACTGCCATCATTAAGATAGCCAGTGAGTGGAATCCCCACATAAAATGCAGTAAGTGGTCAAGCATCCACCACCTGGAGTGTGTCATTGGCCTTGCTTATCGCTTGTTCATAATTAAGTTATATTTGTACTGATTGCTTTTGTTTAAAGTCAGTGTTGGTACCATTTATGGTACCAAAAAGGTTAAACATTAGGCCAAGGGAAACTAGCTTAAGACAGAACTTTATAAGGTCACTTACCGTTAGATTTACATGACATTATTTTTCCATAAATGGGGAAAATTTCCTGGAATGTGCCCATTCCAAAGATGCCATATTCAAGAGTTTATTTTCCATATCTACTTTTGGCCCCTGTCACATGACAGATTTGTTTTTATATAGTTGTACTCATAGTGCATGTACCATTCGTATCCTGCTTTAACTTTTAATTTTGTAGTTTAAGCACATTCCCATGTTATTACATGAGTTTAATAACTATTACATGAGAAATAACTATATTTCTGAAATTAAACATTTTTCTAATGTAAAAGTAATACAAACATGTTGTAGAAAAAATAGATAAATGGAAAGGAAAATACCCATAATTTTACCAAAGATGACCACTGTTAACATTTTGGAGTACTGTTTCTCCTATAATCTCTTGTTATGTGTGTGTGTGTATATCTGTGTGTATATTTGTTTTATGTATATCTAGATTATGTATATAAGCAAAGATTACTTTAACTTTATTGTTTTTATAAAAATGATACATACTCATTACTGTTAGTTCTAGTTCAAACAATGCAAAAGTTATGTAAAATATCACCCAGATCCTACTACCAAGAGAGAAACACCATTAACATGTTGGTAACATTTTGAAATACCAGTACACACATATAGATTGCACATATCTTTTAATAACTATATGGCCAAATGTGTATAATTTTCCTGTATATGCCTTTCATTTGATATAACATATTTCTCCATGTTATTGAAAACTTTTTCATAAACATTTTTAATAACTATGAGTATCCCATCAGACCACATTTATTTAACCATTCCTCTAATGGTGAACATTTATGTTTTTTCCCCCCTCTCCTTTATTAGTATTTATAAATAACACTGCAGCAGACATCCTTGTAAAATACTCTTGCCATATTTCAAGTTATTTTCTGAGGGACGATTCCCATAACTCTCTTTTTTATTGGATGTCCCTTATGTGGTTCCTTCAATTTTACTTAGCCATTCACCTCTGATGCTTCTCTTCATTCTTTTAAGAAATGACCTTTAGGAGTTTCCGCTGTGGTGCCGTGGGTTAAGATTCCAACTGCAGTGGCTCAGGTCACTGCGGAGATATAAGTTTGATCCCTGGCCAGGCATAGTGGGTTAAAGGAACTAGCGTTGCTGCAGCTGTGGCTCAGATTCAATCCCTGCCCAGGAACTTCCATGTGCCACGGGTGCAGCCATTTAAAAAAAAAAAAAAATGACCTTTATGTTTTAATGACCATTAATTCCTCTTTTCTGATATCAAATCTACATTCAATGTAGAAAAGTTGTAAAATACTGAAAAGCACCCTTTTACTCAATGCTTTTGGTCTTTTTTCTGCATATATCACCAGTATAGTTTTTGTTGTTTTACAGAACTGAGGACATAAGAAACAGTTTGCTGTATGACCTTTTATTTTTTTCGCTCAATGCCACATAGTGAATATTTTCTCATATTATTAAATATTCTACAACATGTACATTGCTTTTCAAGTGACTTGCTAAAACAGTGACCAAGGAAAATCAGTAGCCAGGGGAATTGGGATTCCCTATGTGGAAAACCATTGTGGGAAGATCCAGCAAGTTTCTTTTGGCTTGCGGAAAATCCTCCAAACTTCCCCCTTGAAGTAGTACAGAGATGAAAAAGCATCTGTCTGTGAGTGCTGCTGAGCCCCACCCTCACCCCCACTGTTGGTGGGGCCACATTTTTAAAGCAGTGGTTGCTACATTGATGCCATTCTGGCCAGGTGGACACGTGGTGAGTCATGGCACCCCCTTTATAAGGCAGCAGTGCAGCCTGCAGTCAGCACAGGACACATATTGGCCCACAGGAGGCTTACACCTACACCCTTACCAGACTCTGATTGACTGAATTCATGGACCAAGCCAGGGATGTTTCCTGAAGGTGAAAGCCTGGGCTGTGGCCTCATGTTTCCCTGCCACATACTCTGGCAGCCTGGCATAGCAGAGAGGGCATGGTCTTTGGGGTCACACAGACCCAGATCCACTCATTAGTTGGGTGATCTTGGTAAGTCATTTCACCCATTTGAGCCTTGGTTTTTCTCTGTATTGTGGCAAAATGATACCCACCTCATGGTGTAGTTCTGAGTACCAGAAGAGGAAATATATATATATGAAGCTCACAACAAAATGTCAATGCCATCCTCCCTCCCCCACTCAGCCTAGAAGACAGGATAGCCCCAAAGGCCTCCTTAGTATGGTGCCTTTTCTAAACGACCCTCCAGGCCCACAGTTTCTACATCTGGGCACTGGCTTCCAGATCTGTAACTGGGGTACTTTGAGGATGGGAATAAGACACCCAAAGTTCTTGTCCCATTTGCTGTGAAGTTCTAGGGAATTCTGAAGGACGAAAAGACTACAAGCACATCTCTAAGCTGTTATAATTTGGTAGCTTGATAGCAGAAGTGCAGAGCCTCTTCAGAATATGAGAAAATCAGAATTCCTGTGCCTAAAGTAAAGCTGCCAAACAAAGTAGCTTGGTCTTTGGGCTCCCCCATATCTTCTCAATTAAAGGAGGCTTTCACTGTGTGAGTCACACAGGCAGCACCACATCTGCAGGTGTGGTTAACTAGTGACCCAGCCTTTCTTTGCATTCAGCTGACTCGAAAGACTGGTACCTTCTGGTTTTTTTCATTGTTTCTGTTTGAACTCTCTCGCCGCAGCTCTGTCGAAACGCCTTACAAACCCTTTCCTTGTGGCCTCCACCTTAGCCTTGCACCAGAATAGAGAGATGATAGACCCAGACAAGTTCTGCAGCCTCTGCCACGCGACTTTCAATGACCCTGTCATGGCTCAGCAACATTATGTGGGCAAGAAACATAGGAAACAGGAGACCAAGCTCAAACTCATGGCACACTATGGGCGGCTGGCCGACCCTGCTGTCACTGACTCATCAGGTAAGGGGGCCCTGTTTACACCCAGAGCTGGAACAGGGCTTGACTGCTGGGGCTCCCTGGACCACCACAGCTGCACTTTGCCTCCTGAGGTCTTCCGAAGCAGGCATTGCAAACTCAAATGCCTATAGAAGCCAGACAGGAAATTTAAATATGTGAAAGAGCCGGAAGGGGATAGGATTAGCTGAAGAGTTACAGGCCTCTCCCAGACAACCCTGGGCAGTTATTACCATATCTTCCAGTTTTTTGAAAGAATCTAGGAGCCAGACTTGAATAAGAATTCTCCAGATTTTTAAATATGCAACTAAATTTTTAAAAGTTTAAATCCTGTGTGTGAAACTTGCCTGCAAGCTGTATTTGGGGCAAAGGCCACCAGTTTGTAACCTAGGATTTAAACTCCCTGTCACTCACATTTCCTGTGCGAAGGCCTCAGCAGCCTCCACCAGATTTTATACTGTCCTCAGGATCCCTCCTCTCACAGCACCTACTCACAGACTGTGATAAGGATGGGGAGGGGGCAATTCTTTTCTTTCTTTTTTTATGGCTGCACCCGAGGCATTTGGAAGTTTCTGGACCACAGGTCGAATCCAAGCCACTCCTGCAGTCTACACCACAGCTGTGGCAACGCCAGATCCTTAACCCACTGCACTGCAGTGGGAACTCCCAGAGGGAGTGATTATTCTTTTCTCTTTCAGTCAGCAAATATTTATTGAAAACCTGCTGTGTTCCCTCATTGGAGTATAGTAGTGACCCAAACTGACACAGTCCCTGTCCTGTGGAGCCTATGTGCGCATTGGTGTTGGTCCTCAAGTCTTCCTCCCCAGGCTACAGAGATGCAGCACCAGACCCTCATGGCATCCAGGTACAAACTTGGCCTCAGGGAAGCTACTGCTCAGAGCATCTGTGGTCTTCCCAAAATCTGGAGAGGTCAACACCCAGATGCCATAAATGTTCGAGACCACATATGAGCAAGGGGAAGATCATATCTCTCTGCCAACCCCCCAAACCCCAAAGCAGCCATAAGCCCAAGCTGTCCTTGGGCCATGCTGACACATGAGAAGAGTGCAAGCAGTAACTGTGATGCAAGGAGAAGATCCCTCTAGCAGGGTGCCAAGTATTGCTTCTCCAGTGCCTATAGAAGCCAGACAGGAAAGACCTTGCTTTGCAAACCTCTTCAAAATCAGAAAGGAACAACTAATATTCTTTACTATTCCCACATACAGGCAGTGCCTGCCCCTTTAACAGGATCAGTCCCGTATGCTGAGGAATCTGGAAACTAGAACCAAGATCCTCAGAGCCCTGTTTCACAACATAGCATCCAGCTGGCATACCTCTGGGTGCTCTTGCAGCTGACCCTCCTCTGCTCCAGTTCTTACCCCTACTTAACTTGATCCCACCCTGCTCATTCCCTTAATATCTCTTTTCCACTGGTAAATTTTCCTTTTCTTTTTTCTTTCTTTCTTTTTTTTTTTTTTTTTTTTTTTTTTTTCTTTTTCTCTTTTTGTCTTTTCTAGGGCCGCACCCACAGCATGTGGAGGTTCCCAGGCTAGGGGTCTAATTGGAGCTCTAGCCGCCAGCCTATGCTAGAGCCATGGCAATACAGGATTCAAGCCGCGTCTGCAACCTACACCACAGCTCACGGCAACGCCAGATCCTTAACCCACTGAGCAAGGCCAGGGATCAAACCCGCAACTTCATGGTTCCTAGTTGGATTCATTAACCACTGAGCCACGACGGGAACTCCCCACTGGTAAATTTTCTGATGTTTGTATTTTGCCATGATATAAAATAATAAAAAGGAAGTTCCCTCGTGGCTCAGTAGGCTAAGGATCCAGCGTTGCACAATTGAGGCACAGATTCAATCTCTGGCCTGGGAATCGCCACATGCTGCAGGTACAGCCGAAAATAAGAAGAAGAAATTTTTTAAGAAAGAAGGAAAACCAAGACTGAGCCATCTAGAATGCCAGTATTAAATGGTGGAGATCAAATAAGAGACAGCCAAAGAAACTGAGAAGGAGCCAGCAGAGGAAATAAATCAAGAGTGCAGCATGCTGAAAGCCTAGGGCCAGGAGACTGAAGAAAGGAGGGGTCATTGATTTTGTCAGGTGTTGTTGAGGGGTCAGTTATGATGAGGCTCCTAAGCACCCACTTTGTCCACTAAATGTAGATACAGGGAAGCCTTCCACGGCCTTGGAAAGAGTGTGTGTCTCTGTTCACTTGCCCCAAATGATGATTTGAATCTAGCTTACAGATCAGTAAACTTTGTGCTGAGATACACCTCACATAGGAGGGTCCCAAAAACTGCAGAGGGGAGAACAGGAGCTTCATGAACCAGAGGGCAGCTCTCACCTCAGGTCAACCATTTAACTTCCCTGAGCTTGTTTCCTGCTCTGAAAAATGGAGATAACCATCTATCTCGCAGCATTGTAAGATTCCAAGGGCATAAGTATCCAAAATTTGGCATAGTGTTGAACTATGAATTCTGGCCTTCAATGTCTAAAAAAGATCATGGGGTTCCCTGGTGACCTAGCAGGTTAGGGATCCAGCATTGTCACTGCTGTGGCATGGGTTCAATCCCTGGCCTGGGAACTTCTGCTTGCTATGGGCACAGCCAAATAAATAAATAAGTCGGGAATTCTGACTACAATAATTTTCCCCTTAAATATTTTAATGGGATGTGTCATCCAGGAAATACCCGAAGATACAAGAGAAACTAATGTAGCAGGGAACATTGGCTAGCCTATTGGGATACAAGAGATTTGCTGGTGTTCTCAGTAGCTGTAGCTGCCACGGAAGACTGGTTAAAAGATACTCTCGGAGTTCCCGTCGTGGCACAGTGGTTAACGAATCCGACTAGGAACCATGAGGTTGCGGGTTCGATCCCTGCCCTTGCTCAGTGGGTTAACGATCCAGCATTGCCGTGAGCTGTGATGTAGATTGCAGACGCGGCTCAGATCCTGCGTTGCTCTGGCTCTGGTGTAGGCCGGTGGCTACAGCTCCAATTCGACCCCTAGCCTGGGAACCTCCATATGCCGAGGGAGCAGCCCAAGAAATGGCAAAAAAAAAAAAAAAAAGATACTCTCCAGTTCCCGTTGTGGCTCAGTGGTAATGAACCCGACTAGTATCCATGAGGACCCAGGTTCCATCCCTGGCCCCATTCAGTGGGTTAAGGATATCCAGCATTGCCATGAGCTGTGGTGTAGGTCACAGATGCAGCTCAGATCCTGCGTTGCTGTGGCTGTGGTGTAGGCCGGTGCTACAACTCTGATTTGACCCTGAGCCTGCGAACTTCCCTATGCCACAGGTGCGGCCCTAAAAAGACAAAAAAAAAAAAAAAAAAGATAATCGTCACCTCTTTGCCAGCATGACTCATGGTTCCCATAAGAGTGAAATCCTAATATGATAAAAGCTAACATTTATTGAACACCTACTATGTGCCTGTTGCTTTTATTTGAATCATAATAACCTTGTGAGGTTGATACTAATATTAACTCCCTTTTTTTAAACACGATCTTGCATTTATTTATTTATTTATTTATCTTTTTAGGGCCACACCCATGGCATATGAAGTTCCCAGGCTAAAGGTCCAATCAGAGCTGCAGCTGCCAGCCTACACCACAGCTCAGGGCAATGCCAGATCCCCCACCCACTGTGCGGGGCCAGGGATCAATCCCATGTCCTCATGGATACCAGTTGGGTTCATTACCATTGAGCCATGACAGGAACTCCTTAACCTCGTTTTATAGGTAAGGAACCTATGTCTCAGAGAGGCTCTACTTTTGCAAATGAGGAAATCAAATCCCAGAGAGTTTAGGTAGCTGGGCTTTGGTCCTGCAGGTAAGAAACGATAGAGCGGGGGAGTTCCCCCTGTAGCACAGCAGGTTAAGGATCCAGCATTGTCTTGGTGGCACAGGTTCCATCCCTGGCCCAGCATAGTGGATTAAGGATTTGGCATTGTAGCAGCTGTGGTGTAGATTGCAGATGGCGTATAGAAGTTCCTGGCCCAGGAACTTCTATACGCCAAAAAAAGGAAAAAGAAACAAATGATAGAGCTGGGATTTGCACCCAGGTGATCTCACTCCAGAACTGATGAGACTTTAGGGTGACAGATGATTCAGAAATGCGGCAAGAGTTCCTGTCGTGGCTCAGTGGTTAACGAATCCGACTAAGAACCATGAGGCTACGGGTTCGATCCCTGGCCTTACTCAGTGGGTTAACGATCCGGCATTGCCGTGAACTGTGGTGTAGGCTGCAGACGTGACTCGGATCCTGCGTTGCTGTGGCTCTGGTGTAGGCCGACAGCTATAGCTTCGATTAGACCCCTAGCCTGGGAACCTCCATATGCCGCGGGAGCGGCCCAAAAAATGGCAAAAAAAAAAAAGAGAGAGAGAAATGCTGCAAAAGTCATGTGTGCAGTTGCCTGTCTTGCACAGCCAGCACCTGGCATGCTGCAATAAGTACAGCCTTTGTAGTCAGCCAAGCCCGAGTTTGCCGCTTACTAATTCTGTGTTCTTGGGCAGGTGACCGTGCCTTATTTTCCTCCTCTGTAAGAGAATAATGAGAATGATTTTCACAGGATCATTATGAGGGCCAGTCAAAATTACATGAAGTGTATGGCCTGTATCAGGCACTTGGTAAATAATGGCTGCTTTTTATTGTAAGTGTTATGGCTGTGGTATAATTGGTTTATAGTCAAGAAAAGCTGAGGATCAGAAAGGGGGAGGGATTTAGCCAAGGTCACAGGAATGCTGAGCCAGCAGTCCAGCCCCCTGTCTTCCCTCCTGACGCGTGCTTACTCTGCTAGACCATGTGAAGAGAGGCCACTTTGTCATTGGAGCAGTCCTGGTATGTGAGCCCCATAATAGACAGATTGATTCTCATAACAGGTCTTCTAATTAATTACTGTTATTGCAACCCCGAGGAGAGTGGCACCTTCCCAGAGATCTCTTAGCAAAGAGCATCCTTAATGTGGCTGCTTAGCACAGTCAAGTCAGACAGTTACACCAAGTGTCCACCTCTTTGTTCTGTTAGTCTTTTATTTGCTTAACAGACAGTTCCTCTGGACCAGGTGTGATGCTGGGAATGAGGGGGTCCTCAGCCCCAGGGAACACATAGGCACACATGTGCCCCCTGAGCATTGAGGCCTCTGGGATTCTTTTCAGGGCCAACCATCTCATCTCATGCCACCTATCCATCTTCAGAAGGGCATTTGCACATACTGTCAAAAGCAGCAGTCCCCAGGTTCCTTCTTATTGGATAACTAACATCTTTACTTTTATGTGTTTCAGCCGGAAAGGGCTACCCCTGCAAGACATGTAAGATAGTGCTGAACTCCATAGAACAGTACCAAGCTCATGTCAGCGGCTTCAAACACAAGAACCAGTGAGTAGTCAACTTTGAAATTCAAGGGTCTGCAGCAGGAGCTCAGGGCTTTGGAATCAGAACAAAGCCATTCCATCCTGGCAGTCTTTTCTCAGTCAATAGAAGCTCAATCAGTTAACAGAAAGAAGTGTTTCCTCTCTAAGTTCTTCTCCCTTCAGCTTCTCCCCAGCCTTTAGACCTGCTGGAGATTTTAGTAGAAAAACATAAACGATTTCCTTGGTGCTATCCTAAGAGTACTTAGATTTTCTGTCTGTTAGCCATCTGTCTAGGGAGCTTTACCCCACCCTCCCCCATCACTGGCCTAAAGATGCTGGGTTTCACTGCCATCAACTCTGTGGCAAGAGCTCCCTCTACAGGTTATTACCAGGTACGACCAGGTTCTTTAATGAAATTTTTACCAACCCTCCCTGAGTGGTGGCCAAGACAGACAGACCCAGACCCTGCTCTCAGAATAGCCTTACACTGTGATGGAAGAGACAAACAATAAGCAAGTAAACAACCAGTAATTACAGATCGTGACAATGCTTTGAAAGGAAGAGATGAACAAAGTCCTCTGTTCAAGATAATCTTGAACATGACTAACATTCTTTGAGCTCCTGGTCTGTTTCGGGCCATATACCAAGCAAATTCTCTCAAGTAATCCTCACAACAATCCTGAGAAGAAGGGATTATTATTCTGATTTTACATATAGGCAGCCACCATTCAGAGTGGTTTTCTGAGGCAGAGCCATAATCCACACTGAGGCTCCTCTGGTTCACGGCATGCTCTTCCAGGGCATCATGCTGATGGGGAGGTTGGGGTGCCAGGAGATATGAACAGGCAAGGGCCCACTTGGTTCTGCCCCTTCCTCTCTGAAGGGGACTTGTAGTGTGGACCGTGTGCCACTATCCCCATTTTACAGACAAGGAAGCAGTTTCAGGCAGGCAAGTCTGCTGAAATGATTGCTTTGACTTTGGTGATTGATTCTGCATTGCTTACACAGCTGAATGAATTAAAGGTGGTAGAAGTACAGTGTTGGGGTCAAAACATCCTTGGTCCTCTCTGCTGTGCCCAAAGTCTCCTCTCCCACACTGTGGCCGATCTTCCGTTATATTGATATATAGGTCTTTAGTTAGGAAGCTCCCCTTAGGCATGGGCTTGAGACAAGCTGTAGCAACTCAGCCTAGGTCTCCCTCCGTTTCAGTATGCCTCCCTTACAACTTGACCAGTGCAATTTTGGCAGACAGCCTGGAGCCAGCCAGAGCCCTACCCTGGGGCTGCCCAGACTTGAAAAAGCTAATGTTTTACTGTTTTCTTCCTACCCTTTCCCACTATGTGACCTTAGGTGAGTCAGTGGACCTCAAAGAGGCTCTGTAAGATTATAGTGCAATTTATTGAACACCTAGTTTAATCTTATTTAATTTGCAGCAGCAGCTCTGAATTAGAACGCAAGGAAAACCTGATGTCAGGTAGGTTAAGTGACTTGCCCCAGGATCTCATAGTTACTTGGAGTTAGACACAGGATTCAAACCTCTTTAACTCCAAATCCCATTCAATTTGCTCTGCCACTTCCAAATGGAGCTCATTATTCTCACCTTATGGGATGATGTGAGGGTTAGAGATAATATATGTGAAGTTCTAGTACCAATAAAGGGAATTATTACAGATAAGCTTTCATTCATTCAACAAATATTTATTGTATACCCATTACATGCCAAGCCCTGTTTTGGGTCCTGGACCCACAGTAGGAACTAAGACCATTGCCATTAACAGCCTGATCCTTCAAATCCCCCTCTGGTGGTAAAAGTAGATCCTAAACAAATCTTTAAACAAATAAGACAGTGTCAGGTGATACTAGCAAGACAGTGATAGGAGAGCCACTTTACATTCCATGTGAGGGAAGAATGGTCATTCCGTATCATCCGGGTCATATAGGGCCCTGCCTACGGGTTTGGTATAGAGGAAAAGCACGGGCTACAGTCCTAAATCTACCACACTTAAAAGACACTTACTATGGGCAGGTCACTTATATGTTCTGAATTTAGTTTCCTCGTATGTAAAATGGGGGTGCTGAATTAACATGAGGATGAAATAGGATACTGGAAGCAAAACTCCCAGCCTTGTGCCTAACATGCAGTGGCCCTCAGTAGAGGAGAGCTGCCCTGCTTATTACCCCAAGGTCCTGAAAGAGCTGTACTATCATTAGACTAAGCTACCTGGAGTCCCATCACAGCTGCCCCAAAATAACCCTGTGTCCTTGTTCCTTCTCAAATTGCAGGTCACCAAAAACAATGGCTTCACCTCTGGGCCAGATTCCCACGCAAAGGCAACCCATTCAGAAAGACTCAACCACCTTGGAAGACTAGAGGTGTTTCTGTCCAGCACCCCAGGTTGGACCAGCCGTGAGCCAGATTCCTGTGATGATGGCTCCTTCTTCCTCCTTTCTTACACCTGGAGATTGCATAGGCCTGAGGCAGGAGGGGACCACAGACAGCCTCTGATTTGTCCAGGCAAATCCACCCCATTCCTCCCCTTTGGAATAAGCCCTGTAGGTCAGGATAAGAGAAGCAGGGATCTTGGCAGGACTTGGGGTCTCCCAGGGTGATAGTTTGAAGGATGGCCTTTTCCCTTCCCCAGTTCCTCTGGGCCCTATGTCATGAGGCCCCAGGCCTGTCTTTCCTCTGCAGGTCGATTTTTGACCATTCCCTGCCGCTAAAGAACTGAGCTCTCCCTAGGCTCTAGGTATCTCCAGTGAAATGGAGCTTTTTCACCAGATCTTAGCCTAGAGCAGAGGGAAGTAGCTGCCGCATGGAGGCTTGGAGTTAATGTGGCACTCCTCCTCCCCGCAAAAGGCTCAAGCTTTCCCTAGCCTGGGATCAGATGCTGGCCAGTTGTACAGATTTCTGCCCACTGTGAAGTCTCCTCCTGAAGCAGTGACAGTCCTGGCAGAGCATTGCTATCCCTCTTAGCCCCCTTCTCCACGGTTCCTGAATGGTGCTAAGGATCTGCATCAACTGGGGACAAACTAGAGTTGAAGACCTCAGTACCCATTGGGATCATGGAAAGCTCCAATAGGTGCTCTGACCCAGAGTCATATGGGAAAGTCCCCACATGCAAATTTCCGGATGGTTCTCTACCCTTAAAGGCAAACTGCCTTGTGCCAGCACGCTCAGAGGTTAATTGCTGCCCTTCGGCCCTGCCAGCCCTCTCTCCCCTCTTGCAGCAAAACACCTGCCCAGGTTGCTGTGGTGCTAGTCCTCCCCTACCATCCACCAGGAGATTCTGGGTACCAAGGAGCAGGATAGGCTCAGGAGAAGAAAGGAGAGCTGGCGTAAGTTTCCGCAGTGATGTTTCCCTCTCCCCACAGCTAGACTTTTCTAACACTACTGTGTTTTATGGCCTGGGATTTCACTGGGCATGGACTTTACCTCGTAGCTTTCAAACAAGAATTCCAGGGAGGGTCACCATCTGAGATCCCTCTTCATTGGGTCAAAGAAGCCTGTGGCTGCTCTTGTGACCTCCTCCCAACACTCCCTATCCCTTCGCCTGTAAATGCCTTTCCGTATCGTGTGTGGGTGTGCGTGCGTGTGCTTATGTTCCGTCTCTTGGTCACTGAAGCATCTAAATAAAGAATTTCTCCCACGACCCAGATTGCAATTTAACAGGCCTGAGATTTAGATCTACTATGTGTGTTTTTACCCCTCACCTTCACCACACTCAGACTTCCAGCACCCCAAATACTGATTTTAGGAGTTGGGACGGAGACAGACATCCAGATTCTTGGCAACTCTGATTCCCTTGATTCAATGTAAGCTCATCTGCTCATCCACCTACCCCTGTCCTAGAGGGCCTCACGGAGGTCTTTAGAAGGTTGAAGCTGGGGATCCGCTTTGTTCTAGATGATCATGTGGCTGCTATGTGGAGAAGGAATGCAGGGGAACAGGAAAGGGGACAGCCAGGCAGGCCAGAATGGAAGCTGTATCCGATACGGCTCTGTCCAGGCTGACTCCTTCAGGGCAGAGACCTAGCCTCCTCATCTCCATTCCCCTCATGTACAGAGTGGTGTGTCACACGGTGTCTATTGAATGAATGAATGATGATACCTAAGGAGCAATGGCCTTTCCCCTCTCAGCTCTAACACAGTGGTAGGTTTGTTCCACAGGACTTATCATAGGCCTCGTGATTTTTTGAAGAAGAACCTTTTCCATGACCTAGACATGAGCTGGGGAAGGAGTTCATGTGATGACATCGGGAGCCCTTTATCCACCCTTGGTTTCAGACAGCCAGATGTGAGGAAGGTGCCCAGGCGGCCTCAGCTCCTACTCTTCACTCAGCAAACTATTCTCCGGCACCTGCTCTTCACCAGCTGGGAAAGGCCCTACACAGTGCTCAGCTTCCAAAGCCTAGACTGCCTCAGCAATTTGTCCAGAGCCCTTCTACCCCATCCAGGATGTCCCAGTCAGCCCCATCCACCAGACGGGGAAGTGAAGGGCAGAAAGGTGCATGGGTCGCCATGCTATGAGCCCTTGATCTGCAGGTCTTCTTAGTCTGGAGTCAGAGTCCCTGCCAGCAGTATGCCCAACCTTGTTGGCCTAGGGAAGCAGGAATGAAGCATTCTCTTGCCCTCAGGGAGCTTACATACTGTTAAAAATCATTGTGACAGTTGTCAGAGGGCTATGCAGGGTGTTGTGGGAGCATGAGATGCAGGCACTGACTCAGCCGAGGGTATGAAAAAAACTGAAGAAGTTAGGAAACTAGCATTTGATCTATATAACAGCCTTTTGAGTGAGGTGATGATATTGCATTTTCTGATGGCCAGGGTGTTTCTTGTGGAGGGAGAAGCATCAGCCCAGGAGAGGCAGTCTGGTGCAGCAGCAAAGAGCTCAGGCTCTGGAATCAGGCAGCCAAGGCTCAGACCCCAGCTCTGCCACTGCAGGGCTATGAGATCTAGGTGAGTTCGTTGATCTGTACCTCAGGGTGAAACATTAGTACCTACCTTTTACGTTTATTATGGGAATTGAAAAAATAGATAACATAGGAAACAACTACAGTGACTGACACATGAGAGGTGCTATGTAAATGAGGACTGCTCTTTCTATTATTGGCCTGAAGTAAGCTCTCCGTCTCCCTGGGGAGGTGAGTCTATCTATAGGCAGACGGTATCTGGCTCAGCCTCCTGATTCAATTCGATTGAAGAGGAGAAGAAGGCAATATGTTGGTCAAGGGTGGTTCTTCTTTGGGGTCCAGCAAGAAGTCACTTTCCTCTGATACAGAACCTTGTCTTATCCAAGGCACCCCAGGCTCTGCAGCCAGTGACACCTAAGGAGATGAATGGAATCGTGCATGTAAAGCTCTTGCCTCAAAGCTGGACGCACACAGAACTGTGTTATGTACCCATATAGCTGCCAGGAAGCATGTCATGGAGAACACTGGTCTGGGTCTTTGGGCATTGGTCTGAGGCCTGCTACCACCCTCATGTGACCTAAAGCCTTGATATTTTCTGTGAAGTAAAAATTGGAAGAAATCGCCATTCCCAGCCATTCCCTGAAGATGTAGTGATGGTCAGTTAGGGTTTCTTCCCAGAAATTGTAAAGAATAAAGCTCTTAGAGTTCCCGCTATGGCACAGCAGGTTAAGGATACAGTGATGTCGCTGCAGCAGAGCTGGTAAGATCCCTAACCTAGCGCAGTGGGTTAAGGATTCACCATTGTTGCAGCTGTGGTGTAGGGTCACAGCTGAGGCTCAGATTCAGTCCCTGGCCCTGATACTTCCATATGCCACAGGTGCTGCAGAAAGGAGGGAAGGAAGGGAAGGAGGGAGGAAGGAAAGAAAAAAAAAAGAAAGAAAGGCCTTTCCCTGGAGTTCCCATGGTGGCTCAGTGGTCTAGGAACCCGACGCCATCTCCATGAGGATGTAGGTTCGACCCCTGGCCTAGCTCAGTGGGTTAAGGATCTGGCTTTGCCACAAGCAACTGCATAGGTCACAGATGCAACTCGGATCTGGTGTGGCTGTGGCTGTGGCAGTCCTCAGCTACAGCTCTAATTCAACCCCTAGCCTGGGAACTTGCATATGCCACAGGCACAGCCATAAAAAAAAGAAAAAAGAAAGCCCTTCCCAGAGTTCCCTGGTGCCCTAATTCCCTAGTGGTTAAGGACTCGGTGTTGTCACTGCTGTGGCTCAGGACACTGCTGTGGGTGGAGTTCATTCCCTGGCTCAGGAACTTCTGTATGCTATAAACACAGCCAAAAAAAAGGAGAGAGAGAGAGAGAGCCCTTCCCTCACAGCAGCCTGTTTCAACTCCTAACAAGGCCTTCTAATGGACAGTCAATAGTGTCATATACAATAGGAAAAACAATTTCTCCCTCTCACCATCTGTCCACCTAACAACCTCACCTACTCTGCCCTGTGCCAAGCCTGCATTACAGAGAGGGTAGACACGGCCCTGTCCTGGCACTCCCAGGCTCGCTGTCCTCCACAAATTCTGCTTGGTCCATCCAAGAATTTCAAAACCCAGAGGAAATCTTGGAGTCCTGTAAATGGGTCAACTCTATACTGCAATGGCCCCCCTGGCCACTAGGTGGAGAGAGCTCCTTTTTTGCTGGGCAAAGTAAACCAGCCCCAGGACCTTATTAATACCAAAGAGAATAGGATGACCTCCTAAGCCCCTGTATTTGATATTCCATTTAGCCCTCAAGACAACTTGAAAAGGCTAAATGTCACAGGAGAAACTCAGAGGCAAAGTCTTGCAAAGCTTATATAACTGAGATGTTGCCATGGAGAGATAGGACCTCCAAATCTTAGCACACCTGACCTGGTGTCCTTCTTTCGGGCACCTCTAAGGGCTGTAATTTAGTTACCTGCCTGGGTAGCACACCTGATGTCTAGCCTGCTCATCAGCTATTCTTTTACTCTTTTTGCTCAGGTAATATCTCTGCTCTATTCTTAGATCCTGTAGTTCTGAGAGGCAGGCCCACACCTGGTTCCAGGGATGAACTTGTGGCCCAGACCTGGGCCATCAGAATCATAAGTCTGGAGCTGTGGGTAGCCATCTTTGCCAACACAAGGATCATCTGCCTGATAATTAAGCAAACAATTGAGAGATGAGGAGAGACTGCTTTCTTTTCTTTCTTTTTTTTTTTTTTTGCTTTTGCTTTTGCTTTTTAGGGCCACACTCGAGGTATATGGAAGTTCTAGGATAGGGGTCAAATCAGAGCTACAGCTACTGGCCTACACCACAGCCACAGCAACAGTAGATCCCCGACCCACTGAGCAAGGCCAGGGATCAAACCTTCATCCTCATGAATACTAGTTGGATTCATTTCCACTGAGTCACAACTAGAACTCTGAGACTGATTTCTAATGGGCATCTGAATCCACCCATGCCTGAAGTTAACACTCTCAGGGCTTTTTACTTATGAGTCAATAAATTCCTTTTTTTCTTTAAGTCAGTTTAAGTTGGGTTTCTATGACAACCAAGAGTTCTGCCTAATACACACGCCAGTTACCCTTATCAACCTGGAGATCCCTACTCATCCTGAGAAGATCACTGATCCCCAAGGCTGAGTTGGCTGCCCTTCTGTGCTCCCAGAAGCCCTCTAGCATTGCCCTTAATATTCTGTGTTATGATCTATTTAATTCCCTGTCTCTTCTTTTAGACTAGAAACTCTGTGAGGGCAGGACTGGATCTTATTCACTACCCTGGGTCCCTGGCACTTAGCATAGGACTGTGATTGTCTTAATAACTGCTTCGTGATTGAGCAAATGAGTGGATAAGTGAATAAAAGTGGATACGGGCTGGTAGGGACCATTGCTGGGATTTTATACAAAGACTTCTTGAAGCAGGTGAGCCCCTAGTCATTATGGAGGTCAAAGGATCCAGGTTGGGAAGAGAGTGAAAGGACAGGGAAATTATGGTGCAGAGTAGGTCATATCAAAAATGGCCTCTCATGGAGTTCCCACTGTGGCTCAGCAGAAATGAATCTATCATCCATGAGGAAGCAAGTTCGATCCCTGGCCTTGCTCAGTGGGTTGATGATCTGGTGTTGCCGTGAGCTGTGGTGTAGGTCATAGACGCAGCTCGGATCCCATGTTGCTGTTTCTGTGGTATAGGCCAGCAGCTACAGCTCTGATTCAACCTCTAGCCTAGGAACCTCCATATGCCATGGTGCGGACCTAAAAAAGACACAAAAAAAATAGCCGCTCATGGAGTTCCCGCTGTTGTCAGTGGGTTAAGAATACAACTACAGTGGGTCGGGTCGCTGCAGAGGTACAGGTTCAATCCCTGGCCAGGTGCAGTGGGTTAAAGAATCTGACATTGCTCCAGCTGTGGAGTATCAGGTGCACCAATTTAAAAAAAATTTTTTTAAATTAGGAGTTCCCGTCGTGGCGCAGTGGTTAACGAATCCGACTAGGAACCATGAGGTTGCGGGTTCGGTCCCTGCCCTTGCTCAGTGGGTTAACGATCCGGCGTTGCCGTGAGCTGTGGTGTAGGTTGCAGACGTGGCTCGGATCCCGCGTTGCTGTGGCTCTGGCGTAGGCCAGTGGCTAAGCTCCGATTCGACCCCTAGCCTGGGAACCTCCATATGCTGCGAGAGCGGCCCAAAGAAATAGCAAAAAAAGACAAAAAAAAAAATTTTTTTTTTAATTAAAAAGGAGTTCCCGTTGTGGCGCAGTGGTTAACGAATCCGACTAGGAACCATGTTGTTTCAGGTTCAATCCCTGGCCTTGCTCAGTGGGTTAAGGATCCAGCGTTGCCGTGAGCTGTCAGTTGCAGACACGGCTTGGATCCCATGTTGCTGTGGCTGTGGCGTAGGCCAGCAGCTACAGCTCTGATTAGACCCCTAGCCTGGGAACTTCCAAATGCCACGAGTGTGGCTGAAAAAAGAAAAAAAAAAAAAAGGCCTTTCATGATTCTTTGCCTCCCTGGGTCTGTGACCTTTTGCAACGTGACTTTGTCACTCTAGGCATCAAGATGAGTCCATTTCCCAACCCCTTGAATCTAGGCTGGCCTTGAGACTTGCTTTGCTCAGAGAATGCAGTAATGAGACATTGTGCAACTTCCAAGGCTGGGACTTAGGCCTTGTAGCTTCCACTCCCGCCACCATGAAAAGCCTGAGCTAGACCCCATGGAGACGAGACCACATGGAGAGAGAAGCCAGCAGCCAGCTCCATATATGTGAAGGAGACTATCTTAGACCCTTCCAATCTAAGTGGAGCTGCCAGCATAGGCAATCTCAAGAAGTATGAGCAGCACTGCCAAGCTGAGCCCAGCTAATCCACAGAATCATGAGGAAAAATAATGTTTTAAATCACTAAGTCTGAGAGTTCCCATTGTGGCTCAGTGGTTAACAAATCCAACTAGGAACCATGAGGTTTCGGGTTCAATCCCTGGCCTCACTCAGTGGGTGAAGGATCCGGCGTTGCCATGAGCTGTGGTGTAGGTCGCAGACGTGGCTCAGATCCCACATTACTGTGGCTCTGGCGTAGGCTGAGTGGCTACAGCTCCAATTGGACCCCTAGCCTGGGAATCTCCATATGCCGTGGGTACGGCCCTAAAAAGACAGAAAAAAAAAAAAAAAAAAAAAAAAAAAAAGATGTAAATAAATAAATAACTCACTAAGCCTGGGGATGGTTTATAGCACAGTAAAGGATCACTAACTATACCCTGTTCGGGGCCTCCTGGTATCTATTTACCTTTCTTCCTATAATAGGATTTTCTTGGAGGAATCCCACCCTTAACTTTTGTGGTCTGGGCGGGAATGATCTCTACCCTCCTGGCTTTTTTTTAGAAGCTTTTGGGAAGGAGTTGCTAAATGGGAAGGTCTTGACCCAGAGCTCTTAGCCTTCTTGGTCACCTTTTGGGAAGCATCTGCTGAAGAAAGGAGCCTTAGGGAAAAAAGCCTCAGAGAGAATAAGTCATGATCCAGCTATTCCTCAAACTGTCTACTTGACTTAAAAATACAAAAGTTAGGGAGTTCTGCTGTGGCTCAGAGATAAGAAACCCGACTAGCAGCCATGAGGACACAGGTTCAATTCCTGGCCTTGCTCAGTGGGTTAAGGATCCCATGTTGCCGTGAGCTGTGGTATAGGTCGAAGATGCGGCTTGGATCTGGTGTTGATGTGACTGTGGCGTATGGTGATGGCTACAGCTCCAATTCGATCCCTAACCTGGGAAATTCCATATGCTGTAGATGCAGCCCTAAAAAGACAAAAAACAAAAAAGCTAGAGTTCTCCTGTGGCTCAGCACATTAAGGATCCAGTGTTGCAGTGGCTCAGGTGACTGCTGTGGCGCAGTTCTATTGCTGGCCCGGAAACTTTCATGTGCTGCCGGTAAGGCCAAAAAAAAAAAAACAAAAAACTGCAAGCACTGATCACTATTTACTCTTTTGCTTAAGTCCATTAGAGTTGGGATATCTGTTACTTGTACCTGAATGAAAATGTTCCCCGAGGGCCAGGAAGTTTGATAGGAGCTGTGCAGTTCCTGACAGAGGGCTGTTAGGGTAGGAGAGAGGTCCCTGGAGAGTGGGAAAAAGGGAATTTATTTTTCCCCAGTGCCCACTGTGTCTGTGCCAGGATCCTGAAATGAGACACAATCCCTGTCCTAGAGGACCTCATGGGTACAAATGACTCATTACAATTGTGATAAAGTGCTGGGAAGGAAAATCACCTATGCAGCCAAAGCATATAATAGGACTGAGCCTGAGAGGCAGCGTGCAGCAGGGAAGGTGTCCCCAAGGAAGTGACATTCAAGTAAAGACTTGAAGGTTGAATAGGAATCAGGCTGTGGATGTGTAGGGAGGTGATATTCCAGGCAGAGGGAACAGCATGTGCCAAGATCCTGAGGCAAAAAGATGTTTGTCACCTTGAAGGAGGGGGAGTGTGTCAACAGGTAAGGAGAGAGACTTACAGAAGCCACATCCCTCAGAGTATATCGAGATTTTCAGCAGAAAGCAACAGAAACAAACTCCAGCCGGTTCAAGTTCATGAAACTACCAAAAGCACTAAAGAACTAGGCTCAGGCTACACAACTAGCATCCTGCCCGTATCACATCACAGAACAGGTACAGAAAAGACACCATTGTCCCCACCAACACCCAGCACTGGATGCTGCTGCCTGTGCCACTAGCCCAACCAGTCTGGACACTGGACCAGGTTTCACTGCCCTGTGCCCAGGAGCTCGGTCTTGTCACCACAGCCCCCAGCAGAGAACATTCCTCCTGGGCCTCCCAAGCCCCACTTGTGCATATCACTGGCTCTCTGGAGGGGATGGTGTAAATTGGCAGAACCTGGGCTTTACCTGGAAGAGAAACCAGGGAAAGAACTAGCATTTTCAGCTCCTTTTCGCAGAGGTAAACTTTAGAAAAGGGCTCAGACAACAAACACCAAGGTAAGATCTGATCTTGTATTGGTTCAAAAATTGATATTCTTCTCTTCAGGAAGTCAAGTTTAGGAGTTCCCGTCGTGGCGCAGTGGTTAACGAATCCGACTAGGAACCATGAGGTTGCGGGTTCGGTCCCTGGCCTTGCTCACTGGGTTAAGGATCCAGTGTTGCCGTGAGCTGCGGTGTAGGTTGCAGACGTGACTTGGATCCCGTGTTGCTGTGACTCTGGCATGGGCTGGCGGCTAGAGCTCGGATTGGACCCCCTAGCCTGGGAACCTCCATATACCGCGAGAGTGGCCCTAGAAAAGACAAAAAGACACAAAAAAAAGGAAGTCAAGTTTAATTTCCTCTCCCTCTGCCAACTCCCCACCCTGTGTAGCCTGTAATTAGTGACTCACTTCTGACCATCAGAATGAGGTAGAAATGGAGTTCCCTGGTGGCTCAGTGGTTAAGGATCCAACCTTGTCACTGCTGTGGTGCAGTTTTGATCCCTGGCCTGGGAACTTCTGCATGCTGCAGACACAACCAAAAAAAAGAATAAGAAATGACAAAGTGACTGAGAGTAAATAGTAAAAGACTGACAAAGTCAGACTATCTTGGATCACCAGCTCTGAAGGAAACTAGCTGACACGTCCTGAGGACACTAAAGCAGTCTTGGGGAAAGGCTCAAATATAGAGAAGTGGAGGTCTCCCTCCAACAGCCAACCAAACGCTTGTTATTTTAAGCCATTACGTTTTGGGGTAATTTGGAAGTTCCCATTGTGGCTCAGCAGTAACGAACCCAACTAGTATCCATGAGGACGCAGGTTCGATCCCTGGCCTCGCTCAGTGGGTTAATGATCTGGTGTTGTGAGCTGTGGTATAGGTCACAGATGTGGCTCAGATCTGGCATTGCTGTGGCTGTCGTGTAGGCAGTCGGCTACAGCTCCGATTGTACCCCTAACCTGGGAACTTCTACATGCCTCTGGTGCAGCCCTAAAAAGACAAAAAAAAAAAAAAGTTTTGGGGCAATTTGAAAAAAAATTAGTTTTGGGGTAATTTGTTATGCAGGCATAACAGGTCTTTATTCTAAAAACAATGGGAACCATGAGGTTGCGGGTTCGATCCCTGCCCTTGCTCAGTGGGTTAATGATCCGATGTTGCCGTGAGCTGTGGTGTGGGTCGCAGACGCGGCTCGGATCCCGCGTTGCTGTGGCTCTGGCGTAGGCTGGCAGCTACGGCTCCGATTGGACCCCTAGCCTGGGAAACTCCATATGCTGAAGGAGCGGCCCAAGAAATGGCAAAAAGACAAAATAAATAAATAAATAAATAAATAAATAAAAATAATAAATAAATAAATAAATAAATAAATAAATAAAAACAATGGGAAGCCATTGAAAGGTTTTAAACAAATAGAGGTAGTGACATGAATTTAATGACGTGTAAATAGATGAGTGGTATGGCCTAAAAGCCAGCAGAGAATGATGGAGACACAAAGGAGGAAGGAACAATTTCTGCTGGGAAGATATTTATTTAAAAGCCTTTTATTCATAAAGAGTTGGGGTTTGCTGTGTTTTTCTACACTTTTTTCCTTTTTTGGCTGCTCCATGGCATATGGAGTTCCCAGACCAGGGATTAGAATCAAGCCACAGTTCCAACCTATGCTGCAGCTGTATCCTTTTAACCCACTGTGCCAGGCCAGGATGTGGAGCCTGAGTCCTGGCACTGCAGAGACACCACTGATCTTGTTGTGCCACAGCAGGAACCCCAAGAGTTGTATGGGGGGGGGGCTTGTTTTGGTTTTGGTCATGCCCACAGCATGCAGAACTTCCCAGGGATCAAACTCATACCACAGCTATAACCCAAACCACAGCAGTGACAATGCCATATCCTTAACCTGCTGAGCCACCAGGGAACTCCAAGTTTCTTTTTTTTATGTCAAATTAGCTTAAGAAAAAAAAAGTATTTGGGGAGTTCCCATCGTGGCTCTGTGGAAACAAATCTGACTACCATCCATGAAGATGTGGGTTCGATCCCTGGCCTCGCTCAGCGGATTAAGGATTCGGTGTTATCATGAGCTGTGGTGTAGGTCACAGACGTGGCTTGGATCTGGCATTGCTGTGGCTGTGGTATAGGCCAGCAGCTACAGCTCCAATTCAACCCCTAGCTGGAAACCTCCATATGCCATGGGTGCACTAAAAAGACAAAAGAAAACAAAAGAAAAGAAAAGAAAAAAGAGAAGAAAAGAAAAAGAAAGGAAGGAAGAAAGAAAAGAATTTGGCTCACATGAATGAAATGTTCAAACAGGTAATTTTGGCTTCAGGCATGGCTGGATCCAGGCATGCTTCATCTCTTGGCCCTCTTATTTCCTGTATTGGCCTCATTCACAAGCAGGCTTTCTCAAGCAGCCCTAAGCTTCCATATTCATACCTCGGTAACGTCTGAGTGTTAGTTCCCCATAAAAGGCCCAGACTGATTCTCACTGGCCCTGCTTGGGTCATATGTTCATTCCTAATCCAGTCACAATAGGCTGGGGATGGAACATTCTGATTGTCCAGGTCCAGGGGCCCATGCCCACCACAGGAGCTGGGGAGAAAAATGTTGGCTCCTCCCAAACCTCACGTGGATTTGGAGTAGGAGAGGGCCAGGACTTCAAAGAAAATTAAGAAGCTGTTTCTAAAGAGAGGAAATGGGTTTAGGTGTCCAGTTCAGAGTGGTCAGGAAGGGTCTCAGAGCAGAAGGAATACCTGTGAAGAGTCCAGAGAGCTGAATGGCCTCTGGTGGAATGACTGGAGTGAAAGGAGAAGGGACAGACAGGCAGGATCCAGGAAAGACAGTCCCAGCAACAAGAACAGCAAGTGCAAAGGCACCGAAGTGTGAAGAATCAGGCCTGTTCAGGAGGGTTTCCCTGGAGCTCAGCGGAGCTGGAAAATAGAGCAGGTGTCTCGGGGTGAGGAGGGGAGAGGAGAGAGGAGATCACAACAGAGGCCTGTCTTAAAGGATCCTGAGTGCCTGGCTGAGGAGCTGGGGACACCAGTGGATGGTGGGGAGAGAATAGTTGAAGCTGAGGAGTGATTTGGTTGGGTCTGTGTTTTAAACAAATCATGGTGAGGCTGATGAGATGGGTGATGCCAGAGGCTGTTGAGTGCTTGCCCAATGCTCAGGCACTCCTTCTTTTCAATTGACCCTGGATTTGAGGGGGGTTATTTTATTTATTTTTTTAATTCTATTCATACATTCATCTTAGGAATATTTATGACAATAATTTTTTTTTTCCTGCTCTCGGCATATGGAAGTTCCCAAACTAGAGATCAAACCTGCACCATAGCAGCGACCTGAGCTGCTGCAGTGACAATGCCAGATCCTTAACCCTCAGAGCCTCAAAGGAACTCCAATAGACCCTGGTTTTGTTAGGGGAGACAATGTGTCCACCAGAATGAATATATGTACTTCCCAGCCTCCTTTGCAGCTAACTGCATCTTCTTCTTCCTTCTGTCTGGATGCAAATGTGATGGCAGGAGCTGCAACTATGAAGGGAACATCTAAAGAATTGAAGAGATGATGCTGCTGATGACTTCAGACCCAATTCACCCACCTCCAGTCTTGAGGTTACCTGAGGGATGAATAAACCCTCTTTTCAAAATTTCTTTCTTTTTAGAGCCACACCTGTGGCACATGGAAGTTCCCAGGCTAGGGGTCAAATTGGAGCTGAGCTGCCCGCCTACACCACGCTCACATCAATGCTGGATCCTTAACCCGCATCCTCATGGATACTAGTCAGCTTCTTAATCCGCTGAGCCACAACAGGTACTCCCTCATTTTGTTTAAGCTCTTGTAATTTAGGTTTTCTATTGTTAGTGCCCAAACGAAACCCTACATGGTCCAAGTAGCCATCAGGCCAAGTAGAAAAGAATGAGGGTCCATCTGGGGCTTGTTTCTTGATTCCCTTCAGACCACCAGGCCTCTAATGCTTCCTGCTCAGCCTCTGCCACCTTCCAGCTATCTTGGCCCCCTCCCTTCTGCAAACAATTTTTTTTTGTTTTGTTTTGTTTTTGTCTTTTTGCCATTTCTTGGGCTGCTCCCACGGCATATGGAGGTTCCCAGGCTAGGAGTCAAATCGTAGCTGTAGCCACCGGCCGATGCCAGAGCCACAGCAACACAGGATCCGAGCCTCGTCTGCAACCTACACCACAGCTCACAGCAATGCTGGATCCCTAACCCACTGAGCAGGGTCAGGGATCGAACCTGAAACCTCATGGTTCCTAGTCAGATTCGTTAACTACTGAGCCATGACGGGAACTCCTGAAAACAATTGTTTATGCCAAGACCCAGTGGATATATATTCTATAGAGACCTGAGTCTGGCAAACTGAGTCCCCCTCGACACCTCCTGTCCTAATAAGACAGGACACCAGCCCATGGTATCTGAGACCAAGGCTGTGGGGACCAGGGGTGCTGCCGAGATTCTGGAAAGTACCAGGACTACCCCGGGGAGAGCCTCAGCACACAGCCATAGCAATGCCAGATCTGAGCCACATCTGCGACCTATACTGCAGCTTGCGGCAATGCTGGATCCTTAACCCACTGAGCGAGGCCAGGGATAGAAACCATATCCTCATGGATACTAGTCAGGTTCTTATCCCACTGAGTCACAAGAGGAACTCCTAGGTCCATAGTTGCTAAGTGACAATACTGACCACTCTTTCCTGAACATGGGCTGTCATTAGGCTTTAGGAACACCATTATCACTCTCAGTCCTCACAGAAGAGCTGTTATTCCTATTTTATGAAAATGAAACTGAGGCTTAACATTGAGTGACTTACCCAAGGTCACAAAGTTCTCAGCATTCAAACCCTCATCTGTGTGGCTCTAACACGCAGCTTTTCGCCAACGCCTGTTGCTGTCATTGTCAGCTCCACTTTGGCAAAACCAGTTAGACCTCCTTGGAGTCTGTGGGAGAAGCCTGAAGAGAAAAGGTTTGGGGAAAAAAAGGGTAAAATAATAGTAATTGTCAATTCTGAGTAGCAACTGTATGGGATTACCCTGGGTGCTTTTTCTAGATTTTAAAACTTCCTTAAAATAAAAATTATTTTAAAAGAAAGAAATGAAGGAAAGGAGAACAGAAAGCATAGGACTAGGTCAGAGGATGGGGCCAGGCCTGTGCTGGAGTGGGGCCTGGGCAGGGGCTCAGGGCAGCCCTTCTGCACAAGAGCCCCAGTGTTCCCTGAGCCCGGCTGCCATCCAAGAACAACATGGTCGGCACCAGGCAATGTCTGCCCCCTCCCCCAACTCTGCTCCCAGGCAGGTGGGGGGGGGGGCCTGGCCTCAGGAGTCCCTCCTGGCCCAAACTTGCACTCCAGAATCCAGAGCCTGCCAACCCCTGCCTAGGGCCTGGTACTTCATAGGTGTCCCCCAAGTACTGGCTAAATGGGCCAGAAGAGTGACACCCAGCCGCAGACCCTACATGCACTCACCTTCAGGAGAATCTCCACCTTTCCAGGTCACAGGTAAGGATGGAGTCAGAAAGTGGGCTAACGTTTTAGCACTGACAATCTCAGCTCTGGGGTGAGCCACCCTGAGATCTCCCAAAAGATTAGGGTTCAAGGAGTTCCCTCTGTGGCTCAATGGGTTAAGAATCAGACTGTGGTGCTCCGGTCACTTCGGAGGCACAGGTTCGATTCCCTGCCAGACACAGTGGGTTAAAGGATCTGGTGTTGCCACACCTGCACCTCAGATTCAATCTCTGGCCACTAGTGCGGCCATAAAAAAAAAAAAAGATTAGGGTTCAAGCCTCAGTTCTGTCGTTCTCTGCTTATGTGATTTTTGGACAAGTCATTCCATCTGCCTGAGCTTCTGTTTCCTCATGCACAAAAGGGAGCTAAGGAGTCCTACTCGCATTTGGTTTGGGGGAAGGATCAATTAAAGGATATAATGAATGTATGACACTGAACCTAGCCTGCTGCCTGGCCTACAAGCCCATTCCCCTCTCTTAACTCATTCATTTCCTCCAACACCCCCAAGGAAAATGAAATTGGGATATACCCATTTTCTGGATAGAGAAACTGAGGCAGAGGCAGAGTAAAGGCAGGATCGTAGGCTGGCAGGTTCCTGAGCCCCTGCTAGGAGTGTGTGTGTGTGTGTGTGTGTGCGCCTGCGCGTGATCGCATGTGTGCGAGCACACTCGAAAGTCTTTGAGAGAGATCGCAAGTGTGACTGGTGAAGATTATTAGCCAGGGAGTGAGACCGTGAAGGGGAGACAGGCTTGGATGCCTCTCCCAGACACCCTCCGCATGTCTCCTTTTGCGCTCTGTTTACTTATCTATCTCTCACCTCTACGATGTCAGCAGCTTTACCCCCGGACTTAAAACAGAGTAGCCCACATAATGAACCTTTGATAAAGGCTGGGCAAATGAAGGAGTGAATGGATGAAGGAATGAATGACCTTGAAAGAATGTATCAGTCTCTGCAGAAGGTCAGCATGAGAGGTTGTGAGTGGGGGGCGGGGGCAGGCAAGGGGTGTGCTGATGGGGGGTGGGAGGCGGGGGCAGGGTTGTCAGTCTAAAGGACTTGGGCATCTCAGGGGACTGGGAGATTGCACAACCTGGACTATGAAAGCCTTATTTTCCCTTTGGCTCAGATAACCCTGGAAAGTGCCTAGAAGTTGAATGAAAGCTGTGTGGGGTCCAAGCTTACCCCTCCCCCGCCCCAACCACAGTCACTGAGGAGCCGGCAGAGGACCAGAAGTGGGGAGCTGAGTCTCTCCAGGAGACCGGGAGGTTGGATGAGGCCCCTCTGGGCCAGAGGCTCCCATTTGCTGGGCATCCCCAGAGCCAGGATCCTCAACTTTCCCCAGTACTCCAGCAAGGAGGGGCCCTGAAAGAGGGAAATCAGGACAAACAGTTTTTAAAAGATAACCAGCTATTTTCTGACTTATCTTTGGGAGGAGACCATTCTTCTGTTTGAGAAGGAAAAGGAGAAAAGTCACTCTAATGGGCCTTTTAGTTATGCTAAGGCAAAGCCTCTATCTCTTGGAGTAAGGGTGGAGAGAGCTAGACTCCTCCTCCGCATAACAATGGGAAAGGAAGCTCCTTCCCTTTGGGCACCGTCGCCACTGGCCACAGGGCTAACCGGGAGCTGAGCCTGAGACCCCAGTGGAAAGTTTTCCTTTCTCCTCCAGAAGCCTTCGGAGGGGCACTGGGCTTGGGCTTCGGGTGAGAGTTGGGCAGAGGTCAAATGTTGGCTGAAATTTTTGGCCACTGACAAGATACTCTGGAGAGTGGTGCTTGCAGGTGAGGCCAACCTGAGCCGGGAGAGGCGTGGTGGAGCTATGTGGGGTGCACCAACTGTGTGCCAGGCACTTGAGACCCAGTGGTATGCTCTGCAGATGGTTCCTGCCTTCAGTGTACAAAAATAACTGTTTAGTTATGAGATGAGGAAAATACAGGTCCTAAATTACCATAGCTAACTTTACAAAACAAGTGCTATATGTCAGGCAGTGTTCTAAAGACTTACACATAAGAACATGTATTTTTTTTTCTTCTTTTTATTGAGGTATAGTTGATATACAGTATCATTTAAGGTACAGGTGTACAACATAACGATTCTCAATTTTTACATGTTAAACTCCATTTACAGTCATTGTAGAATATTCCCTGTGTTGTACAATATATCCTGGTAACTTATTTTTGTTATACATAATAATTTGTACCTCTAAATCCCCTCTCCCTCTCGTGCCCCCTCCCCACTTCCCTCTTCCTACTGGTAACCACTAATTTGTTTTCTATATCTGTGCAATATGTTTCATTTCATTATATTCACTAGGTTTTTGTTTTTTTTTTTTTTCTTTTTAGAACCCCACCCGCGGCATATGGAAGTTCCCAGGCTAGAGGTCAAATCGGAGCTGCAGCTGCTGGCCTACACCACAGCCACAGCAACGCCAGATCTGAGCCATGTCTGTGACCTACACTGAAGCTGAGGGCAACACTGGATCCTTAACTCAATGTGAGGGACCAGGGATCAAACCTGCCTCCTCATGGATATTAACCTGGTTCATTACTGCTGAGCTACAATGGGAACTTCTGGTTTTGTATTTTAGATCACAAATAAAATTGATATCATAGAGTATTTGCATTTCTCTGCCTGACTTATTTCACTTAGCATAGCACCCTCCAAATCCATCCATATTGTTGCAAATAGCAAAGTTTCACTCTTTTTTATGGCTGAGTAGTCTTCGTGTGTGTGTGTGTGTGTGTGTGTGTGTGTACACCACATCTTTATCCATTCATCTGTTGATGGACACGTAAGTTGCTTTCATTTCTTGGCAATTATAAATAATGCTGCTATGAAAATTGAGGTGTGTTTATCCTTTCAAATTAGGCTTTTTGGTTTTTTCAGCTATATACTCAGGAGTAGAAGTGGAACTGCTAGGTGATATGGTAGTTCTACTTTTAGGGTTTCATTTGTTTTGTTTTGTTTTGCTTTTTCTGGCCACTCTCAAGGCATATGGAAATTCCCAGGAGAGGGGTCAAATTGGAATTGCAGCCGCTAGCCTGCACCACAGCTCATGGCAATGCTGTATCCTAAACCCACTGAATGAGGCCAGGGATCGAATGCCCAACCTCATGGATACTAGTTGTGTTCCCTTTCTGCTGAGCCACAAACTCCTCCTACTTTTAGTTTTTTGAGAAACCTCTATACCATTTTCCACAGTGGCTGCACAACTTTACATTCCCACCAACAGTGTATGAGGAAAACATGTCTGCTTTTGGTGACAACTTCTTGAGGATGATACTGTCATTCTACCTGTTTTACTGATGAGGAAATCAAGACACAGGGATGGAGTAACTTGATAAGTCCATGTGTGAAGGTGCTGAGCTTTGAGTCCTGCAATTTTTGCTCTGAATTACTTCACTCCCTTCTCACTACCCATGCTCACAGGAGCAAAGACCTGGAAGAGGAACCTGACAAATTTAAAGGGTTTCTCTGAGGAAGTGAGATGAAACCTAAGAATGAGATGGAACTAACCAGATCTAGAGGGAAAGATCACTCCAGGAAGAGGAACTATATTTGCAAAGGCCCGGAGGTAGCGGTGGGAGCAAGGAGGAAGTGAATGAAGACTTTATCTGAAGATGTGGGTGGGCCAGGTCAGGCCAAGAATCTCTATAGGAAGTTCTTGGAAAGTTTTAAAGCGGTGGCTGTGGTTGATACAGTCGTATTTTCTTTTCTTTTCTTTTTCTTTTGTCTTTTTAGGGCTGCACCCACAGCATACGGAGGTTCCCAGGCTAGGTGTCAAATGGGAGCTACAGCAGCCACAGCAACCTGAGATCCTAGCCACATCTGCGACCTACACCAGAACTTGAGGCAACGCTAGATCCTTAACACACTGAGCAAGGGCAGCGATACAACTCCTGTCCTCATGGATATTAAGTCAGGTTACTGTTATGGCTGGGCTATAATAGGAACTCCCATATTTGTATTTTAAATATCACTCTGGGAGTTCTCTTGTGGCACAACGGGTTAAGGATCCTGCGTTGTCACTGCAGTGACTTGGGTCGCTGCTGTGGCATGGATTCGATCCCTGGACCAGGAATTTCCACAGGCCGGAGGCGGCCAAAAAGGAAAAAAAATCACTCTGAAAGTTGTTCAGAGAACGGATGGGGGTACAAGCTGGGTAGGTCTACTAGCTACTGTATGACAATTGCGCAGAAGACAAAGGAGCCAGACTAAGCCAGAGTCTACGGAAATGGCGGGTCAGGACTGCTGGGTCTTGTCCCCAGAGGGATGAAGTGCAGGAGGTGGAGCAATGGACTAGAACTTGGAAGCCTGGCCTGGGTGAGGCAAATAAAGGCAGAATCGGAAGGGATGTGCCAGCTAGGATTGCCCCCCCGCCCCCCCCCGTTCCCCCGCCCCGTAGGCCGCGGGGCGCTGATGGGTTCGAGGACTGGTCTCCAGGTGGGCGGGACGCTATGCCACCCGCTGTCAGGAGCTGGTCCAGGAGGGGCCAGGCCCGAGATGGGCGGGGCACTGGGCTGTTCCCGGCCCAGTCTCTGTCAGGACAGAGCTGGTCCAGGAGGGGAGGAGCCCAAAGTAGGCGAAACTCGAGGTGGGCGGGGCGCTGGGCCGCCCCGCGGCCACGCCGCTGTCGCGGGTGCATTCCTGGCTCTCCCGCCCGGGGCTGAGCAGCTCCCGGGCTGAGCCTGCCATCCCCGCTGGGCGCAGGGGTCGGGGCTGGTGGAAGCTGGGAGCCGGGCTGCAGAGGACCCAGGTGAGTCGGAACCCTGTGCTGGAAGCGGGTCCACGGAGGTTCGAGGTGAGCCGGGACCAGGCTGCGCTCCCAGCCGCCAGGGGGCGAGCGGCGGCGGGACTGGGAGCTGACCCCTCCCAGCACTGAGGACCTAGGCGTCCGCTCAGCCGGTGGGGGGGCGGGGGGGGTTGATGGGGACGGTAAATCAGTAACCCGCAGCGCACACAGGGCCTTTTGTCCCGCTCTGTCCAAAGAGCACCCGGGCCGCGGAGCTGGTTACTCATTGCCCACCGGGGCGGGGGCGGGCCGGCTGTCTCTGCAGCTCTCCTTCAGGACCCGTGACTGGCATTTGCCCCCAGCGAGGCTGGGTTGGGGTGGAGGAGGAAGAGCGCCCTGGTCCCTCTGTCCCCGACCGTGTGCGGGCTCCGAGTAGAGATAAGGAGGCTGTGGCTCTGAGAGGTGCAGTCATTTGTCCAGGGTCCCCCAGCGCTTGGGTGCGAGAGGCTGGAGAACACAAGACTACTTGTGCCAGAGTCAGGCCCTTCGGCCCCACGTGCTGGGCCGTCGGTCAGCGGCCCCTTGTGACCCGACTAAGGTTCTGAGGTCAGGGTAGCCTGGGGGTGGGATAAAAATCCCTGGGCCTCCCACTCCACTCCCAACCTAGAGAGCCGCCCTTTCTGCAGAGCAGAGCAGGGTGAGGGGATTTCACAGAGGAAGGGCAATGGAAGCCAGTGATGGGCACAGAGATAGTGGAAATTGTGTCTTCTGAGCTATGTGGAAAAGAGAAATGGGGAGCATGGAGGTATAGGCAAGAGAGAAGACGTGCAGTTTTGAAAACTAATGGTTTAACAGTACTGAAGTAGCAGAATGTGCAGCCAAAGATAGGGACAAGGGCATGGAGGGAGGCCTAGGATGCTGGATAAACAGTGTGGACTGGGTCCTGCTGCACATAGACAGCCATTAAGGGCTTGTAAGCTGGGGTGGGACAGACTTTTTTTTTTTTTTTTAATCAGCTTGATGTGGGATCTCAGTTCCCAGACTAGGGATTGAACTCTGGACCACACTGGTGAAAAGCACAGAGTCCTAACCACTAGGACACCAGGGAACTTCCCAGACTTGTCATTTTTGAAGCCCTGCTGGAGAACCCAGAGAGATGTTTGCAAAGGTCCAAGCTAGAGATGACCGTGGCATGCTCTAGATTCAAGCAGGGGAAGAGGGATGGACTGGAGAGGCGTTTGGAAAGTGATGCCCCAGTTGGAGGCAACTCAGGGAAGGAGCAGTTTGAAGCGGGAGATAATAACTTTGGCCAGGACACACCGAGTGCCACTTGCCTCAGAAGCAGAGCTGAAGAGGGAAAAGAGGCTAAGTAGAGAGGGTGCGATGGGACTCCTGGGCAAGGTAGATCCAGAAACACCAGCACCACCTGTTACCCAGCCCCAAGTGATAGCTGGTAGGCCCCTGGAACTACACTGGTCACCCTCTTCCTTTGCCCTGGCTGAGGTTCGGTTTTGAGTGTTCCTCTTGGGGGATGGAGACATCCTTGGTAGCATTTGGAGGAGGGTAATTGGATGGGGTGTGTGTGTGTACATCACACTTGAGGTGAGTAGCACCACAGAGAGAGGTGACTTCCCTGGCCAAGGGCAGACCCAGGGTGACAATCATGGGGAGGCAGATGGAGAAGAGAACATTCCAACATTATGTGTGCCCACCTCCTACATACATTCTCTTTTATCCTCAAAGTAGTCCTGGGAGGAGAGTGGCCCAGAGAGGGACAGGGACTTGCAAGTTGGTAAGAGTCAGGATTTGATCCTGGCTCTGTCAGACACTAGAGTGTACATCCTTTACAAGAGCTTGTGTTGCCTCAGATGGAGTTGTGGAAGCACAGAAAACAGAAGTATCTCCAGAATGCAGTTTTGGTTCAGAGTGTGAAAGAACTTCTGAGAGTTCCCTGGTGGCTCAGAGGGTTAAGGATTCAGCATTGCTGCTGCTCTGGCTTAGCTTTGATCCCTGATCCGGAAACTTCTGCATGCCTTGCAGGAGAGAGGACTTCTTTTGTAGTTTAGTGGGTTAAGAACCCGACATATTGAGTGTCGGCAAGGATGCAGGTTTGATCCCTGGCCTTGCTTAGTAGATTAAGAGTCTGCTGTTGCCACAAGCTGCAGCATAGGTCACAGATGCAGCTCGGATCCGGTGTTGCTATGGCTGTGGCCCCTAGCCCTGGATTTAACCCCTAGCCCAGGAACTTTCATATGCCACAGGTGTGGCCTTAAAAGGGGCGGGGGGGAGGAGTTCCTGTCATGGCTCAGCGGTAACAAACCTGACTATAGTATGCAGGAGGACTTGGGTTTGATCCGTAACCTCACTCAGTGGGTTAAGGATCTGGCTTTGTTGTGAGCTGTGGTGTAGGCCTGCAGCTGTAGCTCTGATTCGACCCCTAGCCTGGGAATTTCCATATGCCATGGGTGTGGCCCTAAAAAGACAAAAAAAAAAAAGAGAGAGAGCTTCCACTTGCCATAAAACGTACTGCCTTGTTAGTAGTGAGTGCCCTGCCACTGGAGGTGTCCAAAGCTGGTCATGGAAATGTCAGCAATGCGCTAAAGAGTGGGGATCAGATCAGATAACATCCAGATGCTGATATTTGGCCTTGTATTATATTTCAGATTTTTTTTTTTTGGCTCTTCAGTAATAAATTCATTTATTCAGCAAAAAATAAATTATGTGTGCTGAGAGGGAGCAGAAGATATATCTCAGTTCTCTGCTTCCCTCTAAGGAAAGAATCCCAAAACTGCCCTTTCTGTGAACTTGTGCCAAGGTCTCAGCAGGACCCAGGGAGAGCAGGAAGCGCAGATGCCCCCCATCCCCACCCCTCCCCAGCACAACCTACTGTGGGGAACCTTGGGTTCTGGCAGTAGCAGAGCTGGTTCTAGTCTCTGCCCTGTTGTTGCCTGGTTGGGGGCTTGGACAAGCCTTCAGGCCATTTCCTGTCTCAGTTTCCTCACCTGCAAAACAGGGGCATAGCACCAGCAAAGGTGCACATCTAGCAGGAGTTCTTTGCCTTCTCTGTTTCAGGAAGGCAGTCGGCGGGAGGCCCAGCCTGGGTCCCTGTGAGTAGCAGGAAGGAGATGCAGCTGCTGCTGGCCCTGTTGGGGGTCCTGCTGGCAGTGCCTGGGGCTCCAGCTTTGTCTCTTGAGGCCTCTGAGGAAACGGAGCTGGGTATGGCCTCGAAAACAGGAGAGGGTGGCAGGGGTGGAAAAGAGTGGGCATCAGGAGGGGACTGCTGGCTGAGCAAAGCTGGAGAGGATCCTGGCCCAGGCCCTGAGGAGGTGGCAGCGGGGCAGGACCCAACCATTGAGTCTCAGTGGCTGGCTCCCAGCAAGTGTCCATCCATCTCTGTGTCCATAAGAGAGGACTGGCCTTGCAGGGTGCAGGCCCTGAACTGGGCTGCAGAGCTGGCGGTGAGCCCCTTGGCTGTGTGTGTGGGTGTGTAGGTGTGTGTATATGTTCTGTGCACTAGGTGTGTGGCTTGGAAGGCCCAGGCAGCATGTGTGGTGTATGCACAGTGAGTGAGATGTGCTCCAGAGGGGTGGCGTGTGCCCTATACATAGCTATAGCTATGCATAGAGCAGTTATAGCATGTGCCTTGTGTGTGTGTGTGTGTGTGTGTGTGTGTGTGTGTGTGTGTGTGTGTGTGTTTCTTGGGCAGTGGCATGTGCTGTCCAGCATGTGTGCTACGCACTGTGTGTGTGATATACACCAGAGGTGTGGCATTAGCCCTGCGTGTAGCACCTGTAGCATGTGGTTGTGTGAAGGTCAAGGAGCACTGGGTGTCCAGCATGTCGAAGGGTGCTTGTGCCCAGTGTGTGCAGCATGTTCTCTGTATGCAGGGGGCTGACTCAGCCAGGGCTACAGGGCTCACTGACCTCTGTCCTGGGCCCACAGAGCCCTGCCTGGCCCCCAGCCCGGAGGAGCAAGAGCGGGAGCTGACTGTGGTCCTTGGGCAGTCTGTGCGGTTATGCTGTGGGCGGGCTGAACGTAGTGGCCACTGGTACAAGGAGGGTAGTCGCCTGGCACCTGCTGGCCGAGTACGAGGCTGGAGAGGCCGCTTGGAGATTGCCAGCTTCCTACCCGAGGATGCTGGCCGATACTTCTGCCTGGCACGAGGCTCCATGCTTGTCCTGCACAATGTCACCTTGGTTATGGATGGTAAGAGGGTCTGGCAGGGGCTAAGGGAGAGAGCTGGGGAGAGAGACTGTCTCCCTTGGACCTCAAATTGCCTCCCTCTGTCCCTGACATAGACTCCATGATCTCCAGCAACGGTGATGAGGACCCCGGGACCCACAGTGGCCCCTCGAATGGGCACATTTACCCCCAGCAAGGTCAGTATGAGTCTTCAAGCACTCATTTCCCTACCTCCTGGCTAGTCACTGAGAGGCGACCTGTGTAGAAACAAGTGGTCCTCCTGGGGACCCTGAGCTCTCCCTTCTCCTCCTCTCCAGCACCCTACTGGACACACCCCCAGCGCATGGAGAAGAAACTGCATGCAGTGCCTGCTGGGAACACTGTCAAGTTTCGCTGTCCAGCGGCAGGCAACCCCATGCCCACCATCCGCTGGCTTAAGGATGGACAGGACTTCCATGGGGAGAATCGCATTGGAGGCATTAGGGTGAGTCTCTGGGTGCCAAGACCATCTGCTCTCCATCGGTCCCCTCAAATCAAACCCGCACTTCTTTCCCTAATGAGGAAGGCACCTGTGGGGCCCCAGAAGGAGCACTAGACTGTGGACTTGGACAGCTCTGGTTGTCCACCAGAGCTGCCACTCTCCTGCAAGTGACTTAACCTCTCACCTTTAGTGACTCCATTTATATAGTGGGAAAGATCACTGATTGGCAGGTATTGGTATGTTTTAGCAACTCATCCTCATGAAGAGACCCTGCAGGGTCAGCTCTAGGTTGTAGTCTCAGAGGAAGAGACTCAGAGAGAGCAAAGGCTGGTTCAAGGTGGCACAGCTTGGAAGAAGTAAAGCTAAAACTCAAAGACTTAAACCCAGGGCTTAGATACTTCTTGGAGCCTTCTTTGTCCCAAAGTCCCTGGCCTTGACCTGGCCTCTCCAGAGCCCAGAGAGCTTTCAAAGACCCCTGTGGGCAGGATTTAGCCTCCTCACGCCCTGGTCCCCTGGATGGGCATGGTTCAGTGGCTCTTTGTGGACACTTCCCCTGCCCCCAGCTGCGCCACCAGCACTGGAGCCTGGTGATGGAAAGCGTGGTGCCATCGGACCGTGGCACATACACCTGCCTCGTGGAGAACTCTTTGGGCAGCATCCGCTACAGCTATCTGCTGGATGTACTGGGTGAGCGGGCGAGGGGGCGAGGCGGTGTGGGGGTGGGAGTCCTGCCCTGCCCTCAGATGGGACCCAGTCTGACAGACAAGATGGATTTAGTCTTAGATGACGCATTCAAGCTCCTCAAAGTGCCCAGATGGGTCCAAAGAAGCACAGGGGGGTCATGCACACCTGGAAGAGCAAGGGTCGTTGAGAGGGAAAGTGATAAAGATACCAGGCAGAGGGCACAGACTGGGTAAAGGCCCTAGACGTAAAGAATACAATGCAGGAGTTACCTTATGGCTCAGTGGGTTAAGGATCTGGTGTTGTCACTGCTGTGGCTCAGGTTGCTGCCGTGGCATAAGTTCGATCCCTGGTCTGAGAAGTTTCGTGTGCTGTGGGTACAGCCAAAAAGAAAAAAAGGAGAATACAACACAGTTGTGAGCAGGTAGAGCTTGGGGTATGGCATTTAAGCAGGGAGCCAAGCCTAGAGGGTTTTTGAGTGATAGACGAAAAAGTTGTCCTTGACAGCAAAGGCAGTGGAGAATCATGGAAGGTTTAAACAGGGTAAGAAGGGGAGGAACAAGGTCTGAGCTGAGTATCAGGAAGGTCCCTCTCTTGAGCTGTGGGGAGGCTGGAAGTGGTGCCACCAGTCAGGGCTGACATCCCGGCCTGGCCCCCAGAGCGGTCCCCGCACCGGCCCATCCTGCAGGCGGGGCTCCCAGCCAATACCACAGCCGTGGTGGGCAGCGACGTGGAGCTGTTATGCAAGGTGTACAGCGATGCCCAGCCTCACATCCAGTGGCTGAAGCACATTGTCATCAACGGCAGCAGCTTTGGTGCCGACGGCTTCCCCTATGTGCAAGTCTTAAAGGTCCAGTCCCTACCAGCACCTGAGCCCTACCATTCTCCTGTGGGGAGTGGGTGGTGGTCCCCAGCTCCCTTTCCAGCCACAGTGTGGCCCCAGACCCTGCTGTGACCCCTGAATATGTCCCCCAGACAGCAGACATCAATAGCTCAGAGGTGGAGGTCCTATACCTTCGGAATGTGTCTGCCGAGGACGCAGGTGAATACACCTGTCTGGCAGGCAACTCTATCGGCCTTTCCTACCAGTCAGCTTGGCTCACAGTGTTGCCAGGTGAGTTTCTGCGGGGGCCAGGAGAGGCTGCGGGATTCTGCTGTGGTCTGGCACTGGTCTGTGAACCCGTTGGTCTTCCTTGGCCTGTGGGGTCTGGGTTTGGGATGTGGCGTGTGGATTTGTTAGTTTGATTCTGCGCATAGCAGTCCCTCTGGGCATGTTCACAGGTGACTGTGTGACCCTCTGGGGTGTGGGTATGTGGGATTGGGTATAAATGCAATTTTCTTTTTTCTCTTTCTTTTTTTGTTTTTGTTTTTGTTTTTGTTTTTTAGGGCCACATCTGCAGCATATGGAAGTTCCCAGGTTAGGGGTCCATTGGACCTGCAGCTGCCCGCCATAGCCATAGCAACGGCAGATCCCAGCCACAGCTTACGGCAACTCCGGATCCGTAACCCACTGAGCAAGGCCAGGGATGGTACCTGCATCCTCATGGATACCAGTCGGGTTAATTACTGCTGAGCTACAGCGGGAACTCCCTAAATGCAGTTTTCTTGGTGTGTGTCTCTGTGTGTTGGAAGCTATGAGGGTCTCGGTGGGAGGGGGTGGGTCAGCCATCTGACCACTGACTGGTTAGGTATCTGTCTTTGTGTATCTGTCTGTGGGCAGAAGAGGACCTCACGTGGACGGCAGCAGGGCCCGAGGCTAGGTACACGGATGTCATCCTGTACGCATCAGGCTCTCTGGCTTTGCTTGTGCTTCTGCTGCTGGCTGGGCTCTATCGCCGGCAGGTGCTCCACGGCCGGCACCCCCGGCAGCCCGCCACCGTGCAGAAACTCTCCCGCTTCCCCTTGGCACGACAGGTACTGGCCATCCTGTCCCCCACCTCCTGTCTCTGTAGGCAGGCTCTTGGCCTGCTTTCCACCCTCAGCCAGGCTTCAGCAGACCCACCGACTCTCTCACTTTGCAGTTCTCCCTGGAGTCGGGCTCCTCAGCCAAGTCAAGCTCGTCTCTGGTGCGGGGTGTCCGTCTCTCCTCCAGCGGCCCCCCATTGCTCGCTGGCCTCGTGAGTCTAGACCTACCTCTCGACCCACTGTGGGAGTTCCCCCGGGACAGGTATGCCGTGCAGGCTGAGGATAGGGATCAGACTCTGGGCAGGAATGTTGCCCTGGTGATGGAGGCCTCATCTCTCTCATCTCCAGGCTGGTGCTCGGAAAGCCCCTGGGTGAGGGCTGCTTCGGGCAGGTGGTGTGTGCAGAGGCCTTTGGCATGGACCCCACCCGGCCCGATCAAGCCAGCACCGTGGCTGTCAAGATGCTTAAGGGTGAGTATGGCAGCTTGGGGGAGAGACACTGTGGCCTTGGGACTAATGGACAGGGCCCAACTCTACTGCAGACCCTGACAAGTCACTTCTGAGTTTCAGTTTCCTCATGTATCACATGGGGTAAATAATGGTCCCTGCCTCCCAGCCTGAGGTTCATGCAAAGTGCCTGGTGCATAAAGTCATCACCACTGGGATGGTGATGACTACAAGGGTTTGGGGTGATGGGTTTCATACCCCATGTCAGCCTTGACCTCAAGAAACCTTGTTAGCCTTGAAGGCCTCCACCTCATTCCCCCACAATCTCCCCCGCAAGTTACATCCTCAGCTTCCTCCTGGTCCCCTGTGTCCACAAGCCCAGGCAGCAGCCCCCCAAGTTCTCAGGACACACCTGAGATCCATTGCTGTCTCCCAGCCCCCTCTGTAAAAACGGCCTGAACTGCTGTTCTGCTTCCCCAGCCACTCTTCTCTGCACAGCTGGGGCCACCTGGCACTTTCTGGGAGGCAGCGATTGAGAAATGTGCATTGCAAGTTCTGGTGGGGAGGGTATGTCATTGACTTGGGGCCACAGGTCAGGTCCGGGGGCTCAGCCCCTGGTCCTCAGCCCCTTCTCAAGAGAAGCTGGAACAGAACAGCTTCTTCCTGGCCTCCCCGAGCTGTGCCCCCACTGACAGCTCCCTAAATTCCCAGGCTTGATGGACGCCAGGCCCTGGTCAGACAGACCTTAGGGCGCCAGCCTGCTTCCCGCCCCCAGGAGCTCTCACCCCACGCAGGGACGAACGCCAAGCCCTCCAGACAGGGCTTCCTTCCTATTCAGAAATCTTCCCCCTTTCTCCTATTTCCTGCCCCCACTCACTGGCAGGCCTACCACTTCTAGATCCTTGATCTCGTTGCATTCTTGCCGATCCACTGTGAGAGTAGGGCCCGATCCACTGTCCCATGTCATATGAGAAGATTCTGAGGTTCAAAGATGAGGTTAAGAGACTTTTACAAGACCACACAGCCCAGCAGGGATTCAGGCCTAGATTTTTTTTTTTTTTTTTTTGGCCACACCTGAGGCCTGCAGAAGTTCCCAAGCTAGGGACAGAACCTATGCCACAGCAGTGGCAATGTCAAATCCTTAATCCCCTGGGCCACCAGGGAACTCAAGACCCAGATCTTTTTGACTCCTGTCCAGGACTCCACGTCCTATCATCAACCCAAAGCCTCCCTTTCATAGTCACTCTGGCTGTCATCCTTGCAGACAATGCTTCTGACAAGGACTTGGCTGACCTAGTCTCTGAGATGGAGGTGATGAAGCTGATTGGCCGACACAAGAACATCATCAATCTGCTGGGAGTCTGCACCCAGGAAGGTGGGGCGGGGCAGGGCTAGGGGCAGGGATGGTTGGAGCCGGGAACCACAGCCTCAGCAGTGTCCCTCTCCCCTCCTTGCCTCCATAGGGCCCCTGTACGTGATTGTGGAGTGTGCTGCCAAGGGAAACCTGCGGGAGTTCCTGCGGGCCCGCCGCCCCCCAGGCCCTGACCTCAGCCCTGATGGGCCTCGGAGCAGTGAGGGACCACTTTCCTTCCCTGCCCTGGTCTCCTGCGCATATCAGGTGGCCCGAGGCATGCAGTACCTGGAGTCACAAAAGGTACAGTCAGTGCAAGGCTCTCGGCCACTCCAACTGCTCCATTGCCACCCTTTCATGCCCTGCATTTTTTTTTTTTTTTTTTTTTTTCCTTTTTGGTCTCGCCCTCGGCATGTGGAAGTTCCCAGGCCAGGGATCAAACCCAAGCTGTAGCAGCGACCCCAGTTGCTGCGGTGACAGTGCCAGATCCTTAACCCACTGCACCACAAGGGAACTCCTCATGCCCAACTTCTTCCTCTTGTCTCTTTTTTGCTACCGGAAGTGTCCCTAGGTCCTTCTGTCTCCCTCATCTATGCAGTTGTCACTGTGTGTTCCCATTCCTTCTTCACATGCTCTCTACCCTATAGGCAGGAAGAGACAATGCAAGACAGAGGGTGTGGGCCCTGAAGTTAGTTGGCCTAGGTTTCACCTCTTTGGTTTTTTCTTTTCTGCTTTGGTTTGTTTTTTGTTTTTTTGGTGGGGGGCCATGGCGTGCAGTTGCTTGATATGGGATCTCAGTTCCCAGACCAGGGACTGAACCCAGGCCACAGTGGTGAAATCAAATCCTCACCAGTAGATCGCCAGGGAACTTTTCCCCTCTCTAAATCTTGATGTCCTTATCTGTAAAATGGGTGGGTGATCCCTAAGCCGAAGTCCCCTGCCCTGCCCTCAGTGCATCCACCGGGACCTGGCTGCCCGCAACGTGCTGGTGACTGAGGACAATGTGATGAAGATCGCTGACTTTGGGCTGGCCCGAGGCATCCACCATATTGACTACTACAAGAAAACAAGCAACGTGAGGGGAGACTGGGCAGAGCTGGGTGGGGCGGGGCATCACCGGCACCTGTGAGGCTCAGCAGCAATGTGCCTTCTCCCCGCCAGGGCCGCCTGCCTGTCAAGTGGATGGCACCTGAGGCCTTGTTTGACAGAGTCTACACACACCAGAGTGACGTGTGAGTCTCCTAGAAGCTGGAGGGGGTGTCTGCCAGCCATCGTTGTCCTGCCCCACAAAAAGGGCAAAGCACTTGCCCGGGGTCACACAGCCCTGGGACAGACCTGAATGGGTCCAGACTCTAAAAATGAACCCCTAATCCCCACCCCCGTGGTGGATCATACGTATGGGGTCCCCACCCTAGTCCCAGAGGTAGGGAGTGAAGCTGTGCCCCGCTGAGCCCGAATTCTGCCTCCAGGTGGTCATTTGGGATCCTGCTGTGGGAGATCTTTACCCTCGGGGGCTCCCCGTACCCTGGCATCCCCGTGGAGGAGCTGTTCTCGCTGCTACGGGAGGGCCATCGGATGGACCGGCCCCCACACTGCCCTCCAGAGTTGTGAGACCTCACCCCATTCTCCCCCACTTTCCAGTCCTCATCCTCTGCCCTGACCTTGGCCTCAGGGTCTGGCCGTAGGGAGTAGTCAGCACCAACTCACTCTCACCGCCTCCTCCTCAGCTCAGCGAGAAAGTTCCCGGCCTGGCTTCTACACCCTTCCATGGAATGGCCTCACTTAGCCTGCATCAAAGCACTTTATTTTATTATTATTTTTCTTTAGGGCCACACCTTGTGGCATATGGACGTTCCCAGGCTAGGGGTTGAATCAGAGCTGTAGCTGCCATCCTGCACCATAGCCAGAGCAACACGGGATCCAAGCTGTATCTGCGACCTATGCAGCAGCTCACAGCAATGCTGGATCCTTAACCCACTGATCCAGGCCAGGGAATGAACCCACATCCTCATGGATATTAGTCAAGTTCTTAACCCTCTGAGCCACAAGGGGAACTCCTCAAACCCCACCTCTTCATCACGCCTCCCACTCAGGACTGTGAGGTCTTCCCCTCACCCAAGCCTGGGGCTCCTTTTGACCTTTCCCCCAACCTCTCCCAGGTATGGGCTGATGCGTGAGTGTTGGCACGCAGCACCCTCTCAGAGGCCCACTTTCAAGCAGCTGGTGGAGGCACTGGACAAGGTCCTGCTGGCTGTCTCTGAAGAGGTACTGCTCCCCTCTTATCCCCTGACCTCCCTCAGCCCATTGCCCTCTGGGCCTCTTGCAACCTGACTACCAGGGCTAACCAGCACTGTTCCCCATAGTACCTTGACCTCCGCTTAACCTTTGGACCCTACTCCCCCGCCGGTGGGGACGCCAGCAGCTCCTGCTCCTCCAGCGACTCGGTCTTCAGCCATGAGCCCCTGCCCCTGGGACCCAGCTCCTTCTTCCCTGGGGTGCAGACGTGAGCGGTGGCACCAGGTTGTACCAGTAGGCCAGTTGGCAGCCTTGGGTCTCCCGGCTCAGCCACAACCTGGTGACCTTGGCAGCCCCAGGTCCTGACTTAAGGGTACTGTCCCAGATTTCTGGTTCCGCTTTGGGGAGGTCCGTCTCTGGTCCTGGGCTCCCTAGTTGAGACTTCCTGCTCCGGCCTCAGCTTCTCAAGCCAGAATTCAAGTCGTCTCAAGGCCCTGCCCTTGCCTTAGAGTCATGGTCGTAGTGTTCTATTGGCTTTTGAGGTTCTGCTTGGCCTCATGGGCCTTGATGCTTCGTCCTTGTTCCAGGGCTTCCGTTGGTCCTGGCTGCAGGGTTGTCCTAAATCTCCCTGCTTCCCTACATCAAGAGAAGTCCTGGCCTCTGAACCCTATTTCCCCAGGCCTCCCCAGCCTCCCCAGCCTCCCCTCTGCTGCTTGTGCCAGCATCTTGGTGGAGGAGCATTGGCCCCTGTGCTAGCCGAGAGGCTGGAAGCCTGCCAAAAACACAGAAGCAAATAGCCTTTTATAAATTATTTTTTTGAAATAAACCTCTGTGCGCCTGGTGTCTTCCCTGCAGCGGATGAAGGTGGAACAGGGTGGAGAGATCCCAGAGCTGGGAGTTTTGCCTGAGCGACACAGACTAAGGGGTCCATGCCAGGCCCTGGGTTTACATCCACCTCCAGGGCAGCGGAGGCAGGAGGCCAGGAGCCTGTGTGCACCTCTGTCTTGGTCCGTCTTACCGGCACCATCTTGTGTACATGATGGTGTGAACGAGTGCTCACAGGCAGAGTCGTCCCCACGGCACCATCCCCTGGGTGGGACTCCTGTACCCTCTGCACATGCTTATGTGTGTACGTGCCCTGGGACTGTCCCCAAGGGAGCTGGCAGCACCCCTCCCCCATCTGCTCAGCATTAACCAAGCTGACCGTTAACACAGTGTGAAAGCCTGAAACAGCTTCGAGGCTGCTGCTGCCCGCTCCCACGCTCTGCCGCTTAGGCCAGGGGGCTTGCGGGGGCTGTGCCCGCCCCGCCCCACCCTGGCCAGTCTCCCAGGCAGCAGCTGGTTGCCGCCTGGTTGGGCTGCAGCTGTCTCTGCCTGCCTGGTCCTCCCCTGGGGAGGCCATCATAGCCCTCTTCTCAAACACCCCTCTGGGGGGGGGGGGAGGGGCAGAGGGATCAGCTTTCCAGGGCTCTGAGCCTGGAACCTTCCCCGTCTCTATCCCAGCGGTTACTGCTGCTCTTCAGGCTGTGAACCACAAGGAGGAGGTACCTGACCCAGTGCCTGGTGCTCTCTCCTGCCTTGTCCTGGAGGACAGACCCTCTGTGGCTGCCTGCATGGCCCCCATAGCCTTGGGCGGCCGAAAGAACATTCCAGGCAGAAAGGATTGGCTCTAAGGATTTGGAACTGGGGCCACCCTGAAAGATGGAGAAGCAGCTTGTGGCCATGCTTCTCTTCCTACGCCAGTTCTCTTGGCACACCCACTGTGCCCTCTCTGACTCACCATGTCCCATATTGAACTACTCTTCTTTCCCCAAAATTGCACCTCCTTCAGGACCCCCATCTCAAAAGAAGGCACCAAGCCAAAACCCAAGAGGTCACTTCCTTTCTCTCAGGAGCCCTATTCCCTAATGACTGAAGAGAACAGTGGACTTGGAGCCGGGAAGTTCAAAGCCTGCCACTTCCAGTGTCCCAAGGCCTGTGCTCTCACTTCTCTGATCATTCCTTTCTTTACCTATACGAGTGGGGTGCCTACCTCCCAGGACTTAGGGTTTAGGATGAACTGAGTCTTGGATGAGCACATGCTTGCAGAAGGACGCCCTGTGGAGTTCATGTGGGTTATGCTGACTGTTTATCTGAGAGCTGTGCTTGGCCTCTGCAGCGGCCCTGAGTGTCCCTCTCTTTGCTCAAGATCTCCTCCATTCCCTTCCCACCCAGGCCCTTGCAGGTGACTCCACAGGCAGCTTCCAAAATCTGCTCTTGCCTGGAGTTCCTGTTGTGGTGCAGTGGAACCGAATCCAACTAGGAACCATAAGGTTTTAGGTTCAATCCCTGGCCTTGCTCAGCAGGTTAAGGATCCAGCGTTGCCGTGTGCTGTGGTGTCAGTCGCAGACGTAGCTCAGATCCCACGTTGCTGTGGCTGTGGCGTAGGCTCCAACTGTGGCTACAGCTCCGAATGGACCCCTAGCCTGGGAACCTCCATATGCCATGAGCACGGCCCTAAAAGCAAATAGTAATAATAATAATAATCAGCTCTTGGCTTATGCTTCTGCACTCAAGAACCCCCTCTGGGAGTTCTCTGGTAGCCCAGCAGGATCCGGCATAGTCACTGCTGTGATTTAGTTTCAGTCCCTGGCCCAGGAATATTCACATGCTGCAGGCATGGCTAAAAAAAAAAAAAAAAAAAAAAAAAAAAGAACACCCTCTGGCTCCCTGGAGCCCCTCTAACTTTCTTTTTTTTTTTTTTTTTTGGTCTTTTTGTCTTTTCAGGACTGCACCTACGGCATATGGAGTTTCCCAGGCTAGGGGTCTAATCGGAGCTGTGACTACCAGCCTAGGCCAGAGCCACAGCAACGTGGGATCTGAGCCGCATCTGTGACCTACACCACAGCCCACAGCAACGCCAGATCCTTAACCCACTGAGCGAAGCCAGGGATTGAACCTGCAACCTCATGGTTCCTAGTCGGATTCATTTCTGCTGTGTCATGATGGAAACTCCTTATATATATATATATATATTTTTTTTTTCTCTCTAACTTTCTGACTGAGCTCCAGTCTCCCACTGGAATCACTGGCCAATGAACGTTTCTACTAGTCTAGCTGATCATGGGAGAGGCAGCAGATCCCTCAGAGGCTCCCTGGGGAAGTAAAGAGCTAGGAGGCTAGAGTCGTGTGTGAGGACAAGGAGATGATCATTTTCCACTTTCCCACCATGAGCCCACTGCCCTGCCAGGCTCACCCACCCACCACTCTCTCACACCACAACCTCGCCAGATAAAAATTAGTTTCCCAATTTTTTTTTTTTTTTGGCCATGCCATGGCATGCAGAAGTTTTAGGGCCAGGGATCAAACCTGTGCCACAGCAGCGACCTGAGCCACAGCAGTGACAACGTCAGACCTTTAACCTGCTATGCCACCAGAGAACTCCCCAATTCAATGGTAAAGAAACTGACGATGTGATGGGCCAAGGGTCACAAGGAATGGAGTCTAAGGAAAGAGCTGAGTTGACCACCCTCCAACTCAGGTTCCTGGCCATTTCTGTGTGCATGCGAGACTCATCAGAGTGACAGGAGCAGCTGCTGCCTGGTAGGTCTTGGGGACCAAGAGGGGCTCAGCTGCCCACCCTGTGCCCCCTCCCTGCCAGCGTCCCTGGCAGGCACGTGCTTGCTGGGCCCTTTCCACATTCCTGATGTCCCATGTCAGAATGGGACAGATGCTACTAATTCCCTCATGCAATTTTGCTGCTTGCTGTTCCATCTCCCCTCTCCCAAGCCTGCTCTGGACAGTATGGCAGCATCTGGGGCCTGACCCTCTCATTTTGTCTTCTTAGGCCATGACACTGGCCTTGGGAGACTGTAGAAAAAGCACTGGGTCACCTCTGGACTCTGCCAGTCAGGGATCTGGTGAGAGCAACAGACAGCAATTCAGGTCTGGTAAGCTGGAGCCAAGAAACAGGAGGGAATCAGGGCCTGGGGGGGAGGGGCAGGCTGGCCACAAAGTGTGTGTGTGAGTGTTCATGGGGGTGGGGGGGTGTACTGTGACCAAAGTTATCCTCTCTGAGCCCCTCACAGGCAGGACAACATGCTTTGGAGAGTGATTATAAAAGATCAGTCAGGGGAGTTCCCGTCGTGGCGCAGTAGTTAACGAATCCGACTAGGAACCATGGGGTTGCGGGTTCCGTCCCTGGCCTTGCTCAGTGGGTTAAGGATCCGATGTTGCCGTGAGCTGTGGTGTAGGTCGCAGACGCAGTTCGGATCCTGCATTGCTGTGGCTCTGGCGTAGGCCAGTGGCTACAGCTCAAATTAGACCCCTAGCCTGGGAACCTCCATATGCCGTGGGGGCGGCCCAAGAAATGGCAAAAAAAGACAAAAAAAAAAAAAAAAAAAAAAAAAAAAGAGGCTATTATTGGAGTTCCCATCGGGACGCAGCAGAAACAAACCCGACTAGGAACCATGAGGATGTGGGTTCAATTCTGGCCTCGCTCAGTGGGTTAAGGATCCGGTGTTGCCATGACTTGTGGTGTAGGTCGAAGACGTGGCTCAGATCTGGCATGGCTGTGGCTGTGGCTGTGTTGAAGGCTGGCAGCTGTAGTTCCGATTAGACCCCTAGCCTGGGAATCTCTATATGCTGAGGGTGCGGCTCTCTCCCAAAAAACAAAAACAAATTGGCTATTATTATTATTGCATGGGGTTTAAGAGGGAATGGCCCCCAGGGCTGGGTTGCCATGATCTCATTCCTTGCCTTCCCAGGAAGGCGTTCTTGCCCCCAATGCCCAGATGAGGACACTGAGGCTCAGAAGGAGGAAGTGACTGGCTACATAGGGGTTCCCACTACAGAGCTCATTCCTAGAGCCCCCTCTGAGGGCCAAAAGAGACTCTGGATCTCCACCAAGCAGGAGACATCCGCTAATGGAATGTCCATGCACAGAAGTGCATTCATGATACCTAAGTGCAGATGCCCAGCACTTTGAGCTCCAGCCCTATGGCCTTCATCCCTGACATCTCAGGGCCCTCACTCAGACTGTTCCTTCCTGGGGAGTCTCCTCTTCCCCTCTCACCTGGCCAAGCCCCATTCACCCTTTATCATTTTTTATTTTTTGGCTGCCCTGAAGCCTATGGAGTTTCTAGGTGAGGACTCAGATCTGAGCTGCAGTTGTGACCTGCTGTGCTGGGCTAGGAATTGAACCTAGTGCTGTAGAAACACCATCTATCCGACAGGGGACCTCCCCCACCCACCCTTTCAATCTCACTTAGACCTCATTTCTAGTTGGGCCCTCCTTCATGCTGAGCCCCTCATTGCTGTAGAGAAGGATGTTCACAAAAGTCACCTTCCCACAACCTGTTGATCCCCAGGAGGCAAGCCCTGCTTTGATAGTTTTGTTTTTTTTGTTTTTTTTTTTGTTTTTTTTTTTGCTTTTTTTGCTTTTTCGGGCCGCGCTTGTGGCATATGGAGGTTCCCAGGCTAGGGGTCGAATTGGAGCTGTAGCTGCTGGCCTATACCACAGGTACAGCAATGCAGGAGCTGAACCACATCTGCAACCTACACCACAGCTCACAGCAACACCAGATCCTTAATCCACTGAGTGAGGCCAGGGATCAAAACCAAAGCCTCATAGTTCCTATCGGATTTGTTTCTGCTGCACCACGATGGCAACTCCTGCTTTGATAGTTTTTAGGTCAGTAGTCCTAAAATTATACCATGTTTCAGAATTGCCGGCGGGGGGGGGGTGCTTGGGTTCCCGCCCCAGAATTTATTTGGTAGATTTGAGGTAAATCCTGCTGTATGCCATAAACCCGCGGCATATGGAAGTTCCCAGGCCAGGGATCCAATCAGAGCTGTAGCCACCTGTCTATGCCAGAGCCACAGCAACACCAGATCTGAGCCACATCTGTGACCTACACCACAGCTTAGGGCAACGCCGGATCCTTAACCCACTGAGTGAGGTCAGGGATCGAACCCTCAACCTCATGGCCCTTAGTTAGATTTGTTAACCACTGAGCCACGACAGGAACTCCTGGAAATCGTGTTTTAAAGAGGCATTACAGGAGTTGCCATTGTGGCACCATGGGTTAAGGATCTGGAGGCCCCGGGAACTTTCATATGCTGTGGGTGCAGCTGAAGAAGGAAAAATAAAAAATAAAGATGCATTACATGTTCATGGTTTAAGTAATTGAAACAAAAACTTCAACAGCACACATTTCAATGAAAAACTAACCCCTTGTACCCACTCTCTCTGCTCCCCAGGGGAAACTACCCCCATTTTCTGAGTCTTCTTGCATCACCCCTTCCCTGTGTCCGTGCAGCCCTTGATCCAGTTTAGTGGTTACTCTCCTTGCCCCGCCCCCCAACTCCCACCCAGGACAGCACCTCCCAGAACTGAGGCACAACAATGATGTGTGAAGGGACAGAGGACCCATTCCCTGGTACAGACACACTCAGGTGTATGCAGCCACTGCCTGCCCCTTCCCACACTCCAGGACCCTAGCTGGGAGACCCCTCCAGCCCTCCACCTGCTGTAGGATTTAGCCTAATCCCAGAGTATGTGTGTGAGGCAGCTGCAGCTCTCTCTGGTGGAGAGAGCCCCCCCCCCCCACCTTGGGAGGAAATCTTTTATTCTCTTGCTACCGAAATCTGACCTTCATTGGCACCTGGGCCCCAGGGCCGGGGCTTGTCCCCAAGAAGTGGCTGAGGAGGTGGCGTGAAATCGCCAACAGCTGAACTCACCCAGCCTTTCCCCGCATCCTCTGCAACCCAGTCACCACTGACATTCCACAGCGTCAGCCCCTTCCGGGCCCCCCAATGCCAGCCTCATGTTCTTGTGCTGGTCTTTGGCGCTCAGCCTGACCTGTTCCTGTTGATCGCACCCGCTGGCCCTGTGGCATATGGCTGTGGGCTTGTTGCAGCTCTTGGAACCTCCAGGCCACCCTAGTTCCCTTCAGACATGGGCTCAGCTATCACCTCCTCCAGGAAGCTCATGCCAATCTCACAGCACAGCCAGGGCATTCTGCCTCTATGCACAACTAGAATGACCCATTATGGCTCTCTCTATATCACTGAGGCCAGGGGCCTCATGGGCTCCACTTCTAAGTCAGATCCAGTGCAGGGCAGGCCTAAGGTTTGTCAAATTACTGAATGACCTGGTATGGATGATGATGAGGCTTCTGGTCAAGGAGGTTCTTTGCTTTAACAGCTGAGGCCCCTCAGAAATCTGGTCTCAGGAGAGGAAGGTTGGCTGGCAGGGCTGTGACACGAGGATCCATATTGGACAGCAAACTCTACGACTCTGCAAAAGGGGACTGAGATTATTGGATCCTGGGGTATCCTGGGGGACTGAGATTATTATCATTTTGGGGACCCACTGCACTTACACAGAGGAGCATCTGCCTCTATGGGCGTGGCCCCTTCTAAGCCACCCCTGAAGGCAGACAGGCTAGAGATAAATGATGGATAGCACGGAATTCTCTAGAGCAGCACTGTGCAGGGGACCTGTCTATCTGTCCAACACAATAGCCACGTGACTCACGATGATTATTGAGCATTTGAAATGTGGCTCACGTGACTGAGGGAGTGATTACATTATTTTAATTACTTAAAATAAGTTTAAAGTTTAAATTGCTGTGTAGGAATTCCCTTTGTGGTGCAGCGGAAATGAATCTGACTAGTATCCATGAGAATGTGAGTTTGATCCCTGGCCTCGCTCAGTGGATTGAGGATCCAACATTGCTTGAGCTATGGTGTAGGTCGCAGATGCTGCTCTGAACCCACGTTGCTGCGGCCGTGGTGTAGGCCAGTGGCTACAGCTCTGATTGGACCCCTAGCCTGGGAACTCCATATGCCGCGGGTGTGGCCCTAAAATAAATAAATAAATAAATCGCTGTGTGTTGACAGGACAGTTCTAGAGCCTTCACAAAGGGGCTGCTCTAAGTGGCCTGACCAGGAATTTGCTCCACCTCATATTTGCTGAGGGGAAAATTCGAAACAAATCCACATGAAACACACTCAGAGTTGGTAGGAAAGCGATTGCTTGGGAAGGATGGGCAAGTGGTCACCATAGCTGTTTCTGGGGAGAAGAACCAGGTGGTTGGGGTCAAAGGAGAGAGGGGACCTTTGTTTCTTTTGATTTTTGTACCCAATACATGCATTATTTATCCACAAAAATTGAATACTGAATTTTTTTTTTTCTAAAAAAAAGAAAAGAAAAAATACCAGAGAAGAGAAGTATCCTCTCTGAGGACTCACCAGCTTCCAAGCCTGCCTGGCCCAAACCTCAGGCTGCCCTAGAGCCAGTTTCAGAGCTGTACCAGAGCTGGTTTCAGAGCTGGAAGGCCAACCCCTTCTTCACCATGTCCCCTCTCACGCTGCCCCCCTATGCCCTCCCACTGCTTCACACACCAGTGCAGGCTGAACCCAGGCCCCTCAACAGACCCCTGCCCACTGCCCAGATGCCTCACAAACCCCTCCCCCATCTAGTCTCCAGCCCCAGTGACCTTCTTTCTGTTTCTCCACCACCGCAAGCTCATGAGACCCTCAGGGCCTTTGCACTTTTGGGACTCTGCCTAGAATGCTGGCCCCTGGTTCTTCTGGATGGCTGTCAGAACAAAGGTCATCTCCTAAGAGTGGCCTCTCCTGACCACCCTGGCTAAAGTCCTCCTTCCGTTATTCCATCTTTTAGCCCCTTGTTTGCTTTGCTCTGTAATTATCTTATTTGCTCACTCGTTACTGGATGCCACCTGGTGAAGGGAACTGAGAAGCTGAAGGGTGGTCCTGTTCACCGTTGTACCTGCATGTTGGACAACGGGGTCTGGTGCACAGTAAGTGCTCCCTAGATGTTTGCAGAATGAACACACGTTGAATGAATTTCCCAGATTCAAAATTCATATTCCAGGCTGGAGAGGTTATCTCAAAGAAGCTTCCCAGCTCGGATAAGAGCTGGGACAGTCCCCCCAAAATACACACAGAGCCTCCCAAGAGGACAATAGTGATGACCACCACAGTGTCCACCAAGGGATAGCCATTAATGTGGGGCTGGGAACCTGGGAGGTGGGAGACTTAGGACCAGGACTACCCTTAGAGCACCTAGGCTCCGGGCATCCGCCTGTAAGCCAGCATTCTCCCACACTGTCAAGGACAGCATGGGGCATCTAAGGAGGGCCTGCAAACCCACAGGAAAATGACATCTCAAAATGCTACAGGGAGGAGTTCCCATTGTGGCTCAGTGGTTAATGAACCCGACTAATATCCATGAGGACGTGGGTTCAATCACTGGCCTTGCTAAGTGGGCTAAGGATCCAGCGTTGCCGTGAGCTGTGGTTAGGTTGCAGATGTGGCTTGGATAGAGCATTGCTGTGGGTGTGGTGTAGGCCGGCAGCTACAGCTCCCATTGGACCCATAGCCTGGTAACCTCCATGTAGCGCAGGCACAGCCCTAAAAAGAAAAAAAAAAAAAAAAGGCAGCAGAGATGGTAATGATGAGGCGATTAACAAGGGAACCAGGAGTTCTCTTAACGGCTTAGTGGGTTAAGGACCAAATGTTGTCTCTATGAGTACTTGAGTATGATCCCTGGCCTCACCTTAGATCCGTCATTGCCACAAGCTAGAGTGTAGTTTGCAGACACGGCTCAGATCCGTCATTGCTATGGCTGTGGCATAGACCTCAGCTGCAGCTCCAATTCAGCCTCTAGCCTAGGACCTTCCATATGCTGTAGGTGTGGACATAAAAAAGAACAAACAGGAGTTCCCATCGTGGTGCAGCGGAAATAAATCCGACTAGGAACCATGAGGTTGCGGGTTCCATCCCTGGCCTTGCTCAGTGGGTTAAGGATCTGGCGTTGCCATGAGCTATGGTGTAGGTTGCAGATGCAGCTCAGATCTGGCTGGCTGGCTGTGGCTGTGGCATAGGCCGGCGACTACAGCTCCAATCAACCCCTAGCCTGGGAACCTCTATATGCCGTGGGTGTGGCCCTAGAAAGACAAAAAGACCAAAAAAAAAAAAAAAAAAAAAGAACAGACAAAAGAACCAAAAAACAAAGAAATCAGAGGTTAGCAAGCTTATGAGGAGACCCTAAAACTCAAGAATAAGGCAAGAGATGCTCTCATTTTGCACTTATCCGACTGGCAAAAGTCAGTGAGCTGGAGAATGTCAAGTGCCGGCAGGGATGTGGGGGACCCACGTGGACTGTGGGAACAGCTCTCACAGAGCCACCTAGGAGTTTTCAGCTAATTATATAAACACATACTCTATGATCTAACAATTCTATCCTGAATATAATATGTCAGTCCCCCCTGCCCAAATCTTCATACATGACCACATGGGAAAGGATGGAGAAGGGGATCAAGGCAATCTGGAGTCCATCACTGGCAGGTGGATGGATTACGTGTGTGGAGGACCCTCAAAAACCTAGTGCTGAGTGGAAAGGGTAAGAAATAAAACATTGTAAATCAACTCTTTTTTTTTTTTTTTTTTTTGTCTTTTTAGGGCCATACCTGAGGCATATGGAAGTTCAGAGCTGTAGCTGCCAGTCTACGCCACAGTCAGAGCAATGTGGGATCCAAGCCACATCTGTGACCTATGCTGAAGCTCATGGCAATACTGGATCCTTAACCCAATGAGTATGGCCAGGGATCGTACCCACGTCCTCATGGATATTAGCCTGGTTCGTCACCGCCAAGCCATAACGGGAACTCCAAACAACACTACTTTAAAAAAAAAAACAAATGGAATGAGCTCTGAAGCACAAAGCCATTTGCATGAAAGAAATGATGACACAGAGAAACACACGTTACAAGAACACACACAAAAATCATTAGTGTGGCAGCCTGGGAGGCGGGGTGATATGAGTGGGGAAGAGGCTCAGAGAGAATTGAAAAGAAAACAAAGGCATGAAGGCCAGGAGCAGTGTGCACCCGGGGTAGGAGTCAGTGATGCTTTCTGGAGGAGGTGATGACGTGGGTGCTCAAGCTGAAGAAGAAACCAGACAGAAAAGGGCTGGAAGGCACACTAAAACAACAAACATTTATCAAGTACCTATTATATTCCAGGTACCATTCTAGTCTTCTAGTCGGTGGTTATACCCTGTGATGAAGACAAGCCCCTGCTCTGAGGAGCTGGAAATCTAGAGTTGGGGACAGATGACATTAAATAAACACCCAAGAAAGCGCTGACTATAATCAACACAGACTCTGAAGGTTGACTGGCTGCAGCTGTGTCTACAAGGGGGATCAAAATGGACTCTGATCCTACCTAGGGCAGGGCCCCAAGAGGCAGTGATATTCGAATTGAAGGAGGGGCGTGCTCAACTTTGTGGTGAGTGGGAGGAAAAGCATTCCAGGCAGAGGGAACAGTCTAGCAAAGGTCTGGAGGTAGGCAAGAGTGGGGAGAATCTGAGCACATACAGAGTGAGGGAGAACAGGGAGCCAGATTAGGCCACACCACTGAGTGCCTTGCAGGCTGCAGATTTCATTCCCAGGGGAGTGAAGAGACCAGAGAGTCAGGTGCTGCTAGTGTAGATGTGGGGAGACGGGGGACTGTTGCAGGGTCTGGTTAGAGCTGGGAACTGAGACAGCACCTCCAAAGTAGACACATGCTCTCCCCAGGTGAGAGAAATAATGAACATCGACCCACAGTCCACTTCCTCTCCCATCCTCTGGTCTGGAACCAGCACCATCCTGCACCACAAGCTGCATTGCAGGCCCCCATTGTGGTCAGGCGATGGGGGTGGGGGGAGCGGGAGGGAGGGGACAGTGTTCAAGAACTTGGAGGTTCTTGGGCAATGGCCAGGAGTTGGGTGAACTGGCTGGGTCCCTGTGAGTGTTTCAGAGGCCTGAGGAGGGGCTGCAAGGAGGAGGGTGGGGCACACAACGGTGAAAATCTAAGACCAACATACTCTGCTTGACCCTGAAAAAAATCAACAGAGAGCCAGCACCACCCCTACACCCATCCTGTGCCTTGGTTCCTCGGCCCGCTCCTCTACTTTCTTCACTCTTTCCTCTCTGGTCACTGCCCTGTAATTGCATCCTGAGAGGGGGGTCTCCAGCACCGGGAGCAGAGTAGAGGGTATACGCTTGGGCGATGGTGCCACCTTTTGGAAGCCACAAGAAATGCAGCGTCTTGCTTTAGCCTCTCCAGGGGGCATAGGGGATGTCTCCGGCTGGAGGCATAGCGGTTGTGGGCAGGGATCCTGTGAAGAGAGGTCCTGGACGCCGGCTCAGTTCCTGGTACTCTGTTTTTCAGAGCGATGCTGATATGCCGTCTCCACCCTTTCCAGGGGAATCGCTGTAACTACCCTGGCTCAAAACCCTCCCACTTCCCTCTGGATTGACTCCAAACTCCTTAGCAAAGCACAAAGCACAGAAGGATTTCGCCTTGGCCTTAGGCACACATTGTTTCTATTAGTTTCAATCCCTACCTGTCCCCCCTCCTCCCAGAAGTGCACCTCCATCCCTTTGCACAGGTTGTTCTCTTTTTTGGAACACTCTCCCCACCCCCACCAGTTGATTTCCCAGAAGTTATTCCTCTTTCAGCTCTTAAAACTACCCCCCCCCCTGCTTAAGGAGACCTTCTAGCACCTTGACATTAACTAGGCAAAGAGGGGAGAGAAGAGTGTTTCAGTCCATGGGAACAGTATGTGCAAAGGTCTAAGGTGGCATCAAGGAGATGGGAGGGGACCAGAGGCCAGAAAAGGTGACAGAGATGGCAGGGCTATGGCAACTGACCACACATGGCTCATGGGCACTGGTGACGGGCTGAGTGTCCAGTGAGCAGTGGGAGGACACGATTTTCAGCAGCAAAGGACACAATCAAATGTGTATTTGGAAAGGCCCCCATGAGGTTGCCAAGTGAGAAACGCACTGTGAGGCTAGAGTGGGGAGAACAGGAGGGGCTACACAGGTGAAAGTCAATGGCAGTTCCCTGGTGGCTTAGCAGGTTAAGGATCCGGCATCATCACTGCTATGGTGAGGATTCAAACCCAGGCCAAGGAACATCTGCATGCTGTGAGCAAGGTCAAAAAACAAAAAAAAAAGTGAGAGTTGATGGGAGCTTGGACCCCTGAGGCCTCAGGGCTCTCAGTCATTGGCTTTAGCCTCCTTGAAGGGACCCAGACTTACCCCAGCATATTTCATATCAGTTCTGACTGCTGGCTGCAATACCCTCTTCATTACTCATCCCAAACACTACCTGCATCCTGAAGCCAGCACCTGTGCCTGGTGGGAGCTGCCTCTCACTTTAGAGGAAGACAGGATGCTCGGGCTCAAAGTTGGGAAGTAAGTAGTGAGTAGCGGAGATGGGATTTGAACTAAGGTCTGTCTGCCTTCTCCACCATCCTAAGTGTCCTAGCAGTTAAAGGCAGGATTCTATCACCTGATGGGTGGGTCACTTTACCTTTCTCTGCCTCAGTGTCCTCTTGTACAAAATAGGGGTAACCATAGCAACCACAGCAGGATGTGTGAAGAGTATATGGAATAAATGCACATAAGGGCCCCAGCACCAGGCACACAGTAAGTGATCAATAAATGGTTGCTGTCACATGAATACAGTCCCAGCAATTTTAACATGCCCATTGGGGAAATGTGCCCCAGGGTCCTGAATCAGGGGGAGGACAAAGGGAGCTCCAGAGGGGATGAGAAGGGAGGAGAAAACAGAGAGAGCATCTCGAAGCAGGTCTGGAGCCCTGAGTTCCAAGCACAGAGCAAGTGTCAAGGGCACCAACTCCGAAAAGCCTTAAAGGACACAGGTAGGAACCACTAAAATTCTAGAGTCAGAGAAGATGCAGCCAGTCCCCTAAACCAAGGGTGGGATGATTTCCCCTCCACAGGTGACAGCACTGACCTTAGAGGCTGGAGGGAGCCTAGACAGCAGAGCAGCAGGGAGCAAATACTCAGGTTTCAGAAAACTCAAATCTAGGGCCCTTCTCCAGCCCTAAAACCTCTCCCTTGTGTAATTCCCCATCTAGTCACATGGTGGCATAGTGCATCACCAGGAAAGTCCTGTTTACCGGTTGTCTTGCAGCCAAAAAATGGCCAAGTACCAGTGCTTGTTAGGTGCCTGTAAGAGCTTGAGGGAGAATCCTTACAAATTTCTATGACATAGGCTCTATTCATATCTCCAACTTAAGGTGGAAATGTGGGCCCACAGAAGCCCAATTGGACCCATATCATCACATGGTCTGTATGTCTCCCTTTCTGGCTGTGGCAGCTGCCTGTTCTAGAAGGCAGCTCCTGGTTCTCTTTCCCTATTCCTGTGCAGCACTGCCTTGTGGAGTAGATAGATTAGACTGCCCTGGGAGTTCTTTTTTGCCCGCTCCACGGTATATGGAGTTCCTGGGCCAGAAATCAGATGTGAGCCATAGTTGTGACGTATGCCACAGCTGTGGCAACACCAGATCCTTAACTGACTGTGCTAGGCTGGGGACTGAATCTGCATCCCTGTGCTGCAGACGCCCCTGATCCCGTTGTGCCACAGTGGGAATTCCTCTTCTTTCTTTTTTTTCTTTCTTTCTTTCTTTTTTTTCTTTTTTTTTTTTTTTTTGGCTTTTTAGGGCTGCACCCACAGCATATGGAAATTCCCAGGCTAGGGGTCAAATAGCTACAGCTCCTGGCCTATGCCACAGCTACAGCAACGTGGGATCTGAGCTGCGTTTTCAACCTATGGCACAGCTCATGGCAACTCTGGATCCTTCACCCATTGAGCAAGGCCAGGGATCAAACCTGCATCCTCATGGATCTTAGTTGGGTTTGTTAACTGCTGAGTCAAGAAGGGATCTCCCACCTCTTCTTTCTCATTTACCTCACTAATGTCACTTGTGCATTGGAGGTGAGGTAATAGGACAGTTCCCAGCCCTGGAGTAGAGAGGAGCTGGGCTGACGGGTGAGGCAGCTAACTGTGAGCACCCCCTCTGTACCAGGCACTATGCTGACATTTGTTCCTACGCGAATTCAGCACATAGTAATGAGGCAGCCACTGTGTGCTGGTCACAGGTGACACAGTACTCCCAAGCTTATGGCACACAGCAATAAGCTTATATACTTACTTTATATATAAATATGTGTTTTAAAATACACTATAGGAGTTCCCCTGTGGCTCAGCAGGTTAAGGACCTGGCATTGTCACTGCAGTGGCTTGGATTGCTGCTGTGGCACATGTTCAACCCCTAGCCTGGGAACTTCCACATGTCATAGCCTGGCTAAAAAAAAAAGCATAAAATACTTATGCTGTAAATAAGCCCGTATAGCTTAATAAGCATTTTTTTTTCTTTTTAGAACAGTACCTGCAGCATTTAGAGGTTCCCAGGCTAGGGGTCCAATCAGAGCTACACCTGCTGGCCTACACCACAGCCACAGCAAGGCAGAATCTGAGCTGCGTCTACGACCTACACTACAGCTCTCAGCAATGCCAGATCCTCAACCCACTGAGTGAGACTAGGGCTCGAACCCAAAACCTCATGATTCCTAGTTGGATTGGTTTCCACTGAGCCACCAAGGGATCTCCTTAATAAGTATTTAATGAATGAAATATCTACCTTAAGTACACATAAGACATGCAGATAGTGAGTCTGGAGCTCTTTTCAGCTAGATTGAGGTTCAGAAATTACTGGCATTTAGGGGGTGCCAGTGGCCAGACGAGATCCTCAGGGAGTCTGGGCAAACAATCAACAAACTGAGCCTCTGTCTGCCAGACAGGAAAAATGGGAGGCATGCTTATGATAGGGCAGGATGTAGAAGGGCTTGGGAAAGAGGTAGGAAGGGACTAGACAAGAGTGTGTCGGGTGGTGCTTCTGGGAGTTCCTGCTGTGGCACAAAGGGATCGGCGTTAGCAGCGCCAGACTGCAGGTTCAATTCCTGGCCCAGCACAGTGGGTGAAGGATCCTGCATTGCTGCACCTGTGATTTAAGTAGCAGCTGTGGCTTGGATCTGATCTCTAGCCTGGGAACTCCACAGGCTGCAGGGTGGCCAAAAGAAAGAAGGGGGGAAAAAAGTGGGGGCTTCTGGAAACCCTGTTGGTTCCAAAGGGTCAACAGAGTCACATGCTGCAAAGTGGAGCAGAAAAGGTTTTGAAATGCCACCAGAGAGTGGGACTGCTGGTGATCTGAAGCCAATGGGACCAGTGAAGAGATGAGAAAGGGAGGCCATGGTGAGCAGAGGAGAGAAGAGGCAGGGCTGAGCTGAAAGACTTTTCTGTCTTTCTTTTTGTCTTTTAGGGCTGCACCTCCCGCATATGGAGGTTCCCAGGCTAGGGGTTGAATTGGAGCTGTAGCCACCGGCAACGCCAGATCCTTAACCCACTGAGCGAGGCCAGGGATTGAACCTACGCCCTCATGGACGCTGGTGGGGTTCATTAACCACCGAGCCACGATGGGAACTCCAGATCTTTCTTTTAATAGAGGGAGAAAGTGCACCGTTTGTAGGCTGCCGGGAAGGCGTAAGAAGACAGGAAGTATTGCAGCTCCAGAGGAATGAAATGAGAAAGATGCACAAAAGCTGAAGGAAGCATTAAGGCGGGACTCAGGGCCCAAGAGGAGGGCCGGCCCAGTCCTCTTTTCTATCTCTGAGCAACGGGGCCAGGCTAATGGCGAATTCAGACAAATAGGCGCAAAAGGCCAGTGCAAACCCTGGAGACATCTGGGGCAAGCCAGATATTACCAGGTATGGGTGGCCTTTTCCTAGCGCTGCCCAGCGCATAAAATCACCATTTCCGAAGCTCCACGCGGGCAGAACAGCTCGCGCGGTCCACGGCTTGGCTGCTGCTGATTGGCCTGCGGGAGCCACCTGACCGAGCGGACCAATCAGATGCTCTCTCCCAGGAACGGGGCCCCACGTGTGGCCCAGAGCGGAAGCCTGAGTTGCCTAGGGGTCTGGCGGCAGTGCTGGCGGCCTGGGTACAACGGCTCTCGGCCCCTGCGGAACAATCTGCGGAACTCGGAGGCTGAGGCCCGACCTCCCCCAACCCCGCCCGGCTCCTGCCTACCCGCTGCCACGACCTGGAGTCCTTTTGCTAAATCTCCTTCTTGGCTTCTGCAGCTCCGCTAGGGTGTGTTCATCCTTGTCCCTTGATCTTGACTGGTCTAAAGTGGTGATTTGGAGGAAGACAGATCCAAGTTCCAGGCATCATGTGACCTACGACAGGTGTTTAATACTGTTCAGCCTCATCTGTAAAATAGGACTACTAATCCCTACTGCGGTGTTTTTGTGAGGATTGTAAAGCCCAGTGTCTGGTACGTGGTGAGCTCCCAAAAACATTGGTTACATTTTTTACAGTTGTCGATATAGCTACCCTTGAGGAACTCACATCCCTCATTTCACAGGGCGTTGTGTTAAGGCTACTTTTTATTCCTGTTCTCTTACTAGAATGTAAACTTCTTGTCCACAGGAATGTGCCTGTATGCTTTTTTTAGTCTTCCAACTCCTTGATCCCTCCTCTTGGTCTGATCAGGGTAAATTTAACCTATAGAAACCGTGGAAGGACAGAGTATACAAAATCGTGGGATTTACAGCATGCAGAGTCTTAATAGTTAGGTAGGGATTTTTTTTCCCCATTTTTTTAAAGTTTTACTTTAGTTGATTTACAGCGTTGTGATTCTTTGTGCTGTACAACAGAGTGATTCAGTTATACATGCATACACATCAGTTCTCTTTCAGATTCTTTTACCACCTAGATTATCACAAGATATTGGGTAGAGTCCTCTGTGCTATACAGTAGGTCCCCATTGGCTAATCATTCCATATACCTCGGTGCCCATATGCTAATCCCAAACCCCCAGTCCCTCCCTCCCTGCCTCCCACCTGTCCCCTTCTGCAAACGAGTTCATTTGTATCCTTTTTAAGATTCCACATGTAAATGATATCATATGATGTTTGTCTTTCACTGTCTAACTTCAATTAGTATGACAATCTCCAGGTCCATCCATGTTGCTGCAAATGGCTTTATTTCATTCTTTTTTACGGCTAATACTCCACTGTATTATATGTACCACATCTTCTTCATCCATTCCTCTTTCAATGAGCATTTAGGTTCCTTCCAGGTCTTGGCTATTATAAATAGTGCTGCAGTGAACTTTGGCGTACAGGTATCTTTCTGAATTACGGTTTTCTCCTGATAGATGTTCAGGAGTGGGATTGCTGGATCAGATGGTAGTTCTATTTTTTAAATTTTATTTATTTATTTATTTATTGCCTTTTCTAGGGCCGCTCCTGTGGCATGTGGAGGTTCCTAGGCTAGGGGTCGAATCGAAGCTGTAGCTGCCAGCCTACGCCAGAGCCACAGCAACTTGGGATCTGAGCCGTGTCTGCGACCTACACCACAGCTCTCAGCAACGCTGAATCCTTAACCCACTGAGCAAGGGCAGGGATCGAACCCACGACCTCATGGTTCTTAGTTGGATTCCTTAACCACCGAGCCACCACAGGAACTCCTGGTAGTTCTATTTTTAGATTGCAGTTTTTTTTGTTTTGTTTTGTTTTTGTTTTTTGGCTTTTTAGGGCCACACCTGCAGCATATGGAAGTTCCCAGGCTAGGGGTGGAGTTGGCGCTGTAGCTGTTGGCCCACGCCACAGCCACAGCAACATGGGCTGTGTTGCAACTTATGCTGCAGCTCATAGCAATGTTTAACTCACTGAGCAAGGCCATGGATTCAACCCACATCCTCTAGGATTCTAGTTGGATTCTTTTTTTTTTTTTTTTTTTTTTTTTTGTCTTTTTGCCATAATCTTGGGCCGCTCCCGAGGCATATGGAGGTTCCCAGGCTAGGGGTCTAATTGGAGCTGTAGCCGCCAGCCTACACCAGAGCCACAGCAATGCTGGATCCGAGCCGCGTCTGCAACCTACACTACAGCTCACAGCAACGCCGGATCTTTAACCCACTAAGCAATGCCAGGGATCAAACCCGCAACCTCATGGTTCCTAGTCAGATTCGTTAACCACTGCGCCACGACGGGAACTCCTCTAGTTGGATTCTTAACCTGCTGAACCACAATGGGAACTCCTGTTTGTAGGGTTTTTGATGATGACCATTCTGGCTGGTGTAAGATGGTAACTTGTAGTAGTTTTGATTTGCATTTCTCTAGTAATTAGTGATGTTGAGTATCTTTTCATGTGGTTTTTGGCTATCTGTATGTCTTCTTTGGAGAAATGCTTATTTAGATCTTCTGCTCATTTTTTGATTGGGTTGTTTGGGTTTTTTTGTTTTTTTTGGGGGGTGGGTTAGAGTCACAGGAACAGCGTGTGGAAGTTCCTGGGCTAGGGGTTCAATCAGAGCTGCAGCTGCTGGCCTACACCACAGCAACACTGGATCCGAGCTGCATCTGCAACCTACACCACAGCTCATGGCAACACTGGATCCTTTAACCCACTGAGCAAGGCCAGGGGTCGAACCCGCAGCCTCATGGATACTAGCTGGGTTCTTAACCTGCTGAGCCACAATGGGAACTCCTGTTTTTTTTTTTTTTTTTTTTTTTAATTGTGCTGCAGTAGGTTTGTATATTTTGGAAATAATACCTTGTCCGTCACTTCATTTGCAAGTATTTTCTCCCATTCTGTGGGTTGTCTTTTCATTTTGTTTATGGTTTCCTTTGCTGTGCAAAAACTTTTAAGTTTATTTAGGTCCCATTTGTTTATTTTTGTTTTTATTTTCACTACTCTAGGGGTGAATCTGAGAAGGTATTACTGCGGTTTATGCCAAAGAGTGTTCAGCCTGTTTTCCTCTAAGAGTTTTATAGTATCCAGTCTTATATTTAGACTGTTTTGAGTTTATTTTTATGCATTTAATCCATTTTGAGAGTATTTTTGTGTATGGTAGAGAGTGTCCTAATTTCATTCTTTTATATATAGCTGTACATTTTCCCCAGCACTACTTATTGAAGAGACTGTCTTTTCTCCATTGTATATTCTTGTCTTCATTGTCATAGATTAGTTGACCATAGATGTGTGGGTTTATTTACAGGCTTTCTCTTCTGTTCCATTGATCTCTAGTTCTGTTTTTGTGCCAATACCATACTGTTTTGATGACTGTGGCTTTGTAGCATAGTCCCTTTATATCCTCCAAGAATATCTTCTAAGAACTGAGCCTTGAGGAAAAAAACAAAAACTGAAAAGCTATGAGTTCAATTTGACATACTGTTAGAAAACAGAAAAGCCAAATTCATAAAAGCATGTTTGAAGACCTTGCTATTAAAAAAGTCTGTCCTCAGAGGGTTAAGGACCCAGCATTGTCATTTTAGCACCTTGGGTCTCTGCCATGGCATGGGTTTGATTCCTAGCCCCAGGAACTTCCACATGCTTCCAAATATAATATAACTTCCCAAATAAAAATATAATAAATATATATATAAGTATAATATATAAATAAAATATAATATATATATAATAAATATAAATAAAAATATAACTTCCAAAATAAAAATAAAAAATCAATCCTATGCAATTAAGGCATTCTACTGAGGAAAAAATAATGTATGAGCTTCATCAAATAAGAAAGTAGCCACATTAGAGAATGGGTGTCAGTGGTTTGAATTAAAATCCTGGAAACAACAGTAAAGCTTTTTTTTTTTTTTTTTTTTGCTTTTTAGGGCTCCTGCACCCATGGCGTATGGAAGTTCCCAGGCTAGGGGTCAAATTAGAGCTACACCTGCCTGCCTACACCACAGCCACAGCAACTCAGGATCTGGGCCACATCTGTGACCTATGCCACAGCTCTTGGGAACGCCGGATCCTCAGCCCCCTGAGCGAGGCCAGGAATCAAACCTGCATCCTCACAGTTACTAGTTGGATTTGTTTCCACTGTGCCACAACGGGAGCTCCCAGTAAAGCACCCTTAAGAAAGGCCATAATCACAAGTGATCCTGATGACATAAGGAACAGTATTGAGCAAGTTAACATGGACGTCAACAATTCTGAACCAAAAAGTGATTCAGTAGTCTACATTTAAATGTAAAGAAGTTTTAGGGGTTCTTGTTGTGGCTCAGTGGTAATGGACCCAACTAGTATCCATGAAGATGCAGGTTCGATTCCTGGCCCCACTCAGTGGTTTAAGGATCTGGCGTTGCTGTGAGCTGTGGTATAGGTCTCAGATGTGGCATTGTTGTGGCTTTGGGTTAGGTCAGCAGCTGTAGCTCTGATTCGACCCCTAGCCTGGGAATCTCCATATGCTGCTACATCTGCGGCCCTAAAAAGCAAAAAAAAAAAAAAAAAAAGAATAATACTCAATTTATTTCACTATTATTTTTCTGTTTATGAATGCACAAAAATGATATATGATTTTTTAAGCCACACCCATGACATGCTGAAGTTCCCAGGTCAGGGATCAAACCTGCTCCATAGCATTAACCAGAGCCACAGCAGTAACAATGCTGAGTTCTTAACTGCTGGGCCACCAGGGAACTCCTGATGTATGATCTTCTTAAAACTATGAGTAAATAGATCTAAAAGAGCTCTTTACATAAGTTTAAAATAAAAAATATAAGGAATTACAAAAAAAAAATCTCCCAAGACCTTCTGAAAACTCAAGAACATACAAATCTGAGATAAAAACGTCATGACTCAGAGGTTAATGAACTCGACTAGTATCCATGGGTACATGGTTTCAATACCTGGCCTCACTCAGTGGGTTAGTGATCCATTGTTGCTGTGAGCTGTGGTATAGGTCGAAAACACGGCTCAGATCCTGAGTTGCTGTGGCTGTGATGTAGGCCGGTGGCTAGAGCTCTGATTCAGCCCCTAGCCTGAGGACCTCCATATGTCCCAAATACAGCCCTAAAAAAAGATTAAAAAAAAAAAATGTGTAGACAAGTCTAGAGACCAGCCAAATTCACTGAGGGGGCCAGGCATGAGGGTTCACTTAGTTGGGCCTCACGTGAACCCCCAAACTGTTTTCTTGGGTTGCCTTTGCCCTGACCCCAACCATACTGGCCCAGTGACCTGCCTCAGGTCATTTTAGCTTGAGAAGTCACCCACAGGAGGTAGTGTTGCCTGACCTCCCCTCAACACTCCACACTATCCTATGTGTGTCCAGTGGTGGCTGGCACTTACGGTTTAGGAAATGTCGTTATGGTCAGGGGCCCTGTGCTATGGCTTCTTTCCTGCCTCTACCAGCCTGGGCCCCAAGGCCATGACTTCATATGCACTCTCTCTAGAACCTTACCCCTTGACCCTTTTCTGGTAAGCTTTTTGCCTTAGAACCCTAGAGGGGATCTAGTCATGAGTGGATTGTGCCCATTGGTTAGGCCGTACCCTGGGCTCGGGCTGCAAGGTCACCCAGCTGTCCTCCACTTCCTTGAGCCTGTGGCCCCTCCCTTCCCTCTCACTTCCTATCTCTGGAGAAAACAGAGGTACTGGGTGGAACCTCTCCCAATTTCCTTCCCTTCCCACTTAAAACATAGTTGGGGGAATTCCCGTCGTGGCTCAGTGGTTAACGAATCCAACTAGGAACAACGAGGTTGTGGATTTGATCCCTGGCTTTGCTCAGTGGGTGAAGGATCCGGCATTGCCATGAGCTGTGGTGTAGGTTACAGACACAGCTTGGATCTGGCATTGCTGTGGCTGTGGTGTAGGCCGGCAGCTATAGCTCCAATTAGACCCCTAGCCTGGGAACCTCCATATGCCACAGGAGCAGCCCTATAAAAGGCAAAAAGACAACAACAACAAAAAAAACATAGCTGAGGTCCCTTACCTTTCCCAACGTGTCTCAAAGGATAAGGGGTTTCTCCTTTGCTCTGTGACCCATCCATCCACCTGTGACCCCATTCATATACCCTGTACCTCCTGACTTCAGTCACCTCTCATTATTGTACCCTCAGCTTTCCCCTCTCCATTGACTTCTTCTCAAAAGCATTATGCTCATTCGAGGATTTATTCATTCAATCCACAAGTATTTATCAAGCATCTATTCTGCTTGAGTTCTAGGCATTGAGGACCCAGCAGTGAATAAGTTCTAACCTCTTGTTAGTTCCATTCTAGACAGTGAGAAAGATGGGGGTGTAGACAAAAAAAAAAACAAAAAACAAACAAACAAACAAAAAAACCCAGACAATTAAGACTGTATATACTGGCATAAAGATAGACCAATTGATTAATGGAATCGATTGAGAATTCAAAAATTAACCCACACTTCGATGGTCAATTGATTTTTCAAGTAGGGTGCCAAGACCATTATTTAATGGGAAAAGACAGTCTCTTAAAAAAATGGTACTGGGGAGTTCCCATCATGGCTCAGTGATAACTAACCCGACTAGTATCCATGAGGTTGTGGACTGGATCCCTGGCCCTGCTCTGTGGGTTCAGGATCCAGTGTTGTCATGAGCTGTGGTATAGGTCGAAGACGCAGCTTGGATCCGGTGTTGCAGTGGCTGTGCTAGAGGCTGGCCTGGGAACTTCCACATGCCATGGTTATGGCCCTCAAAGAAAAAATAAATGGTTCTGGGACAACTGGATATCCACAAGCAAAAGAATTAAGTTGAATCCCTACCTCCTCACACTATAGTAAATTATCTCAAAATGTATCAAAGTCCTAAATGTAAGGGCCAAAACTTTAAAAATCTTAAGAGAAAACAGGGATAAATTTTCTTGATTGGGATTAGACCTGGTTTCTTAGATATTACCAAAAGCAGAGCAACAAAAGAAAAATTGGACTTCATCAAATTAAAAGCTTTTGTATTTCGAAGTTCCCATTGTGGCCCAGCGGAAACAAATCCAATTAGGAACCATGAGGTTGTGGGTTCCATTCCTGGCCTTGCTCAGTGTGTTAAGGATCCGGCGTTGCCATGAGCTGTGGTGTAGATCACAGACTCGGCTTGGATCTGGCATTGGCCAGCAGCAACAGCTCCAATTAGACCCCTAGCCTGGGAACCTCCATATGCCGTGGGTGTGGCCCTAAAAGGACAAAAAATAAAAAATAAAATAAAAATTAAAAAAATAAAAGCTTTTGTACTTCAAAGGATACTATCAAGAAAGTGAAAAGAGGTTTCCATCGTGGCTCAATGGTTAATGAATACGGCTAGTATCTCTGAGGATACAGGTTTCATCCCTGGTCTTACTTGGTGGGTTAAGGATCCATTGCTGCCCTGAGCTGTAGTATAGTTCGAAGACACGACTTGGATCCTGTGTTGCTGTGGCTGTGCTGTAGGCCAGCAGCTACAACTCCGATTTGACCCTTGGCCTGGGGACCTCCATATGCCATGTGTGCAGCCCTAAAAAGACAAAAGACAATAAATAAATAAATAAATAAAGTGAAGAGATAACCCATAGAATGAGAAAAAATATTTGCAAATCTTATATCCAAAAAAGGACTTGTATCCAGAATACATAAGAACCTTTATAACTCAACAACAAAAAAGATAAACTACTCAAGGTTTTTTTTTTTTTTTTTGGTCTTTTTGCCTTTTCTGGGGCCAATCCCGTGGCATATGGAGATTCCCAGGCTAGGGGTCTGACCGGAGCTGTAGCCACAGGCCTACACCAGAGCCACACCAATGCGGGATCCAAGCCTTGTCTGCAACCTATGCCACAGCTCATGGCAACGCTGGATCCTTAATCCACTGAGCAAGGGCAGGGATCGAACCCGCAACTTCATGGTTCCTAGTCAGATTCGTTAACTACCGCACCACATCGGGAGCTCCTTGTTTTTGTTTTTTGCTTTTTAGGGCTGAACCTGTGCATGTGGAAGTTCCCAAGCTAAGGGTTGAATCAGAGTTGCAGCTGCTGGCCTACACTACAGATGATGGTAATGCAGGATCCTTAATCCCTAGAGTGAGGCCATGGATCAAACCCACATCCTCACAGGCACGATATCAGGTTCTTAACCCACTGAGCCACATGGGAACTCCACAACTACTCAATTTTTAAAATGTGCAGGGAGTTCCTGTTGTAGCTCGGCAGTAATGAAACTAACTAGCATCCATGAGGATGAGGGTTCAATCCCTGGCCTTGCTCAGTGGGCTAAGGATCTGGTGTCACCATGAGCTGTGGTGTAGGTCGCAGATGTGTCTCGGATCCCACATTGCTGTGGCTGTGGTATAGGCCAGCATTTGTAGCTCTGATTCGATCCCCAGCCTGGGAACTTCCATATGCCACCATGGGTGTGGCCCTAAACAAAAAGCAAATAAATAAATAAATAAATAAATAAAGTGCAAAGAATCTGGATAGACATTAAAAAAATATCCTTAGGGAGTTCCCATCTTGGCTCAGCGGTAACGAACCTGACTAGTATCCATGAGGATCGAACTAGTCGAACCCAACTGGTTCTATCCCTGGCCCCTATCAGTGGGTTAAGAATCTGGCGTTGCCTTGAGCTGCAGTGCAGATTGCAGATGTGGCTTGGATATGGTGTTGCTGTGGCTGTGGTGTAGGCCAGCAGCTGTAGCTCCTATTGGACCCCTAGTCTGGGAACTTCCATATGCTACAGGTGTGGCCCTAAAAAGACAAAAACAAACAAACAAACAAACAAACCCTATATATATATCCTTAGGGATTCCCATGTGGAATAGCAGGTTAAGGATCCGGCATTGTCACTGCAGCAGCCTGGGTCGCTGCTGTGGTGTGAGTTGGATCCCTGGCCTGGGAATTTCTACATGCTGTGGGGCACAGCTAAAAAAAAATAAAATTCCTGAAAAAGTTAATTATGGAGTTACCATTTGACTCAGCAATTCCGGAATTCCAATCCTAATTATATACCCCAAATAAGTGAAGGCATAAGTCTGCATGAAAATTTGTACAGGAATGTTTGTATTGTTTGTAATAGTCCCAAAGTGAAACCATCATGATAAAGCATCAACTATAAAAGGAAATGTGGGCCACAGCATGGAGTATTATTTAGCCATGAAAAGGAATTCAGTACCAGTACGTGCCACAACATGGATGAACCTGGAAAACATGCTCAGTGAAACAAACCAGACGAAACAGACCATATACTCGTGTTCCCTTTTACAAAAGTAAAAGCTGTGTCAAAGTAGCTGGGAAAAAAAAAAGAATAGGAATTCCCTTGTGGTACAGTGGGTTAAGGATCTGGCATTGCCGTGAGCTGTGGTGTAGGTCACAGATGAGGCTTGGATCTTTTGTTGCTGTGGCTGTGGTGTAGACCGGCAGCTGCAACTCTGATTTGACCCCTAGCCTGGGAACTTCCATGTACCCCAGGTGTGGCCCTAAAAAGCCAAAAAAAAAAAGTTCTGGTGGAGCTGGGAGTGGAGTCTTCCAGACCCAGGAACACAGGCCCTGAGGGGGAATGGTTTACACAATATTGGAGTCTCTTCTGCCTTTAGAAAAAGGCCTCCTAGCCAGTCTCTAGCATCTGCTGTGTCCTCTTCTACATAGCCACATGTTTTCAAGTTATGATTTTTTTGCCTAAGGTCTTCAGCTGGAGGATGTGAAGATTTTCTGGACTATTCTGAGCATGGTTGTTTTTACAATCATGGATTTTTGCCTCAGGTCTTCAGCTGGGGGATGTGAAGACTTTCCAGATTATTCCAAACATAGTCTGAGTTAAGGGTGCAAGTTCCCAGACCTTTAACTTCCATCTCAACTCCTTGATCTGCCTGAGAAAACGCCTCTCTCCAGTTCTTCTTTCAGAGGCTTCCCACTCCTGAGAGAAAAGCCAGTCTCACGCAGATGAATCTCCCTGGGTGGGGCACCTCAGAGCTTCCCAAGGACTCACCCGCTTCAGTAAGCTCAGGGCAAGGCTTTGGCCTTGTCTGTCAGTCCTAGAATCAACCTGGCAGGGGGATGGTTATCATGGGGACACATGTGAACCTGCTGGTTTTAATTGAGAAGTGGAGTTAAATCTTTTCCAATTGGAAGTCAGTTTGACTGCCTGCTTCAGCAGCACATATACTAAAATTAGAACCCGTGGAGAAGATTAGAACGGTCCTTGGGCAAGGATGATAAGCAAATTCCTAAAGCGTTTCATATACTATATTTTTTTAAAAAAGGGAGTTTGATTTGGCCGAAGGATTTGGTGATGGGGGCCTGGCTTTGCCATTTTAGACACATGAGAGATGTTTCCTTTAAATTGATAGGGCTGAATCTACAGCCTCAAGGTTTTGGTTAAGATGTGTTTAAAGCATACATATGGAGTTCCCGCCGTGGCGCAGTGGTTAACGAATCTGAATAGGAATCATGAGGTTGCGGGTTCGATCCCTGCCCTTGCTCAGTGGGTTAACGATCTGGTGTTGCCGTGAGCTGTGGTGTAGGTTGCAGATGCGGCTCGGATCCTGCGTTGCTGTGGCTCTGGCATAGGCTGGTGGCTACAGCTCTGATTAGACCCCTAGCCTGGGAACCTCCATATGCCATGGGAGCGGCCCAAGAAATGCCAAAAAGACAAAAAAAATAAATAAATAAATAAAAAATAAAGCATACATAGAGTACACCAAAAATTAATTATTTGTAATATATTATTGACAATTAGATGCCAACTTTCAAATGTGAGTGGGTTATATATGTTCTCTCTGAAAATTCTTTTTTTTTGGGGCGAGGGGGCTGCACTTGAGGCATGCAGAAGTTCCCAGGCCAGGGATCGAACCTGTTCCACAGCAGCGACCTAGGTCACTGCAGTGACAATGGCAGATCCTTGACCCTCTAAGCCACCCAGGAGTTCCTTGAAATTCTTTAAAGGGGTACTTGATAAAAAAATTTTGGAAGATTAGAGTTCCCATGTGGCTCATCAGGTTAAGGATCTGGCATTGTCACTGCAGTGGCTCAGGTCCCTGCTGTGGAACAGGTTAGCTCCCTGGCCCACAAACTTCTGCATGCCATGGGTGCAGCCAAAAAAAAATTTTTTTTTTTTTTTTCCAGACCATCCACTTTACTAAACCCTTGCCCCAGAGTCTCATCTCTGTCTTTATCTCACCTGACTTCCTTTTCGTATTTGACTACTGAGTATAAAGTCTGAGCCTTTCTACTACCACTTGCCAGACTTTTCACAAGCCCTGCTTCTTTCTCAGTCTTTGTTTTCATCTGAGAAATAGAGGATAATATACTCTTTTTACAGGGAGACAATGGGTGGGTGGAAGTAAAATTGTGACCCTTATTCAGGCAGAAGGTACAGCCACTGTCTTGGCCACAGGCTGCAGACCTTCCCCTTCCTCAGACTGCATCCCCCCAGGGCCCAGCATTCTTCCACTTCCCACTCCTCCCCTGGGAATCAAGGCTGTCAGAAGTGCTGGTCTTGGGAGTTCCCGTCTTGGCTCAGTGGTTAATGAATCCCACTAGGAACCATGAGGTTGTGGGTTCACTCCCTGACCTGCTTAGTGGGTTAAGGATCTGGTATTGCTGTGAGTAATGGGTAACAGAAAAGAAACAATTCCGGGACCCATCATAAGGGATGGTTGTGCTGTTTACAGCAGTATTTGGGACCAAGCACCAAAGATCTCAATATGTCCTCCAAACCTGGCTGTTTCATTAGAAAGCAGATACTGCTCCTGTCCAGTGGGGAAGAAGGGCACAAAAGAAGAGAAACCACAACTGTTACTAGAACAAGACAGTCCTAGCATATTCAAGGCAAGCCCCTTGTGTTTCTTTCTTTCTTTCTTTCTTTTTTTTTTTTTTTTTTTTTGTCTTTTAAGGGCTGCACCTGAGGCATATGGAGGTTTCCAGGCTAGGAGTTGAATTGGAGCTACAACTGCCAGCCTACACCACAGCCGCAGCAGCACTGGATCAGAGCTGTGTCTTTAACCCACACCACAGCTCACGGCAATGCCAGATCCTTAACCCACTGAGTGAGGCCAGGGATAGAACCTGCGTCTTCATGGATGCTAGTCGGATTTGTTAACTGCTGAGCCACGACGGGAACTCCTGACCCTTGTATTTCTAGAGAAAGTAGCAGTCTCTTCTGGACACTGCTGCCAGAGTAACCCTTCTTAACCTCCTGTGGCTCCCTGCTGCCCTCCACATAAAGCCTGAATTCTTCAACTTGATCAAGAAGCTTCCCCCATCTTGGAGTTCCTGTCGTGGCGCAGTGGTTAACAAATCCGACTAGGAACCATGAGGTTGCGGGTTCGATCCCTGCCCTTGCTCAGTGGGTTAACGATCCGGCGTTGCCATGAGCTGTGGTGTAGGTTGCAGATGCGGCTCGGATCTGGCATTGCTGTGGCTCTGGCGTAGGCCAGTGGCTACAGCTCCAATTAGACCCCTAGCCTGGGAATTCCATATGCCGTGGGAGCAGCCCAATAAATGGCAAAAAAGACCAAAAAAAAAAAAAAAAAAAAAAGAAGCTTCCCTCATCTTCTGAGGCCTATGATTGCACTCATCACCTCTGCCACTCCCTCCTTGTACTAGTCTCTGGCCACCATGAACTGGGGGCAGTTCCTCCAAAGCCTGGTATTTCTCTGGACTCCTTGGTTGGAAACTCTACCTCATCCTCTCCTCTCCAAGCTTTTCCCTTCTGGACTCTGTCTTTATGTCACTTCTGTGGAAGGCCTCCCCGACTGTCCCTGAAGCCCACCCCCCCAATCTCCCCCAGCACCTCTGGCTTCTCTGTTAGTGCTTAACTCTCTACTTTGTTTGGACTTCGACTTTCCCACAAGGCTCCGAGGGAAAACTCAATACATATCTGCTGAATTAACGAATGAAAGGGGGGCAGTTCTAAGAAAAACGGAGTTACTGTACATTGAATCTTCCTCAGCAGTGTAGGAATTATCAGTCATGGTAATTTACAGATGAGGAAACTGAGGCTAGAGTAATCTCACTTTGCCTGCCACTCAAATTCCTGAGCCCTGGTAGACAAGATACTGTACTGGGCCTTCTCACAGACAGTATCTGGAAGGTGTGCTGGCTAAGAGCAAGGGATATGTGGGTGATCACAACAGGTGACAGGGGTCTGAGACCTTGCTGAAGGGCTTAATCTTTTGAACCTCATTTCTTCATAGGGCTACCAAAGGGTTAAAGGAACTCATGCCTGTCAAGTGCCCAGCATGTTGTCTAGGACACAGCATAGACTAAGCAAGCATTTACTGATTCTAATCGCTGTGTTAAAGATGGGAGGCAGAGACCCAGAAAAGTTCCCTGTGCTGAGACAAGGAGGGCAGGCCACAGCCCTATCCCTTCTACCCCCACTTCAGGAGCCGATGTCTTTATGAGAAGATGGGGCCCTCTGGGTCCTCTCAGCCCAGTGCTGGCACACACGAAGTGCTTGGCCAGGGCCTGCTGGATGAGGAGGCTCTACAGAGGGCTGCTGTGGATGGGACCTCTGCAGCTAAATTCTACTCTAAGAGGCAGGAAGGAACCTCTGAGGTCACCCAGGAAAGTCCAAGAGGCTTTCCCTGGGATTCCAGTCTTTTCCATGAGATCTGTCAGTAAGCTGTTCATCTCCAGCTGTTGTACGCTTTTAATCCCTATTTCTCTGCCATGGGGCCTGGGCTGTTGGAAGAGGGGTTCCTATAGGGTAGTGATGTCTAGAGGTCAGCTCTGGGAGGAACTACTGTTGCTGCCCCTCTTCACACTTTAGCACCTTTATTTATTTCCTAAGGCATGGGGCTTCTTAAAGCAGGCACCTCTCTTTTTTTGTTTCCCTAGCACCCAGCAATACTGCCTGGCAATGCAGGAAATGGTTGCTGAATGAAGCAGTGAAGTACATTTCAGCATTCATCAAGTGCTGTACAGGCTCCTAACCCTTACCTTTACCTTGCAGGATCCTCAGAGCACCTTTTTGCATTAGAAGCCTCAGGAAACCAAGGCTTGGGGCTGTTAATCAACTGGCTCAAGTGTCAGCTCCCACAGTCAGGATGGTTGTGGGAAAGTAAAGAGTGGAGAGTAACCTGGATGAATTGGGGCAATTGGCAGGGGGTAATTGTCAGAAATGATTGGCTCAAATTAGGTGTGAAGACGAACCAGTCGGAGCTCCCCCACTGAACTGCCTAGAAGGGATTATCAGGAATCACTCCTTAGCAGAAGGGTGGGTCTCTAGGGTGGGACCCTGGGGGTTTGACCCAGCTCTTAGGCTGGTCCTAGCTCACAGAACACTGCCAACCTGACTTTGCACCTGGCTACTTCAGTCTTCAACAGAAGGCAGTCCTTCTGGGGTCACAGTGCTCTCCTTCTCACTCTGGTTCCAGGGGCAGCTTCCCTCTGAGAAAGCCTGCTTGCTCTCTTGGCAGGTTTTGCATCTCAGCAATTAGGCGTGGTAAGGACCTGTTTTCTTGTGTACCTCCGTGGCTGGTCTGTGGGCCTTGGAGAGCAGGAGGCAAGGGGCATCCTGAACTCCAAGCTTACTGGTGCCGGGTTTCAGGGTGAAGGTTGGGTAAGGCTGAAGGATGGAATTTATGGAGCCCTGTGCCAAAACCAGTACAGCGCAGGGCAGTGCCAAAAGTGGCCTTTCTCCCAGGTGGGCTCATGGTTAACAGATAGAAAGAGACTGCAGGTAAACACTCCACTGGGGCAATAATTATGCACATTTACTAAGCCCAGGGAGGAATGGTAGTCACGTGGCTCTCGAGGGCGGCGCCCTCAGCCTTGAGATGGAGTTAACTCTAATCACAGAAGGCTTTCTGGAGGAGGTGGAATTTTTATGGCAGTTGATTGTGGTTTTCTCTGAACAGCAAGGATGAGCTTAGCACTCTAGGGACCTGATAGGTCCCGAGGTGAGCTTTTTGTCAGGGAGCAAGCCCAGGGGGCGATAGGGTTGGATCGGTTTGGGGGAAGGGCCTGGGGGGGCCGGCGCGCGGGACCTAGCTGTTGGGGTTCCCTCACCTGCCACTGCAGGTCTTTGGTGATTGTACGCGCTGCAGCAGCGCTAGGACAGTGCTGCGGGGCTCCGGACGCTGGGTGCAGGCCTCGAGGTGCCAGGCGCCCGAGAGCAGAGCGCCCCAGGCCAGGGATTAGGCCACAAGGCTTGGCAGGGCCAACCCGGCGTCTGACCTCCCAGCGCTGTTCCGCCGGGGTCGCGATGCCCGGCCCGCAGGGGCGAGGCGCGCGCTCTCCCGGGAGCAGGGCTGTGAAGCAGACGGCCTGCGCCGGGCGGAGGTGCCACGAGAGGGCCATCTGCCTTGGTGCAGAGAACTGCAGCGTCTGCGGTGCGAGGCGCGGCCCCTCTGGGCCCCCAGCCTCCGTCCTCTGCCCCGTGCGCACGCACCTACCCACGCTGGCTCGCACCCCCGGACCGAGTCCCGGTCCCAGTGCCAGGCCTAGACCGGGACTAGGCACCGGAGGCGGTGCAGGGATTAGTGGACCCCTCCCCCAGCGCTCCCCTTGCCCCGCCCGAGGCAGCGAGGACCCCTGGGCCCCGGGGTGGTGAGGGAGCTTCGTGCTGGCGGTGCCCAGGCTGGGGACTTGGCCTCACTGGGAGGGGGCCGTACGGCGGCAGGCCGAGGTGCGGGAGAGCTGTCAGGCTGCTGCCCGGCTCGGGTGCGGGGGGGTGGGCTCAGCGCGGGGGTCGCCCGGCCTCATTCCCCCGCCGAGGCCACGGCCGGGCGGGCAGTGCCCGGGCGGGTAACCCGACCCGACCCGGCTCCCGGGAGCCGCTCACCCCGCACGGCCGGGCAGGGGGAGGGAGAGGAATGGGGAGGAGGGGGAAGGGAAGGAGTGGTGGGTGAGGGGCCGTGGGGACCGCAGGGCCGAGTCCCCGGCCTGTCTGCGCAGCTCTAGGGCGGCTGCCTTTGGAGCCCCAGACGAGCCAGCCCCCTGCCTCGCGGGCGTCGGGCCTGCGGCAGGAGGGAGCCCTGGGGCTGTACAGGCTTGGCTCGGGGAGGCAGACCCGAGCTACTGCCTCCATTTTGTTTCCTGCTCAGCTTGGTCTGTGGTGGTGGTGGTGTGGGCTTGGGGTGCGGCCGGGCAGGGGGTTCACCTGCGGCCGCGCCTGTTCGGGGTTTGAGGCCTCGAAGACCCCATCCCAACCCCCCAGGTGAGCCCTGCGGCAGGAGGGGGGGTTGCTTTGGCCTCGGGCCGAGCCGAGCGGGCTGAGGGCAGGTGCCCAGTGGATGGGGAACCCGGGCTGTAACCTAAGATGGAGGCCGGGACTGACGCGGGCCCGAGCGGGTCTGGCGGGGCGGTCAGACAGGCCCCAGCCCGGCCAGGTGCCGCCGGGGCTGGGCTCGAGACCGGTAGGGTGCTAGAGTTGTATGCAGCCCGGGGCCCGCGCAGCGCCCCGAGGTAGGTGAGGGCACTGGAGTGCCACCCACGACGCCCGCAGGCCCGGACACTCTGGGGAGGCGCGCGAGGCCTCTGGGGAACCCGCCTCAGGCCCCGCCCGGACAGCCGGGCCGGCCCGTAGGCCCGGGCCGCAAGCGGGCGCGCAGGGGGAGGGGAGGGGGCGGCAGCGGCGGCTCCGCTGATTGGGCGACGCGCTCGCGAGCCCGACTTCACCCGCCCTGAACCCCGAAGAGTGAGGCGAGGGAGCGCGCGCCGTGGGGGAAGGGGTGCGCGCGCACTCGGGGCCCCAGCCGCACGCGGGCCGGCGCGAGGCGCTCGGTCGCACGCGCCGCCGCGGGGGCGCGCGCGGTGGGGGTGTGAGGAGGAGGAGGCGGCGGCGGAATAGGCCGGGGCAGGTCGCGCTAGCTGCTTTCTACCCTGAAGAGAGACGCGGGGGGGAGGGGGGTGCGGCGAGCGGCTCCGCGCTCTCCCCACCGCTCCGCTTGCGCCCCAGTGTAATGAGGGTCACCCCCTCCCCCCAGCCGGCCCGGGAGGGGGCGCGGGGCACGGTAACTAGTGCGCTGGGGTGGGTGGCGGGCAGGCGCGAGCAGGAGGGAGGAGGCGGCCGGGCGGGGAAGATGGTGGTGGCCGTGAGGTGAGGGGCGCGGGGGAGGGCCGGGTGCGGCTCAGGGTTGGTGGCCGGCGGCATTGCGGCCGCAGGCCCCCTCCCCCTCCATCACTACCAGCGGGGCTCAGGCCTAGCCGGCCGGGCCGCCGCGAACTTCCTCCCCGCGCGGCCTGTGCCCCACCGGCCTCCCGCGCGCACCTCGGCCTGCGCCTCCCCTCAGGTAGCCGGCTTGGGGGCACGGGGCCGGCTGCTCTCCTGCAGCAAACTTTGCTTGCTGCTGAATATTGATGAGTGCGATCGGCTCGGCCAGGAGGTGCTGCCGGCCCTGCGGGAAGGAGCGCGGCCCGGGCAGGCGGCGGCGGCGTCGGCAGCAGCCATGTTTGTCAAGCTGTAGCAGCTGCTGCTGCCCTGACTCGGCTTCACCCGCTGCCTCCGTTTCTCCCCCTGCCGCGTTCCGACCTCTGGGCCCTGCAGCCGTGCACCGAGCAGGCCTGCCGTTAGGAAGGCGAGCTTCGTTGTGCACCCGCTTCGGCCGACTTGCCTACGGCCTCAGCACGGCCGCTGCAAAGGCTCCGGCGCCGGCTGGGGCGCAGGGTGCAGCGCTATTGTGACCGCTGCGCCCGAGCGAGTCAGGAAGGATGGGGGGGTAATAACCTTTTTGTGTAGCCTCCGGGAGCCCCCACTCGATCCCTACAGCCCCCCTCCCTTCGGGAGATCCTGCCGTTGGACCCCCAACGGGGGAGGGGAGGACGATTCTACTTTGAGATTTGGAAATTTCTACTGCCAAAGGGATTTTAATTTTAGATCAGCCCAATTGTCCACCAATCTGCAGTGCAGGGAAAAGGGACGGGCTGTTTCCATGTGGCAAGATCTCCCCAGCTCCGGGAAGATGGAGTTTGCGGAGGCTCACCCGAAGCCATTTTTCCATCGTCAGCTGGGGAACTTTTTCCGCCCATGAAGTGCAGCAAGAATGGCATCGAGGCCACTAGGCCTTGAGAAGTGGCTGCCATTTTGAAGATAAGAGTCAATGGCTTGTAAACTCAGATTAATTGCCGTGTTTTTGGATTCCAGGTTGATGCTGGCCCAGGATGGATCAGACCTGTGAACTATCTAGAAGAAATTGTCTGCTGCCCTTTTCCAATCCAGTGAATTTAGATGCCCCTGAAGACAAGGACAGCCCTTTCGGTAATGGTCAATCCAATTTTTCTGAGCCACTTAATGGGTGTACTATGCAGTTGTCGACTGCCAGTGGAACATCCCAAAATGCTTATGGACAAGATTCTCCATCTTGTTACATTCCACTGCGGAGACTACAGGATTTGGCCTCCATGATCAATGTAGAGTATTTAAATGGGTCTGCTGATGGATCAGAATCCTTTCAAGACCCTGAAAAAAGTGATTCAAGAGCTCAGTCGCCAGTTGTTTGCACTTCCTTGAGTCCTGGTGGTCCAACAGCACTTGCTATGAAACAGGAACCCTCTTGTAATAACTCCCCTGAACTCCAGGTAAAAGTAACAAAGACTGTCAAGAATGGCTTTCTGCACTTTGAGAATTTTACTTGTGTGGACGATGCAGATATAGATTCTGAAATGGACCCAGAACAGCCAGTCACAGAGGATGAGAGTATAGAGGAGATCTTTGAGGAAACTCAGACCAATGCCACCTGCAATTATGAGCCTAAATCAGAGAATGGTGTAGACGTGGCCATGGGAAATGAACAAGACAGCACACCAGAGAGTAGACACGGTGCAGTCAAACCGCCATTCTTGGCATTAGCTCCTCAAACTGAAACACAGAAAAATAAGCAAAGAAATGAAGTGGACGGCAGCAATGAAAAAGCATCCCTTCTCCCAGCCCCCTTTTCACTAGGAGATGCAAAGGTTACCATAGAAGAGCAATTAAACTCAATAAATTTATCTTTTCAGGATGATCCAGACTCCAGTACCAGTACATTAGGAAACATGCTAGAATTACCTGGAACTTCATCATCATCTACTTCACAGGAATTGCCATTTGTAAGCAGTTTTTGGTACAACTTAAATATATACATAAATGTATATATACAGGCAACTTAAAGGGAAGTTATAAAAACCAATAATAATTGGTTTTTGGTTGCTAATAACTAATTGGTTTTTGGAAAGCTTACTGCTAATGATAAGCTCTTTGGGAAATTTTTACTTAGATTTTTGAATTTCTTGTGTGAGTTTGGTCCTTTTCTGATTTTCCCAGTTAACTCCATTGAGGACTGGCTAAGAGTTAAACCTTTAAGGGCGTTTGATTGAGTTCAGATTTAAATTTTCAAGATAGATGGAGGTATACATTTGTTTAGCTTTTTTTTTTTTTTTTTTTAAAGGGGGGGGCTTGGCTTTGGCTTACTGGTGTCATGAGTACAGGTGAACCAGTTATTTTGGAGTCCTGTTTCTGCATAAGGCATGGCATGTATTTTTTAGTTGTTGGGGTGATCCTTGCTACAGGTTGCAGTGCCTTTGGGGTACACATTCAAAGTAGCTGAGAAGGCCTTCTTGGACATCAGTAATTTTTCTGAACTACCTGTTGTACAGATAACTGCCACCATCAGGAAGTCTTGGACCTTTTGTAGTTTTTAGTTTTGTATATATATGTATAGTATGTGTTATAGAAGTGGAAAAAAAAATGTAATTTGAGTTACTCAATAATACTATTGTTAGATTGCGGTAAATGATTAAGTTTTTTTTCAATTTGATCTTAAGCAGAATTTGAGTCTCCCTAGTTAGCCAAATGACAGAGGTAACTTTTCTTAGCTTCACTTTCATCACCTTTAAAATCTGAACCAACTCGATTGTCAAAAGATTCCTTTCAGCTTTAAATGTTTGATTCTGGTTTTGTTTCTGCCCAGAAATATTGTCATGGTCACCTGTATTGTCATCACAGAGGACCCCTTTACCCCTTAACAGTGCCTCTGAAATACTATGATTTAATCAGAAACAATTTATGGCGTGTGGTGATCTTTTTGATTGCATTAAACCTTCATTTTATCATACGGCCCTGCTGTTCTTTAGAGTGAGAATGTGGGTGTGTCACTTTTGTTTCTGTTGATTCATATCTTAAATGTACTCCTTGATTTCTTAGCTTGGCAGTTGCAGATTTTAAAATTTTGTTTTGGTAGTTATCTTGAGTGTATTGTCCTAGATATTTTTTTAGGGTAAATGGGTTTTGTCGGCAGTCTATTGGCAACTCAGACAAATCCTTCTTGGATTCACATTGAAATTTATTTTACATGTATATAGTTTTGTCTTTGTATCTACATAAAAACTTAGATCTGACAGTGGAGATAGATGTTTCTCTAGAAGCATGCAGATATAAATTAATTTATCTGGTTCCTATCAAAGATGTCAGTGGAGTATTGGTTCTATTAAGAACAGTTGAAAATACTGGAGTCTTTTGAAGGTATGTTGTGCATCTGAAGTGGGAGTTACCTTGTATACATGTAGAAGAAGTTGTTTCAGGTAGGAAAACTAAATTGTTCAAAGATTATGGGCTTGTAGAAGCAAGTATCCTTCCTTAATTTATTCTTTTAAGACTTTAATTCAAGGTTGTGAATAAAATCTATAGCTTTGATTTTTGCCTTTGATATTTTTTAGCTGAGGATTTAAAGTGAAGTCAATTGCAAGACGCAAATTTAGTTGACTAAGCTTGGGAAAGATTTAATTAAAAATAATACAGGGAGTTCCCATTGTGGCTCAGTGGTAATGAACCTGGCTAGTAACCATGAGGATGGGGTTGATCCCTGGCCTCGCTCAGTGGGTTAAGGATCTGGCATTGCCACATGTTGTGGTATAGGTCGCAGATGTGGCTTGGATCTGGTGTTGCTATGGCTGTGGTGTAGGCCAGCAGCTATAGCTGCTAGCCTGGGAACTTCCACATGCCATGGGTGCTGCCCTAGACAGCGGAAAAGAAAAAAAAAAAAAAAAAGCTGTGTAGCCACACACTATTGATGTATTCAGACTTTTCATGGTTGATTAGTTGATGCAGAAGGTATAGAGCACTTAAACTCTGTATTTGCTCCTATGCTCAGGGCTAGAAATTTTAGAAAACCTTTAACAAATGCTGTTTGTATTTTTTTCTGTTAGTAATATCGTGATAGAAAAAGATTTTTTTGGTGAGAGTAAAAGTAGTTATATTAGGGTTTTAAGCCCTCTGGAGTTAGAGAAATACACATAATTCAGCATCACATCGCTAGTTGTTTTGTACATCTAGCTACCAGCAGACTTTGTCCTCTGTCATAAATGAGCAGGCTCTTCAGTTTTCCCTATACGCTTCAGTTATTTTTTTCTGCATACAGTAATGTGAAATGGTTGTCATCATAGGTCATAATCCTGACCTGGTGCTTTTATATTTATTTAGGTTGATACTGTCTAATTTCGGGCAATGTACATATACGGTGATTTGTACATTGTAGGTGCTTGAAAAAAATCTTGAAGGAAGATTGGTCCCCAGAGCTCCAAGTTAAAACAAGCAATAACTTACAGTTTATTAAGTGTTTTGGTCTGTATTGTCTCATTGGGTCTTCATAGCTCTGTAGTAAAAACAGATGCCATAAAAGACATAGATCAACCTTTAAGGCATTTGAGATTATTGGAGACAAGACTGAAACCCATGAAGCCATAGAATTATGAGTACTCTTGGTTTTCTTTAGTGACTTTTGAAGGTCTCCAACACTCTTGCCTGGGTCTGAAGTGACTCCTATTTTTTTCACTAGGCTGATTTGTAGCAGTTGTTTTTTACTCTTCTTCACTTATTTTATGGAGATAAATATGAAGATAGATAATTTATGTTATGGCAGTATTCCTGAATTTGGGGATCCAAATGTAGCCAGCCTCCATCATGGTCGATGTACATGTTATACATCTTTTATCTAAAGAGGACAACTAAAAATGAATACACTTAAAATGAGAACTAAAATTTCATAAGGAGAGAAAGGTTTACTTAGGATTTTGTATTGAAGAGTAAAATTAAGAATTATGAAATGTTTTAAATCTTTATTAAAATTTTGATTATGATGGCAGCTATTTGTTATAATGTAAGAATCAAATAGATTTTTAAAAAATTTGTAAGTTCCTGTGTGGCTCAGCAGGTTGAGGATCCAGTGTTGTCATTGCAGCGGCACATGTTTGATTCCTGGCTCGGGAACTTCCACATGCTGTGAGCATGATCAAAAAAAAAATTTTGGCCAGCAGAATCGATAGGGAGATGCCATACTTTATTTTGCTTCATTTTCTTGTCATGGTCATAAGGAGGATAAATTTTTGTAAAACTATTTAAAGACTTACTTAGTCTTATTAGAGTTCTCTTTTAATTTTAAAAGATTAAAGTATAGTTGATTTGCAGTGTTGTGTTAAGGGTTCTCTTTTAAAAAATATCCACCAGAAAATTTCAGACAAATTCCAAAGAAGAGAAAATAATTGAATTTCCGTGTACTCCTTACCTAGCTTCAAGAATTAAGATATTTTGCCAACTTTTTTTTTTTTTTTTTTGCTTTTTAGGGCCACACCCACAGCATAGGTAAGTTCTTAGGCTAGGAGTCAGTCGGAGCTACAGATGCCGGCCTACCCCAGGCACAGCAGTGCCAGATTTGAGCTGTATCTGTGACCTACACCACAGCTCATGGCAATGCTGGATCCCCGACACACTGAACGAGGCCAGGGATCGAACCCACATCCTCATGGATACTAGTCAGATTCATTTCTACTGCGCCGCAACAGGAACTCCCAATCTTGTTTTGTTTTTAATACTTTAATTTAGCATTCTATTAAGGTTGAGGTATTAGACACCATATGTGTTCATAATATTGGCAGACTTATTTTAACTTCCCTTCACTGTGTCACTCACTAACATTTCTTAATCCTTTGATGTTCATCACATCACTCTTTGGAGCTTCTGTTCTGCTGTCCTTGTCAGTTGTCACGTCTAATGGTTGACCTAGATGAGAGTTTTCCCTAACATGTAATTGGGGTGGTTTGTCTTTATTATTTGCATAGACTTTAAGAAAAACGGCCTCTTTTTGCCAGATTTGTTTGTACTTTTACCTTGTGATTGATTTGCACTATAATACTAGTTAGTGCTTCCTTGGGTGGAGACAGACATGTTGTCCATGAGATGGATGTTTCAGTAGAGATTTTTGGCCATTTAAAAACATATCTTGAAGTTCCCCTCCTGGCTTAGTGGTTAATGAATCTGACTAGGAACCATGAGGTTTCGGGTTTGATCCCTGGCCTTGCTCAGTGGGTAAGGATTCGGCATTGCTGGCGTTGCCGTGAGCTGTGCTGTAGGTCGCAGACTCGGCTCGGATCTGGCATTGCTGTGTCTCTGGCGTAGGCCAGCGGCTACAGCTCCAATTAGACCCCTAGCCTGGGAACCTCCATATGCCACAGGAGCGGCCCAAGAAATGGCAAAAAGACAAAAAAAAAAAAGATATCTTACAGGTTCCTGTTGTGGCTCTGTGGGTTAAGAACCCTACTAGTATCCATAAGGATGCGGTTCGATCCCTGGCCTCTCTGTGGATTAAAGATTTGACATTACTGTAAGCTGTGGTATTAATTGCAGACATGGCTCAGATCTGGCATGGCTGTGGCTGTGGCATAGGACAACAGCTGCAGCTCCAATTTGACCCCTACCTTGGGAACTTCCGTATGCTGAGAGTGTGGCCCTAAAAAAAGACCAAAAAAAAAAGTGGGACTTGAATTGACGTCGACTGGGTTGAGTTTGGTTAGCTTTAGAAGGGTACTTTGGATAAAGAGAATTAAATGAACACAGTATTTTCTTGTTTTGTTTTTTGTCTTTTGTCTTTTTAGGGCCGCACCTGCGGCATATGGAGGTTCCCAGGTTAGGGGTCTCATCAGAGCTGTAGCCACCAGCCTACGCCAGAGCCACAGCAACACGGGATCCAAGCCGCATCTGCAACCTACACCATAGCTCACAGCAATGCTGGATCCTTAACCCACTGAGCAAGGCCAGAGATTGAACCTGCAGCCTCATGGTTCCTAGTAGGATTTGTTTCCGCCGCACCATGACAGGAACTCCTGAACATAGTATTTTCAGAAGGTTGGATAGGATGGCTGTCCTCAAGTAATAAAGCCTAAAAATCTAGACTGTGACACTGGTATTTATGTGACAGAAACTGGGAGCCAGTAAGGATTTTTAGTTGAGAAATGATAATGATGAAATCTGTTTGGAAAACTGGCTGGGAGAGAGTAGAGGCAATGTTAGGATGTAGGAATCTGTTGTAGTAGTAACTAAAAATTAGAATTAGCAAAGTCAGCAGTAGAAAGGGGATAAATCCAAAAGATTGTTTCACAGGAGGGAAATTGGCAGCCCTTTTAGGGTTGCCTGGATAGGAGGCAAAATTAGAGGTTGGATTTTGGGAATGAAGGAGAGAGTTAAATAAGTGCACATGATGTCCAAGGCTTGTTGTGTTGTGCCTGAGACAAATGATTCCTCAGGGGAATCTCTCCTTTTCCCTCCTCATCCTAGCAACTCTCTACTCCCTCCTATCTTCACATTTCTCAGTTGCTGCACTTTATCTGACTCTGTCCATCTTACTGGAGGCCCTGGTTCTATTCATTACTCTTTCCACTTTCCCTCCAGGATCTTTATTTTCAACCTTCATTGAATCACTTGTTCTCCTAAAACCAGGGTGACATCTGCCTATCTTTCTCTATCCTGCAACCCCTTCAGTTTCTTTACTTTTTACTGGTGAATTTCTTTCAAGAGTTACCTACTTTCTCTCTCTCTTTTTTTGGCTGAGCCCGTGGCATGCGAAATTTCCTGGCCAGGGATTGAACCTGAGCCAGAGCTACCGCAGTGACAATGCTGGATCTTTAAGTCGCTGAGCCACACTGAGACTCCTTGTTTATATCCTTAAAGCTCTGTGGATTGATTGGCTTCTCTAATCTTTTCAAAAGTCACAAATGACATCTCTATACTTATCCTACCAGATGTGTAGTGTTTTAACCACCACTCCCTTATTTTTTTCTTAAAATTTTTTTTTAATTAAGTTTTTATTATTTATTTATTTATTTATTTTTGTCTTTTTGCCATTTCTTGGGCCGCTCCCTCGGCATATGGAGGTTCCCAGGCTAGGGGTCCAATTGGAGCTGTAGCCACCGGCCCACGCCAGAGCCACAGCAACTCGGGATCCGAGCCGCATCCGCCACCTACACCACAGCTCATGGCAACGCCGGATCGTCAACCCACTGAGCAAGGGCAGGGATTGAACCCGCAACCTCTCGGTTCCCAGTCGGATTTGTGAACCACTGTGCCACGACGGGAACTCCTTAAATTTTTTTTTGACTGCACCCACGGCATACGGAAGTTTCCGAGCCAGGGATCAAACCTGTATCACAGCAGTGACCCTGGCTGCTGGATCCTTAACCCACCAAGCCACATCAGAACTCTTGACCATCACTCCTTTAAACAGTCCTTTTTTGACTGCTTGTTCTCTTCTTCTTCATTCCCCGGAGTCTCTGCTTTCATTGATCCACTTTATTGCTTCTCTTCTGTGTGAAAACTTTCTTAACATGACTTCTGAGCTTCAGACTAAGAAACTCAAATTGCCAACTAAGTTCCTCTTCCACTTGTATCATACTTACCTTTAACCCCTATCTTTTATTGTCAAACATGCTCTTCCTTCCATCTTAATGGTATCATCCTCCAGTTTTGCTCATGGCTGGAAACCTTTGAGTTATTTTTTTCAAAATGCATTTGAGTGCCTCCTGTGGAAAGACATAGTCTGCTTTTTTGGGGGGCTGGGGGGCGCACTCGCAAAGTATGGAGGTTCCCAGGCTCGGGGTCAAATCGGAGCTGTAGCTTCTGGCCTATGCCACAGCCACAGCAATGCCAGATCAGAGCTCTGTCTGCGGCCTACAGCACAGTTCACGGCAACGCTAGGTCCTTAAGCCACTGAGCAAGGCCAGGGATCCAACCTCTGTCTTCTTGGATGCTAGTTAGATTTGTTAACCGCTGAGCCATGATGGGTACTCCATCCATTTTTGAGGAACTTTACTTTGTGGGTTAGACAAGTGTAAACAATGGCAATACCAAATACCACATGGTCTGGTAGGTAGAGTTGAATTTTTTTTGGTCTTTCGTCTTTTGTCCTTTTAGGGCCTCACTCTTGGCATATGTAGGTTCCCAGGCTAGAGGTTGAATTGGAGCTGTAGCTGCCGGCCTATGCTAGAGCCACAGCAACGCCGGATCTGAGCCGTGTCTGCAACCCATACCACAAGCTCATTGCAACGCCGGATCCTTAACCCACTGAGCAAGGCCAGGGAACAAACCTGCAACCTCATGGTTCCTAGTCTGATTCGTTAACCTCTGTGTCACAACAGGAACTCCTAGAGTTGAATTTTTATGCTATTTCTAAATTGTACAAATTGCTTGTTTTTTTCTTTTTTCTTTTTTTCTTTTTCTGTCTTTTGTCTTTTTAGGGTCGCACTCTGCTGGCATATGGAGGTTCCCAGGCTGAATTGGACCTGTAGCTGCTGGCCTACACCATAGCCACCTGAACATGGGATCCAAGCCTTGTCTGCTGCCTACACCACAGCTCATGGCAATGCTGGATCCTTAACCCACTGAGTGGGGCCAGGGATCAAACCAGTGTTCTCATGGACACTAGTTGAGTTCATTAACCACTGAGCCACAATGGGAACTCCCTTTTTAATTTCTTCATTTCCATTTTACTATGATGTTTTTATCACTGGTGTTCATAAAGTCTTTCTCTCCAGTCTCTCTGGAGAGACAGACAATATTTCCTCTGGCTTCCAAAAAGACAAATACTAGGTTTCTGGTTAAAGCTTTACTTTCAGTGTCTCTTTCTCACCCCATTTGACTAACAAATAAAGCCTTTTTGATAAGACCTCATCCTGACCTTCCCAAATCTCTTGTTAAACCCAAGACATCCTCGTGGGGTTCGGCCAAACTGAACTGTTAGTGGAGCCTTGCCTTACCCTCCCCTGGCTCATGCCTTTCTCTTTCTGGTCTGATTCATCTTTTTGCATCTTAACAGTGTGTAGCCTGGTGTCTTCCTTATATTACACTTACATATTTATGGAGTGAAAGAAAGAAAAACAGCGTTAATACAGAGATAGAAGTTGGGGAGGGGAGTAAATTTTAGGTAGGGAGGATGTGAGCTCAGTGTACCAAGTTTTAAAACTTAAAGAGATTTTATCTCCTCATACATTGAGTTTCTAAGAGCTTTGAATTTGTGATCCCTTTATCTCAGACATTCATTTTTCTCTCATTTTCCTTTAATCTCTTAATTAAGGATATTAAATCATAATACTTTTAAGTTGGATAGATCTCTTTGAGAGTGTATTTTGCTACCTATTTAGTAGAAGTACCTTTAATCTCTGAGACCCAGTTCTTCATCTCTAAATGGAGTGAATACTGTGCAGCCTCGCACGACTGAGATGTTACAAGGTAAAATTATATGAAGTGGCCAGCACAGTGCTAGTTCTGAAGTAGGTGCTGAGCATATGATGCCTAGTTTTATTATATGTCAAGAGTTAAATGCACATTTGGAAAGTTAGTTGTGAATTTTGGGCATCCTATCTTTGCATTTTTGCTTTTTTTTTCCTTCCAAACTCTTCTTGCTTAGTTGGTAAGATAAAGGCATTAACTACTTTTTTGACCGTTCTATATTTATTTAATAGTCAAGAGAATTTGATCTATTTTTTATTTGGTAATCAAGAGAATTTAATTTGGGCCTTAGAATCAGTATCTTTTCTGTATCCCAACTATTAGGTAGTGTAACTTTGGTTGTCCTTTGTCATAAATAAAAATGTTTCATTTCCATGGTTTTTCAGGGAGCCTAATGAAAGGAGATCCCACCTCTTTTCAGGTTTTATTTTCATTGGTTGGTCATTCTAACTTTTATTTATTTTTGGCTGTGCCTGCAATATGTGGAAGTTCCTGGGACAGGGCTTGAACCATAGCCACAGCAGTGACAACATCAGGTCCTTAACCCTCTGGGCCATGAGGCTACTCCAATTTTTGAAACTTTATAACCTTTTTTTTTTTTTGTCTTTTTTTTCTGGGCCACATCAGCGGCACATGGAGGTTCCCAGGCTAGGGGTCAAATCGGAGCTGCAGCCACTGGTCTATGCCAGAGCCACGGCAATGCCAGATTCAAGCTACATCTGCTACCTACACCACAGCTCATGGCAACACCGGATCCTTAACTCACTGAGCGAGGCCAGGGATCAAACCCACAACCTCATGGTTCCTAGTTGCATTTGTTTCTGCTACACCATGACAGGAACTCCCAAAACTTTATAACCTTTTAAAGAAGTTGCTATGGATCTTTTTAGTTAGAAAAGTAGTAAAAATTCATGATAAAAGAAAAGTTAAAAATGAAACATTAACAAAAAGGAACTTTATTTCTGTCATCCCTATATCCTCCTTCATTATCACTCTTAATATTGTATTAGAATTTTCTTTGTGTCTGTATACTTTTTTTTTAACCATTTGGTAATGCAAGTGGCCTGATATACATATTATTGAATACCTTGGTTATTAAGTTAAGGACATATATTCATATGAGCATGTAGGTAAATCTCCATTTTTTAAAAACTTGAAATCAGTGTAAACTTACATGCAGTTAGTTATAAGAAATAATGCAGAGAGATACCATGAATATTTTGCATGGTTTTGCAATGGTAATGTTTTACAAAACATCTAATACCACAAGCAGGATAGTGACAATGATATAATCTACCAATCTTATTTAGATGAGCTCAGTTTTTTTTTTTTTTTTAATGTTTCAAAAGAAAATTCTATACATCTACATAAGGATGTATTCCAGATGTCTCTGGTTTTACTTGTACTTGTTTGTGTGTATGTACTATATTAAGTTCTCTGCACTTAAATTTTTTTTTAATTTATTGTCCAAGGCTTACAGCGGCTTGATGTGGGATTTTAGTCCCAGATCAGGAATTGAACCTGGGCTGCAATGGTGAAAGTACTGGGTCTTAACCAGTAGACCACCAGGAAACTCCCCCAAGTCCTCTACATTTTTATTACCTCTGTGGGTTTGCATATGCACTACCACAGTCAAATTGTGGAACAGTTTCAGTGCCACAGGGATCTCTCCTGAGACCCTTTTATCCTATACTCATCTTCCTGGTAGCTCCTTCTCCAAACTTTGCCAACGGCTAATCTGTCCTTTGTTTTTAAAATTTTGTTATTTCAAAAATGTAAATGGAATCATACGGTATATGTATATAGCCTTTGGGATTGGGTTTTTTCACTTAGTGTAATTCCTTGGAGATTGTTCCAAGTTGTTGAGTATGTCAATATTTTGTTCCTTTTTATTACTAAGTAGTGTTCTATGATATGTATATACCATGGTTTGTTTAATCATTCACCTGTTAAAGGACATCTGGGTTGGAGTTCCCTTGTGGCACAGCGGAAACGAATCCAACATGAACCATTAGGTTGCTGGTTCGATCCCTGGCCTCACACAGTGGGTTAAGGATCCGGCGTTGCCGTGAGCTATGGTGTAGGTCGCAGACAGGCTCAGATCTGGCATTGCTGTGGCTGTGGTATAGGCCGGCAGCTGTATCTCTGATTTGACCCCTGGCCTGGGAACCTCCATGTGCCACAGGTGCGGCCCTAAAAAAAAAAAAAAAGAAGAAATAAAAAGGACATCTGGGTTGATTCTAGCTTTTGGCTCTTAGAAGTAAAAGTGCTATGAACATTCATATACAGATTTTGTGTGAACATAAGTTTTCATTTCTCTGGGATAAATGCTTAAGAGTGTATTTGCTGAATTATGAGATACTGGCAAGTTTACTTTTATAAGAAACTACCAAGTCGATTTCCACAGTGATTGTGCTATTTACTTTCTCACCAGTGGTGAATAAGTGATCTAGCTTCTCTTCATCCTCACCATTATTTGGTGTTGTCACTATCTTTGTTCTAACCATTTTGAGAGTTATGTAATGATATCTTGTTATGGTTTTAATTTGCATTTCCCTGATAGTTAATGACATTGAACATCTTTTTTGCATGCTTATTTGCTGGCTGTATATCTTTTTTGGTGAAGTGTATTCATGTCTTTTCCCCATTTTCTAATTGGATTATTTGATTTTTTAAAAAAATTTTTTGAGTTTTGAGAGTTCTTTATGTATACTAGATGATCTACATTCTTTATTTTAGGTTTTTTTATTTTTAATTTTTTTCTAGATGATCTATATTCTTTGTAATGCCTTATACAAACCATAATTTTTAAGTATTGCTTCTACTTTTGGATTACTTACTAGAGAAAGTAAAATCACATACATTGGTGGTTTCCCCTTAATAAATCAGAACAGATTTTAGTGTTTGTTACTGTTACAAGATGAAATTACTTTATTAAGGCTTCTAAAGTTCTTTTCACATCTCCAGTGACCTTACATAAAATGCCATAATACTGTGTTAAAGATTGCTGGAAAGATAAATTCCATTTTGGAGCAAGAAGAAGTATATTTACACATTAGATTAAATTAAAAATAATTATTGGTTATATGATATCCCCTCATATACCAGGAAGAATCTGAAGGTAGTCTTTCTTTGTAAATTATGAGGGTGTATTCCCCTTGTCATCTCTAATTTCTCTTGATGCAGTAATTGGAGCTGTTTGGGATCCCTGGTGAAAGTAGGCAATGTGCAAGTTATATCTGTACCCAGTAAAAATAATAGGCATTAATGCTTGCTAATTGTTATTGGAATTTTGTATTGAAAATCATTTCTTTCTTTTTTTTTTTTTTTCCTTTTGATTTTTGGTCATCCCGTGGCATGTGGGTTCTGGGCCAGGGATCAGATCTGAGCCACAGTCATGACCTATGCCACATCTGTTGCAACATGGGATCCACAACCCACTGTGCTGGGATCGAACCTGCGACATAGTGTTCCCAAGATGCTGCCTGTTCCATTGTGTCACGTGGAAACTCGAAAGGCATTTCTTTAACATTGTAGTTGGTTCAATTGACAATGTATTGTTGTTTTTTTTTTTTTTTTTTTTTTTTGTCTTTCTTCCTTTTAGAGCTGCACCAGCGGCAAATGGAGGTTCCCAGGCTAGGGGTCCAATTGGACCTACAGCTACCGGCCTATGCCAGAGCCACAGCATCGCCAGATCCAAACTGTGTCGGCGACCTATACCACAACTCGTGGTAATGCCGGATTCTTAACCCACTGAGTGAGGCCAGCGATCGAACCCACAACCTCATGGTTCCTAGTTGGATTCGTTTCCGCTGTGCCCTGACAGGAACTCCGACTCTGTTTTTATAATTATCATATCAAGTGAAAGCACTTCCATGGTGCCATGATCTTTAAAGAATTGCGGAGCAGTTGGCTGAGAGGTAATACAGTTCTACATTTAAAGTACTTTTTTTTTTTTTTTTTTTTTTAACATAGTAGAGCTGTGGGGCAGAAGGTAATTAAACTACCAAAATTAGTTTTTTGGTGGAGTAGATATTAGAGTTGTAAGTAAAGTCTTGATAGGTACCTTATTAATTTCTTAGTACTGTCTGTGGAATTATCTCCTTAGGATAAGCTGCTGATAGTGTAATTATCAGGGCAGTGGGCTGAATTTTTTTTTGTCTCAGATGTATATACCTACTTATGTATAGCTTTCCAAAAGTATTGTATTATTTTACACAATTCTAAATAATATATGAATAGTATTTTCCTCCCTTTGATAGCAAGCCAACTTTGGTAGCATTGGTGTTGTAAGTTTTTACTTTATTTAATAGATGCATAAAGCTACCACAGGATTGATTGAATACAACTTTATTGTTGAAAACGATTTCTTTGTTTGCTTTTATGGCCTTTGTGTTATATCCTTTGCTGACTTATCTGTCTGGTTGTAGTGTTTTATAGCTGTTGTCTGTTTATATTATTGGGTATAAATATTCTCAATCTGTTTTTCATTTTAGTTAATGATTTTCTATAGCTGTAGAGCTGGTTTCATTTTTCATATTACCAAATTTGTGTTTTGGAGGAAACCTGAAGCTTATTTTGCATTTGCCTATTTGATAAACCAACTTTGCACACTTGTTCTAATGAAGAAATCCTGTCTTCTAGTCTTATAGATCTAATAGAGATTTTAATATCCAGCACAATGCTGATGATAATTTTTATAGTGTCTTTAATATCTTTCTTGAAAACACATTCTTATAAAGAATTCTTATAAGGAATGTTTGCCTTTGTATTAGTTATCTCTTCTGCCTAACAGATTACCCTCAAATTTAGCAGTCTCTCATGTAGCATTAGGAATCAGGGAGTGGCTTAGTTAGATGGTTCTGGCTTAGTCTTTCACGAGATGATAAGCAAGATGTCCATCATGGCTGCAGTCATTTGAAGGCTGTAGAATCCTCATCCAAGATGGCTCACTCATGGTTATTGGGTGTTCATGGGAGGTCTCAGTTCCTTGCCCTGTAAGCCCCTTCATAGGGCTGCTCACAGTATGTAGCTGGCTTCCGCTAGAGTGAGTGATCCAAGAGAGGAGAGACCTAATAAGAAGATCCAAGGGATATAGTTTTGGAGGGGAATATATTGAAACATGGATCGTTGGGGGCCATCTAGGGTGGCTGGTTACCATGCCCACACAACAAGAAATGAATAGTTTTAATTAAAAACAGATGGAGTTCCCGTTGTGGTGCGGTGGTTAATGAATCTGACTTGGAACCATGAGGTTGCGGGTTTGATCCCTGGCCTTGCTCAGTGGGTTAAAGATCTGGCATTGCTGTGAGCTGTGGTGTAGGTTGCAGATTCGGCTCGGATCCCGCGTTGCCTGGGAACCTCCATGTGCCGAGGGAAGCAGCTCTAGAAAAGGCAAAAAGACCGAAAAAAAAAAAAAAAGGAGAAAGCTTAAGTTTACAAAGTATAAAATACACTTTATTTTACTTTTAAGCTAAGCTAATAGACCTTGTTTTTTCAAATTGAATTTTTGAATTAGGTATATGATTGAAAAATATAGAAAGATAACTAATGAAGTACCCTTGTACCTATCTGCTCACTTGACTCTTTCAATTCCTTTGGCTCTTCCCTCCTTTTTTAATGACAGAGATAGCAGATTGTGCACACTTAATATTGCTTTTCTACTTAATATGTTGTTGAAATCTTTCCATTTTTGAACATTGTTTTCTCATTCTTTAGTGGCACATGGAAGTTCCTGGGGCCGGGATTGAATCTGAGCCACAGTTGGGGCATGCTGCAGCAATGCTGGATCCTTTTAAAACACTGTGCTGGGCTGGGGACAGTCTCTTCAGAGACCCTAGCTGCTGCATTTGGATTCTCAACCCACTGTGCCATAGCAGGAACTCCTTTCTCATTCTTTTTTACACCTAGATAGTATTTTATTGTATGAGTGTATGGGCGTTTTCCATTCAAATAAATACTCTTGCTGAAAGTGAATGACTATACATAATAAGTCGTTTTGAATGTATGCATGTAAATCTGTAAGGTAAATCTCCGGTATGGAAATTGTGTGTCAAATATATTTATAATTTTGAGAAATACTGCCAATACTACCAAAAGAGTATATGTATCTGTACTCCCAACCAGCAATATGTGAATGTGCCTATTTCAGTCAAGATTCTTTTTTTTTTTTTTTTTTAAATTTGATGGCTGCAGCTGTGGCATAGTGAAGTTCCCAGGTCAGGGATTGAATCCAAGCCCCAGCTGTGGCAACAATGGGATTCTTAATGCACTGCACTGGGCCAGGGATGGAAGCCTTGCCTCTGCAGTGACATGAGCTACTACAGTCAGATTTTTAACCCCCTGAGCCACAGAGGGTTATCTAGTGAGGATTCTTTGTGTCACTTTTTAATTTTGGTAAAATATATATAGTATAAAATTTACCATCCTAACTGTTGTGAAGTGTATAGTTGAGTAATATTAAATGTATTCACATTTTGTGCAACCATTCTCCAGAACTCTTTCCATCTTGGAAAATTTAAACTTGTTAAAACAACTTGATACTTTCTCTTCCTCCCAGCCCCTGGTAACTACCATTCTGCTTTCTGTCTCTGAATTTGATCTGTCTAGATACCTCGTGTAAATGGAATTATACAGTATTTATCTTTGTGTGATTGCCTTATTTCACATAGTGTAATGTCTTCAAGTTCATCCATGTTGTAGCCTGTCAGAATTTTCTTCCTTGGAGTTTCCTTGTTGCCCAGGATCTGGCCGCAAGTGCTGCTGTGGTGTTGCTGTTACGGTGCAGGTTTGTTTTTTTTTTTTGTATTTTTGCTTTTCCCTTGGGCCGCTCCCACGGCATATGGAGGTTCCCAGGCTGGGGTCTAATCGGAGCTGTAGCCACCGGCCTACTCCAGAGTCACAGCAATGCCAGATCCAAGTTGTGTCTGCGACCTACACCACAGCTCACGGCAACACCAGATCCTTAACCCACTGGCAAGGCCGGGGATCAAACCCGCAACCTTATGGTTCCTAGTCCACTGTGCCACAACAGGAACTCCTATTGTGCAGTTTGATCCCTGGCCTGGGAACTTCTGTGGCTGTGGCTGCAGTTGTAGGAAGAAAAAGAATTTTCTTCCTATATTTTCTTTTTAGGGCCGAATCTGTGGCATATTGAAGTTCACAGGCTAGGGATTGAATCAGAACTGCAGCTGCTGGCCTTCACCACAGCCACAGCAATGCCAGATCCAAGCCACGTCTGCGACCTCCACCAGAGGTCATAGCAATGCTGAATCCTTAACCCACTGGGCAAGGCCATGGATCAAACCCCACATCCTCACAGATCCTAGTCAGGTTTGTTACCACTGAGCCACAGCAGGAACTCCTTTTTTTCCCTTTTTTGGCAGTGCCCAGGGGATATGGAAGTTCCTAAGCTAGGGTTGAATCAGAGCTACAGCTGTAGGCCTATGCCACAGCCACAGCAACACTAGATCTGAGTCACGCCTGTGACCTGTGCTGCTACTTGTGGCAACACTGGATCCCCAAACCACTGAGTGAGGCCAGGGATCGAACCTGTATCCTTACAGAGACACTGTTGGGTCCTCACCCCACTGAGCCAAACAAGAACTGAATTTTCTTCCTTTTAAAAGATGTTCTGTTGTATGTATATACGACGTTTTCTTTATCCATTCATCAGTTGATAGCCACCTTTTGGTCATAGTGAATTATGCTGACATGGAACATGAGTGTGGATTCTTTTTTTTTTTTTGCTATTTCTTTGGGTCGCTCTCACGGCATATGGAGGTTCCCAGGCCAGGGGTCGAATCGGAGCTGTAGCCACCGGCCTACGCCAGAGCCACAGCAACGCGGGATCCGAGCTGCGTCTGCAACCTACACCACAGCTCACGGCAACGCCGGATCGTTAACCCACTGAGCAAGGGCAAGGACCGAACCCGCAACCTCATGGTTCCTAGTTGGATTCGTTAACCACTGCGACATGACGGGAACTCCTGGATTCTTTTTGTTGTTTTTTCTGCACCCACAGCAAGCGGAAGTTCCCAGGCTAGGGATTGACTCTGTGCCGTGGCAGCAACCTGGGCTGCCTGAAGTGACATTACCAGATATTTAACCCACTGTGGCACAAGGGAACTCCTCAGTGGGGATTCTTTTTTTTTTTTTTTTTTCTTTTTTTTTTTTTTAAATTTCTTTTTATTTTTTATTTTAGGGCCGCACCTGCAGCATATGGAAGTACCCACGCTAGGGGTCCTGTTGGAGCTGCAAATGTGTTTATACCACAGCCACAGCGATGATGGATCCAAGCCGTGTCTGTGACCTACACCACAGCTCAAGGCAGTGCTGGATCCTTGGCATGCTGAGTGAGGCCAGGGATTGAACCAGCATCCTCATGGATACTAGTCAGGTTTGTTTCCACTGAGCCATGACAGAAACTCCATCAGTGGGGATTTTAAATGAAGTTATTTCTTCTGAGGGGGAAAAGGAATAGTAAACATTTATTTCGTACCTAAATAATGTAGAATTTGGGAAATCTTTTTTCTTTTCTTCTTTCCTCCCTCCTTTCTCCTTTCCCTTCCTTTATTTCCAAAGGTATTTTTGGTTGTTTAAAGCATGGACTTTGAAAAATCAATCTTAACATCTTATACTTATATCATGTAGAATTTTTTTCAGTATTTCAACGTTGAATATCTGTATTACTTATAAATTTAAAAAGCATAGTACTACATTTTAAAAATCAAGGTTACGGGAGTTCCCGTCATGGCGCAGTGGTTAACAAATCCGACTAGGAACCATGAGGTTGCGGGTTCGATCCCTGCCCTTGCTCAGTGGGTTAACGATCCGGTGTTGCCGTGAGCTGTGGTGTAGGTTGCAGATGCAGCGCAGATCTGATGTTGCTGTGAGCTGTGGTGTAGGTCGCAGACGTGGCTTGGATCCCGTGTTGCTGTGGCTCTGGCAAAGGCTGGCAGCTACAGCTCCGGTTAGACCCCTAGCCTGGGAAACTCTGTATGCCGCTGGAGCGGCCCAAGAAATGACAAAAAGACAAAAAAATAAAAAAAATAAAAAAACAAGGGTACGACTGAGTGTGGCTTTACGGTACTTACAGAGTTGAATGATCAAAACTGCTATCTAATTCTAAAACATTTCATTACCTAGAAAGAAACACTAGCCAACAATCACCCCTTATTTTCCCATCCCCTGGTCCTTGGCAACCACATTCAGTTGCTGAATTTATCTGGATATGTGTTTATTTTCTGGATATGTATTTCATATAAATGGAAACATTCAGTTTGTGGCCTTTTGTGTCTGACTTTCATTTAGCATAATGTTTTCAGGTTTATCCATGTTGTTGTATTACTGTAAAATATTTGGTTCTATTTTATTGCCAAATAATATTGCATTATGTTATATACCATCTTTTGTTTATCCATTCATCAGTTGATGAGCATTTTTGTTTTGTGGGGTTTTTTGGGGGGGCACATGTGCCATGGGGGAAGTTCCTGGCCAGGGATTGAATATGACATGTGCCCCAGGTCCAGCAATTGTGGATTGATCCTTAATGCACTGTGTCAGGCCAGGGATCTAACCTGCACTTTTCACAGAGATGATGCCAGATCCTTAACCTACCGTGCCACAGTGGGAACTTTTTTTTTTTTTTTAAATGAGGTTTGTTTCTTCCCACTTTCTTGCCTGTTAGGAGTAATGCTGTTAGGAACAATTGCATGCAGGTTTTTTTGTATGGTCATGTGTTTTCAGTTCTCTTGGGTGTATTCCTAGGAGTGGTATTGCTGGGTCATTTGATGATTCCTTTTTTTTTTTTTTTTTTTTTTTCCTTCTGTCTTTGTCTAGGGCCATACCTGCGGCATATGGAGGTTCCCAGGCTAGGGGTTGAAGTGGAGCTACAGCTGCCACCCCGAGCCAGGGCCACAGCAACATGGGATCTGAGCTGCGTCTACGACCTATACCACAGCTCACAGCAAAGCTGGATCCTTAATCCACTGAGCGAGGCCAGGGATTGAACCCGCAACCTCATGGCTGCTAGTCAGGTTCGTTAACCACTGAGCCATGGCAGGAACTCCCGGTGATTTCTTTAACATTTTGAGAAACCACTCTGCTGTCCTGTATCCTTTTATAGTACTGCTAGTGATGTATGATGGTTGTAATTTCTTCAAGTTCTTGCCAATACTTGGTATTTAAAAAAAAATTATTTAGTTTTCGGCCACTCCTGTGGTTTTTGAAAGTTCTTGGGCCAGAGATCCAGCCTGTGCCACAGAAGTGACAATGCTGAATCCTTAACCTGGTGAGCCAACAAGGAACTCCAACTTTTTTTTTTTTAAGGGCTGCACCTGTGGCATATACAAGTCCCCAGGCTACGGCTCAAATTGGAGCTTCACCTGCCAGCTTATGTCACAGCTATAGCAATGGGGGATCAGAGCCCTGTCTGCTATCTACACAACAGCTCACAGCAACCCCAGATGCTTAACCTGCTGAGTGGGGACAGGGATCAAACCTGCATCCTCATGGATACTAGTCCGGTTCGTTTCTGGTGAGCTATGATGGAACTCCCAACTTTTTTTTTTTTTTTTTTTTTTTTTTTAATTTTAGCCATCCTAGTGAGTGATGTGTTATCTCATTGTGGTTTTGATTTAAATTTATAATGTTGAACATTGTTTTATGTGCTTATTGATCATTTGTATAATTACTTTGTAGAGTCTAGGTTCTAAGTCTTTTGCCTATATTTTAAAAAATTGTCTTTATTTTTATAATTATTATTTTTTTAATTGGCTGTCTCTAGGAGTTCCCTTGTGGCTCAGCGGTAATGAACCCAACTGGTATTCAGGAAGATGTCGGTTCGATCCCTGGCCCCTCTCAGTGGATTAAGGATCTGGCAGTGAAGTGAGCTGTGGTGTAGGTTGCAGACTCAGCTCAGATCTGGCTTGGCTGTGGCTGTGGCATAGGCCAGCAGCTGCAGCTCTGATTCAACTCCTCCTAACCTGGTAACTTCCATATGCTGCAGGTGTGGCCCTTAAAAAAAATAAAATAAAATTAGCTGTCTTTAGAGTTTCCCTGTGGTGCAGTGGGTTAAGGATCTAGTATTGTCAGTGCAGTGGCTCGGGTCACTGCTGTTGTGAGGGTTCAGTCTCTGGCTGGGAACTTCCACATGCTTTGAGTACAAAAATAATCGGCTGTCTTTTTTATTGTTGAGTTGTTATAGTTCCTTATGTATTCTGGGTATAAATCCTGTATCAGATAATGATTTGCAAATATTTTCTGCCATTCTTAGGGTTTTTTTTTTTTTTTTTTTTCCGATTTCTTGGTGGCATCCTTGAAGCACAAAGGTTTTTAATCTTTTTTAAAAAAAGTTTTTTTATTTTTAGGGCCACACCCACGGTGTACGTAAGTTCCCAGGCCAGGGGTAGAATTGGGACTGTAGCTGCCAGTCTACACCAGAGCCACAGCAATGCCAGATCTGAGCTGCATCTTCGACTTACACCACAGCTATGGCAACGCTGGATCCTTAACCCACTGAGTGGGGCCAGGGATTGAACCTGCATCCTCATGGATACTAGTCAGGTTTGTTACTACTGAGCCCCAGTGGGACCTTCCCAAAGGTTTTTAATCTTGATGAAGCCCAATATAGCTTTTTTGGAGGGGCCTATGTTTTTGGTATAGGATTTAAGAAACTATTTCCTAATCTAAGATCAGGAAGATTTACTCCTTTGTTTTTTCCTTAGGGTTTTGTATTTTTTTAATTTTTTACATTTAGATCTTTGATCCTGGGAGTTCCTGTCGTGGCGCAGTGGTTAACGAATCCGACTAGGAACCATGAGGTTGCGGGTTCGGTCCCTGCCCTTGCTCAGTGGGTTAACGATCCGGCGTTGCCGTGAGCTGTGGTGTAGGTTGCAGACGTGGCTCGGATCCCACGTTGCTGTGGCTCTGGCGTAGGCCGGTGGCTGCAGCTCCTATTAGACCCCTAGCCTGGGAACCTCCATATGCTGTGGGAGCGGCCCAAGAAATAGCAAAAAGACAAAAAAAAAAAAAAAACAACACTTTGATCCTTTTTTTTTTTTTTGGTCTTTTTGCCTTTTCTAGGGCCCCTCCCGAGGCATATGGAGATTCCCAGGCTAGGGGTCTAATCGGAGCTGTAGCCACCGGCCTACGCCAGAGCCACAGCAACGTGGGATCCCAGCTGCGTCTGCAGCCTACACCGAGGCTCACGGCAACGCCGATCCTTAACCCACTGAGCAAGGCCAGGGATCGAACCCGCAACCTCATGGTTCCTAGTCAGATTCATTAACCACTGAGCCACGACGGGAACGCCTGATCCATTTTTTTTTTAATGAATTTTGATCCATTTTGAATTTTTGTAAATGATGTGAGGTAGGGTCTCAGCTTCTTTTTCATGTGGGTATCCAGTTGTCTCAGTACCATTTGTTGAAAAGACTACTCTTTTCCTATTGAATGGTCTTGGCATCCTAGTTGAAAATATATACAGATTTATTTCTGGACTCTTAATTCTGTTCTGCAAATTCTGTTCTTCCTCTGCAGGTTTATATAATGTATCCTTATGTCAGCACCACACATTTTTGATTGATATAGTTTTGCAATAAGTTTTGAAATAAGTGTTTTGCAATAAGTGTGAGTCCATGGTGTTCCCGTAGTGGCGTGGTGGAAATGAATCCGACTAGGAACCATGAGGTTGCGGGTTCGATCCCTGGCCTCACTCAGTCAGTTAAGGATCCGGCATTGCTGTGAGCTGTGGTGTAGGTCCCAGATGTGGCTTGGATCTGGTGTTGCTGTGGCTGTGGCATAGGCCAGCTGCAACAGCTCCGATCAGATCCCTAGCCTTGGGAGCCTCCATATGCTGTGGGTGCATCCCTGAAAGGACGAAAGATTTAAAAAAAAAAGTGTGAGTCTTTAAATTTGCTCTTTATTTTCAAGGTTGTTTTGGATATTCTGCATTCTTTGCATTTTCATACAAATTTTAAGGTTATCTTGTCAATTTCTGTAAAAAAGGAACTGGGATTTTGATATTTTGTTGAATCTGTAGATGATTTTGTGGTTTATCATTATCTTAGTAATATTGTCTCCAGTCTGTGATGATGGAGCATTTCTTCATTCATTTAAGTCTTTTTTAAAAAAAATTTTTAAGTGAAAGGTTTAGAGAGGTATATGTTCCATAGGCAGAATGCAGTCCTCTTCAGAAGCTGAGAGTGGCCTGATTAGGTTTTCCTTATTATCTTTCATTGGTGTTCTATAGTTTTCCGTGTACAGTTCTTATACTCCTTTTTAAACATTCCTAAAGGTTTTTTTTTTTTTTTTTATGCTATTATAATGAAATTGTTGTTTTTGGATGGTGCATTGTTAGTGTATAGCAATACAATGGATTTTTTTTTTTTTTTTTGTCTTTTTTGTCTTTGTTGTTGTTGTTGTTGTTGTTGTTGTTGTTGTTATTGTTGCTATTTCTTGGGCCGCTCCCTCGGCATATGGAGGTTCCCAGGCCAGGGGTTGAATCGGAGCTGTAGCCACCGGCCTACGCCAGAGCCACAGTAACGCGGGATCCGAGCCGCATCTGCGACCTACACCACAGCTCACGGCAACGCCGGATCATTAACCCACTGAGCAAGGGCAGGGACCGAACCCGCAACCTCATGGTTCCTAGTCGGATTCGTTAACCACTGCGCCACGACGGGAACTCCAATACAATGGATTTTTGTATGTTGATCTTGTATCTTGCAGTCTTGCTGATCTCATAGTTTTTGTTTGTTTGTTTGTTGTTGTTTTTTAGAGTGGTACCAGCAGCATATGGAGGTTCCCAGGCTAGAGCTCTGATTGGAGCTCTAGCTGCTGGCCTATACCATAGCCACAGCAGTGCCAGATCCAAGCTGCATCTGTGACCTACACCACAGTTCATGGCAACATCGGATTCTTAGCTCACTGAGTGAGGCCAGGGATTGAACTTGTATCCTCATGGTTACTAGTCGGGTTCGCTACTGCTAAGCCACAATAGGAATTCTCTCCCCTCCATTCCTTAGTATGAAGTGTTACATTAGTTGACTTTTTGTATGTTGAACCATCCTTACATTCCTAGGATAAATTCTACTTGTACATGGTATAAAATATTTTTTATTTGTTGGTATATTAGGGTTGCTAATATTTTCTTGGGAATTTTTGTATCTTTATGCATAAGGGATACTAGTCTGTAGTTTTCTTATGTCTTTTTCTGATTTTTGTATCAAGTAATACTATTCTAATAGAATGAATGAGTTTCACTTCATTTTCTGTGTGATTATTTTCATAATAGTTCCTTTTAAATTATCAGTTAAAAGTGACTTTAAAGGTACAGTTTAAACTTCGCAACTTGGAAATTGCTAACATTGAAACAGTTGAGACATTCTTCATTCATCACCCAGTTATTTTTTTATGTGCCAGGCATTCATAAGGTGGGAATATGGTGGAAGTTAAGGCAGGGCAAAGTGTGCTATGCTGAGAGGAGTATGATTTAGGATTCCAAGGATGAAATAGCTGCTGTTTTGGGAAGAATAAGGAGTCTATATGGCATGAGTAGGCTGGTAGGAGGGGGTAGGGAGGGATAACATTGACGGAGGTGGTTAAAGTCTAGGCCATTTCCTAAATATTTTTGTTTTAAAGATTGAAATGATATTTTTTTCTTTTTGTTTTTTGTCTTTTGTCTTTTTAGGGCCGCATCCACACGGCATATGGAGGTTCCCAGGCTAGAGGTCTAATTGGAGCTGTAGCCTCTGGCCTTCACCAGAGCCACAGTAGCGCCAGATCTGAGCCGCATCTGGGACCTACACCACAGCTCACGGCAATGCTGGATCCTTAACCCACTGAGTGAGGCCAGGAATTGAACCCGAAACCTCATGGTTCCTAGTCAGATTTGTTTCCATTGTGCCACCATGAGAACTCCTTTTTTTTTCTGCTTGTATTTGATGGTGAACTCTGAATTTTATATCTCTTATTAACCTGTTACTGATTTTTAATTTTGGCTGCTACTCACTAGGAATAGCATAGATTAAATCCCATTAAAAGTAATTATAAGAATCCGTATATGGAAAGGCAGTTTGGGTTTGTAGAAAGAATGTGGACTTTGCAGTTGGAAGATCTCCAATTGAGGCCAGACTTGACTCCTTTGTATACCTTGGACAAGTGACCTTACCTTTCAAACTCAGTTTCTCTACTTTTTCTTTTTGGGGGGCCGGAGGAGGGGGCCTTTGGCAGAATTTCCTGGGCCAGGGATCAAACCTGTGCCACGGCAGTGGCAATACCAATCAACTGCTTGGCTGCAAGCAGACTCCTCAACCTCAGTTCCTTTCTTTCTTTCTTTCTTTTTTAAGGGCTGCACCTGCAGCATGTGGAGGTTCCCAGGCTAGGGGTTGAATCAGAGGTGTAGCCACTGGCCTATGCCACACCCACAGCACCACCAGATCTGAGCTGCGTCTGTAACCTACACCACAGCTCACAGCAACACTGGATTCTTAACCCATTGAGCGAGGCCAGGGATCGAACCTGCGTCCTCATGGATGCTAGTCAGATTCATTTCCACTGAGTCACGCCAATCTCAGTTTCTTAATCTATAAGATGTTTTGGAAATTAACTCCTAGCACATGGCTGGTATTTGTTGCTATTGTTAATATAGTTAACATATATTGAGTACCATATGCTGGGCAGCAAGGCTCTGTACTAAGCACTTAATAAGTGTGATCTCATTTAATCCTCAGACCAAGACCACAGAGTTGCTTATTTCAGTTTTACACATTAGGAAATGGAGTGCTTGCTTTGGTATCACATATACTAAAATTGGAACATTAGGAAATGGAAGCTTAGAGAAATTTAAGTGGTTTCCCAAGTGATGGGGCTGGTATTCCAGTCAAGACCATCTGGCTTGCGAGCATTTTCTCTCTGTTATGCTGCCTCCCCTGTTGCAAAGGACTAAAGGTACTGTTCATTACACAATGTATTTTTAGTGGACTCTCGTGAGTGGGAGATTAAAAATGAGAGAAATTTGATAATTTTTCTCAAGTCTACATGTTAATTTGTCCTGAAAACATTAATAGAAGGACAAGTGTCAGAGTTCCCGTTGTGACTCAGCAGGTTAAAAATCCAACTGGTATCCATGAGGATGCAGGTTCAATCCCTGGCTTTGCTCAGTGGGTTAAAAGATCTGTCTGGCATTGCCATGAGCTGTGTTGTATGTTGCTGATGAGGTTCGGATCCTGCAATGCTGTGGTTGTGGCATATGCTGGCAGTTGCAGCTACCATTCAACCCCTAGCCTAGACCAATCCAGGAGCTTCCATATGCCACAGGTGCGGCCCTGAAAAAAAAAAAAAGGGATGCAGACAGTGGCAATGCCAGATCCTTTTGGGAACCTTCCAAGAGTTTTAATTTTGGTGATGTCTACTTTACCTATTTTTTTGCTTGTGCTTTTGGTGTTCTTCCCATGAATCCATTGCCAAATCTTAGGCCATGAAGATTTACTGATGTGTTTTTTCTAAGATTTTCATGGTTTCAGCTCTTATGTTTAGCTCTTCGATATCTTTATCAAAGATAAACCACATTTATCACCACAATCTGACTGTAAAAAATTTTCATTACTCCATTAGCAGTCACTCTCCTCAGCCCTAGGTAGTTGCCAGTTTATGTTTTCTCTGAGCATTTTCCTATTCTAGACATTTCATATAAGTAAAGTCATATAATGTGTGGTCTTTTGTGATTGAGTTCTTTAACTTAGCATAATATTTTCAAGGTTCATCCATGCCATAGCAAATGTCAGTACTCCGTTCTTTTTTTTTTTTTTTTTTAATTTATTTTTTGTGTCTTTTTTCTATTTATTTGGGCTGCTCCCGCAGCATATGGAGGTTCCCAGGCTAGGGGTCGAATTGGAGCTGTAGCCTCTGGCCTACGCCAGAGCCACAGCAACTCGGGATCCGAGCCGCGTCTGCAACCTACACCGCAGCTCATGGCAACGCCGGATCATCAACCCACTGAGCAAGGGCAGGGACCGAACCCGCAACCTCATGGTTCCTAGTCGGATTTGTTAACCACTGCACCACAACGGGAACTCCAGTACTCCATTCTTTTGTGATTTAATATCCCATTGCATGGGTATATTCCACATTCTGCTATCCATTCATCAATTGGTGGACCTTTGGTTTGTTTCTGCATTTTGACTATTATGAATGCTAGAATTAAGATTCATATAAAATTTTTTGTGTGGATGTATGTTTTCTTTTCTCTTGGGTATATACCTATCTTGAATCCACATTTAATGTTATTTAAAGTTTTAAAATTAAATATTAGAACTAAGATACAAAATCATGATTTCTGAACTTAGGCCTGCTTTCTTGCATACTCCCAATATTCTCCCTCTGCTTTTTATAAAAATTGACGTAAATTCACATGCAAAAATTAACCATTTTCAAGTGTCATTGGCATTTAGTATATTCATGATACTGTGCACCTGCTGCCTCTATCTAGTTCCAAAGCATTTTCATCACGTCAAATAAAGTGAGTACCCCAAACCCATTAAGCAGTCCCTTCCCATATACCTCTCACCTTACCCCCTGGCACTCATCAGTTTGCTTTCTGTTTCTATATTTGCTTCTACTGGATTTTCATATAGATGAAGTCATATAATATATGGCCTTTTGTATCTGGCCTGTTTCACTTAGCATAATGTTTTCATAGTTCATCCATATAGTATGTACTTCATTCCTTTTTATGGCTGAAGAATTTTCCATTGTATTAATATACCACATTTTTGTTCATTCATTGATTGATAGACATTGGTTTCTTCCCTCTTTTTGGGTTTTGTGAATAATGTCACTATATGTGTACTAGTCTCTTTGTAGCTATATCCTCATATTACCTTTCACTATATACCTAGCAGTAGAATTTTTGGGGCACGTGGTAATTTTATGTTTATCTTGTTGAGGCACTGCCAAACTCTTCTTCAGTTGCTACATCATCTTAAATCCCCACCAACAATGTTCTAAAGTTCTTATTTGTCCATATTCTCACCTATCTGATGCTTTCTTTTCTTTTTCTTTTTATCTTTTTTTTTTTGTCTTTTTAGGTCCACACCCATGGCATATGAAGTTCCCAGGCTAGGGGTTGAATCAGAGCCATAGCTGCCAGCCTACATTGCTGGTCATGGCAACCCAGGATCCTTAACCCACTGAGCAAGGCCAGGGATTGAACCCACATCCTCATGGATACCAGTTGGGTCCGTTACCACTGAGCCATGATGGGAACCCCCTGTTTTCCGTTTTTTGGATTAAGGCCATCCTAATGGCTGTGAAATGGTGTCTTGTATTGATTTGCATTCTTCGCTCATATAAGGTAACCATCTTTCCATGTGCTTTTTGGCCATTTGCATATCTTCATTGTAGAAGTGTCTGTTCACGTCCTTTGCTCATTTTAATATCAGGGTTGCCCTTTTGATTGAGTTCTGTATCTGTAATGGATATTAAGCCCTTACCAGTTAGGAATTGTGAATATGTTATCTCAGTTGACGTGTTGTCTTTTCACATTCTTAATATTGTTACTTGATTCACAAAAGTTTTCATTTTTTTGTAAGGTCCAAACCCAAGGCATATTGTAGTTCTCAGGCTGGGGTCAAATTGGAGCTGCAGCTGCCGGCCTTCGCCACAGCCACAGTAATGCCAGATCCAAGCCGCATATGCAACCTATACCACAGCCTTCAGCAACGCTGCATCCTTAACCCACTGATCAGGGCCAGGGATTGAACCCATATCCTATGGACACTAGTTGGGTTCATTACTGCTGAGCTGCAGTGGGAACTCCCACAGAAGTTAATTTTGATGAAGTCTTATTTGTCTATTTTTTGTTGCTGCTTGTCCTTTTGGTATCAAATCTAAGAATCCTTTACCAAATCTGAGGTCATGAAGACTTACTAACTCTATGTTTTCTTCTAAGTTTTATGGTTTTAGTTCTTATATTTAGGCTATGATGCACTTTGAGATAATTTTTGTATATGGAGTGAGGAAGGAGTCCAACTTCATTCTTTTGCATGTGATGATCCAGTTGTCTCAGTGCTATTTTTTTTTTTTTTTTTTTTTCCTCCTTTTTAGGCCCACGCTGGAGGCATATGGAAGTTGCAGCTGCTGGCCTATGTCACAGCTACAGCAACACTGGATCCTTAACCTACTGAGCAGCCAGAGATCGAACCCGAATTCTTAGGGGTATTAGTTGGGTTCGTTACCGCTGAGCCACGATGAGAACTCCAGTATCATTTGTTGAATAGGCTATTCCTTTTCCTTGAATGGTGTTGGTGCTATTTTTAGATCTGTTGACCATATTTGTGATAGTTTATTTCTGGACTCTCAATTTTATTTCATTGATCTATATTTCTGTTCTTATACCAGCATCACATTATTCCGATTGCTTTAGCTTTGTATTAAGTTTTGAAATCAGGATGCTTGAGTCTTTCTACTCTTTTTTTCCAGTATTGTTTTGGATAGTCTATTTACTTGTAGCTCCTTGTGAATTTGAGAGTTGGCTTTTCCATTTCTTCAAAGAAGCTTTTGGAATTTTCATAGGGAGTGCATAGGATATGTTGGTTACTTTGGAGAGTATTGAACAAAATTAAGAATTTTGATCAGTAAACATTGATGTCTTTTCATTTAGGTCTTTATTTTTAGCAGTCTTTTGTTTTTAATGTACAATTCTTTCACTGTTATTCCTTTGGATGTTATTGAAAAGTAGAATTTTTTCCATTTTCTTTTTTTCAACATCATTGCTCTTGTATAAAAACAAAAGTAATAGTTAAGGGGTTAGGGGTTGATCTTGTACCCTGTGAATTTTTTTTGGTTTGAGGAGGTACCTGGTTGGTGGTATATGGAAGCTCCTGGGCCAGGGATTAAATCTCTGCCACATTGGTGATAGCATAGATTCTTAACGCAGGAACTTCCTTTGCTAAATTTGTTTATTAGCTCTAGTATTGTGTGTGTGTGTGTGTGTGTGTGTGTGTGTGTGTGTGTGTGAGAGAATTCCTAAGGAATTTTCTGTGTGTAGAATTAATGTCATTTGCAAATTGAGGTAGTTTTACTCCTGCCTTTCCAAATGGATGCCTTTTTTTCTTTTCTTGCTTTATTGCTCTGACCAGAACTTGAAGTACAGTGTTGAATAGCATTTGTGAAGATGTTTTGAAAAAAAAAAAAAAAAAGAGGAGTTCCCATCGTGGCGCAGTGGTTAACGAATCCGACTAGGAACCATGAGGTTGCGGGTTTGGTCCCTGCCCTTGCTCAGTGGGTTAACGATCCGGCGTTGCCGTGAGCTGTGGTGTAGGTTGCAGACGCGGCTCGGATCCCGCGTTGCTGTGGCTCCGGCGTAGGCCGGTGGCTACAGCTCTGATTTGACCCCTAGCCTGGGAACCTCCATATGCCGCGGGAGTGGCCCAAGAAATAGCAAAAAGACAAAAAAAAAAAAAAAAAGATGTTTTGACCTTGTTCCTGATCTTAAGGGGAAAGTTTTTGGTCTGTCATTCACCATCAAATATGATGTTAACTGTGTTTTTTCACAGTTGTCTTGTATTAGGTTAAGGAGGTTACCTCTAGTCTTAGTTTGTTAGGAATTTTTATTATGAAAGGGTGTTGGATTGTGTTTTTTTTTTGTTTGTTTGTTTGTTTTGGTCTTTTTAGGGCCGCACCCGTGGCATATGGAGGTTCCCAGGCTAGGGGTCCAATCGGAGCTGTAGCTTCCAGCCTATACCACAGCCACGTCTGCGACCTACACCACAACTCAGGGCAACAAAAGATCCTTAACCCACTGAGTGAGGCTCGGGACTGAACCTGCAACCTCATGGTTCCTAATCGGATTTGTTTCTGCTGTGCCACGATGGGAACTCCAACGGTGTTGGATTTTGTTAAATGCTTTTTTGTTGTTGTTGTTGTTGTTGTGTATTACATTGATTTTTTTTAGGGGGTGGAGACCCTTTGTTATAAAAGAATTTATTATTCATATATGAGAATACAATTCAGTGGTTTTAATTACATGCATAATGTTGTGTAACCATCATCATTATCTATACTGAAAACTTTTTCATCATTTCCAGCTTAAGCTCTGTACCCTTTAAACAGTTAAGTCTAATTGTTCTCTCTCTTCAGCCCCTGGTAAGCTCTATTCTGTTATTGAGAGTTCACTATGAATTTTTCTCTACTAGATACCTCATGTAAGTGGAAACATAAAACATTTGTGTCTGTGTTTTGCTTATTACACTTAGCATAATACTTTGAAGGTTTATCCATGTTGTAACATATTCGGAACTTTATTCCTTTTTATAGCTAAATAATCATCCAGTATATGGATATACTGTATTTTATTTGTCCATTTATCTGTGATGGACATTTGGGTTATTTTTACCTTTCTGCAGTGTGTGTACAAATAGCTGTTTGAGTCCGTGCTTTTAGTTCTTTTGGGTGTTACTCAGGAGTGGAGTTGCTAGATCATGTGCTATTTATGTTTACCTTTCCAAGGTACCTTGTTCTTTTCTTTCTTTTTTTTTTTTTTTTTTTTTTTTTTTTTTTTTTTTTTTGACCTTGTTCTTTTCTTGATTAAGCATTTGCCTGGTTCCTATAGACCTTTTTAGTAGTTTCTTTAGGTCTGAGTTGCTTGTAATAGTTTTTCACCTGTTCATGTGCTATTTTTATGGAGAGACTTGCCCTTGAAATTCCCTATTCCCTCATTTTTTTCTGATATTGCTCTAGAAATGTTTGATTCTGACAGCCTTTGCTCAAAATATTTTTAGAGTTTATTTTATATAATTGTCTTCAGATCTTGCCTTTCTTAGGTAAAATCAAGTAATGATTGAATTTAGTAAACAAGGTAAATTAGAAGATAAGGGTTTAGGTTTACCTGTGACTTGGAGTTAATATGAATGGTTTTTATTTTGTGGTATGTATAGAGTTAACTTCTTAGTGGCAGTTTCTGACAAACTGCAGCTGAATCTGACTACCACCTGTGTTTGTTACAGCCCATGAGCCAAGAATATTTTTTACATTTTTGAATGGGTAAGACAAAATCAAAAGGAAAATATTTTATAACATGTTAAAATAATATGAAATGGGAGTTCCCGTCGTGGCGCAGTGGTTAACGAATCCGACTAGGAACCATGAGGTTGCGGGTTCGATCCCTGCCCTTGCTCAGTGGGTTAACGATCCGGCGTTGCCGTGAGCTGTGGTGTAGGTTGCAGACGCGGCTCGGATCCTGCGTTGCTGTGGCTCTGGTGTAGGCCGGTGGCTACAGCTCCGATTGGACCCCTAGCCTGGGAACCTCCATATGCCGCGGGAGCGGCCCAAGACCAAGAAATAGCAAAAAGACCAAAAAGACCAAAAAAAAAAAAAAAAAAAAATATGAAATGAAGACTTCAGTGACCATATATAAATTTCTTTTGGAACTTGGCTCTTTTATTTGCTGTCTATGGCTACTTTCGTCTATAATGGCAGAGTTGACTAGTTGGGAAAAGGAATGTGTCTTAGAGTCTAAAATACTTACTATTTGGCTCTTAAAAGAAAAAATTTTATTACTCTCCTATGTATGTTATCCCAAGAGTTACTAAATGACCTTGTAAGGAAAATACTTATTTATCCAAGTTCTGCTGTGTAATTAAAAGCGTTATTTTGTTCATAAGCGCATATAGTATTTTAAGTTTTAGTGAATGAAAACAGTAATTTAGTAGTTAACTACAAAAAACTTTTATGGTTAATGGGAAGGATGTTTACAGGTAGTTTGATACTCATATTGTCATTTGGTTAGCATTTCTTGTTCTCTTAATACTCTTGGTTTTCAGAAAAGTGGGTAAAAAGTTCTGTGTTCCTATTATACTGTTATAGCATTTTTCATAATATGTTTTGATTATTTTTTCTGTCCTGTATCCCCCAGTAAACTTACAACTTCAAGCTTGGGATTGTGTTGTCTTTATTTTTGTATCACTGAGGCCTACCATAGTTTCTGATAAGTAGGTAAGCAACAAATATTTTTAGGAGGAAAGAATGAATATTCTGTTAGAGAAATATGTATGTCATTTCTTGTGCTGGTCCTCTTCCAGAGAGAGGAAAGCGAGATTTCTGTTTTAGAGATGTATATTAAAATAAGTAGGGACTTGGCAAGTACTGAATCAGTTGTAGGAAATTGTTACATACTCAGGGCTCCACTGCCCAAAACAGTTATTTGCCTTTGATTCCTCCAAGTATAGCTTGTACATATTTATTATTTATTGATTTTGTTTTGGGGCTGTGTCATCAACTGTGAGGGTTAGTTTTCTGTGGTGAATAGAAAGTACTTTGACTGCGTATGACTTAAAGAAAATAATGGCATTAAAATAAAAGTCTCCTTCAGAGATTATTCTTGGAAGGTTAAAGCTTTGACTGTACTAGGTAGTGTATCATTTAAACCACATGGAAAAGGATACTTTGTATGTCATTTAAAATAATAACATGCAGGATAAAGTTTAAAAATTAATTTCCAGAATGGCAAGTGATATATCTTGTCTGCTTTTTATAGCAAAGCTTATTTGTGATGTGAACATTCAAATTAGAAAATTCTATCTTTTCATTTCAGTGTCTTGAAAATCACAATGTTAAAAATCTAAATTATTCTATTAGTTTTTATGATTGCAAATCAAAAATACTGTTTGCATTTACCCAAAATTTATTTATTTATTTAGGGCCACACCCGTGGCTTTTGGACGTTCCCAGGCTAGGGGCTGAAACGGAGCTGCAGCTGCTGGATTTTGCAACAGCAATGCCAGATCCAGGCTGCACTTGGGACCTACACCACAGCTCACAGCAATGCTAGATCCTTAACCCACTCAGTGAGGCTTGGGATGAACCTGCATTCTCATGGATACTAGTCAGATTTGTTACTGGGGAGCTCCTATTTATCTTTTATTTTTTTTGGCTATGTGTATGGCATGTGGAAATTCCTGGGCCAGGGCTCAAACCCGTGCCGAAGCAGCGATCTGAGCGGCTGAAGTGACGACACAGGATTCTTAACCTGCTGTGCCACAGGAGAACTCCTGAAATGTTTAAATTAGGCTTGTTTTGTCATTACTTTTCCTGATTACTATAGTCGAAATCTAAAAAGATTGTGTTGGGGAGTTCCCTCATGACTCAATGGGTTAAGGATTTGGCCGTTGTCGTTGCTGTGGCTCTGGTTACAGGTGTGGCATGGGTTCAATCCCTGACCCAAGAATTTCTGCATGGCTTGGGGGCAGCCAAAATCATAATAGAGAAAATCCCTTTGATTGTGACCTCATGATTCTTTAACTCTAAAACTTAGTCCGGAGCCCAGGCCCAACTTTTTGGAGCAAGCAAGATAGTGGATACCCAGACTTTGGGGATCAGTCAGAATAGAGCTCAGGAATTAATAGTGTCCCATTGGAAATTTTCTGTTTTGGGTTTCTCAGTAGTATATGGAGGTAGTACCCTCCTATGAACCATTTTTGTGATTCTCTCATACTGTATGTGAAACGGCTTGGCTCATAGCAAGTTCTGAGAAGTATTTTTTTCCTCTAGACCTGAGATTAAGCCTGATCCCAAATTTTAAATTGTCAAGATTTTACTTTAAAAATTCAAGCACTAGCCCACAAACATTGGGTTTTCAAGTTATATATGTCGTCATTTAGCTTAGTATACTTAATTGACTCAGAAGACTTAAGACCTTTTGGCTCTTCATCCTTCAAAATGTTGTTTGAGCCTATTTTTGTTCACCAGAAGCTTTGGATACAGAATTTCCATAAATCCAATAAGCTTGGGTGAGAATCTAAGAAACTTGGATAAACTGTGAAACTTTTTTCTGGTCTCTACATATTTGTATCAGGAGCCTCTTAGCACATACTATAGCTAGCTTTCTTTGCTCTTTGTATTTTGACATTCCTGCTTCTGTGTGGGAATCAAATCATATACCACTGAAGGAGACTAGTTAAATTTCTAGGATATTCATAGTACACTACTGGCAAATGCAGGACTAAGTGCCCATTGGCTGTAGTTTATAAATATGCGTGACACTTGTGCAGATGCTTTGCACCTTTGTGCATCCAAGGGTTCCCTTTGCATTGAATGTTCTCTTTTCCTACCCACACGTACTTAGTATTTAAAGTTGCCTCGTGTTGTGAGGACTGAAGTGGAAGATAAAAACTTTTACAATATCTCATTAAGTTATTTTTTTGGTCTTTCATTATTCATTTATTGCTTACAAATATGAGCATTAACAATGTGCCAGGCGCTATTTTAAGTGTTGGGAATACAGTGATGAGCAAAACGTGCATGATCTGCCCTTATGCATCTCCCAGTCCAGTGGGAGAGACAAACGTTAAACAAGATACTCCACAATACGTAGTAACTGCAGTTAAACTGACATTTAGGAAAAGTGTGGGGAACTTTGAGCATACATCATGGGGAGACCTGATCTAGTTTGGTACTTAGGGGTGTTCCCTAAGAAAGCGATGTACAGATAAAGGAGCTGGGAGGGTGGTGGTGAGTATGTGAGAAAGGAATTGAAAGAGCATTTTAGGCAGCAGAACAACAGGCTTGAGTAAAGGTTAAAGGAAGCCAGAGTAGTTTCAGTAACTTCACAAAAGTCTATGAGCTTATGATTAAATCCTGGGCATCCTGAGGTTTTGCCATTCAGATTTCTTTTCCTTTCTTTTTTAAATTCAGTATTAGACTGACCAGGGTAAGAGGAAACATATGGAAGTTCATAGGCCAGGGATTGATTCTGAGCTGCAGCTGCAGCTGCAGCAACACCAAGTCCTTTTTACACACTGTGCTAGGCTGGGGATCGAAGCAATACTTCCCAAGTGACCTGAGCTGCTGCAGTCGGATTCTTAACCCACTGCACCAACAGTGGTCTCAAGAGAAAACTCATTATGCCAATGCTCAGATTTTCTTGTCTGCTCTAATTAGACTCACTCTCTCTCAAGATGTCTTCTAAAGAAATACTTATTTCAGTTAAGATTTTTAGAGCAGTGTTTTTTTGTTTCCTGCTTAAATGATGTTATGTATTAAATTTTTTTTTTTTTTTGTCTTTTTGCTGTTTCTTTGGGCCGCTCCCGCGGCATATGGAGGTTCCCAGGCTAGAGGTCGAATCGGAGCTGTAGCCTCCGGTCTACGCCAGAGCCACAGCAACGCAGGATCCGAGCCGTATCTGCAACCTACACCACAGCTCATGGCAACGCCAGATCGTTAACCCACTGAGCAAGGGCAGGGACTGAACCCGCAACCTCATGGTTCCTAGTGGGATTCGTTAACCACTGCGCCACGACGGGAACTCCATGTATTAAATTTATAATACTTATATGCCTTACATTTTAAAAGCTTTGTAGTGAAAAGTCTTTTAATCAGCCAGTTCCCCTCCCTGGTAATCAGTTATGGTTCTTGTGTGTTATCCTTTGAGATATTTTATACATATGCAAACAAATGCATATGTCTCCACCCTCATTTTTATATAAAATTACGGTAACAGGCTATACTACTTTTGCACCGTACTTTTTTCCACCTGTTGTAAAATCATTCTGTATATGTACATAAAGAATTGCCTCATTCATTTTTATGGGTACAGTATAGATCATTGTATGCATATGTCCTAATTTTCTCCCTTAGTGATGGATGTTTAATTTGTTTCCTGATCTTTTGCTGTTATAAATACTATTGTAGCAGTTAACTTTGTGTATACCACATTCCATAATTGAGTATGTCTGTCTGTAGGATAAATTATTAGTTTTAACAAATACTTACTGAGCTTCTGTATTGTCTTAAGTTTTATTGATGAATGTGTTTGAGTAGACGTTTTGTTTTGTTTTGTCTTTTTGCCTTTTCTAGGGCCGCACCCGTGGCATATGGAGGTTCCCAGGCTAGGGGTCTAATTGGAGCTGTGGCTGCCAAGGCTATGCCAGAGCCACAGCAACTCGGGATCCGAGCCGTGTCTGCAACCTGCACCACAGCTCATGGCAACACCGGACCCTTGACCCACTGAGCAAGGGCAGGGATCGAACCCGAAACCTCATGGTTCTTAGTTGGATTCATTAACCACTGAGCCACAACGGGAACTCCAGAGTAGAGTTTTTTTTTTTTTTAATGGCCACACGCATGGCATACGGAAGTTCCCAGGCCAGGTATTAAATCCCAGCTGCAGTTGCCACCTACGGAGCTGCAATAATGGCTGATCTTTTAACCCTCCACACTGGGCTGGGAATGGAACCCACACCTCCACAGCCACCCAAGCCACTGAAGTTGATTTTTTTTTTTTTTTTTTTTTTTTTTTTTTGCTTTTTAGGGCTGTGCTAGCGGCATGTGGAAGTTCCCCGGCTAGGGGTCCAATCGGAGCTGTAGCCACCGGCCTACACCAGAGCCACAGCAGCTCCCAGATCCAAGCCGTGTCTTCGACCTATACCACAGCTCACGGCAATGCCGGATCTTTAACCTGCTGAGCAAGGCCAGGGATTGAACCTGCAACCTCATGGTTCCTATTTGGATTTGTTTCCACTGAGCCACGACAGGAATTCCTGCAGTTGGATTCTTAATCCACTGTGCAGAAACTCCTGAGTAGACTTTTTTTGAATACCTAATAAGTGCTGGAGTTTAAAAAAATGAATGACAGAAAAAAGAATGGAAATAAGATATTGTCCTTGTCCTTGAGACTGTTAGAGATTAAAATCAATACAATGTCTGAAGTAATAAGTTTACATTACCTCTACTTATTAAGCATCTGCACAGGGGAATGCAGACGCTTAATAAGTGGGGATAATGTAAACTCAAGAAGAGTAGGGCCAAATCTTGGTGTGAGTAAATATCAGCCAGAAGAGGGAAGGAGACATAAATGGACAAGCAGAATTGAGGCCTGGGAGGTATGACAGCATGAGATTTATGTAACTGCAAAGTATAAATTATATGAGGCAGGAGCTCCCACTGTGGTGCAGCAGATTAAGGATCTAGCATTGCCTTAGCTATGGCCTTGGTTGCAGCTGTAGCTTGTGTTCCATCCCTGGCCCAGGAAATTCCATATGTTACGGTTGTGGCCTAAAAAAGAAAAAAATTGTATGATGCAGGTGAATAGGGGTCAAATCAGGAAGAAATTTGTTTTGTTAGCTTAAGAACTTGGACTTGATTTTGTGTTTTTTACTTTTTAGCTTCAAATGAATTCTCATACTATAGAACACCAGTATAGAACAGAAAAAAGATGGAGCTGCTTTAATTTGGGATAGAGAGCAGGCAGGTTTTCTTCTCACTTGATTGGGCAGCCCCAGAAGGACTCTCCAGAACACTCTCTCTGAGGAACACAATTGGAACTACTTCTGGGATGGAGTTTCCATAAAATTTTGTTTGACAAGTCCGCAGAGATTACCTAAACCAATAAATGTAAAATACGTTGTTAGATGGAGTTCTTCTGTGGCTCAACTGGTTAAGGATCTGGCATTGTCACTGCAGTGGTTCAGGTCACTGCTGTGGTGCGAGTTTATTCCTGTCCTCAGAGCTTTTGCATGCTGTGGGTGCAGCTAAAAAAGAAAACCAAACATTGTTAGAGGGGGACAAAACGTGACCTCACATGTGGAGGAGAGCAAGGGGGATAGAAAGTGAATCATCTGTGTTTGGGCTGTTCTGAAATTATTCTTGTTTTTTAGAATAGTCTATTAATAAATAATTGATATTAATTAAAAATTCCTTTAGAGATACATACTAGAACATTATGAATAAAATAGTATGACATCTGGATTTGCTTCAGAATAATCCAGGTATGAGGGCTGAGGGATGGAAATAGGTAGGAAATAGATGAGGTTATGAATGGACAAAATAAACCAATGTTTGTTGAAGCTGCATAATGATTGTATAGGAATTCCTTGTACTCTTCCTTTTATATATATTTGACATTTTCCATAAAAATTTTTAAGAAAAATTCCTGAGGATAGACTAAGTGGAAAATTATTATTTTACTGATTGTTAATTATGAATCAGAAAATTAGCGCTTAGATTGAGCTATTTATTTGCCTTTTCTAGGGCCGCTCCCATGGCATATGGAGGTTCCCAGGCTAGGGGTCCAATGGGAGCTGTAGCCGCCAGCCTACACCAGAGCCACAGCAACTCAGGATCCAAGCCGCGTCTGCGACCTGCACCACAGCTCATGGCAATGCTGGATCCTTAACCCACTGAGGAAAGCCAGGGGTCAAACGTGCAACCTCATGGTTCCTAGTCAGATTCGTTAACCACTGTGAGCTATATATTTTTAAATGTGTTTAAAATTATATGGCTAATTCTCAGAGTTCCAGTTGTGGTGCAGTGGTTAACGAATCTGACTAGTAACCATGAGGTTGCTGGTTCTATCCCTGGCCTTGCTCAGTGGGTTAACGATCCGGTGTTGTCATGAGCTGTGGTGTAGGTCGCAGACGCGGCTTGGATCCTGAGTTGCTGTGGCTCTGGCGTAGGCCGGTGGCTACAGCTCTGATTGGACCCCTAGCCTGGGAACCTCCATATGCTACGGGAGCGGCCCTAGAAAAGGCAAAAAAAAAAAAAAAAGGTTAATTCTTAAACAATAAGAGTTGGAAGAAAAGCGTTTGAAGAGTTAATGGGTTTGAACTGTATAGATCCATTTATTTATTAATTTTTGGCCACCCTGCAGCACATGGAGTTCCTGGGCCAGGGATCAGATCCCAGCCGTAATTGCAACTTATGCTGCAGCTGCGGCAATGCCAGATCCTTAACCCTTTGTGCCAGGCTGGAGATTGAACCTGTGTCTCAGTGCTCCCAAGATACTGCTGATCCTGTTATGCCACGGTTGGAACTCCTGGATCCACTTATAATAGGGACTTTTTTCCCCCAATAAATAATATGTACTGTAATACTGCACGGTCCACAGTTGAATTCACAGATACAGAACCATGGATATAGAGGGGCTGACTGTAAAGTTAAACATGGATTTTCAACTACATACCTCCAAGGGTCAGTGTCCTTGACCCCTGTCGTCTGTCAGGGTCAACTGTAATTTCGAACTATATGTGAAAATGTCCTATCATTTTTCTAGTGCTTTTCTTCCTTTTTTTTGGTTAAAAAAAAAAAACAAACAGCTGTAACTGGGGCCTATGGAGGTTCCCAAGCTAGGGGTCAAATTGGCTGCAGCTGCCAGCTTATGCCACAGCCACAGCAACGCTAGATCTGAGCTGCATCTTTTACCTACTCTTCAAATTGTGGCAACGCTGGATCCTTAACCCACTGAGTGAGACCAGGGATTGAAGCTGCCTCCTCCTCATGGATACTAGTCGGGCTCTTAACCTGCTGAGCCACAACAGGAACTCCTCTAGAGCTTTTTTTAGAAGGATACTTCTTTTAGTAGTTATTTAAATGTCCAGGTATAATGTTATACCTTATGCTTTTATTTTTTTTTTCTCTTTTGTCTTTTTAAAGCTGCACCCATGGCACATGGAGGTTCCCAGCGCTAGGGGTCAATTCGGAGCTACAGCTGCCGGCCTACGCCACGGCCACAGCAATAAGGGATCTGATCGGTGTCTAATACCTACACCACAGCTGACGGCAACACCGGATCCTTAACCCACTGAGCAAGGCCAGGGATCGAATCCTTGTCCTCATGGATACTCTTCCCGTTTGTAACCTCTGTGCCATGATGGGAACTTCTCTAGTGCTTTTTTAGAAGGATACTTCTTTTAGTAGTTATTTAAATGTCCAGGTATAATGTTATACCTAATTATGTTTTTAAACTAAGCCATTATTTTGGGGTAATTATGAAGAAGGATATGAGTGATTATGATTTTATATCTTCAGGTGATTAACAAGTTAATTTCTCAGTCATAATCTGTAATTAGTAATCATGGTAAACAGATTAACTTAAGTTTGGTTGCTTTGAAATTGGTTTTAATTCATTAGGAAGTATTGTTCTGATAACTGGCTTCATTTGACTGGCATTTTGATTGAAGTGGTACAACGTATATATTGAGTACTTAGATCAATTCCGACAAAACTTAACTAAGAACTAATATCAGGTTGGTATTATTACCATTTTATGGATGAATTAGAAGGGAATTAACTGCATAATTGCTGATGCTAGGGAAAGAACACTATTGTAGAGTCTTATGAGGACCTGGACTATTTATCGCTGTTTATCACTATTTATTTGAAGGTCAAGCTCCATATTTGACCATCCCACTCGAATTAAGGCTGGTATATTATTGTGTAGTTGGAGAACAGATTCAAATCTTGAGCTAGACTTGGTGTTTTGAGGGAGATATTATGTTTTAATCATGTCTATAGCCTTAGGGCCTACCTAGCCTAGTGGTCAGTAAATATTTTTTGAGTGAATGAATGAGTAAATGTAAGTGCTATTTTTGTAGGTTTATTATATAGTTTCCAAAGAGGACTCCCTCAAAGGGGAAAAAAAAACAGTACAAAAAATAAACTAACTTCTTGTCCTTGTGAGTCATTTTCTTGTATTCTCCCTGCTGAGGCTACCCTGGAGGGACTTCAGAGGCTTGGCAGAGGTGAGTCACAGAGACCTTGAAATGGCACAACTGTCTGGAAAACTAAAGCTTATTTTTGTCTTTTGTTGTTGTTTCTAGGGCTGCACCTGCAGCATATGGAGATTCCCAGGCTAAGGGTCTAATTGGAGCTGTAGCTGCCGGCCTATGCCAGAGCCACAGCAATGCGGGATCCGAGCCACGTCTGCAACCTATACCTCGCTCATAGCAACCTATACCTCACTTATTGGATCCTTAATCCACTGAGCGAGGCCAGGGATCAGACTCGCAACCTTATGGTTCCTAGTCAGATTCGTTAACTGCTGAGCCACGACAGGAACTCCAAAAGCTTATTTTTGACTTGAGGTTATAGTTACTTGAAACATGAGTTGTTGGTGAATTTCAGAAGCAGTATATGTCAAAAAAGAAAAAGAAGTAATATATGTCAGTCATTTGGGGGGCACCTTTTTTATACTGGAACTGCGCCAGTTCCAGTAGACATTTATTTCTACATATTATCTCCGTCTTACAAATTAAGGACTAACGACCAGAGGTTCAGGAAGTTAAGTAACTTGTCTGAATTTACAGTTAGCAAGTGTTAGGATCAGAATTCATAGCAAGTGTTAGGATCAGAATTCATCACATCTAGTTTTTTAGAGCAGCACAGCCTGTACCAAAATCGTTCTGGGCCTCTATTGTTTGAGAGGGATGGGGATGTGTGCAGCATTAATTCTGGGAAGACAGCATGGCTATAGGGAAAAGACGCAGGAAGAGAAGGTCTGATGTCCTAGTCTTTTTGTTTTCTTGCAGTGTGGAGAACATTTTTTTTTAAAAGGTACATATAGAGAGTTCCTGTTGTGGCTCAGTGGGTTAAGAACCCGTGAGAATGCGGGTTCAATCCATGGCCTCGATTAGTGGGTTAAGGGTCTGGCATTTATGCAGTCTGTGGCATACATCACAGATGCGGCTTGGATCTGGCATGGCTGTGTCTGTGGCATAGGCAGCTGCAGCTCCGATTCGATCCCTAGCCTGGGAACTTCCATATGCCACAGGTGTGGCCTTTAAAAAAAAAAAAGAAAAGTACATGTAAAGTTCATGTTTCTATGTGGAGTTCACTGGTGGCTTGGTGGGTTAAGGATCTGGTGTCATTGCTGTGGTTTGGATTTGATCCTTAGCCTGGGAACTTTGACTTGCCTCAGGTACAGCTAAAAAAAAGTTTAGGTTACTATGAAAAAAAATTACTCTTTGGGAGTTCCCGTTGTGGCTTAGTGGTTAACTTGAATCTGACTAGGAACCATGAGGTTGCAGGTTCAATCCCTGGCCTTGCTCAGTAGGTTAAGGATCCGGCGTTGCCGTGAGCTGTGGTGTAGGTTGCAGATGAGCCTCAGATCCCGTGTTGTTGTGGCTCTGGTGTAGGACAGCAGCTGCAGCTCCGATTGGCCCCCTAGCCTGGGAACCTCCATATGCCACGGGAGTGGCCCAAGAAATGGCAAAAAGACCAAAAAAAAAAAATTTGCTCTTTTTTTTTTGTTTGTTTTTAATTACCTGTAGCATATACAAATTCCTAGGCCAGGGATTGAATTCGAGCAGCAGATTGCAGCTGCCGCAATGTGGGATCCTTTAACCCACTGTACTGGGTGGGGGATCAGGGATAGAACCCACTCCTTTTCAGCAACCTGAGCTGCTCCTGTTAAGTTCTTAACCCACTGCGCCATGGCAGGAACTCCCCCAAATTGCTCCTTTTTTTTAAATTGCAAAAGGCTATATTCAAATTGTTCTACTATGTTTTTCTGAAGGAATCTTTTTTTTTTTTTTTTTTTTGGTCTTTTGTCCTTTTAGGGCCATACCTGCGGCAAATGGAGGTTCCCGGGCTAGGGGTCAAATGGGAGCTGTAGCCACCAGTGTACACCACAGCCACAGCAACTCAGGATCTGAGCCACATCTTCAACCTACACCACAGCTCACGGCGATGCCGGACCCTTAACCCACTGAGGGAGGCCAGGGATCAAACCTGAAATCTGGTTCCTAGTCGGATTCGTTTCCACTGTGCCACAACGGGAACACCTGAAGTCATCTTTATTTTAAACATAACCTAACTCTAGACTCAAGTTCAGTGCTATCCATTGGTGACTTGCCTTTTAACAGCATTGATTAGTTTTGACCCAGGTAAAGAAGTATTATAAGGAGCATAGATGTGTATGAGTCTTTTTTGAAGAGATTGGGGCATATTCTGTTAGTTGAATTATAGTGTAAAGGTGTGTGAGGAACATTGGCTTGGTGAGAGTTTGTTTGTTTGTTTGTTTTTTGTCTTTTTGCCTTTTCTAGGGCCGCTCCCGTGGAATATGGAGGTTCCCAGGCTAGGGGTCTAATTGGAGATGCAGCCACCGGCCTACACCAGAGCCGCAGCAACGTGGGATCCTAACCGCATCTGTGACCTACACCACAGCTCAGGACAACGCCGGATCCTTAACCCACTGAGCAAGGCCAGGGATCGAACCTGCAACCTCATGGTTCCTAGTCAGATTCGCTAACCACTGAGCAATGACGGGAACTCCAGTGAGAGTTTATAAGTAGAATTCGCTCATTGAATCAGAGAGTAAGGTCACTAATTGTGTACAATTACCAATACTAAAGGCTGTATTTATTTTGTTTTTCTGTGTTGTGACTTAGTGGAAAGAGTACAGACAATTGAACAGAGCACACACACAGTGCTGTCAGCATTTGGGCAGCTCACTTCCAATTTCTGAGCCTCAGATTTTACACCTGTAATAAGGAGGTAGAAGTTAATAACTGTGGAATTGTCACTATGAGTTTTAGGAGAGAGACACAATATATGAATGCTCTTAGCAGTTCTCATACTTGGGTTATCAAATAAATGCTTCCTTTTTTCCCGTGTGACTTACATTGGAATTGTATGGTCAGGTACTTCTTGGCTTGTGTCAGGATCATACCTCTTTTTTGATTATCATATTTTATCCTTTCTACCCCTTCCCCCAAAACAAACTCACTTAGGCCTGTAATTATAATCACATACTAACTAGCTACGTGATAGATTTGTTTTCAGCCTTCACTGTTCGTCAGAATCACCCATGGAGCTTTTGAAAAATTAGGTTTTAAGAGCTTCACCCCGTGTGTACTGAATCACATTAGTTTGGGGCTATCCTTAGGCTTTTAATCTGGAGAATTGCATTAGGCCTGTGGGAGTGAGACTTTCTCATGCATTTGTAACTCCTCAAGGTAATTCTGATGTACAGTTAGGGCTGAGAACTATTGATCTGCTTCTTCTAGCACTCAGAAAAAAATCCCTAAAAGGCACGGACTCTAAAGCATAAGTCAGAGGACAGATAAGCCCCAGGTCATACCCAACAAGTTATATGATGTAATAATAAATGAGAATTGCTGGGTGCATAGTAGGTTCTCAGACATTGAAAGAAAAATGTATGGGCAGAAAGACTATACAGAATAAAATTGATTTATGTTGCAGTGGTTGGGCCCTAGATATTCTGTTGTAGGGAAAATGTCTATGGTCATTGTTAATGAAATTTTCCAGATTAAAAACCCAAGGATAGCCCCGAACTAATGTTTGTTTGTTTATTGAACATACTGTATAGAACTCTTTTTACTTGAATGTGGCACTAACCACCACCATCATCATTGCTATGATAAATGTACATATTTTGAGATCAGTCTTACCAACAGTGTATAAGTCATCAATAATCCTAATTGTGGTGTTTTCCTCCAATGCTTTCCAACATCCACCAACTAACATGAGTATTCCCTAGAATTTGGATGCTTTAGCCTAAAGGTGACTGCCACTAAGTGAGCAGGTTGTACGACACTAATGTATAAGCCCCTTGTGTCAGGCACCCTGAGAACAGCAAGGCCACAGGTACGTGGGCTGAGTGAGCTGTTCTGGACACCACACACTGCATGGGACAGTGGCACAGGTGTCAGGCAAGGTCCTGGGAGAAGAGAAACTCCTGCTTTGGTCAGAGGACAGGTGCCTTCACAAGTACTGAGGTAAGGAGTCACAAAAACTTGTCACAGTTGCTTTAATCTTTGTTAGCTGCAAGGACTTGTCTCAATCTTGTTGCATGGTTCATTGACAAGCAAAAGGCAGGGAGTTCCCATCATGGCACAGCAGAAACCAATCCAATTAGGCACCTGAGGTTGCGGGTCAAACAAATGTTTAAATCATTCCATTCCAATATTACATATAGTCACAACTGTATAGAACAATTTCTTCTGTTGGGTTAGGCCTGAGTATAGCTCTCCTCCCTCTTTTAAGCCTCCTGATGTTGTAGAGGGCTGCACCCTTTCATGACTGTCTTGTCTTCACCAAGCCTGTTTTATTGTGGGTCTGAGATTTTTTATTTTTTAGGTACACAGTGCAGCATGTGGAAGTTTGGGCTTGGGGTCAAATCTGGAGCTGCAGATGCCTGTCTTTGCAATGCCAGATCTGAGCCACGTCTTGCGACCTACCCCACAGTTCAAGGCAATGGTGTATCCTTAACCTACTGAGGGAAGCCAGTGATTGGACCAACATTGTGGATACTAGTTGGATTCGTTACTGCTGAGCCACAACAGGAACTATGGGGTCTGAGAATTTTTAAGGCATAAGCCAAAGGCCTGGACTAGCTGGAATGCCTTGACCTGCATGTTTCTGTTCTACCTCTTAAGTAGGGTGCCCTCTGTGAGCAGCTTCATGGCTGGTCTGGGCTGGGCTTCCACTTGATAGTCCCTCTAGCCTCAGCCTTACGATGTGATCTTCAGTTTATTGGTTTCCACAACCAACATAGAAGCTGTTCTGCTTTTCAGCTTTAATTGGACCAATTCCCTGCTTTTCTGCTGCTACCCTTTTCCAAGAAAGACTTCGAGTCCTTTGATGTGTTGTTCCTGGGATCTAGCCATTAAACAGGGGTCATTTCTTAACTCAGTAACAAGTTTTATGCAATAATCTTTCATCTTTTGTCTTAGACTGCTGCAGGCTAAAATTGCTAAAATTGTAATGCTGCCAGAAAATCTACTCTTTGCTAGATTTTCTTTCCTGGGTCTCAGATCTGGCTTTCCTTCTCACTGAAAGTGAAAGTTAAGACTGAGCTCTGACTCCCATCTACCAGGTAGAGAGGTTTGGTGGGAGGAAACTTCAAAGTACTCTAGTTCACGTCTTTGTTCTGTGGTTGGTGTGGCAACTAGGGGTCAGAAGATACTGGCCTCAAATCCCTCCTCTTTGCTAAAGGCCTCTAGACTTGCAACAAGGTCACTTTGAGCTTCTACTTCCTTGTCTGCTGTAAATATGGGATACTAAAAATCTGTGTTGCCTCTGTCACCTAGTTTTTGAGATTCATTTGATGTAATGGATGTTAAAAGAACTTTGACAATGTGAGTGTACATGGCTGTGAATGAGGCGGGAGTAATATAAATGCTTATAGTAGTAATTTACTTTATCATACCAGAGTTGAACATTTCCTTTGCACTTTTGGGTTGAGACTGGGAAAGAAAACCACAATTCTTGTAATGTGGAAGAATTGTTGTAATTGCTGACTAAAAATAATTATCATTTGTTTTCGATGTCTTGTACTAGATTGATAATAATGTTAGAAATAATCTCCTACAAAATTGGAGGCAGTATTCTACTTTTACAGGCGAAGAAACAAGCTCAGAGAGGTAAAATAACTTTCCAAAATTTCATGGATGGTTAAGGGCATAGTACGAGTTAAGCCCATGAATTTCTAGTATATTACAGAGCTTCTCTGTTATGCTGGCATTGGTTGTATTTACATAATTCCTCATTTAATTATAAGTAATGTAATGCATATGAGGAATTAAGACCTAAAAACTTAGTGAATTAAAAGTACATAGAATGGGAGTTCCTGTCATGGCTCAGTGGTAATAAACCTGGCTAGTGTCCATAAGGACAAGGTTTGATCCCTGGCCTTGCTCAGTAGGTTAAGGAGCCAGCGTTGCCATGAGCTGTGGTGTAGGTTGCAGACGTAGCTCAGATTCCGCATTGCTCTGGCTGTGGCTTAGGCTGGCACCTGCAGCTCCAATTGGACCCCTAGCCTGGGAACTTCCATATGCCGCAGGTGTGCCTCCCCCAAAAATTCACAGAATAGTATAGATATTTATTTTCTTACTGTGCTTATCTCATAGTCTTGGACAAGTCATTTGGTCCCTTTGTCTTTCACATTCTGTTTGGGAATAGTTTATCCTTCAGAGAAGACATTCATTTTTTAAATGATTTGTATGATATTATAACTTAATAGATTTAAGCAGGGGAGTTCCCACCATGGCGCAGTGGGTTAAGAATCTGAATGCATTCACCTATTGTGTTAAATATATGTACTATACTAAAATAAAAGTTAATAACAGGGGGAAAGAAAAAGAATCCAACTGCAGTGGCTTGAGTCACTGGAGAGGTGCAGGTGCGATCTCTGGCCCAGTGCATTGGGTTAAAGTATCTGGAATTACTGTTCCTGTGGCATAGGTCACAGCTGCAGCTTGGATTCAGTTCCTGGCCTAGGAACTTCCATGTGCCATAGGTGCATCCATTAAAAAAAAAAAAAAAAAAAAAAAAAAAAGGTTAAAGTTAAGCGTAAAAGAAAAAGAAATGATCTGAAAGTATTTTTGAGGTTTGATAATTGACTTTATGTGTCTAAATTTTCTTATCATATGTTGTAGTTTCCTTAAAAGTGATCCAAGATAAATCCTTAGTAACAGGGGCAATAGCTGTGTCTCTGAAGTAGTTAGCATGCAAGATAACAAATTTGCTTTGCAAAGGGCAAGATGCTATGGAAATAGGTTATTTGAGGAGGGAAGGGTTTGTTCAACTTGGGTCTTGAAGGACGCCTAGGACAATTTAGACATGGCATAATGAAGTTGTAGGGTACCCTGAGGCAAGAGGAATTCAGTATGAGGAAATAGGTAGTGCAAATTACACTCTATTTAGATTTGAAGGTGTGGAAAAAAGATTATGTAGGAAGTAAGGTAGGGTGTGCACATTGAAATCAATTTATGGAGGACCTTGGATACTGTTTGGATAGGTGATAGATGCTTGATTCGATTGACTAATAAGCATCAGAGGTGTGTGTTTTTTTGTTTTTGTTTTTGCTTTTTTTGGTTTGTTTTTGTTTTTTTGGCTGTACCCTCAGCATGTGGAAGTTCCTGGGCCAGGGATTGAACCTGTACCACAGCAGGGACCCAAGCTGCTGCAGTGACACCACCAGATCCTGTGCCACAGGGAAGTCCTATTAGTCTTTTTTTTCCTCTCTGACTATTTTGACACAGCTTTTAGTTTTGTTTTATTTTTGGCTGTGCCCGTAGCTTGTGGAAATTCCTGGTCCAAGGATCGCTGCCATAGCAGTGACCAGAGGCATGGTAGTGACAATGCCATATCCTTAACCCACTGCACCACCAGGGGTCTCTGTTAATTGTGTTTTCTTTTTTTTCTTTTTCTTTTTGCCTTTTTAGGGCCACACCCTTGTTATATGGACGTTCCCAGGCTAGGGGTATAATCAGAGCTGCAGCTGCTGATCTATACCACAGCCATAGCAACTCTTGTCTGTGACTAACGCTACAGCTCACGGCAATCCTGGATCCTTAACCCACTGAGCAAAGCCAGGGATTGAACCTGCATCCTCATGGATACTAGTCGGGTTCGTTACCACTGAGCCATGACGGGAACTCATGATTTTATTGTAGTTTTAATATATCTATTTTAGTTTTAGAATAGATCATATATGCATGAGATTCAAAAAATCAAATTATTCCCATCTTTTCTTTGATCTGCCTCATTTTTACCTCTCTTTTTAAAAAATTAAGTAATGAAAAAAATTTTTTTTTCTGCTTTTTAGGGTCACACCCATGATGTGGAAGTTCCCAGGCTAGGGGTTGAATTGAAGCTGTAGCTGCCAGTCTACACCACAGTTGCAGCAACGTGGGATCCGAGCTGCATCTGCAGCCTACACCATAGCTCATGGCAATGCCACATCCTTAACCCACTGAGAGAGGCCAGAGATTGAACTCTCATCCTCACGGATACTAGTCAGTTTCATAACCCTCTGAGCCACAACAGGAGCTCATATTTATTCTTAAAGTAATTGCAATAAAATGTATCTTTTCAAAGAAATACAGTAACAATGTTACAGCTACTGCTTTTTTTGTTTGCTTTTTAGGGTGGCACCATTGAAATGTGGAGGCTCCCAGGCTAAGGGTCTACTTGGAGCTGCAGCTGCCAGCCCACACCACAGCCACAGCAAGGCCAGATCCTAGCCATGTCTGCGAGCTACATCACAGCTTACGACAACACTGGATCCTTAACCCCCTGAGCGAGGCCAAGGATCAAACCCACAACCTCATGGTTCCTAGTAGGATTCGTTTCCTCTGCACCATGACAGGAAGTCCAGCAGCTGCTTTTTGAGTTGTAATTATATGTTAGGCACTCTATAACTTTGTGAAGTATGATTTCAGAGAGCCTATGTTTTTAACCATTACACTATGCTCTCTCTCAAAATAACAGTTTCATACTAATAATTAAGATAAAAAGTAAAATGGGGAGTTCCTGCAATGATGTGGAGCATTGGGTTAAGGGTCTGGCATTGTCTCTGCAATCTCGTGGTTTGATCCCCTGGCCTGCTGCATTGAGTTAAGGAACTGTGTTGTCAGGTTCAGATTTGATAACTAGCCCATGAACATCTGTTGATATGCTACAGGTATGGCCAAAAAAAAAAGTAAAATGGGTTCCCTGGTGGTCTAGTAGATTAAGGATCCAGCATTGTCACTGCTGTTACTCGGGTTACTGTTCTCGCTTAGATTCGATCCCTCGCCTGGAAACTTTTGCAGGCCCACCAAAAAGAATGTTGCAACTGTGGGTAGAATCAGGCTTGAATAGAATAGGAAGAACAAGCTTTGACATGTAAGTCACAGTGTTAGCACATTACCAGCAATTGGCATTTTATATATTAATATGTTTGGATATTTGCTTATTTAGTACTTCTAGTAGCAATATGGAGTAGGCGCTGTTATTGTTCATATTTTACAGATGATGCAAATGAGGCAAGTAGATAAAATACTTTCACATTTTTTTCAAGGCAACTCAGGATTATAGTGCTTTTTTTGGATGCACTTATCTCACTATTGCTAGGAGATTCTCCCTTAGTGCATTTCTATACATTTTATCTTTACCTACAAAGAATTATGTATTAAAAAAAAAATATATATATATATATATATTTTTTTTTTTTTGTCTTTTTGCCGTTTCTTGGGCCGCTCCTGCGGCATATGGAGGTTCCCAGGTTAGGGTTCGAATCGGAGCTGTAGCTGCCAGCCTACACCAGAGCCACAGCAACGCGGGATCCGAGCCGCGTCTGCAACCTACACCACAGCTCACGGCAACGCCGGATCGTTAACCCACTGAGCAAGGGCAGGGATCGACCTGCAACCTCATGGTTCCCAGTCAGATTCATTAACCACTGCGCCACGACGGGAACTCCTTAAAATATATTTTAAAGTATTTGGCAAGATACACTAAAAACCATGGAATTGGGTACTTTTAAGTGGTTTTAAAAGGTGATTTTTGTGATGTGTGAGGGTTTTTTTTTTTTTTTTTTTTTTTTTTTAAGGGCCGCACCCCTGTCATATAGAGGTTCCCAGGCTAGGGGTCTAATCAGAGCTACAGCTGCCGGCCTACACCAGAACCACAGCAACACCAGATCTGAGCCACATCTGCAACCTACACGACAGCTCATGGCAATGCCGGATCCTTAACCCACTGAGTGAGGCCAAACCCGCATCCTCATGGATGCTAGCCCCAAGAACTCCATGTTTTGTTAGTATTATTAAAACAGTATATCCTGAAATGACTAGAGGAGCAATAGGAGAAATTTAAAAACCTGTTTGGCAGGTTTTACTTTTTATGTATTTTTAACTGACTTGCATAAAACAATTACATGATTAGAGAAAATTTAAAAAGGAAACCTAGTCCCCAGAGTTTTATACCTAGTAATTAAAATTTGTAAATTCCTTTATTATGCATACTTTCCTTTTTAAAGTGGTAATAACATCCTTAAAAGTTTTTTTTTTTGTTTTTTTTTTTTTTTTTGTCTTTTTGCCATTTCTAGGGCCGCTCCTACAGCATATGGAGGTTCCCAGTCTAGGGGTCGAATTGGAGCTGTAGCCACTGGCCTACGCCAGAGCCACAGCAGCTCGGGATCCGAGCCTCATCTGCAACCTACACCACAGCTCACGGTAATGCCAGATCTTTAACCCACTGAGCAAGGCCGGGAATCGAACCCGCAAACTCATGATTCTTAGTCAGATTCGTTAACTACTGAGTCACGACAGGAACTTCCAAGGTTTTGTATTTTTTTTTGAACATATTTTTCTGGATTCCCATAGGGTTTGTTTGTTTTGGCAGCACCCATGGCGTGGGCATGTGGAAGTTCCTGGTCAGGGATTAAACCTTAGCCACAGCAGTGACAATGCCTAATCCTAATCCTTAACTTGCTGTGCCACAGGAGAACTCCCACATAGTAATCTTTAATGACTGCTTAATAGAACAACAAGTCATTCTAAGTTTGCTTAGCATCTTATAATTTCAGTTAGTTTTTATCTTTTGTTGTGTGGTTAAAGAAACAATGAAAGTGTGTTTATAGCCTGTAGTTTTTTCCTTCTTTTGGATTATTTTCTTAGGATGGAATTCCGAGAATGTTGAGTATTGTGTCAAAGTTTTGCCATGTTGCTTCCCAAGAGGGAGTACTAAAATTGATTAGTATCACTGTTAAGTTTTTTCTAAGAACTTTGCTGTCCCTTTTTTTCTCCCTTCCCTCAACAGAGAGTATGAAGAGTTTTGAGGAATCTGTTGGTCTAGCAATTCCAGCAAAGCTTAAAAGGAATCCTTACCTAAATCTATTCCTCACTACTCAGTTCTTAGGTGCCTTTCTCTACTGTACTCACTTTCTTGGTCTTTTATCATCATGATTCCCAATCCTTGATCTTCAGAACTCCAGAATCTTATATGGATGTGCTTTCTTGGCACTTTCATTAGGTTGTGAAGTTTGAAATTTGATTTCTTAAAAGAATTTTTTGGCTGTGCCTGCTGCATGTGGAAGTTCCCAGGCCAGGGATCAAACCTGCACCACAGTAGTGACCTGAGCTGGTCCAGTGAAAATGACAGATCCTTAGCCCACTGCACCACAAGAGAAATCCAAAATTGGAGTTTTATGAATAACTTGTTCAAAACCAAATTCCCTAAACCTGTGTCTCTTGTAGTCCTCTCCATTTTAATAAATGGAAACTCCCATCTTTGTAGTATTTAAGGCATAAAGGAGTGATCTTGAGTTCTCTGTGGTGTTTATGATGTGGTATTTCATCATTCAGTTTTCATCATCAAACATTTCAATTCAAAATGTTTTCTAATTGTTATAATTTATTCTTTGAATTAAGGATTATTTTAAAATATATAATTCTTAATTTCCAAATAGAAAAATTCTGTTTTTTTTTTTTGTAATAGCTGACTTAATTACATTATAGAGCAGAGGTTATGTTTCAGATGTTTAATTCCTTCAGATCAGTTGAGATACACTTTATGGCCTAATAAATCATGAATATTTTAAATATTCACTGTGCTTGTAAAACTGTATATTCTAAAATTAGAGTGTAGTAGTTTATATGTATGCAATAGGTCACATTTATTTATTTGCTTGTTTGTTAATTTATTTATGACCATGCCCATGGCATGCAGAAGTGATGATGCTAGATTCTTGAGCACTAGGCCACTAGGGAACTCCTCAAGTTTCTTGGGTTATTTACTTATTTATTTATTTTTTTCCCCCGGCTTTTTGGCTTTTTAGGGCTGCACCCACAGCATATGGAGGTTCCCAGGCTAGGGGTCTAATCGGAGCTGTTGCTGCAGGCCTACACCACAGCCACAGCAACGCGGCATCCTTAACCCACTGAGTGAGGCCAGGGATCAAACCCACAACTTCATGGTCCCCAGTCAAATTCGTTAACCACTGAGCCACGACAGGAACTCCAAGATTGTTGTTCTTGATATTGAAATTTGTTAAATCTTTAGTGGTTTTTTTTTTTCTTTGCTTATTCTGTTAATTACTGAGAGAGGTTTATCTTCATTATGGTTACAATTTTGTTGGAAAAATTCTGTTGCATTTGTCAGTTTTTGCTTTCTATATCTTGAGGCTACGTTACTGGAGGCATAACTTTTTTTTTCCCGCATTTTTGGCTGCCCTGAGACACAGGGAGTTTGTGGGCCAGGTATCAGATCTGAGCCACAGTTGTGGACCTGTGCCACACCTGCAGCAATTCCAAATCTTCTCCTTTTTAGGGCCACAGGTATGGCATATGGATATTCCCGGGCTAGGGTTCATATCAGAGCTGCTGCTGCTGGCCTATACCACAGCCACAGCAACACAGAATCCGAGCCACATCTGCAACCTGCATGGCAGCTGGCAGCAACATTAGATCCTTAACCCACTGAGCAAGGCCAGGGATTGAACCCATGTCCTATGGACACTAGTCACATTCTTTTTGTTTTCTTTTTTCTGTCTTTTAGGGCCACACCTGTGGCATATGGAAGTTCCCAGGCTAGGGGTAGAACGGGAACTGCAGCTGCTGGCCTACGCCACAGCCACAGCAATGCTAGATCGGAGCCATGTTTGTGACCTACACCACAGCTCATGGAAACACCAAATCCTTAACCCACTGGGAGGGTCAGAGATCAAACACCAGATTCTTAACCCACTGAGAGGGTCAGAGATTACCACTGAGCAATGATGGGAACTCCCACTCATTAGTCAGGTTCTTAACCCACTGCACCACAGCGGGAACTCCTAGAGTTTATGTAACATTTAAAAAATTACCTTTCTGGTCAAATGGACTCCAACATTTAGTTCATTTTAAATTTGTGGTACATTTGGGCAATATTCAGAAGAAGTGGCAAGAGTGGACATCCTTGTTTTGATCCTGATCTTAGGAGACAACGTTGAATCTTTCACCATTAATAAGTATGTTCTTACATGTACGTTTTTCATATATGTCCTATATCAGATTTTGTATCTCTGTGTTTTAGAATGGTTTTATCATGAATTTTTGATAAAATATTTTGTCATGTGCTTTTTCTGTGTTTATTGAGATCATGTGTTTTTTTAAATCATTCTATTTTATAGTGTATTATGTTGATTAATTTTCATATATTCGACTAACATTGTATAACAAGGGTAAATCCCACTTGGTCTTGTATAATCCTTTTTGTGTTTTGGGAGATTTCATTTGAGAGTTTTTTGTGTTTATATTCTTAAGGGATATTAGTCTTTTTGGGGGGGATAATATCTTTGTCTGATTTTGATAATGGGGTTATAGTGTACTCATAGAATGAGTTAGGATAATTTTGGAAGAGTTTGTGAGGTGTTAGTATTAATTTTCCTTCAGTATTTGTTGAATTCACCAGTGAACACCTAAAAACCTCTGACTTTTTCTCTGTGGACAGTTTTTTGACTTCTATTTCAGCCTTTACTTGAGGAATGTCTCTTCAGATTTTCTATTTTTGGAGTTTCCCCTGTGTCCCAGTGGGTTAAGGATCTTTCGTTGTCACTGCAGCAGTGGCTTGCTGCTGTGGCATGGTTTGATCTCTGGCCTGGGGATTTCCACATGCTGTGGATATGGCCAAAAAAAGAATATATTTGTATGTGGAAGTTCCCAGACTAAGGATCAAACCTGTGTCACAGCAGTGATAATGACAGCTCCTTAACCTACTAATCTACCAAACCCTTGGGAAACTTCCATACAGTGGCTTGTTTCACTTACTCTAATGTCCTCAAGTTTTTTTTTTTTGTCTTTTGCCTTTTCTAGAGCTGTACCTGCGGCATATGGAGGTTCCCAGGCTAGGGGTCTAATCAGAGCTACAGCTGCCAGCCTACGCCAGAACCACAGCAATGCCAGATCGAAGCCGCGTCTGCAGCCTACACCACAGCTCACGGCAATGCCGGATTGTTAACCCACCGAGCAAGGCCAGGGATTGAACCCGCAACCTCATGGTTCCTAGTCAGATTGGTTTCCACTGTCCCACGATGGGAACTCCTAATATCCTCAAGGTTAATCCACATTATAGTATATGTCAGAGTCACTTTCTTTTTTAAGGCTGAATATTATTGCATTGTATGTTTTAAACCACATTTTGTTTATCCATTAATCTGTTGATGGACACTTGAATTGTTTCCACATTTTAGCTGTTGGAAATAGTTCTGCTTTAGTCATGTGTGTACAAATATCTCTTCAATATCCTGCTTTTTTTTGAATATATACCCAGAAGTAGAGTTTCTGTATCATATGGTAATTCTCTTTTCAGCTGAGGTACTGCCGTACCATTTTTCATGGTGACTGTACCATTTTTACCTTTGCACCAGCAGTACACAGAGGTTCTAAGTTATTCACATCCTTACCAACACTTGTTTGTTTGTTCCTTCCTTCCTCTCTTTCTCTTTCTTCCTTCCTTTCTTTCTTTCTGCCACACCTGTGGCGTGTGAAAGTTCCTAGGCCAGGAATCAAACCTGCACTACAGTTGCAGCCTGCACTGCAGATATGACAATGCTGGATCCTTAACCCATGTGCCAGAAGGGAACTACCAGGAGTAGCTTTTAGATATCATATAAATCAAGCATTATCTTGATACATTTTTAGATACATTTTTGTCTTGTATATTGCCCTTGTCTTTTTATGTGAATTTAATTTTATTGCAATTATAATTGTTTTTTTTTGGCCATGTCACTGGCACGCAGAAATTCTCAGACCAGAGACTGAACACAGGTCTCAACAAAGACAACACTCAATCCTTAACTGCTAGGCCACCAGGCAACTCCATTTGTTGTTAACTAAAATGAGAACTGAGTCTTAGAGTTGTAGTAAGTTCTCCGATAATTGTCATGAAAGTACTAGATTGCCCCCACACCCTAGGTTCTTTAACCTAAGGTCCATATCACTGTACATTTTTTTTTTTTTTGGTCCTCTTAGTGCCACACCCCACAGCATATGTAAGTTCCCAGGCTAGGGGTCTAATTGGAGCTACAGTTGCCAGCCACAGCAACACCAGATCCAAGCCACGTCTGTGACCTACACACAGCTCACAGCAACAACAGATCCTTACCCCACTGAGCAAGACCAAGGATTGAACCTGAGTCCTCATGGGTACTAGTTGGATTCATTAACCACTGAGCCACCAGAGGAACTCAGTTATATGCTTTAAATTTGTTAAAAGGATAATCTCAGTTAAAAGGTTTTTAGCACAAATTTTTTTGCTTTTTAGGGCTGTACCTATTGCATATGGCTAGAGGTCACATTGGAGCTGCAGCCGGCAACCTATACCACAGCCACAGCAATGTGGGATCCAAGCCGGGTCTGCAACCTATACCACTTTTCATGGCAGTGCTGGATCCTTCACCCTCTAAGTGAGCCTAGGGCTTGAACGCACATCGCTCATGGATACTAGTCAGGTTCATAACCCGCTGAGCCATAACAGGAACTTCATACCACAAAATTTTTTAAAAATTAAAGGGAAAAAATACTATTTTACTATGTCTTGCCTTTTTTTTTCTTTTTCTTTTTCGATTTCGCTGATTTTGAATAGTTCACTTAACTGTAACTTTTGTATATGCTAGAAAATATACTGGTATCCAAGAATTATCCTGTGGTAAAATTCAGTTGACATAGAATGCAACTTAGGAACATACCTGCACCGCCTGAGCTTGTTTTATCTTAGAAATGCATTATAGGAAGTTCTCTTATAGGCTTATTAGCAGGTTATGGATCCAGTGTTGTTACTGCTCAGGTCCCTGCTGTGGCATAGATTCGATCCCTGGCCTGGGAACTTACATGCTGTGGGTATGGCCAAAAAGGAAAAAAAAGAAAGAATGAAATGCATTAAAGATCTGATTTGGACCTTTTTATGGAAATTCATTAGTGAAAGTACTTTTCCCATTTGGCTACACCCCAGCTTGTATGGAAATGCCATGGGATCGAATCTGAGCCACAGCTGAGACTGCCTGATCTATAACCTACTGCACTGGGCTGGAGATTTGAACTCAAACTGCCATAGAGACAATGCTGGATCCTAAACTGGCCATGCCACAGTGGGGTCTCCTAGTGAAAGTACTTAAAGATCTTACTGGAAATGTCTTTTAATCATATCTTTTGGTTCAAGAACCAGTTTTTGATTGTGATTGTAGAGATGTGTCACTCCTTTAAAAATGACAGTGACAAGCTTTTATAGGTGAATTTAACATGAAATGACATGTTACTGTCAATAAAAAAAGGAGATTTTGAACCTAGTTGCTTTTTATTTATTTATTTTTGTTTTTGGCTACACCTGTTGCATGCACAGGTTCTGGGGCCAGGGGTTGAGTCCATGGGCCAAAGCTTTGACCTGGGCTACAACAGTGACATTGCCTGAATCCTTAACCCACTTCGCCATCAGTGAACTTCGAACTGCTTTTTAGATTTAATTTAAACACTTTGAAAACAAATTCTGCCCATACTTACTCATACTTAAAGAAAAACAATGAGATGTGGTGCAAAAAACGTGGTCTTTAGAATTCATTAGATGTGGGTCTGAATCCAGTCTTTCCAATTGGAATTTAACCTTTTTGACACTCATTTTTTTTTTAACTTATGAAATAGATACAATATAATTTAGTAATGTGAGGATTAAGCAAGGTAATATATATGTATTAGTTTTCTGGGCCTGATATAATAAAGTACCACCATCTGATTGGCTTAAATAACAGAAACTTGTCTCAGCGTTCTGGAGGTTAGAAATTGTATCATGTTGTTTGTAAGGGTTGGTTCCTTCTGTCTAGAATGGAAGTATCAAGAGGTTAGGACTTATTCACTGCTGTGTCATCAGTGTCTAGAACTCAAGCAGCAAAGATGCTTGATAAATACCTGGGAATTGAATCTTTAAATCCTCGAATGAATATAATGCTTTTGGGAAGAAGTCAATGGAGAGGGGAAAGTTGAGGTACAATAATGAGAGGTCAAGGAGGTCACTGAGGTCTACTCCTCTAGGTGCCTCTTTTTTTTTTGGTCCTTTTAGGGCCGTACTTGCAGCATATGTATGTTCCTTGGTAGGGGTTGAATAGGAGCTGTAGCTGCTGGCCTACGCCACAGCCACAGCAACACAGGATCCTTAACCCACTGATCAAGGCTAGGGATTGAACCTCCATCCTCATGGATGCTAGTCACATTGGTTTCTGGTGAGCTACAACAGTGAACTCCCACTTAGGTGCCTCTTCTTCTGCCTTAGCTACCCAGAAATAGCTCATTGCATGTGATTGCCTTTGTGTGGTTTATCAAGTGGGAAACTCAGTCCTACTAAACCCAAAGCTGTCTTCCTCTCAGGGCAGGAGAACTTTATTGTTGATGGGATGTTGGATGTTAAAGGCATGAGCATGGGTGTAGCGGAGATGGAAGATTTTGGATTGCAGATCAATTAGGTATATTATTTTTGGAGAAAAGATGCAGCCAGTGTCTGGGCATTGGACAAGTCCAGGGACTTTGATTCATACTGTATTGGTGTGAATTCACGAATGGTGTCCCTTAGAGATATGCAGTGAACTATTCTGGATGCAGCCTCTGTTGAGTGTCCTGGGTAAAATCTAGCCCAGTTATACTGACATGCAAGAATCTATCTAGCCTGTTGTTTTCAGTATTTTGTTAGGTCCATTATTGTTAATTTATAGGAATGTCTGTGTTTGTGGAGTATCACCTATAGAAAGGACCACAGTCTCCCCCTGCCTTCCCAGTTTTATTGAGATAATAGTTGACATATAACATTGTAGTGGGATCACAGTCTCTTGACATTGTTAAAATATCTTTTTATAATCCCTCTATGTTGTGTTGTGATCCAAGGACGTAGGGCAAATACATCTTTTCCTTGTTGATGATTCAATTTATCTGTTATTTCAGTTTTCAACTCTTTAAAAATTGAAATAGCTTATTTATTTTCCCAAAGTGTAAGTAGATTACTTACATAAAAGAAATATAAATTGAGAGCTACTGTTGACTGTATAAAGGGCTGTGTTATAAACAGCTAAGACAAAATAATTTAGTTGTACTTCTTTTGTAATTGCTAAGCTGGAGTGTTTCATCCAGTATTCTTTAGGTAATGGTTTCTCGGAAGGCTAGTGGGAAGATGATGTGTTGTTTTAGAAAGTTTTAATTTTTATTGATGCCCATGTTTTGTCTGTCTAAAGTGTCAACCCAAGAAAAAGGCTACGCCATTGAAGTATGAAGTTGGAGATCTCATCTGGGCAAAATTCAAGAGACGTCCATGGTGGCCCTGCAGGATTTGTTCAGATCCATTGATTAATACACATTCAAAAATGAAAGGTAATACTTATAGGTGATAATACATGATAAAATACACTATGGAATTATAAACTTGCAGTTGCCTTTAGTAATAATTCTTTATTAACTTTGAACATTTTTGTGAATAATTGTTATTAACATTTTTTATCTTTTTGGATTTTTTTTAAAGGTTTTATTTTACTCTGTGACTTAAAAATTCTCAACTATTCTATCTGTAGATACCAGGAAAGTATTAGACTGATTATCTAATGTTTACATTATCCAGAATAACTTTTCAGTATATTTATATTTTTCTACATCAGTCTTCAGGTTTGTATCATTTTTTAAAAGTTTTAAAGCTGAAACAGTTATAAGGAATGCATATAAAAAATTAAAAATAAAAAACTAAAAGCAAAAAGAAAAGAAGGCTTATAAGTTATTTTAAATCTTTGGTGACTTATAGTTTGTTACTTATTTGGTTTTTCACTTTGAATTTTATGTTTATTTTTTCTGTTTATTTGTCTTAACATTAAAACATAGCAAAATGGGACTGAAACTTCATTTTGAGCTCCCTTTTTTCTAACTGTTTTAACTATCTTAGGTTTGTGATTTTATTGTAGTTTTTAATCTTTTTTTTTTTTTTTTTTTTTTTGTCTTTTTAGGACCGCACCTGTGGCACATGGAAGTTCCCAGGCTAGGAGTCAAATCAGAGCTGTAGCTTCCAGCCTACACTGCAGCCATAGCAACTCAGGATCTGAGCTGCATCTGTGATGTACACCATAGCTTACACCAATGTCAACCCACTGAGCGTGGCCAGGGACCAGACCCATGTCCTCATGGATACTAGTTGGGTTCATTACCGCTGAGCCATGATGGGAACTCCTGATTTTATTGTAGTTTTAATATATGTATTTTAGTTTTTGTATAGGTCATATATTCCTGAGACTCAGAAAATCAAATTATTCCCGCCTTTTCTTTGACCAGCCCCATTTACCTCTTTTCAAATAATTAATTAATTGAAACTTTTTTTTTAGGGCTGTACCCACGGCATGTGGAAGTTCCCAGGCTAGGGGTCGAATCCGAGCTGCCTCTGCAACCTATACAATAGCTCACGGCAACGCCAGATCCTTCCTTAATCCACTGAGCCACTAAGCAAGGATTGAACCCGAATCCTCATGGATACTTGTTGGGTTTGTAACCCGCTGAGCAGCAATGGGAACTCCAAGGGGGAGATTTTGAGGATTTTTTTTTTCCATTGTGCCCATGGCATGTGGAAGTCCTAGGTTGGGAATCCAATTTATACCACAGCAGTGACCTGATCCGCAGCAGTAACATTGCTGGATTCTTAACTGGCTGTGCCACAAGGGAACTCCTTTACCTCTCCTTTCAAAGAGTAATCAATTGTTATTATTGTTTCTTTATAGATAGGTTTTTTTTGTTTGTTTGTTTGTTTTTTGCTGCACCCTTGGCATGTCAGAGTTCTTGGGCCAGGAATCAAACCCTTGCCACAGCAGTGACCCTGGCTGCTGCAGTAGCAACACTGGATCCTTAACTTGTTGAGCCAGGGGAAGGTTTCCTAGACTTTCTTTATGTAAACCCAACTATATATTTTCATCTACCTACCCCTTTTGATTTTAACATAGGAGTTCCGGTCATGGTGGAAAGAAATCCAACTAGGAACCATGAAGTTGCGGGTTTGATCCCTGGCCTTGCTCAGTGGGTTAAGGAACTGTGGTGTAGGTCGCAGATGCAGCTCAGATCTGGCATTCTGTGGTTCTGGCGTAGGCCAACAGCTGTAGCTCTCATTAGACCCCTAGCTTGGGAACCTCCATATGCCATGGGTTCAGCCCTAAAAAGATAAAAAGACACCCCCCCACACAAAAAAAAAGGAACCATGATTTTAACATAAAAGTAGCATGCTTAGAGCATATTGTACAGTTTTTTCCATTTTTTCACTTGGAGAGTTTTCCACATTGGTGCATTGAAAATGTCCTGTTTTTTTTTTTTTTTTTCTTATTTTAATGGCTGCCTAGTTTTCCACTTGTTGAATATGGTATGCTTTATATAACCATTCTCCCGTTGCTGATGTTTAGGTTGTTTCTAATCTTATGTTTGAAAAGCTGTGTATACAAATACATATGTGTTTGTGTGCATACATAAAAGTGCTCTAAAGAATAACTGTTTCATGTATACATATCTGTCTGTAGGATAATTTTTTTTTTTTTTGTCTTTTTAGCTATTTCTTGGGCCGCTCCCGTGGCATATGGAGGTTCCCAGGCTAGGGGTCGAATCGGAGCTGTAGCCACCGGCCTACGCCAGAGCCACAGCAATGCGGGATCCGAGCCGCATCTACAGCCTACATCACAGCTCACGGCAACGCCGGATCGTTAACCCACTGAGCAAGGGCAGGGATCGAACCCGAAACCTCATGGTTCCTAGTCGGATTCGTTAACCACTGCGCCATGACGGGAACTCCTGTCTGTAGGATAATTAACCACAGTGGAATTCTGGATTTGATTTTATATTTTGAATATTAGAGTGCCCAAATAATTCTTTTTAAAAACTATAGTTTATTAAGTGTTCTATCAATTTCTGCTGTACAGCAAAGTCACCCAATCATATATGTATACATATATATACACACACACACACACACCTGAATAGATATATATTTTTATATACACACAAACACACACATACATATTCTTTTTCTCATATTATCTTCTATCTTGTTCTGTCACAAGCGATTGGATATAGTTTCCTGTGCAATATAGCAGGACCTCAGTGCTTATCCATTCTAAATATAATAGTTTGTATCTTAAGAACCTAAAGATCTATATAGCTCATTATTTAAAGAAAATCATATTTGACTTTGTGACTTGTTTGGACATTTAAATTCTACTAGTAAGAGAATTCTTTTAGTCCTCCCTCTCTACTTTTCTATGCCTGTGCGACTACTCGTTTCTTACTCATTACGGTGTTCTTTAGTTGGGTATATAACATTTATTATCAACACTTTAGTTGGGTATATAACATTTATTATCAACAAATAATAGGAGTTCCTGTCGTGGCGTAGTGGAAACGAATCCGACTAGGAACCATGAGGTTGCGGGTTCGATCCTTGGCCTCCCTCAGTTGGGGATCAGGCGTTGGTGTGGGCTGTGGTGTAGGTCACAGGTGCATCTCAGATCTGGCATTGCTGTGGCTCTGGCATAGGCCAGAGGTTACAGCTCCGATTGGACCCCTAGCCTGGGAACCTCAAAAGACAGACATAAAAAAACAAATAATAAGTGCATTCTATAGGTAGTGTGCTAGGTATTGGCATCCAGTAATTGGCAATACTTCATTTTTGCTTCCTCTGTGTATAATTAGAATCCAGTTAAAGAGACAAGGCACCAGCAGATAACCAGACAAATAGTGACTTGTCTGAGGATAAATATTCAAGGGTAAATATTGATGTACAATAGTGATTTAGTGGACTAAACACTAACCTGGACTTCTGGTGTGAGGGGTAGTCAGGGCTGGTTTTGTTAGTAAAATTACCTTTGATCTGAGACCTGAGAGAATGAGTAGGAGGAATTAACTAGGGAAAAAAGAAGATGGTTCCAAGCACAGAAAGTAGTACACATGCTGCACCCCAGAGAGGTCTGCAACCCATACAGTGATGGAAGGTGGTATAGTATGAGGCTGGAGAAAACTAGATATGGGCCACATCATTCAGGGTTTTGTAGATTTCATTTAAAATTTTGTATTTTTTCCTAGGAACAATAGGATACCATTAAAGGGCCATGAACAGAGGGAGGTGTGAGATCTGATCTGTGTGGGGTGTTTTTTTTTGTTTTTTGTTTTTTTGTCTTTTTTTGTCTTTTGTTGTTGTTGTTGTTGTTGTTGCTATTTCTTGGGCCGCTCCCGCGGCATATGGAGGTTCCCAGGCTAGGGGTTGAATCGGAGCTGTAGCCACCGGCCTACACCAGAGGCACAGCAACGCAGGATCCCAGCCGCGTCTGCAACCTACACCACAGCTCACGGCAACACCGGATCGTTAACCCACTGAGCAAGGGCAGGGACCGAACCCGCAACCTCATGGTTCCTAGTCGGATTCGTTAACCACTGCGCCACGACGGGAACTCCCCTGTTTGTTTTGTTTTGTTTTGCTGTTTGCTTTTTAGGGCCGCACGCAGGGCATATGGAAATTCCCAGGGCAGGGGTCAAATAGGAGCTACTCTTGCCAGCCTGCACCACAGCCACAGCAATTTGGGATCCGAACCTCGTCTGCGACCTACTGTGGATCACAGTTCACGGCAATGTCAGATCCCTGATCCACTGGGCGAGGCCAGGGAATGAACCCACTTCTTCATGGATGCTAGTCAGGTTGTTTCTCTGCACCACAATGGGAACTACCAGTTTTTTTGTTTGTTTGTTTGTTTTTAATGGCCTCACCTGCAGCATATGGAAGTACTAGGGCCAGGAATTGAATCAAAGGTGCGGATGTCATGGGAGCAGAAGTTGTGGCAATCCCAGATCCTTTAATCTACTGTGCTGGGCTGGGGATTGAACTCAACCTCTTCAGTGACCCAGGCTGCTGTGTTGAATTCTTAACCTACTGTGCCATGGAGGAACTCCTGATCAGTTTGTTAAAGTTCACTCTGAGTGCAGTGTGGAAAATGACTTGGGGGGTGGGCACAAATAAATCTGAGGAGGTAATTAAAAGGGTCATGGCAGTGATTGTGGTGAATAGGGAATAAAGAACTACTCTGTAGATAAAAATCTCTCTGATTTGGTAATGGATGGAAAATGGGGAATGAGGGAGATCGCAAGGCTCTGAGGTTTCTGTATCTGAGGATGGATCCCAAGTTTTTAGCTTCACCAGTGCATTAATAGTGTTGCCATTTACTGAGAGCACTGGAACATCTATAACTTGGAGGTGACATGTAGTTATTGTTATTAGTTGAAACCATGGATGAGATGGCCTTGGGACAAAATACACAGTCAGAAAAAAAAGTGGCTCTGAAGAAGCCAACAAACATTGTAAGTGTGTGTGGAGAGGACTAAGCCTGCAAAAGAAATGGGAACAAATCAGAGACGAAAGAGAAAAATCAGGAGAATTATGGTATTACTGACTAAAGTACTTTACAAATGAAGTATTTGTTAATTTGGTTGATGCCTAGAGATCAGATGGTGGTATTATTATGGCTGAAATTTGATTTGACATGTTTGAGGAAGTAAAGACAAAGGCAGAGATACTACTGGAGAGAGATACAAATTTCAGGATTTTTTTTTGCCATTTTGGGAGTGGGGGAGCACCCGAGGCATATGCAGGTTACCAGGCTAGGTGTCTAATTGGAGCTACCGTTGCCGGCCTACTCCACAACTGCTCCAGATCTGAGCCACATCTGTGAGCTATACCATAGCTCATGGCAACGCCGGATCTTTAACCCACTGAGCAAGGCCGGGAGTCAAACCTGAAACCTCATGGTTCCTAGTCAGATTTGTTTCTACTGCACCAGGATAGGAACTCCAGGTTTCAGAAGGATTTTTTTTTTTTTTTTTTTTTTTTGTCTTTTTGCTACTTCTTGGGCCACTCCCACAGCATATGGAGGTTCCCAAGCTAGGTGTCAGATTGGAGCTGTAGCCGCTGACCTACACCACAGCCACAGCAATGCTAGATCCGAGCCGCATCTGCAGCCTTTACCACAGCTCACGGCAACGCTGGATCCTTAACCCACTGAGCAAGGCCAGGGATCGAACCCGCAACCTCATGGTTCCTAGTCGGGTTCGTTAACCACTGCACCACGACAGGAACTCCTAGGAGGATTTTTTTTAAATGGGGATATTCATACAGTTGTGTGACAATTGAGTGACTGCAGACAGGCGAAATAAAGGATCTAAGATGGAAACATAACAGGAATTCTGAGAAGGGACGAGATAGATGGAATTCATATCACAATGAGGAACTGGCCTGGGAGGGGAAAAGCAGTATCTTTCAAGTGTTAGCATTAGGGGTGGATGAGGTGGCTGTGATTGGAGGCTTGGAGTGGTATCCTTAAGGATTACTGCCTGGCCTGCCACCCTCACCTCCAGCATCCTCCTGTCTTCCCTATCATGTTGTAATTTGCTTAAGAATTGAGCATGTGTATTATTCTGTTGGCACCATAAATAGCTTAACTGTGTAGTATCCTGTGCTTATTTTGACCTCATAACTTTTTCCCCCGTTTTTGTGTAAGTGCGTGTGTGCATGTGTGTGTTTGTGTGTGTGTATGTATGTATTTTGATGAGGGAGAGGGTTCCTAGTATTCTGTGTACTTATTAATGATTCATAGTAAAACTCTCCCAGTTTTTATTCTTCCACATGATCTGTTTAATCCACAATTTGTCATTTTCATCATCTTGAGGAAGAATCACCTAGAGCCTTTTCTGTTCCTTCAATCTATGTAAGTTACCTTCTGTGCCTGGAGAACAGCTGTTATCTTGGGGATTGCCTTTGATTTTCTTTTGTGTTGAATTTCACCTCTTCCTTGTTTTTAGTTTATTCATTTTAAATGTATAGTGTGTCCTTCAGTGGTTTCCTGAAAGGGAAGTATTGGAGGGTAAATTTTTTCAGGACTTGCATTATTTGAACATATCTTTTATTCTTTTCCCATACTTACTTCACAGTTTGGCTATAAAAAATACTAGGCTGAAAATCATTTTTGCTTGGAATTCTGAAGGCATTGCTTCATTGTCTTCTAGCATCTAGAGTTTCTGTTAAAATGAGATTATTTTGGAGTTCCCATTGTGGCTCCGTGGCTAACAAATCTGATTAGGAACCATGAGGTTGTGGGTTCGATCCCTGGCCTTGCTCAGTGGGTTAAGGATCCGGCGTTGCCGTGAGCTGTGCTGTAGGTTGCAGACGAGCCTTGGATCCCGTGTTGTGGCTCTGGCAAGTCCTCATGAATACTAATCAGGTTCATTAACCGCTGAGTCAAGGTGGGAACTCCGACTTTGTCTTCAATACCTTTTTTTTTTTTCCAGTTTTACATTTATGCCATTCTGCCTTTAATTTCCAAGAATTCCTTTTTGTTCCCTGCATCTTATTTCATGAGCACAGTATCTTTTGTATTTCAGGGAATATCAGTGATACAGTTTGAGATATTTTCTCCTTTATACATAGTCTGTTTGTTTCAGGTACCTTTTCATCTTTGCTTTTTGTATCTTTGTTCCTTATTTTCTTATGTTTGAGCTTCCCTCAAATCAGTGTTCAAGAATGAGGACTAAAGAGCATATGAGCAATTTCCTTGTAGGGTGACTTACCCCCTCCCAGTTCCTTGTCAGTACCTCCTCCATTTTTTTTCTTGGCTTGGTGAGACTCCTCAGAGAGCATACAGTCACTTGTCTCCTACCTAGAGAATAAGAATCTGGCTTCTCATGTTCTGGGAGCTCAGTCATTCAGTGGGGACGATGACTGAGTGGTTTGATTTTAGTATTCAGTTCACTCAAATCGGAGCTATATTTGCTGGCCTACGGCTACAGCCTACTAATATCTGGTAACTATTAATCTGATCTCTGTATGTGTGAGTGTTTTGGTGGGGGGGTGCTAGAGGAGGGTGGCCATCATAAGTGTAATAGTTTGTATCTACTAATCCCAAACTCCCAATCCATCCTACTCCCTCCTCTTCCCCCTTGGCAATGACAAGTCTGTTATCCATGTCTGTGAGTCTTTTCTGTTCTGTAGATAGGTTCATCTGTGCCATATTTTGGATTCCATTTATAAGGGATATCATATGGTATTTGTCCTCTTTCTGACTTTACTTGACTTAGTATGAGAATCTCTAGTTCCATCCATGTTGCTCCAAATGGCATTATTTTGTTCTTTATTATGGATGAGTAGTACTTCATTGTGTATAAGTACCACATCTTCATAATTCATTCATCTATCGATGGACCTTTAGGTTGTTTCCATGTTTTAGCTATTGTGAATAGTGCTGCAGTGAACATAGGGGCGCATGTATCTTTTTCATTGAAAGTTTGTCTGGATAGATGCCTAGGAGTGGTATTGCTGGATCATACGGTAGTTGGGTTTTTGTTTTTGTTTTGTCTTTTTAGGACCACAGCCACAGCATATGGAAGTTACCAGACTAGGGGTCAAATCGGAGCTATATTTGCTGGCCTACGCTACAGCCACAGCTACAGCAACACCAGATCTGAGCCTCATCTGTGATGTACACCTGAACTCACAGCAATGCTGGATCCTTAAACCACTGTGCAAGGTCAGGGATCAAACCCGAGTCCTCATGGATACTAGTCAGGTTCCTTACTACTGAGCCATGATGGGAACTACCTTTTGTTCTCTGAAATACCTCCATACTGTAAGTATCTTTCCAAAGTAGTGTTTTTGCCATTCTGACAGGTGTGAAGTGGTACCTCATAGTAGTTTTTATTTGCATTTCTCTAATAATCAGTGATGTTGAGCATTTTTTCATGTGTCTGTTGGCTATCTGTATATCTTTGGAGAAATGTCTATTTAGGTCTTTTGCCCTTTTTTCTATTGGGTTGTTGGCTTTTTTGCTGTTGCGTTGTATAAGTTGTTTGTATATGTTAGAGATTAAGCCCTTGTCAGTTGCATCATTTGAAAGTTTTTTGTCTCATTTTGTAAGTGGTCTTTTTGTTTTGCATTCACATTTTTAAGCAGTTATTACCACTGTTCATTTCCAGAACTGTTTCATAGTTTTGAACTGAAACTGTACCCATTTAACAGTAATCTTCAGTCCCTGGTAAACACTATTGTAATTTCTCTATGAATTTGAATATTCTGGGTACTTGGTGTAAGTGGTATCATATAGTCTCTGTCCATCTTTGGCTTGTTTCACCTAGCATAATATCTTTAAGGTTCTTCTCTTTTGTATTATACATATCATTCATTTTTAAGGGTCACATTCCATTAGGGGGTGTGTGTGTATATCAAGTTTTGTTCATCCATTCATTCTTCAATGGACATTTGGTTTTGTTTCCATGTTTTGGGTTATTGTGAATAATGTTGCTGTGAAGGTTAGTGCTTAGGTGTCTTTTCTGTTTGACTTTTTGTTATGTATCTAAGTCCTTTCTCACCACCCTTTATTCTTTTTTGGCCACCCTGCAGCATATGGGGTTTCCAGGTCAGGGATCAGTTCCCAGCCAGTTGCAACCTATGTCACAGTTGCAGATTCTTAACCTACTATGCTGAGCTGGGGATTGAACGTGCCTCCCAGTGTACTCCAGAGATGCTACTGAGCCCATTGTGCTACAGTGGGAACTCCATATCTAGTGTTTTTGGTTTGTTTTTTTAATGGTTGCACCTGTGGCATTCAGAAGTTCCTGGACCAGGGATTAAATTAAGTCCAAGCTGTAGATGTGGCAACACCGGTTCCATTAACTGTGTGTACTGGGATGGGGATTGAGGGGATCCAAGCTGCCGCAGTTGGATTCTTTTTTTTTTTTTTTTTTGTCTTTTTGCTATTTCTTGGGCCGCTCCTGCAGCATATGGAGGTTCCCAGGCTAGGGGTCGATTCGGAGCTGTAGCCACCGGCCTACGCCAGAGCCACAGCAACGCGGGATCCGAGCCGCGTCTGCAACCTACACCACAGCTCACAGCAATGCCAGATCATTAACCCACTGAGCAAGCGCAGGGACCGAACCCACAACCTCATGATTCCTAGTCAGATTTGTTAACCATTGCGCCACGACGGGAACTCCTGCAGTTTGATTCTTTTTTTTTTTTTTTTTTTTTTTTTTGTCTTTTTGCCATTTCTTGGGCAGCTCCTGCGGCATATGGAGGTTCCCAGGCTAAGGGTCCAATCGGAGCTGTAGCTGCCGGCCTACACCAGAGCCACAGCAACATGGGATCTGAGCCGTGTCCACAGCTCACGGCAACGCCGGATCGTTAACCCACTGAGAAAGGGCAGCGATGGAACCCGCAACTTCATGGTTCCTAGTCGGATTCGTTAACCACTGCGCCACGACGGGAACTCCTGCAGTTTGATTCTTAACCTCACAACACCACAGTGGAAACTCTTCAGATTTTATTCTTTTAATTCCCATTGCTCTACTACCTTCGTTTAAGTTCTAGTCGTCTTTGAGCATACACTATTTTGGTTATCTCTGGTCCCCTGAGTTTCCTCTCATATTCAGAAGTCAAGGAGATTTTATCTTTCTGAGATGCAAAACTGATCTCATGGTTCCTCACATTAAATGAGGTTCTTTACGAATAGGATAATAATGGTCAGGCTGTTAACATGGCATCCAAGCTCTTTTACGTCTGACAGTTGCTTACCCTGCTTAGAGTCCCTCTTCTTCCACTTTATGATTTAGTGTTCTAAGCTACTAGAAATAGTTGTTTCATTTGTTTTATTCATTTATGTCCTGAGGATTCTGGGCATTCATACTGGAATTCTCTGCTCTACAAACTATTTACGTTTAAAATTTTTTTCTGGTGTCCCATTTGTCCTCCAATGAATGATCTCCACTTTTTAAAAAGTGAATGTTCATGTTACTGCAATTATCATGCTGTTTTACCGTAATCTATTCATATTGTGTATCTCTTACCTACCAGGCAGTGAGATATTTTCAGTCTTCTTTATAGTGCTGACACATCATAAATGTTCAGTCTTTGTTAGTTGAATTTACTTATTTATGAGAGAATGATTTACTTTTCAAATGTGTGTGTGTATGTTTAGCCACATCCTTGGCATGTCGTAGTTCCTGGGCCCGGATTGAACCCACGCCATAGCAGCGACCGGAGCCGGATCCTTAACCGCCTGAGTCACTAGAGAACTCCTATAAGTGATTTTTTTTCTTTTTTGACTTTTTAGGTCCACATACTCGGCATATGGAAGTTCCCAGTGTGGGGGTGAAATCTGAGCTACAGTCATAGGCCTATGCCACAGCCACAGCCACATCAAATCTGAGCCATGTCTATGACCTATACCATAGCTAACAGCAATGCTGTATCCTTAACCCACTGAGCAAGGCCAGGGATCAAACCCACATCTTCATGGATACTAGTCATTTCTGCTTTGCCATGATGGGAACTCCCGTATAAGTGGTTTCTTTTTCTTTCTTTTTTTTTTTTTTTTTTTTTTTTGCTATTTCTTTGGGCCGCTCCTGCGGCATATGGAGGTTCCCAGGCTAGGGGTCGAATCGGAGCTGTAGCCACCGACCTACGCCAGAGCTACAGCAACACGGGATCGGAGCCACGTCTGCAACCTACACCACAGCTCACGGCAACACCACATTGTTAACCCACTGAGCAAGGGCAGGAACCCGCAACCTCATGGTTCCTAGTTGGATTCGTTAACCACTGCGCCATGACGGGAACTCCTATAAGTGGTTTCTAATGAAGCATTTATTTTAGTAGGTAGAGACTAAGGAGTTCAGTTTTTTCATAGAAGTTATTTTTAAAATGTACAATGAATTTAATTCACACCAATTCCGTGTGAATTAGTGAATTTTTATATAAGATGATTTCCTTTTCTAAAAAGAGACAATAATAATTACACCTTGTGTAGCCTTGACTATTACTTCTTTTGTAACAGAAGATGCATATACTAGTTAAATTTGATTATAATTTTTTCCTGAGTGAGGTTTGTATTTGGTTTTCATTTTTGGTAATTTGTATGCCTAGAACTTTGGATAAGCAAGAAACTACAGAGTAGGAGTTCTCTTGTGATGCATTGGGTTAACGATTCTGTGTTGTCACTGTAGGAGCTTATGCTGCTTGGTGTTTGATCCCTGGCCCAGGAGTTAATCCATGCTGTAGGCATGGCCAAAAAATAAAAAAGAAAGAAACTGAAATAACTGGATTTCTTTTGCTGTTGAGATTTTATTTTTCTTCTTTTCTTCATTTCTATGTTTTGAAATATCAAGTTCCACTTTCCCTGTAAAGCCCATGTTTCACTATGAATTTGCCCTCTCTGCAGTTATTGGGCTTAGAGATTACTGTGTCTATAAAATGGGGATCATACTACTTACTTTTTAGAGTTGGTTGTTGTGAAGAATACATGCAAAGCACCTAGTGTAGTGCCTTACCCAAAGTAACTGTGTCATAAAGGTTAGCACATCATACATGGTATGGTGTTGAAACATTTCTTCGTCCTTATATTTTCTCTTATATTTTAAGAGTTGGTGGTTGGTTCTTGTTGATTATTACATTTGTGGTGCTGCAGCTTATTATCTGCCCTTTGTAATTTCTGGAAATGGTAGTATAAAACTTTATAGATTGATGGTAAAAGGAACTTGGTTGTTACTAGGAATTTGTTATGTGATTAGCTAATCAACCTCTAACTAGCTTGGAATATATGGCATGTCAGTGTACCAAACCATTGAATTCTTTCATTAAACATTTAACATTTTCTTGTTTCATGACTTAAATTTAAAATTTACTTCTTGTCTGACCTATATCAAAGTTTCTTCTGTAGATTTTTTTAGCTTGTTGATTTTTTATTTTTTGAGTGAAAGAAGTTTCTTTGGCAACAGTGATGTGGGTATTCTCTTGATAAATAGCCGTCTTTTAAAATTAATGACTGTGGTTTTTATATTTATTTAGTTTCTAACAGGAGGCCCTATCGACAGTACTATGTGGAGGCTTTTGGAGACCCTTCTGAGAGAGCCTGGGTGGCTGGAAAAGCAATTGTCATGTTCGAAGGCAGACATCAATTTGAAGAGCTACCTGTCCTTAGAAGAAGAGGGAAGCAGAAAGAAAAAGGATATAGGCATAAGGTATTTTTTTTTTTTTTTAAAGCCTCTCAAATTATCTTCTCCTAGGAGTAGTCAGGGAGGGAGGGAATGGAGATCAGTGGGTTCAAGCGAAGGAACCTATTACATTCTATGTTAATAGGATGTTGTAGAGAAAATTGACAGAAAGCATGGTTTTTTGGAGGGATGAGATGGAGCCTTCCAAATATTTATACTAAAATTTTTGAGAAATGATTTCAGTTAACTTTTGCTATGTCCTTTAGATATTATATACAAGATGCATGACTAGTCATCTTTGGGTACATCTGATATAAAAAGAAAATGATTATCAAAATGAAATGTTCTACTTTTCACTCTCTGGACTAATTTCTCTTAAAAATGAGAAAGATCAGGAAAAAAAAAGACCAGGCTTTAAACATTTTTGTTTTGTTGTTTCAGTTTTTGTGTGTGGTTGTTATTTGTTAATGCTTAAGATTGCATTTTCAAACCTGGCTGTTTTTATTTTTGTTTCGTTTGTTGAATGTTGTGTTAAAGTTGGCTTTGTAAAATTTTGGCTGATTTCTTTTGATATTCTAGTCAATTCTAGAAGAGGATACAGTTCCTCTTCGATTGATGTTTCATACTTCTCTGTGTATAAATACTTTTAGGCTATTTTATAAAAATCACAAGTAGAATAATTTAGAGTCAGTGTACAGTCCTTATTTTCAATTTGAGTTTCTTCATTTCTAAAGCTAATGTGATAATATGTACCTTGTAGCATTCTTGTGAGGATTATAAATAAATATTTTATATGTTATAACGTTGATGCTCTGAAACATCTAATATGGGCTGTTGTTGGGATGAAGGAGGCTAACTGTATCCTTTCTAATACTTTGCGTAGTTGGTGGTGGGGTGGTTTCAGAGTTTTTGTGTCAAGCCTTTAATTATGTAGATTGACCAGCCCCCTTTTCAGAGGTGTTCCTTGGGCTTTCATATTCTAGAACATTGATGTAGTAGGGTTATAGTCAGAGAATTAATGTGTGTGTGTATGTGTAAAATGAGCCAGGTGATCAATTTGTTGTGTCATAAGACAAGGCTACCAACCTAGCGACCCAAATTTTTACAGGCTCAGCAGAACATCCCTTTCACAAGTATTAAAGTATTTGTGGACATTAACTGATAGTTAGAACCTTGATGAACATCTGTTTTATGAAGCCAGGGATGGAAATAAGAATCTTGAAATTAGGTATATTTCTCAGAGCCTCTGTGTGGAATCAAGAAAAGAGTATATGTAATTTGTTATATATCTAGGGTCTAATGATGTGCCTGGATTACATGATTGAGCCAGAAGGCTGCTTGGTTATAATCTAGATTATCACATGTATAGAAGAATCTTGATTAGCCAAGGCCCTGGTGCTAACCAGAGCTTCAAATTTCAGGTCTTCTAGAGTACGTCTGACCTAGTCGTTTCTCCAGTCCTAGTTTTTCCACATTCATCTTCTTTAGTCTTTTGCTTTCTCCTTTATGTAGTTGAGGAAGTGGTTGGCCTTCATAAGTCAGGAAGGAAATCTTTATTCTAAGGTGTGGAGGGGTATGTAAGAGTGGTCTGGTTATTCTTTGAACTAGAAATATAATGTTGATTGGTAATATAATGTTGTAGTCTAATTTATGGTCAACTCTTTTGTGCTTTAATGATAAGGAGAATGGAGGGTTTATGGAATTGACCTTTTTCCAGTGATAGATTTTAGTGGTAGAAGTAGTGTTGAGGAATCCCCATTAGCTAAGCTCTGGGTTAGCTATGGGTGTTAACCATCTGACAGTCCCTTAAAAGGGCCTCAGAGAAATACGAGGCTTGAAAAAGTTTCTGATTTGTGAGGTTTTCACTGATTATCTCCTTGTTTCCCCTTCAATTTCTTAGATAAGTGATAATCTTTTTCTTTTTAAGGTTCCTCAGAAAATTTTGAGTAAATGGGAAGCCAGTGTTGGTCTTGCTGAGCAGTATGATGTTCCCAAAGAGTCGAAGAACCGAAAATGTATCACCAGTTCAATCAAGTTGGACAGTGAGGAGGATATGCCATTTGAGGATTGTACAAATGATCCTGAGTCAGAACATGATCTGTTGCTTAATGGGTGCTTGAAATCTCTGGCTTTTGACTCTGAACATTCTGCAGATGAAAAGGAAAAGCCTTGTGTTAAATCTCGAGCCAGAAAGAGTTCTGATAATCCAAAAAGGACTAGTGTGAAAAAGGGCCACATGCAATTTGAAGCACATAAGGAAGAACGGAGGGGAAAGATTCCAGAGAACCTTGGCCTAAACTTTATTTCTGGGGATGTATCTGATAAGCAAGCCTCTAATGAACTTTCCCGGATAGCAAATAGCCTCACAGGGTCCAGTACTGCCCCAGGAAGTTTCCTATTTTCTTCTTGTGCAAAAAACACTGCAAAGAAAGAATTTGAGACTTCAAATTGTGACTCTTTACTGGGTTTGTCTGAGGGTGCCTTGATCTCTAAACGTTCTGGGGAGAAGAAGAAACTTCAGCAAAGTCTGGTATGTAGTTCAAAAGTGCAGCTCTGCTATATTGGAGCAGGTGATGAAGAAAAACGAAGTGATTCCATTAGTATCTGTACCACTTCTGATGATGGAAGCAGTGATCTGGATCCCATAGATCATAGTTCAGAGTCTGATAACAGTGTCCTTGAAATTACAGATACTTTTGATAGAACAGAGAACATGTTACCTGTGCAGAAAAATGAAAAGGTAAAGTATTCTAGGTATCCTGCCACAAACACTAAGGTAAAAGCAAAGCAGAAGACCCTCATTACTAACTCCCATACAGACCATTTAACAGATTGTACCAAGATAGCAGAACCTGGAACTGAGACGTCTCAGGTTAATATCGCTGATCTTAAAGTGTCAACTCTTGTCCGAAAACCCCAATCAGATTTTAGAAATGATGGTCTTTCTCCAAAATTCAACACACCGTCAAGCATTTCGGGTGATAACTCACTAATAAAAGGTGGGGCTACAAATCAAGCTCTCTTACATTCAAAAAGCAAACAGCCCAAGATCCGTAGTATCAAGTGCAAACATAAAGAAAACCCAGTTGTAGGAGAACCTCCAGTTGCAAATGAGGACTGCAGTTTGAAATGCTGCTCTTCTGATACCAAAGGCTCTCCTTTGGCCAGCATTTCCAAAAGTGGGAAAATGGATGGGCTAAAACTACTGAGCAACATGCATGAGAAGACCAGGGATTCTAATGACATAGAAACAGCAGTGGTGAAACATGTTCTATCAGAGTTGAAAGAACTCTCTTATAGATCCTTAAGTGAAGATGTCAGTGACTCTGGAACATCAAAGCCATCAAAACCATTACTTTTTTCTTCTGCCTCTGGTCAGAATCATATGCCTATTGAACCGGACTACAAATTCAGTACGTTGCTAATGATGTTGAAAGATATGCATGATAGTAAGACCAAGGAACAACGATTAATGACTGCTCAAAACTTGGTCTCTTATCGAAGTCCTGGTCTGGGGGACTGTTCTACCAGTAGTCCTGTGGGGGCTTCTAAAGTCTTGGTTTCAGGAGGCTCCACTTACAATTCAGAAAAAAATGGAGATAGCACTCAGGATCCGGTCCGTCCTAGCCCTACAGGGGGTGACTCTACACTGTCTGGGGAGCTATCTGGCTCCCCACCTGGCTTAGTGTCTGGTAAGAGAGACCTCCCTGCTTCTGGCAAAAGTCGTTCAAACTGTGTTACTAGGCGCAACTGTGGGCGATCAAAGCCATCCAAATTACGAGATGGTTTTTCAGCACAGGTGGGAAGGAACACAGTGAACCGTAAAGCCTTAAAGACAGAGCGCAAAAGAAAACTGAACCGGCTTCCAGCTGTGACTCTTGAGGCTGCACTGCAGAGAGAGAGAGAGAGTAGAGGTTCAGAGAATGGCTCCTCCAGAGGTGAGGCAGAAAGCCCTGGTAAAGAAGAACCCCTTCCATTAAAGGGCCATTTAACAAGTGAAGATGGTGCCCATTTTTCCAGTGTTAGTTTTGATAATAAAGTCAACCATTCTGACCCTGGTAAAATTCCTGAAAAAGGCCCCTCTTTTGAAAACGTAAAAGGCCCAGAGCTAGACTCTGAAATGAACAGTGAGAATGACGAACTCAATTGTGTAAATCAAGCGGTGCCTAAAAAGCGGTGGCAACGTTTAAACCAAAGGCGAATCAAACCTCGTAAGCGCACTAACAGATTTAGGGAGAAAGAAAACTCTGAGGGTGCCTTTGGGGTCTTGCTTCCTGCTGACCCTGTAAAGAAGGGAGATGCTCTCCCAGATCAGAGACCTCCTCCTCCTCCAGCAAACATACTAGAGGATGCCCTGACAGATCCAAGTCATGCTGACTGCTTAGATTCAGCTGAGCCAAGGTTGAATGTTTGTGATAAATCCAGTGCCAGCATTGAAGAGATGGAAAAGGAGCCAGGAATACCCAGTTTGACTCCTCAGCCTGAGCTCCCAGAACCAGGTAAGGACTCCTGATGGTGAAAGAAAGGGATTAGAAGAAGTGATGACAATGATGCTCTTCTGAAGTTTGTCTGTTTTCATGAAAGACCTAAGTAAGTGTAAATCAGGAGGGAATGATTATCATTTGAAGTGAAGAAAGGGCTTTATGTAGGAGGGTATGAATTTTGAAGACCAGGCTTCCATATATTTTTAGAAATTATACTTTATCAAGAAACTCTTTTCTTTTTTCTTTTGCTTTAGTAAGTCTCAAGAAGATTTTGCTCCTGCTCTCCATTTCTTACCTTTTAAATCTGTGAACTTTTGGGGACTTAATTTGGTATTGTTGGTATTTGAAATGCTGTGAGACTAAGATGTAAATCTAGTTGTTAGTTTACAGAGAGCAAGTAGATTTTATTGAATGTTAAGCTCTCTTGGACCACAACTTAAGGAAGATCCACCTATTATGTAGACAAAGGGGACATGTGCTTTTGAAAAACTGAAAATGTTCTGTAGTAATTATTTAAAAGCCTTAGATGTCTTGCATCACTTCTGGAGTGAGCTTTGAGAATAAATTTTTAAAAATCTGAAGTACCAGTGTATCCTACCTTAGCGGCAGGAGGAAAACAGTGGAATCTTTCCAGATTCTAAGTATTATACAATACTGTTATTGAGGATAAAACTGACTTTCCTTGAACGAAAGATTTTTTTAATGTTGTTCACCACAGGAGATTCTGTTTTCTAACAGCTTTACTGAAACATAGTTTACATAGCATAAAATTTACCTTTTGAAAGGTACATATACTTCAGTGGATTTTCATATACCTAGAGAATTGTGCAAACATAAACATGATTAATTGTGGAATGTTTGCATCACACCGGGGGAAAACCTTGTACCCTTTGTCAGGCTCATTTCATTTCTCTCCAGTCTATAGATTTGCCTTTTCTGTACATTTCATATAAATGGAATCATATAATATATGGCCTTTTGTTTTTTTTTTACTTAGCAAGTATCAACACTTTGTTTTTATTGTGATTAAAAAAAACATGAATTTATCCTCTGAACAAGTTTATACATTACAGTATCAACTATATGCACATTGTCGTACACCATTTATTGAGAGGCTGTCCTTTCCCACTGTATAGTCTTAGCACCCTTGTCAAAGATAATTTGACCCATCCAAGTAAGGATAAATCTGTTTTGTTCCATTGATGTATGTATTTGTTTTTATGGTGATACCATATTGTTTTGATTTCTATAGCTTTGTAATGTTTTGAAAATGGATTGAGTGAGGCCGCTTTGTACTTTTTTTGTTTTTTTGTTTTGTCTTTTTAGGGCCGCACTCATGGCATATGGAGGTTCCCAGGCTAGGAATCAAATTGGAGCTGTAGCCACTGGCCTATGCCACAGCAACATGGGATTCAGGCTGCGTCTGCGACCTATACCACAGCTCATGGCAACACTGGTTCCTTAACTCACAGATTGAGGCCAAAGATCAAACCTGCATCCTAATGGATACTTGTCAGATTCGTTTCTGCTGAGCCATGATGGGAACTCCTGTCTTTGTTCTTTGTCAAGATTGTTTTGACTATTCCTGGTCCTTTGAGATGTCATGTGAATTTTAGGATTTTTTTTTTTTTTAATTTCTTCAAAAAATTGGGATTTTTTGATTAGAGCAGTGAATCTGAAGATCACTTTCGGATAGTATAGACATTTTGTTGATATTTAGTTCTTGAATCCATGAACACAGGATATCTTTCCATTTATTTATATCTTTAATTTCTTCCAGCAGTGTTTTATAGTTTCAATACCCAACTCTTTCACATACTTGGTTGAATTTATTTCTGAGTGTTTTTTTTTATGCTATTGTGAGTGGGATTGTTTTCTTAATTTCCTTTTTGTTCATTATTAGTGTGTAGAAACAGCTGATTTTTTGTTTCTTTTTCTTTTTCTTGTTTTATTAATTTTTTTCCACTGTACAGCATGGGGACCAAGTTCCTCTTACCTGTATACATTTTTCCCCCACCTTTTGTTCTGTTGCAGTATAAATATCAAGACATAGTTCTCAATGCTACTCAGCAGGATCTCCTTGTAAATCCATTCCAAGTTGTATCCAATAACCCCAAGCTCCCGATCCTTCCCACTTCCTCCCTCTCCCCCCCGGGCAGCCACAAGTCTATTCTCCAAGTCTATGATTTTCTTTTCTGTGGAAACGTTCATTTGTGCTATATATTAGATTCCAGTTATAAGTAATATCATATGGTATTTGTCTTTCTTGTTTCACTCAGTATGAGAGTCTTTAGTTCCATCCATGTTGCTGCAAATGGCATTATGTTGTTCTTTTTTATAGTTGCGGGATTTTCATATGTGACTTTTATTTTAGCTAATTTCCTTCTATTCGTAGTTTGTTGATTTTTGTGTTTTTTGTTTTTTGTTTTTTGTTTTTTGGTCTTTTGTCCTTTTAGGGCCGCATCTGTGGCATATGGAAGTTCCCAGGCTAGGGGTCTAATCAGAGCTGTTGCGGACAGCCTTCGCCACAGCCATAGCAACCCCAGATCCAAGCCGTGTCTGCGACCTACACCACAGCTCACGGCAACGCCGAATCCTTAACCCACTGAGCCAGGCCATGGATCGAACCCGCAACCTCCTGGTTCCTATTTGGATTTGTTAACCACTGAGCCATGACGGAACTCCCTTGTTTTGTTTTGTTTGGTGTCTTTTGGCTTCACCCTTGGCCTTTGTTACTTCCTAGGCCATAACTGAACCCAAGCCACAGCAGTGATAATGTTGGATCTTTAACCTGCTGCACCATAAGAGAACTTCCTATGAGTGTTTTTTATTATTATTATTTTAGTTTTATATTTAATGTTTTGGCCACACCCATGGCATATGGAAGTTCCTGGGCCAGGGATTGAACTTGAGCTGCCACAGAGACAACACCAGGTGCCTAAGCCACTGTGCCACATCAGGAATTCCTGTTTTTGTTTTTTATTTAAGAGTTTTTTTGCCTGCACTCTGCGGTGGCTTGGTGTAGGATCTCAGTTCCCAGATCAAGATTGAACACATTCAGAGGTGAAAGTGCTAAGTCCTAACCATTAAACCACTAGTTTTCAACAGGAAACTCCCTTTTGAGTGTGTTTATCAGGAAATATTGTTGAATTTTGTCAAACCCTTTCTTCATCACCTGAGATGATCATGTTCTTTTCTTTTCTTTCTTTCTTTATTTTTTTTAAAGGGCTTCACTTGTGGCTGTGGAAGTTCTTAGGCTAGGTTGGGGTCCAGTCAGAGTCGCAGCTGCACAGCCATAGCAACTCAGGATCCAAGCTGCATCTGAGACCTACACCACAGCTCAATGCAATACTCAATCCTTAACCCACTGAGCAAGGCCAGGGATCGAACCTGCATTCTCATGGATTCTAGTCAGGTTCTTTTTACTGCTGAGCCACAACAGGAAGTCCAGATCGGGTGATCTTCTTTCTTCCTTTTTTTTTTTTCCCAACCTTATCTGTGACATGCAGAAATTCCCGGACCAGGGATTGAACCCTAGCCACAGTAGTGACAATGCCAGATCCTTAACCTGCTAAGCCACTGGGGAATTCTGTTCCTTCAATCTTTTAATGTGTTATATTTATTGAAATTTTTGTTGTTGTTGTTATGTTGAACCACCTCAGGGATAAGTCCCACTTGGTCATGGCATGTAGTTCTTTTATGTGGTGCTGTTGGAATTCAGCTTGCTAATTTGTTGAGAATTTTTGCAGTAGTTTCATGAGTGATACTGTTGTGGGGTTTTTTTTTGTTTTGTTTTGTTTTGTTTTTTCTTCCTTAATGTGTGTTGTCTGGCTTTGGTATCAGAGAAATGGTCACTCTCACCTCCTTCAGTTTTTTGGAAGACTTTGAGAAGTTTTGGCATTAATTCTGATCCTGTAATTTTCTTTCTTGGGAAGTTTTTTTTTTTTTTTGGTTACTGATTTAATCTCCTTACTACTTCAGGTTTTCTGTTTTTTTGTTGTTGTTGTTGTTTGTTTGTTTGTTTGTTTGTTTTTTGTGCTTGAGTCTGGGTAGATTGTATGTTTCCAGAAATTTATCCAGTTCTTCTAGGTTACCCAGCTTGTTGGCACATAATCATAATAGTCTCTTAAGATTCTCTTTGTTTCTGTAGCTTCAGTTAACTGTCTGCTCTAATTTCTAGTTTTAGTTATATGTGCCTTCTCTCCCTTCATCTAGCTATGGGCTTGTCAATTTTGTTCATCTTAAACTCAGTTTTGTTGATTATTTTTATTTTTTTATTTTTAAAAATTGTTTTATTTCTGTTCTAATAATTATTACTTCCTTTCTTTTGCTGACTTAGTGTTTAGTTTGTTCTTTTTCTTATTCTTTGAGTGTAATGTTAAGCTGTTGATTTGAGATCTTTTTTTCTTTATATATGTGCTTCCTGCTCTAAACTTATCTCTTAGTACTTCTTTTGCTGCATTCCCTAAGTTTTGGTATATTTTGTTGTTTCCATTTGTCTTAGAATATGTTCTCGTTTGGAGAGATTTCCTCTCTGACCCATTGGTTGTTCAAGAGTGTTAGTTTTCACATATTTGTGAATTTTAGATTTTCCTATTGCTATTTATTTCTAATTTCATTCCATTGTGACTAGAGGATATTTGGTATGATTTCAGTATTTTCAAATTTGTTAAGACTTGTTTTGTGGTCTAGTATGTGATATATATCCTGGAAACTATTCCCTGTGTGCTTGAGAAGAATGTGTATTTTGCTGCTAAAGTTGAGTGTTAATATATATTTTTCTGTTAGGTCAGGAGGGCTATAGTGATGTTCAAGTTCTGTTTTCATATTGAACTTTTTCTGGTCTCTTCATTATTAAAAGCTGAATAATAAACTCTACTATTACTATTTTACTGTCTGTTTCTAATGTCAGTTCTGTCAGTGTCTGCACTATATATTTGGATACTTTAATGTTACATACATGTTTATTTTTTATTTATGATTATTTTCTAAAATGTGTTTATAAATATTTATTTTCCTGGCAAATTGATTCTTTTATATAATATCCTTTTTGGTCTGTAGTTCTGGCTCAAGTCTGTTTTGTTCAAGTATGGCCACTTCTACTCTCATTTACATATAATATCCATTTCATCCTTTCAGTTTCAGTCTATATATGTGTTTACGTCTAAGGTGATATACCTTACAGGTGCAGTGTAGTTGCATCTTGCTTTCTCTTTTCTTTTTTTTTAAGGCCAAACCTGGGGCATATGAAAGTTCCTGGGCCAGGGATTGAATCTGCCTCGCTACTGCAGCTGCGGCAACACTGGGCCTGCTCTGCTGGGTTGGGCTAGGGATGGAACTTGCACCTCTGCAGCAACATGAGCTGCTGCAATTGGATTCTTAACCCACTGTGCTACAGTTGGAACTCCTGCATCTTGTTTTTTCAGTCCATTTTGCCATCCTGTCTTTTGATTGAGGAGTTTAACTCAATTACATTTAAAGTAGTTGACAGGGAAGGACTTGATGATACTGTTTTCTGTCTTGCAGCTAATTTGTGCCTCTTCATCCTCCTTGCAGCCTTTCTTTGTATTTCTTTGTTTTTGTTTTTGTTTTTGTTTTTTGTATTGATAAACTGATTTCCCCATCTCCAACCACCTTTCTTTTGGCCACCCTATGGCATGTGGAGTTCCTAGGCCCAGGATCAGATCCAGGCCATCGCTGTAGCCACTATGCCAGATCCACCTGCTGCACCAAAACAGGGATTGAACCTGCATCCTGGCACTGCATAGACACTGCTGATCCTGTTGTTCCACAGTGGGAATTCCTTTCTCATTTTTATCTTCTATAGACATTTTCCTTGTGGTTACCATGGGACTTACATGAAACATTTTATAGGTACAGCAATCTGTTTTAAGCTGGTAACAATGTAACTTCAATTGTATACAAAAACTTTACTCTTTTGCAAAATCTTCCCATTCCCACTGTTACTGATTTGTGTCACAAATTACATCTTTATATATTATGTATCCATTAACATAGTTTTATGGTTAATTTTTATATGTTTGTCTTTTAAATTCAATACAGTACTTAAAGTGCTTTATACACCACCATTATAGTATAACAGTATTATGTTGGTCTAAATATTTATCTCTGTAAGCTCTTTTTATATGCCTTGGTATTACTGCCTAATGTCCTTTTGCTTCAACTTGCTGAATGCTCTTTGGTATTTCTTTTTTTTTTTTTTTTTTTATTTATTTATTTATTTTTATTTTTTTGTCTTTTTGTTGTTGTTATTGTTGCTATCTCTTGGTTCTTGGGCCGCTCCCGCGGCATATGGAGGTTCCCAGGCTAGGGGTTGAATCGGAGCTGTAGCCACCGGCCTACGCCAGAGCCACAGCAACGTGGGATCCGAGCCGCGTCTGCAACCTACACCACAGCTCACGGCAACGCCGGATCGTTAACCCACTGAGCAAGGACAGGGACCGAACCCGCAACCTCATGGTTCCTAGTCGGATTCGTTAACCACTGCGCCACGACGGGAACTCCCTCTTTGGTATTTCTTGTAAGAGGCAGTGGTTCTTTGATAATCATAGATCTCAACTCAGCTTTTGTTTTAGAAAGTCTGTTTCATCTTCATGTTTTTTTGAAGGACAGTTTTTCCAGATAGAGTATTTTTCGTTGGAAGTTTTTTTTTTTTTTTTTTTTTTTTTTTTTTTTTTTTAATTTTAGCTCTTTGAATATACCTCATACCACTCTGCTCTGGCCTATAAGGTTTCCAGTGATAATCTAACCTGAGGTTCCCCCTTGTCCTTGACTAGTTGTTTTTCTCCCTTCTAAGATTTTCTCGGAGTTCCTGTCGTGGCTCAGCTGTTAACAAATCTGACTAGCATCTGTGAGGATGCAAGTTTGATCCCTGGCCTTGCTCAGTGGATTAAGGATCTGGCATTACTGTGAGCTGTGGTAGAGGTTGCATTCTGTGTGGCTGTGGCTGTGGTGTAGGCCAGCAGCTATAGCTCCCATTTGACCCCTAGCCTGGGAACCTCCATGTGCTTTTTTTTTTTTTTTTTTTTTTTTTTTGGTCTTTTGTCTTATTTAGGGCTGCACTTGCAGCATTTGAAGGTTCCCAGGCTTGGGGTTTAATCAGAGCTATAGCTGCCGGCCTATACCAGAGCCACAGCAACTTGGGATCCAAGTTGCGTCTGCGACCTACACCACAGCTCATGGCAATGCCGGATCCTTAATCCACTGAGCGAGGCCAGGGATTGAACCCACAACTCATGGTTCCTAGTTGGATTTGTTTCCACTGCGCCATGATGGAACTCCTCGGGTGCGGCTCTAAAACGAAATAAAAAAGTTTTTGTCTTTGTCTTTTGACAGTTTCAGTATAACGTGTCTCAGTGTGGGCCTCTTTGAATTCATCCTGATTGGAGATCCCGAACTTCTGATTTTGGATCCCTGTTTACTTTTTCAGATTTGGGATATTTTTGGCCACAACTTATTCAGATTCTCTATTCTTTTGCAACTCCCATAAAGTGTGTATTAGTCTGCTTCGTTCTTTTTTATTTTTGCTTCTCTGACTTGATAATTTGAAATGATTTGTGTTTGAGTTTGTTGGGTTTTGTCCTGTGCTTTAGTCTGTTTTTGAATTGCTCTAGTGAATTTTTCCATTCAGTTATTGTATTCTTTAGCCCCAGAATTTATTTGGTTCCTTTTTATAGATTCTATCTTGTTGATATTCTTATGTGTTTATGTTGTTTGATGATTTCTTTTAGTTTTCTGTGTTTTCTTGTAGATCATTGAGCTTCCTTAATACAATTTTTTTTGGTTCTTTGATAATCATAGATCTCTGTTACTTTGTGATTAGTTTCTGGAGATTTGATTTGATCTTTTGGGCTACGTTTCCTTGTTTCTTCATGTGCTTCCCGATCCCCCCCCCCCCCCCGATTTCTGTGCATTGGAATTGGAATAAACAACCACATTTCTCGATCTTTATGGACTGGCTTCATATAGAGGAAGACTTACCAATCAGCATGGCTAGAGATTCAGATTTGGAGACCTCTGAAACTATTTTTGGAGGATGAGTTTCTCTGGGCTTGTGTTTTGTTATTTCCTATTTAGAGATAATTGTCCAGTTCTTTTTCAGGAGCTCATAATTTCTTGCTTTCTCTAGTGTTTTTCTGCAGTACTGCAGGTTAGCTGTTCCTGCAACAAGCTTCTTCATTCTCTTTAATTCTCTGTGGCTCACAGGCATTTGAAGCATGCTGGCTCTCCATCACTTCCTGGAAGCAGACAAGACAGATACCAGCCGCTTGGGCAGTTTTCTAAGTATCTGGCTTGCCAAATGCTCCCTCAATTCTCTTTTCTCACTTTGTAGAGAGAAGCCAGTTGAGTGCCATCTCCCAATCTTACTAAGCCATGATGGAGTCTCTCTGCATTGTCGCAGGCCCTCTAATGCTACAACATGCTGCCCACTCTCTCCTTTCTTTTTAGTGCCCCAAGAGTCCAAACTATCTGTGTTCTGTTAGTGCCCACAGTCAGGTTAGACAGAAACCTGCCCCTTGGGTAGCCCTATGAAAAGCTGGAATGCTGGTCACCCCACCCCAACCTCCAGCCTTAAGGGGGAGCTCATCTGTGCTTGCTTTGGGAGTAGTAATCACAGATAAATTGGCTCTTTTGTATTTTATCCCTGCACCCACAGCATATGGAAATTCCTGGGCCAGGGTTTGAACCTGCACCTCCATAGCAAACTGAGCTGCTGCAGTTGGATTCTTAATCCACTGTGCCACAACAGGAACTCCTGAATTGGCTCTTTTAATCCATCTTAGTGCTAAAGATTTGTGTGTAGTGTTTTTTGTGGGTATGTTTTTATTTTTACTGGATATATATCTAGGAGTGGAATTCCTGGATTATTTGGTACATATAAGTTTTGAGGTACTGCCAGAATGTTTGGCAAAGGTGTATTATTGTGGTGTTTTTTTGTTTTTTTTTTTGGAATAAAACAACCACATTTCTGGCAAAATATTTGGCAAAGGTGTCATTATTGTGGCGTTTTTTTGTTTTTGTTTTGTTTTTTTTTTCTTTTTAGCTATTTCTCTTTTTGGCTGTGCCCTTGGTATATGTAAGTGCCCAGGTAAGGGATCAAACCCACACCATAGCAGTGACCCAAACTGCTGCAGCAACAACACTGGGTCCTTACCCCACTGAGCCACAGAGGAACTCCCTCATTATTGTGGATTTGATTTGCATTTCCCTGATGGCTAATGATGTTGAACATCTTTTCATATATTTATTGATCAGCTGTAAATCTGGCAGAAATGTGACTATAGATCCTTTGCCTATTTTTTAATTGGGCTATTTTAATTGCAATAATTCTTTTTTTTTTTTTTTTTAGGGCCACACCCGCAGCATATGGAGGAACCTAGGAACCTTGTCTGGGGGTCCAATTGGAGCCATAGCCTCTGGCCTACTCCAGAGCCACAGCAGCACAGAATCTGAGCCTCATCTTTGACCTACACCACAGCCCATGGCAATGCGGGATCCTTAACCCACTGAGAGAAACCAGGGATTTAACCCACATCCTCATGGATGCTAGTCGGGCTCATTAACTGCTGGGCCATGACAGGGACTCCCTGAATTGTAAGAATTCTTTATATATTCTAGATAATAGTCCATTATTGGATATGATTTGCATACTTGGGCCTTTTTTATGGATCTGCTTTTACTTTTTTTTTTTCCTTCTTTCTCTTTGGCCATGGCTTGCAGCAGCTTGATATGGATTACAGTTCCCAGACCATGGATGAACCTAGACTGCAGAGGTGAAAGCTCTGAGGACTAACCACTAGACCACCAGGGGATTCCCTCACCTTGTACATTCTTTTTCTCTTTTTTGTCATCTTAGGCCTCACCCGCGGCATATGAAAGTTCCCAGGCTAGGGATTGAATCAGATCTATAGCTGCTGACCTACACCATAGCTCATGGCAATGCCAGATCCTTAACACACTGAGCCTGGCCAGGGGTCAAACCCAAGTCCTCGTGAATACTAGTCAGTTTCATTACCACTGAGCCACAACAGGAACTCTGCCTTTTACTTTCTTGATGATACGTTTTGAAGCACAAACATTCTTAATTTTTATGTAATCTTGTTTGTCTGTTTTTTCTTTGATTGCTTGTGCTTTTGGTGCCATAGCTAAATAACCATTGCCTAATCTGATTGTCTCAGCACCAATTATGGTCTGTTCTTTCCCAGTTGAGTGATCTTGGCACCCTATTTGAAAAATTTTTGACCATAAATGTGATGATCTTTTTTCTGTTCTTTTTTTATTAATACATTTGTCTGCCATTATGCCAGGACTATGAAATCTTTATCTTTATAGTAATCTATCTTTATGATTATTGTAGCTTTGAAATTGGAAAGTGCAAGTCCTCCAATTTTATGTTTTAAGATTGTTTTGACTCTTCTAGATTTTTGCATTTCTGTATTTATTGTAGGGGCAACTTATAATTTCTGCAAGAAAGCCAGACGGGGTTTTGTTAGGGATTGTGCTGATTCTGTAGGTCAGTTTGGGCAGTGTTGCCATTGTCACAATGTTAAGTTTTCCAGACTATGAACAAGGGAACACTTTCCATTGATTTAGGTTGTCTTTCATCTCCTTCAGTGATGTTTTGTAGTTCTTAATGTGTAAGTCTTGAGCTTCTTTTGTTCATTTTATTCCTATGTATTTTATCTTTTTTGATGCTGTTATAAATAAAACTTTTAATTTCATACTTGGATTTATCATTGATAGTTTGTAGAAATATAATTGAGTTTCTGTATTGATTTTATATGTTGTAACCTTGCTGAACTCGTTTTTTTAAGCTCTAGTCATTTTATTTTGAATTCCTTAGGATTTTCAATGTACATGATCATGTCTTCAGGCAACAGAGATAGTTCTACTTCATCCTTTCTAATCTGGATGCCTTTTCTTTTTCTTGGTTAATTGCCCTAGCTAGATCCTCCAGTGCATTGTTGAAGATAAGTAGAGTGAACAGACATCCCTGTGTGGTTGCTGATTTTATGGAGAAAGCATCTGCTTTTTCACCATTTAATACCAGTTAGCTCTGATTTTGATAGATGGCCTTTCAGGTTAAGAAAGTTCCCTTCTGTACCTAGTTTATTTAGTTTTTCAGAGCCTATCGAGATGATCATTCCTGTTTATTTCAACATTGTTCTATTAACATGATATATTAACTACAGTTTTCTTATGAGGGTTTGAATTTTCCAGGCCCCCAGGCTGCAAATCCACAGAAGGACCAGTCACAATTTCTCAAAGACTTGTTCACCCACTTTGCTCCCCTTCTGCTTTGTTCCAAGTCACCTCTCCTGGTGGTCTCCTGGAGTTTAATTAAGATATGGTTTACTTCTGATTCACCTGTAAATCTGAGGATGGAGCTCTTTGGGCCCAAGTCTAGTCTCCTTTAAACTTCTGCCTCACCCTCTTGAATCACCCAAAGGCCCTTAGGACGAAATCAGTTTGTGTTCTACTTATTTTCTTACTACTTTCCATTACTTTGTATTGTACTTCTTTACAGTTTTTTCAGTGCTTTGCTCTTTTAAGGTAGTTTTTTGTAGTTATTGCTTTTTGTTTTTCTTTTCGGCCATATCTGTGGCATATGGAAGTATCCCAGTTATACACATCCTTTAAGTGTACAAGTAAATTCACTGAGTTGTGTAACCATCTCCATAAGTCAGTTTTTGAGTATTTACACCACCCCTGTGAGATCCCTCTCTGCCATTTATAGTTAGTCCTTGTTTATACTTTTAGTCCCAGATAACGGCTAGTCTATATCCATTTGTGGACATCTCGTATGAATGAAATTATACCATATGAGAACTTTTGTGTCTTGGTCTTTTAATGTAATGTATCTGTGGTTAATCCTTTGTGGAGTGTATGAGTATCTTGTGTTTTTAGCACCATATGCAGGTCAATATCCATGTCTGACCCAGATGTCATACTTATTCCCAGGGTGCTTTCTCATCCTACATCGCACTTCAAGACATCCTCGCCAAGGGTGCCTTGTGCCTTGGAGGACATGCCCCATGTCCTCTGTATCCTGTAACTGGGCACCCCGTCTTTCTTTGTATCCCATGCCAGAAAACCCCACACCCAGAGTACCTCGTGCGTAGAACACACCCACTGTTTGACACTGCCGCTCCTGCCCCCCCCCCCCCCCCGATGTCATGAGGACCCTGTTTTTCTGTGCACCTAACTCCTTGGGCACCCAGGTCTCAGACATGGCTGGCACTGCTCATCTGTCCCCTCTGCTTCCAAACTTTGCCCTACTTTTATTGCATCCAGTGCCTTGGGACCCCACACTGACCACCCTGGGTGTTGCAGTCCTCCAACCTTAACTATCTCCAATGCTCTGAGTCCTTTACCTCAGGCCTAATGCCCTTGGTCCTTGGTGTCCTGCCTTAGTCTTTAGTTCCTGAGTGCTGGGCCAGACCTTTTAACATGTATGAGGTGAGACAAGAGCTGAGGGTAGGGAGTTTAAGATACATAGAGTCCTTTTTTTTTCTTATTCTTAAAAAATTAATTTTTGGGGGAGTTCCCGTCGTGGCTCAGTGGGTTAAGGATCTGGTGTTGCCTTGAGTTGTGGTGTAGTTTGCAGACGCGGCTCAGATCACGCGTTGCTGTGGCTGTGGCGTAGGCCGGCAGCTACAGCTCGGATTAGACCCCTAGCCCGGGAACCTCCATATGCTGTGGGAGAGGCCCTAGAAATGAAAAAAAAAATTAGTTTTTTTGCTTTTTACAACTACACCTGCGGCATCTAGAAGTTCCTAGGCTAGGGGTCTAATTGGAGCTATATCTGCCGACCTATGCCACAGCCACAACAGTAGGGGGTCTGAGCCGAATCTTCTACCTACACCACAGCTCATGGCAGTGCTGGATCCCCAACCCACCGAGCGAGGCTAGGGATCAAACCTGTGTCCTCATGGATACTAGTCAGATTTGTTTCTGCTATGCCACAGTGAGAACTTTTTTTATCTTTTAAAAATTACTTTCTTTTGTTTTCTTTTTTGGCTACACCTGCAGCATATGCAGGTTTCTGGGCCAGGGATTGAACCTGAGCCATAGCAGCAACCCAGGTTAGGCAATGACAACCCTGAGCTCTTAAACACTAGGCCATCAGGGAACTCCTATTTTGTCCTTTTTTATTGTTTAGTGTATTCCAGTGTTTGGATAACCATATTTTACTTTTTCATTCATCACTTGGTGAACATTTGGAGTTGATTCAACTTTTTGGGTATTTTGTCATTTTAGCTGGTGTATATTACATTCTGTAGTCTAAAGCTGTTGCTGGACTTATCCCATATGAACAATTTATCTCCATTCTGCACAGTACGTCATAGTTCTGTTTAGAATTGATGTGTCTTTGCCAAGAAAGTTAGTGGTAGTATCTCTTAAGTCTTGTTTAGTTTCATATTTACTGCATACCATGAAATGAGGTTTGCCTGATTACTCATTCCATTGATTTTTGTAGTTTTTTATCTTTTAGTATTTCCTTCCAGTATCCAAAAGGTCATATTCTTTCATTCCTGATAGTCTTTACCTTAGTTTGGCAACCACTAGTTTTGCCTTTTTCAGAATGTCATGTAATTCAAATCCTATAGTATGTGGACTTTAAAGATTGGCTTATTTGGGAGTTCCCATAGTGGCGAAGTGGTTAACGAATCCGACTAGGAACCATGAGGTTGCAGGTTCGGTCCCTGCCCTTGCTCAGTGGGTTAACGATCCAGCATTGCCATGAGCTGTGGTGTAGGTTGCAGACGTGGCTCAGATCCTGCGTTCCCGTGGCTCTGGCATAGGCCGGTGGCTACAGCTCCGATTCGACCCCTAGCCTGGGAACCTCCATATGCTGCGGAAGCGGCCCGAGAAATGGCAAAAAGACAAAAAAAAAAAAAAAAAGGGATTGGCTTGGTTGGTAATATGCATTTAAAGGTCCTATCTATTTTGTTATGGTCTGATAACTCATTTATTTTTAGTGCTTAATAATAATTCATTGTCTAAATGTACCATACAGTTTATCTATCCATTCATCTACATCTTGGTTGCTTCCAGGTTTTGATAGTTTGAATAAAGCTGCTATAAAAATCTATGTGCAGGAGTTTCCACTGTGACACAGTGGGTTAAGAATCCTACTACAGTGACTTGGGTCACTGCAAAGGCATGCTTTTGATCCCTGGCCAGGTTCAGGATCCCACATAGGTTGCCACTGTAGCTCAAATTCATCCCTGACACAAGAACTTCCATATGCCGTGGGTGTGGCCATTAAAAAAAAAAAAATCCAGTGTTCCCTTCTTGCTCAGTGGTTAACGAACCTGACTAGGATCCAAGAAGATGCAGGTTCAATCCCTGGCCTTGCTCACTGGGTTAAGGATTGACACTGCTGTGAGCTGTGGTGTAGGTCACAGAGGCAGCTCAGATCCTGTGTTGCTGAGGCATAGGCTAGTAGCTGTAGCCCCAATTCAGCCCGTAGCTTGGGAACTTCTTTATGCCACAGGTGCAGCCCTAAAAAAAAATCCATATATGCAGGTTTTTGTGTGGATCTCAGTTTTCAGATTTTACATTAACTTTAAATAAATGGTATATTACTAATATTTACTATTATGAAATTACATCAGTTAGAATTAGTAAAAACAAATTCTCTTCTGTTCTGTATCTGGTCCTAATGAAGGTTTTTATGGCTTGTTTCCATAGGGGCTAAGGAGTAAGAGCTTTTGCCAAGCTTGCTGAACCTATGACATTTTCTTTTTGCCTCTATTTTTGTGTTCCTTTTATTGAGAGAGCACAATATTGCCACATTCAAATGAGGCAAGAATAACTTTCTCTAAGGTCATCATATCATGAAATACCTCTGGCCTCTTGAGTAGGCTGTATCCTGTGTTCTATAGTTATTATAAGCCTCTGTAGCCAAATTATTTACAGTATAGTAAAATGATTATAGCATGTTAAGTGTATTAAAACTACGACAAAGTTTTATAGGGAAATTATAATAGATATTTCACCATTAATTCAATGAAAAATGGCATGATAAATTACTATTTTGACATAAAACATGGCAAGTTTTTTTTTTTTTTTAAAGCAAGTACCCCGAATTTTATATTTTTATCTTTTCTGTCTGTGGCATGCATAGCACACATTCTTTTTATGTTACTGAGTTAATAGTATACATAATTTTTTTTTTTTTTTGTCTTTTGTCTTTTGTCTTTTTAAGGGCCAAACCCACAGCATATGGAGTTCCCAGGTTAGGGGTCTAATTGGAGCTGTAGCTGCTGGCCTACGCCAGAGCCACTTGACCCACTGAGCAAGGCCACGGATCGAACCCGCAACTTCATGGTTTCTAGTGATTTATTTCTGCTGTGCCATGATGGGAACTCCATAAATATTTTTGATGTTTCTAATGTGAAACTCACTATAACCGTAATATGAAGTGTGTGCAAAATGCTTTTGAAATTCATGTGGTAGTGCTGATTAGGTAAATGTTGATTAGGTAAATGTTCTATCTGAATATTCATCAAGTATTCTGCATAATACAAAGTGATGTTATTTAAAATGTTAATTCATGTTGTTTTTTAATGTATTTACCTAATTTAGAATTTATATTTTAATGTTAGCTCTGTCTGTCACCATAGGGTACTAGTTTCAATTTAATTTCCTTAAGATCAGATGGGCTGTTCATGTGTGTATAGAGCAACAAAGGTATCCCTCCTCCCAACTTTTTGTGTAGGATAAGCCATAGCAAATTATTTTTAGTCTCTTGGAGCTTAAGTCAGAGTGTTTTTTGAGATTTTCCTGTTTTTCTACCTTTGGGAGTACAGGGTGGTTGCATTAAAACATTGGGTTTCCTCTAATTTTTGGTTAATACTGAACTTCCCTCTTTTAGCTGTGCGGTCAGAGAAGAAGCGCCTTAGGAAGCCAAGCAAGTGGCTTCTGGAGTATACAGAAGAATATGATCAGATTTTTGCTCCTAAGAAAAAACAAAAGAAGGTACAGGAACAGGTGCACAAGGTATACTCCAACATTTCAACAACTTTTCATCAGTCCTTTTTAGGATTCTGTAATTTTGCCTTCAGTATTAAATTTTATCTTCATGGGATAATAATTTCCTTAACTGGGATCTTGTTTTCCAGTTTTCTATCTCCACTTTCTTTCTGACACAGTACTGAGCGTATACTAGTTATATAGGAAATGTGTAAGTGAGTCTGTATATAGTATTCATATATATATATATATATATATAGTATTTTCTCCCTTTGCTTTCAAAATATATTTAATAATTTAGGAATATTGCTATGATAAAATGTTTAGTAAAGGAAATCTCTGGTGAGTCAGTGAGTTTAGGATCCTGCATTTTCACTGGTGTGGCTTGGGTCACTGCTATGGCACAGGTTTGATCTCTGGTCTGGGAACCCAAGGCATGGCCTCTCAAAAAATGTTTAGTAAAAAAATACAGGGTATAAAAAATAATATTCTGATCCTAGTTATGTAAACAAATGTTATAATAGCTTATTTGCTTTATTTTTAAATTCAGTTTCTTTAAACTCAAAATATTTTAAAGAAAATTAGAGATATTTGACTTTATATCCCTAAATAACATGCATCTGTAAAAAAACAGAACATTTTTCTTTTCTTTTCTTTTTTTTTAAGGCCTGACTCCGAGGCGTATGGAGATTCCCAGGCTAGGGGTTGAATAGGAGCTGTAGCTGCTGGCGTATACCACAGCTCACAGCAACACTGTATCCTGCTGAGCGAGGCCAGGAATCGAACCGGCAACCTTATGGATCCCATTTGGGTTCGTTAACCGCTGAGCCATGAAGGGAACTCCAGAACATTTTTCTTTGTAACAAATTTATCATTGTCACATTTAATAGGTCATTTTATCTAATAACAAATCCATGTTCAGATTTCCCCAGTTACTTCCTAACCTTTTCATTTAGTTCATTCAAGCCAATAACCAGTCTAGGACTACACATTATATCTGGTTGTTATATTTCTTTTTTTCTTTTTTGTCTTTGTCCCACGGGATATGGAGGTTTCCAGGCTAGGGATTGAATTGGCAATGCCGGATCCTCAGCCCACTGAATGAGGCCAGGGTTCAAACCTGTGTCCTCATGGATACTAGTCAGATAAATTTTCGCTGAGCCACTGCAGGAACTCCTGGTTGTTACATTTCTTGAATCATTTTAAATCCTGGACAGTCCGTTTTTCATGACCTTAACTATTAAAGCAGTGAGAGTGACACCTTTAGACCTATCTACCTTCTAGATTTGTGTAATTGCTTTGTCATAGGTGACACTAAGCTGTTAAGTGGTAGTTATAACGGTCTAACTAACAAGACTCAGATTTTATTGTTTCTTTTACCTGTATTATCTACAGTCTCTCATTTTATAGTTCTAAATACGTGAAAGTCATGATAAGAGTTTATTTCTTTCCCATTAATTTATCAACTCAACAGCAGAAGTTTATTATTAGCTGCTTTTATTGATGACATATTGCGAGTCTTTTTTTTCTTTTTTGGATTATCACAATGGCATTAATTAATTTTTATAGCTTCAGTCTACTTACAGTTTCCCATTTCCCCCTATCCCTAGCTCTTGGCAACCACCATTCTGTTTTCTGTCTCTATGAATTTTACTATTCTAGGTACCCCATCTAAGTGGAATCATACAGTATTTATCCTTTTGTGTCTGATTTATTTCAATTAGCTTAACATTGTCTTCACGTTTTATCCACTTGTAGCATTTGTCAGAATTTCATTCCTTTTTAAGTGCATTATTCTTTTGGACACTTACATTGAAGCAACTTTGGCCTACAGATTGTATTTCTATTTTTTGCTCTTAGGTAAGTTCCCGCTGTGAAGAGGAAAGCCTTTTAGCCCGATGTCGATCTAGTGCTCAGAACAAACAGGTGGAGGAGAATTCTTTGATTTCAACCAAAGAAGAGCCTCCAGTTCTTGAAAGGGAGGCTCCGTTTTTGGAAGGGCCTTTGGCTCAGTCAGAAGTTGGAGGTGGACATGCTGAGTTGCCACAGCTGACCTTGTCTGTGCCTGTGGCTCTGGAAGTCTCTCCACGGCCTGCCCTTGAGTCTGAGGAATTGCTAGTTAAAACACCAGGTAAGATGGGGATGGGCCTCAGTATGTAGTGGGTATGATTAAAGGAAGTAGGAGATTTTAGTATGTTAAGCCAATTGTGTACCTCTGCACAAAACTCCCCACTTTGATCCTGGGAAATCCCTAAAGTACTGGCTAATTGGATGTAGTTACTAGCCATGAATTGGTGGTACATTGTTAAGACATATTTTTAAGAAACTATTCTCCTTATTCTGTTATTGCTCTTCATGATTGAATCAACGCCTGTGAATCAAGACACAGGATAACAGGGTCTTGAGGAGGGGCACTGCATACTAGTGAAGTCAACACATAAGTTATACTTCAGATACTTACTTCACCAGTATGTTACTTGGAAGGTTGTTTAACCTCTGCACTGTTTCCTCATGTATAAAATGCAAATTGTAATATATAATGAAATTTACCTGATAGATAGTAAGCAGCTAAGTATACATATTCCCTTGAAGTTAAATACCTTCCCCCAATCCACTTTACTATTCTTCGTATACATGTCACCTGGTGACAACTGGATCTAAATGTTACTGTCTCTGATTCACCTTCTGACTATTGAGTATTGTAGTCAGCCAAGGAAAATTTCAGATATAACTTTTTTACATTCCCAACAATAGCTTGTGATGTTATTTCTTAAAAAGGTATCCCAGGAATTACCTGGTGGTACAGTAGGTTAAGGATCTGGTATTGTCACTGCTGTGGCTTGGGTCTGATCCCTGGCCTGGGAACTTCACATGCCACAGGCATGGCCAAAAGACAAAAGGTGTCCCAATTTTGTAATCAAATAAGGCAGAATCAAAAAGAATAATAAAGAGGAGTTCCCACTATGATGCAGTGGGTTAAGGATCTAGCATTGTCTCTGGTGTTGTGAGTTCCATACCCTGTACCACACAGTGGGTTAAGGACCTCGCGTTGCTTCAGCTGTGGCATAGGTTGCAGCTGCAGCTCGGATTCAATCCCTGGCCCAAGAACTTCCATATGCCACAGGTATGGCTGATAAAGAAAAATAAAAGAATAATAAAAATACTTATAATCTCATTGCCCATTATGCGCCAAACTCTATTATTAGGCGCTTTTATATAATTCTTAAGAGCAGTCCTACAAAATAAATGTCTTTTATTTCTTTAGGAGCAGAACAAAAATTCTAATCCTGGTCCATTTTATGCCCAGAATTCAGGTTCTACTTTACTTCACTTCTTCTTTAATTCTTACCACCAGTTAGTTCCTCTAAAGGCAGTTTTGCCCTTTTGATTTCTCCTTGAGAGAGAGAGAGAGAGTGTGTGTGTGTGTGTGTGTGTGTGTGTGTATGTTTATATAAATACATATACACACACACACGTATATGCTGACATAAGAATATCCTCACATTAGTTTATGTCTAATGAGAGCTATTTTCTTGTTTATTGTTAACTAATATTTTAGAGTAAATAAATTTTTACCCTGTGCCTCCCCCCCATAAGATGAGGAGAAAAACATTTAAAAAATATAATGAATAATTTTTGCGTGCCATATAGGTGTTTTTTTTTAATTAGCTTATGCCCAGTTTATAAATCATCTAATGAAAAGATACATGCATTTCAGGAAATTATGAAAGTAAGCGTCAGAGAAAACCAACTAAGAAACTTCTTGAATCCAATGATTTAGACCCTGGATTTATGCCCAAGAAAGGGGATCTTGGCCTTCCTAAAAAGGTATGTTATTTTAGTCAATTCTAAAATAGGGTTGAACCAATAAATAGGAGATTTTAAAAATAAATCTTTTACTAATACTTATACCATGAATGCACATATATGTGGAAATTATAAATGTCAGAGTATACTTGGTTGATCTATGAGATCCTACATTTTGCATTGTGTGGACATGTCTATCAGTTGGTTTTAGATTTTCTTTTTAAATGAAAATGAAAAAAGTAGTTCGCGCTAGTTAAGACTCCAACTAGTATCCATGAGGATGTGGGTTTGAATCCTGGCCTCACGTAGTGGGTTGAGGCTCTCCAGCATTGCTGCAAGCTTCAGCAGATGCTTAGTCCCAGATGTGGCTCGGATCCAGCATTGCTGTGGCCGTGCTGGAGGCTGGCAGCTGTAGCTCCCATTTGACCTCTAGCCGGGGAAACTTCATATGCTGTGGGTGTGGCCCTAAGAAGGAGACTGAAAAAAGCTTTTGAGTTTGAGTAAAGTTTGTTATTGTTATAATTTCTTTTCTGGGCTCAAAACCCCTTACATGACTTCTACTTTACTTTTTAGCCACAAACCATGGTCCTGTCTGCATAACACCTCAGGAATAATTGAGCTCAGCAATAATTGAGGCAGAAACATTTGTTAAGTTTTGCAGTCATGGTTTTAATTACCCAAGAAGGCATCATTAAATTGTGGTTGGAAATAAAAAATTATTTTCTATTTCTCTAATGGGTGATAGCTGGATATTGATACCTTAAGACACATTCTACTTCTATCTTTGAGGAGTGACTTAGGGCATATGTTAGAAATTCAGGTTGTACATTGCATAGATTTCCTATTTAAAAGCACTTTTTTCAGAGTTCCCCTTGTGGTGCAGCAGAAAAAAATCTGACTAGTATCCTTGAGGATGCGGGTTAGATCCCTGGCCTCGCTCCTGGGTCAGGGATCCGGCTTTGCCGTGAGCTGTTGTGTAGGTCACAGACATTGCTTGGATCTGGTGTTGCTGTGGCTGTGGCATAGGCTGGCAGCTACAGTTCCGATTCAACCCCTAGCCTGGAAACTTCAGTATGCCTTGGGTACAGCCCTAAAAAGCAACAAAAAAAATAAAAATACTTTTTTCTTTAAAGAAAAAATGCATATTGTAATCATATCAGAAATAAAATTGAGTATTTAGAAAATTTCCTTAGCTGTAGCAAACTTTTTTTTTTTTTTTTTTTTTTTTTTTGTCTTTTTGCCATTTCTTGGGCTGATCCCGAGGCATATGGAGGTTCCCAGGCTAGGGGTCTAATTGGAGCTGTAGCCGCCAGCCTACGCCAGAGCCACAGCAATGCAGGATTGTTAACCCACTGAGCAAGGGCAGGGATCAAACCCGCAACCTCATGGTTCCTAGTCGGATTTGTTAACCACTGCGCCATGATGGGAACTCCAGCAAACTTCTTTAATTCTATATTAAGGGCCCTAGTTTCTTTGTTAGATATTCACACAACTGGATTTCTATGTAAGTGTAAAATTTAATTAGTTTTTTACCTTATTTAAAAAGCCACATTATGTACTTTAATCCTTTTATTCTTCTCAAAGCAGTTTTATGACATGGACTTTCAGTTGTTCTTAGATTCATCTCTTATTCTCTGAATTCTGTCTTCAGTTTGTACAACCTTCAGTGACAATATGTCTCCAACTCATTATCCTTTCATTGTACTTTACATTCACTCTAATAAGGCTGTGATAATCTTCTGCAGTACTTTCTCTCCTGGCTTTGTACTATTCAGATCTTAGCCACTCTGCATATTGTTGAAAGAGGTAGATGGAAAGAACCAGGGAAGCTGTGATTTAGTTGAATGTTTTGTACATGAAAGGGACATTTGCAATCAGATGATAAATTTTGCGGTATTGTACAGGGTGGGTCATGGGAGGTTGGTTGTTCTTACTGCTAGAGGGAAGACAATCCAAATTTCAATAAAAGTAAGAATTCAGGTCAAGTAAGTGAAAGATTCTTCCCCTCCCCAGATTTATGGAGCTTTAATTGACATACGTAAGTGAATAATTTGAAGAAATAAGATGAGTCTTCAATGTTTTGAGACTCGGCTATATAAAAAATGGTTAATTTGTTTTATAATAACTAAATGGAGTATAACCTTTTAAAATTGTATTAAAAATTTTTTTAGATAGTGGTAATTTGCAAAACCTTGCTCTGTCAAATGCAGTTTTCTTTTTTTTTTCTTTTTGTCTTTTTGGGACCACACCCTAGGCCTATGGAGGTTCCCAAGCTAGGGGTCCAATTGCAGCTGTAGCTGTCAGCCTACACCACAGTCACAACAACGCCAGATCGAGCCACGTCTGCGACCTACACCACAGCTCATGGCAACGCCTGGATCCTTAACCTACTGAATGAGGCCAGGGATCGAACCCGCAACCTCATGGTTCCTAGTCAAATTTGTTTCTGCTGCACCACAACGGGAACTTCCTCTAATGTGAAATTTAATTTGTCACATTTGTGGGTTAATTTTTTTTCCTGAGGGGATAAAAAGCATGATTTAGTAGATGTACTTAATTTTAGTTTATATATGCAGTTGTATCCCAGAACTCTTTTTAAGTTGAGATTTAAATTGTGCCAATAAAATGCACAAATCTTTTTTTTTTTTTTTTTTTTGCCTTTTCTAGGGCCACTCCCGCGGCATATGGAGGTTCCCAGTCTAGGGGTCGAATCAGAGCTGTAGCTGCCATCCTACACCAGAGCCACAGCAACGTGGGATCCGAGCCGTGTCTGTGACCTACACCACAGCTCACGGCAACGCTGGATCGCCAACCCACTGAGCAAGGGCAGGGATCGAACCCGCAACCTCATGGTTCCTAGTTGGATTCGTTAACCACTGCACCACGACGAAAACTCCAAAATGCACAAATCTTAATTGTTCTGTTTAATGGCTCTAGACAATTGTATATACCACATAGGTACCACCCAAACTAAGTGTGCACTATATCCATCACCCCCCAAAGTTCTCTTCTGTCCTTTTCATTCAGTTTTCCATTCTCCTCTCTTCCAGAGGCAAAACTTTCTAACATTTGTCACTATAGATTAGTTTTGCTTGTTGTTTTGTAACTTTTTTTATTTTAAGGTCGCACTTACGGCATATGGAAGTTCCCAGGCTAGGGGTCAAATCAGAGCTATAGTTGTTGGCCTATAGCACAGCCACAGCAACGCCAGATCCGAGCCTCGTCTGCAGTCTACACTACAGCTCACGGCAATGCCCAGAATCCTTAACCCACTGAATGAGGCTAGGGATCGAACCTGAAACTTCATGGTTCCTGGTCGGATTTGTTTCCACTGAGCCATGACTGGAGCTCCTTTTGTTTTGTTTTGTTTTGTTTTTTTTTTGTTGTTTTGTCTTTTTAGGGCCACACTCGAGGCCTATGGAGGGTCCCAGGCTAGGGGTCAATCAGAGTTGTAGCCACTGGCCTACGCCAGAGCCACAGCATCTTGGGATCTGTAATCTACACCACAGTTCATGGCCATGCTGGTTCCTTAACCCACTGAGCAAGACCAGGGATCAAACCTGAATCCTCACATATGCCAGTTGGGTTGGTCAACTGCTGAGCTATGACAGGAACTCCTTCTTTTAAAATTTTTTTTTTTTTTTTTTTTTTTAAATGCCTGAACCTGTGGCATATGGAAGTTCCTGGGCTAGAGGTAGAATCAAAACTGCAGCTGCTGACCTATGCCATAGCCATGGCAACACCAGATCCTAAACCCACTGAGTGAGGCCAGGGATTGAACCCACACCCTCAAGGACTATGTTGGGTTCTTACTTAACCCGCTGAGCCACATGGGAACTCGTTTTGCTTGTTCTTGAATGTTGTGTATATTGTTTTTGTTAACTGGCTTCTTCTATTCAGCTCATGGATTTGAGAAACATCCAAAAGGATGCACTTTAAGTAGTTCATTTTCTTTTATTGCTGAATGGTATTCCATGTACAACCTGCTTGTCCTTTCTCCCCTTGATGCATTTTTGAGTTTTTTTCATTTTGGGCTGTTAATCATAAGGCTGGTGTTGATATTCTCTCTTAAGTCTTTTTGGGTACATATATTTTCGTTTCTCTTAGTATATACTTAGGGGTTGGATTGCTGGCTCATGAATATTTCCTTTTTAAAGAAACAGCAAAACACTTCTCCGAAGTGGTTATGAAACTTCACATTTCCACCAGCAGTATATCAGAGTTCCAGTTGATCCATGTCTTTAATAACACTTGGTTTGTCAGTCATTATATATGTATATTTATTTAATTCATTTAATTTTACGACCGCACCCATGGCATATGGAAGTTCCTGGGTCAAGGATTGAATTCAAGCTGCAGCTGTGACCTACGCCACAGTTTCAGTAACACCAGATCCTTTTTAACCCACTGCACTGGGCCAGGGATCGAACCCATGCCTCTCCAGTGACTCAGACTGCTGCAGTCAGATTTTTAACCCACTGCTCCACAGCAGGAACTCCTGTCAGTCATTTTAAATTTAGCCATTCTGGTGGATGTGAAATAACATTTAATTATGGTTTTAATTTGCTTTTCCCTAATGTATGTGCTTACTGGCCATTCATGTATCTTATCTTGTAAAACAACTATTTAAGCACACTTATGTTTTTTTATTGGATTATTCATCTTTTTTATCATTTCTTTTTTAAGAGTACTTTTTATATTTGGGGTATGAGTCCTTTGTCAGATATTGTTCGCACTCTGATGCTTACCTATTCATTTCTTAGTTATGTCTTTAATGTGAAGGAATTTTTAAAGGTTTTTTTTCTTTGTGATTTATATTTTATACATGTCAAGAAATATTTGCCTACCGCATGGGCACAGAGATGTACTTTCCATGTTTTCTTTTAGGAGTTATCTGGTGTGGATTTGATATATATATCTTGAGTTTTTGAGATAAGAGTTTTGAAGTGGATGTCCAATTGTTTCAGCACCATTTGTCAGAGATCTCTAACAGTGCCAATTCTCTATCTCTCATAATTTTGGTCGCTTTAAGTATTAGGTATAATTAATAACTCAGCCACTGTAGAATTTTAGCTTTTTTTGCTACAGAGTTAGGCATTAGATTTGGCATTAGAACTAGAAGAAAACAGGATTATTGGTAATAACTAGATCCATACTGGAGAAAAGTGACCTCTTTTCTGTCTTAGAAGTTAGTTCTGCCATCTGATCTAGTCAGCTTCACAGTTAAAGTCCTGGTTACTCTGTTTTGTTTTGTTTTGTTTTGTTTTGTTTTAGGGCTGTACCTGCTGCATACGGAGGTTCCCAGGGTAGGGGTTGAATCGGAGCTGTTAACACTGGCCTGTGCCACACCACAGCCACATAATTCGGGATTCGAGCTGTGTCTGTGACCTATACCACAGCTTATGGCAATGCTGGATCTTAACCTACTGGGTGAGGCCAGGGATCAAACTTGCATCCTCGTGGATGCTAGTCGGATTTGTTAACCATCCAGCCATGATGGGGACTCCCTAAAGTCCTGGTTACTCTGAAGTATATTCCGTCATCAGGTTGAAACCATGATTCAACTCCATCTCCATCTGTGGGATGGATTACACTCATGGAATTCTGGGCAGGCCACCCCCTGTCTATAAGTGGATTAATCATTGATTTTCTGTTGAGGTAGTTAGCTCCAATTCGACCCACAGTTTCCACATGTGGTAGGTGTGGCCCTAAATAAAAAAGCGAAAAAAAAAAAAGTGCACTAGCTTAATGCATATTCATACCAGCTTACGCATAAAATTAAGTTACTGTAATATTTGTTATGTGTTCCAAGGCACTTACAATGTTCTGCGGTCCTTTTTAATTCCAGGCAGAGCAGATGGATTCCTATGCATGTAGTGTGATTTTTCTGTGTCTGTGTGTGTGTGTGTGTGTGTGTATGCGTATGTGCATGCACGCACGTATACTGTTTCTATTTTAATTCACGAAAATTGATGACATCAGAAATGAGAATATTTTCTATATTGTTCTCTAATCCTAGTTTGAGAAACATTCTTACTGTTTTTGCATCACAGCTTTTCTGTGAGTGTTAAACAATGACGTATAAATTGGTTATCTAAGTAACCAAGGTGGTGGGAGTTCCCACAGTGCCTAAGTGGAAATGAATCTGACTAGCATCCATGACAACGTAGGTTCGATCCCTGGCCTTGCTCAGTGGGTTAAGGATCTGGCATTGCTGTGAGTTGTGGTGACATGGCTCATATCCCACATTCCTGTGGCGTAAGCCAGCAGCTACAGCTCCAATTTGACCCTTAGCCCAGGAACCTCCGTATGCCGTTGGTGCAGCCCTGAAGAGACTAAACATATAGTAAATTGTATTTTCCTTTAAATTATGTGAATCTCTTTTGTGGGTTTGCCTACTAGTCTTTTGTTCCATTTAAATAGATACCTAATATTTGCTCCTTCATTTTATTTGACTTTCTAAGACTCTGATCTACATTGAATGTAAGGAAACTGTAGTCTTAAGATTTATTAATGTATATAATGAACACTCAGATTCACAGCTGCATTTTCTTTTTTTTGACCTCAAACTTTGGGAACTTCATTTCAAGAACAGCACCCATTATATTGATTTTCGTTACCACTAAATTTTGATTTACAGTCATGATAAAGAATATTACTCTTTGAGGAAAAGACATTTTATTGAAATCAGTCAAAATTCTTATGTATACAATAGACAGACAGCTTTTGGCACATAATATGAAGGGTTTATTTTCTATTCCTTTGTAAAACATGATGCATTTTACTTATTTGTAGTGTTATGAAGCTGGTCACTTGGAGAATGACATTACTGAATCATGTGCTACATCTCGTTCTAAAGAGTTTGCTGGAGGTAAGTATTTTTGAGAGTTTAAAAAAATGTATTGCAAAACTAAGTGTTACATATACCTTGTCAGTTAACAAGAAAAGTTACTAAGCGTGACCAGTGAAATTGCAAATTCTAAGACTTGTTTGCCCAATATATGCTTCCTAAAACTACACAACATTAGAAAATTATATTAATTCATTCGTAAATTTATGCTGAAATTAGAAAGTGTTAGGATCAATAGAGGAAAATGAGCTTCTCAATTTTCTTATTAGGTATTTCTCTAAACTACATCATTGCCTTCTTGGTTTTGAATCTGTTTTTATTTCTTTAAGCCAGAAAGTGATATAATTTATTGTATTTAATTTTAGGCCAGGTTTTAGTGTCTTTTCCTGACTATTAAATGCATTTCCTCCTCATCTATAGGATATCGAAATTCTTCCTGGAACTAGAAAGTCTTTCATTTCAGTCATGTGATATAAAAATTTTTCATTTCATGTGAAATGAAATTGCTTTAATAACCTATACAGAGACCTTCCTGGTAGCCTAGTGGGTTAAGTTGAGGATCTGGTGTTGTCACTGCTGTCAGTTTGGTATCTGCTATGGTGTGAGTTTAATTCCTGGCCCAGGAACTTCTCCACGCTGTGGCATAGCCAAAAATAAATAACCTATACAGTTGTCATTTAATCTGTGTGAGGCAGATTTTATATGTGTGACCATTTCCTGAACTAGTTATATACTCAGGGTAAGTCCCTTTTTTTCTCTGCCCTTGTTTTCCCATCTATAGAGTTGGTGAATGAGGAGTTCCTGTTGTGGCTTAGTGGAAACAAACCCAACTAATATCCATGAATTTTCGGGTTCTATCCCTGGCTCCACTCAGTGGGTTAAGGATCTGACGTTGCCATGAGCTGTGGTCTAGGTCCCAGATGCGGCTTGGATCCCAGGTTGCTGTGGTCGTGGCAGAGGCCAGCAGCTCTATCTCCCGATTTGTCCCCTAACATGAGAACTTGCATATGCCACACCTGTAGCCCTAAAAACAAAATAAAGTTGGAGAGTTAAATGGGTTTTAAGATTGGTTTTTACTCTAACATTCCGTAATTCTATGAAATGCCTTTTAGTTGAGGATAGGAGTTATTGGACATGTGCATGATCAGCCTTCAGGTAATACCTTTATTCCTGTCATAGGTGCTACCAAGCTATTTGATAAACCAAGGAAGCGAAAACGACAGAGACATGCTACAGTCAAGATGCATTGCAAAAAAGTGAAAAATGACAGCTCATCAAAAGAACCTCCAAGCTCCGAGGTATTACTCAGTTCTTCATCTTTCGACCTTCCAAAGTGAAGCTGCTTTTCATAGTAGAGTCCATATCCCTCTTTCCCTTAAGATTACCTAAAATGGTATTATATTGAAACAGCTAGTAGTGATACGGAATCCTGCAGAAAAAGGAGACCCTGATTCTAGTAGAAATAAGTCAAAGCATGAATGGCATCTATGGGTATGATCTTTTTTAAAAGGTCACACCCCATGCTCTAGGTATCAGATGAAACACATCACTGTTACATTATGAAGTAAATTTGTTCTAAAGCCAGAGAGCATTATATGATCCACATGAATTTGGATAGTACCCTTTAAAATTTGAGGCTGCTACAATTAGGGGAAAAATTCATTTGCCTATTTATCGAGACCACCAACTGCTTAATTTTAAAGTAATGTTTATAAACAACAACTTTTAGGAAACAAAGATAGATTTACAGCCATTTCCTTGCAGAGCATCAGTGTAGTCATTGATGCTATCCCTAGGTTTCCAACTCAGATTAAAAATGAACTAGAACAGGTCAGGTTAGCGTCACAAGCGATGATACAGAGTGTTTCTTTCCAGGATAATTTGAATAGAATGCCCAAGGGGGGCATTATTTAGGAAACACTGATCTTGGAAGGACAAATAAGTAATCAAATAAACTTAAGAATGTTTTCTCTCCCTTAGTGAAACCTTAAAATGGAACAGCTCAAAAAGTTCCAGTGGAACAGCCTCAGAGCAGTTAGTGGCAGGGCATGAGGCGCCCACTACCCGCCCAATCACAGCAGGGTTAGAACTAACATTGCATGCAGTCCGCCCGCGTGATTGGCTGAACATCTGTAAGTGCTTAATGGCTAGACAAATAGCAGCTCAGAGGGAGGGGGTCAAATGGAGGAGACATCAATAATACAGATGTGGGATATTATTTTTTTTCTGCAAGGGAGAACTGATGGCACACAGGACAGCTGCAAGCCCCAAGGAGACCATTGAGGAGGGTGTAGAAAATGACCATGGGATGCCTGCATCCAAAAAACTGCAGGGTGAACGAGGAGGAGGCGCTGCACTCAAGGAGAATGTTTGTCAGGTAGATAATGTTTGCCCACTTGCATTTTCATTTCATGCTTATCTTTTCAGAGATGTCCTCTCCAATCTCTTGATGACTCAATCATAGTTAGATTAAAAATTCTTGGGGTTCCCTAGTGACTCACTGTATTAAGGATCTGCCACTGTCACCGCTCTGGCTCTGGTTACAGCTATGGCTCGGTTTCAATCCCTAGACTGAGAATTTCCGCATGCCATGGGCATGGCTATTATAAGATTCTCTTGGATGATTGCAGTGGAATCACTTCCCTTTAAAGATTTTAATTCTTCCCTCTCCCCACAGAGAAGGGAAATTTACTGTTGTCTATGGGTAGATGCCTTGAAGTAAGTCTGTAATGGAAGAGGTGAATCTGTGGTTGTTCATTAAAAGATAATTTTCCTGCATCTTTCATAGTGTGAGAATCAAGATTTGTGCTCCTTTGCTTTAAAGTAGTGACTTTAGAGAACATACCACCTATATTTTTCTATTTATTTGATAAACATTTATGCAGTGTTTTACTATATATAACATGTTTTTCCAGTCACTTTGTAAATATTATGTCAGTTATCATAATAATCTCATAAAATAGATTACCATTATTATCTGTATTTTATAGATAAGGAAATTAAGGCACAGGAAATTTAAGTAGCTAGTGTGTAGTCACCCAGTAAAGCCTGAATTCAAACCGAGGTGATGTGGGTTTAGAGTCTTAATTACTTGTTGTCTTGCTTCTCTGTGAAATGTGGCTCTTAGGTTAAAGAGCTTTTATCTTGCTTGGGAGAAGAGTCAGTTAAATGGATGCTTTGATTTTGTTTTGTTGTTTTTTGTTTTTCCTTTTTTTTCCATGTTTCATTTACTTTTGTAAATTCTTTAAAACTGGAATATAAAGAGTTGGAAATATTAGGTTTTTCCCCCCTAATTGAAACCACCAAAAAAAACTACCCTTGGCCCAGAATGTTATTTCAGTGTAATTTCAACTCCGTTTCTTTGTCTATTCACTTTCACTACTATATAAAGAAGGTTGATCATTTTCAGACCTGCTCCCAAACAGTGTTAGTCTTTTTAAATCTGTTGTGCTTGTATAGTTTATTAATAGTGCCTCTTTCCACTCTCAAGTGTCCCAGTTTGAAGGCTGAAGTACATGGTCATCCCAATGAGAGAGGTGGTCTGGGAGTTCCTGTTGTGGCTCAGCAGAAACGAATGTGATTAGTATCCATGAGAACGCAGGTTCAATCCCTGGGGCTTGCTCAGTGGGTTAAGGATTCATTGTTGCCATAGGTGGTGTATGTAGATCACAGATGTAGCTTGGATCCCTCATTGCTGTGGCTGTGGCGTTGGTGGGCAGCTGCAGCTCCTATTTGACCCCTAGCCTGGGAACTTCCATATGCCACAGGTGCAACCTTAAAAAGACAAATAAATAGTCTGTAACATTTGGTTAATTTGAAAAATTTATTCATGGAGTTCCAATTGTGGCTCAGTGGTAACAAAACCAACTAGTATCTATGAGGACTCAGGTTCGATCCCTGGACTCACTCAGTGGGTTAGGAATCTAATGTTGCCATGAGCTATGGTTTAGATCACAGATGTGGCTTGAATCTAGCACTGCTATGGCTGTGGTGTAGGCTGGCAGCTTCAGCTCTGATTTGACCCCTAGCCTGGGAACTTCCATATGCAGTGAATATGGCCCTGAGAAGACCCCTCCCCCCAAAAAAATCATTCTTCAGTGTATACTGTAATTACAATTTTTCTATTTCAGTGCTGAAGGTAAATTTGTTTCTACATGATAGTTGATGTCTCTGGCATTCTCTTTCTTTTTTTTTTTAGAGTGAAGTTTTTGTTTCTTTTTTGTCTTTTTAGGTCCGCATCCACGGCATGTAGATGTTCCCAGGTTAGGGGTTGAATCAGAGGTATAGCTGCCAGCCTACGCCATAGCAGCATGGGATCCTTAACCCAGTGAGTGAGGCCAGGAATTGAACCCACATCTTCATGGATGCTAGTTGGGTTTGTTTCCATTGAGCCACAACAAGATAACTGGCATTCTGAATTTATAAAACAATGTATGTAACTCTTATGGCATTTGTCAGTTTTTATGTATGAATAGTAGATAATAGAGCCAAACGTAAAAGTAGCTCAGATTACCTTGGCCTCCTCTGGATTTTTATTCCCCAAGTTCTCCTACTTGTTTATTTAGACTTTGATGTTAGTGGCTAAGACCTGTTCTGTTTCTTTAGGTTCTTGAAGCTATTAGACTTCCATAGTCCTCTCTCTCCCTTTCTGGTCTTACAGAACAAGACTTTTTTCATTTTTAGCATTTTTCTGGTAAATCACTATGGGGAAATAAATCAGGATATTATGGGGTGAAAAGTAACAAATGTTGAGAATTTGCAGAAGTTTCATAAATTTTACAGTCTTTTCAACGCAGCAGACCTAGATCTTTATTTCTTAAGGCTCTTTCTTCCATAATTGTTCAGATCTTAATCAGAGCCCTTCTATATTGTTATTACTTAATTCCAGTTGGCTAGTATCTTTTGCTTGAACCATTGTAGTAGCTTCCTTGATCATCTCTGCTTCTCTTTTCATATTTCTACTGTTGAATTCATTTCCTATGTAGCAGTCATAGGTACGTGTTTCTAGATGAATACCTAATTTCAGTGTTCCCTTGGTAATAGCTCTGTAATGGCATACCTTTGCAATTAGAGTAAAATCTGAACTGTGTATAAGGCCACACACTCAGACCCTTGCTTGCCTCTTTCTTACCTCATCTCTACCACTTCATAGGGGTTTTTTTTGGGGGGGGGGGGGATGTTAGGGCTGCACCCGCAGCTTAGGGAAGTTCCCAGGCTAGGGATGGAGTCGGAGCTGTAGCTGCTGGCCTACACCACAGCCACAGCAACTCAGGATCTGAGCTGCATCTGCGACCTACACCCAGGTTCATGGCAACACCGGATCCTTTTTTCTTTTTTTTTTTTGTCTTTTGTCTTTTGTCTTTTGTCTTTTGTCTTTTTGTTGTTGTTGCTATTTCTTGGGCCGCTCCCGAGGCATATGGAGGTTCCCAAGCTAGGGGTCGAATCAGAGCTGTAGCCACTGGCCTACGCCAGAGCCACAGCAGTGCGGGATCCGAGCCGCGTCTGCAACCTACATCACAGCTCACGGCAACGCCGGATCGTTAACCCACTGAGCAAGGCCAGGGACCTAACCCGCAACCTCATGGTTCCTAGTCGGATTCGTTAACCACTGCGCCACGACGGGAACTCCACAACACCGGATCCTTAACCCACCAAGTGAGACGAGGGATCAAACCTTCATCCTCATGGATGTTAGTTGGGTTCATTATCGCTGAGCCATGTTGGGAACTCCCTCATCTCTACCACTTCTGACTTTGTTTACCTTACTCTCATGACAATGGTTTTCTTTTGATTCTGCCTTCTTGGTCCTTTTTACAGATCTCATGGCTAACTTGGCATTCAGACCTCAGTGTAAGAGGCCTTTCCTAATCACCCAACCCAAAGTTGCTATTTGAATTCTTTAAATACTTACATTGTCTAATATCTTTAGGTTTTTTTAATTATTTATGTGTATGTTCGTATCCTCAGAATATAAGAATGGTGGGAGTCAGGGGCCTTGTGATACTTGGCGTAGAGGAGGAGGTAATCATTACACATTGGCTGTGTGATGGGTGGGATTTTTGTTTGTTTCTGGGAAAGCCACTTCTTTTGTCTTGTTTTTATTTTATTTTTGTTTTTCATTTTTAATTTTGGCGAAAGCTACTTCTTAATTTTGCTTTTTAATGAGGATCTTGCTTCTTGAGAGTTTTAAAATCCTTTTCTCTAGACAGATCTGTTTTCTTTCTCTTAACAGAACTGTGAGAAACTGGGTGAGCTGCTATTATGTGAGGCTCAGTGCTGTGGGGCTTTCCACCTGGAGTGCCTTGGATTAACTGAAATGCCCAGAGGAAAATTTATCTGCAATGAATGTCGCACAGGTAAAGTAGATATAGAAAAGTCTTCTTCCAGGGAAGATTTGAGTTTCAAGTTTTTTAGGAAAAAGTCATTTATTGGAGGCACAATTTTGTGGCAGTACTGGGCTGGTTCGCACAGACACAGAGATAGGTGTTCTGTAGCTCATGATCAAGTGAATAATGAATGTACAGCATAATGTCATGAAAAAAATGTTATGAACATAAATGCTTTGTGAACAAAGATGCATCAGTGCACAGAAGAAAGTATATGAGTTTGGCTTTAAGAGAGAAATAAAAATTGTTGTGTGCAGGAGAAGGATAGAAGGTCCAGTAAAGAAAATATGAAATATGTGGGGGGAGTAGGAAGCTTTGGTCAGAATGTTTGGCCTTTAAGATATTTTAGGGAAGAGACAAGGCATAGATAGATTGTAACAAGGAGGACTTCTTGGTTACTGATAATACCATATGTTTCTTGATCTCAGTGGTGATTACATAAGTGTGTTCACTTCATAATTATTTGTCAACTATTCACTTAGAATGTTTACACTTTTCTGGAGTTCCCGTCATGTTACAGCCAAAACGCATCCGACTAGGAACCATGAGGTTTCGGATTCAATCCCTGGCCTTGCTTAGTGTGTTAAGGATCCAGCATTGCTGTGAGCTGTGGTGTAGGTTGCTGTTGCAGTTCAGATCTGGCATTGCGGCTGTGGCATAGCCGGCGGCATAGGCCGGCGGCTACAGCTCCAATTAGACCCCTAGCCTGGGAACCTCCATATGCCATGGGTGCAGCCCTAAAAAGTCAAAAAAAAAAAAAAAAAAAAGTGTACACTTTTGTGTGTAAATTACATGGCAATAAAACTATTTACCAAAAAGAGAGAAAGCTGTTTTATGACAGTTATAATATACACATTGATCAGAAACGGTCACAGCCTGTAAAACACCTCACAGTTATGCCAAGGAATTATTCTTTTTTTCAGAATAATGAGTAGATGTTACACTATTTTAAAAGTTTAAAAAAATTGAGGACTGGCAATAAAGATCTTATAAGTCATTAAAACCTTAGCTGTGGATGATGCTGCCCAAAAAGAAAATTTCTGTAGAGTATAAAGAGGGCTAATGATAATAGTAGAGGAATACTGACTTTAAAGGGGCTATTGGAAGTTCTTTAGTGGTTTAGTGGATTAAAGATCTGCTATTGTCACTGCTGTGGTCTGCGTTTGATCTTTGGCCTGGGAATTTCCAAATGCTGGGTGTATGGGTGTATAGCCAAAAAAGTGGGGCACTACTGGAGAGTGAAGAAGAGGTAGTCAAAAGAGAATGTCTATGAAGCCATGAGAATGGAGTGTCATCAGCAGAGGCACATCAGCAGAGGTTTTGGAGTGAAAAAGGGAGATTGTATTTGGCAACTAGAAGGTACAATACTAAACCTGACTGAAAGGTGAGTGGGTGGTGATACACTGTTTCTTTCCGAAGCATGACTTCATTGCAAAATAGAGCAGTAGCTGAAGGGAGGCTGTTCCAGGGTCAGGAGGAAGACCATCTTGAATGTTTGTAGGCTGAAGATTAAAATTTAATTGTGTGGGGAAATAAATCTCTGTAAACAGGAGGGTGAATAATTGGTGGAGTATAGTCACAGAAAAGGGAGAGGATAATATTGAAGAGATGACAAGATAAAAAGAATGTACCTTGTAATTGTGAGAGAGATGAATGCTGAAGATGCTTTTCCTTGGCTTGGTGAGAGATGCATGCTGAAGATGCTTTTCCTTGGCTTGGTAAAAGGTAGTTGTTTATAACTCTAAGGGAACAGTGTAGGTTTAGACTCACACTTGTGGGAAATAGACAGAATTAACTTGTATCTGTAAATAGACAGCCATGTCAGATTGAGTTCTGCCATGACTTCTACCAGTGTAGGAATCAAGTTGTAAGACAAGATGGTTATGGGGTTATTTTGTCTTTTGTACAGTTGGGCTTTTGATCATTATGTGCCATACAGTACATCCAGCCCTGTAAATTTAGAAGCAAATTTTAGGTATTTTAGATATGTACGTATCTCTAATATCCTTATCTTCTTGGTTCTTCTTTCCATTTGTGCTAGTCTCATCTTTATTATGATGTAATATTCTCTGAATCAGGCTGATCTAAGGAAGAAGAATTTTTGTAAATCAATTTCATTGAAGTATAGTTTATTTACTATAAACTATACCCCTTGTAATATGGATTTTGATAGATTTTAATAAAATACATATACCCATGTAACCACGTAACCATGTAAAGTGAAGGTTTTGAACATTTCCATCGTGCAGAATGTTCCCTGGTGACTAGACCCAGTCAGTCTTTTCGCAATCCCACTCCTATTTATATAAATGCCAGCGACTGGGAGTTCCCGTTGTGGTACGGAGGAAACAAATCTGACTAGTATCCGTGAGGCCTCAATCAGTGGGTCAGGGATCCGGTGTTGCCGTGAGCTACAGTGTAGGTCACAGACTAGGCTCAGATCCCCTGTTGCTGTGGTATAGGTCAGCAGCTGTACCTCAGATTTGACCTCTAGCCTGGGAACGTCACATGCCGCAGGTGCAGCCCTGAAAAGCAAAAATAATAATAACAATAATGTAGTCAACTGTGTGTTGTTTTTTGTGTCTAGCTCAGCATTGTGTTTTTGAGATTCATCTGTGTTGATGTGTTTGTTTCAGTAGTTAGGTTCTTTCTTTAAACAGCTTTATTGAGGTGTAATTGACATAAACTACACAAAATGTGTGATTTGATAAGTTTTGAGGGGTGTGTGTGTGTGTGTGTGTGTACCTACCCCTCTGATACCATCACTCAGCATAGTTATTTTGAGATACAACCACATTGTTGAATATATTGAGAATTCGTTTCTTTTTTTTTTTTTTTTTTTTTTTTTTTCTGTGTAGTATTCCATTGTATAGCAATTTGTTTTTCCCTTCCTCTTTTGATGTACATTTGGATAGTCCTTAGGTTGGACTATTATAAATAAAGCACTGTGAATCTTTTGTATGGATTCATTTTCTTTTCTCTTTTGTGAATATCTTATAGTAGAATGGCTTTATAATATGGTCGAGTTAACTTTTTTTAAGAAACATCCAAAACATTTGTACCATTTTACATTCCCATCAGCAGTGGATGAGTTTTAATTCTTCTATATCTTCGTTAACACTTGGTATCATCAGTCTTTTTAATTTTAATCATTCTGACAGATGTGTAGTGGTAAGTCATTGTGGCTTTTAATACTTCACCAATGGTGAATGATATTGCACTTTTTTCTTTCTTTTTATCTTATAGCCACTCCAGTGGCATATGGAAATTCCGGGGCCAGAGATTGAATCCTACGCCATAGCTGTGGCAACACCAGGTCCTTTAACCCACTGCACTGAGTCAAGGATCAAACCCATCTCCACAGTGTCTGGAACCCCCAGATTCTTTTTTGTTTGGTTGGGTTTTTGCTTTTTAGGGCTGTACCTGAGGCATTTGGAAGTTCCCAGGCTAGGGACTGGATCAGAGCTGCAGCTGTCAGCCATTGCCACAGCCACAGTAACGCCAGATCCGAGCTGCTTCTATGACCTACAGTACAGCTCACAGCAGCACCAGATCCTTAACCCACTGAGCAAGGCCAGGGATCAAACCTGTATCCTTGTGGATGCTAGTCGGGTTTGCTACCTTTTGAGCCACAGCAGGAACTCCCTGCAGTCAGATTCTTTTTTTTTTTTTTTTTTTTTTTTTTGACCTTTTTTTTTAGTGCCACATCTGTGGCATATGGAGGTTCCCAGGTGAGAGATCTAGTCAGAGCTATAGCTGTTGGCCTATACCACAGCTCATGGCAACACCCGATCCGTAATCCACTGAGTGAGGCCAGGGATTGAACCCACAACCTCATGGTTCTTAGTCGAATTCATTTCCATTGTGCCATGACGGGACCTCCCTGCAATCAGATTCTTAACCCACTGCACCACAGTGGGAACTGATTGTGAAGTCTTGCTTAACCCAATGTCACAAAGATTTTGTGTTTATAGATTTAGGCCTCCAGTTTAGATTTATAATCCATATTGAATTAGTTTTATCATATGAGGTAAAGAGAGGTTATTATTTTTTTAAGGTTAGGAAATTTCACCCTAGTTTTAGTAAAGATGAGTAAAGAATAAAGGAGTCATATCTTAGTTTTTGTGGCTCACCCTGTATATTTCTATAGTAGGGTGACCACACCATAATTTAGGTTATTCCAGTTCATTGTTGCCTGCCAGTTATTCAGCATCAGGCAATAGATTGCTTCTTTTCAGATATGTAAATTTTTTTCCTAAAATCATTATTAACTGGTTGATCTCACTGTTTATAAAGATGAGCTGAGTTATTTTAATGAGTTCCTATTTTCAGCAACTGCCAAAGGCAGGATTCACATTCAGGTCTGTCTGTCTCTCATGCCTGGGCTCTTTCCCTTACATCATACTGCTTCTCAGAGAAAGGTAGATTTTTTTTTTTTATTTCTCGTAAACTTTTTTTTGTAAGATTTTAATTTTTTTCTATTATAGTTGATTTACAGTATTTCATAAACTTTAGTACAGAAATCCTCAGACATATACAAAAGTGGAGAGAACTGGGTTAAGAATCTCAATGTATCCATCACTTAGTTTCAATAATTATCAAGTTTCTGCCTCATTTTACCTGTTTATTTCAAGAGGTTTGACAGTTACAACTTTAAAAAAATATCTAGGAATTCCTGTTGTGGCTCAGTGGTTAATGAACCCGACTAGTATTCCTGAGGACTTGGGTTTGATCCCTGGTGTTCCTCAGTGGGTTAAGGATCCGGTGTTGCTATGAGTTGTGGTATAGGTCACAGATGTGGCTCGGCTACCATGTGGCTGTGGCATAGGCCAGCAGCTACAGCTCCAGTTCAACCCCTAGCCTGGGAACCTTCCCACAGGTGTGGCCCTAAAAAGAAAAAACAAAAAAAAATCCAGTGTGTAGCAATACAATAATTCCTATGTGTCATCAGCTACTCAGTCCCACGTTCAGATTTTCTCACTTTGCCTCAAAATATATCATTTTAGTGTTTTGGTTTTTTTAATTTAAAAAATTTAGTAGTTCCCATCTTGGTTCAGCAGAAACGAATCTGACTGGCATCCATGAGGACACAGGTTTGATCCCTGGCCTCGCTCAGCGGGTTAAGGATCCGACATTGCCATGAGCTGTGGTGCAGGTCACTGATGTGACTCGGATCTGGCATTGCTGTTGCTGTGGCTGTGGCCTAGGCCAGGAGCTACAGCTTCGATTAGACCCCTGGCCTGGGAATCTCCATGTGCTGCAGGTGCAGCCCTAAAAAGACAAAAAAGAAACAAACCAAAAATTCATCTCTTAAATTTCTCTTAATCTGTAGTACTATTTTCACCCAATTTTTTTATTACAAAAAACATGTTTTATTTAACTCAGCATATTCAAAATATGTCAGTATATGTTAATTTGAAAAGTATTTTACTTTTTTTGTGTGCTCAGTATCCGCATGTGGTTTCCCTTCTGGGCTTGTGCTGAACCAGACCTTACCTATCACTTCTATGTGACAAACCTCATAGATAAATCCAAATAGCTGCGCATATTTCATGGGCCTTTCACCCAAATTTTTAATGTTGCTTATTTCTTGAGACCATTGGGTCATTTGTCCAACTAAATATTATAGATTCTAAATTTGGTTGATTGCATCCCTGATGGGTCCCTTCAACTTGTTTCTCTATGCTGCGTATTTCCTGGAAACTTACAGTTAGTTCTAGAGGCTGGATCTGGTCAAGTCAGTTTTCTTTTAGTAAGAATACTCTGTGGTCGATGTGTACTTCCTTTCACATCACATCATCAAGTGTATATTGTTTCCACTTTATCGTGATATTAATATTGTTCAGTAGGGTCATGTCTGCATGATCAGTCTGTTATAAAGTTCCTCATTGTGATAATTGTGTTTTTCTGTGTGTGTGTATTTTTTTTGTCTTTTTAGGGCCACTCTTGCGGCATATGGAGGTTCCCAGGCTAGGGGTCGAATCGGAGCTGTTGCCGCCGGCCTACGCCAGAGCCACAGCACTGCCAGATCTGAGCCGCGTCTGTGACCTACACCACAGCTCGTGGCAATGCCGGATCCTTAACCCAATGAGCAAGGCCAGGGATTGAACCCTCAACTTCATGGTTCCTAGTTGGATTCATTTCCACTGCGCCACGATGGAAACTCCTGTTCCTGAATTATATATCCTTTTATAATAAACTGATGATTCATAAGTAAAATGTTTCTCTGAGTTCTCTGAGCCACTCTAGCAAGGTAATCAAACCGGTGGTGGGGAGGTGGTGTGTGGTCTTGGGATCCTTTGCTATGTAGCCAGTCGGTCAGAAGTACAGATGACAACCTTGAGTTTACAACTAGTATCTGAAAGTCTGGACTGAATCCTTACTTAAAGCATGGGATCTGATATTATCTCCAGGTAGATAGTGTCAGAATGGAGTTGAATTGTAGGACACCAGCTGGTGTCAGGGAATGGCTTTTTGGTGTGGGAGATCTCCCCCCTCCCCATGTTGGAATTTGGTTCAGAACTGTATACTCACTTTTATCTTAATGCTTTAGTATTAAGTGAATTCTTGAATTGGTATTAATTTGACTCTTTCTATTTCTCAGGAATACATACTTGTTTTGTATGCAAGCAGAGTGGAGAAGATGTTAAAAGGTGCCTTCTGCCCTTATGTGGAAAGTTTTACCACGAAGAGTGTGTCCAAAAGTACCCACCTACTGTCATGCAGAACAAGGGCTTCCGGTGCTCCCTTCACATATGTATAACCTGCCATGCTGCAAATCCGGCCAATGTTTCTGCATCTAAAGGTATGGGTTTCTGTGGGTCCAATCTAACTATAGAACCTCACTTTCATTGGCAGTGGATATTTCCAAATGCAATCTGGCATGTCTTTTCGTAGCCTCTAACTTTTGTTAAGGTACTAGCATTTTACATGATAAATAAAAAAGTAACGGACAAGTTTGGCAGTCACCATATATTTTTACATGTGCTTTATGGCTCTCTCGCATTGTGTGGTAATTTTAAATATTTGGAATTCACGTCAGATTTAATATAAAAAGGTGTTCTGCCAGATGTCTTCCTCCACTAGACCAGAGTGTATTCTCTTTTGGGCCCTTTTCTGTTTGGTTGTCAGATGTACTCTCATTCAGTCATGCATATGGGGCAGAATTGAGGGATTTGTTTTATACTGATTTGTTTTATTATTTATTTATTTATTGTATTTTAGGTCCACACCCATGGCATATGGAGGTTCCCAGGCGAGGGTCCAACTGGAGTGTAGCCCCTGGCCTGTGCCACAGCAATGCCAGATCTGAGCTCCATCTGCAACCTACTTGGATCCTTAACACTTTGAGCGAGGCCAGGGATCAAATCCACAACGTTATGGTTCCTAGTCGGATTTGTTTCCAGTGCGCCAGGACGGGAACTCCTCATTTAAAATTTTTTTTTAATGGCCACACCTGCAGCATATGGTTGTTCCTGGGGTAGGGGTCAAATTGGAGCTGCTACTAAAGCCTATGCCATAACCATGGCAACACCAGATCTGAGCCACATCTGCGACTTATGCCCCAGCTTGCAGCAACACTAGATCTTTAATGTACTAAGTGAGGCCAGGGATTGAACCCACATCCTCACAGAGACAACACTGGGTCCCTAACCTGTTGAGCCTCAACAGGCATTCCGTTGCTTTGGGTTTTTTTGTTTGTTTGTGGGTTTTTTTATGGCTGCACCTGCAGCATATGGAAATTCCTGGGCCAGGGATTGAATCCGAGCTGCAGCTGTAGCAGTGCTGAATACTTTAATCTGCTTCACCAGGCCAGGATCAAACCTGTGCCTCTGCAGCAACCCCAGCTCTAGCAGTTGGATTCTTAACCCACTGTTCACGCAGGAACTCCGTGTTTTATTTTTTAAATGGAAGCTTCTATCCTGTAATTTTTTTTCCTGCTTCATAATAAGGGTTATAGCTGAGGATTCCAGAAGTGTCTATGGGTGCAGGTAAACTCGTTTCTAATAAACCCATTTCCATTATGAAAACAATCATTTCTTTTTCTTCAGTTAGAGTGAGTTTCTTAGATTTCACTGAAAGCCAAATATTGTGTCTCTACTATTAAATGATTTTATGCCCAACAAGCCCCCCTTCTCCCAGAGGGGATTGAGCAGGTAAAATGTGGCAGGTGGAAGTGTTGACTTTTCTTTTAATCAGACTAGCTGTACCTTCTTTAAGATGATTCCCTGGCCCTATAGATCTTGTTAGTCTTAAGTATAGTAAGTTGCTTGATCAGAATTGTAGTTTAACTATCAGCAACCTTCCCCTTTTCAGTTGATATTGTTAATTGCTTTCAGATGGTTTGGTAATTGTTTTTAGTTGGTAAAGTACATTAGTAGCTCTATCTCATGGGAGGTTGGAGGGTAGTAGAGAGCTTCATTCGCCTGAAAGGCTTTAAGAATCAGAATGCCAGCCAGCAAAAGCAAGCATAAGTATTTTCTATCATCTAGTCTTTTTTGGGGGTGGGTGGGGGCATGAAATGTTGAAGTTCCCAGGCCAGGAATTGAACCCCCACTGAAGCAGTGACCCAAGCTACAGCAGTGATAATTCCAGACCTTTAAACAATAGGCCATCAGGGAAGTCTCTAGTCTTTTAATCTGCTTATATTAAACACATACCACCACCACCACCACCACCACCAGTCTGCATCTGATTCCACTTTCTAAGGATTCAGGAGAATGGTTTTAGTAGGGCTTATCCTTGTTGAGGCAGACTTGCTTACTGTTGTTGGATCTTACTCCTTAAGGTCATTTGTCACACACACACACACACACACACACACGTAAGGTCATTTGTCTCACACACACACACACACACACACACACACACACACACACACACACACGTCCCGTCTAAGCTTCTCATAGTCAATTGGGTTTTTAAGATCTCTTAATCTAGTATTGCACACACACACACACACACACACGTCCCTCTAAGCTTCTCATAGTCAATTGGGTTTTTAAGATCTTTTAATCTAGTATTGCTTCCTTTTATTTGTGACATTTTTCTCAGTGCTAGCAAATAGACTTGAATAACTAATACAAAATTTAATCTTTTTCCTTTGCCCCTTCCTGGTTTTCCTGCTTGTCATGTTTTTAGGTCGACTGATGCGCTGTGTGCGCTGCCCAGTGGCATACCATGCTAATGACTTTTGCCTGGCTGCTGGGTCAAAGATTCTTGCATCTAATAGTATCATCTGCCCTAATCACTTTACCCCCAGGCGAGGCTGCCGAAACCACGAGCATGTTAATGTTAGCTGGTGTTTTGTATGCTCAGAAGGTAAGACATAACTTCTTAATGTGTGAATAGTCTAAAAAGAGATTAATACAGTATTTTAATTGCAACAGTAATATAATTTTCTTCACATTGCCACTAGAAGAAATAATGGTAAGTGATGTCCTTAATTATTGATAACATAGAAGTACTGTGGAATAAACAATATGGCGAGGTTTAATTTTTGTTATTTTGAATGACTTAATTTTAATAAAGTGATAATTGAAGCAATTTAAAAGAAAAGGTAAGAGAAAGGAAACAAGATCTTTCTTGGAAAATGGAGGAATATGGTCAAATGGTGTAAACTTGCAGTTATAAGATGAGTAAATTTGGAGGTCATAATATACTATAGTTAACAATACTGTATCAAATATTTAAAAGTTGCTAGAAGAGTAGATCTTAAATGTTCTCACCCTCCACCCAAAATTGTAAATGTGCATTGTTTAATGTGTTACCTAATCTAGCTTTGGTAATCATTTCACATATATATCTCAAATACATATATATTATACACTTTAAATTTACATAATATTGGAGTTTCTGTCATGGCTCAGTGGTTAAAAAATCCGACTAGGGGAGTTCCTGTTGTGGCGCAGTGGTTACCGAATCCGACCAGGAACCATGAAGTTGCGGGTTTGATCCCTGGCCTTGCTCAGTGGGTTTCCGATCCGGCGTTGCCGTGAGCTGTGGTGTAGGCTGCAGATGCGGCTCGGATCCCGCGTTGCTGTGGCTCTGGCGTAGGCCAGTGGCTATAGCTCTGATTCGACCCCTAGCCTGGGAACCTCCATATGCCACGGGAGCGGCCCAAGAAATAGCAAAAAGACAAAAAAAAAAAATCCAACTAGGAACGATGAGGTTGCGGGTTCGATCCCTGGCCTTGCTCAGTGGGTTAAGGGTCCGGCGTTGCCGTGAGCTGTGCTGTAGGTCACAGACTCGTTGCTGTGGCTCTGGCATAGGCCGGTGGCTCCAGTTCCGGCTCCAGTTCCGATTAGACCCCTAGCCTGGGAACCTCCATGTGCCATGCAGGTGTGGCCCTAGAAAAGGCAAAAAAAAAAAAAAAAAAAAAAAAAAAGATGAATTTACACAATATTATATGTTAATTATATAATCAAAGCTGGGGGAAAACAGTAAAAAATAATAAACCGAAAGTGAAGTACAACCTTCCCACTTTGTCTTATATCTTATGTTAAGTGATATCTTAATCACTCTCTGAATCTGTCTTGGAATTCCCTGGTGGCTCAGAGGTTAAGGATCCAGCGCTGTTTCTGCTGTGGCATGGGTTCTATCCCTGGCCTGGGAATTTCTGCATAGAGTGGTTATAGCCAAAGAAAAAAAACAGAAGAAAACCATGCATACATAAAAGATCCATTAAAAGCGCAAGACTGGTGGAGTTCCCGTCATGGCACAGTGGTTAACGAATCTGACTAGGAACCATGAGGTTGCCGGTTCTATCCCTGGCCTCTATCAGTGGCGTTGCCCTGAGCTGTGGTGTAGGTTGCAGTCCTGGCTCGGATCTGGCATTGTTGTGGCTCTGGCATAGGCCAGAGGCTACAGCTCCGATTGGACCCCTAGCTTAGGATCCTCCATATGCCGCCGGTGCAGCCCTAGAAAAAGTCAAAAAGACCCAAAAAAGAAAGAAAGAAAAAAGAGACAGGCCATCCTTGTCTCATTCCTGAGCTTAAAGGAAATACTTTCACCATTGAGTATGATGTTTCTGTGGGTTTGTAATATATAGCTTTTATTATTTTATATAGGTTCCCTCTATGCCCACTTTTTTGAGAGTTTTTATCAAAAATGGTTAAATGAAATGAAATTAATGAAGTAGAAATTCTCTAACACCATACAAATAAATAAACAAACAAACTCAAAATGGATTAAAGACCTAAATTTAAGACCAGATACCATAAAACTAGAGGAAAAACATAAGCAGGGTACTCTTTGATATAAATCACAGTAATATCTTTTTGGCTCCATCCCCTGGAGTATTAGAAATAAAAGGAAAAATTAATAAGTGAGACCCAAGTTGAAAGCCCTTGCACAATTGAAACCATAAACAAAATGAAAGACAACCCCATAGAATGGGAAAAAATATTTGCAAACAATGCAACTGGCAAGAGATTAATCTCCAAAATATACAAACAGCTCAGTATGCCCCCCCAAAAAACAAACAAACAAACAAATGAACAACCCAATCAAAAAATAGGCAGAAGATCTAAAGAGACATTTCTCCAAAGAAGACAGATGGCAATAAGGGACATGGAAAGATGCTCAACATTGCTAATTATTAGAGAAATACAAATCAAAACTAGAAATACAAATTAAAACTTACTTCATACTGGTCAGAATAGCCATCATCAAAAAGCCTACAAATAAATGCTGGACAGGATGTGGAGAAAAGGGAAGCCTCCTGCACTGTTGGTGGGAATGTACCTTTGTACAGCTACTATGAAGGGTAGTATCTTTTAAAAATTAAAAATAGGAGATCCTCTTATGGCTCAGCAGGTCACAAACCCGACTAGTATCCATGAGGATGTGGGTTCGATTCCTGCCCTCACTCATTGGGCTAAGGATTCAGTGTTGCTGTGTTCTGTGGTATAGGTTGCAGACACAGCTCAGATCCCTGGTTGCTGTGGCATAGGGCAGCAGCTGCAGCTCTGATTCGACCCCTAACTTGGGAACTTCCATATGCACTGTGTGTAGCCCTAAAAAGCAATAAATAAATAAATAAAAATAAAAGTACAGCTTCCTTATGATCTCACAATCCTACTCTAGGCCATGTATCTGGAGAAAACTATAAATCGAAAAGATACAATGTTCCCAGTGTTCATAGCAGCACTGTGTATAATAGCCAAGATATGGAAGCAGCTTAAGTATCCGTCCACAGTTGAATGATTAAAGAAGATGTAGTGTAGTTCCCGTCATGGCTCAGTGGTTAAAAAATCCGACTAGGAACCATGAGGTTGCGGGTTCGATCCCTGGCCTTGCTCGGTGGGTTAAGGATCTGGCATTGCCGTAAGCTGTGGTGTAGGTTGCAAACTCGGCTCGGATCCTGCATTGCTGTGGCTCTGGCGTAGGCCGGTGGCTACAGCTCCGATTCGACCCCTAGCCTGGGAACTTTCATATGCCGCAGGAGTGGCCCTAGAAAAGGCAAAAAGACAAAAAAATTAAAAAAAAAAAAAAGAAAGAAGATGTAGCAATGGAATATTAGTATTACAATGGAATTATTACAACAATTTTAATATTACAGTGGAGTATTATTATTACAATGGGGTGTTATTAAATTATTAGAATATTATTCAGACCTAAAAAGAATGAAATAATGGCATTTATGACAACATGGATGGATTTACAGATTATCATACTGAGTGAAATAAGCCAAAGGAGAAATATGTGATATCACTTATTTGTAGAATCTAAAAAATAAATAACAGGCGTTCCCATCGTGGCGCAGCAGAAACGAATCCGACTAGGAACCATGAGGTTGTGGGTTTGATCCCTGCCCTTGCTCAGTGTGTTAAGGATGCCATGAGCTGTGGTGTAGGTCACAGACAAGGCTCAGGTCCTGCATTGCTGTGGCTATGGTGTAGGCTGGCAGCTGTAGCTCCTGCTGGACCCCTAGCCTGTGAACCTCCATATGCCTCGGGTGCAGCCCTAAAAAGGCAGAAAAAAAAATAAAAATAAAAAATAACAAATGAACTTATTTCCAAAAGAGACTCACAGAGAAAACAATCTTCTGGTCACCAAAAAGGGAAAGAGGAATTGGAGAGGTTTAAATTGGAGGTTGGAGTTAATAGATATACACTACTATGTATAAAATAGACAATCTCGTGGCGCAGTGGTTAACGAATCCAACTAGGAACCATGAGGTTGCGGGTTCGATCCCTGCCCTTGCTCAGTGGGTTAACGATCCGGTGTTGCCGTGAGCTGTGGTGTAGGTTGCAGACGCGGCTCGGATCCCGCGTTGCTGTGGCTCTGGCGTAGGCCGGTGGCTACAGCTCCGATTCAACCCCTAGCCTGGGAACCTCCATATGCCGCGGGAGCGGCCCAAGAAATAGCAACAATAACAACAACAACAAAAAAGACAAAAAAAAAAGACAAAAAATAAATAAATAAAATAGACAATCTACAAAGACCTCCCTACCTTATAGCACAGGAAACTATATCCAAATGCATATAATGGAGTTCCCATCATGTTACAGCAGAAACGAATCCGACTAGGAACCATGAGGTTGCGGGTTCAATCCCTGGCCTCACTCAGTGGGTTAAGGATCCGGCATTGCCATGAGCTGTGGTGTAGGTTGCAGACGCGGCTCAGATTCTACGTTGCTGTGGCTCTGGTGTAGGCTGGTGGCTATAGCTCCGATTTGACCTCTAGCCTGGGAACCTCCATGTGCCATGAGTGTGGCCTTAGAAAAGACCAAAAAAAAAAAAAAAAGAATATGTTATGTATGTATGACTTGTATGGCAAATATTGGCACAACGTTGTAAACCAACTGTAGTTTTAGAAATATGGGAAAAGTTTTTAAAAAAAGAATAAATGGAGTTCCTGGTGTTACTCTGCAGGTTACAATCCTGATTAGTATCCATGAGGATACAGCTTCAATTCCTGGCTCTGCTCTGTGAGTTAAGCATCCCGTTTTTCCGTGGGCTGTGGTGTAGTTTGCAGATGCAGCTCGGATATGGCATTGCTGTGGCTGTGGTGTGGGCCGGCAGCTGCAGGTGCAATTTGACCCCATCCCAGGAACTTTCCATATGCCACAGGTGTGGCCCTAATAAGCAAGAAGAAGAAGGAGAAAATAGACAACAAGGACCTAACTATCTATAGCACAGAGAACTATACTCAGTATTTTTCTAATAGCTATAGTGTAACAATTCTGAAAAAGAATATATATACATGCACATATGTATGTATGTATGTATAACTGCATCACTGTGCTATATGCCTGCAATTAACATGAGGTTTAAGTCAGCTATAGGTCAATATTTTTTTAGTTTTTCTAAAAAGTAGATGAATGGGTAGAGAGTATGTGATATTTATGTATATATGTGATAATATATAAACAAACCCATAATGGAATATTATTCAGCCACGAGGAAGAAGGAAATCCTCCAATTTGCGTGAATATGGGCAGTTCTTGGGCACATCATACTAAGTGAAATATCTCAGAGAGAACAAGACAATACTGTATGATCTCAATTATATGGAGTCTTTAAGTGCCGAACTCATAAAAAAAAAGTATATGGTAGTTATCAGGGGTTGGAGAAAATGAAGATATGTTGGTCAAAGGGTATAAATGTCTAGTTAGAAGATGAGTAATTTCTGAGAATCTAATAGTGTACATCATAGTGATTATAGTTAACAACACTGTACTATATACTGGAAAGTTACTAGGAGAGTAGATCCTCTGTGTTTTTCCCACAAAGAAGAAATGATACTTATATAATGCAGTTTTTTGCTAATCATATGGTTGCAAATGACGATTTCACAATATTTAAATGTATTAAATGAACAAATTGTACACCTGAAACTTATTCAATATTGTATGTCAAGTGTATCTTAATAAAATTGAGGAAAATTTTTCTTCAAAATTTGCAACCTAAATCACATTCTCATACCAGTTAGAGTGGCCATCATTAAAAAGTCTATAAATAATAAATGCTGAGAGGGTGTGGAGAAAAGGCAACCCCCTTGTCCACTGTTGGTATTAATGTAAATTGGTGCAGCCACTATGGGGAGCAGTATGAACATTCCTTAAAAAACTGGAAATAGTTGTATGATCCAACAATATCACTCCTGTGATTTCCTACAGAGAAGAAGAAAACCTTAATTTGAAAAGACACATGCACCTCAGTGTTCATAGCAGCACTATTTATAGGAGTAAATGGATGCAACCTAAATATCCATCAGCATATGAATAGATAAAAAAATGTGGGGGGGTATGTATATGTTAATGGAGCATTACTCAGCCGTAAAAAAGAATGAAATAATGCCATTATAGTTTCACTTAGAGATTATCATACTAAATGCAGTAAGCCAGAGACAAATATCATATGACAACACTTATATGTGAAATATTTTTTAATGATACAAATGAACTTATTTATGAAATTGAGATAGACTGACATAGAAAACAAGCTTATGGTTATCAAAGAGGAAAGAGGAGAGAAATAAATTGGGAGTTTGGGGATAACAGATATACTCTAATATATATAAAATAGATAAACAACAAGGACCTATTGACTAAGAGAATGAACTATACTCAGGTTTTTATTAATATCCTATAATGGAAAAGAATCTGAAAAAATGTGTGTGTATATGTATGTATAATTAAATTATGTTGTTATGTATCTGAAACACTGTAAATTGACTATACTTCAATTTTGTTTTATTTTGTCGTCTTTTTAGGGCCACAGCCGTGGCATATGAAAGTTCCCAGGCTAAGGGTAGAATCAGAGTTTTAGCTGCTAGCATAAGCCACAGTAATACCAGATCCCAGTCTTTGACCTGCACCACAGCTCATGGCAATGCCAGATCCTTAACCCACTGGGTGAGGTCAGGGATCAAACCTGCGTCCTCCTGAATACTAGTCAGATTCATTTCTGCTAAGCCATGATGGGAACTCCCTGATTTCTTTCTTTATATTCTCCCTTAGCACATATTCCATCATGTTCTTCCCTCAAAACTCTTGTGTTTGCCACCGTTAGCCTGTCTTCACTGGTAATTCTTCTGACCACATTCTTTTCATGCCTTCTTTGAAGGCCTGATTCACATGTCCTATTTTACATGATGTATTAGTTGTTATGAATGGCGGTTTAAAAAAAGGCGGATTTTTCTACCTGAACCCTGTATTTGGCATTGTGTCCTCAATCAAATTGTGACTCAGCTGATAACTAAGCAGAGGAATATTATAGAAGGTATTCCATTATTGAGGCAGTTAAACTTATGTCACTGTTAGTGTCTCATGCTAAGGTTATTTGACTCATCCACAAAATGTGTAAAAATAACCACATGAGGTGAAAGGAGAGCTCCTAGTTGAATGAATTAGGTCTCAAGTGCACAACCCTGACCCCAACAGAACAAATACACCAAAGCCTATTTTATGAGCCTTCTCTAGACTATTGGGGAAAAAGAAAAAAACATAAAAGAAATTGTAGAAGGATAGTATCACAAGATTACTTTTTTCTTTTTCTTTCTTTCTTTTTCTTTTTCTTTTGCTTTTTTTTTTTTTTTTTTTGCCTTTTCTAGGGCTGCTCCCTCAGCATATGGAGGTTCCTAGGCTAGGGGTCTAATCAGAGCTGTAGCTCCCGTCCTACACCACAGCCACAGCAACGCCAGATCCAAGCCGAGTCTGCAACCTACACCCCAGCTCCTGGTAACACCGGGTCCTTAACCCACTGAGTGAGGCCAGGGATCGAACCTGCAACCTCATGGTCCTGAGACAGATTCATTAACCACTGAGCCACAACGGGAACTCCCCACAAAATTATATTTTTCATAGGGTTTTTCGAGGAAAAAGAGATCAGGATGTACATGGGCATATACCTCAAGACTTTATCTCTCACTAACTCTTTAGGATCTTACGTGCTTGGGTCTAGCACATTTGAAGCATGCTAATTTCTTGAATAAGATAAATAAGGCACTTATTATATTCCTTTAATGTGAGTTTTCTTTATTTTTATTCTTGCCTTAGCATGTAGAAATTCCCTGGCCCCATGCCACAGCAGTGACAGTGTCGAATCCTCAACCACTAAGCCACCAATGAACTCCAAATCCAAATTCACTTTACCTGAAATTCTTTATTATCTGCAACCATGAGAATTCAGACATGTAAATTGAGTCACTTTGAGGAATAATGTCTTATGAAGTGAAAAATTCATCATCACCATAGTATATATAGTTCACCTGATATCTGAAAACTTTGAGTGGGGCGATCTTAATATCTGAGTGAAGTTTAGGCCACAGGTACCTATGATATTTGTCACCAGTGAACATCACAAATGTTACAGTTGTTATATCCTGTAGTATCATTTGCTGTCATTATTACTGCTAAATCTTATTTGTGCATTACCAAGAAACATGTATCTAATTTCTTGTTCTCACATTTCAGTCATTTTAGTATGATATATTTTTATGTATTAAGTATACTACTAGGCAGTTTTTTGCTTATTTATTTATTGTTTATTTTAGAGAACAATTACCACTGAAGACATTAAAGCTTAGCAACAGAAAGTGAATTTCCTAAAATTACATGATCTTTGAGTTCAAATCTGACATCAGTTGAGGCTTGTGCTCTTTATACTGGTGTCATTATGTATCATTGATATTCTCTTTATTTTTTTATTTTTTTTGTCTTTTGTCTTTTGTTGTTGTTGTTGCTATTTCTTGGGCCGCTCCCGCGGCATATGGAGGTTCCCAGGCTAGGGGTTGAATCGGAGCTGTAGCCACCGGCCTACGCCAGAGCCACAGCAACGCAGGATCCGAGCCGCGTCTGCAACCTACACCACAGCTCACGGCAACGCCGGATCGTTAACCCACTGAGCAAGGGCAGGGATCGAACCCGCAACCTCATGGTTCCTAGTCGGATTCGTTAACCACTGCGCCACAACGGGAACTCCATGATATTCTCTTTATTTATAGAGTTTTGTATTTTAGTGATGAGGAAGAATTGTATGCACATGCGTGCGTGTGTGTGTGTGTGTGTGTGTGTGTGTATGTATACACTACTTTTAAAGGTTTATTTCTGCCTGTGTTTCCCTATCATAATTTTGTCAGTCTCATGATTTGCTTTGCATCTAATAAACCCCCAGGGATGTGGTTCAGGTACATTGGAGAGGGAATACTCTTGTAGAAAAGTATTCCTGCATAACTAATTAAATTACTAAGCCCTTGACAGGGAGATAAATAATTGGTTAGGAACTGAGCAAAAGCTATTTGAGCTGAGTTCTTATACACAGCCTTATGATTCTAAGAGCAGATTTTTTGTTCTCATAGGAGGCAGCCTTCTGTGCTGTGATTCTTGCCCTGCTGCTTTTCATCGTGAATGCCTGAACATTGATATCCCTGAAGGAAACTGGTATTGCAATGATTGTAAGGCAGGCAAGAAGCCGCATTACCGGGAAATTGTCTGGGTAAAAGTTGGACGATACAGGTGAGTAAATATGAAGAAGACTGGCAATCAAGTGTTTAACCAGCCCCCGTTTCTTGTGCTTAACTTTTTTTTTTTTTTCCTTCTTTATAGAGCAGCACCTGTGGCATACGGAAGTTCCCATGTTAGGGGTTGAGTCAGAGCTGCAGCTTCCAGCCTATACCACATCCACAGCAATGCCAGATCCAAGCCACGTCTTCGACATACACCACAGCTCACTGCAACACCGATCCTTAACCCCCTGAGCAAGGCTAAGGATCAAACCCAAATTTTCATGGATACTAGTCGGGTTTGTTTCCGCTGATCCACAACTCAAACTCCAAGTTCTCCAACTTTATAGATGAGGAATAACAGGGAAGAAAAAGGGACTTCCCATGAGTATATAACTAATTCAGGAAATGGCTACACATATAAATTCTGCCTCAGACAGATTAAATGTTAAATGTATAGGTTATTTATTTACTTTTGCCTGTTGGAACTACAACTTTTTTAAAAATTACTGATTATACAAACATCACCCTCTCCCCTGTTAATTTTCCATTATGAAAGAAAAAAAAAACTTTGCTTTATGTTTTATACTTATAGGAATAATATTTATTGTCTGTAGAAGTTTTATTAATGAAAAACCCATAATCTCACACACAAGGATACATTGATAACATTTTGGCATGTTTACTTACAGACATATCAATACATGTACCTTCAAAATAGCTAGCCCAGCATCCCTGTTGTGGCTCAGTGGGTTATGAACCCAGCTAGTATCCATGAGGATGTAGGTTTGAACCCTGGCCTCACTCAGTGGGTTAAGGATCTCGTATTGCCCTGAGCTGTGAAGTAGGTACCAGATGCAGCTTGGATCTGGCATTGCTGTGGCTGTGGAGTAGGCCCGCATCCGCAGCTCCAAGTTGACCTTTGGTGCGGGAAGTTCCTTTATGCTGTGGTTGCAACCCTATGGGGAAAGAAAAAAAAGCAAAATAGTTGACCTTATTATTGTTTGTATCCAGTTTTGTATCTTGCTTTTGATTTTTAAAATTACTTTTATTGGCTATGGAATGTACAAAAGATATAATATGTAGCATTTTAAATGTACCTCCCTGAGTGTACCTCCCAATTAAAAAAATAGCAATTCACTGCCACCGTTGAGGCTCCCTCTATACTGTTTCTGAATCAATTCTCTCCCACCCTCAGAAGTAACCACTGTGCTGCATTTTGTATTTTTTATTTCTTTGCCTAGTTAAATAGGTTTACCACATATATGTTCTATATGATTTAGACCTTTAAATAAAGGAATTGTTGTATTTTCCTAAAGCTTGCTTTTTTAATTCATTGTTATGCTCTTTGCATTTATTATGGTTAGTGCAGTGCTCTACATCATTCATACTTCACTGTTAAAAATTTTTTTTTTTAATTTATTATTATTATTTTTTTTAGGGCCACACTTGTGGCATATTGAGATTCTCAAGCTAGGGGTCCATTCGGAGCTACAGCTGCCAGCCTATGCCACAGCCACAGCAACGCAGGATCTTAAGCTGCATCTGTGACCTATACCACAGCTCAGGGCAATGCCGGATCCTTAACCCACTGAGCGAGGGCAGGGATCGAACCCACAGCCTCATGGTTCCTAGTTGTATTCATTTCCGCTGAGCCCTGACGGGAACTCCAAAAAATATTCTTTTATATAATCATAAAATGTGGTTTAGTTACTTATCCATTCTCATGTTTGGACTTTGAACATTTTTGTCAGGGTTTCTTGGTGTATAGGCACAGGAGCTTCTCTAGTGCGTCCTCAAATAGACTAGTCGAGGTTTCCAGCTTTCATAGCTATTGCCAGTTTGTCTTCCTAAAAGTGGTTGTTCTAATTTATGTACTTGCTTTGCCAGGCAGGTTGGAGTGGGGAGGTCATTTCTTTTTCTTTTTTTTTTCCCCTGAGAGGTCATTTCTTCATGTTATTTTTCTATACCCTGAATAATTATTGATAGGTTTCCTTCTTAAAGACCAGTTTGTAGTTCATCATGTAGTGTACCATAGCTACTTGTATCCCTTAATGTGAGCATTGAAATTGCTTCTAGATTTCCATTCTTTTTGTGTGTGTGTGTCTTTTTAAGGACTGCTCTCCAGGCATATGGAAGTACCCAGGCTAGGGGTCAAATTGGAGCTATAGCTGCCTGCCCACGCCACAGCAGCTCGGGTTCCAAGCCACATCAGTGACCTATACCACAGCCCCGGCAATGCTGGATCCTTAACCCATTGAGCAAGGCCAGTGATTGAACCTATGTTCTCATGGATACTAGTCGAATTTGTTACCACTGAGCCGCAACGGAACTCGCGTGTTTTCATTTTTATAGATAATTTTGCAATGGACATTATGGTCATAAAGCTTTGTTCATATCTCTAATTATCTCCTTTTATATATTCCTTAAAGTAGAATAACTGAGTCAAGGGAATGTATGCCTATATGTGAGCATGTCTGTGAGGGTGGGCAAATTTAGGCTTTTGTCTTGTTTCTTCTCTAGATTGTAAGATGCCCTGGGTCAGACTTCAGTGTGGGTTATATATTGTTATTCCTTATTCCTGTCCCAAAAGTAGAATGTGTTTTTTAATGCCTTGCAACCTTCTACAAGTTCTCTTCTTTGTTTTCAACTTTTCCAGGTGGTGGCCAGCTGAGATCTGCCATCCTCGCGCTGTACCTTCCAATATTGACAAGATGAGACATGATGTAGGAGAGTTTCCTGTGCTCTTCTTTGGGTCTAATGACTATCTGTGGACTCACCAGGCCCGAGTCTTTCCTTACATGGAAGGAGATGTGAGCAGCAAGGATAAAATGGGCAAAGGAGTGGACGGGACATATAAAAAAGGTAACTTTAACCTTTCTGTTTCTCAGGCCAACACAGCCTCTGTTGCCAGAGTATCTGCTGTCTGGTAGAATTGTATGTTCTAGTATTTACATTCGCTCCATTAGCAGCTTTGTTCTACCCTCTGGGAGCAGTATGTTGCTGAAGCTACAAGATTTTGTGTGGGTATTAACTCATGTAATTCATTGTTTTTGAACCTAACCTTTTCTTAACTAGAATTTCCTTAAGGGAAATTTCTTGTTTTATCAATTCTGTTTTTTCAGCATCTCATCAAGTAAGTATTGGAGCTTTGGGACTATTTTGTACAATAAACATTGCAGTTTGCTAGGCAAGGGCCATAATCTCTAACAGAGGCACATTTGTTCCAGGGAATGTTGGGGTTTTTTGTTTGTTTGTTTGTTTCTTTTCTTTCTTTTCTTTTTTCTTTCTCTCTTTTGTCTTTCTTTCCTTCCTTCCTCCCTTCTTTCTTTCTCTCTCTCTCTCTCTCTCTTTTTTTTTGAGTTTTTTTGGGAAGAAATAAAATTAACCGAAAAATTATACAGCAAAGTTAGATAGGGAAGGGCAGAGGATAAATGTTCTGAATCAAAGAGGTTTTTGTAAGCTAGACTAGCAATGAAAGAGTAGGGACATTTGAGGCCAGAAGGGGTCGAGTCATGTATGAACCTCAGTTTCTCTTACTATAAAAATGAGTAAAGGTTGCTTTGGAAACCTTTCAAATTTGAATATATTTGGATAATATTGAAGTATAAGATATTATTGTGCATGGATTGAGTTGAAAGGATTCTAAGCAAGTAAAACTTCCTGGATGGAGCATATGAATGATGTCTGTGAAGAATAAGTTCAACAGAGGTTTTTTTTGCCTCATGTTATTTCAAGGGTCCTTACTTACCTATTACCAGTAAGTGAGCTTTCTTCTGTGCAGATGTGAGCTATCAATACTAATACTATAGGAATTTGGATCTTGAGTCTTCTAGTCTTAGATGGTCAGGGACCAGATGATCAACTTCTTTGTCTGCTCAGAAATGGCCAACACCACAAGTGGGGGAGAAGGTGGAGTGCAGGGAATATTCCAAGTCTGAGCTTGCTAAAGCACTGGGATTCTGTTCTTTGTGTACCTTGAACCTGGGCTGGCTGGCTGCCTCTGCCTTCAAGAAACACATGCTTTTGTGGGAGCATTGGATACAGATAATAGTCGTCGAAGTGCCATTCTTTGCTGTTGTGGCAGGAGTGTGCTTGGTATTCTATGGGAGCAGACCATGAGGAAGCAAAATGGTGCTGGGTATTGAGGTTTGGAGGTCATGGATGGCTTCTTGTTTAAGTGATGCTTTGAAGAAGACCCATAGTAATAATAATTGCCATTTGCTGTTTGTGAGATCCTGTTCAATGTTTGTTTTCTGCGAAAATTTTTTTGGCAACCCTCTAAGTTAGATACCATGATCTTTATCTTGTAAATGAGGAAACTGAGGCATATAGAAATTAAATTTGTTGCTTAAGGTGTCTGTGCCAGTAAGTGATAGAGCAAGGTTTCAAACTCTAGTGTTTGGGCTCCAGAATCCAAAGTCTTAATCCCTACACTGACTGTGAAGAAGTTAATAGCTTAAAATGTTGTAACAAGAGGACAGTATAGGGCGTTTCCATGGTAACTCAGTGGTAACAAACCTGACTAGTATCCATGAGGATTTGGGTTTGATCCCTGACCTCACTCAGTGGGGTTGGAGATCTGGCATTGCCATGAGCTGTGGTATAGGTCATAGATGTGGCTCGGATCCCATGTTGCTGTAGGCCAGCAGCTACAGCCCCAGTTTGACCAGTAGCGTGGGAACTGCCATATTCCATGGGTTCAGTCCTAAAAAGAAAGAAAAAGAAGATAGTATATATGAAAACACACATCTAACATGATTAGTTAGTGATCTCCAAGTATTTGGTATAGTTTAAAGCATGGCATTTGGGGAGCACTGGACTGTTTTACTGAATAGGTAGGTAAGTTACATGGTCAGAGCAGTTTTAGAAATCTCAACTTGAGTAGACTATCAGGACTGTAGAAAGGAATGTCAATGAGATGAATGTTTTTAATAGCTCCAGGCAGAGATGATGAGTCTTTTCACAGGAAACTGCATGGTGTGGAGAGGATGATGGGTACTAGAAAGACACTAAGTAGATAAACTGGGTAGGGCACAGTCAATAATAGGATGAAGGAAGGAGAGAACAGCTTCAGGCGACATAATTTCCGCTAGATGGTGACAGGGACATGGAGAAAAAAGGATGGATTAGAGGGGAGATTTTCTTTAAAGAATTAACAGAGCATGGGGAAAGACTCAGAGAAAAATGAAAATTTGGAGTTCTTTTCAGAGTTTTTGTTTGTTTGTTTTTTGTCTTTTGTCTTTTGAGGGCCGCACCTGCGGCATATGGAGGTTCCCAGGGTAGAGGTCTAATCCAAGCTGTTGCTGCTGGCCTACTACTCCAGAGCCATAGCAACGCCAGATGGGAGCCACGTCTGCAACCTACACCATGGCTCACGGCAACGGAAACTCCCTCTTTTCAGAGTTTTTAACCTGAATCAAGACTAATGAATTAAGGAGTTCCCGTCATGGCACAGCGGAAACAAATTCAACTAGGAACTGTGAGGTTGTGGGGTCAATCCCTGACCCCAATCAGTGGGTTAAGGATTCAGCGTTGCCGTGAGCTGTGGTGTAGGTCAAAGACAAGGTTGGGATCTGGTGTGGCTGTGGCTTAGGCCAGAAGCTATAGCTCCGATTGGACCCCTAGCCTATGAACCTACATACGCTTTGGGTATAGCCCTAAAAAGCAAAAAAAAAAAGAATCTTTTAAAATGCATGAATTGAATGCAGATTAGCTTTGAAGAACTGTCTTTGTATCATTAGGCTAATAGTTGATATTTATAGAATGAATTTTAGCAAGAGTGGCATAGGTACTCTAGAGAAGGCAAGAGGGGAAGGAAAACTTCAACTTTGAATTCTTCCACCTTATTCCTGGACACGTAGGAGGTACATTATTTGTTGAAGCAGAAAACTCAGGGCTGAGGAAAGATACAGGCTTAAAGACAGTGATTTTGCTGATTAGATACAGTCTTGTTAGGAGATGTCCTGTGTGGTTTTTTGTTTTGTTTTTAATTTTCCTCTGAAGCTGATAGTCTGAATAGTGCCATTATATGTTATTTTAATGCTGTAGCTGAATACCCTGGGGACTACAACTTACTTGAAAATAGAAATCATATATACTTCTTAGATTTTTGTCTAAAATATGAATTTTCTCCAATTTTAAAGGAGAAAAAAGAGAAGTAAATATCTACCCAGAGATGAAATGATATTGCTGTGTGTTTTATTAGCTCTTCAGGAAGCTGCAGCAAGGTTTGAGGAGTTAAAGGCCCAAAAAGAGCTGAGACAGCTTCAGGAAGATCGAAAGAATGACAAGAAGCCACCACCTTATAAACATATAAAGGTGAGAAAAGACCTCAGGAGACCCTCTCTCGGATAGACCCTGTATACAGAAAGCTTGCCTGCTTGCCACTCTGTTCATGATGAACTGGAAGCACAAGCACATTTGCTTTTAGTTGAGGTGTGAGCTTAAAGGAAGTTAAGAAGAAAGTGCCAGAGCAACATTTCCAGTACATTTGTATGCACTTTATAAAATCAGTAGTTTGTTGATATAGTCTTGTTCTTGTTGCTTTCTTTGGAAAGTCTTTTCATACAAGTGGATTAGAATTGGTTCTTTTCACAGAGTCAACATCTTGTGGTTTGAAAGGGACCAAAGAGCTATGATAAAAAATAATAAATGTCCCTGAGGCAGTGTGAACAATACAACACATGGTAAATCTTCTCCTAGTGGCTGATAGTAAAGATATTTTAGGTGACTAGTATAACTAGGATTCCTGAGGTCACAAGGATTCATGTTAGGTGTACCTAACACTTGTGTATCTGGTAGGAGTTATCACTATTTATCATCTGAGTCCAGTAGGCCCTTTGTATTTTTTACATTGTCATATTTATAAATAGTTTACAGAAGTAAAGATAAAGAAATAGTAAGGAATAAATTTATTAGACACTTTAGTATTTACTGAAAACTCTTTTTAAAAAGCTTTTATTCAAGTTGCTTTTGGTGCTCAAGTGTCAGGCCACATGAAAGAATACTTTCAGCTCTATTAACAAAATGAGATCATCCAAGTTTTTGTTGCAGAATGTTTGTTACAACATCATTCCTAATTCAAAGACTGTATTTCTGTCTCTCTCTCTGTCATTAGATGCTTTATTTGTGTACTTACTTTTTTCCCTTGTGTTTCTAAAATCTGAGGTTTTCGAAGTTGCTGTTTTTGGCTCAATGGGTTAAGAATCTGACTAGTATCCATGGGGATTCGGGTTTGATCCCTGGCCTTGCTCAGTGGGTAAAAGATCTGGTGTTGCCATGAGCTGTGGTGTAGGTGACAGACGTGGCTTGGATCCCATGTTGCTGTGGCTGTGGCATAGGCCAGGAGCTGCAGTTGCAATTTGACCCCTAGCCTAAAAACTTCCATATGCCACAGATGCAGCCTAAAAACAAAAGCAAACAAACAAAAAATGATGTCTTCACTTGGAGATCAATTTTGCCACCATTTTTAGAGTCTGGTGTGTTTAAGTATGTGCCAAATATTCCATGGCACATACTTAAACTAAAAAAACTGTTTATCTGAAATTCAGATTCAAGAATTTCTGTTTTGACTTAGCAGGTTAGGAACCTTACATAGTGTCTGTGAGGATGTGGGTTTGATCCCTGGCCTGGGAACTTACATGTGCTGTAGATACAGCCCTAAAAAGAAAAAGAAAAAAAATTTTTTTAAGGTGATTATTATTATATTTTAATGTAAGAGCTAACGTGGCGCCACCATGTGGCAATAGGAGAAACCCAGTTTACAATTTACTTGGCCTACCAGCTTTGAAATTACAGGTTTTTTGGAAATGATATTTTTAAAATTTGTGGTATTTGTATTTTGCTTATCAGATGAGGCTTTATGTCAAGTTGGCTAAATCTTTATTGCCTGTAATTTTTTAATTGTAAAATACAGACATAAAATTTTTGACCTCAACCCTAGTTAAGCATATAGTTCAAAGGTATTAAATGCATTCAACCCTTGCCACCTTCCATCTCTAGAACTCTTTACGTTTTGTAAAACTGAAATCCATACCCATTAAACAATAACTTCACATTTTCCCTCCTATTAGCACCTGACAACCATCATTCTACTTTCTCTCTCTATATAAGAAAAATTAGTATTTGTATTGACTGGTTTACTTCCTCTAACATCATGTCCCCTAGGTTCATCCATGTTGTATATCATGTGTCAGAATTTCCCTTTTTTGGCTTCATAATCCATTATTTTACCACATTTTAGCTATTGTAAATAATCCTGCTAAATCTTGGTAGTTCAAAATCATGTAAAATGTGGCATGCAACTTTAAGGAATAGAAATCTGCCTTTCACAGGTCTTGAATTGTCTTATGTTGACTTGCCTGCAATACTATAATGTTGTGTTTCTTCTCCAGGTTAACCGTCCTATTGGCAGGGTACAGATCTTCACTGCAGACTTGTCTGAAATTCCCCGTTGCAACTGTAAAGCTACTGATGAGAACCCCTGTGGGATAGATTCCGAGTGCATCAACCGCATGCTGCTCTATGAGTGCCACCCCACAGTATGTCCTGCTGGAGGGCGCTGCCAAAACCAGTGCTTTACTAAGCGCCAGTATCCAGAGGTTGAAATTTTTCGCACATTACAGAGGGGCTGGGGTCTCAGGACAAAAACAGATATTAAAAAGGTAAAGAAAACTTTTCTTAATTTTCAGAATTTTTTCTATTTCTTTGCAATTGCTTACATGAGTAATTCTTGATGAATATGAGAAAATTGATCAGGGAGGGAAATAACATGGTATGTAACCATTAACTTTATTATGTCTTGCCATATTCATCTAGAGGCTCTCCTTTATTTCTAAAGCCCAAGTATTGATCATGTTTACTATAGGAGAATGATAAAAAATGAAGGAAATTCTTATACTTTGACCTTGTCTGCTCTTTCATGAAAATTCTAGAGCCTATATTTGAGAGAGGATAGAGAGCATGATACAGAAATATTCATCACTTACTAATAAAATAAAATCTATTTTTTGAATTTTTTCTTACTTTTTGGCTGCACCCATGGCATGTGGAAGTTCCCAGGCCAGACACTGAACCCAAGCTGCTGCATTAACAAAGGTTTGGGTTCATGGAACATGATGGGGAAGAGGATTAGGCCTTCTCTAATGTTGTATCGTCTTTGAGTAGAAAAAAATTATACTTGTCATTTTAATGGTGTAAATCTTACTCTGGTTATACTTTTTGAAGTATTTTACTAAAGTTTGCTTTAAAATTTTTTTTTTTTTTTTTTTTTTGGGTCTTTTTGCCTTTTCTTGAGCCGTTCCCGCAGCACATGGAGGTTCCCAGGCCAGGGGTCTAATCGGAGCTATAGCCACTGGCCTACACCACAGCCACAGCAACTCGGGATCCGAACCACGTCTGTGACCCACACCACAGCTCATGGCAAAGCCAGATCCTTAACCCACTGAGTAAGGCCAGAGAACAAACCCGCAACCTCATGGTTCCTAGTCGGATTTGTTAACCACTGCACCACAACAGTAACTCCAGTAAAATTTTCTAAGTAGCTATTTTTTATCTACTGTGTGCCTGGCATGTCACTGCAGATGCAGTGTTCAGTAATAGAGATATAATCTATGCTTTCATAAAGTTTTTATTCTATATGGGGAGAGACATCGAATAATTACCTACCGTGGCAAAAAGCCTGAAACTAGCTTGTCTCTGAGAATGTTTTAAATTGAGACTGGAGTTCCTGTTGTGGCTCAGCGGGTTAAGAATCTAACTAGTATCGATGAAGGTGCAAGTTCAACCCCTTGCCTCGCTCAGTGGGTTAAGGATCCAGTATTACCACAGCCTGTGGCATAGACCAGCAGCTGTTGGTCTGATTCAATCCCTGGCCCAGGAGCTTCCATATGTCCCAGGTGCCACCATTAAAAAAAGAGAGGGGGAGTTTCCGTCGTGGCTCAGCAGAAACAAATCTAACTGGTAATCCATGAGGATGCAGGTTCGATCCCTAGCCTCACTCAGTGGGTTAAGGATCCGGCATTACCATGACTTGTGGTGTAGGTCGAAGACGCAGCTCAGATCTGGCGTGGCTGTGGCTATGGCTATGGTGTATGCTGGCAGCTATAGCTCTGATTCAACCCCTAGCCTGGGAACCTCCATATGCCTCACGTGGCAGCCCTGAAAAGACAAAAAATAAAACAAAGATGAGAGAGAGAGACAGTCATTGGTTTAGGCCAGTTGAGTGTTCAGGAACCACAGGTAGAAGGGAAAGCATGATTGGAAGCCAGTATGGTTATATTATAGTGAGTCAGGAGGACAGTGGTTTGATATATGTGGAAGGACAGTAGACAGGGCATGCTCCAGGGAAAATGAACATAGCTTAAAGGAACTGACTTTTAGGTTCTTAGGTAGATAAAGTGATCAACCATCCATATCCCCTTTATAGTGGAGCATTAGTTTACTTCCATTTTGGTTGATCTTAAGTGTTTCCCATTTTCTGTTGTTGGCTTTGGTAGGAGTTGGGAGATGTTCTCCTTGTCATATAGTTGTTTGTATTATTTCTTGAATAAACTTTTGTTTAAGTGACTAGTTAAATATACAGGAATTGCTTTTGATCTGTTATTTTCATTAATTTTTTAAAAATAAAGTATAATGTGAACACAGTTTTACTTTTTACCATTTAAGTCAAGAGCTTTTTCTTGTTCCAGGGTGAATTTGTGAATGAATATGTGGGTGAGCTAATAGATGAAGAAGAGTGCAGAGCTCGAATCCGATATGCCCAAGAACACGATATCACTAATTTTTACATGCTAACTCTAGACAAAGTAAGTAATAGAAAGTGCTTTTTCCACTGTTGTAAGATTGTGAGTTAGTGTTGTCATAGTTTTATGTTTTTAGGCATGTCACACACTGCCCAAAACAGTGTCTTTCTCCCATGTTTATAGGAAATGCTTTATCAGGGACTTGGAGGTTAGGTAATAAGGTTGCTCATTTCTAGCTATACATCCATGACAGAAGGCAGTAAAGCTGCTTTTGGTAACATTTTTCAACTGTCCAACATAAGTGAGTCATTATGTCTTTCAGTGTAATTTCTACAGGTTAAGACTTGAAGCCAGAAAAATGAATAATAATTTTTACTTTTTATTTTACAGATTGAGAAACTTTGGTTATTATTTAATTAGTTCCTTGAGAAGGGCATATAAGTTGACTATAGAACTCAGCTTTCCAGTCTTTGGAATTTCTGATGGATTTCATTGGTGTCTAGAATTAGTATTTATTTTCTAATTCCAGCATCCTAATGTGTTTATCTTCTGTGTATACTGAGTTTCTTCTTTGTACCTGAATGTTAGGTTCTGCTAAGTCCCCCACACCCCATTAGCTTTTATAATAGATCTTTCTTGGCATGAAACTTAATTATCAAGTTGTATCTTTATGATTTGTGAGATCCTTACCTCAAGATATTCTTATCTTTGTTTGGCATGAGGGCTTGAAATCATTATTAAAAATCTTAGATGATTTATGATGGTTCAGAACTAAGCTACTGCTTCTAGGACAGTGGTCCCCAAACCTCAGCATATATCATAATTATCTAATGGGCTTATTATAACACAACATTCTGAGAATTAGGGTTTCTGCTTTAGTATATCTGAAGTGCAACCCAAGAATTTGCATTTCTAACAGATTCCAAGGTGCTATTCCAAAGATAGTAGTGCTGAGAACCACTCCAGGGAGAGTCAAACTTGGCAAATAGGAACTCCAAAGAAAAAAGAGAAGAAAATAAAATACAAATAGGAACTCCAGCTTGTTAGTGAGAATACTCTAGTTTTAATCAGTAATAATGGAGTCTTAGGAGGTCTGATGAACATCATCTCTTGGAATTCTAGGACCGGATTATTGATGCTGGTCCCAAAGGAAACTATGCTCGGTTCATGAATCATTGCTGCCAGCCCAACTGTGAAACACAGAAGTGGTCCGTAAATGGAGATACCCGTGTTGGTCTTTTTGCTCTGAGTGACATTAAAGCAGGTAAGAATCATTTAAGGATTCTGGAGCTAGGAATGGGATTTCAGATTTTATTATATTCTGTAATCCAAAATGAAGTTAACAAACTCCTAAGGATACATAAAAGACTTTTTAGGTGGTATGTGGCATGTACTAGGTATTTTTTTGTTGAGGTTATGTAAAATATACATAACAAAGTTTATCATTTTTTAACTGAATAAATTTTATTATATTTATAGTTATACACTGATCATCATGACGCAATTTGACAGCATTTCTACCCTATACGCCCAGCCCACCCCACCCCCCAACCGATGGCTTTGGTAACCATAAGTTTTTCAAAGTGTGTGAATCAGGATCTGTTGTGCAAATAAGTTCATTTTGTCCCTTTAAGATTCTATATGTAAGTGAGAGCATATGACTTTTGTGTCTCATAGTCTGACTAACTTCACTTAGCATGATAATTTCTTGGTCCATCCATGTTGCTGCAAATACTATTATAATGGACAGATATTTAAGTTGCTTCCATGTCTTGGCTATTGTATATAGTGGCTGAATTGAACATTGGAGTACATATGTCTTTTTGAATTGTGGTTTTCTCTGGATAGATACCCAGGAGTGGGATTGTTGGATGAAATGGTAATTCTGTTTTTAGTTTTCTGAGGAATCTCCACACTGTTTTCCATAGTGGTTGCACCAACAATGTAAGAGGGTGGTTCCCTTCTCTCCACACTCTCTCCAGCATTTATTGTTTGTAGACTTTTTTGTCATTTTGTCTTTTTAGGGCTCTACCCGTGGCATATGGAAATACAGCTGCTGACCTATGCCACAGCAACACTGGATCCTTAACCTTCTGAGCAAGGCCAGGGATCAAACCCACATCCTCATGGATACCAGTAGGGTTCATTAACCACTGAGCCACAACGGGAACTCCATGTTTGTAGACTCTTTGATGATGGCCATTCTGGCTGGCGTAAGGTGGTACCTCATAGTAGTTTTGATTTGCATTTCTCTAATAATTAGTGATGTTGAACATCTTTTCATGTGTTTTTTGCTTATCTGTGTGTCTTTGGAGAATTGTCTGTTTAGATCTTCTGCCCATAAAGTTTATCATTCTAGCCATTTTTTTTTCTTTTTTCTTTTTTAGGGCCACACCCGAAGCATATGGACGTTCCCAGGCTGCGGGTCTAATCAGAGCTACAACTGCAGCCACATCCACAGCCACGGTAATGCAGGATCCAAGCTGCATGTGCGACTTACACCACAGCTGGATCCTTGCTCAACCCACTGAGCGAGGCCAGAGATCGAACCCAAAACGTCATGGTTCCTAGTCGGATGCATTTCTGCTGCGCCACGTCGGGAACTCCTAGCCGTTTGTTCAAGTGTACTTTTTGATGGCATTAACTCCATCCACATTGTTTTGCAACCATCACAAGGTCCATTCCAGAACTTTTTATTTTCCTCAACTAAAGATACTCTTTAAACAGTACCTCATTTACCCCTCCCTCCAGCCCCTGGCAACCACAATTCTATCTCTTTGATTCTTCTGTCTCTGTTTTTTTTGCTGTTGTTGTTGTTTTGGTCTTTTTAGGGCTGCATGTGAGGCATATGGAGCTTCCCAGGCCAGAAATTGAGTGGGAGCTGCAGCTGCTGGCTTACACCACAGCCACAGCAATGTCAGATTTGACTTGCATCTGCAACCTATACCACAACAACTCATGGCAACGCCAAAATCTTAACCCACTGGAGCAAGACTAGAGATCAACCTGCATCCTCATGGATCCTAGTTGCATTCGTTACTGCTAAGCCACGATGGGAACTCTTATGCTCATAAATTTTTAAATACTATTAATTAATGTACATAGAATTATCCATCATTCAGTCCAGTAAGTTCATAGTGGGTGTTACAGGTGAGATATGACCCTGCTGTTAGTTAGTCTTGGTTTCTGTAGGCCCCTCCTAATGTAAGCCTTTCACCAGGCAGGTCACAAGTGATTCTAGTACCATCAACTCTAAATGTAAGCCAGCTCCTTTATAATTTGCTTATGCAAATAAATAATAATCTCTTTACAATATTAGATGGAAAACTATATATATTGATTAGTCTCAAAGACAGAAATAATGTCATTTTGCAGTAGGAAATCTTGCCAGGTTTTGACAGTTTTTTTGTTTTTTTGTGTTTTTTTTTTGCTTTTTAGGGCCGTACCTGTGGCTTATGGAGGTTCCTAGGCTAGGGGTCAAATCAGAGCTACACCTGCAGCCACAGCCACAGCAACACAGGATGTAAGCCACGTCTGCGACCTATGCCACAGCTCATGGCAACGCCAGATCCTTAAGCCACTGAGCAAGGCCAGGGATTGAACCCACAACCTTATGGTTCCTAGTCAGATTCATTTCCACTGTGCCACAATGGGAACTCCATGTTTTTATAATTTTGACTGGACAGTTACCACTTTGTACACTGTTTTTTGGCTTTATATCATTCTTTATTAGATTCTACATGTAAGTGATATCACATGATGTTTGTCTTACCATGACTGACTTCACTCAGTTGATAATCCCTAGGTTCATCTGTGTTGCTGCAAATGGCATTATTTCATTATTTTCTTATTGCTGAGTGATATTCCATCATATATATGTCCTATATCTTTTTTATTCAATCCTCCATCAGTGGACATTTAGCTTGCTTCCATGTCTTGGTTCTTTTAGATAGTACTCTAATGAACTTTAGGGTGCATGTACCTTTTTGAATAATGGCTTTCTCTGGATATATGCCTAGGATTGAGATTGCTGGATCATGTGGTAGTTCTATATTCAGTTTTCTGAGGAACCTCCATACTGTTCTCCATAGTGGTTGTACCAATTTACATTCCCAACAGTGTAGGGGAGGTTCTCTTTTCTCCACATTGTCCTCCTCATTTATTGATTGGGGACTTTTTGTGTTGATGGCCATTATGATTGGTGTGAGGTGGTACCTCATTGTAGGTTTTTTTTTTTTTGGTCTTTTTGCTGTTTCTTTGGGCCGCTCCCGCGGCATATGGAGGTTCCCAGGCTAGGGGTCGAATCGGAGCTGTAGTCACTGGCCTACGCCAGAGCCACAGCAACACGGGATCCGAGCCGCGTCTGCAACCTACACCACAGCTTACGGCAATGCCGGATCGTTAACCCACTGAGCAAGGCCAGGGACCGAACCCGCAACCTCATGGTTCCTAGTCGGATTCGTTAACCACTGAGCCACGACAGAACTCCTCATTGTAGTTTTGATTTGCATTTCTCTAATAATGATCAACTTCTTTCTATGTTCCTTGTGGCCATCAGCATGTTGTCTTTGGAGAAATGTCTACTTAGATGTCTGTCCTTTTTGGGGTTGGGGTTTTTTAATTTAATTTTTTTTTATTTTTGGCTTACACCCACAGCATATGGGGATTCCCAGGCCAGTGGTCGAATCAGAGCTGTAGCTTCCAGCCTGTACCACAGCTATAGCAACTCAGGATTCAAGCCACATCTGCGATCTACACCACAGCTCACAGCAGTGCTGGATCCTTTACCCACTCAGCGAGGCCAGGGATTGAACCCACATCCTCAAGGATTTGTTTCTTTCTTTTTTCTTTTTTTTTTTTTTTTTTGTTGTTGTAGTTGTTGTCTTTTTGTCTTTTTATTGTTGTTGTTGTTATTTATTGGGCCGCTCCCTCGGCATATGGAGGTTCCCAGGCTAGGGGTTGAATCGGAGCTGTAGCCACCGGCCTACGCCAGAACCACAGCAACGCGGGATCCGAGCTGAGTCTGCAACCTACACCACAGCTCACGGCAATGCCGGATCGTTAACCCACTGAGCAAGGCCAGGGACCGAACCCGCAACCTCATGGTTCCTAGTCGGATTCGTTAACCACTGCGCCACGACGGGAACTCCCAAAGGATTTGTTTCTGCTGTGCCACAACGGGAACTCCTTCTTACTGATTTTTATTTTTTGATTTTTAAACCTTAGATTATGTTTTCTCTGAAATTGGATGCATACTTGCTGGCATATTGCAGATGGGCCAAGTTTTACATGAGCTTGGTGATTTTTTGGGTCTTTTTGGTTTTAATTTAGCTTCATGAACTCTGTGTATGTTGGGGATTAACCCCTTATTGGTCACTTTATTGCAAATATTTTCTTCCATTCTGTTATCATTTTTACTATAACAGTAAACATTACCCCCACTCAGAGACATCTTTGAATGCGTGTATAAAATTCTATATGTTATGTTTCTCTTTTTTTAGAGCAGTTTTTTTAATGATTTTTATTTTTTCCATTATAGTTGGTTAACAGTATTCTGTCAATTTTATACTGTTACAGCTTAGTGACCCAGTCACACCTACATATATACCTTCTTTTTCTCACATTATCCTCCATCATGCTCCATCATAAGTGACTAGATACAGTTCCCAGTGCTATACATACAGCATCCCTAACTTTTTGAATTTGAATGTTTATATGATTTATTTGCTCTCAATTTTGATGAATATACTTGTATCAGAAAGGGGACTTTAGGGAGTTCCTGTCATGGCTTAGCAGAAGCAAATCCAACTAGCATCCATGAGGACGCAGGTTCAATCCCTGGCTTCTCTCAGTGAGTTAAGGATCCAGCGTTGCCATGAGCTGGGTGTAGGTTGCCAACGTGGCTTGGATCTGGTGTTGCTTTGACTGTGGTGTAGGCCAGCGGCTACAGCTCCAATTCAACCCCTAGCCCCTATAGGAACCTCCATATGCCATGGGTGCGACTCTTAAAAAAAAGAAGGGGGACTTTTTTTTTTTTTTTTTTTTTTGTATCCACGGCATTTGCAAGTTCTCAGGCGAAGTGTCAAACCTCACTGTAGCAGTAATCCAAGCCATAGCATTAACAATACCAGATCTTTTTTTTTTTTTTTTTTTTTTTGTCTTTTTGTCTTTTGTCTTTTGTTGTTGTTGCTATTTCTTGGGCCGCTCCCGCGGCATATGGAGGTTCCCAGGCTAGGGGTCGAATCGGAGCTGTAGCCACCGGCCTACGCCAGAGCCACAGCAACACGGGATCCGAGCCGCGTCTGCAACCTACACCACAGCTCACGGCAACGCTGGATTGTTAACCCACTGAGCAAGGGCAGGGACCGAACCCGCAACCTCATGGTTCCTAGTCGGATTCATTAACCACTGCGCCACGACGGGAACTCCTTTTTTTTTTTTTTGTCTTTTGTCTTTTTTGTTGTTGTTGTTGTTATTGTTTCTATTTCTTGGGCCGCTCCCGCGGCATATGGAGGTTCCCAGGCTAGGGGTTGAATCGGAGCTGTAGCCACCGGCCTACGCCAGAGCCACAGCAACGCGGGATCCGAGCCGCGTCTGCAACCTACACCACAGCTCACGGCAACGATGGATCATTAACCCACTGAGCAAGGCCAGGGACCGAACCCGCAACCTCATGGTTCCTAGTCGGATTCGTTAACCACTGCGCCACGACGGGAACTCCCTAACAATACCAGATCTTTAACCCACTAGGCCACCAGGGAACTCCCAACATTTTGTACCTTAAATTTGTACATCTGTTAATGTTTACATATTATTGCTGTGTGCATTTTGTGCCATTCTCAATAAGCTTGTGAGATTGTTATTTCTGCATTTAACAAGTGAAGTCTTTGGCTCACATCACACAGATTGTATTGTAACTGGGATATAAAGCCAGGGCTTATTAGGTCTATGGTCTAGAACTCTCTGGTATTATTTTGTATTGAGATATCTCCTTGAGTGCTGCTTGGGAAGATGTGCTTACCTTGGTACAAACTGACAGGTTTCCTTCATACTTGCTTTCCCAGTGCCTGGGCCCATCAATGTACAGTATACTGTTGTTGGTTTTTGGTTATGAAAGAATATATTTTGAATCTGAGTGGTTAGAAAAAAATGAAAAAATAGCTTAGGATAATTAACACCTCTAAAGTAAAAAGTTACTTTAAATATTAAGTCATATAAGTTTTTATGTTATTAAATTATATTAGCTGGCTACATTGCAGGATTAGAATTTATTTATGTAAGAATTTTATTAAGGAGTTGCCATTGTGGCATAGCAGAAACGAATCCAACTAAGAATCATGAGGTTGCGGGTTCGATCTTTGGCCTTGCTCAGTGGGTTTAGGATCCAGCGTTGCTGTGAGCTGTGGTCGTAGGTCGCAAATGAGGCTCAGATCTAGCAAAGCTGTGGCTGTGGCACAGGCTGGCAGCTGCAGCTCCGATTAGCCCCCTGGTCTGGGACCATCCTTATGCCACGGGTGCAGCCCTACAAAGACAAAACCAAAAAAAAATTTTTTTATTAATATGATAGGATTAGAGTTAATATGTCTTTTTATTCTTTTAAAAATTAATGTGGGGAGTTCCCATCGTGGGTCAGTGGTTAACAAATCCGACTAGGAACCATGAGGTTTCGGGTTCGATCCCTGCCCTTGCTCAGTGGGTTAAGGATCCGGCGTTGCCGTGAGCTGTGGTGTAGGTCACAGACTAGGCTCATTCCAGCATGGCTGTGACTCTGGCCTAGGCCGGTGGCTACAGCTCCAATTCGACCCCTAGCCTGGGAACCTCCATATGCCGTGGGAGCAGCCCAAGAAATGGCAAAAAGACAAAAAATAAATAAAAAAAAATTTAATCTGTTCTCTTATAAGTCAGTATCTTTTGTGATTAATACAGAAATGTAGCTAAAATCACAGATATTAATATTGTCATTGTCTCTTATGCAGGCACTGAACTTACCTTCAACTACAACCTAGAATGTCTTGGAAATGGAAAGACTGTTTGCAAATGTGGAGCCCCGAACTGCAGTGGCTTTTTGGGTGTAAGGCCAAAGGTACCTTCCAAACATTTGCATTGCGGGTAATGAGGTGGTCCTCCCTTGCTAACCAGTGGCTAAGGACTGAGTCTTCATTTTAAGAAGATTTCTCTTTGTTTTCTGGTTTTCTTGTTTGTTTGTTTTGTTTTGTTTTTTGTTTTATTTTTGTTTTTGTTTTTTGTCTTTATGCCTTTTCTAGGGCCGCTTCCCTCGGCATTTGGAGGATCCCAGGCTAGGGGTCTAATTGGAGCTGTAGCCACCAGCCTATGCCAGAGCCACAGCAACGTGGGATCTGAGCCGCATATTCGACCTACACCACTGCTCACGGCAACGGGTCCTTAACCCACTGAGCAAGGCCAGGGACCGAACCCGCAACCTCATGGTTCCTAGTTGGATTTGTTAACCACTGCGACACGATGGGAACTCCCAAGAAGATGTCTCTTTGAAATAATGACATTCTGGGAGTTCCCGTTGTGGCGCAGTGGTTAACGAATCCGCCTAGGAACCATGAGCTTGAGGGTTCGATCCCTGCCCTTGCTCAGTGGGTTGCCGTGAGCTGTGGTGTAGGTTGCAGACGCGGCTCGGATCCTGCGTTGCTGTGGCTCTGGCTGGCATAGGCTGGTGGCTACAGCTCCGATTCAACCCCTAGCCTGGGAACCTCCATATGCCGTGAGAGTGACCCTAGAAAAGGCAAAAAGACAAAAAAAATAAAGAAAGAATGACATTTTGTAGTTGTCAGTAGAGCCACTGGCAGTTGAAGCACTTGATGATCAGTTTGGTTACACTAGAGAGGGTCTTTAGGTATTGCTAAAGTGTTGGCAGTCTCACTTTTCTTTGGTGACATCTTTCAAGCTAAAAAGGCTGTAAAGTAGGTTGGTCTCAGCTGATCTTACATTTCCTAATAAGCTATTCAGTCTCTTTCTCTTGCTTTTTTATTTTTTTGCCACACTTTGTGGCCTGTGGATGTTCCCAGGCCAGGGACTGAACCCCTGTCACAGTTGCGATGTACATCACAGCTATGGTAATGCAGAACCCTTAACCCACTGTGCCACATGGGAACTTCCTCTCTTTGCCTTTTTTGTGTGTGTCTTTTAGGCCACATCTGCTGCATATGGAAGTTCCCAGGCTAAGGGTCAAACTGGAGCTCCCAACTGCCAACCTACACCACAGCCACAGCCATGCTGGATCTGAGCCTAGTCTGCCACCCGCACCATAGCTCCTGGCAACACTGGATCCTTAACCCTTAGTCCAGGGATCAAACCCACAACCTCATGGGATTTATTCGGTTTTGTTACTGCTGAGCCAAGCTGGGATCTCTCTCTTTGCATTTTTAAAGTATCAGAGAACCTGATATTGAATTTAAGATTTTAAGGGTGTTATAAGGGAGATTTATCTATCATAAGTAATAGCACCCTGAACATTGACATTTAATTTTTATGCAAAGTATACGACATAGTGACTCCAAATGGGTATTTCTCATGCTTTTTGGATTCTAAGTCAACATTAAGAACTGAAGAAAATGCAAATTAGCATAGAAACCATAGTTCAAAAGGGCAATCATTTTGAGCAATAATACATAAGGAATACCCACTAATTATTAAATACGAAAATTTATATTGTTTTTTGCTTGTTTTGTTAGTTGGTTAAATGGTCTTGTTCCATAAGATGTCCAATTGACTTAGTCCTTTCAAGTTAAAATAGTAACAGATTTTAATTGAATTAGGTGCACTGGGGATGCCAATTTCTATATTTTTAAGGTCTGTGTAGTATTTCACACATGAATCAGAAGTTTAGGAGCAGAAATTTGGAAGTGGGAAGAGATCCCTGTGGGCTGACAGTAAATTGGATTAGTTCTAGCTGTTTCTAGTTCAAGATAAATAATGTGATGAAAACCATGAGGGGAATTCCCTGGTGGCTCAGTGGGTTAAGGATCTGATGTTGCCATTGCATAGTCAATTCTGTGGCGCAAGTTTGATCCCTGGTTGGGAACTTCTGCATGTCACAGGTGTGGGCACACACACAAAGGAAGTAGAAGAAGAAAGAAAGGAAAAGAAAACCATGAAGTTTGGTAACTAAGTGTAGGTTGCAAGGAGCACAGAGTAGACCTGCTGGCTGTACCAGGGTCTGTCTTGAGGAGTGGTGGATATGAACCTAAACTGACTTCGATAAAGATGCCTAGCTTGTCATGGTCATAGACCACAAATGAGTTTTATGTGTCTTCCTAGCACTTGGCTCATATTAAGTGTTCAGTGAAGGTTCATTGAATAAATTAAATGAGTTACAACAGAAATCGGCACAACTTTGCAACAATAATTTAAAAATAAATTTAAAAAAAAGAAATGTGTGTAACACATCCAGACAAGTCTTCCTTATTTTTGAAATTAGACAAACCTAAGAATTAAACTGGAGTTCCTGTTGCAGTGCAGTGGAATTAATCCACGTAGTATCCATGAGGATGTAGGATTGATCCCTGGCCTCATTCAGTGGGGTAAGGATCCGGTGTTGCTGTGAGCTATGGTGTAGGTCACAGACGTGGCTTGGATCTGGCGTTGCTGTGGCTGTGGTGTAGGCTGGTAGCTGTAGCTCCGATTCGACCCCTAGCCTGGGAACTTCCATTTGCCCCAGGTGCAGCCCTAAAAAAAAAGAAAAAAAGAATAAAAATAAAACTTACTGGCGTTTCTGATGTAGTGCAGTGCAACAGCTTGGGTTGCTGTGGAAGTGCAGGTTTGGTCCTTGGCCTGGTGTAGTGGGTTAAAGGTTTCAGCATTGCTGCCAGTGTCACCTAGGTCACAGTTGCAGCTTAGATTCAGGCCTTGGCCCAGCGGAGAGACTGAAGCTCAGAGAGGATAGGTAACTTGGTCATGATGATACAACTAATGTGTTGACAAAATGCTAAACTGCTCAATATTTGACCTCTAGAATCAACCCATTGCCACAGAGGAAAAGTCAAAGAAATTCAAGAAGAAGCAGCAGGGGAAGCGCAGGACCCAGGGGGAAGTCACAAAAGAACGAGAAGATGAGTGTTTCAGCTGTGGGGATGCTGGCCAGCTCGTCTCCTGTAAGAAACCAGGCTGCCCAAAAGTTTACCATGCAGACTGTCTCAATCTAACCAAGCGACCAGCAGGTTGGTGCCAAAATCCGTTTGCTGTGCTCCTTGTTCTCTGCTAGAATTCTAGAGCCCTTTAAGATCTTCTCATGCATTGTGTTGAGGGCTGGTATGGTCCGTGTTTAAATAAATGACAACAAAGGCTAAGAATCCTAGGTTATAGAGAAGGGAACAGGAACTTAACTTGCTGCATGTCAAGCATTTCATGTTATTTTATCCTCCTGGAAACCCCTAAAGATGAGTACTTTTTACCTTCCCATGATACAGATGAGGAAACTGAGTCAGGTTTTTTTTTTAGTTGACTTGTCACTTTAGAGCATATAGATGGGGGAAATCTATCAAAAGCCAGGTTTTCTGACTTCAGGCCCACTAAGTCCTGTTTGTTCTCTAGAGAAAGATGGATTGAGAAAAAATGGAGGTTTCCGGTCACTGTAGCCCCCTCCCCTCTGAACAAGACGCAGTTGTTTCAGTAAAATCAAGAGAAGCTGTATGGATAAATATGGTACCCAGGAATTTATGGCTAGAGAAATCATCACTGATTTCAGGGTAGTGATTTTACATTAGGGAAGTTTAAGGATTTGGTAATCTCATCTTTTTTAAAAGACAAAAGTGAGAAACATTCTGCGTTATACATCATTAGTGGCCTGCTTCTAGGAATTGCAGATAGAGAACTTTGGAATGGGAGTGAGAGGAGTTTGTCCCCAAATTAGCTTTCCTTCAATATGTGGTTGCTAGGGTAATGAAATAATAGAAACTGAGGCAGTGTGCAGGCAAGGCCATAACACTGACCTCAGTGCCAGGAAATGGAAGCAGGGAATTGTTTCAGAAGCCATAGCTGGCACAAGTTGCCATAGAACTGATCTTGCTTCTGAGCCAGGAGTAAGATGTAGCATAGTTTACTTGGAAGGAGCTGGGATGGAAACACTGTCCATGGCAGAGACTTGAGTATCAGGAAATGGGGATAAAAGAGAGCAACTCTGGTTGGCTTTGGGTCTTTCCTGGTGATTCAGTGTAAGCAGCACAGGTAGTTTGTGCTAGTTTCCAGACTTAACATTTAGTAAAGGTAAATCTGTTTCCACTTTTCACCTTTGTGTATCTGCTCTCTATTTCTAGTAATAACCAAATAAGCAGTTTAATTGGCTGAGATTTTCCCCTTAGAGTTGAAGATTTAAAGTATCTTCACATTATATCTAAGAGGGGCTTTGTGTTTTGGAGGGTTTTTTCTTCTTGTTGGAAATAGTCATAAAAATCAGGATTTACTCCTGCTTGTTTTCAAATTGCTACTCAGTTGTTAGTTGATAATTCCCTGTTATTTTTATGAATTTTGCTGAAGGTGAAGCTCAGATCCTGGGGTAGAGGAGGTGGGTGAGTAGCATGAGCTCTCTGTAGAAGGCAGCCTTTTGAAATCACTCCTTTGCCTTGGTTCCAGAGCCATGGCACATTTCATATACATGCCTTGTTTTTCTAAGCTTTTGTTTCATATCTGTGTTTTCAGGGAAATGGGAGTGTCCTTGGCATCAATGTGACATCTGTGGAAAGGAAGCAGCCTCCTTCTGTGAAATGTGCCCCAGCTCCTTTTGCAAGCAGCATCGGGAAGGGATGCTCTTTATCTCCAAATTGGATGGGCGTCTGTCTTGTACTGAGCATGATCCATGTGGGCCCAACCCTCTGGAACCTGGGGAGATCCGTGAGTATGTACCTCCCCCAGTACCGCTGCCTCCAGGCCCAAGCACTCACCTGGCAGAGCCATCGTCAGGAGTGGCTGCTCAGGGGCCTAAGATGTCGGACAAGCCATCTGCTGACACCAACCAGACACTGTCGCTGTCCAAAAAAGCTCTGGCAGGGACTTGTCAGAGGCCACCGCTGCCTGAAAGACCTCCTGACAGAACTGACTCCAGGCCCCAGCCTGTTGATAGGGTCCGGGACCTTGCTGGGTCTGGGACCAAATCCCAATCCTTGGTATCTAGCCAGAAGCCATTGGACAGGCCACCTGCCCTGGCAGGACCAAGGTCCCAACTATCTGACAAACCCTCTCCAGTGACCAGTCCAAGCTCCTCACCCTCAGTCAGGTCCCAACCACTGGAAAGGCCCCTGGGGACAGCTGACCCAAGGCTGGATAAATCCATAGGTGCTGCCAGCCCAAGGCCCCAGTCACTAGAGAAAACCCCAGTCCCTACTGGCCTGAGACTTCCACCGCCAGACAGACTGCTAGTCACCAGCGGTCCCAAACCCCAGTCTTCAGACAGGCCCCCTGACAAATCCCATGCCTCTTTGTCCCAGAGACTCCCACCTCCTGACAAAGTACTATCAGCTGTGGTCCAGACCCTGGTAGCAAAAGAAAAAGCACTAAGGCCTGTGGACCAGAATACTCAGTCAAAAAATAGAGCTGCTTTGGTGATGGATCTAATAGACCTAACTCCTCGCCAGAAGGAACGGGCAGCTTCTCCCCATGACATCATACCCCAGGCCGATGAGAAGATGCCAGTGTTGGAGTCGACCTCGTGGCCTGCCAGCAAATGTCTGGGACAGATGCCACGAGCTGTTGAGAGAAGCAGTGTATCAGATCCTGTCCTTCTGCCACCAAGCAAAGCAGCGGCCCCTCCGGAACACCCCTGGCAAGCTGTTAAATCACTCACCCAGGCCAGACTTCTTTCTCAGCCCCCTGCCAAGGCTTTTTTATATGAGCCAACAACTCAGGCCTCAGGAAGAGCACCTGCAGGGGCTGAGCAGACCACAGGGCCTCCCAGCCAAGCACCAGGCCTAGTGAAGCAGGTGAAGCAGTTGGTCGGAGGCCAGCAACTACCTGGACTTGCTGCCAAGAGTGGGCAGTCCTTCAGGCCTCTTGGGAAAACTCCATCCTCCCTCTCCACTGAAGAGAAGAAATTGACAACCACGGAGCAGAATCCCTGGGCCCTGGGAAAGGCCTCACCAGGGCCAGGGCTTTGGCCCATGGTGGCTGGACAGACACTGGCACAGTCTTGCTGGTCCTCTGGGAGCACACAGACATTGGCACAGACTTGCTGGTCCCTTGGAAGAGGGCAAGACCCTAAACCAGAGCAAAATACACTTCCAGCTCTTAACCAGGCTCCTTCCAGTCATAAGTGTGCAGAGTCAGAACAGAAATAATACCAGTAAATGTCACATGACCAGACCAGCTGCCCCAGGGTTCTTGGGGAAGGGAAATGTTTTTCCCTCTTAAAAAACAGACACCTCCCCCCCACAACACTTTTCCACTGTTATTCTTTACTTATATCCCAACACTCAGAACTCTTGTGATATTAGCAAGTGGGGGCTTGTGGTTGTATGAACCATGTATGAAAATCCAGTGGGCCCCAGCCGAGGAGACAGACAGACTCGGATCTCTTTCCCCAAACCTTTACTCATGGTGAACTTGAAATAAAAAGTCCACTCTGGAGTCAAGCATGGGATTCGATTCCGCTGGTCAGGTTGGAAGGTAGAGGGGCCCTCAAAGCTATTTCTCTAGCCCCCCAGAGGCCCACTGAGGGTACCTGCTGAACCCTTGGGAGGAAATGATATCCATTCAAACCAGTGGTGATTTATTGAGCATTCATGTCTGCTAGGCCTGGTGCTAGTCACTGGCAGGAGACACAGAGATAAATAAGACCTGCTGTCTGTGAGCCTAACATGCTTGTCTGAGTTCCCAGGTTGTTTTTAAGAACCTTTGACCAGGAAGTAACAGAAAGTTTGAGGGGCCCTGGGGCTCCAGGCTCATTTTGTAATGTTCTTTGTGGCCCCAGAAGTGGTGGTTTGAGATGTCTCCTGGTCGAGTGTGCCTGTGTGCATGTGCATGTATGCTCATGTAGAGGTTCTCTCTATGGGCAGGAAGGGGCTGCATCAAAGCCAAGTGGGGCTGTTGGCTGGGAAGCCACTGTGCTTCTGTCTGAGTTATGCCAAGTCCAAAGATCTGTCTTTGGTGGAGTAGCTGGTTGGAGGGCTGGGCTCTATGAGGATGTAGCTTTCCCTCAGTGAAGAAGGCAATTGGCAAGCTTACCTTTCTTTTCTATAGATTTTCCTCCTTTTACATCAACCTACCCCATGCCCGTTCCCCAAACACTCAGGTGCTTTCAGATTTCAGAGTCTCGGGCAGTAGACCTAGGGAATCTCTGGCAAGCTCTGGGCTAGATCCATCACCAGCTCAGGGAGAATGCCAGATCCTGATGAGAAATTAATTCTCTCCTGATCCTTTGCCCTCCTACCTGAATGGAGGAAGTTTTCTTCTCTATCTCCCTATGATAGGATTCTATCACCCTCTCCCTGAGAATTGCTCTGCTCTGTATTGAGAGCACCTGCCTGCTGACTGAGCTCAAAAGGCAAGCCAGAACCCTTCCCCTGTGACTGGCAAGATACGGCATTTAGAGCAATGTCCAGTCAAAAGATGACTCCTCATAACTGCTGATTATCTGTTACTGCTGCCCTGAGCTGGGGCCCAAGGGCTGGGAAATCTGTTGGTGCTACCCTGCCCTACCATTCACCCAGCTCACTGACTGCCAACAGGAAATCCTGTTTGGCCAGTTCCTTCCCATTCACCCCCCCCCCCCCACCTTTGTCCCTAGACCAAACATGTTTACCTCTCTGCTTTGCCAACTTAGCCAGCAGCTTTAGCCAATAGGCCATCTCCTGGCCTAAATGTCTCCCGGCCATTCTGTCTCAGTTATGGCTTTTACACCCTCAACAGGATGCTGTATTTGTCCCAGTTTCCTCCTTGTGAGTTTCTATTGAGGATACTCCCATCACTTCTGAGGAGGGAACAATAGTTGTTATAGAAGCATTTGCGCTTTATATAAAGATTTAAAAAAGAATTTGCTTTTATTTCCCAAAGTCTGTCTCTGGGGTTGAGACATTTGAACTCAGGCAGAGGCATGAGGCTGGGCAGGGCTGCCCCAAGTTTAGGGGCCTTATTCCTGCATCTCACTTAGACCTCGGAATCTCCTCTGTAGATTCCACCTGCCTAGTTCTCCCCTTTCATCCTCTCTTCCCACAGCATCAGAGAGGAAAAGCTCTTTGTTCAAGAGGAAGAGAAAACAAAGCATCTTATTTTCTTTTTAAAAAATTTTAAACCATGGAAAAGATATTTTTAAAGAAATCCACCCAGAACATTAAAGTTCATTATATTAAGTATTTATCATGTGTGAGAATAATAAGTATATAATTGCAGCTCGTAGGTCCCTTTCCCTAATCTCTTAGGTTGTATGAGTAGGGTTTGCTTGGTGCCAGTCCTGTGCCCTTTTTTCTCCTATCATCTGTAGTTGTGATCAGAAAAAGATATCCGCACTGCACTGTCAGAATCTCTTCACTACGTTGTGTGTTAAATTACCGTAGCTCTTTGTTTCATGAAATAAACTGTGAATTTTTTTTTTATTTTTATTTTTTTGCAGGAGGGTGTGCAGGCTATGTAAAATTTTTACATGGAGAAATTTGATCCTGAAGTAGGCTTTGGTAGGTAATTGATTGACAGCCACTCTAGATGTGTCTCACAGGACAGGAAGAAGTGACGGAAAGGTGGGGCCACTTTGTGGTTTTATTTCAATCTTTCTCCGTTCTCCACCATTCACTGGAAGCTTCCTTCCAGACCTGCCTAGGAAACAACTTCTGAACTGTGCTTGGTTTAGGGGAGGGAGGTAGTTCTTTATTTAAATGGATGGATAGACAGCCAGGCTTTCATGAGGGCCATTGAAAGACTCTCTTAGGTTGCCTGTAAGGTCTGCTCTTGGGTCTGCTGATAGCATCTGATACTAGATTGTTAACATCCTGAAAGCAGTCACTCGCTGCACAGTCATATGCAGAGTCAGAAGGACTTCTGGGAAGTGAGGCTCTTGCATGACAATGTGTGGGGTAGTGACCTTGCCAGCCTTAGGGGGTTCTCTCCAGGGAGTGTGAACTGGCAATTAAAAGGAAATCTTTACTTTTAGATTTGGAAACTCCTGATCTTTGTGTCAGATGGTATTTTGGCATTTCACCAAAGGCTTGGAAATCAGGATCTCAAGAGAGTCTGCCTCTAAGGCAGTTCCCCAGGAAGCCTTTCTGAGGGGGAAACCATAGCTTCCTTAGGTAGCTAGAGAACTAATTATCTCTCCTAGCTAGAAACTGCTGAAATTTGAATTCAAACCTCATTTGCTTCTCTGGTGGAGCAGACTCATTCTGATAGCAAAATAGTTGTCATTGCTACAAAAGCATCCAAGTTTTAAATGTCTGCTTCCTCCTGAAGTTACTCAGTTTGAAGTGATTTAAATCACTATATTGATCCTCTTCTGAACAACTACCAAACCTACATCTTTAGTATTGATGAAAATAATTATTTTATTCTTCACATCCTCCACCTCACACTACAGTCAGGGCATGAAGTGCATCAGTGATCCTCTCCCAGGCTTGGCAGCGTCTACTCACTGGAGCTGGACTCCTAGGTTGCCTCATGAGAACAGAGTGGCAGGAAGGAAGTCTGGTCCTGGCAGCTTCCCCTGTGGAGAAGAATCAGGAGAGCACTAAACATGGATAGATTTTTTTCCCTCGGCTCCTACAGAGTGGGTTTTCTCCTAAGGCTTTTTTGGGGGGATATTGTCATCCTCTTGGGGTTTGCCAGCCAAGAGGTCAGAGTAATCCATTATCCTGACTTCTCTGAGATCATGACAGGAAAGGAGCTGTCACAAGTCCCATTTCCTGCTGAATGGTATTTGGGCTGTTCCATGCATTAGACATTCCAGATCATTTAGAGCTGGGTAGCTGCTGCATGAGACTTTCATCGGCTGTGGCCAATTAGCTCTCAGCTGAGCTTCATGGGGCTAGTGCAGCAGGGCCAGAGGTTGCTGTAGTATAAACTGAAAAAAAGAATAGGTAATTGCTTTGTACACACACACAAAAAGTAACGATGGTGCTAATTTCCTGGTATAAATAAGCACTGCCAAGGGTTGAGGGACTGGTGACTTGAGAAACCCAGGTTCCCGTTTAAGAGGAGATTTTATGTAGACCGGTTTCCTTGAGGCTCTCTTAGAGGAGGGGAAGGTAGAGCCTTGGTGTATCCTGCACCCAACCCTGAAGTGGCACAGCACAGTCCAGAGGTGGAAGAGAGATACTGTTTCCAGATGAGGATGGACATTGAGTTTCTCAGGGCTGGTGTCACGTTGGCCATAGCCTCTGTCCACGTTGCCTGAACAAGTTGGTAGAGAGCTCCAGGTGTGGGGTCTCCCTAGGCTACCTTCTGCCCCTCTCTACCTCTTCCACTCTCATGGGAGCACCTCTGTTGCTTATGAAGATTAAGGGTAATGTTTCTTAAAGAAGTGGAAAGAATTTATTTTAAGTAGAAATCCACAGCTTGGGAAGAAATGTTTCCTATCAACATAAGCAAAAACAGCACAGGTTAAACTTTTTTGTGTACCCTCTCTAGAGCTACTTTCCCATGACTCAAAACATCAGGCTATTGAGGCTTCAGGTCTAACACCCTGGAAATCCGGCAAAGCTTTGCAGACAGGAGGTGAGCCCAGGGAGTAGGAACAGAAATAAGTGGTTTTGGTGCTTTCGACTTCCAGGGTAGGGGCAGAGAACAGGCGGTCTCCAGGTCTGAGGTGGGTGCTGTGCCTGTGTGTGCGTGGTAGGTGAGAGTGTTTAAGATGGGCAAGTGCAGCACACAGGAGCTCATGGAAGAGCAGCTTTTTAAGTCTTGGCAAGGAAACAAGCTGACAATAAAGATCTTTATATTTTTCAGAAAGGGGTGGAGGGGGTTAGAGCTGAGGTCCATCACTTTTGTCCCCCCCACCATCCCCATAGATTGTCAGCTGTAAGTGAAACTCTTAGTGAAAAAGAGGGGAGCCCTGTGCTAGGAGTCCCCATAAACATGTACTGTAATTCTTTGTATATAGAAAAAAATTACTGTAAAGTAAAGTTTAACTTTACTCTTATGGCCCTTGCCCTGTGTTTTGTTTTGTTGTCCGTGGGAGATGTAGCCTAACATGAGGGAGGATGGGTTTGGAAGGAGAGCAAAAGCCGTTCCTTGAGGTAGTTCCCAGTTGGGGACACAGAGCTGAGCTCTTCCTCCAAGCATCCAGTGGGAGTGGTGTGGGTTACCTTCCAGTAGCCCAAAGCTGTCAGAATGTCTGCCTCCTTTGGGGAGTGGCTGGTGTCAGTTTCAGTCCCTACACAGGAAGCCTCCATAACCCACGAAGGAAGGGTATTTTGAGGAATTGGTTTTTAAAAAGGAAGTGGAACCAAAGTACTCTCTGAGTGCGAGTCTGACTGTCTTGGCCAAGTTAGGTCCTGGTTACTGCAGAGGACCTGGCCCAGGCCTAAAATGGGAAAGCAAAGGCCAAGGGCTGAGCCTCCCATACCCGGAAGGGTCAGCCCTGTCTACAATAACATCTGATCCTTCAGAAGTATTTGTACTAAAAATATGCTTTAAAGGAACCCTGGGAGTATGTTTCCCCTTCTGACTTAGTCCTGAACTCAGTTGTCCCAAGGAAGAGTATGGGAAGACAAGCGTTTAGCGTACAGTTACTCTTATTCATATCTTTACCGTCTTTGAACTGGGTAGCGGTCATCTCATTTTACAGATCAGAAACACTGGCCAAATTTAAGTCCCTTTTCTAAGTAGCTGTGTTGGATCCCAATCTGGATCCATAAGACCTTCCTAAGTCTTGCAGAGCCTATGATTTTTCTACTATTAAGCCACATTGTAGGGTGTTGCTGGGAATCTTACGATCTGAGCCACAGGGATGACTCATGGGCCTAGTCCTCATGGACCTAGTCATGACGGACGCCAGAGAGCCAGCCAGAGCCTGAGGTAGAAGGGATTGACCTTTTGATCTCTGAATACCATTTCAGTGCCTTCCTTATGCTTCTTAGGATGAAGAAGGAATTGGGAGCTTTGCACTGCCCAACCCCAGCTTCTCTTTGTCACCCCCACCCCGCCCCTGCTGCTGCCAAGAATAGGAAAGGGCCATTTTGTTTCTCCGTTATCACAGCTGCAACCCTGGGGTGAAGGTACTTGGATTACAAAAGAAAATAAGAGCGGGATGAGCCTTAATATAGGAAGTGAGGCCAGCCAGGTGGCCCCAGAAAGTGCTAGGTGTCTTGACACCCAATCCACACAGCAGGGAAGGGGGCTGAGTGTGATTCACAGTGCATTGATTTTATTTACAAATCAGAAGCCACTTAATCTGTAGACACGTCCAGGGCAGAAGTCTGAGATCCAAATCAGCCCTTATCCTCCTTGTGCCCCTCAGTCAGTCCAATGCTGCCTCTCTTCCATGGGCCAGCACAGGCAGGTGCCACCTCTGCTGCCATGGGGCCCCGGGGTAGCTCAGACGTTTGATCACCCAAGCCCAGACAAGAGCTAGGTCCAGCCTCTCTGGGGGAGTTCCTTTAATTCCCCCAGGCCAGGTGAATGGTGACTCAGTGGTGACAACAGCTGTAGAAGTAGGGGTTTGCCTTCTGGCCCAGGTCCACTCCCTTGTCCTCTGTCAAAGAGAGAGGTGGCAGCTGAGCATCATTCTTTTGGGGGATCAGGTAACTCATGAAGGGGGCCAGATGCAGTAGGCCTAGAGGAAGTCTCCACAGGGCTAGGGAATGACACACCTGTCATCACCTGGAAGGCAGCCACACTGACGTAATCTTCTGCCACTTTCTGGAAGAGCTCGTCTGGCAGGAAAAAGAGTGATCATTGAGGACCAATAACCCAGCACTCTAGGCTCTTTTCTGCCTCCTTTGTTGCCCCTGCCTGTTTTGCTGTGAGTCCTGGCCAACACTCACCCACGCTTTGGCCTGTCTTGCTGGATGTTTCAAAGAGCTGAGCTTTGATATCTGTAAAGAGAAGTGACTGAAGCTTCATACCTGAGAACTGGGTGCGCACTGACAAAGGGGAAGGCCAGCAGTACAGGGAATCTTCTGGACCCCAGAGATTCAAGGTCAGTGAAAGGCTTCCCACAGGGATCTTGCTGTTGGTAGCCAAGGCAGCCCCTATTTTCTTGACCCAAGCAAGCAGCCACTTCCTTCCCCCACACCCAAGGAACCAAGGAACAGCTACTGTCTGCATAGTCCTGGACGTCGTGGAAGTCCACACGTCGACGCCTTCTGTCCTCCTCCAGCAGATCACTCTTGGTGCCACATAAGTAGATCTGACAACCCTGGAGCAGAAAACAAGGTCAGGGTCCTTCCCCTGGACCACCAGGCCCCTAGCCCCTGCCTGGTCTGGTGAGGTGTAGGCACCTACCTCCTCTAGGTTGCGCAGTTCTTTCACCCAAAACTTTGCCCGTTCAAAGCTGCTGCTGTCTGTCAGGTCTTGGTATGGGACACAGGAAAACACAACCAAGGGTCAGGGGCTGCTCTGTAAGGCCAGTTTGGCACCCACCCCTTATTCCAGAAACAGGCCAAATCCCTCCTTACCATAGCAGACGATGGCAGCCTTGGCGCCCCGGTAGTAGATTCGGCTCATGGCCTCATAGCGCTCAGAGCCTGCTGTGTCCTGAAGGGCAGGGGGAGGCTCAGCGCTGGCCTGAGTTACTGATCAAGACTGCAAACTAATACCACATCCTCCAGACCCCCGTTTTTAAGCTGGGGTCTAGAGAAGAGAAATGGCCTCTAAGAGGCTACAAATCAGTCTACTGACAGAACCTACGCCTCCTTAGGAATAGGTTTTCCCAGAACAACTTGCCCAGAGAACTTACCCAAATACCCAAAGTCACCGTCCGGTCCCCCACGGACATCACCTTGGCCACGAAGGCGGCCCCAATGGTCTGCAACCAGAAAGAAACGATCAGGGACGTGGGTGCGGGCTAGCCCCCTCCCACCCGCCAGGGGCCCAGCCGGGCGCACTCACGTTCTGATAGGGCCCCACCAGGAAGCGGTCGTGCACATATCGCTCCACCAGGCTGGTCTTGCCCACGTACTCCTTTCCCAGCATCACCACCTTGACGTCCACGCGCTGCCCGCTCATGCTCCCAGGGTCGCCTCACCCGCGTCTCGGTCCTGAGCGGGGGGCAGGGGGCAAACCCGGATCTCCGCTCCGGCGAGCAGCGCCCAAGACTCAGTTCCCGACCCCAGGCGCCAACCTCCGGCTCCAGACGCCGCTACGAGCTTGAACGACGGCAGAGCCTCCCTACGCCCCCGCTCTTCAGCCCCGGGCGCTGATCCTCCTTCGAGGAGCCCAGGACCCGGGGCGGCCTAGGAGCGCGCGGGGTAGCGCCCTCAACGGCGCCACGCCGCCGCCCAGCTCGCTCGATTGCGCTACGACTCACTTGCCCGCCTGGCTTAAAGGCCGCTGGGGCACGGATTCCCTACGGAGGCTGGAAGACCCTTCAACCTGCCTCCAGCCCGCAGCGCCGCGATTCCGGCGCCGGGTGGGAGGGGGTGTAGGGGCGGAACCTCTGGGTCACATGGGCAGGCGCCGGAAGAGGTGGATTCTGCGAGACTGCGCCGGAAGTGGCGCGCAGCCTGATAATTCCTCATGGCGGCGGCTGTGGCTGGTTGGGCGCGGCACAGTGGTGACTGACCTCCTAGCCTGGTAGCCGGGCAAAGAGCTCCAGCCTAGCCTCCGCTTGCCCCCCGCCCCGGGCGCCGCACGGCTGATGCTGCGCGGGTGCTGAGCCCGCCCCGGCCGGGACGATGGTGAAGTATTTCCTGGGCCAGAGCGTGCTCCGGAGTTCCTGGGACCAAGTGTTTGCTGCCTTCTGGCAGCGGTACCCGAATCCCTATAGGTACGTGGCCCTATAAAGAGGTACCTTCCCACCTTGCTTTTTGGAGATTGGATTGTAGGGGGCCAGGAAAGACTCGACTTCGAGTCTGAGGTGGGGGCATCGCCGGAACCGGGGCCATGTTTAGGGCAAAACGACCCTATCGGTGAAGCGGCTAGGCTAGGCCTGCAAGGTACTAGAAGAAGGCTGGGTCTGGGTAGTGGTTTACTTGAGGTTCAAGTCTAAGGTTCTCTCATCGCAGGATGGTGAAACAGGAAAAGGCGGCGGCACAGGAGTTGGGGAGGGATCTTGGGGTTGGAAGTCCGGGCGCTTGCCTTCTACTCTGCCTGTGACTCTCTCCAGTGGTGCAATAAATCATGAAGTCCAGCCCTGTTGGGAGGCCCCGAAATCCAGGTCAGCGAAGGGGCGGGAGTTGGAATTTGCCCTGGGATAGGCTCATAGTTAGGTCTGAGCCACAATACAGGTCACACAGCAGGTCTGGGGAAAGGCATGGCGTTTCTGGGCTTGGAGGCTCCAGATGGGAACCCCAACAAGCAGTGTCTTAGGGCCAGCCTTCTGAGGGTCACCTTCACCCTGACACCTGCAGCAAACATGTCTTGACGGAAGACATAGTGCACCGGGAAGTGACCCCTGACCAGAAGCTCCTGTCCCGGCGACTCCTGACCAAGACAAACAGGATGCCCCGCTGGGCTGAGCGACTGTTTCCTGCCAATGTTGCTCACTCAGTGTACATCCTGGAGGATTCTATCGTGGACCCACAGAACCAGACCATGACCACCTTCACCTGGAACATCAACCACGCCCGGCTGATGGTGAGACCCCTCTCTCGGTCCCCTCAAAAGTAGAGAGCTGCAGGTACATGTGACTAGGGAGCCACGAAGGAGTTTCTGCAATCCAAGTAGATATGGATTGCTGAGGAGTGATGGCTCTAGAATGCAAACTCAAATTGTCTTTTGAGCTGGTCAGCTCCTCTGGACCTGCCTTTTGACTCATTCATACAGTGGAGGAGGGGCACCTGTTTTACAGAGTTGTTGCAAGTACTAAATGCAGAGCATTCATACTGTTTCTGACAAGTGTATAGGTTGGGTCATAGGAGTGATGCTGAGCGAGAGAGGCAGGGTTTTCAAACAGGAATCCATCAAACCATAATGGTGCCTTGGCTTGGCTCTGCCTCAGAGGGGAGAGGACCTGGGGCTCTTGCCCCACGTTGACTAGGGGAGTCTTTTATCTATCTTATGTAAGGGATTTCAGAAGAAGAGGGCTCCACATACTTTTGATCTCTTGCTTTGTTTAAAAAAAAAAAAAAAAAAAAAGGAAGTTCCATTGTGGCACAGTGGAAATGAATCCGACTAGTACCCATGAGGATGTGGGTTCGATCCCTGGCTTCACTCAGTGGGTTAAGGATCCGGCATTGCCGTGAGCTGTGGTGTCGGTTGCAGACGAGGCTCAGATCCCTTGTTGCTATGGCTGTGGTATAGGCCGGCAGCTATAGCTCTGATTAAACCCCTAGCCGGGGAACTTCCATATGCTGCAAGTGTGGCCCCTAAAATGATAGAAAAGAAAAAGGCTTGAAAAGCCGAGTTCTTGTTTTGTTTTTTTGTCTTTTCAGGGCGGCACCCACAGCATATGGAGGTTCCCAGGCCAGGGGTCCATGGGAGCTACAGCTGCCGGCCTACACCACAGCCATGCAGGATCCAAGCCATGTCTTTGACCTATACTATAGCTCACACCACACCAGATCCTTAACCCACTCACTCAACAAGGCCAGGGAGCAAACCTGCAACCTTATGGTTCCCAGTTGGATTCGTTTCTGCTGCGCCACAAGGGATCTGAGCCTCGTCTGCAAAACCTGAGGTTTAGTTTAAGGAGCTTTACAGTAATTTCTTACATGTGAATACCCTGGAAGCTTTCAGAGGACTCTCTCTTTCTCAGCTAATTTTCACAGTGACACACGGAGGTGGGTATTACTGTCTGTTGCACAAAGAGAAAGTGAGGTTCAGAGAGGGGAAGTATCCTATAAAGTCACCGAGTGAGGAGGCACCTTAATTCTCTGCCCCAGAGTTATCTGTGGGCCTCACAGCTGACTGCCCGGAGGGCACTATCTCTGTGCTTTGTAAATTACCAAGACCCAGCCCTGAGAAATCTCTGTCATTCCAGCTGTGAGCGATGTTTTTTAAGTGTTTCTCTTGGAAGTGTAGGTTCACTTCCTCCTCTGATGATGAGAGCTGTGGTGATGGCCAGATTTTCACTTTTATTTGAAGTGCCAAGAGCTCAAGAGCCAAAGTGAGTGGAAGGCAGGCTAAAAACACTGCACATATCTAGATGTAAAAGGACAAAGATAAAAAGACCAGAAAAAAAGAGTTTCACCGTGAGCTGAGGTGTAGGTCGCAGACCTTGCTTGGATCCCGTGTGGCTGGCATAGGCCATCAGCTGTAGTTCCTATTGAACCCCTAGCCTGGGAACCTCCATATGCCTCGGGTTCAGCCCTAAAAAGAAAAAAGAAAAAAAAAAAAAGACAAAGAGCCAGGGTGGAGCTGGAAGGCCCTCTGCTGATTTCAAGAGTCCGTATTTTTTATTTTTTTTAGGGCCGCATCTGTGGCATAGGGAGGTTCCCAGGGGTCAAATCGGAGCTGTAGCTGCTGGCCACAGCCACAGCCATGCCAGATCCTTAACCCACTGAGTGAGACCAGGGATCGAACCCGCAACCTCGTGTTTCCTAGTCAGATTTGCTTCTGCTGTGCCACAATGGGAACTCAAGAATCCATATTTTCTTTTCTTTTTTTTTTTTAGGGCTGCATCCCAGCACATGGAGGTTCCCAGGCTAGGGGGTCTAATCAGAGCCACATCTGCAACCTACACCACACCTCATGGCAGCGCTGGATCCTTAACACACTGAGCGAGGCCAGGGATCAAACCCATAACCTCATGGTTCCTAGTCGGATTTGTTTCCGCTGCACCAGGACGTGAACTCCCGAGAGTCCATATTTTAGTTTGAAGTGTCAGAGAAGATATTAGAGAGCAAAGTTACTTTTTTCATCATCTTACTCTCTTTCTGAAGTGCAGCTTGGGAATACAGTAAGGAAAGGGAATCAGTTTTCACTTTATTGCTTCCCCAGGAATAAATGGGGATCAGATTTATGTGCGAGCTGGCAAAGTGAAAGACTCCCACTATTGTGACTGACTTGACTGTACAGGTGGTGGAGGAACGATGTGTTTACCGTGTGAACTCTGATAACAACAGCTGGACCGAAATCCGCCGGGAAGCCTGGGTCTCCTCTAGCTTATTTGGTGTCTCCAGAGCTGTGCAGGTGAGCAGTGTTGTGGGGGGACCAGGGCTCTGGGGGCCAGGGCATTTGACCTAGGGTTGGGGCTGAGGGGTCACTGGGCAGCCCAGAAGCCTTCCCCTTCTCATGTTTTGCCAGGAATTTGGTCTCGCCCGGTTCAAAAGCAACGTGACCAAGACTATGAAGGGTTTTGAATACATCTTGGCCAAGCTGCAAGGTGAGCGCTCTGGGCACAGGCAGAGGCCAGGGTCAAGTCCTAGCTGCGCTGACTGGGCTGGAGCCTGGGGCTGTCACACCCTATTCTGAGCCCCGCCTGCAACTCATCTGGACCCTGAGTATTTCCTGCAGGGCCTGAGGCAGAGGAGGTGAATGTCCCGGGGGTGGTTAGGTAGGTCTTCATGGCATTCTCTGAACCAGCCCCACCCTCTGCTCCAGGTGAGGCCCCTCCCAAAACCCTTGTTGAAACAGCCAAGGAAGCCAAGGAGAAGGCCAAAGAGACGGCACTGGCAGCTACAGAGAAGGCCAAGGACCTTGCCAGCAAGGCAGCCACCAAGAAGCAGCAGCAGCAGCAGCAGTTTGTGTAGCCAGCCCAGGCCCTGGGGCGACAGCACAGCAGACCACTGGCCCCAGTCCCTGTGCCCTCTCCCCCTTGTACTTATTAAAAGTCAACTTCCAGCCCGGCTGTTTGGGTGGTGGGCAGGGGGTGTTGTCCCATTTGGCATCTCCAACGCACCAGGCCAATTGCCCATACCTGAGCTGGGCCTCCTTATTCCTGCATCACGTGGCTGAAGGCAGAGGCGCAGTGACTTGGCCCATGGTCATGGTGTCCAGGTGAAGTCATAAATGCTAGACTATAAGTTCGATGAGGGCAGGGACCTGTTTTATTTTCTGTTGTGTCCCAAATACCTGGAACAAAATCTAGCACATAACAGGCATTCAATAAATACTGTTGAATTTAATCAACCCCAGTCTGGAGTCAGAAAGCTTTTTTTTTTTGTCTTTTGTCTTTTTAGGGCTGCACCACAGCATATGGAGGTTCCCAGGCTAGGAGTCCAACTGGAGCTGTTGCTGCCGGCCTATACCACAGCCACAGCAACACCAGATCCAGGCCACGTCTCTGACCTACACCACAGCTCACGGCAACGCCAGATCCTTAACCCACTGAGCAAGGCCAGGGATTAAACCCGCAACCTCATGGTTCCTAATATTCATTTCCACTGCAAGACGGGAACTCCTGATTTGATTCTTGAATCCACTGTTTCCTGGTTTGAAAACTCAGGCAAGTCACATCACTCAGTCTTGTTCCCACTGTGAAGTGGGGAGAGGCAGCCTCCAAGCTGTGAGGAGCAAAGGGACACTGCCCAGTGTGGTCAGCAGTGTCTGGTGGCTGCGGATCTCATTTCCTCTTTTCTGGTTTGTCTGTGGCTAGGAGTTCCCCCATCTTCATCAGGCAAGACCATGGACAGGAAGTTAAGAAAGGGGCTTTTAATGAAAACACTGAACAGTACATGTGGGGCAAAGGCCAGGGGCGGGCCCTTGTCTAGGAAGGAACGTGAGGGCCCAAAAGGCTCCCTGCCCCCATGGACAGCAGAGCCAAGTGCTACTAAAAATGCCTGGAAGGGCAGCCTGGGCCCAAGCCACCTGCCCCGCAGGGCTCTCTGTCCTAGGAGGGGCTGCCGGCAGCCAGCAGCAGGGTAGGGGGAGCACCTGTTTCCACACAAGGTCCATTTAGTCCATTCCAACAGGAGGCGACTCTCAGCAGCCCTGGAGGCTCGGCGAGGACTCCAGTTGGGCAGAGCCAAGGGTGGTCTGAGCATAGAGGCCCCTCCGGCAACGAAGGTCATAGCCAGACGCCACCACCGTGTGAATAGCTGTGCTCCTGGCCGGCGCTGAAGCCCCGTAGCAGCTCAGCCTCGCCCCCGAACACCAGGCTCTCCACATCCACCTCCAGCTCCTCTGTGCAGGGAGGGGGCCAGTCAGGAGACCAGGGGCTACTCAGCCCGCTCCACCCCTCCGCTTCAGGGCACTTACCTTGGTCTGAGTCAGAACGCTCGGAGGAGAGGCCTGAGGAGTCCAGGCTGTCTGCCCGCAGCCGCTCACGCTCACCAGGCCCCGCAAGCCCCCTGAGCTGCTCCAGCTGCTGCCGCAGGCTCTGCTGCTTACTTCGAAGCTTCTCCTTGAGCCGCCGGGCCCGCTGCTCCTGCTCCTCCAGTTTCTGCAATCAGGAGTTAGGGGCTGGGGTTGGCTACCTGGGGGTTCAGGCCTCACCCCAACACCACTCAACATCAGACTGGCTGCGTGGTGACCACCTGCTCCATTCAGGCTCACCAGATCTGGGCCCCACATCCTGCAAGAAGCTGGACCCTCCTGCCCTTCTGTCCCACATAAATGCCCAGGGAGTTCTGTCTAGATGGGTGGGACTGGGAGGGCACCACAATCTCAAAGGCCTCTCAGGCCCAGTCAAGTGATGTGAAGAAGGAGAGTGCTGGTGTCAAGCAACAGGCACTGGTGGCTGCTCCAGTTTCCAGCTAATTACTGCCACGTAGAAACAGGCCCACTGCTGCCAGATCTCCTGTGGAGGGCATGCCTGCAGCATGTAGAAGTTCTCAGGCCAGGGACCAAACCTGCTGCACAGCAGCAACCCCAGCAGCCACAGTGACAAAGTCAAGTCCTTAAGCCAGTGCCTCACAAGGGAACTCCTCAGATCTCACTTTTGGCCACACGTAAGAGCTGCCCAGGCAAAACTGGGGAGGAAGAAGCATCCAGGCAGAGGGAAAATGGGAAGCACATGGAGAGTTCAGCTTTTTTGGTGGAGAATGGACAAAGATGAGACCAAAACAGCAAACCAGTGACAAGGACCTGTGTTGTGAAGGGACTTGAGTTTCATAGGAAGCAATAAACGGAAACTGTCCTGTCAGAAGCCATGGAAAGTTTTCAGCAGGAGATAGACCTGGTCAGACTATGTGCTGCAAAGAATCTAGGGCCAGGTCGAGGCAAAACAGGAAGCAGGGAGTCCAGGAAAGGAGTGACAAGGCTTCAAGGAAGGAGCAATCCCTAGGTCCTGCCCACAGGCCAGCCAGCATCTAAGTACACATCACACATCAGCCCCTCTGAGAACCAAGCAAGGCAAACTCCATATGAGAAACTGGAGCCTGCTACTCAGCCCCGGTGTTTTTCAGCCACAATGAGGGGAATGTGGGCATCTAGGCCCACACTGATTTACTTGCTGCACAGCACTTCCATCTGTCTCTGCCAGGGCTGGCAGAGCAGGTGCTCACTTGTTGAAGGCAAAAATGCAAGTCAGGAGACCCAGGCTTGGGTTCTGATTCTGCCTCTCAACAGTTCGGCTGCACCTCCATTACTCCCTCTGTCATAAGAGCCAAGAGGGCTGGAAAAGGCCTCTCTCTATCGCTTCCCAGGCACTTCTAGTCCCCACCATGCAGAGCTGCCTTGTGCTCTAGTCAGCACACTCCACTCCCGTCCACTAGGGGGCGCTGAGCTCAGTCCTGGCAGCAGCGAGGGCACCTGGAGGATGGTTCACTGGTGTCCTCTCAGGGCTTTCACCCTCCCAGCCCCTGGAGCTGCCTCCCAAAACAGGGTCAGGAAAGACTGCCCAGAGCAGGAGGCCTTGAAGGATGGGGGAGAGGAAGAGTGAGAACCAGCTCTCTACCTTCTGAGGGACCCTTACACATGACCCGTCACAGAATGCCTCCCATGCAGAGGAGGAAATGAAACCCAGAGAGGCTACGTGACTCGTCCAGGGTCCCACAGTTGGGATCCAAGTAATAATTGCTATAATAACAAGTGAACATTTATTGGAAGAACTTGCTTAAAGCCTCAGAACAATCCTCTGAATTATTTTCTATTTTTCTTCCTACCTAACAAATTTGGAAACTAAAAGCACAGAGAAAACAGCCCCATGTCTCACAGCTGGGCCACAACCTCAGACCTCTCTCCTCAGTTCCACCCGGCCCCTCCCGACTGCCTTGCTTCACACATCCTGGCAAGCTGGCCCCAGGGTGCCAGGGTAGCTCCTTACCTGGATGTGCATCCTGGCCCTGCGCAGAAGGCTCAGTGTGGTGTATCGGGCACAGTCAGCCCCCAGGGGCATCTGCTGCTTCAGCTGCTCCAGGCACCGCTTCAGCTGGGCCCTCCTGCGGGGAAGGGGTCTAGAGGGCAGTGCCAGCCCAGACTTGCTGGCCAGATGAGGGACAGCAGGGGAGGGAAGGCCAGAGGGAGGCAGTTCCTGGGGCCTGGTGCTGTCAGGGCAGGGTTGGGACTCACCTGCGCTTTTCCAACTCGTTATGCACAGACCTGCCAATGCCAGGGAGGATGGGGTGAGGGGGCGTCAGCTACTGCCCACACCCTCACTCCCAGGGCTCCCAGAGGCTCAAAATTCACTACAGATGTGTCCCCCAAACCAGCCCGCTGTGGGGAGCTCGTACTGGCTTCAGGCACCTGAGTCGCCAGGCAGAGGCAGAGAGAGTAAGGAGGCCAAATGCTGACAGAGGCCTGCCCAGGTGACTGTGGGGTCCAAATCAGAACCCCAGCAGCAATCAGGAAGGGCTTCCTGGACACAGGTGACAACTGAACTAAGCCCAGCAACACAAGTTATTCAAAATGGGTAGTGGACAGAGAGGCATTCCAACTGGGGGGAACAGCATGTGCAAAGGGTTGAGAAGACAGCAAAGGAGTAAGCTTGGGGACGTAAGAGTGTGGAGTGTAAGAGTGTGAGGGGACGCAAGACCCAGAAGTGTCTGGTTTACAGTTCCTAACATACCAGAGAAAGAGTCCTTGAACGAAGAGTGTTAAGGGGCGGGAGAGGAGGGGAGAAACGGCAGGAGGAGTCTGAATACCTCCAGAGGAGGGTACCTGACCCAGACGATTCAAGCAACAAGGATGAAGTGGGCAGTGGAGGGGCCCGAAGAGGGCCGGCGCCCATCCCCCACCCCAGGTCCCCGCTGTCCCCAGCCTTCCTCACCGCCCACTGTCCAGCGCGCCAGGATCTTGGGGGGACCGCCGCCTCCTCCTGTGGACCGGGCCAGGACTTCGGTGCGGAAACAGGGACGCATAGCCATGCTCCGCCTCTGCGGGAGAGAACCCCCGCCCGCGTCAGGCTGGGGCTAACACCAGCGGGCGGCCCTGGCACAGTAGGATCAGGGAGGGCCTTCTGGCTACAGGGCTATGTCGCCAAGCCCTCCCACCACACTGCCCGACGCCTCTGAGGTGAGGGAGGGGTGCCCCAGAACTACTGCCCTAAAGCCATGCATCTTTCAAGTTGGGAGCCAAGTCCAGCCCAGGCCCATGTCAACGAGGTCGCTGCCTCGAGTAGAACCAAGGGTTCTTCCTCACCTCTCTCGCGGCGCTCCAGGAACTCGGCCGCCTGCAGCAGAACTTGGATATTGCTGGCCACGGGTTCCATGTCCGCGACAGCTGGCGGCGGGCTGGCCTACGGTGCTGGCCGGAGGAGCGGCTGCACCACTTTTGTTACAATGTAACTGACACGGCGCAACAAACACAGGCGCTCGGCCCCGCCCCCCAGGACGCCCCGCCCCGCCCCGGGACAGCCCAGCTCCTGGCCCCGCCCTCCTGAAACTTGCCGGGGAACCTCGGGGAACCTCGGCCCACCCCACGCGACCACGCCCGCCCCCTCAGACTTGTAGGGCTGCTACAAGCTTCGGCTCCAGGCCCGACCCTTGGACAAACTCCTGGGCTGGAGGGTTGCTGCGTCCTACAGCTTCGCTCAGCAACTCCACGTCTGTTACTTGCGTTTCTAGGCCTCAGTTCCCAGCCCCGTGCTGGTGGCGAAAGGCCGGAACACAGAATGGTGCTTTGGGGGCGGGTGATCTCTAGGAGGCCCCTGGCTCCGCCGCTGCACGTGGGCACGGCGGAGGCGGGGCCCGACGGGCGCCCTCACTCATTTGCCCATTGCCTCCTGCGGCCAGCTGTCTTCACCTTGGGGCGGGGCTGGGGGGCCTCTGAGGCACCATTGGCTGCGCGCGGTTCCGCCTTCTCCCGCCGCTGGTCAACATGTTCGGGCGGGAAAAGGAGCAGGTTTCAAATTTGAAAACCCGAGCGAGGAGGGCGGAGTTGAGCGGGGAATGGGGCCCGCAGTGCGCAAGCGCCAGGGAAGAGGGGCGCGGATCTGGCTCCTGCGCTCCCGGGTCTGTACCTTTGCCTGCTTGCCATCTGCCCCCGTAACGCCCACTGGGCCTCAGCTTCCTACTGTGGCGGATGGGAATAGTCTCCCGGCTCCTCCAACCCCTCATCTGCAGGGAAGCTACTGTCGCTATGAAAACATCAGAAGGGTACCAACTTGAGAACTGATTTGCTAGGGTTCTGGAGCCGACACCAATTCTTCTTGTCACCAATACTTCTCAGGAAAATGCCTTCCTTCCTGTAGGATCGAGAAGCCTTGGGACGGCGTCTTTGAAGGATCTGAACCCATGCCTATGCTGTGTGCAGTTTGTAGAAGCTCCTGGTGTCTTAAGGTTGGTGCAACCTGATGCAGGCTTCTTCCTCCCACAGGGCCCCTGGTCGTCTTACTCGGAGTCCATGGGCCCTTCTTTAACGTGACTTTATAGCCTCCTGAAGAAGATGCAGTGACTTCTATGGGTAGCACCACGAGGTGTCGTCACACCTGAGGGGGCGGTGAAGCCTAAGGGTGGAGACCTGAAGATGAAAGCAGCTGTTACAGGGTGGAGCATTACCGCCAGACTGGGGCTGGGTCTGTGACCCGGAAAAGGAGAGGATGGAGAAGTAGGAACTAGATTCTTTTTTTTTTTTTTTTTTTTTTTTTTTGCTTTTTAGGGCCACACCTGCGGCTTATGGAAGTTCCCTGGCTAGGGGTCAAATCAGAGCAATAGCTAGAGGCCTACATCACAGCCACAGCAAGGCAGCATCCTTAACCCACTGAGCAAGGTCAGGGATGGAACTTGCGTCCTCATGGATACTAGTTGGGCTCCTTAGTGCTAAGCCACAACAGGAAATCCCTAGATTCTTTAAAAAGAGACAGTCCTGGGTAAACACATAGCACATGGCAGTCAGTCCTCAGATCCTTGAGAAAAAAACTTTTTGTCTTTTTAGGGCCACACCTGCGGTATATGGAAGTTCCCAGGCTAGGGATCAAATTGAATTGGAACTGCGGCTGCCAGCCTACACCACAGCCACAGCAACTCAGGATCCAGGCCTCATCTGCAATCTACACCACATCTCTGGCAATGCCGCATCCTTAACCTACTGGGCCAGGGATCAAACCTGAGTCCTCGTGGGTACCAGTCAGTTTCATTACCAATGAGCCACAATGGAAACTCCACGAAAAAAACGTTTGAGTTTCTAAGGGTCATTCCCAGAGGAATTACTGATATGATCAAAGAACTGCTGCTTGGGACTGTCCACCCCTTCACCCACCCATTCACTCATGAAACATTTGCTAAGCACTTGCTGGACCCTAGGCACTGTACTGAGGCCTAGAAAATACAAGGATGGGCACAACCAGATATAGTCCACACCTCTGCAGAGCTCATAGGTGAGGGGGGAAGAGACACAGTCATCACACAGTAGAGATACACTTTGACAGGTCCTCACAGGAAAAATACAATGTAAGTGCATGTCCTTAGGAGCATTTGACCTAATCAGGAAGGTCAGAGAAGGTTTTTCTGGGGGAGGTGGGTGAGTAGGAGTTACCTACATTTAGTAGGAGGAGGAGGAACCGAGGAGCATTCCACAATGCAGAGTACTAACTACTATACGATCACGGCACACAGGCCAAGCGACAAGATTTCCAGATACATGAACAGCAGGTGCCAAGGCCCTGAGGCTGAAAGGAATGTGTGCAGATGGAAAGAAGCCCGATGCACGTGGCCAGTATAAAGCGATCCAAGAGCGTGGTGCAGGCTGACACTGGAGAGGCTGGCAGGGCCCAGAACAGGCCGATGGGTTCCCCAAACCCCCACCTCCAATTCATTATGCCTGAAGAAAGGTGTTACAAGACTTGTGAATGAATTTCCAATTTTATTTCACTAAAGGCAGCATCCACACAGTGGAGGCACAAACCCGGATCCAGGTAGCCCAGCCTCAGAGTAGGGGCAGGATGCAGAGAGTGGATACTCTGAAGGAGGAGAGTTCCCTGCAGAGGGAGGAAGGGAGCTCTTGAAGAGTTAGAGCCGTTCCAACTGGAGGTTGTGGAAGTGAGGCGGTGGGGCGGGGGGGAGCTGAGGACTTTCAACTCCATCCTAGGAGGGTAGGAGTCAAGCTATGGAACCATTATGGCCTCAGACCTCCCATGAAATGGGGCCAGGGCCCTGGCCAGAGGAAGAGAAAGCAGTCCCTCCCAGGGAGCAGGGCATGTGGGGAAAATGGGGCTCCTGCCCAAGCCCTTGGATGCCCTTCTGGGCCCTGCTGAGAAGGCACCATTGGGGCAGGACTGGGCAGAGACCTCCAGTGCTCCTGCCCCCTCAGCAGTGAGCAGTCTGAGAACCTCTGTCCCAGACCCCCAGGCCCTGCATGGTCCAGGCTGCATGCTGAAGCCCTGTAGACTCCCTGCGGGCTCCCCACCCCTCAGCCTTGCCCACCAAAGTCATTGTGGGTATGCTGCCTACATTTCAGTGCAGGTTCTGTCAGAAACCACTGGGCTCTGAGGGACAGAGCCTGCATCTGTCCTGAGTGGGAGGGGAGAAGGGAGTCCCCCACCCAGCCACCTTGCCCGGTTCAGCCCCAGGCTCTCCATCCTCTCCCACACTGTGAACAAGATGCCTGAGGAGATGGCTCCTGCTGTTCCCCAGATTCCTTTCACCTTCTTCCCTGCAGGGGAGAGCTGCACTGGGAGGGGAGGTGGGAGTTGGGGCCGAATGGAAAAGCAAGGATCTGCGCCACATCTGCCACCGAAACCACAGCTCACGGCAATGCCAGATCCTTAACCCGCTGAGCGAGGCTAGATATTGAACCTGCATTCTCAAGGTTACTAGTCGGATTTGTTACTGCTGAGCCATGACAAGAATGCCCAAACTTCCCTCTTCACATAAGGACACCAGTCACTGGATTAGGGCTCAATCTGACCTGGTTTTATAATTAATTGTATATATATATATATAATTAATTGTATATATATATAATTGTATATATAATTGTATATAATTGTATATATATATAATTAATTGTATCATAATAGTTGTTGTATGTCCTTGTTTGTTAATTCCAACATGGGGGGTTTTTTTTGGGGGGGACACGTCTATGGGTTCTGTTTTCTCTTTTTTTTTGCTTTTTAGGGCCGCTCTTGAGGCATATGGAGATTCCTAGGCTAGGAGTCTAATCGGAGCTACAGCTGCCGGCCTACACCACAGCCACAGCAACATCAAATCCGAGCCAAGTATGAGACCTACCTACGCCACAGCTCACAGCAATTCCAGATCCTTAACCCACTAAGTGAGGCCAGGGATCGAACCCACAACCTCATGGTTACTAGTCAGATTCGTTTCTGCTGCGCCACAACAGGAACTCCTTCCTTTTAACTCAATGAATTTTATTATATTTATAGTTGTACAGCCGTCATCATAACGCAGCAATGCTGTAGATATTTATGGTTAGTGTACTGATGTCCCTTTCATACCCCAGCACTAATTCGCTTCTGTGCCTTTCACAGTGTTGGTAGCTAAGGCTTTCTTTTGTGTGGTAAGCTGCCTCTGGTGCTTTTTTTTAATTTTTTTTTATTTTTTTAGGGCCGCATGGCGGCATATGTAGGTTCCCAGGCTAGGGGTCAAATTGGAGCTGCAGCTTCTGGCCTATGCTGCAGCCACAGCAACACCAGATCTGAGCCACGTCTGCAACCTACACCACAGCTTGAGGTAGCACCAGATCCTTTAACCCAGTGAGGGAAGCCAGGGATCAAACCCACGTCCTCACGAATACAAGTCGGGTTCATTACCACTGAGCCACGCCGGGAACTCCCTGTCTTCTCTTTCTTATAAAGCACATTTTCTTGCTTTTCATGTCTTATAATTTTTTATTGATTCTAGAATATAAAAGTGAGGGAAGGGAGCTCCCTGGTAGCTCAGAGGTTAAGGATCTGGTATTATCACTGCTGGGGTGTGGGTTCGATCCCTGGCCCAGGAACTTCCACATGCCACAGGCCTAGCCAGGGGAAAAAAAAAAAGGAAAGGAAAGGAAAGGGAAATATAATGGAGTATAACCATATCAAAGTAATATTGTTTTGTTCTGTTTATCTTCCTAAGAGTCCAAGACTTTACCTATCTGGTAATAAGAGGGAGAGGCTTATTCAGATTCCTCTTCACCTGAGCTTTGTGAGAAGTTTAACCAGCCATATAGTTAGAAGGGATACAGTCCACCCAAGACCACCGTCACTTCTGACACTAATTGCAAATTCAGGGGATTCTCCAAAACCACTGTTAGTGATGTTAATTTGCTCAGACCACAGAACCCACTCAAAGCATTACATCTGCTGTATAAATTATATTATACAGTTTCTTACAGGGAAAGAATACAGATTAAGATTGTCCAAGGGAAGAAGTTGATGAGTCTGGTATGAAAAGCGGAACCTCAGCTCCTTCTCCCTGTGTAGTCAGAACATGGCACTTCCCTGCTATCAGCATGTGACAATGTACACAGGGTACTGCACACTAGGAAGGTTAATCTTTTTTTTTTTTTTTTTTTTTGGCTGCCTCGAGGCTTATGGAGTTCCTGGGCCAGGGATCAGATCCCAGCCGCAGCTGTGACCAAAGCCACAGCTGCAGCAACACCAGGCCAGGGATCGAACCTGCATCCACTCCCAAGATGCCAATGATCCCACTGCACCACAGTGGGAACTCCAGGAGGTTATTGTGAGCCTCAGTATTCCATTTTGGGGGCTCGATTATGTAGACATGATTGATTGGTTGAGCTCAGTTTCCAGGTCAACTGATATGACCCAGAGCCTCACCCTAAATCACCTGTGTGGTGATTCTGGTGTGACCTGTCCCCACCCTAAGGTGCGGTCCCACCCAAAATTGTGCCTTATTCTCTGGCTAGCCCAAGGGAAAACATCTCCAGGACCTGAGGGCAAAAGTCAGACTTCTTTGGGGGCAAAGCTAAATTCTTTTTTTTTTTTTTTCTTTTTATAGCTGCACCCACGGTACATGGAGATTCCCAGGCTAGGGGTCAAATTGGAGCTGCGGTTGCCAACCCACACCACAGGCACAGCTACTCCAGATCTGAGCCGCAGCTTGGGGCAATGCTGGATCCTTAACCCACTAAGCAAGGCCAGGGATAGAACCTACATCCTCAAGGACACTATGTCAAGTTCTTAACTCGCTGAGCCACAACTGGAACTCCACAAAGTTAAATTCTTTAGGACACAGGTCACCTCTTGCCTTTGGCCAAGACTCTTAAAGCAAAATGATCCTGTTGCCCAACAATGGAGGGGCCAGTGTCCAGGTAGGGAGAGACTTAAAAAAAAAACTCACCTGTCTTATAAAGCCAGTATATACATTTTCATATTTGTGTACTAATTCAATTACTCATTTTCCCCTTTGCATCTTTTTTTTTTTTTTTCCTTTTTATGGCCACACCCATGACATGTGGAAGCTCCCAGTCTAGGGACTGAATCAGAGCCACAACTGCAGCAACACCAGACCTTTAACACACTGCCCTGGGTCAGGAATCAAACCCACCCACACCTCTAGAGCAACCCAAGCACTGCAATCGAATTCTTTTTTTTTTTTTTTTCTGTCTTTTTAGGGCCACACCTGCAGCATATGGAAATTCCCAGTTCAGGGGTCAAATTGGAGCTGCAGGTGCCAGCCTATACCACAGCGACAGCAACCAAGATCAGAGCCAAGTCTGAGACCTACACTACAGCTCATGGCAATGCTGGATCTTTAAACCACTGAGTGAGGCCAGGTAGCAAACCCACATCCTCATGGATCCTAGTCGGGTTTGTTAACTGCTGAGCCCCAAAGGGAACTCCTGTAGTCAGATTCTTAATCCACTGTGCCATGGCAGGAACTCCTCGCCTTTGTATCTTATGATAAACTTGTGCAGAACTATTTAGCAAAGAAATTAGTTGATCATTGGGTGAATCGAGTTCTCCCTCAGGCCTGTCATTTTCCACCTGTTTTACTTCCTGAGGGAGTTTTACCTCAACTTCCCAATACACCTGACTATGAATATCAGTATTTTAACAAGACCAGTGTTACACCCCATCGCAGTGTGGCAGGAGAGGAGACCTGAAGGCCTCTGGCACATGACCAGAGCCCCACTCAGCCATTAACAATTAGTCCAGGAGTTCCCGTCGTGGAGGAACAGAAATGAATCCAACTAGGAACCATGAGGTTTCAGGTTCAATCCCTCGCCTCACTCAGTGGGTTAAGGATCTGGTGTTGCCGTGAGTTGTGGTATAGGTCACAGACATGGCTCGGATCTGGCGTTGTGTGGCTGTGGTATAGGCTAGCAGCTGTAGCTCCAATTGCACCCCTAGCCTGGGAACCTCCATATGCCCCAGGTGTGGCCCTAAAAAAGCAAAAAAAAAAAAAAAAAAATTAGTCCAGTGGCAGAAATGTCTCCCAGAGTGATGATGTCATTCAGGCTTGCAGACTTCCGTTCAGTTTTTTTTAGGCTCCAAAAGCAGGAGTGGTCTCTACAACATATGTTGTCACACTTTCAGGCCTCTGGTATAATGGAGCTAAGAGATAATAACCTCTCACTCAGAGCCTATCTGGAGGCAGCAGTGTAACAATGGATTTCTCTCACTGCATTAACCATTCAACTTTACACTCAGCTACCATTCCTCCTCTCCATTCTTAACTCTAGCTTTCCCACTGTGGCAAAGGGTGCTGGGTTCAGCCTCTGTGCTGGCCCAGACTGCCAATAGAAATACATGTCTAGTCTAGCACCTGCCCTCCCTCAGGCCTCTGAGGGGTTGGGTTAAACAAATAGGTGCAGAGCTGGTGGGATGTCCTGATCATTAAGCAATAGAGCTGCATCCACTGTCAGCCCAAGTTCTGCCAGATGGGGTAAAACCACAACCCCAACCCATCAGACTCTTAGGAAGCCTGACATAAAGCCTGGAAGGTATAGTTACAGTTTCTTAGGGATCATCCCTGCTTCTGGCACCGGCAGGTGCAGCCCTGGTGCCAGGACCAACTCATCAGGTGGGACACAAAAGGCTGAGGTGATGGAAGGAAAGAGAAAAAAGTATAGTTATACCAGCATCCTTCCCAACCCCTCTACTGCAAATACCCACTCCCCAAAGCAGAGGACTTCATCTCATGAGCACCATCCATTGGCCCCCTCATTTGAGAGTGAGCACACACATTCATGATGGCATGTAAGCCAGCCCTTCACCCTTTATTTTCTTCGTTTTAGACAAAAAAAAAAAAAAAAAAAAAAAGGTTTCACACCGCTAATTAAGAGAGAAAAAAGCAAATCAAAACTACAATGTGTATCGCTACACACTGGTCAGAATGGCCACCATCAAAAAGTCTACAAATAATAAATGCTGGAAAGGATGTGGAAAAAAGGGGAACTTCCTACACTGTTGATGAGAATGTAAATTCTCTTGCTATGGAGAACAGTATGGAGGTTCCTTCAACAACTAAAAATAGAGTAGCCATATGATCCAACAATCCCACTCCTGGGCATCTATCCAGAAAAGACAAAAACTCCAATATGAAAAGACACACACGCCCCCAATGTTCACTGCGGCATTATTTACAAGAGCCAATACCTGGAAGCAACCTAAATGTTCACTGACAGAGGACTGGATAGAGAAAATGGATATACGTACAAGAGAATCCTACTCAGCCATAAAAAGATGAAATAAGGCCATTTGCAACACCAGGGATGAACTTAAGAGATTATCCTACTAATGAAGTAAGTCAGAAAGAGAAAGACAAGTATCATATGATATCACTTACATGTGGAATCTTAAAAAAGGCTACAAACTAACCTATTTATAAAACAGAAACAGACTCACAAGACAGAGAAAACAAACTTATGGTTATGAAAGGGGAAGGGGAGAAGGGATAAATTAGGAGTTTGGGGAGTTCCCATCGTGGCTCAGCAGAAACGAATCTGACTAGCATCCATAAGGACACAGGTTCGATCCCTGGCCTCATTCAGTGGGTTAAAGGATCGGCATTGCCATGAGCTGTGGTGTAGGTCGCAGACAAGGCTTAGATCTGGAGTTGTTGTGGCTGTGGCGTAGGCCGGCAGCTGTAGCTCCCATTAGACCCCTAGCCTGGGAACCTCCATAGGTTGGCTGCATGTGCAGCCCTAAAAAGCACACACAAACAAAGGAGTTTGGGAATATACACTACTATACATAAAACAGATAAATAAGGTCCTACTGTGTAGCACAGGGAACTACATTCAGTATCTTGTAATAACCCATAACAGAAAAGAATTTTTTAAAAGAACAGGTGTGTGTATGACTGAACCACTTTACCGTACACCTGAAACTAACACAATATTGTAAATCAACTGAGGTTCAATTTAAAAAAAGTTTCAATTGTCTATTTCTCCATCAAAGGAACTCTGAGGATGGTAGTTCTCTGCCCACTATTAGACATTATGGGCTATAAAATGCGTTCCTGGGAGTTCCTGTGTGGCTCAGCGGGTTGTCATTGCAGTGGCTCGGGTTGCTGCTGTGGTGCAGGTTGTTTTTTTGTTTGTTTGTTTGTTTTGTTTTGTCTTTTCTAGGGCCTCACCCGCAGCATATGGAGGTTCCCAGGCTAGGGGTCAAATCAGAGCTGTAGCTGCCTGCCTACGCCAGAGCTGCAGCAATGCCAGATCCAAGGCACACCTGCAACCTACACCACAGCTGGTGGCAACACCGGATCCTTAATCCACCAAGCGAGGCCAGGGATTAAACCCGCAACCTCAAGGTTCCTAGTCAGATTCGTTAACACTGAGCCACAACGGGAACTCCTGTGGTGCAAGTTTGATCCTTGGCCAAAGAACTTCCACATGCTGTGGACAAAGCCAAAAAAAAAAGTGTTCCTTCGTCTGAGGACATGGGACCTGGCAGTCCAAATCATTCTAGTATCTTCTGTTTCAGTCCTTTTATTATAGCCTGAGCATTTCCAGAGCTCAGTGCAGAATAACTGTCTGCTCCTGTCAGGACCCGTTTGTCCCCCGATTCCAGGTTTACCCGCATCAGCCTGACTTAACAGCTACACATGAGGCCTCCCCGGGAAGTTTGTCTTTAGCCTCTGTCTCTCCTGTTGGCAGACAGTCCTGGTTTGCATTCTGTGCCCCAGAGGGTGCAAAAGGACTGAGTGCAGACACAGCCCAGCTCTGCATGGCCGCAGCCCCAGTGTTCACATGTTTCACATACCCAGGTGGCCACCTCAGGTGAGCAAAACCAGGAAACCTACTCGTTAATTCAAATCTTCTTCTAAATCTAGAAGGGACTCTTCTGATGAGTGTCACATTTCCTTAAATGCACCCCTCAGATTCCCACAGTGGTTTCCATAGCACAGTGCCCCAGAGAGGCATCCTGTTCACAGGCCAGTTTTCTATTGCCCTCTGCTGGGCCACATGGCTAGGCCACTAGCCACTGTCTGTGAATTGGTAAAAACCCAAATATAGGGGGTTTGGGGGGGACCATGCCCAGAGCATGTAAAAGTTCCCTGGGCCAGGGATCAAACCCATGCCATAGCAGTATCCAGAGTCACAGCAGTGATAACACCAAGTCCTTAACTGATAGGCCACCAGGAAATTCCTATAGGGGCTTTTAACCATTGTTCAATTCTTCCATGACTGCTAGGAAAGATGCAATCTGGCCCCCTAAGCTGATTTGTTTTTACCTTCTCCTATCAGAGTGGCAAGCTTCCAAACAGGAAGCTGTCTGTCCACTCCCTGCAGAACTGCAGTCCATTAACCAAGCAGCTCTTTGTTGATCGGCCAGGCGGTGGGGGGGGGTGGGTAGCTGTTCATAGGGCACCTGCCCAATTAGCCCTGTGGCTGCAGGATCCAGCAGCTCCTCAGATAGTTCCAGAGTTAGCCCTGGGGGAAAAGAATGAGTACTGCCACTCCTTCACAGGTAGCACATTCCTGTATAAACCATTTCCACTCTCCTGGGCACGAGCCTCCCGATCACAGCATTTCTCCAACATCACTCATAGCACTGTGGGTACTTCCATTTTCAAAGTTATTTTATGTCTTTCAGTCACTGGGGAATTTTCAAAATCCAATAGCAAGCTGGTTAGTACTCATTTTCTCTCAAAGAGAATTTTCTGGTCTCATATCTCAGAAGTTGCCACTAGATGGCACTCACAGGCTTTTGCCTTCAGCTCCAGTCTGCACTCCACACCGGGCTGTCCTAGAGCAAATTAACCTGTACAGGCTCAGGCAATCTCACTGGTTCCCATCTAGCACGTCCAATCAGCACTGGAAGGGCAGACTTCCACGCCTTCTCTTGTACAATGCTTATGGGGAAGCCTTCCCCAATCAGACACAAAGTCCACCCCCACAATATATTCAGGTAAAACAGATGCAATCACTTCACAAAGTTGGTTCTAACTTTCCAATTTTCATCCAAACTTTCTTCATCCCGTCGACCCCTGCATTCCTATATCCTCCCAATCCAGCTGTAGCACCATTGGGACTTCGTGTACAGATTCTGGAATTACGGTGCATGGGGGTCCTGTAGCAAGGAGTCCCAGCAAAGTCTCTTCTGCATCCTCTGACCATTTTACTCACTCAAGTTCACATGGCCTTAAGTCCCCAGTAGTAGTCTGTCCTTATCTTGATTATAGTGCAGGACCATTGCCCCAAGTAACTAGAGGCCTCTAGCCACCTTTGCCTTCCAGCTTTTTAAATTCCTCCAAATGAGGGTAAATCGACTTGCTGAGGGCCCTTCAATATTGGGATTCTCATCAGTCCACAAAACTTCCAAGAGTGCTGGATTATGACCTATGTTTTGACCCCATAAACGTCTGCCTTATTATCCCATTTCTTCTTTTTTTTTTTTTTTTTTTTTTTTTGTCTTTTTGTCTTTTGTCTTTTGTTGTTGTTATTGTTGCTATTTCTTGGGCCGCTCCCGCGACATATGGAGGTTCCCAGGCTAGGGGTTGAATCGGAGATGTAGCCACCGGCCTAGGCCAGAGCCACAGCAACGCGGGATCCGAGCCGCGTCTGCAACCTACACCACAGCTCACGGCAGCGCCGGATCGTTAACCCACTGAGCAAAGGCAGGGACCAAACCCGCAACCTCATGGTTCCTAGTCGGATTCGTTAACCACTGCGCCATGACGGGAACTCCCCATTTCTTCTTTTTCTTTTTTTGGCCACATCCACGACATGAAGAGGTTCCTGGGCCAGGAATCAAACCTGCACCAGAGCAGTAACCAGAGCCGCAGCTGTGACACCAGATCCTTAACCCACTGCACCACAAGGGAACCCCCATCCCATTTCTTTTTTTTGTTTTTTTTGTTGTTGTTGTTTTGTTTTTTTTTTGTCTTTTTGCTATTTCTTGGGCCCCTGCAGCATATGGAGGTTCCCAGGCTAGAGGTCTAATCGGAGCTGTAGCCACCGGCCTACGCCAGAGCCACAGCAACGCGGGATCTGAGCCGCGTCTGCAACCTACACCACAGCTCACGGCAACGCCGGATCGTTAACCCACTGAGCAAGGGCAGGGACCGAACCCGCAACCTCATGGTTCCTAGTCGGATTCATTAACCACTGCGCCACGATGGGAACTCCCCATTTCTTAATAATCATGGAAAGATTTGCATGCCGCTGGAATGAGCCCCACGATCCTCCTTTTCTTTCCCTTGCTCTCTCATGACTCATTCCACTGTTTGTTGTTTCAGCATCACTTTTCCCTTTCATAGTGGCCCTGAGACTAGTGTTTAGCATAGACCAAGTGTGGCCCAATCTCAGGATCTTCAGGATCTGCCCCAACATTCCCTCTTGGTTTTTTGTTTGTTTGTTTGCTTTTTAGGGCCACACCCATGGCATATGGAAGTTCCCAGGCTAGGGGTGGAATCAGAGCTACAGCGCCGGTCTACGCCACAGCCACAGGCACAGCAACACAGAATCCGAGCTACATCTGCGACCTACACCATAGCTCATGGCAATGCCGTATCCTTAACCCACTGAGAAAGGTCCTGGGATCAAACCTGCATCCTCATAGATACTAGTCAGGTTTGTTACTGCTGAGCCACAATGGGAACTCCGCTCTCTTGCTTTCATTTTAGCTGTTACAGATAACAATAACCAAGGGAGAATGTCTTTTACTTACTTCTTATAACTCTGAATTTCCTTATGCATCCAGTGAACCAACTTCTTGGCAGCTGATTCTGTCTTTTTTTTTTTTTTTTTTTTTCTTTCTGCTTTTTAAGGCCGCACCTGAGGCATATGGAAGTTCCCAGGCTAGATGTCGAATCAGAGCTCCAGCCTACAGCCACAGCCACAGCAACACAGGATCCGAGCCAAGTCTGTGACCTAAACCACAGCTCGTGGCAATGCCAGATCCTTAACCCATTGAACGAGGCCAGGGAGCTAACCCGCAACCTTATGGTTCCCAGTCGGATTCGTTTCCACTGTGCCAAAACAGGAACTCCTGATTCTGTCATTTCTAAATTTCATTATTGACTTTTGCCTTCAGTAACAAATCACAGTGCAGTTTTGCACTATAGTGAGCCCAAAGGCCCTGAAGGAATCAAAGCTTCATCTTACCTCACGTGCTCATCCAATTCCCAGAGACAGCAAGTGACTCACCCACCAGCACACTTTTCATACTCCAACCAACCCAGAGCCCACACCACCACCCTCACAATCTGGGTCACTCTCCCCCTATCCTAATCACCCCAGAGCCAGTTCCCACACAGCTTGGGTCAGCCCCTATATCCCGATGAAACTATTCCAATTAGCCAATTCTAAGCCTCATTACCATGCCTCACACATTCCCTCCTGCAGAAACCACAATAAAGACTCTTGCCAACACTTCCTCCTCTTCCTCCCTCTCTCTGCCTCCTGACTAACCCTGGTACTTCCCCATGTGGCCCTTCATGGCCTGGCATCTCTCCAGTTTTTAGGGAACTGTGAGTATCAACTTCTTCCTTTATGGCCATCATTTCTGTGTCTGTGTGTCTTACCAAATCTGATGAAAACAAATCTCAGGAACCTTTACAGCAATTGGCACAGTGAGCGGGAATGGTTACAAACTGCTCTTTGCTTACTAAGGGATCCACCAGACAGCACCCATGGCCAGGAGCCTGCCCTGTGCTGGCTTCTGCCTCAGGTTGCTTTTTGCAGGGTGTTGCTACGTATTCCCAACCTAAACTTTGCATGCTGAAAACTAAGTCCTCCTCAAGCTGCTGCATAGGCCACAGAATCAAGTGTCTGGGACTGAGTGCCCACGGGCACTCAACATCTTTCTCCAAGCAGGTGAAGCGTCGGGTCCAGGACAGAGTGCCTGGGGTGTATATGGAACCAGATACATCAGCTTCTCAAAAAGGAGTGACTACCTTCCTGGTGCCATGGGACAAGTCTGATCTGATCCATGGGCTGGGCAGCATTGACCATGGGTGGGGCCAACTGAGTCATTTATAGAAAATGCCTACTGGAGTTCCCGTGGTGGCCAGGCAGGTTAAGGACCCAACTAGCATCCATGAGGACATGTGTTTGATCCCTGGCCCCATTCAGTGGGTTAAGGATATGATGTTGCTGCAAGCTGTGGCATGGGTCGCAGATATGGCTTGAACCTGGCGTTGCTGTGGCTGTGGTGTAGGCCGGCCGCTGCAGCCCCAATTTGACCCCTAGCCCAGGAACTTCCAAATGTCGCAGGTGCGGCCCTAAACAGCAAAAAGAAAAAAGAAAAAAGAAAAAAAAGTGCCTATGGTCTAGGATGTTATGTGCTCCTGGGGCACCTGATAAACCACCTCCCTTTCTACCTCTGAGCTTTGCAGAGTCAAAACTCTGGCCTGTCCTGCGGAGAAGTGGGAGATTCTCCACCTACACACTCCCGTCTGCATCACAGGCCATTCATGGGCATAAGGGTATCCTCCTCAGGACGTCCTGTAAATGTCATTGCTTGGGTTGCAAAACCTCTCTGCCGCTGTCTGCTTACTACTGCGGCCATTTGTCCTCTGACCCAATGGGCTCTCAGGGCCCATCCCTGGAGACCAGTGGCTCAACATTTAACAGGGGAAAGGACAGGAACATCTGGGTCCAGCTCTCCCAGAACCCCGAGGACGGGGTCCAAGTTATGTTCACAGGCAGCAAGCCTGACCCGAGAAAGGTGTGATTACCAGAAGTCCAGATGGCTCAGAAATGAGTATTTGGGTTACACCACCAGGTAAGCCTCAAGATCTGCTAAGGCTATGGCTGAGGATGAAGACAGTTTAGAATGGATACAAGTCAACAAACAACAAATGCTAGAGAGGGTGTGGAGAAAAGGGTACCCTCCTACACTGCTGGTGGGAATGTAAATTGGTACAACCACTATGAAAAACAGTATGGAGATACCTCAGAAAACTAAACACGAAACTATCATACAATCTAGCAACCCGACTCTTGGGCATACATCTGGACAAAACATTCCTTGAAAAAGACACACGTACCTGTATGTTCATTGTAGCACTATCTGTGATAGCCAAAACATGGCAACAACCTGAATGTCCATCAACAGATGAATGGATTAAGAAGATGCAGTGTACACACACACACACACACACACACACAATGGAATACTACTCAGCCACAAAAAGAACAAAATAATGCCATCTGCAGCAACATGGATGGAACGAGAGACTCTCATACTAAGTGAATTAAGTCAGAAAGAGAAAGACAAATACCATATGATGTCACTTATATTTGGAATCTAACATAAGGCACAAATGAAGCTTTCCACAGAAAAGAAACTCATGGACATGGAGAACAGACTTGTGGTTGCCAAGGGGGAGGAGAAGGGAGTGGGATGGACTGGGAGTCTGGGGTTATCAGATGCAAACTATCACATTTGGAGTGCATAAGCAATGAGATCCTGCTGTATAGCACTGGGACCTATATCTAGTCACTTATGATAGAACATGATAGAGAATAATGTGAGAACAAGAACGTATATATATATATGTGTGAATGGGCCACTCTGCTGTACAGCAGAAATTGACAGAACACTGTAAACCAGCTATAATGGAAAAAATAAAAATCATTAAAAAAAAAAGAGTTCCCGTCGTGGCTCAGTGGTTAACGAATCCGACTAGGAACCATGAGGTTACGGGTTAGGTCCCTGCCCTTGCTCAGTGGGTTAATGATCCGGCGCTGCCGTGAGCTGTGGTGTAGGTTGCAGACGCGGCTCGGATCCCGCGTTGCTGTGGCTCTGGCGTAGGCCGGTGGCTACAGCTCTGATTCGACCCCTAGCCTGGGAACCTCCATATGCCTCGGAGCGGCCCAAAGAAATAGCAAAAAGACAATAAATAAATAAATAAAAATTAAAAAAAAAAAAAAAAAGATCTGGTGTGGTCATTTCAGCGGCTGGGTTGCTGCTATGGCACAGGTTTGACCCCTGGCCCTTGGACTTCCACATGCTGTGGGCGTGGCCAAAACAAAAGAATGGATACCAGAAGATGAGGGTGGAAGCCAGCTGTGGCCCTGAGACCAACTGCAGCAATGGTGACTACAGTTTGTCTCATAAACCTTCCTTTTCTAAATTACTTTCCTGCCTTTTTTTTTTTTTTTTTTTGACTTTTTGCCATTTCTTGAACTGCTCCCGAGGCATATGGAGGTTCCCAGGCTAGAGGTCTAATCGGAGCTGTAGCTGCTGGCCTACACCACAGCCACAGCAACGTGGGATCTTAGCTGCGTCTGCAACCTACTCTCACAGCTCACGGCAATGCTAGATCCTTAACTCACTGAGCAAGGCCAGGGATCGAACCCGCAACCTTATGGTTCCTAGTCGGATTTGTTAACCAGAGCCATGACAGGAACTCCTCCTACTTGTCTTAACAAGAGGCCAAGAGAAGCGATAGAAGAAGTCTTCCTGAGGCTGCAGATCTGTGTGGTGTGACAGGTGGAGTGTGGAGGCTGTCAATGTGTGCTGGTTGGAAGGCGTGAACATGGCCCAGCCTTGTACCCCCCAGACCTACCACTGTGCCTTCCCTAAGGCCACATGTCCCTGAGCCAAAGCCTGAGCACAAGGTAGGTTAGGAAGGCAGCCCACTTGGGCAAGAGGTAGCAGTCTTGGAGTTCCCGGCAGCTGAAGCTCCGATTCAACCCCTAGCCTGGGAACCTCCATATGCCAAGGGTGCAGCCCTAAAAAGGAAAAAAAAAATAAGGGAGGTGGGAATCTCTCTTTGGCTTGAGAACTCTTGCAGTGCTGGACTGAACCTCTCTTGGAACCAGGCTGCAGTCTGACTTTCCCACGTGGTTCTTCATCCTTCCTTCCCTCAGGGATCGAACCCAAAACCTCATGGTTCCTAGTCAGATTCGTTAACCACTGAGCCATGATGGGAACTACTCAGTGTAAAGTTTAGACTCTCTAACCTCAATGATACCTAAGAAAGTTTAAAACTTCTAATGCTTTTTGGCATATAGGGTTCTTGGGTTTTTTTTTTCTTTTTTGCTATTGTTATTGTTATGTTATCTCTTCTGATTGTTGCTGGTGTTGAGAAATGATTTTGACATTTAGAAATTGATCTTGTATCTGGAAATTCTGTATTTTATTTTTTCCATATTGTTGATCAAATCATTTGCAAATAATGACATTTTGTCTTTTCCTTTCCTTTTTTTGCTTTTTAGGGCCACACCCCTGGCATATGGAGGTTCCCAGGCTAGGGGTTGAATCGGAGCTGCAGCTGCCTGCCTATGCCACAGCCACAACGCCAGATCTGAGCCACATCCTCGACTTACAACGCAGCTTGTGGCAACACCAGCTCCTTAACCCACTGAGCAAGGCCAGAGATCAAACCTGCACCCTCTTGGACACTATGCCAAGTTCTTAACCTGCTGAACCACAACAGGAACCCCTGTTGCTGGCTTTGAAGATGGAGAAAGCAGGTTGTGACCCAGGGAATAGGGGTGGCCTCCAGAAGCAGGGGACCACCCACAGGAGACAGCCAGCAAGCAAACAGGGACTCAGCCCTACGGCCACAAGGAAGCAAATTCTGCCAGCAATCTGGATGAGCAAGCACAGGACTCTCCCCCAGAGCCTCCAGAAGACCATGGTCCTGGTGACGCCTTGATGTCAGTAGGTGGAGGCCCAGCTTGGGCTTTTGACCTACCCAACTGGAAGAAATAAACTGGTGTTGTTTAAGCCACTACGTCAGCAGGCATTTGTTATGGCAGCAACAGAAAACAGGTTCATGGACCAAACTATAACCTCACAAATCTATTCAATCTGTTTCTCCAAGCATATCATACAGATTATTTCTTTTCTTTATTTTTATGGGCAGTACCCGCGGCCTAGAGAAATTACCAGACCAGGAGTCAAATCCGAGCTCCAGCTGCAACCTATACCATAGCTCACAGTAACGCCAGATCCTTAACCCATTGAGCCGGGCCAGGGATTGGACCTACAACCTCATGGACACTATGTCAGGTTCTTAACCTGCTAAGCCACAATGGGAACTCCTCATACAGACTATTTCTAAGGTCATCTTGTTACGTAAATATGCCTTAATAAATCTTAAAGCCAAATATATTTGGAATGTATTTTCCTTAACCTAACACATTTCTCCTCTCAAACTTTCTGCCCCCAGGATATGATGCTGCCCCAAAGTCTACCCTGGCTCGAGCCCCAAACCTGAATCCTGTGTCATTCTGCTCCCATCTGGGCCAGGTGCTCCCAGGCCTCTGCCTCTTTGTGAGCTCCATCCTCCTGCTACTATGCTCCTGGGTTGGAAGAAACAACTGGAAGAGTTTAAAAAGTGGTTCCCTGGGCCGGGCAAATGGGAACCATAGGACTAATGCTTTTCATTCCAGAGAGAAAAGCTTCTCTTAAGACTTTTTCCAGAACAAAGTACAAAGACAAGGGTTACAGAGGCCAAAAGATCAAAAATCAAAATCCACACAGAAGACTGAATGGGCCATTTAGTGAGGCCCATGGGTGGTCTATTCAGGACAGCTGGGTGCAGCTTGGGCTGGTTACTGATCTGTGAACTTGCGGTTTTTCTAAGGACTATGTTGGTCAATCTCATCTATTACATTTTGGGTTTTCTGGGAGCTGTGCCCCTGTACTGTTTGTTCTCTCCTGAAGGTGGCAGAGCCAACCCAGAGCAGCGAACCAAAACAAAGATGGGGTCCAACACTTGCTATGGTCAGGGCCTTCCTTGGTTTCCCCCTTTTGGCCATACTCTGCTTTTGGCAGGGATGGGAACATATATTAAGTGCTGGGGTTTAGGTTGTTTTTTTTGTGTTTTGTTTTGGTTTTGGTTTTTTTTTTTGCTTTTTAGGGCCACACCCATGACATATGGAGGTTCCCAAGACTACACCACAGCTCAAGACAACGCCAGATCCTTAACCCACTCACTGAGCGAGGCCAGGGATCGAACCCACAACCTCATGGTTCCCAGACAGATTCGTTTCTGCTGCGCCACAATGGGTACTCCTAGGTTGGTCTCAAATGGGTTTCTAGGCTGGGTCCTCCCCATCCCTGAAAAGCTCTGGCTGCAGTCAGGGCTTGTGTGCAAGTGGCTTCTTTTTTTCTTTTTCTTTTTTTTTTTAAGGCCGAACCCTCAGCATATGTAAGTCCTCGGTATGTGGGGTCAAATCAGAGCTACAGCTGCCGGCCTATGCCACAGCCACAGCCATGCAGGATCTGAGTAGCATCTGTGATCTACATCACAGCTCACAGCAACGCTGGGTCCTTAACGCACTGAGCGAGGCCAGATATCGAAACTGCATCCTCGCAGAGACTATGTCGGGTCCTTAACCCACTGAGCCACAACGGGAACTCTTTGAACTTACATAATGACCTTAATGTGCAGTGCTATTGGGGATGTCTTCCCTATGGTGGTGGAACAAAAGTTGTTCTTTAATACTTAGGGCCTCAATGGGCAGCTGACAAAACTCGACCTTGGCACTGAGGCTGGGGCTTGTTAAAGCCCCCACAGTCGTAGTTTTTCCAACTTCCATCAAGCTGGAGTATTTTCTAAGGTTCCTCCACCTTAAGTTCAGGAAGCAAGGGCTATCACGCTAGTCTCTACCGGCTATCATGGGCATAACCTTTCACTGGAGGGGCATCATCTTTCTTGGGCTCCCAAAGTTCACCACTGAGCCCAACTTTCAGGAGGTGACCTCCTTACTGCCCATAGCCTGGGACCTCACAGGCCATCAAAGCAGCAGTAGGCCAGTTTCTTGAGGCACTTTGCAGGCACCTTCTCCACAGGTGCGCCTAGGGAGGGCATCCAGCCTTGGGAGAGTGGGACATGGCTGGGCACAGCGTGGTCACCAGTCCTGTCTATCCAGCGACATCCTGTAGGAAGGAGGGCAGACTGAGTGGGCCCATGCCAACAGTTACAGCACAATGCCAACAAAGCCAGGTCATTTGTTTGGAGGTTTCTCAAAAAGTTAAACACAAAATTACCATAGAACTCCTAGTTAAACACCTCAAAAGAACAGAAGGCAAGGACTCAACCAGGTACTTGCCACCCACGTTCAGTGCAGCATTATTCACAACCACCGAAAGGTGGAAACAACCCAAGTGTCCATCAGCAGATGAATAGACAAAATGTGGTCCATCCATAAAATGGAGCATTACTTGGTCATCATATTCTTTTATTTGTTTTTGGGGGGTGCACCAGAGGCATACGGAAGTTGCCAGGCCTATGGGTTGAATCGGAGCTGCAGCCACCAGCCTATACCACAACCACAGTCACGCCATATCCAAGCAGCATCCACCTACACCAAAGTTCACGGCAACACCACATCCTTAACCCACTGAGCAAGGCCAGGGATCAAACCTGCGTCCTCATGGATGCTAGTCAGATTCATTTCCACTGAGCCACGTCAGGAACTCTCCCGGTCATCATATTCTGACTTGTTAACTTTTTTTAAAAAATAGTTGATTTACAATGTTCTGTCAATTTCTACTGTGCAGCAAGGTGACCCAATTATACAAAAATATACATTCTTTTCTTCACATTATCCTCCATCATGTTCCATCACAACTGACTAGATATAGTTTCCTGTGCTACACAGCAGGACCTCATTGCTTATCCACTCCAAATGCAACAGTTTACATCTACTAACCCCAAACTCCCAGTCCATCCCACTCCCTCCCCCACCCCCCCGGCAACCACAAGTCTGTTCTCCATGTCCATGAGTTTGTTTCTTTACTATAGATAGGTTCATTTGTGCCGTATATTAGATTCCAGATATAAGGGATATCATGTGGTATTTGCCCTTCTCTTTCTGGCTTACTTAGTATGAGTCTCCAGTTTCAGCCCTGATGATACTTGTTAACATTGATGACACTGAAAGCCTAACCCTAACCCTAAAAATATGTGAAATGAAATAAGCCAGACCAAAAAGGACAAATTGCATATGATTCCACTAAATGTGGTATCTAGAACAGGCAAATTCAGAGAGAGAAAGTAGAACACAGAGTCCTAGGGGCTAAAGTAGGGGGAAAAGAGGAGTTACTGTTCACTGAGTGCAGAGTTTCAGTTTGGGATGATGAAAAAGTTCTGGAGATGGACGGTGGTGATGGCTGCATAACATTGTGAATGCACAGCTTACTTTTTTTTCCTGGCACCCAAGGCATGTGTAAGTTCTGGGGCCAGGTATTGAACCTGTGCCATAGCAGCAACCCAAGCCACTGCAGTGACAACGCTGAGTTCACAAGTCTTGAATGCACAACTTAATGCCACTGAGCTGTACACTGAAAAATGGTTAAAATGGTCAATTAAATGTTACGCACATTTTTTAAATTTTTTTGCTTTTTAGGACTGCACCTGCAGCACATGGAGGTTCCCAGGCTAGGGGTCTAATCGAGCTGTAGCCGCCAGCCTACAACAGAGCCACAGCAACACTAGATCCAAGGCACATCTGCAACCTACACCACAGCTCACGGCAATGCCAGATCCTTAACTGACTGAGTGAGGCCAGGGATTGAACCTGCAACCTCATGACTCCTAGTCAGATTTGTTTCCGCTGCACCATGACGGGAACTCCTATACATTTTCAAAAAATTTTTTAAGTAAAGTGACTTAACATTTGACCACTAACTTGGGTAGTTTTATTGATAAGGCAAGTCAATATGTCATATTTTCAAAGAATCGGTATCTTATTTTGATCTCCCCTGATAATTTATTAGCCTGTAATCTATATGACCTCCCAATGGATAGTCTTCCTTAGTACTGATTGTTTTCATTTAGAACAATATATCATTCAAAGATTGCCTCATTCCAGTTTGTACAAGGACAGCCTGGTAAACTAAAAACTCGAGCTAGGCAAGAGAAAAGGTCAAGTGCTTTGTACAAATAAAAATATATCAAAAATACCAACAGTGGGAGTTCCCATTGTGGCGCAGCGGAAACAAATCTGACTAGGAACCATGAGGTTACGGGTTCGATCCCTGGCTTTGCTCAGTGGGTTAAGGATCATGAGTTGCTGTGAGCTGTGGTGTAGGTCGCAGACACAGCTCAGATCCTGCGTTGCTGTGACTCTGGGGTAGGCCAGCAGCAACAGCTCTGATTAGACCCCTACCCTGGGAACCTCCATATGCTGTGGGTGAGGCCCAGAAAAGACAACAAATAAATAAATAAATAAAAATAAAGGTCAGAAGACAAAGGAAAAAAAAAAAAAAAACCCAACAGTAGAGTTTATAGCTCTGCAAAAACAAATCTGACTAGTATCCATGAGGACGCAGGTTCGATCCCTGGGCTCAATCAGTGGGTTAGGAATCCAGCATTGCCGTGAGCTATGGTGTAGGGCACAAATGTGGCTCGAATCCAGTGTTGTTGTGGCTGTGGTATAAGCCGGCAGCTGTAGCTCTGATGAGACCCCTAGCCTGGGAATCTCCATATGCCGCAGGTGCAGCCCTAAAAAGCAAAAAAAGGAAAAAAAAGAAAAAAAAAAAAAAAAAACCAACAGTGGAGTTCCCTGGTAGCTCAGCAGGTTAAGGATCTGGTGTTTGTCACTGCTGTGGTGCAGGTCACTGTTGTGGCCTGGGTTCAACTCCTGGCCTGGGAACTTCCAAACACTGTGGGTGCAGCCAATAAAAAATAAATAAAGCATTAGGCACCTAAAATTAACTGATTTAAAAGAAAAATACCAACAGTACTCTAGGAGTTCCTGTTGTGGCATAGTGGAAATGAATCCGACTAGGAGCCATGAGGTTGCAGGTTTGATCCCTTGCCTAGCTCAGTGGGTTAAGGATCCAGCATTACCCATGAGCTGTGGGGTAGGTCGCAGATGCAGCTTAGATCCGGAGTTGCTGTGGCTGTGGCATAGGCTGACAGCTGTAGCTCCAATTGGGCTCTTAGCCTAGGCACCTCCATATGCCATGGGTGCAGCCCTAAAAAAAAAAAAAGTACTCTAAAAATTACTTCAACTGAGTTTTCTCATTGTTCATCACACAAACCACAAAAACTATAGATTATCTGAGCAACAGAATAAGGCTGATCTAACACAGACATATCAAGCTCCACTTCTAAAAACAAACCGTACAATCCCAATACACAGGCCTATTTCCAGAAGTGGACTACTATTTTACACCACAAGGAAAAGCACAGCTGATCATCTGCAGAATACAAACCAGACCCTGAGGGAAGGCACATGTGTCTACATCTCCTCTTTCCAAAAACCCCATTAAAATCAATAAAAAGCAAGGAGTTCCCATTGTGGAGCAGTGGAAACGAATCCAACTAGCATCCACGAGGACGCCCCTGGCCTCGCTCAGTGGGTTAAAGACCCTGAGTTGCTGTGGCTGTGGTGTACGTTGGCAGCTGCAGCTTCAACTTGACCCCTAGCCTGAGAACTTCCATATGCCATGGGTGCAGCCCTAAAAAGCAAAAAAAAAAGGGAAAAAAGATCACTAGAAAACACACACAGTGTTCAAATCCCATAATTTTGAGCAAAATTTCCAGAAACTGTACTGTCAGATCCCATAATTTGAAAGTTCCACAAATTCAGTACAGATTAACAGAAAAATGAAAGCAAAAAAAAAAAAAAAAAACCAAACCCCAAAACCCACCGGATGACCCTGCTCAGAAGTAAAGCACAATGCCCAGGAATTTGGTAGCAAATGACTCAAGTGGACAGCACTCAAGGAAAGAGAACTGAAATAAGACACCAGTGTTCATCTGTGTGGTCTGGGGTGGTGGCCATGAAATTTGCTCTACAAATAGTCAGCAGATCCTGGGGTGGACCAGAGTAGGGAGAACGGCAAGCATTCCGGGGAATAGAAGCGTTAGCGCTGAAAAGCTTCAAGGAAATAGAAAAGGCGCAGGGAACAGAAGCAGACAGGCTGGGTTCTGCCCCCGAACCTTTGGGAAGGCTCGTGGGACAGCCAGGAGAGCTGCCCCAACACCACCTGTATGCAGGATGGGGGTGTCACAGGGATTAAAAATTCACAAGTCTTTTTTAATGTTTTTTTCTTTTTAGGGTCGTACATGGTGGCATATGGAAGTTGCCACTCTAGGGATTGAATAAGAACTATAGCCGCTGGCCTACACCACAGCCACAGCAATGCCAGACCCTTAACCCACTGAGCGTGGCCAGGGATCGAACCCCCATCCTCATGGACACTATATCGGGTTCTTAACCACAGAACCACAACAGAAAACTCCAACGTGAAAATAATTTATAACAACACTAACAGTTACTCCGGGCTCAGTCTGTGGCAGACAGACATCACTTCGTGTGATGAGTTCACTACTCTCAGCAATCCTAAGGCAGATGCTAACATGAGCCCCTATTTAAGATGACACCAAGGAGCTTCCTGGTGGTTCAGTAAGTTAAGAATCTGGTGTCCTGCTGTGGCTCAGGCTACTGCTGTATCATGAGTTTGCTCCCTGGCCCAGAAACTTCTGCAGCCTGTAGGGAAGCCCCCTACCCCTCAAAAAAGATGACACCAAGACACATAGGAGCTGAACTTGGTCTCTTCCTTTCCCACATCTGGAAAAGGATGGAGGAAGGATTCAAGCACAGCCAGATGTCTAACCACAGCACTGTCATGATCTCAATCTATCTAAAATTTCATGTAACTCCCCCAGAATTTAGATTCTAGAAAAATCTGTGCCTGGGAAGAGAATGAGGCCCTAGAGACCTGCCTCCAAGCCAGGAGGGCAAAGAGCCAAGACCTGGGCAGTTGGCACAGGTGCAAGGCCACCCTGGGCTAGAGGGGAAGCACCCAGGAAAGGAGACGAAGACAGCACGATGGGGATGGGGCTTCAGGAAGAACTGAGGATCTGTAGGTGGGAAATAATCCAAGTTAAAAGTGAGGTATGTGTCAACTCAAGGAAAAGCTCAAAGCCACACGATCAGGGTGCTGTAACTGGGGCGCTCTACCTGGCTGAGAGTGGAATACATTTGCATCGTGATAATGATCATTTATTTAGCTAAAAATAGGGACATAATCACATTTGGAGGCTGGAGAGAAGGCGGATATAAAAGAGCTAAACCTCAACTATTACACAAGGAAATGAATATATAATGCTGAATGCTTACAAATTTAAGACAAAACAAGCATATAATTGAGTCTCTGCCAGGAGAAAGAGCTAAGAAAGTTGAAAATCACTGCCGCTGGAGAGCAGATCTGGGGATCACGGAAGGGTGGCCATGTCTGTTGCTGCTGTGGACTTTGGCATATTTGATTTGGAAATCATTGCATACATTATTTGAGATGTTTTTAAATAAGCACAGAGCAGGATTGATAACAACCTGTAAATTATTTTAATTAACCCACATGATTGTGTTTAGTGAACTTTTTTTTTCTTTTTAGGGCCACACCTGCAGCATATGGAGGTTCCCAGGTTAGGGGTGGAATTGGAGCTGTAGCTACCAGCCTACACCACAGCCACAGCAACACTGGATCCGAGCTGCATCTGTGACCTAGGCTACAGCTTGCAGCAACCCCAGATCCTTAGCCCACTGAGTGGGGCCAGGGATTGAACCCACATCCTCATGGACACTATGTTGGGTTCTTAACCTGCTGAGCTAATGATGGGAAGTCCTATATTTAGCAAGCTCTTTTCTGTCCTTGGTGAAAACTTATATTTGTAATCAGATGATAAGTTTTTACTTTGAGAAAATGTCTCATCTTTTTTCAGTTTCTGGGGGCACGACTCCCTTGTCTGTTGGGGGGGGTGACACCCTCTCACTTAAACAGAGAATCAGCTTATTTAAGGGAACTTGAATTGCTACACATAGTCTGGGTGATATTAAATTTGTTCTCAAATCACATGCAGGAATGAACATAAACACAAGCAATTCAAGTTGTTAAGAATTAGACTGAGGAGTTCCCTTGCGGTAGAGTGGGTTAAGGATCTGGTGTTGTCACTGCTGTGCCTCAGGTTACTGCTGTGGCTTGAGTTTGATCCCTGGCCTGGGAACTTCCGAATGCCATGGGCATGGCCAAATAAATAAATAAATAAATAAATAAAGGAGTTCCCGTCGTGGCGCAGTGGTTAACGAATCCGACTAGGAACCATGAGGTTGCGGGTTCGGTCCCTGCCCTTGCTCAGTGGGTTAACGATCCGGCGTTGCCGTGAGCTGTGGTGTAGGTTGCAGATGCAGCTCGGATCCTGCGTTGCTGTGGCCCTGGCGTAGGCCGGTGGCTACAGCTCCGATTGGACCTCTAGCCTGGGAACCTCCATATGCCGCAGGAGCGGCCCAAGAAATAGCAAAAAAAAGACCAAAAAAAATTAAATAAATAAATAAATAAGTAAGAATTAGATTGCATCCTAAAAACATTTATTTTGCATTGCAGGTTTAAATTTCTATGAGTGGATTTAAGGGAGAGTCTCCTTACCAAAATCCTGAATCAGATGGCTCAAGGCTGCATAGGGAAAAAATTAATTTAGGGCTGGATTAAAATTTAGCTCCAGGAGTTCCCACTGTGGCTCAGCAGAAACAAATCTAACTAGCATCCATGAGAATGCAGGTTCAATCCCTGGCCTCATTCTGTGGGTTAAGGATCCGGCGTTGCCATGAGCTGTGGTGTAGGTCGCAGATGTGGCTCGGATCTGGCACGGCAATGGCTTAGGCCGGCAGCTACAGCTCCAATTGGACCCCTAGCCTGGGAACCTCCATATGCCACAGGTCTGGCCCTAAAAAGCAAAATAAAAATACAATTTTTTAGAAAAAAAATTTAGCTCCAACTCACAACTCTTGAGGCTACAAAGAGCAACCCACAAAGTTCCCACTGTGGCTCAGCAAGTTAAGAACCCAAGATAAGTGTCCATGAGGATGTGGGTTTGAACCCTGGCCTCACTCCGTGGGTTAAGGATGCAGCATTGCCACAAGCTGGGGTGCAGGTCATGGACGCAGCTCAGATCTGGGGTTGCTGTGGCTGTGGTGTAGGCCGGCAGCTGCAGCTCCAATTTGACCCCTAGCCTGGGAACTTTCATATGCCATAGGTGTGGCCCTAAAAAGAGAAAAAAAAAAAAAAAAAAAAAAGCAGTCGAGGAGGAAATTCCCTTCGATGGTGACCACTGCAATGACACCAGGTCCTTAACCCAATGCACCACAAGGGAACTTCTAAAGAAAGTGTTCTGAGGAAAGTGCTCAATAAAATATTTCGATGAGGAGGATTATGTTACTCCTCCAGCTTTCTGAACAGTCCCCCAGACCCATGTGAGGGAAATGCAGGCGACACCTCTCAGTGGCTGCGAGCTAGTGAACCACCTCTCAACACCTAAGCTGTATCCTCACAGGAAACACCGAGCGGAAGAAGATGGTTAAAAGTAGATCAACCAAGAGCCCCTGAAGTGTGAGCCTGTAAGCCCAAGGGGAAAATAAGTTCTCATTCTTCACCTCATCTACTTGAACACCATTTTACAATGAGAATCTCATGGATAATGTCAATTACAAAAAGCCTGGCTGCAACAGGAAGTGAGGGTTTGCATTTGCTTTAAGACGACGCTCAGTTGCTTCTGCATCCTGGTGCTATGTCACTACAAGCCCGTGTGGTCCTTCAGCCAAGATACTGGAGGAAACCCAGACCCAAGACCAGTTGATGGAAGAGGTTGAGACGTTTCCCTTTCAGGCAGAACTGCCCAGTTGATGTCACTGACCATAATACTTTCTACTCGAATCAAGAACTCTCTCTGAGGCAGCTTATTTCAAATTCATTGGATGCACTGGACAAAAGAGGCTATGAAAGCTTCATAGATCCCAGTAAATCAGACTCTGGGAAAGAGCTGCACATTAATCTCATTCCAGACAAAGAAGACCAAACCCTCGCTATTGTAGATACCAGAACGAAGATGACAAGGGCAATCTGACCAACAACCTTGGTGCTATGGGCAAGTCTGAGACCAAAGGGTCCACAGAGGCTTTGCAGGCTGGTACAGATCTACGAGTTTGGTGTCAGGTTTTATTCTGCCGATCCGGTTGCTGAGAAAGTGTCTGTTATCATCAAAGAGAGCGAGCAGCACGCCTGGAATCTTCTGCAGGACAGTCCAGGTGGGGCTGACACAGGCAAACCTATGGGTCATGGCACAAAGGTTATTCTGCATCTGTAAGGAGACCAAACGGAGTCCTGGGAGAAAACAATAAAGGAGATCGTGAAAAAACACTCTCAATGTTCTGGCTATCCCACTCATTTCTCTTTATGTGGAGAAGGAAGATGATAAAGAAGTCAGTGATAACTGAAACCCTGTTGAAATGTGTGTGGGAAGAAACCGGACTGAATGCCAGACTGTGGCAGTCAGGGGGTCAGGGGAGGAATGGACGCAGCAGGATCAGAGGCTGCTACATGCAGCACTTTCCTTCCACTGCCAGTTTTCCTTACTCCCTGTATGGCTTTTGACCCTTCTCAGCACCAAAGGGAATACACAACCACTGACCCCAACCTGCCCTCTTGCACCCATCCCCCCACCTCCCAATCACCCCAGCCCCTAGAGTTGCCTTGAGCCAAGCTCACACCCTCAGCATGGGACCCATACCATCCCCAAACCAGATCCCTGGGTGCAGAGGCGCAGGGGACATGAAGACAGCACAGGTCCCACCCCACGAAGCCACCAGCTGTGCGACACTGGGCAAATTCCACTTGACCTCCAAGAGCTGTGATTTGCAACCTAGGAAACAGGGACCAGACCACCTGCCTCCTGGGGCTGTGCCACCAACCTGAGGGGATGAGGACAGGAGCTAGGAAGCAGGGCCGGCTCAAAGTCATTTGAAGGAAAGAGAAACAAGCCTCTTAGGACAGCCACACAGCTGAGGTTGGTGATTTCACTTTATTTAGCAAACGGTCACACTCTGGGCCCCACCACACCGCTCCTCCTGCCGCGCTGGAGGGTAAACCTTGGGAAGAAGCTTGGAGGGTGACCAGGAGGCCCAGGCTCCCCAGTCAGCCTCCTTGGCCACACAAAGCACAGAACAAGATCACCATTCGGGTCCTCAGGCACCCGTCCCAGTGTGCTCTGGGGACCTCCAGTGTTCAACAGCCACCTGCCAGGGTCTCGGCCCAGCTCCAGGCACAGCCCCCTGCTCCTGTGAGGCCAGCTTTGGGCCAGGGCCTCCGCCACCCCCAGCTGAGGGTGCATCAAACTGATTACCCAGTCCTGCCTGTCCCCACCGGGCAAGAAGCAAAATGTACGAAAATACTTTAATTATTTCTTTGAAATGGTTAAGAAATAAGATCGTCTTATTTGTCTTTTAACAATCCCGGTAAAAAAAAAAGTTCACATTAGCACTGGGGCCCATCTGCGAGCCGCACACCGACCACTCAGTAGAAACGCTTGTTCCGCTCCTGCCGCTTCTGAAACACCACGGCCCCCACCACGGCGCACACGATGATGCCCAGGAGCGCGCACAGCAGCAGCAGGAACACCCGCCACCCTGTCAGGGGCCCGCTGCGGAAGTTCCCCGTCGGGTCGTCCACGTTGTCTGAGGGAGGGAGAGAGGGGGCAGTGAGAGGGCGGGTGGGCTCCCAGGAGACGGGGGAGCAGGGTGACAGCTCCCACACCCACCCTGCAGATGGCAGCTGGGGCCTGCTCCCGCCACACCACGGAGGGGCAGGGGTGTGGACAAAGGGGCTGTCTCACTGAAGCTGAGGTTCCTAGGGATCACAGCCCCCAGGGATCGAGGCCTGGGGTGCCTTCTGCTGCAAGAAGCTGGTGAGCACCGGCTTCCTGGGCTCTCCCTGAGACCCTGAGTCTGCCTGTGGAGGGCCGAGGTCTGCTTTCACAGCCCAGCCCAGCCCCAGCCCCAGCCCCAGCCCCAGCCCCAGCCCCAGCCCCAGCCCCAGCCCCAGCCCCAGCCCCGAGCAATGGCCCGAGGTCCCATCTGGAAAAGCATGGCCCCGGCTACAGACTGCCCTCACTCACACCTGCATTCATCTGATGTCCCCTAGGGGGGCTCCAAGGCCCCCAGCCCCCAACCCCTGTCCTGCTTTGAGCCTCTACCCCAATGGGTCCACCAGACTGAAAACGAGTTAACTCCTGCCTGGCCAGCCACATGGGCTGCTGGCTGGGTTGGAGCAGAAGATGTCTCTGAAAGCCCTCAGAAGCAGAAGCCTTCAACCAAAGGCTGCAAAACAGTGGTCTACAGCAGGATGTCAGACCCCCAAAACATTTAAAAACAACTTGAGTCAGAATGTTGGGTTCCATCGGAGCTCCACCCCCTGGGGGACCCCCACACGACTTTGGGGCTCTGTGGATAGATTTACACACACACACACACACACGTGCGCGCGCGCCTCACATCCCTCACGAGGACCCTCGCTCCATGAGGATGGAGTGCTGTTGATTACTGCCCTGGGAAGAGCTCAGGATTGGGGTTGTTGTTTTTGTTTTTTTGGGTTTTTTTTTGTCTTTTTGCCTTTTCTTGGGCCGCTATCACGGCACATGGAGATTCCCAGGCTAGGGGTCTAATCGGAGTGTAGCCAACGGCCTATACCACAGCCACAGCAATGCGGGATTTGAGCCGCGTCTGCAACCTACACCACAGCTCACGGCAACACCAGATCCCTAACCCACTGAGCAAGGCCAGGGATCAAACCTGCAACCTCATGGTTCCTAGTCAGATTCATTAACCACTGAGCCACGACGGGAACTCCAAGACTGGGGTTTCTGCCTACACTCAAGTTCACATCTCGCCTCTTTACCCCTTTCTAGCTGACGAAGCCTGAGAATCCAGGCCCCTGGCAGTGGCAGGACCTCCTTCCAGGCCGTTCACTGAAGCCACACACCAAGGCATCACACTGACGGTGAGAGTGCCCTGCATGCCACCCACACCAACAAACCATCCCTTTGGCTCCAATGGCCACCATCTCAGCACTGGATGCAGAAGGACAGACACCAGGTGCTCACATACAGCTCATGAGCGCTGTTTGCAGGTCCATGCACCTAGCCGGACCAGGGAAAGGCAGGCAGACCCCACACTCGCCCAAGCTGGCCCGGACCCCAGCCAGGAAGGCTGCACACATGTACCTTTGGGAGACTTGAGGAAGTTGACACTGGGCTCGATCTTGGTCCAGTCGATGTTCTCCTCATCAGGCGTGTGCTCCACCATGAGCTGGAACAGCTTCATGGAGATGATGTCGTGATTGTCTGCAGAACAAGAATTAGCTGCTGAGGGCCCTGCAGCTGCCCAGTGCTCGTGGCCCAACCACAGCCCCCCCCAGCTCCCCCCAGAAGAACCCAGTGCTCAGCCCCCAGCAGGCAGTATTCCAGGGACTGGAAAACCTCCAGAACTCATCAATAGGAAATGTGGGAGAGGCAGAATGGAGAGGGAAAAGCACAGATTTTAAAATCGAAATCATTGGTCTAATCCTGGCTCTGCCACCCTCTCTGAGGCTCTGTTTCCTCATCTGTAAATGGGGTGGTAATCTCCATCGTGCATGGTTACCGAGGCACCTAAACGAGATAGGACATACAAGGCAGAAGGTGTACTGCCTGCAGGCAGTGTCCTTGAAAACAGACCCAGATAAGGACCCACACACTGTTCTACGGCTGGTCAAGAAGCCTGATCCTCCCAAGGACAGGCAGCTGCCAGACATTCCTGTCAGAGACCCAAGTACAGGATGCAGACAAGTGACCTGGGGCAGTGACTGAGAGCTCAGCCTCAGACATGGTCAGCAAGTGCACCCGAGGAGACCTGGGAAAAGCCCAGGTCCAACCGGTATGGGCAGGAGAGAACCTCTGCCTGACGCTGACAGTAACTCATCACCCTGTTTCTGAGGTGGGGATGTTGAGGCTCAGCGCCAAGATGAGGGTCCTGGTCAGCCTGACCCATGATCAGCTCAGCTAACCAGCTGCAGTCTGAGGAAGGGCCCAGAAAAGGAAGAGCTTAAAAGCAAGGACCCGGCAGCTCTGTCAGGCAGCACCCTGCCGTACCCAACACCCGGCCTGCACAGGCCCTAGAAGCCCAACAACAAGCACGGACTTGAGTCAGATGGCACGTCCCGTCTGAGCTCCGCCACTCTCTGGGCATGTGAACCTGACGAGATCCTTTCAGCTCCCAAATGCCCAGCAGTCTCAGTTGTGTGAAAGGGGAGAGAAACCGCTACCTACCTAAGGACACCCTGTGTGCCTTCACCCACACTGTGCCTGGTGGGAGACTGGCGTGCACAACCCACTAGTGGTCAGACACGACTGTGTGCACAGCTCCCTCCCTCACCCTTCCCAGGGCCTCTCCAAACAGCCTGAGAGAACGCCCACCTGTCACAGACCTGGCCCTGCTCCCAGAACCTTCTCATGACACCTGTCATGATGGAATTCCAGCTAACTCAGGGAAAGGTCTGTCGTGGATCCTCAGATACGAGTATGATTGGCTGTGAGCTGGTAATTACTGAGGCTGGGTAACAGCAACAAGGGGCCTTTCTCCCCTCTTGTGGAACTGGAATTTCCAGAGGAAAAGCCTTAAGATAAAACCCCCAAACAACAGACACTCTGGGGACCAAGTAGACTCAGACCCTTCTGTGGTGAGGGGGAGGCTCCTGGACGGAGGCTGGCTCAAAGGCCCCAGAAATGTTTATTTTGACAATCAACAGCTCTGTCTGGTCCTCCATGCTGCTTCCCAGTGCTGGGCAGCAGGAGCCCACCCTGGGCCTGGTGCCTCCTGAGGGCCCTGAGAAGGAACTGAGGACCACAGGCAAGGGCCACCATTAAGTGCCACACAGGCTGGTTGTCCCAGCGAGGTCTGCAGGCAGGCGGTGCCCCAAAACTTCCAGCATTCACTGTGGGCCAAAAAAAAAACAGAGCCCTGACTTCTTGGTATGACTTCTGTGTTCCCCTCACTGACCAGAAAATAAATCACATGGTATGTTCCAAGACGGTTAAGTGCTACCAAAAAAAAAAATAAAGAGAAAAGTGATGGGAAGTGTGCAAGGGACTCAGATGTGTGTGCACGACTTTAAAAGAGGAAGGCCCCACAGTGACATCTGAGGGAGACGTGGAGGAGCCGAGGGAGAGGCCCAGGCACTAAGACAGGAGGTGGTAGTGGGTCTGAAGAGAGGCTGGGGGCCCTGTCCCCAGGGAGCAGGGAGTGCTGAGGGGATGGGGTGGGAAGGTGCCACACACAGGGCCTGCCAGACACCACAGGAACGGATGGTGGCCCTGACTCTGAGTGAGGCGAGAGGAGCAGCATTAACAGGCGGCTCTGCTGCGGTGCCAGGAGATGTCGGGGCTGGCCCGGAGAAGGGGACCCTTGTCATCAAGCGAGGGAGGATGGTGGCCCAGACCTGAGGCAGGAAAGGAGGGGTGAGAAGTGGTCTGCTGGGGGGTGGAGACAAAGCCAGCAGGACCCGCCAATGGACGAGAGGTGGCATGTGAGAGAAAAGACAGAGGCCGGAGTGACACCAGGTGTTCTGACCCAAGCAACTCCAAGGACAGAGGTGGTTTCTGTCTCTGCTGTGGGTGTGCGAAGGCTGAGAGGCCTGCTGGGCACCAGGTGGGGGTGCTGAGCAGTCTGCTGGTGACACAGACCTGGAGATGGGAAGTTAGGGGTCACCGTTCCAGAGGCAAAGCCCCCAGCTCCCAGATGACAGACAGGGAAGATGGCTGAGGGACCGCTCATGGAAACGGATGGGGAAGAAGAAAACCAGGCCAGTGTGGAACCAAAGGAAGGAAGATCAAGGAGGAAAGGGACCGGCTGTGTCACAGGTTCCCGACAGACCAGGAAAGAGCAGACTGAGACCTGAGCCCCCAGCCCACAAGCTCACCAGATAGGTCACCGGTGCCAGCCGAGGCTCCAAAGTAGTAGCCGGTGGGCAGGCGCACACCCGTGATGTCGATGCAGTTCTTCCACTCGTTCTTGTCCTCCAGGTCGGTCATCACCTACGGCCAGCCAGCAGTTCAAGGGCAGCCCGGGCCGGCCTGCCCGCCTCCCCGAGCCCTCGCGGGGCCCCCCACCCGCCTGCTCACCGTCAGGCGGCCCCGGGAGTAGCGGACGGCCAGGAAGGTGTCGTGGTTGCGGTTGCGCAAGTCAGCTGTGCAGCCCGCCAGCTCGGTCCAGCGGCCGTCCTTGCTGTGGTCGTAGGACAGGGAGCCATTGTTCACCATCACGGAGATGTACGGGAACACGCGCTAAGACAAGACACTGGTTACTCCACGGCCAGCCCAGGCCGTGGGAGGCCGCAGGGCACCAACCGCCCCATCCCTGGAGGCTCCTCTAAAGCGGGGACCAGGGAGAAGCCCTGTCCTGCTCTGTGGGAGAGCGGGGACCTACCTCCGTGGTCTCATCATTGGGGTATGTGTCCAGGAAGATGGCTAAGCCATGGAAGTTGTCTTTGCTTCCAAACACAGGCCCTGGAATTAGAGAATTTCTGTAACAGGAGAAATTGGAGCTGCCCATGGGTACCTGAAGGACAAGGTAATGCCAGCATGGGTGGGGCCAAGAGAGGTTGTTCCGTCATGGTTCTCCCAAGAGGGGATCTCTAAGTGGGGATGAGGAGGGGGGTGGAGGGTGGTCTAAGGGCTGTGGCAGAGGACTCAAGTCTGAAACCTGAACTAGAGAATAGCACCTGCTGCGTGCTCTGAGGTGTCAGGTGACAAGGGGATGGCTGGCTTGCAAAAACCAGGTGTCAGTAAGGACCATGCCCTAACCCAGGGGTCACCAACTTAGCATCCAAGGCCAAGGAGAAAATACCATAGGTTTTTGTGGGCCACAGATGGTTCTTGTCATACAGTCTTCCTTGCTTTTGCTTTTTTAAAATGGTAGGATGGCAGACCCGCGGTCAGCTGGTACAGAACACCAGGCCACACAGGGCACTGAGCTGGGCCGCAGGATCATCTTCTAAGAGGATGCTCCCCCAGCCACCCCCAGGTCCCAAAGTTCCTTGATGAGGAGCAGCAGCACCCCAACAGGAGGGTGCAGAGCGAAGGATCCTTGGCCGCAGACGCCTCCACCTGCTCAAGGCCACTCTACCTGGCACCATGCGGTCCCGGGTGTACCACAAGGCGATGCCATCCCCATGGAGATTCTTCTTCCCTGCGCCATGGACTTTGAAGTGGACGTGCATCTCCCAGTCCTTGAGGAAGCAAGGCTAGAGAGAGAGCAGAGAGGGCTGCTGGACACAGCCCAGTACAGACCCTGCAAGGACCCTGTGCACTCAGAACAGGGCCAGCAGCAGGGCCCCAAGTGCCACTGACCAACCCCCAGTGTTCTCAGCAGGAAGGGAGGGGGCGGCTGGACCTCCCAGGTGGGGACAAGGGAGGCCACACACTGTCCCAAGGCTGCCCGAGGCCCAGGCTCCACCCGCCCCAGCCTTCTCCCAACCGGTTCTCACACTTTGACTCACTTTCCTCAACACCAGCCAAACCCGTGAGGCCTGTTTTCTCTCCATCCCCACTGCTCCTGCCCTGCGCTCTTGTGGAAGGATTACTACCACTACTTGAGTCACATATTTTACAGAAAAAGAAAACACATTCAAAGGCAAAATAACTTGTCCATGGCAGGTAGGTGGATGGTCCTGATTCACACCCAGGGCTGTCTGACTTGGAAACTCGTGCTGTCGTCTACACCTCCCACAGCCTGCAGGCCCAGAACACAAACTGTTCCAACTCCCTCCTGGCCTTCCACCCCCACTGTCTTTCCTCCTAACCGAGTTTTCAAACAGACTCAAACCCAGCTCTGGCTGATGCCAAATCCCCAGGTCTCAGCCAGCACACCTCCAGCTTCTGGCCGACTCAGCCCAGCCCCAGGGTGGTAAATGCATCAGCGTGAGGGGCTGGATGGGTCAGAGGCTGGGACCTCTGGGCTACTGGGATGTGAGGGAAGGCAGCTCACTCCCCACCCCCAGGAATACCAGGTGCAGAGCTAGGTCTGCCCCACAGCAAGGAAACCAGGCCTTACACCAGGAAGTTGCTCTTGAAAACTATGGTGTCGACATCACTTTGACAAGATTCTACTTAGAGGAAGTCTGCGGATAGGTGCGTGAGCCAGTAATTAAACAAAGGCCTCTCAGAAAGGCAAACAGGAGTTCCCGTTGTGGCGCAGTGGTTAAAGAATCCGCCTAGGAACCATGAGGTTGCGGGTTCGGTCCCTGCCCTTGCTCAGTGGGTTGCTGTGAGCTGTGGTGTAGGTTGCAGACGTGGCTCAGATCCCGCGTTGCTGTGGCTCTGGCGTAGGCCGGTGGCTACAGCTCCGATTGGACCCCTAGCCTGGGAACCTCCATATGCCGCGGGAGCGGCCCATGAAATAGCAAAAACACACACACAAAAAAAAGAAAGGCAAACAGAAACAAGACATTGCTAACTTATTAGATTGGGATGTCTTTTTTTTTTTTTTTTCTTTTTTTCCTCTTACAGCTGCACCTGTGGCATATGGAAGATCCTGAGGCCAGGTATCAAATCTGAGCCTCAGCTGCAACCTATCCCACAGCTGCAGTAACACCAGATCTTTAGCCCACCATGCTGGGCCAGGGATCAAACCAGTGACGCCAGAGATGAGCCAACTCATTAACCCACTGCACCACAGCAGGAACTCCTGGCAAGTCTTAAAGAGACAATTAATACCAATGCAGACAAGGGTGGAGAGAGACACATGTTCAAACAACCCGTGAGACTATGGATGCCCCCATCTTCTTGGGGGAAATCTGGCTGCTGCAGCTTTTTAATGGAATGAGGCAGATTCATGAGCATTTACACTTCAAGATCAAGCTATCAAAGAAACTGGAGTTCCTGTTGTAGCTCAGCAGGTTAAGAACCCAACATAGTGTCCATACGATGCAGGTTTGATCCCTGCCCTTGCTCAGTGGGTTAAGGATCCGGCGTTGCCGTGAGCTGTGGTGTAGGTCGCAGACACGGCTGGGATCCCACGTTGCTGTGGCTCTGGCGTAGGCTGGCAGCTACCGCTCCGATTACACCCCTAGCCTGGGAACCTCCATGTGCCGCAGGAGCTGCCCAAGAAATGGCAAAAAGACAAAAAAAAAAAAAAAAAAGGAGAGGAATTAGTATATGTTTAGCGAAAGGAAGAGATGAACATAATATGAACCGATATTAATGGAAGCTAACTCTGGGAGGGGAACACTGACTTTCTATGTCTGAATCTTCTCTACTGAACACAGTATTTCTGTAATGGGAAAAAACTAAAAATAAAAACCAAAAAACTCCACGTCCCACCATGGGCAATCTGGCTTGTACATCACTGACTCACTGTTCCAGGCCTGGGCTCTAGGAACACAGCTGCAGGGACCTGGACCCTGAACACACGGGTTAGCAGGCGCCCGCACGCCAGCCTGCACAGTGTGAAATAAGCCCTCCCAAGTCTTGATAGTGCAGGGGCCCCGGGAGGACTTGCAGATTCTGAAGGGGCAATGGTTAGGCAATGAGAACCAGCTCTCAAGGACAGATGGGCAAGGAATCTGAGTCCAAGGCCCGCTAAGGGGGTGGAAGGCCTGTGAACCAGTCTTGCTTTGGGTTGACACCACAAAGACTGTAAGCCAGAAGTAAGAAGGAAGGAGAAAGGGCCTGTGGGGATCAGAACTCAGCTCTCAGTCCTCAGAATCCCTGACACTAAAGAGACTCATCAAGGCCTCACTTTTTTTTCCTTTTTACTGCCTCACCTATGGCATATGGACGTTCCAAGCCAGGGACTGAATCTGAGCTGCAGCTGTGGCAATGCTGAACCCTTTAACCCACTATGCCAGGCCGGGGATTGAATCCACACCTCTATAGGGACCTAAGCTCACTATAGTCAGATTCTTAACTCACTGCACCACAATAGGAACTCCAACCTCACATTTTTAACAACAAAAAAACTTATAAACACAGCATCTGGGACACAACCAAAAATACCAGATACATAAAGAGATAAGATATAAACAAAAATCAGAGAAAGGGAAGGAGGGAGAGAGAAGGAAAGTAGGAAGAGAGGCCAACAGGAACTCCAGACACTGGCCTTTTAAATAACTAGGTAACTATGTTCAAGGAGATAAAAGATTGAGAATTTTGGTAGATAACTGAAATTTTAAAAAATCACACTACAGGCATTCCTGTCATGGCACAGCAGAAATGAATCCAACTCGGAACCATGAGGTTGCAGGTCCGATCCCTGGCCTTGCTCAGTGGGTTAGGGATCCGACGTTGCTGTGAGCTGTGGTGGAGGTTGCAGACGTGGTTTGGATCTGGCATGGCTATGGTGTAGGCAGGCAGCTGCAGCTCTGCTTCAACCCCTAGCCTGGGAACTTCCATACGCTGCAGGTACAGTTCTGAAAGAGCAAAAAAATAAATAAACAAAAAGGAAGGGAGTGAAGTTCCCGCTGTGGCACAATGGGATTGGCAGCATCTCTGCAGCTCCAGGATGCAGGTTCCATCCCCCGGCCCAACACAGTGGGTTAAAGGATCCAAGCTTGCCACAGCTGCAGAGTAGCTCACAACTGCAGCTCGGACCTGACCCCGGGCCCAGGAACTCCATATGCCTCAGAACAGCCAAAAAAGGAAAAGGAAAAAAAGAAAAGAGGGGAAGGATGGAAGGATAGAGGTAGGAAGAGAACAATAACAATATCCAGATACTCTTAAAAGCAACCAGAAAGAAAAAAAGACAGATCACCTTCAAAGGAGCTATAATTAGCCTGATACCGGAATTCTCAACAGAAATACTAGGAGCAAGAAGACAAACCGACTGGTATATTTGGAGTTGAAAGGAAATAACAATCAGCATAGGATCCTATACTTGGCAAATATATCCTTCAAGAATGAAGGTGCTCTCTGGGCTCAGACCTAGTTTTCGGCCCATGGCTAAACACAGTAAGAAGGTCAGAACTGGAAGTTCCCTCGTGACACAGTGGGTTAAGGATCCCGCATTGCCGCAGCTGTGGCATAGGCTACACCTGTGTCCCGGCTCTGATCCCTGGCTTGGGAACTTCCGCGTGCCGTGAGTGCAGCCCCTTGCCCCCCCCCCCCAAAAGGACAAAAGACTTGGACAGATATATTTTCACAGAAGAAGATATACAAATAGCGAATAAGCACATGAAAAGATACTCAGCATCATTAATCATTAGAGAAACACAAATCAAGCCCACAAGACACCACTTTAACTTGTTAGGCTAGCTATTATTAAATAAAAATGGGGGAAAAAATGGAAAATAAGTACTGTGAATATGTAAAGAAATTAGAACCCTGGTGCATTGCTAGTGAGAACGTCAAATAGTGTGGCTGCTGTGGAAAATAGTCTGGTGGTCCTCAAAAAGTTAAACAGAGTTACCATATGCTCCAGCAATTCTACTTCCTAGATATATACCAAGTGAAAGCAGATGCCCCCAACACTCACCCATGCACACCTGTGTTCACTGCAGTGCTATTCACAATAGCTGAAAGGTGGAAACAACCCAGGTGTCCACCAACAGATGACTGGATAAACAAAATGCAGTGTACACACCGGGACAAGAATATTATTTAGCCATAAAAAGGAATGAAGTACGGGGGGAAAGGATAAATTAAGAATTTGGGAGTAACATATAGACACTAGTATATATAAAACAGATAAACAACAAAGACCTACTATATAGCCAAGGGAACTATACTCGATATTTTGTAATTACATATATGGGGAAAGAATCTGAAAAAGATTTATATATATATACATGAATCACTTTGCTGTACACCTGAAACTAAACACAAGACTATAAAACAACTATACTTCGATAAATAAATAAATAACACAGGGCGGGGAATCTCTGGGCAGAAAATTCTAAGCATTCCAAGCAATTTCAGGAATTACAGGAAACACTCCAACCCTTTGAGGAATACCTGCAGGGCCTAATAAAAAAGGTCCCTGAAGCTGAAAAAAGAGGTGGGGGAAGAAAGACAGGACAAGTATATTCCAGACTATGAAAATTTGATGAAGGCAAGGTGCAGAATTCTCTCAGCCCTGTGACACTGCCAACCACCAACTACCTCCTAGAATCAATTTCTAACAGTTCTGGCACTCTTTGTACCTCATTTAAAAAAAAAAAAATTCTAATGCTACGCTGAACTCACTTCCTTGAAAAATACAAGGATACATTATCATTTTAAAATGTTATCCAAAAGCCCTATGTCAGAATAACATAACAGAATGTGACTCGGGGGAAATAAGGTAGTTATTGACATACTCTGAGTGGGTGGCTCTAAAGCTAAGTCTTAACAGATGAGAAGGAACCAAGCGGGCATGAAGAGCCCGGAGGCAGTGTTCCAGATGGAGGGAACAAGTGCAAAGGTCCTGAGGCAAGAAGGCAGCCAGAGAAGCTAGAACAAAATTAAGAGTGAATGACCAGAGATGCCAAGCACCAGGGGCCAGGCTGTACATGCATAACGTACGTTTATCTCTTCACGGGAGACCCCAGGCTCTGTGGATCAGAGTTAAAGCCCGGATGCCCCTAGCAGGAAGGCAAGGAGATAACAGGCAGATAAAGCAACACAAGGACAGCATGGACTCTCAGAACTAAATGGGGAAGTCATCCAGAAGGGACCAAAGAGCAGAGTGATGGAGAAAACTAGGACAGCGGCCAAGAGCTTAGGGATCAAGCAGGCTGGGGAGGAGTAGGCTTTGCCCCAAATCATTCCCCTTTCACCCCTTTCCAGAACTTCCTCCGTGTGGAGTCTGCACAGCAGCTGATTTTGGCCACTGCCCATGTATGACACACCAGAGACAACTGAGGCTCCCTAACCTCTACGCCAAAGGTCACAGAAACTAAAACTGTCCACAAGTTCAGCCCCTACATTACTATTGTTGACTAGATCCTCAATCAAACACTGGGGAAGGGGACTGAGTCTGCAACTATTTCTAAGGGGCTCCTCCTTTGTCCGGGCTAGGGTCAGGCGTAGCAAGCGAATTGCTGGGCTTGGACATGAGACAGATCAGAATTTAACTGTTGTAGAGCCTCCTTGCCTGCCCGCTTGCATCTCTCACAATTTTAATAAATCCATTTCTTGCCCATTTAAAAAAAAAAAAAGAATTTAACTGTTTATGTTATTGGCTGTCTGTGTTAGCTTTGCATAAAACTACAACAACCATCTGTATCAGTTTGTTTATGAGAATTAAAAGCAATAAGGTATGTTAAAGTCAGTGCCTAACACACACAAAACACCCAATAAAGACCCTATTTGTTCCATTTATCCCACTAATGAGAGGGTTCAGTTCAGACAGCCAATAGCTCTACTACTTACTGGCTATGTGACTTCGTGGAAGGCACTTTCAAGAGTGTTAAGTTCTTAATCAGTAAAATGGAGATAACATCAGTTACTTCACAGGCTTTTGAAAGAATGAACAGAGAAGGGTGTATAAAGTGTCAAGCCCAGCTCTTGACACATGGTAACTCTAGAAGTCATTACCTGTTATTACTGGCAGGTGTGATCAAGATGGAGAAGGCGGCGGGCCTTCAAACCAAGCTCAGGTCTGGGCTGCTGAAGACTGTCTGTAGTGACTTACTTAATGGTCTACCCAGCCTCTTGGGAGCCACTCACCAGGTGGTTCCAAATAGAGCCTTCTTTGCTGCGCTCGTCAGGGGTCAGACGCAGGTACTGGCTAGTGAGTATGGTGCTGCCTTGGAAGTCCCAGAAGAGCGTGGAGCTGGAACCGACCCCTGTGGGCAGAGACATGGGCACACACAGGCCAGGCCAGGCCGAGATTTGCCAGAGACAGGAAACTCACAAAGATGCCCTGACCAGAAGAAAGGCACCCGTTCCCCAACTCTACCCGGCCTCGCCCTCACCCTGCACTCATTCCCGCCCCAGGCCTCACCTTGGTAGGGCTTAATAAGCGAATGCTCCCGCTTAAGGTGCTCGCTGTTGCCGTCAGTTATATCCGCAGTCACTGGCCCCAGCAACAGTAGAAAGAGTAAACGTGTAATGGGGCCAGGGCCGGGGCCGGGAAGCCCAGGCCTCCCCGGGCACCGCCGGCCCCAGCCCCAGAGCCAAAACCAGCCTGCCGCCGCCGCCGCCGCCATTCCCCTTTCCTCTCGGGCACTTCCGTCCTAGGACTTCCGCCTTCCGGGTGTTCCATCTAATGGCCTCCGGCCGGAAGCGCTCCAACCCTAGCTTTATCTGGGAGTTTCTAGCAAAAACAAAGCCTCGCTGCCGAGGGAATGGGGTCTTTATTTGCTGATCAGACCTCTATTCTAGTAGAGTGCCTTGGCGGCTGCGAGGCGCCTGTCAGCCAGACTCAGGAATGGGTTTTAACGGGCGAAAAGAACAGCAACCAATCATGGAACAGCACGTTCGGCTTGTGTGCCAACCTGGAGCAGAGGGAAGATTTGCGAGCAGCGCTAGGGTCGTCTGTGGAACGGGGCATGCTGGGACTTGTAGTTTTTCTAGGCCTCTCGTGCAGGCTGGGTAGAAATCTACAAAGCTCTTGGTCTCTGGCCACTGGTCTGATCCCTAGAGTAACCTTTTCCAGTCCGAGGAGAAAGGAATTCTGAATTGAAGGCGGAGGCCTGAATTCCAACTCCCGCGCCACCTGGAACTCATTGGGTGATCCCAGGCGAGCCTTTAGCCATCTCTGGCTTCACCCACCCTAGCTCCACACCTTTAGCAACTTAGAATTCTGTTATTAGATGGCGTCCACTCCTTCCAGTTCCTCAGGCCCAGTTGGGTTTCATCAGAAGGGGCAGACCTGAATCCTTTCCCAGTGATGACTGGGACCCGTTAATATCTAAATGATTGCTGTGCCTGCCTGCTGCAACAAGAAGCATCCAGGAAAGCCGACTGTGGATCAAAGGTGGACAACTGGTGGCCCACAGCCAAATACAGCTCTTGCTGATGGTGTTTCAATAAGGACATAACTACTGTTATTTTAAATCAGGAGACAAATACACATTAAAAATCCAAATTTCCAGCTTCTAAGGAAAAATCGTAAGACCCGACCACACCAAGCTCATAGAGCTGCCCTCATAAAAATTCCTTCCTTTTCTAAACTAATCTCCATTCTGGCCGCTAATTTACAGCACCTGCCTGGCCCCTCTAGCCCGTTGAGTTAATGACCCCTGTTATAGAGCACAGGGTGGTTTAGTTGGTTGCTTGCTCCTTTTGAATGAATGAACTTATTCAAGATTAAGTGCTGAGACATCTTTTTTAAATTAGCTACAAAATTAGCTATATATGTGTGTGTGTCATATAGCTATGTTTGTTATGTCTAAATATCTATAGATATAACAAAATTCCTCTTCCAAGGGGTACACCCTTCCAGAGATTTATCTGTGTCTCTGCAAAGACCTGGGCATTCCACAAGGCCTCCAAGAGGCTGCAGTGTTTTTGGCCACACCCACAGCATATGGAAGTTCCCAGAGCAGGGATTGAATCCAGGCCACAGCTGTGACCTATGGCAACACTAGATCCTTAACCCACTGTGTCAAGGCAAGGATCGAACCCATACCTCAGTAGCCGCCACAGAGACAATGCCAGGTCCTTAATCCTCTGTGCCACAGTGGGAACTCCAAGGCTGCGATTTTTGTCAGCTATTGTCACTAATGATTCCCTAGCATCTAGCAAAGCATCTAGCTTTGCTAGCATCTAGCATCCTAGGCCTACTTGGCACATAGAAGGTGATTTTTTTTCCTTTTTTGGGGAGCGAGCACTCCTCGGCATATGGAGTTCCTGGGCCAGGGATCAGATCTGAGCCGCAGTTGCGGCCTGAGCTGCAACAACGCTGGATCCTTAACCCACTGTGCCGAGGTGGGGATTGAACCTGTGTCCTAGCATGCCCAAGACAACACCTATCCCATTGCACCACAGTGGGAACTCCTAGCAGATGATTAATAAGTAATTGGTGAAGGAATGAATATTTGTTCTAGAACCTGGAAAAGGGTCATGATGAGTAAGTAGGAGTTTAGTAGAGAGGGGAGAGGCTTCCTGAGCAAAGGGAACAGGAAATGCGAAGGCCAGGAGGGACCCCTGAAAGCATAAGGAATACAAGCGGTTTGGAATGGCTGAGGAGTCACTGGGGGGAGTTTGGCTGAGGCCAGAATTCAAAGAGGCTTCAATTCCCCGCTAAGGAGCATGGCCTTTTCCCCAGAAGGCAGTGGGATGGCTTTAAGCATGGGACTGACCAACCTGGGTTTCTCTGGTGAGAGGAGACTAGAGGGAAGAAACAGGTAAGGAGACAATGGAGGTGTTATGACCACATAAGAGAGGGTGGGGCCTGGGCCAGGGAGGTCTCCACAGGGAAGGGGGGTCAGAAGTCCCACAGGTAAACCAGACATAGGTAACGAATCCCCTGTGGGAAGCCAGGGAAAGAAAAGTTGAGAACAGTGATCTGTGACATCAAGATTGTGAGGTGAGGAATTCCTGTCGTGGCGCAGTGGTTAACGAATCCGACTAGGAACCATGAGGTTGCGGGTTCGGTCCCTGCCCTTGCTCAGTGGGTTAACGATCCGGCGTTGCCGTGAGCTGTGGTGTAGGTTGCAGACGCGGCTCGGATCCCGCATTGCTGTGGCTCTGGCGTAGGCTGGTGGCTACAGCTCCGATTCAACCCCTAGCCTGGGAACCTCCATATGCCGCGGGAGCAGCCCAAGAAATAGCAACAACAACAACAAAACAACAACAAAAAAGACAAAAAGACAAAAATAAATAAATAAATAAACCATTAAAAAAAAAAAAAAGATTGTGAGGTGGCAAAAACGAAGGGCTAAGAGATGGGAAATCCTAGGGTTGGCTGGGGTCCCTGGGGTGAAGATGTGGTCAGAACTGAAACTGGCATCCATGGCGGATTGGTACAAAGAGGCATCTTTGCAGCAGCAGGAAGGGATGTGCTTAGGAAGGATGTGGTTGGGCCTTTTCAGGGAAGAAGATGAACTGTTGGTACCTGGACAGGTGGTGGCCCAGGCCTAGCACCTGTCGCCCTAAGTGCACACATTCACAGCTTAGATGATCTCTAACTCGATGTGTAAACTTGGACAACTCACTTCTCAGTTTCTTGATCTGTAAAATGGGAATAGTGAGCACCACTCACAAAGAGGTTGTGAGGATCCAATGAGGTAATTATGGTCTGTAAACCATAAAACCCCTATGAAGCTAGGCCTGGATCCACGGCCTAGCAGACAGGCAGGCAATCTCCACTCCCATCACTCACCCTACCATCCCATCACAGGTATATTGACACTGTCACACACCTTATTAAGACCACCATTGGCATTGCATTAGGCCCCAAAGCAACCTCCAATACACACACCACCCTCTATCTAGGTGGGCTGGAGCAAGGTGTCTAGAAAAAGGTGAGTTAGGACTGGGTAAGAGGTGTATTAACTAGGATAACACTAGCTGCTACAACAGGTAAACCCTAATGCGAGTTCCCCTCCTGGTGCAGCAGAACCTAATCGGACTAGGAACCATGAGATTGTGGGTTCGATCCCTGGCCTCGCTCAGTGGGTTAAGGGTCCAGAGTTGCTGTGGCTGTGGTGTAGGCCGGCAGCTACAACTCTGATTAGACCCCTAGCCTGGGAACCTCCATGTGCTGCAGGTACGGCCCTAAAAACACAAAAGACCAAAAAAAAGTAAACCCTAATGTATACAATGGCTTGAACAAGATAATTTTTCTCTCTCCCTTAACTGTCCAAAGCTTGTGTTTTTGGTGCCTGTGGACTTGCCTTCTTACACAAATGCAGAGGCCCAGGCTCCTTCCTTCTTACGGCTCCACCATCCCCTAGGGCTTCGTCATCTCCTGTATCCAGCCAGCTAAAGGGGAAGGAGAGAAGGCAGAGGGCACAGAGCACCCGATAGCCTTGGTACACGTCATCACTCCACTCGCGTTCAGTTGGTAGGAACTAGGCAGCACATAGCCACACCTGACTGTGAGGAAGCCTGGGAAATTAAAGTTTAGCAATGTGCCCAGGAGGAAAAGGACCTGAATTTATGGTGAAGAGTCACTTATTTTCTGCTTCTGAAATATTCAAGTCATGGCCTTAGAAGGAAGGGGGAGTGGAATAGAGGGTAGAATACGAAAGATGGGGTGTCACCTTTTCCTTGCAGAAAGTGGGGCCCAAACTGTAGTGCCTGGTAACTTCAGGGCTCTAGGAAAGCCCAAACTTCAGTAAAATACAAGTCTTCGTGGGTACATACATATGTAAGAAAGAGGCCAGGGATTTCCCTGGCGGCTCAGTGGGTTAAGGATCTGGCATTATCATTGTCATGGGTCAGGTCACTGCTGTAGTTCAGGTTCGATCCCTGGCCCAAAAACTTCTGCATGACACAGGCATGGCCAAAAAAAAAAAAGGAAAAAAAGGGAAAGGGAATTCCCACTGTGGCACAGCAGAAATGAATCCAACTAGTATCCGTGAGGATGCGGGTTCAGTCCCTGACCTTGCTCAGTGGGTCTGGTGTTGCCATGAGCTGTGGTGTAGGTTGCAAATGTGACTCGGATCCCACATTGCTGTGCCTGTGGTGTAGGCCAGAAGCTGTAGCTCCAACTCGACTCAAAGCCTGGGAACCTCCATATGCCATGGGTGTGGCCCTAAAAGGGGGGGGGGCAAAAAAAAGCCAATAAGGACCCTGGCTAAAGGGACTGGGACTGGGCCAGGGCTGAGGAGGCAGACTACCCCTCTTCAGTCAACAGTACTTCACAAAAGTGGGACTTTTATGAGTGACTATGAATGCACACACACATCTTTGGGCACAGATGCACCTGGTCCATTCCCTGCCCAGCTGGGCAAGCACGTGCACACCTGGTTGCAAAGGTCACTGGGTTCATATGTGCCTTGTGCAGGTGTGCCTGTCACATGCATCTGTCCGAGGGACTGGGCACACTCATGACTGAAGGCCCAGGTATACCTGACAAGGGAGAACCCGCACACCTGAAGGATCTTGTGTGTATGTGACCATGCATGAGATGTATCCATTTGTCTGTACACCTGGGCATAGACCTGGGAGGGAGAGCCCAAAGGTGTCTCAGGACAGAGGTAGTAATGCACCCAGCTGCCAGGGGGAGGGGCACTGAGTGTGTGCATGCTCAGCACACAGCAGGTGTGGGATAGGTGTGTGCTGAGTAATGTAGACGAGTGGACATTCAGGTCCTGGTGCACAAGTTCCCATGTCCACAGAAGCCCCAGCAGGGTGTACAAAGTTTTCCAGGTGTGTGAACAGGCACTTCTGTGCCCAGACATGCCTATGGAGCTCCCCGGTCTGCGCCAGACCAGGCTGGGCTCCTCGCTGGGCACACAGAGGCCCCTGCTCTGTGTTGGTGCCTGAGTAGAGCACTGCCAAGGGTGTGTTGGCAGCATGTGCGCGCGGGCGCGTGAATGTGTGTGTGCGTGTGCGTGTGCATGTGTGTGTGTGTGTGTGTGTGTGTGTGTGTGTGAATGTAGGAAGAAGCATTCGCTCTCTTAGACCTTGCTTCTTTCTGTGGTTCGGTTTCTATAGAGACGCTTCCTGTGGCAGAGAAAAGAGGTAGTGAGCTGGTGTTTCAGGATGTGAGGGCCCGCAGGAGCGGAGCTGGGCTCTCTCTGCCGCCTGCCCATCACCGTGAAAGCTCTGACCGGCGCTGCCCGAAGTCCCCATGGTGGGCGCCTCCCGTGGCAGGGACCCGTGAAGAGCAGCGGCATGCCGGGGAAGCCCAAGCACCTGGGCGTCCCCAACGGACGCATGGTGAGTGTGGGCTCTAGGCCAGGCCCACGGGGAGGAGGTGGGTACACCCAGGGTGGAGCCCGAGAGGCACACCCGGTAGGGCTGGGCAACAGCCTGTGTGCTGCCAGCGGGCGGGAGAAGTTGGGGACAGATAGCAGCAGGTGGTGGGACCTGGTGCCCTCACCACAGGACCTTCCAGATGGCTCTGCTGGGGGACCTGGGGCCGCCCTGGGGATGAGACTAGAGGAGAGGCTTCTGGCCCAGTCCCCACTGCTCTCTTCCTTGCTACTTTGGCATCACCTGGGGTAGCAGGGAGACTGGGCATGGCCTTTGCCCCTTGACACCCCCTATACTGGCCTGAGCTCCCATACCTCACTCGGCCTCAGCAATATCGCCCCCCATGTCCTGATGCTCAAGGTCAGGTAAGGGGCAGCCCTTGCTGGGTCACTGCCCTCCCCCTAGACCTGTTCCCGAGGCTTCCTGCCAGAACTAGGAGCCCTTTGGCAGCCAGGGATGGGTCTGCAGGGTCAGGCCAAGTTGATACAGCTTCTGTCTGTTCTATTCCTGGACCACTAGGAAAGGTAGGGGGAGCTGGGTACTGGGATGCCCCTGGCTGCTGCCCCCTCCCCCAAACCTCTCCCTGGCTGTTTGGCATCTGGGTTAGAGCTGCTCTTAGAGTCCAGCTTCTTTATTCATTCAGCAGATGAGACAGGCTGTGCCGGGGCTTCTCTTCTTCTATCCCTAGGACAACAGCCCACTTGGCAGAACCCCAGTCCCTCCTAAAAACTCTGGGAAGTCCAGACAGTGTCCTAGTTTCTTACACAGCCCCAGCCTAGTACTGTGGGACAAAGCCAGTGGGTCCAGAGAGATGTGGTTTCCAATCTCAGCTCAGTTGTCCCTGGCTAGAGGGTCCTCTCTGACCCTCAGATTCTTCCTCTATAAAAATGAGAAGTTTGGAATGGATTTCAAAGGCTTGTTTAGATGATTAAGCCAAATGATGAATATGAGGCCCCTGATCCATTGTGGGGGTTCTATAACTGTCAGCCCCAATGCCCCCCACTCCATTCTCAGCCCCTCTTCAAGGACACTCTGCTTCACCATGAAGCTGAGCCACCACCTCAACCCCCGCTCCTCCTCCTAATTCCCAAGACCTATCTCTACACCCCTTCCTCCAGCATCTCTTTATTGGGTGGGAGAGAGATGAACCCCTCCAAGCTGGCCCAATCCCTCCCCCCTACCGCTATCTATACCATCAACCTAACTTTGAAAGTTCAAGCACCGGTGGGCCTCGCATTCCCACTCCGGAGGCATGACACTTGGCTCACTCCTCCCCGGGCATCCAGGCCAAGGGGGAACATGCCCACTCCCACACCCACCCCAGAGGGCAGCTGGGTAGATGCTTCCAAGCAGTGCCCAGAACAGCAGGGCAGCTGAGGGGGCCAGAGACAGATCCAGCCCTTGCCCGTCCCATGTCAACACATAGATACTATGCTCGAAGGTCATTCAGAGGAGGGAGGGCACCCAAGCTCTGCTCCCAGCCCTGGCAAGCCCACAGATGCCCTGGCCCCTTTCCGAGACTTTCACACGCAGCTTTATCTTTGCTCTTCCCAGGCTCATTCTAAACTCTCTGTGCTGCCTCTTGGAATCCCAAGGGTTACTGCTTGGCCACTTGCTGGCCATTGGGCAGCTTTCTGAGACCATGCTCAGCTGAGACAGGGAGGGACAACAGGCATCAGCATCTGTGGGCCAGCTGTCAGTCTCCTTCCATGAGCTGCCTCTTGACGGAAGCTCAATGGAGTACATGACAAGCTGAGGGCAGCTGGCAAGTAGAGGGAGTCACGTTTGAATGGACCAATCTGACTCCGTGCCAGGGCCCCTCCACCCCCCAGAACTGCCTGGCTCTGTCCTCCCCCACCTCCCCCTGCCGCCACCCGCACCCGCCACCACCATCGTTCCCTGCCAAGGCAGCTTCATGTGTCAGCCTCATCTTTCTGCCACTCAGCTAGTCAGGCAGCTGCAATGAAACCTGTCACTTAGAGATGGCTCTCAGCCCCTCCCAGACATGCCTCCATACAGCCCCAATCTCGCCCCTTCATTTGGTCACTCACTCATTCATTCAGCAACCCCTCCTCAGGGCTCGCTCAGTGCTGGCCCTATCCGGGGCATCAAGACCCAGGCCCGTCACCCTATCCCTGGCCCTCAAACAGCTCTGGGTCTGTTGGAGGACAGCAAAGGCACAGGCACGAAGAGCAGAATCAAATCCAGGTTTGGGTGAGAGTGGAGGGTGGGGTCAGGGATAGAGAAAGCTGGAGGCGGACCTGGGAGGGAGAACTAACTTCACCACTCACTTCCTGCATAGTTGGCATTGACGATGTCCTAAAAAGATGTGCCAGCCAGAGGAGGGAACAGCGTGGGGAAAGGAATGCATGCAGGAAAACAGGGTGTGTGAACAGGGACAGAGCTCAAGGGCTGGAGAGGCTGAAGCCTGGAGAGGCGCAGTTAATCATTCTCCGTGGGCAGAGCCCACTGTACCTCAGCCTACATTCCTGGAGTCCAGCCTGGGGCTGCACAGGCCTGCCTCGAGCTGAAGAATGAGGCAGCCAGGGTTTTCTGCAGGCTTACCCAGAAAGTATCTTGGGGCCCCAGTATCCCCAAGCCAGGATGAAATGAGATGATGGTAGAGAGGGCCCTGCCTAGAAGATGCTCAGAAAATCAGCCCTCCCTTCGCAGTCGGACCCCTCCAGAGGGCAGAACTCACCCGGAGTCCCTGGACCCTTTCCCTCCAGTCTGTTTCTCCCATCTGTGCTGCAAGGGGTGAGGCCCTGGGCCTCCCTTCTCCCTGGTATGTCTCCTGTCCATCCAGAGAGGCAGCTCAGTAGACCAGAGACTCGGGTTCCAGAGTCAGGAACTAATTTCAGCTCAGCCACTTCCCAGCTGTGTGAGTTCTTTGGGCCTAGGTTTCTCACCTGTGAAATGGGAGTAATAATACCTGCCAGACAAAGTCGGGATGTGAGGATGGAGGGAGAAGATGGATGTGTGCTGTCGCCATCAGAGAACACCTGTCACAGAGTCAGGGCTCAGCAAATGTCAGGCCACCCTCAGCATAGTATTTCACCTACCCACGGCTCCCCCAGGGCCCATTTCCACAGAAAAAAGTATGGCAAACTGAGGCCAGACCTGGGTCGGGAGCGCCATTGGCACCACACCCTTCCTCATCCTTTCTTCCCCTTTTCTCCCATTCACTCACCACTTCTCTTCAGGCAGGCCAGGGTGGGGCAAGGCCAGCCCCACTCAGCACAACTTCCCCAGACCTGGGAGCCTGGGCAGATCCAAGCCCTGCCAGCAGCATCTCGCTGCTCTCACAGCTGCACACCTGCTGCTGCCACAAATAGGGCCTCGCTCCCTCTTCCCAGCAGCCCCAGGAGGTTGGGTAGGCTGAGCCCCCGTGCTACCCAGGGGAAAACTGGCCCAGAGAAGGGAAGTTACTTGCCCCAGAATGTTGGATCTGGAATTGGTCTCATTCCTCGCCCCCCGCCACCTCTGGATCACCATCCTGCCTCAGCCCCAACTACATGGGTTAATATCTAGTGGGGCAAGAGGGGCCAGGAAGAACTGCAGGCCACTGAGATGGTTCAGAGACAGAGCATCCTTGACGAGGGCCAGGGCCTCCTGCTGGGGGTGGAGAAGGGTTGCTCGGGCCCTCTTGGCTGCTTGGGAGCACCCGAGCAAAGACAGTGTTTTGTGAGGAGGGGGTTCAGGCTGGTTCCCTCCAGAAGCCAGCAGGCTGACAGGGGAGAGGCCCAGACATGGGTGCGCAGTGGCAGAGTGGGCAGTGGGATTCAGGTGACTGGTGTTTGGGAGTGACTGATGTCAACGGGCTGAGACTGGAGCAGGGGGATCAGGAGCTGATAACAAGCAGAGGAAACAGCAAAGCAGGAAGCGGGAGTGTGAAGGGGTGTGTGGAAAATAGAAGTTTGATGAAGTGTAGGGTGGAGGTGAGGAGGAGGCAATGGGGGAGGCTGAAGGGGTTCATTAGTCAGGCCCAGGCAGAGCTTCAGCTGTAACCCAGCAACTGCTCTACTTCCCAGAGCGAGGAGTGGGGCCAGGAGAGGACCTGGGACCTGGCCCCACCTAAAGACACAATCCATTGTGGCACAGCGGACACATTGTGGCACAGCAGATACGAACCTGACTAGTATCCATGAGGATGCAGGTTTGATCCCTGGCCTCGCTCAGTGGGTTAAGGATCCGGCATTGCCTTGAGTTGTGGTAGAGCTCGCAGACGTGGCTCAGATCCTGCTTTGCAGTGGCTGTGGTGTAAACTGGCAGCTATAGCTCCAATTCAACTCCTAGCCTGGGCACTTCCATAAGCTGCAGGTGTGGCCCTAAAAAGCCAAAAAAAAAAAAGGTACAAAAAGAATAAAACAAAATAGGACTGTAAGCCTGCAGAGTGGAGGAGGGGCATGGTGGAGAGCTCTGAGCAAGGGAGAGGCTGAACCCTGGGTTGGAAGGGGGCCGGAGAGAGATGGGTGGGTGTGGGAAGAGGGAGAGCCAGGTGGCCACCATGGAGGGCTGGGGGGGGCGGTCAGGATGGGTCCCAGAGACCTGGGTGGAGGCTGGGTACAGTCACAGAGCAGCCTGGGGAGAAGAACCTGGTGCAGGCAGGTGCTGGCATGAAGGCAGCTGCCAGGAAGAGAAAGCAGCTAGGGCTTCAACTTGTCCCCCTTGCACACCCCAGGAATTGGGACCCTGTCCTGCAGCCCCAAGGAGAGGCCTCGGATGAAGGTGTCAGGTGGGCAAGTGCTGAGGCAGCAGGGTGAGGCTGGGGTGGCCCCGAAGGGTGCGTGGGGCGGTTCCATGCCCAGCCCAGCTCCCCACAAACTTTCCCTCCTCCTCAGCATTATCCCCACACTCCAGTCTGGAGACAGGCTCAGGGAGGGGCCCAAGATTGTAAAACTAGAAAAGGGCAGGGCTAGGATTTGAATCCGGGTCTGGGTCTGACAGTTGGATAGCTGTGCTCCTCCCTCAACAGCAGGGCTTGACAAAGCCATAAGCTGGAGCAGGGTTAGACACCACTAGTGCAACAATAATAGTAATGCTCCTTTAATATTTCCCCCATGCCAGTTAGTATTCTGAGTTCTCTCTCTACATATACATAACTTGTTTAATCACAGCAACCCTTTGAAGTCAGGCCCATTATTTGCCCCATCCATACAGAGGGAGAAAGTGAGGCACAGAGAGGTGAAGTACCTTGTCCAAGGTCACACAGCACAAATTTGAACTCAGACAACCTGGGGCAGGACCTGCCTCCATAAGTAACATAAATACATCCAACAGGGCCCCCTTCGCCCCCTGAGACCTCTGAGGAGAGCACGAACCCCTTCTAGGCAAAGCAGTTGCTTCTTAGTGCCAGCCAAGGTTGCCATGCTGGGAAGAAGCTCAGGGCAGCTGGGGTTTCATGTAAAACTCCAGACTCTTAAATGTGGGAAACCCCTGAAATGTTTAAAAAAAACATTCTGATATTAATAATGCCCTACCTATTTGCTGGCCAGCTCTGGCCCACAGATGGGTGACCCAGGGGCTCCCAGTTGGGACTGAGGAACAAAGAGGGAGATTCCAGCCTGGAGGGGGGGAGAGGCTTTCTAGGGAGGAGATGTTTGCAGACCTGTTTCCAGTGGGGATGGAATGAAGGCACAGGTGGTGGAAGCTCCTGTGAGCGAAAGTGTAGGCGGTGGGAGAGAGGGAGGAAGGGGTGAGTCAAGCCCTGGTGTTGGGAGCCCAGGTGATGGAAGGAAAACTGGATGCAGGGAAGCTGGTCCCGTGTCCTGCTCTGGTGGTGGCAGAGGTAGCTTCCATTTGGGACTGGCTGAGTTGGGAGGGCTTGTGGGCCGCTTGGGCGGAGATGTCAGCAGGAAGTTGGCTATGTGCATTTGAAGCTGAGGAGATGTGGGAGGGAGAAAGGAAGAGCCCAGAACAAGTCAGGGAGGGGTAGGGGCCACCTTGCGTGTGTAGATGACAAGGAAGCCGGAGATGCTGATAGGAAGGTAGGAAGGCCAAGGGAAACCACTGCGAGAGTCATTTTGAAAGGAGGGTTTTTCTGTTTCACTAATGGTTGGGATTCCCAGAGAAACCGGAGTTGTACATGGGGTGGTGGGGGAGGATGGGATTGGCCTCTACAGCTGCTCACAGTGTGGGCCAGAACCAGTGGCATCGGCATGGCCTGAGAGCTTGATGGATATGGAGAGTCTCAGGCTCCATCCTGGAGCTCCTGAACCTGAATCCCTTGGAGGTTCTCCTCTACCCCCAACATTCTAATGCTCACTAAAATTTGAGAACCACTGCTCTCTCCTATAAAATAGCACCTTGTGCCTTGCCCAAGGTGGAGTGTTCCCAAGAGGAAGCAGTTGCCATAAGGAAATCATCAGAGACAGCCCTTCTTCCTCAAAGACAGAGGCAAACATTGCTATGGCAGTTGCCACATGCTGGCCAGTGTTCTAGAGGCTGGAAATATAGTAAACTGATGTGATCCTCCCAGCAGGCCCAGGAAGTAAGATACTATTATTATCATCATCCCTTATTTACAGACAACTAATTTTCCCAGAGTCACAGCTAGGAAGTGGCAGGGACAAGATTAAAAGTTTGTGCTTCTCCCCACCATGCTTTGTACCCAGGCTCACAAGGTGGATGCTGGGGGTCAACCAGGGGTGCCTGGAGGAGACCTGGCAATAAGTCCCAGCAAACAAAAGTTGGCACATGATGGAAGGGAAGCCTGGAGCAGTCTGAGCAAAACCTTGAGCCAGCAGTGACCCAGCTGAGAATGCCAGCCTGGCCCTCCAGGCGAGGAGAACACAGCTCCAGTCCTGCGGGCCAGGCCTAGAAATGTCCCTTGAGAAGCCATTCTGGGCTCTACCCTGACTTTCCATCTCGGGTCTCTTGTAGGTTCTGGCTGTCTCTGATGGAGGTAAGTGACAGAGTGAGTGGAAGAAGCCTGGCTGGGGGTGAGGGTGGGGACTGGGGGGGTATATGTGGAAACAGGGTGGGGATACCCCTGCCACTTGCTGTCTTTCCAGGGAAAGTACCTGCAGATGAGGTGGGGCCAGGGGCTGGGAAAGCCCTCAAGGCTCACCTGCACTTGTCCACCCCCCTGCAGAGCTAAGCAGCACGGCAGGGCCCCAGGGCCAGGGCGAGGGCCGAGGCAGCTCCCTCAGCATCCACAGCCTCCCCAGTGGCCCCAGCAGCCCCTACCCCACCGAGGAGCAGCCTGTGGCCAGCTGGGGCCTGTCCTTCGAGCGGCTGCTGCAGGACCCGCTGGGCCTGGCTTACTTCACTGTAAGCCCTGGGGTGGGATAGGGAGGGTGGATGGCAGTGGCCACCACGGGGGGAAGGGTGGGGGGAGCTCCCGACTGGCCAGAGTGGGACTCCTCTGTCATCTGCCTTATCCAGCCTTTCTTTGGCACTCTCTTGCTCTTCTCCCAGCTGGAAAGTTTCCTTCTTTCTGCCTCTTGTTTTCTCTCTGTGCCTCCGGATCCGATCCCATCTGTCTGTCTGGCCCTATCTGTCTGGCTTGGCTTCTTGGCCCTGTCTCTATACTAATCTCTTTGACCACATCCCCTGGCTGCCTCCTCCTTCTCCCCACCCCCAGGAGTTCCTGAAGAAGGAGTTCAGTGCCGAGAACGTGACTTTCTGGAAGGCCTGCGAGCGCTTCCAGCAGATCCCAGCCAGCGACACCCAGCAGGTGGGGAGAAGGAGGAGCTGAGGCATCAAGGTGGGACTAGGGTCTGAGCCATGTCCCTGATCTCCTGTCCCTCCTGCCCCAGTTAGCTCAGGAGGCCCGCAACATCTACCAGGAGTTCCTGTCCAGCCAGGCGCTGAGCCCGGTGAATATCGACCGGCAGGCCTGGCTCGGCGAGGAGGTGCTGGCGGAGCCCCGACCGGACATGTTCCGGGAACAGCAGCTTCAGGTGAGCGGTCTCGGGGCCAAGGCCTGGGACGAGGGGGCGTGGCCTTGGAAGGGAGCGCCCACGAGCAGAGGCGGGGCCGGATCCAGAGGCGGGGCCTGAACGGCAGGGAGGGTGGGATCGGGTAGCGAAAAGCGCAAATCGGACGCTAGGATTTAGCTAATGTAGGGGCAGGGAGCGGATCAAAGGGTATACGGATGGCTGCGGTGAAGGAGGACCTGGGACAGGGTCTGGATCTTGGAGGGGGTAGGGGCTCGCTCGTAGGTTGCCTACCCCGCCAAGACCGAAGGCCAGCCAGGTCTGGGACTGTGGCGGCGTTCAGAGAGCCCCCTCCGGCTCACCCCTCCGGCGCTGGCTCCGCAGATCTTCAACTTGATGAAGTTCGACAGCTATGCGCGCTTCGTCAAATCCCCGATGTACCGCGAGTGCCTCCTAGCGGAGGCCGAGGGTCGCCCCCTGCGGGAACCTGGATCCTCGCGCCTCGGCAGCCCTGAAGCCACAAGGAAGGTGCGGACTGGGAGGTGTGGGGGCTAGCAGCCAGGTGTAGATCTGTGGGGGTGTGTCCACGGTCGGCCTGAGGGCTAGGGTCCGGCCTTTTGCCAATGCCTTCCCTCTATCTTGCAGAAACCTAAGCTGAAGCCTGGGAAGTCGCTGCCGCTGGGTGTGGAGGAGTTGGGGCAGCAGCCGCAGGCTGAGGGCCCTGGGGGCCGCCCTCTCCGCAAGTCCTTCCGCAAGGGTGAGGGCAGGAGCGGGCCACTGAGATGAGTGGGAGCGGCGTCTGGAACAGCTTTGAGAACACCTTCCTCTTACTGGTCCCGCAGTCTTAAAGTCTGTGAAAATGCAGGTCCCACAGAGCTCCCTGGTGGCTCGGGTCACTGCTGTGGCTATGGGTTCGATCCCTGGCCCGGGAACTTCTGCCTATGCTTCCAAAAAAAAAAAGAAAGAAAAAGAAATGCAGGTCCCTGTGATCCCCCAGGTTCCCTCGGTGATTCAGTTCCCACTCTAGAGCCAGAAGTTTGGGAAGCCCCCTCAATAGAGAAACTTCCAGGAACCCAAACCACTTCAGATCCCTGAACTCCAGCAGGGTTGGTTGGGCTGGGGAGAGGCCTCAGCTGATGAGTGGGGGTAGGGGGGCTGTCTTGCTCATTCTCCCCCTCCCCTAGAACAAGGTGGGGCAGCAAATTCAGCCTTGCGCAGAGAGTCTCAGGGATCTCTCAACTCCTCCGCCAGCTTGGACCTCGGCTTCCTTGCCTTTGTCAGCAGCAAGTCTGAAGTGAGTTGACTGCCGTGGGAGGTGTGGCCTGGAACCACTACTCAGGCCCATTTGTGTGGCTGCCATCCTTCCCAGTCACTGACCCTACTTCATCTCCCCACTTGATCCACTAGCCAGCCCCTCAGCCTCCTTACTTTCTTCCTGTCCTCACCACATTGGGCCCTGTGCATTTCATGAGTGTACATCCTCTGGAGCCAATGTGTGTGCATGTGTGGGTGCCCAGGTGTATACAGCACGTGTGCAGCAGTCAGCAGGTGGACCTATCTCTGGGTGCCCATATGCTTGGGTGAGCATACATCTATTCGTACAGGAGGACACATCTTGCCTGCCTACAGGTGTGCCCTTGGGCATGTGTGTGCCTGTGTGTGCCCCCGTGAGCTTACCTGTCTGTGTGCCTGTCTGTGTGTCCTTGCATGTGAACACATCACCTCCTTTGACACCTTCTGTGAATCAGAGCCACCGGAAGAGCCTTGGGAGCTCAGAAGGTGAGAGTGAAAGCCGGCCAGGGAAGTACTGCTGCGTGTACCTGCCTGATGGCACAGCCTCCTTGGCCCTAGCCCGACCTGGCCTCACTATCCGTGACATGCTGGCAGGCATCTGTGAGAAACGAGGCCTCTCTCTACCTGACATCAAGGTCTACCTGGTGGGCAATGAGCAGGTATGAACCTAGCCTGGTCTTCTACTCTGACTCCCTTCCTAATCCTGACCCCACCCCCATTACTGTCTTGGCTTAGCCAAGACCCCCAACCCAATTTTATTCTTAATTCCAACCACATCCCCAATCCTCACCCCCTTCCTAACTCCAGCCCCCGCCACAACCTCCCCCATGCCCAACTCCAAATCAACCCAACACCAGTTTTTTACTCCAACTCAAATATCCACTCTCATCCCATGAAAATCCTATCCCCACACTATTCCCACGTGGGTTTCCAGCTTTATCTGTCATCCTCAATGTGATGTTCTCTGGGAGGCAGAGTGGGAGAAAACCACTGCTGGCGTTGGTCCTGTACCCACCCCACCCCCAGCTCCCAGTTCAGGATTACCATCCCTGAAGTGGCTGTTTGGGAGTTCCCGTCGTGGCGCAGCGCGGAAACGAATCCGACTAGCAACCATGAGCTTGCGGGTTTGATCCCTGGCCTTGCTCAGTGGGTTAAAGATCTGGTATTGCCGTGAGCTGTGGTGTAGGTCGCAGACGTGGCTCAGGTGTGGCATTGCTGTGGCTGTCGTGTAGGCAGTCGGCTACAGTTCCAATTGTACCCTTAGCCTGGGAAACCTCCCTATGCCACAAGTGCGGCCTTGAAAAGCAAAAAAAGAAAGAAAGAAATGGCCATTTGGGGGCGCCTTCACTTCCTGTACCACCTTGAACACCGAATTGCACCCAACCTGTGAAAAACTCCTTTAGGTACAAACTAGCATAGCTTTAAAGAGGGGTCTAGGGGAAAAGTCCCTTAAACCAAAGCATCTAGTAAGCAGGGCTGTAAAGGAAGGATGCTCCCAGGAAGATCTTTCAGTGCTTCATTTACCCAGTAAACAGTCCTAAGTCCCTGTCAGGTGGGTGGGCAAAGGGATCCAGGCTGAGCTCTGTCCTCCAGGTCCAAAGGCTGGAGGTGGGCCAAGCAGGATGTGATCAGGGAGGAGGAATGAACCTCCAGAGAGTTTCTGGGGCAAGGGAAGCATTTCTGCTTGGTCCCAGGAGGTTTCATGGAAGAGGCAGCAGTTGATGAGGATGAGGAGTTTGCTTGGCAGGGCTGGGGTGGGGGGCATTCCAGGCAGAGGTGGGTAAGAAGTGCAGGGCACGTTCAGGGGTCTGGAGCATGGAGTGTGAGGGCAGCAGTGGGAGAAACTGCCCACTCTCTTGGGCCGCCCAGGCAGCCTCCGCAACCCAGATGGGTTTTCGTGTCTGCTAAATATAACTGTACCACCCACACTCCACCTGTCCCTGCAGCACAGCACAGGCCTACTGCCTGGGAGAGGCTGCCTCCCTGCCCTGGGCTGGTACGCGCAGCAGGGCCTCCAGAGGTGGTAATCACAACTCCTTTTATGTACCTACTGTGTGCTAGGCACTGTGCCGAGAGTCAAATCCTCTGGCCTCACAGGTGTCTTGGAGGGAAGAGCCCTTTTTGCAGGGAGGCCACGAGAAGTCTCCTTAGGAGGTGGGAATGGAGAGAAGTGGACAAGTGTCAAAAAAAGCGAAAGGCGGGAATTCCTGTTGTGGCTCAATAGGTCACACATCCAACTAGTATCCATGAGGATGCAGATTCCATCTCTGGCCTTGCTCAGTGGGTTAAGGATCCAGTGTTGCCGCAAGCTGTGGCATAGGTCGCAGATGTGGTTTGTATCCCATGTTGCTGTGGCTGTGGCGTAGGCTGGCAGCTGCAGCTCCAATTAGACCCCTAGCTTAGGAGCTTCCATATGCCCTGGGTGCAGTCCTAAAAAGCAAGGGGGAAAAAAAAAAGGGACAAGGCCAGGGTTGCTGACTAGAGGTGGGTGGTGAGGGAGGAAATGCATGCAGCTGGTCTGGTTGGATTTCACACACCTGAGGGACAAGGGGCAGCCCTCTAGAAGGCAGGTGCTCATCTGGCTCAGGAAGAGGTGGCCACATGATCCAGGACTTAAATCTGCTCCCTAGCCAAGCAGCCCCATTACCATTTCATGCCCCCTCCCAATGTTTCCCATAACTGTTCCTTTTCCAAGTCTCTCCAGCATCCTTACCACCTTTCTCCTTGGACTTGGCCAAGCTAGGCTCTGACCCAGCCTGGTTTCTTTTCCTTTTTTTTTTTTTTTTTTTGTCTTTTTTGCCATTTCTAGGGCGGCTCCCACGGCATATGGAGGTTCCCAGGCTAGGGGGTCGAATAGGAGTGTAGCTGCCGGCCTACACCAAAGCCACAGCAACTCGGGATCTGAGCGGAGTGTGCAACCTACACCACAGCTCACAGCAACGCCAGATCCTTAACCCACTGAGCAAGGCCAGGGATCAAACCCGCAACCTCATTGTTCCTAGTCGGATTCGTTAACTACTGAGCCACAGCTTGGTTTCTTACTCTGTCTGCATCTCTACAACTCACCCGTCCATCAGCCCTTCCCTCTGACCCTTAGGGAGCCTCAATGGCGGCCTTGGGAGGAAGTGACAATGAGAGTTCCCTCAGACCCGGGGAAGGGGGAGGGGAGGGGAGAAGAGATTATGAGACCCTCACCCTGCCTGTCGTCCGCAGAAGGCCCTGGTCTTGGATCAGGACTGCACCGTGCTGGCGGACCAGGAAGTGCGACTGGAGAACAGGATCACCTTCGAGTAAGGGTCTTTCCCCCAGCGGAGTCCGGGGTCCCGACCCTGGTTTGCGTCCCATTTCAGGCTTCGGTTTTCCCTCGTTTCCTGCCATTTGTGCTAACCCCGCCCGCTGTGCTAAGGCCCCACCCACCCCGAGCAGTCCCACCTCCCCAGTTCAGGCTCTGTCCTCTCTCGGGCTGGTCCCAGGTGGGTTGCGGGAGACGTGGGGCGGGCTCTCTGCCCTCCCGCAGCTCTTAGCGTCCCGCGCAGGCTGGAGTTGGCGGCGCTGGAGCGCGTGGTGCGGATCTCCGCCAAGCCCACCAAGCGGCTGCAGGACGCGCTGCAGCCCATCCTGGCGAAGCATGGCCTCAGCCCGCAACAGGTGGCGCTGCGCCTGGTGAGCCGCAGGGCCGTGGGGCAGGGGCTGGGGCAGGGGCAGGGGCAGGGGCAGGGGCGGGCTGACCGGTCCTTGCAGCCAGGTGAGAAGCAGCCGCTGGATCTAGGGAAGCTGGTGAGCTCCGTGGCGGCCCAGAGACTGGTGTTGGACACTCTCCCAGGTAGGGTACTCTGGCCTTGGGGCTTGGTCCCCCAGGGCAGCTCAGGCCCAAGAGGAAGGGGGAGGAGGGTCTTTTCCAAAGGCAAACAAAAACAGTGTTGCTCTCTGTTGCAGGTGTGAAGATCCCTGAAGCTGGCGACGTACCCCCCTGCCGCAGCCAGGTGAGCAAGGGGCGGGGCGCCCTCTTTTGGCCACGGTAACTCCCCTCCTGGTTATGGCTCTGATCCCACATTCTCTTAGGGTGGCCCCCCCAGGATCCAGGACAAAGCCACCCACCCCCCTTCACAGTCCCTGAACTCACTGGCCCAGACATCCAGTAGTATCACTGGGAAGCGGCAGACCTGTGACATTGAAGGTATGTTGGGGATGACGGGGGGGGCTAGGGACCCGAAGAGTTGGGGACCATTGAGGGTGGGTGGCATCAGAGAAGCCTGTGTTGAGTCAGGGGCCTGGATGTCCCTGGGGCTGGACCAGGATCCACTGAGGTTAAGGGACCAGAAAGGCTGGGGTAGAAGGTGGAAGGGGGGCTGGGCTCATGGAGGCTGTGGCCATAGTAAGGGTGGTGGAACTGTGGTGTACTGGCATAGGTGGGTCTCCCTCCATGACTCTGTGGCCATCTACAGGCCTGGTGGAGCTGTTGAACCGGGTGCAGAGCAGCGGAGCCCATGATCAGAGGGGCCTTCTGCGCAAAGAGGACCTGGTGCTTCCAGAATTTCTGCAGCTGCCTGTCCAAGGAAATAACTCCCAGGAGGCCCCAGCACAGACTGAATCAGCGGCCCAGCCTAAGGGGGCCCCCTCAGACTCCACTGCCCACTCAGCCCTCTGACAGCTGCCCAGAAGTCCAAGCCAGCTGCATGGCACCTGGCGGGCCAAGCATGCCACGGGCCCGCTCTGCATGCCCTGTCTGTGCCATGAATATCCCTGGCCCCTTCCTGCCACGGGCGGGCCCGCAGGAGGAGCTGGGAGAGGGTGGAGAGGGGACTCAGAGGAGTGACACTCCACGGCGGCCACCACATGATCCCTTACAGGCTTGCTCACCCATCCCCCGCCGCCACGCCACAGCAGGGAGGTGGGCCTAGTTCTCAGTGCAGGTGTGCCCAACACGGAGGGATGGCGTTGGCAGTGCCAGCCTCCCCACCATGTGTCAGCTTTCAGCTGGGAGCAGGAGGAGGGGCTGGTCCCTCCTAGAGGAGCTGGAATGAGCAAGGCCTGGGGGTGCAGGCAGGCAGCCCCTCCCTCTACCCACAGAGACACAACTGGAATTAAGGATTTTGCAGTGGGCTTGGGACAGCTAGATTTGTCCTGAATGTATATTGTTATAATGATAATTATTATTATTCTGCCATGAGGCATGTTCCTTGTGCGCCACCCCTACCCCCCAAACTGCACTGCCTTTGTCACCAAGGTCAGTGCCAGGAAGTTCTTGGGGACCTCAGGATGTGCCCCCCTGGCTTCCTGTTGTCAGAACCTCTCTTCCTGACTGCACAGAGTCATGGGTGTGAGTGTGAGAGAGACAAAGACAGAGACAGCCCAAGAGAAGGAGGGAGGGAAAGAGGAAGCGGGGGAGGGAGGGAGGAAGGCAGGGGAGGGGTAGATCCCTCTGGAGAGCTAGGCCTCCGTCGGTGTCACTGTGCTGTTCCTTGATCTCTGGATCCGAGTGCAGTGTTTGGTCACGGTGCTCTGCTTCTGCTCGGGGCTGAGTGTGACTCTGTAGACATGGTGCTGGGCTCCTATGGATGAATCAAAGGCCTTGAGGAGAGCGCTGGTCTTCGTGGCAGGGGGCAGGGGGAAGTTCTGCCCCTTGCCTGCTTTGGCTGTGTAATCTCTGTCCCCAGGAGGCAGCCAGGGAAGCCTGGAGCCCCTGTGGGAAGGGGGAGCAGAGAAGACCCCAGACTGAGGGCCCCAACCTGCAGGCAGAGAAGCCAGACTTAGTGGTTTAGAAGCCAGACTAAGCCACTAAGTGCCCAGACTGCTGTGACAGAGGAAACCAGGGAATGCAGGAGCCTTGAGAAGGAACCTGGGGAGTGAGGGGCCCACTTGACCACCCTCAACAGGTCAGGCTCTCTTCCCCAGGCCAGCTCTGCACTTGCTGTCCCTCGTCCACCCCCTATCTTATAACTGGGTCCTGAAATTTGGGGGAGAGAACGTGAGAAAAAAATTGCTGTCTAAAACCTGTAAGAGGGTCCTCACCAGAACCTGACCACGTTGGCACCCTGATCTTGGACTTCTGACCTCTAGAACTCTGAGAAATAAAGTTTTTTGTTGTTTACAAGCCCCTTCATTGCTGGTACTTCTGTTATAGCAGCAGAACATAGTACTAGCCAACCAGACCAAGACAGCCTGTATAAAAGTGCTCCCCAACTTTGTTCTCTACCATTTTATCTGGTTTTCTTCCCTTACAACACACAGCCCACTCTGTAATGACCTTGTTTGCTTATTTATAGTTGTTTGCTGACAAAATGATGTGTATGCCCTAATGGCAGGGACCTTGTTCATCTTAGTCACTGCTGTATATGCCTGGCCTAGCAGGGTGGCAAAGGATGCCATAGCCTCAGGTAGTTCCAGGGAAGCATGCAGGGCAGCAGGGCAGTAGGGGTCCTGGACAGGGGGCTGCATCACAGCAGGGTCACAGTCTGTGGCCAGAGACGCAGGCAGGGAGGCTAGGCCACATCCCTTCCCTGATCAGCTACAGAACTTCACTCATACTTCCCGCCCCCGCGCATCTACCTTGACATTCTTCTGTGTGCCCTACGATAGAGAGGTGGGGACACCATATGAGAGATGAGGTGTCTTCCCTAAGTTGGAATATCCTGCAGGCTAAGCCCACCCTTCCACAGACTACCCCCTTCAATCCCAGCAATGATGCCTATTACTCCTAGGGACAAACAAGATTGTTTCATGAGAAAGGGGAGTCACAGGGAGTGCCCGCCATGTCAACTAGTATCCATGAGGACTCAGGTTCAATCCCTGGCCTCGCTCAGTGGGTTAAGGATCCAGCATTGCCATGAGCTGTAGTGCAGTTCGCAGATGTAGCTCAGATCTGGCACTGCTGTGGCTGTGGCGTAGGCCAGCGGCTACAGCTCTGATTGGACCCCTAGCCTGGGAACCTCCATATGCCATGGGTGCGGCCCTAAATAGACAAAAGACAAAAAAAGAAGAGGGGGTTGTGGGCCAGGTGGAAGAGCCTCTGTAGAGGTCACCCCCTGCAGGAGGAGGAATTCACATCTACCAAGGTCCCTGAGTTAGGCCTGCTCCATCCTTTATCTTGTTTTGTCCTCACGACAAAACAGCTGGTGAGGATGAAACCAGAGCTGCAGGAGAGGAAGTGACTTGTCCAGGGTCATGCAGGGAATTGTCACTGGGGCATCACCATCCCCTTACCAGCACCCAGACTGTCTGACCCAGAGATACACAACAGGAAGGGCCTGGATGCTGCAGAATCCCCTACTGGGGAGCCAAGGCCCGCTCAGGGGAGGGCACATTGGTAGGGTTACTCTGCAGTGGGGAAGTTTGGGAGTTTCTGCTAAAAATTATAAACTGTGCCACCAGAGAATCACTCACATCCAGGCACGAGGAGACCCCACCCCCCAGTAGGGTTGTCTGTGACCTGAAAAACTGGCAAAAGTAGAAAGGGGTGGGGTGTGGGGTAACAGCAGGTGCAATACCACACAGCAGACAAAGAATTGGGTGCAGTAAGTCCTGCCGTGGAAAGTTCTTCAAGACCTGTTATTGTTTGGTAAAAGATAGCAGAGCAATGAATATGGCATGGTACCTTTATATAAACCACAAACACACAGGCACTTACAAGTGTACAAAAATGAGAGAGAATGTTCTAGAAGGATACATACCAAATTGTCAGGGAGATGGGAGGGGAACTAGGACTGCGGGCAGTGGTCCAAAGAAACTTTTGCCTTTGCTTTAGTTTTTAAATTTTTTTATTATATTTTTTTTTACGGCTGCACCCATGGCATTTGGAAGTTCCTGGGCCAAGAATTGAATCCGAGCTGCAGCTGTGACCTATGCCACAGCTGGATCCTTTAACCCACTGCGCTGGGCCAGGTATCAAACCCATGCCTCCATGGCCATCCAAGCTGCTGCAGTTGGATTCTTTTTTTTTTTTTTTTTTTTCTTTTTAGGGCTATATCACAGCCACAGCAATGTGGGATCTGACTGCATCTGCAACCTACACCACCACTCGCAGCAACGCCGGATCCTTAATGCACTGAGCGAGGCCAGGGATCGAACCCGAATCCTCATGGATACTAGTGGGTTCTTAACCTGCTGAACCACAACAGGAATTCCCTGCAATCAGATTCTTAACTCACTGTGCTACAGCAAGAATCCTAATTTTTTTTTTAAAGGGTGCAATAAGGAGTTCTCTTTGTGGTGAAGCAGATTAAGGATCCAGCATTGTCACTGCAGTGACTCAGTTTTGATCCCTGGCCTGGCCTGGGAACTTCTATGCCACAAGTGCGGCAAAAAAAAAAAAAAAAAAAAAAAAAAAAAAAAAAAAAAAAAGTGCAATTAAAAATAATTACAATATGGAGTTCCCGTCGTGGCGCACTGGTTAACGAATCTGACTAGGAACCATGAGGTTGCGGGTTCGGTCCCTGCCCTTGCTCAGTGGGTTAACGATCCGGCGTTGCCGTGAGCTGTGGTGTAGGTTGCAGACGCGGCTCGGATCCCGAGTTGCTGTGGCTCTGGCGTAGGCCGGAGACTACAACTCCGATTCGACCCCTAGCCTGGGAACCTCCATATGCCGCAGGAGCGGCCCAAAGAAATAGCAAAAAGACAAAAAAAAAAAATTTACAATATCACAAAGAACTTCCCAAGTCCCCCTCCCTTTTTTTTGTCTTTTTAGGGCAAATGGAGGTTCCCAGGCTAGGGGTCCAATCAGAGCTGCAGCTGCTGGCCTATACCACAGCCCCAGCAACACCAGATCCGAGCTGCATCTGTGACCTACACCACAGCTTATGGCAATGCCAGATCCTTAACCCACTGAGCGAGACCAGGGATCAAACCTGCATCCTCATGGATGCTAGCAGGGTTTGTTAACCACTGAGCCACCACGGGAACTCCCCCAAGTCCACTTCTTTGTCACTGTTGGCCTGCCATCACTTTATCCAGAAGTGGAACCCAACTCTTCCTTTGGGGGCTTCAGCCCACTGCCCTCTCAGTTCATGTTGGCTGGCTGGGTGTGTCCCTCTGCCACAGTTCCCTCAAGAGCCCATCCCCAACATGTCCCCTGAAGCAGCCCTGGGCCCTCACCATCCCAGCCAGGCCAGGCCCCAGTCAGCTGGTCAATCCCCAGGACCATGTTTCAAAGCCACTGCACAGAACTGGACTCCTGGACAGTCAGGAAAGGTAGCAGACCTGCTTCCCCTCATCCCATTGGGGGGAAGCCCAGCAGGGAGTTGGCTTGTGTACCCGGTGCCAGGTGTGAAGGAAGGGAGAGAAGGCACTTTTGCTGACTATTTTGGACACCTCTGGGCCCAAGCCCTTGAGGCTCCAAGAGAGAATCATGCCACCTGTCTCTTGTCCCCACCCCCATCTTGACAGCCTTGGGGCTGGGGAAAGCAGATGGTACAGGATGGGCACAGGGCTAGCCCAGGGTACACAGTGACCTCGGCTCTGGGCCAGGGTGGGGGCAGGTAGAGGTGCCAGCTGTGCACCTGGAACCAGGCTGCATGTGCTGATGCAGCTGTGGGTGGGAGCTCTGGGGGCAGCCACCACCCCCCAAGGGGGAGCGCAAGGTGCACCCAGGAGGGGACTTGGCTGGGTGGTCAGGTGACTTTGGACTTCTGGGGGATTGGAAGCTGGAATTCAGCTTTCACAGGGAAAGGAAGGCCCCAATGGGGAGAAACACACATGGTGGGTTATGTTGAATCAAATGCAGCCAGAGCTGAGCACAGACCCAGCTCACTGCACAGCTGCAGGGGGCGCCACTGGTGTCCACCATGGGGTCCAAGAAGAGCTGGGAACATGAATATGTGTATGTGTCCTGTAACTCCTGTAGGGTCTTGAGTGAGGGGTGCTCTGTAACCATCTCAGCTCTTATCTCCAGAGAACTGGCCTGGGGGATAGAGCAGAGGCAGAGAGCCAAAGAGAAGTGCCATTGAACTAGCATCCCACCTCCAGGCCGGCCCAGGGTGCCGGCTGCCAGGATGGAGTACAGGCTAAGATGGGTAGGCAGGGATAAACCCACTAGCCATGGAGGCCACTGTCTTTCTGCCTGGTTGCCGAGGTGCCAAAGGAACCCAGAACACAGACTCCAAACCTAGAGTTTGGAGTCTGGAGCACAAAGCCTAGATCTGTGGCCTGAAGCCCAGTCCCAGAACTTGGAGCCAAGAGCCAGAAGCCCAGTCTGGTGTCTGGAGTCTGAAACTGGAGATTAGGGCTCAGAACCAGGAGCCCGGAGCTGAGAACCAGAGCCCCAAGCTTGGTATCCTGATGCCTAAAACTGGAGCCCAAGATGGGAGCTCAAATCCAAGAGCCCACCTGGAGGCGAGAACCAGACCCCTCTTCTTTTTTTTCTTTTTCTTTTTCTTTTTGGCAGTCCCTAAGCATATGGAATTCCTGGGCCAGGGATCAGATCCGAGCCACAGTTGTGATCTGAGCCGCAGTTTCAACTTAAGCCAAAGCTGCAGCAACGCCAGATCCTTAACACACTGTGCTGGGCTGAAGATCAAACCTGCGTCCCAGCACTCCAAAGGCACTGCCAATCCCGTGTGCCACAGCAGGAACTCCAAGACCCCCCCACTTCTGGAGTCGGGGGGACACAGATGCTGGACACAAGCTTCAGGCCCAGAGCATAGTGGCCAGGCCATGAAGTCTGAAGCCAGATCATTGAGCTTCAGGTCTGGAACCCAGAAGCCAGAGCCTGGAACCACCTGCTGGAAGTCCACAGCCTCCCACTCAGGCCTGGTCCCTGATGCCAGCATGAAGGGCATGGGGCTGGAGCCACATAAGGAAGGGGGCTGCGGGGGAAGAGGCAATTTCTGAGAAAAGCCCAAAGCAGCCTCAGCTCTTTTGGCCACAGACTTTGGCCTCATCAGTCAATGAGTGACCAGTGCCTGGGCCACCAGAATTAATCATTATACAGGGCACTTATCCCCCAAACAAGGACAAGGCATCCTCAAGTTAGCCGCAGCTGCCTTGGACCCACAGGCGCTAATGAAGATTTGGGCTCCTCCTCTGGCAAGCGGGGCTCAGATGCGAAAATATCTCAGGGCCCTGCCTGCTCTGTGCCAAGCAACTTAGATTGAAATCCAGCCTGGATTTCAGGCTCTCCAAGAAAGACAGTCGAGAGGACTAGGGGAGGGATTGCTCCATTCCCCAGAGGGAGGTGACAGTTGACCCCCTGGTCACCCAGACTGCTGGTGAGAGCATCTGCCTTGAGCACAGATACAGAGAGGGTGTATCTGGGTGTGCAATATACGTCTATGCTGTGCTGGTGTGCAGTTGTGCTGACTGCATGCTGGGCTGGAGTGTCCTTGGCCATATTCCAAATACACAGAACTGTGCCACCTCCATGGGGCTTATATGTTGGTTGAATAAATAAATATGTTGATGAGAAGAGGCAGGAATTTCTAAACTAGGCTGATGAGGAACCCTGTTGTGGTCATTAACCAGATCCTCTCAAAAAATCCAGTTCAGGGGTTCTCGTCATGGCTCAGTGGAAACGAACCCAACTAGGAACCATGAGGTTGCGGGTTCGATCCCTGCCTTGTTCAGTGGGTTAAGGATCTGGCATTGCCGTGAGCTGTGGTGTAGGTTGCAGACACGGCTCAGATCCTGCGTTGCTGTGGCTCTGGTGTAGGCTGGCAGCTACAGCTCCGATTCAGCCCCTAGCCTGGGAAACTCCATATGCTGAGGGTGCGGCCCTAAAAAGACAAAAAGGCCAAAAAAAAAAAAAAAAAATCCGGTTCATGGAGTTGCTGCTGTGGTAAAACGGGATTATTGGTGTCTCTGCCGGGGGCAGTGGGTTAAGGAGTCCAAGTTAGCTGCAGCTGTGGCGTAGATAGCAGCTCCGACTTGAATTCAGTCCCTAGCCCGGGAACTTCCACAGGCCAATGAGGGGTTCCGAAAAGGGGGGGAGAATCCAGTTCATGAACAGGTGGTCTGGAATGTTAGTTTTTCTTTCTTTTTAAAAAATGTTTTTATTAAAGTATAGTTAATTTACAATGTTCTGTCAATTTCTACTGTAAAGTGACCCAGTCATACATATATATACATTCTTTTTCTCCTATTATCTTCCATCATGTTCTATCATAAGTGATTGGTTATAGTTCCCTGTGTTATACAGCAGAACCTCATTGCTTATCTGTTCTAAATGTAATACTTTGCATCTACTCACCCCAAATTCCCAGTCCATTCCACTCCCCCCACCTCTTGGTCTCCATGTCCATCGACAGATGAATGGATTAAGAAGATGTGGTACAAATATGCAATGGAATATTACTCTGCCATAACAAGAACAAAATAATGCCATTTGCAGCAACATGGATGCAACTAGAGATTCTCATACTAGGTGAAGTAAGTCAGAAAGAGAAAGACAAATGCCCATATGGAATGCTCGCTTTTCCTCCCTTGATTATTGTCAAACTGTGAGTATTTCAGGAGCAAATGGATCTTAATGGAAAATTGAGGAAACAGGTGGTTGTGCTGCCTTCCACAGCTCACCCCCTTTCTGGACCAAACACCTGCTCTTGGAACCGTTTTCTATTCCATTCAGCAGTCATGCTGCTCTTGGGGAAATTCTTGTCATTAATGTGAGGAAATTCAGTGTCTGTCAGCCTGTCCCACTCACATAGCCAATGTTCCCACCTCCCGCTCCTTCTCATCGCCTTGAAAGCCCCCGGCCTCCTCCAGCACTGTCCTGACTCCGGTCTCCCAGGTCATTAAATCCGCTCTGTTCTCACATTTCCTGACACCTCAGCAGCATTTGGTCATGCTGACCAGGGTGTGTATTTCAAAACATGGGCAACACTGGCTTCTGGGTCATCTGCTTTTCCTCCCGCTCCCTGCTGCACCTCTGGCTTTCCCTTGAGGGCCCCTCTTCCTCTGCCCTCCCTCACATGTAAGTGCACCTCTGGGCTCGGCCAAGGCAACCAAGTCACAATGGGCCCCAAGGCTGTGACAGGATGCTGGTGTTCAGGCTAGGAGGGACAGGTGGGTTTTTTTGGTTGTTTTTTTGTTTGTTTGTTTTTGTTTTTTTGCTTTTTAGGGCCTCACCTGCGGCAAATGTAAGTTCCCAGGCTAGGGGTCGAATCGGAGCTACAGCTGCTGGCCTACCCCACAGCCACAGCAACTCAGGATCCTTAACCCATTGAGCAAGGCCAGGGATCGAACCCTCATCCTCATGGATACTAGTCAGGTTCGTTACTGCTGAGCCACAACTGGAATTTTTTTTTTTTTTTTTTTTTTTTTTAGGGGCAGGTTTTAAAGGGGAGAGGGGTGACAGGATGAGATTGGTGCTTTGAACAGCTAGCTGGCTGCATTTTTGGAGATTGGATTGGGGGAAGCAAGGACAGAAAAGCTATGGCCCTAACCCAGGTGAGAGGTGATGCCTGGACTAGAGAGATGGAGAAGGGATTAGGGAGCACCTGAAAAAGGAGAGTTGGGAGAATTGGGGGATGGATTTGAGATCAGGAGGTGGAGGAGAAGCACATTTCAAAGATGCCTGCTCAGGGAGTTCCCATTGTGGAGCAGCGGAAACAAATCCGACTAGGAACCATGAGGTTGAGGGTTTGATCCCTGGCCTTGCTCAGCGGGTTAAGGATCCGGCGTTGCTGTGAGCTGTGGTGTAGGTCGCAGACGCAGCTCAGATCTGGTGTTGCTGTGGCTCTGGCCTAGGCTGGCGGCTACAGCTGCCATTAGACCCCTAGCCTGGGAACCTCCATATGCCGCTGGTGCGGCCCTAAAAGGACAAAAGACAAAAGACCAAAAAAAAAAAAAAAATGCCTTCTCAGTGTCTGGCTTTGTGTCTGGATCACAAGCTGCTCACTGAGGTTGGAACCAGCAGGAGGCCCCATTCTGGGGAAGGAGCTCGTCGTGTGCTTCAGACCCACAGCTCCAACTGCTCACGCCAGAGGCACCTCAGGCACAGCGGCACAGTTCAGTACAGACAGATCTTGGCATCTTTCCTCCAAAACTGCTTCTCCTCCTGGCTGCCTTTTCTCAGTGTGAGACCTCACCACCAACCTCCCCCACATCCATGCATACGCTCCAGGCTCCTGGCCCAGAGGCCAGGGGGAGGCGGTGGCCAAAGTGCAGGTGAGCAGACAGGGCAGGAGTCACCACTCAGGGAGACACCCAGAGGCTGTCGCGGATGCGGAGGAGGCAGGCGGTGAGCAGGCCTGGGCTGAGAGAATCAGAGGGGCGGAGCCGCCTGGGGATGGAGAGCCACCATCTCCAAGGCTGTCAGGAGTCCCCCAAGGCAACCGTGGTCAGTTCCCAAGTTTTCCACGTTTTTTGCTAGGGCAGTGGCCACCCCACTTGCCACCAAATATCCTCGGAAGTGGTGGGTGTCCACAGCATTTTGCAGTTATATCTTGCGATGCATTTGACTGAAAAATGCCTATCCCGCTAAACCCTGTACTCCATGAGGGCAAGGAAGGCAGGTTTCAAAACTGTCAAAGATCTGAATCTTCTTAAAAAGGAGTTGTTGGAGTTCCCGTTGTGGCTCGGCGGAAACGAATCTGGCGAGTATCCATGAGGATGCAGGTTCTATCCCTGACCTCACTCAGTGGGTTAAGGATCCAGTGTTGCCCTGAGCTGTGAGGTAGTTTGAAGATGCGGCTTGGATCCCGCGTTGCTGTGGCTGTGACATAGGCTGGCAGCTACAGCTCCAATTGGACCCCTAGCTGGGGACCTTCCATATGCCACAGGTGCAGCCCTGAAAGGAAAAAAATAAAAATAAAAAATAAAATAAAATAAAGATGGCAACTCATTTTTAAAAAAGGAGGTGTCATTGTTCTAAACATCACAGCAATGTTTCTCAGAAGCAGGATTGTTTTTATTTTCCTTTTTGCTATGAATGGAGACCTTTCTCGTAAGCACCAAGTGGCTGATTCCCTGCCTTCACTCCCCAGAATCTCCCAGAACAGACGTAAGACCACATGGCTTTATTGTCCAAACCAGGGCACTTTGCAGAGTGAAAGGGAACCCTGAATCAACAGTCATAAATGCAGACTTGGCCGGGCAAGCCAGGACTTATGGTCACTCCACCCCAACCCAATCCCAGCTGTACCTCTGCCCCTCCCTCCTCCTCCCCACCCCTCTCCCCTGTGGGTTCTGTGGCCTAAACTGCTATGACCACAATGTGGTGGCACTGGGATCAAAACCCAGGCTGACCTCTCCTCTGCTTTTAGCCACTTTGACAAAGAGTCAATTGTGAGCTCTATGAGGTAGATAACTCCCCAAAGTTCTGTAAATTAAGCACTCATATTTAAGGTGGAACTATTCAAAAATGTCCATCCTCTTTGATGGAGAAGGCTGGGTCTGAGTGACCCTAAAATGTGTAAGATGTTGCAAAGGGCCATAGCTCAGGGGGTCCTGAGGGATCAAAGGGTGGCTGGTGAACCAGGAGGAGTTGTTGACCCACCACTCCTGAATCTGATAAAATATGTATTATTTTGGCAGCATGTGGAATTTCCCAGGCCAGGGACCAAACTCCCGCCACAGCAGTGACCAGAGCCACAGCAATGATAATGCTGGCCCTTAACCCATTGAGCCATCAGGGAACTCTCCCTACTTTTTTTTTAAGTTTTTTATGCTTTTGATTTTTTTTTATCTGATAAAATCGTGTTTGTGTGTGTGTGTGTGTGTGTGTGTGTGTGTGTATCTTTTCTAGAGCCATACCTGAGGCATATGGAGATTTCCAGGCTAGGGGTCTAACTGGGGCTGTAGCTGCCAGCCTACACCACAAGCCACAGCAACTTGGGATCTGGGCTGCATCTGCAACCTACACCACAGGTCATGGCAACACCAGATCCTTGACCCACTGAGGGAGGCCAGGGATCAAACCCGCCACCTCATGGTTCCTAGTCGGATTCGTTAACTGCTGAGCTACAATGGGAACTCCTGATCTGATAAAATCTTAATCCCTTAGAAGGGGCACCCCCTTCTCATCTCTCTGTGATCATAAGCCCAAACTCAGGCTCCAAGGTCCCAAGAAAGAGAAAAAAGTCTCCTTAACCCTCCTGTCTGGGTTTCAGGAATTCTGCAACAGACCTGTGTCATCATTGGCTTCCTGATCCAGAAACCCAATCATTACATACTTCCTCTTGCTCGCACCCTCCCCTGGCTTCGCTCAGTGGGTTAAGGATCCAGTGTTGCCACAAGCTGCAGCGTAGGTCACAGAGGCAGCTCGGATCTGGTGTTGTTGTGGATGTGGTATAGGCTGGCAGCTGCAGCTCTGATTCAACCCCTAGATGGGGAACTTCCATTTGCCTCGGGTGTGGCCCTAAAAAGGAAAAAGAAAAAAGATACACCAAGTATCCCTAGGATGCATTCTCTCCTCTCCATCCCTCTTCTTTCCACTTTGATTCAGACCTCATCATCTGTCACCTGGACCATCACATCAGCAATCTCTCCTTCCAGACTCACACCTCCCACCCCCTGCCTTTTTATCGGTTATGCCCGAAGTATGTGGAAGTTCCAGGGCCAGGGAATTCTCACCATAGCAGTGACTTGAGCCACTACAGTGACAACACCAGATCCTTAACCTGCTGTGCCACCCTGGACTTGCTCCCTTTGACACATACCACGCCACCCCACCCCCAACCCCAAGACCATTCTAAAGTGCAGACCAGGCCCTGCCCTATCTGGCCAGAGGCTTCACATTCTCCAGGCTCACATCCTGGATCTGTGGTCATGGACGTCCCACAGTTCAGCACAAATAGCCTCTCTGGGTGTGTCTTCTGTTGCTTCCTCCCTCACATTCTCCCTCTTTTCCAAATGCCACTCAAGTCACACAGACAAACCCAGAGACACCCTGATGGAAGGCAAGGCTCAAGGGTGTTTGGGCCATTCCCTGGGGAGCACTGTCAGGCCAAGAATAAGGAAAACGGGCCAGAGCCATGAAATCTCAGGGGACCCTCGGAACAAGGCACCTGAGTGATATTAGGGTCTCTGCCTGGGGGTGTGGGATGCCTCAGTGCTCTCCTTGCTGAATCTGGATCATGGTTCAGGCTGAGTATCTGTGCGGGGGAGGAGAGAGCCTGACCACAGACTCCCCCTTGCAGAGCAGACGATTAGCAATTAACTGGGAGGAATCTAGGGGGTTAGGTTAATCGGGGGAACAGAGGGAGAGCAGCTAGGGTTCTAGGGACTTTGCCCTTGACCCGAGGGTATAAAGGGGAGGGTCCCAGGTTCCCTCCTGGTCCCTCCCAGCCCTTCCTAGGGCTTCCCTGAGCAGCTGAACAGGAGCTGAAACACAGAACACCAAGGTGAGTCCAGGGTCCCCACATCCTAAACCCATCCCCAACACTTAGGTGGAAACAAGCCCCTCACCTCTGTCCTCACCATGCCTCCGTCCCTGTCCCCTACCACATCTTAGTCCCATCCAAGCCTGGCTCACTCCCCCAGAGTGAAAAGGACTCATGCTCTTCCAGGGCCCGGCATTCAGCTCTGCATACCTGCCCCCAATCCTAATAGCCAGGACCCTTGGAATAATGTTGGGGTGGAGGGAGGAGGTCCTGAAGCAGACTGGGGCACTCCCACCTCAATAGCAGAGAACTCCTGGGGCAGTTCAGGAGGGCCTAAGGCAAGCCGAGGTCTTCCCAGACTTGGGGACAGGGTGAGGGTTCTGCTTAATTAAACCAGTCCTGGTCTGAGCCTCATTCATGGCAAAAAGATCACCAACATTTTTTTATTGCTTGGGGGTGGGAATGGATGGGGAAAGCACTTCACTTGTGAGGGTGAATCTCTTGGCCCCAGGAAGCACTCTGGTGGCACCTGTATCTGTCATTAGGACACTTGTTCCCATTGTCATGTTCCATCTATCTGAGAGCTTATTTCATTGACATGTGTCTCCCCACTAGACACTGAGCTTCATGGGGGCAGAGCTGCATCTGTATTAGCCAGCTGTACCCTGGCGTTGAGCTCAGTGCCTGAGATAGAGTAAATAAATACTTGCTGAATGAATGAATGAACGAACGAATGACTGAATGAACGAATCCCCAAATGTGTGACAACCACCTGAGTGTGCTTTTCTGGGTGTGTATTTGGGATCACACACCATGGGTGTTTGTGCACATGAGTGAATGGGTGTGTGGATGTGGGGGGGAATGGCTGTGTGTGTGTGTTTCTGTGACACAGCAGTTGTCATTCAGTTTGGGCCCCCTGATGTGCAGGGCCCACAGAGTGTACCCAGGATGATGTCCTACGGAGAGAGGCTGGGGGGCCCGGCTATCTCCCCGCTCCCAGTCCGCGGGGGGCACATGATGCGTGGGGCGACCTTTGCCTACGTGCCCAGCCCGCAGGGTGAGTGCTATTCCTACTCTGAGTCCCTGCCTGCCCTTGATTGGTCGCCCACATCCCGGGTGAGGCCTCCTCTCTCCCCCCCACCCCCCCTCCCCCCTCCTCCGAAGTGACACGGGGCCTCAGGAAGTTCGTGACCGGCCTCCCTCCCCAGTCCTGCACAGGATCCCAGGGACCTCAGCCTATGCCTTCCCCAGCCTGGGCCCTGTGGCCCTCACCGAGCACGGCTGCTCCTATGGGGAGGTTCTGGAGCGCCATGACCCGCTGCCCTCCAAGCTGGCCCTGGAGGAGGAACAGAAGCCAGGTGGGCCTGGGTGAGGGGGGAAGGTGGGCCGCCAGTCACTGACTCAGACTTTGGCCACTGTGCTCACTGCTGGCCTGTCTCCAGAGCCAGGGTTGGCCCAGAAGCTGCGCCAGGCTGGCTCAATGCTCCTCAAGGTGCCGCTGATGCTTGCCTTCCTCTACCTCTTTGTCTGCTCCCTGGACGTGCTCAGCTCAGCCTTCCAGCTGGCTGGAGGTAGGGTGGTGGTGGGGGGACCAGGGAAGGGATCTGAAGAGTCTCGGAAAATGCTGCCTCATGTTCCCCAGGAAAGGTGGCTGGCGACATCTTCAAGGACAACGCCATCCTGTCCAACCCAGTAGCAGGGCTGGTGGTGGGGATCCTAGTGACCGTGCTGGTGCAGAGCTCCAGCACCTCCACATCCATCATTGTCAGCATGGTCTCCTCTGGCTGTGAGTTGGCCCACCAGGGCCAGGGAAAGAGGGAGGGGGCTGGGATGGGAAGGGCAGGAGTGGGAACAGGGGGCCAAAGGGCAATGGGCAGCTCTGGCATCTTGCACTCCATCCTCCAAAGCATGGCCTGGAATCTCAGCCAGGAGGAGATATCCCAGGAGCTGGGAAGAATGGCTGATTAGGAACAGAGCCTCAGGAGGGCACACTTTCATGTCACCACACAGTAGCTCATTCCATCCATCAGGGGAACAGAACCAGAGAAACCAAAGCTGCAGGAAGCACATACAGATCTATGACTTATTGCAAGAAATTGGCTTACTTGATTGTGAGGCTGGCTGGGCAAGTCTAAAATCTGTAGTGCAGGTTGTCAGCAAGGGCAAGCTGAGACTCCTGGGCAGAAACTGCTGTTTCAGTGCACAGCTGGAACTTTTTCTTGCCTAAGGAAGCCTCAGTTTTACTCTGAAGGCCTTTAGTCTTATTGGATGAGGCCCACCCAGATTACTGAGGTTGATCTCCTTCCCTAAAGTCAATCAACAGTTGAGGCAAATCACATGTGCACAATTCCTTCCCAGCAACATCTAGATTCGTGTTGGATTGAATTACTGGGCACTAGCTAAGCTGACACATGAGCACACACAAGCACATTTGCATATTATTTGCATATACGACCCATGCCCTCGTGGACACATACCCACGCACACGTTTACACATATGCAGGTGCAGTGTATGTATACTGGCTCACAAGCATGCACACACATAAACACACAGCCGCAGAGGCCAAGGCTGGGCAGAGTCATGGGCCTGGATGTGGGTAGGGGTTCTGGCAGGAGGGGTGGGGCAGGAGGTGGGTAGTCCCTGAACAGTTAGCTAGGAGGCACGCTCTTCTATCAGTGCTGGAGGTGAGCTCTGCCATCCCCATCATCATGGGCTCCAACATCGGCACCTCGGTCACCAACACCATCGTGGCCCTGATGCAGGCGGGGGACAGGACTGACTTCCGGCGGTAAGAGGGTAGAGCGGTGAGGGGCCTGTCCTTGTAGGAGGAGGGTGGTCCCACAGGCCAGGAGCCCCCAGGCTGAGCACATCCTGGCTCTGAGCCTATCCTGCAACACGGCCTCCCTGCCCAGGGCCTTCGCGGGGGCCACCGTGCACGACTGTTTTAACTGGCTCTCAGTTGTGGTCCTGCTGCCCCTGGAAGCTGCCACCGGGTACCTGCACTACGTCACTCGACTTGTGGTAGCCTCCTTCAACATCCGTGGTGGCCGTGACACCCCTGACCTGCTCAAGATCATCACGGAGCCTTTCACTAAGCTCATCATCCAGGTGAAGGCAGGACTGGCATTGGGCGGGGGCTGAGGGACTGGGGAACCTCACCCTCACTCCCTCTACCAACATCTTGCCCACAGCTGGACAAGTCTGTGATTACCAGCATTGCCACGGGGGACGAGTCCCTGAGAAATCACAGCCTGATCAGGATCTGGTGCCATCCGGACTCCATGCAGGTGAGTCTGGCCTCAGTGAGAAAACTCCCTCTTCACACAGCTGACTGCTGACATCACCATCTGTTCAAAAGCTTTATATAGATCTTGGGGATCACTTCACCTGGGGAGGACAAATACGGGGCACTTTTGCAGTACACTGTGCCTATGGCAGATGCTGCTATTACCGAACCAAACTTGGGTCTGCTCGCCCATGTGCAGTAAAGCCAAACTAATGACACCGGGTTTTGATGAATGAAAGTAGAGCAACTTCTGCAGGGCACCAAGCAAGGAGTCCTGGGCAGGTAGTGCTTTAAAGGCCTGAAATCCCTGAAGCCTTTCAAGGAAAGGGTTTTAAAGACAGAGGAAGGGAGAGGTATTGTTGAATGTGTGATCAGCTCATGGACAGTCTTCTGACCGGTTGGTGGTGAGGTAATCAGGAAGCAACATCAAACTTCTGGTTCCAACCTGTCTGGGATCTACGTGCTTGTGGGCAGGACACAGTTAATTTCTTCCCCTTGGTGGGGATTCAGTGTCTGCAAAACAACTCAAAGGACATGGCTCAGAATATTACCTTAGCCCTTGAGGAGGAACTAAAGGTCCTTGACTTTGTTTAATGGCTAAACTATTATTTTGTATTGTTTGACTCTTTTCTGCATTTTCTCACTTCTCTGATTAAGTGTATTCTTTGATTGAAATTTTTCCATGGACAAAAGGCAGGCAGGAATTCCCTTCATGGCTCAGGGGTTAACAAACTCAACTAGGATCCATGAGGATGCGGGCTCAATCCCTGGCCTCGCTCAGTTGGTTAAGAACTGAGGCGTTGCGTGAGCTGTGGTGTAGGTGGCAGACATGGCTCGGATCTGGCATTGCTGTGGCTGTGGTGTAGGCCAGTAAGCTATAGCTCCGATTCAACCCTTAGCCTGGGAACTTCCATATGCTGCAGGTACAGCCCTAAAAAGGGAAAAAAAAAAAAAAAAAAAAAAAAAGGCAGGCGGAGTTCCCTCGTGGTGCAGAGGGTTAAAGGATCAGGCATTGTCACTGTAGCAACTGGGATCACTGCTGTGGCAGAGGTTCAGGTTCTGGCCTGGGAACTTGTACATGCTGTGGGTGTGGCCAGAAAAAAAAGAAGAAAAAGCAGTTACACTGTTACTCCTCCCAGACTCACACTGGCTTCAGGCAGCCATTGCCGATCAATGAGATTTGACATGTCATCGAGTTAGCCCAAAGATCGGTTCTCAAAGTGTGGGCCAGTGGCACAGGTACCACTTGGGAACCTATTAGAGATGCAGAGTATCTGGCCCTTCCCTAGACCCATTAAATCAGGGCTGTTCCACATTGAATTTTAAGAACAAACTCTCTGGTCTCACAGGTAGAGAAATAGGCTCCAAGGGGCTAAGAAACTCTCCGGGACTTGTTCTACTGCCTCAGGGCCCCGAGCACAGGCTTTGCAGTCTAGGGCTCTCTCTTCCCCTGGGTTCCAGGGGGGTCAGTGGCTCAGCTCTGCCGTGTTTGGAGGCTCAGGTAATCGGGGGCGGGGGGGAGAATGCTATAAAGATGCCTGGGAAAGTAGGACCAGATGGAAACTGGCCCAGAAAGACAAGTGGGCCATGGAGACACAGCAGCCACTTGCAGTGACAATGGGCTCCTTCACCCGGAGGCATCACAGACCTATGTCTCCTTGTCCTGCTGCACTCTTCCTGCTGCTCCCTGACTTCTACCACCCGGAATGAGGCTCCATTTGGATCAGTTGGACACTCATGGACTGGCCTTTATGCTAGGCTAACAAGGAAGCCAGCCATTAACTCACTTTCTCACTCAGCCATAAAAAAGGAAAATGCTTCATCCAAACCACAATCCACAGTATTGGCTTCCCCTTGATTATGATGTTTGAGAAGTAACTCAATTTGAAGGAGAGACCAGGAAACCAGAAGCCCAGGGCACAGTAGAGCCTCTCCACTTTTCTACTTGATGTTCTGGGACTTTAGCCCAGTGTGAACAGAGAGCATCATTTCATCCAGCCCTGCGAGGTTCCTTTGCATCTCAGTGGCACATGGCTCCAGCTCAGTCCTTCTGAGCGTTCAAGGCAGTGGGACATCAAAAAGCCCATGCAGGCAGCTTTCATGCTGTCTCTGTGACCCCTCTAACACAGCTCCCCCTTCTCATGAGCTCTCTGGGCTCCCCCCGAGCTCTCTGAATCAGCAGAATGCTGTTTCAGAGCAAAACCTGAAAGAGCAAAGTGACGCGCTTTCATCTTCACAGAAAGCAAGTTGTGGAGGGAGCTCCTGGGCCATGGGGATCCTCGTTTCCTACGAAACCCCTGCTGCCCACCTGCAGCTGCATTCAGGCCGCCTCCCCCCACAGGAAGCACCAGCAAATAGCTGTGGCTCTCACCAGATGGAATCCTCAGTGATGCCAGTGAGATGGACGCGGGGCTCCCACCTTCCATGGGAGGAACCTGAGGCCCAGTGACCAGAAATAACCCGCCTGGCCAGGGCTGTTTCTCCACTGCTACCACTTGCCTGAGCACTGGTTTTTCATCCCAGCTCTCCCAGGAAACCTTTCCTCGAGAGCAGGCTCCAGATTGGATTTCCTTGGCTTGGAGAGGAGCTGAGGGTGGGATATGAGCTCCCTGCCCTGGCCCTCTCTCTGGGACAATCCCCCTGGAAAAGTGGCTCATGCAGCCACATGCATTGGCATCTCCTCCGGCACTGAAGACTCGAATTTTCTTTGGCCACTGAGTCTCCCTCTGGCCCCTTCCAACCTGCTCTCCTTGCCTCCAGCCTTCACCAAGCTGGGCCCAACTTCACCCAAACCAGAGTCCGGGGCACTTATGTGATTGGGAAGCTGAAGTTTTCCAGATGGTGAAAGAAAAACCAGAGATGGTGTTAGTGCTCCAACAATTCCTGATGCTCTGGGGTCCTGACACTGTCCTGGGAATTACCTTTTTGTGTGGTCACCCTGTGAATTGTCAACTCCACCTACCTGGCTGATGAGACTCATGCGATGCCAACTGCGCTGAGAAGGCAGATCCCACCTGCCAGTTTTAAACAACCTGTTTCCTGGGCCAGGGATTGAACCTTGGCCACAGCAGTGGCAACGCTGGATCCTTACCCCACTAGGATACCAGGGAACTCCTAAACAACCTTCTTTTGAGGACTATCACCCCATTTTACAGATGAGGAAACAGAGGCTTAGGTAGGCTTGTCCAAGTCTATACTAATTAAGGTAGGACAAAAATTCTGGTGGCATCTGGAGCCCACACTCCTGAGTCTCCATCTCTGATGTGTCCATTTCCCATATCAGGTGTGACTGCCACCAGGTGACCACAGCCACTTGGAGACAGACTCTCCAGGGGTGGTAGGTGTGGCTGTAAAAAGTTCTCCTCTTCACCAGCAGATGGCGCTGCTAGCATGGTGCTTGTTCTCTGCTCCCAGAAAAACAAAAGACCAGAGAACACCCCTTCTGGAGGGGAAGACTGCTGAGCATGCCCATATCCTGCCCGTTCTCCCGGAGAAGGATTCTTGGGGCCCACATTCCTCTGTGAGCTTAATCATCATCTTCAGTTCCCAGAAGTGCCTCCTTAATTTGGGTTGTCTCTACAGGCACATAAATCCCAAACTCTCTCTTCCCAGATTCCTCACAACTAGGCCCTGGAGAGAAGCAGGCAGCCTTATGGCCCTCATAGTGCAGAAGAGGAAATTGAGGTCCAGATAGGTTACATGTTTGGTCCCGTGTCACGCAGCTGGAGGGGCTCAGCTGGAGTTTGAGCCCAGGGCTGACTGAGGCCCCTTAAGTCTGCTCTTCCAACAGAGTTCACCACCTCCTCCACATGCCCCCACCTACCCCCAGGCTCAGGAGGGATGGGCACATCCTGAGGGTGTGCCCCAGACCCTGGGCCTGCCAGCTCTTTATCTAGGCTAGAGCTCCTACCTTCTCCCTCTGCCTGGTAGGGAAGCTCCAGGGCCTACTCCCTCCCCTCCATCCTGTCCACCCACCCTGGCAACACAGTTGGCCTCCTCCCTGCCCCTCCACTGTTTCTACATCCCCCTCCCTTGCACTTTAGGGTCTCTAGAGTCCCCACTGTGAGCTCATCCAGGGCCCCACAAGCCCAGAAGGAAGGTCAAGGTTCCACAACCCAAAAGTTCTAGCCCTCAGCCTTGCCATGCCCTGTCACTGCCAGCCCAGTGGAGCTCCTCTCCTCCTCCTCCAGCCTCACCAGGTGCCACAAACCCCTCCCTCAAGACACCCCCTGGGCCCAGCTCAGGGCAGTTTATCTCCACCAAGCTCCCCACCCCAGGGCAGGACCAGGAGCTTCAAGCATGGCTGCAAGAGCCATTGATCCTGACCTAGGAAGCCAGCTATACACACACTCCGTGTGATGCTACCACATGATGCTAGAGGGGCCCAAGGAGGGAAGGGGTCTAATCCTTATTTGAGGGACAATTTACTGAAGGCTTGTCACGATCTAAGCCCTGTGGTGAGTGCCTCACACATATTTTCTCCTATAAACTCTGTTTTTTTCCTCTCTCTTGCTTTTTTTTTTTTTTTTTTTTCTTTTTTTAGGGCCACACCTGCAGCATATGGAAGTTCCCAGGCTAGGGGGTCAAATCAGAGCTGCAGCTGCTGGCCTACTCTACAGCCTCAACAACACAGGATCTGCATTGTTTCTTTAGGCACTTCTGGATCCTTAATCCACTGAGTGAGGCCAGGGATCAAACCCGCATCCTCATGGATACCGGTAGAATTCTTAACCCACTGAGTCACAACGTGAACTCCTTCCTGTAACCTTTGTTAGTAGCTCTTTTTATATCCTTCTTTGGATAAAACAGGCTCAGCCAGGTGGCATGACCTATCCAAAGTAGAGGGATAAGCAGCAAGTTTTGATCTCAGATCTGCCCTATAGCAAACACCTGGCTCTCCCCCAGTTATCATTTTCCCACTCGTCTTTTCCAATCAAGCCCATCAGAGGCTATTTTCCCCTGGTGTCTCAACCTGCAATTCTAGCCCAGGCTTGAGGGCACCCCAAAGCCCTGTATGGCCACCTGGGTGCACGGATCAGCACGCTGCCCTGCTCAAGGGAGTACATGCCACTGAAACAAACCCCAGTATCAGCAGGCACCATAAATAGTTCTTATCTCTATTATCTATTTTTTAAATAACATAAATTACTTCTTTTTGTTTGTTTTGGCCGCACCCACAGCATGTAGAAGTTCCCAGGCCAGGAATCAAATCCAAGCCACAGGAGTTCCTGTCGTGGCTCAGTGGAAATGGATCTGACTAGTATGCTTGAGGGCAGAGGTTCGATCCTTGGCCTTGCTCAGTGAGCTAAGGATCCGATGTTGCTCTGAGCCATGGTGTAGGTCACAGACGCAGCTTGGATCTGGAGTTGCTGTGGCTGTGGGGTAGGCTAGTAGCTACAGCTCCAATTTGACCCCTAGGCTGGGAACCGCCATATGCCACAGTTCGGATCTAAAAAAATAGACAAAAACAGAAAACCAGAACCACAGTGGTGACAAGGCCTGATCCTTAACCCACTGAGTCACAAGGGAACTACAAAATGAATAAAATGTAAAGGAGCTATAAATCCAAGTGCAGTACCCACCTGAGCCCCTGCCCTCAGCACACAGGGAGGTCAGAGGGCTGTGGGCTGCAGACTTCCCAGGGGAATGGGACCAGGGCCCACATCAGCTCCCAGAGGAGGCAGAGTGTGGTAACTCAGAGAAGCTGTGGCTCTCGCATTTTGTCTGGGACCTGAGGAGCAACTGCCCCTTTCTAGGGCTTAATTCCTCCTTTGTGAGATGCTTTCTCCCCAAAAAGCCCAGCCTGCTTTCTCCTTCCACTGCTGGGATCCTGGCGGGACCCTGGGAGAATAGTAAGGAACCCCAGTTTGTATTTTTAGTTATTTTTAAATTTAATTTTTTTTTCTTCAGTTTTTGGCTGCCCCACAGCATATGGAGCTCCCAGGCCAGGGATCAAATCCAAGCTGAAGTCTCAACCTAAGCCAGAGCTGCAGCAACGCCAGATCCTTAACCCACTGTGCTGGGCCAGGGATCAAACCTGCATCCCAGTGCTCCCAAGAAGCTGGCTGTCCCATTGCACCACAGAAGCAACTCCCCAAATTGCATTTTTAAAAATGACTCCTTAGAGTTCCTGTTGTGGCTTAGTGGAAACGAATCTGACTAATATCCATGAGGATGCAGGTTCAGTCCTTGGCCTCGCTCAGAGGGTTAAGGATCTGGCATTGCCATGAGCTGTGGTGTAGGCCGGTGGGTACAGCTCCGATTCACCCCCTAGCCTGCGAACTTCATATGCTGTGAGTCCACCCCTAAAAAGACAAACAAACAAATAAAACCCCCACAACTCCTTAAGCCAAGAAGGCTACACATGAGTGGTCCCCAGGCCAGACTGGCCTTCACGGACTTGTAAAGTATGTCGTGGTTGCCAACATTTACAATTGGGAGATTTTATCCAAACCTTCAGGGTTGTGGTTTCTCTTGCAGCACTGGGCCCTTCAGCCATGCTGGGCTGCATCCCTGGCCTGGTGCTGAGTAGCTGCTGCCACTCTAGGCCCTGCACACTCCCCACCACCTCCACACACAGCCTGAGCCCCACACCCTCTGAATTAAGGGGCCTCCCCAGGAATCCCCACGTCTTTACTGACAGTAGGGGGAGGAGGGAAGAGATGTGGGGCTTGGGCCCTCGGCCCCATCCCCTCTAGATAAGGAACTGAAGAGAGGAAAGTGAAACTTAGGTTAGGTGCCTCAGGGGAGAGGATGGGCCAAGGATGCTAAAGGGGGTGAGGGGATCACCAAGGCAGGGATTGTAATAAAGATAGGGAGAGTGTTCAGAAGAAGCAGGCCATGGTCAACAGCATCCCATGCCAAGGAAGGATGAAAGAAAACATGCACAAGAAGCCACCTGATTAAGAGGCCCCTGCAGGCCCAGGGAGAGCCAGATCAGTGGGTTGATGGGGGAGAATATTCTATTCTTTTTTTTTTTTTTTTTGGTCTTTTTGTCTTAGCTATTTCTTGGGCCGCTCCCGCGGCATATGGAGGTTCCCAGGCTAGGGGTCAAATCTGAGATGTAGCCACCAGCCTACACCAGAGCCACAGCAACTCGGGATCCGAGCCGTGTCTGCAACCTACACCATAGCTCACAGCAACGCTGGATCCCTAACCCACTGAGCAAGGCCAGGGATCAAACCCGCAACATCATGGTTCCTAGTCAGATTCGTTAACTACTGAGCCATGACGGGAACTCCGGGGGAGAATATTCTAAGCATCGACTAAAGCCAAATTCTCCTGTGGCAGATATTTTCACCCCCATTTCTTCAGTGGAGGAAAGAGACTTGGAGAGGACAGGTAAACCATCCAAGGGCATGTAGTCAAGAGGGTCACCCGGGAGTTCCCTGGTGGCTCAGTGGGTTAAGGATCTGGCATTGTCACTGCTGTGGCTTGAGTCACTGCTATGGGGCAGGTTCAATCCCTGACCAGGGAACTTCTGTATGCCATTGGCATGGCCAAAAACAGAGAGGATCACCCGTATCTCCTCCACCCCCATCTCTCCCTTACCCCCATCTTAGCCCCAACCCCAGGCTGCATTTTCCTGAATTCTTTGTCACTCTCCTCTTAATCTAGGCTCCCACCCCCGTGCCCAGGGCACAGGCCAACACCAGCTGGATGCTCGGAAATGCTACCATGGAGAAATGTGAGTGCCTACAGCATGGGAGATGTCCAGCATGGCAGGGCAGAGCCTGGCAGAGGCAGGGCCATCTCCCGCCTGGCCACTGCTGCTTCCAGCCCCAGAAGGACAGATGCCAACCAGCCCAGCTCCTGGGCCTGGGTCAGGCTCTGCTGTAGAGGTTGAAGGAGCCTGAGGTGGGGTCTTTGGCTCTGAGACCAAGAGGGTGGCAAGGGTGGGGGATTGGTTGCCAGAGGGAAGGTCAGCTCTCGACAGCTTGACAGCCACCTCCACCCATCCACAGGCAACCACATCTTCGTGGACACAGGGCTGCCTGACCTGGCCGTGGGGCTCATCCTGCTGGCTGGCTCCCTGGTACTCCTCTGCACCTGCCTCATCCTCCTCGTCAAGATGCTCAACTCTCTGCTCAAGGGCCAGGTGGCCAAGGTCATTCAGAAGGTTATCAACACCGGTGAGCCCCAAGCAGTGGGTGGGTAGGCCCCAGGAGAGGCCCTTCTGGATCTTGCTAAGTCCTGCCATTGATTTGCTGTGCAATCTGTGGGTAAAGCCCTACCATCTCTGAGGCTCAGTTTCTCCATGTGAACAAAGATGTTCTCCAGTGATTTCTTTGTCTTTTTAGGGTTGCACCTGAGGCATATGGAGGTTCCCAGGCTAGGTGTCAAATCTGAGCTGCAGCTGCCAGTCTACACTACAGCCATAGCAACACCAGATCCTTGACGCACTGAGTGAAGCCAGGGATGGAACCCACATCCTCATAGATACTAGTTGGGTTCATTTCCACTGTGCCACAATGGGAACTCCTGGGCCCAGTCATTTCTGAGGCTCCTAAGGCTTACAGCTGGGGACCTGTGGCCATGTCCAGCTGTGGTTCTATTCTAGCAGGTGGTTCTAAGGAGATTCTCAGAGGCCAGTGTTTGATCCAATTAACTAATAGTTATTAAGCCCCTACCGTGTGCCAAGCATGGTGTGGTGCCAGGGGATACAGAAGTGAGCCACACAGAGATGGCTGCTGCCCTCAGGGGGTTCACAGCCCAGAGGAGGAGATGGGCAATAAAAAAAAGGTTGAGGGGGGATAAATTCAGATAAAGAGAGCAGTAACTACTAAGGAGAAAGCAAAAGTGGCAAATAGAGTATGGAAGCGGCTGCTTTCGATGGGTGGTCAGTGGCCTCTGTGCAGAGGTGACATTTGAGCAGAGACCTAAATGCAGGCAGTCGGGTGGCTGAAAAGCTTTTCAGGTGGAGGGAACAGTACTTGCAAAGGCTCAGAGGCAGGACTCAGCTGAGCAGGCTTGTGGCACAGAAAGGTGGCCAGCAGTGCGGCAGGAGCTCTGTGAGCAACTCAGGGCGAGGTCAGCGAGCTAACAGGGATGGAGCAGGTCAGGGCCCTGCAGGCTGTGCTCAGAACTCAGACTTTAGCCAGGGTAATGGGGGGGCCTGGGGGTTCAGGCAGGGGGGTGACCCCCATCTGACTTTCATTTTAAGCCTCATTTTGAGCTCTTGGGACAGGCCTTGTGACAAAAGCTGGAATGGGGGCATCCATGGGTCTGTGGGAGGTCAGAGGAGGCAAAAGCAAAGCTGGGGTCAGGGAGTGCTTTCTAACAGCAGCAATACTCAGGCTGAGTCGTGAGGACAAATATACTTAGGAGAAGGATGTCCTGGGCAGAGGGAACAGCCTCAGCAATCCGGCGATAGGACCAGGTGAGACAGGCTTTTAATCCAAGATCAAAGAGAACCAGGAGAAGCCACCACAGCTCAGCAGGGGACTGACAAGCTCCCATTTGGAAGCTGGCATCTAATACCTCCTCCCCAAGGACCCACTGACGCTCCTGGGATGGTTTTCCTCACAGACTTCCCTGCCCCCTTCACCTGGGCCACAGGCTACTTTGCCATGGTGGTGGGCGCCGGCATGACTTTCGTCGTCCAGAGCAGTTCTGTGTTCACCTCGGCCATCACCCCACTCATTGGTGAGTCCCCAAGTTAAGGAGGCAGCGTCGCGTGGGGTGGGCGGAGCAGAGCTGGCAGGGAGAAGGCAGGAGGAGGGAGCTGGAGAGACCAAATCCTCCCCTCTGCCCCCAGGCCTAGGTGTAATCAGCATCGAACGCGCCTACCCGCTCACACTGGGCTCCAACATCGGCACCACCACCACAGCCATCCTGGCGGCACTGGCCAGCCCCCGGGAGAAGCTGTCCAGTGCTTTCCAGGTGCGACTGGGAGAGGAACCCTGCCAGAGACAGGACAGGGCTGGGACGGGCACCTGGAACCTGATCTAGCATAGGACAATGGGTATCAGTTTTTGACTCCCTACTAGGAGCCACCTGATAGGCCAGATCTTAGAAACCATGGGCAAAGTATACCTAGTGCCCCCTCAAAACCCTAGTGTCTAACGAGGAGACATTACTGAAAATCATGCCAATGGATGAACAAGAGCCAGTGGGATTTGCACTCTGAGGAAGGGGTGCTGTAAGAGGGCACCCAGTTTGGGGGGATCAAAAATTGGGGGGCAGGAGTTCCCGCTGTGGTGCAACAGGATCGGCAGCATCTCTGCAGCACCAGGATGCAGGCCCGGCTCAGTGGATTAAAGGATCCAGTGTTGCTGCAACTTCAGTGTAGGTCGCAGCTGCGGCTCAGATTTGATCCTGCCTGGGAACTCCATATGCCATGGGACTGCCAAAAAAGAAAAAGAATTGGGGGCAGACAGCAAACGGGTTGCTGTTCTAGGAGCAAAGGAATATCTGATAAGCCAGGGCACTGACCACTCAGGGAGTCGGAGCTTCTGAACCAGAAACCAGTATGACTCTTTCAGCTGCTGGATCTGGGCAGGATCTGCTAGGGAATTCCTGAGAGGGGTCACTGGGGAAATGTGGAGAGTTCAGGGCAGCGGTTTTTTATCTACTAGTCTAGAAATGTTTCAATATTTTACTGGGGCCAGGCCAGCCCCCAAGTGCTGACTTTCTGCACCTACACTAGGTGAGGCCCCTGTTTTCGATCCTGACTCAGAAACAGAGCCTGGTGCTCACCTCAGCTCCTCTGCCCTCTTCCCTGTAGATCGCCCTCTGCCATTTCTTCTTCAACATCTCGGGCATCCTGCTGTGGTACCCAGTGCCCTGCATGCGCCTGCCCATCCGCATGGCCAAGGCGCTGGGGAAACGTACCGCCAAATACCGCTGGTTCGCCGTCCTCTATCTCCTCCTGTGCTTCCTGCTGCTGCCCTCGCTGGTGTTTGGCATCTCCATGGCAGGCTGGCAGGCCATGGTAGGTGTGGGCGCACCCTTCGGAGCCCTGCTGGCCTTTGTGGTACTTGTCAACATGCTGCAGAGCCGCAGCCCAGGGCACCTGCCCAAGTGGCTACAGACTTGGGACTTCCTGCCTCGGTGGATGCACTCCCTGCAGCCCCTGGACCGCCTCATCGCCCGTGCCACCTTGTGCTGTGCCAGGCCCGAGCCCCGCTCACCCCCATTGCCTACCAGAGTCTTCCTGGAGGAGCTGCCCCCTGCCACACCCTCCCCTCGCCTCGCAATGCCTGCTCATCTCAATGCCACCCGTCTCTAGGCTCTAGCCCAGACTGGGAAGGGCCTGTGCCTGGTGCCCTGGGTGGAAGGGCAGCAGGGTGTGTCTGTGAGCTCTGGGCATGTGCCTGTCCTTGTGCAGGTCCTGGGAGGTTTGGGCTTGTGTGACTGAGAGTCAGTGCGCGTGTACATGTGGGCATGTTGGGGTGAGCCTGTGTGTCAGCCTGCCCATATGCACCCCCAGAGGGGCTGCTGTGTGCTAGCTGCAGGGTACCTGGGTATGATTTTGAGTACTTTGCACATGCATTTGGAGGCCTGCGCTTGTGTCCTGTGTACGCACAACTCTGACTGGGCTGGGTGGGAGTAAGCATGAGTCTGAGGATGTGACCAGCACCTGTTTGCTCATGCATAGATATGGGTGCCTGAGTCACTGCCTAAATTCTCACCCCCTCCCTGCCAGCTTCCTTCCTCTATTAAGCTATTTTCCTCACCTTTACCCCAGGTTTTCTGCATCACTGCTACAACCCCCTTCCCCTTCCCTGATTAAAAAAAAAAAAAAAAAAAAAAAACTAAAAGAGGGAGTTCCCTGGTGGCCTAGTAGTTAAGGATTCTGTTGTCACTGCTGAGGCTCCAGTTTGATCCCTGGCCTAAGGAACTTCCACATTTGTTGGGTTCGGCCAAAATACGCCCCCCTCACAAACTCTCACTGTGCACTTAGAAGTCTTTGATTTCCAGGAGTTCCCGTCGTGGCGCAGTGGTTAACGAATCCGACTAGGAACCATGAGGTTGCGGGTTCGGTCCCTGCCCTTGCTCAGTGGGTTAACGATCCGGCGTTGCCATGAGCTGTGGTGTAGGTTGCAGACGCGGCTCGGATCCCGCGTTGCTGTGGCTCTGGCGTAGGCCGGTGGCTACAGCTCCGATTCGACCCCTAGCCTGGGAACCTCCATATGCCGTGGGAGCGGCCCAAAGAAATAGCAACAACAACAACAACAAAAAAGACAAAAAGACCAAAAAAAAAAAAAAAAAAAAAAAGAAGTCTTTGATTTCCATCTGGGGGAAGGAGAGATAATGGTTTGGGGTTCAGCAGCACTATCTCCCCTTCCAAAGATAGTCTGCCACGTCCTGGAGGAGCCAGCCTGTAAGCTCATCCCAGCAATCGTCCTGGCCCTGCCTAATGAGTCCAGTCCACAATTCAAACTCCCAGGAAGCCCCCAACAGGGCCAAGCATAAGGAAGGCTCTCTGCATCTCCATTCCTCAACCCCACCTAGCTGCCCTCCTCCAGTCTCTATCTGCCTTTGCACTCACCCACATCATTGTCTCTCTGCCTCCTTCTGGGATAAAATCAGTTCTCCAGAAAACAAGTGACAGGTGAGGGCTTGTCAGGGCCACTGGGGGAAGGGACAGGGAGGTGGAGATGGGCAAGAGAGGCCATGCTCTGGGTCTCGGTGGAGCAGAGACCAGCTACTCACGCTCCCACCTTGATCCTCTACCTTTGGGCAATAAACCAGGCCTCATTTAAACCCACTCAAGTTTTCCAATTCCTCCTCCTCCTTTATAGAGCCCCCTGAGCTGAGGCCTGCAGGGGGAGGGTCAAGGACTAGGGGGTGCTAAACTTCCTCCCTCTTGTCTAGGGACATCTCTGGAGCCTTTGGCCCCCAAGGGAGCAGGAAGGCTGTAGGGCCCCAGATTCAGCTCTGATGTTCTGGAGTGTGTGCCTCCCTCTTCCCCACCTCCAGCCCCTTTGAATTATGTGGGGAGAGATGCAAGGGCTTTGGAGCCCCAAAGCTGCTCTCCAAGCTACTAGGCCCACTCTGCCACCCACTCATAACTCTTGCTAGTTCTTCCTCTAGTCACCTGGAGAGGGTGAGAAGTATGAGGGCCTCCAGCCTGGGCAGTGGTGTGTGTGTGTGTGTGGGGACTTCCTTCACGGTTCGTCCTGCACAGACTTGTGTAAAATTTTGTAAGAAAGGATGCCCAAGACTGAACTAGAGGATTTGAGAAGGCCGCCCCTTCCTCAGCTTGGGTGTCCCTAGTACCCCGGGAAGGTGCCAAGGCCCTTGGACTCTGGCCTAAGGAGTTAGGCCAGGGGCAGGGCACTCGTGGCAGGGCCTGGTGTAGGGCTCAGGAGACTGGGAAGAGTGAACTTCCAACTTCACCAGGTAATCCTTCTACAAGGATCTTCTGATAAACTGGTTTCCTCATCTGCAACCCCACGCCCACCCCGCCACTCGCTCGCAATCGGAGGACTGGTCTGCCACGCCCAGATCAGACTTTATTTGGGGGCTGGTTGGCAGTCTTGCTAGGTGCCCTGAGAGCGCAGCCCATGGATCAGCTCGTGCATGGTCTTGTTGAGAATGCCTCCGTGCACGCCACGCCGGCCCATAAGCACTAGGAGCGCGCGCGGCGTGTGGCCCACGCAGACCGCGCGCCCGTCCAACCCTTTGGTGCGTGCGTCCAGCACGCAGTCGCCCTCAGCCAGCAGGTGGTCGCGGATGACGCAGCATCGGCGGCCCGCTACGCTCAGGCCCGCCTGCAGGAAGGTGCGCCGATCTGGCCCTATGAGCACACCCACCTCCTGCGGTGAGATGGCTGCCAGCAGGCCCCCGGGCCGCGATGCCCACACGCAGCGATTGTCCGAGTGGCCCACGATGGCCACGTCGTCGATGCGCTGGTCCCGCAGCACTGCACTAATGTAGCCTTTCCAGTCGCCCATTCCGGCTCAGAGTGCGCCGTGGACTTTCGCGGGTTGTCCTCCCGGACTGCTCCGCTACTATGACGTATTGAGGGGCGGGGTTGTGACGTTGACATAAAGGCGATGGAGAATGGGGTGGGGGGTGGGGTGGCGTTGGTATCCTATGTCCGATGACGTTCTAAAGTTAGCCCGAAGGAGCGAATCGTTTAAAAAAAAATCCTCAAAAATAAAAATTAAATGGCCCATCGAGCACAGCACACAAGTTTAAGAACAAAAAGAACAGGGCCATGTCTGAACAGCCGGACCTCTAGGCCTGGTAAACTTTCAGCCCCCAGAACGTGTTTCCTAAACATGAGGAGCCTTAGAATCTCCTGGAAAGCTGTCAGATTGCTAGGCTCCCGACTCAAGAGTTTCTTATTCTGCAGTGTGAGATGTAGCAGATATTATGCATTTCCAACAAGTTCCCTGGAGATGCTGCTGCCCGTCCAGGAACCGTACTTTGAGACCCACTGCCCTAATGGTCTTCCACGATGTCAGCCTTAAGGGTCCATGCAACCTTTTTTTTTTTTTTTTTTCTTTCTGCTTTTTAGGGCCGCACCCACAACATACGGAGATTCCCAGGGGTTGAATTGGAGCTACAGCTGCCGGCCTATGCCACAGCCACAGCAACACCAGATCCAAGCTGCCTCAGGGACCACCCCACAGCTCACAGCAACGCTGGATCCTTAACCCACTAAACAAGGCTAGGGATCAAACCTGCGTCTTCATGGATACTAGTCAGATTCTTTTCAGCTGAACCACGACGGGAATTCCCCACACAACTCTTTTAATGTTAAGTACTTCCAACCACGGTTCTCAACCTCTCCACAAATAGAATCATCTGGGGAGTGTTTTTAAAATACTGTTACCCTCCTAGCCCCATCCCTGGAGATACTGATTTAATTGATTTGAAGTGGCTGTTGGTCATAGGTTCAAAAAGCTCCCCAAGGTGATTTTGATGTACAGTGGAGATTGAGAACTCCTGTTGGACAAACTTAAAATATGAGTTTCAGACAAAGACTAGTATAAGGAGTCACCCTGCATAGGGCTTGGTACACAGTGCGGCTCAGCAAACGTCAGCTGGACATGAATCTAAATCTTGTATAAGATGTCAAAAGATTCCATGTTCTCTGAGGGGGTGTGGAGAAGTTGAGCATCGGTTTACAGTCTTGGCATTTCCCAAAGGGGCCCCTGAAGAGTTAGCTGTGCCTTTCAAGCATCTTCAAAAGCACTTTATTGAGTGCGTATGACATTCCTGGAGCCAGCCGGGCTGGCAGCGCTGGGGGGAATAGAACACAATACTTGCTGTCCATAATCACGCCCCAGCCACCTTTCCATTCCAGAACTGCCCAGGAGGGAAAGACGAGTCCCTGGGAGGTCAGGAAGTGGTGTGCTCCTGGATCCAGGCCAAGTAGTTGGCCACGTCCGTGTACACACCGGGCTTGAGGCGGTCGCCACAACCTGAACCCCAACTGACGATGCCTCTCAGGACGAGCTGGCGCTCTGCGGTCTCGTCTTCACACACCAGAGGGCCACCGGAGTCACCCTGGGTCGAGGACACGCGGCTCAGTGCCCTTGGCTTGGGGTCTGGACTTGCACGGGTTGGGGGAGGGCGCCAATCAGGCGGAGGGCTCACCTGGCACGCGTCGGTGCCGCCTTCGAGGAAACCAGCGCAGAGCATGCCGGGAGTGAAAGCGGCTCCGTGCACGTCGGCGGCGGAGCAGCGCTCCGGACTGATGAGCGGCACCTGAGCCTCCTGCAGGAAACTGGAATATTCCTCCGCCCCTGCAAACCAAGGGCGCCTTCCTCACACCCCTCCCGACTCCGCTCGCTGTCCAGGCCACGGACCTGGCTGTGTCAGGCTCTTCTAATCCCTGCTAATCTCCTGCTTTCCGCAGAAACCCCCAGAGGGAGGGAGTTGCTTTTAACACCATTTCATAGACGAGAAAACTGAGGCCAGAGAGGAGCAGGGATGTGAATGGATCAGGTGGAAGCAGGGTGGCTTTGGAACCCCACCCCTACTTCCCATCCAGTGTCTCAAAACCCTGCTCCCCAACCTGCCCACCCATTGCTCCAGCGCGGGTCGGGAGTCCTAATTAGCCCTTGCAGCCCACTGCCTAGAGAAAATGGTGTGATTCTCCTGGTACTTTTCAAGCGATTTGGACCCCCCCACAACAGTGAACCAAGCCTTTGTAGAAGACTGCAGAGACGACGGCCCTGAACAACCCACCAGGTCAGCCCCATCTGTCCCTGGTGGTACCAATCCCTCGGGCTTCCCTTGGCTACTCTGGTGGCCAGAAGTCTCCCTCCCGACCCAGCCGTTCTAATACCTTCGAACTGATGGCCCCAGCCGGCCACCTCGCAGAGCGCGCCTTCGGGTTCGGCGGAGCTGGCGACACTTCTTGGCAGGCATACCGGCTGAACGAAAGGCGACGGGTGTGCGCAGCAGCCGTCCGCTGTCTCCTTCAGGCGTACCAGAGCTAACCCAGCCCGGGAGGAGGGTGAGCCCGGGATGCTGGGACTTCGGAGCCCTGCCCACCCTTCCTCTGATCCCCGCGGGGCGCCCCCACGCACCCAGGTCGTGCTGGTAGGTCTTGGGTGAGTAGGACTCGTGCAGGCGGTAGGAGCGCACTGCCAGCGTTTGGCACTGCTCACAACTCTGATTATGGCGGTCCTGGCCGAGCACCACAGTCAGCTCCTCCGGCGCCGGTCTGCGGGCAGGGTTGGAAAAAGGAAGAGCGCTCATTGCGGGCCACAAGCATCCTCCGGGAACCCCTTCTTCCCAGCCCCTTCTTGCGTTTCAGCTTCCTTCTGGGGAGCCCCTCCTGGGGTTTCAGCTTCCTCCTGGGGAGCTCTGAAAGGGAGAAGAGGGAAAGGTGGAGCAGGGACGCGGGGAGGTAGGGCATGTGTAGCAAGGAAGCTGGCACAGAGGAGAGACGCGCTAGGGATCCCGGGCCGGGAACTGAGCGCGTGGGCACTCGCCGGTTCTGCAGGCAGTGAGCCGCGGTCAGCACCCAACAGGGGGCGATGAGACTGCCTGCGCAGAAATTTTGACCCCAGTACAGCGCGGCGATGTAGGGGTGCGCCCCGGGGAGAGCCACCAGTCCCCCGACGATGCGGTTCAGAGAAGACAGCCGTTTGCGGAGTCGCTGTCCGCAGCCCACCAGGCCCGCACTGGGCAGAGGACCACGCTGCTCCGGCGGCGCGCACCAGGCTGTAGGAGGAACATAGGCTGAGCACAGGGAGACCCACCATCGGTTGGAATGTAGCTCGCCCTGCGCCCTCTCCGCGCCGACTTCTTAACCCTTCCCAACTACCTGAGGTCAGGTTTTGAGACGGGGTCTGGGTCGTGGGCTGAGGCTCCCGCGAGAGAAGGGGCGAGTCCTGGTGCTCGGAGGGGCTCTGGGTCGGAGTAAGGATTGGGGGCGCTTCCCCGATAGGAGCCTGGCAGCGTGCCAGGCGGCAATATTGCCAGCTCAGTTGGTCGCCTCTCCAAACGAAGCACCACGGGCGGGTGTCGTTGTCCGGGTTCCTGTGACCACAATTTGGGATGGGGTGTGTGAGGCGCTGTTAGAGCGTGAGAAGCCCAAATGGCCCTGAGGCGGAGGGGGATGCCCAGCCCGGCTCCACCCGGCCCACCGGCAGAAGGCATGGTCTCCCAGTCCCCAGTTCAGAGCTTGCTCTGCGGTCATGTTCCAGTAGGTGGCCTCCGAGGCCCACGGCTGACAGGGTGCTCCCGAGAGCGTAGTCTGGGCCATGCCGCGGTAGCTGAGCCCCCGGTCACTGTAGCACCTCTCCTTGAGGTCTGGAGAGAGTAAAGGCTCCCTGCAGCTAAGTGATGGTTTGGTTTCCCGCCGCCTTCCGCCTTCTCACCCAATCCTCCAGTCTCCCTCCTCGCTCTCCACAAGCCCTTCCCATGTGGGGCGGGGCTTCTGCTTCTCCCAGACCCTGACTCACCCACGTCACACAGGCGTCCTGCATAGCCAGTGGGGCAACGACACAGGCGGTGGCCCTCAGTCTGCAGGCAGCTGCCCCCATTGAGACACGGGTTGGTGCTGCAGACTGGGAGAACGTGCATGTTGGCCCACCCCTAGGCCCAAAGCCCCACAGAGAGCTGCCTCTTAAACTGGCACTCCACCTGGCTTCTCTTCCCCACCTTCCTCCCTCCTCCCTGGCCATCTCCCCACCAATCCACTCACCCTGGCTGGCCACTGGCTTGCATTGGGCCTTAGGACCTTTGCACTGGCACTTGGACACACCAGCAGGCTCAAACCTATGCCATATTTCATTCTCTTGAAAGAACTGGAGGAACTGGGGCTCGAAGCACTTCTCTGGTGACAAAGCAATGGGTTAGCCTCAGGAGGGTTTTGGACCAGGCCAAGCCTCTGGGAATCCACTGGGCCTCTTCAGTAGGCCCATGGCCACCCCTGCTCCCCAGCGCCCCCAGCTTCAGCATCTCCTTACCTTTCTGACAGTGCTTCCCAGTGAAGTGATCTGGACAGATGCAGTGTGGGCCATTTGGCATGTTCACACAGGTCCCTCCTTTCTGGCAGGGGTTGCCTTTGTTGCAGTGGTCTGTGAGATGGACAGTGGGGGAAAGAGTGAGGGACCTGAGTCAGACAGACAGGGGCCAAGTCCCAAACCTGCTTGTCTCGTGAGCTTGGCCTCCCAAAGTTGAGGAGTCTACCAACCTGCAAAATGGGGCCAGCCCCTCTTAGAACCTTTCCCTCTGGAGGGAGGGAAAGGGCTAGGTGGGCCCAGAATCCCAAGTGTTTAGGGTCTGATGATACCCAGGAGAGTAGCTACGGGTAATGAAAAGGCCCTGAGCCACCCCAAAGGTTGTGTGGCACCTTTCACTTTCATGGGCTCCAGGCAGTATGCCCATCGCTGGTCCTTCTCGAAGTTGGGGGTTGTAGCACACCTGCAGAAAGACATAAACCTTAAGTCATGGAAACAACCCAAGTGCCCATCAACAGATGATTGGTTTAAGAAGATGTGGTGTATTTGTGTGTATGTATATATATATACACACTACATACATATGTGATGGGATATTACTTAGTCATAAAAAAGAATGAAATATTGTCATTTACAGCAACATGAATGGACCTAAGGAATATCATACTAAGACAGACAAATATAATATGATATCACATATATGGAATCTAAAAAATAATGCAAATGAATCTATATACAAAACAGAAACAGATGCACAAACTTCTCGTTACCAAAGGGGAAAGGGAGGTAGAGAGGAGTATGGGATCAACAGATACAAACTATTGTACATATACTAGATAAAAAGGATTTACTATATAACAGGAGGGATTTACTATATAATACGAGGAACTATATTCAGTATCTTGTAATAACTGTAATGGAAAATAATCTGAAAAAAAAATGTACATAACTGAATCACCTTGTTGTATACCTGAAACTAACAGAGAGAGAGAGAGATGAGGCTTCCTTGCCCAGGGGCTGGCCTGCCCTCCCCTATCACAGCCCCCTTTCTCCAAGCAGGGTTCCATGGGCAGAAGGATAGGCAGAGTCCACCTCCCCCAGGCCCCTGCTCCAACCCCTTCCAGGTAGTCTTACCAGGGTCGGGGGCCACGCTGGCCTCTTTGGATGCACTTGTAATACAGCTGCCGGTGGTACTGGAAGGGGAAGTGACAGGGCTCCCCCGTGACGGTGAGAACTGCAGGGATAACATACTCCTTGATGACTTTCCCCGAGCCCCACTGCCCAGGTACCATCCCTCGGGGTCTGGGTGGAGAAGCATAGACCTTTGAAAAGATTACTGTGCCTTTAAGGCCACAGCCTGCTTAAGAGTTGGGTTCTAGAGTCAGATATTGGAGTGGACACTTGACTCCACCACCTACTACCTGTGTGACCTTGGGCAAGTCTGCAGCCCCCAGGCCTAGAAGAGTGCTTGCCACAAAGTAGGTACTTAATGAATACTTACTGAATGTTGAAGTCACTTGACCACTCTGAGCCTTAGTTTCCTCATCTGTAAAATGGCCATAATAATACAGAGTACAGGAGTTCCCATTGTGGCTCAGTGGGTTAAGAATATGACTAGTAGCCATGAAGATTTGAGTTGGATCCCTGGGCTAGCTCAGTGGGTTAAGAATCCAGCATTGCCACAAACTGCAGGGTAGGTCGCAGATGAGTCTTGGATCTGGCATTGCTGTGGCTGTGGCATAGGCCTTAGCTGCAGCTCCACCTGGCCCCCTAACCTGGGAACTTCCATATGTTGCAGGTATGGCCCTAAAAAGAAGATAATAAGTAAATGAATAAAACAGTACAGTTGAAGGTTGTCAGTTTTGCAGGATGAAAAGAATTCTGGAGATGGGTGGTGGTAATGATTACACAGCAATATGTGTGTATTAATACCACTGCACAGCAAACTTAAAAAAGGTTGAGATAGTACATTTTATGTCATATGTATATTACCACAATAAAAAAACTTAATGATGATATATATTTATTAATACAGAAAGGTGTGCATAATTTTTAAATTAAAAAAAACCAGCATGTTACGGAGTTCCCTTGTGGTGCCATGGGTTAAAGATTTGGTGTTGTCACTGCAGTGGCTTGGGTTGTTTCTATGGCATGGGTTCAGTCCCTGGCCCAAGAATTTCCACATGACACAGGTGCAGCAAAAATCCCTCAGCATGTCAGTATGGTTCTATTTTTGTACAAATACATTTACATAGGCATAAAGAAGAAATCTAGAGACAAATCTCCAAAATTTGTAAAAGTGGTTTTTGGAAGATAATGGATTAGGGGTTACTTTTCCTTCATTTCTATTTCTGTAGCTTTTAAAGTTTTTACAATAAAATATTTCTATTATAATTTTATTTTTACTCATTTTTTTTTTTTCTTTTTTGGACACCCTGAGACACATGGAGATCCTGGGCCAAGAGTCAGAGCCAAGCCACAGCTGCCACCTACGCCTCAGCTCTTGCAACACAGAATCCTTTAACTCACTGTGCCAGGCCAGGAATCGAACCTTCATCTTGGCACTGAAGAGACACCACTAATCCTTCTGTGCCACAGCAGGAACTCCTGCTATTATAATTTTAAAAAAATCATAGTCGAGCCTCATTATTCAGATTCTGAATTTTGTGCCCTTCTTGCTGAAATTTATTTGTAACCTCAAACCAATGCTCAAGGTGCTTTCACAGTCATTTGTGGACATGTGCAGAGTGGTGACAAATTTGAGTCACCTGAAGTACACATTCCCAGCTAAGGTCAAACAAGGTGACACCATGCTTCTTGTTTCAGCTCCTGTTATAAACAAGTGTTCTTTTCACACCCTATTTAGTGACACTTTTTTTTACCCAAATTTTGTGCTTTTGGTACATGCTTTTGCTGTTGAAAATGACCCCCAGATAGAGTGCTGAAGTGCTGTCCAGTGCAAGAGGGCCATGATGTGCCTTAGGAGAATATTTGTGTGTTACGTAAGCTTTGTCCAGGCATGAGCAATAGTGCTGCTGGCAATGAGCTCAATATCAATGAATAAACAATACATATTAAGCAAAGTGTCATTAAAGAGAATCACACATGAAAACAAGGTTATATATTGATGAGACTGATGAAAATGTGACCAGAACTCACAAGAAGCTAACCCTATATTTCCTCTAGGAACAACAGTTCCATTTTTGCTAATTCAGTGAGTTTTGTTTGTTTGTTTTAGGGCTGCAAATGTGGCATAAGTTCCCAGGCTAGGGGTTGAATTGGAGCTGCAGCTGCCTGCCACAGCCACAGCAACACAGGATCTGAATCACATCTGTGACCTACACCACAGCTCATGGCAGCGCCAGATCCGTAACCCACTGAGCCGAGCCAGGGATTGAACCCACGTCCTCATGGAAACTAGTTGGTTTCATTATCATTGAGCCACAATGGGAATTCCAGCTAATTTAGTGTTCTTAGTGACTTTATAGAACATGCTACCACAAATAATAAGAATTGACTCTATCGACTTCAGAGAAGCCTTGTGAAACTTAAATGAGATCGTGTCTATAAAACACTCATACAGAGTCCGGCACATAGTACTTGATCAGTATACATTAGCTGCTATTTTGTTGTTAAAAGCACAGTGGCACTTGCACTAAGGACCAAATCAGCAGGACGGTAAGGAAGAGAGAAGGGTCTGAGATGGACTTTTAAGATGCAAATGGAATGGACACAGAGGAGGGCCCTAAGTTGATGGTTTTAGGCAAGATCCGGGCAGCTAGGTTGGGTCAGGCTAGAGGGAGGAGTGCAGTATTGCTGTGTGTGGAGTGCTGGCTGTGCTTGGCCTCAGGGCCGTGTTAAGGGGCTGGGTCTGATCCCACCAAGCCAGGATCAATCTAGTTCACAACTTTAGGTAAATATTTAGTGCCCTAGCAGGATAAAGGCAATGGGGAGCTAAGGCAGGGGCGAGATGGCAGACATCCCCTATCTAAAGGGAGCTTGATAATAAAAGCCTATATATATATATTTTAAAATTATTTATTTATTATTTTTTTTAGGGCTGCACCTGAGGCATATGGAAGTTCCCAGGCTAGGGGTCAAATCAGAGCTGCAATTTCCAGCCTATGCCACAACCACAGAAACAGCAACATTGAATCTGAGCTGCACTTGTGACCTGTGCTACAGCTTGTGACACATGCCACAGCTTGCAGCAATGCTGGATCCTTAACTCACTGAGCGAAGCCAGGGATTGAACCCACACACTCGTGGATTCTAGTCAGTTTCTTAACCCGCTGGGCCACAGGGGAACTCCAAAAGCCAATATATTTTATTTTATTTATTTTTCGTTTTGCTTTTTAGGGTCACATCCACAGCATATGGAGTTCCCAGGCTAGGGGTCCAATCAGAGCTACAGCTGCCGGCCTGTACCACAGCCACAGCAACCCTGAATCCGAGCCTCATCTGAGACCTACACCACAGCTCACGGCAACACCAGATTCTTAACCCACTAAGCGAGGCCAGGGATCGAACCCGCAACCTCATGGTTCCTAGTTGGATTCATTTCCACTGTGCCGCAACGGGAACTCCTTTTTTTCCCCCAGTATATTTTAAGCATTTGCCATGCATCATACTGGACTGAGTGCCTCACCAGGGTTAATGACTCATTTCTCCTTCTTCAAAACCCTAAGAGTTTTACTTTTACCAGCCTGGCTTTACAGATGGGGAAATCGAAGCTTGGAGAGGTCAAGTCACTGGCCCAGAGTTGCCCAGCACATAGGTGGCGCAGATGGGGTTCAGAGGCATTGGGGTTCTGTGGCCCTGCTCTTGATCCCTCCTTGTCCATCAAGCGCCCTTATGAAACTGAGGGAGTCTGGCAGGTGCTGGATCAAGGCACTCAGATACAGCCCCAGTCCCACTCTCAAGGAGCCCATAGCTGACTCTCTGGGTCCCCAGCATGCATGCGCACAAGACCTGGCACATAGTAGGCCCTGAAGTCGGAATGCCGGCCAGGCAACTCTGGGGGCAAGAGTAAAGAGTGTCCAGGCTCCCCGTCCTCGTTCCAAGGGCTGGAGACTGATCATCAGCGTGCTCCCCGCTGTACTCATCCCTGTCCAAGGGTCTCTCAGGAGGTGACCAGCCCACTTACCCACTGTGTGCTCACTCGCCATGACCTTATGCTTCCTGGGGTCTTTCCAAGGTGGAATCTACAGGGCAGGAAAGAGAGCAGGGAATTTACCCAGGACGAAAAGGCCTGCCCTGATCCCATGCTGGTTCCCAGCTTCCTCTCACAGCCCAGAAACACAGAAGGCCTGGATCCTTCCTGTTCCCACTGTCTCCTCAAGGTGACAAGAAATGTAGGCCACGTCCTCATATCCACCAGCACCAGCTGTCTCTCTCCCTTCCACCTGGGCCTTATGGGCTGGTCTCATCTTTCCAAACAGGCCTTCCAATCACCTGGACTAAAAGGTCATGGGAAGAGACCAAGGCCAAGACTGGGATAGGGACTCCCCCACCCCCAGAGCCATCCCAGGACAAACCTCCTGGTTCCCACAGCCCTTACCAAAAGAGCTGACTCCAGGCTCACCAGCAGGATCCCCAAGAGCAGCAGAGCCCTCATGGCGTCTGTCGGTTGGTTCAACCACTTGCCCAGGTGTCCAGATCAATAGAACTGGTCAAAGTTCCCTGAGGCCTGAGAAGCAGAGATTGGTCAAGTTGCCCTTCTGGGCCTGGTGGGGCACAGGCTATTTATGGAAAGCCAAGCAGTTTCTTCAGTAAGCCCCCAAGGAAGAGAAAATTGGGGGTTGGTGGGTTGGAGTAGCTAATAAGGAACAGCATCTCCCCTGCTTTCCAAGATAGTGGAGACGGAAGAAAGGGGTGCCTTTCTTATGTTCCAGGTCCTATTGGGAAACAAGGAGGTTAAAGAAATCCAACAGAAGCTCACTACTTGAGGAAACTTGTAGTCCATGGGGAAGTATATTCGTTTTCTATTGCTCCCTAAAATTAACCACAAACTTTGCGGCTTAAAACAATACCCGTTTATTTGTTTACCAATCTGTAGGTCAAAAGTCCAGCACTAGGTGACTCAGTTTTCTGCTCAGGGTCTCACAAATCTGAGATCAAGGCTGAGTTCTCTAGAGGTGCTGGAGAAAAATCCCCTTCCAAGATCATTCAGGTCATTGGCAGAATTCAGTTCCTTGCCTTTGTGGGACTGAGGTCCCTGTTTTTAGCAAGCCATCAGCCAGGGCTGCCCTCAGTATCTAGAAGCTGCCTACATTTCTTGTCATAGGGCCTCTTCCATCTTCTAAGCCAACAACAGAGAATCTCCCCCACATCAATTCTCTCTTACCTGTAGAATTTCCTGTGCCAGAAAGAACCCCATTACTTAAGGGCTCTGATTAGGTCAGGCCCACCAAAGATAATCTCCCTTAATTCTGCTGGAAGAGAGGCAGACCATGGAAGACTTCCTGGAATAGAAACACAGCAATAGGAGAGCAAGGGTAGAGTCACTATTTCAACAATTGTTTTCCAGAGTTGATGTGATAGCTATTAAGACCATGATGAAACTAAAACTAGGAGTTCCCATCGTGGCACAGTGGTTAACGAACCTGACTAGGAACCATGAGGTTGCAGGTTCGATCCCTGGCCTTGCTCAGTGGGTTAAGGATCCAGCGTGGTGTAGGTCACAGACACGGCTCGGATCTCGTGTTGTTGTGGCTGTGGCATAGGCCAGCAGCAACAGCTCCAATTAGACCCCTAGCTTGGGAACCTCCATATGCCACAGGTACAGCCCTAGAAAACACAAAAAGACAAAAAAAAAGACAAAAAAAAAAAAAAACCAACTATAAGATAGATAGATGAGCTCATTAAAGTGAAAGCACCTTCCCCAGTGTTCTCTCTCTCTCTCTCTCCCTCTCTCTCTCTCTCTCTCTCTCTCTCTGGCTGCACTCAGGGCATGTGGAAGTTCCTGGACCAGGGATTGAACCTGCACCACAGAAGTGATAACAGCAGGTCCTTAACCCACTGAGTCACCAGGGAATTCCCTCAGTTCTTGATTGTACCTGAATACAGTCCAAGGCCCAGAGCTGGCCCCGTATTGGCTCCTTCCTCCTGATGAGAAGACAGCATCCCTTTCAAATGGAAGGGGCCTTTTAAACAGGTCTGCACAATGAACAGGGATTTTCAGACGGGAAAGGGAGAGAAGGGCTTCCAGGCAGAGTGAGTACTATAAATTCACAGAAGCCTGAATGCAGCATGTCAGATGAAGAATCTGGTGAGCACAGGGTGCTTTGTATGGAATGTGAGATGAGCCAAGAGGTCTGTGGGGACCAGATGTGGACATTCATGGGTATTTGGATGTTCAGCATTATTCCTCCTTCCTCTTCCTCTAGTCTCCCAGTTTCCGTTGGGGGTCATCCCTCCCCCCATTGTGTGGGAAAAGGTAACTTCCAGTGACCACCTCCTACTATGGAAGCCCAAAGGACCAGATCACTCTCTCCCTATATTAACATAGTCAGAGGTACCTAATGCGGCCAATGAGTGCTCTCTCCCAGGACTCTTAATCCTGAGCAGACCATGCAGGGATTGTGAAAAGAGTTGGAGTTGGAAGTCTGGTATTGCACAGTTGCACCCCAACCTGATAGTCCCTGCAACATGGCATAAGTCAGGATGGCTTTCAACAAAAACTAAGCCTAAGCAGTAAGGAAATTCAAATTTATCATTTCTCAACAGAAGAGGTCTAGAGTGAAAGGAATCCAAGAACAATGATTTCAGGAGTTTAGCAACATCATCAAGAACCTAAGTTCTGGAGTTCCCGTCTTGGCTCAGTGGTTAATGAACCTGACTAGGATCCATGAGGACGCAGGTTTGATCCCTGGCCTCACTCAGTGGGCTAAGGATCCAGTGTTGCCGTGAGCTGTGGTATAGGTTGCAGATGTGGCTTAGATCTGGTGTGGTTGTGGCTGTAGTTGTGGCCAGCAGCTAAATCTCCGATTTGACCCTTAGCCTGGGAACTTCCATGTGCCGTGGGTCCAGCCCTAAAAAGACAAAAGACAAAAAAAAACCAAACAAACAAAAAAAAAAAACCTAAGTTCTTTCCTCTTTTTGTTTATATAGTCCTCCGTGTGCATACCTTCAGACTGATTCCCTCATGGTCACAAGATGGCTGCCACAGCTCTAGGAATCACGTATAAACTCCAGCGAAGGGGGATTTTTCCTTCCATTAGATTCTTCCTAGAAATGAGGAAACCTTCTTCCAAAAAATCCCAAGCTGATCTCCTCTCATGGCTCAATGGCCAGAACTAGGTCTCCTGAGACTCCTAAACCAATCTCTGGCAAAGGTAAGGGAATCTCCATAACTGTCTTAGGCCAATCAACCCTGGAGCCACATCAGAGGTGTGTGAAGTAAAGTGGCCACAGGAGGAGAACTGGTACTCTGCAACAAGGAAGGGGAGTAGTACATACATTAAGTGGACAACCACAGTGTCTGCTATAATTCCTGCTTCCTGATTCTCTCTGGTGGCCCCTAATTCCTGCCTACTTCCAAGACTATTCCTTCTAGATGATACTATGAACCACTGAGTGCATTCCCATAAAGTAAAATTCCTTTTGTTTAAGTAGCTAGAGTCATGTTCCGCTGCTCGCAGCCAAGAATTTTCACTCTCCCTTATGCCTCAAGACTAGAGCCTCTGAGGAGTTCCCGTCATGGCACAGCAGAAACGAATCCGGCTAGGAAGCATGAAGTTGCAGGTTAATCCCTGACCTCGCTCAGTAGGTTAAGGATCTGGCATTGCTGTGAGCTGTGGTATAGGTCGCAGATGTGGCTTGGATTTTGTGTTGCTGTGGCTATGGTGTAGGCTGGCAGTTGTTATCTCCAATTAGACCCCTAGCCTGGGAATCTCCATATGCCTCAGGAGCGGCCCTAAAAAGCAAAAAAAAAAAAAAAAAAAAAAAAAAAAGCAAAAAAAAAAAAAAGGAAATTATTCTAGAATCTGTTTCTGTATAGCAAACCATTCCCAATTTAGTGGCATAAAACAACAACTTATTTTCTGATGAGTATTCCGGGTTGGGAATTCAGGCAGGACACAGCAGGGGTGGCTCTCTCTGCCACAAAGCCAGGGGCCTCAGCAGGGGGTACTTGAACAGCTGGGGTTGATGGGAATGCCCAGGAGCTGGAATCGCCCAGAGACTTCTCTGCTCATCTGTCTGGTGCTCTGGGTGGGACAACTGAAAGGCTGCGCTCAGCTGGAACTGTCAACCATAGCAGAGCATGATCTACACGTGACCTGTCTATTCAACGTGGGCTTATCAGAGCTCGGTTGATGATCCTGAGGGAACATCCCGAGAGAAGCTTCTGGAGAAAATGCATTGCAAAAGAATCAGGCTGTGTGGCCTTTGGTGACCTGGCCTCAGACCTCATGTGCATCACTTCCACCATATCTGAATGATGATGAATGTCACTAAAGCCACACCGGAGGAAATCTCTCACAATAGTGTTGGACCTCCTCACCCCTCTCAGGTTAGTTGTGGCCATATGGCTGCCTTGACCAATGAAATATGAGCAGAAGTGATTTATGTCGCTTTCGGGTGCAAGCTTTTTTTTTTTTTTTTGTCTTTTTAGGGCTGCACCTGTGGCATACGGAGGTACCCAGGCTAAGGGTCCAATTGGAGCTATAGCCACTGGCCTCCGCCACAGCCACAACACCAGATCCAAGCCGCATCTGTGACCTACACCACAGCTCACAGCAACACCCGATCTTTAACCCACTGAGAGAGGCCGGGAATCGAACCTGTGTCCTCACTGATACTAGTCAGATTCATTTTCGATGAGCCACAATGGGAACTCCCCTTTTTTTTCTTTTTAAGGCTGCACTGGTGACATATGGAAGTTCCCAGGCGAGGGGTCGAAGTGGAGCTGCAACCTACGCCACAGCCACAGATCTGAGCTGCATCTTCAATCTACACCACAGTTTGTAGCAACACTGGATCCTTTTCCCCCTGAGCCACAGTGGGAACTCCATTAGGTGCAAGCTTTAAGAGCTACCATATGATTTATCATATTTCCTTGTATTCCTGCCATTGTAGAAGCTCAGATTGAGATGGAGTCCTGGGTCCCTGAGTGGCTACTCTGAGTGAAACTTCCCCACATTCCAACAACCTGCATTGGACACAGAGTATACCTGAGAAATAAACTCTGTTTAAGTCACTGAAATTTAGGGATTGTCTGTTAGGGCAGCATAATCTAAACTAGCCTGACCTTTTTTTTTTTTTTTTTCCTTTTAAATACATCCAGTAGAAACCTTACCCATTGTTCCATGCTTTGTTTTATTCATTTAACAATAATCTTAAAGGAATTCCTTGATGGCTCAGTAGGTTAAGGATCTGGGTTGTCACTTCTGCTGTGCAAGTTGCAGCAGCAGTGCGGGTTCGATTCCTGGTACAGGAACTTCCACATGCCTCAGGCAGAGTCAAAACAAACTAACAGACCAAAAAGCAATACATCTTGGAGATTGTTTATATTAGTTCATGAAGAGCACCCTCACACTTTGTTTATTTATTTATATTTGGCTGTGGTATGCAGTGGCTTGATGTGGGATCTCAGTTCCCAGACTAGGGATAGAACCCAGGCCACATTGGTGAAAGTGCTGAGTTCCCATTGCTGCTCAGCAGGTTAAGGACCTGAGCTGTTGTCTCTGTGAGGATGCAGTTTCAATCTCTGCTCTGGCTCAGTGGGTTAAGCATTTGGCCTTGCTGTAAGCTGCAGTGTTGGTTACAGATGTGGCTCGGATCCTGTGTTGCTATGGCTATGGCATGGGCTGCAGCTTTAGCTCCAATTCAACCCCTGCCCTGGGGAACTTCCATATGCTGCTGCTGCAGCTGTAAAAAGAAAAAAAAAAAAGTGCTGAGTCCTAACCACGAGACCACAGGGAACTCCCTAATTTTATTTATTTATCTATTTATTTATTTTTGGACCCCCACACTTTTAAAAAAACTAGGTAGGGAATTTCCTGTGTGGCGAGCACATCAGGTTAAGGATCCACCATTGCTGCATCTGTGGTGCAGGTTGTATCTGCAGCACAAGTTCAGTCCCTGGCCTGGGACCTTCCACATGCCATGGGTATGGCCAAAAAAAGAAAAAGAAAACAAGAAATAAACATTCAAAATTATATATTAACAATAAATAAATAAATAAATAAATAAATAAATAAAAAGCAACATAGTATTCCTATACAGGAAAGGACAAAATCTTAACTAGTCCCTATTAAGTACAATCAGTACATTTGGAATTTCTGGACCATGCTGCAATGACCAACCTTGAACATTCATTTCTTATTTTGCTTGAGTGCAATTATATTTATAGGTTAAACCCTAGAAATGCATATGCATATGTCAGATGAATAGTGAAATATTTGTCCTTTAAAAAGGATCACCTTTGGAGTTCCTGCTGTGGCCCAATGGAAATGAATCCAACTATTATCCATAAGGATGCAGATTCGATCCCAGGCCTTGCTCAGTGGGTAGGGAAACCAGTGTTGCCGTGAGCTGTGAGCTGTGGTGTAGGTGGCAGGCAGGCACCACTCGGATCCCCGGGGTGCTGTGGCTATGGCATAGGCCAGCAGCTGTAGCTCTGATTCAACCCCTAGCCTGGGAACCTCTGTATGCTGCAGGCACGGCCCTAAAAAGCAAAGAAAAATAAATAAAAAGGATCACTTTGCCCATAGACAGAGAATGGGTCTGAAGAGTCAGAACCTGAGAGTCATGTGTGATACCTTCCCTTCCTCACCCCAAATAAGTCGCCAAGTCTTATTCATCCCAGCTCCATGATAGCTCTAACCTGGCCACTGCCCCAGCATGGGGCATCATTCCTCTCTTTAATATTTCCTCTTCAAAGGACCTCCCACCTCTCTTACTCAGGACACATGGCTCCAAACAATGGAGAAAATTCTGGGTAACTTGGGCAGACAAAGAATTGATTTGATGTTCTTAGGCGCTTGCTGAATCCCCTGGCCCCAGAAAGGACCTGGCTTGACCACCTCCCCTTCTTCTTCCACTGCCACCTTAATGAACCCTAAATGGGCCTCTGATGCTTCTATGTTAATCACTTGCTTTGGATTTCAAAGACCTGCTTGCAGGCATTGAAAACATGTTCCAGCTACCAGGGACCTTGGAGAATAAGTTCTGCCTCCTCTCTGATTTCCCTAGTGGAAACCAGGGCATGCCTCTGCATTTTATAGGTTTCCTCCCAAAGGGGAGGGGTGCTTAGAAGCTGGGCACCAAAGCAATAGGTGTTTATAAGTCAGCCCAAGCCCCTCTCTCCCAACCCTTCACCCTCACTCCAGCACATCCTCCACAGTGTGGCACAGAATAAGCAAATCTGATGAAGTTAGTCCCTAGTTTAACACACCCTGGACAGCTCCTCACTACCCTCAAAATGAAGTCCAACCTCCTCCTTACCTAGCTTCCAAGGACCTTCCTCATCCAGGCCTCTTCAAGGCCTGAGCCTCATTTCTTGTCCCTCAAGTGCATTCCACCTTGCACCTGAAACTCTACTTCAGTGCTCTGACCAAATGCTTGAGCCCTTACTAACTTCCTCTACAGAATTTTGAATATGAACTTGCATCCAGTGGCTCTTTCCTGCTCCACTCATGTTACCTCTGAAACCTATACATTCTCACTCAACACTTAGATCTCACTTGGACACAGCAGGCTTCACTGGGTGAAGTACCTGCCCTTTGTCCTGCTGGCCACTGGATTTCCCTTTTTCAAGGTACTTATCTTTATTTCCCAAAGTATCCTAAATCCATGCACTTTCTCCATCTCCACTGCCACCTTCTTCCAAGCCGCCGCACTCTGTCTTCTCCCAACTGCTCCCTGTGCTTCCACTCCTGGCCCCTCTAAAAGTCCATTAGCTAGAGTGATCTTTTTAAAGTATAAATCATCCTAAGGCTCCCCATTTTATTTAGGGAAAACAACAAACTCCTCATCATTGATCTACAAAGCCTTCCAGGATCTACCTAGAATCCTTGCTCCTTCATCTCATCTCAGACTATTGGGCCTTGAAACTATACAGGCCTTCTTCCTGTTCCTTGAACATACCAAACTTACTCTAGGCTCAGGGTTTTGCACTTGCTGTTGCCTGTGCTTAAAACTGTTCCCCTAGATTTTTGCGTGGTTGAATCAATTCAAATGTCAACCTGAGATCATTTCTCCTCACTATTTTGTCTTGATGTCTTATTAGCACTTACCACTCCCTCAGACCATCCCACTTATTTGTTTATTTATAGGATTATCATCTTTATCCCTCTCCTAGAAGGTAGGCAGAGAGACTGGCTATCTTACTGGCACTACTGTATTCCCCAGCACCTGGCTCAGGGCCTGGCACAAGGTGCTGTTCTCTGTATTTTTGGATGATGAATGGATAGGGATCTGAGAAGCCTAGTTGAAGCTGGCTCTGCCTTACTAGCAAGTTTGGGCAAGCCTCCATTTCCTGGTGTGTGAAGTGAGGGTGGAGGGAGTAGGATGTTGAGTTAGAAGGTGTTGATCAGCTGTAAAATTTCGGCCTTATTTTCTCCCAACTTTTCTGCCTAGAGCCAGCCACTAGACCTCAGCTCCCCACCTGTACAATGGGTGTGAGCTCGTCCCTACGTCTTGGGGTGGTAGAGCTGCCTTATAAGGCAGCAGAGGCCGAGGGAGGGCGAGGCCCTGTGGGTGGAGAGAAATCACAACATCCGGCTGTGGGGGTAGGGCGGGGGCGCCCGCGGTGGCCCGGACGGAGGCCGAGGAGCAGCTAGGGAGGCCCCCAGCCTTCTCTGGGCCTCTCCCCGCTTCCGATGTGCGCCCTTCAAGATGGGCCGACCCAAAAGTATACGGCCGGATACACGGCCCGAACCTGCAGGAGGCCGGCCGGGAGGAGGCCCAGAACACTAAATGCATCCCCTAAAAACCCTGGAAAAGCCAAGGCGAGTCAAAGGGACCCGGGCCACACCCACAGCTAATAGCCCAATCAGAGTGCAGTGCTAAGGCTGACCGACGCTTCCTTCATCCAATCAAGTACAAGAATTCCAGGGCGTGACCCAGAGGACCCACCTCCGTTGTCCCAGCAGAGGGCTCGTCCCTAATTGGCAGTTCGGTATCCTACGAAGGCCCAGAAATTCGAACATAGAGGCTGAACCCCATCGTAGACCAACTAGGAAGATGTGACGTATTAAGTCCCGCCCCCCTGTTCCTTTGAACGAATCCCTGTCTCTGGGGGCGGGGGATGATGAAGAAGTTGTCTAATGGGAAGACGGCGCGGGGAGCACCCGCCCGGTTATTGGCCAAGTAAAGTAAACAGTGGGCGGGCCGGGGCGGGCCTGGCCGGCGCCGGGGTGGCCCCCGGGAGGGGGCGGAGAGTGAGCGGCGGGCGGCGGCGGCCGGGGAGGCCCGGGAGGCCGCGGCGCGGTCACTGCGAGCCGAGCCGAGCCGCGCCGCGCCGATCGTCATCCGGCCCCGGCTCCCTCGCGCGATCCCGGCCGGCGGCGCGGCCCGGCGGGCCCGGCGGCGCCGCAGCCCATGGAGCTCGAGAACATTGTAGCGAACACGGTGCTACTCAAGGCCCGGGAAGGTGAGGCGATCGGGTGCGGAGAACGCGGTCGCGCGGCCTCCGAGTTCCGCTGGGCGCCCTAGTCGCCCGATCCCCTAGGGCAGCTCTCTCCGCGCCCAGCATTTCGCTCAGACAGGGGCCCTTCCGGCCCATGGTCCTTCTCCGCACCTGCCCCCAGGGAGCCGGAGCCCAGGAAAGGGCGGGGGTCAGGCCGCCGCCCTCACGGCGCGCGCGCGTGCGCGCGTTTGTGTGTGTGTGTGTGTGTGTGTGTGTGTGCGTGCGTGTGTGTATGAGGGGGTGAGGGAAGGAGAGAGGAAGGAAGAGGGAAGGGTGGGACCTCAGTCCTGGAAGCCTCTCCCAGGTGAGAGAGGTAAGAAGATGCCCCAGGAAGGGGCAGCCTTCCCCACGTGCCCCGGGCCCAAACTCCGGCGCCCAGCCTGGATCGGCACAAAGTTAGTGCACGGGTAAAAGGTTTGGAGAATGAATTAACTAAGACTCTGCAGTAGCATAGCCCACCCGAGGCGGGGAAAGCTGGTCACATAGACTACCAGCAAGACGTCCTCTTGCTCAGTGCCTCAGGACACTGGGGACAGAGGGGAATGGGTCACTGTTTTTGCCTTCAGGAAGCCCAGACTAGTGGGGCAGAGGGGCACAGAAATAACTGGAAGCTGAGCTCTGAAGGAAGGGAGCATGCTGGGCTGGTGGGACTGAGTGCAAGGCCTGGCACAGGGAGCTGGCGGGGTGAACCTAGTGTTGCTGAGCTTTTCAGATGTTACCAGGCACCTGCTCTATGAGGATCCTGGGGACACAGAAGGACCAGACTGGCCCCCATTGCCTTGTGGTCAGTCTGCTCCTCACCTGCCATTGACCACCTCAGTAATGTAATCACTGAACACCTACTCTATGTCCTGTCCTATCCAGGGTGCTGGGGACCAGCAGAGAAGACACTTCTTTTCGGAACTCTAGGGCAGGGAGGTCAGGGCAGTTTTTCTACTCTTTGATGGGCTTCCAGGCTGAAAGAGCCATCTGCTTCACCTTTCTGATCTATTTTACAAGTGGGAAACCCAGGCTCGGCTCAGGGACTAGCCCCCAGGATGCAATGAGACGGGTTGACCCAGGCCTACGACATAGGATGTCCCCAGCACAGTCTGTAGGAAAACCAGAGGAACCCCCAACTGGCACAGCATCTGGTGCCCCCTGCCTGCCCATTGCAGGTTGACCCTGGGGAGGTGCTGCCTGGAAATGGGCACAGCAGGCTGGGTCCTCAGTGCCCAGAGCCTTCCTTATCTCCTGTCCTTTATCGAGTCCTGGGGCTAGGCCTTCCTCCCAGCCTCTGGGGGCATCTGCCGATTCTGTTCTGCCTCGTCATCCAGCCAGCCAGGGAGGAGGGGTGGGGAAAGCCTGGCCAGACCTCCCTCCCCAGGGCTGTAGTCAGTTCAGTCCTACTGAGAGCAGTGCTTTGCCTGGCCAGAGAGTGTGGGCACTTTCTGACAGGCCATGGGTGATGCACAGTGGGTTATGGCCAGACTGGGACCCGTGTCTTGGCTGGAATATCTGAACTGGCTCTGCCCCTCCCACCTGGGTAGCTGTAAACAAGTCTCTTCTCTCTGAACTTCAGTAACTCTTTTTGTGAAAGAGTTGGGAATGGGAACTGAAAACTAAAGGAAGCCCCGCTTGTCACTGAGTCCTGAATCCTGGTCCATAGACCAGGTGCATCAGAACCCCTTCGTGAGTTGGGTAACAGCTTGGGCCGGGCTTTTGCCAGCTTCCTAAGTGATCTGAGGCTCCGAGTGTTTTGGGATTGTATGTATTCAGAGAACACCTGAGAGATGCCTTGCACATTTGTGGTGGGAGAGGAGCTTTGGTTGTGGTCCCAGTGAGCTGGATTGGACTCCTCCAGGCTTTGGGACTTTGGACAAATCGATTCATTTGAGGGCCTGTTTTCTCATAAGATTGGGCCGGGTCTGGCGGAGTTGCTGTGAGGATGAAGTGGGGTGGCACTGGGGGTCCCCCTTCCTTTCCCAGGCTCTCAGAGAAACAGGGAGCGGACCGGGCTGGGTGGGGAGGAGCCCCCTTGACTCTGGTGGCAGTTCCAGGACAGGATATTTGCATGTGACTCTTTGCTGCTGCCTTGATGTGGCTGGGAGGAGGGAGGAGGAAGTAACTGGTGGGGGTAGCAGGCGGATGGAGGGTTGGGTGAGGGACCTGCGGGGGTGGGGGCGGAGTTCCCCTTCTGGGGAGGCCTTGCCCTGGATTGGGGGTGGGGGGTCTGTTGCTCACTTACAGTGGAGCAATGACTGGCATATGCTGGGTGTGGGCTGCAGGAGAGCCGCTAGCAGGTTTCCCAATGGGTACCCTGCAAGACTTCCTCCTCCAGACAGCTTAGGTCAGAAAGCCCATCAGGGGACACAACCTTGCCCTATCCCTAGAAGATGGCTCCTCCTCCTGCACCACGTGCCTTCGGCCAGGCCAGATGGAAACAAAGCTGGGGAAACCACAGGGGAAACTGAGGCCAGGCAAGGGAAAGGGGTGGCTTGAGGTCGCCCTTGAGTTTCAGAGCTGGGGCCCACCTCTAGCCACAGCTCTGCTGGATACTGGATAGGCTCTCGGTCACCCTCACAATACCTCTGGAGATGGCTTTGGACCTCAAGTACACATGGAGAAATTGAGGTCCCTAGAGGACAAGCGATGGGCTTGAAGTGTAAAGTGGAAGTTCAAACCCAGGTCTGTGAGATTTCAAGACTCAGGCCCCTTCCACCATTTTCAACTCCATGACCCACAGGCCACAGCTGGCTAGCTCTTTAATGTGTTGTGTTTATTTGGCTACAGTGGGTTTTAAAATACAGGAACCAATCTTTCATATAACAGCCTGGACCCCCAACTGATTTTGAAAGTCAGAAGAGCTGGCCACCCTGAGCCAGCATTCCTGCCTAGAAACAGTCAAGCAATCAGCTGCAGCTACCCCTGTTCGAAGCGCAAGCCGAGTCTGGTTCACCACACGCCCTACCCCTCCCTGTTGTCTCCCATTTACCATACCCTGGCTCTGGCTCTGTAGGCATTTGCACTGCTACCCTGGTCTCAACAGCTACAATGAGGGGTCAGCTAGGTAAAATGGGGCAGGTACCCAGGAAAGCAGGGGTAGGCATCCTGAGTGCCAGCCTTCCTGGTGCCACTTTGAGACTCTGATAGCTCTGGTGCAGGGCCTGGAATAGAGGCCTGGAGCCTCCCTGGGCCCCAAGCTGCCCTTTGCCCCTGGCATCTCTCAGGCATGATCCCATGTCCTGGAACATCTCCCTCCTGGGCCATGACTTACACAGTTCTCACCACTGTCCTGTCCTTCTCTTTCTCCACCTGGGAAAGTCCTACCGGGTAGGAAGCAGCTGAGGCTTGCCAGAGCTTCCTGGAACCCCTCCCTCCCCCAGCCACCTGGACTCCATTGCCTCTCCTGGCTCTTCCAGCCCAGGAGCCCCTAGCAGGAAGGCCCAGGGGACCATGTGCGTCCTCCAGTGGGGACATGTTGGAGCATGTGGAAGGAAGGCCTGAGGTGCCTCCCAGAGTGGGTTTGGCCTAGGTCAGGCCCTGAAGGCCTCTGGACCGCACTGAGGGTGGCCGGGAGGCCATAGCAGGACTTGAGACCCAGTGCCTGACCCAGCATCCGTTTGCTGTTTACTCCAACAGGCGGTGGCGGGAATCGCAAAGGCAAAAGCAAGAAATGGCGGCAGATGTTGCAGTTCCCCCACATCAGCCAGTGTGAAGAGCTGCGGCTCAGCCTTGGTGAGGCCTGAGTAGAGACTGGGGGGTGGGGCAGGGGGGCAGTGCCATGCAGAGGTGAGAGGATCCTGCTGGTGCCGGGGCAGCCCCCCTGGAGACTTTGCTTTGGGGTGGAGGACCGGGTTGAGGGGTTTCGGGGAGCGGAGAGACTGAGGCTGCACCACCCAACCCAGTTTCAGTTCCTGGGCTTAGGATGGGTGGAGGGCAGAGAGCACACAGGACAGCAGGGGGCGGTTGGGGTAGGTGTTGGAGGGGGTGGGACGGGGTCAGATTTGAGGCCATCTGCGGGAAGCAGCGGAAGGGAGGGCCAGGCCCGGATGAGCAGGGCTCAGAGGACGGAGGGTGTGGCGGGGGCTGGAGTCAGCCCACAGATCAACTGCCCGGGGAACCCCAGGCCTGTGCTCAGCTCCACCCAGCCCTGTCCTGGGGGTGCCCAGCAAAGCCTTGATCAGAAGGACCCAGGCCCCCTCTGACAGCCTGCACGTGGGCTGGGAGTACCATCCCCGGGTCGGAGGCCTAGCCTCGAGCTTGCCGGAAGCCACAGCTTCCTCCCACACTTTCGCCAGGCAGGCAGCAGGTGTGGGCTGGGCCCGGGCCGGGCCGGAACCTCACAGACCGCACCCAACCCCAGCACTGTGACGTATGCAAGTGGTGTGAACCAGGACACAGCGGCCGGAAGTGAGGACCCAGGCCCTGGAGCCATACTCCTGGCTGTGTGACCTTGGGCTAGTCACTTAGCCTCTGGGCCTCGGAGTCCCAAGCTGTGATGGCAATAACAGTAGTGCCACCTCAGTGCTGTGGTGAGGGCTCTAAAGGAGATAACGGTTGCCATACTGGGGGGCCGGAAGCTGTTGGTGGGGGCCCCGGGCCTGGCAGTGTGGACAGGAGCGCCCTGCCAGCAGGCTCCAGGTCCGGGAACCCAGCGGCTCCCACCTCTGCCTGCAGAGCGTGACTACCACAGCCTGTGCGAGCGGCAGCCCATTGGGCGCCTGCTGTTCCGAGAGTTCTGCGCCACGAGGCCCGAGCTGACCCGTTGCACTGCCTTCCTGGACGGGGTGGTGAGTGCAGCCCAGCCCAACATCGAGGGTGGGCAGGGGTCTCAGGCCATGTGTGCCTTGTCTCCCCACACCTGTTTCTCCACCCAAACCCCAAGCTGCTCTGCCTCCCACCCTGCAGGCTGAGTATGAAGTGACCCCAGATGAGAAGCGGAAGGCATGTGGGCGGCGGCTGATGCAGAATTTTCTGAGCCACACGGTCAGTGAGCACTGATGGAGGGATGAGGGCAGAGCTCAGCGATGGGGAGAGGAATGACCACAGTCTGGGCAGAGACTGCCCTGGAGCTGCTCCAGGCTCACTGGGCAGCTCTGTAGGCATGGAGCCCAGCAGGGTGGGCCAGGGCTCTGGGCCCCGCAGCCTGCCAGCAGCTCTGTTTCATGCTGCCTCAAGGGGAGCGGCAGGAACCAAGGTCAGCAACTGGGCAGGCTGATGCACCGCCAGCTGCAGCCACCCCTAGCAGAGGCCTGAGATCTCTGCCGTGTCTGCCCTGGGAGTGGGCAGCTGGCCGAGGGACCCTTCTGCACTCACCTGTGTGTGGCCTGTCCCCAGGGTCCTGACCTCATCCCCGAGGTTCCCCGGCAACTGGTGACTAACTGTGCCCAGCAGCTGGAGCAAGGGCCCTGCAAAGACCTCTTCCAGGAGCTCACCCGGTAAGCCTCTCCTTGCCCACAGGCTGAGCACTGTGTCCTGAATAGGGGGCTTCTGTGGACCCAGAAGGCTGCAAACAGTTCAGCAGCTGGTGAAGGAGCTCAGCCTCTCACCCCAGCCTTGCCCCTGCTGTGTGGCCTTGGGCAGGGTGCCTCCTCTCTGTAGCATCCACGGCTTCAGCACAGGATGCCTGCCCCCTGCCTAAGTGGGTTAGCAGAAGGGTTGGCCGAGGACAATGCCTTTCCAGCTGAGCATACACATAATGGGGGGCCTGGCCCATCAAGCTGATAACCTGGGAAATCAGGGGCTGACCGGCAGGCTGGCCCTTCTCAATAGGCTGACCCATGAGTACCTGAGCGTGGCCCCTTTTGCCGACTACCTCGACAGCATCTACTTCAACCGTTTCCTGCAGTGGAAGTGGCTGGAAAGGTGAGTTCCTTGAAGGCTGGGCTAGTGTGGGCCAGGTTGCTGGGGTTCTCACGGTCCCTGCTCAGCTAGCCTCTGCTCCCTGACCCCTTGCCCACAGGCAGCCAGTGACCAAAAACACCTTCAGGCAGTACCGTGTCCTGGGCAAAGGCGGCTTTGGGGAGGTGAGTGGCCAGGCCAGAGCCCGGCAGAGGGCAGGGCTGGGGTAGGGTGGGTCCTGACCACCTCCTTCCCAGCTCTGAGTCCCAGTAGCCCCAAGGAGAGCATAACTGGTCCCCATTTGGTCCTGGCTACAGGTATGCGCCTGCCAGGTGCGGGCGACAGGCAAAATGTATGCCTGCAAGAAGCTGGAGAAGAAGCGGATCAAGAAGCGGAAAGGGGAAGCCATGGCCCTCAATGAGAAGCAGATCCTGGAGAAAGTGAACAGTAGGTTTGTAGTAAGTACAGACAGGAGACCCCTCCCTTCTCCCGGCCACATGCTGCCCTCCCCACTCACTGGACCAAGGTCTCTTCCCACCCTGCCCCCAGAGATGCCTGGGAATGGTGGGTTTGGGGTGTTGACACCTGGCCTGGGGAGCAGGCTGGGCCCTGCAGAGTGGCACTAAGAAGGATTTGGGGGGTGGCTGGCACCAGTCCCACCACCAAATGGCCCATGGCCCCTGTTTGAAAGCTCGGGTCCCCCTGGCCCTAGGTGAGCTTGGCCTACGCCTATGAGACCAAGGATGCACTGTGCCTGGTGCTGACGCTGATGAACGGGGGCGACCTCAAGTTCCACATCTACCACATGGGCCAGGCTGGCTTCCCAGAGCCGCGGGCAGTCTTCTATGCAGCGGAGATCTGCTGTGGCCTGGAGGACCTGCACCGGGAACGCATCGTATACAGGTCTGGGACACAGCCCTCCCAGCCAGGGGCTACAGAGGGATGTTGGTGTGCTGGGGCTGTCACTGTGGGCGCAAGTCTATGGGCCCTGGCTGGGGGCTCCACATCCACGTTAGGCTCAGAACCCAGGCTCTGGGGTCTGGTTGACCCATGTGCAAATCCTGGCATTGTCACCCCTCTCTGTGTGACCCTGGCCAGTCAGCTCTCTGCTCCCAACACCATTTCCTTTTCCTGGGAAGCAGAGACTATAATTCTTGCCTTGCAGGTTGTAGGGAATGAATGAGATAATGCTGTTAGGTGTACAAAGCCCAGCATACAGAGCACACAGCTCTGCTTAGCCGGTGATAATTTCATTTGGGCCCCACAGCAGCCCCATGATGAGATGGATGAGTAGCCCCATTTGGCAGATGGAAAAAGTATAGAGTCAGCCACCAAAGTGGAGGAAGGGCAGAAGCCCCTTGATACTAGGGGTGAGCAAGGCTGCTGATAATATCCAGGAAGTCCTACCCCCATCCCTGTCCCCCATCCTTCTCACCACTGCCCCCCGCCACCCCTGCCCAAGGGAGCTGCCTTCCACTTGCCTAGCGAGTTGCAGGAGTGCTGGCTGCATAGATCCTCTATCTGCTTCCTCGAGTAGGGGCTGCCGGGTGGGAAGGCAGGGCTCTCTGGCCTCTGGCAGCAGAAGGCTCCTACAGCTTGCGGCACATCCCACTCTGGGAGGCAAGTGAGCTGGGCAGGGATGGTCCCATCTGGCTGCCTGGCAAACTGAGCAGCATCTGACCCTGACCTTCTCTCCCCACAGGGACCTGAAGCCAGAGAACATTCTACTGGATGACCATGGTGGGTGGGTGGGGCCACAGGGTCGGGGGGTCGGCGGGGGGCGGTCTGGTCCATCTGTCTAATGGGCCTCCCTGCTTCTCCACCCACATCCAGGTCATATCCGCATCTCTGACCTGGGGCTGGCAGTGCATGTACCCGAGGGCCAGACAATCAAGGGCCGTGTGGGCACCGTGGGCTACATGGGTGAGTCTCCCTTCCCCAGCCCCCTAGGCTCCTGGTTTTTTTGCTAATCCCACACCTTCCGTTTGGAAGTCTCCTGTGCCTCAGAATAGAAAGAGCTGATGTTCCTCTTTTATGGATGAGAAGACCAAGACTCAGCTGGGGCCCCACACACTGCGAATCCACAGCATTCACTCACTGCATATTCACTGAGCTCCATTTGTTTTGTTTTGTTTTGTTTTTGCTTTTTAGGGCTGCACCCGAGGCATATGGAGGTTCCCAGGCTAACGGTTGAATCAGAGCTATGGCTGCCGGCCTACGCCACAGCCATAGCAACGTAGGATCCAAGCTGCATCTGCAACATATACCACAGCTCACGGCAATGCCAGATCCCCAACCCACTTAGCGAGGCCAGGGATCAAACCTGCATCCTCATGGATGCTACTCAGAATTGTTTCCACTGTGCCACAACAGGAACTCTCTTTTCTTTTTTTTTTTTTTTTTTTTTTTTTAAGGTCACACTCAGGCATATGGAAGTTCCTGGTTCAGGGATTGAATCCGAAGTGCAGCTTTGAACTATGCAATGCTGGATCCTTTAATCCACTGTGCCAGGATCAAACCCAAGCCTCCTCAGCGACCCAAGCCACTGCAGTCAGATTCTTAACCCACTGCACCTTATCGGGAACTCCTCACAGCTTCTTCTACTGCCCAGGCCTGCAGGTGGCTACCAGTGAAGAACGAAAGATCTCACACCTGTTCCCATGGTCCCAGTCCTCGGCTCCCCAGAGCTGCTCACACTTGGGGTGGGAGTGTCATCTGTAGTGGGAGCCAAAATGTGGCCCTGTATTCTCCTTGGGACGACATGACTGGGAGACCGAGCTTCTTAGGGCTCCACCTCTTCCTTGTTAGGTATCCTTGGCCAGACATTCTGCTTCTCCCAGCCCCACTGTCCCCAACTATGAAGTGATCATCATATCTGCTCCCAGGGTTGCCTTGAAGATGAAAAGAGGCAGTAGAGGCAAAAATCCCCACACACCAGGCAGTCGGTATTCAGCAAATGATTTGCCTTTTTCCTCTCTCTGATATTAAATTCCAGAGGTTGCAAAGTAGGCCTAATTTGGCCTTCATCTTTATTTAAATCAAATTGATTTTGTCTTTTTTTTTTTTTTTTTTTTATCTAGGGCCACACCTGCAGCATATGGATTTTCCCAGGCTAGGGGTCTAATCAGAGCTATAGTCACTGCCCTACACCAGAGCCACAGCAACGTGATATCCTTGCCGTATCTGTGACCTACACTGCAGCTCACAGCAAAGCCGGATCCTTAACCCACTGAGCAAGGCCAAGGATCTAACCCACAACCCCATGGTTCCCAGTCAGATTCATTAACCACTGAGCCACGACAGGAACTCCCACAAATTGATTTTAAAACCATTTGAGGACTTCCCACCATGGTGCAGTGGGTTAAGAATCTGACCTCAGAGTTCCTATTGTAGCTTAGCAGGTTAAGAACCTGACACAGTGTCCATGAGGACACGGGTTCAATCCCTGGCCTCACTCAGTGGGTTAAGGATCTAGCATTGCAGCAAGCTGTGGCATAGGTTTGCAGATGAGGCTCGGAACTGGCATTGCCTTGGCTGTGACATAGGCCAACAGCTGCAGCTCCTATTCAACACCTGGCCTGGGAATTTCCTGCAGCCCTAAAAAGAAAGGAATCCAACTGCAGTGGCTTGAGTCACGGCAGAGGTGCAGGTTTGATCCCCAGTCCTGCACAGTGGGTTACCCTGTCCAGTGAGTTAAAGGATCCAGCATTGCCATAGCTATAGCAGAAATAAATGGCAGCTATGACTCAGATTTGATCCCTGTCCTGGGAACTTCCATATGCCACAGGTGCCCATGGCCATTAAAAAAAAATAACCATTTTGAGTCCTTGCTCTGGCTCAGTGCGTTAATGACCTGGCTTGTCTCTCTGGCGGCACTGGTATGATCCCCAGATTCGTACAGGATTACCAGTACCAGATTAAGGATTCAGCATTGCTGCAGCCACGGCAGAGGTCACTGCTGTGGCTTGGATTCAATCACTGGCCTGGAAGCTTTCATATGTTGTGGGTATAGCCATTTTAAAAAAAAAAAAATTTGGTGTTCCGGTTGTGGCTCAGTGTGTTAAGAACCTGACTAGTATCCATGAGAATGCGGATTCAAATTCTGGCTCCTACTCAGTGAGTGGGTTAAGATTCGCATTGCTCTGGCTATGGCGTAGGCTGGCAGCTGTAGCTCCAGTTTGATCCCTAGCCTGGGAACTTCCATAGGCCACACCTGTGGCCCTATTAAAAATTTTTTTTGAATTAGTTGCCAACATTTGATAACCCAGTCAGCTTCATGGTTAAAATATGGATTTCTTGGAGTTCCCGTTGTGGCTCTGTGGAAACGAATCTGACTAGTATCCATGAGGATGCAGGCTCGATCCCTGGCCTCACTCAGTGGGTTAAGGATCCCACGTTGCTGTGAGCTGTGGTATAGGTCGCAGATACAGCATGGATCCCGCATTGCTGTGGCTGTGGTGTAGGCCAGCAGCTATAGCTCTGATTCAGTCCCTAGCCTGGGAACCTGCATATGCCTCGGGTGCAGCCCTAAAAAAAAAAAAAAAAAGACCTGGCTCCCTGCAGGGCCGCAGTACCTCCCTATGATGAGATGTGTGCTCTCCTACTCACCCCAGTGGTGGTGGCTGCCTGGCTGGTGCTGGCAGTTGTCTGAGCTGGTCCCCCACCTTAATGTGCTTGTCGGGCATTTCTGGGGCTCCAGGGCTCGATTCACCTCTTGCCCAGTCTTAACACCTGTGCTGTCCTGCCCAGCCCCAGAGGTGGTGAAGAACGAAAGGTACACGTTCAGCCCAGACTGGTGGGCTCTGGGCTGCCTCCTGTATGAGATGATCGCAGGCCAGTCGCCTTTCCAGCAGAGGAAAAAGAAGATCAAGCGGGAGGAGGTGGAGCGCTTGGTGAAGGAGGTGCCCGAGGAGTACTCGGAGCACTTTTCTCCGCAGGCCCGCTCGCTCTGCTCCCAGGTACCGCAGCCAGAGGGAGGCCCAACTAGCCAGGGCTGGGGCTGGGGGCACCTCTCCTGGGGCTACCCTGACTGCTCCTGCCCTGCTGCAGCTCCTCTGCAAGGACCCTGCTGAGCGCCTGGGGTGTGGTGGGGGCGGTGCCCGAGAAGTAAAGGAGCACCCCCTCTTCAAGAAGCTAAACTTCAAGCGACTGGGAGCTGGCATGCTAGAACCGCCCTTCAAGCCTGATGTGAGTGCTGGGCCAAGCCTGGGCCAGGGCCAGGGGCTCTTGGAGGATTGGTTGGGACCCCTTTAGTGCAAGTGTCAGAAAACTGGCTGGAGTTCCCATCATGGCCCAGCGATAATGAATCCAACCACTATCCATGAGGATGCGGGGTTCGGTCCCTGGCCTCACTCAGTGGGTTAAGGATCCAGAGTTGCTGTGAGCTGTGCTGTAGCTTGCTGATGCAGCTCAGATCCTGAATTGCTGTGGCTGTATAGACTGGTGGCTGCAGCTCTGATTTGACCCCTAACCTGGGAACTTCCACATGCCGCACGTGCAGCCCAAAAAAGCATACACACCAAAAAAAGAAAGAAAAAGAAAACCTCAGTGGCTTAACCAATAAGTCAGAATTCACCGGCTCATAAAAAAGTTCCAGGATAGGTCTGGCTTTTGACATACCAGATCCGGGGCTCCAACAATGGAAGAATTCTCTTCTTTTTCCCTCCTGGTCAGTGTGCAGCCTTCTCTCTTGGGCAGCTGTCCCCAGGGTGGGCCAGGCCTGCAGCCTAACAGCTCAGCCACCCCAGTGAAAGTGCCTCTTGACCACATGCCCAACACTACTACCTCACTCCTGGTTTCACAACCGAGGTTTCTTCCTTAGCCTCCTACTTCTTTGCTCTCTCTCTTCCCATTTCTTATCTATAGACCCTGAAAGGCCCTTTACAAGACATTAATTGCCACCACTTAAAAATCAGTTTTCTGGAGTTCTTGTGGTAGTCCAGCAGTAACGAACCTAATTAGTATCCATGAGGATACGGGTTCAATCCCTGTCCGCGGTCAATGGGTTAAGGATCCAGTGTTGCAGTATAGGTCATAGACACGGCTCGGATCTGGCATTGCTGTGGCGTAGGCTGGAAGCTGTGGCTCCGATTTGACCCCTAGCCTGGGAACTTCCATGTGTGGCCCTAAAAAAAAAAAGAAAACAAACAAAAAAGTGCCTCTTGCCCAATAACTTCAAGAGAAGTCCTAAAAGGAAAAAAAAAAACAAGACCTCAGGCTGATGCTCATTACCTGATTGCTCAGAGGCCCTCATCGGCCACACCTGGGTCATATGCTCACCTGAGCCACTGCCAGTGTGGGAGCTCGGTTCCCCAAAGGAAAGCCAAGATGCCTTGCCAGCAGCTGGTAGGGCCATTGGGCTGGCAGACTGTCTCTGCCCTTCGCATCTGGCAATATCAACCTCCCGTTGGTGGGCAGACACTCCCACATGTAGAAAGTCTCCCTCATTTACTGGGCATCTCAGTGGGTCAGGCATCCTACTGGCAGAAATGTCCTCAAGTTATCAGATTCCAAGTGGCAAAAACCCAACTCAGACGTACACGCGTGGTAGAGCTTATTGGTTCCTTTGGACAGAAAGTCCCAGAGTAGGGCCAACGTCAGGGTTTCACACTGTTCCCAGGGTTCCATTTCTTGGCTCTGCTTCAACCCATCAACTGTTCTCCCGCTGAGTTCAGGCTTCTCTGTATAGAGTCACAGGGAAGGTTCTGATTGGCCAAGCTTAGGTCGTCGGCTTTTCCTTCTCTCATGGGAAAGAAGGCTGGGTCCTGTGACTGATGGTTCACCAGGAACATGGGAGAGGCAGGAAGGTGATGGCCAGGCCAGGTGGGTGGCTGTCAATCATGCATGTGATTGTTTATTCATTCAACAAAAATCGGGGTGCCCATATGTGCCAGATCTCAGAATTAATAGGGTCAATAGGGACTTCCCATCGTGACTCAGTGGTTAACACTCAGTGGGTCAAGGATCCAGCGTTGCTGTGAGCTGTAGTGTAGGTCACAGGCGCAGCTCAGGTCTGGTGTTGCTGTGGCTCTGGCGTAGGCCAGCAGCTGCAGCTCTGATTTGACCCCTAGCTGGGAACCTCCATATGCCGCAAGTGCAGCCCTAGAAAAGAAAAAAAAAAAAAATAGGGTCAATAGGATCCAGTTCTACCTTCACGTTCTAGTGGGAAGACACAGCAAAATAAACCAGTAAGTGCAAAGGAATGGTGGGGGTGGGAGTGTTTTCAGACAGGATGGTTAAGCAGAAGCCTAAAGTATGTGAAGGAGGCAGCCGCGCCAGGACTTGCGGTGTGAGCATTCCAGGGAGAAGGAATAGCCAGGCATTGAGGTCCTGGTGAGGGGACCAGCTTTGAGAGGTAGAACAGCAGCAGAGGCCACTGTGATTGGGGTGAGCGTGTGCAGGGGAGGGGGTGCATGGTCTTAGGCTAAGTGTGTCAGGGGGTCTTTGGGGAATGTGAAGTGTCCATGGGGGCACATAGAGCAAGAGAGTGGGCGAGGGAGACCAGCTAGGGGGCTGCTGCCTCTGCAGGACTGCATCATGTGGGGGGGCCCTGCCACTCAAATTTACTATTTCCCTCGCATATCATCTCAGGTAACCTCGAAATCATCCCATTGCCCCTCTGTCTTTCATTTAAAGTTACGGAGGGACTTTCTGTTGTGGCTCAGCGGTAACGAACCTGACTAGTATCCATAAGGGACTCAAGTTCAATCCCTGGCCTCACTCAGTGGGTTAAGGATCCAGCATTTCTGTGAGCTGTGGTGTAGGTCGCAGACTCAGAGTGTAGGCTGGTATCTGCAGCTCCAATTCAGCCCCTAGCCTGGGAACTTCCATATGCCACACGTGCAGCCCTAAAAAGACCAAAAAAAAAAAAAAAAAAAAGAAGAAGAAGAGTTCCTGCTGTGGCTCAGTGGGTTAAGAATCCGACTACAGCAGCTTGGGTCGCTGTGGAGGCGTGAGTTCAATCTTCCCCCGGTGCAGTTGGTTAAACGGCGTTGTAGCAGCTGTAGCCTAGGTCATAGCTGTGTCTCAGATTCAGTCCCTGGGCAGGGAATTTCCATATGGCACAAGTATGACCATTAAGAAGAAAAGTTAGGAGTTCCCGTCGTGGCGCAGTGGTTAATGAATCCGACTAGGAACCATGAGGTTGCGGGTTCGGTCCTTGCGCTTGCTCAGTGGGTTAACGATCCGGCGTTGCCATGAGCTGTGGTGTAGGTTGCAGACGCGGCTCGGATCCCGCGTTGCTGTGGCTCTGGCGTAGGCCGGAGACTACAGCTCCGATTTGACCCCTAGCCTGGGAACCACCATGTGCCGTGGGAGTGGCCCAAGAAATAGCAAAAAGACAAAAAAAAGAAAAAATGTTAGAAGATAAAGAAGTTCCTTAGTGGCCTTTCCTGTAAGTTTAACTTGTAGAAGCAGCAGATGAAAAAGCATGCTTGATGATGACATAGCTTTTAATAGCATTATTGAGATTTAATTCACATGCTATACAACACACTCCTGTATTAAAGTATGCAATTAAATGGCTTTTAGCATATTCAGAGTTGTGCAACAATCACCACAATCAGTTTTAGAACAGTTTCTGAGTTCTCTGGTGGCCTAGTGTTCATTGTCACTGCTGTGGCACAGGTTCAATCCCTGGCCCAGGAACTTCTGATGCTTCTGGTGCAGCCAAAAAAAAAAAAAAAAAAAAAAGTTAGGGAATTCCTGTTGTGGCACAGTGGGAACGAATCTGACTAGGAACCATGAAGTTGCAGGGTTGATCCCTGGCCTCCCTCAGTGGGTTAAAGATCCAGTGTGCCTATGAGCTATGGTGTAAGCCACAGACGTGACTTGGATCCCGTGTTTTTGTGGCATAGGCCGGCAGCAGTAGCTCCAATTTGACCCCTAGCCTGGGAACTTCCATATGCTGCAGGTCCGGCCCTAAAAGGACCAAAAAAAAAAAAAAAAAAAAAAAAAAAGTAGAGCATTTTCATCACTCCTCCTGCCAGAGAACCCCATACCCATTAGCAGTTGTTCTCCATTCTCCCCTCCTCCTCCTGGCCCCTGAGAGCCACTAGTCTACTTTATGCCTCTCTATATTTGCCTGTTCTGGACATTTCGTATTAATGGTCTTATACAATATGTAGTCCTTTGTGACTGGCTTCTTGCACTTTGCATGTTTTCAAGTTTCAGCAGTTTTGTAGCTTTTATTGGTACTGTGTACCTTTTTATGACTAAATAATATTCCATTGTATGGATATACTACATGCTGTTTATTCATCAGTTGACTGACATTAGGGTAGTTTCCACCTTTTGGCTATGGTGAATAATGCTGTTTCGAGCATTCACATACAAGTTTTCATGGGGACGTTTTCATTTATCTGGAGTATACACCTAGGAGTAGAATGCTGGCTCATATAGTAACGCTATGTTTAACCTTTTGGTTAAACTTTTGAACTGCCAGAGTGTTTTCCAAAAAGCAGCTGTACCGTTTTACATGATGATGTTTTAATTGACATTCTTAACAGTGGGAAACGATGTAAAGATGAAAAAGAAGTGGCTTTCTGGAGGGAGCTGGGCTCCCAGCAGGGAGCTGGGCTATAGGGAGGTGAGAGGACTGTTCTAATCCTCTCTTGGCTATGAAGCAGGAGGGTTGGAGGAAGCCGTTAGACATCCCAGAGGACCCATCATCTCTGGGCCCTGCATGGGGAACCCAGCTGATGGGGTCAGCTGAGATTCCACCCAGTTGCACCCAGGCAGCCTCAGGGGTACATGTTACTGATTCCACATGGCACTGTAGGGGCTGGTTGGCTGCAGTAGTTCAGCTCTGCAGCCCTGTCAGCCAGGGAGCAGTGAGGGATAATGGTCCCCAGTTTACAGAGGGGAAACTTGGGCCGCTGAGAGAGGGAACTGCTGTGCTCAGGAAATGAATGGAACCCCTGGGTTTTTGACTCCAAACCAGAGAGCTGCAAGGGTCTGGGCACAACCAGCCCCAGCTCAGGGTGTGGGTGGGTGTGGGTGTGGGTGGCGTTCCTTTCTGACTACTGCCTCTGTCCCCTCAGCCCCAGGCCATTTACTGCAAGGATGTTCTGGACATCGAACAGTTCTCCACAGTTAAGGGTGTGGAGCTGGAAGCCACTGATCAGGACTTCTACCAGAAATTTGCCACAGGCAGTGTGCCCATCCCCTGGCAGAACGAGGTGGGGGCCTGCCCAGCCAGTGGGGTGGGCTCCAGAGGGGCGGGCCCTTATGGGGCCAGTGCTCACAGCTGCCTGTTCTGTGGCAGATGGTGGAGACTGAGTGCTTCCAGGAGCTAAATGTCTTTGGGATAGATGGCTCAGTTCCCCCAGACCTGGACTGGAAGGGCCAGCCGCCCGCACCTCCCAAGAAGGGACTGCTGCAGAGGCTATTCAGTCGCCAGGTAATCCCCAGCAGTGTTCTCCCTGGGCCCCCAGCCTGGCTGCAGGGGACGGTGGGTGGGAGGCAGAGCCAGTGCCCACATGCGCGGGGAATGGGCATCCCCTAGCCGTGTCGGCGGTGCCCAGGGTCTCTGGCCTCGTTCCCACCTGTCCCCCACCCCTGGCTGGGCTCACGGCCTCTTTTCTCTTTCCAGAGGTGAGCAGTGTGGGCTCCCCGTGGGTTGGCCTTGCTGCCTGGCCTCGGGGAGCCACAGACAGCCCTTCCATGGCAGAGGCGAGATGTGGGCGAAAGAAGTCTGGTGCCCGCTCCCACCCCCCTCCCCACTGCTTCTGTGCCCCGCACCCTGGCATCTGCAAGCTGCTAGCCTTGCTTAGCCGTCTGTGTCCCCGTGCCATGCCTCCGCCAGTCCCAGGGGAGAGGGCCCTGGCCGAGCCCGGGGTCCGCCTGGTCCCCCTTACTTCAGCCTGTTGTGAGCCGCCTCTGCACTGATGTCCACATATGTCGGGCTGGAGCTGCTGCTCCAGGGCCCTCGTGGGGAGCCCCCTCCTCAGAGCACGGCCCGGGCAGCTCCCGGTCTGCCCGGGCGGCGCCGGCCCGGTGACAGCACTGGTGGCTAATGGCACCCGCTCTGCCTCTCTTCCTCCGTGTCTTCCCTGCCCTCCAGGACTGCTGTGGGAACTGCAGCGACAGCGAGGAAGAGCTTCCAGCCCGCCTCGAGCTCCCCACCCGCCTCTAGCCCCCAGCCTGAGGCCCCCCCGGGCGGCTGGCGGTAGCAGCTACTCGGAGCGCTGTTTACAGTTTTGCACAGTGGTCTTCCCCATTGTCCACTCAAGTCGTGGCCCGGGGAACGCAGCCAAGTGGTCCCCAGTGCCCTCTGCCCCTCAGCCCCTGGTCTGGCTGAGTTTGGCAAGGCCTGGGCTGTCCCTGGGACAAAGGTGCGTCCCTTCGGCTCTTGTCTGTGGAGCTCGGGGCTTTCTGTATTTATGTCTTTGTACGAATGTATATAGCGACCAGAGTGTTCTTAAGACCCACCCTGGAGCAGGCGGAGGGGCCGCTGCCAAACTCCAGGCTCCTCAGGCGCGGCTTGGACGGGTGACACTGGGCCAGGCCAGGCCCCTGAGCCCCCAGCACTGTGCTTGCCACCGCTGACCTCTGAGTGAGACTCGTGCCTGCCCCTGCCGCCCTGGGTTCAGGCTGTCTGCCTCTGGGGCCCAATGCTGTTCCTTCTCAGCACTTGTCAGAGCTGGATCTGGGGCCTCCGTGTCCCCTAGGCCTGTGCCAAAGTGTGACCAGAGATTGGGCTGACCCTGGGACCCCTCAGTCCACTGCCCAGGCTGTTCCAGATGGGTCTGCCTCTGCCTTCCAGCTCCCGGGGCACCTCGTCCCTCTTGCAGAAACACCCCATCCCAGGCCATAAGAAGGTGGGGCAGGGATGTCCCTGGCCAACCCTCAAACATTCCAGACTCCCCTCATAACAACAAACACATGTGCCCAGCAATAATCCACCCCTCCCTGTGTGTGTGTGTGAGAGAGAGAGAGAGAGAGAGAGTGAAGGGGGAGCAGGCTGAGGCTGTGTGCCTGCACCCCCAGGCCCCAGCCCTGGTCCTTCCCAGACTGTGATGGCCACCCTGGTCCCAGTGTTAGGGTAGCATGGGATTACAGGGCCCCAGTTTTTCCATATTTAAAGCCAATTTTTATTACTCATTTCGTCCAGTGTAAGCTGCCATGTGTCTCTTTGTGAATACAGTCTGAGCACAAACCTGGCCAGCTGCCCCTGCCTGCCTCTTTCTTACCCCTGGTGGTCCGGGGGTCTTCTGGCCCTGCTGGAAGTGGGAAGGGATTGGAAATGGGGCTGGCAGCTGCTGCCCTTCCAGCAAGGCCTAAGAGCCCCCTGGCTGATCTTGGGGTAACCTCTTCAGGCAGCCAGGCTTTGGTGCCCTCTGGGCCTACCAGCTTCCTGAATGGGGTGAAGCCTGAGGGAAAAGCCTTGGGTCTTCACTAGGGTGCGGGTCTGGCTCTGCCTGTGCTGGAGAGGCAGGCTCAGCTGGCAGGGTGCTCTCCAAGGCCACGGTGGCCTAGCTGCCGGGTGTGGGTTTGGGGCAGCCTGGGAGGTGAGGTGGGAATGGCTGTTAGGAACACCTGCCCAGTCTGTCTGACCTGACACCTGCTGTGTGCTTTGCCGGGGGGCCAGTGCACTTGTATTAGAAGCACTCATCTGCTCTGCCTTTGAAGCAGGAAATGTGGCTGGGCAGAGGTGGACAGTGGTGATGCTGAGAGTTAGGCTGTGGCAGTGGTAGGTGGGGACCGGCCATGTGGGCATCAGGGAGGATTCTCTAAAGGTGGCAGTTGAGCTAGGTCCTGAAGGAGACATTCACCTGGGGGAAGGAGGACCCGGGGAGCATTCTACCTGTGGGGGTGACGTTGACCACAAGTGTGTCCCAGATCTCACAAACCTGTTCCTTGTCCGTAGCCTCCCAGTAGCCCCAGCTGCCAGGAATGCCCTGTAACCACCATAAGGGTTCCTTGCCTCTGCGCTGGGCACCTGGTGCCGCAGAGGCCACATGAGCTTTGCAGTTGGACAGTTCTGGGTTCAAGTCCCAGCCTGGCCACTTTTCAAGCTGGCTTTCCATAGGCCCTTCAATGTCTAAAAAAAGATGAGTGTGATACTTGCCACCTGACAGGACAGCTGTGAGAATCCACTTAAGCAGCCAGTTTATCTCCTTAAGCCCCTGGGTCACTGGAAGGACTTGCCTGGGGAGTGGGTGCCTGGCTGACTGCTTTCTGAAGAGCAGGCAGAGATTCCAAGCACCAACTTAGTAGAAGGGGCCTCTGGTGGCAGCTTTTGATGGTGTATGAACCATTGCTTCTAGTAACTTGAGTGAATAAGGTTAGGGAGAGGGTCTTACCCAGGTTTTCCAGCTGGTGAGTGGCTGATACTGGGTAGAGAGAAAGCCAGCTGAAGATGAAGAAGCTGGCGATGAGACGTTAGGGCCTGAGGTGCTCCAGGTTCTGTTGCAGGAGTTGGGGGAAGATAGGCAGAGGCCATGGCCCAGTGCCAGGCAGGTGTACAAGGGTGAGTGCTAGGTAGATGGGTGGGTCTAGACCTCCCACCAGGCTCCTCTTGGGCTAGGTAGGCACCCAGGGAACTTGGCTAGAGTTCAGCCCACCTTAAAGTTCTTACCACAGTGGATCCTTGGCAGAGGAAACTCCCAGAACTTGCTTCCCAACAAGCCTTCCCCAAGCTCCTCCCCATTCAGCTCTATGATGGGAGCTGGGGACCCAGATGGAGATGAGGCCCCCTGCCAACTTGCAGCTCAGTCTGGTGGGCAGGCAGACGTGGGAACAGTGGGACCTGGTGTGATCAGCACTGTGGCAGAGATGATTCTAGAGCTGGCAGGCCTAGGACTGCCACAGGGCTGGGGACCAACACCAATGGGGGGGGGGGCTTGTCACAAAGGTATTAAGTTGGTACCCCTCCCAGGATACAGAATCAGATGTTCCCAGGGGGAGGAGCCAGATGGACGGTCTAGAGCCTTTAGTGGTTTAGGATGGCGGAACGTGGGGTAGGGGTGGAAGAAGGGGGTAGCTGGAGCCAAGGTCAGCGAGATCAGCCATAGGGGGCTTCGAAGGCTGTGTTAGGATGAGGAGCAGTCCTGAAGAGTTTTAGGTTGTTGTGTCAGGGTGTTTGCCTAACATCTATAAAGCACCCCATGTTTCTTTTGGGTAAACTGCCCTCTTGGTCCTTGTGATTTAGATGGGACTGGGCTCGCACCCCCTGCATACACATGCACCCAGAGCATGAGACCCAGGTGTGGCTGTAAAGGATCTTTGGTTGCAAGTGACAGCTGTCCTAAAGCTAACTTAGAAAGTGTTAAGAAGTTACAGAAGACCTGATGGACAGGAAGAACAGGAACTGAGGCAGCTTTGGGATCATAGTTGAAGATCCCATTCTCATCGGGGACAATGCCCAGAAGCAAGATACTACAGTCATGTCTATGTCTTTGCATCACTGAGCTCAGTTCCAAACCCAAGGAGTCCAAAGGGTCAGGCTGGGAACCTACCCACTGTACTTTGGGGGAGCAGGGCACTTGGGTTCACAGACCCACCACGATGGCACCCATAGGGTGCAATGAGTCCCCCTAAGAAATCAGGGTGCCCCCCCAAGCTACTGTGTGGCTGAAGACCCAGTATCCCCTTCCTCATACCTTCATTGGTTCACCTATGGACACTCGGCTAAGACCAATTCAAAAGAGCCTGGGGGGTTGCTAGAACTGTGGGGGGAGAATTGGGATCCTCAGTTCCTCTGGGGGTGGGTGGCAGGACATAAGCCTAGCGCTGTGGGATCATCCTCACTAACCACCTGGGGGGAAATTTGCCTGAAAATGAAAACTGAAGAAAACTGAGTGGAGAGACGATACATCCCTCGCACCACTGCTGGGACAGCTGGAAGCAATTGTGACCACTCTAAAGTCTACCCTTGGGCTTCCCAATTACATGAGCCAAATGCCTTTGGGCTAAAGCCCATATGTTTTGGGGTTCTGTCACTTGCAACCCCCAAAATGTCCCAGCTGATATGATGGTGGAAGATCACCCTAAGTATGGTGGAGAGTTGGGACTGGAAATGAAGAACCCAGTTAAGAGGCTGGGGGACACCCAAGTTCAAACTGGGCCTGGATAGTGGTGTCCTCACTAGAGCTCACCTCTGTTCCCTGAGGATGAGCAGAGCGCATGGAGGCCAGGGCTATGGATCCAGCACTAGGTTCTCCCTTTGCTACTTCTTACTAGACCTGTGGTGGTGTGTAATGGGGACACAGGGGGAGTAGGCCATGTATTTGTGAGTTGGAGCCACATTGGGGTGCCTGCCTGCTCCAACCCCTGCCCACTGCGAGTGTGCAGTGACTGTCAGGATATGGCCAGGGCCTGGACACGTGTGCACTTGCTCTCCGGGTTGAGCTGTGTGTGTATGTGTATCAGGTTCTCGGTCTCAGCTGCTTGGCTCAGCATCTTGTGTGCGCGACCCACGATCGTGTGCACCGGGTCTGCCAGCGTGTGCCCGGTCCGGACAGCCTGTTGCCAAGAGCTGTGCGGCGTGGCACGGGCATTCCCTTTGCAGGGTGAGACCGGCGCCCCGCCTGCCGAGACTCGGTGTGGCAGGTGAGCGCCAGGACCTCCGCCTTTCGCTCCTGGGACAGCCTCCTTGGCGGCGAGTGACAGTGGGTGGGGGCCCTCTGCCAGCTGCCGCGCGCGCGCACGCCGGGCTCGGTACGCGCCGTGTACGCGCCCGTGCGCGCGCCCCGCGGCTCCAGCCCAGCGCTCGGAGCCGCCTTCGCTGCCACAGTCAGCTCCCAGGGGCCGCCGCCGCCTCCCCCGGGCCGGGGGCTCTGTCCGTGGGGCCCGCGCCGCTCGCCCCGAGCCAGGAGGACGAGCTCGAGGAGGATGCCTGGGCCCGTGAGTACCGCGGCGGCGGGCCGGGCGGGCCCGGAGCGCGGGCGGAAGATGGTCCCGGGGCTGAGCCCCTCCCCGCGGCCGGCTCCGCGCCCTGGCCCCGGGTCGCTGCCCCGGACCCCCGCCCCGGCCAGCCCCTCCCCCAGCCCACACCGAAGGGAGGAAGGGCGGGAGGGAGAGGGAGGGCGCCAGTGAGCCAAGGAGCCGGAGCGGGGCGGGAGCAGCCACCGGTTCGCTTGGAAACGGTTGCCACAGCAACGGGGTTGCGCTCCCCGGCAACGCGGCTGCGGGGCGGCGACGCCCCCTCCCCCTTCCTCCACCCCAAGAGGGGGCGCAAGGAAAAGGGGACTACCCCTCTCCCGGTGGGGAGAACTTCGCTCCTCCGGCCCGCCTGGGTGTGCCTGCCTCCACAGCCGTCGAGGGTGGGGGTGGGGGGCGAGCGGCCCCGTGGGCACGAGCTGTCTCCCACGTGGCTGCAGTCGTCGCAGCAGGGCTCCTTGGGGTGGCTGCAAACGTGGGGGCGGCCCAGCCCCTAGGCCTGCCGCAAGAGGAGGCAGCATAGGTCCAGGGTCTGTGCCCTGCCACCCCCACCGCAACCCCCATCCCCTGCCTGCAAAACGACTTGACCCAAGAGTTGGGTGCCCCAGAGGCGATGTTCCCTACCTAGGGAGAGGAAGGAAGCTCGCATCCCTCCTCATGGCCAGAGCATATGCCAAACCGGGGCCCGCGGTTGGTCTCTGCACCTTTTCCCAAGCCACCATTCTCCGGGGAGGGGCGCCAGCAGCGTGGGCAGGAGCAGAGGAAAGGATGCTGCTGACCCAAGGAAGCTGAAGCCTAGGCCAAATGGGGGCACCCCGGCCCATTGTCTGAATCACAAGTGTCCCTTTCTTGTCCGAGCACAAAGCCCAGACTGTCCTGGGTGGCGTGCAGGTTGGCCAGCAGGCAGGCCAACACCACATGGAGATGCTCTGTCCTCCAGGGGAGCTCCCCTGGGAGGAGAATGGCCGCTGAGTCAGAGGAAATGACCTCTGGCTCCCCTCCCAACCTCCCCTCAGCGGGCAGCATGCTGGGGAGAGAAATGGTCCTCCTGCCAGCTTTCCTGGCCTGACTCAGCAGTTGCCAGCCCCGACCACAGGCCTTGGACCCAACACCCCAGTGACCACAACCACACTTGGGTTTCCTGTTCCATCAGGGAGGTGCCCTGGGTACCAGAGGTTACCATTATTCTTGGGCATTTGAGGCCTTGGCATAAGATGCCCTTAGATGGATGGTGTCAGGCCTGAGTCTCCCACAGACAAGAGTGCCTTTGCAATTACTCACAGGCTCCTTTCCTTCTGTTCCTGCTCTGTATGAGACCTGTGTTGAGTGCGCTGCATCCATTATCTCCTAGTCCTTACAATTGTACAAGGTAAGTTTATTATCCCCATTTTAGAGAGGAGGACTCCAAGGCTCATGGAGGTAAAGCGACTTACTCAAGGTCACACAACCAGGAAGTAGTGGAGCTAGGCTTCCAGTGCAGGTTACTCTGCTGGCCTGGCCCCTCTGCTTGCTACATACTATCTCTTACCACCCTGGCAGAAAAGATCTGTGAAGCCTTCTAAAGGAGCATCCTTAACCTTCCTCCACTTTCCTCTAATGAAGAAATTCCCTGTCTTTTAGGCCTAGGTACACCTTTCCTTCTTCCGGCAAAATCAGCCAGATTCTCGTTCCCCTAGATGCTCTATAGGGGCCATTCTCCTGGGCTGCCTCCTTCCTTCCCTCCCTCCATCTTCTCTCTCTGGAGGAGGCTGAGCAGTAAGGGCTACCTCAGTCACCTGGGGGACCCCCAAGGCCCTAATCCTTAGCTCCTGGGCTCTGTGGCCTGGTCAGCTTGCAGCCCTGGCTATAGCAGAAGGAATTTAGCAATGGTGGGCCCATGCAGTGCTGGCCCCTGTGGGTGCTCAGTGTAGCTCAGGGGTTGAAAACCCAAATGCCACCAGGGCCCAGGTGGACCAGAACACTAGTCAGTGTTCACCAAGTGAGAATGTGAACTTGGTATGACCAGCCTGTCCAGTTTCCAAGGTGAGCCAGAAATCTAGACTTTTAGCTAAAAATCTCCTGGTTTTTCAATGTTGGCAACTAATTGTAATATTTAAAAAAAAATGATTGTGGACCAACAGAGTATGTCTATGAACTGTGTCCAACCTGAGAGTCACGAGGCTGAGGCCTCTGGTCCATGGGAAAGAGATGGCAGTTTTGGCCAGACCACCTCCAGGTTTGTGTAGATGTGGCACCACAAGCTGGTTTCCACATTTGAGCCTCTTGAGGCTGCAAGGTGCTTGGATTTGGGCTGTCACGAGCAGCAGTGTATGTTCATCTCGAAGTATTTTCACACCCCCATCAGTTCTGCTCCTCCCTTGGCGCAGCCAGGCAGGTCTCATCATCTCAGTCTTGCAGGTGAAGGAACTTCAGCTCAGGCCTGGGACTAGCCGGGATGGGGTTACACAGCCGGGGCAGGACAGAAGCAGGATTTGAACCCAGGGCTCCCCGCTCAGTGCCCTGTGTGTTCACCAGGCTGCCCCACAGAAGAGGGTTTCATTACCTCTGCTTCCTGTCCACCCTCCCCTGCCCCTGAGGTGTGGCCAGCTCCCTTGGAGGGGCAGATCTGGGGACAGTAGACCCCAACCCACTAGAGCCCCAGTCTCTGTTGTCCTATTTGCAGTCTCCCAAGCCCTGGGTTTGTGGCCCGGTGCCGAGGCTGGGTCACAGAGATGCTGCCAGCAGGTGAGGGTGCAAAGCCAGTACACTGGCCTTGCTGGAAATGAAGCTCTGGCCAGCTCCATGCCTGGCCAATTATGACATCTGGGACAGTCCTTGTCATCTCTCTCTGGTTTCAGTTCCTCTGTCTTGGTGTGGGAGGAGTGTAGAAATGTCACCAGTGCCTCCCTGAAATGCCCTTCCTGCCAAGACGGCAGGCTCTGCAGTGGCCTGGACTTCACAAGCCCCCGGCCATGTGGGCCTGAGCTGGCCCCAGCTCCTTGCCTGTAGGATGGGGATGGCAGCCGCTCCCTCCTGGCCAAGGAAATGAACCTGAAGAGGTTAGTAGGGGGCTTGGCACATGCAGAACATGCAGGACAGGGGAGAAGTCATCGTCTCCTACCCCACCCTCATTCCACTCGCCACACTCTCCCCCTCTCTCCATCCCTCGGCCTGAGTTCCTGTCCCTTCCCTTGACCAGCAGCTCTGGCCTCATGTCCAAGGCTTCCCCTTGTGACTCAGATCCCCTGTTGTTTGGGATTCCCTGTGTCCACTGCCGAGCCCCTAGTAGATGTTCCATGCTGACTTTTCCTTTTATTCACATGGAGGTATGGGTCCTGGCTCCCTTATACACCTCCCTGCCAGGGCTGAGAACTGGTGATGGCTTCTTTCTCAGTGACATTTTGGGGAATGGCCAACATTTCCCAGGAATGCACAGGATGCCAACCCAGCTCTTGAGATGTTCCCTTGTCTCAGAGCTAAAAGACCAAACAGATAACTGGATGCCTCCAGTTACTCCTTCCACAAGTGGTTTTTGAGCTACTACATGCCAGATGATCGAGACAGATGCAGCCTCTTGTGTTGGACATAGGCCACAACAGAACTCTGTGATTGGGCTTCTCATCCAGCCCTGGGGCGGCAGGGAGGGTAGCTGGAGGCTGACATGTCCATAGAAGTAAGTGACAGGTGAGGCCAAGAGGCTGAGGAGCAAGTGTTGGGGCAAGAGCAGTGAGGCTGTGTTGCAGCTGTGTCCGGAGAGGGCCTGGGGCCACAGGCAATGTGGAGAGTGGCAGGCTGGGCAGGAGCAGAGCTGGAGAGAGAGTGGTGGCAAGGGTGGTAATGGGGGCCCAAGTGAGAGATGACAGTGGCCTGACCAAGCCAACACAGGGGGACCAAAGGAAGTGGACCGATGAAGACAATGCACTGAGAGTTAAAAACAGGATTTGGAGTTCCTGCTGTGGCACAGCAGGATCTGTGGTGTCTCTGCAGTGCTGGGTTGCAAGTTCCATCCCCAGCCTGGCACAGTGGGTTAAGGATCCAGTGTTGCTGCAGCTGCAGTATAGGTTGCAACTGCAGCTCGGATCTGATCCCTGGCCCCTGGAAACTCCATATGTCTTGGGGCGGCCAAAAAAGAAGCAAAAACAAACAAAAAAAACCCCAGGGTTTGGCAGCTGGAGTAAATGGCAGGCCCTTTGTTGAGATAAAATACCTGGCAGCAGATCTGTGGGGTCTAAGGTTAGGGCGTCGAGGTCTTTCATGCAGAGGAGCAGAGTGGGAGGTGCCCTCAGCAGTGCATCAGGCCCCAGAGTAAGAGATCCGTGTGACCCTGGGGGTCATATCTCTTTGAGCCAAGTGTTCTCATCGGTCAAATGGGCAGGATATGCGCCTAGTTCACAGGGTGACTGAGAGAACTCTGTGTGCGCAACTCTGGGGCCAAGCATGCCTTGAGGAGGCGCACCTCTGCACCCCCAGCTCCGAAGCTGCGCTCAGCAGCACTCACATTTCTTGGGCATCTCCAAACCCTTTGCGTGGATTAGCTCACTCTTTTCCAAGGTCACTGATGAGGGAACCGAGGCAACATGGAGGTTAAGAAGCTCACCCCCCAGCTCTCGCTCCCATCCCCCAGCTGAGTGTGTGGCCTAAGAAAACCCTCCAAAGCGATATGCTCACAAATTCCACAAGTACATCAAGAAGGAATCTTGAAAAGTGTCCAAATAATTCACAAGAAGGTGAGAAAGAGGAAACAAACAGAAAGCAAATCGCAAAACGGCAGACTTAAGGTTGAGTCCTTTTGAAGACTCTGCTCCCAGCCCACAGTCAGAGGTGGCATTTGCTAGGGACCAGACATGTGTCGGGGCGGAGGTGAGTGGCTGTGAGCAAGAGGCAGGCTCTTCATCTGAAGGGCTGCCCAGGCCTGGGCAGGAGTATGCACAGGGTGTGAAGGGTAAAGGAACAGCCCTTTGGAAAGGCTTTGAGAAGCTTGGCTTGGTCAGAAAAAGCACTTGGAAAGGTCTGAATGAATCCCTTGATGTTTATATAGAGAGCACCTGCTGTGGATTAGATGTTAACTGAGTGGCACCTGTGGGCCAGACACAGGGCAGGATCCCTTCCCCCTGGGCCTGCAGGAGCTCCAGGGTGAAGCAGCAGCCCCGGGGTGAATGTTGTGGTCCCCACTCCACACCAAACCGGGCTTCAGAGCCAGTGTGGGGTCAGTGGGTCAGCTCAGCTGTGTGACCTTAGGCAGCCTTCCTCTCTCAGACCCATGGCGGCCTGGTCAGCAAAGTGTGGCAGTGGTTCTTGCCTCTTGGCTGGGATTTAGCTGAACTAGAAATAAAAGTCCATGCCAAGGACTGTCTACTATGTATCAGGCTGGTTCTAGGCACCCTCCATGCAGAATCTTACGTGATCTTCAGTACCGCCTTCTCACTGGGAGTTGTACCCATCTGATAGATGAGACAGGCTGAGAGGTGACAGTGGTACCCAGTGGGTCTTGTGGTTGGCCTACCCCAGTTTGTCCTAATGCCCACTGAGCTGAACTGGGCCCCTCAGGACACAGTCCCTGTGCTTTGCTCCTTGTTAACCCCAGAACTGCCATTCCATCACTCCTTTACCTTACAGCCTGTTGAATTGACGGCTGGTCACCAGAAGCCCTGGGACTTTAGTGGGAAGGAATAGAAAGGCGCCTTTGGGCTACAAACTGGCCAGGCTGCCCAGTGTCCCCATGGCTGCCAGGCTCTCATGTCCTGAATGCTCACACGCACCTAGTTACGTCTCATCACTTAGGGGAAAGTGTTTCGACACAGACTTTGGATTCAGACTCAGGCTAAATCCTGGCTCTTCCCCTTATTAGCTGTGTGGCCCAGGGCAAGTCATTTGCTTTTCTGAGCCTGTCTCATCCACCAAACGGGCTTGACCCCTCCCCCCACCCCCGAGAAGATGGTGTTGAGGATTACATAAGATTCTGCATGGAAGGGGCCTAGAAAGAGGCCTCACCCAGCAGACAGCCTTTGGTATTTTTATTTCTAATTCAGCTAAACTCCACCACCTCCAGCCCCAGAAGTGTTTTTCTGACCCAGAGCTGTTCTGGGCCTGCAGGCCAAGGAGCCCCCTGCTTAGTGCCAGCTCCCTCAGAGCATTCCTGAAAATTCCTGTGGGCTCAGGAAAAGGAGAACAACAGATTTAATTAACTCCCAGTGACTGGCAGCATCGTGTTTTTATCTGGGCTGCGTCGCCATGGCAGCCTCATGGTGGGGTTGTCGAGGAGGCGGGTGGAGCTATTGTTCCTGCCATTGTCTGTTCTAGAACGCAGGCCCAGAAGAAAGGGACTGGCACGGGCACCAAGTGGCACATGGCACAAAGCAGCCATGGAGTCAGACAGGAGCCATCTGGGGAGAAGTGTAGAGTGGCCCCTGTGGCCTGGCTTCCCCCCAGCCTGCTCTTGGAACAGTCTGACTCAGCTCATGTGGGGTCCTCAGCTTGAGGCTCAGGCCCCAGAGCTGAATGCATGTGTGCTCCGTTGGCCATACTAAGGATGGGAGCGTCCATGGAGCTCCTGGAAGAGATTCACAAAGTAGCTCAAACAGCAGCACTCTCACCACAGGCTAGGGGTTTGTGGCTCGCTTGGGTTCAAACTATGGCACTGCCACTTGCCTAATTGTGTAGAAACTGTAAAACAGGAATAATTCCAGTTACTTCAAATGGTTGTGTGTGAAAGCCTCTGCAGATAAGGCATTCGAGAAGGACTCATTTTTATTCTGAGGGGGTGGTGAAACGTCACCTGCCACTGTCCCTCCGCAGTCAGGGCTGCCTCCTACATACTTCTTAGGATGCACGGCTCCCCTCTCAACCATGGCTGTGGAGAGGGGGAGGTGGAACTAGAGGTGCCCATCTGGAGTGAATTGGGACCAGGTGGTACCAATGATTTGAGCTAGTTTTCCTACCCTCCACGGAGAGGGAGAGGAATTGGGGGAAGGGCCGCTGGAGCTAGGAGGGCAGGGCCTAGTGGGGCTGCGCATGGGTAGGAGGCTCGGGAAGCAAAGGAGCTGGGATTCAGCAGGCGGAGGCACCTAGAGGAAAGGAAAAGGAGGGATGATCCACGCTCCGCGGAGCGTAAGGCACAGACAAAAGCAGGCTGGTGTAAAGTAGTAGCCGCGGGAACCACCCTCTGGAGCCACCAGTACAAGAGTGGCGGCAACCAGGAGGCCACAGCGCAGGCCGGAATGTTCCACGCTTTGAGCAGCCAGGAGTGGCAGCGGGTACAAGGCCTAGGACGCCAGGGGCTGCCAGGTGTGTATGCATAGAGCTGAAGCTGGGCGCCGGAGAGCAGCTAGTGGGGCTCTAGGAGGTGGACCACCCTATGCCCGCCGCACAGCCGCGCCGTGCTTCCTCCTCAGCGCCTTGGCAGTCTGCTTGTGGGCCTCTCAAGCCCTTTTGGAGCCGGGGAACCCTGAAGCCCACGGATGCGAATCTCACGCTCGCACTGAGGCCGAGCCTGGCCTTCGCGCGCCCTCTGCTGGCCGTCCTGGACACACCTCGTCTGGGAGGCGGCGGCGGCCTGGGCTCAGATCCGGGAAAGCCCTACCAGGGAAACCTCAAGGCGTGACGTCATCCCCTCGGTGACGTCACCGGGCCCCCGCGGAGTGCAGGGGTTCCCGCAGAGGAGGCTTCCCCCGGATTGCGCGGGGCACCCGAGCGGGCAGGGAAGTCGTCGGGGGCTGCAGCGCGCCTTCACCGCCCCCTGTGTCTGTCCCACAGGTCCCACGCGGCCCCGGGTGAGGCCCGTCAGCGCGCCTGCCGACGCCATGGGAAGGAGCCGGCGCCGCTGCTGCTGCCCCTCACCGGCGCACGCACGACCTGAGCCCTGCTGCGGGGCCGCAGGTCCCCGAGTGACGCTGGCGGCGCCTGGGAGCGTGGCGCGGGCCCGGAGCCACGTAGAAGAGCCCATTGTCCAGTGAAGCAGCAGAGGACCGCCGCTCGCGTCGCCGCCATGGTTATGTCCCAGGGCACCTACACGTTCCTCACGTGCTTTGCCGGTTTTTGGCTCATCTGGGGTCTCATCGTCCTACTGTGCTGCTTCTGCAGCTTCCTGCGGCGCCGCCTCAAGCGGCGCCAGGAGGAGCGACTGCGTGAGCAGAACCTGCGCGCTCTTGAGCTGGAACCCCTCGAGCTCGAGGGTAGTCTGGCCGGGAGCCCCCCGGGCCTAGCACCGCCGCCACCACCGCACCGCGGCCGCCTCGAGGCGCCGGCGCACGGCCATCAGCACGTGCACGTGCACCCGCTGCTGCATCACGGGCCGACGCAGCCGCACGCGCACCCGCACGCACACCACCACGCGCTTCCGCACCCGCCGCCGCAGCCGCACCTCTCAGTGCCGCCGCGACCCTGGAGCTACCCGCGCCAAGGTAAGTCCCAACCTCTACCAAGGGGCGGCCCGGGCCACTAGGGTGGGAGGGGGCAGGCTCGCTGACGACCCGCGGGATTTCTACTAGGCAGCCTCCCGGAGACCCTAGGAGGAAGCCGACGGGGGTCTGGGCTTGGCGGCTGGCCAAGGCCTCGGCCGGAGTTTGGGGACAGGTGGCCTCACGCCTTCCGACCGCTTCTTACTCCGCAGCGGAATCGGACATGTCTAAGCCACCGTGCTACGAAGAGGCGGTGCTGATGGCTGAGCCGCCGCCGCCCTACAGCGAGGTGCTCACGGACACGCGCGGCCTCTACCGCAAGATCGTCACGCCCTTTCTGAGCCGCCGCGACAGCGCGGAGAAACAGGAACAGCCACCGCCCAGCTACAAGCCACTCTTCCTGGACCGGGGCTACACGTCGGCGCTGCATCTGCCCAGTGCCCCGCGGCCCGCGCAGCCCTGCCCTGCGCTCTGCCTGCAGGCGGACCGCGGCCGCCGGGTCTTCCCCAGCTGGACCGACTCGGAGCTCAGCAGCCGAGAGCCACTGGAGCCCGGAGCTTGGCGCCTGCCGGTCTCCATCCCCTTGTTCGGGAGGACTACAGCCGTATAGAGGGGCGCCCGGCGTCCCGGGCCCCACCCGCGGACTCCTGGCCTGATTGCGGGGCTTTTTAAATGCTTCCCTTGGACTGCAGACGTGGGGGTGGGGGGTTGGGGGGAGGGATTTCTTACCCCGTTTGTTACATTTTGAGGATAATAAAGGTGTGTGATCTGGTTTGGTACAAGCGGAGGGGCACCCACTGCCTACGCCCAAGGTTCTGGTGGCCAGACTGTGGGCCTTGGTGGGACCGAACCTAAATGCACCTCTCAGCTACAAACTGGCTTGGGGATACAGAACTAAACTTGAGGTCAACCTGCTTCAAACCAGAGGCTGGTCCCCATGGAATCCTCAGACCCCACTTTCCTTGCCCATGAGGTCTTGCTTAAAGGCACCCCCTGCAGCTTTAGATGTGGGAAAAGCTGGGAATGGGGTTAGGGCAGGCAGCCCACCCCGGATCAGCCCCTGGAGGCCCGGAGCAGCAGGCCCGAAGGGATCTGGATTTCTTTATTAACAGACATGAGCACGACCTGTTACAGAAGTTTGTGCTTTCCAAAAAACAGTTACTGAACGTGAAAAAGGAACCCAAGCAAAGAGGGAGGAGGTGAAGAGGGACCACCCATAGCCCTGACCTGAATCACGCCTAGGGCCTCCAGCTTGGGACCTGCCCAGCAGGAGGGGGCAGGAAAGGGCCAGGAAGCTGAGGGGCCCCAGCTGGGCCTGCTACTTCCTTCAGGCCAGGTGGGGAGGTCAAGAGAAGGGTGGGGAAGGGGGGTCCCAGGGAACCAGAGCCCACGAGCCGTTTATTGCCATGTTTTAAAATTCGTGCAAAATATCTGAAGCCCTGGACAGAGAATACAAAGTGATATTTTTCCAAGAAACAGAAAACTAGGAAAAGAGGTGGGGGGAACATTTTCCCACCAGAGCATCCCCCCACACAGGCCCCAAAGCAGGGTGAGGCCTCCACCCCGGCCAGCTGAGTGACCAGGGAGGACTAAGATCTACAATCTGGACCGGGCAGGAAGGGGATGGAATTTGCAACAGCGTCTCAACTACCAACGGGAGGAAAACCGGTCAACTGTACAAGTCTCCTATCAACTTTTAAAAAAAAGAAAAGCTGTAAAAGTCGGGCCCTGTGGGTAGGGAAGCGGCCAAGTCCCCGGCCAGGGCCGGAGTCCAGAGGGTGCCAGGCGGAGCTGCTGCAAGTGCAGGCACTGCGGGCCGTCTGGCCAGAGGCCAGCGCAGGTGTGAGGCCTTGGCGAGGGCAGCCTGAGGACGGGCACCACCGCTAGTCGCCACCCTCGAAGCCCTCCTCCTCTTCTGGTACTGGGTCTGCATCCCAGCAAGTGATGTCGATTTCTATGGTGTGGGAAAGGGAAACAAGTTAAGGAGGTAGCCCAGCAGATCCGTGCCCATGACCCCCTAACCCCAGGAAGCTGTGCCAGCTGTGTATGAGGGGTCGCTGCCTGTCCAAACGCAGTACCCCTGCTCCACCCATTCCCAGTTCTACCTGGAGGCTTGTTGTAGAACACAGGAGGCGGGGCCTTTGCACACAGCTCTTCCGATTGGGCAAACTCCTCCTCCTGTGATTGGCTGAAGTACCCCTCACTGGCCTGCAGGAGAAAAGCCCCATGTTACTGGGCCCCACCCAGCAGGACTAGGGCTGACCTACCAAGCCTGAACACGTTTCCCCAGCAACCCAGCAACCAGTGATTCCATCAGTGGTTGCCAGGGAAACACAGATGCCTGCCTTGGGAATAAAACAGAGTGGCCCAGGCAGGGGGAATGAACTAGAGCTGTTCCCCCCACTCCCTACAGTGTGGGTCAGAGTGGGACGGGGTTACTGCTGCAAGCCTGAGGAAGGCAGGGTTAGCCCCCTGCTCAAGCCCCTCCCACCAGGAAGCCCCAGCCCCACCTGGGTCCCCTCCTTCTGGGTGGTCTCGCCATTGGTCAGCAGGTGGGGCTCTGGCTCTGGCTCCAGCTCCGGCTCCGGCTCTGGCTCCCGATCCGGCTCTAGATCCAGCTCCTCTAGAGCTGAGGGCAGAGTTGGAGCCTGAGGGACAGCCAGCGACACCCCTTCTACTTCCTCCTCTTGGTCACAGAAGGTAGCGGGCGGCTCAGGAAGCTCATCAAAATTAAGAAGATTAGCACTGCCTTCACCTGCTGGTGGCAGTGGCTCCTGAGCCACCTCGTCCAGCAGGGGCACCTCTGCCAGAGGGACCTCAGCACCCGAGGGTGGTGTGGGGGCCCTAGGCTCAGCCTGGGGTGCAGAGGCCTCCTCCCCATTGCCAGGCCATAGGTCAATGAGGCTGGCAGCTGCAGGGGTGACAGTGTTGGCAACAGCGGTGTCAGCAGCGGCAGTGTCGGCTTCAATGGCATCAGCTACCAGGGTGTCAGCTGCAGAGGCTCCAGCCATGGCAGGCTCTAGAGGGGCAGCCAGGACAGCCTGCTCTGTAGACGCCATGAACATCAAGTCCTCCGGGGGGCTGCCTCGGCCCTGGGGAGGCTCCGGTGCCTGAGGGGGCTCCTCCACAGGGCCAGCCCAGGCCTGAGGGGCTGCTTCTCTGGCTTCCTTGCTCGTCTCTTCACTATCCAGGCCAGGGCTGGGCTCCTGGGTTTCTGACGAAGCAGAAAGGAGACATGATCAGCTCCCAGCAAAGGATGAGGGCCCTGGGCAGCCACCAGTACAGTTCCCTGCCCCCTGGCTGAGGAATCAGCCACCTCCAGGAAAGAAGGCCTCCAGTAAGACTTCCATGCAGAGTGCCTTCTAGCACCCACTGGCCCCCACTGCCCCTTTGCTAGTGTCTTTAAACCACTCAGCAGCACTGAGAGGAAGGCCCAGTCCCCACTCCAGGGAGACACTGAGGTTCACAGAGGGCAGGTCTGACCAGGGGTCCCCCACACAACCATTCTCAGGGCAGTGCAGTCTGGGTGATGGGTGGCCCAGATCCCTGGGAGTTGTTACTATGGCCATCTGGGTTCCCAGCCCAGAGGCCATGGCCACTCACTCACCTTGGGCTGGTGGGGGTGGGGGTGGCAGTGGTGGAGGCTGCGAAGATGTGACCTCATCCAGGGCCCGCTCGATCTGCTCAGCGACAGGGGTAGAGGCCGTGCTGGAGTCAGATGGGCTCCGGGCAGGAATGGGGGTGGGCGCCATCCTCCGGTGACTGTCCAGGTGGCTGCCTGTGGAACAAACCCCTAGGCTGGTCAGTGAGGGCCAAGGAGCCAGGTGGAACCAGGACTGTCCACCTTGGGGCCTGGCCAGCACCTCCTCTCTGGAGTCTGGGTGGGGGCTGGGAGCTCCCCAGGCCCCCGAGGGGCCAGACCACAGCTCCAGACCCTGTAAACCAGGCCCCTAAGGGCCAGTGCCCCTTCAGGGCCAGGGGAAAGAGACAGGCGGTACCTGCTCTAGGGACAAACACCAGAGATCAGCGGTCAGGCTGGGGGAGTGAGGGCAGGGGGCTGCTGGGAAGAGGGGCCCTCCTTACCCCCCATGGAGACCTGGGGCTGCTACCTACATGGGAGGGAGGAAGAGAGGTTTGGGGTGCGGTGACAGGTGATATAGGGAAAGGGAGTCCGTGGAGGGGAGGAGGAGGAAGAGGAGGAGGAGGAAGGCCCACTGTCCGATGCCTTTATGAAAGGGCAGTACGGACGACCTGCCAAGAGAGACAGACAGAGAGAGAGACAGAGGACAAGAGAGGGTCAGTCTCCCCACCCCCACCCCCAGGCCTCACCCACCCCCAGGGCTGGCCCTGGATGTTCAAACTGCCTTCAGTCAGGGCGCACATTCAGCCAAGCTGGGCCAGAGCCTCAAGCCATCAGACGACTCCCAGCAGCACCAGCCGTGCACAGCAAAGAGCCTGACACACCACAACGCAGCCAGCCTCTGGGCAGCACACGCCTGGGGACAGCCTGCCCCACCCCGGGAACCCCAGCACAGAGCCAAGCACAGGGATGAGGCAAACACTCAAGAGCAGCAGAGAGGGAGTGGAGGGGTGCTTCAGGGAGACGCAGAAGCCGCATGGGGAGAATCCAAACAGGAACCCAGGGTACAGGCTCCTGGCTGCTCAAACTCAAGGCCGGGGCAAAAGCCCACCCCACATGCACCCACAGCTTTTCAGACAAGACCTAGTTCAACCCCAGCCAGGCCACTCCCTGCAGCAGGGGCGGGGGGTGGGGCACGCTTTAGCCCCTGTCAGAGCTGCCCAGATGGCCTCTAGCACAACCCCTTATCCAGCCCAGGCCCAAAGTGAACCCCACCAGAGCTCTTCTCAGCCCTGCCACCTGGGGGCAGTGGATGGAAGCACACTTGACGATGGCCTTGCCTTCTCCAAGGCGTCCTCGGGCAAGGCTTCCCTTCCAAGAAAGATTCCAAAGGGGTTCACGGCCAAAACCTGAGGAGTGGGGGTTGGGTGGGGGTGGGACCTGGGACTACCTGGTCGGTGGTTGAAGGGTGAGGGCACATCACAGCTGCCTGCAGAGGCCGATGCGACTCTTTCCTGCTGCTTGAAGAACTCCCGTGGGTTATCAGGTCGCTGGGCAATAATGGCCGCTGCCTCCTGGAGGCACAAGGAAAAGGTCCAAGTCAGGGCCAGGCCGGGCCCAACTGAGGCAGCTGTGCCAAACTCAGCTGCCCCATCCCACCAGCTCTCACCTCTACCTCCGATTCTGACTTCTTCATCTGGGTCTCTTCCTCCTCATCCCGCTGGTCACCCTGGAAACCAAAGGGATGGTGTTCTAAGCCCCCATCCCTACAGTTCTTGGCTTTCTTAGAGCCCCCACAACCCGGCACCACCATCACGACCCAGTCACACAGCACCTTCTCTCCATCTGCAAGGCCCCCAGCTGCCTCATCCCCAGTCCAGACAGGCCCCTGGGCACCCAAAGCCATCCAGAAGAGCTCCCCACCTTGTAGCTAACTTTTCTCCAACCTCCTACCTCAGCACCTGGCCAACCACACACCCAATCCAAGACTGCTGCCTGGATCCTGGTATCACGACTAAAGTTTCTTCCTTAGTCTCCTACTTCTTTGCTCTCTTTCTCCCCATTTCTTCTCTATAGACCCTGAAAGGACCTTTCCAAAACATTAGTCACCACCACTTAAAAATCAGGTTTCTCTAGTTCCCGTCATGGCTCAGAGGTTAATGAATCCGACTAGGAACCATGAGGTTTCGGGTTTGATCCCTGGCCTTGCTCAGTGGGTTAAGGATCCGGCACTGCCGTTAACTGTGGTGTAGGTCACAGACGGCTCGGATCCCACGTTGCTGTGGCTGTGGTGCAGGCTGGGTCAACAGCTCCGATTAGACCCCTAGCCTGGGAACTTCCATATGCCCCACATATGCCATGGGTATGGCCCTAAAAAGAAGAAAAAAAAAGAAAAAATCAGGTTTCTCACTAAAATTTCAGTTTCTCTTAAAATGCCAGAACTTCTGGCAACATGGGCCTGTGTACCCCAAAGCAGCCAAAGGCTACAGCTGTACTGCAGCTGCCCTTATATGGGGCATGTGCTGTCCAGATCGCCAGTCCCCACCACTGCCTACTGCCCCTCACCTGCCCACTTCACTGTCTTGAGATTGCAACCCTGGGAATAAAGACAGATGGGGCCCCTTGCTTGGCCCATCCTCCCCTCTCTGCCTGATCTAGTCCATCACCTCTCCCAACAGTCCCCTGCCACCTTCACTTGCCCACATCCTGTGAGATGCAGACATAAAGTCCTCAGCACCATGTAGTCACAGTTCCTGGAACATACGTACCATTTCCCACCTCCGTGCCTTGGCATGAATCTCTCTCCCCACGTGCCTCACCCCCCACCTTGGGCCCAACTCTTCCTGCTTCCAACCTCAGCTTGGGCACTGCCTCCTGGAGAAGACATCACCTGGCCCTTTCAGGTCATTTCCTTCTCTGGGTCCCATAAGGAGTTCCAAGCATACACCACGGATTACCGTGTCATAACTTCCTGTTTCTGAATCATCTCCCCACCCTCTGTGGATGATACAGGATGAGAACTCATGTACCTGTGTGAGTGGCCAGCCCACCTCAGATGGTACCTATTGACTCAGTTGAACTCACCACACCCAAAGCCTCTAGGGGGTTTTCAGCCCAACCACCACTTTGTGTCTTTGGAATGAATCTAAACTCCTCCCTCTGACCTCACTCTCTCTTCCCAAAGGGCTTCAGTAAGGCTCCTTGCCATCCCCAAAAATGTACATCCCACCAGCCTTTGCCCCAGCCTAGTATGACTTCACTAGTTTCCTCTGCCTCGTTCAAAAAAGGACCAGAAGTTCCTGTCATGGCTCAATGGAAACAAATCTGACTAGCATCCACGAGGACAAAAGTTCTTTTTTTTTTTTTTTTTTGGTTTTTAAGGCTGCACCCGTGGCATGTGGAGATTCCCAGGCTAGGGGTCCAATTGGAGCTACAGCTGCCAGCCTACACCACAGCCACAGCAATGCCAGATCCTTAACCCACTGAGCGAAGCCAGGGATCGAACCCCCAACCTCATGGTTCCTAGTCGGATTCGTTTCCACTGTGCCATGACGGGAATTCTGAGGACACGGGTTCGACCCCTGGCCTTGCTCAGTGGGTTATGGATCTAGCATTGCCGTGAGTTGTGGTGTAGGTTGCAGATGTGGCTCAGATCTGATATTGGTGTGGCTGTGGCTGTGGTGTAGGCCAGCAGCTGCAGCTCCAATTTGACCCCTAGCCTGGGAACCTCCATATGCCGCAGTGCAGCCCTAAAACACAAAAAGACAAACAAAAAAAGACCAGAGGCAGCTTACCACACAAAAACCTTAACTACCAACACTGCGGAAGGCACAGAAGCAAATTAGCGCTGGGGTATGAAAGGGACATCAGTACACTAACCATAAAGGTTTACAGCATTGCTGGGCCGGAGCATCCTCAGATAAATGGAAGCGCAGGTAAAAAGGGAACTCGGATAAGGAAAGCAATTCTTTTTTCTTTTTGGCCTGGTGTGGGATCTCAATTCCCATAAAGGGACTGAACCTGGGCTGCAGCAGTGAAAACACAATGTCCTAGCCACTGGGCCACCAGGGAAGTCCCAAGGAATGCAATTCTTATCAGAACAAAGAAAGGTCAATAGCTCCTTAAACCAAGATAAAGCATTTTAAGATTCTACATTCCAAAGTTTCTCATGTGAGAACTTCTTTAAAGGACCTGAAGTTGTTAGGTCACCACAAGGACCTGCTAGAACACCTATGGTCACTGTCACAGGAGCCATACTTGAAGGGCCAGATGACACTATAAGATAATGATATAAGACTTTAGGCCTTTGCCTGAAACACTGGTAACTGGTGATGAGGAATCAGTTCAAGGGGTTCACTGTACTGTTCTTTCTACTTGTGTGCGTGTGTGTGTGAAATTCTTCACAACAATAAGTTTTTTCAAAAAGCCCTTGCTCTGAATGGGTAGACAAAATCTGGTATACATATACAGCGGAATATTAATAGCTTTCAAAAGGAAAGACATTCTGACACATGGATGAACCTTGAAGATATTATGCTGTAAAATAAGCCAGTCACAAAAGGTAAAATAGTTGCATGATTCCACTCACACGAAGTACTTAAGAGTAGTCATATTCATAGAGACAGAAAGCAGAGCAGTTGCCAGGGGCTGGGGGAGGGGGCAATGCGGAATTAGTGTTTAATGGGTACAGAGGTTCAGTATGGGATGATAAAAAAAATCTGGAGATAAACTGTGGTGATGGTTGTACAATATAAGCACACTTAATGCTACAAAACTATACACTTAAAAATGCTTAAAAGCGCACATTTTATGTTGTGCACATTTTGCCACAATTACAAACACACTAATTCACCAATCAATTCTAAAAGGGCATTGTCTATTTTGTTCTCCACTGTGTTTCTAATGCCCGGCACAAGGCAGGTGGTAAGGGTTTGTTGAACAAATGACTGACGCTGGAGCTTACAATCCACCATGTCCTCTCCAGCCCCCAGGGGCTAATGTGAGTGGAATGACCTATGACAGCCACCTGATGCCTGCAAGGCTGTCTTGCCCCCTCCTCCCAGCCTCCTGTGGGTGTGACCCTGGAGTGTGAGTCCCCACAGCCCAACAGCTGACCATCAAAGTCCCAATCCAGAAGAGTGCTGCCCATCTCCTGTCCTGAACTGCACCATTCTCAGCTCTGAATGACCTTACCTAGTTCTCACATATAAAATTCAATTTAAAGCATGAAGATTTGACGCCACTGTGATTGTGAGAAGGTTAACCCATGATGACCCTACAGGCCATCCCAATGTTTGGAGGTTCAGACAGCATGCTTGGAACAAGGGCCTGCTCTGAAGAAGACACTATGCATGTGTATACACAGATGCTCAGAGCACCAGGCCAGATTCATTCAGTGGCTCTGAAGCATTCTGGTGTAGGGACCAGGCCTCAAGTTTTATAAGTGCAGGAAGCATGTCTAATCCACCCTGAGCCCCTCAGGCCCTGCGGGGAGGTGCAGGAAGAGCCTGGTCAGTGATAGTCTGAGTCAAAGTAGATTTTCAGCCTAGAGCATAAGCTTCTCCAAGGAGGTCTCTTTCCAGAGCCAGGAAACAGAGCCCCGCACGATCAGGTGCCAGGCCTGACACTGACATTGCATGGCGCCCCATGCCCATGCAGTGGTGCCTAGCATGTCCAGCACTGTCCCCAAGATGCTGATCCTCCTCCCATCAAGAGGCCTAGGAACACAGGGACCATCCTCACTTCCCTGACCAGGAGACAGGAGCCCTGGCTAAGAACTTACAAAGATAGACTGCTCCTGCAACCGCCTCTTGGCCTCCTCTGCTTCTAAAGTCTGCTGTTTCCTCCTGGAACGACAAGACATGGGAACCCCTTTAGGGCGGGCATGCACACAGGCCGGGGCCCCGGGGCCCTGGGCGGGGCTGGACACACCTGTGCTCTTCAATCTGCTGCTCACGCTCACGGTAACGCCGCTCCCGCTCCTCCTGTTCCTGCCGCTCTTGCTCCATCCGCTCTTGCTCGAACCTGAGCCTCTCATCCAGGGCCTTCTTCCGCTCCTCCTCCTTCCTCAGCTCTTCCTCCTTCTGCACCCCCCATGCCAAGGCAGTGCAGGCCCTGAGCCTGGGCAGCGTCCCCTGCCCCCCCACCCATCCCCAGCCCAGGGTTCTGAGGACTCAGGGGTGAGCCCCATGGGCGGAAGGCCAAAAGGGCTCATCCTTTCAGTCGCAGGGAGCATGAGGGATGCAGACATGCTGCTGAAGGGAGGGACTTAGGGAGAGAAGCCAGAGCTACCCCAAGGGGTCAGGGCAGAGTCAGGCAGCTCAGCCTGCAGCCCAGGGTCAGGGTCCACACCTTGGCCTGCTCCCAGAACTGCTCCCGGTTAATCCGCTTCATCTCCACAGCTGCGTCCGTCTTCTGATAGGTGGTGCCCTGCAGAGTCAAGCAGCCAGGTGTGAGCGCAGCCCACAAGCCGAGTTCTCGGGAGCCCCCTTGTGAACAAAGGGTAAAGACTGAGGGGGACTGGGTGGCACAGCCCTGGGCAGGGCCAGCTTGCCCCGGGTGCTCACTGACCACTGGCTCAGCATTCTCATCCTCGCGTAGCCGCAGTCGGTGGAGCACGGGGCTGGAGAGCCGAGCCAGCCCGTTGGAGAGACGCTGCCCAATGGCGCCCGCATCTATGTCTTCCACACTGCTGGCGTTCACGATCACGTCCACACCCTGCAGCAGGAAAAGGCGTGTTATGGCAGCAGAGTTCCCTCCTGCCACCACCCCACCAGCCCCAGCCGCACTCGCACCTGGAAGAACTCGGCCACCTTCGCCACGTGGCTGGCACAAGCGCATTTGCGGGCATCAGGCACGTCTTCACCAACCTGCAAAGTACCCAAAAAAGAGAGAGTTGGGAAAGGACAAGAGCTGGTGGCAGGCTGAGGCCCCGGGCTCTCCTCCTGGGGCAAGTGGGGTTCTTTCCAGCAGTGTCAGGGGGTGGAATGGGGTGGAGGACAACCATTCCCTAGCCCACAGCTGCATACCCAGTTGATGAGCACATATTTCGGCAGAGCAGCCTGGGAGTCCTTGACGCTGCAGAAGCCATACATCACCTTCTGGTTCTCGAAGTGGCCCGAGAGCTCCTGCAAGCCCCCATCTGGGGGAATCAGGTGGGTATCAGGCCCCGTCCCCTGAGCCCCTCCCCCATGAAGGGCCTGGAACCCTAAGCAAAGACTCCTCTCGCAGGCCCCCAAGGCACCACCAGAGATCTGGAAGACCCAGAGTTCTGTGTTGGTGTGAAAGAGGCAGCAGGCAGGTGTGAGCTTTGCCTCTGAATCCCCCAGGACCTTGAAGAAGGACTGAGAAAGTGTTTGTTCTTCACACATCAAGTCTCACGTGGTGCTAACACCCAGTGGGTGAGATAAAGTAAAGCCTTTTTTGGGCTCTGGAGAAAGTGAGGTGATCTGGCCATCCCTGCCAGGCCCCTTGCTGCCGAGCTGAGTGACTCTGGGCAAGTGACTCTCCCTCTCTGAGGCTCAGTCTTCTCATAATCAAACAGGAAACAAGGCTCCCTTCCTCCCTCCCTGGGGAGCTTCAGGATGATGGGAGGACGGACATTCACGCCAGACAAGTGTGGGTCTGCCGGACGCAGGCAGGGAGGTGGCCTGGAGCCAGACGGGTGGGGAAGAAAACAACCGGGTGGGGGAGAAAACAACCGGAGGAGGGGGGCGGAGAGGAAGGCAAAGGAATGGCTGGAATTCTTACCTCCTGATGCTGCAAGCTTGAGGTCATCTGAGCCATCCTCATATGTGTACAGAGCCCTGGGGAGAGGGAGGGGTGGCTCGGAGAACTGTCAGGGCCCAGGCAGCCAATTTTGGGTGGAGATGGCTCTGGGGGGTAGGAGGGACACAGAGGGGGCAGGACAGGAGGGGGGTTCTGGCCCAGCACTTGAGCCTTGTCTCCATGACAACAAGGCTAAGCACTGTTTCTGGCTGGAACCCAGTGGGGGACAGCCTGGGGATCTGATGGAGGGAGGCCAGGTCAGGTGGCGGGTAGGCAATAGGGGAGAAACTGCTGCCCAATCCCTCACTTCCAGCGAGCCCATGCACGGCATCCTCAGAGCCTTGGCCCTAGCAGCCTGCAATCCAACCAGCGGTGTGAGATGGAGATTCCAAGGCGACGGTTCCTTGGTTACCGTTCCTTGGCTACAGCTCCTCATCCCCCATTGGCCGTTGCCAGGAACCTACCTGGCGCGTGCCTCAGTACCCATCGCCCCTCCCCCCACAGTGGGGGGCGGGGAGAGAGAACCTGGTGCTGCAAAGCTCTGGGCATCCCCTGGTAACCATGGCAACCCAGCAATTGGCACTTGACTGGCCCACCCCAGCTGCATTCACCAGAACACAAAGGACCCTGGGGACACGCCCTCAGCCTCAATCTCTGCCTCTCTGAAATGGGGATGAGGTCACCATGGTCACTCTGGCCTGGACTCTGGCCCCTGGGGGGCTGTGCTCTCCTGGCCTTCCAGCCCTAGGCCGCCTCCACCCTGGCTAAGGCTCTGGCCTCCTGGGACCGATAGTCTTTCCTTCCCTCTCAGCTGACCTAGCAGCCTTCCTCCTTCCTCCTCCTCCCTAGCTTCTTCTCCACAGGCCACAGGGACACAGCATCCATTACACAGAAGGGAAGACAGCGACACCTCCTCCCCAGGACCCACTTGGGGGACAGGCTTGAGGCAGGAAGAAAGGCCAAGTTTCAGGGCTGCAGAAGGCTCAGCCCCTCCCCCAAGCTCCCCTCTCCCTACTGCAGAGGCGGGGGGGCTAGGAGAGGAGGCAGGAGCACTGGAGAGATGCAGATGGAAAAGACGGTGAGTGACAGGGACAGGAGGCAGAAAGAGAAGGCAAGACAAGGACGGAAGTGAAGGGATGAAGAGAAAATGCAGGAGCGGGGAGAGAGGAAGACAAGGGGGAGGGAAGGAAAGCGGGAGGAGACAGAGGGAGGGAGGAGGGAGGAAAGGAAAGAGGAAGGAGGGAGGAAGGAGGGCCTGTATCAGGCCCAGCCCCATGAGGTCAGCACAAGTCACTGCGGGAGACAAATGGCCCCCCAGACTCCTCCTTTTCAGGATCCCTCCCTCTTAAAAGGGACACAGGTGGGCTGTGGGGCCGGGAGCTCCTGCTCCAACTGTTGCCCAAGCTCCAGCCCTGGCAGCTGCTTCTCAACACAGCTGTCCCACCACCTGTCCAGCCACCCTCACCCACCACGCAGAACAAAGGGCCCTCAGAGAAGCAGGGTCTGCCCCTCTCCATCCCAGAGATGAGAAACTGAGGCAGAGCTCCAAGATTCTGGGTCCCAGACACTGTCTGGCCGTCACACCTCCCTGGGGTGACTTGTCAGCCTCTCCCAGGCTCTCCAAGGAACCCTGGCTCCTCCCAGGAACACCTGTCCTGCCCCTTCCATTCTTTACTCCCAGCCACTCTTCCCTCCTGCAGCTTTGGCCTTCACCTGGTAAAAACCACAGCTAAGTTCAAAGACTTCAGCAGGACTTCGATGCTGAGCTCCGCCCCACCTGCCTTTCTAGCCAGACTTCTGTATCCACAACAGACATTTGGGTCACACTGGATGGCTCCCTGATTCCCAGCACAGTTCTGGCTCTTTCCCAACCTGGAGCCTTTGCATATGTGGTTCCCTTCACAGGAAGGCCAGACCTGCTTCTCCACCCCATGCCCTCAGGGCCCCAATGCCAGCTCCCCAGGAAGCCCTGCTCTGAGCCACAGCCCCCTAGAGCACTTGCCACACCCCAGCAGAGATGGGAAGAGATCCTGAACCTGCCCCGGATCTCCCTAGACCAGTGCTTCTCAAACTCACTAGAGGTGGCCTAAGCCTTGGGTGGGCGGGAGTTGGTGAAACTGCAAGGAATCAGAATGGGGGAGCCCAGGAATCTACATGTCTCACCATCTCCAACCCCCAGAGACAGACACTGCCCTAGACCGTGAGCTTCGTGGAGGTCTCAGTCTCTCAACACAGAGCACAGAGCAATACCAGCAGGTGTTTGCAATAGTGACACAAACTCTGAGAAACCATCTGGGCCAAATTGGACTGGGGTGAGGTGGGAGCTGGAATGTAGTAGCCCCAGGGAGATCCTGGGGGTCAGCTGAGGATGGGGGGGGCTCTGGGCAGGTGGATTCCTCAGGACAATTGCACTCAGGATGTCAGAACTGGAAGGGCCTTGGGTATCCCAGATATGGCTGCACCCAACCCCCTTTTCAGGAGGACCAGAGAGGAGCAGAGAGCTGTGTGTGGTCATGCAGTGAGTAGGGTCACATCCAGGATACTAGTTCTTCTCACTACACAACCTGACTTCCTGGAGCCCCTGCTCCCAGCACCAGGGCAATGTTCCATTTCTGAGGCCATGGCATCTATGAGCCATCTATCCCTTCAGAGGCAAAGGAAGGGAGGGCAGGGCCAAGCCGCCTCTGTCCAGAGAGCAATTTTACCCCAGATGCCCTCCTCCAGCCTGAGTACAGGGTCTGCCCCTGAGTCTTGAGACCCCACTGTATCCCTGGCTCTGTGCTGGGGGCACTAGTGCCCTATTCTGCAGGATGATCCTCACATCTTTTCTACCAAATGTTTATCTGGGCCCTTGGGAGTGAGCAAATGTGTGTATGTGCGAGGGTGCATGTGTACATCTGTGTGTGTCCCACACACAACCCAGATTGGGGGGGGGTGACGCACGCGAGTGATGAATAATTGGCTTTGGCCACATGGATGCTGCTGTGGGGTGGGAGCCCAAGACTCTGCTGAGCAGGATGTGGGCCAGGAGTGGTTGTGGGAGCTCTGATTTGGGGAGGGTTGGGGGAAATTGGGTGGTGGCAGGCAGCCCCCCAAGACTGGAGAGGAGGGCCTTCTGAAGTGAGCTTGAGAGAGGCACAGCCCATATCCCAAGGCCAGCTCCTCCACCAGGCCAAGCCGGCCACTTGCCCTGAACTCCTCCCATGATCTCAGTCTCCCTGGGGCAGCGCTGGGACAACGGGTGGGCTGCCTGCCCACTTAGCCTGTGCTGGCCTCTTCTGTGACTGACCCGCAGGACACGAGAGCTTGCTTGTCTCTCGAGTCCATCCCTCCGGGCCTGGCCTCCCGCCAGTGCTGCAGTAGCGTGGCATGGACGCCTGGCCATCTTGTCCCCTCCTCCAGCCCCCAGGTCAATGTCCCTACCCTACTGCCCTCTCAGCATGAGGGTGGGGCCAGCCCAAGTGAGGTCCATGAGACCTGCCTTCACTCTGTGACTCAGTTTCCTGCCTGCCATGGGAAGAAGCCTAGGGAACAGAATGGGCACCTTCCCCAGGAGAAGAGTATTTTGGGGGGCTGATGATTTCTGAATGGGGCAATGAGGAACCCTTCGGCTTTCCTGCCACACTGAGGACTCCATCCCCTGAGCAGGTGGTCTATCCCCTCCCATAGCCCAGTGGGAGACAACAGCTGGCACGAGGGGGAGAAGGCAGGCCAGCTCCTCCCCCAGCAGGAAGCTGAGAGCCCCTTGCCACTGGGCCACTGGGTTATGGCTCAGTGGATCTACTCACCCCCTCATCCTTCTCCAGGAACTCCCTCCACATTAGTGCCCCTGGGGTCTTCCTCGCGGGAACCCCACCTGGTTCCCTAGGCAGGCAGTTCAGTCCCTTTGGCATGTCCCAACCCAGCCGCCTGGTCCCTGCAATCCCCATCGGGCTGTGGATCCCTGCCTCCTCGACCCCTGAGGGAACAGGAGTCACTTGGCGGTGGCTATGTGGCAATGAACGTCTTTCCATCACACCCCAACTCTGAGAGGCCCCCCGGTGGGCGGGGCGCCCCGGCCCCCAGCCCGCTCTGCTCCTCCCCCCGCCCTGGCTTTCCTTTGTGCTCTGGCCGGGCCGGGCTGGGCCGGGCAGACTGCACTCGCTCTCATAGCTGGTCCCCGCCCCGTCCCTGCCCGGTCCTTGCCCGCTCGAAGGTGGCGAAGGTGCCCTTGGCCGCCCGGTGCACACCTGTCCCCCGGGTCCGGGGCGGAGGGAAGGGGGCGGGGGATGGCCTCCCGAAGGGCCAGGAGGCCCCGGGCCACACATCTGGACCCTGCGTCTCCCCAGCTCGCGTCCGGCCACCGCTCCCAACGCGCGACTGGGGCCGCCTCCGGGCGCTCGGGGCCGCCGGTGCCCCGCCTGGCCCGCCCGGCCCCTCCCCCGGCGCGCACAAAGGCAGCCCCTCCCCAGCCCTCCCGGGCCGCTGCACCATTTCGGGGTCTCCCCCTCCCTCCCGGCTGCTGGGCGGCGGGGCCGGGTGGAAACAAAGGCGCGGCGGCGGCGGCAGCGCGGGGACAAAGGGGCTGGGGGGCGGGGGCGGGGGGCTCACCAGTCGGCCGAGCTCTCCTCCCGAATCACCTCCTCGTAAGCCGCCAGCAGCTCCAGGCGGTGGCCGCTGAAGCTGACGCCGGCCATGCTGCGGGCCGGACCGAAGCCGAACGGACAGACGCACGGACGGACGGACGGACGGAGAAGGAGGGAGGGAAAGAGGGAGTCGCCGCGCCGCCGCTGCCGCCTCAGAGCCTCTGCAGCGTTGCGAGCTGAGCGAGCCAGCGGCCGGGGGAGGGGAGCCGGCCGGCGGGGGGCGGGGGGCGCTGGCTCCGCCCGGCTCGCTCCCTCCGCGCGCTCGGTCCTAGCGCCGCCCCGGCCCAGCCCAGGGGGAGGCCCGCCCCCCCCTTCCCGGCCTGCCTCGGGCGCCCCCACGCCCCTCGCCCGCAGCCCCTGCGCGCCTCGCCCGGGCGGCTCTACCCCTCTGCGCCCGGGGGCTGTCCTTCCCACGTCCCAAACTCTCACCTAGGGTGTTTCCAGCCCGCCTGACGCCCTCACCCCTTTCCCCCAGACGCAAACGCAGCCCGTCCCCACCTCACCAACCCCTTATGCAGGCCCAGCTTCGGTCCCAAATCCACTCCATTCCAATCCGGCCCAGCCCCATTCCGTCCTTAATTGATCTCTACTCCAGCCTCGTCCCCACTCCTGGTCCATCCCAACCTCCCAGCCCTAACCCATTTCATCTGCAGCCCATCCCCACCTCTGAAAGGCCCGTTCCTAATCAATCCTCATCACTGTCCGCTGCCCTGTTCATCTCCACCCCAAATCCAGACCATTTCTTTCCCCTCCCAGCTTCAGCCCCACTCCCAACCCAGTGCTAGACACACACCCCTTACCCATTCATCAGACCCCATCCCTAGCCGCACCCTCCTCCGTCTAGCCTATGCTGTTCCCATTCTGATCCTGTCCCTAACCACATCTCTCCATCCTTACCTCCTAAACCATTCCCCAGCTGCAACCCAGTTTCTTACCTCAGCACTCCCAACCTCTACCCTTTCCTTGCCCCACCCTATGCTGTGCACCCCTCTCTTACCAGCCACCCCCTGAGCCCTCTCAGATGGGGCCAGCCCAGGAAATCCTTTGCCTTCCCTCCCAAGCCTCAGCCCTCCCAGAGGAATCCCAAGTTGGTTCGAGTTCCAGAAGTAGCATCTAACCCCAGATTCCCAGGGCAGGGCTCCTCCAAGGACACTCCAGGGCCAGCCTCCTGACACCTTTATTTCCCAAAGCTCTGAGCACAGGCAACACTGGGGCCTCAGAAGAGTCCTCTGCAGGGAAGTGGGACTGCCAGAGCCTCCTGGAGCATCTCCGCTCCCATCTGAGCTGAGACCCCGAAACCCTCTGCAGCTCTCAGAAGCCTTTACCATCAGCTACAAGGTCTTCCACCCCATCTTCTCAAAGGAGGTGACAGAACCTGAGAAAACTCCTGGTCCAATCTGGAAGGTGGTTGGGCTGGGTCTCTGAGTTCTTAGTTGGGTAACCAGCTGTACCAAGAGAAGGAGGGCATTGTGCATTGGTTTCCAGCAGTGGGTCACAGTGTTTGGGTGTAGGAAAAAGCTCTTAAGATACATCACAGGCCCCTCTGGAGAACTCTATGCACCCATTATGCCCATGGACCCCTGGCCCTGGCAGTTTCTTCGTGGCTCCCACTTGGAGCAGGTCACAGGCAGAGTCACTAAGATTCTGGGGAGAGAGGAGACCCCACAGTGGGGCTGAAGGGTACCTGGGAGAAGGATTTCAGGCCTCAGTCCTTTCCTGCTTCCTTTGACTTATCCCAGCTCAGAACACCTCTCCACCCAAAGCCCCCTCCCCAGCTCACTCAATTTCACATCCAAACAGCAGAAGCCCTACCTGCACGCTCTCCTTTCCTCAAATTCCTGCCTCCCCTAGCCACCTACAGACTCCAGCCACACCCACTCTTACCTCTTTGCCATCTATATTTTTAAATAAACTTTTAATTTTAGAACAGTTTGAAATTCACAGAAAAATTACAAAGATAGTGCAGAGAGTCCCCATATGCCCCATGCCCAGTTTTCTCTATTTTCAGGGCAGCAAGAAGGTTCCCTGCTGGCATTCCCCCAAAAGCCCACTCCTTCTGGTCTTCTTGCCCGTCACCCCTCCACATCCTCATTATCCCATAATTTGTCTATCTATAATCTGTCTTGACCTTCTTGCACTGGCCCTGGCACTGCTCTAGCCAAAGGCACCAGTGACCTCTACAGTGCCAAATTCATTGCCCCTGTTGTGGTCCTGGGTTTCGTCAACCGTTGGGAGCAGGGCAACCACCGATCACTTTCTCCTCTGCAACCCTGCCTCCCATCAACCGCCTGTTGCCCCTGAAACCCACATGCTCAGCCTTGGTGGTGGGTGCTGGGTGTGTCCTTGGAGGCCCTCCCAGGCTTTCATGTCTACCCAGCACTGATCACCCTTCAAGTCTCTCCCAACCCTAGATCTTGAGCCCCCCCTCCCACCCCAAAGAGGGAGGTTGGTCCAATGGCTTCTGGGTCCTCAGATTGGAAGAGCCAAGAGAGAGGGAGGATTCAGATCCAGAAGCTGGTCACTTGCTGTGTGACCTTGGGTAAAATGCTTTCCCTCTCCGAGTTTCCTCTTTGATAATATTGTGAGGGTGAAATGCAAGTGTGGATGAAGGCTTGGGAGTGAGAGAACCCCTTCCTCTTCCTTCTAGAAGCCCCAACCTCCTCCCTCCCACGCCCACCTTCCTGCTCTGTGTTCCTCTCAGGGAAGGCTTCAAGGATGACACATAGGTTTCAGGACTCTTTCAGCACCAGCTGCTGGAGTCTTCTCTGCCCTCACCCTGCCTCTGCAAGTTCCTAGCAAGCACACTTTCAAAAGGTACCCCCTCATCTTTACAGTGTTCATAGCACTTCCCAGGTCTTGCCCCTGGCACCAGGGAACTGGGGCAGGAAGGAGCCACTTTGACCACATTAGCCCTGCTCTCATCTTGCTACCCATGTGACCTTAGTCTGCTTGGCCTTTCTTGTTTCATCTCTATAAAATGGGGATGATAATGATGGTACCTAGCTCACGGGTCTGTTTGAGGATTTAAAACAATATCTAGGAGTTCCCCTTGTGGCTCAGTGGTTAACGAACCTGACTAGTATCTATGAGGATGAGGGTTCGGTCCCCGGCCTCACTCAGTGGGTTAAGGATCTGGCATTGCCATGAACTGTAGTGTAGGCCAGCAGCTACAGCTTTGATTCGACCCCTAGCCTGAGAACCTCCATATGTGGCAGATGCAGCCCTAAAAAGACAGGGAAAAAAAAAGTCTCCAGTGGGGCAGCTGAGCTGGCAGGATGTGGGTTTGAAGCTGGCTGAGGGGCATTTTTCCTGATAATAGAGAGAGTTACCTGAGAATAAAGCCAGCACTAAGAAAAGCAGAACTGGAGTTCCCGTCGTGGCGCAGTGGTTAACGAATCCGACTAGGAACCATGAGGTTGCGGGTTCGGTCCCTGCCCTTGCTCAGTGGGTTAACGATCCGGCGTTGCCGTGAGCTGTGGTGTAGGTTGCAGACGTGGCTCGGATCCTGCGTTGCTGTGGCTCTAGCGTAGGCCGGTGGCTACAGCTCCGATTCGACCCCTAGCCTGGGAACCTCCATATGCCGCGGGCGCGGCCCAAGAAATAGCAACAACAACAACAACGAAAAGACAAAAAAAAAAAAAGAAAAGCAGAACTGAGAGATGGAGAGAGAAAGGGATTGCTTGGGGGGCAGCTGGGGGGGGGGGTGGGGAGGGAGAGAAAGAGAGAGAACACGTGCTGCTCAGAGACTCCGGATACAACTGTCACACCCATGGGTACTGGATCTGGCCATGTCTGAAGCCATTAACCTTTTCAGTTAAATGAGACAAATTACCTGTTTTTGCTAAATGAGTTTGAATTACACCTGAAAGAGTCCTTCCCAGTAGACCTAGTCCCTAAGCAGTGGTCATTTTTGTCATTGGCAAGAGACATGGGTGAAAGCTGAGTTGACCTTCTAGTGCCCCTGGCCCCTAAGCGGGAGAACCCAGGCTGGTCCTGGGACCCTCCTGGGCATTTCCACACTGCACAGTCTCCCAGTGCTGGCCCGGCCTCCTGAGTTCTCCACAGGCTCCCAGCAAGCTGCTTCTTGCCCCACTGCAGCCTCTGGACCCCTAGGGCTGCCCCCAAACCTTTAGGCCCCAGCTGAGGAGTAGCCTTTCTTCTACTCTCAGGTTTGGCTTGGGACTCAGGCCAACTCAGGTTGGACTGCCAGCCACAGCTGCTGCTCCCTGTGCGCAACGGGGCCAGGCCCTTTAGCCCCCAAGCTCAGCTCCCCTCTGGGAGCAGGACCCTGTGTACCTCACAAGTGTTCCAAGGCCATGTGGGGCCCAGCACTGAGAAGGCAGCAGCGGAATCCAGTTCCTGCCTGTGTGTACCCTGTACTCCACCGCCTGTCTCCCTGCTGACTTCAAAGGAGCTCAAGCCGCTCTGAGCTGGAAAAAGCCCCTCCCAGCCTGCTGTACCTCCGGTTGCCCACTCAGCCCCCTGGCATGGGCTCTGCCCCCTCGGCTGGGGAGACTGCATGCTCCAAGAGCGCTAATGGCCTCTCCTGCCTGGTACAGAGACATTTCCCAGTACCCTCACCCTCCACTCACGTAGCCTCATGCCCAAGCTTAGGAACACGGTGATCCTTGTTCATTGCCGGCTCATTGCTGGGGTGCAGTGGCGAGTGCCTTGGCCTTTAATCCTTGGAGCAGCAGACTCGGGCCATTCCAGCTAGGTGGCTCTGGACAGGTCACTTTCCCTCTCTGACCCTCATATATCTCATCTGAATGCCATCTCTTAATGACATCTCTCTTAAGCACTTTTTTTTTTTTTTTTTTAAATGGCTGCACACTCCACATAGGGAAATTCCCAGGCCGGGGTTGAATCTGAGCCACGGTTTTGGCAATGCTGGATCCTGTGGCTGGGGATCAAACCTGCACCTCCACAGGGACCAGAGCCACTGTAGTCAGTTTTTTTTTTTTTTTTTTTCTTTTCTTTTTGTTTGCATTTTTAGAGCTGCATCTGCAGCATATGGAAGTTCTCAGGTTAGGGGTCAAATGGGAGCTGTATAGCTGCTGGCCTATGCCACAGCTACAGCAGTGCCAGATCTGAGCTCTGTCTGTGACCTACACCACAGCTCATGGCAACGTCAGTTCCTTAACCCACTGAGTGAGGCCAGGAATGGACCCCGCATCCTCATGGACACTAGTCGGGTTCATTACTGCTGAGCTACCACAGGAATTCCTGCAGTCAAATTCTTTTTTTTTTTCTTTTTGTCTTTTGTCTTTTGAGGGCCGCACCTGCAGCATATGGAGATTCCCAGGCTAGGGGTCTTATTAGAGCTACAGTTGCCGGCCTACACCACAGCCACAGCCACAGCCACACCAGTGTCTTCGACCTACACCAAGCTCATGGCAATGCAGGATCCTTAACCCACTGAGTGAGGCCAGGGATCAAACCCGCCACCTCATGGTTTCTAGTCAGATTCGTTTCTGCTGTGCCATGACGGGAACTCCGTGCAGTCAGATTCTTAGCTCACTGTGCCACAGTGGGGACTCCGAGTGTGTTTTGATGATTAAATGCTATCTAAGCAATTGCTCTCTGTGGTTCCCAGCAGAGAGATAGCCACTCAGAGCAGGTCCCCATGCCTGTTTTACTCCCATCTAGGCCAGCTCTGCTTTTCTGGGATTCAATCCCTCACTCTCTGCCCTTCCCTCTACTCTCTTTATCCACCTTCCAACTTCTTCAACTACCTTCCCCAGACAGGAGCCTCCCATCTGCCTCCTCCATCCCTCTTGGCTGCTCAGCTGACCACGGCTGCCAGTGGTCCTCTGGGCCCACCATGGCCAAGCCTCTTAAGCTGTCTACACTCTCTCACCTACACTCTCTCTACACTCTCCCCCTTGATCTTCCAAGCCTGGCAGGGGCCCCAGCTCTCTGCTAATCTGATCTGGCCAACAGCCCCTTGTTGCAAAATGCCACAGGGGTTCCTTGGCCTTATCTGCCTGATTGACATGCGTAGTGACTTCTGGAAACACTCCTGCCCCACCCGGGCTTCCCTGCCCTGAGCTCTCTCAGGAGGCTGTGGTGCTCTGCTTCTGGCTGCTCCTTCTGCTTTCTCTGCCTTGTGCTGTGATGTTGCTGCGTCCCCACCCTTTGTCTCTTTTCCATGCTGGGGTCCTGGCCATCTTCGCACTGGATTTGGCCCATGTTTAATATTTTTTGTGAAATAGGATTTTTTTAAAAAATCTAACTCAGTTGCCAATATTGAAAAACCAGATTTCACATAAAAATCTGAATCTCTGGATGCTGTTGGTAAATTAGCAGATCTGGCCAGAGCTCAGCATTCCCAGGGCTGCCCCCAGAAGGCTCCCCACAGTCGGTTCCTAGCAGCACTCACCCTCCGCCCCTGTGCTCTTGCTTGCTCGTATCCATGGAAACCAAGGATGGACTGAGAGGGTTTCATGGTTCAAGAGAAGTGGGAGAGAGTACTTTGCTTTGTGGAAATGAAAGGTATTATACATTTAATATGCCAGGGAGGTCTAGGTTGAGAGAGAACCACATCCTACCTGCTTTACCTCTGATGTGACCTGCCTGGGCCCCTCTCTGGGAATCAATGATGACTGTGATAACTGCCCTGGATCTGCCCCAGTTGAACCCAAGGTGAACCTGGACTTGAGTCTTCAGCTGCTCCCTGAATTTGTCTCTTAACTATCTCACAGGCACCTCATTCAGCCTGGCATTCACGTGCTGGGCACCATCCTAGGCTCGGGCAAGACATCAAGAAAATGACCAGGAAGCCCTGCCCTCATGCTCCAGGGGTCCTTGAGACAAACACAACAGAGAGGCCCTTCTCTTCTCTTAAAGGGCTTAGGCCCAAGCACCTGTTGAGACTGCCAACAATTTCAGACGTGCTGAAGGTCCTCATGCCAGGGTGCCCGAGGGCAGGTGGCCTTGCGCACGCTGCATTGTCCTGGCCTAGTCTGGGAACTCTCCTCGGTTCCTCTCCAGTCCAAGCTTGGAAGACGAGAAATAACAGTCCCCCTGGAGTAGTGGAGGGCACCAGGAGGAAACAAGAGGCCCCAGAGAAAGAGGGGGCCACAAACAAAGCCTCCAAGTGTTGAGGTAACAGGCAGAAGAGAGCTTCTTTTTAGGGCCGCATATGGAAGTTCCCAGGCTAGGAGTCAAATTGGAGCTGCAGCTGCCAGCCTACACCACAGCCACAGCAACACAAAAACTGAGCCACTCCTGCGACCTGCACCGCAGCTTGCAGCAATGCTGGATCCTTAACCCACTGAGCAAGGCCAGGGATGGAACCTGAATCCTTGTGGATGCTAGTTGGGTTCTTAGCCTGCTGAACAACAAAGGAAACTCCCAGAAGTGAGCTTCTGAGGGGCGTTCCTGGAGCATGGCACTCAGGGCCAGCCAGTGCCAGGATGGTGCACCCAGCTTTGGGCCTGGCTTCCAGCGTGGCTTGTGGCTCAGTGGCCGCACGACCTTGATCAGGCCTCCTAAGTTTTCCTGTGTAAAATGAGAGTAACTGCAGATACCTCACAGGGTTCCTGGGAGGATCAATGTAAGGAATGGCTGGTATATTCCAGACACCTGGCAAACTCGTCTCCCTTCCTCTCCTCATCCCTCAGCCCAGGCCTCTGCTCTAGGCTCCCTGGGAACTGTCACTGAGCTCCATCTCTGCCATGTGGCTTTCCTTCCTTCCCCTGGTGCCCGGCCTTTGTCCTAGTCTCCCTTCTTCTGCCCGCCCTGCTCACAGCTCTCGGGGCTCTTTCTACCACACAAACCTGAACTCTCCTGTGCCCTGGTCTTCCCACCCCCATCTTGTCCTCAGGAGGTCGTTCCCACTCCTGGCCTCACACGTGTGGCCTCCTAGGACCTGAGGGCTGCCCTCTCCAGCCCTGCCTTCTCCGGCTGCACCACATGATGGACCCTCACTCTGGGGCACTACTTTCCACATCCCACCTCTACAGACGTACCTCACCTCCAGGGCCAGACCAGGCTTCCTCGACGCTGCACCCGTCTCGGCCAGCAGAGCGGATTCCCCTTTGCCACCTCCTGCTGACCGTGAGCCCTCTGCTCCATGCCTCAGATCTCACTTTTTTTTCCGGCTGCACGCACAGCATATGGAAGTTCCCAGGCCAGGGACTGAATTCAAGCCACAGCTGTAGCAATGCCAGATCCTTAACCCACCATGCCCCAGTGGGAACTCCAGAACCCACCTTTCTTGATGCGTAGGAGGAAGTACACAAGGGACACGGCTGGATACAGGTTTATTGTGGCTCTGGATGTGAACAGGGGCCGGTGTGGCCAGCACCAGTGTGAGGTGGTGGTGGAGGGAGTGAGAGGAGGTAAAAGAGGTGGGGCAGGGCCCAGGGAACCCCGGGCTCGGGCCAGGAGTTGGGGTTGGGGCGACTTTTGCTAGCCCTACCCAGAAATCTGGGGCAATGACTCCAGAACCAGTGACCCCTCAGTCAGGGCTGGGTGGGCAGCGGCCCATGGGAGGGGCTCACACATGGGAGAAGGCGTGGCTCTTGCAAAGGGGCTTGTCCTTCTTGGAGTAGAAAGTCTTTCCTTCCAGGTTGATCTGACATATCTGGGTACAGCCAAGGTCCAGTCACATGGGGTTGGGGGAGGCAGGAGAGGCCCTTTCCCAATCTCTGTTTTCAGAGGCAGGGGTGGGAGGGAGGCCAGTGAAGAACAGGGCTCTGGGGAGGGGCACTCACCGCGCACACAAAGCATGTGTCATGCCAGCTGAAGCCCAGCGCCTCCAGGAAGCGGTCCCCGGCATCGATCTTGAAGTCACAGCCTCGGCATTTTGTGCCAAACATCTTCTCATAGTCTGAAGATACACCGAGGAAGGGGGCGCAGCATGTCCCCCTGCCCGACCCCCTCACCCTGCCCCACCCCCTTGCCCGTTCCACCCCATACCTCGCTCGCAGTAGGGCACCCCTTCCTCCATGTAGAAGGCCCTGTTCCGAATGGGTGTCTTGCAAGCTGCGCAGGTGAAGCAATGCACGTGCCAGGTCATCTTCAGGGCATGCATGATCTCCTGGAAGGAAATGAGAGTCACCTGGCAGCCCAGCACCCTCCTCTCCAGAGCCCAGGACCCAGGAAGGCAGGCTTGGCCCTCTTTTTTCATGGTAAATGTTACATGTGCACACCCACTGCTTGCACACCCACAGCCCCCAACCCTGAGGTTTCCCTGTGGCTGTCTACTACGCCACATCTAAAGCTCAGCTCCCTGTCGCCACAAACCTCCCCCAGCCCCACAGCTGTCTCCATCTCAGTTGACAGCAACTCCATCTGCTCCAGCCAAATGCCCACTTTCTCCCACACCCCACTTCGGGTCTACCACAAAAGTCCCCCTTCAAGATACATCCGGAATCTGACCACTTCGGAGAGCCTTTTTTTGGGGGGAGAGCTTGTGCCTGGGCATTAAGAAGTTCCCAGGCCAGGGATCAAATCCGCACCACAGCAGTGACAATACTGGATCTTTAACCCACTGAGCCACCAGACTGTGAGGCAGCCCCCTCACAGCCTCCTTGATGTGGGATGTGAGCCGTCGGCACCTCTGACCTGGGTTGCTGCACAAAACCGGCTTCTGCTCCTCCCTTGGTGGCTCCAGACTGACGGCAACCTAGGCCAGGCCACATTCTCTATGCTCCAATCCCTGCTTGCTTCACAGTTCTCTGAGCAAAAGCCAAAGCCCCGGAGTTCTCTTGTGGCTCAGCAGGTTAAGGATCCAGCATTGTCACTGTAGTGGCTTGGGGTCACTGCTATGGCATGGGTTCGATCTCTGGCCTGGGAACTTCCACATGCCAAGGATGCAGACCCAAAAAAAAAAAAAAAAAAAAAAAAAGGCCAAAGCCCTCCGAAAGGCCAAGAGGCCTGCAATCTGGCCTGTCCCTCTGTTTTCCCCACAGGGCCTCTCGCCCACAGTTGACACACCAGGCACACCGTCTTGGAGCTTCACCAGCTGTCCTTCTACCCGGACTGCTCTGCCCCAGATATCTGCAAGGCTCAGCCCTCAGCTTCTCCAAGTTTCTGCTCAAATGTCACTTCCTCCAGGAGACCCACTCTGACACCATCAGTTCATACGCCAACCTGCCTTCCCAATAGCTCAAACCTGCACTTCCTTTTTTTTTCCATATGAACATACTACCAGGTGGTTTACCTATTGTGTCTCTTTTCTCTCTCCTTTTTCTCTTTTTATTCTCTCTCTCTCTCTCTTTTTTTTTTGGTTGCCTGCACCCACGACATGTGGAAGTTCCTGGGCCAGGGACTGAAACTGTGCCACAGCAGGGACATCACCGGACCATAAACCACTAGGGAACTCCCTTTCTTTTGTTGTTGTTGTCTTTTTAGGGCTGAACCCGTGGCATATGGAGCTCCTCAGGCTAGGGGTCAAATCGGAGCTACAGCTGCCAGCCTAGCCACAGCCACAGCCACGCAGGATCCAATGCATCTTCGACCTACACCACAGCTCACGGCAACATCAGATCCTTAATCCACTGAGCGAGGCCAGGGATCGAACCCGCATCCTCATGGATGCTAGTTGGGTTTGTTAACTGCTGAGCCAAGACGGGAGCTCCCTACCTATTGTGTCTATTTCTTATTGTCTGCTTCACCCCATTCTTCTTCCTGCCCCAACATAAGGCCAAGGAAAGCACAAAATGTCAACTGTTCTATTAGCTGATATATCCCAACAGTGCCTGGCCTGTGAGTGTGCTCATGACTTCGGTTAACTTGTTCCACTGGAGGTCTGACAAAGCAGGGGCTTGCTGGTGGGTTGAGCTCTCCCTGGGCAGCAGAGGCAGAGAGCAGTGGGGAGCCCTGAGGGGGCTGTCAGATCAGATCTGTGGGTCCCACTAGACCTTGCTGCTTAGCTGGTGGCTTGGCCAATAACTTTACCTTCTTTTGACACTTGGCTCCTTCCCTTCGTGAATGGGGAACCTAATCCCAGCTCTGCAGACTTGTTGTGAAGATGGCCTCACATCAGAAGCTGGGGGTCCCAAACCTAGTGCCTGCCATGGCCAGGTGCCTTCCACAAAGGAGCAAGTTGGGTTGGGACTGTGTGGTGGGGGAGCACCTGTTCTGCCTGCAGGGGTGCTGCTGACCGTCTCATCAGGCATGCCTGGAAGGCTCAGGCTGAAATCTCAGTGTTAAAGTCACATCTGATTTTTTTATATAGGCCATTAATTTAAAAATGAAACATAGGGAGCTCCTGCTGTGGTGCTGCAAGTTAAGAATCCGGCGTTGTCTCAGGTAGCGCAGGTTTGATCTCCTGCCTGGTGCAGTAGGTAGGTTAAGGATATGGTGTTGCTGCAGCTGTGGCATAGATGGCAGCTGCGGCTCAGATTCCATCCCTGGCCAGGGAACTTCCATATGCTGTAGCTGTAGCAGGAAAAAGAAAGAAAAAAAGGAAACACAGAGTTGGATTCTCCTATGGCTCAGCAGGTTAAGGATCTGGCCTTGTTACTGCAGAAAGAATGGAAGGAAGAAAGGAAGGGAGAGGAAGAAAGGGAGGGAGGGGAGTTCCCATCATGGTGCAGTGGAAACAAATCCAACTAGGAACCATAAGGTCATGGGTTCGATCCCTGGCCTCGCTCAGTGGGTTAAGGATCTGGCATTGCCCTGTACTGTGGTGTAGGTTGCAGACGTGGGGCAGATCTTGCATTGCTGTGGCTGTGGTGTAGGCCAGCAGCTACAGCTCCAATTTGATCCCTAGCCTGGGAACCTCCATATATCGCGAATGTGGCCCTAAAAAGCAAAAAAAAAAAAGACAAAGAAAAAAGAAAAAAGGGAGGGAGAGAGAAAGGAAGGAAAAGAGAAAGAAAGAAACAAAGAAAGAAAAAAACAGTGTGGACCAAGCAAGACATAAGCATGGGAAGCACCTGGCTCTCAGCTGGCCCTCTATAAGAGCAATGTCACATCTCACATACACCCCAGCTGAGAAGTTACTGCCACCCCCATTTTAGTACAGCTCAGAGAAAGTGACTTGCCCCAGGTCACACAGCCAATAGACAGCAGAGATGTGTTTTGAGCCCAAGTCTGGCTCACTCCAAAGCTGGCTCTTCCCACTGTCTGGTGTTGCTTCTTTTCAAGGACCAGACATGGGGTCCAGGGAAGGAACTGGGCTGTGAGCTGATGGAACCGGGGCAGGGGGGGTGCTGGGGCTGGAGCGTGGGGAGCCTGGGGTTGGGCCCAGTGGGCATGTGGCATGGAGGTAGGTTGCTGCCAGCATCCAGAAAAACCCATGAGCCAGTTTTCCATGTCTCTTACCCCCAGAGCTTCCTAAATCTGCCTGCCTCTCCTGTCCCCACTGCCCTGACCCAAGCCCTCCCCCAGCTGTCTCCCTGTACTCCAAGGAGGCACATCTGACCTCATTAGTCCCCAGCGCCAAACTTCTAACACAGCTCCTGCCCACCTCTTCCGCCTCATCTCACACCCTCCTCGGGTGCTGCCTTGTGACACAAGCTGTTCCCTCTGCTTGGAGCATGGAGCATTCTCCCCCGATCTTTTTCCAATCTAATTTCTACTCAAGTTTTAAGTTCAGTTTACAAGGCCACTTCCGTGCACCCTTTTTTTTTTTTTTTTTTTTTGGCCACCCCCTTGATGTGCAAAAGTTCCCAGGCCAGGGATCAAACCCCAGCCACAGCACTGACAACACCAGATCCTTAACCACTAGGCCACCAGGGAACTCCAGCATCCACTCCTTCAAGTGTTTACTGACCACTTCATATATACAGGGCACAGTATTATTGGTGAGCAAATAGCCCTGGTCCCAGCCCATGGAGTTCACCCCTGGGGAAGATAGGAGACAAGAGGCCTGGGGGGTAGCGAGCAAACTGTGAGGAGCCTGGCCTGGTGGAGAGGGTGGGTGTCAGGGAAAGCGCCCCAAGGAAGTGCCGTTAGTGTCCCAGATGAGAAGGAATGAGGTAAAGAGGACACTAAGGAGTCTTCTTAGCAGAAAGGACAGCCTGTGCAAAGGCCCTGCAGTGAGGGGAGCAGCACACTGGCAAAACTTACTCCTCCGTGGCTGAAGCACTGGAGTAAGGGGTGCTTATGGTGAGTGGTGAGCCTTGAGAGCATAGAGCTCCAGAGGGTCCCCAGACCAGGACATGTCCTTTTTTTTTTTTTTTTTTTTCTTTTTAGGGCTGCATGTGTAGCATATGGGAAATTCCCAGGCTAAGGGTCAAACCAGAGATGGAGCTGCCAGACTACACCACAGCTCACAGCAATGCCAGATTCCTAACCCAGTGAGCGGGGCCAGGGATCAAACCCGAATCCTCATGCATACTAATCGGGTTCATTACTGCTGAGCCACAATGGGAACTCCTTTTTTCTCTTTTTTAGCTGCCCTGTGGCATATGGAGTTAGGAATTAGATCTAAGCCATAGGTGCAATTTAGCCACAGCTGCAATGTCAGTTCCTTAACCCACTGTGCCAGGCTGGAGATCAAACCTGCGTCCCAGCACTGCAGAGACACCATGAATCTTGTTGCACCACAGCAGGAACCCTAGATGTGTCCCCTCTAATATGCCCTCTCCCATCCCCCCAGAGCTTCCCTCCAACTCTGCTGAAACAATCTGATTGCCCTGTGTTTCTCTCCCCGCGTTCCACTCTGAGATCCAAGAGCAGGCACAGTTCCAAGTACCAGGAGCAGGCACAGCCTGAGGCCCACGGCAAGTTGGGAAGGTTAGCCTCCTGCCCCATAGGAGGGTGAGGAAGGGGCCCTCTGTTAGGCTCTGGAGATCCTGCAGAGGGGAAGCCACACTGTGGAACTGTTGGCCTAGGCTGGGGTAGGAGCAGGGCTGGCTACCTTCTTCTGGGCTTATTCTAGGACCCAGGAGCCAGCCAGGCACTGAAAGCCTTGGCACCTCATCTGTGGTCTGGGTGATAACCCTGCCCACTCAGAACTAGGACAGGGTGGGATAAGAGTGTGGTATAAGGCAGGCAGAGCCGTCAGCAAACAGTTGTGCCTTGATCTGTGGAAAGCAAATCCAGATGCCCAGCTTAAGAAAGCTTCTGGGATCCAGCCCATCCTGCTAGAAAAGTCCAATAGGGCGTGGCCTAGTCTGGTGGGGAGATGACTATGATGTTGGACAAAACTTCCCTCATCTGTTTTTTGCATTTTTTTTTTCTTTTTTCTTTTTTTGGCCGAACTCATGGCACATGGAGGTTCCTGGGCAAGGGATGGAATCCGAGCCTTGGCTGTGACCTACGCCACAGCTGCAGCCACACTGGATCTTTAACTCACTGTGCCGGGCCAAGGATCAAACTTGCGCCACCACAGAAACAATGCTGGATACTTAACCCACTGTACCCCATTGGGCACTCCAAAATGTCCTCATCTGCTAAGATGAGAAAACTCAACTTTAAACTGACTTCACAGTATGACTGTGAAGCTGGATGTCTCCACACAGTAAGTGCCCTACAATGCAAACAGAGACTGTGATAATATCCATTCTCCCTTTCCAGTCTACTGATAGAACCCCCATTCTTTGCTGGGCATATAGCTATACAAAATAGACTATATTTCCCGCCCTCCCTTGCAGCTGAGCATGGTCATGTGACTGAGTTCTGGCCAATGGGATGGAAATAAAAGGGTTGGGTGGCAGCATCTTCTAAAGATGGCTTCCATTCCTTCTTGCCTTTTCAACTCTCTGCTAGTTGGAACATGGAAATTTTGCCTGAGGCTTAAGAGTCATCTTGGACTATGAGTGGTTAAGTAAGCTAATGCTGAGCATGTCCGAGAAAGAAGATACAGGAGCCTGGATCTGCCTACAGCCCCAGACTGCCCACCTCTGGACTTCCTTAGGTGAGAGATAGTTGCCATTATTTTGAGTTTTCCAGCACTTGAGTTCAAGGTAATGGTCATTAATATGAAAAACACCACAGAACTCTCTGGTCACATCTGGAAGCTCTGCTTATGGATCCAGTAAGAGGGAGAAGCGTGAGTGGCAAGACAGCCCACACTGGAAGTCGGCAGTGCCTGGGGCTGCTGTGGCTGGGCCCTCATGCTCTGTAGCCTTGGGCAGTTTCTGCCCTTCTCTGGGCTTCAGTTTTCATTCAGGTACAAATGGAACCTCCTCAATTTGTCATGCTGCCTGCTCACCCCCCTTTCCTCGGGCTGCTCAGCCCTTGTTACCCTTCTTCTGTGTGAGTTCCTGGGGGCAGGTCCACGGCTGTCTCTTCACAGAGTGTCCCCAGCGTGGACACCCTGGGGATAATAAAGAGAACGAGTAGGAGAAGGTAGATGCTGCATCACTCTTAGCCCATGACATGTGCTGACCCAAGTCCCAAGCCCAGCTCCAGTGGCAGCTAGGTTGTCCTGAAGGAGACCTGGCCAGGCTGTGCTATATATTTAGCTTCGGTGGGAAGAATATGATTTTTTTTTTTCTTTTTACTGCCATACCTGGCGCATATGGAAGTAAGTTCCTGGGCCAGGGATTGAATCGGAACTGCAGCTGTGGCCAGCCATAACCATGGCAATACTAGATCCAAGCCGCATCTGTGACCTACGCTGCAGCTTACAGCAACACTGGATCCTTCCTTAACCTACTAAGGCCAGGGATCAAACCCACATCCTCACTGAGACAAAATCAGGTCCTTAACCCTCTGAGCCACAACAGGAACTCCTAGATTTTTTTTTTTTTTTTTCCCTTTGGCTATGCCCATGGTTTGTGGAAATTCCTGGGCCAGGGATCAAACCCATGCCACAGTAGTGACCCGTGCCACTGAAGTGACAGTGCCAGATCCTTAACCCAATGTGCCATAAGACAACTTCAGGAATAGGATTTTTAATCACAAATTTTTGAGCCTAAATTTCTGGCTTTGCCAATCAATAGTCCTGAGCCCTTTCAAGCACCTGAAGTCATCTTTCAGGGTCTCCATTTTCTCATACATTAGGAACAGCAGATACTATGGATTAGCCTCTCAAAAGCCTGTCATAACCCTCCTCTCTTTTGCGTTCCTCTCTTACGGAGGATGGAAGCTAAAACACTGGATTTGTCAGCTTCCCCCACAGACCAGGTGCTCAGAGGATAACAATTTCAACCACTGAGATAAAGATGCAAGCTCCTGGTTTTCCTTCCAGAGTCAAAAAGAAAGCATCTGCCCCTTCTCTCTCCTTTCTGCCTGCAACAAGAAAGTAGGTCTGGGGCTTGAGGACTCACCTGGCAACCATGATACAATAAACCTGGGGACATAGGCCCACATGCTAAGGATTTCAGAACTAAAAGACAGGAAAAGCCTACAGGCACCCCTGAGCTGCTATTCTACCCCTGGAATTCCTGCAATGGAAGTAAACCCTACCCCTTCTGTTTCAATCTCTGTTAGTGGGTTTTTCCATTATCAGAGCTAAATGCAATCCCAACAAAGCAGCCATCTCTTTTGTTTGTTTTGCTTTTTAGGGCTGCACCCAGGTACATGGAAGTTCCCAGGCTAGGGGTCAAATCGGAGCTGCAGCTGCTGGCCTATACCACAGCCATGGCAACATAGGATCCGAGCCGCATCTGCGACCTACACCAAGTTCACAGCAGTGCCTGATCCTTAACCCATTGAGCGAGGCCAGGGATCCAACCCACATCCTCATGGATACTAGTCAGGCTCATTACCACTGAGCCACAATGGGAACTCCATCTGCACATTTGTGAGTCTCAACGGGGAGTGTCTGGATGTGCACATCTTTGAAGTCCCTTCCACCAGCTCCTCCCCCACCCCAGCTCAGACTTCCAACACCCTCAAAAATCAGCCTCCACACGCTTCTCTGGTCTGACAGTGCCCCTCCACTGCAGATGAGACCGAGCTCATTGTAAGATGGTCAGGGCTCTCATGCTCGGCCGACTCTCCCTCAGCACCCACTGTGCCCACCCTCAGCCTGGTGAAGCCCTGCCTGCCCCTTCACACTCGATTCAGAGGGCAGCTCTTCTATCCACAAGCCTTATTTCTCCTTCTGCCCTATTGTCTGAGCCGTTTCTGCTGCACAGGACCACTGACCCCAACAGGAACTCCCAGCAGCCATCCTTTGTTTTGGCCTGATCAGCATTTACCTCCCCACTTTAGGTTTTATTTCAGGGAGCCAGTCCTGCAGTTCAGGTGAGGCCAATCAGACCTCTCACTCCAGAGGTGGATGTCACCCAGGTCTGGTCAATTAGTGACGGGGTTGGCTCAGAGATGGGCATGTGATGCAAGCCAAGCCAATGAGTATTAGCAATGAAGACTCCTTTTGTTTTTTTTTTTTTTTTTGGCTGCAGCCATGGCATGTGGAATTTCCCGGGCCAGGGATCAAACCTGTGCCACAGCAGTGACCAGAGTCACCAGGGAACTCCCAGCACTGGGACTCTTTTTTTTTTTTTTTTTTTTTTGCTTTTTAGAGCCGCACCCGTGGCATAGGGAGGTTCTCAGGCTAGGGGTCGAATCAGAGGTACAGCTGCCGGCCTGCGTCACAGCCACAGCAACACCAGATCAAAGCCGCATCTGCAACATACACCACAGCTCATAGTAATACTGGATCCTTAACACGCTGAGCGAAGCCAGGGATTGAACCCGCAACCTCACGGTTCCTAGTCAGATTCATTTTCACTGTACCATGAAGGGAACTCCAAATTTTTTTTTTTTTTTTTACTTTTTAGAGCCGCATCCGAGGCATATGGAGGTTCCCAGGCTAAGGACAGAATCAGAGTTACAGCTGGTGGCCTATGCCACAGCCACAGCAACGCAGGATCCGAGCCACAGCTCACAGCAATGTCAGACCCTTAACCCACTGATGGAGGCCAGGGATCGAACCGGCAACCTCATGGTTCCTAGTCAGATTCATTTCCACTGCGCCACAACAGGAACTCCCCAGCGCTGGGACTCTTGATGCATCAACTAGCACAGAGATACTCTTGTTTACTCTGTGGTGCTAACCTGGGGAGATATAACCCTGGAGCCACTGTGCCACCACCTCTGCCACTTTCCAGGGAAAAGCATACCAGGAATGATACCAACACAGATGAAATCAGAGGCATGTGGTAGAAAGACTCCTGAAGACCTCAAGCACCTTCATTCAGCTGGACCTGAAGTGAGCGACCCTTGACCATTCTGATTATTTGCACCAAAACTTTCTTGCTTGAGCCCTTTTGAGTGTATTTAGGTCATTTATTAAGAGGATCCTTGCTGATGGAAAGGGGGGTTAATTTAGCAGCCCGATGGTTAGGCTCAGGACCCAAAGGGCTCCTGCAGGGAGAGTCCCCAGGCCCAGGAGTTGCTCAACAACACACCCCAATGCTCAAGGGTGGAACTTGCCCTCCCAGTCACCCACCAGCCCCACTCACGCCTGTGATCTTCTTCTTGCACTTGGCACAGCTTGGTGCATAGCGCACATCATAGCAGGGCGGGCAGAAGATGGAGCCCTTCTCCTCGAAGAAGCCACCCTCTTCCAGGACCTTTCCACACTGGCTGCACACAAACTCCTCGGGGTGGTACGCGTGGCCCAGGGCCACCAGGTAACGGCCCCTGAGGGGGAGGTGAGGGCAGTGAGTGGGAGTAGAGGCAAACCGGGTCGGAGCCCCAGGGGGTGGACCCAGTGCCTATTCTGAAGCTTCAAAGGGAAGGTTCATTCTCTCCACCTCCAAATAGGGAAGAAACAAGCTTTTGAGGTGACTTGCCCAAGGTCACACAGCAAGACTGAGGCTGCCGCACTCTGATGATGGGAGATGAGAGACAAGGGCAGTGTTAGAACTGGGAGGACGGTTACACTGGGTGGGGGCTGCTGACTTAGGCCTGAAAAGTTGAACTAAGAACTGGTGCCCTGGGAGGCAGGAGGCCCGGAGAGCCCGGGAGCCCTGAAGACCAGTGGACACTTGAGTTGGTATCTTCCCTTTCCTGCTTGCCTGTTCCATCTGGCCTGGGGAGGACCCTGCTGGTCCCAGATAATGGGGGTATCTGAAGAAGGGACTGCTTCACAGAGCCCAAGAGCTGACAGGAGTTGAGAGCAGCATAGGGCCAGAGATGAAAATGAAGAAGGGTCTCGAATCTGACACGCTGATCCTAGGGGGGCTGGCTGATTCTGCTGGTCCCCGGGGAGCAGTGCAGAGAGGGAGGGACCTCTGGCCTGTCTGCTCTGAGAGCAGAGGCTTAGCAGAGAGAGCAGGACGGAGAGGGGTGGAGGGGCTGGGAGGGGGCAGGCCCTTCCTCGCCCAGAGAGCAGCGAGTCTAGGGCTGCAGCTTGGCTGTGTGGCTGGCACTTCCACCCTTTCACCAGGGCAAATGCTGACAGAGGCTGATGGGGCTGGGCCAGGGGTAAGTAATGCCGGATTCAGAACTGGAGGACCCAGGCCAGATCCCCTACCCTCACTCCAACTGGGGCTCAGATCCTTATCCTTGTATAGGGGCAACTGAGATGAGTGGGGAGATGGATGGGGGAACAAAGGTTGGAAAGACACCAGGGCTGGACTTCAGGTCAGGAAAGGCCAGGGTAGGAAAAGAACAGGGCCACCTACCGGATGACTTTGTGGCACTGGTGGCACACGGGAGTCTTCCCATTACTGCCGCTGCCCCCTCCAGGGCCCCCTCCAGCAGCGGCCTGCACAATGGAGGTGCGGTTCTGCATAGGCGTGGGTGTGGCTGGCTGGGTGTGCCGGGTCAGCACCGTGCTGGTCTTGTCCGGGGCATAGCGCTCAGCAAATGCAGGGTCCACAGCCCAGGGTGGGCGGCTGGTAGGGCTGGGGGTGGGAGGGCCTGCCAAGGCCAGGAAAGTGGCTCCAGGGGGTGTGCCCAGGGACCCCACCACAGGACGAGGGGGATAGCCTGGGCCAACTTGGAGGAGCCCACCCCCGTCCCCCTGGAGGTTACCCACCCTTGCCCAGGCCCAAAGCCAAGCCCACTCTCTCTCACCAGGCCAGGGTTCCTGGGGTGTAGCTGAGGCTGGGGCTGGGGCTTCTGTCCTGGGCACCTGGCTGCAAGATCTGCCATTCAAGGCCCTGCCTTGCTGAGACTCCTGGCATGGCCCCTCCCACCCCACCTTGGTCCTGCTGGCCCCATGGGAGATGCCTGGGTGCATGCACTGCCAGGTTGGGCTCCAGGTCCCTGGGGTAGGGATAGGTAGGGCAGCTTTTCCTAGCTGGGGTCCAGCTGGCTGGCCGCTTGCACAGGGCTGTGAGGTAGGGCAGGGCACTGACTCTGGGGCAGCTCTTGGGGCTCCTTCTGATGGCAGGGCCCTCTTTGCTGGGTACCCACCCACTGAGACCCAGGCTGGCAGGGCCCACACTGGATCCGAACTCATCTGACACCCCCTCACCCCAAATGCAAACCAAGCCCACAAAGACAGAAGACAGAGGCAGAGAAAGCAGGGCCGAGGATGTTTATTTTCATGCCCAAGCCAGCACAGACCTGGCAGACAGCAGTACCATAGGGCAAAGAGGGAAGGCAGTGTCAGATGGAGCTGGACCCTGTGCCAGGAGGGTAGCCAGGGCCAGGCCAGCAGGAGGCTCAGTCCAGGGGCAGGAAAGGGATGGGTGAGGTAGGCAGAAGCTGGAGGCACCAAGGTGGGGTGCCCTGGGCGGAGGAATAGAAAGAGAGAGGCGCAGAGGGCAGCCGGCCAGCGAGGGCCAGGCTACGACTGCACGTTGAGCACGTGGGCAGAGCGCTGGTGGTGCCAGTCCCGGAGGCGGGTGTAGCGTGGGCTCTGCAGCTCCAGGACATACTTTTCCCTGAGGGGCAGAGAGAGAAGGAGGAGGAAGTGGAAGGAAGGAGAGACAGAAGGGAGGGAGGAAGGGAGGGAGGGAGGGAAGAAGGCAGACAGAAGGAAAGAGAATGAAGAAGTCTGGCTAGGGGCAGCCAGGAGCAGCCTCAGGGTGGTGGCTGGAATTGGAGAGACAGGAGGTGAGAAAGAGGGACTGGCGCTCCTCCTGTTACCTTGATTTTTTCAGGTGCTCCTCATCCGGGTCTTGCACTGAGAGGGCAGAGACAGGCATTGGCCAAGAGAAGACAGAGGCCCACCCCGGCCGTGAGCCCTGGCAGGGGGTCACATGCTGCCAGAGCAGGCACCAGCTGAGCCTAGGCCTGGACCGGTGGCCAGGAGGAGAGTCTGCCCTTCCCTGGGCTGGCACTTACTGAACTCGGTGCCCGTGAGGTGGGCGAGGATGCGGAAGGAACGGGACTGGCCTGTCCCAGGCCGCGGCCGCCAGTCCTCCGTGTCCTCCATCAGCCGCTGCTTGCTGGCATCTGGGACCAGCGGTCGGAGCGGCTGTCTGTGGGGAGGGTGTGGCTCAGAACCTCATGCTAGGGGTGGGCAGAGGGGGGGCAGCCCCTCCCCGGATTTGGCACATGTGGGCTATGGTAATGGGAGAGGTGAGAAGGGCAAGGCCAGGGGCCCTGTTGGGTGGGGGGTGGGGTAACTAAGTGGGAAGGGAGGAGGGCAGTCAAGGTGAGAGAGGGCAGCCAGGGTGGGGAGGGGCCACCGCCCAGAGTGCCAAAAAAAAAAGGAAGAAAAGGAGGGGACAGGCAGAGGGGGCTCACTGACTTGTCAGGGGTCTGCACCTGTGAAGGAAATGGACAGATGGACAGATAAAGGAACAAAGGGACAGACACAGGGGAGGAAGAAAGATGGTAAGGGGTCAGAGTAGCCAGGGGGCAAGGCTGCACTGAGTGTCTGAGGCTCAGCCGGCCACACCCCAACCCCAGGCCACCGGTGAGGGGCACTGCCTCGCTCAGAGCCCCCAAGAGGGCAGTGGCCAGGGGAGGAGCCACACTCTTGGAGGAGCCCTGTGCCTGCAGTCCTTGCCCTGGCCGCCAAGGGTTGCTGCCGCACGGTTCCGGCCAGGCTGGGGCGCAGCGCAGACGGAGCAGCAGCGGGCAGCCGGCGGGCGTGGGGCAGTGGACGGATGGCGTGGGTGGTGCGTGGGTGGACGGGCAGGATGGACCTACCCATTCTGCTGCGGGGCGTTGTCAGCGGGCGGGGGCGCCCCGAAGGGGCGGGCCGTCTTGTTGAGGGAGGCGCTGGGTACAAAGGTGTACCGCGGGGGGTCCGCGGCAGGGGCCAGGGCCTGAGCGGAGACAGAGCGGGCAGGGCGGGCGCGGGGGCGGAGGAGGCCTGGCCGGACTGGGGCGCCCTCCTGGCTCGGAAAGGACGGCGGCGCCCCAGCTCCACCCCCACACATCTGGCCTGAGGCTACGGGGAGGGGGCGACTCAGGTTTCAAGGGGCCCATTTGGGAGCAATGATCTCAGCCCACGCGGCCCGAGGGCGGGCAAACGAGTGCGGCTTGCAGCCCAGGCAGGCAGGCGGACGGACAGCCAGGCAGGCATGCGTGGTGCCCTGACCGTGCGGCAGCCCCCATCCCAACTCTCAGTTCCTACTCCCCAGCTCTGGCCTCCTCCCTCTTCTCATGGCCAAGGATGCGGTACCAAGGGCACCAGGGAGGGCAGGTCAGCCCAGACCTCCAGACCCACCCAACCCACTGCCCAGATGTCCCAGGCCCATCACCTACCTTCTGCTGTTTACTCTGTGCTGGCTGGGCCCTAGAAGAGAAGGGGAAAGGGTGATGACGGGCCAGACCCACAGGGGCCCCGACTTGCCAGATCTGCTCAGTGCCTACAGACCTGCTGAGACCCAGGCTGAGGCGCTCCCCGCAGGCACGGATCTTATTCTGGGCTTCGATGTGTGTGAGGCCTCCTGCATTCTCGCCATCGATGCTCAGCACCCAGTCACCTACTGCCACACCGGCCTGTGCAGCTTTACCTCCAGGAGTGAGCTAAGGAGAGATGGAATGTCATGGAAGCCCAAGACTGCTGACCAAACTCAGGCTAACAGCCACCAACCCTACCCTTCCTAAGCTGCCCCACTTGCAGAAACCAGAGTTCTCTTCATTCAACATTTCTGGGGACTTCCCATCACAGTTCAGTGGTAACAAACTCAACTAGTATCCATGAAGATGCCAGTTCGATCCCTGGCTTCGCTCAATGGGTTAAGGATCCAGCATTGCTGTGAGCTGTGGTATAGGCTGCAGACATGGCTTGGCTCCGGAGTTGCTGTGGCTGTGGTGTAGGCCAGTAGCTGCAGCTCCAATTCGACCCCTAGCCTGGGAACTTCCTTATGCCTCGGTGTGGCCATAAAAAAAAAAAAAAAAAAAAAAATTCTGGGCAGCACTGGATACTAAATCGATCTAGGAGAGGGTAGGGCTTCATGTGAGCTTCACCATCAACTCAGTTACTCTGCTTAGTTATTTGTTCACCTCCATGGACCTCCCCTCAGTCCAGAAACTGCTGACATCAACAAGCAGCCACCTTCAGGCTAAAACCCAAGCTTCTCAGCTCCAACCGCAGCCTTTTGAGGCCCCTGCTGGCCTCTTGCCCAGGCCGTCCCACCCACCAGACATGCCCTCTGGTTTGTTTGTGTGGCAAGTTCCTCCCTGACCACTGCTGGGTGCTCTCACTGACCTCTCACATTCCTAGCACCCTGTCCTGGAGCCATCTGCAGGGATCTACCAGGACCCTTTGAGAGCCACGAAGAGGCCGCATCACCTCTAGGTTCCCAGTGATCAGTGCCTGAATGGGGCTCAATGTGTTAGCAGGGGCTTCATGGGCTGTAAATATACATATCACCCCAGACTGCCACATCACCCTCTCCCCACAATCCTTCAGCCTCTGGGCTGGGAATCTTTGGTTCCTGTGGCAAATGAGGAGCAATAGTAGTAGTGGAAGGGTCACCACTAGCATGACCTGAAACCATCAAGATGACTTCTGGGAAGTGGCGGGCTTTGGTGAAAGGAGGGTAGAATGGGCTGCCTATGCTGTGAGAGAGTCCGGTGATTTATGAAGGCCTTGAATGCTGGAAGGAACCAGGATCTGGCCTTGAGGTTGATAGCAGTATCAAGGCCCGGGGTCGGGTGTTTCCCAGGGCCCTGACAGAGGTGACCCTGAAGAATCCAACCGGGCTCTCCCTGCCTTCCAGCCTGGTGGCAGCAACACAGGCAGGAGTGGGACTGCTGTTCATTTGTCTAAGCTCACAGGGCTGCCTGGCCATCTGGCAAGGGGCCTGGCATTGAGCAGGCTCAGGATGAAGTGCTGGGAGGCAGATTCACACCTCACAGACTCCTTAACCTCCTTAGGTTTGAGGGGTACAGGCTGCCTGTGGCCCCAGGAGGTTCCTCAGGTGGGCTGATGCTCAGACTGCATTGAGGCAGGCAAGAGGTTCTAGAGAGATGGCTCAGGGATCATAGTGCAGAGACTGATGGCACTAGGGTAAGAAGGGAGAGCTGGGCTTGATGGCTCTAGTTCATGCTTGGGAGGTTAGAAGAGTCAGACAACTGGAGGACCCTTTGCTCACCAGCTAAATAGTTAGAAGAGCAGCCTACCTACTTTATTGAGTACCTAGTACTGCCACATCCTGAATCCTCCAACAACCCTGTGGAGTAGAGTCTAGGAATATAGCTATTTCACACATGGGAAAACAGAGAGGTTAAGTAACTTGCTGCAAGTCACCCAGCTAGCAACTCAAGAGGCAGCGCCAGGACTCTGACCCTACCAGGCTACCTCTGCTGAGGGCTGGAGCCCAACTCAGGCTGGAAAGACTCCCTGACCCTCTGGCTGGGTTTAGGGTCTGGATCCCCTATCTTACCTCCAGTTCAATTCAACCCCTTACAATGGGCATGGGGAAGTGACACCCTTGAGGGGAAGTGACTTACTCAAGGTCATGGTGAGTCAGTAGAAGGGAAACCAGGTCTGGCCACTCCCTCCCCACATTGGGGCCTGGGAAGTGTGAGCTAAGCCTGAGGTGGGGGGTATGGGGTGGGCAGAAGCAGCTGGCTCCCAGGGAGGGGCTGGGGAGCTGGGGACTACTCCTCCCCTGGAGTGAGGAGGACAAGAAGCACAGGAGAGATAGGGGAGCAGTCTGAGAGGTAGAGACAAAAGCAGAAGAGAGGTGGGGGGTCGGGTGTGTCTGGAGAGAGAAGCAAGGAGGCCCAAGGGACCGGGGAGGGGAAAAGCCAGGGGGTTGGACACTGCACGGAGGTGGGGGGTGAGTCAGCCTGAGGGCTCCACGGAGCAGCCCAACCCCCAAATCCCAGACGTTACCTCATCTCCCAGGCTCGGGCCCATAGCCAGCCCTAGCCCCTCCCTCCCCACTCCACGCTGGGGTCAGGGTAGAGGGAGAGAGGGCGGGCCCAGCTCAGAAAAGACCACCCCACACACCCGCCCACCCACCAGGGCCTAGGTCCAACTCCAGGGCTGGGCTCAGCTGGTGGCCCCACCCACATGCTAGGCCTGCTGACAAGGGAGCCTGGGCTCAGGGTGCCCCCAGCAGGCCACATCTGAAAGTCCATCCCCTAGGCTACTTTGTTGCCCATCCTCACCAAGGAAGAAACTGAGGCTCAGAGGCCAAGCCAAGGCCTACAGCTACCCAGTCACACTGGCTAGCACTTTCCCAGGGAAGGGGTATACAGGGGGAGGTTTCCAGGGCTGGAGAGACTCGAGAATTGTGTACAGGGTGGGTATATGTGGTAGGGAGATCACTGCCCTTAGCTACCCTTCTGGCAGCGCAGCTCCCAGGGTAGGATCCCTGAGAACAGTGACAGCCTAGCTGTTCTGGCCACCAAGCCCAATTCCGACAGACTCTGCTTTGGGGCCCCCTTGAGCTCAGCTGCGGCTGGACAACCCTCCGGCCCCCTCTAGGCTGTGCTTGCCCTGGGCTTCCTGCCAATAGCTGCCTGCCCACCAGGAGCCTGGGTGGGTCTCTCTGGATAAGCGGATATGGGAGCAGGAAGTCCCCACCTCCTCCTGAACCCACCCTCCACCCCCCACCACAGTGAGAGATACCAGCCCAAGGGCTGGACTCTCTCTCAGGGCAGGCAGCTTGTTTTACATGTCCCACGGCCGATCCCATGGCTAGAGCCACAGCCTGGGGGCGATGAGCTGAGGGGCCCACTGATGTGGTCAGGGGTCCAGGCCCAGACCAGCCTTTTTCAGCCCTGCAGACTCCAGCCACCAGTTGGCCATCCCTGCGTGGGGCTGCATTCTTGGGCTTATAAGGCAATCCCCCTGCCACAGGGAGGAGCCGGCCCCTAGCTCCACCCCCACCAGGACAGGATCTCAGAAGCTGAAGTCAGAGTCCTAGAGACCCATCCCAACCCCTGCTTGGGGTCAAAGGCCACTCCATCCTGAATGGGACCAGTGGATGGGATGGAAGGTCCTCACACAGGCCGGGGAGAGGCACCCCTCACACACACAGACTGCTGGCCATCCCTGTGGCTGAATTCCAATCCCTGTTTTGCCACGGAGTTGCTGAAGGAGCCCTTTCACCTCTCCGAGTCCTGAGTTAGCTCATCTGGAAAAACAGGATGACAGTTGCTATTCCCTGGGTGGCAGTGAGAATGAAGTGAGATCCTGCAGTCAGAGAGCCCTGCCTGGGGCCTAGCTCCAAGCATTGCTCTCTCAAGGAGCTTAGACACTTCCTGGAGACCTCAGAATGGGCATCCCCCTGGGCCTTGGAGGTGGCCACAGGAGCTTCGTGGAACAGCATCAGGTACAGTGCAGTGCTAGGGAAGTGTGGGGGCTCCTCTCCTAGTATCTCCCTAGTTAGGTTGGTAGTCTTCGTGGCAGTGCCCACATATCTGGACCTGGGCACCTCCTGGCCTACCGGCCGTGGCTCACTCCTGTTCAGGCTCTTTCTGTCACCCACTGGAGATCTGAGCACCCCAAGACCCCTGGGGGAGCCCCTCCCTCAATCTAGGCTCACCCGGGAGATGGAGAGGGGCACATTGAAGTCCTTGCCCCCCTGCAGCCGGAAGCCCCAAGGTGCTGGCCCCTCCAGCACCACCTTGAAGGAATCCATGGTGCCGCTCCTGAGAGGAGAGAAAAGGTGAGCAGCTGGCATGGTGGGTACACAGGCAGGCCTAGCTCTGGACATCAGGCTTGGACTAGTGCCAGGAAGGCACGAGCAGACGCTGAGCACACCCAGGGCAAGGGTAGGAGGGTAACTTGTTAAGTTTGGCTGGGCTGCTAGCTGGCAGACTTCACTTTGGAAAGGCAGCGGCAACCCCCCTTCCCCAAGGGACAGGGTGGGTGAGGGGAGCCCGAATCCAGCCTTGAGATTCTTTTCATCCAGGAGTGGATCGCAGGGCTAATTTGGCTCTGGCTTCCCCCCAAGCCATCCTTGAGCCTGGAACTAGACGGCAAGGCCAGTCCGGGGCCGGCGTTCCTCCTTCCCCCCGCCCCCAGGTCCCGGCAGGCAGGCCACGGCTGGAGCCTGCTCGGACTATATAAGGCGTGTAAGCTGACACTGTGCGGAGAGCCAACGGAGGGAACACACGGGGGCTCGGGACGCGAGGGGGAGGGGAAGGGGGGGAGGCGGCTGGAGCGGGTACTAGCCATTCCCGGACTAGTCGAAGCTGCCGTGACCCAGGGCGGGACCCCTGAGCGCTGGGGGAACTGGGCGGGTGCGCGGCCTCTGCGTAGGTCGGTGGGGACTGGGACTTCAAAGCGTGGCCAGGAAGGGAATTCATCCTAGAGTTCAGTGGGGGTGATGCCTCCCCCACAGGCCTACCCTCCTGACGTGACTCGGTTTCCCCCTGGTTCCCCGCCCCGGCCCCATGCATTGGCCGAGTCCCGGGGGCAGGAAGCGGCGCAGGCGCCAATCGGCCCCGCCGCAGCCGGCTTCGCCTCAGGAAGGCGGGGGCGGGGGTAGCGGCTCCCGCACGCCGGAGGAAGCGCAGCTTTGGCCACGACCCCTAGTGCCCGCTGTGGCCCCTAACAGGCCTCTGCCCCCCCGCCTGGCCCAGCCCGAAACGCCCCGCACAGTCGCCTGTACCTGCTCGGCCCCTCCGGGGCGCTGCTCAGCAGCGGGCTCCAGAGAGCCGCGCTGGGATCCGCCGCCCGCGTTCTGGCCCCGCCCCCGCCGCAGACATCAGCTATGAGCCCGCTGGAGGGGGCGTGGCCTGTGGCCACGCCTCCGTCAAAAGTTGAGCCCATGAGCAGTCTCCCAGGCAGTAGGAAGCCCCGCCGAATCCTTCCGTACCGCCCAATCACGAAGTCCGGTCTCTCTTTGAGCTGTAAGGCAAGGCTCTCCCTGGTCCCCTTAATGGGGCGGGGCCTGGGTAGGGTGTGGGGGGGTCTGGGCTGCTGGACAGCCCAACCCGCGGCTCGCCCAGCCCCTTGCGCCTCCCTCTGGCCGAGTGAAAAGCAAGTCACCAAGCAAACCAGGCAGATCTGGACCTGAGTCATCTCTAAACCCTAGTTTCCTACTGGGAAAGTGGGACAGTAATACTCGCCTCACAGGCCACCGTGAAGATAGGCATAGTTTGGCGTAAGGCACAGCCATTGATAGCTCAAGAATATCTAAATCGGGAGTTCCCGTCGTGGCGCAGTGGTTAACGAATTTGATCCCTGGCCTTGCTCAGCGGGTTAAGTATCCGGCGTTGCCGTGAGCTGTGGTGCAGGTCGCAGACGCGGCTTGGATCCCACGTTGCTGTGACTCTGACCAGTGGCTATGGCTCCGATTAGACCCCTAGCCCGGGAATCTCCATAATGCCGCTCCTGCGGCGAGCGGCTCTAGAAAAGGCAAAAAGACACACAAAGACACACACACAAAAGGAATATCTAAATCGGACAGACTTGGTCTGGAAGAGGGAGGGGGTGAACCTTGGAGGTGGGGTTAGTTGAGGTCGACACAGGGGGAGCTTACAGTTAAGTTTGCAGAACACTCCACCAAAGGCAGCAGACAGAGGTATAAAGGCCTTTGGCTCCGCCCCGACCCTATGCCCTGCCCTCACTCCTACCCCCTGACCCTCCGAAGGTTTAGGGCTGACCCCCAAACTGTCGAGATAGTCCTGGTACCCCACTCCAGAGTGGGCAGCGCCTCCAGTGGGGGTTTCACAGACCCCACAGCCCCAACGCTAGCGCAGTGGGAGGAAACTGACCAGGGATCAGGATGGGCATCCACCCCTCACCTCCTTCTAGGGCATGGCTGTGGCTACTCTCCTACCTCCACCATCATCATTACATTTCCCCCTATTCTGCATCATTCCCCTCATAATATAAACTGTAAGAATTTTCACTTTTTTTTTTTTTTTTTTTTGGCCTTTTCTCATTATAGGGCTGCACCCAGGGGCATATGGAAGTTCCCAGGCTATAGCCGCCGGCCTATGCCACAGCCACAGCAAGGCCACAACAGGAATTCCAGTTACTTCCTAATTTAAACTTTCATTTTCCCCACCTCCCTAACTCCTTCCTTACTTCAAGGAAAAAAAATAAAAACAGTGTTCATCTGGTTAGGCCAGTAAAAATCATGAAGTTTTCCTTCCTTTCTCATCTGTGTCATACCTCAGATTCTGTAGATTCCACCTTCTGACTCTATTCCACACCTGGCTGCCGTGTTTGTCCTTGCCACTTGTCTTGTGCTTGGACATCTCAGCAGTCTCTTAACAGATTTCCCTCTTTCTACCCTTGCCCAGTCCCCAGTCTTCTTCAAAATGGTATTTTTAAAGCAGAAATCACACCATACACCTTCGGCTTCTAGCATTTCAGTGGGATGGAGTTGCACCTAAGATAAAACTAAAGTCTTTCAGACACTAATAAACTACCTCCCCCACTTCTCCTGGCTCACTCTGCTCCAGCCATTCTGCCCTCCTCACTGTAAATACAGCAAATACATTCCTGCTTTAGGGCCTTTGCACTTGTGGCTCCTTCCGCTTGAAACACTTTCTCCCAGATATCTAAATAGGTTCTCAGAGTTCCTGTTGTGGCACAGTGGGTTAAGGACCTAACATTGTCTCTCTGAGGATGCAGATTCGATCCTTGGCCTTGCTCAATGGGTTAAGGATTTGGCGTTGCCATAAGCTGTGGCATAGGTCACAGAAGCAGCACACATCTGGTGTTGCCAGGACTCTGGTGTAGGCAGTAGCTGCAGCTCTGATTCAACCCCTGGTCCAGGAATTTCCATTTGCTGCAGCTGCACCCATGAAAAAGAAAATAAATTTTTTTTAGCTAAAATAAAATAAACAACAAGCTCTCTCACTGTGCTCAGTTCTCTGCTCAGATGTTGCCTCCTCCTTCTTTGGTCATCCTATCTAAAACAGCAGCCTGACTCCTCACCCACATCACGTACTAGTGCCTTATCCTGCTTTATTTTTCTCCATAGCACTAACTACCATGGGACATTATATTAAGTGTTTGTTTCTTCGTTGCCTTTGTCCCTATTAGAATGTCAGTCCTATGAGAGCAGGGGCTTGTCTGTCTTGTCCACCATTTCCCCAGTGCCTGCACACAGTGGATATGAATGAACAGATGAAGGAAGGACTGAGAAAGTGAAACAGCAAATGAGTAAAGGAAAAAGTGGTAGCCTGGGGCTCCTGGGAGTCCTTCAGCAGAGAAAGCTCCTGGGTCCAATTCCTTGGGGCCCTGTAAGGCTCAGGTGTAGATGGACCCACCAGACATCCCTACACAGGCCTTACCTGGGTGGGAACCGGCCCTGGGCTGGGACACAGTGCCCCCTAGTGGTCAGGACACTTGCAGCTCCAGAGTCAGGTCCCTAGAGTCCTAGAGGTATCCAGAATTTCTCTTCTACAGTATGGTTGGAAACTCAGAAAAATTGCCACAAAAGGCTTAGATTTATAATTTAAAAAAATCATTCCAGGCATTTTGAGTAGTGTGGTCTTTGTAAGCTTCCATCACGGCATACCGTGGCCAGGGCCAGAAAGTGCAGCCCATCAACCTCATCTTCAGATACTTGCAAAATAGATCTCAGATTCAGGTGTGGCTTTATGAGCAAGTGAATTTCAGATAGAGGGCTGTGTCATTGGTTTTGATGAGTACATGAACCTTGTGTTAGATGATGCAGAAGAAATTCATTCTAAAACAAAGTCAAGAAAACAACTGGGTTGGAGTTCCCATTGTGGCACAAAGGAAACGAATCCGACTAGGAACCATGAGGTTGTGGGTTCGATCCCTGGCCCAGTTAAGGATCCAGCATTGCTGTGAGCTGTGGTGTTAGTCGCAGATGCATCTTGGATCCTGTGCTGTAGCTGTGGCGTAGGCTGGCAGCTGCAGCACCAATTAGACCCCAGCCTGGGAACTTCCATATGCCATGGGTGAGGTCCTTAAAAAAGAAAAAAAGAAAACAATTGGGTTGAATCATGCTAAAAGGAGACAATATTCCTCTGCCCCAAAGTGTCTCCAACTAGAAATGATCAATGAAGTGAAAAACTGCTGAAAAGGCAAGGCAGTTTGTTTTTTCGAGTGTGCTTTGTTGGGAGTGCAGTTTTTGTGTGTTTGTTTTTTGCTTTTTAGGGCTACACCTGGGGCACATGGAGGTGCCCAGGCTAGAGGTCGAATCGGAGATGCAGCTGCCGGCCTACACCACAGCCACAGCAGCATGGGATCGGAGCCGAGTCTTTGACCTACACTACAGCTCACGGCAATGCTGGATCACCAACCCACTGAGCGAGGCCAGGGATGGAACTTGAGTCCTCATGGATGCTAGTCAGGTTTGTAACCTGCTGAGCCACAACAGGAGCTCCCAGGAGTGCAGTTCTAAAACATATATTCATATTGTTTTAATCAGCCTATGTTATTACCACATGACAATAAATTCCCTTGGGTTGTTTTTATTTAAAGACAAACAAAAACAAAAAAAATCCCATGCTAGACAGAGTCCTGGGTTCCAGTTCTGGACATGAACCTGACTCTGGGTAGCAGTGCGACCTAGGATTTGCTGAGTTGGCAAGGGCTGGCTTGTCACTGTGGAGCTGAGAGGTCCTTGCTGCAGGCACACTGATGGAATCTCCTGGCCGCAGCTTGCTCTGTGGCAGCCTGATCGATTATGGGAAGACTTTACGTGTCAGGAGGATTCTCCCATATGTGGAGCTGAAATCTGCCTCTCTGTGGCATCAGCATCTTTCCGGGCTTTGTCCTCTGTGGTCACAGACACCCTGGGACATGACTCCACAGAACCTGCCTCCCCTCAACCTCCCTTCACACATTAGATTCACAGATGCCTTGTAGACATAAAGTCTAGTGTGCAATTGGATTCTTTTTTTTTTTTTCTTTTTACGGTCACATCTGCCACATGTGGAAGTCAAATCGGAGTTGCACCTACCTGCCTACACCACAGCTCCAGCAACACGGGATACAAAACCAATGTTATGTAATGATGTAATGATGAACAAGGCCAGGGGTCGAACTCACATCCTCCCAGGCACTATGTCAGGGTCTTAACCCACTGAGCCACAACCAGAACTCCTGCAGTAGAATTCCTAACTCTGGAGCTCAGGACAGAGGTCTGTGCTGAAGATAGATCTTTAGGAGTCATCAGCCTTTAGATGATCTGTGAGACCTGAGACCACCTTAGCTCACTTAACGGCAGTGGTTCTCAACCTGAGTGCCCACGACAATCACCTGGGGAACTGAAAAAAAGTGGTGCCCGGGGCCCGCATGGATGGAGAGAATTTGAGCCCTTGGTTGTGGGCCCAGGCATGGGCATTTTTTAAAGGCTCCCAGGTGATTCCATGGGCAACTAGGGTTGAGCCAGAGCCCGGGGCAGAACTCTGGCAGAGGAGGAGACAGCAAAATGTGGGAAGGAAAGACCCGTGAGGAGGACGAAAGCCAAATGAGGACCATGTTCCAAGAAAGGAGGTGGCAGAATGCTACTGCTGGTTCAACGGAGTCCGGGCTGCTTTTATCTGGGGGGACAAGGAGGTTGAGGACCCTGATAAGAGCAGTCATGGGACCACCAGGAGACTGGAGTTGGCCAGGGCCAAAGGGACCATGGGAGGTGAGAAAGTGGAAATGAGAGTAATCAACAACTCTTTTGAGGAGTTTCACAGTGAAGAGGAACAAAGCAAGGGGGAGATGGCTGCAGGAGAACGAGAGGTCAAGGGAGGGTTTCTTTCAATAAAATGACAGAGCATGTTTGAGTGTGTGGCTGGAAACAATGATGATGGCGTTGGATTTAATGAGTCAAAGAGAGAGGGCGGAGCTGGATTTGTCAAGCTGTTGGGAGGTGAGAGGAGCTCGGAACACTTTTTTTCTTTTTATGGCCGCACCTGAGGCATATGGACATTCCTGGGCTAGGAGTCAAATCAGAGCTGGAGCTGCCTGCCTACACCACAGCCATGGCAATACCAGATCCTTAACCCACTGAGTGAAGCCAGGGATTGAGCCCAAATCCTCACAAACACTATGTCAGGTTCTTGTCCCACTGAGCCACAATAGGAACTCCATGGGGACAGACACTCTCTGGTTGTAGTGCAGGAGGGAGATGGTGCAGAGGTGGATTTTCCTATAGAGGAGGCACTGGGAGGTGAAGGGTGTTCACATCTATTGGCCGCCATTTCGCCAGTAAATATGTGAAATGAGAATGGTCAGGGTTGGAAGGGAGAAGATATAAAAGTCTTGAGGAGGAGTTCCCAGTGTGGCACAGTGAGTTAAGAATCCAATTGCAGGAGTTCCTGTTGTGGCTCATCAGGTTAAGAACCTGACATAGTGTCCGTGAGAATGAGGATTCGATCCCTGGCCTTGCTCAGTGGGTTAAGGAGCCAACATTGCTGCAAGCTGTGGGTGTAAGTTGCAGATTTGCTTTGAATCTCGCATTCCTGGGGTAGTCCAATTCAACCCCTAGCCCAGGAATGGGCCACAGGTGAGGCCCTAAAGAAATAAAAAAAGAAAGGGAATCTGACTGCAGTGTCTTGGGTCACTGCAGAGGTGAAGGTTCAATACCCAACCCAATTCAGTGGGTTAAAGGATCCAGTACTGCTGAAGCTGCAGATCAGATTCAGTCCCTGGCCTAGGAACTTTCATATGCTGCAGGGGAGGGGGAAGACATCAAATTAAAAAAAAAAAATCTCGGGGAGGAGTTCCTGCTGTGGAGCAGTGGGTTAAGAATCCCACTGAATTGGCTTGGGTCACTGTAGAGGCACAGGTTTGATCCCTAGTTCCACATGACTCAGAGGAGAAAAGCAGCCACTGAGAATCTCTGGGCAGCTTGGAGAGCCTACCTAATTGAGGTTTGAGATCACACTATTAAAGAGACAGCAATCAGCTAGATTATGTGAATTTCTCATACCTGGGGAACAGAGGAGATTTGGGTTCACCTGAGCCTGGGCACTTTGCCTGACAAATAGGATGGAAGGAGAAGGGAGCTGGAGGGTCTGATTCCATTGGTGGAGTGCAGAATCCAAGCTGGGCAAGGATGGAATTGTGGACTGGAGTAGTGCAAATAGTGAGAAAAGGGTCACTGAATGTCAATGTAGCTCAAGAGGAACCATATGGGTGACACTAGAGGAAGTAGACTGGAAGGAGAGAAGGAGGTGAGGAGGTAGCCAGAGGCAGACATTTGAAATAAGATCGGATCACTGTGAAGTGACAATGGAATGTCGCTGTCATAAAGATGAAGATTAGGACGGAGTTCCCACTGTGGCAAAGTGGGTTAAGGATAGCTGTGGCTCGGATGCAGTCCCTGGCCCAGGAAATTCCATATGCTGCAAGTGTGGCCACAAGAGGGGGAAAAAATGAGATTCAGGATGTGCCAGGGGTATGAGTGACTGACATAGAGTTGCAGTGAATGGGCCAGGAGGCCAGATCATGGAGGGCACAATGCTTGTGGGCATAGAGGCTCTGGGATGCTGACAGGAGTAGCATGAAGGGAGGACAGTAAGGCAGGCACTAAAGGCTTCAAGAGACTCATTATTTCCCTCTAGAATGTGGGCTATTGAGAACAGGACTGCGACTGTCTTGAACATGGCCGGGGCCCCAGTGCCGGGCACAGAGCAGGCACATGATAAAAAAATGAACATATGCCTGGTATGATTTGATATTTATCTTTGACAGCTGAGGAGGGGACTGTGGCCAGGGATTCCCCTGAAGTGTCTGCACATTTGTGAGTCTCAACGGGGAGTGTCTGGATGTGCACATCTTTGAAGTCCCTTCCACCAGCTCCTCCCCCACCCCAGCTCAGACTTCCAACACCCTCAAAAATCAGCCTCCACACGCTTCTCTGGTCTGACAGTGCCCCTCCACTGCAGATGAGACCGAGCTCATTGTAAGATGGTCAGGGCTCTCATGCTCGGCCGACTCTCCCTCAGCACCCACTGTGCCCACCCTCAGCCTGGTGAAGCCCTGCCTGCCCCTTCACACTCGATTCAGAGGGCAGCTCTTCTATCCACAAGCCTTATTTCTCCTTCTGCCCTATTGTCTGAGCCATTTCTGCTGCACAGGACCACATGGAGTCATAATTATCTGCATTCCACCCGCCTGCTCCAATGCACTTGAGCCTACTGGTGGCAGAGGTCAGATCCAGGTCACATGTGTTCCTGGAACTGAACACAGGAGACTGGTGTTTGCTGCAACACCTGTGACTGAGGGTCCGTGTGGACGAGTTTGTGCCACTGCCAGGAGCCCTAGCCAGGAGGTACAGACTGTGGACAATGAGGTAGGACCGAGATGGGAACCTAAAGGTTTTATTATCAGCAAATCTGTACACTATACACTGGGGGCCCTGCGGGGCATGTGAGGGTGTCCTCCCCCCGGCTTCCTGCCTTGCCATAGGGGCCCAGGCCAGAGTGAATGTGGGGGTGTGTCCTCAGATGTCCATTGTGGGTGCGCCCTCTAGTCCAGGGATAGTGCCCTTCTCTCCTCTTGCCACATACAAGCCTCAGTCAGGGCCGGTCGCAGGGGGGCGGGCCCTTCTTCCGCTCACGACTCAGCAGGGTCACCAGCTTGGCCTTGAAGCCAGAGTGGAGGCCAGGATGGCCCAGGCCCCCGGCGTCCTCGCTGTGGTCTGCCAGATCCAGCTCCAGCAGCCTCCGGTACTGAGCCTCCAGGCTGGGGTCGAGGGCCTGCCCGGGCCAACCCGGGTCCTGGCTGTTGTGGTAGATGGGGCTGGCGGGGATGCTGCTGCTGCCCCGGGCCTCCTGCTCTGGGCCGCCGGCGTCCAGCATGCACAGGTTCTCGTACAGGTGGTGGGCGGCGGTCGGGGGCCCGCTCGCCCGCTTGCACACCGAGGCATAGAGCACCGGCTCGTCGGCGGCCGCGTGGCCCAGTAGTGGGGGCAGGCTCTGGGGCCCGGGCTCGGCCTCGCGCACCCTCCGGAAGCCTGGCGCCTCGGTCCCCGGAGGCACCTCCCGCAGCTCCCCAGGCGGCTCCAGCGAGGGCAGGGAGGTGGCCCTGGGAAGGGGGCAGGGACGAGGCCCCGCCGGCTCCGGGAGTCGCTCCCGCTGGCGGGCGATGGCGGCAGCCACGGCTCCGCACAGGTCGCGGGCGCGGGGGCTGCTGAAAGCGAAGAGGCCCTCGCCCGAGTCGCAGCGGCGGCCGGCTTCAAAGGAGAACACGCCCTGGGCATGGGCGGCACGCGGCGTCAGCGGCTGCGGGGCCACCCGCCGCCCAGCGCCACCCCGCCACCCGCCACCCTTCCCCTCAGGACCGATGGGGCGGCCGCCCAGCACCTCACCTGGTCGGAGCCGAACTTGCGCAGGAAGCGGTAGGGCCAGGTGTAGAGCGGCTGGGGGCTGGGGGGCTCTCTCAGCTGGATGGAGTCCTGGCCCAGCAGCAGGAGGTAGGGCCCCTTCAGCTGGCAGCGGGCCGCGGCCTCAGTCCTCTGCACCACCACCGGAAACTCGACCACTGCAGGCAGGGGGCGGTGAGGGCGTAAGCATAGCCCTCGGGGTCCGGCGCCCCCCACAAGATCCCAGCCCGGGGTAGGCTGGGACTGACCCTGCCCCTGTACCTCCCAACTCACATTCCTGCCAGGAGGAGTAGATGGAGTTCTCCTCCATGGGAACCCGGTCCCTCTTGGGAGCCTCCGCCTCCCCTGATCCTGAGGAGCTCTCCCCTGTGCCCTGGGGAATGGGACAAGGTCAGAGGTTAGAGTTCCACCCGCTCCTCTTCCCACATCCTTTCCCTGGGGTCTGAAACCCAGGACTCTGCAACAAGCAAGGGCACACTGGTGACCAGTCCCAGTTCAGCCCCCAACAACCCTGCACGACCCTGGGCATCTATCAGAGACTGCTTCCTTACCTGCAATCCCCACTAGTTACCCCTTGAGGGTGCCAAGAGCTGTAAAGCAGAGGGCACACAGGATGCCCTTTATCTCCCTTGAGGTTGGCCAGGGACTGGGCCAGCATGGGTGTGTCCCTGACAGCTTGGAGCAGTAAAGGCGTGGGAGTTTAAGATTGGGACCCATGAGTGAATGGCTACATGTTCCTCCCCAGGTCTCTTTCCCCATCTCCTCTGGCATCCTTTGGGCTCTGACCCTGAGCATTTCCATCATGACCACCTTGATCATGGGGCCATGGTCAGGGTCAAAGGCAAAGGCAGTCCCCCTACCAGTCTCCTTGTCTTGCTTATTTCCTTTTTTCTTTCTTTTTTTTTTTTCTGGCCACAGCATGCAGCGACTTAATGTGGCATCTCAGTTTCCAGACCAAAGGTTGAAGTCGGGCTAAAGCAATGAAAGCACTAAATTCTAACCACTAGACTACCAAGGAACTTTGTCCTTTAAAAAAAAAAATAAGAGTTGTGGTAAAATACACAACACAAAAATTATCATTTTAACCACTTTAAAGTGTACAGGGAGTTCCCTGGTGGCTCAGCAGCTAAAGGACCTGGCATGGTCACTGCTGTGGCATGGGTTCAATCCCTGGCTGGGCAACTTCCACATGCCGCAGGCATGGGCCCTAAAAAGAAAGAGTATAATTTAGAACCTTTTCACTACAAATGGAAACCCCGTACTTATTAGCTGTCATTCTCCATTCTCCCCTCTCCCCAACACCCCACAACCACTAACCTGCATTCCATTGCTATGGATTTGTCTGTTCTGGCTATTTCATGTAAATAGAATCATACAATGTGAAGACTTTAGCGTCTGGATTCTCTGATTTAGCATGTTTTCGATGTCCATCCATGTCATGGCATGTGTCACTGCTTCATTCCTTTTCATGGGCAAGTGATGTTCTGTTGCATGGATAAACCGCATTTGGTTTATCCATTCATCAGTTGATGGACATTTGGGTTGTTTGCATCTTTGGGCTAGTGTGAATAATGCTGCTCTGAAGATTCCTGTACAAGTTTTGTTTGAACACCTGTTTCAGTTCTCCTGGATAAATGCCCAGGAGTGGAATTGCTGGGTCATATGGTAACTCTGTTTAATTTTTGAGGAACCGCCATTCATTTCCTTTTGGTCCATCACAGACCCTGTTAAGCTCAGTCTCTGGGTCCAACTCCCCAAAGGTTTCTCTACTCCCTTGGAATAAAACCAGAAACTCTACATCTGGCCCAAGGCAGTTTCAGCTGGGCTCCCACCAAACTCTCCACTGTTGCCTCTTCCTGGCATCAGCCCCCTTTATCCTCCAGCCACACTTGCCCTTCTGCCTCTTGAACACCAGGCTTTTCCCTGTCAAAGAGCCCTTGCCCATGCCGCTCCGTCTGTTTAGGAGACCCCTCAGACCTGGGTCTAGGACACTCTGTCTTCAGATCTTTGCCTGGGGGGTTATTTGTCCTTGAGGTGCCCTCTCCTCCCTTGAGAAGCCTTCCTGGACCATCCTGTCTAACGTCCCCCGTCACTTCTGGTTCCATCCAGCCTCTCATTTTCTCCAAAGCACGTGTGGTCATCTAAGACTTGTAATGTGGGCTTGCGCTGTTTCCCAGGCTTGTAGGGGCTTGGCAGGTGCTTGCTGAGTGACAGGATATGAGTGAGCACGGAGATGAACCAGGTCGGGTGAGGTGGTCTCCCTGGCCAGCCCCCAGAGTCCCTGCCCGCCTGCCTTGTGCTCACCGGGAAGGCCAGCTGGCAGATGGGGTCCATCCACTCCTGGCGGTGCTGTGCAGCCAGCAGGTGGCTTCGCTCCGTGGTGGTGAGCAGGAAGGCGCTGGTGTCCCGGGGACAGCTCTCACCATCAGCCGGCAGCACGGACACACAGTCGGCCAGGCGGATGACCCGCCTCTCCCCCCGCCGGCTGGGCCCCCCAGACCTGTCACCTGTTGGCCCCAGGCCACCATCCCGAAACTCCCAGCTCTCCAGCCGTGCCACGCCTGATGGGCCTCCCGCATACAGCAGACCCCACATCTTCCGCCAAGACTTCTGCGGGAGACAAAGATGGGGAAGGGGCTCCCTGCAGCTCAGCCCAGCACAAGCCGCTCAGCCAACTGGCCACCCACACTGGCCTCTGCCTCCCCCACCTCCTCAGGCAGCAGGTGTCTTTCTGGAGCCAGCCTGGCAAGGGGAAGAGTCTGTGTTTGGGGTCATTCAATCCTGGGTTCAAATCCACCCCATGCTTTCCTGTGATCCCCATAGGCACTAGAGTCCTCGTCTCTCCAAAGGCCATGAGAACACAGGGTTAGGACTTGTACTGGGTAATGTCTATAAAGTTATCTAGTGGCTGGAGCATGGCACCTGACAGTTATGTTGATGCCCAGCCCCCACAAAGAAAAGGTCAGTTGGACCACAGGACAAGGCTGGGGCAGGCAGGAGGCCTCAGTCTCATGATGGCAAGGAAGGAAACATGCAAATAATACCGAGCAAAGGAAACAGACGGTTTATCTGCCTGGGCAGCAGCTGCAGCTGAGCTGAGGGTGTGCAGTGCCTGCTACCCCAGGACAGGGCTGGGAGGAGCTGAGCCCTCTTCTGAAGGATGGGGTTCTATCCTGGAGGTGGGGAGCTCCTCCAGCTCAGCCCGCAGACCTCCTGAGGGGGCCTCGGTGTCACTAGTAGTTGGGATGGAAGGCTGTTGGATTAGCCAGCCCCTGGGTTCTGCCCTGCCCCAAAGGTTGTATTCTTAGACCCTCCCCACTCTCGCTCCCGTCTGTAATGAGGCAGGGTCTCAAAAGCACTCCCTCAGCCCCACGCTGGGCTGAGGACAGGAACGGGCTCTGTCCCACTCCCCCACACCCGGTTTGGCTCCCGGAGCCTGACTCCCTCCCCCACCCTCCCAGGTCCCTGTGGGCAGGAGCGGAAGCCCACCACCTGTCCTAGGCAGCTGCCTGGCAGCCAGGGTCCCCACCTTGCCAAATTTGACTTGCTGCTGGTAGAGGATGCCATCCTTGATGGGGGTCTCTAGAGGCTCCATGGCCGTGGCCGGGACTCAGGGCCGCCACTCTGAGGGCCTGAGGAGACTGGTGACAGGCCGGAGGGGAACTCCTTATACTTCCCCTTCTGGCCACTTCCCCCTCCCTCTGTCCAGAGAGGCAGCTGCAGGGCTGGGGGGAGGGGAGCCCTGCCTGCAGTAAAGGAGCTAGGATGGGGGGGGAGGGCATCACATACTCCTGCCTTGGGGTTCAAGCTGACCCAAGGTGCCCAGTAGTGCCTGGCAGGGGCCTCAGACCCCCCCCCCCCCCGAGGGCAGATGACCCGTGCCAGCCCAGGTCAGCTGGGTGTGAACATCTGACCACAAGCTGGCTCTCGAGTCATGAGCTCTGACCCCTCCCCCATGCAGGAGCTCTTCCGTACACAGGGGCCTGGCATTCCCACCACCCTGTGCCCTCCAGGACCTTTCTCTAGCCAGACAGGCAAACTCTGTGCTTTCCCACTTGGAGTCCTGGTTAGTTTGCTTGTCTTTATCCCGGAAAGGGTTCTAATACTCTCTTGCTCCTCCCCATTTTCACAGCCCCTGCCCATTGCCAGCCTTGGCATTTCTCCTTTGAACCATGGCCCCACCTGGGCCCACCCGGACCTCTCCACCAACCCCAAACCTACTCGTGTTTCCCCTCCCTAAACATTTTCTGGCTCCTAGTGCCCTTGGGTCTAGCTTGGATTCCTTGGCCCAGCACTCAAGGTGCTGTGTGTTCTGGTCTCCACCTCCCCTAGCCTGGCCCCTCCAGGGCACCTCTCACCCCTGGGCTGCTTGGCACACTGGGGTCTCTTCCTCCAGGAGCCCTCCCCTGACTGCCACGCTGTCTGAGAGCACAAAGGCCTCAGTCCCCATGACTGGGCCCCAGCCACGTGAGCGTGTGTGGCACACCCCTAGCAGGCCCCCTAGAGAGCTCACACGCTTTTTAAGTTTTGCTTCTTGCTGGGGGAGCCTGGGGCCGGGGCTTGTGGGAGGACCTGGATTCTGGGGACAGCCTCATGGCATTCATTCAGTGCCACCTTTGCCAAGGAACATCTAATAGGTTGAAGAATACTGGTTTTCTTTTGCAGGGGGGTGGGGGGGTAGCACATGTGGGGTTTGTAGTTTCTCAGGCAGGAAATCTTTTCCTAGGGCACTGTTCACTGGCTTTGTGCCCACTGTGGCCCAGGCAGTCGCGAGCTCCAGCAGCCTCAGATACCATGTCCTTTGCATTCTCACTGCCAGTTCAAGGATGAGGAAATCAAGGCTCAGAAACATTAAGTAACTTGCCCAAGGCTTGAGCAACTGCTGTCCTGCTGGGATAACCCTGTGGCCTCATACATGAAGTACCAGGCACAGAGGAGCTGCTGCCAGCGCTTTTCTCTGCCTACCCCTTGCCAGATGTTGAAATCCTGGCTCATATGCCAGCAGTCTCATGACCACAGTCCATGTTCATTCAAGGCTGATCTGTCTGTCCCCTTACCTGTGAACTTCTCAGAGGGCATCTGCTTGGCTCATCTGGGTCCTGAGCCCCTCTCATAGCTGGGCACAGAGCTGGGTCAGTGGGTGCTTGTGGCCTGAATCCTGTGGCATCTGCTTCCCCCTCAGCAAATGGAGCAGAGGGTTCCCTACTGAAAGCCTGCATGGGTAGGGGCCTGAGGCAGGAAGTCGCCTCCCAAGAGGCCCCTGGGAAAAGCCCCAAGAGCTTGAGACACTGACAAGAGGGAGGTTGGGGCAGGGCTGGAGGTTATAACAGCCAACCAGAGAGATCAGAAAAACCCAACCATTTCCTCTTGGTCCACCAATGTAGTCCTTTCCTGAGTCATGAGTCCAGGTAGCCTGGAGGAGATCCCCTCGGTCCCCAGAGAGGGGCCCAGTTAGGCAGTTCCTTCCACACTGAGTACCAGCAGGCTGGCTATTGGTGGTGCTGGTGGGAGACGCCAAGGCCCTACCTCAGAGAGGCTCTGGAGGTCAGTGGGTGAGGCCTCCCCAGGAAGCAGGGAGAAAAGGAGGTGAAACAGAGGCTGAGACCAGAAAGGCTTGTGCTTTAATCGTAGCTAGGGTAAAGGGGAGCAAAAATAGTAATTCCGGGGAGCACAGGGAGCAGGTAGCCAGGTCCAGCCTGGCCCAACCCAGGCCAGCTGGGCCAAAGATGCCAATGTCTTGTTCATGGGGCTGGCGTGTTGGGGAGGCGGATGGAGCCCCAGGGATGGAGGCCCCTTGGAGAGAAGGGCGGATGACACCTGGCTCAGAAGTCCATGGAGCTGTGGGCCAGGTAGTCCTTGCGGCCAATGTTGCTAACCTGCTTCGTCTGCATAGCCTCGAGTTTGGGGCAGTCAGTGATCCGATGGCCCAGGCCCCCACAGAAAGCACAGCCACGCTCTCCTGGGGGCATGGGGCATGGGCCAAGGGTCAGCATGGTGATGGGGCCAGGTACCATGCCCTAAACCTCAGCCCTCCCACCAGACCCACAGTGCACTGAGGGGCAGCATGGACTTGTCCTGTGGTGTTCCCCTCACACCCCCACCAGACTCCCACCCCACATCACCTCCAATGTCCAGCATGGACTCGTCTCCACAGTGTAGCACTTGCAGCACAGGTGGAACTTTCTGCTTGGCCTCCAGCAGCAGGGCTTTGAGGTCCATCAGCACTGACTCATCTGTTGGGGTAGCAGGGAGCCATCAGGTCCAGCCCTGGGCCCTGCAGCCAGGACCTGGGTGGTCACAGGTGGAGGACTGGGAAGGCAGCTGAGGTGGCCCTGGTAACAGACTCACCACAGGCCTTGTTGATGAAGGTGGTGGCGATGCCTGTGTTTCCTGAGCGCCCAGTGCGGCCGATACGGTGCACTGCAGAGAGAGGGAACAGATCCTCTGGCCCGCTGCCCAGGGGCTCGGGCCTAGCCCACTCCCCTGACCCCCCAAGCTCCCCACCATAATTCTCGATCTCCTCAGGCATGTCATAATTGATGACATGCTGGATGGCAGGGAAGTCCAGGCCCTTGGAGGCTACGTCTGTGGCTACCAGGACATCCTTCTTGCCTTCCCGGAACGCCTCGATGGCCTTGGTCCTTTCCTCCTGGTCTGGGAAGGGTCAGGCAGGAGTTGTTAGGGCGACAGCAGGAGTCTGGGGAGTAGCAGCAGGCCAGCCAGGCAGGGGAAGGGATAAGATGAGGGGCTGCTATGGCAGCAGGGTCCATGCCTATGCATATGCCATCCTGACCTTTGCCCCCATGGATGGCCACAGCCTCGACTCCCTTGAGCAGCAGGTACTCGTGGATGGCGTCTACATCTGCCTTCTTCTCCGCAAAGATGAGCACCTGTCCGGGAAAACCAATTCTAGACACAGGGGCTGACTCCCTTGGGCCCCCACGACCTGCCCGGGGGATGCTGCCCTTGGGCCGGCCTGGCTGGCGGCACTCACGGGCGGCGGTGTCTTCTGCAGGCACTCGAGCAGGTACACCATCTTGGCTTCCTCCTTCACGTATTCCACTTCCTGCCACCACCAGGAACAGGTCAGGTGGTCCTGAGAACCGGCTCACCAGCCATGGCCCTGCCACAGAGGACGGGCCCCCAGTCCCGACTACAAGGCAACCAGAAGCCCCTTGCCAAGGGCTGAGCAGCCTAAGAAGGATTCCTGCTAAGGGCCAGGGCTGTGAATGGAACCCCTAGTGCTCACAAGGTGGCCCCCTCACCCGGCTCCAATCAGCCTCAAGGGAACCTCGCCAGCTCCAGCCCTCACGGGTGCTGGCCATCAGGAGTGCGTGCCCACCTGGATGACATCCAGGCTGGCAGCCCCGGCGCGCCCCACGTTGATCGTGACAGGCTTTACCAAGGCGCTCTTGGCGAAATTCTGAATCTTCTTAGGCATGGTGGCACTGAAGAGCAGGGTCTGTCGCTGGCCCTGAGGAAGAGTAGGGCTGGGGCTGAGGGCAAGTAGGGGCTGGGGAGCTGGGACAGTGGGTGGGCAGTGCAGGGCCCTCTAGAGTTGAAGGTGGTAGGCAGGGGGAGGGTGGCAGGAGCAGCCTGGCCAGGTGGGGAGGAGCACCTTGAAGTAGGAGAAGATGGTACGGATGTCGCCCTCAAAACCCATGTCGATCATGCGGTCAGCCTCATCCAGGGCCAGGTAACGGCAGATGTCCAGGCTGACCATCTTCTTCTGCAGCAGATCCATGAGGCGCCCAGGTGTGGCCACCATCATGTGCACGCCACTGGGGACCAAACAGAGATCCTGAAGTCAGGGCCACCTGCTCAGCCCTATCCAGAGGCTGGCACTCCACCTCATTCTGCCCTCTGGCCTCCTTCCTGTCTCTCCCCACCTGCCCTTCCTTGTCACTGCTACCACCTTTCCCTGTGGACAGCACACAGCTCTCCTGGAGGGCACTGTAGTCAGCTCTGTGCCACAGCTCTTCTAGAGCCATGTGGTCACCCCAGCCTCGCACACCCTTCCCCCTTTTCCCAGATCACTCCCAGGAGGACTGTCCTGAATCTTCAGATCGGCCTCAGCCTATGCTCCTGCAGCTCCCGAGTAGGCCTAAATGGGCTCACTTTCCTGCTATACCGAATTCATTTTTTCCATGTCTGCATCTTCTCTGACTAGCAAATGCCTATGCAACAGGGACTGGGTTTGGCCGGTCTGTAACCACAGACATCTGGTGATGTCTGTCAGGGACTGCACTGTGTGCACAGGTCCAGCCATGCCCTAGTAACTCAGCCTCCTGGACAGACCACGCTGGACAACCCTGAGGTCCCTGGACACTCTGGGGCCCACCACCTCTGTGCCTTCTGCCTGGAAGGCCCTGACTCCTTGACCTGGCAGAGGCCTCCATTCCACCTACTGTGTTCCCACAGTATTTCACCACACCCCTCTGTCCCACTCCAGCCAGCCTCCCCATTAGACTGGGGACTCCCCATTAGACTGGCTGGGCCCACAGGAGGCTTCCACAAGGATCTGTCGAGGAGCTGAAGCAAAGGGTCCTAGGGGCTTTGGGGATGCCCTGGGGGTCGGGTGCCTATACTCACTGTCGGATGGTCTCCATCTGCTCTTTGACAGACATGCCCCCGATGCAGAGGGCACAGCGCAGGAGTGGCGAGCTGTCCTCCTGCAGCAGGCGGCAGTAATACTCCAGGATGCCGTGGGTCTGCCGGGCCAGCTCCCGCTGTAGGTACAGGGGCAATGGCTGCTACCAGAGGTGGCCCTGTTGGTGCCCTGCATTCCCCCACTCCCAACCCCAGCCAGCTTATCTTACCGAGGGGCAGATAATGAGTCCATAGGGCCCTTCGCGCTTAGAGAAAGGTAACCTCTTCTCTTGTTCCAGGCAGAACATGATGACGGGCAGGGTGAACACCAGTGTCTTGCCTGAACCCGTGAAGGCAATGCCTATCATGTCTCGGCCTGAGAGACTATTGAGAGAAGACAGACCTGAGGGTCAGGTTCAGTAGAATAAACGGACTGCCTCTCATCTAACGACCGCTCCTCCCTGTCACCACCCTCCTCAACACCAGCAGGTTCACACTCACATGGTGGGAATTCCCTGGATCTGAATGGGTGTTGGGTGGTGGATGCCCTTCTTCTTTAGGCCTCTCAGGATGGCTACAGAAAACAACCCTGCCATCATCCTTGTGTCTCATCAGGCCCCCCAAAGCCCATAAAACTGGCACTATGTTGAAACTAAGAGAGAAAGACAGACACAGGCTTGTCCAAGGCCTCCAGGTAAAGTGGAGGCAGGGTTCACAGCCAGGTCTGTTAAAGGCCATTGTTACCTGTCCACTAAAATTCTCTAACGGCAGAGAGTAGTACATATGTATAATTGCACCAACTGAAAAAGAATCATCAAGACCAATCCCTCCATCCCCACTGACTGGACCCAAAGATGTAGCTGCTGAGCTCAGTGAGGGCAAGGATGCAACTGCACAAATGTTCCACTAGCATAGTGTGGTACTGCTCCGAGCTCCCAAGTACCTGCAGGAAATTTCATTTCCTTGAAACTCTTGATGGGTGGTGGGATCCCATCACCTTCCACCAAGATGTGGTACTTCTTCCGTACACGCTCATGCCGCTCTTCAGACATGCTCAGAACATACCGGGGTGGTGTCCAACTGTGGGTGGGTGGCAAGGGTCAAGAGAGCCCCTGGACACAGCTGGTTTTAGGGTGTCCCTGCCAGTGTCCCCCAAATACGGTCCCAAGTAAGGGTTACTGACTTTCCACAGGCCAGAAAGACATACCTAGTTTTGATCGGGTCGTCGTATGTGATTCCCTTAGCCATCTCCTTCACTGACATCAAGGCTGAGAAGAGAGATGTGGCTAAGGACTGGCTACTGCTTCCCAGAGGCCAGACCCCCTTGAGATATAACATGCCTGGGGTTGGAGGAGGAGAGGCAGTCCACCTCCTCTCTGCCCCTGCCTACAACCATACCTCGACCTTCAGCTACACTCTCCAGGATCTTCTCCTCTTCCTTCAGCTGCTTCTCCTTGGCAGACTCTTTGCGGGCTGACAAAAGCAGCAGAAGGTGTCAGAAAGACACTAAAGCAATGTACCAAGCTGAGCCTCCCTCTTGTTGCCCAACTCACCTTCAGCCTTCTCTTTGAGGTGCTGGTGCTGATCCAGAAGGCTGACGTTGGACTGAGGGCCCAGCGGGATGTCGTCCTCATCTCCTCGGGGTTCGCTGCCGCTGTCCTGCTGCTCCTCTTCCGCAGCTCCCTTGCGCCTTCGCTGAAGCAGCTTCTGGAGCTGAGGTTCCACGAGCGCCTCTCAGAGCCGAGTCCAATGCAGAGTGGGGCATTGGACCCAGGGGCAGGTGTCAGGATCCTGGCTCTTGGGAGAGGATCCTGTGCCCCGAGGTGCAGAGCTGCCCCATCCCTCAGATCACGTCGCCTCACCAGTTCCCCCCTTTGCCTGGGGACCATGCTCCTGTATACTGACACCTCACTCTGCAAACCTGGGGCCATCCCCCATGCCACAGCCAAACCCTCATTCCTGCCCTCATTCGTCCCCGCGACCCAGGGCCCTGACCAGCAACTGCCGGCGCTGTCGCAGTGGTACGTAGGGTACATAATCCTCATCGTCCTCATCCTCCGCCTCGGAGCGGCTTCCTGTGGCAGTTGCCTCGTCGGTGCGAGCCCGCTGCAGATATACACGAGTCAAGGCCCAGACTCCCCGACTTCATTACCACTCGCAACCCACGCGGACCCCAGCGAGCAAAGCTCCCACCTTCCTCTCTGGTTCGGATTCCTCCATTCTTTGCTATACGCATGCGCGCCACGGCAAACCCCCGCCCCCCGCCTTTCCTATGATGCTATCCAATCAGATGTGAAGAAGCAGACGTCGGCAGCTAGCAGCGACCTGAGTGCCGGATCGCGCAGAGGGACAAACTTTCTCCTGAGTCCCTGTCTGGCGGAGCCGCATCCCAGTTCCCTGTGGGCGGCTACGCAGCTGTTGCCAGGGCTGAGAGCTAAAGCCTTAGGCAAGGCACCGTTGGACGCTGCAAAATTTGGAGCATGCGCTAAAGGCTCAAGCCGATCCTGTTTGAAGCGTGGAATCTGCTGACTCCGAAGAGGGCGGCTTGCCAGGTGCCCAGCCTCGCCTAAGGCGTGACGTTACCTGGTACACCCCCGCTAGCGGACACTGTCCTCTCGTGGCCAGGGAGCTCTGGGACCGGGCCAGCTGGGATCCCGCCCCGGTCTCTCCAGCCGCCATTAACTCTCACGGGCCACAGGGGTCAGGGTGGGGCTTGCAGAATAAATGACTCAACACATGCTGCCGCCCTGACTGGGATTCTCATCTGTGTGATACCTTATGTTCACGGTGATGAAGAATAAATGAAATACTGATGACGGTGGTTTCTGAGGGGCTGTACATGTATGTAAACGATTATTATTGTAAATGCTGTAACAGAGCTCAGACAGTGATCGGAGAACCAGAGAAGTCTTCTAGGAGAACTGGATCTGTGGAGTCTCAGAGCTGGGAGTGCAGGAGAGGAAGAGAGAGGCTTCGTGATAGAGGGTCCAGTGGGAGTGAAGTTCTGGCCATGTGCAAGTTCCTCAGGGAACAAAGAGATCACTTGGCTTGTATCAGAAGGGGATAGTCAGAGCTAAAGCTGGAAAAGTAGATCCAGAGCATGCAGGGCCGAGACTGTCAGGCTAAGTAATTTCAATTTCATTGGGGCCTTTTATTTTTATTTTCTTTTTAGGGTCGCTCCTGCAACATATGGAAGTTTTCGGGTTAGGGGCTGCAGCTGTTTGCCTACACCACAGCCACTCCACGCCATATCCAGAGCTTCCTCTGCAACCTACACCACAGCTCATAACATTGCGGATCATTAGCCTACTGGGCGGGGCCAGGGATCAAAGCCACATCCTCATGGATACTAGGTTTCTTACCACTGAGCCACAATAGGAACTATCCACTGAGGACTTTTATTTTTATTATTTATTTATTTATTTGTCTTTTTCTAGGGCCACACCCACCAGCATAAGGAGGTTCCCAGGATAGGGGTCCTCCCTGTGATACCTTATGTTCACGGTGATGAAGAATAAAGCCACACAGCCACAGCGACGCCAGATCCGAGCTGCGTCTGCGACCTACACCACAGCTCATGGGAACGCTGGATCCCCAATCCACTGAGCGAGGCCAGGGATAGAACCCAAAACCTCATGGTTCCTAGTCGGATTCTTTTCTGCTGTGCCGTGACGGGAACTCCTCACTGAGGACTTTTTAAAAGGAGCGACAGGTTAGTGCTGTTCTTTTCATAAATACTTATACATGATTTTCATATGATTTTTCATATATATGATTTTTTTCCTTTTTAGGGCCACACCTGTGGCATATGGAAGTTCCCGGGCTAGGTGTTAAACTGGAGCAGCTGCCGGCCTATGCCACAGCTTGCAACAATGAGTGATCCTTAACCCAGTGAGCAAGGCCAGGGATCAACCCAGTATCCTGATGGACCTTATATTGGGTTCTTAACCTGTTGAGCCACAAAAGGAACTCCCCCTTCATATACTAAATATGAGTATGTGCTGGGCATTGTGCCCAGTGTCGAAGGAGATAAAAGATGAGCAAGACACAAACATGGCTTGTGAGTTTACAGATTAGGGGAGATGGAAACAGAAAACTGGTCTTGAGGTCAGGAAATCTCATAAGACACAAAAGTTACCACTTTTGGAATTAGCACAAAGGCAGTGCAAACTGATTTTCATAGTCAAAGTGGCTTTTTAGTTGTGATGTGAAGAATATGGTAGAATTCACAAAGAATTCTGAATTATCTGAGAAGGGGGGAAATAAGTGAGCTAAAACCAGGAGACCTGAAGGTGCTAGGCATAGCTGGGGACAGAGGTCATTAGGTGTGGCTGGAGTGTGCCAGAGGCAGAGGCCAGGCTTGGAGGGCCATGAATGACACTGACGGAAGTCTTTCTCTGTAGGTAAAGTGGCTGGCTGCTTGAGTAGACCTGCACTGTAATTATGAAGCAGAATTTTATTTATTTAGGGCTGCACCTGTAGCATATGTAAGTTCCCAGGCTAGGGGTCGAATCAGAGCTGTAGCTGCCAGCCTACACCACAGCCACAGCCACATGGGATCTAGCCCACTTCTGAAACCTGCACTGCAGCTCAGGGCAATGCCAGATCCTTAGCCCATTGAGCAGGGCCAGGGATTGAACCCAAGTCCTCATAGATGCTAACTGGGTTTGTTACCTCTGAGCCACAATGGGAACTCTGATGAAGCAGAATTTTAGACAGCTGTGACAATTCAACTGCAGGACAGGAGCCTGGTGCAAGAGTTGAAGGGAGAGAGGAACACAGGTAGTAAGTATACAGAGAAAGGTTTCAGAGGGAAGTGTCCACACTTCCTTGGGGATTAGGAAAGGCCAGGGAACCAGGAATTGTGAGCCTCTGGTCAATGCTGTTTCACCTCTTTAGAAGAGGAAGCTGGTACTGCCAGTCTTGGGTGGGGGCAGTTGGTGGGAGGGGGGGGGACCTCAACCTAGGGGGTAGGAGGGAGTGGTTTCTGATCTGGTCCCAACACTTCACAAAGGGTTCTTAGTGACTCTGTGGCCACTGCCACTGTTGCTCCCCACAGAAGCTCAAATTATGAGTTGGTTTTAGTAGATAAAAATGACACTGGAGGCAAGGATTTGGGATTCAAAGGCATTTGAATGTGTGTGAGGCATTTCTAGCAAGTCTGTCATATTAAAACCTGAATTCACAAAGCAGATCCATGGTGGGGAGGGAGAGATGAGGTAGTTTGCACTACAGGAGACATAATTATTCTCCTAACCCTCAAGTACCAAGTACTTAGGCTACATGGTCCATTCCCATTGGAAAGTCAGATCCAATTTATAAGAAAATACATTTACCACCAACTTCCCCTGAAGACACCAACTGTCCAGGCTATAGGTGCATGTGGAGCCCACAAAGGCCTCAAGTCTTCTCCTGATGACTCCTCACATCAGCTGCTTAGAGACCAAGTCCCATCTTGTAGGGAGGGAAACTGAGACAGTGTGGGGGAGGGGATGCTCAGGGTTTCCATACCTGAGTCCTCCCAACAGAAGAAAAGGGCACAGATGCTGCTGTCATACAGGCCTATACTCTAGTTCTAGTTGGCCAGACGAGCTCTGTAGAGTCACTTTCCTGTTTTAGTTTTAGTTTCCTTATCTGTAAAACGTGATAAGCTGTCCTATTTAACACTGGTGCAAGAATTAAGCCAAAACAATGCCAACCTGTTGACACAGGCTCTTGAAGGTAAATGACTAAGACAGATTCCAATGCTTCTGAATCCATCCCTCACCCTCATCCTCCACCCAGACAAGCAAACCAACACACTGACTCTGTGTCCAAATGTTGCTTTATCTTTCGGCAGGAAAGATCTTCACAGTATCAAAAGTAAAGAATTGGAAAAAACAAACAAAAAAACCCCAAAAAAACTAAACACAAAGAGAGCAGTGTTGGGCCAACAGTACCATCAGCCCCCAAGCCCACAGGCCAGCCCAGTCCCCGGGCTCTGAGTGGAGGCTGCGTAGCACCAGGAAGCGGCTCTGCAGAGGTCCCGAGGGGCCCCAGCATGCACGGCATCTATTCAGCTTTTGGTTGGTCCGGGATGGTGGGGAGGGTCTTGGGCAGGTGGATGGGGATGTTGAGGAAAAAACTGTAGACCTTCAGCCGGCAACTGGGGTCTCAGGACACCCTGAAGAAGCTCAATCTGGAAGGGGCTGAAAAAACAAGAGCATGGCCATATGGTGAGCAGTAGCCCCCACTATAGCACCCCCACACTGACTCTGGATCTCCACAGATCCAATTTATAAGATGGAGGCAAGAACAGCTGCCTGCTATTATTATCCCCTGAGCGGAAAACACCACACAGACTTTCTTGATCACCTCCAACAGAGGGTAAAGGTTAAGACAGCCCCAGTGAACCTCAACCTCATCCTAAATCTCAACGAAGGTGGACAATCATTGAGGAGCCACAGCCCTCTCCTGCAGGCCAGGGTGGAATGAGACTAAGCACTCAGACTCCTGCCTCGGGCTCCAGGTACAGCCTGGGCTAGGTCCCGAGTCAGTGCCAGCGCTGCTTTCTCACACGCTCAGGGCTCCCAATCATACTCTGAGGAGGGTGGGGAAGGTCAAAGGAGAAAATTTACTGGTGGGGAGCATGCCCTGTCTTGACAAAGAGATCAGCCAAGAGAGAGTGGATGAAGGAGGCTGGAAAAGGTTTCCTAGGTGATTGGTGCATTGGGCTGTGGGAGGAGGTGTGACCCTTTTTCTCTCAGAAGAGGCAACAGATAAGGGTATAACTCCAGGTGTAGCTCCTGTTCCTGTGGAAGTGGAGAAGAAAGGCAACAGGGCACCCTGTCCCTGGCAGGAGCTCCTGGGGGCATGGACAACTCAGTCTGGCAAAGGATGGGGATGCCCAGGCCCACAGAGCAGAGGGGCTGAGGTGAGTCTGAGGACAGCCCTGACTCTAGGGTATTACAAAGGTGCCAGAGGGAGCCCAGCCCTGAAGGCTGCCCCTGGGAAGCTGGGGCTAGCGTCAAGGGTGATGGGATCCTGACCCAAAAAGGGACTAGGGTACTCAGCCAAGGGTCCAGGAAGTCTGCTGCCCTGGCACTGGAAAGAAGAGGAGGACAGGTGAGAACATCCTATTGAGAGGGGGTACCCAAGTTCGGCCCACCTCGCCCAGCTTCCTATTGCTTAAGGGCCACTGTGTGGCTGCCAGCCAGAAAAGGCCTGATCCCAGAGAAGCAGCTTAGGGTGAGCTGTGGCACTGCACAGCTATTATTAAGCCCCAAGCCCAGCACTTCAGGCCCGCCAGCCAGCCTTCTCTTCTGCCCGGGGTTCTCAGCCCACTGCCATCCCCGTCTTCTGTTTTCAGCTTGGAACATCATCCTTTATGTCAGTATTTCAGACAAAAGGACCTGTGCAGGTGGCTGGGAGGGAAGTCCAGAGCCCACTGGGGCCAGGCTCTTCTTCTAGGAGGCTGCTCTGCTACCAATTTCCTCATGGAACCTGTGGTGCTTGGAGAAGAGGACCCATCAATTCCCCTGTGCTTAAATGACCTCCAAGGCCTTGTTCCAGCTTGGCTGTCCTCTCACTGCTCCCTTGGGGCTGGCCCCTTTCCAAATGGCTTCAGCTAGGAAGCCCTCTGGTAGCCTGCATGGAGAAGCCAGGCCACGCAAGTGAGATTTAACTCTGAGATGGAAAATGTCAGGGGTGGGGGCAGCCCTCTGAGGCCCATGGCTTCCTGGGCACTTTGGGAGGCATCCCCAGGGGATAGCAGTGCTGGAGAGCCCTTCAGGAACATGGGCAGGAGGGCTCTCAGGAGAAGAGACAAGGCCTGCCAAGCACCTAGACCAACTCCCTGTGCCCCAGAGCATGAAATGGCCTGGCTGGGGCACAGAAGGTGGCAGAGCATGGGAAGATGGGGTGCATGCAACACTCAAGGGGGAGGTCTATATACCTCACTGAGCTGTGCTGGGAGTGGTTTTCTTGAGGCTGAAGTTGGTCCAGTTCACGGCAACTTTCTGACGTGTTTGCTTTGCAGAATCCAAACAGAACCTATTGGGTTTTCAAGATGCCAGAGAAGCATAGTCAGAAGTTTCCTTCTCTCCCCCATTGGACCCTCTTTTTTTTTTTTTTTTTTTTGTCTTTTTGCCTTTTCTAGGGCTGCTCCCACAGCATATGAAGGTTCCCAGGCTAGGGGTCGAATTGGAGCTGTAGCTGCCGGCCTAAGCCAGAGCCACAGCAAAGTGGGATCCGAGCTGCGTCTGCAACCTACACCACAGCTCACAGCAACGCCGGATCCTTAAACCCACTGAGCAAGGCCAGGGATCGAACCCGCAACCTTATGGTTCCTAGTCAGATTTATTAACCACTGCGCCATGATGGGAACTCCTGGACGCTCTTCTAGACCTGTGTCCTGGCCCCTGAAAAAACCAGACCAGTCCTGTACAAGGCCTCTGGCTCCCAGATGTTGGGGTCCAGCAGTATGGGGCTCCTTGGATGAGGCACCCACAAGCTCAGGGGACGATGTGTGAAGAGAGTGACACTACCTTGTGATGCAACCTCCTCGCTCCCCCTGTCCTTTACTCTAGCTGCACTGGGATGGATGCCTTCTGCTTCTCCGAGGATGATGTTTCTTTTGCCCCCAAACGCTTTCCCTTTTACCTAGCCCACTCATTCCTACTCTTCAGGTTTCAGCCTGGTTACCACCTCTCCCAGGACAGCCCTCACCCCAGCTTGGCCATGCCCCAGCCCCAGCCCCATGCTCTCAGTTCTCTAACAGCACATATCACTGTATTGCATATTTATGGCTCTCTCCCCACATCTAGACAGACTATGTTTGATTTGCCTCTGCCCCCAGAAATTAGCCCAGGCAGAGCAGAGGAAGCGCAGGTGAATAAAACTGGAGCAAGCCCTTGTTCACAGGGCCTGACATGCTTCCTGCTCCCTGTCCCTTGCACCTTCCCAGATGACCCATTCTGCCAAATCATCCTGGCCACTAGCGTTCTAACAGATAGGCTGGTGGGAGAGAGCCTGAGGGCTGGAGAAGGCCTCCCTCCAAGGGCTCAGGGCTGAGGTGAGGCCTTTTTGAGAGTCCTGCACATGGGAGGCCCTGGAGTCCACTGCAAGCAGGACAGCAGGTGGCCTCACACCCACCTCTTGAAGTACTCCACCTCCCGGTCAGTCTCATCCATCTCCGCCCCGTCCATGTCCTTAGGCAGGAACACATCGTCTAGGGAGACATAGCCAGGGGGGCTCAGCGCTCACGGCCAAGCCTCTGGGTCATGTTCTTAGGGCAACGCTGCTCATACGTGAGGACTGCCCTCCACCCCGTGGCCTGGCTGGGTGTGGGGGGGTCAGCCACTCAGTTGCTGGTGCACTCACCCAAGGAGGAGGCTGACTTCTCCTGCTTGTTGCGGCTCCGGCGGCTGCGGCCCTTGCCCTGTGGCAAGCTCTGTGGCCTTGCTGGGCCTGGGGGCTGCACAGACTCCTGCTCCAGAGGCCGTACCTTTGTCTCACCTGGCCAGTTTCGCCAGGAGCTGCCCTTCTCCTTGTCAGCTTTGGGGCTGCCAGCCCAGCCTGGTCCTGGTTGGGCCCCCCGGCTCCCCTCTCCAGCCTCGGCACAGCTGTCCACTCTGGGAGGCTCCAGGGCCTTGCCTGGCTGCTTGGGGCTGGGGGTCTGGCCCTTGGCACTGGGAGCCTCAAGGCAGGCTGGGGACTGGGGGGGTGGGCTCACCTCGCTCTTCTTGGCCTGACTGCCCTGTCTCTTGCCCTTCCGCGGCTTCCCACCTGAGGCCAAAGGCTCAGGCAACTCCTGCTTGCAGCCGGGGACCTCCTGTGGGCTTGGCTCCTCAGAGCTAGGGTTGCCTGGCTTGGGTGTCTTGACCCAGATCACCCGGGACAGGTTGGGCACGGTGTTGAGTCTCCTCACTAGCCCATTCTCGGGGATGATACCGGGAGGGGGGCCCCTCACCTCTGTCCATGGTGGGTGGGGACTTCTCATTTCTGCCCATGGTGGGGCTGGCTCGCCTGGAGCTTGTAATATATGGTTCTGAGGGGAGCCCAAAGTCAAAGGGGACAGATCAAGGTTGATGTCAGGCCGTTGCTCTGAGGAGCCATTGAGGTTTGAGGGGGTTAGACTCTGGGGCTCTGGCTCAGCAGCCCCCTCCTTAGAGAAGCCATTGCTGTCCATGCTGAGCTCACACACACTGAAGCTGGCACGGATGGAGTCCTTGACAGTGTTCTTAATCTCCTGTAGACGGCTGCTCAGAAAGCTGTTGACCCGATCCAGCTCCCGGTCAGGCCACTCCAACAGCCTCTCCCTGGCAGGCCTCAGCTCCCGGCTTCCAGAAATACCACGATTTGCCTGCTTTAGAGCTTCTGCTGCCAACTGGGCCTTCTCCTTTTCCTGCCAATGCAAGAGGCAGTTTCAGCATGGGCTTGGCAGCTGCCGGGCACAATGTGACACCTGACATCTATCTCAGGCCCAGTTTTGCCACTAACTGGCTAAAGGCAGGGCCTGGCAATCCGGGCCTACTCACCCACCCTGCAGTAGTGAGAATCAAATGTAACTAGATAGATACATGTCCCAAGGATGGAGGCAGTTACACCCACAACCCACAGAGGATAAGCTTTTTACATTTTATTCATCCAGGGCCCCAGTATCAGTCCTAGGGCCTAAGAGGCTAGGACTCAAAGTGATAGGAATGCACCTAATTGGACCTTGCCTTCCAGGCATAAGCTTAAGCAATTCATTCACTTGCTGAGTCTCAGTGGACTCATCTGCAAAATGGGAACAGTAATTCTGGAGTGAAAACAAAAGTGGAGATGCATGTAAGGAAGATGGCTGCTATGGAGGCATTCTCTCCAATTCTGCAGCTAGCAGGGGAAAAATGCCATGACAACATGGAGGTCTTTCAAGAAGGAAGATATAAGGCTGTGAGACTGCCATGATAGATGAGACTGCTCTGGGTGGCTGGGAATGTATGTGCCCTCCTGATGCTGCCTCTGGGTGCTAGTGGAGAGGTCCAAGTTCCCACAGGAAGACCACTGGCTGCCAAGGTGGCCTCAAGTAGTCAAGGACATGCCTAAAGTGTGCCTAATGGTATACAAAGGACAGCGATATGCCCCACCCCAACAGCAAGACATAAAAGTAGCTCCTTTGCCCAGGTGAGAACCAGGAGGGCGAGGGAGGCTGGACCCTGCCACTCAGCACTGAGAGAGTCGGATGTGGAGAATGAAAACAAGTCTGTGGGCTCTGAGTCAGCCCAGCCCTCTGCCTAACCTCAAGGCACCAGCAGGCCCAGGAGGCCTTTAGACGGAAACAGGAGATAGATGTCAAAAGTCAGTGAGAAGTAGGCCAAGGGCTGGATGACTTCACCATTTTACTTAATTCCAACTGATTTTGGAATGGAGTGGGAGAAAATGAGAAAAGAGGGCTTGCCACCATCTCAAGGTCAACTTAAAGAGGCTGACCCCATGTCTCAGTGGGTGTGCACTTACTTATTCTCTCATCTTCTTTGAATACTGGCTTTGCAGCTGACTAGGACCACAACTGTGGGACCTTGGACAAATCACTTATTCTCTCTGAACCTTTACTATCTCCATTTGTAAATCTGGGAGAAAAACTACCAACCTATATAGATCGTGGGGTCACTATGAGGACACCTAAGTGGTGTGTGTCCCTTTCCCTGAGCACTAATAACGCTGTGCCTCACACTGTGGTGCTGAGGTGAGGAAGAAACTCAGTCTGGAGCAGCTCTGTGCTGAGAACTCTGAGGCCATGGGGATGGACAAAGAACTGGAAGGCTCTTCACGTCGACCCTCCTCTGCACCAGAACAGCTTTGCTTTTACTTGTTTGGAATTTAGGTTCCAAGGAAGATTTCAATTGCAGGAAAGAGTTTTGCTACCAAGCAGAAGTCTGAAAACTACTGGTGCAGATGGAATTACGTATAATTTGGTAGCGAGAGAAGGAGAAAGCACAGAAACACACATTTTCTGCTACATACCATGAGCCTGGTACTTCCCACATGTTGTCTCACTTAATTCTCACAACTGCCCTTGCTATGTCATTATCCTCAATTTACAGATGAGAAAACTTGACTTTGGAAAGAATAAGGAACTGGCCCACAATTACATGCTAGTAAGTGGCAGTCAGGACAGCACACCCAGAGGTGATCTCTAGAAGTTCCTGTGTTTTTCTTTTCTTTTTTTTTTTTTTTGGCCGTGCCTGTGGCATGTGGAATTTCCTGGGTCAGGGACAGACCTTGTGCCACAGCAGGGACCCGAGCTGCTGCCGTGTAAACACTATATCCTTAACCCGTTGAACCACAGGAGAACTCCTCTCAATATCATCTGACAATCATTTCTTGACCTGTAACTCTGTGAGGCACTGGGCTGGGCTCTGGGAATCCAGCCACGCATGAGACAGTCTCTGCTTGCCGAATTGAGTCTGCTGGGGGGAGAGAGATATGCAATCAGGCTGTTTAATTCTGAGTGACAGCGACAAGAGCTACGGGGAAAAAAGCAGAGAGTGTTCTGGGAACCCAGACTGGGCCATGAGGCGGGTGCCTCCCAGAGAGGGTAATATTTCACTGAGCACTGATGGGTGAGCAGGATTTTCCTGGAAAGGGTGAGACGAACACACTCTAGATAAAAGGAAGTGCAAGTAGAAAGGCTGGGAAATGGGAATACGCAAACTCTTTAGGGAATGCAAACATTCAGAGGGACAGCTAGAGCACTGATTTCTTTTGAGGGGGTCGATGGGTGGGCAGGAAGCCCATGGCGGCAGGCTGAGAGATGAAGCTGGCAAGCTAAGCAGTCTTGAAGAGCCCCACAGGCCATGCTTGAGCCTGGATTTGATCCTAACGGTAATGTTCAGCCACTGAAGGCTTTTTAAAGCAGTGACGGGAGGGTGGAGAGAAATGGATGGTGTGAGCTACTTGGGGCATAGCATGGCCAGGAGTTTTGGTGACGGGTGGGGAGAGAATGAGATGAGTCATGAAAACAACATCGACAACCACTGCTGCTGCTGCAGCAGCTACACCGACCAAGTGTTCACTCTGCCCAACCTTTCTGTGCATCACTCCTTTTCATTCTCCCAACAGCCTTGAGTCAGGTTCTACTGTTATTCTCATTTTATGGAGGAAGAAACTGAAGCTTGGAGGTTAAGTGATTTGCCCAAGGTCATACAGCAAGTGTGGGAGAGCCAGGTTTCAAACTGGGGTCCAATTCCAAGGCCCGCTGCTCTCAATTACCATGATGCACTCCCCGGAGGATGGCACCCAGGGTTCTGGTTCAGCAACTGGGTTGATGGCGGTGCCATTAACTAGACAGACAATGGAGAAGGAAGAGCAGGCTCTTTGGAGAAAGATAACAAGCTTGGTCTGGGATATGCTGAGTCTGTGATGCTGAGTCCACACGTTGCTGTGGAGCACAGGGAGAAGACAGATGGACATAACAACCTGGGAGGCAATGCTATCTAGATGGCTCTTTCCTGAGGAGCTGTCCTCAAGGGGAGGGCCAAGCAAAGGAAGAGGAGCTTGCACAGGAGACAGGACTGAGGGCAGAGAGGAAGTGAGAAATGTGAAGAATATGACCTTTTCACTGCCCTTTCCATACCCACCCTGGCCAAGGTTGGAAGAGCCAATGAGAACAAGGTTTTTGGGTTTGTTTGTTTAAACTTTTTCGAGCTGCACATGCAGCATATGAAAGCTCCCAGACTAGGGGATGAATCAGACCTGTGGCTGCCGGGCTACATCACAGTCACAGCAATGCGGGATCCAAGCTGTGTCTGCAACCTACGCAGCAGCCCATGGATCCTTAATTCACTGAGCGAGGCCAGGAATGGAACCCACATCCTCATGGATACCAGTAGAGTTCTTAACCCACTGAGCCACAATAACTCCCAGAACAATGTTTGAAAAGGAGAACAAACACTAAATGTGAGATGTTGCAAAATGGCAAAGATGGAACAGGAGAGAATGATTTGGCAACAAAGAAGTCATTGATGGCTGTTCTGTGGAGGGATGCGAGTGGAAGACAATTTGCCCCGAGCTGATAGGAGTAAATGCAGATGACATTTTTCTGTGATGAGAGGAAAGCAATTGGGGTGATCAAATAGGTTATAAGCTCAAAGGACTGTCTGCTTTCAAAAAAGAGAGCACTGCTGATGGGAAACAGCCCAGAGAGGCTGGAGCCACACAGTAGGAAGTTGGTGTTAGACTAAGGAGGCAGGAAGGACTGCACAGGCCTTAGATAGGAAAAGAGTCAGCTCTTCCCTCATGACAAGAAGGAAGTCTCAGGTGAGGTGGTAAGACACTGAGTGCCTGTCCACTTAGCTTTTTTTTTTTTTTTTTTTTTTTTTTGTCTTTTGTATTGTTGTTGTTGTTGCTATTTCTTGGGCCGCTCCCGCGGCATATGGAGGTTCCCAGGCTAGGGGTTGAATCGGAGCTGTAGCCACCGGCCTACGCCAGAGCCACAGCAACGTGGGATCCGAGCCGCGTCTGCAACCTACACCACAGCTCACGGCAACGCCAGATCGTTAACCCACTGAGCAAGGGCAGGGACCGAACCCGCAACCTCATGGTTCCTAGTCGGATTCGTTAACCACTGCGCCACGACGGGAACTCCCCCCACTTAGCTTTTAATCCTTGTTAGAAAAGGAAGTTGAGGTTATCTGCCAAAAAATCAGGTGGGGGTGGGAAGAGCCTGGCAGTTGGAGAGAACAGAGGTCTGACAAAGGCGCTGTAGTGAGTGGAAGTGATGAGGCATCAGAAGACTGGAGCACTGCAAAGTGGAGGCTCTGGCATGTGGGAGACCTCTCAGCCTGGGTGCCACAGATGGATTTGATCCAGGGCCTTCCTCACAGTGTAGAATGGGAGAGGCAGGATGGGGTTGAACCTAGGACTCTGTTTTCTCTGAGTGGGTCTATGGGAAGGGAAATGGGGCAAGGAACTGAGAGGACTGGTAGGAGAGTGATCAGATGGCGGCCCAGGACTCTCGACCGGCCTGGAAGGGAATAAGGACAGGTGATAGTCTTCAGTGGTTGAAGAGGAGTGGTGGTGGGAGGTTGTAGATAAAGCCAGGGGTCAGTTTCAAAGAAGAAGGACTCTCTCACCAAGGAGAGTCATGGTCTAGAAATGGTATTAGGAGCAGAAAGACACCCAGCTCTATCCATCTCCTCAGGTGGGTAGTGGATGGACAGTTCTTGGTGGAAGCTGTTTTTGGTGGACAGCCAGATTGCAGTTAAGTCTGGGAGGTAGAGGAGGGGCACTGGGGAGGAGGCTGATGTATAAGCAGATAACAACCACGATCACTAGTTATAGGACATGGGAACTGCCCACTTTCATGTTGGATCCTGGCCTCTAGACTGGGCTAGGCAGAGAGCAGCTGTGCAGGAAGTTTTTCAACAAACAGAGAATGATAAATGGCAGACCAGAGAGACGGGTGAGGTAGAGCCACAGCACAGTGGAAGATGTTACCTGAGGAAGAATGCAAAGGAGGAAACACCTGAACTGGGCTTGGAAGAAGTCTGTCAGGAGGAAAGGGGCAGTGGGGAGAGGTGAAGGAGAAAGGCTATCCAGGCACAAAGACTGATGAAAAGCACACCAGGTCTGGGAGCTGCACAGCGTGCTCAGTGGGCCCTCACTGGGAACTACTGCCTTAGGAGGCTTGGAGAGGCCAAAGAGACCACTGCTGACCACTGCACACTTCTGGCCATGCAATGCTGGCTGGAAGACAGAAAGTGACGGCCCTTTTCTGAAGGCAGTGGTGGTTTCCCTCTGCTTTACTACTTCAGGCTGCAGGGAGGGGGGCTTGGTTTGTCCTTTGGGCTGGAAAAAGATGGAGAATCACTGCTGCTTTCCAGAGCGCCAGGGCTGTTTGACCACCCAGGACCTGGAGCTAGCTGGCTGTCAAAGCCACTCTCTGGCTGCTGAGTTCCTGAGTATGGTACTGTGCAGGTGCAGCTGGGAGCATGCAGGCCAAGAGGTAATGAGGCAGCAGGGGACAAGCCATGAAGTCCTGGGGCTGCCCGGGAATAGCTCACCTGGTTCTACCCTCAGCCCTCTGAGAGGAACTCACACTGCCCTCGGGCTGGGTCATTCCCATGGCTTCAATTATGTCTCCATGCTGGCAAATCGCAGCCCGACATCTCCACCTCCACTTGGATGTCTCATGAGAATCTCCAAGACAACGTGCCCCAAGTGAATTCCCTATCTTCTGCCAATCCCCTCCTTGCTCAGTAAAAGGCAAGCCACCCTGCCAGTCACCCTAGCAAACAGCTGGGAGAGACTCCTGACTCTGTCATCTCCTTGTCCTGCATTCAGATCACCTGTGTCTTCTGAAAAATCCATCCCTCCTGCTCCAGCCCCACCATCAGTCATCTGTCCCAGATCTTGGCTTTCTGGCCTGGAGTATCACTCCTTCAGGCTGCCTTCCATATTGCTACACAGTCTCTTGGGATACAGATCTGACCAAGTGCATTCTTTAAACCCCTCCAGTGACCCCCATCTCCCACCCCTGGCCGCTCCAGGTGTAGGAGTCAATCAAAGCACTTCAATAGGGCCTGAAGGCCGTTCCCGTACCTCTACTCTCTACCCTGTCTCTCCTCGGTTTGAGCTCTGGCTACACAAAGCTGCTGTGGATGTGTTAGGGCCGCTGCCAGGAGGGCCCTCCTGATGAATCTGTACCCACTCCCTACTGCCTAGCTCCTGCCTGAGTCAGCCTCGTAGTACAGCCATTTCCCACATGCCCAGGTAGGATGGAAGGCTTCCCTCATCCCAATGTTTGTCACATACTAATGTGCTTGCCCAGTTCTGTGTCAGTTTCTCCACTGGACTGAGCTTCTCCTGGATAAGAACTTAACTGCGTCATGTTTTGGCTCCCAGTATTTGCAGAAGTGTCTGCTGAATGAATACATCAATGACTGACTGAAACAAGTCCTGGGCTTTGAGGAATCCAGCAAGCAGCTTCTGACGCCAGGACTTGTTTTTCCTCCAATCACTGGTCCCCAGGCTCCCTTACCCAGATGCCTCCCAAACTCATTCAGACTTTCCCGGAGCAGTGAGCCATGCCAAGGCCTTTGGCAGCCAGCACCATTCATGGCCCAGAAGTCCTGGGGGTTGGGACAAGGGATTCCTCGGGGAGAAGAGGTGGTAGAGCTGGGCTCCCCCCACACCCACCTTCTTTTTCAGCTTGTGCCGGGCCCGCTTGGCGGCCCTGGCGCTGTTGGGGACTTTGGGCTCCGTGCTGTTGATGAATTCCAGCAGCTCATCCACATCTCGGTGGTCCACGGCGGGCTCCCCAGGGATCCCGCCCAGGGTGCCCCCCTTCATGGGCAGCTCCTCTTTCCGCCTGGTCAGCCTCGAGCGGAGCTTCTCTCGGATCTCGGTATAATTCCGACTCGTCGGGGCAGCGGGTGGCTGGGGGAGGGGGAGGTGCTGATGTTACACCCTGGGCCTGGAAGCCCGTAGCACTCCCACCCGCTGGCACCAAACATGTGGTGAGAAGCGAGACAACTGTTCTTTCTACCACAGCCACAAAGGCCAAATGGCTTTGCCCTCATCCAGGCCAGGAGCCAAGCAGCGGTGGGTGGAGAGAGGGGGAGGCACGCCGCAGTGTTGGGAGCATACTGACTTGGGAGCCAGGAAAGCAGGTTTGAGCCCAGGCTTTGTCACTTGGAAGCTGTATGACCTTGGGCAGGTTCACTGAGTCTTTTTGTGAGCCTCAATTTTGTCATCTCTAAAATGAGGATAACAACCCCTAGCTCAAAGGTGACCAGCAAGGTAACTACTTTTTCTTCTGTCCTCATTTCTGTCTTCTGTACTACATTTCTTCTGTCCTCAACTGCTTTCCCCTAGCCAGCAGCCCTTTCTTCTTCACCTTATGAGATTTCTGAACTGCTTTCTCCCTCCGTCCAGAGACAGCATGTACTCTGCTGTGAGCCTCCTTCCTGGCACCATCTGTGCTCATGGCCTGTCCCTCAGTTGGCTTTCACACTGGGGACTGAGAGCCTTTGCTTTCACTCTGCCTTTACGCACAAGCCTTCACTTCTCTGTGATTATACATGTATACATACTCATCAGAATCATAGCCTTCCTCTGCCATTTGCTTTCTTTTTGCCTAAGGAAAGAAAGTCAATCTTAAGAGAAACCACAAGAAGAGCAAAGGTAGCAAAATGTTGAGAAATCCCTACCTCACCAATGTGCTGTGAGGATCGAGCGAGCAAGCGAGTGAGCGCAGGTGCGAGGACTCACAGGGTCCAGGTGTGATTACCAGCCCCCATGAGCAAGGGGGCCTCAGGGAGAGCAAGGTGCTCCTCTGGCTCCCCTTGGCCAGCCCCCAGCCCACTCTGGCCTGGGCAGGCTCACTCACCGCATTGTGGCCGAAGAACTCACAGTAGCAGCAGTCACAGAACTTCCCATCTCTCTGGTGGGTGGAGGACGAGGTGCAGGAGCTACGCTCTGAGCTGCTGTCCTCTTCCTCACCCAGCCCCTCATCTGCCTCGCAGGGCTGGGGCAGCTGGCAGGCCAGGCCACTATGGGGGAACTTGTGCCCCTTGCACCCTGGGTCCCTGCTGATGGGGGAGAAAGGCCCAAAGGTGAGGAATGGCAGGGCAGGAGAAGGCGGAGAAGAGCCCAAGATATATCCCAACCATCACCATCCCAACTACCCTTCACCTGCCTCATCCCACAAAGGCCAAAGCAGTCACACTGCATCAGCACCTCACAACAATAGGGCAAACACCCTCAATGTCCCTCAGGGCCCAGATCTATGGTACCATTGTGGAAAGGTTCCCTGAGCCTCCCTTGGTCGTACCTACCACGTGACCCTCCTGGACTCTGAGGGCACCAGGTATATCTCTATCCTACCGTCCATCACACTTCACACTCGGTCTTTTTGCCCACCTGTCTCTCAGACCACAGTGTGCATTCCTCAAGAATAGGAACCAGGAGTTCCCATCATGGCTCAGTGGAAACTAGTATCAATGAGAACGCAGGTTTGATCCCTGGCCTCGCTCCGTGGGTTTAAGGATCCGGCATTGCTGTGAGCTGTGGTGTAGGTCACAGACGCAGCTCAGATCTGAAGTTACCGTGGCTGTGGTGTAGGCCGGTGGCCACAGCTCCTATTCAACACCTAGCCTGGGAACCTCCATATGTCACAGGTGTGGCCCTAAAAAGGCAAAAAGAGAAAAAAAAGGACAGGAATCAAAAAAACAAAACAAAACAAAAAAACCAAAAAACAGGGACTCTGCCACTTCTAATTTTGGATCCCAGAGTGTAGCATAACAACCTTGCACACAGAAGGTGCTCAATAAAGTGGGTGTCCGAACAGATTAGTGGGCTAATGGCTCCCTGGAACATCCAAAGGAGGTCAAAATCCTTTTATTCTCTAAAATCCTTAGAAATGAGTCTGCACCACAGGACAGACCTGTCTTAGCTGTGAAGCCTTGAAGTTACAAAAGCAAATGTGCTTTGGGGGCCACAGACTCTAAGAGCTATTATCTGCACCAGGTACCATATTCAGTGTATTATTTCCAACAATTCCCCAAGTCCTGCAAAACAGATCTCCCACCTTGCAGTGGAGGAGAACAAGGCTGAGTGCTCATCCTCTCCCACTAAACTGCTCTGCCTCTGGACTTCAGGAAGCATGGGTGCATCTTGTAACACAGACTATTTTCCCAGGGTAAGGAAAAGACAGGCCTGCAAGGTTCCAGAATGGGAGCCAGAAGAGTCAGAGCCCTGGTTTGGCCATCAGCAGTGGGAGTGCCCCAGGGCAGAAACCATTATCATGGTGCTTAGAGAAGCTTAACACCAACAGACCACTCTTTTTTTTTTTTTTTGGTCTTTTTGTCTTTGTTGTTGTTGTTGCTATTTCTTGGGCTGCTCCCGCGGCATATGGAGGTTCCCAGGCTAGGGGTCGAATCGGAGCTGTAGCCACCGGCCTACGCCAGAGCCACAGCAACGTGGGATCCGAGCCGCGTCTGCAACCTACACCACAGCTCACGGCAACGCCAGATCGTTAACCCACTGAGCAAGGGCAGGGACCGAACCCGCAACCTCATGGTTCCTAGTCGGATTCGTTAACCACTGCGCCACAACAGGAACTCCCAGACCACTCTTCATGTACTTTACTAGCAAAATTAACAGACCTAGTGCTCTAAAACTGGTGGTTACATCAATTTGGAAAGCCCCTTGGAAAACAAATTTGCAGTGTCTATTAAGAACTTGTCTCAAAAAAACAAAACCAAAAAAAACCCTGAAATCTTTTTCTGTGTGTGTGTCTCTTGTCTTTTTAGGGCCACACCCATGGCATTATGGAGGTTCCCAGGCTAGGGGTCCAATCAGAGCTGTAGCCGCCAGCCTACACCACAGCCACAGCAACGCCAGATCCGAGCCGAGTCTGCGACCTACACCACAGCTCATGGCAACACCGGATCCTTAACCCACTGAGTGGGGCCAGGGATCCAACCGGCATCCTCACGGATGCTAGTCGGGTTTGTTAACCACTGAGCCACGACAGGAACCCCCCAAAATCTTCTAAACTGAGAACATTTTTCATACTGAGAAATATATTCCGAGGAGAGAAATAAAGGGGAAAGATATCATTAGGACATTATTTATCACGTTATGATGTTGGAATGACCTAAATGGTCAGTAACTGGGGAACAGCAAAGTGCACTATGGAGAATACGCCAGCCTTTAAAGCCGAGGTTCAGAAGCCACACAGGAACCTAGGAACCTAACAGTACTAAGTGAAGCCCAAAGACAAAAAAATCGTGCAGATGCCACCACCACCCTGTGGTAAAGACACTCGAGGGAAGACTGCTTAGAAGTGGTTGTACTGGGGTGGCAGGATTTTTAGAGTGGGGAAAATACAAATGCACAATAAACACAGATCTAATTTATAACATAAAAAATATATATGATAATATAAACTTTCTCAGTACTTAGAGTTACTTCCAGGAATCTATTAAGGACAGAACTCCTTAACACAGATTTGCACCAGATTTGGGTGCAAGGATTCTTATTACAGCCTGGTCTATAATAGCTAAAAACTAGAAATGACTAAATACCAAGAAGAAAGGAATAGTAAAATATACTATGCTAGCGTTACACAGTAAGAACTTATGTGGCTACTGAAAAGTTTTCTGAAGAATTTCAACTGGGGAAATGATCATGGTGTAGTGTTGAAAACAACTACACAAAAATATATAGAATGTGGACCTCATTTTATTTATATACAGAGACATCAGGAAGAAAATATACTGCAGTATTAAAGTTTATCTTTAGGTTGCCAGGAATTTTTTCTTCTTTTATAAATTTCTAAATTTTTCCAAGTTTTTGTTTTTTGGGGGCTTTTTTTGAGGGCGGCACCCACAGCATATGGAGATTCCCAGGATAGGGGTCAAATTGGAGCTGTAGCCGCTGGCTTATGCCACAGCCATAGGAACCCAGGATCCCAGCCATGTCTCTGAACTACACCACAGCTCACAGCTCAAAGCAAGGCCAGGGATCGATCCTGCATCCTCATGGATGCTAGTCAGATTCGTTAACCACTGAGCCATGACGGGAACTCCCTTCAAGTTTTTAAAAAATAATAAACACGTATTTCTTTTATACATATATATTTTTGGCTGTGCCAGTGCACAAGGAAGCTGTCGGACCAGTGCCATAGTTGTAACCAACGCCAGAGCTGTGACAATGCCAGGTCCTTAACCCACTGAGCCACACATTTTCTTTGTTTTTTTAGGACTGCACCTGAGGCACATGGAAGTTCCTAGGCTAGGGGCTGAATAGGAGCTGTAGCCACTGGCCTACACCACAGCCACACGATGCCAGATCTGAGCCAATTCAGCAACCTACACAACAGTTCACAGCAATGCCGGATTGTTTAACCCACTGATTGAGGCCAGGGATTGAACCAGAGTCCTCATGGATACTAGCTGGGTTCCTTACTGCTGAGCCATGACAGGAACTCCCACACATTTTCTTTTATAGTTGGAAAAACTGTGGAAAAAACATGAACAGAGTCTACCCTTTAACTTCCACCCCAAAGGTACCCTTTTGCAAAGTTTCCCAAAACTCTTAAGTTCAAGTCGGCGGGGAGTTTGCTCTTTCTGTTGCTCACTTACCTGTGAGTGCCAGGGAGCTGCTGAGAGCTGGGTGGTGGGAGGAGAGGTCCGCTGCAGTGCCCGCTGCAGTGCCCACTACAGGGGTGGCTGCAACCCGAGAACGGTGGAGGCATCTTCAGAAGCGGCATGCTGGTGGAGGGAAGGTGGGGGCTCTGACACGGCCCTGGGGTGTGAGGGGCAGCAGCAGCGGCAACAGGGCATTCTGAAACCTGGGCAGGGAAAGGTGCTGCCAGGGTGGTGGGCAGCAGGTGAGGATGGGGTGGTGAGCCAAAGGATCCGGGGTGAGATGGGATCAGCGACGCTGCCTGGGGGTGGTGGCCGGTGGGGCTGTTAGGTGGAGCAGTGAGGTCTGAGTGCCGGTGGTGCTCCGAGATGGGGAAAACCTCACCTGTGGGTGGATGGGGGAGAGAGGTATCAGAGTGGGAGCCCAGACTCTGGGATTGAAAGCCCAAGGGCTCATTGCCACATTCTGCTTACTGTGACCAGAGGGAACATGTCTGGGCACAACCTTTCAGCACAGTGGATCCATGAGCTTTTGAAAAAGTCCAGCAGTGCCTTGAGCAGGAGAGATTTCTCTGCAGGTAGCGTCTGGACAGGGTGGAGAAGCCCAGGCCTGAGGGAGAAGGCACCAGGAATGCCACAAGGCTGCAACACCTCTGCTGGCATAAACAGGGGGTACATGTTCTGTCTCTCAGTGTCCCTATAGGACCAGCTTCTCAACAGACATTCCTCAGGCCCAGGGCAAAATCTACAGCAATCAGCAGAGGAGCAAGCCCAGGCTCTGAGTCTGGGGTATGGGGACTGAGGCAGCCAGGGTATGCCAGACCCTTGGGTGGCCCCTGATTTCAGAGGACAAGTGGGAAAAGGCTTTTGGCTTTTGCACCAAAACAACTAGAATTATGTACTGCTTCACTCACAATTCTGAGGGCAGCATCCCTTTGGAGAATTCAGGTCCTCTCATATTTATACAGTACATCAATAACCCAAGATTTTTTTCTCTGGGTCTCTAAGCATCATCTCACGGTCTAAAAAAGGCTTAATATAGCCATGAAATTGGTTACTAATCAAGGTGGCTCACACTTGCCAATTTCTTGTGGATGGAAGTACATGCTTTTATAAAAGTATACATCCTGAAGTGGAGAAGAGGCCTAGGAAGACCAAAGCACCTAGGCCTTCTGTGCACTGCAGGAGTCAGGTGAGCCAAGTCCTAATTCCCTAAGGGTCAACACTCACCAGGTCCCCTCCTGGATCCAGTGGGAATAGCTATCAGAACCAATGACAGCAGCATTTTTTTCAAGTTCAGAGTCCTGGGGAAAGGATTCCCACTGAGACAGTCAAGAGCTAGATTTCCCACTTGGCGTCCACCAGAAGAGCTCCACTTTTACTTATTTTAATAACTGATTTTTTTTTTTTTTTTTAAGGGCCAGACCTGCGGCATATGGAGGTCCCTGGGCTAGGGGTCAAATCGGAGCTGCAGCTGCAATCTATACCAAAGCCTTGGCATAACCAGACCCGCACTGCATCTGTGACCTACACTACAGCTTACAGCAATGCTGGATCCTTAACCCACTGAGTGAGGCCAGGGATCAAACTGGCATCCTCACAAAGTCGGGTTCTTAACCCATAACAGGGACTCCATAACTGGTCTGATTTGTTTGAACAAAGTGATTAGGGAAACACAGCTCTCTCCACTTATGGGGCCTGGCTCTCCTCTGAGCTTGGAAACTCACCAGGGATGGTAGGAGGACTCCCGAGCGAGCTGCCTGGCATGGCCCCACTGGAGTGTGGAGAGTTCCAGAGGCCCGAGAGCTTATGTGCTGACAGGAACGAGCTGGGATCCCAGTCCCCTGAGTTCCCGTGGCAGGAGGAGGACGAGGATGAGGACGATGAAGAGGAGGACGAAGAGGAATGAGAATCACCCCCACAAGACTGTGATTTGCAGGATGTGTGTGACAAGGAGATCTGGGGAAGGGGGAAGAAAAAGGCTTGTGGTAAAACAGCGAACATCAGAGCTGACTCCCTCCTGCCTTAACTTCCCCAGAAGCAGCTCCTCCTCCAGGCCCCCATGCCGTGGCCAAAGCACAATTCCCACAGCTCCAGGTGCAACAGCAGTCTCGGGCCAGACCTCTTCCAAGAGGGGCCGTCCCAGTGTGCAGATATGGTGGGAGATTCTGGTAGGGGCAGAGACTGCCTGTCAATTGTGGGCCTTTGGGGAGTCCTGGGAGCTGCCATGGGGAGAAAGGGTCTTTAAGTCAGCAGTCCTCAAGCTGAACTGATTCTGGGTAAAAGAGAGAGACTGGAGGGGAATGAGAAACAAGGAGTCTGACCTCTGTGCTTCAGGAGATGGCACTTTGAGTCTGACCTCTGTGCTCCCAGGCATCTTGGAGGCCTTCTAACAGAGGCACACTGCAGACCCTCCAACTGATCTTTGCCTTCCATGCCATACCGGTTGGCTTTTGAGCTGCCACAGAGCTGAAGACAGCATGGTCAAAAGGAAGGGGCAGGATCTTGATCTACCAGTGCCACTGAGCCAGCCCTCACATTGTGCACTGTCCTCAGAGGCTTGTGGGCTGCCTGAAGCCTTGCTTGTCTTCCCCCAGTGTGAACCCAAGCTGCTAATGCTGTGTGGATGCAGCCCAGCAGCCTCTCAGCAGGGGTGCAGGGGCTGGTTGGGGAGAGCCACCTGAGAGGACAGGACAGGGATAACTCAACAGCCTGACTTCCATGGGCAGGCAGTGCTCCTGTGTTCAGGGACCCCTTCTCAGCGGTTACGTACCGCCACTGCATGTTCTCGACCTGTCTGCCTCTCATCTTCCTCCATGCTCTTTCGGCAACTCTGGCAGACCCACAGAGGCATCTCGCCTAGGAGATTCTTGACGAGCTTTGGCATGAAGTCAGGGGGCAGCTTCTCACCCTGCAACACCAGTCCATTTTGGGAAGGGCCTTCTTCCCAGCCTTTGCGTTCCCGGTGACACAGCAGGCAGCAAGTCTGCACAGACTGGCTGGAGGTGGGGGGAACCTGTCCAACAGACAGAAACACGGTTTCCCAGAGGGGGAAAGGCACTGCTTAGAAATAAAGTTAACAATACTAATGACGTCATTTATTATGTGGCAGGCACTGGGTTAGGCACTTTATTTACCTAATTTTAGTCCTTGTAACAGCTCTACAAACTAGGTGTTATTATTCTCATCTCTTTCTCTTTTTTTAAGAAGAAACAGATTTCAAGAAGTTAAATAAGTTGCCCAAGGTTATAGAGTTAGTGAGTGGTTGAACTAGGATTTGAATCCTAGTGTGGCTGACTCCAAAGTTCATGCTCAAATGCCCCAGTGCCCTGATGTCCCCAAATCTTGAAGGTTAATAAGAAGATGGCCCTTCCTTTTGTGGCATATCTGAGAGAGGCCACAGTGCAGTCTACAGGCCAATTCCCACCTGGAAGGAAAAAATGCTTTCAGTTAACAGATGGGAGAACATGTAGGTTTCCTGAAGAGCTACACAATTCCATCAGGATCACAGCAGCATTTTGGAGGAGCTAGTATAAGGGCAACTCAACTGAAAACTAAGTTGGAGGGTAAGGCAGACCTTGGTCTGCTACTTCTGGGAGGCAGTGAGTTGTGGTGAAAAAAGCTGGGCTTTGGGGGTCAGACTGATACACATTCTAATCCCTCCCTGATCACAAATTAGCTGGGTAACCTTGAGCAGTTATTGAACTTCCTGAGATCTGATTTCCTACAGAGTTGTGAGGGCTGGTGCATAAACTGGCAAAGTGCCTAGCCCTGTGTGTGCCCACAGCATAGTCCCAATATACAGTAATTATTGTTTGGACTTTTTCCCTTTTTTTTTCTAGGACATACTTGACCTAGAAATATGACTATACATTTTCTGTCACATTGAGGGGTACTGACTGGGAACTGATTGTTTAATGACCCCAATTAATGGCTTTGCTATATATCCTGCAACTTCAAGTCCCTTCTCACTCTGACACTGTCATGTCACTTTCTTTTTTCATGTCACTGTCTTAGGCCAACAGGATGCCAGTAAACATGCTACCAGCATAAGCTTGAAAAGTGTGTATGCATTTCTACTTGTTTCCTTGCATGGCTGGGCTTGCTTGCTCTTGCACCTCTGCCGTGTCATGTAAGCATGACCAGGCTAGCTGGTGGAAGCATGTGAGAGACGTGAGGGGAAAATTGAGTCTTCCCAGCTGACTGGCCAGCAGATCAGATAAACAAGTAAGCCCAGCTGAGATCAGCCAAGCTGGCCCTGATCAGCAGAAACCAAATGAACCCAGAGACAAATAAAAAAATGGTATTGCTTTAAGCCACTAAGTTTTGGGGTGGTTTGTTGCATCCAATAGTTAACTGATATACCTTCCAAATTTACCCACCACTAGATTAACAGGTATTTGCAGAGGCCTAAGCAAAGGAATAATAAGAGTATCATTTTCATTCTACCAATAAATGGCATCATATTTTCTGAATAAAATCACCTTCTCACAATAAGTTGGCATCAGGGTATCCTTAAATCTGTAGTGTTACAATTACACTGACCTGGGTCCCTGGTTTCTAGAAAAAGAAAGGAACCAAACAGTAGCACCAGGAGCAAGCTGAAACATTTGGGAACATTCAAGGACCCTGAAAAGAGTACCAGAGAGAGAGAGAGAAATCTTTCATGTGAGCTGCTGCCTAAACCGTCTCTGCCAGTCGGACATTTCAGTGAGCAAGTCAGCTGCTTAATGACAGCTACTAAAGGATATAGGCTTCTAGAATCCATGGTGGTGAATATCTCAGAGAGGGTGAAAGGCTGCTAGAGAAGAATGGTGTTCAGAGAAGTTAAGGCAAAGTAGGCCTTTCTGAGATGTGTGCCCAGGAAACCTCCCATAGCTAACAAGGTACCATAGTAACTCCAGGAGGAGGAGGGGAAGCCAATGTCCAAGTCCCTTTCCCCATGAGAAATACAAAGGTGGCCGTGTTTTTAGGCCAAACACCAGGACATGTAATTTTACCACAATGGAGCTTCACTTCATTCTAATGTTAGATTCTACAGTTATTACATAAAATGAAAATCTTGTATGAGTAAAATTATTCTTGAAACTTTTTCTATGGCCTGTAAAGTACAGTATATATGGTTTTGTAGGTACACCTGAGAACTCAAATGTATAATGTAAAAGATAAATATATAAGAAGTGGTTTTTTTCTGTTTCTTTTTTTTTTTTTTTTAAAGTGAAAACAAATTCTTCCAAGTTAAATATGTAATCAGTGTGACTGTACTTAATGTACTTGTGGAAGGTGCTGGAGTGTAGTAGAAACAACACTGGCTTTGGCATTAATCCTGGGCCTCCATCATTTACCAGGTGTATAGCTGTACAATGCTGGGCAAATTCTTCTTACTCTGTTTCCTCATATATACAATGGGATTAAGCCCTGATTTGTAGAGTTGGCTGTGAGCATCGTGATAAAGCACCTAGTCCAGTGCCAGGCACATATGTTACTCAACATATGGTACTAACTGTGAACATGGTGGGAGCAATGGGAAATAGTATTTAAAATCAGCACTGAGGACAAGATGGCGGAGGAGTAGGGGGACACGCTCGCCCTCTCCCACAAACACAACAAAAAAAGCACATCTACAGAAGAAATGACTCGCACAGAACAACAACCAATCGCTGGCAGAGGAACCTAAACTCCAATAACGGCAAGAAGTTCGTGACATTATTGGGCAGAACGGGAGAAAAGAGGAGAGTGAGAGAAGGTGAATCCGAGCGGGACGGGCGCTCCCGAAAGGGAACTGCGGAGGAGAAAGGGATCCCGCACCCTGGAAAGTCTCCTACCGGGGGAAAGATCAAACGAACCGGAGGAATCTCCAGATGCAGAGAAGAGTGTAGCAGTAAGTCGGAGTACGGAAAAACGATCAAGAACCCAACGGACCATCTGAACTACGGGCACAGTCACCAAAAATTGAGACGCCTGGGTGGGGGCTGGGCACCGAATCCTCGGCTCCAGAGGTTAGTCCCCGGGAAAGGGCCGGGGGACGCCTGGGTGGGGGCTGGGCACCGAGACCTCAGCTCTGAAGGTTGGTCCCCGAGAGGGGGCCGGGGGACGCCTGGGTTGGGGCTGGGCAACGAGACCTCGCCTCCGAAGGTTAGTCCCCAAGAAAGGGCCGGGGGGCGCCGCCTGGGTGGGGGCTGGGCACCGAGACCTCGGCTCCAGAGATTAGTCCCCGGGCTAGGGGGGCGGGGAAGAGCGGAAACTGCTTGGGAGGTCTCTAAACCATTTGACGGGGCAGAGACTGCCTGGGAGACTAGAAAACAAAGCTGTCGCAGAGGAAGGGAGCAATACTCTAGGGGCGGGGAAGTGGAAAGCCGCCTCAGAGGGAACCTGGGAGAAGAGCCTGGTCTGCGCCCGTGCTGGGGAGGGGAGAGAAGAAGGGGTGGGTCCCCATAGAATACCCCCCACGCCACAGCAAGCTTACAGGCCCGCTAGCTAGCAGAAAGCTGTGCTTCCCAGTGCATTCCCTCCCCCCACCCCCGCCACCCCCTACGCTCTCGCCGAACCTGGGGCTGCCTGCCATCCAGGAGGGCTGGCCTCAACAATTGCCTGAAGCCTACCACCGCAGGGGCTCTCCCTGCACGGGCCTGCTTGCCCTTTGGAGGGGCTACACTTCCACAGAGCAGCACCAAACACCACCAGCCCCCTAGAAAAGGCCTGCAGCCCAGAAAAGCTAGAACAAGCCTAGCCAGGCCATGAATAGATCGACCTAATTCTCCGACGGTTTTTCTGAGACGGGCTCCCCCGGGGAGGAGCCTCTTGAGTCTCCAAGGGCCTTGCTACACGCCCAAGACCCCAGGGGGTGCTAAGACCTAGGGGACCAGCTGCATAGGACTGCCAGCTCCAGGCAGGACCCCCTGCAGCCCAGAAAAGCTGCAACAAGCCTGGCCGAATTGGGAAAAGATCTCAGACGGTCTTTCTGAGTCGGGCTGTCCTGGGGAGGAGCCTCTTGAGTCTCCAAGGGCCCTGCTACCCGCCCAAGACCCCAAGGGGTGCTGAGACCTAGTGGACCAGCTGCATAGGACTGCCAGCTCCAGGCAGGACCCCCTGCAGCCCAGAAAAGCTGCAACAAGCCTGGCGGAATCGGGAAAAGATCTCAGACGGTCTTTCTGAGTCGGGCTGTCCTGGGGAGGAGCCTCTTGAGCCTCCAAGGGCCCTGCTACCCGCCCAAGACCCCAGGGGGTGCTGAGACCTAGTGGACCAGCTGCATAGGACTGCCAGCTCCAGGCAGGACCCCCTGCAGCCCAGAAAAGCTGCAACAAGCCTGGCCGAATCGGGAAAAGATCTCAAACGGTCTTTCTGAATCGGGCTGCCCTGGGGAGGAGCCTCTTGAGTCTCCAAGGGCCCTGCTACCCACCCAAGACCCCAAGGGGTGCTGAGACCTAGTGGACCAGCTGCATAGGACTGCCAGCTCCAGGCAGGACCCCCTGCAGCCCAGAAAAGCTGCAACAAGCCTGGCGGAATCGGGAAAAGATCTCAGACGGTCTTTCTGAGTCGGGCTGTCCTGGGGAGGAGCCTCTTGAGCCTCCAAGGGCCCTGCTACCCGCCCAAGACCCCAGGGGGTGCTGAGACCTAGTGGACCAGCTGCATAGGACTGCCAGCTCCAGGCAGGACCCCCTGCAGCCCAGAAAAGCTGCAACAAGCCTGGCCGAATCGGGAAAAGATCTCAAACGGTCTTTCTGAATCGGGCTGCCCTGGGGAGGAGCCTCTTGAGTCTCCAAGGGCCCTGCTACCCGCCCAAGACCCCAAGGGGTGCTGAGACCTAGTGGACCAGCTGCATAGGACTGCCAGCTCCAGGCAGGACCCCCTGCAGCCCAGAAAAGCTGCAACAAGCCTGGCCGAATTGGGAAAAGATCTCAGACGGTCTTTCTGAGTCGGGCTGTTCTGGGGAGGAGCCTCTTGAGTCTCCAAAGGCCCTGCTACTCGCCCAAGACCCCAAGGGGTGCTGAGACCTAGTGGACCAGCTGCATAGGACTGCCAGCTCCAGGCAGGACCCCCTGCAGCCCAGAAAAGCTGCAATAAGCCTGGCGGAATCGGGAAAAGATCTCAGACGGTCTTTCTGAATCGGGCTGCCCTGGGGAGGAACCTCTTGAGTCTCCAAGGGCCCTGCTACCCGCCCAAGACCCCAGGGGGTGCTGAGAACCAAGTGAAATCTGCTACCATCGTGGGGTGGACCTCCCAGTCCTGTCTGCCCTCAGGAAGTCCTCCTTTGCTTCAAAGAAACACTGTTAGTCCCATCAACACTCCAGAAAAGCCACACTGCCTCAAAAAAAGATTGACCAACAACGACAGCCCTCAGGAAATATTCCACGGCAGTGACAAGGCAAACACTACCCGATAACGGAGAGTACAACTCCCTCAGGAGAAAGAAGACAACAAGCAAGATGAAGAAGCTGAGAAACCACCCCCAGTCAAACCAACAGGAGAACTCACCTAAAACAGTCAACAATGAAACTGATCTCTGCAGTCTGACAGACCTGGAGTTCAAAAGAGAAATAGTGAAAATACTGAAGGAATTAAGAGAAGATATGAACAGCAATGCAGATACCCTCAGAAAGGAGCTAGAAAATATAAGGAGGAGCCAAGAAAAACTAGAACATTCATTTGCAGAGATGCAAACTGAACTAGGGGCAGTAAAAACCAGAATGAATAATGCAGAAGAACGAATCAGTGATATGGAAGATAGAATAATGGAAATCACTCAATCTGGTCAACAGACAGAAAACCGAATCAAAAAACTGGAAAGCAATATAAGAGACCTATGGGATAATATAAAACGAGCCAATCTACGCATAATAGGAATTCCAGAAGGAGTAGAAAAAGATAAGGGAATGGAAAATATATTTGAAGAAATTATCGCTGGAAACTTCCCAAATCTAAAGGATACTGGATTCAAGATACAAGAAGCACAGAGGGCCCCAAACAAACTGAACCCAAACAGACCCACACCAAGACACATCATAATAAAAATGGCAAAAGTTAGTGATAAAGAGAGGATCCTAAAGGCAGCAAGAGAAAAACAGAATGTTACCTACAAGGGAACCCCCATAAGAATATCAGCTGATTTCTCTACAGAAACACTACAGGCCAGGAGGGAATGGCAAGAGATATTTAAAGTGCTCAAAGGAAAAAATATGCAACCTAGAATACTTTATCCAGCAAGAATATCATTTAAAATAGAAGGGGAAATAAAAATTTTTCCCAACAAACAAAAACTTAAAGAATACAGCAACACAAAACCCAGGTTAAAGGAAATATTGAAAGGGCTTCTCTAAACCAAAAGAAAGGAAGGAAAGGGAAGAAAAAAGAAAAGAAAAAAAAAAAGAAGAAGAAGAAGAGGAAGAACTAGGACAGAGGAAGATACAATCAGAGAGCAGTCATTCAAATAAGCCAGCATACAGATTTAATCATGAACATGCTTCAAACAAAATAAAATTAAAAAGAAAAAAATAAAAGAGTCATCAAAACCATAAAATGTGGGCAAGGGATGTTAGGAGGTAAATAATCCTTTTTGTTTGTATGTATGTCTCTCTTCTTAATTTTAATATAATAATGAAGTGTTTGAACTTACAGGACCATCAGGCTAAAACACACAATTATGGGAAGGGGTTAGCATACTTAAAAAACAGGGCAACCACAAGCCAAAACCAAATATTGCATTTGCAAAAAATGAAAAAAAAATACACTCAAGCAGATAATAACAGGAGACCATCCAACCAAAAAAAAAAAAAAAAAAAAAAAAAAAAAAAAAAGAAAGGAAGAATGGAGAACCATAGAATCAACTGGAACACGAGGATCAAATGGCAATAAATAATCATCTATCAATTATCACCTTAAATGTCAATGGACTGAATGCCCCAATCAAAAGACACAGAATGGCTGAGTGGATAAAACGGCAAAAACCTTCAATATGCTGCCTACAAGAAACTCACCTTAGGACAAAAGATACATATAGATTGAAAGTGAAAGGCTGGGGAAAAGTATTTCATGCCAATAGACATGACAGAAAAGCAGGAGTTGCAACGCTCATATCAGACAAAATAGACTTTAAAACAAAAGACATAAAGAAAGACAAAGAAGGACACTATTTAATGATTAAGGGATCCATCCAAGGAGAGGATGTTACTATCATCAACATATATGCCCCAAACATAGGAGCACCCAGATACATACAACAAATATTAACAGACATAAAGGGAGATATTGATGAGAATACAATCATAGTAGGAGACCTAAATACCCCCCTCACATCAATGGACAGATCCTCTAGACAGAAAACCAATAAAGCAACAGAGATCTTAAAGGAAACAATAGAAAAGTTAGACTTAATTGATATCTTCAGGACACTACATCCAAAAAAATCAGAATACACATTCTTCTCAAATGCTCATGGAACATTCTCAAGAATCGACCACATATTGGGACATAAAGCGAATCTCAATAAATTTAGGAGCATAGAAATTATCTCAAGTATCTTCTCTGACCACAATGCCATGAAATTAGAAATCAACCATGGGAAAAGGAAAGAGAAAAAACCTACTCCATGGAGACTAAACAACATGCTACTAAAAAACCAATGGGTCAATGAGGAAATCAAGAAGGAAATTAAAAACTATCTTGAAACAAATGATAATGAAGACACAACCTCTCAAAATCTATGGGATGCTGCGAAAGCAGTGCTCAGAGGGAAATTTATAGCAATACAGGCCTTTCTCAAAAAAGAAGAAAGATCCCAAATTGACAACTTAACCCTCCACCTAAATGAATTAGAAAAAGAAGAACAAAGAAGTCCTAAAGTCAGCAGAAGGAAGGAAATTGTAAAGATCAAAGAAGAAATCAATAAAATAGAGACTCAAAAAACAATAGAGAAAATTAATAAAACCAAGAGCTGGTTCTTTGAAAAGGTGAACAAAATTGATAAACCCCTGGCCAGACTCACTAAAAAGAGGAGAGAAAGAACCCAAATCACCAAAATTATAAATGAAAAAGGAGAAATCACAACGGATACAGCAGAAATACAAAAAACCATAAGAGAATACTATGAACAACTATATGGCAATAAGTTTGACAATCTGGAAGAAATGGACAATTTTCTAGAATCTTACAGCCTGCCAAAACTGAATCAAGCAGAAACAGACCAACTGAACAGACCAATCACCAGAAATGAAATTGAAGAGGTCATAAAATCACTCCCTACAAATAAAAGCCCAGGACCAGATGGCTTCACAGGTGAATTCTATCAAACATATAAAGAGGAATTGGTGCCCATCCTCCTTAAACTCTTTCAAAAGGTTGAAGAAGAAGGAATACTCCCAAAGACATTCTATGAGGCCACCATCACCCTCATTCCAAAACCAGGCAGAGATACCACCAAAAAAGAAAACTATCGCCCAATATCATTGATGAATATAGATGCAAAAATTCTCAACAAAATCTTAGCCAACCGAATCCAACAACATATCAAAAAAATTATACACCATGACCAGGTTGGGTTCATCCCAGGTTCACAAGGATGGTTCAACATACGCAAATCAATCAACATCATACACCACATTAACAAAAAAAAGGTCAAAAATCATATGATCATCTCAATAGATGCAGAAAAAGCATTTGACAAAGTTCAACATCCATTCATGATCAAGACCCTCGCCAAAGTGGGTATAGAGGGAACATTCCTGAATATAATCAAAGCCATTTATGATAAACCCACAGCAAATATAATCCTCAATGGGGAAAAACTGAAAGCCTTCTCACTCAAATCTGGAACAAGACAGGGATGCCCACTCTCACCACTGCTCTTCAACATCGTTTTGGAAGTCTTAGCCACAGCAATTAGACAAACAAAAGAAATCAAAGGCATCCATATAGGAAGAGAAGAGATCAAACTGTCACTGTATGCAGATGACATGATTCTATACCTAGAAAACCCTAAGGACTCAACCCCAAAACTCCTTGAACTGATTAATAAATTCAGCAAAGTGGCAGGATATAAGATTAACATTCAGAAGTCAGTTGCATTTCTGTATACCAGCAATGAAGCATTAGAAAAGGAATACAAAAATACGATACCTTTTAAAATTGTACCTCACAAAATCAAATACCTCGGAATACACCTAACCAAAGAGGTAAAGGACCTATATGCCGAGAACTATAAAACCTTAATCAAAGAAATCAAAGAAGATGTAAAAAAATGGAAAGATATTCCATGTTCCTGGATTGGAAAAATCAATATTGTGAAAATGGCCATCCTACCCAAAGCAATCTACAGATTCAATGCAATCCCTATCAAATTACCCATGACATTTTTCACAGAACTAGAACAAACAATCCAAACATTTATATGGAACCACAAAAGACCGAGAATCGCCAAAGCAATCCTGAGAAACAAAAACCAAGCAGGAGGCATCACTCTCCCAGACTTCAAGAAATACTACAAAGCCACAGTCATCAAAACAGTGTGGTACTGGTATCAAAACAGACAGACAGACCAATGGAACAGAATAGAGAATCTGGAAATTAACCCTGACACCTATGGTCAATTAATCTTTGACAAGGGAGGCAAGAACATCAAATGGGAAAAGGAAAGTCTATTCAGCAAGTATTGCTGGGAAACCTGGACAGCTGTATGCAAAGCAATGAAACTAGAACACACCCTCACACCATGCACAAAAATAAACTCCAAATGGCTGAAAGACTTAAATATACGACAGGACACCATCAAACTCCTAGAAGAAAACATAGGCAAAACACTCTCTGACATCAACATCATGAATATTTTCTCAGGTCAGTCTCCCAAAGCAATAGAAATTAGAGCAAAAATAAACCCATGGGACCTCATCAAACTGAAAAGCTTTTGCACAGCAAAGGAAACCCAAAAGAAAACAAAAAGACAACTTACAGAATGGGAGAAAATAGTTTCAAATGATGCAACTGACAAGGGCTTAATCTCTAGAATATACAAGCAACTTATACAACTCAACAGCAAAAAAACCAATCAATCAATGGAAAAATGGGCAAAAGACCTGAATAGACATTTCTCCAAGGAAGATATACAGATGGCCAACAAACACATGAAAAAATGCTCAACATCGCTGATTATAAGAGAAATGCAAATCAAAACTACCATGAGATACCACCTCACACCAGTCAGAATGGCCATCATTAATAAATCCACAAATAACAAGTGCTGGAGGGGCTGTGGAGAAAAGGGAACCCTCCTGCACTGCTGGTGGGAATGTAAACTGGTACAGCCACTATGGAGAACAGTTTGGAGATACCTTAGAAATCTATACATAGAACTTCCATATGACCCTGCAATCCCACTCTTGGGCATCTATCCGGACAAAGCTCTACTTAAAAGAGACACATGCACCCGCATGTTCATTGCAGCACTATTCACAATAGCCAGGACATGGAAACAATCCAAATGTCCATCGACAGAGGATTGGATTCGGAAGATGTGGTATATATACACGATGGAATACTACTCAGCCATAAAAAAGGATGACATCATGCCATTTGCAGCAACATGGATGGAACTAGAGAATCTCATACTGAGTGAAATGAGCCAGAAAGACAAAGACAAATACCATATGACATCACTTATAACTGGAATCTAATATCCAGCACAAATGAACATCTCCTCAGAAAAGAAAATCAATCATGGACTTGGAGAAGAGACTTATGGTTGCCTGATGGGAGGGGGAGGGAGTGGGAGGGATCGGGAGCTTGGGCTTATCAGACACAACTTAGAATAGATTTACAAGGAGATCCCGCTGAATAGCATTGAGAACTATGTCTAGATACTCATGTTGCAACAGAAGAAATGGTGGGGGAAAAACTGTAATTGTAATGTATACATGTAAGGATAACCTGACCCCCTTGCTGTACAGTGGGAAAATAAAATTAAAAAAAAAAAAAAAAAAAAAAAAAATAAAGCCTTAAAAACATTATAAAAAAAAAAAAAAAAAAAAAAAAAATAAAATCAGCACTAAGGTTGAAAATACAGAATATACAGTCACTGTATTTTATAAGAATGCAAGAATCTCTCACATGCAATGAACTAAAGGTGACTTTTAGGCATCTTAATCTCTGTCCCCACTCCATGAAATCATCCCTTAAATTCCCTAAATACTCCCTGAATTCTCCTATCTCATGCCTTCACTAAAAGGGATCCTCTCCCCTTCTTCCCTGTGTTTACCAATAAGTAGATGGGCAGGGCTTAAAAAAGGCCCAGCCTGGATCCAATCTCATCTAAGCTTACATGAGATACTCCCTCTTATAATTCAATTCACCTCTCTTTGCCATATCCCCAAAACACATTGTGTCTTGGTCACAGCATTTGTGCCTTCCACTTAACTTATTTACCTGCATCTTCTGTCCCTTCTACTAGACTGTGCTCCTAGAAGGCAAGCACTATGTCTGATTCTTCTCTGTGTAACACAGGGCTCACCTGGGCACACAGTGGCTACATCATGTTTGTCAAGTGTCCCTATGGCAGTAGAGCTGGCAGGCAGTTTGGTGAGACATTGTTAGAAATTGTTTCCCACAGTAAAAGGCTCTCTCCCCCCCTGGACCTCCACCCAAATAGTTCCAATCTCAAGTATGGAAGAGTGGGAGACTGCATGCCTTGGGGATTACAATGAGATTCCTCATTCATGGAAATACCTTGACTTCCCCAAGAGCCAAACTGGCACAGATGATAAATAAGATTAACCATCAATGGAAGTGAATTTACAGGGCAGGCTATCTTTCTAGTTAAAGGAAGAAACACAGTGCTGGAAAGCTAATTGAGTCTGAACTAAAGCAGGGATAATACCATCTACACTGCATAAGGTTGCCCAGAGGATTAAGTGACATTAGAGATGCACTTAGCTCAAGGGATCCATGCAGGAGGCACTGAATCTATTATCTAAGCCCCTTGGCCAGTATGCTCTTAGTAAGTCCATACTGGAAACCAGCTTATCCACTGTCTTGCATTTGGTATACCAGATACTTTCTAGGCCCAGGCAGTTCTGGGGGCCACCCTCAAAGCTGTCTTAACCTTAAGCGTTGATGCCTGCCCCTCAGTAAAATTCCCAGTGGAGCATGGGGACTTTTCTCTCTGCCATTTTCATTTCCACTTTAATTGCCAGAGGGTGGTGAGGCTCCCTAGCCTTGGAGATGGTATATGCAGTTAATACTACCAAATTTTTCAAATATTTGCTTTGGCAGAAAAAAGCTCTTGGTTTATAGTTCCTTTGACTGTAATCTCTTGCCATTTTCCAAATTCCTGGCAATCATGGTCTCTTAGGCCCTGCAGTCAACTCAGGCTTTCAACTAGCTGTTCTCCAGCTATATGTTTTAGCAGCTGGCACAGTATTTCCCAACAAAGAACATGATAAGTGTTTATTAAATGAATGAAAACTCCAATTATGTTTCTTCATCACAAAGGCTGATGATACTGATTCTTAAACCCAGAAACCCTGGGCAAAAAGCTGATTATTCCCTCTTACCTCAGTTTAAATTCAGAGCTTGTCCAGATCCCAGTCTAGCCTTAGGTAAAAGATGAGGGAGAAAAAGAAAGGTTTTAGGGGTTCCCTAGATTTAGGACCTGCTCAAAAAAGCTCCAAGGTAATTTTGCTTCACTCTCTGATTAAACCCCAAATCTCTGGACAATGTGGGGTTATTCACCCAGGGGATCCATGCAGTAGCACACATAACCCCAGAGCAGTCAAGGAGCCAGGGGAACCCTAGGCTCTGGCCACTCCCAGCCCAGGGGACTGGCATGTATAGCCATTAAAACCAGTATCTGCTCCCTCACCTGACCAGGCCCAAGACTTTTCTGTCTTCATCTGAGAAGCATTATGCTAGGACATTCTAGTTTTTCCTGGAAAAAAAGAGATAAAATCAAAGGAAGGGGAAGCCAATTTTTTCATGGAATACCATTTTTACTTCAAAGAATGATGGACTGACAAACTATGGTTATTCAAACTTGGGTACTGGCAAACATTTTCTCAAAAAAATGAAGAAAATGAGCCTGTCACTTCAAGGAAAACAACTGTATTTGTGGTCAATGATAAAATTCAAGTTTTAAGGGAGTTCCTGTCGTGGCACAATGGTTAACGAATCCGACTAGGTACCATGAGGTTTCGGGTTCGATCCCTGGCCTTGCTCAGTGGGTTAAGGATCCGGCGTTGCCATGAGCTATGGTGTGGGCTGCATACGCGGCTCGGATCCCGCATTGCTGTGGCTCTGGCATAGGCCAGTGGCTACAGCTCTGATTAGAACCTCCATATGCCGCAGGAGTGGCCCTAGAAAAGACAAAAAAAAAAAAAAAAAAAGAAGTTTTAGGCAAAAATCAGAATTTTGGAAAACTTGTATACACAACCATGACCTTAACAGCTTCCCAAGACTTAAAGACTTTATGATGAAACTCGTAGTAATATCAAATGCTGTCTTTTGATATTATAAAATGAAATGAAAAAACATTTGGAAGATCTGCATAAAACTCAACGGACCTATTTTTGCAAGTGATCAAAGCATGATATTACAGAATCATACACTGGTTAAAAAAAAAAAAAACATCAAAATGTTAGATGAACCAACAGATTTTAATGTAAATGAGTATAAAGGCTTTATTTTTTTTTTTTTTTTTTTTTTTTTTTTTTTTTTGTCTTTTTGTTGTTGTTGTTGCTATTTCTTGGGCCGCTCCGGCGGCATATGGAGGTTCCCAGGCTAGGGGTTGAATTGGAGCTGTAGCCACCGGCCTACGCCAGAGCCACAGCAACGCAGGATCCGAGCCGCGTCTGCAACCTACACCACAGCTCACGGCAACGCCGGATCATTAACCCACTGAGCAAGGGCAGGGACCGAACCCGCAACCTCATGGTTCCTAGTCGGATTCGTTAACCACTGCGCCACGACGGGAACTCCAAGGCTTTATTGATAATGGTCTCAGATTCCATATTGCAAAGAAGAATACCAACAATCATCTGGAAGGGCTATCAAAATACTTTTACCTTTTTCAGCTACGTATCTGTGTGGAGCTGGATTTTCTTTTTAACATACTTCAATCAAAACAATGCATTGCAACAGACTGAATACAGAAGCATATAGCAGAACCTAATGTTTTTCTATTAAGGCAGATATAAATTTGCAAAAATGAAAACAAGGCCATTTTTCTCATTTTTTTTGGAAAACAGTTATTTTTCACTTAAAGTTGTTATTTATGTTAATATGATAGGTTTAATACTGCTATTCTGAAATGAATTACTAACCAAATATTCTTAAAGTTTCTCAGTTTTAATACTTAATTTGATAAATATCAGTAGATTAACCAAAAAAAGCTCTTTTGTGTCCTTAAAGTTTTTAGGAGCTTAAAAGGGTCCCAAGACCAAGCACTTTGAGAACCACTGATGTAAAGCATCTAACAATGCCTGTCACACAGAGGGTACCCTACAAGCAATAGTGATTATTAACAACTGTATAGTTCTTGGCTTATCTGGATAGCTCTTCAGGGCCATTAGTTAATTTTGCACCTCAGCCTTTCTGGTCACGGTTTGGGAATTAAGTGTCACCAGGCCAGATGGCTGTCAAGGACTGCTCTCAAAGCTAGATCTAATTTCCAGAATCAAACCTGTTCTCATTCCTTTCATGAATTCCTTTTTCTCCCAAGAGTTTGAATGTATTTGTAGAGGATTCCTCCAAGACACATGCTATATCTAACCAGCAGCCCTGTGAGTTTCCAAATTCTATTCTGAGATGGCCCAAGAGAGCACTCTACTCTCAAGTCACCCAGCTCCAAGAGACTCCCTGTCACCAAGGCAGGCAGAGGACAACAGTTAAAATTCCCTTCCAAAAGCAGAGAAAATGATTAATCCTCAGCCTAGAAAAACTCATCAGCCCAGTCACCACCACTCACTCTTCCATCTACACATGCATTCTCTCACTCAACAAACATTCTCAGAGCCCCTACCTGGTGCCAACTATTGTGCTAGGTGCTGGGAAACATAATAATCGAGTTCCTGCCTTAAGAACACATGTGTGAACCAGGCAGGTTCATGCAAGGGGTTGTCAATGCTCCCAAACTCCCAGGAGGTATCATATTCACTTTGGAGAATTGGGCAAGAACACAAATTAAGATAATATACAATTATAATTAGTAAACAAAATACACAAATTAAAAACAAGTGATTAGGATATTGAGCTTCTCTACTTATGTAAGCTTATGTGCCTTCTTGCATGCCTAGCCAGTTTGAGGATCTCCTTCCTTTACCTCTTCTTTCCTACCTTGGTTAATCTCTAGGCTCCCTTCTGGTTGAGCTCATCTACTACAGCACCCTTTAGACTTGGCCTCAGTGGACCTCTCCTTATTTCATTTCCATGCTTAACACCTGAGAGCCACAAGTTCTATTCATACTGTTCCTCAGATACACGTTGCCCCTTCAAACCTCAGCTTTACTCCTCAGCAAATTCCTACTTATCCCCTAAGACCTTGGTAAAAGATTATTGAAGCTTTTGTTGAACCAGGCTTAGTAGAATTCTTTTGATATATCATCCATCACATTGTGTCAAAGACATATATCCTCTACCTACTCCCAAACCCCTACAGAATGGGAGCTCTTTGGGGGCAGGGGGTGGACTTTGGCCATTTAAGTGTGTCAGGAACCTACGTTGGGCTTAGGCTAAGGCCTGGCACATAGCAGACATTCACTGAATAAATGAACGAATGCTAAAGTCCATCTGGCTATGTCTCAGCTGCTCTACACAAAGGATAGAGACCAAAACACAGCTGAACCAGCCCCTTTCCCAACATACCATGCTGAAAAGGCATGGCTGCATCTCTCCAGACCACTAATGAGAGGGCATCAGTGCTGAGAATCTCAGATCATTCTTATGCTGGCAATCAGAGGTGCAGTTAATTCTTAGGGAGCTGATACAACCGCACCTCACTGCCCTGGAGCTGTCATCCAAACTCCCACTTCAGGCTGTTGGCTCAGGTCCTTCCAGGAGGTAGGACAGTTGTTTCATACCATAAAGCCAGTTTGTAGAGAATTCTTTCTGGGTGTACAAGTTGAGTCAAGGAGAGGGCAGAGAGTCTCTCTGACCTCTGTGGCCCTCTACCCGCCAAGGCTAGTTTGTCTGTTCAACCTGCTTCCTGCATGCAATTAGCCACAGGAAGGCTAAGCTGCTGCTTATTTACCTGGAAACTCAGGCAAACCTTATTACCGCCTACTCTGTAATTGCAACACAGGCTTCTCACAGGTGCAAGAGTATGAACTTTGGAGATAGACTGTTGTGAGCTCAAATCCCAGTTCTGCCATTTTCAGTATGATCTTGGATTATTAAGTTTCTTTGAGCCTCAATTTCCTCATTTATGAAATGAGAATAAAACCATACTTCACAGAGTTGTGAGGAAAGAAGGAAATAAATTATGTAAAGTACCTGGCCTGAGCCTGGCACACAGTAGGTGCTCAATACCCGTTAGTTTCTTTCCTCTTCTGTCCTGGAAGAAATGACAGGGAAACTTACTAAGTGAGACTTGCCCATCCAAAGTTATTACTTGAAGCACAGGACAGAAGACTAGACAGGTGACTGTCGAGGCCTCTTTGAACCCCCCAGCCCACATCTCTGGCTACAACTTCCTAACAAGAACCTTCAATATTTCTGGGCCCTTCTTTCTTCCTTAGCTTCTCTCTATCTATTCACTTCAGAACGGAGAGGGAACCCACAAAGGGAGCTGGAGGGCCAAGAGCCTTGGGTAGGGAATAAAGGGGAGGTGGCCTATAGCGTGGCACCAAGTTCATCCACCTAGAGTTTAAGGATGAGAGAGGGAAGGAACATGGGCACAGAACTGAAGGGTGCAAACACAGGGCCTTTCCAAGGACACAAACATGTCTCTCTGCAGTCCTGTTCTGTTCTGCACATTCTGCCACAAAGAACCATTAATCATTCCTTTTCACAGTATCTGTTCCTTTCCCCCAATACATAAAGCACTCGCATCTTCATTCATGCTGCTCCCTCTGCCTCTTCCTTTTTTAGGCTCAATTTGGGTGTTAATTCTCCTGAGTCCAGAGGCAAAATGAACTGTGGTTTGCTCTGGGATACCCTAACAGATCCCTTGAATAGTTTATCACATGTATCCTGGTTGTTGAAAACTTGTCTTTGCCACAACACCGTGAGCTCTTCAAGGGCAGGGCCTGCGTCTCATGGGTCACTGCACCCTAATGGTTCAGGAAAGGTGGCAGCACTTAAGTGCTTTGATACACAAAGAAAGATAAGCAGTCGGAGAATAAGGGCAACAACTGGAGAACTGGGAAAAGTTTTTTTTTTAACACTAAGGCTGTTTCTATTCCTGTTTACGGAAAAGTTCCCTCCTCCCCCAGAAAGCCCCATTCTCTAAAGTATAACCTAGGCCTCCTCGAAGATCTCTGGCACCTCAGTTCCCAGACCCAGCCACACATCAGAATTGCCTGGGGCAATTCAATAATAATAGACTCCCGGGCTCCGGACCTAGAGACTCTTTTTTTTTTTTTCCCCTTTTAGGGCCATACCCTCGGCATATGGAGGTTCCCAAGCTAGGGGTCCAATTGGAGCTATAGCTGCTGGCCTACACCACAGCCACAGCAACGCCAGATCCAAGCCACGTCTGTGACCTACACCACAGCTCATGGCAATGCTGGATCCTTGACCCACTGAGCGAGGGCAGGGATTGAACCCACATTCTCATGGCTGCTAGTCAGGTTCAAGGATGGGAACTCCAGACCTAGAGACTCTTAATTCTCTAGGTCTGGGACAGGGTACAGCAAAGCACAGGGGATCTGAAGATTAGCTAGGCCTGGGTGAGGGGGAAGAGACTCAAGCCATCACAGCTGCCTCTACCACTGAGAATGACTTCCTCTCAAGCTATCAGAATGTACCCAAGCACATCATCTTCACTTTCCTACTTAAGACCTTTCACTGATTCCTCATTGCCTACAGGATAAAGCCCAAACATCTTGGTGTAGTTTTCAAGAACCCTGCTAATCTCTCCAGCTAGACCCCTTGCCTCTCTCCATGAGTTGACCAGTTCTCGCCTCTGGATCTTTGTCTACATAGCTTACTTTGTTTAGATGCTTTCTCTCACCTTCTCTGGAGGAACTTCTACTTGACCCTGAAGCCTTAGGTCCCAGATGCCTTTTCTAGGCTATCACATCTGTGCATCCTCAGAACAAAGCATCCGTAACAATCATAGCTACTTGTGTTCAGCGCTTGACATGCAGCACTTGCTGAACTGTGATGTGAGCCCAGCATCATTGTCATTTTATATGTGAAAAAATAAATAAATCAAAAGGTTGAAAGGTCCATACTAGGATCTAGGATTTGAATCTTAACTCAGAGGAAGTGATGTTCTCTTAGTCCAACTGCAATTATTATATGTACATTCTTTAGACCATGAGCCCCTGTGGGCAGGGATCATGTCTGATTCACTTCTGCATTCCCAGCTAGCCCAGGGCCTAGACAGATCAGGTGTCCAGGTGCCCATGAGTGTTGATAGAATAAATGAACACCAGGACAGGCAAGAAGAAGGCTGGGCATGGTGGGTGTGCAACTGGCCTGAATGAATGAAAGTCAGCCTGGCTTAGTAGTGTAGGCAGATAAGAACAAAGTGCTAGAAACTTAACATTTTATTATAATTTACTTTAACTGCCATTCATTGAACACATAACAGGTACACCAGAAATGAATTAAAACATAGCCCATGCTCTCAAAAATTCTAGGTTTAGTAAATACAGCATTAGGATCTTAACAGTACAACTGATATCAGATATTAAGCTTATAGCTCTGGGACATTTTAAAGAAATTAAATTCTTAGCAGGTAAGTCTTCATCTTCAAAGGCCTTTGGCATTTCTACATAGTGACTCTCTACTAGCTTACAAAGAACCAGAGGAGAGAGGGATCTATCTCCCCTCATCTCCTTGCACCTACAATGAAACTGGCCAGGCTGGATGGGCAGTGATTTTTTAAGGGGGAAGTACCCGGATATAAAGATTATCTCAGTCATCTATGTGCCTCAAACAGAGGCCTTAGCACAGAGGTCATAATGCTTGCTGAGTGGATTAAACATAATGAGATGATTTTAATAAAGATTATCTACTCCAGTCCCTTGAGCGGACAGGTTTAATTCTGAGCAGTGGGAGAGCCAAATCGCTAGAGTCCTTTTAAACTAGACTGGGCAAAGTCCCAGGAGATGCTGTGGAGTTACAAGATGGGAAGAACAGGATGATCTCAACCCCCAGCAACTGCCAGTTTACAGTATACCACGTCTCCTGGGGGGTTTCTTGAGTGTGCACCTGGTCTACAAGCTGAGTAGCCCAAGAGACCTAGAGACAGCCAGCAGAACTGGCTGGTGAAAACACTCAGGCTTTGACTGACCAAATGCCTCCTGCCATATACCACGTCCAATTCCTGCTCTTATGTGAGGAGCATTAGGTGCTACGTGGATTGTTTCACATTTTCTTGTGAAGTTGCCAAAAAGGCTTAGCAAGGGAAAGAAACATGCCCAGAGTCACAAAACTAGGAGACTGAGCATTAAGCTCACCTCAAGTCCATAACATTAAATACTGTCTCACCGCCTCCTTCAACTGCTTTGTAAGTTTTTTGTTTTTCTTTGCCAATAAGGAAGTGACTGTTCTACTCTTCTTGTGAAGTAAATGTGGATTTGGGTTCTTAGTGAATGTATCAATGTAATTTAGTGGCCTAAACAATTAGAATTAAGAGCTTTTGGGATTCCAATTAAGTTCAGGGTCCTCCATTTAAATGTGTACAGGTTCTGAAAATGACCAAAGCAGATTGGATAGAACTGGGGTGGCCCATGAACCTTAACTGAGAGGAAGCAATGCTCTTCTAGCCTTATTGCAATTACTATATACATGTTCTCTAGACCGTGAGCCCCTTGTGAGGAGGGACTACTGATTCACTTCTGCATTCCCAGCTACCCCAGGGCCTGGCACGGATCAGGTGTCCTGCATATGCTACAGGGGGGAGACATTACTCAGAGATTGCAGATTATTGTCTCCCAGATATATGGTCCCAGCGGCACCAGATTTTTAGTTTTAAGAGATGGTACAGATGGAATTCTCTGAGAAACCTTTGATTTAAAAAATATTGGCTCAGGAGTTCCCCGATGGCCTAGCACTTAAGGATTCCAAGACATCACTGCTGTGGCTTGGAATTACTGGCCTGGGAACTTGGACGTGTGGTGCCAATTAGCTCAAATCAAAGCAAAAACAGAAAGAAAATAATGTGTGACCTGGGGCATTAGAATCTGTGTGTGGACTAAAAGCGGTCCTATTTGCTGTCTGTGGCTTCACTTCGGCAGGTGACACTGAATTTCACCTTACCTTCCCATTCTAAGTACCTAAGACAGGGTTCTCAGTGGTGGTGGGAGCCAGAGATCTTCATCGAAGGCACGCCTCTGGGCAAAGCAATGACTGATGCCAATCCTTTCAGAGGGTGTTTTTGACCAAGGCACAAAAGCCTGCTTCTAGCATCCAGAAACCCCTTCCACAGCAAAAAAGGGGCACAATCAGAAGAAAGACTGTCAGTTTGTTTCACCTATTGTGGCTACAGTTAAAAAAAAAAAAAAAAAAAAAAAAAAGCCTTGTTAGGTCTCCCAAAGTACACAAGAGTCTCTTTTTCGCAGGGGGGGCGGTGGAGAAGGAAGGGTACCTGTAGTAGGAATTATCTGTACAAATGTTTAGTTGCCCTGAGTTTGTTTCTTTATCTGAAAAATGGGATAATAGTATTTATATCCTATTTAAAATTTGTGATTAAAATTTGCTAATCATCAGGCCTGAGGGTACAAAGGTAACTAACATGGTTTCTGCACTCTCAGAGTTTACATAGCAAAAGCAGACCAAAAATTATATGAATTAACTTATCACATTTGTGCTAAATGTTCAGGAGAACACAGGGGTGGTGGGAAGATATGTAAAATGTCTGGCATGAATGAATGAATGAACACGGTAAGAACACGGTGGGAACCTATCCCCTTAATGAAGCTTATGGCTCCTAGAAAAGTTGGGTCCTAATGGTTAACCCATCAACCAAACTTTCCGGCCATGAAAACTACAGGCTGGCTAAATGGCAGGGGACCCTAAAGCATTTTATGGTCTGAAAGAAAGAGAAGACAACAGCTCCCTGGCTCTCCCTTCTCCACTCTCCCCTTCTGCAGAACAGCACTCTCAGGGGAGCCCAGAGGCAGGAAAGAAAAGGCTAGAGGGAGAAGCACCTTCAGGGTTGGAAGTCAGACCAGGCGAGCTGACTTCCAACCTGAAGAGTGAAATCCCTTGGAACCAGCTCAGGGTAGGGTGTAGGGGTGAAGGTAGGGCCTCTGACCCTCAATAACTGGTGACATCTTCATTAATTAAAAATCTTACTGTGATCTGAGACACAAAGGAGACCAGTATCAAAACTGGGTTACGATAAGCACAGGTTCTCAAGGGATTCACTCTCTCATTCACCTAGTTATTCCTACTCCGTGTCAGCAAGGCCCAGGGCTAGGGGTGGAAGACCAGAGATATATGACATGATCTGTGCTCCTGTGGAGTTCACAGTTCAGTGCCGGGAACAGACACATCAACAGAATGTCTCATTGTAGAATAGGGAGTGCTACCAGAGGGGAGCACAGGGGGCTGTGGGCACAGAGGGAGCACCTCACCCAACTGGGGAGGTCAGGGAAGGCTTTCTGGGAATGGTACCCCAAACAGCATCCCCACTCACATGCACAATTCCAGGGATTCTACTAGAAGGCTGTCAAGAGCCATGCCTTCTGGCTGCACCAGCCTCCCAGAGTCCCCTGCTGCCCGATGCAGTGTCTGCAGAGCCAAACGCATCTTCCGCCACGCCTCATCCTCATCCGGCGCTGCATCCGACCCTCCAAGACTCCTGCAGGAGCCTGCCTTTCTTGGCAGGCTCAGCCAAAAAACCAACTCAAAACTCTTTTGTCAGAGCAAGCTTAGGGCGAGCCACCCAGCCCCAGGTGCCATAACCCTCCCAGAGCAACTGTGGCTCATGCCGCCCCAGCTTCGCAGTGAACACTGGCAGGGTACCTCCTATTATTTCCTTTGCTCAAAAGAAAGTGACCTTCTTCCAGGTGGCAAGCTGGAAGCCTTGGAGAATCCTCCTCCTGCTCACTCTTAGCAGGATTCGCCAAACCCAGGGATCCAAGGGTCTGGGTGGACCGCCTTGGGGGTCGGGGCGGGGCGGGAGAGCGGGTATAGGGGGAGAGAGCAGCTTTGCTCTCACTGAGGGTTGCCACCTCAGTGCAGGAGGCCCACCAAACAGTCTCCTAGGCAGCCTGGCTGTCGGCTGCAACTGCTCTGCTGGGCAAGGAGAGGAGGGAGGCCTCGGGAGACATATGCTGGGAGCACAGCTGCCGAGGGGGCAGCGAGGGGAAGGGGTGGAGCCGCTCCCAGGGGGAGAGGGAAGAGGCTGCAGCCTTCCAGGTCCCAGCGCCCCGAGGTAGCCTATGAGTGGGGGAGCATGTGGGCCCAGAGGAGATGAAGGGCACAGGGCTGAGCTGTGGCCCCAGGATCCAAGCGCAGTCCCAGTGGGTGTGCGACCAGAACGTTTCCCGGAGGCGGTGGGAGAGGGTAGGCAGCCTGGCCTCAGGACAGGTCGGGCCGTGCCTCAGCTTTGGACATAAGGGTGCTGGCTCCACTCCCAACTTGGGGGAGAAAGCCTCAGCCCTGGTCCTAAGGAGTAAGGCTCTGACTCCGGCCGGATAAGGATGATCCACCCCCAAGCCCGTCCCAGCTCCGTTCCGGGGTGTGAAAGTGCCCAAGCAGCCAGACTCGCCTCTCTCGCTCCTACCTGGGGGACGGGCGCCAGTTGGAGCTCGTCGTCCTCTCTAGGGCCGTCGCGGTCGGGCTCGGCCGACGCCTCCGGGGATCCTGCACCCGCTCCTGCTTCCAGGCACGGCGGCGGCGGGGGCTCCGGCGCCTGGGGCTTCTGCGGCCCCGCGGCCCGCGCCCGCTCGCGCCGGCCCGCGCAGCCGCTCGGCCTGCTCCGCCTCCGAGTCATGCTGCTCCTCGCTCCGCTCACTCGCTCAACTCGCGCCGCCACCGCCGCCGCCGCCGCCGCCGCTCCCCTCACAGGACAACAGCCAATATGGCGGCGCCCGACTCCCCCTCCGCCGCTGCCAGCAGGTCAAAGGGCACGCGGAGTCCGCGCCGCCGCACTAGCCCCTCGAGGCTGCCTGCGCCATTTTGAATAAGGTCACCACCCGGAGTTTCGTGGGAGAATGAACCTGGTCAGGAAACGCCCACCCTGGGATCCAAGGAATGAGAGAGGGTGTACGCTGTGGTAGCAGTGCTACAAGCCCTGGGCGCTTAATAACTTGCTGTTAAGTGGGTGAGTGAATTAATAATTTCTATAGTGCTACGCTACTTTCACGGCCTCGACCTGACTCCTCGCACCCACATGGTGTGACAGGTATGATAGTTCCCATTTTGCAGTAGAGAAAACCTAGGCTACAGATGGTGAAATGGTTGCTCAACATCGTAGCGAGAACTCATGGGTTCGTTCATAGCCTGAGCTGAAAGGGACGAAGGGATTGTCTAGGTCTTTATTTTCAGTGTATGGTCCACTCAGAGTCTAGCATTTGGTGCTTGCGACAGCGAGACACAGACCTGACTTCTTCCTTAATCTAGTGGGGAAATACACAATTACAAGTGTGATAAAGATGAGATGACTGGGGTACGTACTAGGTCAGTGTTTCCAAGAAAATGGTATGTGTGCAAAAGAATTTTGAGTGGTACACAAAGGAACATTTAAAAATATAATGATTATGGAGTTCTCTTCTAGCTCAGCGGTTAACTTACCCGACTAGGATCCATGAGGATGCAGTTTTGATCCCTGGCCTTGCTCCGTGGGTTAAGAATCCAGCGTTGCCTGGAGTTGCCGTCGTGGCGCAGTGGTTAACGAATCCGACTAAGAACCATGAGGTTGAGGGTTCGGTCCCTGGCCTTGCTCAGTGGATTAAGGATCTGGCGTTGCCGTGAGCTGTGGTGTAGGTCGCAGACGCGGCTCAGATCCCGAGTTGCTGTGGCCCTGACCAGTGGCTACGGCTCCGATTAGACCCCTAGCCCGGGAATCTCCATGCCGAGGGAGCGGCCCTAGAAAAAGGCAAAAAGACCAAAAAAAAAAAAAAAAAAAAAAAAAAAAGAATCCAGCGTTGCCTGGAGCTGTGGTATAGGTCGCAGACTCGGCTCCCATCTCACATTGCTGTGGCTGTGGTGTAGGCCGGCAGCTGTGGCTCTAATTGGACCCCTAGCCTGGGAACTTTTCTATATGCCATGGAAAAAAGCAGAAAAAAAAAATATATATATATATATAAAATGATTATGTATTTAGTTGTCAAAATGGGTTATTTTCCCTCCCTTTCTTTTTTGAATATATAAGACATGCACATAGGACAAATTTTTTTTTTTTTATGGCCACACCTGCAGCATTACAAATTTTTAAAAATAGTTTTGAGGACAGTCTGTCTCATGCCAGGGGCAGTGGTACCCTGAAACCATATGGTGGTTATATATAGAGTTTCTGTCCATCCATCAACAAGGGCAGAGTTCTGATGTTGACTCAACCCAGGAAGCAAGGGATAAGTGGAAAAGGCCCTGGAGCTCTCCCTACCAAGAAAGGAAATGAAAAAAATACTTCATCTTATCACAATTAACACCACCATCAGAGAACTGAAAGATTCAAGGTGATTCCCACTATATCGACATTACCTCTTCAGGTTGCCCAGAATAGAAGATATTTTTATTTTATTTTATTTTTAATTTTTATTTATTTATTTTTGCATTTTAGGGCCATACCTGAGGCATGGGGAAATTCCCAGGCTAGGCTTCCCAGCCTACACGACAGCCACTGCAATGCCAGATCTGATCCGAGCTGCATTTGTGACCTACGCCACAACTCACGGCAACACCAGATTCTTAACCTACTGAGTAAGGTCAGGGATGAACTTATATCCTTGTGGATGCTATTTTGGTTCATTACCGCGGAGCCACAATGGGAACTTCACCAGAATAGAAGACAAATGGTATTTTTTCCCCGGTTATTTATTTTTATTGTGGTAAAATATGGGTAACATAAAACTAACTATCTTAACCATCTCTAAGTGTAGAGTTCAGTGGTATTAAGTACATTCATACTGATGTGCAACAATCACCACCACCCATCTCCAGAATTCTTTTCTTCTTGCAAAACTGAAACTCTGTTCTCATTAGATAATAACTCTCCATTCTCCTGTCCCTCCAGCCCCTAGCAACTACCATTCTACTTAAAAAAAAAAAAAAAAAAAAAAACCAACTCTGTCTTTTCCCTATACCCAGCCTCTGGTAACCACTATTTTACTCTGTTACTATGAGCTTAGCTTTTTAAAAAATTCCAGAGTTCCCTGGTGGTCTAGCATTTAAAGGATCCAGCATCATCACTGCTGTGGCACAGGTTTGATCCCTGGTCCTGGAATTTCCATATCCCATAGACATAGCAAATAATAATAATAATAATTCCACATATAAGTGACATCATGCAATATTTGTCTTGTGACTGATTTGTTTCACTTAAAATGTCCTCCAGTTTCATCCATATGGCAAATGTCAGGAATATCTTTTTTAAGACTGAATAATATTCCTTTATATTTGTGTTATTATATATTCCTATGTATTTTGTATATACTTATATATTCATACACACACAGATATCTTTCTATCTAGACATATATCACATTTTCTTTATCCATTCATACATCCACAGGGAAGATAGATGGTCCTAAAGAATGACCAGATGTTATAATAAACTCATTCTGGTAGGGAATCCAACTGCAAGGACTTTTTCAGAGTGGCCATTCTTGGAGCAGATTGGTGAAATTGTTCAACCACAATTATAGGTCTGGCCAATGCTTTTTCTTCTATACCAAACCTCAGGAGGAGTTTGTGTTCCTCCGGCAGGGGTGGCAGTAAACCATTACTGTCTTGCTTCTAGGATAGGTCACTCTTTGGATGCACTGAGTTTGCAGGAATTTTTGTCCAAATCACCATTCCATTGGATATCAGGCCAAGCTACTGTGACAATGATGACAATATCCTGATGGACCTTGAGGACAGGAAGTTGTAGATACCCTAGGTGATTTAGTAAGCATGGTGTGTGTGCCTGAAGGCAGATAATAAACCCCATGAATATTTAGGGGTCTGTCATCTACTCAGTGAACTTTCTAGGGGTCTGGGGTGTGTTGTGATATGCTGCCCCAAATAAAGGACAATCTACTGAACATTACACTCCTAACCTAAGAAAAAGGTACAGTACTTGGTGGGCTTTTTTAGAGTTGGGTATAATATGCCATATTTAGGTACATTATTTTTACCTATTACTGAGTCATTCAACAACTTTAAGGGGGACCGTACATGGAGAGGTTTTCTTACTGGATCAAGCTGCAGAGTAGGTAGTTCTGCCTTTGGCCTTTATATTCAGGTACTGGATTTTGGATCAAAGTTATCTCCTTCAGCAGTTATTTTTCTTCTGAGAAGCAGCTCCTGGCTTGCCCCAGAGGTCTGGTGAAATTGGATGCCTGATTAGGGCCTAGCAAGTGACCACGTGACCCGAGCTACCATGTTATCTGATCTACCCAGCCATAAAATTAGGGGTCACCAGCAGCATTCTATCATCAAGAGGAAGTGACATATATGGCCTGGGTCCAGCACACCCTAAAGGCACAAGGAGGCTGCCTGAGCAAATTGTTTACATTCCTCTCCTACTACTGATATTCATGGTCTCATGGAGGGTTGTTTATGATAAGCTGACTGAGGAAGAAAAATTGAAAGCCCTGTTTATAGCTAGCTTTGCACATTATGCTGGCTCTGGCCAGAAGTGGATTGCTGGGGTCTTCCAGTCTTCCTCTGAGAAGGCCTGAGGGGCCTAGAACAGGGAAGTGCATCCAGAGGCCCTGGAATGAAGATACACTGATTCCTGGGCGTTGGATAATGGTTTAGTCTGTTACTTGGAAGGAAACAGACTGAAGGCTTAGTGATAAGAAGTTTTTTCTTTCTTTCTTTCTTTCTTTCTTTCTTTCTTTCTTTCTTTCTTTCTTTCTTTCTTTCTTTCTTTCTTTCTTTCTTTTTAGTGCTGCCCCCCTGCACCAATGGCATATGGAAGTTGCCAGGCTAGGGGTCGAATTGGAGCTGCAGCTGCCAGCCACAGCAACAGTAGATCCCAGCCGCATCTGCGATCTACACTGTAGCTCAGATCTACACTACAGCTCACGGCAACTCGGGATCCTTAATCCACTGAGGAGGCCAGGGATCAAACCCACGTCCTCTTGTATACTAGTTGGATGCTTTACCCCTGAGCCACAACAGGAACTCCCGTTTCTCATTTTCTTTGCTGCTTCTGGTGGGTTCTGGGGGAGAGGCAGACAAGAGGTCATAAGGGATCCTCCCTCACCTGTAGTTCCAATAAAAAATGACCACAAGCAAGTGCTTGGGAAAAAGGAATGAAGATTTGGAGCTATCATTCCCTCTCAGACTAGACAATGCAGGCAAAATTAAATATGTGTAGATTTCTGAATTCAGCTCAAAATCTTTACAGGGCTATCCCCCACCCACACACTCCAGTTTATGATAGTAAAAGTAAATGAATGCCTCTAAAACCAAATTTCATCTGTATCATATAGCTGTATTATACAGCAGATATTCTCAGTCATACTATGCCAAACATTGCTTCCAAATTTGGAGAAACTCCAGCCATCTCCACAAACTGGTAGCAAACAGTTATCTTACAGAAAAGCAGAAATATTACTTTATATAAAGAGACATGATTGTAAAACACTTGGCAAGGAGTTTGCTCCCATTTGAAATCAGCACTGGGTTTTTCTGTTTCATCTCCTTCCCAGTCACAACAGGGATCTGTCCCGGCTGGACCAGGTCCTGGGCATTTACCCTTTTTGGGGAAACAGACTCTCCACTAGGACTGGGCCTTTAGGGAGTTCCTGTTGTGTCTTAGTGGGTTAAGAACCTGACTAGTATCCATGAGGATATGTGTTCAATCCCTGGCCTTGCTCAGTGGGTTAAGGATCTGGCTATTTGGTGTCTGTCACAGATCTGGCTGTGGTGTAGGTCACAGATGCAGCTCAAATCTGGCATTGCTGTGGCTGTGCTGTAGGCCAGCAGCTACAGCTCTGATTCAACTCCTAGCCCGGGAACTTGAATAAGCCCCAGGTGCAACCATGGGGGGAAAAAATAGAACTGGGCCCTGGGAGTTCCCACTGTGGCGCAGTGGAAACAAATCCGACTAGTATCCATGAGGATTCGGGGACAATCCCTGGCCTCGGTAAGTGGGTCTGGAATCCGGTGTTGCTGTGAGCTGTGGTGTAGGTCTCAGACTTGGCTTGGATCCCACGTTGCTGAGGCTGTGGCTGTGGCCAACAGCCGTAGCTCCAATTCCCCCTAGCCTGGGAACGTCCATATGCTGGGGGTTCAGCCCTAAAAAGCAAAGAGAAAAAAAAAAAAAAAAAAAAAAGAAGAACAGGGCCCTGAGGACAGTCACTGTGTGTTACAGTCATCTCTCACCTGGTGCTCTTTGGAGCCCCTGCAGAGTCTGCAAAATACTTCGGCAAAGGAATCCTCATCGTGGCTCAGCAGTAACGAACCCGACTAGGATCCATGAGGATGTGGATTCAATCCCTGGCCTTGCTCAGTGGGTTAAGGACCCAGCTTGCTGTGAGCTGTGGTGTAGGTTGCAGACTTGCGTTGCTGTGGCTGGTCGTTCTGTATAGTGGCTCTTAATCTGTTTGTGTGGTAGCTGGTGTTGCTACCCTGCCCAGATTCCAAATTTCCTTTCCTGGCACACCCAACTTCTGGCAGCAGGGGATATTGGCTGCTAAGGGCTCACAGCTGCCCTCTACTCAGCCGGAATTGCTTCTAGAAAGTTGCTTTTGGCCAGCCGGAGTTCACCTTCTTCACCATGTCCTGAAGCCAATGACAGACTGATATAAAGGTACTGAAGCCTAGCCTCCTTGGCCTGAGGGAGGACAGTATTATAGCAGTGTTCATGTTCCAGAGTTTTCCAGGAGATTAGGCAGAGCCTAGACTTCAGTTGAAAGCACTCATTCCCTTAGCTCCTTCCCCTGTCATGTACTGCCTCCCTCGCTTTCTCGTAGGATTCTTTTGAGATCACTTGCATGAGAATCCTAAGGTGGAAAACTGTGCTTCTAGGAGACCCAATTCTGTTTTGTTCCTTAGAGTGTCACTTAACTTTAACCTTGATTTTTTGTTTTTTAGGGCCACACCTGTGGCACGTGGAGGTTCCCAGGCTAGGGGCTGAATCCGAGCTGTAGCCACTGGTCTACACCACAGCCACAACAATGCAGAATCTGAGCCACTTCTGTGACCTACACCACAGCTCATGGCAATACCAGATTCCCCAACCCACTGGGTGAGGCCAGGGATCGAACCCACATCTTCATGGATGCTAGCCAGATTCGTTTCCACCGGGCTACGATGGGAACTCCATTAACCTTGATTTCTTGACAAAGAGAAATGAATTCTAGAGGCCTAATCAAATTCAGCTTTAACCTTTTTTTTTTTTTTTTTTTTAATGGCCATACCTGTGACATATGGAAGTTTCCAGGCTAGGGGTCAAATTGGAGCTTTAGCTGCCAGCCTAGGCAACACTGGATACAAGCTGCATCTGCAACCTACCCTGCAGCTTATGGCAGGGTGGGATCCTTAACCCACTGAGCGAGGCCAGGGATTGAGCCCACATCCTCACAGATACTAGTTGGATTCGTTTCTGCTGAGCCACAACAGGAAGTCCTTATGTTTAGATCTTTAATCCATTTCAAGTTAATTTTTGTGAGCTGTGTAAGGTAGGGTTGCAATTTCATTCTTCGGTTTGTGATTGTCCAGTTTTTCCATCACTATTTATTGAAATGGCTATCCTTTTTCCATTGAGTATTCTTGGCTGTCTTGTCAAATATTAGTTGACTGTATGAGAGGGTTTATTTCTGAGGTCTTGGTTATGTTTTGTTGGTCTATGTCAGTGCCATACTGTTTTGCCTACTTTAGCTTTGTAGTATGGTTTAAAATTAGGAAGTGTGGAGTTCCGGTTGTGGCATAGCAGAAATGAATCCAACTAGTATCCATGAGGATGTGGGTTCAGTCCCTGACCTCACTCAATGGGTCAGGGATCCAGCATTGCCGTGAGCTGTGGTGTAGGTTGCAGACATTGCTGTTGCTATGGCATAGGCTGGCAGCAGTAGCTCCAATTCTACCCCTTGCCTGGGAGCCATGGGTGTGGACCTGAAAAGCAAAAAATAAAATAAAATAAATTAGGAAGTGTTGTGCCTCTAGCTTTGTTCTTTCTCAGAATTACTTTGATTATTCAGGGTCTTTTGTGATTCCATACAAATTTCAGGATTTTTTTTTCCAGTTACATGACAAATGTCATTGGAATTTTGATAGACATTGCATTGACTCTAGAGATGGCTTTGAGCAGTATGGAAATGTTATTTTATTTTATTTATTTATTTACTTATTGTCTTTTTTTGCCTTTTTCTGGGGCTGCTTCCTGCGGCATACAGAGGTTCCCAGGCTAGGGGTCGAATTGGAGCTGTAGCCACCGGCCTACTCCAGAGCCACAGCAATGCAGGATCCGAGCTGAGTCTGCAGCCTGCACCACAGCTCATGGCAACGCCAGATCCTTAACCCACTGAGCAAGGCCAGGGATCGAAACCACAACCTCATGGTTCCTAGTCAGATTCATTAACCACTGAGCCACGATGGGAACTCCAGTATGGAAATTTTAACATGATTAATTTTTATGATCCATGAACTTAGGACATTTTTCTATTTATTTGTGTTTTCAGTTTCTTTCATCAGAGTCTTATAGTTCTCAGTGTAGTAGATATTTTACCTCCCTGGTTAAATTTATTCCTAAGTATTTTATTTTTTATTTTGAATGGTATTATTTTCTTTGTTGCTTTTTTAGATATCTAATTGTTAGGATATAAAAATGCAACTGGAGAGTTCCTGTCGTAGCTCAGTGGTTAATGAATCTGACTAGGAACCATGAGGTTGTGGTTTCGATCCCTGGCCTTGCTCAGTGGGTTAAGGATCTGGTGTTGCTATGAGCTGTGGTGCAGGCTGCAGACTCAGCTCAGATCCTGCATTGCTGTGGCTCTGGAGTAGGCAGGCGGCTACAGCTCCGATTAGACCCGTAGCCTGGGAACCTCCATATGCCGTGGGTGCGGCCCTAGAAAAGGCAAAAAGACAAAAATAAAAAATAAATTAAAAAAATAAAAATGCAACTGGGAGTTGCCCTCCTGGCTCAGCAGTTAATAATCCTGACTAGTATCCATGAGAATATGGGCTCAGTCCCTCGCCTCGCTCAGTAAGTTAAAGATCCAGTGTTGCCATGAGCTGTGGTGTAGGTCGCAGACTTGGCTCAGATCCCGGGTTGCTGTGGCTGTGGTGTAGGCTGGCGGCTGCAGCCCTGATTCAACCCCTAGCCTGGGAACCTCCATATGCCTCAGGTGCAGCCCTAAAATAAAAATAAAAAAAAAAAGCAACTCATTTCTGTATGTGGATTTTGTATCCTGCACTGTACTGAAATCATTGATTAATTCTAACAGGGTGTTTTTTGGTATGTGTGTATGGAACTTTTAGCATTTTCTATATATAAGATCATATCATCCGGAAAGACAATTTTACTTCTTCCTTTTCAATTCAAATGCTTATTATTTCTTTTTCTTGGCTAAATTCTCTGGCTAAGACTTCTAGTACTATCTTGAATAGGAGTAGTGAGGGGGGCACCCTTGTCTTATTCCTCATCTTAGGGAAAATGCTTTCCACCTTTGACCACTAACTGTGATTTCAGCCATGGGCTATCCTATATGGCCTTTATTGCATTGAGATATGTTCCTTCTACACCCAATTTCTTGAGAGTTTTTATCATTAAAGAATGTTATGGAGTTCCTGCCATGGCTCAGTGGAAACGAATCTGACTTGTATCCTGGCCTTGCTCAGTGGGTTAAGGATCCAGTGTTGCCATGAGCAGTGGTGTAGGTCAAAGACTTGGCTCGGATCCCACCTTGCCGTGGCTGTGGTGTAGGCAGTGGCTGCAGCTCCTATTCAACCCCTAGCCTAGGAACCTCCATATACCGTGAGTGCAGCCCTAAAAAGACCAAAAACAAACAAACAAACAAACAAACAAAAAGAATGTTGTATTTTGTCAGATGTTTTTTCTGTACCTGTTGGGGTAATCATGTGATTTTTTTGGCCACGCCCATGATATGTGGAAGTTCCTGGGCCAGGGATTGAACCCATGCAGCAACAATGACCCAAGCCACTGCAGTGGCAATGCTGGGTCCTTAACCTACCATGTCACAAAGAAACTCCTGATTGTTTTGGCCACCCCATGGCATATGGAGTTCCCAGGCCAGGGGTCAGATCTGAGCCATAGCCACAAACTAAGCTGCAGGTGTGGCAATGCCAGATCCTTAACCCACTGTGCCAGGCCAGGGATTGAACCCACTTCCCAGCACTCTCAAGATGCTGCTGCTCCCGTTGTGCCACAGCAAGAGCTCCAGAATCCCCCAATTTTTTATTTGTTTATTTATTTATTTATTTTTTGCTTTTTAGGGCTGCACCCATGGCATATGGAGGTTCCCGGGCTAGGGGTCAAATCGGAGCTGTTGCCGCCAGCCTACACCAGAGCCACAGCAACACCAGATCCAAGCTGTGTTTGCAACCTACACCACTGCTCAGGGCAACACTGGATCCTTCGATCCCCACTGAGCGAGGCCAGGGATCAAACCTACCACCTCATAGTTCCTAGTCGGATTCGTTTCCACTGCGCCATGACGAGAACTCCCAGAATCCCTTATTTTTATCTTTCACTTTATTAATGTGGTGTATGACATTTATTGGTTTGCATACATGTTGAACCATCCTTGCATCCCAGGGATTCCTAGTTGGATCCTTTGCTGCACCACAACGGGAACTCCTCATGTTCCTTGTAGTCTTTTGATCTTGTCTTCACATGTTAAGTAGCAGTCACCTCCTCCAGCCTTTACTCATTGACTTTGGAAGAGAAATAACTTTCCATCAGCCCTGCTATGAATAGTGCGGTTTCCTCAGACTGTCTATGAATATGCCTGGTCTACATTTCTTGCTCCCTCTTGTGGCAGAATTCTTAAGTTTGTATGCCTTCTCTCCATCCTGCAATGCACCAGACCAGAGGCTGACAGACTCTTGCTTTTCAAGGGGTAAAGCTAAAGCTCAAATTTGTGGTCTCTCTCTGGCCAGCCAATTTAGGCCAGCTTTCTACACATGCTCGCTACTGTCTACCAGAGCTTGCTCACTGCTCTCAGAAGTGCACACAGGGAGCTAGCCACAGGGTGGAGTTATGGAACTAGCCACCCTGGTGGTGCCCTTGGGCCATATGGGGAGATTTAAAGGTAAAGTGTCCCCGGCGGTTTGTGGACAGGCTTCTTAATGGAGTTTGTGACACATCCCTTTAATGTCCTCTGAGAGTCTTATCTGCTCTCTCCCAGCCTCTTCCGACCCCTCGGTAATACAGCACACTATTCAGTACCCTGGATGGAGCAAAAGAGAAGTGGCTTCTTTGGCAGGATCCTGCACTGCTGGGGAAGTTGGATGCTCACTCACACACTCTCAGTTTACCTTGCGGAGAAATCACTAGTCAAGAAAATTTTTTCTTGGAGTTCCAATTGTGGCTCAGCAAATTAAGAATCTGCCTAGTATCCATAAGGATGCGGTTCGATCCCTGACCTTGCTCAGTGGGTTAAGAATCCAGCGTTGCTGCCGTGAGCTGCAGCACAGGGCACAGATGTGGCTCAGATGTGGCATTGCCGTGGCTGTGGTGTAGCTGGCAGCTCTAGCTCCAATTTGACCCCTAGCCTGGGAACTTTCATATGCTGAAGGTGCAGCCATAAAAAGCAAAAAAAAAAAAAAAAAAGAAAAAAAGAAAGAAAAAAGAATAGAAAATCATTTCTTTCTTTTTTTTTTTTTTTGTCTTTTCTAGGGCCACACCGATGGCATATGGAGATTCCCAGGCTAGGGGTCTAATCGGAGCTGTAGCCGCCGGCCTACACCAGAGCCACAGCAACAATGGATCTGAGCCGCATCTGCGACCTACACCACAGCTCACAGCAATGCCGGATCCTTAACCCACTGAGCAAGGCCAGGGATTGAACCTACAACCTCATAGTTCCTAGTCGGATTCGTTAACCACTGAGCCACGACGGGAACGCCAGAAAATGATTTATTGACACTGAACTGTGCCAGTTTGGGGCGGGGGGGGAGGGCAGGTGATGCAGGTAAAGTCAACCTGTTCCTTAGCCTGTCCAGTGTGTCCAAATGTGTATTTTTCTGCTCCAACCATGTGTTGGAATTCTCTTCTGGAAACCTGGACTTCCATAAATGCTCTCCCATCTGTGAGTGACTGTCTAAGGCAGTGTTCCCCAGGGAGAGAGGCCCATTCCTTCCTCATAATTTTTATCACACCTCCTAGATATGCACAACCATCATTTTCTCACATTTAGGTCAACTGTTGCAAAACAGCTCCAAGCTCTTTCATCCAACCAGTTTGCCTATGCAGTATGTCCCAAATATATCCCAACCATGGCAGTTACTGTTGTCAACTAATCTGAAAAAAGATTAACACTGTGAAGGACAAACAACACATTTGCAGGTCACCAGTCTGCAGCCTCTGTTAACAGCCTACTTCTGATTGTTCAACGTGTAGTAAGTATGTATTCACTTCCATCCTTCCTTTTTTTAAATTTTTTTTCTAAATCATTTAGGGCTGCACCCAAGGCATATGGAGGTTCCTAGGCAGCGGGTCAAATCAGAGCTGTAGCCTCTGGCCTACACCACAGCCACAGAAATGTCAGATCTGAGCTGTGTCTACTATGACCTATACCATAGCTCACAGCAACGCTGGATCCTTAACCCACTGAGCGAGGCCAGGGATTGAACCTGCATCCTCATGGATGCTAGTTTGATTAGTTTCCGCTGAGCCATGATGGAAACTCCCCATCCATTGTTTGATCTAACTTCCCTCCTGTCTTCATCCTACTCATGCTATACTTATTTTCTTGATTCCTCTCTTTTTCAAAGTCTATGTCTTACAGTGTTATATAACTCATAGCTATTGGATTATATGTTGAATTATATTGAAATCCTTTGGGGAGTTCTCTAATGGCTCAGGGGGTTAAGGATCTGGTGTTGTCACTGCTGTGGCTCGGGTCACTGCTGTGGCATGCGTTCAATCTCTTGGCCCAGGAACTTCCACATGCCACAGGTGCAGCCAAAAGAAGAAAAAGAAAAGAAATCCTTTGCAAATTTGCATTTGCATCTTCATAGGCTCCATCTCCCCAAACTGGAACTTTTCCCCATTCTTCATATTCAACCCTTTCCATCTTTTAGTGGTCTACTCAAGTACTCCTTGTCTTAAATACTCAAGTACTCAATATTTCCTTTGTAAAGACTTCCTTGACATCCCCTTTCCCATCTATCCATCCATCCATTCATGTCTCGCCCCATCCTGAATTCTGAGAGCTCCTAGCACCCTATTTGTTAGATCACTGAGGACCTTACCATGTGTACACTTGTTGCTTTCTGATGTGGGTTGGATTATGGCTCCACAGAAGCCATACCTATGTCCTTACTTCTGTACCCTGTGAATATGAACTTATTTGGAAAAAAGGTCTTTGCCAATATAATTTATTTAAGGACCTTGGGATGAGATCATCCTGGATTACCTAGGTGAGTTCTAAATCCAAATGACAAGTGTCCTTATAAAACATAGAAGAGGAGACAGACACAAGAGGAGAAAGTGGAGGCAAAGATTGGAGCCTTACAGATGAAAACCAAAGGATTCCTGGAGCCACCAGCTGGAAGAGGAAGAAGGATTCTCTTTAAGAGCCTTTGGAAGGACACCCTGAATTTGTACTTCTGGCCTCCAGAACTGTGAGAGAATAAATTTCTATTGTTTTAATTTACCAAGTTTGTGATAATTTGTTATGGCAGCCACAGAAACTAATATACTTATTCAAACAGCCAGCTCTTTCAAAACAGAGACAGTAAGTCTTACCTCTTTGTATGAGGTCTTTTCTCTACCTGGAGAAAAGTAGCTTGGATAGAGAAAAGAACACCAAGAATTGAGTTGAGGAGTTCCTGTTGTGGCACAGCAGAAATGAATCCTACTAGGAACCATGAGGTTGCGGGTTCGACCCCTGGCTTCACTCGGTGGGTTAAGGATCTCGTGTTGCTGTGAGCTGTGGTGTAGGTCGCAGAGACAGCTCGGATCCTGTGTTGCAATGGCTGTGGCGTAGGCCAGCGGCTACAGCTCTGATTCGACCCCTAGCCTGGGAATCTCCATATGCCATGGGTGTGGCCCCAAAAAGACAAAAAAAAAAAAAAAAAAAAAAAAAAAAAAAAAAAAGAATTGAGTCGAATTGGCCAGGTTTTAGAATAGCCTGTCCCTTACTAGCTGGCTCTGTTCTCTAAATCGGGGACACGTGTCCCTTCCTCCACAGAGTGACTGAAGGTTCCATTTGGAAATGGATGGGGAGGTTGACACAAAGGAACCCCCTTCTACTGTGTGTGTGCAGCTCTCCCATGTACTCACTATTGCTCTTTTGTGACTTGTTTCCCTATTGAATCATCAGGATAAAGTCTCACAGCTGTGAGCAGAAGACAGGATCCCTCTAAAAAGGGTGGTCCTGGAATTCTGTCATGGCTCAGTGGTTAACAAACCCAATTAGCATCCATGAGGATTCGGGATCGATCCCTGGCCTTTCTCAATGGGTTAAGGATCCAGCATTGCCATGAGCTGTGATGTAGGTCACAGACTTGGCTTGGATCCTGAGTTGCTGTGGCTGTGGTGTAGGCCGGTGGCTACAGCTCTGACTGGACCCCCTGGCTTGAGAACCTCCATATGCCGAGGGTGCGATCCTAAAACAAACAAACAAACAACAAATAAATAAATAAATAGGGTGGTCCTTCTGGGGTTAATCACTGGGGAAGAGGCAGGTCCTAGATAGGAAATCATAATTTGGAAAGCAGGCTGCAGATAGCCTCTCTGGAGTTGGGATTTTGATATAGTTTGGCCTTCTTTTGGCTTCTCCCAATAACCATGTCCTTTTTTTGCCTGAGAGCTTCTGTATGTGCTATTCCCACTACCTAGACCATTCTTCCCCCAGCTAACTCCTATCCTGAGTCCCAGTTATGAAATGCAGCCATCTACAGCCATCTGGATTAGGCCAGGATTCCTGACATGTTGCCCTTAGCCCAGGCTTTCTTCTCAGAAGCATGCATCATTCTTATGCATGCTCAAGGTCCCTCCTAATTTGGTGTCAGACCACAGGTTCCGTGGGCAAGAATGTACCCATCTGGGTCATTCTACTTCCCTTGCAGCTGAGAGCAGAGCACCCTCCCCAACCCCACCCCTAGCTTTAGATGAGGGAAATGACCCTAAGGTCACATTCCCTGGTCAGGAGTTCCTCTCCAATGGTCCCTGCCCCCAGCCTTAACTTAATTCTTATTCATACTTTCAGAGGCCAACTGGGGCCAGACACACAAGTGAGCAGCACCCCTGAGGCTTGCAGTCATCCCTCAGGAGTATCCTAGGGGAAGGTGAGTCTATCTCAGGGGCTAAGAGGCCAGGGTTGTCACACCTGCCCCTCTGCCTGGGGAATCTCCCTTATTGATATCCATGGCCTTGATGATTGGACTTTGATTTTATTGATGGGGCCAACTAGTGAATTTCTTTATAGCAGAAAATGTCAAATTCACATGAGAGAAGTTCCAACAGAGCAGCCAACACAGGGCTTGGTAGAATGTGAACTAGATCAGGCAGAAGCAATGGGGGCATCTCCTCTTGTGTCCACCTGTGAAGACTAAGTTATAGGAGATGCAGAATATAATGGGAACAGTGACTTGGGGATCTCCTGAAAAGATCAGCCAATGGCATCCTAGAAACAGACATAGGTCAACTGAAAAATAGCAGGAAGACAGAAGTGCCCATCAGACTCCTTGAAGAACCCAGAAGTCCAGGTGATTCGAAAGGGAGTGCATGAGCCTGACCAGAGCCCAGAGAGACAGGGAGGCAGAGGATCACCATCAGCACTCAGGTTACCCAGAAGATAGGTCCTAAGTGGACTTTTCTGGAAAAGCTTCCACATGTTGCTAAGGCTTCCGGGGTAAAAGCACCTTTCACCCCATCCAATGCATGCAGGACCTGAAATGTTAACATCTGATTGGACACGCAGAATGAATTGCAGAGTAGGAGGCAATAAATGTTTAGGTCAGAAAGTTTGACAGTTATAATTTATATTCACTCTTGGGATAAGTCACCCACTCTATTTAACATGGGGGTTGGGGGAACACTCACTCCCTTCTGCTCAGCAACACTGAGCCACAAAAGAAACTACAGCCCCTCCCACCCATGTGTTTCCAGCTGGAAACCCATCCTCTCCCAAGTCTTTGCTGAGAAACCAGTTTAAAGAGGTCCTCTCTCCCCCTGCCAGTAGCAAGGAAGCCCTGTGGGGTTGGGAGGGGTGGGAGAAGCCAGGAGCAGGCCAGGCCAGGCTACTTCCCTTTGCCAGCAGAAGGGGGAGTGGGTGGGGGCTAGGCCTCTGATCTCTGGAGTCCATCTAAACCAGCTTCTTGGCTTTAAAGAAGCTCTTGAGGTGCAGCATCTGCCAGATGCCAGTGGCCACAAGGATGAAGGTTTGCAGAATGGACCACCACAGCACCCGCTGGTTGGTACTCTCGCTTGTCTGCCGGAAGCGCTCCTCTCGCCACTGTGGGAGGGGAGAACAGAAAAGGTGCCTGGCTAGAACTGAACTGACCCCCTGCCCCCAGGGGAAGAGCTGGAAGAGTCACTCCCTGGAAGGTTACACATCCCCTGTCCCAGCTGGGCCAGCCCAGCCCCTCACCCTCTGGTACTCCTGCTCCTTCTGGATCTTCTCCACCTGTTCCACCAGCTGCTGTATGCGCAGATGCAGCAGACTCAGCTTGTCGTTGGCCACAAGTTCCGTATAATCGTTGGTGCGCTCACCCAACTGCATGTCCAAGTGAATGGCCTGGAGCCAAGGGAGGGGGTCAGGAAGCTCAGCTCCACTCACCTGCCAGAAACCCAGCTTCCACACCCCATTCTGGGTCTAACAGTGAACAGAGTTCAGCTCCTCACACTTATTGATGCAGGGACTAGCCCTGTTCTGAGTGCCAAAACACCAGATTAAAGAACTGCATGCATGGAGCTCTATAGCCAAAAGACAGAAGGGACAGAACAACATGTGCAGAGAAACAGAGGTATGACTCAGTGTTTAAGACAGGCAGCTCTGATCAGTCCTGTAATGGTGGGAGGTGGCAATGAAGAAACTAGGAGCATTCAGCTGCTGAACAGCTCTGAATTTCACATTAGCAAGCTTGGTCTTTATCCTAGGGCTGGCAGGGAGCCGAGAGGACTCCCTCCTGGGTCCCCCCTCATTCTTCAGGAGCTATCCTCTGTATGTTTACTTCATGGAAAGCCCATCCTGCATCCTTCTTACCCTAGGGACTGAGACGCTGAGCTTCAGGGTTGGTGACATTCCCCTGCCATACTCACCAGCTTGCCATCATAGAAGAGGGCGAACCGGATGGACTCAAGGTGAAGGCAGATCTGGTGCTCTCCAGGAGACTGGGAGGTGAAGGTGAAGCTGCCCCGAGGGCCGTACTGACGGGACAGCAGGTTCTAGAGGAAGCAGCCTCCAGTGAGCACAGAGAAGCTGATTAGACACCTAGAGGAATTCTGGGGATATCCCAGGTCCTGACCCCCATAGGCCAGACCAGCGAGGAGGGTGGAAAAGAAATGGCACCAGTTTGGGCTCAAAAAGCTCAGATCCCAGCACTATCAAAACACAACACTACGGTTCACATGGCCTTCCTTGAGCCCTCCTTTAGTCCTCCAGAGAGAAATGGAGGACTAGGGAGGTCTGGAAGGGGTGCTGCAGGGAGTCAAGGCCTGCCTCACCTTGTTCTCAGGGTCCTTCACAAACACGAACAAATTGATCCACTGCGGGGAAGGCTGGTACTTTTCCACAGCGGGGTCGTATAGCTCAGTCTTGTAGTTACCTAATGGAGAGGCAGCCTGGATGCATCCCCAGCCACACCCACAACCAAGAGCCCGCCCAGGACCTCTAGGAGTAAGGGGGGTCAGGGAAGGAACAGGAAGGCGTGGGCGTGGGCGTCTGATTGCGGGGCCTGACCATGCCCTCCGCCTCTCTTCTCCCCTTTCCAGACCCAATTTTCTGCTGTTATCAGGTCTGCATCAGACTTGCCTCCTCAGCGCCCCAACCGCGGTACAGGCAATGCAAAGGATGCTTTGGTCACACTGCTGTCCACCCATTTTCCACCCGTGCCCAGCCCCTGGCAGTGGAGGAGAGGTGTGGGCCTGAGCTGATCCGCAAGTCCTCATCCCCCAACCCCTCTCAGGACTCTGGGCGCGGGGAGGGCAAGGCTGGGACCAGCCGCGCGCACGCGCGCACCTATGACCACCGTGCCATCGGGGATCTCCTGGATGAAGCACTTCTCCTCCAGCTCGCGGACCTCGAGGTAGAACGCGTCCCCGCCGCCCGCCAGCGCTAGCAGAAGCGCCAGCAGCAGCGGCAGGGCCAGTCCGGTTGCCCGCGCTCGGTCCCATCCCCGCCTGGGGCGGGCCCAGGGCCCAGCGCCTCGCGCCCTGTAGGCCCCCGCCACCTTCCCAGGATTGTCCGCAAGCCTCCGCTCGGGGCCTGCGGAGACTGCGAATTCCTCTCCCACGGACTGCAACTCCCAGGAGCCCCCGCGTGGCCCCGCCCCAGGCGCGTTCTCACGGACCTGCGTTGTGAAGGGGCCACGCGAGTCCCCACCCTATCAGTGAGGAGCTCTAGAGCGCTTTCCTTACCTACCCTTGATTAATGCGCGCAGAAACCCAGGGGAGCAGGGCTCCTAAGCCCAGTCTTGATGGAGTAACTGAGCCTGAAAGAGAGGAAGGGGCTTGTCCTCTGAAACTTGTAGAGTGGCTGCCCAAGATGGGTGTTGAGAGTGTGGGTAGGTCCAGGCATGATTTGGACCTGAACCTGAAGGAATTCAGAATTGATGATAGAATGGTGAGACATAATGAGAAAGCAGAGAAGCTTGGGTCCAGAGGCTGATGTAAGAAGGGGTTTTATGGAAGGGGTAAATTTGACTCAAGCTCTGAAGGATGGTTAAAATCTCCCTGAGCAGGCAGAGGGTGGGGGCGGGGGGAGCAAAAACAATTCTGATTGAGGGACCTAGAATTGCCTAGCAGCCAGCAGGCCAGCTAAGGGACTATGGGAGGAAAGGTTATGGGAACACAGAGGGAGGAGCTAAGTTGGGCCAAATCACAGAGAGGGCAGGAACTGCCAGGCCCACTTGCACAGGTGGAGCCCTTCATCCAGTGGGACGGAAAGAAGAGATTGTGGGTGAGCCTGAGGGCGAAAGAAGGCTTCAGGAATGCAGCTGGAAAAGGAAAGGGAATACACAACTGAAAAGTGTGGCAGAGTGGGGCCAACATGACAAGATGGGACCCAGGAAAAGCAAATCTCTGGAATTCCAAAGCTCACGGTGCCCTGAGTAGCGCTTGTAGACTCAAATATCAATATAATGCATTAGACCTACCCAGGTGGTGGATGAAGTCTTCCGCTATCAGGTGTCTGGTGGTAATAGATCTGGGACAGATTTTGTAAAACGTGTTGGAGGAGTTCTCACTGTGGCTCAGCAGAAACGAATCTGACTAGTATCCATGAGGACACAGGTTCCATCCCTGGCCTCAGTGGGTTAAGGATCCAGCATTGCCATGAGCTTTGGTGTAGGTCGCAGATACAGCTTGGATCCCAAGTTGCTATGGCTGTGGCGTGAGGCCACGGGCTACAGCTCCGATTCAACCCCTACCTGGGAAACTCCATATGCTGCAGGTGCAGCCCTAAAAAAGATAATAATAATAATAATATGTATTAGACACGAAGATGAATGAGACCTGTCTCCCACCTTCTAAGAGCCCACTGAAAAGCAAAGGAGCAGTGTCAATATAGTGTTTGTTTTTGTTTTTGTTTTTGTTTTTTGGTAGTTTTTAGGCCCTCACACGCGGCATATGGAGGTTTCCAGGCTAGGGGTCTAATCGGAGCTCTAGCTGCCGGCCTACACCAGAGCCACAGCAATGTGGGATCTGAGCTGCATCTGTGACCTACAACACAGATTATGGCAACATGGGATCCTTAACCCACTGAGCAAGGCCAGGGATCGAACTTGCAATCTTATGGTTCCTAGTTGGATTTGTTAACCCCTGAGCCACAATGGGAACTCCAGTGTTTTAAGATTAATAATATGTTTTAGCTACCAGGAATTATCCCCTCATTTTAGCAGTGTGGCCTATTGGTAATTCTAGGGTAACATTTTTTATTCCTTCATTGGGAATGATCTTTGAACAAAAATGCCATGTGCAGGTAACAAAGGCAAATGCTTTAGAAAGCTCAACTAATACAAGAGCTAAAACGCACCCATTGGATTTGGGAACTAGTTGTTCACCAAGGGCATTCACCAGGAGCTGGGAGCAGGGGTGATCACTCAGGCAGGATTTGGCAGGCAGAACAAGGTGCTGTCCACGGTCCTGAACCATGATTACTGCTATCGCTGCCTGCAGTGAAGGACTGGTTTTGGTATTCTATTTTTGTTTTAGAAGTTTATTTATTTTTGTCTTTTTTAGGGCCTCACCTGAAGCATATGGAGGTTCCCAGGCTAGGGGTCAAATCAGAACTGCTGCTGCCAGCCTATACCACAGCCACAGCAACACTAGATCCAAGCTGTGTCTGCAACTTACACTACAGCTCACTGCAATGCCAGATCCTTAATCCACTGATTGAGGCCAGGGATCTAACCTTCGCCCTCATGGATCCTAGTCAGATTTGTTTCTGCTGAGCCATGATAGAAACTCTAGTACCTTTTTTTTTTTTTTTTTTTGTCTTTTTTGCTATTTCTTGGGCCGCGCCCGTGGCATATGGAGGTTCCCAGGCTAGGGGTCCAGTCGGAGCTTTGCCTACGCCAAAGCCACAGCAACGCGGGATCCGAGCCGCGTCTGTAACCTACACCACAGCTCACAGCAACGCTGGATCGTTAACCCACTGAGCAAGGGCAGGGATCGAACCCGCAACCTCATGGTTCCTAGTCGGAACCATGCGCCACGACGGGAACTCCTAGTATTTTTTGGGGTTTTTTTGTTTTTGTTTTTTTTCTATTTCTTGGGCCGCTCCTGCGGCATATGGAGGTTCCCAGGCTAGGGGTCTAATCAGAGCCATAGCCACCAGCCTACGCCAGAGCCACAGCAACGCAGGACCCGAGCCGAGTCTGCAACCTACACCACAGCTCACGGCAACGCCAGATCCTTAACCCACTGAGCAAGGGCAGGGACCGAACCCGCAACCTCATCGTTCCTAGTCAGATTCGTTAACCACTGCGCCATGACGGGAACTCCCAGTATTTTGTTTTTTTAAAAATTTCCAATCCCTCATGAACCAGTACTTTTTTTTTACTTTTTTTCTTTTTTGCCTTTTCTAGGGCTGCTTCTGCGGCATGTGGAGGTTCCCAAGCTAGGGGTCCAATCGGAGCCCTACACCAGAGCCACAGCAACTCGGGATGCGAGCCGCGTCTGCAACCTACACCACAGCTCGCGGCAATGATGGATTGTTAACCCACTGAGCAAGGCCAGGGATCGAACCCGCAACCTCATGGTACCTATTCAGTTTCGTTAACCACTGAGCCACGATGGGAACTCCATGAACCAGTACTTTTGAAAAATAAAAATTAAAAATGAAACTGATTACGTGATTGGATGTCACATATGTTAAATTTCTATAAAAGTTTCCAAACACTTCCTCAATTTCTATATTTTTCTCATTACAGAATTTTAACAAACACTCTTGGACCAGCACTGGCCCACAGGAAGCTGTACTATTCCATGGCAGTGGTCCAGTAGTCAGACTATCTACAGAAGTCCTCTAAAGGGACAAAAGTGGAAGATTATTAGGGCTTGCAGTGATATGCATGTGAGGAGATAGTGCACCAGTGACTTTACAGCAAGATTTCAAAGCCAAGAACCCAGACATTAGGAAAAGTGACATGGTTTCCCAAGTAGGAAAAGTACTGTGTTGATGATAAAATCATTTTTTGAGTGATTACAGGGCCGAGCATATAAGAAAGGTGAGGCCACCATTCTGGGATCCTCCTATTTGACAGTGATCTCATTCAACACTGGCTGCCAATACCACTGAACCTGGGTGCCACTCGTGAGATTCAAAAGAGACACAGGGGAGCTGCATTGACTTGCCCTCCCTGTGGTTCCCCCTCTACCACATTCTGTGCCCTTTCTAGGGAATGTCCTACATTCCCATTGCTGCCCCCCTTTCCGCTTTCCTCATACCTATTCACCCTTTCAAGACTCAAGCACAGCAGCACTCTCAGGTGTTTCCTGTCCTCTCAGGTGTGGTTAATAAAGGCTGCTTGGAGCCTTTATTAACCACATTGAATCATAATTATCCATTCATGTGCAAGTCCCAGGAGGTTGATAGCTGGGAGAGATAGGTTTCTGCCACGTAGTTACCTCTAAGCTTCCCAAAGCCTAGCCAAAAACAAAACAAAACAAAACAAAAAAACTAGGAACAACATGACCATGCAATAGATGTGTGGTTAGAGAAAAGGAGGAGAGAGGAAGAAGAGAAAGAAAGTATGGAGGGGAAAGGGGGGATAGAGAAGAAAAAGAGAAGTTGGAGGAAGAAAAAAAAAGAGGGAGAGAGAGAGGTAAGAGGGAAAGGAGGAAGGGGGAAGGAAGAAGACAAGGATGAAGGAGGGAGGAAAGAAAGAAGGAAGAAGAGTAATGATGAATCATGAGTGCATGAAAAGCCAAAATCTCTATACCCTATTCTTGGTTTTTCTTGTGAAGTCCCCTCCTCATTATTCCCATTAGGCCTCTCAAGCTGGGAGTGGTGGGGGTGAAGATGCATCAGAGTTAGAATATTCTGCACATAAAATCAAATCTTCCATGTACACTTCTGCTCTGGTGCTGGGTGGATTGTGTTGGATTGCTGGTGACCTCCACCTCATCCCCAGGATACACCATGCCACTGTCCCTTCCTCTGGACCACTGGCCTCTACATTTCTCTTCCTCCTTGGCCTGTAGAAAACCTTCTTCTGTTCCTTTTGACCATCTCCACGGAAGAATTTCCTGTGAGAGTTCTTTTCCCTGTGCTTTCTGTCCTAGAACACCTAGACACTGAGGGGTGTGTTATGTGCTGAATCCAGGGACATCAAGAACAGTATCACATTGGACCTGGAACCAATCAGTGTTCCCCCTTAACCCCACCCCACCCCTAGGCTCACACAGATCCTTCCACTTGAATCCTTCCACTCCTGGAGAATTTTTTCAGAGGTCTCATTTTTTTCTCCAGTCTATGAGGGCTTCAAGCAGTCCATTCCACAGTTCTGTGCCCAACTTGGTTCTCTCTCCTGCACTGTGGGGGTTCCCATAAGGAGGGCAAACCAAGGGGAGTGGCTGGGCTGTGCTTCAGTCCCTGAGAATTAGGACACCATTAATCCCAGGACTCAGAGGACTTCTAGTGTGGCCAAATGCAACATACCAGCTCACCTAAGTCTCAACTCTACTCCAGCCAAAATACCATTACACTCTTCCACAATGAACTGTTTTGTGGCATCCTCAAAGTCCTTCTAAACATCTTTTCTGGATGGGTAAAGAAATGCACAGACTTGGTTGAGGCACCATGACCTCTTTCTGGGTTTCATTCTCATCAAGACATATATTCTCCCCTCATGCCAGAGGTTATACAGATGAACATTTTCATGAGATGCAGCTTTCTCAGACATACTCTATCAATCATTACTCTTTCCATCAAATTTCCTAACTGGTACCCACCCCTTCCCTAGAATGAAGTCTTTCTCTTCAGTCTTGCATGCAAATGGGAAACCTCATTCTTTTGGTTCAAAGATCATTCATTGTCTATGGTGAGGTAAAACCCAGGGGAAAGGGAAGGGAGGGGACATGATGGGGAGACCAAGGTGGAGGGAGGAAGAAGATGGCAAATGCAGACAGTGACACTTCCTTACTTCCCCTTTGTCCCTCTTTCCTCTCCACTCTTTTCTCCCCTCTCTCCCCATAGAGCCTCCCATCTCCCTCCTCTCTTTCTGTTTTAAAATGTAGGTCTTAGAGTTCCCATAGTGGCTCAGTGGTAACAAATCCAAGTAGTATCCATGAGGACTAGGGTTCAGTCCCTGGCCTCACTCAGTGGGTTAAGGATCCAGCATTGCTACAAGCTGCAGTGTAGGTCACTGATGCGGCTCGGATCTGGATCTGGCATTGCTGTGGCTGTGATGTAGGCCTGAAGCTGCAGCTCTGATTCAGCCCCCAGCCTAGGAACTTCCTTATGCTGTATATGAGGCCCTAAAAAGCCAATAAATAAATAAATGAATGCATGAATAAGTAAATAAATGTAATATAGGTCTTATTACTATTCAGACATGGGGAGGCCAACAAATCAGGAGATGATTGCTATTGAAAAGATAATTCGTTACAGTTCTCAAGAGGACTGGGTACATTAGGTTATGCAGGACCACATGGGGAAGTACCAGGGTTGGTCAGGAGGCAGGTGTGAGGGAAAAGCATGGGTCAAAGGCTTTATTATGATTTTCATGGGAAGGAATGAGTGATTGGTTAGTTTGAATTATTTCAGCAGGGTCAGTAGTGTAGGGGCTGCCACAGGTTGTATGATACTTGGCCCTGAGGTGACTAGGGTTGGGGGCATATTAGCTTGGCACGTGAGAGGTAAACAAAGGTGGGGTTGGGAGGAGTCCCCACTGTGGTGAATAGGGTTTGGCTTAAAGACCTGATTTGCAGCGGCCTGGGTCACACACACACACACACACACACACAAAGATGGTGGTTAGGGGAGTATGGGTTTTGGATTGGTTGGTTTGCATGTGAAAGCTAGCCCTGAGGGAAGTCCTTTGCTATATTAAGGAATTGGCTAACCTGGGAGGGACAGGCCCTCCCAGTCTGAGGCCGCAGATGCCAGAGCATCAAGAACACAGACTAGGGAGTTCCCGTCGTTGCTCAGTCGTTAAGGATTCCTACTAGGAACCATGAAGTTGTGGGTTCCATCCCTGGCCTCGAAAGACAAAAGAAAAAAAAAAAGAACACAGACTATAAGAAAATATAGTTAGGAGTCCCCATCGTGGTGCGGTGGTTAATGAATCCGACTAGAAACCATGAGGTTGCAGGTTCGATCCCTGGCCTTGCTCAGTGGATTAAGGATCCGGCTTTGCCGTGAGCTGTGGTGTAGGTTGCAGATGGGGCTTGGATCCTGGATTGCTGTGGCTCTGGCGCAGGCCACTGGCTATGGCTCCGATTCGACCCCTAGCCTGGGAACTTCCATATGCCCTGGGAGCAGCCCTAGAAAAGGCAAAAAGACCAAAAAAAAAAAAAAAAAAAAAAGGAAAATATAGTTAATACTGTCCTCCAACCAGAGTCTGCACCACTGAGTCTCCAGAAGATCAAGGCAGCATTCTCATCTGGCCTACTCTGAGGGCTCTATGAGCCAGGAAATGAGGATCAGGATGGAGGGAGGGTGAGGAGCAAGGTGTGTCACAGGTTGCCTATAACAAGTTGTGGCCCAGGTTAAGAAGAAACTAAGATGACTGGGTTTCTACTGCTGCCACTGGCAGAATACTGCTGAACCCAGTCTGGCAAGCCCCAGACTGGTTTCTGGTTTCGAAGAATGGGTTCAAATGACTCAAGGTGGGTCCTGGTCTCCATCCCTCCCCATGCCCCAAACTAGAATTCAGAATTCTGGACTGACTCTATCATTAGTTGATTGTGTGACCATGGACTTGCTTCCCTTCTCTTGTCTTCAGGTTTTCCCACCCGTAGGGATGCTTCAGACAAGGGCTCAACTCCCTTGTTCCTAGTCCATGTGGCAGAGCTTCCTGCCTCTCAGAGGGCTCTGTCAATCAATCCAGCTTACAGGCCCCAACTGTGTGAATATTTGTTGGTTGAACGGGGACTGCCACCACTGGAGAAGAGGAAGGGAACCCCAGGACTGCTCCCTGTGTGTGGGAGAGGTGGTCCTAGTGTTTGCTTCCTGAGATGGGAATCTCCTCCTAAGGGACCTTTTGCCTTAAGGGGATGGAATCAAAGTAAACCAAAAAGTTCTTCAAAACTATCAACACTGATTAATGTTATTTGATTTCCAATCTCCCTGTTCCCTTGAATATATATATATCAGGGATAAATTCCTGTGCCCCAAATAGCACACACATACAAATAAATACATTGTATATTCATACTTACACATTCATATTCTCCTTCTGCTGCCTTCTGTATTTTCCTCATGTTGTTTAATCCCTCATGAACTTTCTTTTCCTGTTGCTGTTCAGACTGCCATCTCTGAGTGTCCTTTAAGCTTTGGCCCTGGATTTAGGAAAACTATTTGGGATAGGGAGCCCATCTGCTGCTTTGACTGTGTCCAATGCTCATTTGGGAGCTTTCCAACAAGATGGGAAAGGAAGGGTCTGGAGAGAAACTGTTCTCTTTCTCTCCACAGCCACAGAAACAGAATGCACCAAGAATTGTCTACATCTCGCCACTCCAGCTCTCAATGTAGAGACCCTGACTTAAAGAACTCAGGGGTGGTGTTCCTGTTGTGGTCAAGCAGAAACAAATCCAACTAGTATCCACGAGGATGTAGGTTCGATCCCTGGCCTTGCTCAGTGGGTTAAGGATCCAGCGTTGCCATGAGCTGTAGTGTAAGTTGCAGACAAAACTCGGATCCAGCGTTGCTGTGGCTTGAGGCATAGGCCAGCAGCTACAGCTCTGATTGGATCCCTACCTTGGGAACCAACATATGATGCTGGTGTGGCCCTAAAAAGAAAAAAGACAAAAAAAAAAAAAAAAAACCAAAAAACAAAAAACCCAAAAACCCTGCATCCTCACGGAGACTACACCAGATTCTTAACCTGCTGAGCCACAGTGTGAACACCAATAATGAGTCTTTTCTCTTTTCTTCTTAATCCATTTAGCTAAAGATGCATTAATTTGGTTGATCTTTTCAAAGAACCAACTTTTGGTTTCATTGATTTTCTCTATTATTTTTCTATTCCTTAACTTATATACCTCTGCTCTAATCTTTATTATTTCTTTCCTTCTGCTAGCTTTGGGTTTAGTTTGTTTTTCTTTTTCTAATTAAGCTGTAAAATGAGCTTGTTGATTTGAGATCTTTCTTATTTATCGATAAGCATTTATAGCTGTAAAATTTCCCCTTAGCCCTGCTTTCTGTGTCCCATAAATCTGGGTGCATTGTGTTTTGTTATCAGTCATCTCTGAGTATATTCTTAGAAATACCTTGTGATTTCTCCTTGATCCATTGATTGTTTGAGAATGTTGTTTAAAAGAAAAAAAAGTTTGTAATTACAATCATGCAGTCCCTTTTGCTAGACTGTAAGTGCCATGTGGCCAGAGAATGCGTCTGCTTTTGACTCACCAACATATACCTAACACCAAGCATAGGACTTGGCATAAAATATGTGCACAAGTCACAATGATTAAATAAAAAAGTAGTAGCTCTAAACACTCACAAAAAAATGCTGATTCCCACAAATTTGTGAATTTTCCAGTTTTCCTTCTATTGATTTTTAGCTTCATTCTGTTGTTATCAGAGGAGATATTTTGTATGCTATCTTTTAAAATCTAGTAGCTTTAATCTTACTATATGCCTAATATTTTATTTTATAGTAAGGTTTAATCTAAAATATTAGGCATATAGTAAGGTTAAAGGCATTCTGCACTTGGGAAGAATGTGTATTCTGTTGTTGTTAGAATGTTTTAAATATGTCTGTTAGATCTGGTTGGCTTATTGGGTTGTTCAAGCCATCTGTTTCCTTACTTTTTTTTCCTTACTTTTTTTTTTTGTCTATTTTTTTATCCCTTGTTGTAGAAGTTTATTTTTCTCTTCAATTCTGTCAATTTTATTTTACTTTAATTTTTTTTGAGGGGGGTGGGGGCGTACCTGCAGCATATGTAAGTTCCCATGCTAAGAGTTGAATCCGAGCTGCAGTTGCCAGCCTACTCCATAGCCACAGAAATGTCAGATCTGAGCCATGTCTGTGACCTACACTGGGGCTCATGGCAACGCAGGATACTTAACCCACTGAGCAAGGCCAGGGATCATCCTCACGGATACTAGCCGGGTTTGTTACTGATGAGCCACAGTAGGAAATCCTTTTTTTTTTTTTTTTAAACAGTTTAATATGTGGCTTATGGAAGTTCCTGGGTTAGAGGTCAAATCCGGGCTGCAGCTCCAGGCCTACACCACAGTCAGCAGCACCTGATCTGAGCCGCATCTATGACCTATGCTGCAGCTTGCAGCAACGCTGGATATTTAATCCACTGGATGAGGCCAGGGATTGAACCCACATCCTCACAGAGATCCACTGAGCCACAACAGGAATTCCTATTTATACTTAATAAATTACATTTAAAATAATTACTTACACAAAAGGACTTCTGTCATTTTGCTATTTTTTTTCTATTTCCCTTATAATTTTTTGTCCCTCGTTTCCTGAATTTACTGTCTTTTGCATTACTTCCTGGAGGGAAATGTTTGTATTGTTTCCTTTTGTGTATATTCCTCCCTGCTCCTAATTCGCTCCGTGACTCAAACTTCGTTAGTTTCATCATCGGTTAAAAAAATAATAATAATAATCATCATCACCAGTAGCCGGGCTGCGACAAGGGTCAGCAGAAAAAAAATTTCAATTCTGCAGCCCCAGCTTACTCCTTTGTAAAAGCTGCGCCCCAATCATGCTCTGCCGCGCCGTGGCCTCGGGGCATCTCGGGACTTGTAGTCCACCCTTCGGAACTCGCTGTTCCGGCAGGCCCCGCGGCGGCAGCGGCGGCAGGGCTACGTGGCGCGGCCCGCTGCGACTGCGCGGGCAGGTGGGGCAAGATGGCTGCGGAGCAGTGCGTGTGGGTTGTCGGGCCCTGTCCCGGAGCCCGGCTGGGTAGGGTCGTCCGGGCCCTCCTGCTGCTGCTGTGCTTTGCGGCCCGAGGAGGTGCACTCTACTTCCACATTGGGGAGACGGAAAAGAAGTGCTTTATTGAGGAGATTCCGGACGAGACCATGGTTATAGGTGCGGGGGAAGGGAGAGAGTTTTCAACAAGACCGCGGTCTTGGGGCGGGTTGTGTGGGAAAGTCACCTCAGTGCCGGGAGCTCCCGGCATCGTCGTGCCCTGGTGGGAGCGGTCCCGACAGCACCTAGCGCTCCTCTGACTGGTCTTGGCCTGCTTTCTTCCAGGAAACTACCGGACTCAGCTGTATGACAAGCAGCGGGAGGAGTACCAGCCGGCCACCCCCGGGCTTGGCATGTTCGTGGAGGTGAAGGACCCAGAAGACAAGGTGAGCTGGCCCCTTAGCCCCGCCGAGCCCTCCACCCTGCACTTGAGCGCAGGCGCTGGTACTTCCTCTCTTGGTTTCCGGATCTGCTAAACTGGTAAAAACAGTTGGTGTTGCGGGAAGATCCTGGGTTTTCACTTGAGAGCAAGCTTGGGCTGCTGTAGTGCTAGCTACTTCTCTCAACTACTTAGTGACCCATGTATGACTCCGCCAAGTTAGTTATCTTCCCCGAGCCATTCTGGTCTGTGAAATGGAAATCCGTGTACTTTATAGATGTGTTGGGTGGATTAATTGTGGTTCTGGAAAGAGTTTTGTCAACTCTAAAGCTAGGGCATATAAACTTTTGGATTTCACAGAAATCCAAAAAGTTTCACACAGCGTTCCAAAAAGAATGAGCAGCTATTAATTTGACAAATAAGGATTAAAAAAAAAAGTTCAGATGTCACTTTTCACTTAAAAAAGTCACACCAAAAGAGTTGAAAGAGTATGAGCTATGAATAAGGGAAAGCCCTTTCCAAGAGTGATCACATGCCAACTTAATGTCAGATTCCTCACCCCTGCTCCAAATAGTTTGAAGACAAGTTTTTGGCAACTGCTGCTAAGCAGCTTTGGACCTTTCAGTATTGTGGGATGCCTGAGGCTCTAGCTGTCAACTTTTGAGGCACTTAAGCACTGTTCAGCCTCATCCTTACCGTAATACTCACTGAAGCCCCTTCTCTCCAGGTCATTCTGGCCCGGCAGTATGGTTCTGAAGGCAGGTTCACCTTCACCTCCCATACGCCTGGTGAGCACCAGATCTGTCTTCACTCCAATTCCACAAAGTTCTCCCTTTTTGCTGGAGGCATGCTGGTAAGTGGACCCACGTGGGACTTATAGCTTTTAGCCTCTATCCCTTGGTGGGAACTAGGGACCAGTGGTACAGGGGGTGTGAGATGACTGTGTCAGGTTTTGTGTCTCCTAATAAGACTGGGTTTCCAGTGAATATTCAGGGAATGGTCACAGAGCTTTTCACATATACTTTGGTCAAAGCATCAGCCAAAGCTTATTTTTGCCTGTGGGCTTAAATGGGGCTGGACACTGACAAGGCCTCAGTCAATGTTGGATAAATGAACAAATGAAGAAAAGTGGGAGGACCAGCTGTTAGGCCCTGACAGGAAGACAGAGCAGGGCTACCTGATACTCCTTATCTTCCTTGTCTGTCTCTAGAGAGTTCATCTGGACATCCAGGTGGGTGAACATGCCAACGACTATGCAGAAATTGCTGCCAAAGACAAGTTGAGTGAGTTGCAACTGCGAGTGCGACAGCTAGTGGAGCAAGTGGAGCAGATCCAGAAAGAACAGAACTACCAGCGGGTGAGTGGTTAGCCCAGGAGCAGTGGGCTTCTCCCCAGAAGCTGCCTACTGGACTAGCCTGGCGTTGCATGTCAAAATCATCATGAACCCAAAGGACTTATATGTCTGCTCCATTGCAGGTCCAAAATATGGGATGAATATTACTAAATCTACTTTGTAATTGAGAAGACAAGTCTCTTAAGAGGCTGTCGTTGTCTAATTAGGAGACACACAAGGTGACAGAGCAGGAATTGATACCAACACCTAGAGTGCTATTTCCATGGTTCTCAGTGCTCCCAGTACCAGGGGTTTCAGACTCACCAGGAGCCAGGCAGGTACTGTGAATGGATGTGTGACCATAAAGACTGGTAGAATAGTGACCTATCTAAGTAGGAAGAGCTCATATTGTCAGCTGAGGGCTGCTTGCAGAAATGCTAGGCTTGGGTTTTAAGAGGAGCTAGAGCTCCAGAGCTTTTTTGTGGAATTTTCTTGTTTTAAATGTTGTTAAAACACTGCGAACCAAACAAAACACATGTATGAGCTAGATCCAACCCCTGGACCACCAGTTTGCAACGTGTGCCGACAATCTTCAAGGAACCGTTTGGGGAGTTCCCTTTGTGGCTCAGTGGTTAATGAACCCGACTAGGAAGCATGAGGCTGCGGGTTCAATCCCTGGCCTCACTCAGTGGGTTAAGGATCCGGCATTGCCGTGAGCTGTGGTGAAGGTCGCAGACATAGCTAGGATCCTCTGTTGCCGTAACTGTGGTGTAGGCTGGCAGCTATAGCTCTGATTCAACCCCTAGCATGGGAACCTCCACATGCCTCAGGTTCAGGCCTAAAAAGCAAAAAAAAGCAGTTTGGAAGACGTGGGCCGAGGGCTTGGAGCAAGTCCACTTCTGAACATTCCAGGACAGCTCTGATAGGGTGGTACCACAACCATTTTTCTGCTCCCCCAGGTACCAGGATAGGGCCAGGTGAGGCCTGTACCTGGCAGATGAGCACAGAGACTTAGGAGAAATAAATGGGCTATCTGAGGTCATCTGGCTGGTGAGGGTGAAGACAGATCCCAGTGGGATGGCTTTTTGCAGGCACTTGACTCTAACCTGTAGACAGTTGGTTGGCCCTGGGGCGGGAACCCAGCAGTTCTAGTGGCCCCGGGTGGGGCGCATTCAACTCAGGCTCCTCTTCCATTCTCCCCTCCCACAGTGGCGAGAGGAGCGCTTCCGGCAGACCAGCGAGAGCACCAACCAGCGGGTGCTGTGGTGGTCTATTCTGCAGACTCTCATCCTCGTAGCCATCGGCGTCTGGCAGATGCGACACCTCAAGAGCTTCTTTGAAGCCAAGAAGCTGGTGTAGCCATCCCAGGCCTCCCAGGCCATCCTTCCTCCCTGGCTGGGCCTCCTGGACTCCCTGGGAAGAAAGGGCCTCCTGGACTGACTTCTCTCTGGCAGGAGGACTGGTTCCCAGCCATGAGTGTTCTGGAGGGAAGAGAGGCCACAGCACAAGCTGAAGGCAGCAGCTTGGCTGGCTAATACTGAGCAGGTGGTGGGGCAAATGCTTGCCCCCTCCCCTGGGCCCTGGGCCCTTTGCAGTAATCTCCCAGGGGCTGGTAAAGCCCCTGGGAGCTCTGCTGACACCTCAGAATCACAGTGTTACTTACTGATCAGGGATGTGAGGCTGTTGTCTGGGGTGGCTGGGGGGAGGGGAGCGGGTGGGCGAGCCAGTCTTCCTTCTGTCTTCCTTTGCTAACTTGGATTTTTGACCAGGTTGGGGTGTAGCTGTGATTCCCTGCCCCCTGGGGAAACCTCACTATTCCCTCCTTGGGCCTAGACTCAGCCTGCTGATCCGGGGGGTGAGTGTCAATTGAGGGTGGGGTAGAGGGGGTTGCAGTGTGGGAAAGTAGCCCTGAGGTTGACCCCGGATTTTTCACATGGTTGTTCTTTTGAAGGGTAGAAAAACTGGGGTCAGGCCAAGCATAGGCCTTGGTGCTGGTTGGGGATGGGGCCTGCAGAGTCTTAGTTACTGATTTCATTTTCAACAAGTCTAGGTTTGTTACATTGGTTTCCCAATAAAAAAAATTTGACTTCTTGTCCATTGTAAAATTACTGTATTGTCGTGGCCATAACACGGCAAAGTGCTTTGAGGGAATGTCGTTTTTCCACTGGGCAAAATACTTCACATTCTAAGATGCATCCCTACCTGTGAACTTCATTCTTGCCATCCTCTCCATACTTTCCAGGGGCATTGGGTAGAGGTTTTGCCCAAGGTGATCAAACAAGTAAATTGTGGGGTTGGTGCTCAAATCTACACCATTTCCTATGTGCCAACTGCCCTGTGAGTTGCTCTGTTTCCAGAGTAGGTGGACAGAATTGTGGTGCTGCAAGGGAGTTAGAGAGTAGCGTGCACTGAACAGAGGAATGCTGCAGGTGTGGGAAGGACAGGAGGCCCTGAGTTGAGGTGGGTAAGGACATTGATGGGCTTATCATTAGCATGGGATCTCAGCAAGGCCCTTGAAGGAGAGGAAGGATTCTAATGAAAGGCAAGATGTGGTGGTTGGGGTTAATAGAAGCAAACAGCTGGAGTTGTAGGAGAGGACTACTGAGAAAACTGGAAAGATTGGTTAGAGTTAGAGAAGAGCCTGAACCCCAGGTAAGAGATTTAAACATTACCATTTTTCTGTCTTTTTTTTTTTTTTCAGGGCTGCACTTGAAGCATATGGAGGTTCCCAGGCCAGAGGTTGAATCAGAGCTATAGCTGCTGGCCTATACACCACAGCCACAGCAACGTGAGATCTGAGCTGTGTCTGCAAACTACTCCACAGCTCACAGCAACACCAGATCCTTGAACCACTGATCAAAGCCAGGGATGGAACCTGTGTCCTCATGGATACTAGTCAGATTTGTTTCTGCTGAGCCAGGACGGAAACTCCATCATTACCCATATTGAAAAAAGTTTTGGGGAGTTCCCTGGTGGTCTTGTGGTTAGGACTTGGCACTTTTACCAATGTGGCTCGGGTTCATTCCCCAGTTTGGGAACTGAGATCCCATATCAAGCTGCTGCACACCGTGGCCAGAACAAAGTTCTGAGTATTAGAACCCCCTGAATACAAAATTGAGGACGGTTAATCCAACATTGTATAAGAAAAAGTGTAGGGAGACAAGTTTGGGGACTACTTGAACTGCCAGTAGAATGTAGTCTGAGCTCATGTTGCCACCTAGATGTCCATCCACATTTAGAAAAAAAATTTTTAAGAACAGCTTTAGAATTATAGAAAAATGGAGTTCCCGTCGTGGCGCAGTGGTTAACGAATCCGACTAGGAACCATGAGGTTGCGGGTTCGGTCCCTGCCCTTGCTCAGTGGGTTAACGATCCGGCGTTGCTGTGAGCTGTGGTGTAGGTTGCAGACGCGGCTCGGATCCCGCGTTGCTGTGGCTCTGGCGTAGGCCGGTGGCTACGGTTTCGATTCAACCCCTAGCCTGGGAACCTCCATATGCCGCAGGAGTGGCCCAAGAAATAGCAACAACAACAACAACAACAACAAAAAAAGACAAAAGACAGAAAAAAAAAAAAAGAATTATAGAAAAATTGTGAAGTTTACCTTATTACTAACATCATGTAATATATGGTACATTTGTAAAAATTAATGAACCAATAGAGGTAGTCCATACTTGATGCAGATTTCCTTAGTTGTTACCTAGTGTCTTTGTTGTTCCAGGATACCATCTAGGAGAAACCAAGTTTAGTTGTTTTATCTCTTTGGGTTCCTCTTGGCTGTGACAGCTTTCCTCAGACTTTTCTCATTTATTACCTTGACAGTTTTTAGGAATACTGTCAGATATTTTGTAGAATTTCCCTCAATTGCAACTTGTCTGCTGTTTTTCTCAGGATTAGACTGGGGTCGTGGATTTTTTTAAAGAAAGACCACAGAAGGAACGTGCCAGTCTCACCCCATCATAGTAAGGGTAGTAATTACCAACATGGCTGTGGGTGCCACAGTTAAAAGTGAGTTAATTGGGAGTTCCCATCGCGGTGGGAATGAATCTGACTAGGAACCATGAGGCTGTGGGTTTGATCCCCTGGCATCTCTCAGTGGGTTAAGGATCTGGCATTACCGTGAGCTGTGGTGTAGGTCACAAGCACGGCTTGGATCCTGCATTGCTGTGGCCGTGGCATAGGCCAGCAGCTGTAGCTCCAATTGGATCCCTAGCCTGGGAATCTCCATGTGCCTTGGGTGCCACCCTAAAAAGCAAAAAAAAAAGTTAACTGGGTTTTTAACATGAAACTTGATTTCTTGAGATCTGATACTACTGGGGCCTCGTCCTGATGCAGCAACAATTAGCTGGCCTGAAGGGTAACTGTCCCCTTTAGAGGGGCTCGTGCTTTCCAGGTCAGTCCCATCTCTCTGCTTCCAACATTGGCCTTACCTGACTGGTCTCTGCAGGGGTTGGCCTCGCCTTTGTCATCAGTGAAATTGAGGCTGAACTTGTCAAGGATCTGCTATAAGGTACAGTGCCCTAGGAGAGATCAGCAAGAAGGGGATGGGTGGATTGTATGTGGGGTTAAAAGAAGAAAGAGCACTGCTGGGAACAAATAATTTCCCACCCATATAGTAAAGTTGTCTCAGAAGTAGAGTAGTTGAGACCATAGTTTGTGCAACCAAACCACCTCAGTTCCCTCATCATTTTTTTTTCCTCCCTCCCTTCGTTCCTGCCTTAGTTGTTACCTACTCCGCTGGATCTTTTTAACTAGTGTCGTGGTGCTGCAGAGATGCTGCCAATCCCACTGTGCCACAGCAGAAACTCATCTTTTTTTTTAATTTTAATTTTTTAATTTATTTTTTTGCTTTTTAGGGCCACACCCTTGGCATATGGCGTTTCCCAGGCTAGGGGTCAAATCAGAGCTACAGCCACGCCAGATCTGAGCCACATCTGCGACCCATACCACAGCTCATGGCAACCCTAGATCCTTAACACACTGAGCAAGGCCAGGGATTGAACCTGCAACCTCATGTTTCCTAGTCAGATTCGTTTCTGCTGCGCCACAACCAGAACTCCTCACATCTTTATTTTTTTATCTATTTTTTTTCTTTTTGCCTGGGGCATGTGGAAGTTCCCTGGACAGGGATTGAATCTGTGCCACAGCAGTGACCCGAGCCACAGCAGTGACAATACCAGATACTTAACCCACTGAGCCACCTAGAAAACTCCTCAGTTACCTCATCTTTAAAGGGGGCACAGAGTTCCCGTCGTGGCTCAGTGGTTAACGAATCCAACTAGGAACCATGAGGTTGCAGGTTCGATCCCTGGCCTTGCTCAGTGGGTTAAGGATCCAGCGTTGCTGTGAGTTGTGTTGTAGGTTGCAGACGCGGCTCAGATTGATCCCGAGTTGCTGTGGCTCTGGTGTAGGCCGGCGGCTACAGCTCTGATTGGACCCCTAGCCTGGGAACCTCTATATGGCGAGGGAGCAGCCCAAGAAATGGCAAAAAGACAAAAAAAAAAAAAAAAAAAGTGGGCATAGTAAGTACCATACTCACAAGAATAGATTGAGTTAACAATAGTAAAGTATCTATTTTTGCTTTTTAGGGCCGCAACCAAGGCATATGGAGGTTCCCAGGCTAGGGGTTGAATTGGAGCTATGGCTGTCGGCCTACGCCACAGGCACAGCAACATCAGCTCTGAGCCACATCTGCAACCTACACCACAGCTCACAGCAATGCCAGATCCTTAACACACTGAGCGAGGCCAGGAATCAGACCCAGATTCATTAATGCTGCGCCACGATGGGAACTCTGACAGTAGCAAAGAATTTAAAACAATGACTGGCACATAGTCACAACTCAATGCATGTTAGCTATTTATTAGGAAACAAAATTTGCCTGGAAGAACAGAGATTAAGTCTAATAACATTGCCACTCTCTCTTCCCAGGAGGGAAGCTGGCCCAGCATAGGGCTAAATTACAGTGACAGGTCAGATATGGGAAATCTATCTTCTATGCCCTTCTTAAGTACTCACCTCAGCTCCACCTAAGTACTCCTCCCCTGGATGACATTTATCATTTATATAGCGTTGACTATTGTGCCCATCACTGTACCAAGTGTTTGCATTTTCTCTCCTTTAATCCTCACAGTAACCATATAGATCAGAACAATTTACTTAGGTGAGGAAACAGAAGCAAAATATTGTGCCTTGCTCCCAAACAGCCAAATTGGCAGAATCAGGTTTCAAATACAGTCAATTTGCCTTTAGTGCCGCTCCTAACTACTACTTGGGGTATCACTTAGGGTATTGCCCGAACCCCAGGTGAACCCTGCACTTGGCTCTGTCCCCATCCAAGCTTGTTGCACCTGGGTTGACCGCGGCTCAGACGCTCCCTGCCTTCCCTTGGGAAGAGGAGGAAGACGCAGGAGATCCAGGGCGCTGATTTGGAAGTTTGTGGTCTTAGTCCAGTCCCAGACCATTGACTTGAGCCCTCCCTGGGGTCCCAATTTCTCGGGATGTTAAGCGGTTCTCGGAAAACAGCAGTTCAGGCGGTTGGAGCGCTCACGTGTTCCTCCGGACGCGGAACCTTTGACGCTGCAGCTCCGGGGAGCACACGGCTCGGCCGGAGCAGCGGACCCAGCGGACCCAGGGGCGGGGCGGACGGGCCTGGGCGGGGCGGGAGGCGGAGGCGCCGCGTAGGCCGGGGAGGCCGGGCTGGCCCGGCTCGGAGCTAGAGCTCCATGCGCCGCCGCCTCCCCCAACGATGTTCCCCTCCCGGAGGAAAGCGGCTCAGTTGCCCTGGGAGGACGGCAGGTGAGCGGCGGTGGCCGGCCCGGGCCACGTCCTCCCGGGTGCCGATCCTTTCCGGGCCGCCCCGTGGGATTCAGCAGCCCGAGGCCGTCGCGTCTCCGTCTCTGCGGGGCTCTCTGAGGGTTTGTGGTTCTCCTTGTGGGTCACTGCTCTCTCTGTATTCGCGTCTCTGTCTCTCTGTGTGTAGGTCTCTGTCTCTACCAGTCCCCGTCACTCCGCAGGTCTTCCTCACGCAGCAGGTCTGTATTTCTCCGTTGACTTCCCTTTGTGAGTTTCTATCCCTCTGTTCGAGTCTCTTTCTCTCATGGGTTTCTGTGTTTTTCCACTGGCCTCTATCATCGTGCAGGTCTCTGGCTTCGTTGGCCTCCCTCAGTGGATGTCTCTCTGTCTGTCTCTGGTTTCAGAGGTTCTGTCTTTCTCTGGTCTCTGCATCCCGCATCACATCCACGTTGCCGTAGACCCTACCCTCCCTCCTCATGCTTCCCCAGTCTTTTCTGACTGCCCAGAAGAATACACCCAACAGAAGCTCTATGCTCTGCCTGGCTGGCCACTGCCTGGCGGAGACTAAACACTCCTCAGACTGCAACGTTAGTTCATTTCCGGTGTAGCTGTGCTTGAATGTGGTCTGCCCCTTGTGTTGGGTGTGAGCTTGACCCAGACCTTAGCTAGTGATTACCACTAAAGCAAAATGGGAGGTAGAGGAGAGCTATTTGGCCGTTTACATTTGGAAGGACACCCACACTTCAGTTTTGAGATGAACTGCCAAAACTCTGCTCACTAGAACACATGATGGTGGATCTACCTAGTGAGTGGATGTCACCTCATTTTCTTTATGTCTCTTAAGTTTGCCAGATGCCTAACGACTGGAATAGAGTGGGCACAACTCTTTAATCTTTGGGGATTTTTCAGACTTTGTGTTGAAGCGAGAAGACAGGACTATGGTAGAAAGCCTGGACTGTGGATTTAGGCCTGGACAGGAATCCTCTTTGATAGCCATGTGACCAGAAGCAGACTTAAATCTTTCTCCTCAGCTTTTCCATCTCTGAAACAGGGATCATAATATCTGCTCTTCAAGTCTATCTGAGGATGAAAGGAAGTCATATATGTAAAACTCTTGACACTGCTTGGCATAGAGGAGATGCCAGTTGACTTCCAGTTGCTTTTGCAGCTTGAAGGTGCTGACACCAGAGCAGCTGAGTAGTCAAACCTGTACCACTAAGGTTTGTGTGAGAGAAGAAAGGAAAGGTAATGGAGGAGAATGTCCAGTTCCCAATTCCTTCCCATAAACTTTTGGAACATAACCATGCTCCCAGAAAACTTTACCAATGTCAGTGCTACTTTTGACCCACAGGTACAAAGATCCGTGCAACAGATGCAGGCTATTGTAGCAGTTAAGAATTATGGCACTGGAACCAGTCTGTATGGGTTTGAATCTGCCTCTCATTAGCCTTGGGCACAGACTGATGATGTAGACAAAACCTCTTCCAGTCTGCCTCCCCAGAACCAGAGTGGCCTGGGTCTGGGAGCAGCTGAGACTGCAGATCTAAAGTTTGCCACCAGGTGGCACAAGGAGCAACTTTTCTCAGTGTCCAAGGTCCAGAGGACACTAAATTCGGCTCTAAATTCGGTTGTTCAATGGTTTGGGGCACAGGAAGAGAGTGCCCATGAGTATGTATCCTGGGAGGAAGGAAAGGCTGGACTGAGGGATCAGCATGTGGAAGTGCATGGAATGCCCAATCCATGCCATTCTCCCAGATAATGGTCACTGCTTCTTCCCCCAAGGTGGGATATTGCCCAGTGTCCCTCTCCCTGGCCTCTACCCCACCCCAAGAAAGAACCCAAAGAGAGAATCTGTAGAGGTTCCAGACTTACCAGGCCACTGGCAGGATTGGCCTTTGCTCCTCCCCAGCGGAAACCCCCACCACAGGACAACGGGGGGTAAGTCAGAAGCCTGTGAGGGTGTCCTACCAGGCCCCTTCTCTGCTGCGTATGGGACCCGCGCCTGGTCTCAGGGCTGCTGGCTTCCAAGTTGGCAGTTGTGCCTCAAGAGAGAGGCAGAAGTTGATCTGGCTCTTGTATTTGGCAAGCATGCCCTGAATGCTTGAACCCTTCCTATAACTCACTTAGCAAGTCCTCTGCTGTGTGACTTGTGCTGTGGGCACAGATATGAATCTGATTACCAATGGGGAAGACAAGCAGGGACACAGATGATTTCAGAATTCCAAAGGCTTTGGAGTTCCCGTCGTGGCGCAGTGGTTAACGAATCCAACTAGGAACCATGAGGTTTCGGGCTTGATCCCTGGCCTTGCTTAGTGGGTTAAGGATCCGGTGTTGCTGTGAGCTGTGGTGTTGGTCGAAGACGTGGCTCAGATCCTGCGTTGCTGTGGCTCTGGCGTAGGCCAGCGGCCAGAGCTCCGATTAGACCCCTAGCTTGGGAACCTCCATATGCCGCGGGAAGCAGCCCTAGAAAAGGCAAAAAGACAAAAAAAAAAAAAAAAGAAAATGTATATATATATATATATATATATATATATATATAAAGGATTCAAAGAGGGCACTACTGGAAACCATGGGAACACAAAGGAGGATATATGTATTTCAGTTTATGTCCATGTGACAGGAGCAGGGGTCACAGTGCGGGCCATGGTGTTAGAGTTTGGCCCTGAAGGATCATTGGGGTGCTTCCAGGCAGATAGAATAAGGGAAGTCATTTTAGGCAGAAGCAGCAGGCTTTGTGAGGGCTGGTACAGGAAGGAATCTGGTGAGTGGAGAAAGTCTGAGTTTCCCTATGTGTAGCACTGGGTGAATAACAAGGAGCAACTGGAGATGAGCCGGGTCACACAGGATTGTGACCTTGAGGCCAAGGAATTTGGCCATTACCTCTTGAGCAAAGGAGGATCATCCATGATATTGAATGGGTCTGAACAAGGCAAGGACCAGATGAGACTTGAGATAAAATAGAGGCAGTGGGTGAGGAAGGACCAAGGGCACTTAGGAGGTGAGTCTATATGACCTGGTAGCTAGTTGGTGACTCTCAGAGCTTATACAGTAGATTGCTTTGCAGATTACCTCAGAGTAGAGGAGCTTTCCTTTTCTTGGATTCCTCAGCTCCTTCACTGTCCTCAGGAACTTGAAGGAAGAGGGGCAAAGAAATCAGGTGAATTCCATCCATTTCTTTGTACTTCACAGCCCAAAGGGCAGTCTCTCCCAGCACTACCTCAAAGTCTAAGATATTCCGCTATTTTTCCAGTTTCTGAAGTGAGCCTGAGCGTGTTCCTGGCCCTCATCTTTCTTTCCCTCTTCTGTCTCTCATCTCTTGTCACATGGGCTGCCCCTTGGACTGAAGCTTTGAGACACATTTAGTGAACCATCACTGTTGTTTTGGGCCTGACATTAGTTTGGAGACAGACCTGATCTTCCCAGAGTAAATAGTGATTTTTTCAAGGGGGCTTGATGCCAGCACACAGGCTTGTTTTGGGGAGCTTTCTGAAGTGAGAAGCAGGATGAACCCAATGTTTCTGCTGAGGGTGAACCTTCAGGGGAGAAGGTGGATCTCCCCTGAAGTGGAAGTGGGTGGGATCTCAAAGATGGGGCTCCTGCCATCATGAGCCATTGTCCTGGGAAAGGGCAAGTGCAAGGGACAAGGAGTCTCGTCCCTGCCCTCTTGATCTAGCCAGGACTCAGGCACAGACAGTAAGAGAGCATCGAGGAAGTGGCAGCTCCAAGGCCTGGGAGTGCTTGGAGGGCCTCCTGGAGATAGTGTGCCTCAAGCTGGGCCTAGAGCTGTAGGCAGGATTCTGATGCATGGTAGGAGCACGAATTAAAGTACTAAAGTTGCTTCTGCACTAATTCCTGGGTGCTTGGGGCGGACCAGTCACGTGTGCCTTATTTGTGGGAAGCCAAAGAAGGTGTCTGTTACATGACCTCGGTTCAGCCTTGCCCTTCTGACCCACTCCCTGTTCTTGTCCCAGGTCCAGGTTGATCCCCAGCGGCCTCCCCAGGAAATGCTCTGTCTTCCACCTCTTCGTTGCCTGTCTCCTATTGGGCTTCCTCTCTCTGCTCTGGCTGCAGCTTAGCTGCTCTGGGGACGTGGCCCAGGCAGCCAGGGGACAAGGGCAGGAGACCCTGGGCCCATCCCGGGCCTGCCCACCAGAGCTGCCCCCAGAACACTGGGAAGAAGATGAGTCGTGGGGCCCCCACCGTCTGGCAGTGCTGGTGCCGTTCCGAGAACGCTTCGAGGAGCTCCTGGTCTTTGTGCCCCACATGCACCGCTTCCTAAGCAAGAAGAAGATCCAACACCACATCTATGTGCTCAACCAGGTGGATCATTTCAGGTAGGGACCAGCTGCTGAGCCAGCCCTGCTCACCTGAGCCTAATGGGGCCCTGGCCTCTCGGGCCCTGTACCCTCTCCCTACAGCAATCCAATGCCCGGTGGCCCAAGCCTGTGAAGGCCATCCAGGGCAGTGGCAAGAGGACAGGAGGTACTCGACCGCTCTCACTGGGGAGAGGGTGACAGGAATTTGCAGGGAGGGTTTGGGGCTGGGGAGGCCCTTGATTTCATTTCCATTTTACAGAGGTCCCTGTGGCTGCCATCTGTGGACTAGATCATCCCAGGACAAGAGGGAGAGCGGGGAGATCTGCTGAGTGGTCATTGCAGTCACCTGCGCTCATGGGGGCTCGGCCTGCACAGCAGAGGGGTTGGCGGGAAGTGATGTGGAGGGAGCGCAGATGGGGTTTGCTGGTGGATTGGCTGTGGGGATCAGGGAAAGGACGGTCAAGGCCACAGCTTTAAAGGTGTTCTCACTCTGGCATTATCCTAAAATCCTTGCCCTCACCCCAAACCACAACCCTCCATGATCACAATCCAAGCATCTTACGCTCCATCCCCATCTCCTTTCCCTCCAACTCGCTCCTACTGGGAGACAGACTCCAGCAATGCTTGGATCCCACCAGACCGTTTAGTCCACAATCCTCCCAGCGTGCACCTCCCTCCTTGTCCTCACTTTGTCCTGACCTAACTTGGATTCATGGTCCCTCACATCCACCTCAACTCCCTTCCCCTTTCTCCCTGGCATAATTCTCGCCGGATAAAACTGGGCTCTGCCTGGGCTCTGTTCCACACTGGCACCTGGCAGCTGGATGTGTCTGGAGACACTGCTCATCTCCCTGACGTTGAGCCCTGCTGGCCCAGAAGCTCTCATTCCTCCGGTCAGCTGCTCCCCCACCCCCGCCACTTTGCACACCCACTCCTCTCCTCCTCCCCATCCTCACCTTCAGCTGATGACTTTGCTTTCAACTTGAGAAAATAGAACCAACTGGAAAGAGAACTGGCCCAGGTCCCCACCCCTGGACTCCTTTTGCTGATTCTGTGCAGGCATCCTTACTTCTTGCCTCGGATACCCGGCCCAGCCCCTCCAGGGCCCACTCTTTTACTCCCAGGGCACTGGGTCCCTTTCCTGCTCTCCTACTCAAGGATGTCACTTCAGCCATTGGCACTTTTCTTTCCTTCATGATCAATTTTCCCTCTTCCTGGAACATTCGGGTCAATAAGCATCCTGAACTAGCTTCCATCTAAAAAGAAAAAAGAGACCCCTCCCCTTGATCCCCATATCACCCACAGGTATCGCCTTTTCTCTGCTCCCCTTTCTAGCAAAACTTCCTTTTCTCCTCCATCTCTCTCTCACGAACCTATTCCACTCAGACATTTACCCTCGTGATGACATTTAAACAGCTCTTGTTGACATCACCACTGAGCCCACCTCAGTCATCTAAAGCCCCATCCTCAGGCTTCATCCTGTAGCTCCTCCGGCAGCATCTGCCAGGTGGATTACTTCTTCCTTCCTGAAATATTCTGCTTGACTTCCTGGTCAGTGCTCTGCTTCTGCTTCCTCACTGGCCACACCTCCCCACCTCCTTTGCTGGTTCCGCCTCATTTCCCTGATGTCTCAGCCTTGGTGCTCCATGGGGGTCAGTGCATGGGCCCCCTCTTTTCTAGCTCCAATCCCTTCTCCATGGAGCTTATCCAACTCAGGGCATCAAATCCCATCTCTACCCTGACCTGATGACTCCTGAGTCTGTGTCCAGAGTCTTTCCTCTACTCCAGACCCACGTATCTAGCCAGCCCCCTGAGCAGCCCTCCGCTTGGTGGTCTCAGGCATCTCAAGCTTAACGTGGTCAAAACGGAATTCCTGATTTCCCACCCACCCCAGGCCTGCTTCCGCTGCCCCATTCCCATTTTTAGGGGATGGAATTCACGCTCCCAGCCGTGTTCAGACCAGAAAGCCCTGGAGTCATGCTCCACCCTCCCTACACAGCATGTATAGTGCTTCAGCAGAATATGCCTCTGGAGTCTGCCCACTTCTCCCCCTCTGCTGCTGCCTCCCTGAGTGAAGGCATCATCACCTCATGCCTAAATTGTTGTAACAGCCTCCCAACCTGTCTCCCTGCTTCCACCCCTCACCTGCAGGCTCTTCTGCGCACCCCAACTAGTCATCCTGTTAAACCCTGAGCCACGGCACATGATGCCTTCACTTAAGCCCTTCAGTGGCTTCCCATCTCATCCAGGCTCAAAGCCCAAGTCCATCAGGGCCCTGTCACCCTCTGACCTCAGCCCCTTCACTCACTGGTGTCAGCTCCTGCCTTGGGCCTTCTCAGTCCCTCTCCCCTCTGCCCCTTTCCTCCTGATTCTGTAGGGCTCCTTCCCTCAGACCTTCAGGTTTCTGCTCACGGATCACCCTGTTCTGCTGGCCCTCCCTGACCACCTCGTCATAAAAGGACACCCTCTACCTGCCAGCAGGCTTTATCCTCCTCTTCCTCCTACTTTACTCTTCTTCCCAGCACTGACTACTGCCTGGCTTGTTACATATTTACTTGTTTATTCTCTTATTAGAATGTCAGCTCCTTGAGGGCAAGGCTTTGATTTCTCACTGCCGTATCTCCAGTGCTCTGAACAGTTTCTGGCACATAGTAGATACTCAGCAGCCATTCATGAGATGAGTGGAGGGACAGATGTGCAGCTGGGCAGCCCCACTTTGAAGTTGGTGTCGGACTGGAAGGCGGTGGGTGCCATGGAGGATGGGCTCTCACGCAGAGATTGGGCGAGGGCAAGCTCGCCACCCTCTGCCCAGCCTCGGCGCCCTGCACAGGTTCAACCGGGCGGCACTCATCAATGTGGGCTTCCTGGAGAGCGGCAACAGCACGGACTACATCGCCATGCATGACGTGGACCTGCTCCCTCTCAACGAGGAGCTCGACTATGGCTTCCCGGAGGCCGGGCCCTTCCATGTGGCCTCCCCAGAGCTCCATCCGCTCTACCACTACAAGACCTATGTCGGCGGCATCCTGCTGCTCTCCAAGCAGCACTACCAGCTGGTGAGGCCTGTCTGCCGGCTCTGCTCAAAGCCTGGGAGCCCCCCTGGGTGGGGGCAAAATGGCAAGAGGGTCAGTAGTCCTGGGGCCCAGCAGACAGGGGAGTCCTGCGCAAGGCCAGCAAGGGAGCCCAGGAGCAGCTAGAGGCGAGAGAGAGGACTAGGACAGGGCAAGCCAGTTAGGGATGTTTCTACCACGGCGGGGACAGAATCCCCTTGCAGGCCGGCTTCAGAGGCCCTGGGGATCGTTGGCTCTCAAAATGGAAAAGTCTCGGTGGGGCTGGGAGCAAGGTCTGGCTTCAGGTTCATCTTGCCCAGCTTCAGACAGTGTCACTGGGACACCATTTCACCTTCCATCTCTCAGCTCTGCCTTCTCCAGACTGGATTTCTTGTCAGACATTCAGGATGCAAGGTGGTGATTTTAGCTGCAACCTGCATCCATCTAGGCCCAGTGGAAGATGGAGCCCCCTTTTCCAACAGCCCAGTCAGGAGGCCCACGGCTCCTCCACACTGGCCTTTGATTGGCCTGGCTTGAGTCACGGACCCAGCCTTGAATCAGTCACTGTGGGGTGGGGTGTGGAGTGGGAAGAATCAAGTGGCTTAGCGGGACTTACCACCTCCCCCCAGCTCCTCCGTTCTCCTTCATCCCTGTTCTCCTGCTCCTCTCTTCAAGCTGTGGCTAAAGCCAGCTTAAAGTAAATAAACCCCAAAGTTGGGTGGTAAAACCAGATGTCTGCTATAGAGCCCACTGTCCCTCTCCCACACAGAGGAAGAGGCCAAGGCAGAGCTACCCCTGGAGAAATGGGAGTATGGGGCCAGGCAGAAATGGAGCAGAAGGTGGCACTTCTGCCCATCACCAGCTTTCCAGAGGTCTCCTCCCGCCAGTCAGACATTTTTGAGAAATTATTCATCTCATAAAAATTCAAGGCCCCATTAGAACAGGCAGAGGGACTGGGGTATGCTAACTATTTCCCCAATACCACAGAAGTCGTGGAAACTAAGTATGTGAGTGTCCATTCAGAACTGCCAGGGATTGCAGTGGGTTAAGGATCCAGCATTGCTGCGGCTGTGGTGTAGGTTGCCACTGCAGCTCAGATTCAGCCCCTGGCCTGGGAACTTCCATATGCCACATGTGTGGCCAAAAAAGAAAAATAAAAGAAAATGAAAACAGAACTGCCAGGGAGGAGGAGGAAAAGGGGCCTGGCCTGGCCTGCCTCGGGCTAGGAACTGCTGAGTGGTAGCTGACCAGAGGGCACCCTTGGAGGATGGGGCAGGTGACACTACCTCTCTCTGTGTCAGTGCAATGGGATGTCCAACCGCTTCTGGGGCTGGGGCCGCGAAGATGATGAGTTCTACCGACGCATCAAAGGAGCTGGGCTCCAGGTAAAGCTCCCCCTTTCCCCCACCTCCTCAGCCATCATGGGTGCCCTGAGGTTCCCCTCTGCCCTCAGATGAAGTTCCAGGGCTGGGAAATGGCAGCCCTGGTTCCTCTCCCAGCCCCGCCCCTGATGAGCACACCTCTGCTGCAGGGTGGGATTGCAGGCCCCTGCCTGTGGGCTGTGGCAGGCAGTGGGATCCCAGAGGACGAGTGGTGAGGGCCAGGGTACCAGGAGAGGCAGCCTGACCCACCTTCCTTCGGCTTCCTTAGCTTTTCCGCCCCTCGGGAATCACAACTGGGTACAAGACTTTTCGCCACCTGCATGACCCAGCCTGGAGGAAGAGGGACCAGAAGCGCATCGCAGCTCAAAAACAGGTGCTGGCCGGTGTCGTGGTCAGGGACGGGTAGGTGGTATGTGGGGAGCTGGCAGCCCAAGCATTTCACCAAGTTCTCCTTGAGTTCAGGTGACCCCATCCTCCCCTGCTCAGCCCAGGTCTATTGCTGGACATTCTGCCTGGGCACCGTCCCCTGCTCTGGTGGCTGCCACAGCCCCTGGGCACTGTGGGTCAGCCAAGACCTCAGAGTCTCTGCAGACAGTATATATGGTGGGTGGGGACAGTATTCAGCTGAAGGTGCCAGATCCCCAGGCAGACCAGTGACACAGAAGTCCCTATCCCTTGAACAGCCTTTTCTCTAGGAGCCAGATAAGTTCACCTGGGAAATCTCTGCTCTCCTGCTGAGCAGGGGGTGCAGCCATGGGCAAGAGCCTTCCTGTCCCTGAGCTTTACTTTCCTCTCTCTTCTGTGACGATCATGGGACCTCTGATGATGAGGTCACGGGTGATCAGTGGATGGCTGGCACCTATGAAGCCATAAGTACATGCCCTCTCCCCATTTCCTTCCCAGGAGCAGTTCAAGGTGGACCGGGAGGGAGGCCTGAGCACCGTGAAGTACCGTGTGGATTCGCGAACAGCTCTGTCTGTGGGCGGGGCCCCTTGCACTGTTCTCAACATCCTGTTGGACTGTGACAAGGCTGCCACTCCCTGGTGCACATTTGGCTGAGTTGGCTGGACAGGAAGGAAGCCTGTGCCTACAGGCCACGCTGCTACTCAGGTCCAAGACAAAGCCTCAGGCCCCGGGCTCCGCTCCAGTAGAACATGGAGTGGCCTGAAGTAATGGACAGCAAGCCATGTGTTTGCAGCAGCCCAGCCCCCAGAGGCAGGCTTGAGCCGGGACAAGACACACACAGGGTGCCTGGGACGCTGCTGGCAATAAACAGTGATGGAGAGAGGCTGGGATGAACGTAGTTCCCAACTGGGACTCTCCGCCCTGCCCTGCCCTCCTTTGTGTGCTGAGATATGCAGGCTTTTGTTCCTTCCTCTGGACTGCCTCGTGCCAAGATACAGTTAGAAGCTGGGCCATTGACGTGGGTGGCCAGTGTCATCAGGAGGGTTAAGACTGCAGAGACTTCATGCAAGCTCCATAGAAAGAGCAGCTGAGACCAGCTCTGGCTGGTTGTCTGGAATGTGGACCAAGCATGGCCAGATCTTCTGATTTTTCAAAAGAAACTAGAATTATGGATTCTTAAGTGAAATTGGTTAATTTTTAAATGATAGCAACTAATTGAAACTTTAAAAAAGTATGGCAGGCCAAACCAAATGAGTTCTGAACCACCAGTTTGTCACCTGTGGCTGAGAGGAAGCAGATGGGGCAAAAGATATAAATTAGTTATTAGCTCTTAGTTACAAGCTGGCAAGGAGTTGGAGCACGGCTGGGGATGACAGGGCCAGGGGAAACTCAGGTGGAAGAGAAGCCAAAGACCCAAAGTCCCTGCCACCTCTCCTTTCCCTCCAGGTTTCACTGCCCTTCTGGACAGTCTGACCACCATCAGACCCTGGTGGGCTCTTACCGGAAGAGGTGCTTCATCCTGCCTCGCTGAGACGGACAGAAATAGATCCACAGGACTGGACTGAGGGTGGGTAGGCAGGACTGGACTGAGGGTAGGTAGGAAGTGAAGACCATGTTTCTGAGGCAGGAGGAAGATGGGAAATAGAGTCCCTGGAGTGTTCCCATAGCAAGAGGGAGATGGCCAGTGATTGCCAGATACCACGGAGATAGAAGGAAGGGAGCCAAGGAAGTTGGTGGAGCTGGGATGTGATCTTGGAGAAAACATCTGGAGGATGCCCGGGGCCAGTGAGAGAGGGAAGGGAGCAGCCCTGAAAGGTAAATCACTCCTTCAAGGCATTTGATTGTCAAAGATTTGGGGCAGAAGTCAGAGGAGACTGAGACCAGTTTGTTTAACTATAAATAGGACCCTTGGAGTTCCCGTAGTGGCATGGTTAACGAATCTAAGAACCACAAGGTTGCGGGTTCGATCCCTGGCCTCGCTCAGTGGGTTGAGGATCCAGAGTTGCTGTGAGCTGTGGTGTGGGTGACAGACATGGCTCAGATCCAGTGTTACTGTGGCTCTGGCGTAGGCCGGCAGCTGCAGCTCAAGTTAGACCCCTAGCCTGGGAACCTCCATATGCCACGAGTGTGGCCCTAGAAAAGACAACAAACAAACAAACAAACAAACAAAAACAATAAATAGGACCCTTGAACTGTTGGAGCAAGGGATTGAGGTTAGGAAGGTAGATTGAACAGCTCTGCTCCAAAAAGGCTCCTCCTCTGAGGATGATCTTAGGGCTGCTGTGTGCAGTTGTGTGGGTTGTACACTGTACAACCTGAGCATAAACCAAGGGATTTAAGCAGAGATGAGTGGAAGGAGTGAAGAGCTTCAGATTCCACTGTTTAAACTTACAAGAAAGAGTCCTTACAATACTAAATTGACCTCCCCCAACAATTCAGCTCCACTCAGTACAGTGAAGGGCAAGCAGGCCTTGCTTACAGTGCAAGGGTAGTCAAAGGACTTTCTTAGCTTGAGGCCCGGGCGAGGGGGATTGTGTGCTTTCTGTGTGCTGGCCTCCTGGACAGCCCTGACTGCATCATCTTGGACTTAGGTACATGAAGGCCTAATGCCAGCCTCTTGGAGCTGGTGGAAGTGGATGTGACAGCAAAGCCCTGTGCTCACCTGGCAGGTAGGAAGACAAAAAAGATGGGGTGGGGGGCATCCCTTTCCACCTGCACCGGGGAATGGGATGAGCAGGAGAAAAGCAGGATTGGCCAACTCAGCTGGAGCTGAGCATATCTCTAACCCTGTGCTCCCTCACTTCCCATGGCTGCTGCCACCACCTCCATCATCCAGGCACCAGAAGGTGCCCCAGGCCAGGCCAGATGCTGCCCAAATCTTCAGCCCCACCTTATTCCCCAGCTCAGGCCTCCCTGCATAAAGAATATACAGGGTGCTTGGGGAAGGCCTCCTCAAGGAGGCTGGTCTTGTTGGTGGGGGGGGGGTCAGTTCACATGTAGTCAGGATGGGGAGGGCTTCCAGAGAGGTCAGAGAGAGCATGTTATGTTCAGAGACCTGGAAGTAGTTCAGGGTACTGGTACCCCAATACTGGGGAAATCGGGTGGCAGTGGAGGAAAGGCGAGGGTGAACCATGAGGATCTGTGAAGGCCACACTGAGCAACTTGTACTTTATTCTATGGGTGCAGGGTTTTCCAGCAGGGAGAGATACAGTGTTAGGTCTGTGTTACAGAAAGATCTTTGATGGGAGGATTCATGCTGGACTATAGGATAGAATTAGGACAAGGGAGAGAGCCTAGGCCAAATGAGATGATGAAGCCAGGATGAGACAGTGAAGGCAGGGAAGGGGATCTGCTGAGCCCTAGGGGCTGTAGGAGCCAGGATCGATGGTGCTCCACTGGGCCTTCCCTTCACAGAGGAGGTGCTCTCTGGCACTCTCACAAAAGGCCAAATGGACAGTCATGGCCTTTTGCCATCTCAGCCTTCATGCCTTGAGAGCATTAAAAACAAACATTCCTGGAGTTCCCGTCATGGCACAGCGGAAACAAATCTGACTAGGAAACATGAGGCTGCAGGTTCAATCCCTGGCCTCGCTCAGTGGGTTAAGGATCCGGCGTTACCGTGAGCTGTGGTGTATGTTGCAGACGCAGCTTGGATCTGGTGTTGCTGTGGCTGTGGTGTAGACTGGCAGCTATAGCTCCAAGTAGACCCCTAGCCTGGGAACCTCCATATGCTGCGGGTACAGCCCTAAAAAGACAAAAATACAAAACAAAAAAACCCAAACAGTTCCTGTTATGGCTCAGCTGGTTAAGAACCCGACATAGTGTCCGTGAGGGTAGGGGTTTGATCCCTGGCCTTGCTCAGTGGGTTAAGGATCCAGTGTTGCCACAAGCTGCAGCATAGGTTGCAGATTCAGCTTGGATCAGGCATTGCTGCGGCTGTGGTGTAGACCAGCGTTTGCAGCTTCGATTTGATCCCTGGCCTGGAAACTTCCATATGCCCCAGGAGAGGATGTAAAAAGAAAAACAAACAGAAACAAAAGAAAGAAAAGCAATTTCTTGCTTCAGCTTCAACACATAAAGCTTGTCAGTCATCATTCTAATTCTAATAAAAAAAAAAAAATTAGGAGTTCCCGTCGTGGCGCAGTGGTTAACGAATCCGACTAGGAACCATGAGGTTGCAGGTTCAGTCCCTGCCCTTGCTCAGTGGGTTAACCATCCAGCGTTGCCGTGAGCTGTGGTGTAGGTCGCAGATGCAGCTCGGATCCCGCGTTGCTGTGGCTCTGGCGTAGGCCAGAGGCTACAGCTCCGATTAGACCCCTAGCCTGGGAACCTCCATATGCCGCGGGAGCGGCCCAAGAAATGGCAAAAATACAAAAAAAAAAAAAAAAAAAAAAAATCAACCTGAAATGCAACTCCTTCTCTTGGACCATCAGAGAATTGAAGTTGCAGGGCAAATTGCCATCCCCCAAACCTAGAGAGACAGACAGATAAGATCATATTCAAGATCAGCTGACCTAGAGTAGAGGCTGCTAGAGCCAAAACTGTAGAGTACTTAGCGGTAATTTTGACAAATGGATAGAGACAGTGCGGTAAAGAACCAAGAAAAATCTCCTCCTGGCTTGGACAAGAGAAGGGGAAAAGAAATTACTTAAACATATGCCCAGAGCCATCTTCCTAACGAAAGCCTACTCTCCAGGTAAAAGGACTATCAGAGCCTTATCTTACCCAGGAGGGTAGGACAGTCACCCAGCTTGGCCCCCTCTAGCCTTTCTGCCTCACCTAAGGAGGGAGGACAAAGCTAAGAGACACCCTGAAGGGCACAGTTCAGGCACACTGATCCTCCCCCCCCCCCCCCCCCCCCCCCCCGCCAAAGATGAGATTAAAGACAGATTCAATCATAAAATGATAAAATGCTTCGCCTTCCAAATTTTACCAATGCAGCAACAGGGCCCCAGTGTATTAATAGTGGATTATAGCTGAAAGAGCTTCAAGGCACAGACTTTAAGAAGTTCTTGGGGAAACCCAAAGATATCAGAGGAGAAAAACACCAAGTTCTCTAGAGGAATTTAAAGCCACTGGTACTTAAAGCTATGGTAAATGTGAAACTCAGTCCAACTCCCAACCAGACTTAACATCAGATCTCACATAAAAGATCTCTTTACAGACCTCCCTTTATCTAATAAATCATGTGTTACATGGCCTGCTAAAAGTCAGGGGGAAAGCAGACTGGAGAGACAAAGCAAGAATCAAACCAAACACAAGATATGACACAGAGGATTTCCCATCTTAGCTCAGTGGAAACGAATCTGACTAGCATCCATGAGGATGTATGTTCGATCCCTGGCCTCGCTCAGTGGGTTAAGGATCCAGCGTTGCCGTGAGTTGTGGTGTAGGTCACAGATACAGCTCGGATCTGGTGTTGCTATGGCTGTGGTTTAGGCCAGCAACTATAGCTCCTATTTGATCCCTAGCCTGGAAACCTTCATATGCTGTGCCCTAAAAAGACCCCCAAAAATATATATGACACAGATTTTGGACTAATTTAAACTATGACTAGAATCCTGTTAAGGGCTCTAATGTGAAAAGTAGACAATATGCAAGAACAGATGGGTAATTAAGCAAAGAGGTAGAACTCAAAGAATCAAAGGAAATATTAGAAATCAAAAGCAAAAACAGTAACAGAGATGAATAATGCCTGTGATGGGAGCATCACAGACTGAACAAAGCCAAGGAAGGGATCAGTGATCTTGAAGATGTGTCAATAGAAACTTCCTAAACTGAGTTCTTATTGTGGTTCAGTGGGTTAAGAACCTGACTAGTATCCATGAGGATGGGGGAGATCAATCCCTGGCCTCACTCAGTGGTTAAGGTGCAGTGTTGCCGTAAGCTGCAGCATAGATCACGATGTAGCTTGGATCTGACATTGCTGTGGCTGTGGCAAAGGCCTGTAGCTACAGCTCTGATTCAACCCCTAGCCTGGAAACTTCCATATGCCTTGGGTGTGGCCCTAAAGAGACAAAAAACAGAAAAGAAAAAAAGAAAGAAAATTCTCAAATTGAAATGCAAAGAGAATGGAGGGGGAGGGAGAAGAACAGAATATCTGGGGCAATTTCAAAAGGCGTAATATATGAACAATTGGCATATCACAAGGAAAAATATAGATGCAAAAATCCTCAACAAAATCTTAGCAAATCTAATTTACCAAATGTATATAAACAATTATATACTATAACCTAATGGAACTTATGTGCAAGACAGGTTCAACATTCAAAAAATCAGTCAGTGTAGGAGTTTCTGCTCTGGTGTGGTAGGTTAAGGATTCAGTGTTGTCTCTGTGGCAGCTCAGATTTGATCCCTGACCCAAGAACTTTCGTATACCATGGGTTGGGCCATTAACAAAAAAAACCTGGGGGAGTTCCCACTTGCTGCAGTGGGATTGGCCACACCCCTGGAGTGCTGGGGCACAAATTTGATCTCTGAGCTGGCACAGTGGGTTAAGGATCCGGCATTGCCCCAGCTGTGGCATAGGTTGCAACTGTGGCTTTCATCTGATCCCTGGCTTGGGAATTCCATATGTTGTAGGCAATCAGAAAAAAAAAAACTGGAGTTCCTGCTGTGGCACAATGGGTTAAGAAATCCGACTGCAGCGGCTCAGGTAGCTGCAGAGTTGCAGGTTCAATCCCCGACCTGGTGCAGTGGGTTAAGGATCCAGCATTGTCTCAGCTGTGGCATAGGTCACAGCTGTGGCTTGGATTCAGTCCCTAGCCCAGGAACTTCATTATGCTGCAGGTGTGGCCATAAAAGAAAAATATACGTATGTATATAGACACACAAATTTAATTGTTTCCCTCACCACAAATAAGGTTTAGTTGTGGACTTCTCAGGATTAGAAAGAACTATTGTTTCATATAGTTGAAAGGTAAGAATTTTGTTGTCTGATAGTGCAGCACTGAGTATTTCCTTTACCTCAGAAGGAAGGAAGCAGTTTGTCCTTAATGACCCATCCCAGTGTCCCCTCCTTCACAGGGGCCTCCCTGACTACCCATGCTAAAGAGTTCATATGTCGCACACAGGCACACACGCATCTCCCTGTTTCAGCGCTTTCACAGCTATTACCACAAAATGAAATCGTATTTATTGTCTCTCCCCTCTTCCCCCATCCCTTTGGAACATTCACACACACGCACCACTCAGGGCTCAGAGCCTGGATTCACTGCTGAAACCTCAGCGCCTAGAGATGGTACCTGCTGCCCCATAGGCCCCCAATTTCTATAGAATTGAATTGAGATTCCCTGGTGCAGATTCCAGCCCACAGCTTCAGCCACGGTTGCTTAGGCCTCCTCTGCCCTAACAGCTGATGTTCTGCTCCCCCTGCCCTGAAGAGCGGACACCACCCCTCCCCCACATATGGGCTCCATCTTTGTTCGCTCACCCTTTCCGCCCTGTTCACCTGCCAGCCACTGCCAGTGCTCCCTGCCAACCTTAATTCTGCTTCATTTAAGCTCATTTGTACCAATTTCCTTTTTAAGAACAAGCGTTGCAGTCCCCTGAAGAGCAGCACCTGTTCTGGGTGGCCATTTCCCTTTTCCTAATTAACACAGAGCCAAGTAGAGAAATGCTCCCTTTCCCTCCCCTCGGGGAACTTGCTGGAGCAGAACCCAGGTCACAGGCCCAACATCAAGTATTTCCCAGAAAGTCCTTTTACCAGGACAGGAGGAAGCCTAGAGAGACTCAAGATGCTCAGTTCCTACCCGGGCTTGTGGTCAGTGGGACATTCTGTGAAAATTCTGAATTTAAGGAAATGGGAAGTCCAAAGTGCTTTGGGGGCTGACCTGACTCCTGAGGTGACTTTTCTTCCCTTATAGCTATGACACCCTGTGTCCTTCTAACTGAGCGGGACCCTATGGGCCCTTCCCTGGGTATCTTACATAAGTACCTAGATAACAGTATCTGATGCACATTTCCTGAGTTGTTTTATAGATGTGAAAACCCTCCACCAAATGGAAGATGTTAACTATTTGATGACCCTGACTGAGCACATAGCCCCCAGACTTCCTAGACCTTAAGGAGTGATAATGTTAACCCTTGTGACACAGCCCTGTTACCATTCCACTAGTCAATCAGAGAATTGTACAGGAGCTAATCACGCACGTGCATACCTCCCTCACCTTGCCTTTAAAATGCTTTGCTGGGAGTTCCCTGGTGGCCTAGTGGTTAAGGGAACCAATGTTGTCACTGCTGTGGCTCAGGTCACTACTATGGCCAAGTTCAGTCCCTGGCCTGGGCACTTCTGTATGCTGCAGGTGCAGGAAGGAAAAAAAAAAAAAATGCTTTGCTGAAAACTTTCAGGAAGTTTGGAGTTTGGGGGCATGACCTACCCCTCTTCTTGCACGGCCCTGAAATAAAACTTTCTCTGCTCCAAACTCCAACATTTCAGTTTGTTTGGCCTTACATGTGAGTTGGGCACATGAATGCATTTTCTGGCATCCTCCTATCAGGGACTTTAGACTTCAAACAGCCCTGGGGCCCATAACGCAGGAGGATGGTCTGTTCTACTCTCTGGAATTTGGAGTGAGAAGGAGGTTCAGCAACAGTGCCCCTGCCCCAGGGAAGGTTTTCTTTTCACCCTGACAGCAGGCAAAATCAGAAGGCCTCAACAGAAATGTTCACCAACCAGCACTGCCCTTCCTGTGTCGTGTCCCGGAATCTCACCCCAGTGGCGGAAGACACAGACTCTCCTAGCACGTTGTCATAGCCACCTACTCATTTTCTGCTGCTGAAGACTCATTAGCACATAATTAATTTATCTTGCTTTTCATGGAAATGAAGCTAAGGCAGGAAGTGGGGGAGGCAGAAACGGAAGGGCCCAGGAGGTTCACCTGGAAGAGGAGAAATTTCTGAGGCTGAATCAGCCAGGAACCTGGGACTATAACTTTGGCTTCAGCCAGATGGGGTGTTCATCCCACCTCTACCCTGAATTCACTGCAACCACAGGCAAGTTACTGAACCTCTCCGAACTTTGGTTTCCTGTTGCAGAACATTGAAACTGCTGAACGATGCAGTAAACAAATTTGGTGCAAACAAATTTGGTGCATGTGCAAAAGAACAACAACTAAGAGAGAGCTTTATCATTACCTGCACCTGATTTTGCTCATGAACACACGTCACCTTCCCTAATAAAAATCGTGTGTGCTAAAGCCTAGGCGTCTTTGTTCTATGGAGCAGAGTGCCACCCAGTCCCCCACTTTCTAGATGTAAGAGTCTTGTTTGTTTTGTATGTCGCACCGTCCCTCTTCCAGGATCTCCTGTTGCCCTGCAGCGCTGGATGCAGCAGTGTCCAGTTCCCACTTTTGGGGGGTGCTGAACCCATAGCATGTGGAAGTTCCCAGGCTAGGGATCAAACCAAGCTGCTGCACTGACAATGCTGATCTTTAACCTACAGCACCACAAGAGAACTCTGTTTCTATACCTTTGAAGTGGAACCTTTAGGAGTTCTGTTATGGCTCAGTGGGTTAAGGACCTGATATTGTCTCTAAGAGGATGCCAGCTCGATCCCTGGCCTCATTCTGGTGCTGGAAGCTGCAGCATGGTTGGAGACATAGGCTGCATAGGTCAAGGCATAGGCAGCTCTGATTTGACCCCTGGCCGGGGAATTTCCAGATGCCACAGGTGCAGCTGTGAAAAGGAAAAAATAAAGTGGAACATTTAATACCTGTCTCCCTTGCATGGCTGCTGAGAATAAACAATATCTGTATCTGGTATAGTATATGGCATTTGATACATAAGAAGTATCCAATAAGTAGTAGCTTTTGTTACTATTGAAAGGCTTCAAAACTATGAACAAGGGCATCTTTATCTTCAGAGAGCATCATATTACCTCATCATGTCAACAGTGTTAACCTAAAAGTCTCCTAGAGCTTGCTGATGATTTGCAGGGCCTCACAGATCTGCCTTGCAGAGAGATGTAGGCCATTTCCACAATTATACTCTATTATAGGTTATTACAAGATATTGGATATAGTTCCCTGTGCTATAAGGTAGGTCTTTATCTATTTTATATATAATAATGTGTATCTGTTAAACCCAAATTCCAAATTTATATCCCCCCTTTCCCCTTTGGTAACCATAAATTTGATTTCTTTTTTTTTAATTACTCAATGAATTTATTAAATTTATAGTTGTACAATGATCATCACAATCCAATTTTATAGGATTTCCATCCCACAATCTCAGCGCATCCCCCACCCCCCAAACTGTCTCCTTTGGAAACCATAACTTTTTCAAAGTCTGTGAGTCAGTATCTGTTCTGCAAAGAAGTTCATTGTGTCCTTTTTTCAGATTCCACATGTCAGTGAAAACATTTGATGTTGGTGTCTCATTGTCTGACTGATTTCACTTAGCATGATAATTTCTAGGTCCATCCATGTTGCTAAAATGCCAATATTTCATTCCTTTTAATGGCTGAGTAATATTCTATTGTGTATATGTACCACCTCTTCTTGATCCACTCCTCTGTCGACGGACATTTAGGTTGTTTCCATGTCTTGGCTATTGAAAAGAGTGCTGCAATGAACATTGGAGTACATGTGTCTTTTCAAGTCATGGTTTTCTCTGAATAGATGTCCAGGAGTGGGATTGCTGGATCAAATGGTAGTTCCATTTTTAGTTTTCTGAGGAATCTCCATACTGTCTTCCACAGTGGTTGCACCAATATTCATTCCCACCAACAGTGTACTAGGGTTCCTTTTTCTCTACACCCTCTCCAGCACTTATTGTTTGTAGACTGTTTGATGATGGCCATTCTGGCTGGGGTAAGGTGGTACCTCGTAGTGGGTTTGACTTGTATTTCTCTAATAATGAGTGATGTTGAACATACTTTCACATGTTTTTTGGCCATCTGTACGTCTTCTTTGGAGAAGTATCTGTTTAGATCTTCTGCCCATTTTTTGATGGGGTTGTTTGTTTTTTTTTTTTTTTTTTTTTTGGTATGGAGGTGTTTATAAATTTTGGAGATTAATCCATTGTCAGTTGATTAATTTGCAAATATTTTCTCCCATTCTGTGGGTTGTCTTTTTGTTTTGTTCAGGGTTTCCTTTGCTGTGCAGAAATTTTTCAGTTCAATTAAGTCCCATTTGTTTATTTTTATTTTTACTATCATTACTCATTAAGAAGTGGATCTGAGAAGATGTTGCTGTTGTTTATGTCAGAGTGTTTGGCCTATGTTTTCCTCTAAGAGTTTTATAGCATCTGGTCTTATATTTAGGTCTTTAATCCATTTTGAGTTTATTTTTGTGTATGGTGTTAGGGAGTGTTCTAATGTCATTCTTTTACATGTGGCTGTCCAGTTTTCCCAGCACCACTTACTGAACAGACTGTCTTTTCTCCATTGTATATTCTTGTCTCCTTTGTCATAGATTAGTTGGCTGTAGATGCATGGGTTTAATTCTGGACTTTCTATCCTGTTCCACTGATCTATATTTCTGTCTTTGTGCCAGTACCATACGGTTTTGATGACTTGCTTTGTAGTATAATCTGAAGTCCGGGAGCCTGATTCCTCCAGCTCCATTTTTCTTTTCTTTCTTTCTTTCTTTCTTTCTTTCTTTCTTTCTTTCTTTCTTTCTTCCTTCCTTCCTTCCTTCCTTCCTTCCTTCCTTCTTTTTTGTCTTTTCTAGGGCCACAGCTCTGGCATATGGAAGTTCCCAGGCTAGGGGTTGAATCGCAGCTAGAGCTGCTGGCCTATGCCACAGCAATGCTGGGTCCGAGCCGTGTCTGTGACCTAGACCACAGCTCAGGGCAATGCTGGATCTTTAACCCACTGAGAAAGGCCAAGGATCGAATGCTCATCCTCATGGATACTAGTCAGGTTCATTAACCACTGAATCATGACGGGAACTCCTTCATTCCTCTATTGATGGACATATAGATTACTTCCATGTCTTGGCTATTGTAAATAGTGCTATGAACATCGGGATGCATGTACTTTTTTTTTTTTTTTTCTTTTTCGGCTGCCCGTACAGCATATGGGAGTTCCCGGGTCAGCATTCAAATCCAAGCTGTAGCTGCAAACTACACTGCAGCTGTGGCAATACCCAATCCTTTAACCCATTGTGCTAAGCTGGGGCCAGGGATTGAACTGGCACCTCCAGAGAGATAAGCTGGATCATTAACCCCCTGTGCCACAGTGGGAACTTCTGCATGTATCTTTTTGAATTAGTTTTCATCTTTTCCAGATACATGCTCAGGAATCAGATTGCTAGATCATATAGCAACTCTGTTTTTAGTTTCTTAAGGAACCTTCACACTGTTCTCCGTAGGGGCTGTACCAATTTACATTCTTGGTGGCCTTCTTATACTTGCCATGCTCCCTTGTGTCACAGGGAGGTTCCCGTGCCATTGCCTCGCACTGGAACCATCATCCCTCCCACTCTCTCCTTGCATCACTCCTATTCTCCTTCAGATCCCACCTCAAGTGTTACTTCCTCAAGGCTTATTCAGATCTCCTTAACTAGATCAAATTCACACTCCTTCAACTGCTCCTGGTAAATGCTGCCTAACGCTCATCACTGTTCCAATCTTACAGCTATTTGTGTGGTTCTACATATCTCTAATCCTGACTTTAAGCTTCAAAATAACAGAGACTGTATTGGCTCACCATTCTATCCCTCAGTTGCTGCTTAATGAATATTTATAAATATGTAAATGTCTGAGATACTTCTATTTAAAATGACAATCCACTATCTAAGGAAGACTGTTTGGGAGGTAAATCTGCTCTAAACACATGTTCTTTAGTGGAAATGGACAGAATACCATGACTCTAAGTAAAGTCAGAGATTATCACAGTGACTCTCCAAAGATCTCAAACCAAACCTGGACATACAGAAATTAGAGTTCAAGGCCAGGCTCTGGCCTCAGACTTTGCTTCTGCTTCTCTCGCCCAGAATATCTTTTGATCATAGACTAGCAGCCAAGAGTTTTAGTCTTGGTTCTGCCACTATCTAGTTGTTATGACATCAGGAAAGTTGCTTAACTTCTCAAGATCTGTGATTTCTTCTCTGTAAAAAGAGGATTTGGATGTTCCCATCGTGGCTCAGTGGTTAACGAATCCAACTAGGAACCATGAGGTTTTGGGTTTGATCCCTGGCCTTGCTCAGTGGGTTAAGGATCTGGCATTGCCATGAGCTGTGGTTTAGGTCGTAGACATGGCTCGGATCCTGTGTTGCTGCGGCTGTGGTGTAGGCCGGCAGCTGTAGCTCTGATTGGATCCCTAGCCCGGGAACCTCCATATGCTGCGGGTGCGGCTCTAGAAAAAGGCAAAAAGACAAAAAAAAAAAAGAGGATTTGAACTAGATCAGTGTTGTAGCCTCTTATCTGCTCCTGTTGCTGCTTCCTCCTCCTGAGCAACAGCAGTTCTTATGGCTCACTTCCTCTTCCCTTCTCCTTCTGGCCTGGGGTCCACAACAGACAGTTTTAATCATTTACTCTGGAGTTGGCACAGAGTCATGGCACAGTGGAAACGAATCCGACTAGAAACCATGAGGTTGCCGGTTCAATACCTGGCCTCACTCAATGGGCTAGGGATCTTGCATGAGCTGTGGTGTGGGTCGCAGACGTGGCTCGGATCTGGCGTTGCTGTGACTGTGGCTATAGGCCAGCAGCTGTAGCTCCGATTAGACCCCTAGCCTGGGAACCCCTCCATATGCTGCAGGTGGGGTCCTAAAAAAAAAATCTTTTACCCATTCAAAAGGTAATTGGGGCTAGGAAATACTGGATTTAACACTTCCTAGGATCTCTAACAACTATAAAGATACAACAATCTATAAAGTCTTTCCTGACCTGCCCCCCCCCCTTTTTTTGCTTTTTAGGGCCACACCCCCAGCATATGGAGGTTCCCAGACAAGGGGGCAAATCAGAGCTAGCTACAGCTGCTGGCCTACATCACAGCCACAGCAATGCAGGATCTGAGTGGAGTCTGTGACCTACACCACAGCTCACAGCAATGCCGGACCCCTAACACACTGAGCGAGGCCAGTGATCAAACTCTCATCCTCACAGATACTAGTCAGATTCGTTTCCACTGTGCCATGATGGGAACTCCTGGCCCTTTCTTGATATTCAGATTTCCGTTCAATATGTCACTTCCTCAAACACCCTTCTCTAAGTATCCTGTGGAAAGAATTGCCCCCATTCCAGCTACTGTCATGTTTTATTCTCTTCATAGCACCCACAGCTCTCTGAATATGTCTCATAGTCTAGGCTCTGTGAGAACAGGACTTCCCTGCTTCCCTTCCTTTTTCTCACAGGGGCAAAGTGCATTCAAGTGAAGATATAATTAAGGTAGCCCAGTGCACCCTCTCTCCACTGGGCATGTTCACTCATTGTTCTTGGTCTTGTGAACTGGAGATTAAGACTTGCCATCTGCCTCTACAAAGATTAAATCATGAGCCGCTGCAGCTGCTGACCCTCAATAACCCCCTGAAAGAGCTCAGGGTGGAGATCAGGAGTGAGGCACTGTGTGCTCTGGGAAAACTGGCAGGACAGGTCTTTAGTTAGCTGGATATTTTCAGGAGAAGATTTGATGAGCCCAATTCTTGCATCTCCTTGTGCTCCTCCTCCTAGTGCTCCTCTAGAAAAGCACTAAAATCCTGCATTTTCTGCCCCTCGTGACTAGCAGTAGCCTTCATGAGACTAGCAGCCAACTTCTGCAACATGTATGCTTGATTGCACGTACCTCTCCCTTCACCAAAATCACATCTATACTGACATTCCCCCCTACCTCTTTGGAGTGATTTTTCAGAGCTATCTGAAATGCGGCCTCCCAAGCTATAGTCCTTATTTGCCCTCAAATAAAACTTAACTCACAACTCTCATGTGTTGTTGTTGTTTTTTAAGCTGAGAGTTTCATCCTGGAAAAGCTTCAAGGGAGTATGGATTTGCCCCCAGGAACTGGCGAGAGTGATGATTGATAGTGAAGATGAGTGCAGACTCTAAAGCAGCTTCGGGAGGCACCCTCCCTCCACTCAGAGCTGAGATCAGGATGCACCAAAGAGCCCAGAAACTGCTGCTTCTAGAGCCCAGTGACCACGTAGAGCTTGCTGAACCCTGAACTTTCTTTGGCAGCAGAGACCGAGTGTGGAGAACAGATGACTGCACGTGGGCTGGACACCATTACTTCTCAGCAGTAGTCAGGCTGAAGAAAAGAACAAGCAAGGCACTCATGCTTAGGTTAGGCTCTGAGTCACTGAGCTATAGTGAAGAAGGATGAGGAACCCTCAAACACAAGAGGGTGGACTGGTCAGACTTCCTGGACCAAAGTAAGTATAACTGAACAGGACCCTCTGGGGTCTTCCTGGGACAGACACCTCTCCCTTATCCTCTGCTTTAGCTCCTCTCTGAATTATCTAGATAAGAGTATCTGATGCACATTTCCCGAGTTGTTTACAGATGCTAAACCCCCCACCAAATGGAAGAAATTAGCTTGATGACATGAGCATTAGCCTCCAGACATACTGGTGCCTAAAAACCGATAATGTTAACCCATGACACTGCCCTGTTACCTCACCATCGACCAATCAGAGAATTGTGCACAAGCTGATCACACACCCAGCAACCTCTCCTCCCTCACCTTGCCTTTAAAGATGCTTTGCTGGACTTAATCTTGTGGTGTAGCAAGTTAGGGATCTGGTACTGCCACTGCAGTGGCTTGGTTTAATCCCTGGCCCTTGGGATTAAACCCTTTAATCTCCGCATGCCTTGAGAGCAGCCAAAAAAAAAAAAAAGAAAAAAAAAGAAAAAAGATGCTTTGAAACCTTTTGGGGTTTTGGGAAGTTTGGAGGTTTTGACCATTAGCCGCTGTGAACTCTTTGCTTGGTACTCTGTACCAATGCTACGCTTTCCTTCACCACAACCTTGTGTCAGTAGATTGGCTTTACTAAGTGCCCAGGCCAGGTGACTCAAGTTTAGCTCTTAAGTATCAGAAGCTGGACATGGCATGGCAGGGAGGGAGCTCCCTTGCAGGGCTGAGAAAGGTGGGCTCATTTGGGTGGTCCTCAGTTTTGGTGACCTTCTGAGGGGCTGGGCGGAGTTTGCTGGCCTGGTTGGCACAGCAGAGTTGACTACTTCCTGGGAAGGAGGGACTGGCTATTAAAGAGGGGCCAACTACCTATGGACGGGTGGGAGGGGACCCTCAGAGCTCAGTGGATTGAGAGAGAAGTAGGATCAGTTGTGGTGGGATAAGGGTAGGGAGAGTCCCAGGAAAGGGAGGAGAACCACCGAGGGAGGCAGCCCTAGAGGTGGATAAACCGTACTCCACACTAATCCTGCACCCCGTCTCTCAGGACTCAACTCCGGCTCAGCGCCTTCGGATTAGCAGAAAGTGGAGCTCCTCTGTGGCCCCACCCCCTTCCCCTGAGGCCCCGCCCCTCCCTTATAACAGGCGTCTTCTCTCCCAGGATGGGACCACGCCGCCGGCACACGGAGAGGCTTTCCCGCCCTTCGCCGGCTGCTAGTGCTGCAGCTCTTGTGACCCTTAAAACTGAAGGCCCTTTAATTGTCCTGTCTCCGCCTTGGGTAGAGTGCAGCTTGGGCTCTGTTTGCCTTGGTTGAGTGCTCATGGCGCTGAAGGCTGAGGGCTAGGCGGCTCCTTGGAGAGCACCCCTCAGGCGAGGCCTGGCTTGGCGGCGCGCGGGCCTCAGGGAAGCTGTTCAGACCCCCACCTCAACCGCAGGCGCGAACTGCAAGAAGTTCTCTGAGACAGTGGGAGAATTAAGGACCATCTGCTTCTGGATAAAGAAGAGCTCCTCAGAGTCGTTGTGTATGTACTGGAGTGTCACGCTGTGACACTTCTTTTCCACCGAACACTAGACCATCAGGTAACCTCCGGGAGAGGTTTCTTTTTTCTTTTTCTTTTGGTCTTGTGTGTTTTTAGGGCCGCGCCCGCGGCCATATGGAGGTTCCCAGGCTAGGGGTCGAATTGGAGCTGTAGCAGTCAGCCTACACCACAGTCACAGCAGCGGGGGATCCGAGCGGAGTCTGCGACCTACACCACAGCTCAGGGCTACACTGGATCCTGGACCCACTGAGCGAGGTCAGGGATCGAACCCACATCCTCATGGATACTAGTCGGATTTGTTTCCACTGTGCCACAACTGAAACTCCCAAAGAAACCTTAAGTTTTTCTTTTCTTTTTTTAATATATAATGCTTTTTTTTCCCCCCAAGAAACTGTAAGTTTTGGAGTTCCCGTGGTGGCTCAGTGATTAACGAATCCCACTAGGAACCATGAGGTTGCGGATTGGGTCCCTGGCCTTGCTCAGTGGGTTAAAGATCCGGCTTGCCATGAGCTGTGGTGTAGGTTGCAGACGTGGCTCTGATCCCGCATTGCTGTGGCTCTGGTGTAGGCCAGCGGCTACATCTCCGACTAGACCCCTAGCCTGGGAACCTCCATGTGCCTTGGGAGCGGCCTAGAAAAGGAAAAAAGACACACAAAAAAAAGACCAAAAAAAAAAAAAAAAAGAAACTATAAGTTTTTCAGTCTTTGAGTCAGTTTTGTTCTGCAAGTAACTTCAATTATATCCTTTTATTTAGATTCTGCATGTGAATGATAGCATATTGGTTTCTCACTGTCTAACTTCACTTAGCATGCTAATTTCTTGGTCCATCCATGTTGCTGCAAATGCCATTATTTCATTCCTTTTTTATGGCTGAGTAATGTTCCATTGTGTAAATGTAGCACATCTTTATCCACTCCACTGTCAATGGACATTTAGGTTGCTTCCATGTCTTGGCTATTGTAAATAGTGCTTCAGTAAACATTAGGGTATAGCTATCTTTTTGAATTATGGTTGTCTCTGGTTTTCCTGTATGCCCCAGGAGTGGGATCACAATGTTTTTCATAGTGGTTGCGCCAATTTACATTCTCACCAACAGCCTAAGAGGGTTCCCTTTCTCCACACCCTGTCCAGCATTTATTGTTTGTAGACTTTTTTGGCTATGGCCATTCTGGCTGGTGTAAGGTGGTACTGATAGGGATAGAGTAGGCACAGGTGGTTGTGGAAGTCTCAGTAGAGGATTATAGATAAAGAGGGAAACCTGGGGGATGTTGGGAGGCCGACGTAAGTTCAAGAAAACCATCAGAACAAGGCAGGCTTGCTTAACTAGTGGAGGTGTGAGAATTGCCTCAGATCTTTGGTAGGAGATGGAATGAGGTTTTGCATTCAGATTCAGACCAAGGGTAAGAGTTCGAAGACCTTCCTTCAGCTGATTTGAATCCAGCCGTTACCTGATACTAAGGAGGAGCTACTACTCCCTGAAAGGAAGAGGAGGGCCTTTCCAACCCCCCACGCCCCTTGGATGATAAAACCGTGGCCCATCAGATCCTGGGGCAGAGCTTTCTTGCCTGCCCACTTGCATCTCTTACAAGCATCCTATGGTAGTAAATCTGTTTCTTGCCTCTCACCTTGTCTCTTGCTGAATTCCTTCTGTGCAGAGGCATAAAAAACCTGAACCTTAGTGAGTCCAGACACAGGGTGAGTAACTCAAATTTAAAACCGTGGGCTTAAGTCTCAGTCTGGCTTTAGGTTGGGTTCGAGTCTCAATCTGGGTTTTGGCTGGTTTCAGGCCATTAGTGTTGTCAGTTTCAGTACCTCATAGTAGTTTTGATTTGTGTTTCTCTAGTAATCAGTGATGTTGAACATCTTTTCATGTGTTTTTTGGCCATCTGAATGTCTTTGGAGAATTGTCTGTTTAGATCTTCTGCCCATTTTTTGATGTTTTTTAAAATATATTTTTGAGATTAATCCCTTGATTAATCCCTTGTCAGGCAGTTCATATGCAAATATTTTCTCCTGTGGGTTGTCTTTGTTTAGGGTTTCCTTTGCTGCGCAAAAACCTTTTAAGTTTTTTTTTTTAGTCTTGCTTCCATATAATTTTTTTTTATTTTTATTTTTTTCCCACTGTACAGCAAGGGGGTCAGGTTATCCTTAGATGTATACATTGCAGTTAGTTTTTTCCCCCACCCTTTCTTCTGTTGCGACATGAGTATCTAGACATAGTTCTCAATGCTATTCAGCAGGATCTCCTTGTAAATCTATTCTAGGTTGTTAAGTTTGATTAGGTCTCATTTTTGTTTTTATTGTCATTATTCTAGGAGGTGGATCTGAGAAAATATTGCTGTAGTTTATGTCAGAGAGTGTTTGACCTACTATTTATAATTTCCAAAAACAGGCCTCCTGGGAATTGTCTTGTGGTGCAGCAGGTCAAGGATCCGGCCTTGTTACTGCAGTGGCTCATGTTGCTGCTGTGGAATGGGTTTGAGAACCTGGCCTGGGAACTTTCACATGCCTTGGGCCTGGCCAAAAAAAAAGACATAACTTCAGATGCCACCGCTTCTTTTTTTTTTTTTTTTTTTTTTTTAAATTTTATGGCCACACCTGCAGCATATGGAAGTTTATGGGCCAGGAATTGAATCCAAGCCACAGCTGCAACCTGTGCCGCAGCTGCAGAAACACTGGATCCTTTTACCCACTGCACCAGGCCGGGGATTGGACTTTGGCCTCTGCAGCAACCCAAGCTGCTGCAGTCAGATTCTTTTTTTTTTTTTTTTTTTTTGGTCTTTCTGCCATTTCTTGGGCCTCTGCCACAGCATATGGAGGTTTCCAGGCTAGGGGTCGAATCAGAGCTGTAGCCACCGGCCTACACCACAGCTCACGGCAACGCCGGATCCTTAACCCACTGAGCAATGCCAGGGATCGAATCCACAACCTCATGGTTCCTAGTCGGATTTGTTAACCACTGAGCCACGACGGGAACTCCTGCAGTCAGATTCTTAACCCACTGCACCTCGGTGGGAACTCCCACGTGTCACCTCCTCTTGAAGCATTCCCAGATTCTCCCCTACCCACCATTTGAGGCTGGTTATATGCTCTCATTACACCTTATGCTTCTGGTATCCTGGTGTTTTCCATAGTTCTTTGTAATTGTCTATTTAGATGTCTGTTTGGCTTTTACAGCAGTTGTCCCTCAAGAGCAAGGTGTCGTATAATTATATGTAATTCAGAGTTACATGTAAATAGTCCTAGGCTTTCCAGAGTTTAGGAATCACTTTTTTTCTTTAAACCTCAATAGTTACAGTCTGGTCCAGACCCCATGAATTCACAAGTCCTCACCTACTCCCTGTGGATCACATTGCCACTGTCACTTTTCTCCCCATCCCGCTTTGCTTGAGTATGGACATGAGACCCTCCTCTGATTTCCCAAAATACAAATAAGCACAGGACATAATATGAAATAATTTATTGAATGTCAGTGAAAAAAAAGTAAACTTAAAAGTAAGATAATAGGAGTTCCCATTGCGGCTCAGCAGTAACGAACCCAACTGGTATCCATGAGGATTTGGGTTTGATCCCTGGCCTCCTTCAGTGGGTTTAGGATCTGGTATTGCTGTGAGCTGTGATGTAGGTCACAGAAGCAGCTCAGATCTTTTGTTACTGTTCCTGTGGAGTAGTCTGCAGCTGTAGCTCTGATTAAACTCCTAGCCTGAGAATTTCCATATGCCACAGGTGTGGCCCTAAAAAGCAATAAAATAAAATAATAGGTAGCCATTATTTAGGTAGCCATTATTTTATTAAACACATTTTTTTGGCCACACCTGCAGCATGTAGAAGTCCCCCAGCCAGGGATTGAACCCACCCCACAGCATTGACCGAGGCTGCTGCAGTATCACCGGATCCTTAACCTGCACCACAAGGGGCATTTGACACATTTTTTGTATTTATTTATTTGTCTTTTAGGGCCGCACCTGCGGCATGCGGAGGTTCCCAGGCTAGGGCTCTAATTGGAGCTGTTGCTGCCAGCCTATGCCGGAGCCACAGCAACACCAGATCCAAACTGCATCTGTAACCTACGCTTACCGCTCACGGCAACGCCGAATCCTTAACCCACTGAGTGATGCCAGGGATTGAACCCACAACCTCATGGTTCATAGTGGATTCGTTTCCACTGAGCCATGACAGGAACTCCTGACACATATTTTTAAAATTTCTGTGCCAAGCACTATTGAAGACCTTGGGAATATAGCTATAGCAGAATAGACAAAATGTCTCTCATTTCAGGCACTTGTATTCTTGTGAAGGGAAAGATATAAATTGAATACACCATGATTTTAGAGAGTGGTAAGATTTTTAGCTGTAATAAGCCAGATTGATAAAATGGAGAGAAATAGGGATGGGGGCACTTCCATGGTGTGGGAAGAAGAATCTTTGGCCAGATTTTCTCTTCAACCAGAATTTGAGAGCTGCCTTGCTAGATAGTAGTAGCTTTGAGACAGGATAATTAAAATTTTGTAAGCACACAGACTCCTATGGGGAGGCGGGGGTGGGAAACAGGAGCAAATGCTGGAGAAGAGGGGGTGGTCGATGGAATTCTCACCCCAGCTGCTGCCCAGATTGATGGAAAGGAAGGTGTGGGTGCAACTTGTTAATGAGCGTGGAGCTTAGGGCCTCTTACAGACAGCTTGCTTTGGTGTGTCTGAATTATTCATCTTGACCCAACTTTCTTGCAGGGTATATAGAACATCTTCCAAAAAAGTCCTATGACCAGTTCTCTACCTCTCCAGAGAAGTCAGCTGAGGTTACTTTAAGAGATATTGGGAGGGGAGCTTGTTTTGACTAAGTATCTTCTTTATGTTAATTATATTTCTTGTTCCCCAGGAATCCAAGACAGGAACAGAGAAATGAGCTGGCTTGGTTCTGTTTCCTATTTATACACAGTCCCACTTATGGCAAATTGCAATGTTTTTGCTTATAAAAATTTCTTAATTATTCCTCTGATGTCTTCAAAAATGACACAGCCAACATTTTCAAGACAATATACTTCTCACACTCAAGTCAGTGACTCACCTGTGACAGTTTTTCTTCTAATCCAGAGAGAACTTTGCATTTTAATTATATTCTTTGTAACTGTTTGTTCCAGCCTCATTTTTGGTTAAATATCATCCTGGACTGCAAAAGAGGATGGACCTTTGAGATTCAGTGACTTAGGTATCTGTTCAACTAGACTATTTAACCTCTGTTCCTCAACTTTCTGCGTGAGGTACCAGTATCTATCAGTTTCAAGGATTAAACAGGACACCTGTCATATGGAAAGTTTACTTACCTCTTTTCACCCCAGTAAGCTCACAGGTTCACATTCTATTCCACAAAAAAAAAACAAAAAAAAAAAACAAAAAAAAAAAAACCAAAACCAAAAAAAACCCCCCCCCCAAAAAAAACAAAACCAAAAAACTGAGCATAACTTTTTTCTATATACAACATAAAGTGAAATGGAATTAGTTTTTCCAGTAATTGCAATCAGGTGAAGACGAAATTCCTCAAACAATTAAATACAGGAGTTCCCGTAGTGGCAGAAACGAATCCGACTAGGAGCCATGACGTTGTGGGTTCAATCCCTGGCCTCGATCAGTGGATTAAGGATCTGGCATTGCTGTGAGCTATGGTTAGGTGGCAGCTGCAGCTTGGATCCAGCATTGCTGTGGCTGTGGCGTAAGCCGGCAGCTGTAGTTGTGATTTGACCCCTAGCCTGGGAACCTCCATAAGCCATGGATGTGGCCCCAAAAAGCCAAAAAGAAAAAGAAAAAAACAAGAAACAAAAAAACCCTAAATACAGAATTGGCGTATGACCCAGCAATTCCATTCCTAGGTATATACCCCAAAGAACTGGAAACAAAGACCCAAGCAGACACTTGGCCACAAATGTTCATACTCACAATAGCCAAAAGAAGGAAACAACCCAAGTGTCTATCAAAAGATGAATAGTTAAACAAAATGTGGCCTATCCATATGATGGAATACTAGCCATAAAAGGAATAAATTCCTAATATATGCTTGAACATGGATGAACCTTGGAAACGTTATGCTAAGTGAAATAAGTTAGACACGAACAAATATGACTCCACTTATACAAAATACTAGAGTTCCCTGGTGGCCTAGCAGTTAAGGATTCAGTGTTGTCACTACTGTGGCTCAAATTCAATCCCTTGCCCAGGAACTTCTTCACACTGTGGGTGCAGGGCCCCCTCCCCCCCAAAAAAAGTCTAGAATAGGCAAATTGATGAAGACATAAAGTAGATTAGCGTTTCCTGGGGCCTGGGTGGGAACAGAGAGAGGAGAAGAAATGGAGAGTTACTGCCAGATGGTTACAGAGCTTCTGTTTGGGCTGATGAGAAAGTTTTGGAAGCGGGTGATGACTGCCTAACAATGTGAATGCCACTTAGTTGTACACGTTAAACTGGAAAACTGCATATTATGCGTATTTAATCGCTCACACCAAGTTGCTTTAAAAAAATAAGGAATGTGACAGGAATTAGGATGATTTAAAGTTAGCTGCTCTACTTAGTATTCATTTCCTGTCTTCTGAGATACTGATTATTCCTAATAAGTGTGGTTATATTCGCCCTCACACCATCTCAGAAGCATGGCTAGATAGTGGGTTTTCTTTCCATATTTAATAAACGGAGTGTTTGAATCATAGGTTCACACCTGTTGGGGTAGTGAGTTTGAAATAGAACTGAGACTAGGATTCAGATGCCGTATTTTATTGAATTCTTAAAAGCCGCACAAGTAATACATGAATTTTTCATTGAAAACCTATGTGCCTTTTTTTTGTTTTTTTTTTTTGGGGGGGGGGGGAGCACACCAATGGCATATGAAAGTGCCCAGGCTAGGAATTGAATTGGAGCTGTAGCTGCTGGCCTACACCATAGCCACAGCAACACCAGATCTGAGCCATGCCTATGACCACACCACAGCTCACAGCAACTCTGGATCCTTAACCCACGGAGCAAGGCCAGGGATGGAACCTGAATCCTCGTGGATACTAGTCGGATTTATTTCCACTGCACCACCACTGGAACTCCTGACTTTCAACTTACTTCACTTAGTATGAGAATCTCTAGGTTCATCCATGTTGCTGCAAATGCATTTTTTCATTCCTTTTTATGGCTGAGTAGCATTCCATTGTGTGTATGTATCTTTTTATCTATTTTTATCTTTTTATTTATTTTATCTATTCATCGGTTGATGAACATTTAGGTTGCTTCCATGTCTTGGCTATTGTAAATCATGCTGCTATGAACATTGGTGTGCATGTCTCTTTTCAAATTAGAGTTTTCTCTGCATGTATGCCCAGGAATTGAATTGCTGGATCATATGATGGTTCTATATTTAGTTTTCTGAGGAACATCCATAGTGTTCTCTGTAGTTGACTGCACCAGTTTACATTCCAACCAGCAGTGTAGGAGGGTTCCCTTTTCTCCACACCCTTTCCAGCGTTTGTTATTTGTAGACTTTTTAATGATAGCCATTCTGACTGGTGTGAGGTGATACTCTAGTTTTCATTTGTATTTCTCTAATAATTAGCAATGATGAGCTTTTTTTTTTTTTTTTTTTTTTTTTTGTCTTTTTGTCTTTTTGTCTCTTAGGGCCGCACTTGGGGCATATGGAGGTTCCCAGGCTAGGGGTTGAATTGGAGCTGCAGCTGCTGGCCTACAAGACAGCCACAGCAATGCCAGGTCCGAGCCTCATCTGTGACCTACACCACAGCTCATGGCGACACCAGATCCTTAACCCATTGAGTGAGGCCAGAGATAGAACCCGCATCCTCATGGATGCTAGTTAGGTTCACTGACCGCTATGATGTCTATGTGGGTCTTCTGCCCATTTTTTTTGGCTGCGCCCATGGCATGTGGAAGTTCCTGGGCTAGGGATTGAACTCAAGCCACAGTGGCTACAGTGACACTGCCAGATCCTTAGCCCACTGCACCGAAAGAGAACTTGATTCTGCCCATTCTTTGATTGGTTATTTGTGGGGTTGTTTTGTTTTGTTTTGAGTTGTATGAGAGCTGTTTGTGTATTTTGGAAATTAAGCCCTTGTTGGTCACATTATTTGCAAACTATTTTCTCCCTGTCCATAGGTTGTCTTTTCTTTTTGTTTATGGTATCTTTTGCTGTGCAAAATCTTACAAGTTTGACTACATCCCAGTTGTTTATTTTTGCTTTTATTTCTATTGCCTTGGGAGACTGACCTAAGAAAACATTGTCAGAGAAGGTTTTGCCATGTTTTCTTTTTTTTTTCTTCTTTTTCTTTCTTTGCTTTTTAGGGCTGCACCTGCAGCATATGAAGGTTCCCAGGCTAGGGGTTGAATCGGAGCTGCAGCTGCCTGCCTATGCTGCAGCCACATCAAGGCCAGATCTGAACTGTGTCTGTGACCTACAGCACAGCTCAGAGCAACGCCAGATCCCCAGCCCACTGAGCAAGGGCAGGGATCGAACACAAGTTCTCATGGATATTAGTCAGGTTCGTTGCTGCTGAGCCATGAGGGGAAATCCTTGCCATATTTTCTTTTCTTTTCTTTTTTTTTTTTCTTTTGTCCTTTTAGGGCCGCCCCTGAGGTATATGGAGGTTCCCAGGCTAGGGGTCTAATCAGAGCTATAGCTGCCAGCCTACACCACAGCCACAGCAATGTCAAATCCGAGCCGCATCTGCGACCTACACCATAGTTCATGGCAACACCTGATCCCTAACTCACTGAGTGAGGCCAGGGATCGAACCCAAAACCTTACAGTTCTAGTTGGATTTGTTTCTCCTTTGCCATGATGGGAACTCCCCTTGCCATATTTTCTTCTAGGAATTTTATTGTGTTGAGGTAGGAGATAGATAGGTCCCTGGGCTGAGAATAGCAGGGACTTGTTAGGCTGAGTAAATTGGGCCTTACTTCTCTTTGACACCTCAAAGAGAAAGTTAATGGCAGGGGCTGAGCTCTGCTAGAGTAGAAAGATAAGATGACCACATCAATCACTCCTGGGGTCATGGAGACCTCCCCAATTACACATGTGTGGTAAAATCCTAGGGGTCCAAGGAGTTCCTGTTGTGGCGCAGCAGAAATGAATTTGACTAGGAACCATGAGGTTTCAGGTTTGATCCCTGACCTCGCTTAGTGGGTTAAAGATCCGGCATTGCCATGAGCGGTGGTGTAGGCCAGCAGCTGTAGCTCTGATTCGACCCCTAGCCTGTAGGCTAGCAGCTGTAGCTCTGATTTAACCCCTCCGTATGCCTCAGGTGCAGCCCTAAAAAAAAAAGCAAAACATGAAAACAAACAAAAAACCTCCTGGGGTCCAAAAGGGAGGGGGCGCCAGGCCATAATAAGTCTTGATACAATCTCAGAACCCTTTGGACTGAAATCTATCTTGACCAAAAGATGCACATGCATATCAGGGAGGGCCCTGTGTCCAGTCAGGTGTGAGAAATAAGATAAAACAAGATAATTGGCCAAAGGAAAACAAGAACCTGGAAGAGCTGTCCTGTGTAAGGGATATAAATCACCTCTCTGGTGTGCCCCCTCAGTGAGGAGGACGCCAGCACCCAAATTCCTCTTTTGGGTGTCTCTTACTGCTTTGTTTCTACTGTAGATAAATAGACTACTTCTCTGTGTGCTCTCCCACATGTTGTACTGTTTTTCTTTTTTGTCTTTTTGCCATTTCTTGGGCTGCTCCCTCAGCATATGGAGGTTCCCAGGCTAGGGGTCGAATTGGAGCTATAGCCGCTGGCCTACACCACAGCTACAGCAATGCTGGATCCAAGCCGCATCTGCGACCTACACCACAGCTCAAGGCAAGGCCAGATCCTTAACCCACTGAGCAAGGCCAGGGGTCGTACCCAAAACCTCATGGTTCCCAGTTGGATTCATTAACCACTGCACCACAACGGGAGCTCCCTGTTTTTCTAATAATAAACTTTATACCTGTTTTTACAGTCTTTGCCTCCTTGAAACATTCTTACTTTTAACAGGGGGCAAGAATCAAGGCAATTCTTCTAGCATCTAGCTGGTCTAGTGGCTAGGATTCCTGTTTTCATCCAGGCTGCCCAGGTTCAATTCCTGAGCAAAGAATTAAAATCTCCCTTTAAGCCATCACTCACTGCTGTTTCTCTGAGATCAGTGTCGTGTCTTGTATTTAAGTCTTTAAGCCATTTTGAGTTTTTTTAATACGATGTGAGGGAGTATTCTGAGTCCATTGATTTACATCCAGCTGTCCAATTTTCCCAGCACGACTTGCTAAAGAGACTGTCTTTTCCCCCATTGTGTATTTTTTCTTTGTTGATGATTAATTGACCATAGGTATGTATTTCGGTTTTTAAATCCTCTCAGAAATATTTTACAGTTTTAAGTGTGGAAAAGTACATATAGCTTTTTTTTTTTTTTTTTTTTTTTTTTTTTTTTTTTTTTTTTTGGCCTCGCCCATGGCATGTGAAAGTTCCCAGGCCAGGGACTGAACCTGTGCTCAGCAGCAACCCTAGTCACTGCAGTGACAATACCAGATGCTTTTTTTTTTTTTTTTTTGGCTTTTTAGAGCCGTACCCACAGCATATGGAGGTTCCCATTAGGTGTCTAATCAGAGCTACAGCTGCTGGCCTATATCACAGCCACGCCAGATCTGAGGCGCATCTTTGACCTCCACCACAACTCACTGCAATGCCAGATCCTTAACCCACAGAGCGAGTCCAGGGATTGAACCTGCAACCTCATGGACACTAGTTGGGGTTATTTTTCACTTTCAGTACAGTATTCAATAAGTTACATGAGCTATTCAACACTTCATTATAAAATAGGCTTTGTGGGAGTTCCTGTTGTGGCTCAGCAGAAATGAATCTGACTAGTATCCATGAGGGATGTGGGTTCGATCCTTGGCCTCACTCAGTGGGTTAAGGATCTGGCATCGCCATGAGCTGTGGTGTAGGTCACAGACACGGCCTGGGTCTGGTGTTGCTGTGGTTTAGGCCAGATGCTACAGCTCCAATTTGACCCCTAGCCTGGGGACCTCCATATGCTGCAAATTGGGCCCTGAAAAGACAACAAAAATAGTAAATAGGTTTTGTGCTAGCGAACTGTAGGCTAATGTGAGTATGTTTAAGGTAGGCTAGGCTAAGCTATGACGGTCAGTAGGTTAGGTGTTTTAAATGCATTTTCATTTTAGAATATTTTCAACTTGTGATGGTATATATCAGGGCATAACTCCATTGTAAGTCAAAGGAGATCTGTATTTATAAAACATGCAAACTCATACTCCTATTGTGGGGTTGGGGGAGTGGGGAGGAGAGAGAGAGGAAGAGGTTGATTGATGGGTACCATTGATGATAACCAGAATAGGCACTGAGTCTTTAAAAAGTTAGCAAGTAAAGGGGAAGAAGCATTTATTCTGTCTTGTATGAACAGTATTACATAGTGATCAAATAATACTAATTGATGAGGGAAAGTTTGTACTCTTTAAAAAGAATGACAGCATTAGAATATAATTTTGCAGCTCTTCATGAAGTAGTTCATTAAGGTAAAGCCATCAATGGATGAAACCACTGGACAAAAGTTTGTTAGGGAACTTTTCGTTGGAGGTATTACATTGTACCTCCAACGAAAACTTGGCATCACTAAGAGTGGGAAAATCAAACAAGATATGATGTGCCTCCTGATGGGATGACATCTGAAGCTCACAGTGCCACCTGTGAAGTATTCTTGCAAGAGAGAAAAGTTGAATCTGAATCTAGTCAAGACTTCTAGTTTATGGGAAATATGCAGAACAGGTTAAATGACTATCAAGTAGCAAGTGACACTACCGTATCAGATGACCTGGTTTCTTCAACACAGCGATGGCATAAAGTGTGTGCTTGTGTTAGGAGGTGGGGGTGGGTTACTGTAGATGAAATGAGACCAGAAGACCATAAGCAAATGCAACTCATGGTCTTTATTAGAAACCTGATTTCTAAATCAGCCAAGAAAAGTTGACTTTTGACATGGTCGGGGAAGTATGATTATGAAATGGGGATTAGATGATAGCAAGTTTTTATCGTTAACTTTTTTGGGTGTGAAAATGGTACTGTGTTATGTATCAAAGTGTCCATATATTTCAGAAGTGCATATGGGAGTATCTAAGAGTAAAATGACATGAAATTTTTTGCTTTCAAATAATTCATTGATGATAAAGAGAAAGATAAATAATACTAGTGGGGAGTTCCCATTGTGGCGCAGTGGTTAACGAATCCGACTAGGAACCATGAGGTTGAGGGTTCGGTCCCTGGCCTCGCTCAGTGGGTTAAGGATCCGGCGTTGCCGTGAGCTGTGGTGTAGGTTGCAGACGCGGTTCGGACCCCGAGTTGGTGGGGCTCTGGTGTGGACCAGGGGCTACAGCTCCAGTTTGACCCCTAGCCTGGGAACCTCCATATGCCGCGGGAGCGGCCCAAATGGCAAAAAGACAATAATAATAATAATAATAATAATACTAGTGGGACAGGACTTCCCATCATGGCTCAGTGGTTAACGAACCCAACTAGTATCCATGAAGACTCGGCTTTGATCCTTGGTCTTGCCCAGTGGATTAAGGATCCAGTGTTCCTGTGAACTGTGATGTAGGCCACAGACACAACTTGGGATCCCCAGGTCTGAATCGACTCCTAGCCTGGAAACTTTGATATGCTGCACTTGCAGCCCTTAAAAAAAAAAAAAAAAAAAAAAAAGAAGGAAACTTCCTTAATCTGAAAAGAAGTAGGTACAAAATAATGTATACAGGAGTTCCCTAATGACACAGCAGATTAAGGATCCAGTGTTGTCAATGCTGTGGCATGGGTTTGATAAGTGGCTGGGAAATTCTGCATACCATAGGCACAGCTAAAAAGGAAAAAAAAAACTTAAATGTATACAAACACAGTGTTTAATGATGATACTTTAAAGATATACCAAGTAGGCGTTCCCGTCATGGCTCAGTGGTTAACGAATCTGACTAGTATCCATGAGGACACGGGTTTGATCCCTGGCCTCGCTGTGGGTTAAGGATCAGGCGTTGCTGTGAACTGTGGTGTAGGTCGCAGATGATGCTCAGATCCCTCATTGCTGTGGCGTAGGCCAAGAGCTACAGCTTTGATTTGACACCTGTCCTGGGAACTTTGACATGCTGCGGGTTCAGCCTTGAAAAGACAAAAGACAAAAAAATTAAAATATTCCATGTAAATTGGGAATTGCTATCCACCATTTCTCTAAAGCATTTAACTAGAAGTCCTAGCCCCTAAGCCGGAATGTTTGTGTTGGGGGTGGGGAGTGTTGGTCAGTGGAGAGGGAAGACAAGAAAAAGAGCATAAAGATATGAAAAGAAGAAACAGACCTGCCATTTTTATTTTATTACTCAGTGAATTCTATTACATTTATAGCTGTAAAATCATCAACACAACCAATTTTATATCATTTCCATCCCAAACTCCCAGCGCATCTCCCCATCCCGCAACCTATGTCCTTTGGAAACCATAAGTTTTTCAAGGTCTGTGAGTCAGTATCTGTTCTGCAAAGAAGTTGATTATATCCTTTTTTTATTTTTATTTTTTTATTTTTTATTTTTTTGTCTTTTTGCCTTTTCTGGGGCCAAACCCGTTGCATATGGAGGTTCCCAGGCTAGGGGCCTAATCAGAGCTGTAGCCACCAGCCAACACCAGAGCCACAGCAAAGCCAGATCCGAGTCACATCTGCGACCTACACCACAGCTCACAGCAACGCTGGATCCTTAACCCACTGAGCAAGGCCAGGAACGAATCTACCACCTCATGGTTCCTAGTCCTATTGGTTAACCACTGAGCCATGATGGGAACTCCTGTATCCTTTTTTTAGATTCCACATGTAAATTATAGCAAATGCCATTTGTGTCTCACTAACTTGATTTAGCATGATAATTTCTAGGTCCATCCATGTTGCTGCAAATGCCTTATTTCTTTCCTTTGAATGGCTGAGTAATATTCCATTGTGTATATGTACCACATCTTCTTGATCCACTCCTCTGTCGATGGACATTTAGGTTGTTGCCATGTCTTGGTTATTTTATATAGTGCTCCAGTGAACATTTGAGTACTTACCTTTTCAAGTCATGGTTTCCTCTGGAGAGATGCCCCAGAGTGGGATTGCTGGATCAAATGGTAGTTCTATTTTTAGTTTTCTGAGGAATCTCCATACTGTTTTCCACCGTGGTTGCACCAATTTACGTTCCCACCAACAGTGTAATGGTATTCCTTTTTCTCCACACTCTCCATCATTTATTGTTTGTAGACTTTTTGATGATGGCCATTCCGGCTGGTGCAAGGTGGTACCTCATAGTGTTTTGTTTTGTTTTTTTTGTGTGTGTTTTTGCTTTTTCTAGGGCCGCTTCCCATGGCATATTGAGGTTCCCAGGAAAGGGGTCTAATCGGAGCTATAGCCACCGGCCTACACCAGAGCCACAGCAAGGCGGGATCCTACCACGTCTTTGACCTACACCACAGCTCACGGCAACGCCAGATCCTTAACCCACTGACCAAGGCCAGGGATCAAACCCCCAACCTCATGTTTCCTAGTCAGATTCATTAACCACTGAGCCACGATAGGAACTCCATACCTCATAATGGTTTTGATTTGCATTTCTCTAATAATGAGTGATGATGAACATCTTTTCATGTGTTTCTTGGCAATCTGTGAGTCTTCTTTGGAGAATTGTCTGTTTAGATCTTCTGCCCATTTTTTGATGGGGTTGTTTGTTTTTTTGGTATTGAGATGTAGGGTGTATTTATAAATTTTGGAGATTAATTCCTTGTCACTTGCTCCATTTGAAAATATTTTCTCCCATTCTGTGGGTTGTCGTTTTGTTTAGGTTTCCTTTGCTGTATAAAAACTTTTAAGTTTAATTAGGTCCCCTTTGTGTATTGTTGTTTTTATTGTCATTACTCTAGGAGGTGGATCTGAGAAGGTACTTTGCTATGGTTTGTCAGAGAGTGTTCAGCCTATGTTTTCCTCTAAGAGTTTTTTAGTGTGTGGTCTTATATTTAGGTCTTTAATCTATTTTGAGTTTCTTATTGTGTATGGTAATAGGAAGTGTTCTTTTTTTTATTTTTTATTTTTTATTTTTGTCTTTTTGCAATTTCTTTGGGCCGCTTCCGTGGCATATGGAGGTTCCCAGGTTAGGGGTCGAATTGGAGCTGTAGCCACCAATTCGGGATCCGAGCCCCATCTGCAACCTACACCACAGCTCACAGCAATGCCGGATCGTCAACCCACTGAGCAAGGCCAGGGATCGAACCTGCAACCTCATGGTTCCTAGTCGGATTCGTTAACCACTGTGCCACGACGGGAACTCCTATTTTTAAATTTATTTATTTATTTGTTTATTTTTGCCTTTTTGCCATTTCTAGGGCCGCTCCCTCAGCATATGGAGATTCCCAGCATAGGGGTCAAGTTGGAGTTGCAGCCACTGGCCTACCCCAGAGCCAAGATAATGAGGGATCCGAGCCACATCTTCGACCTACACCACAGCTCACGGCAACACCAGATCCTTAACCCACTGAGCAAGGGCAGGGATTGAACCTGCAACCTCGTGGTTCCTAGTCAGATTCGTTAACCACTGATCCACAATGGGAACTCCTATTGTTTTTATTGTCATTATTCTAGGAGGTGGATCTGAGAAGATATTTTGCTGTGGTTTGTCAGAGAGTGTTCGGCCTATGTTTTCCTCTAAGAGTTTTTTAGTGTGTGGTCTTATATTTAGGTCTTTAATCTATTTTGAGTTTCTGTTTGTGTGTGGTATTAGGAAGTGTTCTAATTTCATTCTTTTACATGTGGCTGTCCAGTTTTCCCAGCACCACTTATTGAAGGGACTGTCTTTTCTCCATTGTATATTTCTTGCCTCCTTTGTCATAGATTAGTTGACTGTAGGTGTGTGGGTTTAATTCTGGGCTTTCTATCCTGTTCCACTGATCTATATTTCTGTCTTTGTGCCAGTACCATATGGTTTTGATGACTGTAGCTGTGTAGTATAGTCTGAGGTCGGGGATCCTGATTCTTCCAGCTCCGTTTTTCTTTCTCAGGATGGCTTTTGCTATCCTGGGCCTTTTGTGCTTCCAGACAAACTTTAAGATATTTTGTTATGGTCTATGAAAAATGCCCTTGGTGCTTTGATAGGGATTGCATTGAATCGGTAGATTGCCCTTGGGTCGTATAGTCATTTTGATAATATTGATTCTTCTAATCCAAGAGCGTGGTTTGTCTTTCATGCATGGTATCTGTTTGTGTCATCTTTGATTTCTTTCATCAGTGTCTTATAGTTTTCAGGGTACAGGTCTGTTGTCTTCTTTAGGCAGGTTTATTCCCAGGGATATTATTCTTTTTGATGTGATGGTAGATGGGATTGTTTCCTTAGTTTCTCTTTCTGATCTTTTGTTGTTGGTATATAGGAATGCAGTTGATTTCTGCGTATTAATTTTGTAGCCTGCGTCTTTGCCAAATTCATTGATGAGCTCTAACAGTCTTCTGGTAGCATCTTTAGGATTCTCTAGGTATAGTATCATGTCATCTGCAGACAGTGATAGGTTTACTTCTTCCTTTCCAATTTGGATTCCTTTTATTCTTCTTCTCTGATTGCTGTGGCTGAGACTTCTAAAAACTGGAGTTCCCGTCGTGGCGCAGTGGTTAACGAATCCGACTAGGAACCATGAGGTTGCGGGTTCGGTCCCTGCCCTTGCTCAGTGGGTTGACGATCCGGCGTTGCCGTGAGCTGTGGTGTAGGTCACAGACGTGGCTCGGATCCCACGTTGCTGTGGCTCTAGCATAGGCTGGCAGCTACAGCTCCCATTGGACCCCTAGCCTGGGAACCTCCATATGCTGCGGGAGCAGCCCAAGAAATGGCAAAAAGATAACAACAACAACAACAAAAAGACTTCCAAAACTTATGTTGAATAGTATTGGCGAGAGCGGACATCCTTTCAGCTTTTCACCTTTTTTTTTTTTTTTTTTTTTGCTTTTTAGGGCTGCACCTGCAGCATATGGAGGTTCCCAGGCTAGGGGTCTAATCGGAGCTACAGCTGCTGGCTACAGCCACAGCCACAGCCACAGCCATACCAGATCCAAACCATGTCTGGTGACCCACACCACAGGTCATGGCAGCACTAGATCTTAACCCACTGAGTGAGGCCAGGGATCAAACCCGCAACCTCATGGTTTCTAGTCGGATTCTTTTCTGCTGCACCACCATGGGAACTCCAGCTTTTCACCATTGAGAATGATGTTTGCTGTGGGTTTGTCATATATGGCCTTTATTATGTTGAGGTAGGTTCTCTCTGTGCCCACTTTCTGAAGGGTTTTTATCAGAAATGGTTGTTGGATTTTCCCAAAGGCTTTTGCTGCATCTACTGAGAGGATCATATGGTTTTTACTCTTCAGTTTTTTTAATGTGGTGTATCACACTGATTGATTTGTGGATATTGAAGAATCCTTGCATCCCTGGGATAAATCCCACTTTATCACGATGGACAATCCTTTTAAGGTATTGTTGGATTCGGTTTGCTAGAATTCTGTTGAGGATTTTTTTCATCTATGTTCATCAGTGATATTGGTCTGCAATTTTCTTTTTTTGTGGTATCTTTGGTTTTGGTATCAGGGTGATGGTGGCCTCGTTGAATGAGTTTGGGAGTGTTGGTTCCTTCCTCTGCAGTTTTTTGAAATAGTTCCAAAAGGATAGGTGTTAGCTCTTCTGTGAGTGTTTGATAGAATTCACCTGTGAAGCCATCTGGTCCTGGACTTTTGTTTGTTGCACTTTTTTTTTAAATTTTTTTGGGGGAGGGTCTTTTTGCCTTTTCTAGGGCTGCTCCCGTGGCATATGGATGTTCCAAGGCTAGGGGTCTAACTGGAACTGCAGCCTCTGGCCTGTGCCAGAGCCACAGCAACGCCAGATCCAAGCTGCGTCTGCAAGCTATACCACAGCTCATGGCAACGCTGGATCCTTAACCCACTGAGCAAGGGCAGGGATCGAACCCGCAACCTCATGGTTCCTAGTTGGACTTGTTAACCGCTGAGCCACACGGGAACTCCCTGTTGCAAGTTTTTTCAATCAAAGTTTCAGTTTCAGTACTTGTGATTGATCCATTCATCTTTTCTATTTCGTCTTGGTTTAGTCTTGGAAGATTGTACTTTTCTAAGAATTTGTCCGTTTCTTCTAGATTGTCCGTTTTATTAGCATATGGTTGCATGTAGCAGTCTCTTATGGTCCTTTGTATTTCTGTGATGTCCGTTGTAACTTCTCCTTTTTCATTTCTGATTTTCTTGATTGAGTCCTCTATTTTTCTTGATAAGTCTGGCTAAGGGTTATCAATTTTGTTGCTCTTTTTAAAGAACCAGCTTTTAGTTTCGTTGATCTTTTCTGTGGTTTTCTTCATTTCTGTTTCATTCATTTCTGCTCTGATCTTTGATTTCTGTCCTTCTGCTAACTTCAGGTCTTGTCTGTTCTTCTCTCTCTGGCTGCTTTAGATGTAAAGTTAGGTTGTGTATTTGAGGTTTTTCTTGTTTCCTGGGGTAGGCTTGTATTGCTATAAACTTCCCTCTTAGAACTGCTTTTGCTGCATCCCCTAGGTTTTGGAGTGTTGTGTCTTTGTTGTCATTTGCTTCTAGGTATTTTTGAATTTCCTCTTTGATTTCTTCAGTGGTGCATTGGTTGTCTAGTAGTAGCATGTTGTTTAGTCTCCACGTGTTTGTGTTTTTTGCAGTTTTTTTCCTTGTTGTTGGTTTCCAGTCGTCAAGCATTGTGGTCGGAAAAGATGCTTGATGTGATTTCAGTTTTCTTAAAGTGACCGAGGCTCGATATGTGGGCCGGAATGTGATCAATCCTAGAGAATGTTCCGTGTGCACTTGAGAAGCATGTGTATTCTGCTGCTTTTGGACGGAATGTTCTATAAATATCTATTGAGTCCATCTGGTCTAATGCTTCATTTAGGGCCTGTGTTTCCTTGTTGATTTTCTGTCTGGACGATCTGTCCATTGCTGTAAGTGGGTGTTAAAGTGCCCCGCTATTATGGTGTTATTGTTGGTTTCTCCTTTTAAGGTTGTTAGCAGTTGCCTTATATATTGAGGTGATCCTATTGTTGGGCGCATATATATTTACAATTGTTATATCTTCTTCTTGGATTGATCTTTTGACCATTAGGTAATGTCCTTCTTTGTGTCTCATACTATTCTTTATTTTAAGGTCTATTTTGTCTGATATGAGTATTGCTACGCCAGCTTTCTTTGGGTTCCCGTTTGCATGGAATATTTTCTTCCATCCTGTCGCTTTCAGTTTGTATGTGTCCCTAGAAGTGAAGTCAGTCTCTTGAAGAAAGCATATTATATGGGTCTTATTTTCGTATGCATTCGGCCAGTCCCTGTCTTTTGGTTGGGGCATTTAGCCCATTTATGTTTAGGGTAATTACTGATATGTATGTTCTTATTGCCATTTTATTAAGTGGTTTGGATTTGTTTTTGTTGGTCTTCTTCCTTCCCTTCTTCTCTTGTTCTCTCCTCTTGTGGTTTGATGACTATCTTTAGTGCTGTATTTGAGTTGATTTTTCTTATTTGTGTGTGTATCTATTGTAGATTTTTTTGTTTGCAGTTACCCTGAAGTTTTGATATAGGAATCTACATATATACATGAGATCATTTTTTAAGTTGTTGGTCTCTTAATTGCAAGTGCATTTCCAGTGTCCTGCATTTGTACCCTCCTCTTTTCATTGTTTCTGATTTTGGTAGCATATTCGTGCGTGGATGATTTCCTACCTTTACTGTGATCCTTGTTGTTTGTAGTATTTTTGTTTCTAGTGTGGCCTTTTCTGCCTAGAGAAGTTCCTTCAGTATTTGTCATAAAGCTGGTTTAGTGTTGCTGAATTCTCTTAGCTTTTGCTTGTCTGTTAAGCTTTTGATTTCTCCCTCCAACCTGAGTGGAAACCTTGCCAGACAGAGTAATCTTTGTTGGAGGTTTTTTCCTTTCATCACTTTAAGTATATTGTGCCACTCCCTTCTGGCCTGCAGAGTTTCTGCTGAAGAATCTGCTGATAACCTTATCAGGGTTCCCTTGTAGGTTATTTGTTTCTTTTCCCTACTTTCTTTCAATAATCTCTCTTTGTCTTTAATTTTGGTCAGTTTGATTAATATGTGCCTTGGGGAGTTCCTCCTTGGGTTTATTTTACTATGATACTCATTGTGCTTCCTTGATCTGAGTGAGTGGTTCCTTTCCCGTGTTAAGGAAGTTTTTGGCTATTATCTCTTCCAATCTTTTTTTGTCCCTTTCTCTCTCTTCTCCTTCTGGCACCCCTATAATATGGGTGTTGGTGTGTTTAACATTCTCCCAGAGTTCTCCTAGACTGTCTTCATTTCTTTTCAATCTTTTTTCTCTTTTCTGTTCCTCTTCAGTGATTTCCACCAGTCTGTCCTCCACCTTGCTTATTCGTTCTTCTGCCTCCCATATTCTGCTATTGGTTGCAACTAAAGAGTTTTTTATTTCAGCTATTGTATTTTGCATCTCTGCTTGCATAAGGTTTTGTTTTGTTTTGGTCTTTTTGTCTTTTTATGGCCACACCCGCGGCATATGGAGGTTCCCCGGCTAGGGGTCGAATTGGAGCTGTAGCTGCCGGCCTATGCCACAGCCACATGGGATGTGAGCCATGTCTGCTACCTACACCACAGCTCATGGCAATGCTGGATCCTTAACCTGCTGAGCCAGGCCAGGGATGGAACCTGCAACATCATGGTTCCTAGTCAGATTCACTTCTGCTGCACCATGATGGGAACTCCTGCTTGCATAAGTTTTAAATTTTGTATTTCTTTGCTCAGTGTTTGCTGTAAATTATCACTCTCTGCCTCCAGCTTATTTCCAGTGTCTTGGCATCATCCTCACTATCATCAGTCTAAAGTCTTTTTCCTGGAGGCTGATAATCTCCAGATCACTTAGCTATTTTTCTGGGTTTTTTCTTGCTCCCTTATCTGAGTTATAGTTCTCTGCCTTTTCATATTTATAGGTTTTTGGTGTGGTCTCCTTTTTGCAGACAGTAGAGTTGTAGCTTCTCTTGCTTCTGCTGTCCTCGCCCCTTGTGGCTGATGCTGGTACAGGGGCTTGCTGTAGGCTTCCTGATGGGAGGGACTGGTGCCTGCCCACTGGGAGGTGGGGCCTATTCTTAACCCTCTGGTGGGTGGGCTTTGTCTCTGGGTGAGATTAGAGACTGCTGTGTGCCTGAGGAGTCTTTAGACAGCCTGTTTACTGATGGGTGGTGCTGTGATCCCAGCTGGATTATTGTTTGGCCTGGGGCTTTCAGCACTGATGGGTGGCCACCTCTAGAGGAACGCAGGCTGATGATTATTCCAGAGAATTTAGCCTCCAATGACCTTCCCCCACAAGGAGCCACAGTCACCCCCTGTTTTCCCAGGAGATCCTCCAGGAACTGCAGTCATGTCCAACCCAGATTCCTATGGAGTCTCTGCTTTGCCCTGGAACCCAGAGCACATGAAAGCCTGTGAGCGCCTTTCAAGAATGGGGTCTCTGTTTCCCCCAGTCTTATGGAGCTCCTGTGCACAAGCCCCACTGGCCTTCAATGCCAGATGCTCTGGGGGCTCCTTCTCCCAATGCCAGGTCCCCAGTCTGTGGGCTGCCCACCTGGCGAGTATGGGGTTACTTATATTGCATAATTGCCCCTCCTGTTGTCTTGATGTGGCCTCCTTTTTGTCTTCTGGAGTAGGATATCTTTTTGGATAGTTTGCCATCCATTCGTTTGAAGGTTTTTCAGCAGTTGGTTGTAAGTTTGTTGTTTTTATGAGGGAAGGCAAGCTCCAGTCCTTCTGTTCCGCCATTTTAATCGCGTCTCTTCCAGACCTCTCATTAAAAAAAAATTATTATAGTCGGTTTACAATATTCTTTCAAAAAAAAAAAAAAGAGTTGCCATTGTGGCTCAGCAGTTAACGAACTGGACTAGCATTCTTGAGGACATGTGTTTGATCCCTGGCCTCACTCAGTAGGTTAAGGATCTGGCATTGCCCTGAGCTGTGGTGTAGGTTGCTGATACAGCTTGGATCCCGTGTTGCTTTGGCTCTCAAGTAGCCCGGTTGCTACAGTTCTGATTGGACCCCTAGCCTGGGAACCTCTTTATGCCATGGGTGCAGCCCTAAAAAGACAAAGAAAAAAAAATACAGTGTTCTGTCAATTTCTGCTGTACAGCAAAGTGACCTAGTTATGCATATATATACCTCTTTGTTTTGTTTTGTTTTTTCAGGGCCGCACCATTGGCATATGGAAGTTCCCAAGTTAGGGGTCTAATTGGTGGTGCAGCTGCTGGCCTACACCACAGCCACAGCAATGCAGGATCCAAGCTGTGTGTCTATGACCTACACCACACCTCACAGCAACGATATATCCTTAACCCACTGAGCAAGGCCAGGGATCGAACTTACATCCTCATGGATACTAGTCAGGTTTGTTACCACTGAGCCACAATGGGAACTCCTACATATTCACATACATTCTTTTTCTCATGTTATTTTCTATCATGTTCTGTCACAAGTGATTGGACATAGTTCCTGTGCTATACAGCAGGACCTCATTGCAGTGAGCAGTGAAGGCACTTTTGGTCAGTGCTCTCTGAGAGCCAGGGCAGGCACACGTGCTGTCCGTGCCTGTGGTCTCAGCATCCTCATGTGCTCCCTATTTCCACTTTCAGAAGTTCTGCAGATGCCATCTACTAGCAAGAGGACCTTCTGCTCCCAGTGGCAGCAGCCGTCACTGTTGCTTTTCCCAAGGTAAACACATGCTGAGGTACACCATTCTCTTTGCTCTACTCTTACATAGTTAGGTGTGAAATTTTCGATGGGAGAGGAGGAGGGAGGGAAGCAGGAAGGGAGGGAAGGGCCTCAGAACCATGCCTGAGTCTCTCGGAGTGAGGGCCCAATTCTGTGGGGGGCGGGGTTCTCCTGCAGGAGATAATGTCAGTAGCCAGCCAGAACTGCAGAGGAGGATGGTTTTGTACACTGCCGATCTCTTCGTTCCATTGGAGCCAAACCTACCCAAAGGGCTGCTGTACAATGTATGGTCAAAAAGAAAAGAAAAAAAAAAGAGTTCCTTCACATCTCAGTGGGTTGGGGATCTGGTGTTGTCACTGCTGTGGCTCCGGTTACAGCTGTGGCACTGTGCATGTGTTCGATCTTTGTCCCGGGAACTTCTGCATGGTGCAAGCGCAACCAAAAAAAAGATGCAGGATCTGAGCAGGCCCAGGCATCCGTCCCTCATGAGCCTCACAACCCTGGCCCTTCTCGTGCAAAAAGTGGGGCCACTTTCCTTTTCAGCCTCCTTCCTGAAAAACCACAGCAGTTCCTCTTGAAAAACACCAAATGTTTTCATTCCAGTCCTCCTGGTCCAGTCTGACAGTCCTTGAGAAGGAGCTTGGCTCTAAGAACAAGTGCCTGGCCACCTCTCATGCCCACCCCAGGCCTCTCCCTCCCCCTGAAAGGGGAAAGAGATGGGGTGGGCTGGGTGAGGATCATCTTTCCTGGTAATTCCTGTTCCTCTCCTCTTCTACTTTCCCCAACGAAATACAGTCAAGGAGACGTCTCACTGTATAAGTGCCAGGATAAAAGTTAACTGCCTGTGGGTCCCTGTGCTATAAGTAAAGGGGAACCTCCAGGTACTAAGTGGGGGGTGTTCCTTCCCACTCCCAGCACCTCACTCATCCACTGGCTTTTACTGCCCCCTTGTGGTTGTTCTCTTCCCACAGCCAATCTGGCCCACTCTGACCACACTGGTCCCCTGCAAACCTTGCATTGGGCTAGTCTTCACTGGGGGGCACTTTTGGCAAAAAGTAGTGAGAAAACTTTCTTCCAAAATGTGTAAATACATGAGTATCTTCCAGAAATTTTCTTTTCTTTTTAAAAACTTTACTGGTTGAAAATTTTCAACTTTACTGGTTGAAACCTCACCAGGTGACTATAGAATAAGGGGATCAGAAAAATGTCCCCTGCCTCTAGATGGGTAAAGGAAGCCCTATTATTCCTGTAAAAAGTGATGCTCTTCTGGACACTGCGTGTTCCTGGCGAGGTTGTGGCTGGATCTATCTGAAACCAAACCCCACTAAAGCCAAGTTTATGATTCCCCTCTGTATCCCAAACTGTTTTCTCTTTCTTGTCTTACCCCTGTTCCTCTCAGGATTGAGGAGTTCAAAGAAAAGGGAGGACTAAAACTGGGCAGGATCCTGGGGCCCCTCCCAGGTACACAGGCCCCTTTGTGTCACCCATTTCTTGTTTGCAGAAAAAGCCTTTGGCCCCCTAGACATTCACAGAGTTCCAAAGAGCAGACTCAGTTACTAATTGGGGAAAAAAAGGAATGCAGGAACAGTCAAGCAAAAGCAGTCAAGAAACAATAGTTCAGTGATAAAGTGGAGTCTTAGCTCCTCCTCAAGGGATATAAGTAACAGTCTGTGAGAATCTTTGCGCTTTCTGAAGAAACTAAGACCCCTCCTTCAGGTGGAGAATGGTGTCTACCTGCTAACCACAAGCCCCAGACCCCAGATTGGTTGGAACCAGAAGGTGGATGATTAAGATTCCTGAAACATCACCCTTTTACCTTACTGTTAGGTTTGCCAAGAGAGGAATGAGCAAGGCCAAGTTAGTAAACCAAAAAAGATTTACTAAGGCATCAGAGGGACATGGGCTGAGCTCAAGATGGGGACAGCTCTGACTGTGAGGAGGTGCTAGGCTTGTAAAAGATCCGTGGCGGGAATCTGTGGCTGGATGGAGTTCATGGCAGGAACAACGAAGAAGGAGGGGAAGGTCAAGGGAGGGGTAGGGGGTAGAGTCCCATGACAGAGGGCAGTCAATCCTTGTAGGAGGTTAATCTATGCAGGCACTTGTTTTCTGCAGGCCGTTGTTTCTTGCTGCCGAACTTGAGCATCACGTTCTGGGTGGGTGTGTCCACAGCAGGTCTCCAAGGTGAACAGCCACATTTAGGGGTTTGGGGTCTGTCTCCATCCTTCAGGAACCTATCACTTACCACTAACCAATCAGAAGAAAGTCAGGCACCCTACATTCCTCACCCCAAATGTTGCCTTTCAAAACCCTTCCCTGAAAGCCACTGGCAAGTGTGGGTCTTCTAAGCACAAGCTGTCCCTTCTCCTTGCTTAGTGTCCTAAAAAATAAATGCTCAGATTTCCTTCAGTACAACCAGGTGTTGATGATTGGCTTTGCTGCATGTCAGATGAGCAGACTCAAGTTCAGTTACATAACTCCCAAGAGTTTTTTTCTGAGCCCTGGTCATAGCAGAACAGCATTTGGAGGCAAAAATCTCATCCCATGCTTGGGCAAGCCACTTAGGCTTCCTGCTGCCCTGTAATGTGGCTGTGACTACTGCATCCACCTCACAGCTATCAAGGGGTAAGGTTTTAGACCCTAAGGTGAGGACACAAGCCAATGATTTGATGAAACCTGTTTGCAGCCTGCTGTTTTCTGTCCTGTGTGGGATGGTTCTCAGAACACAAAGGGCAGGACTGTCCCCACTGTTCCAGACATCTCACACCTGAACAGCTAGTGCTAGAACATGGTGAATTGTTCCAACTAACACCCAGAAGCCCTCAACTAGAAACACATCCCTCTTCTTCATAACTGTAGTGTGTCTGACAGTTGAAGTGTTTTTTTTTTTATTGTAATGCAAGTGTCTGACTTAAGCTTTTGATTGCATCCACTTCAAAGACTGTCATGTGAACAAACATATTGCCAGCCACAGAACCAGATAAGGAGCCGGGCTGAACCCCTTAAGTTCTTCTGTTTTAAATATTTTTTTCGTTTGGCCACTTGTTTTTTGCTCCCTGAGACTTTAATTCCTGCTCTTTTGTTGTTGTTGTTTTCTTTTTAGGGTCACCCCTGTGGCACATGGAAGTTTCTGGGGCTAGAGGTTGAATTGGAGCTGCAGCTGCCTGCCTACACCACAGCCACAGCACCGCTAGAACTGAGCTGCATCTGTGATCTGCACCACAGCTTGCAGCAACACCGGATCCTTAACCCACTGAGCAAGGTCAGGGGGTTGAACCCGCGTTCTCATGGATACTAGTCGAGTTCTTAACCCCCTGAGCCACAACAGGAACTCCAGTTCTTGCACTTAGGATTTACATTTACCAGTAAAGAGAAGAGTGAACCCAAGAAACCTAGGCCCACACCCTTGACCCCAATAAAAGCAGAACGGGCCCAGGCTCTCTACCCATGACCTTGTGTGGCCTCAGGCATCCTGTGTACCCTCCATAACTTCTAAGTAATAAACCTGGTTTACTTGCTTCATAGTTTCCTGATGGTTTTTGCTGAGGGTATCTTGCAATCATAATAGGAACCACAAGGGTAGGTCTTGTCACACTGTAGATAGGAGGCTGAGGCCCACACAAAACAACAGCTTTGCCCAAAGGTGACTTGTCTCTAAGCTTCTAATGTTCATGGACAGCACTGTTTCCTGTAAGCAGTGTTGACCCATGACTTGGAGGATACCTTGCCTTTCTGACTCATGGTGCCAAGGTGATCTCAGAGAGGCCAAGCTAGAGAGACTAGAGCCTTGGGAGAGAGCCCAGTAGAGAGAGACGCTCAGGCTGGGTGCCTGGAGAGTCCCGGATTCATAATTGCATGTCCTTGGGAAACTAACTTACCCTAAAATGCTCTTTCATCATCTCTAAAAGAGGGAGAACACCCCAAGGAGTGTTGGGGTGATATACGGAGAGGATGATTGAGATCTGCTCACACCACTGCTTAGGTGTACAAAGAAAATGTAGTCAAGTACATATTTTTCACAAGTCATAGGAGTCGGGGAGCCAGGACAAGAGGTCAGCTACTCAATTTCCTTTGGTCCAAACCTCCTCCAAGTTCCTTTCCCAGTGCAGCTTTGAATCAGGAATGGTTTAACAATTTCTCTTTAAATTTTTTTTTTTTTGTCTTTTTGTCTTTTTGCTATTTCTTTGGGCCACTCCTGCGGCATATGGAGGTTCCCAGGCTAGGGGTCCAATCGGAGCTGTAGCCACCAGCCTACGCCAGAGCCACAGCAAGGCGGGATCCGAGCCACAGCAAGGCGGGATCCGAGCCACTTCTGCAACCTACACCACAGCTCACGGCAATGCCGGATCGTCAACCCACTGAGCAAGGCAGGGACCGAACCTGAAACCTCATGGTTTCTAGTTGGATTCTTTAACCACTGCGCCACGACGGGAACTCCTTTTTTTTTTTTTTTTTTTTTGTCTAAAAATTTTTTTTAGGGAGTTCCCTTCATGGCTCAGGGGTAAACGAACCCAACTAGGATCCATGAGGATGAAGGTTTGACCCCTAGTCTGCTTAGTGGGTTAAGGATCTGGCATTACTATGAGCTGTGGTGTAGGTCGAAGACATGGCTTGGATCCCGCATGGCTCTGCCTGTGGTGTAGGCCAGTGGCTATAGCTCCAATTCGACCCTTTGTCTTGGAACTTCCACATACTGCAGGTGTGGCCCTAAAAAGCAAAAAAAAAAAAAAAAATTTTTTTTGGCCGCATCAACAGCATGTGGAAGTTCCCAGCCAGAGATTGGGTGCATGCCACAGCAGCAATCCAAGCCATTGCAGTGACAACACCAGCTCCTTAACCCACTGTGCCACAAGGGAACTCCCTAACAGTCTCTTTTGAACAAGTCTCTTCTAGATGAATTTTCTGCCATTGGAATGGGAATGATCTTGTATCCCATCCTTGTGTGCTTCTTCAAAATGTCACCTGGCTATATGTGAGGGTGTGAGGATGAGGGTAGAAGGGCCAGGGATCCACTGGAGGTGCTGGGGTCCATGTGGACCCCTGCAGTGGAGGGTCAGTCCGGCTTCATCTGGCTGTGAACACTATAGGATAGCTGGTCCCTGCTGGTCTTTGAGCCACTACTGAAGTCTCTGGGTCCAGCCATTCTCCTGTGACAATGAAGGCCAGGCATCTTGTAGTCCATCTGTCCTCATGCCAGACCTCTACTGACCCACTGGCCTCAGCCCCTTGTGTTCTCCCCATAAGGCATATGGGGACTTCTGGATCCCTGCATGCATCCCCTAGGCCACAGGGAGCCAGGAACCTCACTTCAGCTGTTTCACTCTGACCTTGTGTTATGGACTGAATACTAGTGTCCTCCCCATACTCGCTCATAGGTTGAAATCCTAACCCCCATTGTGAGCTGTTACGAGATGGAGTGATTAGTTCGTAAATGTGCAGCCCCATGAATGGAATTAATGCCCTTATAAAAGAGAGCCCAGGAGTTCCTATTGTGGCTCAGCGGTAATGAACCTGACTAGTATCCATGAGGACGTGGGTTCAATCCCTGGCCTCACTCAGTGAATTAAAGGATCTGGCATCTCTGTGAGCTGTGATATGTAGGTCGCAGATGCAGCTTGGACCCAGCATTGCTGTGGCTATGGTGTAGGCCAGCAGCTGCAGCTCCAATTCAACCCCTAGCCTGGAAACTTCCTTATGCTATGGGTGTGGCCCTAAAAAGCAATAAATTAAAAGTAAAAGAGACGCCAGGGAGCGCTCTCACCCTCTCCACCACATGAAGACAGACACACAGTAAGATAACCATCTACAACCTGGAAGAGGGCTCTCACCAGAACTCGACTATGCTGGCCCCTGATCTTGAACTTCCAGCCTCTAGAAGTCTTGTTGACATGCTACCAGTCTGTGGTATTCTGTCACAGCAGCCTGAATGGATTAAGATACCCACTACTGCTCTCCTGAATCATTCCAGATGTGTTGATCAGGCCCTCCCATCATGATTTCACCCTGAAAATTAAGCAAACAACCTGTGCCTCTGATGTCACTGCCCTCTCTCTGCCCTCATTCTGTGGGGCTGGAGGAAAGGACATTCTGGACCTCCCTGGCCATAGTCCTTTCTGCCCAAGAGCATTAGCAGGATCTCTGCCCCATGGAAGAAACTCTATGATCTGGCCTAGTGATCTTCAAACCAAGGCTGTTCACCAGGTATTCCAGCCCTCTGCCTTCCAGGATTACACTTCTGCCCCCCTGTAGTTGAGTGGGCCATGGGTCTATTCTGGCAGGGGCAAGAGCAAAGCATGTGTCACTTCCCCTCACAACTCAGAACTACCCCCTAACCCACAGTGCAGGTGAAGTGTGTGTGAGAAGCATTTATTACAAGCCTCTATGTCATTGGGATTGTTTGTTACTATAGCACAGCCTAGATACTCCTGACTGATGCACTTATAAAGCCCCTAAAAGAAGTCTTTAAAAACTGTGACCCTCTTGCACATTTTTACATGACATCTAAAATTTTCACTAAACATTTAAATTGTTGTAAGGGATATAATTTCCAGTCTATTGTAAATACTAATATCCATTTCAAATAAAAACTGTTACATCAGCCTTTTTTTTTTTTTTTTTTGTCTTTTTGCTATTTCTTTGGGCTGCTCCCAGGGCATATGGAGGTTCCCAGGCTAGGGGTCGAATCGGAGCTGTAGCCACCGGCCTACACCAGAGCCACAGCAACAAGGGATCCGAGCCGCATCTGCAACCTACACCACAGCTCACGGCAACACCGGATCGTTAACCCACTGAGCAAGGGCAGGGATCGAACCCGCAACCTCATGGTTCCTAGTCGGATTCGCTAACCACTGCGCCACGACGGGAACTCCCAGCCTTCTAAATATATCCAGTGGAATCTAAATATTGAAGCACTTTCTTACCCAGTATCATTGGTTTTTTTAAATCCATGAACAAGCTCTTCTTCAATATTTGGAAATTTTTACTCGCCCCCACCCCCCCGACTTTTCCCTGCTTTTTCTCCTTGAATTCATTTCCACCCTATATACCTTTGCCATAAGGAAATATATTTTTAGGCTTTAAAGTCTTTTATCCACCACTTTATCAAACTTCCCTATAACAAAGCAGGCATATAAATAGAAATTTTGAAGCTTGCTTTATTCTCGACTGTAAATCCTAAATGTTAAACTTAGCTTCTGAATTGATTTATTAATATAATTGACCAAAACAATATGAACATAAATTTCGATGAATAATTCTTAAACGTAGAAAGCATTTTTTAGGGGGAGGAGCAAGATAAGTGAAGGGGGAGTTCCCGTTGTGGCACAGCGGTTAACGAATCCGACTAGGAACCATGAGGTTGCAGGTTTGATCCCTGCCCTTGCTCAGTGGGTTAATGATCCGGCATTGCCGTGAGCTGTGATGTAGGTCACAGATGTGGCTCGGATCTGGCTTTGCTGTGGATCTGGCGTAGGCTGGTGGCTACAGCTCCTATTAGACCCCTAGCCTGGGAACCTCCATATGCCGCGGCAGTGGCCCAAGAAATGGCAAAAAAGACCAAAAAAAAAAAAAAGGGATTAAGAGGTACAAACTACTATATAGAAAGTAAGATATGCAGTTCCCTGGTAGCCTAGTAGTTAAGGATCCAGCATTGTCACTGCTGTGGCTTGGGTCATTGCTACTGCATGGATTCGATCCTTGGTCCAGGAATTTCCACGTGTCCTGGGTACTGTCTAAGTAAATAAGCTCAAGGATATGTTGCACTTAACCCTTTGTGGGTTAAGAACCTGACTTTGTGAGGATGAGGGTTTGATCCCTGGCCTTGCTCAGTGGGTTAAGGATTTGGTGTTGATGCAGCCGCAGCTCCGATTCAACCCCTGGCCCAGGAACTTTCATATGCCACAGATGTGGCCATTAAAAAGAAGAAAAAAAGAAAAAGGATATATTGTACAGCACAGGGAATATGGTCAATATTTTATAATAACTATACATGAAGTATAACCTTTTAAAACTGAATTACTACGCTGTATACCTGAAACTTTTAAGTCAACTATACCACAATTTACAAAGTAAAAGAGAAAGCATCTTTTATTGAGGTATATGGTCATCCTTCAGTATCTGTGGGAAATTGGTTCCAGGATGCCCCCAGATACCAAAATCTGAGGGTGTTCAAGTCCTTTATTTATTTATTGTCTTTTTAGGGCCGCACCCTTGGCATATGGAGGTTCTCAGGCTAGGGGTTGAATCGGAGCTGTAGCCACTGGCCTATGCCATAGCCACGGCAACATGGGATCCGAGCCTCGTCTGGGACCTATATCACAGCTCATGGCAACGCCGGGTCCTTAACCCACTGAGCAAGCCCAGGGATCGAACCTGCAACCTCATGGTTCATAGTTGGATTCGTTAACCACTAGCCATGACAGGAACTCCTTCAAGTCCTTATATAAAATGTATTTGCATACAACCTATATACCCTAAATCATCTCTAGGTGACTTATAATGCCTAAACAATGTAAATGTTGTGTAAATAGTTGCCAATGCAGCAAATTCAAGTTTTGCTTTTTGGAACTTTTTGGAATATCCTTTCCCCTTGGTATCTTTGATCAGTAGTTGGGTGAATCTGCAGATGTGAAGTCATGACTACAGAGGGCTGCTAGAACCTAATTAACCTGGTGCTAAAATTCTTTCCTATGACAGAATAGAAGATGTTAAACATTTTTAAAGATGCAGGCTGTAATTAGGATATTTTACATGATTTGATAAAACGGGTTTGACTCCAGTTTCTAAGAACACAACGAATCTGAAAGAACTATCATAGAAATATCTGTAAGTTTCAGCTGATGTGTCCTGAAGATGCTGGTCTCCCAGAGACTATGCATGTGGTTCAGCATCACTGTCCTCCAGTGTGCCTGCTGCTCAGAGGCCTGTCCCCCTGCCAAGGTCATATCCTAGGATGAGCACTGAGAACATAGGAGCTGCTTCCCAGGAGCTGCTTCCCACCTGTGCTCTCTGCTCCACTCTCAGGGGATTCCCTTAAGAGCAAAGCATTTCTAGACAAAAGGAGAGGTGGATAAGAAGTGGATAGGTCTTAAAAGTTCTCATCACAAGGAAGAAAAATCGTAGTTATGTATGGTGACAGATGTTAACTAGACTGTGGCGATCATTTCATAATATATACAAATATTGAAGTGTTGACACCTGAAACTAACACAATAATATACAAAAAACTAATATAATAATATAGAAAGGTAATATTGAAATGTTGACACCTGAAACTAATATGGTACACAAAATACTAATATCAAAAACTAATATTGAAATCACCTGAAACTAATGTTACATGTCAATCATATCTCGGGTTTTTTTTTTTTCTTTTTTTTAAGGCCACACCCATGACATATGAAAGTTCCCAGGCTAGGGGTCGAATTGGAGCTACAGCTGCCGGCCCCTGCCACAGCCACAGTAACGTGGGATCCAAGCTGTGTCTGTGACCTACACCACAGCTCATGGCAATGCCAGATCCCTGACCCACTGAGTGAGGCCAGGTATCAAACCCACATCCTCATATCTCAGTTTAAAAAAAGAAGTGGAGGGAGTTTCTGTTATGTTGCAGAGGTAATGAACCCAATTAGTATCCACAAGGATGTGGGTTTGATCCCTGGCCTCGCTCGGTGGGTTAAGGATCCCGCCTTGCTGTGTCTGTGGCGTAGGTCAACAGCTGCAGCTCCAATTTGACCCCTAGCTTGGGAGATTCCACATGCTGCCCTAAAAAGCAAAATAAATAAATAAATAGAAATGGAAAAAGCAAAGCAATTAAAAATAGCCATGACACTCTGAACCCCAGGTCCTCATATATCTGCCTCCAGAACTTCCCAATATGACCAAAATTCCTTAGTTTATATTTAAGAGTAGTTGTCACCTCATATGCAGTTGTAGCCAGATCACCTTTAGGACAGAAGATACATGAAAGCTGAGATTCTGAAAACTGATTCTCTCGAAACTATCCATGTAGTTCGGATACAATTCAGTTACATAAAACCCCATGTAATTGGAATGTTTTCTGCAATACCCACATTTTTAAGATACAATGACTTAAAAACTCATGGATCTATCTTTTACAGGATTTTCTTCAGATTCCATGTATTAGTCAAAGTAATGAAAACTATATATATATATATATATATATATATAATTTTTTTTTTTTTGCCACATCCATGGCATTTGGAAATTCCTGAGCAAGAGGTCGAATCCAAGCCAGAGCTGCCACTGACACCACAGCTGTGGCAATGCTGGATCCTTAACCCACTGTGCTGGGCTGGGGATCAAACCCGCAACGTCACAGAGACAACGCTAGATACCCTGCACCACAGTGGGAACTCTGAGGAAAACTACTTTCTGGTTTCCTTGCCCACACCCACTTCCAGGAAAAACTTTGTGTACCCCAGCAATTTGTGTCACTTATTTGGAGGCCTCTGAGCTTACCTACTTGGCTTGGGAACTACGGAAATTTATAAAATTCTTTTCCTTTTCTACCTGCTGGCTCTCGACTCTGGCCTGGAGTTAAAGCTTTGCATTCCAGCAGCAGGACCAAGGCAAAAAATGCCATCAGCAGGAGTTCATACCCAAGAGAATGCAAGAGAAAAAAAAGTCACAATGATACAATTCAAAATTCTTGTGTCTGTTACACATGTAAAGGGCTTCCTACAGTGAGTGGCAATCGGAAAGTATTAAATAAAGAACATCAAGCAGACACATGTCACATGCGTGCACCACAGTCCCAGCCTGGCTCTGAGGCTCAAATACCATTGCAGGCAGTTAGGAACTTGGTCCAGAGTTGCTGCTCCTGAGATAACAAAAAGACTCGGATTGAGAAACTTTGGTTCCCAGATGTGGACTCTGTTCACACCACATGCCAACCCCAACGCCCAGTCTGTCACCTAACTGCTCGAGGACATCACTGTAGCTTCAGGCTTTATGAGACAGAGGTGGAGAGTCCATGGTGGATAAGCTGGGAAGCTGCCAGTCTTCCCAGGTGATCGCTCAAGTCCCGGTTCCCCAGTATGGAGCTGAAACTCAGGGAAGAAAAAGCAGGGAAAGGCTCAGGGCAGAGGAAGACCTCCCTTCTGCCCAACCCAGCTAGAAGTCCTTGGCAAGCAGGCCGACTTTTTGCTAACCCATAGCATCCAGCAAGGGAAGGAACTCATAATCTGAAGGCAGGCAGACATGGGCACCCACATGGCCCTGCCCTACCCATCACTGACCAGGTCAGTCACTATCTGTTCTGCCCTGGAGGTCTGTGCTGGCATGTGGGGATTAGACGCACCTTGTCTGATTATCACAGCCATTGACCAGTGAACCAGGACACTCAATGAAGAGCTGTCACCCTGCTCATCCTGGCTGCTCTGGATTTGTGGCCCCAGTGCTCCCTCCTCTTAGTTTTATAACCTAAGTCATGTTGAGACAGACTGATCCCATATCTGATGTCATCCTCACCACCATCTAGAGAGCCACCTTTTCATTATCTCCACCACACAGAGGCAGGACTCCCCTGGTTAACACTGCCTGTAGGCTATTAAGAGGCAACACCTCTAACCTGTGCTCTCCCTCTGTGGAAACTACCCCTTCCAGTGGCTCATAACTGAATCATGAGAAAAAGACTTGCATGCAATATCTCCTCCCATAAAACCCGGAGGAAAAAGGAGGATCCAAGTTTTGGTGTTAGAAAAGCTAATTTGTAATAAACACAAGAGCCATATGAGGGGATGGGAGAGGCATGTGCTCACAAACATTGTCTTGCAGGGGGCGCTGTCTGCCCAGGGATCTGCACCTGCCTTGGGGGTGGGGGTGGGAATAAGGATCTGTTTTCACAGCTGAGGCAGTCCCAAGTGCTGCGTTATTTGGTGTGTATGTACTTATTAAAATGTTTGCTTTGCTGTAAACTGCCTCAGCTCAAACAAATAACACTTTTTTTTATGGCCACACTTGGTGGCATATGGAGGTTCCCAGGCTAGGGGTCAAATTGGAGATGTAGGGGTTGGCTTACACCACAGCCACAGCAATGCCAGATACAAACTGCGTTTTCGATCTACAGTTCACCGCAACACTGCCTTAATCCACTGAGCGAGGCCATGGATGGAACCTGCATCCTCGTGGATGCTAGTCAGATTCGTTTCCGCTGAGCCATGACGGGAACGCCCCCATCACTCCTTTCAAAATCACAAGTACATACATATATCCTGCACACACAGAGAATCCCTTCAGAAAGACACCACCAGGAGTTCCTGCTGTGGCCTAGGGGTTGGATTCTGGCTGTAGCAGCTCCAGTTGCTATGGAGGCCCAAGTTTGATCCCCAGCCCTACTCAGTGGGTTAAGGATCTTGCATTGCCACAGTTGTGGCGTAGGTTACAGCTTTGGCTCAGATTCGATCCCTGGCCTGGGAACTTACATATTCTGCAGGGCAACGGGGAATCCTGGAAGAGAGATAGCATAGCATACAAAACGCACAAGACTCTTTTACATCTAGAAAGTGGGGGACCAGGAGACATTCTGTTCCGCAGAGCAAAGGCCCCTAGGCTTTAATCCTCATGACTTTTATTAGGGAAGGTGACATAGGTTAATGAGCAAAATCAGGTGCATGTAATGATAAAGCTATCTCCTAGTTGTGCTTTTTGCATGTGTGCCAAATTTGTTTATTGCAGAATTCAGCAGTTTCAGTGGTCTCCAACATGCAACCATAAAAAAGAAAAGAAATACGCCACCAAACTACTTTTTTTTAACAAGCCTCCCAAGCAAAGATCAGTATTTCTGGGCACTTATTTTTAGCCTGAGAAAATATCCTTTTACTGGAATCAAAGTTACTTAAGTGTGTGGTTGGTCACCTTATTCATTTGCTACGTAGTCAGGTGCAATTTCTATTTGGATTCTGTTTCAGGTTTGCTTTTTTTTTTTTTTTTTTTTTTAATCTTTTTCAGTTTAACTTTACTTTTTAAATATGTAAAACATTTTCATGATTCAAAAGTCAAAACTATATAAAAAGGTGAATTCAGAGCAGAATATGCTCCTTCTGATTCCAATGCATAGTTTTTTTTTCCCCCACATCAAGCAATTGATAAAAGAAATGTTCACACACTGAGGTATGGAGAAGTCATTCCGGTTTATGCATGAGTTAACTTGAATTTGAAGTTTAACTAGAACAATCCGTTTGTGGCCTATCAAAGGTACATTGTACATCTGCTTTAATTATTAAAAGCATGCACCAACCAGAGGTAAAGAATGTCTATAATGGAGTTCCCGTCGTGGCACAGTGGTTAACGAATCTGACTAGGAACCATGAGGTTGCAGGTTCGATCCCTGCCCTTGCTCAGTGGGTTAAGGATCCGGTGTTGCCGTGAGCTGTGGTGTGGGTTCCAGATGCAGCTCGGATCCTGTGTTGCTGTGGCTGTGGCTGTGGCCGATGGCTACAGCTCCTATTGGACCCCTAGCCTGGGAACCTCCATATGCCGCAGGAGCGGCTCAAGAAAAAGGCAAAAAGACCAAAAAAAAAAAAAAAAAAAAAAAAAAGAATGTCCATATTAAGAATAAAGATTGGAGTTCCTGTCATGGCACAAAATGAATCTGACTAGTATCCATGAGGACATGGATTCGATCCCTGGCCTCGCTCAGTGGGTTAAGTATCTGGTGTTGCCATGAGCTGTGGTGTAGGTCCTGGACGCAGCTCGGATCTGGCGTGGCTGTGGCTGTGGCCGGCAGCTGTAGTAGCCCTAAAAAAAAAAAAAAAAAAAAAAAAAAAAAAAAAAAAAAAAAAAAAAAAAAAGAATAAATGATTAAAGAGAATAAAAGATTAAATGTCTGCCTTTCTGGGATGCCAATGCTGGGACTCCTTTGATGGGAAGACGCCCTTTCTGGGTGCCAAGGCCATATACTCACTGCGTATATGCTGGTCTGTTTGTTTTTTAACCTTGAAGAAATGTATCCCTGACTTGTTTAACGTTCTTTGTTCTGACAAGATATAAAACTGTACTGAAAACCATGCTTTTTTTTTTTTTTTTTGGTCTTTTTGCCTTTTCTAGGGCCGCTCCTGCGGCATGTGGAGGTTCCCAGGCTAGGGGTCTAATCAGAGCTGTTGCTGCTGGCCTATGCCAGAGCCATGGCAATATGGGATCCCAGCCGCGTCTTCGACCTACACCAAGGCTCACGGCAAAGCCGGATCCTTAACTCACTGATCCTTAACCCACTGAACCCAGGGATCGAACCCACAACCTCATGGTTCCTAGTTGGATACGTTAACCACTGCGCCACAACGGGAACTACACCATGTTTCTTCAGAGTAGTTTCTCAAAGTAACCGGGAAACTGGTTTCCAGGCCATAGTCCATAGTTTGGCCCAAATAAAACTCTGTTCTATTCCTTTTATTGATTGTTTATTGATTATTTTCATTGACATAATTTTCTGACACTTGCTGAGTGTCCTACAGTTCAACCCAATTCTGACATTATTTACGTGGATGTAGCATCAGATCACACAGGTTCAGGGCTCAGCTCTACAAGACTGCCCTCCTTCTCCCCCCATCTGGCAATACACATTTCAGACGCCAGTCACAAGCTCAGGTTCTCTGCTGTGCTTCTGTTACCCACTCAAACTTGGGTCTGTTTCACCACCATGCAGTAAAGCCAATTTACTTACCCTGGGTTGTGTGAAGGAAAGTACAGTTTTTTTTTTTTTTTTTTTTTTCTTTTTGCTATTTCTTTGGGCCGCTCCCGCAGCATATGGAGGTTCCCAGGCTAGGGGTCGAATCGGAGCTGTAGCCCCTGGCCTACGCCAGAGCCACAGCAACGCAGGATCCGAGCTGCGTCTGCAACCTACACCACAGCTCATGGCAATGCTGGATCGTTAACCCACTGAGCAAGGCAGGGACCGAACCTGCAACCTCATGGTTCCTAGTCGGATTCGTTAACCACTGCGCCACGATGGGAACTCCAGGAAAGTACAGTTTTTATTGCAGGGTACCAAGCAAAGCAAAAGGCCAGCTCCTGCTCTAAATACCCATACTCCCCAATGGCTCTCAGGGAGGGATTTTTTTTTTTTAAATTACACAGTGAATTTCATTACACTTACGGTTGTACAACGATCATCACAACCCAGTTTTACAGCATTTCCATCCCAAACCCCCAGGTCATCCCCCCACCCCTCAACCTGTCTCCTTTGGAAACCATAAGTTTTTCAAAGTCTGTGAGTCAGTATCTATTCTGCAAAAAAGTTCACTGTGTCCTTTTTTAGATTCCACATGTAAGTGATAGCATATGCCATTGGTGTCTCACTATCTGACTAGCTTCACTTAGCATGATAATTTCTAGGTCCATCCATGTTGCTGCAAATGCCATTATTTCTTTCCTTTGAATGGCTGAGTAATATTCCACTGTGTGTATGTGCCACATCTGTATCCACTCATCTGTTGATGGATATTTAGGTTGTTTCTATGTCTTGGCTATTGTGTATAGTGCTCCAATGAATATTGGAGGACATGTGTCTTTTGAGTCATGGTTTTCTCTGGATAGATGCCCCGGAGTGGGATTGCTGGATCAAATGGTAATTCTGTTTTAGTTTTCTGAGGAATTTCCATACGTTTTCCACTGTGGTTGGACCAATTTACATTCCCACCAACAGTGTAATAGGGTTCCCTTTTCTCTATACCCTCTCCATCATTTATTGTTTGTAGACTTTTTGATGATGGCCATTCTGGCTGGTGCAAGGTGGTACCTCATAGTAGTTTTGAATTGCATTTCTCTAATAATTAGTGATGATGGACATCTTTTCATGTGTTTTTTGGCAATCTGTATGTCTTCTTTGGAGAAGTGTCTGTTTAGATCTACTGCCCATTTTTTGATGGGGTCGTTTGTTTTTTTGGTATTGAGATGTAGGAGGTGTGTGTAAATTTTGGAGATTAATCCCTTGTCAGTTGCTCGATTTGAACGTATTTTCTCCCATTCTGTGGGAGTCTTTTTGTTTTGTTTAGGGCTTCCTTTGCTGTGCAAAAACTGTTAAATTTAATTAGGTCCTGTTGTTTATTTATTTTTTATTTTTTTATTTTTAAATTAATTAATTAATTTATTTGTCTTTTAGCCATTTCTTGGGCTGCTCCCACGGCACATGGAGGTTCCCAGGCTAGGGGTCTATTCAGAGCTGCAGCCACCGGCCCACGCCAGAGCCACGGCAATGCAGGATCTGAGCCGTCTACAACCTACACCAAAGCTCACGGCACGCCGGATCGTCAACCCACTGAGCAAGGGCAGGGATCGAACCTGCAACCTCATGGTTCCTAGTCGGATTCGTTAACCACTGTGCCACGACGGGAACTCCTATTTTTAAATTTATTTATTTATTTGTTTATTTTTGCCTTTTTGCCATTTCTAGGGCCGCTCCCTCAGCATATGGAGATTCCCAGCATAGGGGTCAAGTTGGAGTTGCAGCCACTGGCCTACCCCAGAGCCAAGATAATGAGGGATCCGAGCCACATCTTCGACCTACACCACAGCTCACGGCAACACCAGATCCTTAACCCACTGAGCAAGGGCAGGGATTGAACCTGCAACCTCGTGGTTCCTAGTCAGATTCGTTAACCACTGATCCACAATGGGAACTCCTATTGTTTTTATTGTCATTATTCTAGGAGGTGGATCTGAGAAGATATTTTGCTGTGGTTTGTCAGAGAGTGTTCGGCCTATGTTTTCCTCTAAGAGTTTTTTAGTGTGTGGTCTTATATTTAGGTCTTTAATCTATTTTGAGTTTCTGTTTGTGTGTGGTATTAGGAAGTGTTCTAATTTCATTCTTTTACATGTGGCTGTCCAGTTTTCCCAGCACCACTTATTGAAGGGACTGTCTTTTCTCCATTGTATATTTCTTGCCTCCTTTGTCATAGATTAGTTGACTGTAGGTGTGTGGGTTTAATTCTGGGCTTTCTATCCTGTTCCGCTGATCTATATTTCTGTCTTTGTGCCAGTACCATATGGTTTTGATGACTGTAGCTGTGTAGTATAGTCTGAGGTCGGGGATCCTGATTCTTCCAGCTCCATTTTTCTTTCTCAGGATGGCTTTTGCTATCCTGGGCCTTTTGTGCTTCCAGACAAACTTTAAGATATTTTGTTATGGTCTATGAAAAATGCCCTTGGTGCTTTGATAGGGATTGCATTGAATCGGTAGATTGCCCTTGGGTCGTATAGTCATTTTGAATAATATTGATTCTTCTAATCCAAGAGCATGGTTTGTCTTTCATGCATGGTATCTGTTTGTGTCATCTTTGATTTCTTTCATCAGTGTCTTATAGTTTTCAGGGTACAGGTCTGTTGTCTTCTTTAGGCAGGTTTATTCCCAGGTATATTATTCTTTTTGATGTGATGGTAGATGGGATTGTTTCCTTAGTTTCTCTTTCTGATCTTTTGTTGTTAGTATATAGGAATGCAGTTGATTTCTGCGTATTAATTTTGTAGCCTGCGTCTTTGCCAAATTCATTGATGAGCTCTAACAGTCTTCTGGTAGCATCTTTAGGATTCTCTAGGTATAGTATCATGTCATCTGCAGATAGTGATAGGTTTACTTCTTCCTTTCCAATTTGGATTCCTTTTATTCTTCTTCTCTGATTGCTGTGGCTGAGACTTCTAAAAACTGGAGTTCCCGTCGTGGCGCAGTGGTTAACGAATCCGACTAGGAACCATGAGGTTGCGGGTTCGGTCCCTGCCCTTGCTCAGTGGGTTGACGATCCGGCGTTGCCGTGAGCTGTGGTGTAGGTCACAGACGTGGCTCGGATCCCACGTTGCTGTGGCTCTAGCATAGGCTGGCAGCTACAGCTCCCATTGGACCCCTAGCCTGGGAACCTCCATATGCTGCAGGAGCAGCCCAAGAAATGGCAAAAAGATAACAACAACAACAAAAAGACTTCCAAAACCTATGTTGAATAGTATTGGCGAGAGCGGACATCCTTTCAGCTTTTCACCTTTCTTTTTTTTTTTTTTTTTTGCTTTTTAGGGCTGCACCTGCAGCATATGGAGGTTCCCAGGCTAGGGGTCTAATCAGAGCTACAGCTGCTGGCTACAGCCACAGCCACAGCCATACCAGATCCAAACCACGTCTGGTGACCCACACCACAGGTCATGGCAGCACTAGATCTTAACCCACTGAGTGAGGCCAGGGATCAAACCCGCAACCTCATGGTTTCTAGTCGGATTCTTTTCTGCTGCACCACCATGGGAACTCCAGCTTTTCACCATTGAGAATGATGTTTGCTGTGGGTTTGTCATATATGGCCTTTATTATGTTGAGGTAGGTTCTCTCTGTGCCCACTTTCTGAAGGGTTTTTATCAGAAATGGTTGTTGGATTTTCCCAAAGGCTTTTGCTGCATCTACTGAGAGGATCATATGGTTTTTACTCTTCAGTTTTTTTAATGTGGTGTATCACACTGATTGATTTGTGGATATTGAAGAATCCTTGCATCCCTGGGATAAATCCCACTTTATCACGATGGACAATCCTTTTAAGGTATTGTTGGATTCGGTTTGCTAGAATTCTGTTGAGGATTTTTTTCATCTATGTTCATCAGTGATATTGGTCTGCAATTTTCTTTTTTTGTGGTATCTTTGGTTTTGGTATCAGGGTGATGGTGGCCTCGTTGAATGAGTTTGGGAGTGTTGGTTCCTTCCTCTGCAGTTTTTTGAAATAGTTCCAAAAGGATAGGTGTTAGCTCTTCTGTGAGTGTTTGATAGAATTCACCTGTGAAGCCATCTGGTCCTGGACTTTTGTTTGTTGCACATTTTTTTGGGGGGGGGGTGTCTTTTTGCCTTTTCTAGGGCTGCTCCCGTGGCATATGGATGTTCCAAGGCTAGGGGTCTAACTGGAACTGCAGCCTCTGGCCTGTGCCAGAGCCACAGCAACGCCAGATCCAAGCTGCGTCTGCAAGCTATACCACAGCTCATGGCAACGCTGGATCCTTAACCCACTGAGCAAGGGCAGGGATCGAACCTGCCACCTCATGGTTCCTAGTTGGACTTGTTAACCGCTGAGCCACACGGGAACTCCCTGTTGCAAGTTTTTTTTTTTTGTTTTGTTTTTTGTTTTTTTTTTTGTCTTTTTGTCTTTTTGCTATTTCTTTGGGGCCACTCCCACGGCATATGGAGGTTCCCAGGCTAGGGGTCGAATCGGAGCTGTAGCCACTAGCCTACACCAGAGCCACAGCAACGCGGGATCCGAGCCACGTCTGCAACCCACAGCACAGCTCATGGCAACGCTGGATCCTTAACCCACTGAGCAAGGCCAGGGATCGAACCCGCAACCTCATGGTTCCTAGTCGGATTCATTAACCACTGCGCCTCAACGGGAACTCCCCTGTTGCAAGTTTTTTTTAATCAAAGTTTCAGTTTCAGTACTTGTGATTGATCCATTCACCTTTTCTATTTCGTCTTGGTTTAGTCTTGGAAGATTGTACTTTTCTAAGAATTTGTCCGTTTCTTCTAGATTGTCCGTTTTATTAGCATATGGTTGCATGTAGTAGTCTCTTATGATCCTTTGTATTTCTGTGATGTCCGTTGTAACTTCTCCTTTTTCGTTTCTGATTTTCTTGATTGAGTCCTCTATTTTTCTTGATAAGTCTGGCTAAGGGTTATCAATTTTGTTGCTCTTTTTAAAGAACCAGCTTTTAGTTTCGTTGATCTTTTCTGTGGTTTTCTTCATTTCTGTTTCATTCATTTCTGCTCTGATCTTTGATTTCTGTCCTTCTGCTAACTTCAGGTCTTGTCTGTTCTTCTCTCTCTGGCTGCTTTAGATGTAAAGTTAGGTTGTGTATTTGAGGTTTTTCTTGTTTCCTGGGGTAGGCTTGTATTGCTATAAACTTCCCTCTTAGAACTGCTTTTGCTGCATCCCCTAGGTTTTGGAGGGTTGTGTCTTTGTTGTCATTTGCTTCTAGGTATTTTTGAATTTCCTCTTTGATTTCTTCAGTGGTGCATTGGTTGTCTAGTAGTAGCATGTTGTTTAGTCTCCACGTGTTTGTGTTTTTTGCAGTTTTTTTCCTTGTTGTTGGTTTCCAGTCGTCAAGCATTGTGGTCGGAAAAGATGCTTGATGTGATTTCAGTTTTCTTAAAGTGACCGAGGCTCGATTTGTGGGCCGGAGTGTGATCAATCCTAGAGAATGTTCCGTGTGCACTTGAGAAGCATGTGTATTCTGCTGCTTTTGGACGGAATGTTCTATAAATATCTATTGAGTCCATCTGGTCTAATGCTTCGTTTAGGGCCTGTGTTTCCTTGTTGATTTTCTGTCTGGACGATCTGTCCATTGCTGTAAGTGGGTGTTAAAGTGCCCCGCTATTATGGTGTTATTGTCGGTTTCTCCTTTTAAGGTTGTTAGCAGTTGCCTTATATATTGAGGTGATCCTATTGTTGGGTGCATATATATTTACAATTGTTATATCTTCTTCTTGGATTGATCTTTTGACCATTAGGTAATGTCCTTCTTTGTGTCTCATACTATTCTTTATTTTAAGGTCTATTTTGTCTGATATGAGTATTGCTACGCCAGCTTTCTTTGGGTTCCCGTTTGCATGGAATATTTTCTTCCATCCTGTCGCTTTCAGTTTGTATGTGTCCCTAGAGGTGAAGTCGGTCTCTTGAAGAAAGCATATTATATGGGTCTTGTTTTTGTATGCATTCGGCCAGTCCCTGTCTTTTGGTTGGGGCATTTAGCCCATTTATGTTTAGGGTAATTACTGATATGTATGTTCTTATTGCCATTTTATTAAGTGGTTTGGATTTGTTTTTGTTGGTCTTCTTCCTTCCCTTCTTCTCTTGTTCTCTCCTCTTGTGGTTTGATGACTATCTTTAGTGCTATATTTGAGTTGATTTTTCTTATTTGTGTGTGTATCTATTGTAGATTTTTTTGTTTGCAGTTACCCTGAAGTTTTGATATAGGAATCTACATATATACATGAGATCATTTTTTAAGTTGTTGGTCTCTTAATTGCAAGTGCATTTCCAGTGTCCTGCATTTGTACCCTCCTCTTTTCATGGTTTCTGATTTTGCTCAGTGGGTTAATGATCCAGCGTTGCCGTGAGCTGTGGTGTAGGTTGCAGACGCGGCTTGGATCCCACGTTGCTGTGGCTCTGGTGTAGGCTGGTGGCTACAGCTCTGATTCGACCCCTAGCCTGGGAATCTTCATATGCCGCGGGAGCGGCCCAAGAAATAGCAAAAAAAAAAAAAAAAAAAGAAAGTTTGCAGACCAGCAGTTCCCATTGTGGCTCAGTGGTTATCGAATCCAACTAAGAACCATGAGGTTGCGGGTTCGATCCCTGGCCTTGCTCAGTGGGTTAAGGATCTGGCTTTGCCATGAGCTCTGGTGTAGATTGCAGACGCAGCTCGGATTCTGCGTTGCTGTGGCTCTGGCGTAGGCTTGGCAGCTATAGCTCCGAATGGACCCCTAGCCTGGAAACCTCCATATGCCGCGGGTGTGGCCCTAGAAAAAGGCAAAAAAAAAAAAGACAAATAAATAAAACGAAAGTTTGCAGTCCATTTGTTTGAAGGTTGTTCAGCAGTTGGTTGTAATTTTGTTCTTTTTATGAGAGAAGCTAAGCTCCAGGCCTTCTATTCTGTCATCTTAATTCCATCTAGTGAAGGATTTTTTTGGGGCATTTTAGGGCCGCACCCATGGCACATGGAGTTTTCTAGGCTATGGGTCTAATCGGAGCTACAGCTGCCATCCTACACCACAGCCACAGCAATGCCAGATCCGAGCCACCTCTATGACCTAGACCACAGCTCATGGCAACACCTGATCCTTAACCCACTGAGTGAGGCCAGGGATTGAACCCACAACCTCACAGTTCCTAGTTGGATTTGTTTCTGCTGTGCCATGACGGGAACTCCTAGGGAAGGATTTTTTTAAAAGGAAACATTTGGGGAGTTCCTGCTGTATGGCACAGCAGACTAAGGATCCAGTGTGTCCACAGCTGTAGTGTAGGTTGCAGCTGTGACTCAGATTGACCCCTGGCCAGGGACCTTTCATATCCAGAGAGTATAGAAAAAAAAAAAAAAAAGCAGTGTTTGGGATGAGGGTTGCAACTTGTGGACTTCTTACTTTCTTCTGATTGGCTGGTGGTGAGCTAAGAGTGTAATGTTTCTGGAATCTTAATCAACTTTCTGGTTCCAACCAGTCTGGGGTCTAGCGCTCATGGTCAGCTTAGGGTCTTAGTTTCTGCAGGATAACTCAAAGGTATGTGTCAGATTGTTATGTCTATCCCTTAAGAAGGAGTTATTATTACTTTTCTTGTTTAAGGGTTTTCCTTATTTTTTTCATTCCCTCACTTTCCTAATTAGTAATTGTTCGTGTCTGCTCTTCGGAACTTAGAAGGCCTAGGAAAGTAAAACCTTTGTCCACAAATGAGAAACAGGGGACAAAGAGGCGCTTTTGTACCAGGGGTTGGTGGGGGGGCTGCAGGGTTCTATTTGGTTTCAATACTCCTTTTTCTTTGATACTCCTTAATCCTGAGGGGAACAGGATGGGACAAGAATGGGAACACAGTTTTGGATAGAGCAATTAATTTTAAACTCAGCAGAGGAACTTGGTTTTGAGGTGGGGGTGGGGGGGCTCGGTTTCACTTCTGACCAGCTGACTGTATCAGAAGTTCCTAAGACCCCTTCCTTGGGTTTGATTAATTTGCTAGAGCTGCTCACAGGACTCAGAGAACATTTACTAGGCACTGGTTTATTTCAGAAAGCTATAAATGGGGAACAGCCAGAGGGAAGAGATGCACAGGACAAAGCATGGGGAAGGGGCATGGAGCTTCCATGCTCCCCTCTGGGGATACCACTCTACCTGATCACCAGGTGTTCACCAACCCAGGAAAAGCTCTCTAGACCCCATCCTTTTGGGGTTTTACGGAGGCTTCACTACACTGGCCAGTGTGACTGATGGAACCTCCAGCCCTCCCCACCTCTACAGAGGTCAGGGGATGGGACTGAAAGTTCCCACCCTCTAATCACCTGGTTGATTCTCTTGGCAAACAGCTCCCATCCTTAGGTGGGAGGGCATGTCCAGAAATCATCTCATTAACATAACGAAAGACACTTTTGTTTTGACGGCACTGTAGGCATATGGAAGTTCCTGGGCCAGGGATCGATTCCGAGCCTCAGGTGTGACCTATGCCACAGCTGTAGCAACACTGAATCCTCAACCCACTGTGCCACAGCAGGACCTTCGTGACACTTTATATCACTCTTGGAGTTCCCATAGTGGCTCAGCAGGTTAAGAACCCAACATAATGTCTGTGAGGATTGATCACTCAGTGAGTTAAGGATCTGGTGTTGACACAAGTTGCGATGTAGGTCACAGATGCGGTTTGGATCTGGTGTTGCTGTGGCTGTGCTGCAGGTCCCAGCTGTAGCCCCAGTTTGACCACTAGCCAGGGAACTTCCCTATGCCGCAGGTGCAGCGGTAAAAATAAAATAAATAAATAGCTCTTGTCACCTAGGAAATTCCAAGGGTTTTGGGAGCTCAGTGCAAGAAACAGGAGGATCAAATATATATTGATCATTTCAAACCACACTATCACAGCTCCCTTTCCCATCTAGGAAGTACATTTCCAGGAGCTGCCTCCAGGAGCCACCCACACCCACTGCTCTAATATCTCCATCCTGTCAGGGCATCAGGTGGCTGAGTCCCTGGAGGTCATCCAACATGCCCCTCCCTCTTACAGACCCAACTGATCTTTCCAAAGCCCTTATTGTACTTGCTGAACCGCAGAAAAACATACTATCCTGCCCCTCCAGCCACTCAGTTGCATTTTAAACTTCCTACTTCTACCGGCAGCAGAAGCAGCACTCAGGCTTCCAGGGCCACACAGGAATCGCTTTTAGCTCTTTCTTCTCCCTCACTCTAGCATGCAGTCTGTGGGCACAGAGTCCAGCCCTGGAAGGCAGAGTCCAGCCCTGGAAGGCAGAAGAAACTATGAAGGCCATACAATTCAGCTGCCCACGCAACACTTGAGTTCCCTCTGAATGGCCGAGGGGAAGCTGTTGCCAGCCTCAGCTTGAACACTACCCCCACCCCTAGGCAGGGAGTTAGCCACTTGCTGACATTACCTGTTACATCTTGAAACAGCTATGATGTTCAAAAGTGGTCTTAGGTTGAGCTAAAATTTGCCTCCCCATTGCTTCCCCCACACACATTTTCACTGGTCCTAATTTTTTCTAGGGTTTCACAGAACAGACCTGCCTCCTCCATCTGCATCTTAGCGTGAAGGCTATGATCACACCTCCAGAGGGTAAATACTCCCCCATTGCTCTAGCTGGTCTTCCTGTGACATGTTTCAAGTCACTAACCGGTTTGGTGCCTCCTCCAGGCATGCTCCAGTTTTTCCAAGTCAGTTGTTGCAAACCTAGAGCCTACGGGCGGGGCCAAGCCAGTGACATCAGTGCATGACATGGGTGGAGCACAACTGGGAGGGGCGACAACTGCAGCAAAGAGAGAATCAATGCCCCAGTTACTGGAAACAATCATTTTCATTTCAGCCAATTGTTACCACACAGAATTGGAGCCCTAGCATTGCCAGATCTTTCACTTTTCAGTAGAAACAGAAAATTTGGATTTGGATTTGAAATGTCCAGATTTTTTTTTTTTTTCTTTTCGGGGCCACACTTGCGGCATATGGATGTTCCCAGGCTAGGGGTCTAAACAGAGCTACAGCCACCAGCCACAGCCATAGCAATGTGGGATCCGAGCCACATCTGTGACCTACACCACAGCTCACGGCAACGCCGGATCCTTAACCCACTGAGCGAGGCCAGGGGTTGAACCCGCAATCTCATGGTTCCTACTCAGATTTGTTTCTGCTGCGCCACAACGGGAACTCCTGAAATGCCCTGATTTTTAAAAGTTGGTAATTAGTTAAAAACAAAACATAGAGTTCCCATCTTGGTGATGTGGAGACGAATCCTACTAGGAACCATGAGGTTGCGGGTTTGATCCCTGGCCTCACTCAGTGGGTTAAAGATTTGTCGTTGCCATGAGCTGTGGTCTAGGTTGCAGATGCAGCTCGGATCTAGCATTGCTGTGGCTGTGGTGTAGGCCGGCGGCTACAGCTCCAATTGGACCCCTAGCCTGGGAACCTCCATATGGTGTGGGTTCGGCCCTAAAAAGACAAAAGACAAAAAAATTAAACAAACAAAAAACATTATCTGAATCAATACTATGCAGGCAAAACAAAAACCTCTGGGCACCAGTATGCAATGTGTGGTCTACAGGAATCTGAAAACGTGCCACCTAAAACTGAATGTGACACCCAGAAGTGGTGGCTGACCTGTTCCACCCATCCTTCCTTGGGAAAGACTCACACCTCCCTCTCGATATCCACTATTTCAGCTCTTTACCTTCTCTCCTCAGGACCAGGCCTGTAGTATCTTGACAAGCAGCCATCACTCCAGCCCCTCACTGCTGCCCAGTGCATGCCCATCACCCCAGCCCCTGCCCTGGGACCTGCTATGGCCAGACCTCAATCAGCCAGGTCTGGCTCCTTCTGGAGAGCAGGCAGGTCAAGAGCCTTGGTTAACACATGCTTTTGGCCTCTCCCCTTCTGATAGAAGCAGTCCCTTGCCCCTTTCTCTCTGATCCTCCATATTTTGTCCAAGCCAGACCCCCCTGCAGGAATGCCTTCCTCCTCCCCCACCCACATCTTACCCGAGGCTTTCCCTGGCAGTGTCAGCCCTCAGTGGTTGCTGCCCCTTATACTTTGCCACAACTGGAATACAGGGAGAATGACAGACCAAGGAGTGTTTGAGGGATGTAAGAGATGACTTGTGTCATGTGCTTGGAGTAGTACCAGGCAAACAGGAAGTATTCAATAAACATGAGCTAGTATACCTGCTGAGTGTTAAACCCACCTGCCATCTTGTGCCCTTTCACATTTGCTACCTACGCTTTCCAGCTAAATGATGAAAGAAGCCTGGATGTGCACACTGGCAGACCTGGGTCTGAAGTCCATCTCTCCCACATTTTAACTCTGGTGAAGTCACACAACCTCTCTTGGACTCTGTCTCTGCATCTGTGAAATGGAGCTACTGGTTCCCACTTCTCAGGGTTGTGATAAGGATCAAATGAGGCAATGTCTGCAAAAGCTTTAAGTAAATAGGGAAGAAAGGCTGTAAGAACCACCGGTTTCTGCAGGAGGAAATTCCAGACCAGCCACCAAACTGCTGGAGTCAAGGGCAGGCAGTTCTGTCTTTGAGTAGACCTAGAATGTTCTTTTGTCAAAAGTTCAACAAATAGCTCTTGAGCAGCCATTCTGGGCCCACTATGCAGAGTTACTGCAAAGAAAAAGGCACAGCCCTCAAAGTAGAGGCGGTTAAGCCACCTCCAAACCTACCCCACCAGCCCTCTGCTCAGTCCCGTCACCCCAAGGATGCTCACCTGGGACCTGGTATTCCCACGCTTCCTGACTTCCCTTCCAACTCTGCCCACTCCTGTCACTCCTCTCGCTGCTGCCCTAGTGACCTTCCTGCAACACAGTCATTCACTCACTCACGCATTCCACAATCATGTATTCAGAACTTACTAGTCTTCTGAAAACAAAACAGACCAGAATCCCTGCCCTTCATGGGTTTTACATTTGAGTAACTCTACTAACTCGTTATGTAACTTCTTTGCTTTAAAAGCTCCACTGGCCTCCAATTCTATAAGCTAGAGTCAAAAGTCTTGAGCTTGGCTCTTGGGCCTGCTCACATCTGGCTCCACTTTCTTCCAGCCTCTCCCCGAAATTTCCCAGGAAGGTGGCTTCTCACGGGCTTCAAGCGGGCCACACCCCCCCTTGAACTCAATTTCTTGTTTCCTGGTTGTTTCCTCAGTCTGGGGAATTCCTCTTCCAAGTTAGGGGCAGCTGAATGTTTTCCCTGTCCGGGAACTTGCCTATGAGCTCTGCCACACTCACCTGGGAGCTCCCAAATATCATTTTGCTTTTGCTTCCCCAGCATCTACAGAGTGGATGTTCAGCCATGGAGATCTATTTGTGTGTGTGTGTGTTGAGAAAGAAGCCTGTAATGGACATAAATGGTTTTGTGGGTGGCCAGAGAGAGAAGCAGAGAGCATCTCAGCCGGGAGATGACAGAGGGGGACTTAGGGAGGATGTCCCTGTGGCCTGGGCCTGGATGATGAACAGAATGTGACCACAGGAAGGAGGTCATCTGTCAGCAGAGGGACCAGCAGGTGCAGGCACAGTGTGTCTAAAGACATGAAATGCACTAAGGAGTCATCCAGTGTTCCGTGGGCCAGGAGAGGAAGGCAAGAAAGGGAGCAGACAAAGAAGGTGGGAGAGAGGAGATGTCCCCTGAGTGGGAAAGGCCTTAAATGTCAGGCTAGGGGATCTGACCTCAGCACGTCAGGGGTCAAAAATTCAGGTGGAACCAGAGCAGATTAAGGAGATGAATGTGGCTCAGGGTACCTAGGGCAAGTGCAGACCAGGGCCTTTCTGAAAAGGAGAGGCACTCCTGGCTCCTGGTGATGGAGGCAAGGTCGAAATCTGGGCTCAGGGCTTCCATAGCTTCACATTTAAAAAAAGAGAAGACAGGAGTTCGTGGTACAGTGGGTTCAAAATCTGACTGCAGGAATTCCCATCATGGCTCAACGGTAACGAACCCACTAGAATCCATGTGGATTCAGGTTCAATCCCTGGCATTGCTGTGGCTGTTATGTAGGCCGGCAGATACGGCTCTGATTTGACCCCTAGCCTGGAAACTTCTAAGTGCCGCAGGTGTGGCCCTTAAAAAACAAATAAACAAACAAACAAAAAACTGACAGCGGCTTGGTTTGCTGCTGAGATGTGGGTTCAATTCCCAGACCAGTGCAGTGGATTAAGGAGCCAGCGTTGTCACCACTGTGGCATAGGTCACAGCTGCAGCTCAGACTCAATCCCTGGCCCCAAACTTCCATATGCCATGGGTGCAGCCAAATAAATAAATAAAATAGAAATAAAAAAGAGAAGCCAGAAATCTAGTCTTTATATTGAAATGTTGTGATGGAAAATACCACCACTACCAAACATGTTTATGGGTCTTAAGTTTGCAGCTTCTGGGGTAGGGTTTTAGGTGGCGAGATGTGTATTGGCCCAATAAACTGGTGACAGTTGCGGAAAATTGCCAATACACAGAGTGGAAGCAGCTGCAGAGGCTACAATGGGGCCACAGTAGTTCAAGTGGGCCCAGGTCAGGGGTGGTATGGAAAGGCAGGGGCATGGGGAGGGGTAAGGTTGCCAAACACATACAGAAACCCCCAGTTAAATTCGAGTCTCAGATAAACAAATTATTATTTTTTTAGTATTAAAAAGTGGTATAAAGGACTTCCCTGGTGGCTCAGCAGGTTAAAGATCTGGTGGTGTCACTGTCCTGGTTCCGGTTGCTGCTGTGGTGTGGTTCCATCCTTGGCCAGGGAACTTCTGCAAGCCATGGGTGAGTCAAAAAAAAAAAAATTAAATTTTAAAACATTTAATTGGTATAAAAAATAACCCATTGTTTACCTCAAATTCTAGTTTGCCTCTGTGTTTTGTATTTTTATTTGCTAAATTTGTCCACCTTACAGAGGGGTCCTATTGTGTGGAACTAAGAGTACTTGATAAAAACTGACCACATGGGGAGTGGTAGGGGTGGGAGTGGGGGTCGTGTGCAGGGTCTGGAGTCCTTGGTGGCCCAAGGCAGGGCAGTAGCACCTAGCTGGGGGGCCTGGTGAGGGCGGCCGGGGGCCTGCAAACCCAGACCCGTGCCACCATCCTGGATAGAGATCAGAGAATCCCAGAGACCCGCATCACTTGCCTCCTTGCTCCAGTCAAGTGTATGCAGGGTGACCCTCAGCCTGGGCTCAGGAACAATGAGGAGATGGGGTGAGGGGGTTTGGACATGAGGAGGAACATTGGGACATTGTCCATTCCAGGGGCCTCTCTCCCTGCAGCACAGCATAGCCAAGTACTGAGTGCCGAGCATCTGCCTCTTCGCGTCAGGTACAGGGATCTGGGCTCCCTGTGGCTTCATCCCCTGGACCCACTACTCGGGTGATAGCCTGTACACACCTGTGCGCAGGCAGATCTGGAGGGATCTGTTCTCTGCTGGACCCCGAGGCCGGGTGAAGGTCAGCACCAGGTTATCTCCTCCCTCTCAGCAGGTCTTGCAGGCTCCTCAAAGCAATATTTGAGCAGTTTGTGATCAGGACAGAAATGGAGTTCCCTTGTGGCTCAGTGGGTTAAGTACCCAACAGTGTCCCTGAGGATGCAGGTTCCATCCCTGACCTTGCTCGCTGGGTTAAGGATCTGGCCTTGCTGCAGAGTAGGTCGCAGGTGTGGCTTAAGCCAGATCTGGCATTGTTGTGGTTGTGGTGTAGGCCTGCAGCTGCAGCTCCTCTTGGACCTCTAGCCTGGGAACTTTCATATGCCACAGGTGTGACTCTAAAAAGAAAAAAAAAGAAGGAAAAAACCTGACAACAGCTGAACCTGCATGAGGCAAAATTTATGATTGGCTTTAAAATATTTGAAATGTTGGAAAAATTCAGGTCTTCTTGACATAATTTAGATCTGCAAAACCTGATCTAGGAGATTGGATTTGATAGAAATATCAGTCACAAGAGGAAAAGAAAACTGACTGGTGAAGAAATTAATTTTATTTTAAAATTAGATTAAAAAGCAGTGATACCCATGAAAATTATTTTGGCAAAATAACTTGAAGTGCAAAAAATAACAAATGGCTTGACTTTGCTATATTTAAATTTTTATCATCAGATTTGCTTTAATGAAATTTATTCAAAAACTGCTTTGTAGAAGTTCCCATCATAGCTCAGTGGTAACAAACCCAACTAGTATCCATGAGGACTTAGGTTTGATCCCTGGCCTTGATCAGTTGGTTAAGGATCCGCCTTTGCTAAAAGCTGTGGTGTAGGTCACAGACTCAGCTTGGATCTGGTGTGGCTGTGGCTGTTGCTGGCAACTGTAGCTCCAATTGGACCCCTAGCCTGGGAGCTTCCATATGCCTCAGGTGTGGCCCTAACAAGACAGAAAAAAAAAAAAAAAAGAAGTGCTCGGAGTTCCTGTCATGGCTCAGTGGTTAACGAACCTGACTAGTATCCATGAGGATGCAGGTTCAATCCCTGGCCTCACTCAGTAAATTAAGGATCTGGTGTTGCCGTGAACTCTAGTGTAGGTCACAGACGTGGCTCGGATCCTGTGTTGCTGTGGCTGTGGCGTAGGCCAGCAGCTGTAGCTCTGATTCGACCCCTAGCCTGAGAGCTTCCATATGCCAAGGGTGCAGCCCTTAAAAACAAAAGCCAAAAAAAAAAAAAAGGGGGGGGGGCTTTGTTAACCCAAAAAAGAATCGTCAGTATTGGCAAAAATTCTAATTAAAATATTTTCATTCAAGAAAATCACAAGGTCAAAGTGCCCCCTTCCTATTGAAGACTCACAATTTTATATATCTCTGCCTGACCTCCAGACCCAAATATGCAATGCCTGTGGAATATTCTGTCTTGGACATCCCATAGCCTCATCAAATATATATACCCAAAGCCAAACTGCTGATCTTCTCTCCCCAAACTGATCTTCCTCTCAGACAGACACCTGTCTCTGAGACTGAGACTATCACTCATTCGGTTACTCCTGCCAAATACTGGAGGCATTCTCCACCCTCACCTCCCACATTCCCCTAAACACAGACAATAAGCCCATGGCGTTCCCATTGTGGCTTATTGGGTTAAGACCCTGTCATAGTGTCTGTGAGGATGCAGGTTTGATTCCTGGCTTTGCTCAGCGGGTTAAGGATCTAACACTGTTGTGGCCTTAAGTGGAAGAAAAAGAAAAAAGAATGCAAGCCCATCATTTCAATGTACAGAGTGGCTCTCAAAATTTGTCCTCTCAGAGTTCCCGTCAAGGCACAGCAGAAACGAATCCGACTGGGAACCATGAGGTTGCAGGTTCAATCCCCGGCCTCGCTCAGTGGGTTAAGGATCTGGCATTGCCATGAGTTGTGGTGTAGGTCGCAGACACAGCTTGGATCTGGCATTGCTGTGGCTGTGACCCAGGCTAGCAGCTGTGGCTCCAATTCGACCCCTAGCCTGGGAACCTCCATATGACATGGGTGCAGCCCTTAAAAAAAAAAAAAAAAAAATTGTCCTCTCTCCAGCTCTCCCTCCAATGCCTTCATCCAAGCTTATAGCATCTTCCACATGGATTAACATAACTAGTCTCCCCCAAACCACTGTTGGACACTCTGATCCATCCTCCCCACTAACAGTGTGATAGTTTCAAAAGCAAACCAGGGGAGTTTCTTGGTGGTCTCATGTTTAGGAATCAGCCCTTCCACCGCTGATCCCTGGCCTGGGAACTGAGAGCCCACAGCAAGTGGTGGGAAGGAAGGAAAGAAAGAAGGGAGGGAGGGGAAGAAGGAAGGGAAAGTAAACCAGAATCTTTCTTCAAGATAAAGCAGTCTAGGAGTTCCCATTGTGGCTCAGTGGTTAACGAATCCGGACTGGGAACCATGAGGTTGTGGGTTTGATCCCTGGCCTTGCTCAGTAGGTTAAGGATCCAGTGTTGCCATGAGTTGTGGTGTAGGTTGAAGATGTGGCTCAGATCTGGCGTTGCTGTGGCTCTGGTGTAGGCTGGCGGCTATAGCTCCAATTAGGCCCCTAGCCTGGGAACCTCCATATGCTGTGGGTGCGGCCCTGGGAAAGACCAAAAAGAAGAAAAAAAAAAAAAAAGATAAAGCAGTCTAGACATTTTGAACAAAACCTCCTGCTGAAGACAGCTAAAAGAGCTGGTCAAATGTTTATAACATTCAGGACCTAGAAATTATCATGCTAAGTGAAATCAGCCATACAATGAGACACCAACATCAAATGCTTTCACTGACATGTGGAATCTGAAAAAAGGACAGACTGAACTTCTTTGCAGAACAGATGCTGACTCACAGACATTGAAAAACTTATGGTCTCCAGAGGAGACAGTTTGGGGGTTGGGGGGATGTGCTTGGGCTGTGGGATGGAAATTCTGTGAAATCCAATTGTTAAGATCATTATACAACTACTGATGTGATAAATTCATTTGAGTAATAAAAAAAAGTGGAAAAAAAAGTGAAAAAAATAAACAATTAAAAAAATGTTTATAACATTCATACACATACACACACTCTCTTAAAAGCATCAAAGAGATAACAGGATAAAAATGAGGAATTGCTGTGCATAGGTCTAATTGAGAACATGATTCCAAAAAAGGTGACCCTGATACTTGATGCAATGGTTGCCCCAGAAGCTTTCGCCAGTTGGAAACAAATGACTGAGAGGCCAAGCTCACATCTAGTGGCCTTGCATGGCTGGAGACAAAAATCAGAGTCAGGGGCCTGCCATGGGTGAGAGACTGATAAACCAGCCCAACACTATGCTCGGCCTCAAAGAACTGCACCCCAGAAGTAAAAGGTGAACTGAAAGCAAACCAGCCCTTCCCTGAATGATAGTCAAGCTCTGAGTCATCCAGGTGCCCCAGAAAACATCATGCCCTAAGTATGAACTGACATGATCTCAGTTTGCTAATCCCTCCAGGCACCTAGCAAAAGCAATAGAAAATTCTCCTTGGTGAATTACAAAACCACCTCATTTCAAATTATTGCTACAAATCATTTCATAAGTACCATATTCAACATACAAAAACAAACAAACGAACTAGACACAGGATTCTTTGAGAAAAACCCATCAGAAATAATAGTCAATCGAAATAGAGCTGGAGGAACTCCAGACTATAAAACAAATTACACTTAAATGGAGTTACCATTGTGGCTTAGCAGGTTAAGAACTGGACATAGTGTCTGTGAGGATGAAGAACAGGAGCAAGGCTGCCCTTGCTCAGCAGGTTAAGGAGCCAGGTTCCGCTCAGATTCTGAGTTGTTGTAGCTGTGTTGTAGGCCAGCAGCTGCAGCTCCGATTCAACCCCTACCCTGGGAACTTCCATATGCCCCATGTGCAGACTTTAAAAAAGAAAAAAAAGAAAGAGAACAGGAGGGCTAGTCAGAAGAAACGAACCAGAAAGAAGTGTGGAAAGATGGGAGTTCCCGCTATGCTGTAACAGGATTGGCAGTGTTTCTGCAGTGCCAAGACACTGGTTCAATCCCAAGTCCAGCACAGTGGGTTAAAGGATCTGGCATTGCTACAACTGTGGCATAGGTCACAACTGTGGCTCCACTCTGATCCCTGGCCCAGGAAATTCATATGCCACAGGGCAGCCAGAAAAGAAAAAAATGAAGAAGTATGGAAAAAGAAAAGGATGGAAAATATAGAAGAAAAGGTTACAGCTAAGGAAGTTTCAATAAGACCTTACATAGGTCTAATTGCAGTTCCAGAAGGCGAGAAGAGAGGGAGAGACCAGAACAGAGGCAATATCTTATTCTATTAATTTTTTTTTCTTTTTTCTTTTATTTATTTATTTTTGCTTTTTAGGCCACAGCTGCAGTATATGGAGGTTCCCAGGCTAGGGGTCAAATCAGAACTACAGCTTCCAGCCTACACCACAGCCACAGCAATGCTGGATCTGAGCCGCGTCTGCAACCTACACCACAGCTCACAGCAATAACCAGATCCTTAACCCACGAGCAAGGTCAGGGATTGAACCCACAACTTCATGTATCCTAGTTGGATTCATTTCTGCTGTGCCATGACGGAAACTCCAGTTTTCTTTTCTTTTCTTTTTTCTTTTTTTTTTTTTTTAATTTCAAGTATTGTTCATTTACAATGATGTGCCCAGGCAATATCTTTTTTTAAATTTTGCTTTTTTAGGGCCGCACCTGTGGCATATGAAGGTTCCCAGGCTAGAGGCTGAATCAGAGCTATAGCCGCTGGCCTATACCACAGCCACAGCTACATCAGATCTGAGCTGCATCTGCGACCTATGCCACAGCCCATGGCAACACTGGATCCTTAAGCCACTAGGCAAGGCCTGGGATCAACCTATGTCCTCATGGATACTAGTCAGGTTCGTTAACTGCTGAGCCATGGTGGGAACTCCCCAAGGCAATGTCTTAATAGGTGATGGCTAAGAATCTTCCAGAATGCATGGAAGATACCAGTCACAGACTTGAGAGCTCAAATGCATCCTAATCAGAATATATAAAAAGAAATCAATGCCTTGACCCGTGGCCCTTACCTTGAATCATGGTGAAAACGCAGAAAATCAAAGAAAGGAAAATGGTAAAAGCATCCGGAGGAAAATAGGTAATAGGGCGGGTTATTTACCTCTTGTATTTCAGGTCCTACCCCACCCTTCTATTACCTGCTCTGGGATGCTGGGGTGAGGGTCTGGAAATTCTGGGATTTCCCAGATCCCCTTGCCAGCTGATTTCCTGTTCATTTCTTCCACTGGGAGGTGCTAAAGGGAGATCAGTGATTAGTAGGTGGGAGAAAGGGATTCCCTTCAGTCAGCTTCCCTTCAGGAGCCTCTAGCTCCTTTCAGTCCTCCCACTACTGGCCACACCAAACTCCCTTGCAAGCCAGCAGGGCCTTTCTTGTGGGCAGAGCCCCAGCTGCTGTTCCTCTTCCAAGCCCCTGGGTTCTATTAACCCTGATTCTTCCCTTTTATCCTCTCAAGCCAAGGGGTGGGAGCTGCTTCCTGTAATTACTAGTATCCGGGTAAACTCAGCATCCTCTTTTGCTCTTGCAGCCTTCAAATATCTCTGTAAACAATCATCTTATGTATTATATTCCCTTTGTTTGAAAAAAACTAGTTTAGTTTATTTTTTCCTGAGTGGACCCTAAGTGCTGCAGAACTCTTCAAAGAAGCCATGATGTGTTGATAGCATATTGTTCCCAATTACAGTCTTCTCTCATGTCCTTGGGGGATTGGTTCTAGGACCCCTGTGGATACCAAAATCTGAGGATGCTCAAGTCCCTTACATAAAATGGTGTAAGAGTTCCTATTGTGGCTCAGTGGTTAATGAATCCGACTAGCATCCATGAGGATGCAGGTTCGATCCCTGGCCTTGCTTAGTGGGTTAAGGATCTGGCATTGCTGTGAGCTGTGGTGTAGGTCCAGACATGGCTTGGATCTGGCATGGCTGTGACTGTGGCGTAGGCTGGCGGCTACCGCTCCAATTGGTCCCCTAGCCTGGGAACCTCTATATGCCATGGGTATGGCCCTAGAAAAGACAAAAAGACAAAAAAAAAAAAAAAAATTTGGTGTACTTTTGTATATAACCCACATACATCCTCCTGTGTACTTCAAATCATTTCTAGATTACTTATAGTACTTAATTAAATAGTTAGCAGGGCATATGGCATATGGCAGATTCAAGTTTTGCTTTTGGAACTTCCTGGAATTTTTTTTCAAATATTTTTGATCGATGGTTGAATCCACAGACACAAAACCCTTGGATATGGAGGGCCCATGTATTTGCCACTAATCCCCATGAGAAGCTAGTATTTTCCCACCCTGCTGACATCAGACTTTGACCATCAACATATGTGGATAAGCAATGTCTGCCACCATTTCTCAACAAAAGTTTTACGAACCATCACGTGATTTTGCCACAGCTCTTTTCCCTCTGCTGGGAGACTAGCATGTCCCAGGTAGAAGCTGCAGAACAACCCATGCAGGACATGGAAAGCAAGCTAGAAATAAACCTTTGTTTTTGCAAGCCAAGGAAATTTAGGAGCTGTTTGTCACTGCAGCATACTCTAGCAAAATCTAAGTCACAGAATTTGACTGTATCTGGCTCCTTAATGGCAAAAATAGAAGCCAGCAGATGGTTGAACAATAGCTTCAATGTACTGAAAGAAAATTAGTGCCAACTTAGAATTCTATACACAGAGAAACTATCCTTTAAGATAAATAATGCTAAATAAAGACATTTTCATAAGAAGCTGAGAAAACAGTCCATCAAAAGACTATTACACATGAATGGAATTCTAAAGGCTATTTTGTAGAGAGAAGGAAAATTATCTGAGATGGCAGATCATGGATGAAGGAAGGAATGAAGGACAAAAACCATGGAAGATATGTGGGTCAATCCAGCTGAAGATTGGCTATATGAAAGAACAATAATGAAGTCCATGGAGTTACAGATACGGTAGCTTGGAAGTCAAAGGGTAGTGACTGGAAGGAATTAAAGTGTCCTAAAGTCTTCATATATTCACCAGAAAGGAGATACACTAACATCTTGTGCCCCCTGAAATGCACCGAGAAGGCACACATCTCTGTGGCGCCCTTCTCCACGTTGTGCAGTCTCGACAAACACAAGTTGAGGGTATTCTACAGCACACCTGGGCAATGCTCTTCCAAAAAGTGAGGTCATGAAAGATGAAGAAAGACTGGGGAACCATCAGAGTCTGGAGGAGACTAAGAAGACATGACAACTAGGGAGTTCCTATTGTGGCACAGCAGAAACGAATCCAACTAGTATCCGTGAGGATGCGGGTTCTATCCCTGGTCTTGCTTAGTGGGTCGGGGATCCATCATTGCCATGAGCTGTGGCGTAGGTTGCAGACTCGGCTCGGATCTGGTGTGGCTGTGGCTGTGGTGTAGGCTGGCAGCTGCAGCTCTGATTCGACCCCTTGCCTGGGAACTTCCATATGCTTCCAGTGTGGCCCTAAAAAATGAAAAACAAAAACAAAAACCTAATTGAAAATTAAATTAAAAAAAAAATCAGAGTTCCCGTTGTGGCGCAGTGGTTAATGAATTTGACTAGGAACCATGAGGTTGTGGGTTCGATCCCTGGCCTTGCTTGGTGGATTAAGGATCCAGCGTTGCTGTGAGCTGTGGTGTAGGTTGCAGACGCAGGTCGGATCCTGCGTTGCTGTGGCTCTGGTGTAGGCCGGTGGCTACAGCTCTGATTCAACCCCTAGCCTGGGAATCTCCATATGCCACGGGAGCAGCCCAAGAAATGGCAAAAAGACAAAAAAAAAAAAAAAATCACCCAGAAACATTGACGATTACTATTTCTGGTGTGTTTTCTGCCCGTCCATTATCTTGCATGTGGTGATGTTTTACATTCCTCATAAGTAAAATCATGTCAGACACTGTTTTTATTCCACACCAGGCTTTCAGAGATGTTACCTACCACGTTTATATCCTACAAGCATCATCACTGCCATTTTACAAAGAAGGAAATTAAGGTCTAGAGTAGACTAAAGGTCAAACAGGTAATAAAGGCCCAGATTCACTGTGAGTACAGATCCCCTGATGACTATTTCTGGAACCACACAAAAATCCAACTGGAGTTATCTTGTACAGAAGCAGGTTAAGGATCTAGCATTGTCACTGCAGTGGCTCAGGTCACTGCTGTGGTGCAGGTTTGATTCCTGGCCCAGGGATTTGCATATGCTGTGGGCACAGCCACAAAAAATTTGAGGGCTTTATAATTAAGAATTTCAAATTATATATATATGTTATATATGATTCATATTTCATAAATATGCAGGCATGTATGTACAGACATATAAAGTCATAACATGAGTCATCAGGTAAATATGAATTTTAAATATAATATCCCTTCAGGAGTTCCCATTGTGGTGCAGCAGAAACAAATCTGACTAGGAACCGTGAGGCTGCGGGTTTGATCCCTGGCCTTGCTCAGCAGGTCAAGGATCCGGCGTTGCCGTGAGTTGTGGTGTAGGTCACAGATGTGGATCAGATCTGGCATGGCTGTGGCTGTGGTGTAGGCCAGCACCTACAGCTCTGATTAGACCTCTAGCCTGGGAACCTCCAGATGCTGTGGGTGTGGCCTTAAAAAGACAAAAAAATATATATAATTTCAGATTTATCAATATAGATTTTTTTTTAAGTCTGACAAAACACATATTGGAAAGAATTTTCAGTGGCTAGAACTTTTTTCTTCCTGTCTCTCTCTCTCTCTCTTTTTTTTTTTTTTTTCTTTTTATGGCCACACATGTAGCATAGGGAAGTTTCCAGACTAGGGGTCAAATCGGAGCTACAGCTGTGGGCCACAGCTACAGCCACAGCTACTCAGGATCCGAACCAAGCCTGCCACCTACACCACAGATCATGGCCACACCAGATCCTTAACCCACTGAGTGAGGCCAGGGATCAAACCCACATCCTCATGGATACTAGTTGGATTCATTTCCACTGTGCCACAACTGGAACTCCCAAAACCCAATTCTTGAAGAGTAAATTCATCCACTTGTTCATGCATGTGTTTAACCAGAGTTTGCACCTCCTGGGGGGAGAGAGTGTAGGAGACAACAATCCCACCATTAATTTGCTTCCATGCTAAAGATTTTATGCCTACAGCCCAGAGCCCGCAGCCACACAGCTTGGCCTAGTGTGACTAGGTAGGACACGGTGACATGCCCCTGCAAGAAAGGACCCATGGCCCAGCTACGAGGAGTGTGGCTGGATGACAGTGCCCAGCTGTCAGCATCTTTTGGGTCCATGGGCTTTCAGATGAAGGTTACACTCTTCTCCGGAGGCCAGCAAGGGGGTGGTATAAGGACCTCTTCTACCGCGAGGCAGATCTGAGCTCCGAGCTGGGCAAAGCAGTTGGGGTCTGAATCAGCTGGGAGCACCCTCTGCCCAATCCTGCTCCCTTCTCTTTTCGTTCATAAACCCTTGAGTTCCTAATTCCATCTCAGCATCTGTTGCCCAGAGGATAGACCTGCAACAAACTGTTTGGTAGGTTTGCGGACTTTCCCACTGACTCCAGTGGGTGAACTAACCCAGAGATGGTCTTTGTCCTGGGCAGCCTGGTAAGCCTCCTGGGGCAAACAGCTGTGTGCCAGGTAAGAGGCTAGTCCAGGGCCTGAATTCCCTGATGTCTGCACCACAAACACAATGCTGTGCTCATCCCGCCATCAGACCTGCCAGGGTGTGACCAACTCCTGCTTGGAGGACCTTGAGGACCGGATCTCAGAGGAGGTGGAGCAGCAGGGGGGAGGGGAATGGCTGCTGCCCGCGACGTTTGGTCAGAGGGTGGGGTGGGAGTGTGCCAGGCGGGTGAGGGTGTGTGCCAGCCTGTCTGGCTCTCCTGGGTGGGGCTGGATGAATGGGTACAGGCGGCGGCCTCGCATGGCTCTGTGAGTCGAGCCTGCTGCGGACTGGGGATGGAAGCCAGATAGGCAGATGTGCTGGGCCCATCTCCTCAGTGGCCAAGGAAGGGGAACAAAGCAGGCACCTGGGGATAACCTCTGCCAGGGCAGCCGACCCAGGGGAGAGGGCAGATTTCCAGACTTCAAAGGCCTGTGGTGTTTTGGGGCCCAGGGCAGTGCATGGATAGATGGAAGGCAGGTGAGGCACCCGCTGGGTGGACATGTAAGTGAAGGAGTGCATGACTCACTAGGTAGTGAGCCCCCAAGATCAGGACCTAACTGGTCACTCCTGGGGCTCCCACCCACTGTGGTAAGCATCCCTCTTTCGGTGCTGAAGCTTGAACTTTAGCACATCACCATCTTTTCCACACAGGCGGGAATCCACCGGTGACCCCCCGGTCTCTCCTTCTGGCCCTCCCTGTAGGGAGGAGAGAGGAAAGAGCTTCCTCATTCCATCTCAGGAGAGGAGTGGCAGTGGGCAGATGGCCCAGGCGCTGGTGGAAGGCAGAACAGAAACCGTGCGTCTGTTGCCTATGAGAAGCCCTGCCTGATCTGAACCCTTCATACCTGTGAAATCACCTGCCCTAAAATGAAATGCATGTTATAACTGAAAATGTTTATCTACATTGAACTATTGAGGGATGATACATCATAATGTCTGGAAGTTGCTTTAACCCAGGAGTGGAGTTCCTATTGTGGCTCAGCAGGTTAAGAACCTGATTAGTGTCCATGAAGACACAGGTTTGATCCCTGGCCTCACTCAGTGGGTTAAAGAATCTGTTGTTGCTGTGGCTGTGGTGTAGGCTGGCAGCTACAGCTCAGATTCGACCCCTAGCCTGGGAACTTCCACATGCCCCATATGTGGCCCTAAAAAGTAAAAAAAAATAAGAGAGCCCAGGGGTTGGGGAGGGGCTGGGGGCATGGTGGGGTGGGTGGTGGATATGAAGATGAATAAAATCATCACATTGGGTGATGGGTACCTAGGAGGTCTTCTACCTTTATGCATATTTGGAAATTTCCATAATTAAGCTTTAGAAGGAATCTAGGTAAAGTCTTTGTTTTTAAAATATGTTCTACTACCAGCACCTTTTAGTGAACACCATATACTTTTTACTTTTAAAAAATTTCACTTCAGTATACTTTTTTCTTGTAAAAATTTCTAATTGTAGTAAAATACACATATCACACAATTTGCCATCTTAACCTTTTTTTTTTCTGTCTTTTGTCTTTTTAGGGCCACACCTGCAGCATATGGAGGTTCCCAGGCTAGGGGTCCAATCAGAGCTGTAGCTGCCGGCCTACACCACAGCCACAGCAACGCCAGATCCGAGCCGAGTCTGTGACCTACACCACAGCTCACCGCTTAACCATCTTTACATTGGGCCTCGCATCTTCACAACACTTTAATTGTTGTTGCCACAGTCTTTCCCAGACTTTTCCAAATCCTCTCCCCCACTAATCTCCCCTCTACCCCCAATCTCTCCACCACCTGGGTGGCAGCAGGGCCTGGGCCTGGATTTTGTGGTGGCTCCTGCAGATCTGGGCTCCCTGCCCCAGGGCAGGCACCTGAGCAAGTGGAATGATCCACTTCTACTCCCACCTGTGGCCTGAGGCTGCCCTGTGTCACAGTCACTGGGGAAGGCGGGCAGGGGGAGAGTAGAGGTGAACTTGGGCTCCTCCCCAGCACAGGTGACTCAAGGAGGGCACTTCAGGTCTCAGAAGTCCACGTTCACCCCAGGGTTTGTGGGGCACAGCACCCTGGGTGTGGGGTGAGGGCGGGTGAGCAGGGTCCTACAGCCTTTACCACGATAGCCACAGTGCCCCAGCAGTGACACAGCTCTCAGGTTTAGAACACTCTTGGAGGAGCTGGCAGGAGCTAGCGCGGGCAACAGGAGTTACCTGTTAGCCTGCCCTTGGCAAATTCTGAAATCCTCAGTTGCTGCCTCTCTAGAAACGCTCAGCTCCTGGCCCTCCTCCCAAGGGCTAGGGCCTGGCCCCAGGGGACAGAGAGGACAAAGGAGGGCCAGGAGCAAGTCACTGTTATCTTTAAGACATTTCATCCTTGATTTGATTCTGCCTGCTTACAAATGAAGAAACTAAGGCTCAGTGGGGTCATCAGAAAGTTATGGGGATTAGAGCCAGGGTGCCTTTCCTCATCCTCCTCCGCTGGGTTAGAAAGGAGTCATGAAGTGGCCTTTTTGCAGATGGTGGATTGCAGCTGAGTGCGGTCAGCTGTCAGCTTTGGGAAGGCACTGGGGGATGTGCACTGGAGGCTTAGGACTTACTGTCTCCTGGGGGTGACAGCCAGGTGCCCCACAAATGCTCATGCACTGCATCAAGCGCCACCCCAGTGACAGAGGATGGCGGGGGTGGGGGTAGTTTTGTCTCAGGGGTGGGAGAAGGGGCCTTGGGCAGAGTGGGTGCCCTTAATGGCTTCTCCCAACAGCAAGCACTTACAGATGAGGACATTGAGGCAGGGGCTAGTGCTGGGCCTGAAGGAGCTGTGGGACCAGTCCTGAAGGATGCCCCCTCTCAAGTGGGGGAAAGTGGAGAAAGAATGCGTGGGCTGGAAATGTCCCTCTGGGGCAGAGTGGGCAAAGGCCAAGGCCAGGCAGTGGAGCCCAGGCAGGCTGCTGCAACAATCGAGGAGAAAGGTGATGAAGTCAGAGGTGGCAGCCAGAGAGAAGGGGAAAATTCTGAGTCTCTCTGGGATGGCTCTAGGATTTTACAGTCCTGGCCACTGTGCAAGGAGCATGGATGCACTTACTACCCAGCCCAGGAAGACAGACCCAAGACAGCCTGAGTGGGTTCTGGGTGGGGGTCCACAGCCTTCCCAGCTACTTCAAGACAGGCTCTGTGGCAAGCATTTTGACCTTCTGATAAACTTTCCCCATAAGGAGAAGGAGAAGGACAAACTGACATTTGCCTACTCTTTGCAAGAACCATGCTGAACATGTGCTTTACAGTGATACTTAATCCTCCTAGCCAAATTATGATCCATCTTTCTTTTTTGGGCCATGCCCACAGCATGTAGAATTCCTCGGCCAGGGATTGAACTCACGCAGCAGCGGTGGCCAGAGCCACAGCGCTGACAATGCTGAATCCTTAACCCCTGAGCCACGAGGGAACTCCCTCTGATACCCTTTTGGAGAAAACCAAGGGCAGAGAAAGAAATGAAATTCTTCAAGGCCAGCCGATTCAGGAAGTAGGTGCATCCAGGAAGCTTCTCTCCCTTCCCCTGGCCCTGTGCCCTAAACGCCTCACCCCTTGGCACTTGGGCAGTGTGGCTCCTGAGCCAACTCCACAGAGGTGCCAAGTCTGAGGACAGGTGACCCAGGCAGGAGTGGCTGCTCTGTGAACCCAGAAAGGGTTCGACCTGCATACGACCCCCACCCCTGCCCAGTCTAGCCTCCCCCATGCTATCCAGACAAGCATGTGGGGAGGGGGACAAAGGCTGAGCTCCTGCCCAGTCCACCTTTTTTTTTCTTTTTTGGCTGCATAAGGAGTTCCTGGGCCAGGGGTCAGATCTGAGCTGCAGTTGTGACCTATGCCACAGCTGTGGCATCATCAGATGCTTAACCCACCATGCAGGGCAGGGGATAGAACCTTCATCCCAGCACTCCAGAGACACCACTGATCCTGTTGCACCACAGTGGGAACACCCAGCCCACCTTCTTTTTTTTTTTCTTGTTTGGTTAAAAACATTTTTTTTTTTTTTTGGTCTTTTCTAAAGCCGCACCCATGGCATATGGAGATTCCCAGGCTAGGGGTCCAATCAGAGCTGTAGCTGCCGGCCTACACCACAGCCACAGCAACGCCAGATCCGAGCTGAGTCTTCGACCTACGCCACAGCTCATGGCAACGCTGGATCCTTAACCCACTGAGTGAGGCCAGGAATCGAACCCGCAACCTCATGTTTCCTAGTCGGATTCATTAACCACTGAGCCACAATGGGAACTCCTGGTTTAAAAAATTTTTTTAAATTATAGTTGATTTACAATGTTCTGTCAATTTCTGCTGTACAGTAAAGTGACCCAGTCACACATACACTTATGTTTTTTTTCTCATATTATCCTCCATCATGTTCCATCACAAGTGATTAGATATAGTTCCCTGTGTTATACAACAGGACCTCATTGCTTATCCAGTCCAAATGCAACAGTTTGCATCTACTAACCCCAAACTCCCAATCCATCCCACTTCCTCCCCCTCCCCCTTGGCAACCAGAAGTCTGTTCTCCATGTCCGTGAGTTTGTTTCTTTTCTGTAGATAGATTCATTTGTGCCATATGTTATAGTCTGGATATAAGTGATAGCATATGGTATTTGTCTTTCTCTTTCTGACTTGACTTCACTTAGTATGAGAATCTCTAGATCCATCCATGTTGCTGGAAATGGCATTATTTTGTTTCTTATGTCTGAGTAGTACTCCATTGTGTATGTGTACCACATCTTCTTAATCCATTCATTTGTTGATGGACATTTAGTTTGTTTCCATGACTTGGCTATGGAAGTGCCAGCCCAGCTTTTTAAAGACATCAGAAAGGCATATTGGAGGCCAAGGGCCAAGGGGATAGGGTGAGAACGAGAGCAGCCTGCATGGAGGGAAGAAGTGTAGTTGAACTCCTAGGCGGCAAGAGTTCCAGTTTCCAGGCCCAGCTCTGCAGGAACTAGCTCTGAGATGTGTTTAGGTGGAGCAGGTTGTGTCCCTCTCTGGACCCCAGTTATTTACATCAGAGGAGGTTGGCACTGAGGGCACTCAAGTGTTCAATGTCATGCTCTATGGTTTACGCCCTAAGGTATTAAGCTTCCAAACGTGCCATGTGAGAGTGCATGGCTATGGAGGGGGCACTTCTGGCTTAGAACTATAGCTGCCTATGGAGTTCCTGTCATAGCTCAGTGGTAACAAACCCAACTAGTGTCTGTGAGGACTCAGGTTCAATCCATGGCCTCACTCAGTGGGTTAAGGATCCAGCATTGCCATGAGCTATAGTGTGGGTTGCAGATGCTGCTCGGATCCCGTGTTGCTGTGGAGTAGGCCAGCAGCTGTAGCTCTGATGCAACCCCCAGCCCAGGAATTTCCATATGCTGTGGATGGGGCCCTAAAAAGACCAAAAAAAACAAAAACAAAAACAAAAACACCAAAACAACAACAACAGCAAAAACTAGAGCTGCCTCTCCCCTGAGGCAGCTGGTCCCCTCAGCCCTGCATTCCCCATTCAGGTGATCAGGACAACCTCAAAGGGTTCAGAGAAGCCACGTAGGAAGGAACATCTTCCAAGCCAACTCCTCAACTGGGGAGACGTGGTGATGGTGCTTTTAACAATATAGAGCTCAGACCTGTGCAGGAGGGGAGGGACAGGGAGCAGGAGGGGAATGACAGCTCTGCTGGAGGGGTCAAACCAGGCTGCTTGACATGCCCCAGCCCACTGCACTCCACACCTTAGTGCTCAGCCACCATGCTTCCACCTGCATCTGCCCTCTCTGGCATGCAGCTGCTTTCTTGGTATTCCATTCAGTGGAGACCCTTACCCTCTCCCCTCCTTGCAGTGTCTCTCTAAAATTATTGTTTTCTTATGGCCTCAGGTGCAGCATATGGAAATCCCCAGGCTAGAGGTTGAATCAGAGCTACCGCTGCTGGCCTACACCACAGTCACAGCAATTCGGGATCCGAGCCTTGTCTGCAACCTACTCCATAACTCAGTGCAATGCTGGATCCTTTAACCTACTGAGTGAGGCCAGGGATGGAACCCACCTCCTCTTGGATACTAATCAAGTTCATTATCAGGGAGCCACTACAGGAACTCCTGTCTTTTATTTTTAAATTTATTATTATTTTTTTGGCCACGCCTGCAGCATGTGAAAGTTCCTGGACCCGGGATGGAACCCACACCACAGCAGTGACACCAAGCTGCTACAGTGACAATACCAGATCCTTACCCCACTGTGCCACAAGAGAACTCCTCGTCCTGTCTTTTATATCTCTGAGCTCCAGAGTATCTTCTAAAGATTTATTTATTTATTTTAGGATCTTAGATTGGTTGCAGCGTGCAGTAGCTTGATGTTGAATCTCAGTTCTCAGACCAGGGATTGAACCCTGGCCGCAGCAGTGATAGAGCTGAATCCTAACCACTAGATCACCAGGGAACTCCCCAGGGTATCTTTTTTTTTTTTGTCTTTTTGCCATTTCTTGAACTGCTCCCACGGCATATGTAGGTTCCCAGGCTAGGGGTCTAATCGGAGCTGTAGCTGCTGGCCTACACCACAGCCACAGCAATGTGGGATCTTAGCCGCGTCTGCGACCTACACCACAGCTCATGGCAACGCCGGATCTTTAACCCACTGAGCAAGGCCAGTGATCGAACGTGCAACCTCATGGTTCCTAATCAGATTCGTTAACCACTGAGCCATGACGGTAACTCCAAGTATTTTCTGATTTCTTTCCTTCCTGCTGGGATGTTCTAAAATACCCGAACACCCTTCCCCTCCCACCTCCTCTGGCAGTCTGGGGCTGGGAAAGAATGTTGCACTGGGTGGGGGGTGGTCAGAAGACCTTGGATAAGTCACTTACCATAGATCCCCATCTTCTCCACCTCATGGAATTTCTTGCCAAGTCAATTCTTCTTTCAAACCGTGAACATCCTTCCCCTCTCCCCACCACCCCTCCAAGGGAGGCGCTCTGTGGCCTCCTTCCTTTTCTGTGACACTCCTATAATCTGGCCTCCCTGCCTCAACCACCTCACAGGGCCTGTGTACACACCCCAAAGGCCAGCTGGTTCCTTACACTCCCCTGTCTCCACATCTCAGAGGCTCCTGTGGCGCATGTCGAGAGGCATCTCTGGGTCAGTTCCAATGTGCCTCTCTCCCACTGACCTTTCCCCACCCCCAGGGCTCTGGGCTCACTACCAGGCTTGCCTCCACCCAACCATGCCCTGCTTTCTCCAGCCACAGGCTCTTGCTCCATCATGAGCATCCTCCTCCATGGAAAGGCTTTCCATCCTTCAAGTACAGTCTCAAAAGCCACTTCCCCAGTGAGGTCTTCCCTCAGGCCCCCTAAAAGGCGAAGTGTGTGCTTGTTCTAAACCTTCATTGTAACTCAACCAATTGGGGGCTCCTCAGGGGCTGATACCCAGAGCAGTTATTAATGACCAATCATCTGAAGTCTGACACTTCCATTGTCGGGAAATTGTTAAGGATGGCATAGAAGGCAGGGGTTTGCAGAATGGAGGCCTGTGGGCCAAATCTGATGCATGGGTAACATGATGTCTTTTTTTCTTTTTTTTTTCTTTTTAGGGCTGTACCTGCAGCATATGGAAGTTCCCAAGCTAGGGGTCGAATTGGAGCTGCAGCTGCTGGCCTACACCACAGCCACAGCAACGCTGGATCTGAGCCGCGTCTGCGACCTACACCACAGTTCACAGCAATGCCAGATCCTTAACCACTGAGTGAGGCCAGGGATCAAACCTGCAACCTCGTGGTTCCTAGTCGGATTCCTTTCTGCTGTGCCACAATGAGAACTCCAACCATTTTTAAAGTATACAATTCAGTGGCATTTAGCACATTCACAGTGTTGTGCAACCACCACCTCCATCTGGTTCCAAAACACCTTCCTCATACCAAAAGAAACCCCACGTCCATTAAGCAGTCACTCCTGGTTCATTCCTCCCCACAACTCTGGCCCTAATTTGCCTTCTATCTGTATGGATCTACCTGCTTCGTATAAGTGAAATCATACCACACCTGGCTCTACGTGTCTGGTTTCTTTCACTTAGCAAAATTGTTTGGCAGTTCACCCATGCTGTAGCATGTATAAGAACACCATAACTGGAGTTCCCGTTATGGCTCAGCAGATTAAGAACCCAACATGGTGTCCATAAGGATTAGATGCCTCAGAGTTAAGGATCTGGCGTTGCTGTTGCTCTGGAGTAGTCCATCAGCTGCAGCTCCCATTGGACCCCTAGTGGGGGAACTTCCATATGCCACAGGCCCAGCGGGTTTGAGAAACAAAACAAAACAAAACCACCATTCCTTTTTATGGTTGAATAATATTCTATTGTATGGATAGACTGCATTTTGTGTATCCATTCATCTGTTGAGAGACACTTGGGTTGTTTCCACCTTTGGACTAATGTGAATAGTCCTGCTTGGAACGTTTTTGCACAGGTGTCTGAGTCCCTTCCCTGTTTTCAATTCTTTGGGATGTGTACTTAGGGAGTGGAACTGCTGGGTCATACCTCACTATATGTTCATAACCTTTAGGGGAAGACGTGGTGTTTTAATATTGGAACATGAATGCCTTTTGGTGTCCATTTCGGACTCGGTCTCCATCTTCTTGTACCTGCTTAACTCACATTATTTGTCTGGCCCCCGAAGGCATCTGAATTTGCTTCCCCAGACGGCTTTGGCAGCAAAAAAACTTAGCGACCAATTCAGTGGCTAACAAGCCAGAGACCTTGGGTAACCTCTCGGAGTGCTATTTTGCTCAGCCTCAAAAGGGAATAATACTGCTTACCTAAGAGGAGGCGGTGAGGATCAGGGAGATGATGGATTGAACACGCCTCTTCGGAAGCTGTTGGGTTCTGGAAACCGAGAGGGCCGGGTGAGGCCAGGAGGACTAGGAGGCGGAGGAGGGTGGGCTGGGCGCCCTCTGGGGGTGTCGGCCGCACTCCGGGCTTCGACTCGGCCAGTGCCCGAGCCCGCGCGCCAGGGACGGTCTCCGCGCAGAGCGCAACCCTCTGGGGGCTCCGGTGCCACCGCTGCGCGGCGCTTCTGCGGGCAGGGCTAGGCTGGAGCCACGAACCCGGGCGGGGCTCAGGTTGGCACGCGGTGGGCGGGGGTGGTCCCCCGTCCCCGCCTCCCACATCCGGGGGCCCGGGCCGGTCCCCGGGCCGGCAGCGCGCCGGTGAGTCAGGCCGGGTTTTCCCTCCGCCTCTGGGGCAGGCGAGCGAGCACTGCCGATCGCGTCCCTCCCTCGCCAATCCGGCTCCGGCGCCCGCCCGCTTTTTCCTGGCGCCTGCTGCCCGGCCGCTCCGGCCCGGCTCGCAGTCTCGGCTGGAGCCGGTGCCCTGGAGGGAAGGTTCAAATCCGCGCCAGGGAGCTGCAGCGCGCGAGGGGTGCGGAGCGGCGCCAGCATGGTGAGTGGGGAGCGACGGGGGCTAGGGCCAGGGCTGGGGGCTGTACTCGCGGGGTGGGACCGGCCGGACTCGCGGGGTGGGACCGGCCGCGGAGGTCTAGCTCTCCCAGCGACCTTGGCCAAGCTGCAGCCCTTCGCCAGCCGTGGTTACATCTGAGAAGTGGGCGGGGGTGGCAAGGTGTGGTGTGCGCCCAGGTACCCCTGCTTCCTGACACCGAAGCACCGAGGTGCGGGATCAGGGACTATGTGGGATCAGGGATCATCCGCGATCAGGAACGCCCCGCTGGAAGGGCAGGCGGCAGGTCACGCTGCTCTCAGTAACCCATGCAAATGCTCTTTCCTGGGAGCAGCGCCTGGGATCCCCGCGCTGCTAATGGTTATAGGGCAGGCGCCCTTGGCGCGGGAGTATGACCTCGTCTTCCATTCCCCCAGCCCATCCGCTCAGGTCAGGCCCCAGAGAAGGGCCTGGAAGAGATGTCCCCTCCCGCCTCCGGGTAGCTTGAGGATCTCCCGTAGTTCTGGGGAGCCTTGTCTCGGCCACAGCCTTTCCCAGGGAAAGTCCATGGAGATGACAACCTCGACTGCCCCTCCACCTTTCCCACCAGACTCCTCTCCTGCCCTCTTCTGCTCCCTCGAGATACCCCTTTCCTCCAACCTCTGCCCCTTACTGGTGGCAGCTGCCAGCCTGCTGCCAGGGGTCCCGCGGATAGGGGACACTCCCAGGTCTGGAGCACCATCCCAGTCTGGCCACAACCTTTGGCCAAAGTGAGAGCTCACCTGAGGCCAGGCGGAAATCTGGGCCCTGACTGCAGCTGGAGAAAGGACTGGGACCTGTGATCTCCCACTGGGCAACTGCCCTCGCCCACCCCAGGCAGTTTGGGGCTCTCTTCCCTTGCCACAGGGGCTCAGCCTGTCCCACCGCCTAGGTTCTCTCGCTCTGTCCAGCCTAGGCAGGGAGAAGAGGCAAGAGGCCATCCTGGGCCTGGTGATCAGCCTCCTCCCAAAGCCCTCCTGGGCAGGGCTCCTCTGCCTGCCGGCTGGCTCTGTGTAGGTGTGTATGTGCCAGACTGAATGAATGCAGCCAGCTACCGCCAGCGCCTCTAGAGCTAGCAGCTTCCAGGGCTCAGAGTCCCCATGGCGGGGCTTCCACTATTCCTGACCCAGGGGCAGGCAGGGGGGATTCTAAGCAGAAGGGACTGGGATCCCAATCCCCAAGAGTGCAGGTGATTGGGAAAAGCAGGTGTGGGGAACTGAGCAGATGTAACACACAGCAGTGTGTGCCCGTGAAGGGCAGCTGGTGATCCCTGGCTGGGGCAACCTGGGACACAAGAGAGGGTCTTGCCTGGGGAGTTGGGATGGCGGGTCATATGGGATCTTAGACAACTCACTTCTTCTTTCTGGGCCTCAGTTTCCCTATCTGTAAGGTGGAGTGAGGATAACTTCTGTCCTGCCTACCTCATGAGGCTGTTGTGGAGATGAAATGATTCAATGGTATAGCTGATAAAAACGTCAGTGACTATATAGTGATACTGAGAATCATTCCTCCAGGGTTTAGACGCTGGACTCTGCCTCTTCAAGTGTCCCAGTGGGGCTAAGGAATGTCAGTCCCCTCCCTGGGCCCCTTCACCCATTGCCCCCTCTTTTGGAGCTAGGACATTCCTGTCCCATTCCATAGGGGCAGCTGCAGACACACCCCTCAGCAAATCTGATCCCCCAGCAGGTGGTGGGACCCTCCCCTGGGGCCAGGGCTCAGGCAGGCGGGGCTAAAGGCAGGCCATGGGGCTAAAGGCAGCCATGGCCGGACTGGGAGCTTCCTGCCGAGTGCTCTGGGATGTTCCACTGCAGAGGATGCACAGTGTGGTCAGGGAAGGTGTCTAAGCTGGGGAGCCTTTTCACTTTCTCCTGTGCAGCTGAACATGACCTTAGGCACATTATTTTACCTCCTGGGCCTCAATGTTCTCTTCTGAAGTAGGGGAATGACAATATTCCCTCTTGTGTGTATTGTGAGTGTGTGGTAGGCCCAGGTCAGCAGACCCACCAAGGCACCCACTAAGGGACACTGTGGTGCCTACCTGCATGTCCTCTCTTTTTCTACTTCATGGCCAGGGCGGTCCCCCAGCCTCATTCTCCTGACTCCACCAAGGGTTGGTCCAAAGGAGATGCGCCTGGTGTCTGGGGCTCAGTGCTGCTGGCTAATCTTGGAATGGGTGGAGGGGAGGTAGGAGCAGGAGAAAGGGGCTCTGTTGGGGCCAGGCTGGACCTATGCAGAATGTGGCCTGTGTTGCTCAGCTGAAACCTAGCTGGCAGGGCGGTGGGCTTCAGCTCTGGGCATTGGGCAGCTATGGAGCTCTGGGCAGGAAAGCCCAGGCACTTGAAGGAGTATCTGCCTTTTTCTCTGATGGAGCTGCAAGGCACTTGCCATCTCTCACTCCCTCCTCCCCCACCACATCCTCTCCTGCACAGCTGCCCTGGCTTGAGTGGGCCAGTCCCTGGGCTTCCAAGCAACGAGAAGGAATGCGTGTGTTGTGGGGAAGCAGGGGAGGTGGATGGACTCCTTTAGAGAAAGGGACTGTCGCCAGACTGAGACATGGGCAGGGTGGAGTCTCTTGAAAGCCAAGGGCTCGACCCTACTGGGGGAGCTAATAATGCAGCCAGAGAAGTTATCTAAGAGGGGTGGAGGGCGGGGGTCTTGGGGAAAGACAAAGGAGAGGGCTGTTTGTGCCCCTCCATCATGCTCCATGGCTATTTCAAATTGCTCAACTTGCTTGTGGAGAGAAGCCAGTGCCATGCCCTGCTCACCACTTCTGCATGTACGTGCGCACGCGTGCACACACACACACACACACACACACACACACTCCCCTACATCTAGCCTTGGGGCTAAGGAGGACCCCTGGGTATCCATGTGTTATATGTGTGTCTAGAAGGTGCTCAGTGCTGTGTGGATGGATGACCTTGAACGTGACTCTGTCTGCTGTTAGATCTGCATTGTGTCCTCTAACAGAAGAGCCTCTGTGCCACTGGTGGCATTGATTGGACTCAGTATGCATATGATGTACACACTGTTTTGGCCCATGGCTGCCTCTCCTCTGGACCTGGGATGGGACCCTTCATGGGGATCATGGGGTTATGGCTCCCTGAGATAGGAAGTGAGGCTCTGGCTGGGGGAACGTGAGGCAGTGTGTATCTGGGATGAAGTGGGCGTTTTTGGCACCATTGCCACCATTTCCGCCCCCGTCCTCTCACCAGGCTTGCGGTTCACAAGCCCTTTCACCTCTGTGTTTCTGTGACTGTCACAGCAATCCTGGAAGGGAAGCAGGGAGGGCAGGCTTTCCTACTTTGCAGAAAGATGGGGAAACAGGCATAGCAAAGAGAGGTACCCTGTGAAGAGATGCTGTGAGAGCGGGGCTGGAGACCAGATTCTCTGCTGTCTACCTCCCTAAGAAGCAGTGACAGGATGGAGTTTCCGTCAAGGCTCGGTGGTTAATGAATCCGACTAGGAATCATGAGGTTGCGGGTTCGATCCCTGGCCTTGCTCAGTGGGTTAAGGATCCGGTGTTGCTGTGAGCTGAGGTGTAGGTTGCAGACATGGCTCGGATCCCAAGTTGCTGTGGCTCTGGCGTAGGCCGGTGGCTACAGCTCCGATTAGATCCCTAGCCTGGGAACCTCCATATGCCGAGGGAGCGGCCCTAGAAAAGGCAAAAAAAGACTGAAAAAATAAAAAAAAACTAAAAAAATGAAGCAGTGACAGGAGTTCAGTGGTGTCTGTTGCTGGGTGGGCTTATCATGGTGAAGGAGTGTCAGACTGGGGGCCAAGATGCTTCCATTCCAACTCTTGGGCTGTAGGTGACATCCTGAGTCCCCACTAGACATTTGGCTGCCATGATGCTGGACTCACAGGCATCCTCACTCTGACTAGTTCTGTGACCTTGGGCGAGCCCCTTCTCCTTTTGGAGCCTCTAAAAATGATGTACGGTTACCTATGTGTCAGGGCTCCGTGAGATCCCTACACAGGGCTGTGTTGCTGTAGTTGCCCAGCACCTGTGATTCCTTGTCTGGATGATTCCCCTAACCCTTTGTGACATGTGACTCCCCCATAGGGGTTGAGCCATCTGGGGGCTGGGAGGGGAGGGTTGGGAAGGCCACTTGCCCAGGGTGAGGTTGAAGGCCACAGGGCGTGGAGGCAGGGATATGCCCTCCCTCCCTCCTTCCCTTCCACTCCCCATGAGCTTTGTCTTCTCTAAACACAAAACCTGGAAATGGTTGAGGAAGATGGACCCTCCTAACCATTGTTTGGGGCGGGAGTGGGTGTCCCGGAAGCATACTGGGTGGATAGTGGGGGACTGGCAGCTGCAATGTGCCTGTGGGGTGTCTGTCTGGGAATGGGAGCAGGTGGGTGGGAGGCAGAGAAGGCGGCATTCGTTCATTTGGCAAGTCCTTTCTGAGCACCTACTGTGTGCCAGGTTCTGGCTGGGAACAGGGGCTCCAGTGGGCACTAGGGACAGGCCCTGCCCTCCATGGTGTGGTCCCAGCCCAGGTGGGAGACAGCCCATAATCTGGTCACTCAGCTGTTCGCTGGCGACATTCACGTGTCTAGCAGTTAAGCTTGCCCTCGGCCAGCCTGCGTTGTCCCTGGCTGTGGGCCAGGCCCTGGACTGGGCGTCATGTCCTCTTCTCTCAGCCAGTCCTCCCAGCATCCCAGAGTGATAAGATTCATGGTGGTGATTGTCCAGCTGAGGAAGCCAGGGCCCACACAGTGACAGGCTCCACACATCAGCTCAGGATTTTGGATCCCCCTCCTTGCGGTGGGCTCTAGAGGGGCAGCATATACAGGGGCTTCCTCCTGCCTCCCACTGCTGCCCTAACGTGAACACCTGTTCCGGAAACCAAGGCCATTGTTCCCACCATCCTTCCTCCCCTGGGGCTTTTCCTGTTTGTATCCCTCCTACTGTAGCCCCCAACCCCACGGGTGCCAGGTGCTTCCCTTGGGAACTCCGCCTCTTGGCAGGAAGAGGGGTTGAGCTAAGTTTTCCCCTTCCAGAGGGAAGAAGAAATGGAGATTCTGAGGCCACTAGCCCTGGTTCCCTGTGCCCGCTGCCCACCCCCCTACCTTGGGTAGGCAGCCTGGCAGGAGAATGAACAAAGTCAAGAGTCAGACATCACTGGAGTCCTCAGCTGGCCCAGTCCTGGAAGGGGCCCCTATCTTGCTGCTTCAGGTCCTGGTCCCTCTGTGACCGCAGTTACACACTGGCCCCTGGCTGGAGCTGGGGTGCCAGACAGGTGGCCTTGGGAACTGTACCCCTTTCTCTAGGAATCCTGTCCCGGTTTCTTTCTGGGACCCACATCTGCCACCCGTGGGTGGGCCAGGTGGGGAGCTGGCATAGAGAGCAAGCACCTGGTTTTAGAGCATCAGGGGAGTTGGGCACCTACCTGCCCCTGATGGAGCCTCCTGACCTCCAGAAGCAGCCGCTTGTGCCCTGGTGAAACTTCATGGCCAGAGCCCCAGGCCCTGCTGGCATTGCCATGGGCAGCGTGGGCAGCCTGTTGGAACGTCAGGACTTCTCCCCTGAAGAGCTGCGGGCGGCACTTGCGGGGTCTCGGGGCTCCCGCCAGCCTGATGGGCTCCTCCGGAAAGGCTTAGGCCAGCGGGAGCTCCTCAGCTACCTGCACCTCCCCAAGAAGGACAGCAAGACCACCAAGCGGGCCCCTCGTAACGAGCCTGCCGACTATGCCACCCTCTACTACCGGGAACATCCTCGGGCTGGTGAATTCAGCAAGACCTCGCTGCCTGAGCGGGGTCGTTTTGACAAGGTATGCCTCTGCCACCATGCCCCTCCCTAGTGTGGGAGGGAGGGTGGGGATGGGGGGTTTGGGGGGCTCCTTGGAGACCCTGATGCTGGGGTGGGATGTGACAGTCTTGCTATGGGCTGGCCTGAGGCTTGGTCACTGCCTCCCAGTGACACACCCCACATTCTCAATGAGGATTCCCCAGGGGCCATGGGAGCCTTGGAGGGCAGAGCTGAGCAATCAGCCCAGGGCCTCATACCTGCCTTCTCTTCCTGGCAGTGCCGCATTCGCCCATCAGTGTTCAAGCCAGTGACAGGCACCGGGAAAGGCTTCCTGTCCATGCAGAGCCTGGCGGCCCACAAGGGCCAGAAGCTGTGGCGCAGCAACGGCAGCCTGCACACGCTGGCCTGCCACCCACCCCTGAGCCCTGGGCCCCGGGCCAGCCAGGCCCAGGCCCGGGCCCAGCTGCTGCACGCCCTCAGCCTGGATGAGGGCGGCCCCGAGCCTGAGCCCAGTCTGTCCGACTCCTCCAGTGGGGGCAGCTTTGGCCACAGTCCCAGCACTGGCCCTGGTCCCTTCAGCTCTTCCCTGGGCCACATTAACCACCTTGGGGGCTCTCTGGACCGGGCCTCACGGGGTCCCAAGGAGGCTGGGCCGCTGCCTATGATGAGCTGCCTGCCCGAACCTCCGCCTCCCTATGAGTTCTCCTGTCCCACCGCTGAGGACATGGTGGCTGTGCTGCCTGACTCCTGTGAGGAGCTCAAGAGGGGCCTCAGTGATGAGGATGGCTCCAACCCCTTCACGCAGGTGAGAATAGCCCTGCCCTGGGGTCCTGTTCTGTCCCTTGGCATTGGAGTACAGGGCAGACAGAGGGTTACCAGCCAGCATTCCCATGTGGCTCTGGGCACAAGAGAGTAAGGAGGAGAGGGGTGATGTGGCTCCTCTCCCCAAACTCCACATGTCATGTCATCAGTGGTCCTTTGTTGGGAGTTGTCTGGGAGGGAAGGAGGGAGGGGACCCCTTGGGAGGACCATGTATTGGGGACACTTCACCTCTGGAGAACATTTTGGGGTCGGGCACATGTGTGACTGGAGCCTTGGGCCCTGGACCCTGTGGTGTCGGGGTACAGGATGTTAGAAGCAGCTGGAGTGTTGGAACAATGGGCCAGCCATGGAAATGCAGGCAGTGGGTGTCCTCGGGGCCGTGTATGACTTTCAGGGCATGGCAGGCACCTCTTCCCCTTGACAGGTGCTAGAGGAGCGCCAGCGGCTTTGGCTGTCTGAGCTAAAGCGCCTATACGTGGAGCGGCTGCATGAGGTGGCCCAGAAGGCCGAGCGCAGTGAGCGCAACCTCCAGCTCCAGCTGTTCATGGCCCAGCAGGAACAGCGGCGCCTGCGCAAGGAGCTGCGGGCGCAGCAGGGCCTGGCCCCAGAGCCCCGGCTTCCAGGCACCCTCTCAGAGGCCGATCCCAGCACTCGACCAGAGGAGGAAGCCCGATGGGAGGTGAGAGAGCAGGCATCCAGAAACTCCTGGCCCCATGGCTATCATCCCATCCTCTGCCTGCCCACCAACTGGTCCCCCCTTACCCTGCTTTGCTTGGCTCTTGCCCATCCTTGTCCCCCTGCAGGTATGCCAAAAGACGGCGGAGATTAGCCTCCTGAAGCAGCAGCTACGGGAGGCCCAGGCCGAGCTGGCGCAGAAGCTAGCAGAGATCTTCAGCCTGAAGACGCAACTTCGGGGCAGCCGGGCCCAGGCCCAGGCCCAGGATGCAGAGCTGGCCCGGCTGCGTGAGGCTGTGCGGAGCCTGCAGGAGCAGGCCCCACGAGAGGAAGCCCCCGGCAGCTGTGAGACTGATGACTGCAAGAGCAGGGGGCTGCTGGGGGAGGCAGGAGGCAGTGAGGCTGGAGATGGTGCCGAGCAGCTGAGGGCTGAGCTGCTGCAGGAGAGGCTCCGGGGCCAGGAGCAAGCGCTGCGCTTCGAGCAGGAGCGGCGGACATGGCAGGAGGAGAAGGAGCGGGTGCTGCGCTACCAGCGGGAGATCCAGGGGGGCTACATGGACATGTACCGACGCAACCAGGCGCTGGAACAGGAACTTCGGGCACTGCGGGAGCCCCCTACACCCTGGAGCCCCCGACTTGAGTCCTCCAAGATCTGAGGTCAGCGAAGCGAAATGACAGCAGAAGCACTGTCAGAAGACGGCTTGGACAAGCCCGCCCTGAGATGGCCGATTCCTTCCTTGCATTGGTCTGGGGCAGAATCTGCTGAGACCAGCCGGGGATGGGGAGGCTCGCCGAGAGTGGTGGGATCCAGTGGGGCTGTGGGCTGGATGGGGTGCCTGCAGCAGGAATCAGGGCCAGACTTGGCTGAGGAGCACCCAGGCAGGGCCCAGCCCTGCTCCCTAGAGTAGGGGTAGCCCAGAAAAGGAGGTTAAAGAACAAAGTGCCCCATGATGCAGAAGGGCCGAGGTGAGGGATGAAGTCTGGGGTGGGAACACTGGCCTCCCCAGAATAAAACCATGTTTTCTACTAGGAGGTGCCAGATGATCACGTTGAGCCTGTTGCTGGCCTGAGTCCAGAGGATTGTGGATGGTCAGGGTCAGGGGCTGTTCATCTGGGCTGTAGCTTCCTCCGTGGTCATGGGCAGTGGGGAGGGTGTGCCCTGCGCCTCAGCACAGCTGCTTGGCATGCATGTTGGGGAGCAGAGGAATCCCTGCCCCAATACCATGCAGTTCCTTTGCTGCCATGTGGGCTGAAATTCCTTTCTTTAGCACCAGTGGAACTTTTCAGAAGGAACAATGCCAGGGAACACAAGCAAACAAAAGGGCAAGTCAACCAAGGCATTTCTAGAACATGAAAGGTCCTCTTGGTGGGAAGTCTGGACCCCAGGTGCCCATTCCCCGGTAGATGTGGGGCCAGCCTAAGAGAGCTTCCGCTGGAGAACCTTATGGCTCCTGGTAGAGTTCTTCCCCTTCCAGAATGTACCTCCCCCTTTCTGACTTGTGCACCCCTTCCTCCTTAGGGCTGAGGGTCTTGGGAAGGTGCAGGAGACAGACAGAGAAAGCTTGCAGGTCTCTTGGTAAAGGGCCTGTACCACAGCAGAGAATGTGGACATTTCCCCATAGGCATGGGGGGCCCTGGGGTGTTCTTGAGCAGGAGAGAGATAGGATCTGATTTGTATTCTGGAAAGCTCCATCCTGGGAGAAAGCACCCCACCCCCGCCCGTGGCCCTGCAGGGGCCTCCCCTCTTAGGCAAGGCTGGTCCTTGGCCCCCAAAATCCACTCCCGCCCTTGCCCTCTCAGACATCTGGCTTCCCTTCTGGGCCCTTTCTTCCTCCTGGGTGGGTGGCCTGGAGCAGAGAACCAATCTGGCTGTGCAAGTGGTATCTTCCCAGCCCCTGCTCTGAAGCTCCGGATCCTTACAGATGCATCACCGTCACTGCTACCACCCATTGAGCACTTCCTGTCTACCAGATGCTGGGTTAGGCTGTCAGGGCATGGGGGCTCAGGGTTGAATTAGATGTGCTTCTTGCCCCAAGGGAACCAGCATACAGACGTCTCCCTCCCAAGCCCTGCCTGGTGGTGGGGGAGTGGCCATCTCTGAGAAGTTCTCAACAGAAACCCCCAATTTGCTCCCTTTGGGAATGCTGGCTCTCTCCCTGGCCATGCCTGGCTGGGGCCTGAAGGGTCCTGGTGGTGGAGTAGAGTTTCCATGCAAGGGTAGCTGTGAGGTATGAGCCAGTGTGTCCTGCCTTTTTAGGGTGGAGAGTGGGGTGTGTGAATTGTCTGCCATGAGATGGTATGTTTATGTCCCTGTGAATGGCAGGTGTTTATAGTAGAGACGTGTTATGGGTGGTGGGTGTGTCTAAGGGGGTGTGTATTGGAGGCCGGGAGGGCTGCTTTCTGGTCCCTCCCTCTGTCCCATTCTTTCCCACCAGTCTTAGCCCCTTTTAGCACTGGCCAGGCTTGGCTGGAGCCTGTGGCCAGGGCAGACCCCTGGGCCAAGCTGAGACCCATCTGAGTTCACCCCTGAGCCCGGGTCCTCTACCTGGGGAGGAAAAGCAGGGACACCTGGTTAGGCAGGCTGGGCCCTAATAGGCCTTGATACCCATTTCACACGGCCCTCCAAGCTGAGGTTTCTGGGTCAGTGACTCCTCTAGAGGGCCCTCCAGAGCCCAATGCTGGCCTGAAGCCTGGGTCACCCCCAGGGCCTGGAGCTGGTCAGGCTGGGTGCCCACAGTGCCAGGGTCCACCTTTTGGTGTCCTAGCTCTGCAGAACAACTCCCCACCCAGCAATTAGGGAGCTGGGCCGGCCAGTACAGCCAGCGGGGAGTGGGTGGGCGGTACCAAAACTTGGCAGCTGTGCCAGAAACCAAGCCAGGCCCAGATATAGGGGGAGGACGCGAGAGAGCTGAAGCTGGGGCGTCTCAGAGGGAACCAGATCCCTGTTAGCTCATCCCTGCCGGGCAAACCAGTTCCCTGTCCCCAAGCCGGCTGGGTGGCTCTTGGGCCGGCTGATCACAGGTGCCACTGTAGTGGCTACTGCTTGGGGCAGCCCTCAACTCCCCAGCTGTTCTTAGACCCTCTTCTCTAGTAGACTAGGTCCAGGAGTGAATTCTCTCCAGGACTGAGACAAGCTCCCAGCACTGGCTTCCTGCCCTTGGGCCTTCTTGTCACTCAGATAATGTCATGCCCTCCAGTGGCTCCCTGGACCCCTTAGCCTATCACTTGAGGCATCTCACAGTCTGGCCCCTGGGCTTGCTGATCGAGGTGCCCCTCCTGATGCCAGCCAGATGTAGGGAGAGGGTGTGAGAGAGCTGAAACCTGGGCGTCTCAGAGGAAACCAGATCCCTGTTAGCTCATCCCTGCTGCCCTCTGGGTCCTCCAGGCAGACTCCCTTCCCAATGCTTAGATCTTGCCTCCTCAGGGAAGCCTTCCAGGCTATCCCCTGTGTCCACAGCCCCATGTCTCTCCTCTAGCTCCTTCTGTGCTGCTGGCATTGTCAGTTTGCCTCTGCCTCCACTGGGCTGTGGGAATGGCCGGGGCAGGGCCGGGGCTTCTGTTTTCATCCCCAGAGCCTGCTCTCATTCTAGCCCAGAAGGCACTGACAGGCTTTGGGTTCAAAACAGACCAGACCCCTCCCCTGACTGGCATGGGTTCAAGCTAGGGGTGGGGTGGGAAGGTGGCAAAGGCTCCAGTTCCCAGTGTTCATTCACCTTTCTTGCCACTTGGTTCAAACTAGGTCTGTGCCAAGTACTAGGGCCCCTGAGCCAGTCACCATTTACTGTACAGTGATGTGTAGAGTGCCTGCCTCCGGGAGGAAGCTAAGGTGCCAAGGCCTGTGCCCCTGTGGCCCTTCCTGGAGGGTGGGGTAGGGAAGCAACACACACACACACACACACACACACACAGTAGGGATTGGGCTGGAAGAGTGCAGACATAGAGACAGAGGACAACAGAGAGACCTCTGCAGTGGTGTGCAAGACAGCTGAGTACAGAAAAGGCACAGGGAGACTGGAGGAGGGAGAGTAAATTTCTTTGAGAGCGGGGTGGAGGGGAGGTTGCTGCAGTAATAGGGAACATCTTCCAAAGAAGGTGCAGGCCCCATAGAGACGATTCAGATTGCATAGCCCACGGCCCTGCTGGGTGGAGGCTTAGCTGTTGGTATCGGATTCAAGAAAGAAAAAGGATGTGCTGTTTCTTGCAATAAAACCAAAAAAAGTGGACTATGTCATGAGAGGTGAGGTTTGACTGTGGTGGGAGTTCAGAGGAGAGCTGGCTCATGCACCAGGCGATAGGGTGGCGCTGGGGTTGACAAAGGTTGACTAAACTTTGGTCACGCACTTCCAAGCGCTCTCTCTCTCTCTCTCTCTCTCTCTCTGGCTGTGCCCATAGCATGCAGAAGTTCCTGGGCTAGGGATCGAACCTGTGCCACAGCGGTGACAACACCAGATCTTTAATCCACTAAGCCATCATGGAACTCCACGAGTTCTCTTTATGACTCTGCCTTCCTGTGTCCTTCCTTGTGCAGTCCCATTCGAGCAAGAATCCTGCGAAGTTTAGCCAGGGTCCCCATCCTCCGTATCTGTCACCCTCCACGTCTACTCGGTTCCTCAGCTTCCACCACCAGGTGATGTCTGATCACTGGCCTGCCTGCATGGAGAACCTTGGGAGGTCCGTTTAGCAAGTTCCCTTCTGCCCCCTGAGGTTTCCTTTTAGTAATTTTCCATCCACTGACCCCCCACCACCACCATTGGCTATAAATTCTACTTTTCCTTGTGTTTGGAGTTAAGCCTGCTCTTAGTCTCACCACATGGATACTAATCGTGTTCGTTAACCACTGAGCCATGACGGGAACTCCTCTCAGTCCTACCACAAAACCCCATTCCTGTAGCCCCTGCCCCTTGAATAAATTCTCCCTTATCACTCTTTAACAAATGTCATGAGTAACTTTTTTTTTTCTTTAATGAGGTCATCTCTGAGGAGTTCAAGTTGGATGGGAGAGTTCCTCAGGAGCAGAGTGCGATGAGGGCCCGGATTGGCCACTGGGGAGTGTGGGGGCAGGTCCAGGGAAGGGTCCTGTCTGGAAAGGGGCAAGAAGAGGCAAGCCAGATCCTGGACAGCCTGGCAAGTTGGCACAGGAGGATTTCACCTGTTGTGACTGGGTGGGTCCCTCAGACAGGGAAGAGGAAGGACCAGAACCAGGACCAGCTTTGTGTGTGTGTGTGACCTGTGCAGTGACCCAGGGCCCCATGCTCAAAGGGCCCTAGACTTGGTACAATGCTCGACTGTCACCATCTGGAACCTTATGACATTTGAAAAAAGGGCCTCACGCTTTCATTTTGCCCTAGGGCCCACAAGTGGCATGGACGCCCCTGGCCTGAACCAAAGCTTTGCAAGGAGAGGCAGGGACAGGGAGAAACAGGAGACTGGTTAGGACCCACGTGGAGAGCGGAAGGAAGAGCAGAGCCTTAGCAGGCAATTTGAGCTCCGAGGGCTGAGCCTTGAGGCTTCCAGTTTCTGCAGAAGGCAGGACCTGCACCATCTGCCATTACCCACATCCCACCAGCTATCAGGGGAAGGTTCATCTTTTCCTAGCCTGGCCTTTTTGGATGCACACTGGGAGGCAAAGAAGGCTATATTTTCAGGAGAGCACTTCACGACTTGTCTTTTTTGTCAAAAATCTTTTTTTTTCTTTTCTTTTTTCCTCTTTTTCTTTCTCCCTTCCTTCCTTCTTTCTCCTTTCCTTCTCTTTCTTTCTTTCTTTCTTTCTTTCTTTCTTTCTTTCTTTCTTTCTTTCTTTCTTTCTTTCTTTCTTTCTCTAGTGTGCCTTTTGTGTACTGGCCTCCCTGCCCCTTGTAAATTTTTTTTTTTTTTAATTTCAGGCTGTTTAATTTTTTTTTTTTTTTAATTTTTTGGCCGCCCCACTGCATATGGAGTTCCCAGGCCATGGATCAGATCTGAGCTGCTGTTGCTACCTACAGATCCTTTAACCTACTGTGCTAGGCCAAGGATCGAACCTGTGTCTTGGTGCAACAGAGATGCTGCTGATGCCAAAACTCCCCCCTTGCTTTTTTTTTTTTTTTTTTTTTTGTCTTTTTAGGGTGGCACCTGCATGTATATGAAGGTTCCCTGGCTAGGGGTTGAATCAGAGCTGTAGCCACCTGCCTACACTACAGCCACAGCAACTTGGGATCCAAGCCACGTCTGCAACCTACACCACAGCTCACTGCAATGCCAGATCCTTAACCCACTGAGTGAGGCCAGGGATCGAACCCATGTCCCCTCGGATACTAGTCGGATTTGTTTCCGCTGCACTGCAATGGGAACTCCCCCTTGCCATTTTAAATGCATAATTTACATACAGGAAAACTCACTGCTTTTACAGTGCAGAGAATTGTACAACCAATCCTACCCTCAAGATATAGAATAGTTCCATCATCACCCCCCCATTCCCTCTGCAGTCATCCTTTCTACCCCACCCTCAGGCAACCAGTGATCTGCTTTCTCTGCAATCTTGTGTTTTTCTTTTTTGCCCTTTTTGTGAGCGGTGCTTAATCCTATCTTAGGACCTATTACAAAGTAGTGAGTAAAACAATACAACATTGGTGTAAAAGTAAAACTACCTCAGGAAAAAAATGAAGAGCTGGAAATAGATTTCATTCCATAGAAATCTTATTATGAAAATGGGCTGCTTCAAAATGAGAGGGTAAGGAAAGATTCTTTAATAAGCAGTTTTGGGATAACTGGACAAAAATGTGGGAAAAAGATAAGTCACACTTAGCACCATCCTCTGAAAAACAAAATGGACATGTACGCGGAATTATTATTGTCTTTTGGCCACCTCTGGGTCATGTGGAAGTTCTCAAACCAGGGACAGAACCCTCACCAGAGCAGGGACAATGCCAGATCCTTTAACTACTAGACCACCAGGAAACTCCTTCTTAAATTTAAAAAATGGAATCTTAGGAAACTAGTAAAAGATAAAACAGACAATTATTGAGTTAGTGGAGAATAGCTGTTTTTCTGCTCTGAAGCAGCCACACTCCAACAAAACCCAACGAGGAGTTCCCTCTGTGTTGCAGTGGAAGAATCAGCCTGCAGAGACTTGTGTAACAGGGAGGTGGTGCCATCCCCTCCTGACTCGGGGAGGGGTGGGGGGAGAGTAGGTTAGAGAATCCCCTGTTGCTGCAGCTGCACCTAGATCGCAGCTGTGGCTCAGATTCAATCCCTGGCCTGAGAATTTCCATATGCTGCCAGTGTGGCCATAAAATGGAAAAAACAAAACCCCCCAAAACCCCAAGTCACCCAATTCCAACAAGGAAATACTGACAAATCAGAAAACGTGCACCCTGAAAAGTAACCAAAGCACGATGTAAGAGGAGCCACATACTGGGGGAAAAATGACACAGAGGTGAAAAAGCCTGATGTGTGAGCTGGGCTTCTAAGTTCTGGTTCTCACCCGTTGTGGCTGAGAGGCAGGCCAGGGCTCTCCCAGAGGAAGTGGTGAAGCCTGAGGCGTTCGCGGAGGGTTGTGAGGTCCTGCTGGCTTGGACGCAGCCTCAGCAGTCTCAGCCTCGGACTCGTGGCCCCAGGCAAGATTCACTCAGCCTTCCGCCCCCACGACTCTAGCCTGGGCCAGGACCACCCAGGCTCACCGTGCAGAGCAGACCCGCCTCTCCAGGATGCTGCGACGCTCACGCGGGCTCCAGGAGGTGCTGTGCACCGCCCTCTTCATTGCGTGTTTCGTCAGGTTTTGGAGCCGCAGTTTCCTCATTCATAAGTGGAGGATACTGGTCACTTCAGACTATTTCTGCACACCTACTGTGTTCCAAGCACATATGTTGGAGAATGTTGGAGATATAACAGCGATGATTAGAAAGTCCTGGCCTGGATGGAGCTTTTATCCTAAAAGAGGGTGTGTGTGTGTGTGTGTGTGTGTGTAGGGGGGTGGGGTGTTAGGGGCAGGAAGAACAAGAATAAGCAAATATACGCTCAAGATAATTTAAAGTTAAATGTTATAAAGAAAACAGGACTGGATTGTGCAAGTGCTATAGAGAAAACAAACCAAGATTGTGCAAGCGTGTTTTATGGGAGTGGGGAGGAGGCGTGGAGGGTTAGAGGGTAAAATGCCCTGGAATGAATCTGGTCTAAAAGAGAGCAGGAAGTTATGGAAAATGAGACCGAGTCTTTTCTCTTGCGCTCTTTCTAGTCCAAGTCCCTTAAGTCTGAGGAGGAGGTGGGAAACTTCTCTGCCTTTTCCCTGCAGAGGAAGGGGACCTGGGAGGGGGAATTCAGTCTTGGCCTGCGTTTGGGATCACTGCTTCCTCTCTCCTCCTTCCCAATCCTTATTTCTCCCTCCTTAGGGCAATTGTGCAACCCGTCTCCCCCCCAACTCCAAAAGGAGGGCGACCGATGGAGGGCAGCAGAGCAGGGGGTCGGTCTCTCACAGTAGAATTTAATTCTGTTGAACGCCCAGAGTATTAAGTCCGGGCTTAGAGGAGCAGCAGGGATAGGGCAGAAAAGAGGAACTTTTCTTTTAAACATCATTTGATATTTCAAAAAGAGAATCAAGGCGCTGTCGCGGGAAAGCCTAACCGTTGGATCGCTTACAGGCATTGTGTTGTTCAGTACTGTCTTTAATTTATTTTTTTATATTTTATTTTTTCCTGCTGTACAGCATGGGGATCAAGTTACTCTTACATGTACACATTTTCCCCCCCACCCTTTGTTCTATTGCAATATGAGTATCTAGACATAGTTCTCAAATGTCTTTATTTTAAACGAAGTTGGAGGGCGGGGAGGGGGGGGAGGCACAGTCATTTCTGGTTTAAGACTTCTGAACGAGGCGCCGCAGTGCGCACACCCGCTGGCCAGCAAGTGGGTCGCTCGGATTCCTTCCCGCTGAAGGGAAGGTTCGGGGCTCTGCCGGCGGCCCCGAGGGCCCAGGGGAGCACCTGCGCAGCGTCCCGACTTCGGGAGGTGAGGCAGCCAGCTGCCGCGGGGATCCTGCGGGCGACTCCAACCTTGGCACGCGGGAGGGGGAGGCTTGGCCACCCCTCCTTGAAGCCGCGAGTGGGCGAGTCCGGAGCTGCGGAGCAACGGCCAGTAGCTTCCGGTTCCGATGGCAGCGGCTCGGCGCCGGAAGCCAGGGCCAAGGCTGCGGGACCAGGTGAGAGGCCGCGAGCTTCCGGGAGGGGAGGTGCGACTAGAGGGCAGGGCGCGCCGGGACCACGGACTCGGGCGCTGGGGGCCCGTGTTTCGCTAGACTCCCAGCCTCCGGGTCTTCTCTGAAGCCCCGCGAATAAGCCCCCCGACCAGTCCTCTTTGCCCTTGTTTTCTCCACAGACGTCGGCCCAGGCTGGGAGTTGGACCCTCACAAACTCAGAACCTTCGAGGAGCCACCCTTGCTGGGGGAGTCGCTCGAACTCAGACGTCCCAATCTAGTGCGACCCGGCGGGGTCGGAGGTAACCCGTTACGGACGTGGGAGCCAGGCAGGGCATTCGACTAAGGTCTTTTGAAGGATGAGTAGGAGTTTGCCAGCAATTTGCATGTTCACGCAGGTGAAACTCCCAGTGGTGGCTGACGTCCAGAAAAACGGTGGGCTTTTACCTCGCTCCAGTTTTGGTTAATGACAAAAAATGTGACAAAAAAAAAAAAAAAAAAGGTGTGCAATGAGAATAAGGAACAGGGTGAATTGATAGAGCGACAGGTGTGGGGTGGGGCAGAGGGGGCAGCATTAGATACTGTGGTCTAGGAGAGCGTCTCTGGAGAAATGACGTTTGCGTTTGAGACTCTGATAAGGAACTAGCCACAGGAAGATCTGGGAGTAGAGTGTTCCAGGCAGAGGGAACAGCCAGTGCAAAAGCTCTGAGGTAGACATAAACTGATGTTCAAGAAATAGAAGGAAGGAGTTCCCGTCGTGGCGCAGTGGTTAACGAATCCGACTAGGAACCATGAGGTTGTGGGTTCGATCCCTGGCCTTGCTCAGTGGGTTAAGGATCCGGCGTTGCCATGAGCGATGGTGTGGGTCGAAGACGCAGCTCGGATCCCGCGTGGCTGTGGCTGGTGGCTACAGCTCCAATTAGACCCCTAGCCTGGGAACCTCCATATGCCACGGATGCGGCCCTAAAAAAGGCAAAAAGACAAAGAAAAGAAATGGAAGGAAGGCTAGTGTGGTTGGAATATGGCCATTGAGGGGGAGAATGGTAGGAGCAGAGAGAGAGATTTTGGGCATAAAAAGGGTGGTGGAGTTCCTTGGTGGCTCAGTGGTTTAAGGATCCAGTGTTGTCACTGGTGCAGATTCAATCCCTGGCCTGGGAACTTCTGCATGCCTTGGGCGTGGCCAAAAAAGAAAAAAAGAAGGGTTTTTATTCTAAGTACAGTGGGAATCTATTGGGTTTTAAACAGAGGAGTGATGTGTAGGGTGAAAATGGATAAAGGTGGGGGTGCAAAAGATGAAGGGTTGGGCCAGCAGAGGCTGTTCAGTTCAGTGTCAGACAACGGGGACCTTTCTGTAATGTGTGCACATTTCCCTTCTTCCTCCCTGGCACCAGAAAGGGCCCTCTTGTTTTAGGATACTGAACACTGGAGACAAAACCCATATGCCTGCCTTGGTGGGGATTTTAATATTTCTTCCTGCCTAACCCTGGCAGGTTTGAGCTCAGGCCCCCTAGTTAGGAAGTGGATGCACCCATTGTGGACCAGGGCACTGAAGGGAGAGAGGATGAGATTGGATTCCAGCCCTGAGCAGTCTAGTGTGGGGAGGTGGACGAGCGAGTAGGCATGCTGCAGTGCTGGGAACTCAGATGTGTGTGGAATGGACACCCTCAACAAAGGTTTTGTTTGTGAAGCAGAAGAGGAGGCAGGGAGATTCGTTGAGGAGCTGATGATAAAACTGCATCTTGTGTTCTCCGTGCAGGAAAGTGTTGAGGGCGCTCTGAACAGCTTGTGCGAAGGAAGTGAAAGTGCAGTTGCAAAGGGCTTGTATGTGGTGATGGGATCTGATGTGTTGTTTTGGAAGGGTCACCCTGGTAGGTGATTTCTGTCCAAGTGAAACCTTAGGGAGGTGGGCTTAGGACAGTGGAATTGAACTTCCCTGGATTAATCCTGAAGACAAACTCATACACTCCTCTATCCTTGTGCCTGGTGAAGATGACTGACTGATTAAGGCAGAATGCTTCACCTTGGACACTCTGAATTGGCCTCTTAATCTTTTCAGGTGAAATAACTGCAAGCAGTTCTGCTTTCCCATCTTGTTTATTTTATTTACAATTTTTTTTTATTGAGGTAATCACACTTCTCAGTTCACGATACATTTAACTGGTCCCTGCAGGGCCTTTTTCTCCTTTGCATTTATTTACTTATTCTCTTTTACCCGCATTCCTCCCTTCTCCCTGCACTGTAGCAAACCACTCTGATGTGTTCAGCATATATCCTTTTTTTTGCTTGTGTCCTTGGTTGTATGCATATATTTTTAATCTCTATAAATGGTATTCTGCCTGGGCTTCATTTTGTTTCTTTTTTTTCCCTTCAGTACTATGTTTTGGGATCTTTTTGATGTTGCTGTGAGTATATCTGGAACCTGATTTCTTTCCTTCTTTCTTTTTTTTTTTTTTTTTTTTGTCTTTTTTTGCTATTTCTTGGGCCGCTCCCATGGCATATGGAGGTTCCCAGGCTAGGGGTCAAATTGGAGCTGCAGCCACCGGCCTACGCCAGAGCCACAGCAACGCTGGATCCGAGCCACGTCTGCAGCCTATACCACAGCTCACGGCAACACTGTATCGTTAACCCACTGAGCAAGGGCAGGGATCGAACCCGCAACCTCGTGGTACCTAGTCGGATTCGTTAACCACTGCGCCACGATGGGAACTCCTGGAACCTGATTTCTTAGTGCTACTCAGGTTTCCATAGATGCATCCCCCACATTTTACTTCCTTGACTTATGGTTTCCTCCAGTGATGGGGCCCCTAGGTTGTTTCCTACTCCCTGCCACGACCCCGTGATGAAAATTCTTATACCCATCATCTTCCTAGCTTTAGTATAATTTCAAGGTGCTGGCTTGGGCTTCTCTTTAATGATCCTGGCATTAGTTGATGTCTGACAGGGCCAGACTATTTTCCTCAGTGGGGTCCTAACCTTTCCTGAGCTGTGTTTATTTGTGGTAGATGGTGATTCTGGTTTCCAGACACTCTTGGTAAACATTCTTTTGTACGGCCCTCTTTCCTAGTTGATCATCTCACAGGCCCTGTGGTTGCCTTCCTGTTTCTTGTCATCATTAATCATTGCTGTATACTCATTCCAATCACAGATATTGGCTGCTTTCCTTTCCTGGTGAGATGGTGGCCTGTTAAGCTGGTCCAGATTGGACTGTGAAGTGAAGTGCTTCAGAGAAGTGAAGGGCTCTGGAGCCCAGAGCCAGATGCCCAGCTTTGGTTCCAGGACCTATACTTTCCAGCTACGTGACCTTGGGCAATTTATTTAATTTTTCCCAGTTTCATTTTCTCATCTCTGAAGCGAATCTAATCATTGTACCTTCCTCATAGTGTTTTTGTAAGAATTAAGTAAGTTAGTTAATGCATGCCAAATCATTAGGACAGTGAGTGTCACATAATAAACTCCTATGAAATATTAAATATTAATAGCAATAATAATATTATTATAATACTATTTCTGACAGGTGTCCCTGTTATATTTTGCTTGTAATGGCTCATATCCAGTTATAAGGTATTTCCTCAGGGGGCATGAAGAGGAGGGCATGTCTTCCAGACACCATGATTATAAAGTCTAATGTGAGAGCATCAACCATAAGGAGGGAGGGCATAAATACATGTCAGGGCTTGGGTACCATTTCTTTATCACTCATCCCTTGCCTAATTAGTGGCTTTGGGTCGGGCTGAGATGATGAGGCCAGGACTGATGGTGCTGGTGGGAATGGGAAGAGAGTCTGGTGAAACTGGGAGAATCCCAGTGACCACTTTAGACACAGGATTCTCTTTGTGGTGTTACTTTATATCCTTCTTTGAGAAAATGAACATCTGGCTAGATGGCTGGATTTGAGTGTTTGACAGAGCCTTTCATTTTAAATCCCTTCTTAATATAATTTCAAGGTGCTGGCTTGGGCTTCTCTTTAATGATCCTTAAAGAGGGATGGGGAGCAAAATCACTGCAACCACCATTTTGAGGATTGTCCATGCATACGTTCATTGTCAGAGGCTACTCTGGAGTGGAGTAGTGGCTCGTGTGGAAGGAGCTTAGGGATGGGACATAAGTGGTAGGAAAGGTGGGACAAGAAAAGTCAACTTTCAACAGTGTAATGATGAGTGAAGGTTGTGTTACAACAGTATAATGAGGAGGGAAGGGGGAGTTCCCACTGTGACTTAGTGGTAACAAACGTGTCTAGTATCCACAAGGACGCGGGTTTGATCTCTGGCCTTGCTCAGTGGGTTAAGGATCCAGCATTGCAGTGATCTATGGTGTAGATCGCAGATGTGGCCTGGATCCCACATTGCTGTAGCTGTGGTGTAGGCTGGCAGCTGCAGCTGTGATTCAACCCCTGGCCTGGGACCTTCCATATGTCACGGGTGTGACCCTAAAAAGACAAAAACAAGCAAACAGAAGGAAGGTTGTGAGGGCCTGGTGGGAAAGGCAGGCCCTCAAACAGATCATTGCCAGTGATAAATAGTGAAATAGAACGGTGCCGAGTGTGAGTGGAGGGAGCCAGGTGGGAGCAGGTTAGGGGTGGCTGCGGAAGAACGTGACCTCTGAGCTGCCTTGAAAAGGATGAGCCAGCTTCTTAAATACTCAAGGCAGTGAGGAGTGATGGAGAACTTTCCAAGACAGAACCGTGAGAGCAGGGGAACACGAGGTGCCTGTCCGTGGGCAAGTGGTGGGGAGGTGGAGGCAGGAGCGGTGGACAAGGCCTGTCAGGCCATCGTGGTCAGTGTTGTTCCTAGGTCTGTGCTTTCACGTATCAGCCATTCAAGGACTGCCTTCATGGCTTCTGTCACTGTAGTGCATGGAAAGCCAGTTCCACTAACTGAAGAGAAGGTGGCCGCTCCTGTGGCAGGTGGAAGTTCCTACATGAAAATACATGAAATATGAAGACATGCAGTGTATGTGCAGATTTCTCTTTAGCATGGATAGTATTGCCTGCTGAGGGCTCTGCAAGCCCTGCTCTCTCTTTTTTTTTTTTTTTTCTTGATAAAAAAAAGAAGTGAACAGGATTCTAATGAAAAGAGTTGAAAACAGAGTAACTTTCTCACCAGGACTCAGAAAACTCCATCCTTACGCCTGTCTGCACCCTTCAGTGGGTACCCTGGCTAGGGGTGATGGAAGCTGTTACAGATATGCTAAACTGGGAATTTCTATGTGATGCTATGGGAATGGTGGGGGGATCTGGGAGCCCTCCTCACTGTGCCCTGTTGGCCCAGGTGGGGCCTGACGCAGTGGACACCCTACCCTGTGCCCCCAGGCAGAGGTCACCATGGAGCAGTGTGCGAGCGTGGAGAGAGAGGTGGACAAGGTCCTGCAGAAGTTCCTGACCTACGGGCAGCACTGTGAGCAGAGTCTGGAGGAGTTGTTGCGCTACGTGGGCCAGCTGCGGGCTGAGCTGGCCAGCGCGGGTGAGTGTCCCCCCCAAGAGCCCCAAACCTGCTTCTCTAAGGGACCCCAATGATACTTGGTGATGGGTTTCTGGAAGGATGTGGTTAGGGCATTGATACTTGGATCCCTAGGCCTCCTTGCAGGAGGATAATGGAAGTCTCTGCACTGTTTCCAAAAGCCCAACAGAAATTATTAATTTTGGAGTTCCTGTCATGGCTCAGCTGTATTGAACCTGACTAGTATCCATGAGGTTGCAGGTTTGATCCCTGGCCTTGCTCAGTGGGCTAAGGATCCAGCGTCACTGTGACCTGTGGTGTAGGTCACAGATGTGGCTTGAATCCCACATTGCTGTGGCTGTGATGTAGGCTGGCATCTGTAGCTCCGATTCAACCCTTAGCCTGGGAACTTCCATATGCTGCAGTAGCAGCCCTAAAAAGACCAAAAAGAAAAAATTATTAATTTACCTATGATTATTTTCATTTAGGTTTTGGGTTTTGGGGGGGAAGTTTTTGGCCGCACCTATGGCCTGTGGAAGTTCCCAGGCCAGGAATCAAACCCATGCCCAGCAGTGACCTGAGCTACTGCAGTGACAATGCTAGATCCCAAATCCACTGAGCCACCAGAGACTCCTAAATTTTGTTTTTATTTTTCTTTTCTACTTTGAATTTTTGAGACGTTTGAAGACAATTTCAGTTTTACAAAAGGTTTCCAAAATAGTATAAAGAGCTCATATATACTCTTTACCAAGTATATACTAGCATTCACCACTGCTAGTATGTTGCCGTATTTGCTTTATCAGTTCTGTTGCATGTTCTTTTTTTGTTTTTTGTTTTCATTTTTGGCTGCCCTGAGGCATGTGGAGCTCCCAGGCCAGGGATCAGAGCAGAGCTGCAGTTGAGACCTAAGCCACAGCTTCAGCAACGCCAGATCCTCAACCCACTGAATTGAACCTGTGTCCTAGTACTCCCAAGATGCCTCTGATCACGTTGCGCCACAGTGGGAGCTCTTCTCTTGCATATTCTTATTACTTTTTAAACCATTAGAAAGTAAGCTGGGGAGTTCCCTTCATAGCTCAGGGGTTAATGAACCTGACTAGGATCCATGAGGATGCAGTTTCCATCCCTGGCTTTGCTCAGTGGGTTAAGGATCCAGCATTGCCGTGAGCTGTAGTGTAGTCGCAGATGTGGCTTGGATCCAGCATGCTGTGGCTGTGGTGTAGGCCGGTGGCTACAGCTCTGATTTGATGCCTAGCCTGGGAACCTCCATATGCCGCAGATGCGGCCCTAAAAAGTAAAAAAAAAAAGAAAGAAAGAAAAGAAAGAAAGTAAGCTGTAGATGTCACATCCCTTTGCCCTTAAAACTTCAGTGTGTATTTCCTAAGATCGAGGGCATTCTCTTACATAAATACAGTACAGTTATTAAAATCAAGAAATTAAACATTAATATAATATAACCTGATGAGTATAGCTCATATTTCAATTTTATTTTTCTTTTTACTGCCACACCTGCAGCATATGGAAGTTCTTGGGTTAGGGGTTGAATTGGAGCTACGCTCTGGCCTACGCCACAGCCACAGCAATAACGGATCCAAGCCGCATCTCTGACCTTTGCTGCAGTTTGAGGCAACACCAGATCCTTTACCCACTGTACGAGTCTGGGATCGAACCCCCATACTCGTGGACACTATGTCAGGTTCTTAATATGCTGAGCCATAATGGGAACTCCTCATATTTCAATTTTTCATTATGCAATATATTTTTTTTCTTTTTTGGTTGTCCCAAGGCATATGGAGTTCCCGGGCCAGGGATCAGATCTGAAGTGCAGTCGTGACCTACACAGCAGCTGCAGAAATGCTGGATCCTTAACCCACTATGCAGGGCTAGGGGTTAAACCTGTGTCCCAGTGCTCCAGAGAAGCCACTGATCCCATTGCACCACAGTGGGAACTCCTCTAATAATTTTCATAAGCATTTTAATTTTATTTTCCAGTCCAGGATCCAGTCCAAGATTCAGCACTGTTCTTAGTTTCTTGTGTTTAATCTTTAGTTTTTTTAATTTCGGACATTTCCTCTACCTGCCTTTGTCTTTCATGACATTGACAGTGTGGAAACATTAATGATTTTGCAGAATGTCTTGATTTGGATTTCTTTGCTGTTTCCTCATCATATTTTTGCATTTTGGGCATGAGTACTTCAGAACTGATGTGTTTCTCAGTGCATCACATTAGGAGGTACAAAATATCAGTTTGTTCCATTATGGTTAATGTTAACTTTGATCACTTGGTTAATATGGTATCTGCCAAGTTCCTCTACCCTAAAATTAATCAATGTTTCTTTCTTTGTCTTTCTCTCTTTCCCTCCTTTTCTTTCCTTCCTTCTTTTTCTCTTTCTCTCCCTTCCTTTCTTTCTCTCCCTCTTTCTCTCTCTCCCTTTGTTTCTTGCCTTCCTTCTTTCTTTCTCCCTTTCTTTCTTACCCTCTCTCTCTCCCTTTCTTGCCTTCCTTCTTTCTTTCTTTCTTCCTCTCTCTCTCTTCCTTGCTTTCTTTCTCACCCACGGCATGTGGTGGAAGTTCCCAGGCCAGGGATTGAATCTGAACCCCAGCTGTGACCTATACCACAGCTGCAGCAATGCTAGATCCTTAACCCACTGCACTGGACCAAGGATCAAACCCTTGTCCCTTGTCTCTGCAGCAACCCGAGCCATTGCAATTGGATTCTTTTTTGTCTTTTCTAGGGTCGCTCCCACGGCGTATGGAGGTTCCCAGGCTAGGGGTCTAATCGGAGCTGTAGCTGCCGGCCTACACCACAGCCACAGCCATGTGGGATCTGAGCCCCGTCTGCGACCTACACCACAGCTCACGGCCTTAACCCACTGAGCAAGGGCAGGGATCGAACCTGCAACCTCATGGTTCCTAGTCGCATTCATTAATCACTGCGCCACGACAGGAACTCCTGCAATTGGATTCTTAACCCACTGCACCACATTGAGGAACCCCTAATATTCCTTTCTCTGGAGTTAATAAGTATTTAGCGGGGAGATACTTTGAGACTATAGAAATTTCCTGTGCTTTATCAAACTTCAGTCCACTGGTTTTAGCATCCATTGATGATTCTTGCCTGAATCAGTTATGAAGTTAGTTGCAGTGTGGGTGATTTTTCCTGCTCTATCATTTCATATACATTTGTTCAACCGTAAGGAAGAAGCTGTCCCCTCCTTTATTTATGTATGTATGTATGTTTGTACAAATTCTTATTTTAGTCATTGGATTATAATCCATTGCTGTTATTATTTATTTTGATTATCAAATTATCTCAGATTTGACCACAGGTAACCCCTGGTTCCTGTGTCTCTTTTTTATTTTTATTATTATTTTTTGCTTTTTAGGGCCATACCTGTGGCATATCGAAGTTCCCAGCCTAGTGGTCAAATCAGAGCTACAGCTGCTGACCTTCACCATAGCTTACGGCAACACCAGATCCTTAACCCACTAAGCAAGGCCAGGATTGAATCTACGTCCTCATGGATGTCAGATTTGTTACCTCTGGATTACAATGGGAACTTTTTTTTTTAAATTGAGCTATGAGTCACATTTAAAATTCTCCCTTTAAAAGTGTACAACTTAGTGGTTTTTAGTATATTTACAAAATTGTATAATCATTACCACTATCTAATTTCAGAACATTTTCATCACTCTAAAAAGGAACTCCACCCATTAATAATCACTGCATTCCTCCTTGTCCTCCAGTCCCTGGCAACCACTAATGTACTTTCTCTCTATCCTTACCTATGCTGGACACTTTTTTTTTGTTTGTTTGTTTTTGGCTTTTTGCCTTTTCTAGGGCCGTTCCATCGGCATATGGAGGTTCCCAGGCTAGGGGTCGAATTGGAGCTGTAGCCACTGGCTTACACCACAGCCACAGCAACACCAGATCCGAGCCGCGTCTGCAATCTATACTACAGCTCATGGCAATGCCGGATCCTCAACCCACTGAGCAAGGCCAGGGATCGAACCCACAACCTCATGGTTCCTAGTCTGATTCGTTAACCACTGAGCCACGACGGGAACTCCTGGACACTTTATATAAATGGAATCTTACAATCTGTGGCCTTTTATATATATATATTTGTAAATAACTCCACTTCCCTCTTGATATTTCCTTTGTTTATTTATTTATTTATTTATTTTTTTGTCTTTTGTCTTTTTGTTGTTGTTGTTGTTGCTATTTCTTGGGCCGCTCCCGCGGCATATGGAGGTTCCCAGGCTAGGGGTCTAATCGGAGCTGTAGCCACCGGCCTACACCAGAGCCACAGCAACGCGGGATCCGAGCCGCGTCTGCAACCTACACCACAGCTCACGGCAACGCCGGATCGTTAACCCACTGAGCAAGGGCAGGGACCAAACCCGCAACCTCATGGTTCCTAGTCGGATTCGTTAACCACTGCGCCACAACGGGAACTCCTCCTTTGTTTTTTTAAATGATAAGCATTTTATTTTAATTAATTAGTTTATTTGGCCACACCCACTGCATGCAGAAGTTCCTGGGCCAGGGATGAAAACTGAGCCACAGCAGCGACAATGCCGAATGCTTAACCCTAGGTCACCAGGGAATACCTTTGTTCTTTCATTTAGATTCATCCCTGTCGTACCATGAATCATTACTTCATTCTTTTTTATGTGCTGGGTCAGATGGTAATTCTGTGTTCACCTTTTTGAGGGATTAACTGAATGTTTTCCAAAGTAGCCATAACATTTTATATTCCCACCAGCAATGTATGAGAGTTCCAGTTTCCCCACATCCTCACCAACATGTGTTTATATCTATCTTTTGATTATAGCCATCCCAGTAGCAGTAGGTGGATGGCCCAGCCACCACCTCCTATTTGTATTAGTCAGGATTCATTCCGTTATAGGTGACAGAAACCTAGCTCACACTAGAAGGTGAGGGGCTCCTGGATGTATAGACTCAGGTAGCTGAAAGGTCCAGTCTAGTCCAGTTGGATCTAGGTGCTCGTGTCATTCCTTTCATCTACAATGGCTTCATTCTAAGAGCAGTGCTCCTCTGAGGTGGCCATGGTGCTTTAGCAACTCCAGTTCACATTCTGTTTGTTTAGCAACCTGGCAGAATGCATCTCTTTTCCATGGCTTCTGGTCTCAGAGCTGAGATGCTCCCTGGCCCTTTTGGGTCACATTCCCTTCTCTGGGTCATGTTTTCTTCCCTGAACCGAGGTGATGCCATCTAAAATAGGGGTATAGATGCTGGGCCAGAAGAAGGGGTCCATACCCTGTCTGCCCTCCTCTGTTCCAAGCCCCACATGCTCTTGGTGGTTGGTGGGGCCCCACCATGGGAGTGGAAACCACTGTGAGCCTGGCATCCTGAGCCAGAAATGTCCTTGAACTTCCCTGCCAGACCACGGCCTGCCTGGTGTCCTCTGGGTGAGAAAGAGGCATTTAGGTGGGGACAATGCTTCATGGTTCAAAGCCCTCCCACATGGCATGGCATCTCCTTCAAGATAAGGAGCCATCTGTTGTGGTGGTGAGGAACCCAGCTTTAGATCTAGCACTGCTGTGAGGGCTGGCAGCTTACTGCCTCAGCTTCCTTAGCTGTAGGACAGGAGAGGATGCATAGCATGGTGGGGAGGATTAAATGAGCTAAAACCAAGCACTTACCCACAGTAAGTGTCAAATTATCTTCATTTCACAGCAGCCTCCAAGGCCAGTGCTCTTATTCCCCCATTTTGCAGATGAGGAAATGACTCTGAGAGATACCCTGGCTTGTCTCACTTGATGAGTTCCAAGTCACACATTTAAAAAGTGGCAGGATATGGAGTGGAAGCTGAATTTTTTACTCCGGGGCTCAGGGCTACTTCCTGGGCCACCATGCTACACCAAGGTCTGCTCCTCTGTGTCCTGACTCACTGCCAGTGTTTCTCTGCAGCGCTCCAGGGGACCCCTCTCTCTGCCACCCTCTCCCTGGTGATGTCCCAGTGCTGCCGGAAGATAAAAGACACTGTGCATAAACTGGCTTCGGACCACAAGGACATTCACAGCAGTGTCTCCCGAGTGGGGAAAGCCATTGACAGGGTGAGCATGTGGGCGGCCCTGGACCTGGGGAGGCGTGGGACCCCTATGGCTAGTATGGAGCAGGGCTCCTCAGGAAGCCAGTGTGAGAAGTGCGAGCCTGAGTCATAGGGACCTGTCTCTCATCCTCATCAGAACTTTGACTCTGAGATTTGCGGTGTAGTCTCCGATGCTGTTTGGGACTCTCGGGAGAAGCAGCAGCAGATCCTGCAGATGGCCATTGTGGAGCACCTGTACCAGCAGGGCATGCTCAGTGTGGCTGAGGAACTGTGCCAGGTAACGGGCCGCTGGGAAGGCACTGGGACCTGCCTGTTCTACTTACTACTTGATAGTTTCCTTCCTTCCTCCCTCCCTTTCTATCTTTGCTTTTTTTTCTTTTAAGGCTGCATCCATGGTATTTGGAAGTTCCCAGGCTAGGATCAAATCTGGGGTGCAGCTGTGGCAACACCCAATCCTTAACCCATTGCACCACAGCAGGAACTCCAGTAATTTTCTATATATTAGGTCCTTGTTCCTTTTTTTTTTTTTTTTTTTTGTATCCAGACATGACTCAAATATGTGTGTCATCAGTCGTAGTCTGAAAGGGATACCTGTTCCCAGAGACCCATTTCCAGTGGACAGTAGGCCCAGCAGTGTGTCCTCCCCTCTGGACTGCTCATGGGAAGTCCTGTGTTTATTCCAAGACTTCTTCCATACTTTGCTTGCATTGTAGACCAGCTCCTTAAATGGATTACTATCTATTTTAAAAATTCAATTTAATTTATTTAAGCTAAAAGAAATAAAAACATCTCACCCATTACCCACACCCCCTGTCCTCCGCATCTGGCAACCACCAATTTGTTCTATCTATTAGCTTTTTTTTTTTTTTTTTAATTTAGGTATTCCTGTCATGGCTCAGCGGTTGATGAACCTAATTAGTATCCATGAGGATGCGGGTTTGATCCCTGTCCTTGATCAGTGGGTTAAGGATCTGGTGTTGCTGTGAGCTGTGGTATAGGTGGCAGACTCGGCTCAGATCCCGAGTTGCTGTGGCTGTGGTGTAGGCTAGTGGCTTCTGATTGGACCCCTAGCCTGGGAACCTCCATATGCTGAGGGTGAAGCCCTAAAAAGACAAAAGGAAAAAAAAAAAAATTAGATTCCAGGAGTTCCCGTGGTGGCACAGTGGTTAACGAATCTGACTGGGAACCATGATGTTGCAGGTTTGATTCCTGCCCTTGCTCAGTGGGTTAATGATCCGGCGTTGCCGTAAGCTGTGGTGTAGGTTACAGACACGGCTCGGATCCCGCGTTGCTGTGGCTCTGGTGTAGGCCAGTGGCTACAGCTCCGATTCGACCCCTAGCCTGGGAACCTCCATATGCCGCGGGAGTGGCCCAAGAAATGGCAAAAAGACAAAAAAAAAAAAAAAAAAAATTTAGATTCCAAATATAAGTGAGATCATGGTATCTCTTTTTCTCGTCTTGATATGTCTCACTTAGTGTAATGCCCTTGAGGTCCATCTGTGTTATCACAAATGATAGGATTCCTTATTTTTTTTAATGACCGAATAATATTTTATTACATGCACACACATTTTCTTCCTTCTTTCCTTCCTTTCTTTGTCATTTTTTTTTTTTTAGGGCCGTACCCACAGCACGTGGAAGTTCGCAGGCTAGGGGTTGAATCAGAGCTGTAGCCACTAGCCTGTGCCACAACTACAGCAATGCCAGATCCAAACCGAATCTGTGACCTACACCACAACCCATGGCAATACTGGATCCTTAACCCACTGGGCAAGGCCAGGCATTGAACCTGCATCCTCATGGGTACTAGCCAATTTGTTTTCGCTGAGCCACGACTGGAATGCCACATTTTCTTTATTTTATTTTTATTATTTTTTTTTGTCTTTTCTAGGGCCACACCCACGGCATATGGAGTTTCCCAGGCTAGGGGTCTAATCGAGCTGTAGCCGCCGGCCTACACCAGAGCCACAGCAATGCAGGATCAGAGCCGCATCTTCGACCTACACCACAGCTTAGGCAAAGCTGGATCCCCAACCCACTGAGGGAAGCCGGGGATTGAATTTGAAACCTCATGGTTTCTAGTTGGATTCGTTTCTGCTACGCCATGACGGGAACTCTCTAGAAGCTTTAAATTTAGTTTGATGCAGTCCTACTTGTTTATTTTTGCTTTTGTTGCTTCTTATTTATTTATTTAATTTTTTTGGTCTCACCCACAGCGTGTGGAAGTTCCGGGGCCAGAGATCAAATCCAAGCCACAGCTACAGTCTGTGCAACAGCTGTGGCAGTGCTTATACTTAACCCAGTGTACCACAGCAGGAACTCCTTTTATTGCTTATTTAAATATTGCTACTTTAGAAATCGGTGCCCCTCAAAAGAAAATGAAAAGAGTTCCCTAATGACCTAGTAGGTAAGGATCTGATGTCACTATTGTGGCACGGGTTCAATTCCCTGGCCTGGAGACTTTTGTATGTCATGGGTGTTGCCAAAAAAAAGAAAGAAATCGGTGCCCCTGCTATAAATAGAAAGTAGCTATAAAAGTATATATGATGATGGATTTCCCGTTGTGGCTCAGTGGAAACAAATCTGACTAGCATCTATGAGGATGCAAGTTTGATCCCTGGCCTTGCTCAGTGGGTTGAGGATGTGGCGTTGTCGTGAGTTATGGTGTAGGTCGAAGACGCGGCTTGGATCCCAAGTTGCTGTGGCTGTGGTGCAGGCCGGCAGCTGCAGCTCCAATTCAACTCCTAGCTTGGGAACCTCCATATGCTGTGAGTGCGGCCTTAAAAAGGCAAAAAACCAAAAAATATATATATGTGATGAAAAGTGAAGTTATTAATTTCTAGCTTGAGTGGGTTGCCAGCCAGGATTCCGAGTGCCTGATAATCCCTTTCTTAAAAAGGAAAATTAGGAGTTCGTGCTGTGGCTCAGAGAGTTAAGGATCCAGTGTTGCGGCAGCTGTGGTGTAGATTTCCACTGCGGCTTGGATTCGATTCCTGGCTGGGAAACTTGCATATGCTGCAGGTGCGGCCAAAAAATAGGAAAAGAAAAAAAAGGGAAGATTAGTAAAATGACAAAGCAGCACTTGTTAGGTTATAAAGACCCAGGCAGTGAAAGTAAAGTATACTTTCCGTTAATAATTCGGGGGATTGAAAAGGAATCACTTTCTCTCCATGCTCCTCAGCATGGGCCTCCAGTACCCAGCAGGTGGGGTAGGTTTGCAGACTGCCTTCTGGGAGGCTAGCATGTAGCACTCAGCCTCCCAGAACTGAAATGGAAATAAGAGGGATCCAGGTGGCTGTCGGGAGACCATGGCTCCTCACACAAAACCTGGCCCCATCTAGCCTGTCTTTGGTGGACAAGGTTTTATTAGGTGCAGAGAAGAGAATTTTGGAAACATTGTTCTCCAGTGGTGGATTGCTCTCTCTCCTTCTAGGAATCAACATTGAATGTGGACCTGGATTTCAAGCAGCCTTTCTTGGAGTTGAATCGAATCCTGGAAGCTCTGCACGAACAAGACTTGGGGCCAGCACTGGAGTACGTTGGCTCTTGAGTGGACCCTCGGGAGACAGGGCTTATCTGCGCTCTTCACCTCACTCAGTGTAATTGACACACCTCCAGCCCTGTCTCACAGGCTACATGGGCTTTTGGAGGCTCTGCCAGGCCCCTTCATTCACCCCACCAGCTCCACACTTAGCTGGCCCCTTTCTTCCCAGGTGGGCTGTCTCCCACAGGCAGCGACTGCTCGAGCTCAACAGCTCCCTGGAGTTCAAGTTACACCGAATGCACTTCATTCGCCTCCTGGCAGGCGGCCCCGAGAAGCAGCTGGAGGCCCTCAGCTACGCCCGGCACTTCCAGCCCTTTGCTCGGCTGCACCAGCGGGGTATGTGCCCCGGGTGCCAGGTGGGCATTGCTGGGCTCTGGTGGATGTCAGCACGTGTGGGCTTGCCTTTCCCATGCTGAGAACTCTGACCCCTCTCCCACTGTCTCCTAGGTGACCTCCAGAGTCCAGACCCTTCCTCCCCTGCCTCTGACACACCTCCTAGCTTCACCTCATAACCACCTCTGGTCCCCAGCCCCTGCTGCGTGCCACACCCCTGTCCATAGCTCACCAGGCCTGCGTGTGCCCATGACATATGTACCCTCATGCTGCTCTGCCTCAGCACAGGCTTGTCCTGCCTAGAAGAACCCTGCTTGTTTGACTCCGTGGGTCCTTTCAGCTTCCGCCCCAAGCCCTCTTTCTTCACACTAGGAGTTCCAAACAGTTGATTGAGGCTTACCTTCTAGATGTTCACAGTAACCATCCGACTGCTAGTAGCTTTTTTCTTTAGCTCCACTCATATTTATTACTTCATGTTTTATACACTGGGAAAACTCAGCAGTGCTATTAAGTCAGCTAGATACTGCCGCCTCCTGAAAGCTTTTTAAAAAGGGAGATTAGCTAGTGTTGGAGAATAGAGACATGAGTGCCAGCCTGAGACTCGTTCTTTGTTGCAGCTGGAAGGATGGGAAGGGAACCAAAACTCCTTGCTACCTGATGCCATGTGGTCATGCTTCCCCTTGTCCTACAAAAGCAGCCCTGAGACCCCGCTTCACCACTAGATTTTAGGGAAAACCAGTTCTGCCAGCAGGCATTTTAATCTCCCACTTGGCCAGGTCACAGGCCTGGGAGCCATGGGCCCAGTCTACTCCCCATGCTGCCTCTGCAGCCTTGCCACCCCAGAGCTGGGTGTGAAAGGCTGCCTCCTGGCCCCCTGACACCCCCCTCCCCGCCCCCGCCTTGTAGAGATACAGGTGATGATGGGCAGTCTGGTGTACCTGCGGCTAGGCTTGGAGAAGTCGCCCTACTGCCACCTCCTGGACAACAGCCATTGGGCCGAGATCTGTGAGACCTTCACCCGAGATGCTTGTTCCCTGCTGGGGCTTTCTGTGGAGTCACCCCTCAGCGTCAGGTACAGCCGTCCCTGTGGAGGCAGCCCAAGTGACGGGGTTTCAAGGGAAACCCAGCTTGCCAAGGCCCTGCCTCATCCAGGAGTGGTGCTTGGTGCCTTTACATACCTACAATGGCCGTCTTAGTCATTCTTCTAGTTGGGAGTTACATTTGCTTCTATAGTTGGAGAAACTGAAATCAGGAAGAGTTGTGGCCCAGGGCCACCACTAGGTCAGTGGCAGGGTCAAGATTCCCATTTTGTAAGGCCTCTTGAATGAGGTCTGTGTTTCCTGCATCTCACCCCTGGATTATCACAGGTCCTTCAGTTAGCCTGGCTTTCTTGCTACCTCATCTCCCAAACACTGCTTCCCTTCAGGGAGACTAGTGTCTGAGTCACACGTTCTGAGAGCTTTCACTCACAAGGCTCCTTGACAGTAATATTCTTCTCATGGCTTCGCAACAGACCTAGGAATTAGAGGTACTGTTATCCTCATTTTACAGGAGAAAACAGGCCCCTAGGGCCTCACAGGAAATAAAGGTCCTCTAGACCCAACCGCACCACACACTGCCACAGGGGTGCACTTTATTTAGGCTGGCTGTGGAATCCCAGGCCCTGCCCCAGTGCAGTGGGCTCCACTCTCTGTTACTGTGGACTCTGGGTATGGAACAGTCTTTCCCAGTGGGAACACCTGCACCTTAGACAAGACAGTTATGTTGTGCCCTGCAAGTCATAGATATTTGGTGCCTGAGGCTCCAGCCAGTCTACTCCCCCACCCCTCCCCAATCATTGTGAGAACTGAATCTGTTTTCCCCCAATTCTAAGTCCACTGGTTTATGGAGGTGCACTGTGACAACAGAACAGGGTAAACAGACGGGAGGGGGCCCTTTCAAACTGATCACTGTCCCTGTCTTACCGAGGACCTATTAGTGGTTTGGATGAGCAGATATCTGCCTCCTAGATGTGTCTTTTGTCTTTCCCATAGGTTCTCAAACTTTGAGGTGCATTAGAATGACTCTCTGGAGTTAGACATGTAACTACAGGTGGGGCTTTATGACTGACCTAAGAGATTTTTAAGGACTGATTTGATCAAGTGTCACTTTGGAACCCCGTCCCAAGTCACAGAGGACAGGGTGCTTGTCCGTTTGTCTCTCTGCTGGGTTCTTGGTCGGGGTCACTCTAGCCCCTGCTCTTTCTTCTGTAGCTTTGCTTCTGGCTGTGTAGCACTGCCTGTGCTGATGAACATCAAAGCTGTGATTGAACAGAGGCAGTGCACTGGGGTCTGGAGTCACAAGGATGAGTTACCGGTAAGGCCTGGTGGGGGCAGGCATGGCAGGAGGCGCTGGGGAGGACAGCTGCCACAGGGAGTGGGACTCACCACTCTGCTGGCGTCCCCAGATTGAGATCGAACTGGGAATGAAGTGCTGGTACCACTCAGTGTTTGCGTGCCCCATCCTCCGCCAGCAGACATCGGATTCCAACCCTCCCATCAAGCTCATCTGCGGCCATGTCATCTCGAGAGATGCACTCAACAAACTCATTAATGGAGGAAAGTGAGTTCCCTGTGCCCTGCTCCACCTGGGCTCTATTCTGCTGGCCAGCCCCCTGAAATGCTCTTGCTTCTCCTCGCTTTGTAGGCTGAAGTGCCCCTACTGTCCCATGGAGCAGAACCCAGCAGATGGGAAGCGCATCATATTCTGATCCCTGCCTGAGAGGAACTTTGCTGAAAGAGGTTTTTCACCCATGAACCTTGGCCTATCTCGGTGGGGGTGGATGGATTCCATGGACTGTGGTTCATTTCACAGCAACTGGCTGAGAAGTGCTGCCAGGAGGGGCTGAAGCGGCCCTCTGGCAGAGGCTGGGCAGCTGGCTCCTTGGCTATTAAGAGCAGGGAGACGTGACCTCTGTATTCTGTCTCTCTCTTTATATTTGCTGTTGATTAAGAGAGAAGCAGAGGACCTGGTGGGCACAGCAGATGTCTTCCATCCCTGCCTTCCGCCGGGCCTCTTACTGCCACACCAAGGCTTGTGTCCACTCCAACCACTGCACAGCCTCACAACTGTATGTGTCCATTTCCCACTGTAAATAGTCCGGGTTAGAACTGAATGCCATCGTTTTATAACGCTGAGCAAATATATTCACAGGCCTTCTCCTTACTTCACTTATCTTTAGCTTCACTGACAAAGAGCCCAGTCAGAAAAACCCATCCTGCATCTCTAATTAGAAAAAGCTGGGCAATAGCAGACCCTGGGAGGGTGTTACATATATAAAATCGTATTACCTCCATATTGGAAATGTAGGAAGTTGAAATAACTTGCTCAGAAGGCTCACGGCTTATCCAGAAGAGCATCTGGAGTTTAAACCATATTCAGTCCTCAAGCTCAGGGTCTTTCCAGTCTATGCCAGGGTGCCAGAGGTTTGGCTGCTGTGTGTACTGAGTTCTTTACTGGGCCTTTGAGAGCAGGAAGGCACCATATGTCTAAAATGTTTGAAGGGATTAGGTTACTGGGGCCATTGTGCCGAGCAGGAGAGATAGCCTGGGGTTCTGCATGTAGCTGTGTATATCTATTTAAAATGTACTGTGTGGGTCGGTAAATTGCTTCTATCAGCTTCCCAATGGCATTTAAGGCTCCTAGGGAGAAAGAAAAGAGGAATAGGGGTGCCCTTGACATAGCGCCTACAGGCTTCTCTGCAGTGGGATCTGGGCTCAGGTGCCTCACCCTGCAGCTCCCGCCTACTCTGGAAGCAGGAGTGGAGAGCTTGGGGGTGAGCAGCAGGGTTTGTTCTCAACTGGAGTCCAGCATTAGCCCTGGTGGCCAAGCATTAGCACTGAACTTTCTTGAGGTCCTCGGGTTCTCTAGTGAGAAAGGCTGCTTTGGCTCTTTTCCCCCATCAGCTCTTTGGCCCTACCAGGAGCTGCTACTTAAAAAAAAAAAAACCCACAGACTCAACATATTTTAGTTTTAGCATTTACTCCCCCCCCCCCCCATCACATTCTTGGAACTATCTTCATTGAAGCTCAACAGGAAACTGCATTGATGGAGAAGATGCTGGCTTTGCTGTCATGAAATAGCTACTGGAGCTGTCTGGAAGGAATATGTGCTTCGGGGGACCACAGAGATGCTGTGAGTGTGGGCAGCAGGAGGGCAATCAGCTGACCTGCCAACAGCCCAACAGCTTCCGGAGCAGGTGCCCAGGGTGTTGCCTAAGTCCTTCACATGGGTGGGGGCAGGGCTTGCACCTCCTCCAGGCACTCGTCATAGGCCTCCTGGTATTCCTCATGGGGCTTGACCATTATCACACAGGTGGGGCGCTTGGAGCCGGCAGCTGCACCCAGGTCCTGCAGAGAAGGAACAGAAGGGCTATTTGGGAAGAAGGCTATATAACCTGTATACCAGGGAGTCATAAGCTGATGATCCACTGGCCTAATCCAGCCTATAGACATGTGCTAGTCAGTCAGTGTTAAAAATATTTTGGGAGTTCCCGTCGTGGCTCAGTGGAAACGAATCTGACTAGTATCCATGAGGATGCAGGTTCGATCCCTGGCCTCGCTCAATGGGTTAAGGATCTGGCATTGCTGTGAGCTATGGTATAGGCTGGCAGCTACAGCTCCAATTCAGCCCCTAGCTTGGGAACTTTCGTATGCCGCAGGTACAGCCGTAAAAAGATCAGAAAGAAAAGAAAAGGAAAAAAAATTGAACTGGTTGCCACCGCTTTTTTTTCTTTTTTTTTTAAGGCCGCGCCTACAGCATAAAGTTCCCAGGCTAAGAGTTGAATTGGAGCTGCAGCTGGCCTACACCACAGCCTCAGCAACTTGGGATCCGAGCCATATCTGTGACCTACCCAATTTGCAGCAATGCTAGATCATTAACTCACTGAGCAAGGCCGGGAATCAAACCCACATCCTCATGGATACTAGTCCAGTTCTTAACCCACTGAGCCACAACGGGAACTCTGGTTCCCACCATTTAAACACGGCAAACTTGAATTGTCCAGCAATACTGGGCCTGTATTTTCATGTGGCAACTGTAAAAGGACTCTATCCCAGCAAGGGTTGTCCCCTGAGGCAGGACCTATGCTTTCTAGGTCCCTGCCATCCTCTATTGGACCCCAGACTGGCCTCTGCTACGTAAGGATAAGGACAGCTCCAAGTCCCTAGAACACCTCCTCTGAACACTGTGCCCACCTAATAAGACTAACACATCCAAGTACACCTTCTATTTCATCCCCAACAGCCCATGGAGAAGGGAATTCCCATTTTACAAGAAGGAAATGGAAGTGCAGAGAGGTAACTTATCTGCCATCCCTCATCTAGGAAGGAGCAAAGCCAAGAATCCACCCAGGCCTATCTTTTAACTCCAAAGCTCAGGCTCTTTCCCACTATGATCTGCTGCCACATACCTTATCCCAAGCCTCCTTACCGTCTTAGAGGGGATATAGACGTAGGGCAAATTCCGGTCTTCACACATAACTGGGAGATGGCAGTATACCTCAACAGGTAACGTGTCTCCTGCCAAAACCATGATCCTGAAATGAGAGAAGCCACTGTCATTTCCAGCTTGCTTGTTCCCTCTTTCAGTTATAAGTGCCACCTCTGAGCTGGCCATTGGGAGTACAGAGATGGGTAAGTTGGCTCCTGCCATCAAGGATCCCAATTATTAATGTGTGTCGCCAAACCTCTGGAAGTACGTGCAGATTGGTTTGGGGAGTGCATTCCTCTGGGAGGTGATCTCTATTGCTTGGCAACAAGTAAACCCACCAAGTGTAACAAAGGTATTGGGCTGAGACAGATGAGGTATGGGAGGGATGCCAAGCAGTAAGAGCTCAGAAAAGAAATCAGGAAGCAATACTTGAGAGGAGACCTGAATGATGAACATCGGTCAGGCAGCCCATGGAGGGGATGAGGACAGGGAAAGCATTTTAAGGTCCAGAGAATCAGTGCAGGTTTGATCCTCAGCCTGGGGCAGTGGGTTAGGGATCTGGTGTTGCCATAGCTGTGGCACAGATCAAAGATCACAACTTCGGATTGGATTTGATCCCTGGCCTGGAAACTTCCGTGTGCTGCAGATGCTGCCAAAAATAAAAAAAATAAAAGGCACCTCAAACTTGTCTAAAACCAAACTTGTGATCTTCCTGTACAAACTCAGCCTCTTCCACTGTTCACTCTCTCAGTGAGTAGGCCCTCTGTCCATTCGCCTCGAATCCATACCTCTTCACTGTATGTCCAAAAGTCTTCTCATCCATCCACTTTAATTCTCTCCATCTCTGCCATCACTAACCTAATCAAAATTGCCCTCACCTCTTCTGCACCAAAACAGCCTCCTATCTCAACTTCCCCATCTAGTCTTCCATCTCTTATCCTTCCCAAAGCTTCCAGAAACATCTTCTTAAGGTGTAAATGTAATTATGTCACGCCCTGGCTTTAACCCTCAGTGGCCTCCAAAGCTCTGAGTACAAAAACTAAACTTACCATGGCTTACAAAGCCCCATGAGAGGACAGCACTTCTGCCCACTACTATCCTCTCCTGCCCTGGGATTCACTTTCCTCTGACAGAATGCTCCTCCCTCCCCCACACAAATTCCTAGAACTTCAGACCTCAGCTATCCCACCTAGCATCACCCCCCCATCATTTTTTATATCTTGAGCAACTACAATGTACCACACACTTCTGGAAAGGAAATAAAGCAGTGAGACGGTTCATCCTGTCCTCAAAGAACTTATTTTCTGATATAAGTGAGAGAGAAAGGGAGTAAGAATGTAAATAAGTAAGGAGGTTCTCGTCGTGGCATGAACCGTGTATCCATGAGGACGTGGGTTAGATCCCTGGCCTCTGCCCTTGCTCAGTGGGTTAAGGATCTGGCATTGCTGTGAGCTGTGGTGTAGGTCGCAGATGTGGCTGGGATCCCATGTTGCTGTGGCTGTGAGGTACGCCTGGGGATACAGCTCCGATTAAACCCCTAGCCTGGGAACCTCCATATGCCTTGGGTGCGGCCCTAAAAAGACAAAAAAAATAATAATAATAATAAGATAGAAACGTAAATAAGTTCCTGAATCTGACAAATGCCAAATAGGGAAGATGTAGGGTAATGAAGTCATTCTCACCGCACCCTGTACTTTTTTCCCTTCTGTAGTTGCCTATGACAAGTTGTAATCCTGTGTGGTTAATGTCACTATCTCCTCCTGTAGCAAGTGCCTGAAAAGGGGCAGACAGTAAATAGTGGCTGCATGAATGAAGCTGGGATCTACCTGAAGTGAGTTGGCTTATATGACTGGCTTCCCCTGGAATTCTCTTTCCCCATGGCCGTCCCTTAGAGCTCGTGCAAGTGATGTATTGACATCTGTGCTGAAAGGAATTTACCGACTAATCACCTGAATATCAGGGCAAGTCAGAGCACTTTTACCTACTAAGTAGGAGGGATACTTTCGTCATCGTTTAGAAATGCAAAACCGGGCAGTAGGGGGTTCTTACCCTTTTTCGCCTTTGTTGATAAATTTCTGAACCTCCTTCACCCCGCGCCGAATCTGCTTCTGCTTTACGGCTGCAACGACAGGGGAATCAGCCCCGGGGGCCTTGGGCCACCACCAGCGTCCCCACCCTGCCCGGCGTCCGCCGCATCTCTCTTTTCTAAAATTTTTATTTATTTTCTGAGGCTGTAGATTTTCTTTAAAAAGTTTTTTATTATAGTTGACTTACAATGTTCTGTCAACTACTGCTATATAGCAAAGTGATCCTGTTATATATTTATATACATTCCTTTTTTCCACATTATCCTCCAGCACAGGTGATTAGATATAGTTCCCTGTGCTATACAGCAGGATCTCATTGCTTATCCAATCCAAATGCAGTGGTTTGCATCTGCTAACCCCAAACTCCCAATCCATCCCACCACCGCACCTTTCTTGATGCATTTGTAGAGCTTCCGTGTCAGTTTGCGAGAAGCCAGGGGTTGCGCGATGGGGTTCAGATTCACCAGCAGTTCATGATAAGTGCGCTCCCCGCAGCACGCATCTGCCTGGGCCTCCGGCCCGTCGGGATCTGCCTTTATTTTGGTCATGGCAGCAACTCGGCAACCAAGTGCCCAAGAACCGAGTACACGCGGCCGGCGCTTCAGAAATCGCTTCCGGGTCATGCCCCTCTGAGGGAAGCAGTCAGTACACGACAGCCAATTAGGAACCCAGGTCCCAGACTCTGACCAATCACCGATGCTAAACTCGTTAAATATAGAGCGGGGGGCAGAGTCTCGGCGGTAGGGGCAGGACCATTCCCACAGCTGAGGCGGGGCGGATTAAGGCCGGAGTCCGAGGACCTCTGAGGGAGGGGGCGGAGCCCGGAGGGAGGCGGGGCCTGGAGGAGGAGAAGAGGGACTGGGACGGCTGCCTCGGCTCGTCTGGCTCGTCTGAGAGTTGCGCGTCAACCATACTGGAGACGAGGGGGCGGAGGCTGTACCTGTGGGGGGCGTGACCAAGTCTAAAAGGACGGATCCTAGCTTAAAGGGCGGGTTCTGCTACCAGAGGTCGGCCCAGTGTGATTCCACACCTCCTTAGAATCTGATCCCTCCAATGGGCAGTGCCGAGCCTGGTCAGGTCCCGGGTCCAGAGCCGGTCCTGGTGGCGTATACCCTAGGTACTAAGGTTAAAGTAAAGCCTTAACTTAATTGATAACGATTTCTTCGTTCTAGCACGATTTCTCACGCTCTGCTCTCTTTCCTGGTAAGGGATGGCCCCATTCATTGAGTGCCTCGATCTGGACCGCTTTTCCCCAGAGAGCCGGTGACTTTCTTTCCCGCCCTTCCCGCAGAGACCTGCTCAGGTGTTACCCATGTGGGAGATTTTCCTGACCACACTTAACCTAAAATTCCAGTCCTTGGGAGTTCCCTTGTAGCGTAGCTAGTTAAGGATCCAGTGTTGTCACTGTTGCTTCTGTGGCGCGGGTTCCGTCTCTGGCGGCGGGAACTTCCACTGGCATGGGAAAAAAAAAATTGCAGTTCAGGCTCACCTTGCATCGGCATCCCCTAACCCTCTGTTTTCCTCATCGTTCCTACCACTGCCTGGCATCACGCACAGGGGAGGCATTGCGGAGACAGCGGGAACTGCAGAAGAAGGCTTGAACACTGAAGCTGAGAAGTTGGGGCGTCGTGGGGAGAGCTCTGAGTAGGCACTCTGTGTGTAGTTATCTGTAGAGGATTAGTGGATGGTGCCGCTGGAGAGGCAAGCAGGCCTAGACCAGGGTGGATCTTGTACCTCTGCCTTATTTCTTGTGTCCTATTGGGTGGATATTAATTAGATCGTTGCTGTAAGTCAGTTGCCTTGATCATGCGGTGTTAGGCCCTCCATTTTTGTGGTGGTGGAACAGCCCAGAAAGTGGAAATTTTTTTTTTTTTTTCTTTTTAGTGCTTCACCCACTGCCTATGGAAGTTCCCAGATTAGGGGTTGTATCAGAGCGGTAGCCACAGGCCTACACCACAGCCACAGCAATGCCAGATCTGAGCAGCGTCTGTGACCTATACCACAGCTCACGGCACAGCTAGATCCTTAACCCACTGAGCGGGGGCCAGGGATCAAACCCAAGTCCTCATGGATCCTAGTCAGGTTTGTTATAGCTGAGCCATGATGGGAACTCCTGAAAGTGGAACTTTAGAAGTCTGCAGGTGGCTTGCCAGCGCATGGCAGTCAAGCCAACCGAAAGCCTGACCTTTTAACCTCGCAACCAAGTGCAGTCATTACATAATACTGTTTTTTAAAATTTTTTTTTTAGTATTTTAGGAGTTCCCATCCTGGCTCTGTGGAAACAAAACATTTAAAAATATATGATTATGGAGTTCCCTTTGTGGCTCAGCCGTTAATGAACCTGACTAGGATCCATGAGGATGCATGTTGGATCCCTGCCCTTGCTCAGTGTGTTAAGGACCCGGCATTGCTGTGGTTGTGATATAGGCCAGCAGCTACAGCTCCGATTAGACCCCTAACCTGGGAGCCTCCATATGCCTCCGGTGCAGCCCTAAAAAGAAAAAAAAAAAAAGTATTTTTTAATAAGAAAAATTAGGATGCAATCCATGCTACATAGATCCCAAGTAATTTCACAAACAGAAAAATGTATCAATTGAACATGTGTTATACAAGCAACAAAATTTTTTTTGAAAATAAACAAAGTTTGTGTGCACAATGTAACCAAAAATTGGCCTTTTAAGGAGTTCCCAGGTAACCCAGTAGTTAAGGATTTGGTGTTATCACTTCTATGGCTTAGGTCACTGCTATGGCATGGGTTCTATCCCTGGCCCGGGAACTGCTGCATGTTGTGGGTATGCCCCCCCTCCCCCAGTCGACCTTTTGAATGTTTTTACTTTGGAATTTCTTAAGAAAAGATAGCTTCTGGAGTTCCCATTGTGGCGCAGTGGTTAACGAATCCGACTAGGAACAATGAGGTTGTGGGTTCAATCCCTGGCCTTGCTTGGTGGGTTAAGGACCCGGTGTTGCCATGAGCTGTGGTGTAGGCTGCAGACATGCCTCAGATCCCGCGTTACTGTGGCTCTGGTGTAGGCCAGCAGCTACAGCTCCGATTCGACCCCTAGCCTGGGAATCTCCACATGCCACAGGAGCAGCCCCAGAAAAGGCAAAAAGACCAAAAAAAAAAAAAAAAAGAAAAAAAGAAAGAAAAAAGATAGCTTCTTCTGAGTTTTAGGACCAGTGGTTGCTGTCAGCTTTGCCTTACTGTCCACCACTTCACTGTACCATTTCACACCCCAAGCCTTCCCCTGCCTTCTCCCTCCTCCCTCCTCCTGAGTCTGGCAATAATAGTCTGGCCCTTCCTGGGTACCCTTCTCCAAATGACCGGTGGGGCTGTGAGAGCAGAGCTCCTCTAAACATACAGCTGACAGGGCTCTGCAGGGTGGTTTTCCATTCCTTTTTCAGCCTTGTAGGGCGAGTGACAGTGTGCAAAGGGGAAGGTGCTCCCAGACGTGGGCACAGGGCAAGATGAACTCTGCAGAGAATTTCATTACAAAGAAACCCAATTCAAGCAAATTTGCTTGACTGACCTCACCAAGGTCTCAGTTATGAAGGCCTCTCAGTTCTCACATGGAAGGAGGAATTAACATTTATGTGCCAAGCATATTACATATAATATCACATTCAGGGCTCACAAAGAATGTTTATTATTCACAATTTGCTGGGGCTTATAAAGGTGATCTCTCCAACAAGTGCACACAAAGCTGAATTTGAACCCTGATCTGATAGGCTCCAAGCTCGTGCTTTGCTCATCTCCTGTGACCTGGTGTTCAACTTTATTTGCTTTTTTGTTTTGTTTGTTTTGCTTTTTTAGGGCCGTACCCTCGGCATATGGAAGTTCCCAGGCTAGAGGTCAAATTGGAGCTACGTGTGGCTGGCCTATGCCACAGCCACAGCAATGTGGGGTCTGAGCCATATCTGTGAACTACAGCACAGCACACAGCAATGCCAGATCCTTGACCCACTGATCGAGGCCAGTAATCGAACCCTTGGCCTCATGGATGCTAGTTGGATTCATTTCCACTGCACTAAAATGGGAACTCCTTATTTATTTATTGGCTGTGCTCACAGCATGTGGAAGTTCCTGGGCCACAGTGGTAACAACACTGAGTCCCTAACCACTAGGCCACCAGGGAACTCCAACTTCAGCTCAAAGGTTATGACATGTGTCTGCACAGTTAAAGTGCAGGAATCTTGGCCTGTCCAGGTCATAAGTGTCAGTTTTTTGGCTTTTGGTTTTTTAAGGGCCACACTCGTGGCATATGGAGGTTCCCAGGCTAGGGGTCTGAGCCAAGTCTGTGACCTACACCACAGCTCACAGCAACGCTGGATCCTTAACCCACTGAGCAGGGCCAGGTGTCGAACCTGCGTCGTCATGGATATTAGATACATTTCCCCTGAGGCACAATGGGAACTCCATAAGTGTCAGCTTTTGAGACAAGCTTCCTTTTTTTGTTGTTGTTGTTGTTGTTGTTGTTGCTATTTCTTGGGCTGCTCCCGCGGCATATGGAGGTTCCCAGGCTATGGGTCAAATCGGAGCTGTAGCCACCGGCCTACGCCAGAGCCACAGCAACGCCAGATCCGAGCCGCGTCTGCAACCTACACCACAGCTCACGGCAACGCCGGATCGTTAACCCACTGAAGCTTCCTTTTTGACAAGGAAGTGTAAAGAACAAATCTGTCCTCAGTAAACCACACTATTTTCACATTATGTAAATTCTCTTTCTTTTTTTTTTTTTTTTGGCTACAGTGTGCAGTGGCTTGATGTGGGATCTTAGTTTCTGGACCAGGGGAATGCAGCAGTGAAGGCATCTTAACCACTAGACCACCAGGGAACTCCCACACACCATGTATTTCTAAAACTAGTCTCAGAGATCTGTGCCAGATCCAACGTGCCTTGTTGACTTTGCTGATCTTGTTTGAATGGCCACTTGAGTTTATTACTTGAAGTAATGTAGAATGGGTAATAATGTAATGGCCAGTGGGCAGTAGATCAGGGGTCTAAATGACAAATGACTGGGCAAGGCATTTAACCTCTGTAGGCTTCAGTGCCTTGACTATAAAATGAGAAAGTTAGACCTAGATAGGCTAAGACCCCTTCTTTTAAAAAATAGGGAGATTTTTAAAAATTGAGATATAATTTCCATATCATACAATTTGCTCATTTAAAGTGGGAGTTCCCGATGTGGTACAACAGATTAAGGATCTGGCGTGTCACTGCTGTGGACCTGGTTACAGCTGTGGCACAGGTTCAATCCCTGGCCTGGGAACTTCTGTATGCCATGGACACAGCCAAAAAAAAAGTGTATTAATGTGGTTTTAATGTGTTCCCCAAGTTGTGCAGTAATCACCACAAGCAATTTTAGGATATTTTCATCACTTCAAAGAGAGCCTGCACACCTTTTAGCTATCACCTTTCACCTGCTCATCCTCCCTAAACCTGAGTAACCCCTAATCTACTTTATGTCTCTATAGATGTCCCTATTCTGGATATTTCACAGAAATGGAATCACATAGCGTGTGGCCTCTTATGTCTGGCTTCTTTCACTTAACATTTTTTCAAGGTTTGCCTATGTTGTAGCGTGTGTCAGTGCTTCATTATTACGTGACAGTCCACTCTATAGATAAATACCACGTTTATAACCTATGTTGTTTCCACCTTTTGACTGTTGTGAATGGTGCTGCTATGAACATTCATATATGGGTTTTTGAGTTTTCATGTGGCCACATGTTTTTGATTCTTCTCTTGTGTAGGTACTTAGAATTGCAAGGTCAAATGGTTAACTCTAACCTTTGGGGGAACTGCAGACTGTTTTCCAAAGTGGCTGCAACATTTCACATTCCTACCTGCAGCATACAAGGGTTCCAGTTTCTCTTCATTCTCATCAATACTTGCTGTTATCTGACTTTTTCACTCTAGTCATCCTAGTGGGTGTGAAGTAGTTTATCATTGCGGTTTGGGTTCGCATTTCCCTGATGCTGAGCAGCTTTTTGTGTGTTTATTGGCTGTTTGCATATCTTTAGAGAAATGTTTATTTGTCCATTTTTTAAATGTATTTTTAAATTAGAGTATAGTTGATTTACAATGTTTCAAGTTCTGTTGTTCAACAAAGTGACCCAATCATACACATTTCCCTATGCTGTACAGTAGGATCCCATTGCCCATCCATTCCAGATATAATAGTTTGCATCCAAAAAAACTCCCCAAATGCCCATCCATCCCACTGTCTTCCCTTTCCCTCCAGGGAACCCCTGTCCATTTTAAAATTAGGGATGAGGTTTTTTGGGTTTTTTGACCTCAGTGTGCAGGGCTTGATGTGGAATCTTAGTTCCCAGACCAGGGATTGAACCAAGGCCATGGCAGCGAAAGCACCAAGTTCTAACCACTAGACCACCAGGAACTCCCAGGGATGCATTTTTGATTGACTTTTTATTTATCAAGCTCAGTGCTTACCCTAGGAGCTAAAGTTCAAATAGAAGTTCAGTTGCCTTAGTGGCAGTTGGTGTCTCCCCAGAAGTGAAGCCTGAGATTTTGGGATAGAGCCTAGGGAGAAAGGGGCAATCACGTGCTATTCTGGAGGATGGATGCTTCCTTAGACACAACTACTTGGGACACACCCTATTGTGTAAAGCTGAGAGCTTAGTGGTCAGCTTGGCACTGAAAGTTGGGTTTATTTAGGGTTAAGATTTGGCTTTGGGATTTAACATGTAAAAAGTATTATTTAAAGGTGATAATGTTTATGTTAAAAAAGACTCTGTGGAGTTCCTGTTGTGGTGCAGCAGAAACAAATCCAACTAGTGTCCATGAGGATGAGGGTTTGATCCCTGGCCTTGCTCAGTGGGTTGGGGATCTGGTGCTGTTGTGAGCTGTGGTGTGGGTCGAAGATGCAGCTTGGATCCTGCATGGCTGTGGCCTTGGTGTAGGCCGGCAGCTGTAGCTCCAATTCAACCGCCTAGCCTGGGAACTTCCATATGCCACCAGTGTGGCCCTAAAAAGAAAAAAAAAAAAATCTGATAGTACATAAGAGCATAAAGCAAAACTTAAATATAAATAAATATCCTTCCTCCCTAAGCCTTCTTCCAGTTTAAGCTCTCCAAGACATTCCTTTTTGTGTTTCCTATAGAGACATAAAGTAGATTAGGGGTTACTTAGGTCCAGGGAGGATGAGCAGGTCAAAGGTGATAGCTAAAGGGTGCAGGGGCTCTCTTTTAGGTGATGAAAATATATATACTGGTTTACTTACATCAAATAATATTCTATTCTGGCTATTTTGGCAATTTGTTTCCACCTATCAATATATCTTAGGAAGTTTTTCTTCTTTCACCAAAGAGATAAATCTTATTCTTTTAATGTGTTTTCACATCATATTGTATGGATTTCTATAATGTATTTAACCAGCCCCTACTGAAGGAATTTAGTTTGTTTATATAGAAATATAAATATATATATATGTATACATATATATATATATATATATATATATATTTTTTTTTTTTTTCCTTTTCCGGCTGCACCCATAGCATATGTAAGTTCCTGGGCCAGGGAGTGAATCCAAAGTAGAACTGCGACCTACGCCACAGCTACAGCAACACCAGATCCTTAACCTGCTTCACTGGGCTAGCGATCAAGCTGGCAACACCACAGAGACGAGCCAGATCATTAACCCACTGTGCCACAGTGGGAAATCCTAGTTTGCTTTTAGTGTTTTTACTATTTTGAATAAGTTTGCAATGAATCTTGTGCGGTATCTTCAGTACTTTTGTGAGTCTATCCAGGCTAAATCTCTAACATTTATGTTTTGATTGATGCATTGTGGTCCAGTTATCTTCCAAAGAGGTGTGGTTTAGAGTTGTTCTCATATTATCTCCCCATTGCTTGTGAAGACTGGGTTTGAGCAACCTTTTTTTCAGAGAGAGGAGAGGTGGTGATGCTCCAATAGGGAGAAATAGTGTCTGTTTTCATTTACATTTCTCTCTCTCTCCTTTTTTTTTTTTTTTTTTTTCCATCTTTTTAGGGCTGCACCCATGGCACATGGAGGTTCCCAGGCTAGGGGCTGAATTGGAGCTGCAGCTGCTGGCCTACACCATAGCCACAGCAATACCAGATCCAAGCCAAGTCTGCGAGCTACACCACAGCTCACGGCATCTTTAACGCACTGAGTGAGGCCAGGGATTGAACCTGTGTCCTCATGGGTGGTAGTCTGATTTGTTTCCACTGATCCAGGATGGAACTCCCTTACTTATATTTGAGTTCGGAAGGAGGCTGGACATTTCACATTTTGATAGGTCATTTATTCTTTTTCTGTGAACTCTGTTCTATTCTTGTCCAGTTTTTCTATAGGATTGTTTCTTAGTGCTTTAGAAAAGCTTTTTGTATTTTAAGGATGTTTTTCTAGTGTTTTTTTTTTTTTTTTTTTTTTTCCTGCACCCACGGCATGTGGAAGTTCCTAAGTCCCTGCAGTGACAAGGCTGGATCCTTAACCCACTGTGCCACAACGGAACTCTTTTCTCTAGTGCTTTTGTGATTTCGTTGCCAAAACATCGGCAGCCTCTGTACACTGATGCCAAATAGAAACATGGAGACAGAGTTGGAGAAACAGAAACAGTGATTTGATTGCCAGGTCAGGAGGGGAACACAGCCCGATAGTGCCTCAAGGACTGTGCCCCCCATGGAGGGGGCAGTGAGGAGTCTTACAGTGTTTGAGGAGCAGGGCGTGGTCAGTTCATGGACACTTTCCTGATTGGTTGGTGGTGAGGTAATTGGGAGTCAGCGTCATCAGCCTTCTGATTCCAGCCAGTCTGGGGTCTACATGCTTGTGGGCATATAGATTTGACTTCTTCCACTGGGGAGGGCTTCAACACCTGAAAAACAGCTCCAAGGACATGGCTCTGAAGGTCCTTGATGTTGTTGAATGGCTGAATTAATATTACTGTTTTCTTTTTTCTCTGTATTTTTTCACTTCTCTGATTAAATTGGTTCTTTGACTAAAGTTTTTCTATAGATAAAAAGACAGGTGGAAGAGTTCCTGTTGTGGCTCAGTGGTTAATGAACCCAACTAGCATCCATGAGGACACAGGTTTGATCCCTGGCCTTGCTCAGTGGGTTAAGGATCTGGCATTGCCGTGAGCTGTGGTATAGGTCACAGATGTGGCTCGAATCCTGAGTTGCCAAGGCTACGGTGTCGGCCAGCAGCTGCAGCTCTGATTCTACCCCTAGTCTGGGAACTTCCATATATCATTGTTTGGCCCTTAAAAAAAAAAAAGGCAGATGGAGGACATGAGTGGGGATCTACTCTGAGAACGCCTCACAGGGTCCTTCTTGGTTACAGTTTTACTATGTATATGAAAAAATTTGATCATCAGTTTCATTCTGAGCATGAGGCAAAAGGCAGGGCTCCAGCTTTGCTTTCTTTTAGATGACTCACCATCATCCTGATTTGAATTTCTTGAATTCTTTTTTTCTGTCCATTCATTCAAAATGCCTTTGTGTTATACTGGATTCTGATATGTGTTTGGGTCTATTTCCAGCCTCTCTAATCTGTGTCTAGTACTAAGCTACCTGATGGCTGTGTTTATTTATTTTTATTTTTTATTTTTTTCCCATGCCCATGGCATGTGGAAGTTCCAGGCCAAGGATGGAACCTGAGTCACAGCAGTAACAATACCAAGTCCTTAACCGCTAGGCCACCAGGGAACTCCAATGGCTGTGTTTAAATTTGTTTTTAAACTATTCGTAGTATCTAATAGGGTTTTGGCAGTTTACCAATTAACCCAGGTCTAGGGAAAAGCATATTGTATGGAGAAAGGGAGTGTCTGGGAGTCAAACAGATCAGGATTTGATCCCAGATATACAGTTTATCAGCTTTTTAGCCTGGGACGAATTGTTCAAATTTACTGGCTTCAGCTTTTTCCACCTTTATTTATTTATTTATTTATTTATTTATTGTCTTCTTACAGCCTCACCTGTGGCATATGGAGGTTCCCAGGCTAGGGGTCAAATCGGAGCTGTTGTTGCTGCCCTACACCATAGCCACAGCCACGCCAGATCCAAGCCTTGTCTGCTACCTACACCACAGCTCATGGCAACGCGGGATTCTTAACCCACTGAGTGCGGCCAAGGATCGAACCCATAACCTCATGGTTTCTAGTTGGATTCGTTTCTGCTGCACCATGACAGGAACTCCAGTTTTTTCCACCTTTAAAAGTGGGTGGAGAATAAGATGCTGCCAGGAAAGTGCCCCCTGCTGCTGTTAGTCACATGCTGAATGTGTGGCTGTCCCTTCTGGGCCACCAGGCACTGCCCTGGGCTTGAGCTTTAGGGAGCCGGGGTGAGGCATCTGCAAAACCAAGGGGACATGTCCTCCCACCCCCAATCCTCCAGGTCAGGATTTCCCTGCCCACTCGGCCCTGAGTCCACTCCTAGGGCCTACCCTGCCCTCTCCCTCCATCTACTCTTCGGTTCCTAGTGGGATTCATTTCCATGGCGCCGTGATGGGAACTCATTTTTTTTTTTTTTTGTCTTTTTTTTTTTCTCCCCATTGTGGCTCAGAAGGTTAAAAACCCAGCTAGTATCCATGAGGACGTGGGTTCAATCCTTGACCCTGTTCAATCGGATTCAGAGTTGCCGTGAGCTGCAGCATAGGTTGCAGATGCAGCTCAGATCCCATGTTGCTGTGGCTGTGTTGTAGGCAGGCAGCTGTAGCTCCAATTTGACCCCTAGACTGGGAACTTCCATATGCCAAGGATTTGGCTTTTAAAAAAACAAGCGAAAAAGCCACAAATTTGATGCCTTGCAATTCTGGAAGCTGGAAGTCCGAAATCAAGGTATCTGCAGGGCTGTGCTTTCTCTGCAGGCTCCAGGGGAGAATCTGTTCCATGCCTTTAGGCATCTGGTATCATTGCCATCCCTGGTGTTCCTTGGCTTGTAGACACCTCACTCCTTGTCACATGGCCTTTTTTCCTCTTCTTATAAGGACACTAGTCATATTGGATTAGGGCCCACCCTAATGACCTTATCTTTACTTTTTTGCATTTTAGGGCTACACATGAGGCACATTGAAGGAGGTCTAATTGGAGCTACAGCTGCTGGCCTACACCACAGCCACAGCAACACCAGATCTGAGCTGAGTCTAGATGGCAACGCTGGATCCTTAACCCACTGAGTGAGGCCAGGGGTACTAGTTGGGCTCATTGCTGCTGAGACACAATGGGAACCTCATACTTTGCACCCGTGGCATATGAAAGCTCCTGGAGCCAGGGATTGAATCTGAGCTGTAGTTGCAGCAACACTGGATCCTTAACCCACTGTGCCACAGCGGGAGCTCCAGACCTCATCTTTACTTGATTACATGTGTAAAACCTTATTTCCAAATAAGGTCACATGCACAGATATCAGGGATTAGCACTTGGGCAGATCTTTTGAGGAGGGGACAATGACACGATTTGACCTATAACATTGGGAACCCTGGCCCTAGCAGGGCATGAGCTGGAGCTCTGTGGGATCAGGTGAAGCTGAGACAGCTCGGTGGGCCATCTGGACAGGTGTGGGTAGTGGTGGCACTGAAATTGGGCCTGGAGGGACCGTGTCACTGGGTACTTTCTAATGTAGGGTGTCCACGGGGACTCTCCCTCTTGCTTTCCCAGCCAGTGACCTGGGGCAGGCAGTACCATGTGGCTTTGATTTCTGGCAGGGATAAAAATTGGTGGGGAGGATGATATTTTTAGAAGTCCAAGGGACCCTAGGGACCACTTAATCCAGACATTTAACCCATGGGAAGCTGAGGCAGTTCCACAAGGATGCTTTGTGCTGGCTGGGCGCTTTGTGCTGAGGCAGTCGCTGTGGCCTGAGGGCTGTGGCTCCAATTAGTGGCTGAGAGAGGGTGGCCACTGAGTCTTTCGTCAGCCCCAGATCCCCAGATGCAGACTGACACAGTCTCTGCTTTGAGCCACCAACATCTACCAAAAGCCTGTGCTTTTCGGGTTTTTTGTGGGGCTGCCTGGAGGGAGGAGGAGGTGGTAGGTGCCAGGGTTCGCACTGTTTCAGTTCTGATTCCTACTCACTCAGTCCTGGGGCCTGAGGGTGCCTTAGGGTGAGTTTCCTCTTCAGTCCCCGCACTTCCACCCACAGCCTCTCCTGGGCTGCAGCCCTCCCCACGCTTCATCTGTTACCCTCTGCCATTGGCTCTGCATGCTCTCCAATATCAGGGAAATTTCTCCTGTTGGAGACTGTCCTAGTTTTTTGCAGTTTTGGTAGAAGTTGGTAGATTGTTGGGGTGTTTGTGTGTGTGTGTGTGCATGTGTGTGCACGTGCATACAAAACCCACTCAGTCTCCAAGGTGCCATGCTGCCTCCACTGCTTAGTGGGATTCTTGAGCAAGTGCTTGATGGGCACATTTTCTGTTCTTGTGCCCAGAAAATCTCATCCTTTTCCCTAGGCCTCCTGCCAGACTTCGTGCCATGGAGCTAGCTCTGGTCCTTAAATAGCTGATCCCCAATCAGCAACATCCTGGGACTCCAGCTGCAGCTTATAGCTAAGGCCAGGGCAGAGGGTGCCAGCGTGGGTACCCAGAGGCTAGAGTTCTGAGCCGCTGGAGTTTTTGCTGTCAGCAGCATTTTCTGTGGGTTGGCAAACCATCCAGAGTAGAGGGGATGCTAAGCAGGTTTGGGTCTCCACAGTTGCGTACCAGACTTTCCATTTATTCCAGAAAATGGATGGAGCACTTGGTATGTGTCAATGTTCCAGGCATTGGAGGGAACACTGGTGAGCTAGAGAAAGTCCTTGCCTCCTCAGAGGTTCTGCATAAACTCTGCTGCTGTGTTCCACGATGGGAAAGTATCAGGAGATCTAAGAGTATTGAACTTGACAAGGAGGAAGGGATCTGGGAAGAAGCTGCTTCCTACTGAGATTTGTGGGATGGGTTGGCAGGGAGGGGTGCTGGGAAAGCCTGGAGGTGAGGAGGGGAGGCGGGTAGGGCCCACCTGATGGCCACTCTCAGTGCTTACTGCAGCTACACTCATTCCCAATATCCTTCTCTTGTCCATTTGCACTGGTGGTTCTTTCAGAAAAGGTTAAATAACACATGGAAGAAGACAACTTTGTAGTGTTGCTTACTTTAATGAAAGTGCTTCTGGAAAATTATGTTTGGGTTATTTTTATTTTTTATTATTTATTTATTTATTTTTGGCTACACACACAGTATGCAGAAGTTCCCAGGCCAGGGGTCGAACCTGAGCCATAGCAGTGACAATACTGAATCTTTAAACACTAGGCCACCAGAAAATTCCATTTGTATTGTTTTTATAAGTGTTTACCTTATTTTGTTTTATCAAGAATGTTTTGTTTTGTTTTTATGGCCACACCCACAGCATATGGAAGTTTCTGGTCCAGGGATCTCATCCGAGCTGCAGCTGTGACCTACACCACAGCTGGGGCAATGCTGGATCCTTAACCCACTGAGCAAGGCCAGGGACTGAACCTGCAACTTCAAAGTTCCTAGTCGGATTCGTTAACCACTGAGCCACTACTGGAACTCCTGATTTAAAATTATTATTAGAGTTCCCACTGTGGCACAATGGGATCTTGGTAGCACTGGGTCAGATTCAATCCCTGGCCTGGCACAGTGGCTTAAGGATCCAGTGTTGCTGCAGCTGTGGCTTAGGTTGTCACTATGGCTCAGATCTCATCCCTGGCCTGGGAACTCCACATGCCAAGGGGCGGCCAAAAATGAAACAAACAAAAAAATTAATGTGCTGTTAGATTGCGTTTGTTTTTACTTACTAGCTTTTTTCCACACTGCTTATAACTGTGCTCAGAATGTGGTTTTCTTGTTATTGGTAGTGTTTTAAGCCTGATGCTGAAGATGACCTAGTGGAGATGTGGAGGAGGCCATGGGACCTGTGCTTCTGGAGCTCATGGGAAAGGGCCAGATAGCTAGAGAGAGAGATTTGAGTCATTTGCATATAAGCAGTATTTTGTGCCCAGAGACTGATTGAGATCACTCAGGCACTGAGTAGATAGACGGAGAGGGGAGGAGCACAGAGTCTTGGGGTGCTTCAACATGTTTGAGATTCAGCCTTTGAGGAGAAGTCAGCAAAAGAAGTGGGCAATTATTTAGCAATAAAGAGGAATTATGTACTGATACATATCGTAATATGGATGAACATGGAAAAGATTATGCTAAGTGGAAGAGAATAGGCACAAAAGGCCACATATTATATGATTCCATTCATATAAAATATCCAGAATATGCAAATCTATAGAGATGGAAGTTAGGTTAGTGGTTGTGGGGATGGGAATGACTGCTAGTGGGTAAGGTTTTTTTTTTTTTTTTTAGTGGCCGTACTCACAGCATATGGAGGTTCCCAGGCTAGGGCTGGAATCTGAGCTGTAGCTGCTGGCCTACACTGCAGCCACAGCAACATGAGAACTGAGCTGCATCTGTGACCTACACCACAGCTTATGGCACTGCTGGATCCTTAACCACTGAGTGAGGTCAGGGATAGAACCTGTGTCCTCAGGCACACTAGTCAGATTCATTTCTGTTGAGCCATGACAGGAACTCCCAGGGGTTTATTTTTAAGTGATGACAATTTCTAAAATGAGATTATGGTGGCCATCGCCCAACTCTGAATATGCTAAAACCACTGAATTGTACACCGTACATGGATGGATTTTATGGTATGTCAGTTATATCTCAGTGAAAATGGCGGAGGGAGAAACTGAGATGTGACTATTTCTATATGAAAGAAAACCTGGTCATTGGCATGAGGAAGCTGGTCCCACAACGGGTCAGGGCTCCAAGTCCCACCAGTGGGAGGCTAGTTCTTACCTTTTAGGCAAAATAGAGGAATGTTAACTGGGGACAAGTGTTCTTGTTGGCAACAAGTTCAGTTCTAGGACATCGTTCTTCATTGCTGGAAGTTGTTTTGACCTAAGAGCCAAAGGGAGTGTCAATTTTATTTTATTTTCATTAAAAATTTTTTTAATTTTATTTTTTATTTTTTTGCTTTTTGTTAGGGCCACACTTGCAGCATAGGAAAGTTCCCAGGCTTGGGGTTGAATTGGAGCTGCAGCTGCCGGCCTACACCACAGCCACAGTAACGCGGGATCTGAGCCACGTCTTTGAACTATGCCACAGCTTGTGGCAAAGCCAGATCCTTAACCCACTGAATAAGGCCAAGGATCAAACCTGCATGTTCATGGATACTAGTCAGGTTTGTAACCCACTGAGACACAACAGGAGCGCCTATATTTTTTAATTTTATGGCTGCACCAGCAGCATATTGAAGTTCCCAAACCAAGAATTGAATTCGAGTCTGTGCAATGTCCAGAGCTGCTGCAATCATATTCTTTTTTTTTTTTTTTTTTTTTTGTCTTTTGTCTTGTTGTTGTTGTTGTTGTTGCTATTTCTTGGGCCGCTTCCACGGCATATGGAGGTTCCCAGGCTAGGGGTTGAATTGGAGCTGTAGCCACCGGCCTACGCCAGAGCCACAGCAACGCGGGATCCGAGCCGCGTCTGCAACCTACACCACAGCTCACGGCAACACCGGATCGTTAACCCACTGAGCAAGGGCAGGGACCAAACCCGCAACCTCATGGTTCCTAGTCGGATTCGTTAACCACTGCGCCACGACGGGAACTCCCTGAAATCAGAGTCTTAACCCACTTCACCCAAACTGGGAACTCCGTGAAGTTCAATTTCATTTTTTTTTTTTTTCTTTTTAAGGCCACACCTGCAGCATATGGAAGTTCCCAGGTCAGGGGTAGAATCAGAGCTGTAGCCACTGGCTTATGCCACGGCCATGGCAACTCCGGATCTGAGTGGCATCTGTGCTGGATCCTTAACCCGCTGAGCAAGGCCAGGTATTGAAGCTGCATCCTCACGGACATTAATGTCGGGTTCTTAACCCACTGCACCACAACAGGAACTCCCCATGAGGGTCAGTTTTAGAAGACACACTTCTCCAGGTGGGAAAGATTTACGGGCAGGATGTGACAAAGGAAAATGGGTGGGCCCCGTGCTAGAACCTAGACTAGCCTAATATGACCAGGCTGAACTGGGCGGTGGAAAGAGGATGACTAGAGCTGGTTCTGGAAAAGCAGAAGCCATTAAGACTGGGCAAAGTGGGCAGGCACGTGCCTAGGAGGAGCCACTGCTGAGAAAGGGAACAGGCAGGGTTAAGACGTCAGATGTTGTAATTAATGGGGCTTTTGTCCTGGAGCTTGAAGGGAAAGGAAGGACATGGTCCTGGAAATCTGGCCCATTATATTATATAATATACTTCAGGCCAGTCTGAAGTATCTGTTGAGACCCTTCCATATGGAGAGGGCCGGGCCGGGCCGGGCCGGGCCGAGCTGGGTCGGGAATTGGTCCTCACCTGGTGGGACCAGAGCTGTGCGCATGCCCAGATCACCCCTCAGGTGTGCCGGAAGTGCTGCAATCAGGTCCGCAAAGCGGCAGAGCTGTGAGTTGAAGGGCACTGCCAGGCTGAACAGGTGTCATCTTGGAGGAAACAGAATTTGGTGAGGAAGGTGGGAGGCTGTTCCAGGCAGACGGAGGTTTGCGCTGCCAAAGTCAAAAGTCACCCATGTGGGGCTCCTGCCAGTGGAAGTGGAGCTTGCTGAGGATGCTGGGAGACGAGTCGGGAGGGTGTCACATGGACCAGGTACCGAGTGAGGTGAGGGGGGCGCTCCGTGGACTGTTGTAGCATGCGGACATGTGAAGACTGGAAACTGGAGTGAGAATGGGGGACTGGAAACTAGTGAATGAGTGACCAGCTCTATGGCTGGTGCTGAGTTTTCACCTTCTTTACATCTGTTTGAGTGCTGGTCCCACCGTCAGATGAGGGAGATTGAGGCTCAGAAAGGAGAAATGGGAGTTCCTGCTGTGGCACAGTGGATTCAGAATCTGACTGCAGAGGCTTGGGTTGCCGTGAAGGCGTGGGTTCTATCCTCCACCCATTGCAGTGGGTTAAAGGATCCTGAATTGCCACAGCTGTGGCATAGGTCACAGCCGCAGCTTGAATTCAGTCTCTGCACCACTCACCCCTCAAAAAAAGGAGAGGAGTTCCCATTGTGGCTCAGCAGGTTAAGAACCCAACTAGTATCCATGAGGATATTTTTTAAATCACCCTTTATTCAAGAGTCATACAAAATCAGACAGCAGGCCGGATTTGGGCTGTAAGCCATTGTCTGCCAACCCCTGGTCTAGATGTGTGCTGTCCAGTGTAATGGCCACTGGCCACATGGGGCTAATGGGTCTTGAAAAGTTTGTAGTCTGAACTGAGATCACTGTTAAGTGCAAAAATACACACTGGATTTCAAACAGTCCCCCCAACAAGCAGAATACTTCAGTGGTTTTTAAAATGTCGATTACAGTGTTGAAATTATAATGTTTTGGATAGACTGATATAAATAAAATCTATTATAAAAATTAATTTCACCTGTTTCTTTCTACTGTTTTACTAATTGTCTCATGGCCTTTTTTTTTTTTTTTTTTTTTTTTTTTGTATTTTGTCTTTTTAGGGCTGCACTCAAGGCATATGGAGGTTCCCAGGCTAGGGGTCAAATCAGAGCTACAGCTGCCGACCTACACCACAGCCACAGCAACAAAGGATCCAAGCCATGTCTGTGACCTACACCACAGCTCACGGCAACACTGGATCCTTAACCCACTGAGCAAGGCCAGGGATCGAACCTGCATCCTCATGGATACTAGTCAGATTCATTTCCACTGAGCCACAGTGGGAACTCCTATCTCATAGTCTTTTAATGTGGCTGTTAGGAAAATGACGTTATCCGTATTTGCATTTGTGGCTTGCATCACATTTCTGTTTCTCAAGGAGTGAGACTTGAGGAATGGGTGAGGAGACCCCATATGTTGTGTTGAGGGAGTAGGGAGGAGGTGCAGCCTGGCTCTCAGGAGTGGAGTGTCGGTGCCATGTGGGGACAGTGGGGACAGTGGATTTCATTAAAGAGAGGTTGGAGTTCCCTGGTGGTATAGCAGGTTAAGGATCTGGTTTTGTCACTGCTGTGGCTCAGGTCTGATCCCTGCCAAGCCATGGGTGTGGTCAAAAAAAAAAAGAGAGAGGTGGAAGGGCAGGTGAGGGGGATATGCAGACTAAGGAGGCCTTTGCAGGACTGGGTTGGAGGGGTTGAGGGGGCTTCTGGGAGTAGTGAGACTGAGCTCCTTGGCCAGCAGCCATTAGAAGCCAGGGGCAAGGCAGCTGGCAAGAGGCAAGGGGTTCCTAAGCAGTCAGCCAAGCGAGTGAGTGTGAGGGGAGGACCCTGCCCTGAGGAGCTTCCATCTCTCAACCCCTCTGGAGCAGGGCACAGTATGAACTTGTCTTTGTTCTGAGCCTAGACCATACCACCTCTTTGGAAAAGTGGTTTGGCCAGTTCACTGGCAGAATGTAGAAATAGAATGTGAAGATGCAGCTTTCTTACCTCCCCCCAAATCCTTCTCTTTCACATCAGGAGAGGGCTCCTGGCAGGAGGTCATTCCTCTCTGCAGCCAGAGGGGAACCCTGCTCGCTCTGCCTCCTTGGGAACAGATGTGACTGTCAGAGCCATGGCTCCCTGCATTTGGTGTTCATGCCCAGGAGCTAGCTTAGCTTTGCCCTCTGGAAGGAGAAAGGGATGAGAGGTGCCAAGGAGATAGTACCCGCCTGTGACATCCTGTTTCTTGGTTCGTAGGAGAAAGGTAGAGTTTCTGTGCTCATATCTGTGGCTTCTGCTACTCAGCAGTCGAGGTAGCAGGATGAAGCCCTCAGCGTCCCTCCTGTCTCTTGTTTCCCAGGTGCCCGGGGATCGGAAGAGCCCTGGAGATGCTGAGAGGACATGGTACACAAGACCTGGGTTCTAGGCCTGGTACCACTGGACATGTTCCTGCTACAGACTGAATGTTTGTGCCCTCACAAAATTTGGATGTTGAAATCCTAACCCCTTAAAGTGATGCAATAAGAGGCGGGGCCTTAGGGAGGTGACTAAGTCAGGGGGGTAGAGCCGTCTTGGATGGGATTAGTGCTCTTATAAAAGAGACCCCACAGAGCTCCCTAGCCCTTTCTACCATGTGAGGACAGACAGCTGGCTATGTTTGTTTTGTTAGCTTTTTAGCGCCACACCTTTGGCATATGGAAGTTCCCAAGCTAGGGGTCGAATCAGACCTGCAGCTGCCAGCCTACACCACAGCCACAGCAGCTTGGGATCTGAGCTGCATCTGCGGCCTACACCACAGCTCACGGTGTGCAACCCACTGAGCGAAGCCAGGGATTGAACCCCTTAACGCTAAGCCACAATGGAAACTCCAAGACAGCCATCCATGAACCAGGAAGTGAGTTTCACCAGACCCAAAGCCTGCCTGTGCCTTGATGTTGGACCGCCCAGCTTCCAGAACTGTGAGAAATCAGTTTCTGATATTTATAAGCTGTGTAGTCTATAGTAATTTGTTGTAGTGGCTCTAATGGACTAGAGTACTCTCCCTTCTCTGACCTTTGGTTTTCCTCTCTGGAGGGGCCTGGACTTCATCTTTTTTTTTAGGGTTGCATCTGCGCAGGCTGGTTCCCAGGCTAGGGGTTGAATCAGAGCTATAGCCGCTGGCCTACACCACAGCCACAGCAACGCCAGATCCAAGTTGTATCTGCAACTACACCACAGCTCATTGCAACACCAGATCCTTAACCCACTGAACAAGGCCAGGGATCAAACCCATGTTCTCATGGATGATAGTCAGATTCATTTCCACTGAGCCACAACAGGAACTCCTGGACTTCATCTGGATCATCTCTTGATCCTTTTCTAGCCACAAGGGATGTGTGTACTAGAGGAAATGGATGAAATAGAGTGCCACCAGAGGTGGGCATAGGCAGGAAGGAAGCGAGGGTCCATCACCTGTGGTGGGATGGTTTTCTCTTTGAGAGAGGTGGACAGCACTTTCCCACTGCCTTCCTTGTCAGGCCTGGGCAAGCCTCTCCACATGGTGGTTCTGGTCCATCTTGCCAGCCTCATTGCCCATCCTGCCCTGACACATGGAGTCAGGGTTGTAACCACACGTGGACCTGAAGCTCTGCCCACTCGCCCTCCTTAATGTCTCTCAGCTCCTTTCATGGACCATCGCCATGGGAGTCATTGACTTCCTATTTCCTCTGAATCAACAGACCCTTTGTCTTGGCATGTAAAGGCCCTGCCCATTGGCAGTCAGCTCCTCTCTGGGCTATTTGCAGTTCTTCAGTCTGTGCTTTCTCAGGTGCTGAGCCTTTGCCCAGTCGGTCTGCTCTGCCTGCACCCCTTTCTCCCATATCTCTGCCTGGAGAAACCCCATTCAGAAGCCCGGGCTTCTGCTCCTCTGAGAAGTCTTGTCCTTCCCACCCACTTCCCCAGCTTGGTTCCTGCCCCTCCCTGGTGTCCCTGGCCTCCTGTGCTTCCCTAACACAGCATTCATCTCACCACGCAGCAAGTAGACTTCACTCTCAGAGCAGAGGCAGGGGTGGCCTCTGATAGCAGTGGCACTTGGTGACAGTCCTTGAAATGCTGGCTGACTGAAAGAAAGCTTTCCTCTCGAGTCTCTTTTCACTGCCATCAACAGGCAGTTGTTGGAAGCCTGTGGTTTGTTTTTTAAAATTTAGTTTTATTTTTATTATTATTATTCTTTTAGTCTTTTTAGGGCCACAACAGTGGCATATGGAGGTTCCCAGGCTAGGGGTCGAATCGGAGCTACAGCTGCCGGCCTGCACCACAGCCACAGCAATGCCAGATCCGAGCCGCATCTGTGACCTACACCACAGCTCACGGCAATGCCGGATCCTTAACCCACTGATCGAGGCCAGGGATTGAACCTACGTCCTCATGGATCCTAGTCAGGTTCGTTTCCGCTGAGCCACACAGGAACTCCTGGAAGCCTATTGTGGTGACGCCTGGGCACCCAGTCTATCCTTGCCTGCCCTGTGTGGGTAGCTCAGCTTGGTTCTCAGCATCCTTTGCAGTAAGGTGAGGCCATGGATAGAGTTCTAGCCACTGGAGAGTGAGTGGAAGTGCCAAGGCGCTGCCAGGCCTGGGCCCTCAAGACTTACGCTAGCTCCTCTCACGAAGTTTTTCCTCCCAGGTGCATGTGATGACAAGGCCTGAGGGGCTGGTGGTGCCACAAGACGGAAGGGGCCTGGGTGCCTAAATAACCCCATGAAGGCAAGCATTTCTGTCGCCTGAACACCACCCAGGACTGTTATCTGTAAGCAACAATCTTCCGTAGCACTTAGACGTATTTGGGACCACAGTGACACCCAGCCTGACTGAGATTCCTGTTGTGCAAACCTGAGTGCAGGTGACAGTAATGAAGGCACATTGGGACCTAGGCGGTGGACTGAGTTGATGAGGAGTGGGGAGAGGGGCGTTGAGGCTGACCCTGCTGGGTTCCTGGCCTGCATGGGTGCTGGGTGCCAGAGGCATTCTTTGTGGCCCAGAACACTGGCAGAGGGTCTGGGCTCTGGGGAACATCGTATATTCAGTTTTAGACGTGCTGAGATTCAGGTGCCCTGGGGACAGTTCAGGAGAGATGTTGAGGGAGAGTGACTTGTGTGGGTTTAGGATTCAGAAAACTGGGTCATGTTGATGATAGTCGAAGCCTGAGCTCTTAGTAAATGAATGAAGATATGAATTGTTGTGTAATCAGAAACCGAGGCACAAAAGGAGAGTCCCCGGGCCCATCCTGACTTAGTGTCAGTGCCAACCATACACAAAAGGGCCTCCAAGGCTGCTTGGATGAGGAGAACTGCTGTCCTTCAGAGGGGAGACGGCATATCTCAGTTGCCTAAGCTTTCCCGTGACCTGGTCAGCAGCAACGCATCCTAAATCTGTCCCTATCCCAGGGTGCGGTGCCCAGAACAATGTAGAAAAGTGAGAATCTGGCCTCAGGGGCCTGGGAATCTGAAGTTTTAAAAGCCAGGCAGGTGGTTGTGCCATGAAGTCAGGCTGGGCCCCTCTGTAGGCTGTGTCCTCTGAATGCAGCCTCAAGAGCGTGGAACAGGCTGGAGGGTTTTTTTCTGTAGGTGAACCACATATTCCATTCCAGTTTGATTCCAGAGGGTGTCCTAAGCAATTCTGATTGGCCTCTGCTGGGCAGAGGCTGCATCTGAGACTCTGACTAGGCACAGGTGGTTGTCTCAAGAATGTGACCTTGGATGGGGGACTAGGGGTTGGCTAGCAGTGCTTCCACAAGTCCATTTTTTTTTTCCGTCTTCCTTTTAGGGTGGCATGCACGGCATAGGGGTCAGTTCCCAGGCGAGGGGTTGAATCTGAGCTATAGCCGCCAGCGTACGCCACAACCACAGCAACAACAGATTCGAGCTGTGTCTGAGACCTACACCGCAGCTCATGGCAATGCCGGATCCTTAACCCACTGAGCAAGGCCAGGGATAGAACCTGCGTCCTCTTGGAGGTAGTCAGATTTGTTTCCGCTGAGCCACAATGGGAACTACCCCCGCAAGTCTGTTTTGGGGTTTGATTTGAAACATGATGGGCAGATCATCAGATGAAGGAATCTTCCCTGAGATTGTTGTTATCATTAGCAGTCCTAGCAGCTGGCATTTATACCCCCTACCCACTTGTACTATGCTTACCTCTTGGCATAGTCTCTGGTCCCTGCAGGAGTGTGAGAGGCAGGTGTTGTCAGTCATCTCTATTTATTTATTTATTTGGTTGCAAGTGTGGCATATGGAGGTTCCCAGGCTAGGGGTCAGATTGGAACTACAGCTGCCCGTCTACACCCACAGCCACAACAATGCTGATCTGAGCTGCATCTGCAACCTACACCACAGCTCATGGCAATACCAGATCCTTAACCCACTGAGTGAGGCCAGGGATCGAACCTGAATCCTCATGGATACTAGTTGGGTTCATAACCCACTGAGCCACAATAGGAACTTCTATTTATTTATTTTTTGGCCCTGCCTGTGGTATGTGGAGATTCCCAGGCCAGGAATCAAACCTGAGCCATAGTGGTAACTTGAGCCACAGCATTGTCCTGGACCACATCAGTGACAACACTGGATCTTAACCCACTGAACTACCAGGGAACTCCTCATCCCTTTTTTAAGATGAAAAAACTGGGAGTTTCCTTTGCGGCTCAGTGGGTTATGAACCCGACTAGTATCCATGACAACCTGGGTTTGATCCCTGGCCTTGCTCAGTGGGTTAAGGATCCAGCATTTCCATGAGCTGTGGTGTAGGTTACAGACTCAGCTTAGATTCCACTTTGCTGTGGCTGTGGTGTAGACTGGCAGCTGAAGTTCTCATTCAACTCCTAGCCTGGGAACTTCATATGGTGCACACGTGGCCCTAAACAGCAAAAAAATAAAGGTGGAAAAGCTGAGTTTCAGGAGTTCCTTTGTGGCACAGCATGTTAAGGATCTGTCATTGTCACTGAAGTGGCTCAGGGTTGCTGCTCTGGCACGGGTTCAATCCCTGGCCTGGGAACTTCCACATGCTGTGGGCACGGCCAAAAAAAGCTGATTTTTATGGAGGTTTGGTTAGGGACTGATGTCCTTAATGCTTTCAGTTGATGACAATGAGTTTAGAGGGCCCAGTAAGACTTTAAGACATGGTGGGGGCTGGAGTAAGCTGGCTAGCCCCTGTCCCGCCTACTGGGGAGCAGTGAGACTCAGCCGCAGCTAAGGGTGGACACCTGGGGCTGTGGCCCAGGGCGACTTCATCTAACAATTTTCCAAGGGTAACTGGAAATATAATGTTTTGTGGAAATATCCTGCTTTCTAAATGCCGACAAATAATTTCCTGTGATATCCAAGATACTGTCTGAGATCTCCAAGCACATCTGTGAGTCAGATTCAGCCCAGAAGGAACCAGTTTGTAACCTTGGGTTAAGAGATCTTTTATTCATTTTGCAGGTGTTAGAGTGCCCACTGGAGGTGTCAGGATGAAGCTCCTCATTGAGCTCATGGTCAGTGTCAATTCTGTGTGGTCTGTGCTCTGAGAGGGGCCTCTTCTTGGGGCCTGATACAGCGCTTCCTGGAGAAAGTGATTCGAGGGCTGCCCTAACAAAGTAGTGCCGGCTGGGTGGCTTAATGACAATAGTCTCAGTTCTGGAGACTAGAAAGCCAAAATCAAGGTGTTGGCAGAGCCTCACTCTCTCTGAAGGCTTTAGGATAGAATCTGCTCCATACCTCTCTCCTAGCTCCTGGGGTTGCCAGCAATCCTTGGTCCTTTGTGCCATGGACTGAATGTTTGTGACCCTCTGAATTCATATATTGAAACCCTAATTCCCAGTGTGATGGTGTTTGGAGGTGAGGTCTTTGGCAGGCAATTAGGTCTAGGTGAGGTCATGAGAGTGGGACCCTTGTGATGTAATTAATTAGTGCTCCTCTAGGAAGAGAGATGAGTGAGCCTGCTTCTCTCTTTGCACTCTACCATGTGAAGATATAATAAGACAGCCATCTGCAAACCAGGAAGTGGGTCTTTACCAGACACCAGATCTGCCAGCAGCTTGATCAGACTTCCCAAGCTCTAGAACTGTGGAAAATAAAAAAAAGTTTGTTGTGGAGTTCCCTGGGGGCTTAGCAGGTTAAGGATCTGGCATTGTCACTCCTGTGCCTTGGGTTGCTACTGTGGCATGGTTTGATCTCTGGCCCAGGAACTTCTGCATGCTGTAATTGGCCAAAAATACAAAGCCAAAACCAAAATAAGTTTGTTGTTTAAGCCACTCAGTTCATGGTATTTTCTTTTTCTTTCTTTCTTTTTTGTATTTTTAGGGCCACACCCGTGGCACATGGAGGCTCCCAGACTAGGGGTCTAATCGGAGCTACAGCTGCTGGCCTATGCCAGAGCCACAGCAATGCCAGATCCAAGCTGCATCTGCAACCTACACCACAGCTCACAGCAACACTGGATCCTTAGCCCACTGAGCAAGGCCAGGGATCGAACCTGCAACCCCATGGTTCCTAGTTGGATTTGTTTCTGCTGCCCCACGATGGGAACTCCCATGGTATTTTCTTATAGCAGACAGACTGACAAAGGCACCTGTAGACCCATCACTCCAGTCTCTGCCTCACATGGTATTTTCCTTGTGTATCTTCTCTTCCTATAAGGCAACAGAAGTTATATTAAGGGCCCACCTACTTCAGACTGACCTCATTTTTTTTTTTTTTTCCGCCACATCTGCGCACATGGAGGATCCCAGGCTAGGGGTTGAATTAGAGGCCTCAGCCATGGCAACACCGGGTTTGAGCCACATCTGAGACCTACACAGCTTGCAGCAATGCCATTCCTTAACCCACTGAGGGAGGCCAGGGATTGAACCCATGTCCATGTCCTCATGGACACTATGTCAGGTTCTTGACCCACTGAGCCACAATAGGAACTCTTTTTTTTTTTTTTTTGCTGTACCTGTGGCATGTGGAAGTTCCCAGAGCCAGGGTTTGAACCCATGCTATAGCAGTGACAATGCTGGATCCTTAACCTGCTGGGCCACCAGAGAAACTCCTGACCTCATCTTAATTTGATTACATCTGCAAAGACCCTGTTTCCAAATAAGGTCACATGTACAGGTACCCCAAGTTGGGAACGGAACAGACCTTTTGGGGCGGTATAGTTCAACCCACAACAGATATGTAGAACAGACAGGTGAAATTTGGGAATAGTGTTCCAGGTAGAGGGAGTGGCCGGTGCAAAGACAGAAGGGTACAGATAAGTTCTGAGAAATAAAAGCAATCAGCACAGCTGGAGTAGAAAGTGGGGCATGTGATGTGGCTGGGGTGGCCCGTGCCAGGCTTCTCGAGCTGTGTGGAATGGTCAGGTTTGGCTAGGCTGAAGTTAGAGATAAACCCCCAAATCTTCGTGGCTTGACCCAGTATAGGTTCATTTCTTGTTCATGTCAAGTCTGATGTGAGTTGAATAGCTCTCCTCTACAATGTAGCTGTGCCATGTGCAGCACATGGTCTCCAGGGAAGAGAGGTCTTGGGGGAGGTGCCTGGTCTCAACTGCCCAGGCCTGAAAGGGATCCTTCCACTCATAGATTAAGAGAGGCTGGGGAGTTCCCGTTGTGGCGCAGTGGTTAACGAATCTGACTAGGAACCATGAGGTTGCAGGTTCGATCACTGCCCTTGCTCAGTGGGTTAAGGATCTGGCATTGCTGTGAGCTGTGGTGTAGGTTGCAAACGCTGCTTGGATCCCGTGTTGCTGTGGCTCTGGTATAGGCCGGCGGCTGCGGCTCCAATTAGATCTCTAGCCTGGGAACCTCCATATGCTGCGGGGAGTGGCCCTAGAAAAGGCAAAAAGACCAAAAAAAAAAAAAAAAAAAAAAAAAAAAGGCTGGAGGGGAATTCCCATTGTGGCACAGAGGAACAGAGGAAATGAATCTAACTAGTGTCCATGAGGATGTGGGTTTGATCCCTGGCCTTGCTCAGTGGGTCAGGGATTCGGAGTTGCTATGAGCTGTAGTGTAGAACGCAGATGTGGCTCAGATCTGACATTGCTGCGGCTGTGGTGTAGGCCGGTGGCTACAGCTCAGATTCAACCCCTCGTTTGGGAAATCCCATATGCCATGGGTATGGCCCTAGAAAAAGCATACACACACACAAATAGATTGGGGTGGTGGTGGCACAGCTTTCTGTGAGCCCCAGTTGTCTCTCTCACCCATATTCAGGGTTAGGACTTCATCCTCAGGGTACTGGGAAGCCAGCCAGAGTTTTCATGCACAATGTGACAAGATCGGACTCGTGTCTTAGAAAGTTTCCTCTGGTTGGAGCCAGAGTTTGCCCTGAAGCCAGGGAGCTGGAGCGAGTGGAGTTGAGGTGTGGAAAGTGGCCCCTGTGTGGGTGTCAGCCACACTAGTCACAACATATTTGCAATTAACTCCTGTGATTTCCACCTTGCTGGCTCAGCCAAAAAAAAAAAAAAAAAAAAAAAAAATTAATTCATGTCACTTTAAAAGCTTCCAAAATGCATTTTGTGTCTGTCCTCTCTACTCGTGATTGTACACATTCTTACACATATATTGCCTGACAGCCTGAATCCCCAAAGCTAGAGGACTGTACTCTATGGGCCTCTTAAGGGACTTTCAGGGGTGACTGGGTTCCTTGCTGATTTGAGAACCTTACTGTCATAGAAGATGCTCTCAACTCAGGGCTGTAACTAGGACTGAGTAACTAGAGTCTCTTGTGTCAAAGGGACTTCTTGCTGCTCCCAAATAGCCCAGTATCCTGCCCCTGACAGAAGCACTCTTGTATGCAATACAAAAGCATTCTGGGAGTTCCTTGGTGGCCTAGCTGGTTAAGGATTGAGTGTTGTCACTGCTGTGGCTTGGATCACTGCTGTGGTGCAAGTTTGATCCCAGGCCCAGGAACTTCCCCATGCTGAGGATGTGGCCAAAAAAAAAAAAAAAATTCTGTGCTGAGACTGACCCCCATTTGTTTGCATTTCATTATAGTTTATAAAGTATTTTCTAAGCCATTGCTTCATTTGCACCTCAGAATCATTTAATCTGATATGAGATCTAATTTATTTATTTATTTGTCTTTTTGCCATTTCTTGGGCCGCTCCTGCGGCATATGGAGGTTCCCAGGCTAGGGTCTAATTGGAGCTGTAGCTGCCAGCCTACACCAGAGCCACAGCAACGCGGGATCCGAGCCGCGTCTGCAACCTGCTCCACAGCTCTCAGCAACGCTGGATCCTTAACCCACTGAGCAAGGGCAGGGATCGAACCTGCAACCTCATGGTTCCCAGTCAGATTCGTTAACCACTGCGCCACGACGGGAACTCCTGAGATCTAATTTAGATCAAGGAACTCAGAGGCACAGAGCTCTCTTATCCTGTGGTAGTCAGGAGCCTTGGAACCAATGTGGATTTGGAAGTGCTGGTTTAGCTGTGTGATTTTCAGTGTTTTTGTGTAGAAACTATGGATAACTGCATACAAAGTTATTTCGAAGCTCCATTAATGCAGCGTTGGTGAAAACATTTTACAAACTGTGCAGATTTGGCATGTCATTGAAAGCATTCACCAAGTTGTGCTTTAGTTTGTGATAGGAACTTAGTAAATATTTGTCAGTTGGGTTCCCTCCATTGCAAGAGGCAGATGGAGCCCGAAATTCTGATCTGGAAAATGGTTTAGGTTTCCTACACTTCCCTTTGATGATTAAGTTAGTTTTAAGGAATCCATGTGGATAAGAGCAGGAGATTAAGGAGTTCCCTGGTGGCTCAGTGGGTTAAGCATCCAGCCTTGGCACTGCTGTGGCTTGGGTTACTGCTGTGGCACAGGTTTGATTCCTGGCCTAGGAACTTCCCTGTGCCTCACACAGCCAAAGAAATAAATAAAAAGCAGAATAGCCTTAAAAAAAAAAAAAAAAAAAAAAAGCAGGAGATTAAGTGGAAGTATGCCTATTTGACTTTGAACTTAATTGCTTGGATTTTCTTCATTGCTCGGGTGGCTGAGTCCATCATAGCCTGTGATCCAAACCCTGGCCCTTATTTCTGTGGGTGGGCAGAGGCTAGGTGGAGGTGGAGGGGAGGAAAGTTTGTTAGGGACTTCTCTGTAAGCCTTACCACCAGATATCAGTAACATGACCAAGGTTTTATGGAGATATATGAATTAGTTATGAAATTTAGGTGGGCTTTGGGATGAACCAGAGGAATTTGCTTATCTAGGGGTGGGTGCCCCAGTTCTAGGTGGTTGATATCTTGGGGGAAATGCAGTGTTGTGTGGCCAAATCCTCAGATTTTCTGAAAATTATTTTTTCCAAAGATAAAATCATCACATTTTACATTCTCAAGGCAACGCCACGGGCTGGATGGATTGCGGAGTGAGCCTCGGGCCAGGGCTCTGGGTTTGTTATCTCATTTATAAATTTGTAATGGTACCACCTTCCATACGGTTGTTAGGAGGTCAAAAGAGGAAATAAAACGCCCAGCCCACCACACTGGGCCTGGCAGCAGGACTCCAGTGGGAAACGTCAGCTACTAGTGTTCTGCTGTTATTTGGTAATCCCCAGGCTTTAGAGGTTTTAATCCTGGTTTATTTGGGGCCTGTCACCCATTTGATTAAAAGGAATCACGGGATAACGTAGGGCTTTCAAGCCCGGTGGTCAACTAGATCAATATTGAGGGGTTTTGTATATCAGAAAAAAGAACTATTTTTCCCTTCCCTCAAACTTCAAGATTTCACGGAAGCGGTTTACTTTTCTTAAAAATAGATTAGAGCAAAAATAAATGAATTAAATGAAAGATTTTAAGTAATCAAAAGTAAAAATGCGATACTAGTCGTGAAAGTGTTGCCAAGGGGATCCTCGTGGTCCCACGGTTTCTCCCGCCGGGACGTGGGGCGGAGCACTAATGGCTACAGACACCTAGCGGACTCCGCCCCCTCCCGGCTTCTAGCCTCCGGGGGAGGCGGCAGAAAGGGCCAGAGATCGTGGCTTTGAAGGCACCAAGGTCAAGGGAGCGGGCGGGCCCCGTCGCAATTTTTCAGAGCCATGCGGAGGGCCTTGGAGGACCGAATGCGCCTAATCTCGGAAGGCTGGATTCCGCCAATTCCAGCCGGGCAACCTTGGTTTCCGAGGCTTCCTCGAGACCAGTTTCCTCTTTTGGGAAATGGAGTGGCCGAGGCGGCCAACTTTGGGATTGGGTACCGGGGACGAGAGACTACGGCCTCAAAGGGCGGAGCGTCAGTCTCCGACCTCTCCGCCTCCGGGCTCGGGCTGCCCGCCCCTAGAGACAGGGCCGTCCGGCCAGCGGACCCCGAGATCCTTAGCAAGGCCTCGGCTCGCGCGGATTCTAAAATGAGGACAAAGCCCGCCCGAATCTAGCGTGCGCGCGGCGCCGCGGCCAACGGGACGCCGGCGCCGGGCTGAGTGACGAGCCGCCGAAGCCAATGAGCATGCGCCTTGTTGCGAGGTGGCCCCGGCTCCGGCATTATAAAGAGCGCCACGAGTCGGCATTGTCAGGCGGCGGCACCGCGCGGGCCCGGGCGAGATTATCCGTCTGAGGATTCTGTTCGGCGTCTCCGGTAGCCGAGGAGAAGGGCGCGCGATCGCGGAGGCTCCGTCGGTAGACGGGGGAGAGGCCCGGCAGCGCGAGTGTGAGCGCGGCCGAGCCCGCGGCGCCTTCTCGGCGGGTGAGGACAAGCGGGCCCCGCGGCGTCATCGGCGGCGAGGTGAGCGGCCGGGCCTGCGGGCGGCGGGCGGGAGTCCGGGCATGAGCCGTGCGGGCCTGACGCGCTGTGTCTGTATGTGGCCGCTTGTTGCAGGAGCCGCGTGCCTCGGCCTAACATGTCGGAAGCGGGTGAAGAGCAGCCCATGGAGACCACGGGCGCCACCGAGAACGGACACGAGGCCGCCCCCGAAGGCGAGTCGCCGGCCGGGACCGGCACCGGCACCGGCACCGGCACCGGCACCAGCACCAGCAGCGGCGCCGCAGCGGGCTCTGGAGGCGGGACCGCGGCGCCCCCGGCCGGCAACCAGAACGGCGCCGAGGGCGACCAGATCAACGCCAGCAAGAACGAAGAGGACGCGGGGTAGGTGCGGCCACGGGCCGACGGGGGCGCCGCCTTTGTTCCGGGGCCGCCTTTTGTTGGAGCCATGCGGCGGGGGGAGGGGCGGGCGGCCGGGGCCTGCTCGCGGCCCGCAAACCAGCAACTCCGCGCCGCCCGCCGCTGCGCGCGCGGGAGTTTGAGGGAGTTTGTTGGGTCGACTTTGGCGCCGCCCTGGGGCCGCTGGCGCGGGGCCGGGGCCGGGCGGCCCGGAAGGGGAGTGCGCTCGGACCCGGGGCCGGCGGGTCGCGGGCTGCCGGGGCTGCGTGGGCGGAGTTGGCGCGCGCCCTGGCCTCCCTCCTCCGCCTCCTGCCGAGGGCGGAGTCACAGCCTGAACGCGGACTCGGCCCGGAAGCCTTGAGTTCCTTGAGAGCCAGTGCTCGGAGGTGGTGGAGAGTGGCAGGGACTGTAGCGTTTTGATACGTGGTTGTTGGGTTGGGTTCCTTCCAGTTGTGGTGCTCAGGGTCTAGCTCTCTGGTCAGGTTGTGCTTCCTTCCCCCACCAGCCCTGGGGGGTGCGGAGTCGTTAGGGTCAAGATTGGGTTTTGAAGGGTAGCAGAGGTTTATTAACCTCCAGAGGTAGAACCTTTGCGGCCTCTTAGGGGTGGACCTTTGCTCAGGTTGGTGGTTTTATTTATAATTACGTCAGTGAAAGCTTTTCTAGGACCAATTCTTCTAAAATCACAGCTTTCTCATAAGGCTTGTTGCCGTGTGTCTTACCCCACCATTTCAGAAAAATGTTCGTTGGTGGCCTGAGCTGGGATACCAGCAAAAAGGACCTAAAGGATTATTTTACCAAATTTGGAGAGGTCGTTGACTGTACAATAAAAATGGATCCCAACACTGGCCGGTCAAGAGGGTTTGGGTTTATCCTCTTCAAAGATGCAGCCAGTGTGGAGAAGGTAAGTTGGGTATTGTATAATCAGGAGTCTCAGTGTATTCTAAGATTATGCCACCATTCTTAGTCTATGACTGGTTTATGTGTTCTGCACATGGTTGAATGCTTGGGGAAAAGGAAGTTTGGAAATTTATGAGTTTGTTATTTGAAGGGGTTAAAAGTAGAGATTAAGCAGAGGAGGGAGTATGGGCTAGAGTGGTCCAGGATGGTTATAGCGGACCATTTCTTATTTTGTGGCTATTCTGGACCCTGCAAATACTTCATTGTGAGGACTAGAAGAGAGTCCACAGTTGCTAGGAGATAGGCATTATTTTAGTCCCATTAAAAGACAAATCTAAATCTCAAGAAGTTTTAGGTAGAAGAGATCACAAAGCTTATTAACAAGAGTGTGAGGATTCTAGCTCTGGCAGCCCAGCTCCGGCATATGGAAGTTCCCAGGCTAGGGGTTGAATTGTAGCCAGCAGCCACAGCAGCGCTGGATCCCCAGCCCACTGAGCGAGGCTAGGCATCAAACCTGCATTCTCATACAATACTAGTCGGGTTTGTCTATTGCTGAGCTATAACAGGAACTCCAGCCTCTGTTTTTTAAAAATGACTGCTGCTTTGCTTCTGGAGGAGGTATGCCTATAACTGGGACTTCCTGGGCAGGAAAGAGGGGTGCACAGCATTGCCAAAGACTTGGGTGTGAGGACAGATTTGTAGGTGTTAAGTAAACCAGGTGTACTTGAACTTTGGAGATTGGCTTGGGAAGTCAGGTTGGGGAGTAGGGTATGGAGGGGATCAAACACGTTTTTGGTACCTGTGTTGGAGTCTTGTGGCTCAGAGAAGAGCCTTGTTCAGGGTCATGCTGCTAAGTCAGAATCCAACTCCCATCTTTCTGTTGGAACAGGTTCTAGACCAGAAGGAGCACAGGCTGGATGGCCGTGTCATTGACCCCAAAAAGGCCATGGCAATGAAGAAAGACCCAGTAAAGAAAATTTTTGTAGGGGGTCTGAATCCTGAAGCCACAGAGGAGAAGATCAGGGAGTACTTTGGCGAATTTGGGGAGGTGAGTGTGCGACCCCTGGAGTGGCCTGCCAGCTGCTTTGAGTTTGCCTTCTTTCTTCCTTGGTAGCACAGCCTTGGCTGGCTGAAGCTTTTTTCCACTATCTTTAGTGTTCACGGGCCATTCTCCTGTGAGTTCCCTATAGGCTCGGGTAGGGGAGGTCCTGAGCTTCGCCTTTGTTTATAGATTGAAGCAATTGAACTTCCAATGGATCCAAAGTCGAACAAAAGACGAGGCTTTGTCTTCATCACCTTTAAAGAAGAGGAACCTGTGAAGAAAGTTTTGGAGAAGAAGTTTCACACCATCAGTGGAAGCAAGGTAAGGTTCCACAACTGTGTGTGCTTGGTCTCCTGTTGCCGCAGAAAAGCTGGTCCTTGCAGGTGTGGGTTAGGGATTGGGCCACCTCTAAGAGATCTCTAAGGTAGACCTTAGAGTTTTTTTTCAGTACTTTCTGTCCTGATGGGGCAGGTGGTCCTGTCCTTTAAGGAACTCCTAGACTGGTAGGACTGGCAGTAAGCACTGGATTTGAGGGTGGGTGGTTGGGAGGCTTCCATGGGAAGAGAATGTGCTGAGTAGCTTCTAAAACTACTCATTTAAAGCCAGAGGTCAAGGTGTACTCAATTTAGAGTAGAAGGTGTATAAGTTCTGTGACGAAGGTCTCGGAAGATTCTAAAACTGCCATTTATTGATTTCTCCGTGGTAAAGTTTTTCCTGCTATGGGCATTGATTGCTACAGAACTTTTCTCCTGCCACAACCAAATCTTCACCTCCATCTCCTTTGGTCACTGATTAAATTAACCCCACCCCAAAGATCCTTCCCAAAGAACTCCCAGGGTCTTGGACAACTGAAATCCAAGGGCAGTTTTGGTTTCAAATGAGAGTCCTGTGCAGTGAGGTGCACTTCTTCCCCTGAACTCTGGACTGGAGAAGAGGGTAGGCTCAGCTTCTCCAGGTGGCTGAGGCAGTTGGGAGTTGAGGGTGTGGCCCACTGTGGCAGGGTGTGGCAGACTTAAGCAGGGGTGACAGCCAGATACTGTAGGACAGGTAGGGTAGGGCTCTTGGAAGCCTCAATCCTGGCTAGGATTTTAGGAAGATTAGATTTGGGATTGGGCCCTTGGATTTTATGTAGAATGAGATGGGATCATAGGGACTGTTGGTTAAGACAGTGAAATGGAGAGAGGAGACCTTTTTCTCTGTGCCATAGTGTGAAACAGGCAGGAAGAGCCTGTTAGGGCATCTTTAGTCAAACTGCTGGTGGTTGTCTTGAAATAAGTGTTTTTAGCTGGTTATAGTCAGCATTTCTAACTTAATAGGATGGAAAACATGAGATTTCATTACTTGGTAGGGGCAATTTGCCATTTTCTTTGAGTATGCTTGTATTCGGACAGCTTGTAAAAATTAGTCTTAATGGGGAGGGTTATGTGTCAGTGAACTTTTTTTTTGCTTTTTAGGACCACACCCATGGCATTTGGAAGTTCCCAGGCTAGGGGTCGAATGTGGGCTACAGCTGCCAGCCTGTGCCACAGCCACCGCAACCCGGGATCTGAGCTGCCTCTTTTGCGACCTACACCACAGCAACGCTGGATCCTTTTCCCACTGAGTGAGGCCAGGGATCAAACCCACGTTTTCATGGGTCCTAGTTAGTTGGGTTCCTTACATTAAGCCAGGACAGGAACTCCCTAGTGAACTTTATTTAAAAAGATTAGTGGGAGTGCTGGAAGGTCCGTGACCCTACTGCCTCCCACAGTAGGCAGAGTTTTGAGCAAAAAGGAAATCGACCCTTTAGGCTCTAAGGGGATATAGACATCTGGCCTGTCTCAACAACAGACTATTGATTGGGTGGTTGGAGCAGGGAGGGGATGCAGTATGACCTTAGGGAAGGCTGCTCTGAACCTCAGTGGCTTGCTTTTTCCTTTCTCTAAGGAGGCCAGGCTTGCCATCTTACTTAATAGCATGATTGAGGAGTTCCCGTTGTGGTGCAGCAGAAGGGAATCCAACTAGGAACCATGAGGTTGCTGATTCAATCCCTGGCCTTGCTCAGTGGGTTAAGGCTCTGGTGTGGCTCTGATTTAACCCCTAGCCTGGGCACCTCCATATGCCTTGAGAGTGGCCTTAAAAAGCAAAAAAAAAAAAAGCATATTTGAGTGGGATGATTTCCGGGGGGGAGCTTTCTTTTTCCAAGGTCCCTCATCTGGGAATCTTTCTCTGACTTGCCCAGTAGGGCCAAGGTGGCACCATACTGACACCTACTGTGATGTCCTGCTACACTGAGCTGGCATTGGCCCAGCCGTTCCTCTCACCTGTTAGAAATGGAGCGCCCAAGGGCGACCATCAGCAGACGTTCATTCCAGGCACTCTAGGGGAAGGCTGGAGCCAAAAAGGCCCTTGTGTGTTTTGGTGTAAATTTTAGCCCAAATGTGGTTTCCCACCCCAGCACGTATGTGTTCTTGAGCAGATAGACATTTGTTTTTGCCCCATGGCATACAGAGTTCGTGGATTAGGGATCAGATCTGAGCTGCAGCTGTGGCAGCACCAGATCCTTCAACCCACTGCCCTGGGCTGGAGTTTGAACCTGTGTCCTGGTCCTACATAGTTACTGACAATCCTGTTGCCATCTGAACAGCTGGAACTCCAGATCTGGCACCTGAATATTTGTCCACGAAGGCTTTTGTGCATACTCCCTGCCTAGGGCTTGCCTGCTGGGATGACCCACTGTTCTCTTGGCTTTCAGTGTGAAATCAAGGTGGCTCAGCCCAAAGAGGTTTATCAACAGCAGCAGTATGGCTCTGGGGGCCGTGGGAATCGCAACCGAGGGAACCGAGGCAGCGGTGGTGGTGGCGGAAGTGGAGGAGGTGAGTGGAACCCAGATGAGGATGGGTCCTGTGTCCCTGCCTGCATGGAGCTTCTATGCTTGTCTTGGGGGCTCTCTGGCCTCTGGTGCTCGGTGCAGCAAGGTGGGCAGGATCAGGAGTGCTTTTCCTGGGTTGAGGCGCTGCTGCTGCTGCTTGGAATGGAAGAGCCCATCTTCTCGTGTGGTCTGGGGCCCCAGGGCAGAGGGGGCATCTGCATCGCACTCCCAAGTTTTGAGGGGGCACGATGGGTGCTCTTGGCTCTGGCTGTCCTGAGTCTTGGTACACCCATGGGCAGGCGGGCTGAAGGGTAGGGCGGGGCTGTGCCAGGTGCTTAACCTCCTTCCATCCCAGGCCCTTCTGACTCCAAAGCCTGAACTCCATCCTTTTTAAGGCCAAGCTGCCAGGGAGGGTGGGATGATCAGAGGGTGATTTGAATGAGAGTGAGCTGCCTCGTTTGCCCCAGTGAAGTTAGTTTTCTGCCTGGCCTTCTCATCCCCAGCTTGGGTCTCAGGTACAGTGCTGGGCCCAGGGCCCTCTACACCAGAATAGCATCCCCTTGGCCTGAGTTGCCATAGTAACCTCGCCACCCAAAGGGCAGGATTTCCTCCATCCTTGCTCCTGCGTGTGCTAAATGGTCCATGGGCCCCTGTGCCCTGCTCCCCCCACAGGTCAGAGTCAGAGTTGGAATCAGGGCTACGGCAGCTACTGGAACCAGGGCTACGGCTACCAGCAGGGCTACGGGCCCGGCTATGGCGGCTACGACTACTCGCCCTATGGCTATTACGGCTACGGCCCCGGCTACGACTACAGTAAGTAGGAGAAAGGGAGGCCCCCATCTACTCACCCACCCCGGGAGGCAGGACAGACAGTGCAGGGGCCGCTGGCAGCAGGGGCCGCTGGCAGCAGGGGCTTTGGAGTCGGACAGGCTGGGCTTTGTGGCCTGACTTGGTCACTTGGAGCTTCCCAATTTTGAGTTCTTGAGCCTTGTGGGTCTCAGGAAGGTGGGGAAGACATCCTGCTGAACAGAGTTGTTGGCTCTGGTGAGGATGCATATCAAGCGCCTGGCACAGGGGTAAATAAACACTTAGTAGGTTGTAGCTACTATGACTGTTGTTCTTGTCCCTAGGTCAGGGTAGTACAAATTACGGGAAGAGCCAGCGACGTGGTGGCCATCAGAATAACTACAAGCCATACTGAGGCTTCGGCAGGAGTACCTGACTGACCGCACACGCTTTGTTTGTTTGGATATTGAGTGAACACAATTATGTACCAAATTTAACTTGGCAAACTTTCTATGGCCTGTCCCATGTGCATCTTATTTAAAATTTCCCCCCTGGAAATCACTCTCCTGTTTAATATTTCCAGAGCTCTAGTTGTTTTAGGCAGCGTGTGGTGTCTCAAGAGGCCAGAGCAGCATTATGGGCTGATTTTTTATTACTGGGTTACCCAGAACCAGATTGGAGGGTCTGCTTCCTGCTGCCACTCTGCAGACTGGACCTGTGGACCCTGGTTGTAAAGAGTAAATTGTATCTTAGGAAACCAGTGTCACCTTTTTTCACCTTTTAATTTTATATTATTTGTCATACATTTCCTGTAATGGAAGTGTTAATTTTACTGTACTTTTTGGTACCTTTCGGGAATCTAATGTATTGTAAGGTATTTTACACGTGTCCTGATTTTGCCACAACCTGGATATTGAAGCTATCCAAGCTTTTGAAATAAAAAATTAAAAACCCCCAAGCCTGGGTGAGTGTGGGGTACACTGTGAAGGGAGACAGGTGGTCCAGAGTTCCAGTATCCTGTCAGGCATGACCACATACTGTCCACATCCTTGCTTAGTTTCTTTTAATGACTCGGCCCTGCCCAGGACTTGTGCCCCCTTTAAAGAAAGTGGCTCAGAGGTTGGAGGCAGCTGTTAAAGGTGATGGTGGTACAGTAAGGGTTACCACCCTCAGTTGGGGACACTGCCCCAGGGCAGCACGAATCTGGAGCACCTTGGAATACCTGTCTTGTCATCTTCCAGCAAAGACAGTGTGAACCTAAAGACAAGAGCAGAGTCACAAGGGCCAGCTGGATCTGGGCAAGACAGTGCCCCCTCTGGCAGGGGTATTTGCTGGCTTGATTGGGACACCCCAAGTCTAGTGGCTGAGGCCTAAGACTAGGTTGAAAGAGGCAGTGCTAGGCTGGGGCTCCAGGTGGATTAAGCCTAGCAAAAGCTTTGTTTCCCTAGAGGAACTGGCTAAGGGAGGAAATAAGCTACTCTTGGCCCAGCCATCACAAATGGGTACTTGGGAGGTTTTTCAGGGGGTGTGGAGCACCCAAGGCAGCCAGAGCTGCAGTGTTGAAACTAACCTGTGGGAATGGGACGTCAGTTAGAGCAAAAAATGTTGAAGGGGCTGTGATGGATGGTAAGAAACCCAGTTCCTGGTCTCTCGGAGCAAGAAGCAAGCCTGAGACTTACCTAGAGAACACGCCTCAGTGTCTTGCAACTTCTCACTTTTTCTTCCATATCTGAAAAAAGACCACAGAGCCACCCCAAATGGTCAACTTTTCTCCTCTGCTGAAAACCCCTGATGCCTGAATTCAGTGTCCAAGCTTCTTGGATGGCAGGGTGGAGAGTGGGCCACATTGGTCTGTCCAAGCCCTGATCCTTGTATATGGGCCACCAGCCACAGGGTTAGCAACAACTTCCCCAAAGGACAAAAACCAGCCCTCAGATTTCCTGAGACTATTTGACTGGGGTCCCCTCTGTACAGAAACTACAAGCCAGCTCTGTGTCCAGCCAGCTTTTCCCTCCCCAGGCTCCCCACAAATGCTTCCCAAATACTTTCCTTCCCCTAGCAGGTCCTGCACCATCTCAGTTGTGTAGGGATTGGACCTTATTTCCAGAGGGCAGGGGGCAATGGCTAGGCTGCTCTGGAATCTACCAGGAAGATGATAGGATTTGGGTCCCCAACTGAGCTGTGCATGTGCAGAACAGCTTTGGTGCATGTGTCCAATTTGGCAATGACATTTCCTAGTAAGTGGATTTAGGGGCAACCACTAAATGCTTAGGAATGTGAAGAGTTTCATTTTGCATTGAATCAGTCCTGAGTCCAAGTCTCATTTGAGCTGCTTAGCAGCAGAAAAAGCAGGAAAGCTGCCACCTACATCTCAGGGAGGCTTTAGGGACACAATGGAGTGCTCTACTGTAGTTGTGATAGTAGGGCTTACAGCCCTGCTCCCTTGTCCCATGTGCCACACTGGCCTGTGCCCAGGCAGGAAGAATTGTGGCTCAGATTTCTGGGGGCACAGGCAGGAATAGGGGAGGCCTCCACTTCAGCTCCCTGTACTGTTGAGAGGACACCCTGGCTCAGCTGTCACACCCCCATCCTGGGCATGCTGGGAGTTCTAGCTCCAGGCTGGGCTCTAGAGATAAGCTGTCAGTTGCCCCTTGGCCTCCAGGCTCACCTGTCAGGATGGTGTCCAGCTTTGCTACCACGTGTCGTGCGTTGTCCAAGCTGAAGCACATTGGGGGCTTAAACTTCAGGACATTCCTCCCGGGGCCATCGGTGCTCAACAAAATGTAGTTCTCCTTCAATCTGTGAGGATAGGACACAGCAGGGCCTGCTGCTCACCAGCCAAGTGCACTTCACATGGACCCTCCAGACCTTCCTCAGTTTGGCTTTGGCCTTGAAGGTGAGGTACCAGCCACACTACCCTCAGAACCCTTCACAGGCCAGTTCCCACCAGGATAAGAGCATTGGCCACCCCCTGTCAAACTCTTGCCAAATTTTGTGGCCCAGCACCAGAGGCCCCTGTCTGGGATGCCCAGCACCTGGCCCTGAACGTGTTGCTGTCCAGAGCAGGGGTCTTGCTTCATCCGTCCTGGAGTCCCAGTCTAAGCCAAGCCGAGACTGGCCACGGGGCTACAACATGGACAGCAAGAGTCTCTTCCATTTTAACAGTTTGTAATGATGTGTATAGTTTAGTTTTAAAACAGAAACTGGAGTTCACGTTGTGGCTCAGTGGTAACAAACCTGACCAGTATCCATGAGGACGTGGCCTTGCTCAGTGGGTTAAAGATCCAGCGTTGCCATGAGCTGTGGTGTAGGTCGAAGTCGGGGCTTGGAACTGGCATTGCCATGGCTGTGGTGTAGGCCAGCAGCTGTAGTTCCAATTCAGCCCGCAGCCTGGGAACCTCCATAAGCTGTGGGTGTGGCCCTAAAAAGACCAGAAAAAAAAAGTTAAAGTGGAAATTTGTCCAACATTCACAAAGAGCCATGAAGTCATGGAGCCCTCACCTAGTTTCAGTAACCCCTGCCAACTCTTCTCTACTGCAGCCCTAGACAGAGGACTATCCAGATTTAATTTCCTGTTTTTCTCCGGAAGATGACTTACCCTCTACCTCATTTTCATTTTTAATGGTCCACTTTTACACTTTCAACCAAGGAAGGTATTTTGGCCTCTGAGAGGAGTGTGATGGGACTGTTTACACTCTGACCCACACTCTCATTCTTTTTTATTCTTTTTCTATAAGTCTTGAAGGGAGCAGGGTGTCCTGAGTCTGCCTTCAGCTCCTTTCTCCCATCCCAGCGGGCCTGGCCCTGCTACAAAAAAACAGGTTCTGGACTTTAAATCCAGCTCTGCCTCCCACTCAGTTATCACCTGGTCGTTTCCTTACTGAACTTGAGAAGTCACCAGGGTGATCTTAAGGTGGAGGAGGTCAGGCTTGGCTGAGGGAGGGTCTGACTGTTCTGAATCCCCGAGTCCTGAGGCTCCCTGAGGGAAGGGGTGGGTGAGCTGATCCTTGTGCCCGACCTGGAGAGAGAAGGCGGGGGCTGGGCGGCCGCGTCAGAGAGGTGGAGAGGTGGCCAAGAACCGCATGGAGGGAAAGATTTCTACATCAATACTGTTTATGTGAATTCAAAACAGAATGATGCACATTCCACAATTTGAATAAGCACACACATCAAACCCTTAGAAGGGTTTTCCAAGATGTGGGGAGAGGGCAGGAGTGAGCAGTGGCAATAAAAGGGAACCACCAAACAAGAGGAAGAGGCCAGAGGAGGGGCGGGGGGTCCTGTCTGTCTGAAGACCTGTTCCTCTAGGAAAGGGGAGTCTGGTTCTGCCACAGTCCCCAGTGTGGCTCTGGAGATGCTGCTTCCCTTCGGCATCCTGGATCTGTGAAATGCAGTGTTGAGGCTGCCCGGGTCTGAGAGAGTTCTTGGCAGAAGTGGCTGCCTGGGCTGGGGATGGCCTGCGCCCACCTGAAGCCTCTGCTGCCAGGCACTGGGTACAGAGCTGATGGGGCCCCTTCTCTGTCACAGAGCCCACCTGAGGGTGTGCACAGATTGGCAGCCCTCTTCCCCACTCAAGCTAAGTGCCACCTCCTTTGAATAACCCCATGGGCCCGGCACATCCAGGAACACGGCAAAAAGGAGAGACCAGGGTGTGGGGTGGGCGCCTTCCCCCTTAGGGCCATAGACACTGCACAACTTGGGGGAAAAAAATACCTGGACACCACGTAGTCAGCCTCTTCGGTTGCTGGCATCCTCGTGGCCTCATCTTTGATCAGATCCACACCAATGAAGAGCCCAACGCCCCTGGAGCCAAAAGTGACATCTCAAGAGGCCAGGCCTGAGGGACCACGGTCCTTGCTCTCATCCTCAGCCTGGGCCTCAGCCAAGCTCCCGTCGGAAAGTCCACCAGGGCTTGGGTCTGGGGAGGCTGAGAACCGCAGGAGCTTTCAGAGGGAGGTGAAATGGTTCCAGGAAGTAACTAATGGGAGGGGACCTTGGTGTGGGCACAGGGAGGTATGGTCCTGGATTTCCCTCCCTAGAAGTGCTATCTCAGGCAACAGTAGCTGTGGGTGTTTCCGTTCTTCTCTGGCATGGAGATCAACATTCCCACCCTCCCAGGTGGTTAGGAGGTGAACCAAGAAGCCATGCCAGGTCCCTGAGGCTCACCTGATATCTCCGAGGATGGGATGTTTGGCTTTCTGCTGCCTCAGGAGCTCCATGAGAAAGCTGCCCACACAGGCGGCGTGAGCCTGCAGCTGCTCCTTCTCCAAGACGTCCAGGACAGCCAGCCCCACAGCACAGGACACTGGGCTGCCTCCAAACTGAGCCAGGGAACAAAGGGCAGGTCAGGTGCCCAGCAGAGTGGGCATGCCCCAGGATGTGCCACACAGAACTGCCACACACATTCCAAGGCGGTAACAAGAACACACCCGAGCCTCTGAGGGCTTAGCGTGCTGAGCACTACATGGGGTTCTCCTGAGGGCCCCATGGGTTGTCCCCTTTTTCCAGGTGCTAATATGACTGTAACCCAGGTCAAGTACCCATGGAAGATGCAAAAATCACTGGAGAGGGTGTATTGGGCATTCCCACAGAGCTGGTTTTTGACGAGAGGCTTCAGGGCCTCATCTCGTGGGCTGCGCCCAGACCCACACCCACACCATTGCACCATTCCTGTCACCACCTTCCAGGAGGGTCAAGAGCAACAAGCTGGAGCCACATTCTGTGGCTCTGCTGGCTGAGCCCAAGGCAGATTTTAGGGCACAGGCTACAAGCTAGCTGCCTGTGAGCCAAATGGCCTGAGGATTCCTTTTGTTTGACTTGTGTGGCATAATTAAAATAATTTTAGGTAGTTCCCATATGGATCAGTGGTAATGAACCCAACTAGTATCCATGAGGCCCTGCTCAGTGGGTTAAGGATCTGGCATTGCCGTGAGCTGTGGTGTAGGTCGCAGATGTGGCTTGGGTCCCAAGTTCCTATGGCTGTGGTGTAGGCCAGCAGCTGCAGCTCTGGTTCAACCCCTAGCCTGGGAACTTCCATATGCTGTGGGTGCGGCCCTCAAAAAAACTTTTTTTTTGAATGAGGTGCTAATGTTTTAAAAAGAAGAGACTAGAGTTCCCTGATGGCTTAGTGGATTAAGGATTTGGTATTGTCACTGCTGTGGCTTAGGCTGCTGCCATGGTATGAGTTTGATCCCTGGCCCCCAAACTTATGTGTGCCACAGGCATGGGCAAAAAAAAAAAAAAAAGGTTTCACACAAAAATATGTATTTTGGACTTAAAACAAACACGGCCTATCTGGCTACACTGGCACAGCTCTCCCCTTCAGACAACTGAGTGCTCTGCCTCACTTCTTCCACCTGGTCCTGCAGGTGTTTGAGTGAGGGCCAGAGAGAGAAGGACCATCTTTTTAAAAAGTGTACCTTAAAACTGTGAGGTATACTTTTTTTTTTTTGTCTTTTTGCCATTTCTTGGGCCACTCCCGCAGCATATGGAGGTTCCCAGGCTAGGGGTCAAATCTGAGCTGTAGCCGCCGGCCTACGCCACAGCCACAGCCACATGGGATCCGAGCCGTGTTTGCAACCTTCACCCCAGCTCACGGCAACGCCGGACCCATAACCCACTGAGCAAGGCCAGGGATCGAACCTGCAACCTCATGGTTCCTAGCTGGATTTGTTAGCCACTGAGCCACGACGGGAACTCCTGAGGTATACTTTTACATACAGTAAACCACATATATTTAAAGTGTGTGTGTGTATATATATATAGTTCAGTGTGACTTGACAGATGTATATACCTGTGGAACTTCCACTATCATAAATATACAGAACATTTCCATCATTCCCCAAAGTTCCTTGTGCCCCCCTCCACCAGTGGCCCAGACAACCACTCACCTGCTTTCTGTCACTATAGTTTTACCTTTTCTGGGTGTCATATGAATGGAATCACAAAATATGTACCCTTTTGTGCCTGGCTTCTGCTCAACATGTTTTTAAAATTTATCCATATTGTATGTGTAGTTTTCTTTATGGCTGCATGGTATTCCACTGTGTGGACATACCACCACTTTTTAAAATTCTCGTTGATAGGCCCTTGGCTTATTTTGATTTGGGGCTATTTATGAATAAAACTGTTAATGAACATTTATTACAAGTCTTCTTTGTAAATATATGTTCTCATCTTTCTTGGGTAAACACCTAGGAGGGAAACTGCTAGAATATACTTGATTAAATGTATATTTATAAATGTGAAGCTGTTTTCCAAAGTGGTTGTACTATATTACATTCTCACCATAGTAGCTCCACATCCTCAAAAACATTTGAAATTATGGTCTTTTTAATTTTAGCCACTCTAAATGGATATGCAGTGGTATCCTGCAGGCTGTCGTGGAAATCTGCATGCAAAACCTCCTACCTGAGATCATAAAAAGCTTCCCAGATGATTGTGCTATGAGGCAGCTTTCTGATTTGTTCAAAGCAAATTATGTGTGGAATGGACACAGGGGATGGATTGAGGCTACTCACTGTATAACATTATGAACTGTGAACTCATCAAAAGGTGGAGGGTCTATCTACTAAGAGCATCTTTGGTTTAGAATCATGATCTAAGATGCTGAATTAGCACAGTAGTTAGGTCTTTCCCCCAATATCATCACACAGGGACAATAGAAAGAAAATGAACAAAAGCTCTGACATTGTCCTGGACATCCAGAAGGCCATGCAAATGTGTAAGGATATGCTTATGTCCACTGCTATGTGCATGTTCAGGGAAGCCCTGAAAAGCTCTAAGTTCTCACCACTGGCTACCTTGAGGCTCTGCAGAAAGAGGAAGAGAAGGCTAAGGCAGAGTTGTCAACTGCTTGACTGTTGAAGGCAGGTGCCAATACGTACATAGAGCCCCCCTTGTCAAGAGGTGACACACTTCTTGGTTCCAGGAATGGAAGGACACATCTGTTCAGTCATTAGATGATCGCTAATCTAACCAAGCAGGGACTACAGAGGCCATGAATGACAAAGAACAAAGACTTTACAGAATTAGTTCAGAAAAGGCATTATACAAACACCAAAACGAAGCAACAACAACACACTGTAAAGAGGGAAAGTGATTTCCAAAGTTGCAATATTATTTAAAATGTCTGGTTTTCAACAGAAAATTATGAATCATGCAAAGAAATAAGAAAGCATGGCCGGGAGTTCCCATTGTGGGGCAGTGGTTAATGAATCCGACTAGGAACCATGAGGTTGCGGGTTCGGTCCCTGCCCTTGCTCAGTGGGTTGACGATCTGGCGTTGCCGTGAGCTGTGGTGTAGGTCGCAGATGCGGCTCGGATCCTGCGTTGTTGTGGCTCTGGCGTAGGCCGGTGGCTACAGCTCCGATTAGACCCCTAGCCTGGGAACCTCCATATGCCATGGGAGCGGCCCAAGAAATAGCAACAACAACAACAACAACAACAACAACAACAACAACAAAAAAAGAAAGCATGGCCCATATAGGCGTTGGTGATAGTGGGGGTACCAGCAATAAGAAACTCTCTTGGAGGAAGTCCAGATGTTGGCTGTATTAGACAAAGACTTCTTTTTTTTTTTTTTGCTTTTTAGGGCCACTCCCATGGCATATGGACATTCCCAGGCTAGGGGTCAAATTGGAGCTACAGCTGCCAGCCTACACCACAGCCACAGCAACACAGGATCTGAGCTGTGTCTGTGACCTATACCACAGATCATGGCAACGCCAGATCCTCAACCCACTGAGTGAGGCTGGGGATCAAACCCTTGTCCTCATGGTTACTAGTTGGATTGTTTCCACTGTGCCATAACGGGAACTCCTAGACAAAGGATGTTAAATCAATGTTGTAAACATTTTAAAAAAACCAAAGGAAACAATAGCTTAGAACTAAAAAGCAAAGCATGAAAACGATGTCTTGCCAAATATAGATCAAAATTAGAAATTATAGAAAACAGGAGTTCCCATCACAGCACAGTGGAAATGAATCTGACTAGGAACCATGAGGTTGTGGGTTCCATCCCTGGCCTTTCTCAGTGGGTTAAGGATCTGGTGTTGTCATGAGCTGTGGCGTAGGCCACAGATACAGCTCAGATCTGGTGTTGCCGTGGCTGTGGTGCAGGCCGGCAGCTGTAGCTCAGATTTAACCCTTAGCCTGGGAAGCTCCATATGCTGTAGGTGAGGCCCTAAAAAGCCAAAAAAAAAAAAAAAAAAAAAAACCCCAAAAAACAACAAAAAAACTAAACAGTCTGGAATTGAAAAGCACTGTAAGTGAAATGAAAAATTCATTAAGAGGCTCAACAGCAGATTTGGGCAGGCAGATGAAAGAATCAGCAAACCTGAAAATATATCAACTGAAACAATCCAGTCTAAAAATCAGAAAGAAAAAAGAATGAAAAAATGAATAAAGCCTCAGAGACCTATGGGACACAAGCATACCAGCATATCCAAATGGGAATTCCAAAAAGAGGAGAGAGAGAAAGAGGCAGAAAAAATATCTGAAGAAACAATGGTCAGAAACTTCCTAAATTTGATTTAAAAAACACCCCAACAATAACCTACATGTCCAAGGAACTCAATGAACTCCCAATAGAATAAAACTAATGAGTTCCATACCTAGACAAAATACATAACCAAACTACTGAAAGACAAGAACAAAGGGTGGGTGGAAAGGGTGAAGGTGGTCAAAAGGTGAAAATTCTAGTTATAAATAAGTCCCAGAGGTGTAACATATGGCATGATGATGGCAGTTACTAATATTGTGTTACATATTTGAAAGTTGCTGAGATAGTAGATCCTAAAAGATCTTAAATCACAAGAAAAAAAACTACGTATTGTGATGGATGTCAAGTAGACTTACTGTGGTGTCATTTTGCAGTATATACACAAATTGGATCCTTGTATTGTATACCCAAAACTATAATAATGTATGTCAATTATACCTCAAAAAAAAAAAAAAAGAATATTGAAATTAGCAAGAGAGAAGGAACTCAACACATACAAGAGATTCTCAACAAGACTAAGAGCTGATTCCTCAGCAGAAACCCTAGAGGCCAGAAGGCAGTGGGATGACATATTCAAAGTGATGAAAGACAAATACTGTCAATCCAAATTCCTAAAAAAGTTGGAGTTCCCGTCGTGGCACAGTGGTTAACGAATCCGACTAGGAACCATGAGGTTGCGGGTTCGATCCCTGCCCTTGCTCAGTGGGTCAAGGTTCTTGTGTTGCCGTGAGCTGTGGTGTAAGTCGCAGATGCGGCTCGGATCCTGCATTGCTGTGGCTCTGGCGTAGGCTGGCAGCTACAGCTCCGATTCCACCCCTAGCCCGGGGACCTCCATATGCCACAGGAGCGGCCCAAGAAATGGCAAAAAGACAAAAAAAAAAAAAAAAAAAAAATCCTAAAAAAGTACAATCTGGAGTTCCTATTGTGGCTCAGCAGTAACAAACCCGACTAGTATCTATGAGGATGCGGGTTTGACTCCTGGCCTTGCTCACTGGGTTAAGGATCTGGTGTTGCTGTGAGCTGTGCTGTAGGTTGCAGATGAGGCTCAGATCTGGCATTGCTGTGGCTGTGGTGTAGGCTGGAAGTTACAGCTCCGATTCGACCCCTAACCTGGGAACCTCCATATGCCTCAGGTGTGGCCCTAAAATACACACACACACACACAAAGTACCATCTTCCAAGACAAAATAGAAAAGATGAATGGGCCAATCACAAGTACTGAAATTGAAACAGTGATTAAAAAAACTTTCAACAAACAAAAGTCCAGGACCAGATGGCTTCACAGGCGAATTCTATGAAGCCACCATCACCCTGATACCAAAACCAGACAAAGATACCACAAAAAAAGAAAATTACAGGCCAATATCACTGATGACCATAGATGCAAAAATCCTCAACAAAATACTAGCAAACGCAATCCAGTAATACATTAAAAAGATTGTACGCCATGATCAAGTGGGATTTATCCCAGGGATGCAAGGATTTTTCAATATCTGCAAATTAATCAGAGTGACACACCATGTTAACAAACTGAAGAATAAAAACCATACAATCCTCTCAACAGATGCAGAATGGGGGAGGGGAAGGGAGGGGAATGGACTGGGGATTTGGGATTAGAAGATGCAAACTGTTGCATCTGGAGTGGATAAGCAATGAGATCTTGCTGTGTAGCACAAGGAACTCTATCTAGTCACTAGCAATGGAACATGATGGAAGATAATATAAGAAAAAGAATGTGTGTGTGTATATGTATATATATATGCATGACTGGGTCACTTTGCTGCACAGCAGAAATTGGTAGAACACTATAAATCAACTGTAACAGAAAAAATAAAAATTAAAAAAAAATAGATGCAGAAGAGCATCTGACAAAATCCAAACTCCATTTCTGATAAAAACCCTCTGAAAGTGGGCAGAGAGGGAAACTCCCTCAACATAATAAAGGCCATACGACAAACCCACAGCTAACACAATCCTCAACGGTGAAAAAAACTGAAAGAATTCCCAATATCAGGAACAAGACAAGGATGTCTGCTCTTGCTGCCACTATTCAACATAGTTTTGGAAGTCCTAGCCACAGCAATCAGAGAAGAAAAATAAAAGGAATCCAAATTGGAAAGGAAGAAGCAAAACTATCACTGTTTGCAGATGACATGATACTATACCTAGAAAATCCTAAAGACTCTACCAGAAAACAGAGCTCATCCATGAATTTGGGAAAGTCACAGGATACAAAATTAATACACAGAAATCAACTATATTTCTATATACTAACAATGAAAGAGCAGAAAGAGAAATTAGGGAAACAATCCCATCTACCATCTCATCAAAAAGAATGAAATACCTAGGAATAAACCTCCCTAAAGAGACAAAAGACCTGTACCCCGAAAACTATAAGATGCTGATGAAAGAGATCAAAGGTGACACAAACCAATGGAAAGATATACCACGTTCTTGGATTGGAAGAATCATTATTGTCAAAACGACTATACTAACTACCAAAGGCAATCTATAGATTTAATGCAATCCCTATCAAATTACAAATGGCATTTTTCAAAGACTAAAATAACAAAATATTTTAAAGTTTGTTTGGAAGCACAAAAGATCCAGAATAGCCAAAGCCATCCTGAGAGAGAAAAATGGAGCTGGAGGAATCAGGCTCCCCGACCTCAGACTATACTACAAAGCTACAGTCATCAAAACCATATGGTACTGGCACAAAGACAGAAATATAGATCAGTGGAACTGGCTAGAAAGCCCAGAATTAAACCCACGCACTTACAGTCAACTAATCTATGACAAAGGAGGCAAGAATATACAATGGAGAAAAGACAGTCCCTTCAATAAGTGGTGCTGGGAAAACTGGACAGCTACATGTAAAAGAATGAAATTAGAACAGTTCCTAACACCATACACAAAGATAAACTCAAAATATAAGACCGGATACTATACAACTCTTAGAGGAAAACACAGGCTGAACACTCTCTGACAAGCCACAGCAATATCTTCTCAGATCCACCTCCTAGAGTAATGACAATAAAAACGACAATACACAAATGGGACTTAAACTTAAAAGTTTCTGCACAGCAAAGGAAACACTAAACGAAACAAAAAGACAACCCACAGAATGGGAGAAAATCTTTGCAAATGAAGGAGCTGACAAGGGATTAATCTCCAAAATTTATAAACACCTCCTACATCTCAATACCAAAAAAAACAAACTGCCCCATCAAAAAATGGGCAGAAGATCTAAACAGACAATTCTACAAAGAAGACATACAGATGGCTAAAAAACACATGAAAAGATGTTCAACATCACTCATTATTAGAGAAATGCAAATCAAAACCACTATGAGGTACCACCTTACACTGGGCCAGAATGGCCACCATCAAAAAGTCTACAAACAGGATTAAGATGGTGGAATAGAAGGACTGGAGCTCAACTTCTCTCCTAAAAACAACAATACTCACAACTAAAGGGTGAGCAATCTCTACCCAAATGGACCAGAAACCTTAAAAAAGATACCCTACTCCAGAAGAAAAAGAGGAGGCCACATTAAGAGGTAGGCGGGGTGATTTTGCAATATAAAACAACCCTGTACCTCCACGGTGGGAAGCTCCACAGACTGAAAACTAACTGGCTCACAGAGACTCACCTACAGGAGTGAGAGTTCTGAGCCCCACATCAAACACTCACGTGCAGGGATCCGACACTGGGAGAACGAGCCCCTGGAACATCTGGCATTGAAGGCCAGTGGGGCTTGTGTGCAGGAGCTCCACAGGACTGGGGCAAACGGAGACCCCATTCTAAAAAGGTGCATATGGACTTTCACATGCACTGGGTTCCAGGGCAGAGTGGGGTCTCCGTAGGAATCTGGGTCAAACCTGACTGCAGTTCTTGGAGGACATCCTGGGAAAAGAGGGGTGAACGTGGCTTGTTGTGAGGGATGGACATTGAAAGCAAAGCTCTCAGGAATATTCAGCAGCATGCCTTTCTCTGGAGGTGGCCATTTTGGGAAAATCTGGCCCCACCTGTCAGTCAGCACTGAGAAGCCCCAGGGCAAACAACAATCCAGGTGGGATCACAGCCCCGCCCCTCAGGAAACAGGCTACCTAAAGAGCCCCCCAGGCACACAGCTGCCTCTAATCCTATCCAGAGACTAAGCCCCACCTGCCAGAGGGATTAGAACCAGCTCCACCTACCAGTGGGCAGGCATCAGCCCCTCCCATCAGGAAGCCTACAGCAAGCCCCCCATACCAACTGCAGCCACAAGGGGGGCAGACACCAGAAGTAAGAGAGGCTACAACTCTATTATCTGTAAAAAGGTCACCACACCAAAAACCTATAAAAATGAAAAGACAGAGAACTATAACTCAGATGAGGGAGAAAGGAAAAACCCCAGAAAATCAGCTAAGTGATCAGGAGATTCTCAGCCTCCAGGAAAAAGACTATAGACTGTTAATGCTGAAGATGATGCAAGACATTGGAAATAAACTGGAGGCAAAGATGGATAACTTACAGGAAACACTGAGCAAAGAGATTCAAGATATAAAACTTAAACAAGAAGAGATGCAAAATACAGTAACAAATAAAAAATTCACTAGAAGCAGCCAACAGCAGAATACAGGAGGCAGAAGAAAGAATAAGTGAGGTGGAGGACAGCTTAGTGGAAATTACGGATTCAGAACAGAAAAGAGACAAAAAATTGAAAACAAATGAAGAGAGTCTCAGAGAACTCTGGGACAACGTTAAACGCACCAACATCCTTATTATACGGGTGCCAGAAGGAGAAGAGAGAGAGAGAAGGGGACAGAAAAAATATTCCAAGAGATAATAGCCAAAAACTTCCCTCACATGGGAAAGGAATCACTCACTCAAATCCAGCAAGCACAACGAGTACCATATAAAATAAACCCAAGGAGGAATACACCGAGATACATATTAATCAAACTGACCAAAATTAAAGACCAAGAGAAAATCTTGAAAGCAGCTAGGGAAAAGAAACAAGTAACATACAAGGGAACCCCAATAAGGTTATTGGCAGATTTTTCAGCAGAAACTCTGCAGGCCAGAAGGGAGTGGCATGATATACTTAACGTGATGAAAGGAAAAAACCTCCAACCAAGATTACTCTACCCAGCAAGGCTCTCATTCAGATTTGAAGGAGAAATCAAAACCTTCACAGATAAGCAAAAGCTGAGAGAATTCAGCAACACCAAACCAGCCTTATGACAAATACTAAAGGAACTTCTCTAGGCAGAAAAGAAAAGACAGCAACAGGAAACAAAAATTCCACAAAGACAAGGCTCACCAGTAAAGGTATATATACAGTAAAGATACAAAATCATCCATGCACAATTATACCACCAAAATCAGAAATCATGAGAAGAGGTGGGTACAAATGCAGGACACTGGAGATGAACTTGCAATTAAGAGAACAACAACTTAAAACAATCTCATATACATATAGACTCTTATATCAAAACTTCAGAATAACTGCAAACCAAAAATCTACAACTGATACAAACAAGGAATCTCTGGAGAAGAAATATATCTCATAGTAAATAAGTGCATAATCCACCATGAAGGGGGTCATTTGACATCATTCTTGGAATGCTGAAGTCTCCTTAGATCTGATTTCCTCTCCATCAAAGAACTTATGATAATTATAATTAAATAATGCAACTGTACAATTAAATAATACAGTTCTACAATTGCACTGTTAATAACCATTTCTCTCCATGGTACAATGTAAGGTCTATAATGTCTTGTTTATTATCACATCACCTAGAATGGTGTAATGCCTATAGTGAAGAATCAATAAGATGTAACAAGTTGTGAGGACATATTTATATAGTTATGCTGTTTTTAACCAATTTATGCATTTTATATTTTAATTATTTTCAGAGGGTGTATTATTTTTGTTATTCTTACCAGTTAAGTTATTCTTTTTATTATGCTATATAAAATATTTAATGGTATATAAGGCTTTCTTCTTCATAAATTTTAGTTGCATAATATACACAATTTTAATATAATGCTAATTTTTAAAGAAAAATTGAAATGTAATAGATAATACTAAATAGTAAAGACAAAAGCCATACAAAATGGGATATAGAATAAATTTCCTATTTGTCTCAGTATATTTTCCATTCCACTTCTCCAGAGGGAGTCACTTAATCTGTTTCTTAAGATCCATGATATAATAATCTGTGTGAATGTAATCGTGTTTAATATATGTATTTTATTCTGTAAAAAAAAAAAAAAGTCTACAAACAATAAATGCCAGAGCGGGTGTGGAGAAAAGGGAATACTATTATGCTGTTGGTGGGAATGTAAATTGGTGCAACCATGGTGGAAAACAGTATGGAGAGTCCTTAGAAAACTAAAAACAGAATTGCCATTTGATCCAGCTATCCCATTCCTGGGCATCTATCCAGAGAAAACCATGACTCGAAAAGATACATGCACTACATGTTCATTGCAGCACTATATACAACAGGTAAGACATGGAAACAACCTAAATGTCCATTGACAGAGGAGTGGATCAAGAAGATGTGGTTGGAGTTCCCATCGTGGCTCAGTGGTTAATGAATCTGACTAGGAACCATGAGGTTGCAGGTTCGATCCCTGGCCTTGCTCAGTGGGTTAAAGATCTAGTGTTGCCGTGAGCTGTGGTGTAGGTTGCAGACGCGGCTTGGATCCTGTGTTGCTGTGGCTCTGGTGTAGGCCAGTGGCTATGGCTCTGATTCGGCCCCTAGCCTGGGAACATCCATATGCCATGGGAGCGGCCCAAGAAATGACAGGAAAAAAAAAAAAGAAAAAGAAAAAGAAGATGTGGCACATACACACAGTGGAATATTACTCAGCCATTCAAAGGAAAGAAATAATGGCATTTGCAGCAACATGGATGGACCGAGAAATTATCATGCTAAGTGAAGTTTGCCAGACAGACACCAACATCATATGCTATCACTTACATGTGGAATCTAAAAAAGGGACAGATACTTATTTTTTAAGTAGCTTTTTTAGTTTTGCAGAACAGATACTGACTCAGAGCCTTTGAAAAACTTATGGTTTCTAAATGAGACAGGTTGGGGGGTGGGGGATGGGCTGGGGGGGTTGGGATGGAAATGCTGTAAAATTGGGTTGTGATGATTGTTGTACAACTATATATGTAACAAAATCCACTGAGTTAAAAAAAGAAAAAAATACTATCAATCAAAAATCCTATGTAAAAATATCCTTCAAAGATAAAGGAGAAAGTAAAACAGTTCCAGAGAAGCAAAAAACTGAAAAAAAAATTTGTCAGCAGCAGTTCTACTTTCCAAGAAATACAGTACATCTTCAGGTTGAAAAGAAAGGACATCAGACAGTAACTCAAATCCACATAAATAGGAGTCCCTGCCATGGCGCAGCGGAAACGAATCTGATTAGGAACCATGAGATTGTGGGTTGGATCCCTGGCCTTGCTCAGTGGGTTAAAGATCTGGCATTTCCGTGAGCTGTGGTGTAGGCTGCAGATGTGGCTTGGATCTGGCATTGCTGTGGCTCTGGAGAAGGCTGGCAGCTCTAACTTCAATTCAACCCCCAGGCTGGCAACCTCCATAAGATGTGGGTGTGGCCCTAAGAAGCAACACCTCCCCCAAACAAAAACAACAAAAAACAAATCCACATAAAGATATAACACTGGTAAAGACATAAGTAGGTTGAAAGCAAAGTGTAGAGAAGATATATACCATGCAAATAGTATATATAAATAGTAACCAAGAGAGCTGGGATAGCTGTAGTAACATCAGATCTAAAATAATTGGAAGGTTAAAAATAATTGGAAGATTAAAAATGTTACTAGCAACACAAGAAAAATTTTATGATGACAAAAGAGCCTATCAAAATGATATAACCACCACAAACACATATCTACCTAACAGAGCCCCAAAATGCATCAAACGTTTAAAAACTGATAGAATCAAAAGGAGAAATACAGGAGTTCCTGTCGTGGCGCAGTGGTTAACGAATCCGACTAGGAACCATGAGGTTGGGAGTTCGATCCCTGCCCTTGCTCAGTGGGTTAATGATCCGGCGTTGCCGTAAGCTGTGGTGTAGTTCGCAGACGTGGCTCGGATCCTGCGTTGCTGTGGCTCTGGTGTAGGCAGGTGGCTATAGCTCCGATTAGACCCCTAGCCTGGGAACCTCCATATGCCACGGGAGCGGCCCAAGAAACAGCAAAAAAACAAAAAAAACAAAAAAACAAAAAAAAAAAAGGAGAAATACAGAATTCAATAAGAATAGTTGGAGAGTTCAATCTCTCATTTTCAATAATAAACAACTAGACAGAAGGTCAACTAGGAAATAGAAGACTTGAACAACACTATAAAACATAGATTTGATATGTACAGAACACTTCAAAAAAAAGCAGAATAAATACTCTTCTCAAGTGCACATGGAACATTTCTCTAGGACAGACTACACACATTAGACCATAATGTGTTAATATATTTAAAAAGTCTGAAATCATACAAAGCATATTTTCTCATCACTGTGGAATGAAACTGAAATAAATAGTAGAACCCTGGAAAACTAAAAAAAACCCATGGAAATTAAATACCACATTTTTTTTCATTAAATAGCTTCTTTAAAACATTTTTTAAATTAAAAGAAAACATATCCTTTTTTTTCTTTTTTTTCTTTTCTTTCTTTCTTTTTTTTTTTTTTTTTTGTCTTTTTGCCTTTTCTAGGGCCACTCCTGTGGCATATGGACATTCCCAGGCTAGGGGTCAAATCAGAGCTACAGATGCCAGCCTACACTAGAGCCACAGCAACTTGGGATCCAAACTGCATCTGTGACCTACACCACAGTTCACTGCAACACCGGATCCTTAACCCACTAAGCAAGGCCAGGGATCAAACCCGTCTCCTCATGGATACTTGTCAGGTTCGTTAACCACTGAGCTATGATTGGAACTCCTAGAAAACACATTCTTAAACAACAATGGGCCAAAGAAGTCACAGGTAGATTAGAAAATATTTAGAGGCAAATGAAAAAGAACATACAACATATCAAAACTTATAGGATGCCATAAAAGTAATGCTTACAGGAAAATTTATGTCTGTAAACACCTACGTTAAAAAAGAAAAAAAAAATCTCAAATGAATAACCTAAACTTCCACCTTAAGAGATTATAAAAAAGAAGAGTAAACTAAACCCAAAACAAAGAGAAGAAAGGAAATCATAAAGACTAGAGTGGAAATAAATGGAAATATAGAAAAATAAGAGAAAAAAAAATCAAAGTTGGTTCTTTGAGAAGATCAACAAAATTGACAAATGTCAGCCAGAGTGACCAAGATAAAAAGAAGAGTCACATTACTAAGATCAAGAATGAAAGACATATCACTGCCAATCGTATGTAAGTAAAAAGATTATAAAGGAATAATATGAATAAATATATGAAAATATGAACAAGTTTGATAACTGAGATGAAATGGACAAATTCCTAGAAAGATAAAAAATACTGATATTGATTCAAGAAGAAATAGAAAATCTGAATAGACCTATAGCAAGTAAAGTGAATGAATTAGTAATTTAAAAATCCCCACAAAGTCTAGAATCAGATGGCATCACTGGTGAATTCTACCAAAATGTTTAAAGAATAATTATTACCAATCCTTCAAAAAGTCTTCCAGAAATAGAAGAGGCATGAATACCTCCTGCCTTATTCTTTGAGGCCAGTATTATCCTGATAACAAAACTAGACAAATCTCACAAGAAAACTACAGATCAGCATCTTTAAGAATACAGATGCAAAAATCTCCAATAATACTAGCAAACTGACTCTAGCAACATATAAAAAGGATACACCATGATCATGTAGGATCTATCTCAGGAATGAAAAGTTAGTTCAACATGTGAAACTCCAAATAGTGTCATAAACCGTATTACTAGGATTAAAGCCAAAAAAAAAAAAAAAAATCACAGCATTGTTATAGGAGATGAAGAAAAGCATTCACAAAACCCGACAGACATTCCTTATAAAAGTTCTCAACAAATAAGAAGAAGGAAACTTCTTCAACCTGATAAAAGGCGTCTATAAAAAACTCACAGCTGATATTATACTTAATGGTGAAAGACTGAATGTCTTCCCCAAAGATTAGGAACAAGACAAGATGCCCACCTCTTGCCATTTCTATTCAACATTATACTAGAGGTTCCAGGGCAATTACACAAGAAAAAGAAATAAAAGGCATTCAGAATGGAGAGGAACAAATAAACCATCTGTTTACAGATGACATGATTTCATACACAGAAAATTCTAAAGAATCTGTAAAAAAAAACTATGACAGCTAATAAATGCATTCAGTAAAGTTACAAAATATAAGATTGATATCCAAAAATCAGTTCTATTTCTATATACCAGCAATGAAGAATCTCGAAATGAAGAAAATAATTGCTTTTTTTGGGCCATACCTGCGGCCAAGTTCCAGGGCCAGGGATCAAACCCATGCTGCACTTGTAGCCTGTGCCACAGCTGGGGCAATGCTGGATCTTTAACCTGCTGTACCACGAGGGAACTTCCAGAATATAATTCCATTTATAAAAGCATGAAAAAGAATACAATACTTAGGAATAAATTTAATAAAAGTAGTTTAAGACTTTTAGAATAAAAATTATGAATCTTATTGTAAAGAATTAAAAACCTACATAAATGGACAGATAGTCTATGTTTATGGATTAGAAGGTCTAATACTGTTAAGATGGCAATACTCTCCAAATGATCTACAGATTAAATGTAATCCTTATAAAAATCCAAGCTGCTGGGAATTTCTGCTGTGGCGCAGTAGGTTAAGAATCTGGCTGCAACTCCTAGGGTTGCTGAGGCTCGGGTTCAATTTCTGGCCCTGTGCAATGAGTAAAGGGATCTGCCATTGCTGCAGCTGCAGCATAGGTGACAGCTCTGGCTCGGATTTAATCCCTGGGTGGGTAATGTCCATATGCTGCAGGTTTGGACATAAAAACAAACAAAAAACCCAAGCTGCTTTTTTGGTAGAAACTGATAAGCTGATTCTGAAAATTCACACTGAAATGCAAGTGACCCAGAATAGCCAAAACAATCCTCAGAAAGAAAAGCAAAGACTGGAGGGATTCACAATTCTTGATTTCAAAACATACTACAGGGAGTTCCCTCGTGGCTTAGCAGATTAAAGATCCAGTGTTGTCACTGCCGTGGCTCTGGTTACAGCTGTGCTTCGGGTTTGGGTTTGTTCCCTGGCCTGGGAACTTCTGCATGCTGCAGGTGCAGCGAAAAAAGCCCCCAAACCAAAAAACATACTACAAAGTAAAGCAGTCTAGACTGTGCCACTGGTAGAAGGAAAGATATATAGATCAATAGAACAGAACTGAAAGTTCATAAATAAATCATTAAAATCCATACATTTATGGTTGATTGATTTTTTTTTTTTTTTGTCTTTTGGCTTTTTAGGGCTGCAACCACGGCATATGGAGGTTCCCAGGCTAGGGGTCTAGTTGGAGCTACAGTTGCCAGCCTACACCAGAGCTACAGCAATGCCAGTTCTTAGCCTCGTCTGCGACCTACACCACAGCTCACAGCAACACCAGATCCTCAATCCACTGAGTGAGGCCAGGGATTGAACCCGCAACCTCATGGTTCCTAGTCAGATTCGTTTCTGTTGCACCACGACGGGAACTCCTATGGCTGACTGATTTTTGACAAGGGTGCAAGACCATTCAATGGGATAAGATAAAGAATAGTCTTTTCGGAAAATGTATTGGGACAACTGAATACCCACATGCAAAAAAGTAAACTAACCCCACCTCATACCATTTTTGAAAATTAGCTCAAAAATGGATCAAAGACCTAAAAGTAAGAACCAAAACTTAGAAGAATACAGGTATAAATCTTCATGGCCTTTGATGAGGCAATGGTTTGTTAGCTATGACTCTAAAGCACAAGGAACCAAAGAAAAAATAAAGCAGACTTCACCAAGTGGGAAAGGGCAAGTTAAATTCTCAGAGAATATAAGATTGCATCAGTGTAAACTTCTTGAGGAAGGGCAAGGATTTTGTATCCGTTTTTTTGGGAGGGAGGGTATTTTTTTTAGGGCTGCACCTGAAGCATATGGAAGTTCCTGGGCTAGGGGTCAAACTGGAGCTGGACCTCCTGGCCTCAGCCACAGCCACGGCAACACCAGATCTGAGCCTCATCTGTGAACTACAGAACACCTCACAGCAACACCAGATCTTTAACGCACTGGCTGAGGCCAGGAATCAAATCCACATGGATACTAACCCTTTAAGCCACTATGGACATTCTGGATTTTGTATCTGTTTTGTTCTCTGGTGTGTTCCTAGTGCCTGGCCCACACAGATACTCAGTATATATCCACTGAGGCTGTGGAGGAGAAAGGTAGGAATAGGAACAGAGAATGATAGAATCAGGGCTGGAAAGTAATGGAGTTTGGACAGAAGACATGCCCAGGTTTGAGTGGTGGAAAGATCACTGTGTCTGTAGAGTGGATTGGATCCCCAAGTGAGTTGTGTCAGGGGAGTCCAGTGAGGAGGCTGGTGTAGATCAAGCCAAAGGTGATGAGGTCTAAGCCAAGGCAGTCACTGTAAGATGGGGAAATGAGGACTCAGAGGTGTGGGTGAGGGCCATTACTGATTCCCGAGCATCACCTGTGTGCTAGGTCTTCTATGGCTTTGAACGGGATAGACAGTTCCTCCCATCACAGTGCAAGGAGACAATAAATAAGCGAACTCATTTGAAAAGATGTGGAATTGTGAAGTTCTATGAGGAAAATAACACAAGGTAGTGAGAAAGGTTACAGAGGGAGAGAGGTTTTCTGAGGAGATGACATCTGAGCCAAGACCTCAGTAGCATCATGCGGCCATGGCAGGATGGGGGAAGAGTATTCAAGGCAGAGGGAGCAGCAAGTGCAAAGGCCCTGTGCCAGTTCGTGTGTCTATGTGCAAGACAGAAAAAGCCCAGAGTGGCTTTAGGTGGGGAGTGCAAAGGAGAGTGGTGGATGATGACAGTGGAAGAAGCAGCAGTCATGACCATGCAGGATCTGGAGGGCATGGTGGGAGTTTGGATTTTGTTCCAAGCACGGTGCAGGGGTGTTTAAGCTGGGGAGGGACAGAATATAATTTGTGCTTTTAATAGATGGGACAAGGCAAGAGGAGAGGATGAGTTTGCAGGCTTTTGCTGTGGTCCAGGCCTAAGGTTTGGTCTGGAGTGGCAGTGGCTGGGGCTGGGGGAGTAGAATTGGGTCTCAATAAGTGACATGTCCTCCTTGGCTCAGGTAAGGACACAGGTCTGGGTGAATCATCCGTGGAGTTCTCCTCCGCCTCCTTGAAAGGTCCAGGGCCCACATGGGTTGAATCGTCCTTGGAGGAACTTCCTAGGAGGTGGAAATTCCTGCCCCTGCAAGGACTAGGTGCTAAGAGGGGGATGGAACCTGTTGTTCCCGCTCACCTCTATGTGTGTGTGCCTGTTTACGTGTTCTGTTCCCAGTCAGGGGAAGCCCAATAAGGAGCCGGGGCCCCAAGCCTGGTCCCTCAGGAATGAGCAGTGCTTCAAGAGGAGCTGAGTGACGTCCTTATCTACCTGGTAGCATTAGCAGCCCACTGCCGGGTGAATCTGCCCCAAGCAGTGCTTTCTAAGATGGACACTAACTGGCAACCTACCCAGTACATCTGATGCATGACTCCGCCTGCAAGTATACAGACCTGCCCCAAGGGGCCACCGCATAAGACAAGGCAGTGATGCCTGCAGACCTTGCCTGTGAGTCCACAGGTCAGGCCTCAACCTAGAAACATGGGCACAGAAACTGCAATTAGCGTAGCATCTGATGAGCAAAGGGTGCCCTGGTCATGAGACCTCATTCTAGTCCTTTCCTAACACATCATGGCCCTGGGGGTCTGCACTTCTTGAGGTCCGAGGCCCAAGGACCTACAGAGGATAGCCTCCTGGTATTTTCTCCCTCAATAAAAGTTGTGGTTAGCAAAAAAAAAAAAAAAAAAAAAAAAAAAAAAGTAGACTTCACCAAAGTTAAAAACTCTTGGAGTTCCCTTTGTGGCTCAGCGGTTAATGAACCTGACTAGGATCCATGAAGACAGAGGTTCAATCCCTGGCCTCACTTTGTGGGTTAAGGATCCAGCATGGACTGGACCTGTGGTGCAGGTGGCAGACGCTGCTTGGATTGTGAGTTGCTGTGGAGTAGGCCAGTTGCTACAGCTTCAATTTGACCCTTAGCCTGGGAACTTCCATATGCCACAGGTGTGGCCATAAAAAGCAAAACAGGGAGTTTCCGTCATGGTGCAGCAGAAACGAATCCGACTAGGAACTATGAGGTTGCAGGTTCGATCTTGGGCCTTGCTCAGAGAGTTAAGGATCTGGCATTGCCACGAGCTGTGGTGTAGGTCACAGATGCAGCTCGGAACTGGCGTTGCTATGGCTGTGGTGTAGGCTGGCAGCTACAGCTCCGATTGGACCCCTAGCCTGGGAACCTCTATATGCCGTGAGTGCAGCCCTAAAAAGACAAAAAAAAAAAAAAAAAAAAAAAGCAAAACAAAATAAAAAACAAACAAAACCCTTATGCTCTAAAGGGTACTACCAAGAAAGTGAAAAGACAACTCAAATAATAGAAGGAAATATTTACAAATTATATATCTGATAAGAACCTAGTATTTAAGATACAAAAAGAATTCTTGGGAGTTCCCGTCGTGGCTCAGTGGTTAAGGAATCTGACATGAGGTTGCAGGTTTGATCCCTGGCCTTGCTCATTGGGTTAAGGATCTGGGGTTGCGGTGAGCTGTGGTGTAGGTTGCAGACGTGGCTTGGATCCCGCGTTGCTGTGGCACTGGTGTAGGCCAGAGGCTACAGCTCTGATTGGACCCCTAGCCTGGGAACCTCCATATGCCACGGGAGTGGCCCAAGAAATGGCAGAAAGACAAAAAAATAAAAAATAAAAAGGAAAAAAAAAAGATACATAAAGAATTCTTGTAATTCAGCAAAAAAGGACAAGTAACCCAATTAAAAAATGGGCAAAGGATACAAGAAAGACATTTTCCAGTGTGTGTGTGTGTGTGTGTGTGTGTGTGTGTGTGTGTGTGTGTGTGTGTGTGTGGTCAACAGGTATATGAGAAGATCCTCAACACCACTAGTCACCAGGCAAAGGCATTACAATGAGATACCACTTCATACCCACTAGAATGGCTATAACAAAAGAGCTACAATAACAAATGCTAGGGAGGATATGGAAAAACTGGACCCCTCATACACTGCATGTAAAGTGGTAAAGCTTCTTGGAAAATGTTTGTCATTCCTCAAAGTCAAACTTAGAGTTGCCACTTGACCCTGCAACTCTACTCATAGGTATATACTCAATAGAACTGAAAACATGTGTCCAAACAAAGACATGTATGCTGAATAGTTAACTGCAGCATCACTGATGACAATAATTGATAATTGATGATACTGATAATAACTACTGATGATAAATACTGATAATAATGTTTCCCCAAAAAAGGGGAAAAAACAAAATATTCACTAACTAAAGAAGAGATATACGAATTCATACCATGGAACATTATTCATTCATAAAAAGGAATGAAGGGGAGTTCCTATTGTGGCTCAGTGGAAACTGATCTGACTAGTATTCATGAGGACACAGGTTTGATCCCTGGCCTCCCTCAGTGGGTTACGCATCCGGAGTTGCTGTGAGCTGTGGTGTAGGTTGCAGATGCGGCTTGGATCTGGCATTGCTGTGGCTGTGGCCTGTGGCTGTAGCTCTCATTTGACCCCTAGCCTGGGAACCTCCATAAGCCTCAGGTACAGCCCTAAAAAAACAAACAAACAAACAAACAAAACGAATGAAATATTGACTCATTCTATAGAACATGAATGAACCTTGAAAGTATTCTTCTACGTGATAGAAGCCAGACACAAAAGGTCATGTATTGTGTGATTCCATTCATGTGAAATGTTAAGAGGAGGCAAATCATGGAGACAGAAAGAAGGTTAGTGATTATTAGGACTTGTATAGAGAAGGCAATGGGTACAGGGTTGCTTTTTGGGGTGATGAAAATGTAAAACAATGAAAATTAAGTGATGATGGCTGTACAATTTGGGAGAGTATACAAAAAAGAGCTGAATTATACTTTTTTTTTTTTCTTGGAAGTTCCCAGGCTAGGGGTAAAATCGGAGCTACAGCTGCCAGCTTACACCACAGTCACAGCAACACTGGATCTGAGCTGTGTCTATCACCTACACCACAGCTCATGGCAATGCCAGATCCCTGACCCAATGACCAAGGCCAGGGATCGAACCTGCATCCTCACAGATACTAGTCAGATTCGTTTCTGCTGAGCCACTATGGGAACTTCCCTGAATTGTACTTAAAAACCACTAAATTTGTATTTGAAAGAGTAATTTTATAGTATGGGAATTATATCTCAACTAGAAAGAGTCAGTGACTTCAGCTTTTTCAATAGCAACATTGCAGGCAAGGTGACAATGGAATATTCTTCCTTCCTTCCTTCTTTCTTCCTTTTTAGGGCTGCACCTGCAGAAGTTTCCAGTCTAGGGGTCCAGTGGGAGCTGCAGCTTCTGTCCTATGCTGCAGCCACAGCAACTGTAGGATCCAAACCATGTCTGTGACCTACACCACAGCTCACGGCAATGCTGGATCCTTAATCCACCAAGTGAGGTCAGAGATGGAACCTGCGTCCTCATGGATACTAGTCAGGTTTTGTTACTATTCAGCCACCACGGGAACTCCCAGAATATGTTTGTTTGTTTTTTTTTTTTTTAGTGGACATGGGGGCTGTGCCTGTGGCATGTGGAAGTACCTGGGCCAGGGATCAAACCCTCACCAAGCAGTGACAATGTTGGATCCTTAACCCACTGAGCCACCAGGGAACTCCTGGAATACACTTTTAAAGTATTTAAAGTATACTTTTAAAGTACTGAGGATAATCAGGACCTAGATTTTATATTTAGCGAAAATGTTTAAGTATAAGGGCCTGATAAAAATGTCTTTAGGCACAGAGGACCTCAGAAGGTTTGCAATATAAAGGCTTGTACTGAAAATAATTTGGGATGAAATATTTGTAATAAATATACTTAAATAAAATAGGAAGAATTAAAAGACAAAGAAAAGTATGGTAAACCTAAAATTATAAATTAAGATGTTAGAATCAGGCCTAAATATATCAATAATTGTATTAAATTTAAACTGCCTAAAGTCATCACTTTAAAGTCAAATATTAACAAATTTGGGCAAAAACCCAAATTCTAGATATATGCTAGTTAAGTAAGAAATACACCTAAAGGGAGTTCCCATCATGGCTCAGCGGTTAACAAATCCAACTAGGAACCATGAGGTTGCAGGTTCAATCCCTGGCCTTGCTCAGTGGGTTAAGGATCCGGTGTTTCCATGAGCTGTGGTGTGGGTTGCAGACGTGGCTCGGATCCTGCATTGCTGTGGCTCTGGCGTAGGCTGGTGGCTACAGCTCCGATTAGACCCCTGGCCTGGGAACCTCCATATGCCGTGGGTGTGGCCCTAGAAAAGGGAAAAAGACCGAAAAAAAAAAAAAAAAAGAAAGAAATACACCTAAAGTATGAGCACACAAGGTTGAAAACAGAAGGGTGGAAAAATACACACTGGGTAACTGACAGTCAAAAGAAAATTGGAGTAAAATGGAAAAGATTATTCCATATGATAAAAGACTTAATTCCTGGAAAGCTGCCAGCCACATGTAAAAGAATGAAACTGGACTACTATTTTACACCGTAACAAAAAAATTAACTCAAAATAGACTAAAGACGAACGTAAGACATGAAATCGTAAAACTCCTAGAGGAAAACAGGTGGTAAGCTCTTTGACATTGTCTTGGCAAAGGCTTTTTTTCTTTTCTTTTGCTTTTTAGGGCTACACCCAAGGCATATGGAGGTTCCCAGGCTAGGGGTCGAATCAGAGCCGCTGGCCTACACCACAGCCACAGCAATGCCAGATCCAAACCGCGTCTGGGACCTACACTACAGCTCACAGCAAGGGCAGATCCTTAACCCACTGAACTAGATCAGGGATTGAATCTTCGTCCTTGCGTATCCTAGTCAGATTCCCTTATGATGCGCCACAATGGGAACTCCCAGGCTTTTTTTCCCTTCTTTTTACAGGTGCACCTGCTGCATATGGAAGTTCCTGGATCAGGGGACATATCAGAACTGCAGCTGAGGTCTACACCACAGCCACAGTAACACTGGATCTGGGCCCTATCTGTGACTTATGCCACAGTTTGCAGCACTGCTGGGTCTTTAACGCACTGAGTGAGGCCAGGGAGTGAACTATCATCCTCACAGAGATAAGGTCAGGTCCTTAGCCCACTGAGCCACAATGGGAACACCAACTAAGACTTTTTGGTTTTGACACTAAAAGAAAAGGTAACAAAAGCAAAAATAAACAGATGGGAGGACATTAAACTGAAAAGCTTCTGCACAAAAAAGGAAACCATCAACAAAATGAGAAGTCAGTTCCCACTGTGGCGCAGGAGGTTAAGAAACCCACTGCAGGAGTTCCTGTTGTGACTCAGTGGTAATGAACCTGACTAGTGTCCATGAGGATATCGGCAGATTTTTCAACAGAAACTCTGCAGGCCAGAAGGGAGTGGCATGATATACTCAACGTGATGAAAGGAAAAAACCTCCAACCAATTTTACTCTACCCAGCAAGGCTCTTGTTCAGATTTGAAGGAGAAATCAAAACCTTCACAGATAAGCAAAAGCTGAGAGAATTCAGCAACACCAAACCAGCCTCACGACAAATACTAAAGGAACTTCTCTAGGCAGAAAAGAACAAGAGAAGAAGAAAAGAAAAAAGAGCATCAAAAACAAATCCAAAGTAATTAATAAAATGGCAATAAGAACATACATATCAATAATGTCCTTAAATGTGAATGGACTAAATGCCCCAACCAAAAGACACAGACTGGCTGAATGGATACAAAAACAAGACCCATATATATGCTGTCTTCAAGGGACCCACTTCACTTCTAGGGACACATAGAAATTGAAAGTGAGAGGATGGAAGAAAATATTTCATGCAAACGGGGATCAAAAGAAATCTGGAGTAGCAATACTCATATCAGACAAAATAGACTTTAAAATGAAGAATATTTTCAGGGACAAAGAAGGACATTACATAATGATCAAAGGATCAACCCAAGAAGATGATATAACAATTTTAAATATCTAAGCACCCAACACAGGTTCACCCAATATATAAGGCAACTGCTAACAACCTTAAAAGGAGAAATTGACAATAACACAGTCATAGTGGGGGACTTTAACACCCCACTTACAGCAATGGACAGATCGACCAGACAGAAAATCAATAAGGAAACACAGGCTCTGAATGAAGCATTAAACCAGATGGACTTAATAGATATTTATAGGACATTTCATCCAAAAGCAACAGAATACACATTCTTCTCAAGTGCACATGGGACATTCTCTAACATTGATCATATCCTGGGCTACAAATCCAACCTCAGTAACTTTAAGAAAATTGAAATCATATCAAGCATTTTTTTCTGACCACAATGCTATATGACTGGAAATCAACAACAAGAAAAAATCTGCAAAAAACACAAACAGGTGGAGACGAAACAACATGCTACTAAACAACCAATGGATCATTGAAGAAATCAAAGAGGAAATTAAAAAATACCTGGCAGCAAATGACAACGAAGATATGACACTCCAAAACCTATGGGATGCAGCAAAAGCTGTTCTTTTTCTTTTTTTTAAATTTTTTTTATTTTCCCACTGTATAGCAAGGGGGTCAGGTTATCCTTACATGTATACATTACAATTACAGTTTTTCCCCCACCCTTTCTTCTGTTGCAACATGAGTATCTAGACATAGTTCTCAGCAAAAGCTGTTCTAAGAGGAAAGTTTATAGCAATACAAGCCCACCTCAGGAAACAAGAAAAAGCTCAAATAAACAAGCTAACTTTACATCTAAAGCAGCTCGAGAGAGAAGAACAGACAAGACCTAAAGTTAGTAGAAGGAAAGAAATCATAAAGATCAGAGCAGAAATCAATGAAATAGAAATAAATAAAACCATAGAAAAGATCAATGAAACAAAAAGCTGGTTCTTTGAAAAGATCAACAAAATTGATAAACCCCTAGCCAGACTTATCAAGCAAAAAAGAGAGAGGACTCAAATCAATAAAATTCGAAATGAAAAATGAGAAGTAATAACGGACACCACAGAAACACAAAGGATCATAAGAGACTACTATATGCAACTATATGCCAATAAAATGGAAAACCTAGAAGAAATGGACAAATTCTTAGAAAAGTACAATCTTCCTAAGACTAAACCAAGATGAAATAGAGAAGAAATATATCTCATAGTAAATAAGTGCATAATCCACCATGAAGGGGGTCATTTGACATCATTCTTGGAATGCTGAAGTCTCCTTAGATCTGATTCTGATTTCCTCTCCATCAAAGAATTTATGATAATTATAATTAAATAATGCAACTGTACAATTAAATAATACAGTTCTACAATTGCATTGTTAATAACCATTTCTCTCCATGGTACAATGTAAGGTCTATAATGTCTTGTTTATTATCACATCACCTAGAATGGTGTAATGCCTATAGTGAAGAATCAATAAGATGTAACAAGTTGTGAGGACATATTTATATAGTTATGCTGTTTTTTAACCAATTTATGCATTTTATATTTTAATTATTTTCAGAGGGTGTATTATTTTTGTTATTCTTACCAGTTAAGTTATTCTTTTTATTATGCTATATAAAATATTTAATGGTATATAAGGCTTTCTTCTTTATATATTTTTTTATTTTTTATTTTTAAATTTTTTTGTCTTTTTGCTATTTCTTTGGGCCGCTCCCACGGCATATGGAGGTTCCTGGGCTAGGGGTCGAATCGGAGCTGTAGCCCCTAGCCTACGCCAGAGCCACAGCAATGTGGGATCCGAGCCGCGTCTGCGGCCTACACCACAGCTCACAGCAATGCCGGATTGTTAACCCACTGAGCAAGGGCAGGGACTGAACCCGCAACCTCATGGTTCCTAGTCAGATTGGTTAACCACTGCGCCACGACGGGAACTCCGCTTTCTTCTTTATAAATTTTAGTTGCATAATATACACAATTTTAATATAATGCTAATTTTTAAAGAAAAATTGAAATGTAATAGATAATACTAAATAGTAAAGATGAAAGCCATACAAAATGGGATAAAGCACAGAATAAATTTCCTATTTGTCTCAGTATATTTTCCATTCCACTTCTCCAGAGGGAGTCACTTAATCTGTTTCTTAAGATCCATGATATAATAATCTGTGTGAATGTAATTGTGTTTAAATATATGTATTTTATTCTGTAAAAAAAATTAAAAAACAAACAAAAAAGAAAACAAAAAACAACCTCCCCACCCCGGCCCAAACCAAAAAACCCCTGAACTCTTAGATACAGAGAACAGACTGGTGATTGCCAAAGGTGGAGATGGGCAAAATGGGTGAAGGAGATCAAATAGTATAAACTTTCAGCCTTTTTAAAAAAAGTTTTTTAGGGCCACAGCCACAGCATGATGAAGTTCCCAGGCTAGAGGTCAAATCACCACAGCCAAGGTAATGCCAGATCCAAGTTGCGTCTGTGACCTATACCACATCTCATGGCAATGCTGGATCCTTAATCCACTGAGCAAGGCCAGGGAACGAACCCATGTCCTCATGGATACTAGTCAGAGTCGTTACTGCTGAGCCACGATGGGAACTCCACAAACTTGGAGTTATAAAATAGTTAAGTCCCAGGAATGTAATGTGTACCATAGTGGCTGTAGTTAACAATGCTGTATTGTATGGATGAAAGCTGCTAAGAGAGTAAATCTGTTTTTTGTTTTTTGTTTTTGTCTTTTTGCCTTTGCTAGAGCCGCTTCCCGCGGACTAATCGGACCTGTAGCCCGGCCTATGCCAGAGCCACAGCAACGCGGGATCTGAGCTGCGTCTGCGACCTACACCACAGCTCACGGCAACGCCAGATCGTTAACCCACTGAGCAAGGGCAGGGATCGAACCCACAACCTCATGGTTCCTAGTCAGATTCATTAACCACTGCGCCACAACGGGAACTCCAAGAGAGTAAATCTTTAAAGTTCTCATCACAAGAAAAAAAAAAAAAACAAACCTGTAACTGCATGGTGATGAATGTTAACTATTAACTAGAATCATTGTGGTGATCATACTATACATATATATATATATATATATACGCATAAGTATTGAATCATTATGTTGTACATCTGAAACAAATAAAATGTTATACATTGGTTACACCTCAATCAAGAAAAAGATTCAGTGCCCTAAGAACACAAACAAAAATAGATACATCTGTATACACACGGTTAATAGTCTCAAAATATATGAAGCAAAAATTAATAGTATTAAAAAAATGTGAACACTATTACAGGAAAAAATCAGTTTTTCATCACAGTGTGAGATTTCAACATAGTCCTCAATTACTAATAGGTTAAGAGGAAAAAATCCCAGCAAGAATACAGAAGATTCAAACAACATGATTAACAAGTATGGCCTAAGAGACCTTCAGAGAGTTCCACAAACAACATTTAGAGGACCTACATTTTTCTCAAGGATGTGCAGAACAACCAAGTACCTCAACACACTTTACATACTAAGTGTCAAGAGAATAAGTACCACACAAGACATGACCTTTGACTTCAGTGTCAGTTAGTCAGAAGTTAAGAAGGTGTGAAAAACCTCCAACTGAATGATAACGCAGTGGTTCTCAAACTTTTGGTCTTAGAATCCCTTTATACTCTCAAAAATTATTGAGGAAGCCGAAGAGCTTTTATTTATTTGGATAATATCTATTGACACTTACTGTATAGAAATTAAAACTGAGAAATTTGAAAAATATGCTGTGCTATACCACATTGTCAAACAGAAGAATAAAAACCACACAGTCATCTCGGAGTTCCTGTTGTGGCGCAGTGGAAACGAATCTGACTAGGAACAATGAGGTTACGGGTTCGATCCCTGGCCTTGATCAGTGGGTAAAGGATGTGGCGCTGCCATGAGCTATAGTGTAGGTCACAGATGCGGCTCCGATCTGGTGTTGCTGTGGTTCTGGTGTTGGCTGGCAGCTGTAGCTCTGATTAGATCCCTAGCCTGGGAACCTCCACATGCCATGGGTGTTGCCCTAAAAAAATAAAAACAAACAAAAAACCATACGTCATCTCAATAGATGCAGAAAAAGCTTTTGACAAAATTCGACATCCATCTTTGATAAAAACTGTCCAGAAAGTGGGCATAGAGGGAACCTACCTCAACAAAGTAAAGGCCATTCATTCTAAATGGTGAAAGGCATTTCCACTAAGATCAGGAACAAGATAAAGATGTCCACTCTCACCACTTTTATTCTACAGTTTTGGAAATCCTCACTACAGTAATGAGAGAAGAAATAAAAGGAATCCAAACTGGAAAAGAAGAAGTAAAACTGTCACTGTTTGCAGATGACATGATACTATACAGAGAAAATCCTAAAGATGCTATCAGAAAACTACTAAAGTTCATCAATAAAATTGATAGTTATAGGATACAAAATTAACACACAGAAATCTCTTGCATTCCTATACACTAACAATGAAAGAGCAGAAAGAGAAGTTAAGGAAACAATCCCATTTACTATTGTATCAAAGAGGAATAAATACCTAGGAATAAACCTACCTAAAGAGGCAAAAGACCTGCACTCTGAAAACTTTAAGATATTGATAACACAGTGAAATTGAAGATGACACAACCAGATGGAAAGATATACCATGCTCTTAGATTGGACAAATCAATATTGTCAAAATGACCATACTAAGGCAATCTACAAATTCAGTGCAATCCCTATTAAATCATCCATGGCATTTTTCATAGAAGTAGAACAGAATATTTTAAAATTCTAACACAAAAGACCCTGGACAGCCAAAGCAATCTTGAGAAAGAAAAACAGAGCTCCCTGACTTCAGACTATATTACAAAGCTACAGTCATAAAAACAGTATGGTACTGGAGTTCCTGCTGTGGCTCACTGGTAACGAACCCAATTAGTATCCATGAGGATAATGGTTCAATCCCTGGCCTCACTCAGTGGGTTAAGGATCTGGCATTGCTATGAGCTGTGGTATAGGTTGTGTTGCTGTGTCTATGGTGTAGGCTGGCAGCTGCAGCTCTGATTGAACCTCTAGCCTGGGAACTTCCATATGCTGCTGGTATGGCCCTAAAAAGCAAAACCAAACCAAAGCAAAACAAAAAAACAGCACACACACACACACAATCCCAAGCAAACAACAACAGAAACCCCACCACCACCACTACCACCAAAAACTGGTATGGTACTGGCACAAAAACAGACACATAGATCAATGGGACAGAATAGAGAGCCTAGATATAAACCCACATACTTATGGTTAACTAATCTATAACAAAGGAAGCAAGAATATACAATGGAGAAGAGACAGTCTCTTCAGTAAGTGGGGCTGGCAAAAAAAAAAAGTGGTGCTGGGAAAACTGGACAGTTACATGTAAAAGAATGTAATTAGAACATTTTTCATAACATAAGCAAAAATAAACACAAAATGGATTAAAGAGCTAGATGACTTGAAACCATAAAATTCCTAGAAGAAAGCAAAGAAAACAAAAGCAAAAATAAACAAATGGGATCTAATTAAATTTAAAAGCTTTCGCACAGAAAAGGAAACCATAAAAAAAAAAAAGACAACCCACAGAATGGGAGAAAATATTTGCAAATGAAGCAACTGACACGGGATTAATCTCCAAAATATATACATCTCATGCAGCCTTATATAAAAAATAACTAAATTAAAAAATGGTCAGAAGATCTAAACAGACATTTCTCCAAAGAAGACAGATGGCCAAAAAGCAAATGAAAAAATACTCCACATCACTAATTATTAGGGAAATGCAAATCAAAACTATAATGAGGTACCACCTCACACCAGTCAGACTAGCCATCATCAAAATATCCTCGGAGTTCCTGTCGTGGCGCAGTGGTTAATGAATCTGACTAGGAACCATGAGGTTGTGGGTTCAGTCCCTGCCCTTGCTCAGTGGGTTAACGATCCGGCATTGCCGTGAGCTGTGGTGTAGGTCGCAGATGTGGCTCGGATCCTGTGTTGCTGTGGCTCTGGCGTAGGCTGGTGGCTACAGCTCCGATTAGATCCCTAGCCTGGGAACCTCCACATGCCGCAGGAGTGGCCCAAGAAATAGCAAAAAGACAAAAAAAGACAAAAAAAAAAAAAAAATCCTCAAATGCCAAATGCTGGAGAGGGTGTGGAGAAAAGGGAACCCTCCCACATGAGTGATGGGAATGTAAACTGGTGCAACCACTATGGAGAACAGTATGGATACTCCTTAAAAAATGAAATACGGAAGTACTATATGATCCACTAATCCTACTTCTGGGCATACAGATGGAGAAAACCATATTTCTAAAAGATGCATGTATCCCAACGTTCACAGCAGCACTATTTACAGTAGCCAAGACATGGAAGAAACCTAATGTCCATCCACAGACTAATGGATTAAGACATGGACACAATGGAATACCATTCAGCCAACGGCAAATATACACATTGGAATACCATTCAGCCACAAAAAAGAACGAAATAATGCTATTTGCAGCAACATGGATGGACCTAGAGATTATCATACTAAGTGAAGTAAGTCAGAGAAAGACAAATATCATATGAGATCACCAATATAGAATCCAATAAAAATAACAGAACTTAATCACAAAACAGAAACAGACTCAAAGATTTTATGATTACCAAAGGGGAAATGGAGGGGAAGGGGTAAATTAGGAGACAGGATTAACACATACACAGTATTGTATATAAAATAGGTAAGTAACAAGCATATAGAACAGGAAAATCTACTCAATACTGTGTAATAACCTATATGGGAAAATAATCTGAAAAGGAATGAACATATGTATAACTGATTCACTTCCCTGTACACTTGAAACTAACACAACATTGTAAGTAAACTATATTCCAATAAAACTTAATTTAAAAAAAGCTATTTAAAAATAAAAAACCCACTGCATGTTAACATATTTATGAAAAGTAACTATATTTACCAAAAAAGTGAGTGAGAAGTAGTGGTCTTGGTCTGTATGGAAGCCACCCCCGGTGCTTCCTGGCCCTGGAGTCTCACTCACCGTGTTGAAGTACTCGACGCCGGTGGCTTCAAATGCCCTTGCTACAGCTTGGGTTGTGGCCACGCAGGCCACAGGGTGGCCATTGCCAATGGACTTGCCCATGGTGACAATGTCGGGGACAAAGTCTTCCCCCTGCAGCTGGAAGGCCCAGAAGTGCTTGCCCACTCGGCCAAAGCCCACTTGAATCTCATCTGCAACAAAGACCCCTCCGGCCTTGTGGATGTGCCTGTGGCAGAAGACACATGGCTGACAGGGGACTGTGGTGACAGGGAGCAGACCATGGGAGGTCTTGGGACTCTGAAGCCTGGATCTGCCAAGCTGGAACCATAGACAGTTGGCCTTCTCAGAGTCACTATTTTTTTCAGGAGCTTTGTCTGAAAATTCTGGTAAACAGGCCAGGCTGAGGTGGGGATTGGGAACAAAAGTTGGGAAACCCCACTAGAGCCCTGCCCTCCCTGGGGCAGCCTCTCCCATCTACTCACTCTGCCACCTCCGGGAAGAAGCCAGCCGGGGGAACAATCTGCCCTCCCACACTGGGCAGAGACTCGGCAAAGAACGCTGCAATCTGTGGAGGAGGAGGGAATGCCACAGTGGAGGGGCTGAGCTGCAGGCAAGTCGAGAGTGGCCTGCTGGTGCTGGCTCAGTGCTGGCTCCCAGCAAGATGAGTTAATTATCACTGTACCCCCACTTTGGGTCCCACATCACATCTGAGGGTCTGTGACATCATTTTTTCAGGCCTCGAATCAATTCTTACCACCTGGATGCCTCCAGATCCCTTATACTTGGCCTGCTCCAGACAAAATCCACCAACTTCTCCCCTATTAGTGTCCCATCCCTCCTACCTAGGACAGAAATCTAGCCCCATCCTTGATCTGCCTCCTTCTTCATCCATCATCAGCACAGTCTCTGACTCTACTCCTTGTAATACCTCTGCACCCACTTTTCTTTTCCGCCTGGACTCCCCTGCCTCCTGGCATATCTGCCAGTTTCTGCCTTGGCCTCTTGCAGGTACGTTTTAACTGGACCTCCACTGGCCACCAGGGTGATGCCTCTACCCAGATGCTGAGCTTGTCACTGCCCTGTTTAAAGCCCCTCAATGACCCTTTTGCTTATAGTGATGATCTCCAAACTGTGTTCTGCCTTGGAGTCACTTCAGAGGCTACTGCTGGGATGAAGCAGGGGCCAGTGGGGTGGGAAACCGGTCCCTGACTCATGCTGCCACTGGAGCAAGCTCTTTTCTGGTTTTATATATGTAGATGCAGAGCATCTGAAATGCACAGGCCAGGCTTCCTGGATTTGGCTCTGCCAACCTTTCTGGCCTGTCTTTGTTGTGTTCAGTAAAGCCTTCCGGAGAGCCCTCAAACCAATCCTCCCCTCTGCTGCTGCTGTAGTCGCTGCCCTTCAGGGTACAACACCTCTTTCCTGTCTCTGCCCTGCAATCCATCTCCACTATGCTGCCCTGGGTGGGTCTTCCCATGGCTCACTGGCGCCAACAGGGCCTCCTTGTCACCTGCCCCCACACTGGCCCCATTCAAGTGTATCCCCTGGTCTTATTTCTCTTAAAAGTCTATAAAGGTGGAGTTCCCGTCGTGGCGCAGTGGTTAACGAATCCGACTAGGAACCATGAGGCTGCAGGTTCAATCTCTGGCCTTGCTCAGTGGGTTAAGGATCCGGCATTGCCGTGAGCTGTGGTGTAGGTCGCAGATGCGGCTCGGATCCCGCGTTGCTGTGGCTCTGGCATAGGCCAGTGGCTACAGCTCCGATTGGACCCCTAGCCTGGGAACCTCCAAATGCCATGGGAGCGGCTCAAGAAAAGGCAAAAAAAAAAAAAAAAAAAAAGTCTGTAAAGGTTCCCCATGGCCTCTAGCCCCTCAGCTAGAGGGTACTTGCAGTCCTCCGGCCTACGGTCCTGCTGCCTGTCTAGCCTCATCTCCTGGCTGCTCAGCCTGGCCCCACACTCATGTGGTTCCTCAGAGGCAGCCCCTCTGTTGAGGATGCCTTTCTTTGTCTACCTCTTACCCCACCTTGAATGGCTAACTCCTACTCACCATGTATAATTGAAGTCACACAGCACCCCCTCCTCGGGGGCCCCTTCACCCCCATACTAGTCAAGCCTAGGCCCCTGGACTCTAGTAATGCCCAGGGCATATCTCTACTGAAACTCTGAGCAATTAACCCCCCGACTAGATTCCCCAAGGGCAGGCCCTGGTTCCGATTTCTCTCAGGGTCCCCAAGATCCAGCCCAGGAATAGCAGCATTCACTGTTTGCTGGACCAGATCCTCATAGATGAGGTTACCTTCCTGCCCTTCTCCTGTGCGCTGCTGACCACACGTTTCACCTCGCTGGCGTAGGCCACAGCTGGATTGGGGTGGTCTTCCCGGTAGAGGCCCCGGTAGGTGTCTGGGAGAGGGGCCTGTGGGGAGTGACAGCACCATGTCATCCTGGCTGGGCCACGAGCCCCGACCTGTTGCCCACCTGGGCAGCGCATACCACATGGACCCACTCCTTCTGGCCATCCAGGTCGCGGAACTTGTAGGGACTGATGTCGATCAGGGAGCTCAGGTGACCGTGGTAGGCACTGGGGAGATAAAAGGAGAGTGGGCTCAGGCGGCACTGGTCTGGCCCTGACAAGTGTCTCCCCGCCTCAGGAGACACTCAAGGAAGACCAATCTGATAGCCTCTGAGTCTGAGGACCAGGAATGAACACAGGCCTTGGAGTCAGCAAGCCCTCCAGAAAGGCCACTTACTAGCTACTTAACGGCAGCTAATCATTACCATCTTTGGGTTCATTCCCTCCTCTGTAAAGTGGGGGATGGTCCTCCTTCATGGCTGTAATGAATCTTAAATGTGATGAGGCTCTTACCCCAGGCCTGGGTCCTGGGTACAGAAGATACTCAATACAGTGGGAGCCAGTTTTAATACCTAAAATGTGGGACCAGCTCTTACCACTGTTTAAAGCATCGTCTGCTCCTCAGAAGCTGCCGTCACACAAGAGAAGCCTGGGGGGAAATGCTGCCTGCTGTATATGGGGAACGTCTATGCAGCCAGGTTCCCATGCTTCCCTCCAATAGCCCAGGCCCTCATCTCTCCTGCCCAAGGCACCCCAAGCCAGAACCTCACTGATCCTCAAAAAGCGGCAGGCTCATACTCTGGAAACAGTACTTACTGGTCTAATACCACCACGTCCCAGTGTCCTGTGTACTGGCGTGCCAGCCTCAGGGCCAGGTCGTTGGCTTCCGACCTATGACAGAAAAGGTGGGCACTGCTTGGACAGCTGTCCAAGGCCTTGCCCCTGGATAAGTTCTTCCTGCAGAGAAACCTGGAGGGAAGGAGCCTGGCCAGCAGAAAGAAGATTCAGGACACCATTTGTTAGTTGCTTATTCCTTTGGGAATATTTATCAAAGGTCTTCAACATGCTAGGATGCGGGGGTGAAAATAGTTAAGTAAAACAGGCAGGCTCTGGCCCTCGTGGAACTGACACTCTGGTATATGTCACAAAATCCAAAAAACATAGAATGATCATTTGTAAGTGCTACAATGGACACAGGGTAATGAGAGAACCAGGTGGGGCCCTACCTTAGATAAAGGGGTGTTATGAGCTGAATTGTGTCCCCTCAAATTCATGTGTTGAAGCCTTAACATCCAGTACCTCAGAATGTGACTGAACTTAGAGAGAGGGCCTTTAAAGAGGTGATTAAATTAAAATGAGGCCATTTGGACAGTTCCCACTGTGGTGCAGTGGCTTGGGTCACAGCTGTGGCTTAGATTCAATCTCTACAGTCCCCGGCTTGGGAACTTCCATATGCCTCAGATGTGACCAAAAAGAAAAACAACAACAAAAAAGCCAACTGGGTGGCCCAAATCCAGTATGACTGGCATCTTTATAAGAAATGTGGACACATACAGGGACACTCAGAAGAAAGGCCATGTAGGGACAGCAAGAAGGTGGCCACCTGCAACCAAGGAGAGGGGCCTCAAAAAAAACCAAACCTGCCAGCACCTTGACCTTGGATTCTGACTTCCAGGCTGTAGGACACACCTAAGACCCAAAGGGGAAGTTTCTAGACACAGTGAACAGCACGCGCAAAGACCCTGTGAAGGAAAAGAGCTGGGAACTGTGAGAGGGTAAGAGGGGCTTGGCAGCACGCGAGAGGAAGTGGGGAGACAGGGAGGGCAGCAGAAGGAGCCTGGATTTTCTTTTCAGTGCCATGTGGAGCTACTGAAAAGTTTTCATCAGAGAAGGGACATGATTCCCATTTGAAGAGGCAGCCTCTGTGTGTGTCTAACAGAGGAGAAGGGAATTAAAGTGCAAGTGAGGAGACCTAGAAGGAGGACACAAAGGTGAGCACAGGTGGGGGCCAGGCAATGGGGCAAGGAGGACGGAGTCAGAAGACCACTGGAGACCGACAAAGCAGGCCTGACGCAGGACAGGGAGGAGGGCATGTTTCTGGCTTGAGCAGAGGTACATATGGTGCTGCCATCTGCCAGGAGAGATAGGATGGGGGTGGTGGAGAGGGAGGGTTGGTCTTCTTGGGAAGGCCTGGGGTAGGTGCCTGAATATGCCAGGGAGAGCCAGTGCCATGGCCCCACACCAGGTGTTCGAGGGAGACAGTCAACTCTGGATGTCTGGAGGACATGTGATGTTGGAGGTGTTCCAAAGTCAAGTGGATGGTTGGAACCTGGAGGCTGGAACACATGGGAGGCATCTGGGTTGAAGATACAAATTTGAGAGTCACCAGCATGTGGGGGATAAGTAATTCCACGGGAATGGATGTGGTCCGGAAGGGAGAGGGCTCAGAGAGAACCAGCCCTGAGGAACAGAAGAGGAGGAGTCGGTAGAGACAGGAGGAGTGTCCAGAAGCTGGCGGAGAACCAGGAGTGTGCAATGTCTTGGAAGAAGAGCAGAAAGCATTTCCGGAGAGTGGTAACTCGGTCAATATTGCCGAGACAGAGGAAGCCAAGGACAGTAAAGAAACCACTGGATTTGGCAACAGAGAAGTCACTGGAATCCACAGAGTAAATGTGGTGGAATAAGCTACATTATGTCCTTTCCTCCACTGCAGAAGCAGCTCCGACTCCTAGACCCAGCTTTCTGCTCTTTTCTGAAAGGTTCTAGTTCTGGCTCTGCCATCTCCTCTGTGGATGACCCTGGGCAAGCTACTTCCTTTCTTTGAACTGCTATTTCTTTATCTGTAAAAGGAAGGTTATGAGTTAAACTTTCTAGTGGGGAGGGAATCAATGAATGTACTATGTAAATGGCTGGTTCTATGTACACACCATCATTGGCCATTTCTACCTCCACTGCTACACCTAGTGTAGCATCTCCTGTCACTCAGCAACTGAACCGATGCCTAATGATGTCCATTCTTGCTCTCCTCCAGTCCTGATGACATCACTTACCTGATTAAAACCCTCTGATGGCTTCCCAATGCTCTTAGGATAAAAACTTGATTACTCGTTTGACCAATAAAGCTCTTGGTGATGGTCCCTGCCTCTCTCTCCAGCGTCCTTTCACCCTCTGCTCTCCCTCACTGGCCGTCTATCAGCTCAAGTGTGCTGGGTACCAATACCCTTCCTGCCACAGGGCCTTTTGCACAGGCTGTTCTGTGTGATGACCAGCCTTGACAAGAATGCTTCCAGGAGTTCCCGTCGTGGCGCAGTGGTTAACGAATCCGACTAGGAACCATGAGGTTGCGGGTTCGATCCCTGCCCTTGCTCAGTGGGTCAAGGTTTCGGCGTTGCTGTGAGCTGTGGTGTAGGTCGCAGACGCGGCTCGGATCCTGCGTTGCTGTGGCTCTGGCGTAGGCTGGCAGCTACAGCTCCGATTAGACCCCTAGCCTGGGAACCTCCATATGCCGCGAGAGCGGCCCAAGAAATGGCAAAAAGACAAAAAAAAAAAAAACAAAAAACAAAAAAAACAACATAATTAAAAAAAAAAAAAAAAAAAAAAAAAAAAGAATGCTTCCAATGGAGTGGGCAGCACCCTACCTTCCTCCTCATCTAGTGATCTCCTAGTCAGCTCTCAGCCTAACATTACTTCTTTAGGGAAGCCTTCCCTGACTTCCTCTCAGAGCAGGCCAGGTCACCCTACTGTTTCTTTCTTTCTTTTTGCTTTTTAGGGCCACATTCATGGCACATGGAGGTTCCCAGGCTAGGGGTCAAATCAGAGCTATAGCTGCCAGCCACAGCCACAGCCACGCCAGATCCTTAACTGACTGATCGAGGCCAGGGACTGAACCTGCAACCTCGTGGTTCCTAGTCAGATTCGTTTCCACTGCACCACAATGGAAACTCCTCCTATTACTGTTTCTATGTCTGATTACTTCCTATATTTTTCCTCCAGACAAGGACCCCTCTTTGTAACTTCAAATCTCTTTGAGGAATCATTAATGTTCCTGTTCCTTATGGAGCAGGAATTTTGGCCGTAGCTCCCACCACTGCACCTGCATATTCCTAAGGCAGAAATTAAGGAATCTTGCTAAGCCCCAGCAATGATCCTGGAAGGGACATAGTGGCATCTCTTACTAAGAGAATAGGAAACTGGACTGACAGAGAAGCAGCAGGGCCCATGGCTGGGAAGTGCATGTACCCAGCACACTGAGAGCTGCCTCCTCCTTCACTCAGTCGGCTACACTGTGCTGTGCCCACATGAGCAAATCTCCCCATCGCTGTCTCACTCTCTTGCTGGTGGCTGGCCGTAGCACACTTACCCAGAATTCAGGAAATAAAACACACAGAGCTTCTCCGGCAGGGTCTCTGATAGCCTTTGTGCATAATCCACGATGTTGTCGTGCAGGTAACGGCTATTGGTGTTGAGCACCTGGTTCTGTTCATGTGCTGCTTGGACCACAAGAGGGTGGCAGTGTCCAACTGCAAAAAGGCCACCTCCATCAGAGCCACTCCACTCAGCCAATCCCTCAGCCTCCCCCAGCCCCCATCTGTAAACCCAACTAGGAGAGATGCAGTTATAGAGGGAGAGATGAAGAGGAAAGAGGGGAGTCTGAAGACAGAGGGGGCGAGGCAGAGATGCAGTCTGGAAAGGAGTCCCTGAGATTTTGGCAGAAGGACAAGTTTTCTGGCAGACACTGGATCTAGAAAATCCATGTTCTTTTTTCCCCCCTTTTAATGGCTGCACCTGCAGCATGTGGAAGTTCCCAGGCTAGGGGTTGACTCAGAGCTTCAGCTGCCCGCCTACGCCACAGCAACATTAGATATGAGCCGCATCTGTGATCTACACTGCAGCTTGTAGCAACACCAGATCCTTAACCCAATGAATGAGGCCAGGGACTGATCTCGCATCCTCATGAATACTAGTCAGGTTCTTAACTCACTGAACCACATGGGAACTCTGTAGAAAAACCCATAAGGAAGCTTCTTCAGGCTTTCTGCCTGACAAAGACAAGGAGTGTAGGGTGTGGGAGGTGGAGGGAGTAGGGATTATCTACCTGTGGGCTTGACTTCACCAGTCAGCGGGACTAGAGGTAATGACTGCCAATAACCAAGGGTGATAAAAACAGTGAATGAAGATGTACTGAGGGCTCACCAAGTGCCAAGCACACTCAAAGCAAGTTACATGAACTAACTCATTCAATCCTCCAAAACATCTGGAGGTGTGAACCTAGTATTATCATGTCCGTTTTGCAAATGAACAAACTTCGGCACAGAGACTTAAGAAACTTGCTCAAGATCAGTTAGGGGAGTTTCCACTGTGGCTCAGTGGGTTACGAACCCGACTGGTATCCATGAGGATGTGGATTCAATCCCTGGCCTCCTTCAGTGGGTTAAGAATCCGGCGTTGCTGTGAGCTGGGGTGTAGGTGGCAGATGCAGCTTGGATCCCTAGTTGTTGCAGGTGCAGCTCCAATTGAACCCCTAGCCTGGGAACTTCCATATGCTGCAGGTGTAGTCACAAAAAAACAAAAACAACCCTCAAAGTCAGTAAGTGGAGTACAGGCAGCAGTCTGGAACTACAGTTCCTGATTTTAACTCTACTAACCTCCAATTTCCCTGCTAAGTCACTGGACTCCCTTTTCTTGTAGCAGCTCTGGCGGCCTCATATGGATAACTGAATTCCTACTTCAGTTTCCTTGCCCCGGACCTGAGGTGGTTACTGGGGTTGAAGCCTTGCCATGACCCCCAGGGCTCCACCAGAGTCCTGTTGGCTTGCTGGTCATGGCTGGGCCAAGTGCTGTTCTCTGAGCTCACTGTCAGTCCTAAGTGGAACTAGACCCCCAGACCCAGGTCTCTGATTCCTGCTGGTTCAGCACTGCTATTGCTTGTAAACTTCTAGAGCTACTCCAGAAAGACTGGGCCTACTCAACAGATAGACTCGAACTAAGTTGAACCTGAGTTCTCTGTACCTCTCTACACCCTCAAGATAACCCCTGGGCCAGGTTCACAGCTTTGGTGTTCTGCCCCCACCAGCCTGAGATTTGATACCGACCATGGGCCACATTGTTGATGCAATCGATGTATTCTGCTCCCTCTTCATCGTACATGTACTGTCCTTGGCCTCGGACAATCTTAATAGGATCCTCAGGAAAAAAGAGTTTGCAGGAGTTGCTGTGGGGACAGGCAAGAGATGGACAGATATGTCTTAAGACCTAAAGGGAGAAATCCACACATTATAGCCACTCCCCCACTCCCAGTTTTTTGGAAATGACAAAAGCTTGAAGGGTCCCTGCCTCCAGTCCCCCCACTCCATAGGTGGCTGGAAAGGAGAAAAAGGGATGCGATAAGAAGTTGCTAAAACTTGGGAGTTCCCGTCGTGGCGCAGTGGTCGACTAATCTTACTAGGAACCATGAGGTTGCAGAGTTTGATCCCTGGCCTTGCTCAGTGGGTTAAAGATCCGGCATTGCCGTCAGCTGTGGTACGGTCGCAGACGCGGCTCGGATCCCGAGTTGCTGTGGCTCTGGCGTAGGCCGGCGTCTACAGCTCCGATTAGACCCCTAGCCTGGGAACCTCCATATGCCGCAGGAAGCGGCCCTAGAAAAGGCAAAAAGGCAAAAAGGCAAAAAAAAAAAAAAAAAAAGTTGCTAAAACTTAAAATGTTTAAGTCATCTGAAGGCTATCAGGCTTCATTCATTTCTGCATGTGCCCACTGAGTCCCTTGGGTCCCCGGAAAAGATGGCTGCCCGAGACCTACACAGGCTCCCTTAAGCAGTGTTTCTTTGCTGGGATGGGTGTGAGGAGGGCACCCCCATTAGGTGGCTGGCTCTTGGCCCTAAACAGTCCTTACCAGACAGCCTGCTGCCCTGCTGAGGGCTGGCCTCAAGCTCTAGCCCGAGGCTAACTCAGGCCCCAACCTCCCACGGAGAGCCCCTCAGACACAAGTCAAGGGTAGCCCTTCTCTAAGGCTGCCGGGGAACCAACCCCCACTCCCTTCTTCTGGATTTGTAGTTCCTTCTTAGGTCACTCTCGGGCTCTGTCCAGGTCGGGGGGTGGGCCACCACTGGACCAGATCCGCCTAGGAACCCGAAAGCAGCTGCGAGTGCTGAGAGGACGAGGCAGGCGCGGGAGGCGCGGGAGGCGCGGGAGGCGCGGGAGGCGCGGGAGGCGCGGGAGGCGCGGGAGGCGCGGGAGGCGCGGGAGGCGGCCGCCAGGAGTTGCTGCGCGCGCGCCCGCGCGGCGAGGGGTCCGGGGAGAGAAGAGTTGTGGGCCGGAAGACGCTTGGCCCTGTCGGGCGGGGCTGGGTCCGCGCCGTACATGCGTGCGCCGTGCGCGCGCGCGCCCCCTGCTCTCCCTCCCCGGTACCTGAGCAGCCGCCGCCTGAGGGCCAGAGTCGCGGCCTTCTCGCGCGGGTCCGCGGCCATGGCGTCCTCCGCAGTCGCGCGGAGACGCGGCGCCGCGGGGGGGAGGGGATCCGCGAGGCCACGCCCCGAGGCCACGCCCACTGCAGAACGGACGGGTCTCCGGGCTGCAGATCGCTTTGCAGTCCCGCCCTCAGCTGGTCCGTTTCACGTCTGTTCCTAATTTCATTCGACTAATGAGTCCGGTGGGCTCCTCGCCCCCGAGAAGCTCTTTAGACTTCGCCGCCAAGGAGCCAGGTTTTTGCTCGACTTGGCTAATGCTGACGCACCATGGGCCTCGCACTCCGGGCCCCTGCGGTTTCCCTCCCCAGGAAGGAAGGTTCCCCGGTGACCCCAGGGCTGCTTCTGCACCCGAGGGGGGGCTCTGAGCTTCCGCAGGCCTCACCTGGGTCCTCGAGGTCAGTCTCTCGGCCGCCTTCCCGGTGCATAAATTGGGATGCGCCGTGAGCATTCACCGGGAACGTGTGACAGGCACCCAGCCTAGTGCACAGCTGGGGCCTCAAAGACGGGGAAGCTCAGGAGAAGGACCCGGGACTTCCCAGCCCCGTGAGGAAGCGGCAGGAGGGCCCAGGGCCACTGCAGGGGCAGACTGAGGAGGTCTTGGGGCACATCCTCTGGGCCTCCTGATGGAATCCAGGCGGGGTAAGCACAAGATACAGGCACCCTAAGAGAACCTTACTGTGTTGAGGCAGGAGGAGAGTTAGGAAGCCTCCTGAGCCTTATACATGGCCTCGGACACACAGCAAGTGTTCAGCAGAGGTGGGACTCCCAACTCCAGGGAGAGGAAAATGCCCCTGAAGGACTGGGGAGCTGGGATAGCAGAGAGCTTTCCTTTCCTGGGACTTTGTGTCTTGGTCACCCTAGAACTAGGGTGTGTCGATGCAGGCCTGAGCTGGGTGGTCTGGGCAGGGGGAGGCTCCTGTGGACCCTCCTGTCACTTCTTCATGATTCTTAGCCCTCTGCTTTGCTCCCTCATTGCTGATTTCTTCATCTTTCCCCCGTGCCCCTGTAAAATGCTTAAGGCAGTTATTAAAGAAATTTGGAGTCTCTTTATTGTGGTAACATATACATAATGTAAAATTTACCATTTTAACATTTTAAAGTGTACAAGTTCAGTGGCATTAAGTACATTCACGTGCACCCATCAACCACCATCCATCTCCAGAACGTTTTCATCTTTGCAAACTGAATGGAGTTTCTTTTAACTGTAAAGCTGAATTGAACCTTAGGTATGACTCATGGGAAAAACTTCCTTCCAAATGAACCAAGGGAAGTTGCTTGTGGCCTGTACTTCTTTTCTGAGGGTCAAGCTCCCCTTCCCTGCTGTGAAATGTGAGTGGGAGGTTGCTGGTTTTCTCCATGGATCTGCTCCTCTTTGGTGGAGAAAACCATAGGCGCTGATATGCCCTACCATTCTAGCTTTTCATGTGTATGTTTGTGGGTGCATGTGTTTGTGTGTGTGTGTATGTGTGTGTGTGTGTGTGTGGTAGAGAGAATCTCAGAGTCCTGTATGAGGGCCAATCTTTGGCCCTCTCTTGGGGCCCATGACAGCTCAGAGAAGTCAGGTTGGCTCAGGGACTTTTCCTGCCTTGGGGTAAGAAGGCAGCAGTCAGGCCCAGCTCACATCTCGCAGACATCCAGGGATGTCTAAGGTCAGGAGGTCAGACCAGGCTGGGCCATTTCCGGGGCCAGGAGTATCTGCAACAGCGGCGGAACAACACCAAGAAGCCCCTGCTTCCTCCTGCTCAGAAAAGCCCACTCTGTCCTCCCTCTGGCCCCATGCTAAGCATGCCTCTGTCCATTATCTCATGCCTGACCTCTGAAGTGCCAACAGAGGCCAAGAGGGCAGGGGAAAAGAGGAAGTGGCCGGGTCAAGACTTGAAGCCAGGGCATGTTGTTTGTTGACGCAAGTGGAACTGGCATCCTCGGTGAGATGTTCCATCATTGGGCAGGACTGTCCTATGCGACTGAGATGTTTGCTGTCCCTGGCCCCACCCACTAATGCCAGGAGTGTCTCCTAATCTCTGTGATGACTGAAAGCATCCCATGCATTTCTATCAGTATCCTGGGGGGTTGAGAGGTAGGAGACCTGGGTAAGCCTGCTCCTCTCTGGCCCCAGATTCATCTGCAAAAGTGAACAGTCACCCTTGTGCTTAGTTTAGCTTCCATAGCACACAGTGTGGCTCAATACATGTGCTTCCCTCATTTCTAGATGGGGGTAGTTTGAGGCACAGCTGCCCTCCTTGGCAGGGTCATGTGAGGCCCTACATCTTTGAGGCTCAGCTGTGAGGCAGGATGTTCCCTCAGCAGGGCATTCCCCCGTATATCAGCTGGGACCTTAGCAAGTCATTTACTCTTCTACAGTCTCTTGGCTGCACCCCAAGCTCCTGGAGAACTCTGCAGACTCTAAATTTTGATTGGCAGACCCAAGGATACATAGTGTGAGGCCTCAAGGGGGCAGCCATGGGCCATAAATGGCCCTGTCCTGCTCAGAGGCACTGGAAAGGGACCCCCTTGCTTATCTGGGGGAAGGGGGAACATGTGGCTGCTACTCCCACGAGGGTCTGCCTGCCAGTCACTCAGCATCACGGCCCTGCTCCAGACTCTGCCCTGCCAAGCAATTTTGGAAAGACCAATTGGAGGACATCCAAGAGCCTGGGTCCTGTCCCAAGCCTGTTACCACATCCTGGCTGGCTGTGCATCCCTGGAAGAGGATTTACCCCTCGGAGCCTCACTTTACCCACAGGTAAGACGGAAATAGAAATACCAACCACACAGGCCTTGTCTTTCACAGGGCTGGTGAGGGGTTCCAGTGAGTCACTCTCCAGGTGGAGGAAGGAGTGAAACATGAATTGCAGGCTGCAACATGTCTGTGTGGTGATGCTGGAACGCCAAGTCCCTTGGGTGTCCAATGGTCTCCATCAGTCATCACAGCCCATGTTCCCCTTCCTTTTTTCTTTTTACTTCTTTCTGGCTGCGCCTGTGGCATGTGAAAGTTTCCGGGCTAGGGATCAAATCCTCGCCACAGCAGTGACAACGCCAAATCCTTAACCTGCTGGGCAACCAGGGAAGTCCTTTTCCTTTTCATACTACTGCCTTTCTTGGTGACACACATGACTGGCTGAGCAGCATGGCCTGCCAGTTATTGCCAGCAACTGAGGGCAATGGAGGCGAAGACTTGGCTTATTCCTTCTCCTTAGCCAGTATGTGGTAGGGCCTCTTTGCCAGTTCGTTAGTGAGGAGGCCACATAGTGAGGTCTGAGGGGGCCTCCTATACCATGGCCTCCTTAGGCCTCAGTCATTGGAGGGGGAAGCCTGAAACCCCATCACTGCAGGCCCCTTTTTGTCTCCATCACCCTGGTTGTGCTTGGTTTTGCCACCAGTGGAGTGGGCACATTCACTGGGCCCCTCTCTCAGGATCTAAGGACCAGCTGGGATGAGAGATGTAGAGATGCTCTGTGCAACTGTGGCCCTTGCTTGGTCTTGGAGAGGAGAGAGGGAATTCAGAACCACGGTCGCTTCTGGGTGCTCAACCTGTTTGAGCTTCTTCGTGCATTCCACACAGTTGTTTTTCACTAAGCCACGGTCTGAGTGTAAGCATTGCCGTCTCACTGTACAGATGAGGTGGTGGGTTGAGTTTTCTAGGATGGCTGCGACCAGATCTCCTAGCCCACATTTCCTCCTTAGACTATGATGTTGACCAGTTCCCCTTGAATTAGGGTGAACCTCTGATTCCAGCAGGAGGTGACACCATGTGACTTCTGAAGCTTAGGCATAAAAGGTGACACAGCTTCCACCTGGTCCACCTGGGAATCCAGCACCCATGCTGTGGGGAAGCCCAGACCACATAAAGAGGTATTCTGGCCATCTGAGGTCCCAGGGGACAGCCGGCATCAACTCCCAGGTCGGGGAAAGCTTGAGCGACAACCACCTAGCTGAGCCCATTACCCCCAGAACTATAAGAGAGAAATACAAAGGATTGTTTTTTAAGGCAACAAGTGTTGGTGATTTGTTATGTAGCAGTCACAGGTCATCAGATCAGTGGACACACAGGAGCTCAGTGACATGGGTGACTGGGAAGAGGGCTCAGCTGGTACATAGCAGGGCCAGGCCTTGAGTCTGTATCTTCCTAACTCCAAACCCCATCTTTGCCTTGACCCTAAACCACTCTCTCTGGTTTCTGGGGTGGCTCCAGGCCGGGGACATTCCCTTTATCCCTCTCTACTCAGCAATGGCCAGACTGAAACCCCACTTAGAGGTGGCGCTAGGGGCAGTCTGCAAGGACAGGCACCCAGATACACACTGGTGGTTTATTACACACGACGATATCTGTCTACACAGAGAGGGGAGGCAAGTAGCTAGGCCGGAGCTGGTGGCCGGGGACCCTTGTCAGAGGTGGGGAAGCCTCTTTTCAGAGCATCACTGGCTCAGGACATGGGCCCCCTACCCAGGCCATCCTGGAAGCAGCCCAGAGGCTCTCTTCATATGCACAGCTCATGCAGAGGACACATTTCTGGCAGGCTGACCAGAGTTCCCTTGGGTGGGAGACTAAGGGCCGCTGACACCCAAGCTCTGGGCTGGAGGTCCATCTCCTTAGGCTGGCAAAGTCCCATCACATCCCAGCTCTGGGTGGCATGGAGACAGATGGGAAGCAGCAGATATCCCAGCCTGGGACCGCCACACTCAGAAAGCACAGGGCTCCTTGCAGCTGGGGCCACGCGATGCCATCATAGTGCCCGGCCTCTACTCCTGGCCAGAGGACACTTGTTTTTGCAGCAGGCAGGCTGGCTCCTGAGGCCTCCAGAACTTGGTGGGGTGGAGGGGGGGCTCGATCTGCTTGGGGTGCTTCCTGCAGTTCCCAGTGTCCAGCTGCAAGTGCTGGGTGGGACTCTTGCCCTGCCCTGGTGAACCCAGGGCCCCAGGGGGGGCCCAAAGGGGTGGTCAGCTACCTGGGGCTGAGTGCAGAGGCTGGAGAGGCTGGGAGCAGCTGCATTTGCTATTCAGGCCCTAAGCCTTGGGGAGGGGAGCGCCTGGGCTCCAGAGCTCTGGGGGCTCTTGTAGGCCAGCAGGACAGCCAGAGTCTCTGCTCATCAGGTGACTGAAGGCCCAACCCAGCATCTTTGCAGCTCTCCTGAGCCAGGCTCATTCACCGTCGTCTCCTTCCCGGGAAAGTCAAGTCCTTGTGGGGGGTCTCCGCAAGTACCCAGTGCCCCCAATGGGCCCGTCCACTCTTGTGCCAGCTTCACATGCTGATCGTTCTGGGGCTGGGCCAGGCACACTCTCAAATGTTAAAAGGCCTCAGATATGGTGGTGCATCCCGTGAAGAAAAGATCAATATATTACTGTTTTGTTTTTACAGAAATTCAAAATGTTCACACGGATCTGTACAGGTTGGAAGCTGTGTGCTGGGGAATCACTGGAAAAGGAGGGAAAGACTGAAGGTGAGGAGGGGCCTGAAGGTGAGGAGGGGCCCCGCCCTGGGCATCCCCCACCCTGCCCATTTCCTCGGGAAAGTCCTCTGCCTGCCCCCACCCTTATCCCAGGCTCCTGGGTTCAACCCCCTCCCAGGGGTGGGGCGGTTTGGATAATCCCAGGGGTTTTGATGCCTCTGCACTGGCTGGGCCAGGTGCCGATTGAGCCATTGATGACCAACGTGGGGGGGGGCGGCTGTGCACAACCACCCAGGTCCACACAAAGAGGTCCAGGCCCTGGGCCACATGATGGGAGAGTCAGATCTAGGGTCAACCTGGGGAGACCCAGCTGTTCTGTCACTGAGCAGCCCCCGGGGTCCTCATGGCCCCCCACTCCTCCCAGCCTCTTCCCTGCAAGGTACCTTATGCCAGCAGCCAGGCACGGGCAGCCCATCAGGGCCCTGGAAAAGAAGAAGGTTTCAGTGACAAGGATGGGGGACTGGTCAGCTCTCTGTGCTCCATATACTCCTGCCCCAGGTGCGGGGAGCCCAGGGAGCCTCCGTCTGAGGACGCAGGACCCCACTGAGGTGGGGCCCAAAAGCCTGCCCTGTCTACCTGGGTCATCAGGTCCCAGGACACAACAGCCCCTCACTGTGCTTGTTCCAAGTGTGTCTCCATGGGGCTTGGTTGGGCCCTGTGTGCTGTGGGCAGACCCAGGACACTGTGGAGTCCTGGGCATGGTGCCGGACATCCGCCGGCCAGGAGCAGGGCCTAATCCAGGCCTTGTCCAGGGACTGTGTGGCTTTCTGACTGGCAGTTGTGACAGTGGCTCTAGCCCTCACAGTGGGGGTCTGAGAGCTTTCAGGCCTGTGTCCAAGAGTGTTTGGTGGACAGTTCAGAAAGTGAGATTTCCCTCTGGCCTGTTGTGGACCTGAGTGGCTGACGGGGCGGGCTGAAGTCAGGGTGGACACCGGGCCAGGGTTAGGGGAAGGAGGTGTGTTTGGGGGAGGATGGAGTGAGGATTGTCTGGAGGCGCCAGGCACAATGAGCAGGGGGCGGGTTTCCTCATGGAAGCCTGGAAAGGGGGAGCTGACCTGTCAGTCAGCCTAGTGTTCCTGGTGGATGCCGTGGTGGACAACACTGCACTCAGCTCCAAAGCACACAGGCCAACCTCAGACACACGGGAGCTCCAGGGGCACAGGCTGGGACCCAGAGGGAAGTGGGAAGGAGGGCAGAATGGAAAGGAAGGTAGGATGGAGCAAGGCAGGGCAGAGCAGCAGGCATGGGCAGCCCAGAGCAGTCAGCACAGCACAGCATGCAGCACAGCATACAGCACAGCGCATAGCAGGCCACACTGCCTACCACAGGGCAGGGCCTGCTGCCCCTCGCCAGGGCCCTGGAGCTTGGTGCCCCTCGCCTGCCTCCGCATTTAGGATTCTCCTGTTTCAAAGACCAAGGCTTGGTGATTTGGAGGAAAAAGTCTTGGCCCAGGGCCTGGAGCTGGGCCATGCTGTCCCCTTGCTGTCTCTTGGCCCTGTTGGTATATGCTTGCCTCCTGCCCTGCACTTCCTGTCTCCTCCCATTGCCTCCTCAAAGCCATCTGGAAGTAGGGATTAGCACCCCCATTGCATGGATGAGGAGACTGGGCACCAAGGGCTAAAGTGACCCACTTGAGGTCAGAGGACTGGGCCTCTGGGGTCCCTGGCCCTGACCCCCCCCCCCCTTTGGAAGGAAGCCCGTGTCTGGAGGCTCTTCTTTCCCCCCACCCCCAGCAGGGGTGGCTGGATGTATCTGGTCAGCTTTAGCATGGAAACTCAGCTGTTCTGTTTTTCCTGTCTTTTCTGAGCTCCACTGGAAGAATTTGACATGTAAACCCTCCCTGCCTACTAGAAAAAGATAACTGAACTTTGGTTCTTCCAGGTGGTGGGGCTGGTGGGCCATCAGAGGCCGCTGTAAGAAAGCAAGAAAGGGGGAAGGCTGTGAACGGAAGGGGCTCTGGGGCCTGTGGAGGAAGGGTGGGGGCGAGTGTGGGGCTACCTGGACCAGCAAAAGCCTCCTCTGGGATAGGAAAGACCCCCAGAGAAGTGAGGCAGTCCCCCCCCTCCACTCCCCACCCCCACTAGGTCGGAGGAAGCTGAAGAAAGAGGCACAGTGACCAGACAGACTCTGCTCCTGGCTGGGCCTCTGTCTGCAGAGGCGGTGGGGCCCCGAGCTGCACTCCTGCAGGGGTCAGGGTGTGGGGTGGGGTGGAGTGGGGGTTAGGGGGTTCAGGACCAGAGCAAGAGGAGCCTCCATGAAGGCAGAGATAGCAGAGGTGGCCCCAGCAGTGTGGGCACCCCAGGGTGGGCCCGTGGGGACTCTGGGACTTGCAGCTGAGCTCTGAGGATGGGGAAGATGTTGGCCCCACCCTGGCAGGAGGCGACAAAGTCCTGGGATGGGGCTCCTGTGCAGCACCAATACGTACCACGGGACATGGCTGGTCCAGGCCCGGGGGTCCCGGCTCGCCCTTCTGGCCTTTCATTCCTTTCCGACCAGGGACGCCGCGCTCCCCCTGTGCAAAAGCGGGTATGGCTGTGGCTGCCAGGCCCAGGGCACCTCCACCACCTCTCAGAAAGAAGGGCCTGGGGCCTGCTGCCCGCTTCCCAGTCTCCCTGTTCCTCCCCCGCTTCCCTCGGCCTGCTTCCTGCCTCCCACATCTCTTCCACCTGCTCCCTGCTCTCTTCACTTGCTTTCCTCCTCTTTTCCTCCTGCTTCCACCTTCTCTCCATCTGCCCCCCACTGCCCCACTCTCTCCCTGCCTCTCCCACCTTCTCTCCACGCTCGCTCCGGTCGCCTTTCTCTCCTCGAGGTCCAGGGAAACCCTGACAAAAAGGTAAAAGGTTAAACCTGACAATGAGGTCTGAGGTCTCCTCTGGTTATCTGTTCATCTCTGCCCCTCTCTCACCTTCCTCTTCTGCTGCTTCCCCCCTGTGTATTCATGGTAGGAGCTGGCCCAGCCCCTAGGGGACACAGGGGCCCGGTACAAGGCTGATTTAGAGGAGCTCCCATCGTGGCTCAGTGGAAACAAATCTGACTAGCATCCATGAGGATGCAGGTTCGATCCCTGGCCTTGCTCAGTGGGTTAAGGATCTGGTGTTGCCGTGACCTGTGGTGTAGGTTGCAGACGTGGCTCAGATCTTACGTTACTGTGGCTATGGTGTAGGCCGGAGGCTACAGCTCCAATTTGACCCCTAGCCTGGGAACCTCCACGTGCCGCAGGTGCGGCCCTAAAAAAAGATAAATAAATAAATAAATAAATAATAGAGAAAAGCAAGCATTTAGGATATCAGCTCTGCTTCCTCCAAAGTAGAATACTGTCGAAGTTTTTGGATAGAAGCCCTCAGGCAGAACTGCTAGCAAGGGGCTTTCTCTTATGTCAAGTCAGGGGCAGTAGGCACTGGCCCAGGCTTGGCTGGGGACAGAGACCCAGGAAACTCATGGAAGTTTATGTCACCATCTTCATCAGACCACGAAATGGTGACAGTTTTCTGCCCTTGGCTCAAACCCTTGTATACCCACTCACTCATCCATCCCTTTGTTCATCTGTCCAACTACCCAGGCAACACTTCGAAGCATCTGCTAGGAACTGGGCTGTGGGCTGAATGCTTGGGACAGAAGAGCAGATTTGACGCATGCATGTATTTATTTTTCTTTTTATGTCTGCACCTGTAGCATATGGAAGTTCCTAGGCTAGGGGTCGAATCAGAGCTGCAGATGCTAGCCTACACCACAGTTGCAGCAACACTGGATCTAAACCACATCTGCGATCTAAGCTGCAACTTGCAGCAATGCTGGATCCTTAACCCACTGAGCAAGACAAGGGATTGAACCCACATCCTCATGAATACAAAGTTGGGTTCTTAACCCACTGAGCCACAACAGGAACTCCCTTCCTTCCTTCCTTCTTCCCTCCCTCCTTTCCTTTTTCTTTCTTTTTTGGCCACAACCGCAGCATACTGAAGTTCCCGGGCCAGGGATCAAATCTGAGCCACAGCTGCAACCTGAGCCACTACAGAGACAATGCCAGACCTGTAACCTGCTGTGCCACATAGGAACTCCATGTTCTTTATTTTTTCTATCTTATGATGTATTGATGGCCTCAAAATCTTGCTGGCTGGTAAGAGCCTGCCCCTCCCAGGACTAGCCAATTTTTAGGGATAGCAAAGGGCTAGGTTGGGAGCACGTGTTTCAGATGCAAACTAACCAATCCCCCAACCATCCCCTCTATCCAACTCTCACACACCAAGTCAGTATTCCCCCTGCCCCAAATCATCAGGGCCAGGTGGCAGGCAACTAGAGCCCACCCCTATAGCTAGCCTGCCAGGATTATTCAAACTAGCCAATCCTAAACTCTTTACTCTTACTTTCCCATGGAAATCCCAATATAAGCCCTGGCCTAGGCTTTCCCCTCACTCCTTTCTGCCTCTTAGCCAAACCTGGTGCTTCTCCATGAGGCCCTGTAAGGCGGGGCATGCCCTTTCCTTGAGAAATGCGCGTAATAAGTTCTTACAAGGGCATCTAGCCTCTCTCTGTCATCACTGAGTCACTGCCATAAATTAAAAGATACAATGTACACAGTCTAGCATGGCAGGCAGTGGGATGCAGAAGGTGATGAACAATGCTCAGGGACAGATCTAGACCAGATCCCATGTGGTCTCAGGGAAAGGGGCTGCTCTGTCCAGGCGTGGAGTCAGGTAAGGCTTCTGAGCAGACTCCCCATTTCAGCTGGGCCTGGTTGAGCAGGTGCCAGGAGTTTGCCAGGTAGAGCAAGTAGGTGTGGCCTGAAATGCCATTCTGAGCTTAAGGCCTCCCAGAGGGCAGCTGTGGCCTCCCTGCTGGTGGCATGGAGTCTCTTTAGCTCCACCCCCACTACCTCTCTGGGTCCAGGGCCTGAGCTGGATTCGGCAGTGTCTTCTTCTCCCGACCTTCCTCAATGATGGAACATGGCCCTCCCAGTCAGAAACTCAGGCTAGAATTCTTCCTCTTCCTTGTCTGCAGGTCTTCTCCAAGGTGACATTCTCTCCTTAAAGTCTAGGGTGGACACCAGAATCCTGGCAGCTCTGCATCCAGTCACTCCTCCCTTGCAATAGCTACCTGATTTTCCTGGGAACTACCTTCCCTTCTCATAATCTGCCATCTCCACCCCCAGTTCCAGGATGGAGCACATGGGCAGGCCTGACCAATCAGGGCATGGCATTCTTATGGCCGAGCAATGGTTCAGTGTCGACCCAGGTGGGGCCAATAATTGTTGATCAGATTTTTTTCTCATACATTAGAGAGGGAGGCAAGCAGCCTTTCTCCAGGATTTGGACCTAGGAGCATGCAGGTCTCCAGCTCTTGCTTTTTCTTTTTTTTAGGGCTGCACCTGTGGCATATGGAAGTTGCCAGAGCTACAGCTGCTGGCCTATGCCATCGCCACAGCAACTCGGAATCTGAGCTGTGTCTTTGACCTGCACCACAGGTTGCAGCAACACTGGGTCCCTGACCCACTGAGCGAGGCCAGGGATCAAACCCACATCCTCACAGATGCTAGTTGAATTCACTTCCACTGTGCCACAACAGGAACTCCCGGAAATATGTATATATGTATTTTTTTGGCTGCCACTGTGACATGTGGAAGTTCCTGGGCTGAGGACTGAACCCGTGCCACAGCAGTGACAACGCTGGATCCTTCACCCACTGCACCATAAGAGAACTTCTCCATCTCATCACCATGTGGGAATTGGAATGATACCCAAACAGAAGCAGCAGGAATAAGAGAAGTTAGGTTGTGTTGACACACTTGAACCCTAGATCCATGTGCCATATGTCTGGATGTGAGTCAGTTTAAACCAGTTTATGAGTCTCATGCTCTACCGACTGAGCTAGCCAGGCAGCCTAAACCAGTTTAAATTGTGTTTTCCGTCTCTTGCAACCAAAAGATACTTGATTCAACCAGCACTGGGTTAATACTTCTCTCATTTCCACAATACCGCCCTCGTTGAAGCCTCATAAACTCTCACCAGGATACTGCAGCAGGTTTCTCACTGCTCTTCCCACCTCCCACTCCAATGGATTATCCATCCATCCTCCATCCATCCTCCACCATCCTCTACCATCCTCCACCCACCATCTATTCAGCTATCACCCATCCATCCATCCATCCTCTATTCATCATCTATTAATTTATCATCCATCCACCCATCATCCCACCCACCTTATTCCCAATCCTCTATCCACCCATCCCAACTCCCATTCATCCATCCGTCAATAAAGCACCTACTCTAGGCTGTGCACTGGACTTCGCCCTAGGGGACACTGGGGGAAACCAGTCAGCTGTAGTCCCAGCCATAGGGAAGGGGGTTACATTCAAGCCAACCAGATCAAGTTACCATATGGGCAGCGCAATGGCGAACATTACACCTAGAGGGACCCGGTCACAGATGCTGGTGAGATACTTACATCTAGTCCTGGTTCCCCGGGTCTGCCCTGAGGAGAGACAAAGTGGAGATTGAGGGGGCTAAGAAGGAGGTGCTGGGAGCTACTGGGAAGTTCAGCCCTGTGAATTGTCCACAGAACCTCAGCTCTGGCCCCAGGGGCCAGTGAAGTGCAGGGCTTGAGCCCCCAGGGCTGAGTGACACCACAGACAGGTAGCCACAGTTGCAGGGAGTGGGGCGGGCATTAAAGGAAAGTGGTTACCTTTTCTCCTTTGGTTCCTGGCAGCCCAATAAGGCCTGGCGGGCCGGCTGGGCCCTGGGTGGAAAAGGAATGGGTAAGAGGCCTGACAGTTACAGAAATTAAAGCCTCTAAGGACAAACAAGGCTCGTGACACTCACAGGCAGGCCGCTGGGGCCTCTCTCGCCAGACACACCCTTCTCTCCCTTTGCTCCATCCAAGCCCTGGGAACAGGAGAGACATCAGTTAAGGGGGGCAGACCGAGGCAGGACAGGAAAAGGTGGGGCCTGAGTTGGAACCAGAATGTACAGGGCAGAGGGACAGACTCTAGGCTCTGAGAAGCCCCGCCCTGGCTTCCTTCCGGTGCAAATGACCAGAATGTGGGCAGGCAGGTTTTAACTTTTCCCACGCATGGGTGCCCTTGGTAATCAGGGAAGGGGGTTCTGGTCACATCCATGTCACAGATGAGGAAAGACAGGCACAGCGAGGGGCAGGGACAGGCCTGGCCACACGGCCAGGAAGTGGTAGGGCTGAGTAGCAACTGGGCTTCTAAGCCTCAGCCTTGGACCCTGGGCCTGACAGCCGCTGCCTCTTCTAAACACGATCTGGGGAGGCCGAGGGACAAAACAGAACCAGAAGCAGTACATCTGGTCGGGCCCCACTCGGCTCTGGGATTCCATGCTTCTGAGGCCCCATCAGCCTCTGAGTGGGGGGGGACAGAGTGGGATTCTCCCCCAGGGTAAGTGAGGGAGATGCAGTGAGGCCTCCACAGGACAGGGCATCCGGGCAGGCCACGCTCACGGTTTTAATTGAGGAGCAGAGGCCACAACCTTGGGTAATACATGCTAGACCCAAGACTGCATGTCCAGGCTGTGGGCAGTTAAGAGACAGATGTGCATGTGGGGGGCAAGGGGGTGGGGGTGGGGCAAGGAATGGAGAGGCCAGGTGGGGGCACTGTCTCTGAGGACCTCAGGAGGCTGTTCTACAGCAGACTGGGAATCAGGTCTTGGGAAGACACAGGGCTGGTCCTGGGCTGAGGGTGGGGTCCTCACTTTGCCTACTGGCAAGACCTTTGGAACTGTCCAGGCTGTGAGCCTGTAGCAAGTAGGGGGCCTCCCACACATGCTCCAGAACTCACCTTGGGACCCTGGATTCCTTGAGGGCCCTGGAGGAGGAGAAGGTAGATCAGAAAGACCATCGGGCTGGGCCCAGACCTTTGGGCCAGGCCCTCTTGGAGTGGCTAAAAAGGCTTGAGGGCTACTCACCGGTCCCTGTGGCCCTGCCCTCTGCAACCTCCAAAGCCCAGACTCGGGCTCTGCCCTCCTTGCCTGATGTGCCCCACCCCACCCCATCCTGGGTATCCTCTGGGGCTGAGCCCGCCGCCCTCTTCATATCCCAGCTTCTTCAAGCCCAATATTCTTACCATGGGGCCGGGGGGACCAGGGGGGCCTGGGGGCCCTGGTTCCACTATGATCTGGGCCTAGGAAGGTCAGAGGTGGGTTAGTCACCCATTGCCCCATCATCCCTCACCCTCACCCCTAAATGAACTCATTGGACATTGAAGGAGCACTTCCTGGGTGCTGGGTGCTGAGCCACCTGGCTGAGGCTACCTCCTGTCCCCAGGAGGGCATTGCCTGGTGGGGGGCCCAGTGCTGGCCTTTGGGTTCAAAGACAGGCCTCAAGCTCCCCTGCCCCCTCCCTCACTGCCTTGGGCTTGGTCAGGCCAGGTGGTCCTGATGTCCCAAGGCTCTGGCCCCAGGGAGCAGGGTGTGGCTCGGAGACCCCCAGCAACCCCCTTACCAGGCTCTCCTGTAGGTTGTCAGGTGCTGGCTCTCCTTTCTCTCCCTTGGGGCCATCGGTGCCCTGCAGGATAGGATGGCCTTGAGTCCTTTGTGCCCATCATCGACACCACCACCCATGGGCTCAGCACCTCCCCTTCTTCCCTCATAAGGCTTCCTGGCAGCAGCGACAGGTTGGCCTTTGCAGCTTAAAATAGTTTCCACTAAATCAGTGGGTGTTCAGAGAGCATATTAGCAGTGGTATAAATTGTTTCCTGTAGGGCAGGGGCGGCCAGGGCTCTGGAAGCAATGACCCTGGGTTTGAATCCTGGCACCAGCTCTCTAGCCGAGGGAGCCTCATGGATGGACAATGGATGTGAGTGGTGGCAGCTTTTCCCATCTGGCCATGCATGACAAGAGCGATGATAAAAATGACAGTGACGGTGGGTATTGATCACATGCTTGCCGACCATTCTCAACCCTGTCCTTGCGTTCCCTCGTGGGAGTGGGAGATTTCACCATTTTTTAGGAACAACTTTTTTTCACTTGATCTCATTATTATTATTTTTTTGGCTGCACCTGTAGCATGCAGCAGTTCTGGGGCCAGGGACTGAACCTGCACCACAAGCTGCTGCAGTAATAATGCCAGATCCTTAACACACTGTGCCACCAAGGGAACTCGACCCCCATTTTTTCCCCTTTTTTGTCTTTTTAGGGCCACACCTAGAGCATATGGAAGTTCCCAAGCTAGGGGTCACATCAGAGCTGCAGCTTCCGGCCTACACCATAGCCACAGTGATGCCAGATCTGAGCTGTGTCTGCAACCTACACCACAGCCTGTGGCAATACCAAATCCTTAACCCACTGAGCGAGGCCAGGGATTGAACCCACATCCTCATGGATACTAGTTGGGTTTGGAACCTGCTGAGGCACCATGGGAACTTGGCCCCCTTTCTTTAATTAAAAATTTTTTTTGGGGAGTTCCTGTTGTGACCCAGTGGTTAAAGAATCCAACTAGGAACCATGAGGTTGCAGGTTCGATCCCTGGCCTTGCTCAGTGGGTTAAGGATCCAGCGTTGCCGTGAGCTGTGGTGTAGATTGCAGACACGGCTCGGATCCCGTGTTGCTGTGGCTCTGGCGTAGGCTGGCAGCTACAGCTCCGATTTGACCCCTAGCCTGGGAATCTCCATATGCTGTGGGAGCGGCCCAAGAAATGGCAAAACGACAAAAAAAGAAAAAAAAAAATTTTTTTTGCTGTGCCTGTGGCATGAAGAAGTTCCTGGGCCAGGGATTGATACCAAGCCACAGCAGTCACAGTGTTGAGTCCTTAACCACTAGGCCACCAGGGAACTCCTATCACGCTCATTTTAGAGCTGAGGAAACTGAGGCCCAGGGAGGTTAGTTCATTGTGCAGGGTTCCATAGACAGTACAAGGTGGAGCAGGATGCAAACTTGGGCTGTCGAGCTCCTGGTCTAACCACCTGCCTACCCACTTCCACCAGGCAGGGCCTCCTTCCACCTCCAAGGAGGCCTCTGGAGATAGGTCATTCTATGGAGAAGGAAGTAGAAGCTCAGAGTCAGGGCAGCCCAGAGCTTCCCTTCATTGCCAGGTGGGCTGGAACTGGGCTGAGGACCACAGCCCCTGGCTGGTGCCGTGGTGGGCACACATTCACCTCAGGACCCCCGCGTAGGGCAAGAAGGGTGGGGCCCACCACCCAGCCGCATACCGGGAGGCCCGACAGGCCCATCTCGCCTGCTTCTCCTTTGGGTCCGATTGGCCCAGCCTCTCCTGGGTCTCCTTTCTGTCCTTTGGGACCCTGAAAGCCACAGATCAAGGGGTCAGTAGGCAGTCTCCATCCCCCGACACTGATGGTCCCCAGAGCTTTGTCCCAGCCAGGCCAGACCTTCACTTCCTCTCCTCTAGCTCAGGTGACAAATTAGCAGAGGGCTCTAGATGGGGACAGGAAAGGGGCACCCCCAGCCTGCCTCACTGCAAGCACGGATGCAGGTGGGGGAGGGGGCAGAGCGGGTGGAGCCAGTGGGACCAGGCAGCCACCAAGGGGGAACGTAAGGGGCTTGGGGCCAACCTTATGCTCACGTCTCAGGAGCCAGTGGTGGAAGTCCCCATTTGCCATGGACAACCAACCATCCCCTAGCCACCTGTCCAGCCGCTGCATTCCTTCATTCAATCAACTGGGTTACGTCCGCTGTATGCCACACACTAGGGACTCAGAGCTAAAGATATACCCATGGATGTCAAGTGACACCTGTGGACAGTGTAGTGTCTACATAGGATCACACACACACACACACACACACACACACACACACACACGGACTCTTACAGTAACACTAACAATGATGGTGACACGATTAGCTAACATCTGAAGACTCTTTACTATTATGTGCCAGGCACCGCTGTGAAGTGTGTTCCATGCACAGCTATGTAACCCTCATGGCAGCCCTGCTATACATTCGCCTGCTGGTGAGAAACTGAGGCTGCCAGAAAGCCAGCAGTTTGCCTGAGGCCTACGGGCAGAACCAGAGGCTCCAGAGTCCACTCTGTTCTGTGGCCTCTCTCCAACTCCGTGCACGCGTGTGCGTGCGCGCGCGCACACACACACACACACACACACACACACACACACACACACAGCCCAATGCCAGGTACCAGCATCACCAAGGAAACGAAAGGCCCAGAGACCTTCTCTCCGTCGATCCCTGGAGCACCCGGCAATCCAAGTTCGCCCTGTGAGGGGGAGGGACAGCAAGAGGGTTTGTGGTGTCCCTTGGCTCCCAGCTGGGATTTGTGGCCGGGCTGTCTCCCCCAAGCAGCCCACTGGCCCTGGGTAGGATCCCTACAGTAGGACCTTCAGAACCGGACACCCCCTGGGAGAGAAGCCGAGGCAGAGAGAGGGGAGTCCTGGAGACTGGGGCGTTGGAGGGGGGGCACGCAGCTGCATGTGCACTGACCTTGGCTCCTGGGATCCCTGGTGGCCCTGGGGGCCCCTGTGGGCCAGGAGGACCCTGTGTATGAAAGACAAGTGGTCAGCGTTTAGGCGGGGCCTCCCATCCCTGCCCACCCACCCTCCATCTGGAGGCCACATCCCTGTCCAGCTGGGCTACAGCAGTGACCCTTGGAGCCCACTTCCCACTCAGTCAGGTCCAGCCTTGTGCTTTGAGGGTAGACAAGGTGGGCAGCACCAGGCATTGGCTAAGATATCACAGTGTCTACTGCCGTGGAGGGCCCCAGGACCCTCAGTATAGATTTCTTTACAACACTTTTGCTCAAGAGCCTGCGATGGCTCCCCATTGCTTCTAGAAGCAAGTGTAAATCTCCAGCTGGCATTCAAAGCCAACTAAAAATCATATCCCCAACAGTGGCCCAGCATGGCACTGTCTGCCTCTCTTGGGAACTCTGGTGGCATCTGCTGGTCCCAGGCATCTTTTGGTCTTAAGGGTAGGGGATAGCGTCTTCACTCCCAAGCTCTGATTCCCACCCGGGATTTCTGCAGGCCTCCTGCCCACCACCCCCCACAGTCATGCACCCTCACAATGCCCACAACCGCCCAGCCCCCAGCCCACCAAACTCCAGGCCTCTTCCAGCTATCTCCTCTCGCCAACCTGCCCTCGATTTATTTTTTTAAATTTAATTTTCTTTTTTAGGGCCACACCCATGGCACATGAAGATTTCCAGACTAGGGGTCGAATCGGAGCTACAGCTGCCAGTCTACACCACAGCCACAGCAACATGGGATCTGAGCCGCATCTGCGACCTACATCGTAGCTCACAGCAATGCTGGATCCTTATCCCACTGAGCGAGGCCAGGGAACCAACCCTCAACCTCATGGTTCCTAGTTGGATTCGTTTCCGCTGTGCCATGATGGGAACTACCACCCCAATTTATTTTTATTTTTTCACTTTTGGCTGCCCCGTGGCATATGGAGCATAATTTCCAAATGCTGCAGGTGTGGCCCTAAAAAGCAGATAACTTACAGGTGTACAATGTAGTGAGTCACAATTTTTAAAGGTTGTATTCCACTTCTAGTTATTAAAAAATATTGGCTATATTCCCCATGTTGTACAATATATCCTTGTAGCCTTTTTTTGTTTGTTTGTTTGCTTTAGGGCAGCACCTGCGGCATATGGAAGTTCCCAGGCTAGGAGTTGAATCAGAGCTGCCGCTGTAGGCCTACACCACAGCCACAGCAATTCCAGATCCAAGCCACATCTGTGACCTATACCACAGCTTGCTTGGATCATCAACCCACTGAATGAGGCCAGGGATGGAACCCGTGTCCTCATGGAGACTGCTTGGGTTCATTACCACCGATAGCTTATTTTATACATGATAGTTTGTGCCTCTTAATCCCCTACCCTGAATTTGCCCCTCTCCCTCCCCAGTGGTAACTGCTCGTTTGTTCTCTACATCTGTAAGGCTGCTTCCTTTTTTGTTGTGTCCACTATATATATATGGTTATATATATTTTTAGATCTACCTATAAGTGATAACGTACAGTATTTGTCTTTCTCTGTCTTACATATTTCACTTAGCATAATACCCTCCAAGTCCATTTATGTTGCCGTGAATGGCAAACTTTAATTCTTTTTTATGGCTTAGTAATATTCCACTGCATACATAACACCATATCTTTTTTATCCATCTATCTGTTGATGGACACACATTGCTTCCATATCGTGCAACCTACCCTCTCTTCTTGGCGCCTCCACTGAGATGTCCCTGGTCTTACAAGCTTCCTCTGTTCCCCCGACCCTTCTCCAGGCCCAGGCCCAGCATCTGCCTCCCCAGTGGCTTTTCTGCCTCCTGCTCCCCCCACCTTCCACACAATTCACCAGCTAGCCTCCCCACAGTATGTGTTTTTTAACTTCACCCCTCTATGTCTGCCTGTTGCCCATCAAGTCCAGTCATCCTCTCTGTCTGGTATCCCAAATCCACTTCCTGCCTCTCTGAACTGAGGGAGCATCTCCATGTGGCTCCCAGCCAGCCTGGGACAACCATGCATATGCAGGCCCTAGGGCCACGTCATAGCACACCATGCTGGCCTGGGGTGGGCACCGTTACCATCAGCTTGAGCTTCCCTGAGGCCTGTGGGAGATAACTGAAATTGAAGCTCAGGTGGGGTTAGGTGCCAACACCCAGTCTCATCTCCAAGGACCACCTCTCCCCTACCCAGCTCCTCTTCCCAGTACCTATGAGCAGCTGGCACTCAACCCCTCTCTCCACTGCTGATGGGTCCCAAGTTTGCCCAGCACTGGTGCAGGGGCCACACAGATCCTGAGTCTCCTGGCATAGGCAGGCCTTGCCACACTCTCCTCCCCCAGTGGTCATTAGAAGACCTGGACCTCCAGCCTGGTTCCCAAGGAAGGCCCTGGGAGGCCCAGCCTCCTGCCCCTGAGGGGCAAACTTCCCTCTTTGCCTTGGCCTCTGGGGAGCTCAGGACCACATGAGCCCCATTCACAGCAGCTCTCTCAGCATCACATGGGTCTGCCCAGAGCACTGATCTTGTGTCAGGCACCTGGCAAAGCTGGGGTCTTTGTATTAAGCGTCCCCTGGTCCCTTGTGTAAAGAAGGGCAGGGTTTATACACAAAGTAAGTGATTATTCCCCCAGGAGATGAATAGTAAGGGCTTATCGGGGTCCACCAGGAAGGCTACCTTAAGGGCGTCTAAGATCCTGCCATCGTAGTCAATCACCACTGTGTCTCCTTGCTCACCCTTGAGGCCTGGAGGACCCTGAGGCAGGAAGAAGAGGAAGAATTTCAGCGAAGAGCCTGGTAGGTGTTTCTATTTCACCTGAAGGACCTAGTAACCCTGGACTGCACTCAGGCCCAGGAGCTGAGTGATAGCTCTCAGCGGAACCCCGGGCAGCCCCCAGCACGATGGTAACTCCTTGCATTCTCTTGGGCAGTGGCACCCTGGTTCACTGACTGTGCGCTCCACAGGCTGGGCAGGGGGTGACACGAGGGAAGGGGGAGGCCTGGGGCCAAGTGAGGAACACACCTCTGCCTAGTTGAGGAGAGGCTGTGATTCACCCTCATGTGGGAACTGAGGCCACTGAAGCCCGTCCCTGAGTTATTTACTTATTTTTACTTTTCAAGGCTGCACCTGCAGTATATGGAAGTTCCTAGGCGAGGGGCTGAATCGGAGCTACAGCTGCCAGCCTATGCCACAGCCACAGCCACAGCCACAGCCGCACCAGATCTGAGCTGTGTCTGTGACCTACACCATAGCTTGTAGTAATGCTAGAGCCTTAACCCACTGAACAAGGCCAAGGATAGAACCCACATCCTCATGGATACTATACTAGTTGGGTTCATTACCGCTGAGCCATGATGGGAACTCCAGGATTCTCATTTTCATGTCCACAGTTGAACACCAGGGAGGGCGTTCTTTATACCAAAAAGAACGTATTATGAGATTAAAAGCAAAATTATCACTAAGACATACATTAAAAAAAAAAAAAAGACTCCTGGTTCCTGGAGCTCCACTGCTCCTCTGGGGTCTCTGGGGGACAGGGGTTCCTGCAGGAACAAGACCCTGAATCCCATCAGGGAGGCTGGAGGAGAGACTACTTACCCGGGGCCCGGTGGCTCCATCGGCGCCTGGCTGGCCGGGCTCCCCCTGTGGAGATGCACAGTTGCAGCCAGGGGCAGGGCTGAAGCCAGAGGCTCTCCTGCTCCCTCCTGTCCCCTCGTCCCTAAAGGGCGCAGGGCCCAGTGTACGTGACTGGCACCACAGGGATGGGGCTCCCTGAGCGAGACCTTCCTCTGAGCCCTTGTGTAAAGATGGGCCAGCGAGGCCCAGATGCCCAAGGCTGCGCAGTGACTTAGCCACGCAGCTGGGCTTTGTCACTCATCCAGAACCACTGCCACCTGTCCCCAGGCCAGCCTCTTGACTGCCAGTTGAACATGACCCCTGGACCAGGGCCCTCCCGGATTCCCAACTTAAAAGTGCAAATTGGAGGTGAAACCGGTCTCCTCCCCGTGATGGGCCTTTGGGAACCAGAGCAGCGCACTGTGACGTCACCTTGGGCCCTGGGGCTCCGTCCACGCCATTCTCTCCTGGAGGCCCTGAGCTCCCTGGCTCGCCCTGCAACAGAGGTATGTGTGGTGAGAGGGTGCCGGGGGCTGCCCAGGTCTGCAGGCTTCCAGAATAGTTCCTGAGAACATGCCTGAGCCCTCTTGGAGGTGAGGGTGGGGTGGGGTGGGGTGTTGTGGGCTCAGCCCAGCCCAGGGGACTCAGGACCAAGGCCACCCTCTGGTCTGGTCCTGATGCATAGTTGGGGCAGCTCAGGCCCTCAGCCAGTTTGGAGGCAGGCTGGCTGGGATCTGGTGGCCTTCTTGAGGGGTTGGGGGAACAAGGATGACACCCAGTTCCTGGCTTGGGGACAGGGCAGACTGGGGCCACCTAAGATGGGGACCAGAAGACTTGAGGGTGTAAGGGGAGGGAAGGGCCAGGCCCGTTGGTGAGCGGGACCTGGGCCTTCCTCTCGCTTCCCCCTGCCTTGCCCTGGTCATCAGCTCACCTTCCCAGGAGGTGAGAGGGGCTGGTAGGGCTGTCACCATGCAGATGGGAACTGGGGAGATGGGAGGCAGGGGGACCACCGGGGGAGGGACATGCACCTACCTTGGGCCCTGCGGGTCCAGAGAGTCCTGGCTGGCCTGGTGTCCCATCATCCCCCTGAGGAGAGAAGAGCAGAGGCTGCAGCCCTCTGGACACGCTGGCCAGACCCTCGGACAGTTAGGTGACCATCCCCCCTCTGCACTGCCCTTGCACACTGGTCCATTCCTGGCAGCAGCACTGGTTACACTGGGTCAAGGCAGGCGCCCCCCCCTCTACTCCTCATCCATCTAGAGCAGGGGTGCGGTCTGATCTGCCTCTGTCCCCTGTTGCCTGTCCCCACCAGCCCAGAAAACACCCCAGTAGGTGTGTGCGGAAGGAGCTGGGTAGGTGAGGGATAGGGATTCATTCCTTCGGTCAACAGACATCTCTGAACACCCTCTGTGGGCCAGGAAGACGAGGGCCCTGCTCAATGGGTCAGAGGAGACTGAGGGCAAGGAAACATCCAGATAAATACATGACCCACCCAGCAAGTAGCCGTGCCAGGAAGCCATATAAAAGAATGGTGGGGGAGTTCCTGTCATGGCTCAGTGGTTAACGAATCCGACTAGGAACCATGAGGTTGTGGGTTCGATCCCTAGCCTTGCTCAGTGGGTTAAGAATCCGGTGTTGCCGTGAGCTGTGATGTAGGTCGCAGGCGTGGCTTGGATCCTGTGTGGCTGTGGCTGTGGCTGTGGCCAGCAGCTATAGCTCCGATTGGACCCCTAGCCTGGGAACCTCCATATGCTGTGGGTGCGGCCCTAGAAATGGTGAAAAAAAAAAAAAAAAAAAGAAATGGTGGGCTGGAGAGGGACTTGGGGAGAGCATGTGCTTCAGTAGGTGGCTGAGGACAGTCCCCCGGAGGAGGATCAGCAGAAGGAGGAGGCCCGGCCACAGGAAGCAATGGGGGGAGGTCAGTCTGGGTCAGTGGTTCCCAAACCTGAGCACATGTTAGCACCACCCAGGGGCTGCTTGAATACGGCACAGCCCACCCCTAGTGGTTCTGACACAGCACCTCTGGGGTGGGCCCCTGGTGTGGGTGTCTAATGAGTTCCCAGTGATGCTGATACTGCTGGTCCAGAGGCCACACTTGGAAAACCAATTTGATGTGGGGATTTTTTTTTTTGCCATATCTACAGCACATGGAAGTTCCCAGGTTAGGGGTTGAATCGGAGCCATAGCTATCAGGCTACACTGCAGCCACAGCAACACTGGATCTGAGCCGAGTCTGAGACTTATGCTGCAGCTCACAGCAACAATGGATCGTTGACCCACTGAGCGAGGCCAGGATTTGAACCCACATCCTCATGAGTACTAGTCGGGTTCTTAACCCGCTGAGCCATGACGGGAACTCCCTGGGGACACATTTGATGTGCTTGAGTAACTGGATGTGTTTGATGTGTTTTTCTAAGAGTGAATGAGTAAATGAATGAAAGGGATCCTGACTTCAGAGACAGAGGTCAGAGCAGCCACCCTCAGTGAGGTCCCACCATGCCCAGGTCCTGCCTTTCTCTCCAGCCACTTCCCACATCCCTGCCAAGAAGGCCCTCCACGGCTATCCCCACCTTCTCTCTGGGAACACCAGGCTCACCCTGAAGGGGAGACAACGGGGATGCAAGAGAGAGGTCATAGCCACCTGGACACCAGGCAGCAGCTCCTTTGGTAGAAGGGGCCCTGGTGACCCTATCAGAGAGATGCATGTGGGTGGTGGGGCTGATGGTTTTGAACTCCGACTCCGACCTGACCCCTCCCAAGCTGAATGACCTTGGGTAAGCAGGACTGAAAGCAGGACTGGGAGACCCTCAGCCTCAGAAGTGGCTGCGAGATTAGAAAGCAGGCATTGCGCCCCTGGATCCCATCAGGTGCTCACTAAATGGGGCTCCTCTCCCACCCTCCCCTCCTGCTCAGTCCGGGGGCTCTGGCTCCTTCAGGGGGGACCACAGCCTGCCTTCCTGCCCCTGCAGGCACTGCTCAAGGAAGGACGAAAAGAGAGCAGACAAGCTAATGGGTTTTATTCTTTGATCCTCACAACCTGGCATGAAGGTAAGGCAGGAAAGTTTCATCATATCCCCATTTGACAGATGAATAAACTGAGGCCCAGAGTGATAAATTCACTTGCCCAAGGCCCTGAAACTGTCTCCTAACCCTGTGGCTTTGGTTTCAAGGAAGAAGGTAGGGGAAGGTGGTGGGGTGAGGGAACCCAAACACCCAGGTCTGAGACGAGGAGTGAGAAGCACTTACCTTGGGCCCTGGGGGTCCAATTGGGCCCTGGAACGAGAGAAGAGGCATTAAACATGACCCTGGAGGTTGCTCCTGGGCTGTCTTCCTTATCATCCTTATTTTATTTCATTTTATTTTATTTTTTGCTTTTTAGGGGCTCACCTGCCGCATATGGAAGTTCCCAGGCTAGGGGTTGAATGGGAGCTGCAGCTGCTGGCCTACACCACAGCCACAGCAACTTGGGATCTGAGCCCAGTCTGCGACCTACACCACAGCTCACAGCAATGCCAGATCCTTAATCCACTGAGCAAGGCCAGGGATCAAACCCGCATCCTCATGGATATTAGTCGGGTTCATCAACCGCTGAGCCACGATGGGAACTCCCCATCCTCATTTTATAGAGGGTGAGGCAGGGCTGTAGCTGGAATCCAGTCATGCTGTCCATTTGTGTCTTGGATAGAAATCTTTATGACATCTCAAGCAGGGGGCGCTCCTTCCCAGGGAGGTGGGGTGGTGAGAAGTCTGGGGTAACTGGGAGCCTGGCCCATCTGCTCCCCACTGCGGGTGGGCGGCAAGAGCGCAGGTGTGCGCTCAGGCGTGCGTGTGCACACAGCCACAGGCACAACTTGGTGTTGGTGGGTGGGGGTGGAGGCGGCTTCCAGAGTCCTGCCAGCCCAGGTTTCTGAAGCGCCCTGGTTACTCACCATCTCGCCTTCGTGTCCATTTTCTCCTTTGGGGCCCTGAGGAGGCATAAGAGGAGAGCAATGAGGGGAGGCAGGAACTCACAGAGGACCGAGCCCTCATCTCCTGCTAGACCCTGGGCAGGGGTGGCAAGTTCATTCTCTCATGCAAGAAAACTCTGAAAAGTGGGTGTCATGGTCCCTACTTTCAGATGAGAAAGTTGAGGCTCAGGGTGTTACATGCCCAACGTGACAAGGAATGGGTGAGTCACCTGCGTAGCTGCCCTGACAGGGGACCCTGATGGCAGTTTGGTGGAAGTGCCAGCTCTGCACTGGAGGCGAAGGACAGCTTGGAGCCCTGAATTAGGGCAAAGTGTTGTACGATGAAGTCTGCACTCTGATGTTTGGGTGAGGACTGTGGGAGGACAACTGAGGCTTAGTTGGTACTGAGGGGAAAGTGAGAGAGAGGGCGAGAAGAAAAGAGAGATTGGGGGGGAGAAGAGGTTGACAGAGACCTGTGGAGAAGCAGCCACATGTGGGTCTCAGGGTCATGAGTGGGACTGAGATTACAACCAAGGTCAGGGGTAGGGTCTGAAAATCCATCTGGGGTTAGACTGTAGGGATCAGAATTGGGTTTGGAGTCAGGTTCAGAGTCTGTCGGGGTGAGAGTTAGGGTCTGGATAACAGTCTACATTGTGGCTGTGGATCAGGATTTGGGAATGAGTTTGAGGTCAGGGTCTAAATTGGGGTTTAGGACTTGGTTAGTATTAGATTTAAGGTTTGATTTGAGTAAGAGTCTGGGCTGTCCTTGGGGATAGGGGTAGGGTTGGGTCTGGGTCTGTGGCTGGGTTTGATTCTGGGAGCAGGGTTTGGGGTTTTGGTATTTACAGAACCAGGTCCTGGGTGGTCCAGCTCCAGGCCCTCTCTTACCACTGGGCCTGGTGCTCCCCTGGGGCCATCTTTCCCAGTGTCGCCAGGAGGGCCCCGGGCCCCAGGGGGTCCAGGAGGCCCTGGAGGCCCAGCAGCTCCATCTTGCCCTTGGTCTCCCTGAAAGAGATGGGGCGCAGCATGACTATGAGGGTGATGGGAGGGTTCTGACCTCAGAGAGTGGCCTCCACTGTTGCCTTCCCCGCCCCAGCCCCCTGTGGTCTCTGAGAAAAGGGCTTTGTTACTGGGCCTCTTGCTGCTTCTTGGTGGCCACACCAAGGGAGAGGTCCCCTAAACCTCTGCATGAGAGGCCCACAGGGTCTGGTACACTCCATGGCGCGGGCAGACTCTCCAGCTCTCAGTGCCTGAAGGCCGGCTATGGTGTTTAGGTGACACATAAGACCCACTGGGTGTGGGACAAAGCATAAGGCTCCCACCAGCCCCTTTCCTTCTGAAATGGGGACAGTATGCTTCCTGAAAGACCTTCCTGGTTGGTCCGCTCCCAGTTTACTAAGTGATGGAGGTGCTCTCTCGGCCATCTGTCCCAGAGAAAGAGAAACTTATGTTCACACAAAACCCTGTACATCAATGTTCACAGCAGCTATATTCATAATGGCCCCAAACTGGAAACAATCCAGTGTCCTTCAGGGGTGGATGGTTAACCAACTGGGGTACGTCCATATCATGGAACACTGCTGAGCAATAAATAAAAAGAACAAAGTACAGACACATGCAGCAACCTGGATGCATCTCAAGAGATTTATGTTGAGTGAGTGAAAAAAAGCCAGTCTCAAAATGTCATAGACTGGAAGACTGCATTTATCTAAGATTCTTTTTTTTTTTTTTTTTAAGGGCTGCACTTGCAGCATATGGAAGTTCCCAGGCTAGGGATCGAGTCAGAGCTGCGGCTGTGCCCTACACCACAGCTCACGGCAATGCTGGATCCTTAATCCACTGAGTGAGGCCAGGGATAGAACCTGCATTCTCGTGGATACTAGTCGGGTTTGATACCCCTGCACCACAATGGGAACTCCTACCTAAGATTCTTGAAATACAAATTTACAGAGATGAAGCACAGGTTAGTGGTTGCCAGGGGTTAGGGATAGGGGTAGGGAGGGTGGTGGCTGTAGCTATAAATGGGTAGCAGGAGCAATAATTGCATGAATCTCAAGGGTGATAAAATTGCAGAGAACTAAGTTCACGCACAAATGAATAAAATGGGTGAAAATGGAATAAGGTTGGTGGATTATATCAACGTCAATTTCCTGGCTATGAGATTATACTATAGTGATGCAAGATGCCCCCACTGGGGGAAACTGCATGAAGGGTACATGGGCTATTATTTACTACAAATGCATGTGAATCCATAATTGTCTCAAAAAAAAAAAGAAAGAAAGAAAGAAAAAAAGATCGACAAAGGGTGTCTCTCATGCAGCACCAAGTCCCTGCCTTTCCGATGTGTTAGTACTGGGTCAGACCTCAGGCAGCCAGAGCCCTCACCTCATGACCACCCCTTGCAAGAAGGAGAGACCACAGTGCCACCGGTTCTTCCTGCTGCCTCGGCGATGCCCGCCCAGCACTGGCATGGGGCATAGTAATGGGGCACGCCTGGCTCCCAGTGCCAGCAGTACCAAGCTTCCTGTCATCAAGAAAGGAAGAAGCCTTTTGTGGATGGAGCCCTTGCTGTGTGCCCAGTGCTGATGGGTGAGGCCTTCCTGGAGGTTCTCTCACCCAACCCTGTGACCACCTGGCCAGGGCACTGCTATTATCCCATTTTACAGATGGAGTTTGGCCAGGGGTCAGAGAGGGTCATCCCTCATCCAGGGCTACAGAGCTAGGAAACGCAGCACCCACTCCGGCCACTGAGGCATCTGTCTCTTTTAGAGACTTTTTTTTTCATCCATGGAAAAAGAGTGGAGCTTTCATCCAAAAGAGTGGAGCTGTCTAGAGAGGGAGAACTTGCCTCTCTAGACAACTGCGCCTAAAACATGGCTCACTTATTTTCATGATTAAAAGATTAGCTGAAGCTCTCATTGTCCACCAGGCAGAGCTTCTGATCAGTCTGACTTGGCCTGGCTCCTGATCAAGAGGCTAGAACTCCAGGCAAAAGTGAAGACAACTGAGTTTGGTTAGGTCACTTAGCCAGAGCGGCCATGGTGGTGGGTGAATCCTGTCTCATTTCATACTGCAGTAGGTATCAATTGAAGGTACCCCACCCTCTGCTGCTCCTTTAATGGCTTAAGGGTTCAGGGTGGGAGCCACTGGCCTGGACTCTCCTTATCAAAGCAGAAAATGCATGTAGGCACTTGAGCAGGTCCTAAAGGGGGTTCTAGGTCTTCCCTGGAGTTATTCAGAAACCAGGCTGGCAGCCTCCTCCTCCCCCTCCCCTCGCTGGGATTGGATGGCTGAGGTCTCACCCTGGGAACGTGGGGTGGGTCAAGGGGAGCTCGCACACCAGCAGCCCAGGCACAGCACTCGGCCAGTCTACCTTGAGGACACGGCGACTGTACACGTGATGGTGTCTACTTATAAAGCCCGGGTTGAGCCTCGGGAAAACCATCTGGTCAGCAAACAGATGTGTTGTGAGAAAGGCAGGAGGGTGATTTAGACACCACCAGGCTATTTCCGGAGGCAAAGCCACTTAACCCATCCCGGAGAGAGGAAGCTTGGTCACTGGAAGTGGCAGACTCCATTCTCCAGGAACGGCTCCCATCCCATGGGCTTCTCTGCAGTGGGACCTGGCATTCCCCCAAGAGCTGGAGTCCATTTCTCCACCTGCTTTTTAAAGTTCTCTTTTTTTCTTTCTTTTTTCTTTTTAGGGCTGCACCTGCAGCATATAGAAGTTCCTGGACTAGGGGTTGAATGGGAGCCACAGCCACAGCAACATGGGATCCGAGCTGCATCTGTGACCCATGCTGCAGCCTGAGCAATGCCGGATCCTTAACTCGCTGAGCGAGGCCAGGGTTGGAACCTGCATCCTCATGGATACTAGCCGGGTTCTTAACCCACTGAGCCACAATGGGAGCTCCCATTTCTCTACCCTCTTGACTCAGTGGGGCCTGTGACTGGTGTGACCAGTAGAATGCAATGGACAGGATGCTGTGTTCCCCTTGGAGGTAGCTCTTTTTTTTTTTTGTCTTTTTAGGGCCGAACCTACAGCATATGGAAGTTTCTAGACTAGAGGGTCGAATTGGAGCTGTAGCTGCCAGCCTGCACCACAGCCACAGCAACACCGGATCTGAGCCACGTCTGCAACCTACACCACAGCCCATGGCAATGGATCTTAACCCACTGAGTGAGGCCAGGGATCGAACCTGCGTCCTCATGGAAACTAGTTGGGTTTGTTAACCACTGAGCCACTGTGGGAACTCCTGGAGGTAGCTCTTAATGGGCCTCATGTCTCTCGGGGTGCTGCTCTTGGGGCGCCCCTTTAGAGATGCCCACACCCAGCTGGAAGAAGCAGATCCAGAGATCCACACGTAGGTGTCCTCAGTTGAGCTCCCCAACAACAGCCGCATCAACTGCCAAGACCCACCCCACTGGGGGTCTCCACTGGGCTTAGTCTCCAGTGAGGAGACCCCTGGGTCAGCACCAGGCACTTCTGGGTCCCTGGGCCTGGGGGGCGTGGAGGGATAGAGGTGGGCTGGGCAGAGACCTTGATCTACTGTTCCCGCCCAGGGTGCTGTGTGCCCACTTTCATGACTGCCATAGATCACGCCTCAGCAGCTTGGCGTGAGGGCTGCTTCCTCTCCTTTATAGTTGGAGAAACTGAGTCTCACAGGGGAAAGTGACACACTCCAGCTCACCCGCTGAGTGAGTGGCAGAGCTGAACTCTGGGCTCAGGGTGACTGATTCCTTCCACAGCCTTCCTGCTTTCCTGGGTGCCAGCTGCCCTCAGGAAGGTCACTCTCCAGTCCAGGCCCAGTGCCAGCCCCACTGCCTGCCCATCCGCAGGGATAAGGGTGAGCCAGATGTCTGCTGAGATTCCCCATCTGTGCAGGGAATGGCAGCCTTGGCCAAATCGAGCCGCCTGGGGCTTCCACCCAGGGGCTGTTTCAGTGAAAACAGGCAGCAAGAGAGACCACAGGCAGGGAGGAGAGAGGGCTTACTCACCTTTCCGTGACAAGCATAGGGACCCAGAGGGAAGGCTAGATATGCCTTACCATGATATAAAACACACCATGTGGGGTGGGGGGAGGGTCTTTCTCAGTTCTTACCCGGGGGCCGAAGTCTCCTGGTGCACCCTAGGAACAAAAAAACAGAGCCACATGTCACCACTACTTTATTTATTTTTTGCTTTTTAAGGCTGCACCCATGGCATATGGAGGTTCCCAGGTTAGGGGCTGAATCAGAGCTACAGCTGCTGGCCTATGCCACAGCCACAGCAATGCAGGATCCAAGCCATGTCTGAGACCTACATCACAGTTCATGGCAACTCCGGATCCTCAATCCACTGGAGCAAGGCCAGGGATAAAACCTGAGTCCTCATGGATGCTAGTCAGATTTGTTAACTGCTGAGCCACGACGGGAACTCCTACTTTTTTTTTTTTTTTTTTAAATTTTATGGCCATAGCCACAGCATATAGAAGTTCCTGGGCCATGGGTGAAACTCAGGCCACAGCAATGACCTGAGCCACTACAGTGATGGCACTGGATCCTTAACCCGCTGAGCCACATGGGAACTATACCACCAGGGACTGAATCTGAGCCACAGCTGTGATCTATGCCGTAGCTATGACATCAGATCCTTTAATCCACTGCGTGGGGGGGCTAGGGGTAGAACCCACATCTCCTCAGTGACCTGAGCTGCTGCAGTCCGATTCTTAACCTGCTGCGCCACCTGGGAAAAACATCACCACTGCTTTTACTGCTTCTTCACATGACTCTGTTCCGTGCTTCACATACATGGTCTCATGTCACTAACAAAAAAAAAAAAAAAGGAGTTCCCGTCGTGGCGCAGTGGTTAATGAATCCGACTAGGAACCATGAGGTTGCGGGTTCGGTCCCTGCCCTTGCTCAGTGGGTTAACGATCTGGCGTTGCCGTGAGCTGTGGTGTAGGTTGCAGACGTGGCTCGGATCCAGCGTTGCTGTGGCTCTGGTGTAGGCCGGTGGCTACAGCTCCGATTAGACCCCTAGCCTGGGAACCTCCATATGCCACAGGAGCGGCCCAAGAAATAGCAGAAAAAAAAAAAAAAGACAAAAAACAAAAACAAACAAACAAAACCCCCCCCCCCCAAAACAAAAGGAGTTCCTGTTGTGGCACAGCAGAAACGAATCCGACTAGGAGCCATGAGGTTGTGGGTTCGATCCCTGGCCTCGCTCAGTGGGTTAAGGATCTGGCGTTGCCATGAACTGTGGTGTAGGTCACAGACTGGCTTGGATCTAGCGTTGCTGTGGCTGTGGTGTAGGCTGGTGGCTACAGCTCCGATTATACCCCTCACCTGGGAACCTCCACATGCCACCAGTGCGGCCCTAAAAAAACACAAAAAGACAAAAAAAAAAAAAAAAAAAACCCAAAACAAAAAACATACTCTATGTTATCTCCATTTTCAATGAGGAAACTGAGGCTCAGAGAGACTAAATGACTTGCACAAGGTCACACAGCTGGCAGATCCAGGGCTTGCAGCCAGGTGCTCTGTTATCTATTGCCAGCCCTCAGACACAGCAGAGCCGATCCCTGAACCTCGGAATCATTAGGGATGATGACTGATTCACTGTTCCAAGCCACCAAGTTATAAGGCAGTATATTATGTAGCAGCAGATACCAAGACCTCAATTTCTCTCAGGTTTCAAAGCCCCTGCCTTAAGCATTTCCGCAACTTGGTGGCATCAGCCAGAATCAGCGGGAAGGCAATCACTGCACCTGCCAATTGCATGAGTGCCTTCTCATCCATGGACATGCTCAGACCATTACCACGTGCAGTCTTCCCCATTTGAGTCTGGTTTTCATTTACAGATGGAGAACCTGAGGCCCAGAGCTAGGCAACTTGCCAAAGGCCACACAGATGGGGGTGGGGCCAGAAAGCAAACTCGAGGCCTGTGCCCTGCTCAGCCCTGATGGTGGACTGGAACCCTGGCTGCCCTGATCTGCCTGGGGGCCATGGGGTGGTGCAGTACAGCCCTGCCTTAGAAGCACCCAGTGCCTGTTGGTGCCACTATACCCAGGTCTGCTCTGGTCCCTCTCTCCCCTCTCTCCTGCTCCTCTCCAAGGCACTTGGGGTTCTCAGCTGTCCAGGGATCTGGCTGTGACACTGAGTGCCAAACACCAGGGAAGCCCTTGTCACAAAGGCCTGCAAAGATCCCAGGGCCAGCTCTCTGCCATCTGTTTTCCTCCGGGGGAGGGCTTCTCACAAAGGTCATCGACAGCCATTGTCCAGTCCCGTGGGCTCTCCTGGCACCTCCTCTTTTCAGGATTGATTATTTTGGAACCCCATCATTCTGAGTAAACTGTACTTTGAGTTTTTTTACATTCCAGTGCCAGAAGAACTGAGATTCAACCCTCCACACTCTTTCTTTCTTTCCTCCCTCCCTTCCTCCTTCCTTCCTTCCTTCGTGTCTGTCTGTCTGTCCTTTTGGGGCCACGCTCGGCATATGGAGGTTCCCAGGCTAGGGGTTGAATTGGAGCTATAGCTGCAGGCCTACACACAGCCACAGCAATGCGGGATCCGAGCTTCATCTGCAACCTACACCACAGGCTCATGGCAACACTGGATCCTTAACCCAGTGGGTGAGGCCAGGGATCGAACCCACGTCCTCCTGGATGCTAGTTGGGTTTGTTTACCGCTGAGCCATGACGGTAACTCCCAACCCTCCACATACTTTAAATTGTCAAATGTAAAGCCTTGTAACCATTTTAGGAGGCAGGCACCCCTAGCTCCCCTTTACAGATGAGAAAACTGAGGCTCCAGGCGCGGATGTATGTGCTCAAGGTCACACTCTGGAACTGGGGTTCGAAGGCACGTTTCTGGTCTCCTTTCTCAGCCTCCCGCATCTGCATAGGTTCTGGCATCGCTTACCTTTTCCCCTTTGGGACCTGGAAGTCCCTGGAGAAAGAAGGCAGAGAAAAGACAGGAGTGAGCAAGGAGAACTAGACTGGCCCCCTTCCAGCTTCCCTGAGGCTTTGAGGGTAGAAGGGCCCGTGAGGCTGGGCAGAGCTGTGGGCGGCCGAATGAAAAGACACATGTGCGGGTCAGCCTTTACACGGGCTGCCTGTGCCGGCCCCAGGGAAGCTCTGTACCTCAGCCCTCACGGGGGGGAGAGGGGGGACCGGGGCAGTCATGGGCATCCTCCCTGGACAGGGCCGCGTGAACTGGCCACACCCCCTAGAGAACAGAGCCCTCCCGGCCCTGGAGGGCGCAGGTACCGGTGAGGAGGGTGTGTGAGTGTGGAGGTGGCTTCCTGCAGGCCACAGTGGCTGCCATCACGCTCTGGCTGCAGGCAAATATGTCTCTTTCAGACTTGCCAAGGTACCAGGGTCAGGCCCCAAGGCACTGAATGTGGGGCTCAGAGGCCTGGGGTGGGTCAGCTCCGAGTTCACACCTTTGGTCAGGGACTGACCTGATTACTGGCCTCTATCCCCAGTCATCCATGTTCCCTTCAGCTAGTAATGGACTCGCTCATTCATTCATTCATTCAACTCCAGGGGCAGCCCCATCCCAGGACCACCTACAACAGCCCTGGTATCACTTACAGGCTTGCCATCCAGACCCAGTGGCCCCTGGAAAAAGAGAGAGCAGAGGTCACACATGGGAAAGGCATTTCTTCTGTGTTTTGCAACCCAGAGGCACTCCTGAGTGACAAGGGACCAAAGCCAGCCCTGAGCCCACGGTCTGGGTACATTTCACCTGGGCTCACACTGGGAGCATCTCTGTGTTGTTTGCTGCCAGAATCCCCTCCTCTGATAACAGAGCTCATTTCTTCTCCAAAGCCACCCCTATCCACCCCATGGGGTTTGGGCACATGGCCACATTCCCTCGGCCTGGGTGGGTGGTCCAGGAATGAGTGGCATGCCTGGGGCTTTGAATGAATGGCGGAGCTTTAGAAAAAAGAGGGTTCTTTTCTCCTGATGGGGCTAATCCTGGGGCACCACGTGGCTTGAGGAAGAGCCAACAGAGAGGAAGGCAGAACCAGAGACAGAGAGAAAGGCAGGCAAGCAAACTGAAGGTGAAATTCCCCCTACACACTTCTGTTTGTCAGTGAATATACTTTTTTCTTTAAGACAGTTTGCGTTGCGTTTCTATCACCTGTAATTTGTTAGGGACCAAATGCGTCCCCTTCAAATTCATATGCTGAAATCTACCCCCCACTGTGATGGCATGTGGAGGTGGTGCCTTTGGGAGGTTGATTAGGTCATGAGGGTGGGGCCCTCAAGAATGAAATTAGTGCCCTTACAAAAGGGACCCCAGGGAGCTCTCCAGCCCTCTCTCCATCATGTGAGGACACAGTGAGAAGGCGGCCAACTGCAGCCTGGGAAAGGGCCCTCACCAGAACCCAATCTCCAGAAGTGTGTGACGGAGAGATTTCTGTGGTTTATAGGCCACACAGTCTATGATCGTTTCTTAGAGAAGCCTGAATGGACTAAGATATAACTAGAAGAGTCTCGAAAGCTCTTTCAGCTCCCTGCACTGCTATGGCCTTTGCAGGCAAAATTCAAGGCTGACCGAAGCCAAATAACAAGAGGCTGGGTTTAGAGAGCTGTGGCCTCTCAGGGGTCCCAGAGGCTCCGTGCTGTCTGCAGCCAGCCAGTGACCCCTGCACAGGACCCCTCACTAGGTCCTCTCCAACCTGTCCACCCACCTAACAAAGCCTCACTGAGCTCCACCTCCCTGTGGGGGTGCGGAGATATCCAAAGAGGGGGTGCCGTGGGCTGGGTCCACCTGGTCTCTGCTCCCCACCACTGCCCCCATCCCCAAGTACACGTCATGCTAGACCCCAGCAAGTGTTCTCAGCAGCTCCACTTTCCTGAGCCATTGCACACTCTGCCCACCTGCCTGGCACACCCTTTTTGCCTTTGGATATTGTCTTCAGCTCAGTTACCTCCTCTTCCACGAAGCCCTCCAGGCTTCTCCATTTTCCAAAATCAGACTACCTGTCTTTGCGCTCAGCACATTTGGATGGTATGGGTCATGTATGGGCTCCACAAGTCTTCCAGTAGATCCAGGAAAAGCGACCGATCCCTGTGCCTCCCGTGCTCAGATGAGGCCTGGCGTGGAGCATGTGTTGGTAGATGAGTGTGGGGTCAAACCAAGGAGGGGCCGCAAGGAAGCGGACTGTGTGTGTAAATGTGTATCATACAACGTGGAAGTCACAGGGAGGGACAGACAAGGGGTTCTGCAGGGAGAGAGTGTGTCCAGCTCTGGAAGGGGCTGGAAAAGATTAGGGAGTGCTACCTTGAAAAAGTAACCTCTGGGGATTTGGATACACGTGTGTGTGGGGGTGGGGTGGAGGGTGGGGGAGGACACTGTGGGAAGAGAGAACAGCCCAGCAAAGGCAGGAGGAGGGAACAGGCAGAGGGCCTGTGAGCAGAGAGGCAGCTCAGCCTCAGCATCAAGCCCACCTCCTCCCTGCGGTTCCACCACTCTGGCTGCTCTCTCTGCCCAGTGACGAGGTTGCTTGCGGCCAGGGCCAGCCTCTGGTCTCTCCCAGCTCTCTGACATCTTACCCATCTTCATGCCTTTGCCTGGGCTGTTCCCTCTGCCTGGTATGCCCTTCCCTGCCACCTCCAGCCAATGAGAGTGACTCATCCTCGGAGGCACTCTCCAGCTCGGGGAAGCCTTTCCTGGCCCCGGCTGAGATGGTCTCTTCGCCTGTAGGTCTAGACACAGCCTGACAGTTGCTGAGCTTGCCCTCTAGGTCCATCTGCCGGTTCCCCAGATGCCGTGACAGCAGCTGCTCTTTTGTGCTTTCACTCGGGGGCTTTGCTCCAGGCTGGAAACCAGGGTGATTCTAAAAAATGGTCTCCTAAGGGCTTCTGGCCATGCACTTCCCAGTTGGCCAAGGGCCTGGATGTCAGGGTGATGGCCTGGGGACAGCTGTGGTCCCAGGAGAGTTGGAGTGGGGCTATTCCAGGGTTGGAGGTCCAGGCCTTGGGGGCTCCTGGTCAGGCAAAGCTCTGGTCGCCATCACCGGCAGCTCACCGGGAGCTGCCCCAGCTGGTCTGTCTCCTGGGCCAGCTCCTGGCTGCCCTGACCCTTGGCTCTATATGACCAAGGGCCCTTCCCTTCAGTAGTCTGCTAAATGTGGGCCCTGGCCCCTGGGCATCTCTACGGTAGACCCCTCGCCTGGGTCTGGCCTTCTCAGTTGCCACAATACTCTGGGGGCTGTTGGTGGCCCCCACACTCTGCCTGAATCACAACTGGAGCCCTGTGTAAGGCAGGTGTTGTCATCTCTGCCTTATAGAGGAAGAAACTAAGCCCCAGTGAGGGGAAGGCCACGCAGCCAGGAGAGGTAGGGGCTGGGGCCCAGATGGCAGGTGCTTCAGTTCTGTGTCTTCACTGCCCTCAAGCCCAGGCAGTGGTCTCTCCTGGTCTCTGGCCACTTCTTCTGCTCCCATCTGCCCTTGCACGCCTCTGTTCAGACCTTCCCTGCTCTGTCCCATCACCTGCTGGACCTCCCCTGCCCACAGGCCCCCAGTCACCTTGTCCAACATGGCTGCCACTGCAGACTGTGCCCAGGCCCTACAGGTGCCCGTGCATCCTGCTTACCTGAGCCCAAACAGTACCAACTTTGCCCCTCTCCAATCTGCATGGGTTAAGAAAGCCATAATGCAGATTAAAAGGAGACTAAGCTACAGCTAAGAACTAAACACCGTTCTTTCTTTTTCAAGAAGAAACAAGTGGGGGTGAGGATGGGGTGCAGAAGGAACCCCTGTGTTTTGTTGATGGGAATGTGAATTGTGTAGCCACTATGCAAAACAGTATGGAGGTCCTTCAACCAAAACGAGAACTACCTTACGACCCAGCAATTCTACTGTCTGGTATTTATCCAAAGAAAATGAAAACAAAAATTGGAAAAGATATCTATACTCCCATGTTCACTGAAGAATTAGTTAAAACAGTCAAGACAGAGAAACAACCTTAGTGTCCATCAATGGATGAATGGATAATGAAGATGTCACAGATGCAAACACAGACACACACAGACACACACACACACACTCTCTCTCAACAGAGTATTATTCAGCCATAAAAAAGAATGAAATCTTGCCACTTGGAACAACATTGATGGACCCTGAGGTGATTATGCTAAGTAAAGAGGTCAGATAAAGACAAATACCGTAGGATCTCATTTCCATGTGGCATCCACAACAGTACTGATCTCATAGATACAGAAAACAGAGCAGAGGTTGCCAGAGGTGGGGAGGTAGGGGTGGATGTGGGTGAAATGGATGAAGGGAGCAAAAGGTGCAAACTTCCAGTTATAAGATAAATAAGTCCTATATGATCAGCAATCTAATTCCTAGGCATATATCTAGATAAAACTACACTTCAAAAAGATACATTTACCCACATATTCATAGTATCACTATTCACAAATAGCCAAGACATGGAAACAACCTACATGTTCATTGACAGATGAATGGATTAAGAAGATGGGGTACATACATACAATGGAATATTAATCAACCATAAAAAGAATGAAATAATGCCATTTGCAGCAACTAGAGATTCTCATACTAAGTGAAGAAAGAAACAAAGAGAAAGGCAAATACCATATGATATCACTTATATATGGAATCTAAAATATGGCATGGAGTTCCCGTCATGGCTCAGTGATAATGAACCTGACCAGTGTCCATGAGGATGCAGGTTTGATCCCTGTCCCTACTCAGTGGGTTAAGGACCTGGCATTGCTGTGAGCTGCAGTGTAGGTCACAGATGCAGCTAGGATCTGGCATTGCTGTGGCTGTGGCATAGGGTGGCAGCTGCAGCTTTGATTCGATCATAGCCTGGAAACTTCCATATCCTGCAGGTGCAGTCCTAAAAAGCCTATATACACACACACACACACACAGATATGTAGTGTGTGTGATGTAGTGTGTGTGTGTGTGTGTGTGTGTGTGTATGGCACAAATATGTACGTATGTATCTATCTATGGCACAAATGAACCTATCTGCAACATAGGAAACAGATGAATCTATCTATCTCACAGACATAGAGAAGAGACTTGTGGTTGCCAAGGGAGAGGAGGGAGGGACTGGGATGGAGTGGGAGTTTGGGATTGATAAATACAGACTAGTACATTTAGAATGGATAAGCAATGAGGTCCTGCTGTACAGCACAGGGAACTATATCCAATCTCTTGAGATAGAACATGATGGAAGATAATATAAGAAAGGGAGTGTATATATATATATATGTATGACTGGGTTACTTTGCTGTATAGCAGAAATTGGCACAACATTGTAAACCAACTACGCTTTAATATAATAAAAAATTCAAATGAAAAAAGGATAAATAAGTCCTAGGGCTCTAATGTAAGCATGGTGACTACAGTTAACAATACTGTACTGCATATTTGAAAGTGACTCAGAGAGCTTTTGTTTTTGTTTTTTTTTCTTTTTAAGACACTTTGCTGCATATGGAGTCCCCAGGCCAGGGATTAGATCTGAGCCACAGCTGTGACTTACACTGCAGCTGTGACAATGTTGAATCCTTTAACCCACTGTGCCAGGCTGGGGATCGAACTTACATCCAGGTGTTCAGAGATGCCACTGATCCCATTGTACCACAGCAGAAACAAGAGAGGAGTTTTTAGAAGGCTTCGTTACAAGGAAAAAAAAAAAAAAGACTAAGGTGCAGCATAGAATTAAACACAACTCTGTTCTTCATATGCCAGGAGGGAGGATACAGCGGGCAGCAGCTGGGGACATGATCTGGCCTTGGAAATGGACTGCATGATGAGTTCAAGGCACCCCTAATAAAGGCCAGGACCCAAAGCAGGACTCTTTTTTTTTTTTTTTCTTTTCTAGGGCCATTTCTCATGGCATATGGAGGTTCCCAGGCTAGGGGTCTAATCGGAGCTGTAGCCACCGGCCTACTCCAGAGCCACAGCAACGTGGGATCTGAGCAGCATCTGCGACCTACACCATAGGCCATGGCAACGCCGGATCCTTAACCCACTGAGCAAGGCCAGGGACCGAACTTGCAGCCTCATGGTTCTTAGTCGGATTCGTTAACCACTGAGCCACGATGAGAACTCCAAGCAGGGCTCACTTTGGACTTGACTCCACATCCTTCATGGCATCTGCCCCAGCCACAGCCCTCCCTGGGAGGTAGGTGCCATGCCCCCTCCTATGGATGAAGAAGCCGAGCCAGTGGATTATCCAGGGGCTGAAATGGGCGCTACTCTCCATTCAGTGCTCCGTCTCCTGCAGCACAGGGGAATGGGGGGTGACAGACAGCGTCCAGGGAAGAAAGCTCACAGGCTTTGCCTTCCTTTCTGGATTCCTGGTGCACTTGTTTTCTGCCCTGAGCAGACCTTCCCCAGGGAAAGGCTCTCTGGACACCCTTTGACTTTGACCCTCTGCCGGGCCCAGTTCCAGGTGATGTGAAGCGGAAATGTCAGCTGTAGAAGGGAGCCCGGGGATGTTCCCTTGCCTTCGACCCCAGGGTGGGGAACTCAGTGCCACCAGCTGTCTCTGAAAGCGTTCTGATGGCCAGATCTCAGCGGCCCCTTGCCGAGAGTGGCTGCCAACTCTGAGATTGCCCTTTGTGGGTCATGGACGCTGCAGCAATCTTGGAAATGTCCACGGCGGGGCTAAAGTAAAGTCATTTCTAATTCCCTGGGGACCCGAGGTTGGAGCTGTGTGTGATGGGATCTGAGGCCAAGAAGATTCTCTTGGCAAACACAGAAAGCCCATGTGCAAATATTTAGAGAGCAGAGGCTGGGAGTACCCGTCGTGGCGCAGTGGTTAACGAATCTGACTAGGAACCATGAGGTTGAGGGTTCGATTCCTGGCCTTGTTGCTCAGTGGGTTAAGGATCTGGCATTGCTGTGAGCTGTGGTGTAGGTTGCAGACATGGCTCGGATCCCGTGTTGCTGTGGCTCTGGCGTAGGCCGGTGGCAACAGCTCCGATTAGACCCCTAGCCTGGAAATATCCATATGCCACAGAAGCGGCCCTAGAAAAGGCAAAAAGACAAAAAAAAAAAAAAAAAAAAAAAAAAAAAAAGAGAGAGAGAGAGAGAGAGTAGAGGGTGCTGGCCTGGTCTTGAGGATGGAACTGACTCATAGCCGTGGCTTTGGTCTGTGGAGGTGGCTCTGGGCTCAGCTCTGATGATACCTAGGCGAGAAGGCTGTGCCCAGACCCTTGATTTCTCCATCTGGGGAAACAGTTGGCCTGTGGAGAGGCTGCTGGGTGACCAGTGGTCACTGGGAGTCACTGAGGAGGGGACTGACAGAGGGGTGGGGTAGAGGGGGAAAACAGCCTGGCTTTGGAGTCAGATGACCTGCCCAGCTTGGGGGGCATGATACTGGCCCCTCTTATCCTGGAGGAGGCTGGGCCCTGGGCTGTGAACCTTACAAGATGGGTCCTGCCTGCAGTTTCCCTGCATATAGCCTTTCCCAAACTGGTGTCCATGGAACACCATCCTGCAGGGGGTTAACAGGCTTGCCTGGGAAAGGGAATTCCACAGTCATGTAAGTTTGAGAAAAGCTGGGCTACACCCTGTGAAATAGGCTTCTTTCCTGCGAGATTTGCCTGAGCCATCTTTCTGCTCATGGTTCTCCAGGAGGGCAATATTTCCAGCCTTGCTGGTCTCAGGCCCCCTCATCACAGGGTCCCGTTGAATCTTGGCAAAGCAAATACGGCAGCAGGCTGTGTGGACCATCTATAAACCAGGCGTCTTCCTGGGCTGGAGGGAGACCCAAGTCTGGCTCTGGGTCCTTAGGGAGCAGGAGAAACAGCCTGGGGAAGGGTCAGGGGCTGGGTGGATGGGAGACAAGGACAAACATGGGGTGGGTCCAGCACCAGGCTGGACCAAGGCAGGACAAGGTCAAGGCTGAGTTTCCCAGCTGATGACAAGCTGGTTTTGAGCAGGATGGGGCTGCTCTAGGAAGCCGGGCCATCTGGAAGAGCAGAGCCCCAGATGGGGTGGAGCCTTGGCCTCAGTGCCAGGGGGGTCTTAGCCCATCAAGGCAGCCCTCATCTTCCCCAACCATCTCCGCTGCTCCAGCTGCTTCTCTCCCTGCATCTCCCACCGGAGGGGGGCAGGAAAGAACAACACCAGGCAGCCCTGGCAGTGAAGGCGGGGCTCAGGCTTTGCCTGGATTCCCCTCTCTGAGCCTCAGCTTTCAAGGAACGGGTGATCCCAAGGGTCAGACGCCACAGTACTGTGCCCGGAGGCTCTCGGTTCCTGCCGGCCCCCTTCCCTGCCTGATCAAAGCCGTGGAATTCACCAGAGGGTTTTCAACGCCTTCTGCCCTCCACGAAGCCTCACAGCTGTTTACAAGCCTGGGTTCTGCTCTAAATCACTCCTCCCTGGTGCAGATCAGCTGAGCTCCAGGATGCTTCTGGACGTGTGGAAGCCAGCAAGGCCCTGGGCTTCACGTGAATCACTGGCCAGGAGGACAGAGCCCCTGTGCTGGCCCCTGGCCTTGCTCAGGGACCTGCACAGCCCAGAGGCTCAGTCTCCTCATCTGTAAAGTGGAGGTCGTGCCCTTCTCCCAAATGACAAGTTCATCATGGGTTCATGGGTCCCAGATCAGCCTCCTTCCTCTCTTCTCCTAGAGCTACTCCAAGATGTGAGGCTTTACGGGCAAGTGGATACTGGGTGGAGTCCACACTGGCCCTGGGGTGGCAGCACTGGGAGGGGACCTTTGTGTGGCCTTTCGAGTGGGTGGTGGGACACTGGGCTGTGCCACTGTTCACGTCTCTTACCTTCATGGGGTTGCTCCCTCCCTCTCTGGTTGGTATCTCCTAAGCAGTGGAGTATGCCGACTCCACCGCTGCCGCTTCTCAATGTCCAGCAGGGGACAAGCCTCGGAGGGATCTTAAAGTGAAGAAGCTGCGTGGACCGTTTTCTCTACCGGGTCTGCTCCTCCCTGTTAACTGGGACTCAGGCATCCCAGCTGGCGGGAGTATCCAGGGAACCGAACTAAGTCATATCCTGGCCATGTTTCCATGGAGACAGGAGTAAATGCTCAGACTGGCCGGGGCTGGGGGACTGTCCCGCTTTCTGGTTGTAATTAACGCTGATGGCTCCTGTCGGGGAATGGAGCCCTCAAAATGCACCAGGACGGGGCCCCTGGATGAGGGGGCTTACCAGGATTATCAGTCCAGGGCCCAGTAATTATGGCCCAGATGTTGACAATTCATCAAATTACAAGGCTTTTGGGGCCCCCGGGGCCCAGCCTGGGACGTGCACATTCCTGCGTGAAGGCTCCCTCATTAGGGCTGTCCACTCAGCAAGGGGGTCGGTGGGCAGCCCCTTCGGTCAGGTCGGCACCACGTGGTTCTGATTTCTCAGGCCAGGCTATTCACACACACACGGGTCACAGTGAGACTGGCCACGCTTAGCAATTTCCCAGACTCGAATGCCACCCTCGGGTAAGGGATGAAGGAGCCCAGCTTCTTATGTCCAGCCTGGCTGCAGATCGGGCCTGAGGAGTTCACACAGTTCCTCCTGGGGGACCCCGTCCCCCAGGCTCTGCAGTCACCTATCGCACCCAACTCATAGCAAGCCGTGGAGGGTTTAGCTGGGTCAGAGCATCAGCAGGGAAGGGCAGGGCCAGGGCAGGGCTAGCCTGGAGCCAGGGTTGGTTTGGTCCATGCAGTTCAAAAAACAACAGCAAATTGACAGACTAATGTAAATCAACTATAACAGAAAAAATGAAAACGTTAAGAAAAACACAAAAACACAGCAGCAACGACCACCAACACATTCAGTTGGCACACTTAACAGCTATGACGTTTGACGTAAACATGTGGCGTAGGGATTTTCTTGAAAAGTTGAAGATCTTGCACACCTGAGTTCACACACCTGGCGATACCTGCTAGGTCAAGTGCTCCTTTAGCTGGGCCGTGCCCCAGGGCCACAGGCCCCACTCTACCCTACAGCCTCACGCCTGGGCCGCCGGCCCGCCGAGGGGACCTGCCAGCTCTGCAGGGGCATCAGGGTTGATAACCCTTGGTGCAGAAAGTCTCCAGGTCCCTTTCAGCTCTATGATTCTGGGAGGCCAGAAAGCCAGCTGGCTTCCATTTTGGGGAGAAAGCACGCTTGGTGAATATCCTGTGTGCGCTGGAAGCAATTATGTGTATGTCCAGCCATTACACATCATGGCTAGAAGAGGTAGTGCTATGCCTTTGAACCAATCCCCAAATACCTGCTTAAATGACACATTTGCCTGTTACACGATTACCCTGTCAGGTATCAGGAAAACTTGTTCCTGGGTGGGGAGAAGGGGAGTAACAGGCCTGACTCCCATAGGGTGTGAGAGGTTGGAAAGAGCTGGGTCAGTGAGTTGGGCTTGTCTGCCCAGAGCTGCCTGGTGTCTCCAGCTCAGGCACATGGGGCTGGTCTAATGGAAGCCATGGGAACAGCAGACAGGCTGGGTCACCCATTTCGGTGGCAGCCTCCGCGAGGGTGAGGATCTAGCAGGATGGACCTGAAGGGTGATGGTCCCGGTGTGGCTGGAATGCCATGATGGAGGCAGTCAAAAGGGAGGTGGCCAACCTGGGACAGGGTGACTTGGACAGTGGGACTGAGACATAGCATTACTGGGACACCAGGGACACCAGGGACAGAGTGACTGAAATCCCTGGTGCCCCGGGCCACACTCCTGATCTTCCCTCTTGTCCTCAGCCTTAGTCTCTGGGGCCACATCCCAGCTTCCTCCTTCTCACTCATGTTTGAATTTCCAGCCCCCCTGCCACCCTGGGCTTTGGGATGGCCCCTCTGTGGTTTTCATGGTTTCCTGGTAATGGATTGGTTGGAATCCTTAAGGATCCAAAGCCTACCTCTAAAGTTTGTATTTCCAGCCTTTCATGAAATGGTGGAAGCTGTGGTTGTGGCTGACCTGCTTGGGCTGAGCTGCGGTGCCCCCTTAGATGGGGCGTGTGCCGCCCCTGCCCTGAGTGCAGCCCCAGCCCAGTTGTTCCCCACACTCTACCACACCCAGCCAGTGCCCCCATCTCCTCACCTGGCTTGTGAGGCATCAGTGAGCTTGGGAGCCTGCAATTCTAGCTCTGAACCAAATCACGTCCACGTTCAGTCCCCCTACCACCCCTGCCTAGGACTCTCTCCTGGACCAGGCTCCACCAGCCTCCCTGCCTCCCTTCTGTCCCCACACGCCCATCCTTCCTATGACACCAAGTATGGTGCCGGGGGGGTAGGGGGCTCATCCTGATCACCTTGTCTTTACCCTGCACACCATGGAGGGAGCTGCTTAACTTCCTGGAGCCTGTTTCCTCCTCTTTCCTGGAAAGTGGGTGTGGTGTAGACTGAGTGGCTTCTCACAGGTGACAGTGCCTGGTCTGGAGCTTGGTGCTAGAGGGTTGCAGTGTGACTGTGATGAGCTGGGCAAGTTCTGGGGCAGGAATCCAGGAAGTGGGGTGGAGCTAAAAGACACACACCTTTGCCTTCTCACCTGGATGCTGAGCCCAGCCCCATCATGTAGGCATCATTATCACTCCGACTCCACAGACAAAGAAACTGGAGCTTGGACAGGCCAAGCATGGCCAGCTTTGGCTGGGACCCAAGTCTGAATCTCATGCCTAAACCCTGCATGTGTCCCGCCTCACCACCCTCCTCTGGCTTTGGCAGCAGCTGGCACAGCCTCAGCCCTGCCCTCAGAGCAGAGCTGCAGGACCCCTTGGCCTGACATTCAAGGACCCCTCTTCTGCCTCCATGGGCCTCCTTCCAGACTCATGGGTCACCTCTGAGAAGAGCTCCTCAACTCCCCCTCAGCCCAGAGCTTCTCCCCTCCCCACAGTGACTGTCCCCCAGGCGCCAGTGCCCACCAGAGGCCTGGCTCTGAGGGCTGTCTGTGGATCTTTTTTTTTTGTTGTTTCTTGGTAAAGGTTCTTTTTCCAGCTAAAGGTTTGTTCATTTTTGTTTATGTTATCAATGAATCAAGTCTTAGTTTTTTTTTGTTTTTTTGTTTTTTTTTGTCTTTTTAGGGCCGTACCCGTGACATATGGAAGTTCCCAGGCCAGCAGTCCAATCAGAGCTGTAGCTGCCGGCCTGCACCACAGTCATAGCAACATGGGATCCAAGCTGCGTCCGTGACCTACACCACAGCTCATGGCAATGCCGGATCCTTAACCCAATGAACAAGGCCAGGGATGGAACCTGCATCCTCATGGATGCTAGTCAGGTTTGTTAACCTCTGAGCCAGGACGGGAACTCCAGTCTGTGGATCTGTGAAGTGCCCCCTTCCCTGGCCCCCCCAAGCTGGGCTTGCGCTATCCTGTCCCCCTGAGTTTGGGTCTGAGAACCCTTGAAGGGAGGACCCATAGGTGGAAGGACCCACCCTTATATGGAAGAGGACCCACAGGGGCCAAATCTCCCTAGATGCCCTTCCTAAAAGGTGAGTACACAGCTCTAGCTTACACACCTCCAACGACAGGGAACTCACTGCGTCCTGGGCAGCCTGATGTGTTTGCAACGTTTTTGTTTCAGCCTGGCCCTTCCCAGGTTGGATGTCACTGCAGTTTGCTCCACCTGGGCCCTGGGGAGGCAGCCAACTTGCCCAATGAAGCCGGGTGCTCCACGACTGCTGGTTCCCGACCCCTCCTGTTCCCTCCCAGCCTGGCTTGTCTTGGGCCCACCCTCTCTCTGGACATTCCCCTGCAGCTCCCCACTCGTCAGTCCCTACTTGGTCTTCCGACCTCAGCTCACACCTCCTGTTCTTTGAGGGGAGCCCCTGCCCACCCCTGTCCCAGACCAGGTCCAGGTCACAGAAGCTCACAGCAAGCTTTACGTTCCTGGCCCTGAATTTTGATTCTCTCTCCCACTCGGTCCCAGCCTCCATGGGAGTAGGGGCCCTGGATGTATTTCTTGCTAATTGTACCCCAAATACCAGACAGAGTGCCTCATATCTAGTGGGAACACAACCAATATTTGTTGAACGAACCAACTGTTAAGCAAACTCTCCTATGAATGAATGGCCGGTTTCCTCCTGGCTCTGGTGCCTGGCCTGGGGACACCAGAGGGCGCTCTTGATCTGCTGAAGACTGTCAAGGGCAGTCCTGCCCTTGGGCCATGGTCTGGGCACTGGGCACTGGGTACATTGGCCTGAAAGGGGCTCCTTCAGCGTCAAGGGCTTCCCCTTCCGGGGTCAGTGACCGTCATGGTGGCAGGAAGGATGGTCATTCACTGAACCCAGCCTGTGTGCCCAGTGCTAGGGTCCACTACCTGGCTCCCCGCACAGCTGAAGAGGGGCTAGGGATAAGTCTGAGATCACAGAGTCTACGGAGCCCCAAAGCCCACTCTTTTTCCTCCGCCTGGGCAGGACAGGGGGCCAGTCCCAGATTTGGGGGGAAGCTGGGAGGACCAGCTTCAGACCCCAAATAACTGCTTTCCCTCAAGTCTGTTTACTTGGAAGACCTGAGCTTGGCCCAGAGACCTAGTGCAGGGCTGTGGACAAGCTCTTCCGGCAGTGGGGTGAGGTTGCTTTGCTGCCTGGGGACGTGGAAGAGGGACAACCAAGCAGCCTGGGAGGCACCACTCTGCAAAGATGTCACAGGGACACCCGCAGAGGGCAGGACAGACTTCTGCCCTGCCCCCCGTGGACTGTCCCTGCTGAGGGCAATCCCAGGGCTAGACATGGGGAGAAGGCCCCGCTGTGGGAGGTGCAGGTGTGGGTCTGGGGGCTCCCCGGCTGCTGCCAGACGGTGAGAAGGACACCTGGGAGCCGCTGGAGGAGGAGCAGCTCCTGTCCTTTGGCTGCTCTGTGTGTGATGCTCGAAGGATATGGGACATAGCCTGGGCCCAAGGCAAAGGGCCTGGGTCAAGGAGCACCTGTCTGGGCTTTCGAGGGACCCTGGTGAGGAGGGAGGAAAGGCCAATGTGGTGGCCCTTTCCCTCAGGCCTGGCTGTGGCTCCCCAAGGTTCTAATCCAGGGGCCGTTAGCGGGGGCTCGTGAAGTCTGCTCTCATCCCATCCCCTCTCCACCCAGAACCTGGGGAGCGGCGCTGCAGGGGTCAGATGAAATATGTAGGATGTTGAAATCTAAAAACAGATGAATTCAGGATATTACAGATGAATCATTTAACTAATTACATTTTTACAATCAAAGCTGTTTTTGAACTACGAGAGTGCAAAAAAGCATATGAATGTGTGGTGTCCTATGGTCCTTTTTTGTTCACGATTAATTCTAAACAGTCTAACTGAGTTATTCATTTCAAAATTGGTCCCAGGCAGAGGCCCTGCCTCACATCCCACATTTCAGCTCAGAGCTTACGCGGTCCCCTGGGGCCTAGGCGGTTGATGCCCCCAAGACTGATTCTGAGGGTTTTAGCCAGATGCTGCTTGGGGAACTGGGTACCACCAAGTGCTAGGAGTTCTGGTTCTGGTCCCTCACCTGCCAGAGCCAGCCTGCAACTCCCACCAGCTCTCACCTCTCCAGTCTGCCCGCTTTCACTCCATCCTTATGGAGACACTCTTGATTCAGCCGCCTGACATCATTGTAGCTGCCTCCTCCCTGGACCCCCTTTCTCCAGTCTCTGCCCTGCAGCCAGGGAGGCCTTTCCCATATGCACATCTGTCCACATCCCTCTGGGTAGGTGGAGGCCCTTCACTCAGCAGCATCTTCCTGCCTTCCCCTGCCCTCCCTCAGAGTCACTGTCCCCGGGCACATGAGACCACATCTCAACCCTGCCGTTTTCTTTTTTTTGTCTTTTTAGAGCTGGACCCACAGCATATGGAGGGTCCCAGGCTAGGGGTCCAATCAGAGCTGTAGCTGCTGGCCAATACCACAGCCACAGTAACTTGGGATCCGAGCCACGTCTGGGACCTATCCCACAGCTCAAGGCAATGCTGGATCCTTAACCCACTGAGTGAAGTCGGGGATCGAACCTGCATTTTCGTGGATAGTAGTTGGGTTCTTAACCTACCGAGCCACAACAGGAACTCCTCTGCCCTGCTGTTTTCATTGTGCCTGTGTTGTTGCATGGAGCACCTTCCTACCTTTTCCTCCTGCCAAACTCCTACTCATTCCTCAAGAGCCACCCCGATTTTCCCTCTTCTATGAGGCCTCCCCTGATCCCAGGCAGAGTTAGCACCTCCTTTCTCTGTGGGGCCTGAGGCCCTTTCTGGATGCATTACAGCCCTAGCCACTGTAACATAACGATCTCTGTGTGGGAAGGTCTCACTGTCTGGGGTCTAGGGAGTTTTCTGGGGGAAGTCAGGCCCCATGCGCTGGCCACTGTGAGATCTGGAAAAGTGGCACAGCCACTCTAAACTTCAGTTTTTCTTTTCTTTTCTAAGTGGCCACACCTGCAGCATATGAAGTTCTTGGGCTAGAGGTTGAATTGGAGCTGCAGCTGTGGCCTAACAGCAACTCAGGGTTTAGGCCATATCTGTGACCTATGCCATAGCTTGTGGCAATGCCAGATCCTTAACCCACTGAGTGAGGCCATGGATTGAACCCACTTCCTCACCCCCACGTCAGGCCCTTAACCTGCAGAGCCACAACGAGAACTCGAAAGCTTAATTTTTTTTTTTTTCTTTTTAGGGATGCACCTGTATCATATGGAAGTTCCCAGGCTAGGGGTTGAATTGGAGCTGCAGCTGCTGGCCTACACCACAGCCACAGCAACGACAGATGCCAGCCACATCTGTGACCTACATCATAGCTCACAGTAACGCCAGATCCTTTAACTCACTGAGTGAGGCCAGGGATTGAATCCACGTCCTCATGGATACTAGGCGGGTTCATTACTGCTGAGCCACGATGGGAACTCCAAAGCTTCAGTTTTTCAATATGCAAAATGGGCAGGAAGCCTCATGTCCAGGGATGGGAAGTACCTGGAAACTGTGAGTGCTGCACAGATCTGATCCATGAGGTTTTCATCCAGGTCAAGCCTCACACTGCAGATGTGGACACAGAAGCCCAGAGGGGCTAAATGACTGCCTCCCCATAGGATGGGAGGGACTTGATACGGCAGTGGTCTCTTGACATGGCCTCCTCGACAAGGATGGGATGTGGCCAGGGAAATGGAATTGGACATTCCATCATGAGGGGGATGCTTACTGTCCTACTTTTTTTTTTTTTTTTTTTTTTTGGCTGCGCCTGCGGCATGTGTAAGTCCCCAAGTCAGGGACTGAACTCATACCATAGCAGCAAGCTGAGCCATAGCAGTGACAATGCTGGATCTTTAACCTGCTGAGCCACTAGGGAACTCCCCTAATTTCTAAAATCATTATGATACAGACGTATGAATGAAGAACAGGAGAGAAGGCGGAACAGAGAAATCGACTTAAATTAGACCTGGTTTTCTGTTTTTCCTTTTCTTTTTTTTTTTAGGGCCACACTGAGGCATATGGAGGTACCCAGGCTAGGGGTCTAATTGCAACTACAGCTGCCAGCCTATGCCACAGCCACAGCGATGCCAGATCCAAGCTGCATCTGCCACAGCTCACGGCAACGCTGGATTCCTGACACACCAAGTGAGGCCAGGATCGAACCTGCATCCTGGGTACCATGGATACCAGTCAGGTTCATTTCTGCTATGCCACAACAGAAATGCCTTCTTTTTCTTTTTAAATGGAAAGCGGTAAAGGGTCTTAATTTGATAACATGGGTGGACTGGGGAGGGAGCTGAGGGTCAGATAAAAAAAGTGATGAGGAGCAGAAACAACCTTCACTCTAGATATCTGTTTCTCTGGGTGGTGAGAGGAGGAGGACCGTCCTGCTAATGCACAGGACCTGCTAATTGATAGGGGTGGCTGGTGTGATGGTGAGTCTAAGTCTGGGTGCTAACCCAGGCTCTGCTCTATGGTGGGTCTTGTGTCTCAGCCAAGTCCTATCAGCCCCTGAGCCCAGCTGCCCTCTCTGTCCAGCAGGGCTAAGACCACCTCCTCCCCACCTCCTGGGTGGGAGAGCCGGGCAAGAATGCCCCCAGCAAGGGTTGGACCTGTGCCTTTGTTCCCTGGCTCATTGGAAAGTCTTCTGGAAGATGGGCTTGGACAGTCTTTTTTTTGTTTTTTTTTTTTTGTCTTTTTTTGTCTTTTTGAGGCTGCCCCCAAGGCATATGGAGCTTCCCAGGCTGGGGGTCTAATCGGAGCTGTAGCCACCAGCCTATGCCAGAGTCACCGCAATGCCAGATCCCAGCCGAGTCTGCGACCTACACCACAGCTCACGGCAATGCCAGATCCCCAACCCACTGAGCTCATGGTTCTTAGTTGGATTCGTTTCTGCTCCATCACAACTGAAACTCCTGGACAGTCTTTTTCTGGTTCTCTCAGGGGAACGAATCTCCCAGCCCTTGGCAAAGCAGCCTGTCTCTGGGGACAAGTGGTTTCTGTAAACCCAGAGCCAAGTTCCCTTGGCCTCCTGCCTGGGTCAGCCTCTCCCCGTGGCCTACACGATTCTACTCTAAGTGGCCTGGAGACCCCTCCGGTCTCCCCTTCTACTGTTTCCTGGCACTTGCTTGCTCACTGCAACCACTCTGGTCTCGCACATACCCCGAACACACACGCATGAAGCTTGTTTCTACTGCATAACCTGCACCCTTCTTTCTTTCTCGGCCAGGAGCATTTTTCCCTCCAAGACTTTTCATCATTTAAGTCTCAGCTCAAATGTCATCTCCCTCAAGAGCTTTCCGATTATTTAATCCAAATGGCACCCACCCAGCCAGTCCTCGAATCACGTCCTCTGTCTAGGACATTTCACTGTTTGAAGCTATCTTGTCAGTTTCTTGTTTGGTTCCTTCCTCCCCACTCTGGGGAGTGGCCTTGTCTTCCTTGTTTGGTGCTGGGCCAAAGACCCAGAAAAGCATCTGGTGGAGAGACAAGGACCAATGGTGGTTCCGGAGTGAGCAGGTCCCCCCACCCCAGGGCCTTTGCTGGGTTTCATTATTTCTTTGTGCCACTGGCCCCACAACCCAACACTTTCCTCTTCCATCCAGATACACACAAATCTTGAGCTGTGGAAGATTTACTAAAAACACTTTTTTTCAAGAAATGTTTGAACTGGATTCTGAAAGTGTAAAACAAACCCCAAAGTCACTAAAGCCCAATGCTAAGAGTCAAAAAAAGTCCAAATACCAAGGAAGAGGAAATATGAGGATGTATGAGGTTGTAAATAGGAGATGATGAGACTTTTTTTGTGCAAAAGTCAATGGGTGGGCAAGTTGGAGCCTTGCAGGAGGGATAAGTCTTTTCATCCTAGACAGAAGCCACAGCTTAGAAAGGAAAAAAGAGCTTGTGAAATCTCTAAGAAGGTCACAGTGACCCCTAGTTGTCCCTCCCTCTCTATCCCATGGCAAATTAGCTCTGGGTCCCTCTCCCCCACAGCTCCCCAAGGACCGTGATTGGGTCTGATTCTCTTTGAGCTTCCCTGGTACACAACTAGGATTTGATGAACACAGCTAACCAAGCCTGCTATTTATGAGATGGCAAGATCACTTTACCAACACAAATGCTGATTACCACCCACAAATGTAAGAGTGCTGTGCCCAGGGCTCTTCTTCAGGTCCTACCTTGGACTCACAATGTTCTGAGCCCAAATATCCCCCTGTGCTGCTGATTCCACGATGTCTGCTGTCCTTGGGTCTATTGAATCCAAAAGCTCTCGAACCGTAATGAGTTCCTCTTTTTTTTTTTTCTTTTTTCTTTTTCTTTTTTAGGGCCACAGTCGTGGCATGTGTAAGTTTCCAGGCTAAGGGTTGAAACAGCTGCAGCCTCTGGCCTACACCACAGCCACGCCAGATCTGAGTGGCATCTGCGATCTACACTACAGCTCAAGGCAATGCTGGATCCTCAACCCACTGAGCGAAGCCAGGGATCCAACCTGCATCCTTATGGATCTTAGTCGATTTCCTTATCGCTGAGCCACAATGGGAAAGGACTATTTCATCTTTAAATGCTATACCTGCAATTCCAAGTTTGACCACCAGATGACAGTTAGGATTACACAAATTTTTTCAAAACTCATCTCTTTGGGACTGCACTTCTAATGAAAACGCATCTTAAATTAAAACAAGATACATACATCCATCCATAAATTTTTAACTTATCGTATTGTCATAGATTTAAAAGTATAATATCTATGGTTGGTCAGGACTTGGGGAAACATGTAGCATTCATGTGCTGTTGGTGGAAATGTAAATTAGTATAGCCTCCAGGAGGGCAATTTGGCAGTACACATCAAAAGCCTTCAACATGTGCAAACCCTTTGGGCTAGCAATTCAACTTCTAGACATTTATTCTAAGGAGATAATCATGGAAATAAGCCTAGATTTATTTCCGGGATGTCGACTACAAGGATAAAAAATGGTCAGTATAAAAAATGTAACTAGGAGACTAGTTAAATAAATGATATAGATGATAAAATACTCTGCAGCTATTACATTCTATAAGGATTCTTCTTAATGATGTGGGAAAATCTCATGCTATGTTAAGTGAAAAAAAGTAGGCCACAAAAAAGTATGTCCACTGGAATCCCATTTTTAGAATAACTATAAAAACAAACCAGCACATGAAAAGTCCGGGAAGAACAAACACAAAAATATGGGCAGGACTTATCTGTGGGTGGTAGAATTACGAATGATTGCTTTTCCCTTTTTTGTGCTTTTCTCTATTTTGGGAAGGTTTTATACTAAACATGCTTCTTTTGTCTTCTTTTGGAGAGCTATTCATGAACCCCTTGCAACAGAAAGGACAGGTCAGCCTCTGTACCAGGAGACGGAGGACAAAGTGACTGCAGGCCTTTTTCAGTCCACAACCTGCCCCACAGATATGCTTGGTTGCTATGTGCCTGTCCGCTCACCAGCGCTGTCAGGTCCCCATATAGACCTGGTTTCAGCTGGTCTCCTTAGAGGAGAGGCCGCCCTGGATTAATCCAGAACATGCAGCTGGCACAGTCTCCACCACAACCCTCCTGCTTGACTCTTTTCTGGCTCTTACTTCCCTTTAGGAAGTGACATGTTTTTAGCACAAGGAAAAAAAAAAACTCCTCCCTGAGGCTGGTCTTGAAGTCCACCCAACTATAGGAAAAAAACCACTTTTTCTAAGACTAATCAGCTTGCCCGGGCTGCAGGGCTGGTGAGCACTAAGCGGGGATTCAGTCCTCAGCTGCCCAAATCTGTACACGGATTCGTGCCTGTTGCCCACGAAGCCTGCTGCACCTGCCCCACCCCGCCCCCCGCCTCCTCCATCCCAGGAGCAAAGGCAGGGATGGTGGCAGAAGCAAGAGAGGCTCTGTGGGAGGTGGACTCCTCTGTGGGAGGAGCCCCCTGCCCCTCACCCATGGAAAATGATCCCCACCATCAGCCAGCACCTTCTCTGATGCGCACAGCCAGAGAGAACCCCTGGGTCACTGTGTGCTCAGAGGAGGCAGCAGTGGGGGAAGAGGGAAGGGTCCCCCTCACCCCACCACCACCTATGCCCCTTTGGACACATGCACCTATAGCCAAGAGGGAGCCTGGAGTGGAAACGGTAACTCGGTAATCCCAAGAGTGGTTCTGGCAGAAATCTTCCAATGCTTCTAAGCTAGTGAAGCGTGGAGTTCCCGTTGTGGCTCAGCGGAAATGCATTTGACTAGCATCCATGAGGACACAGGTTTGATCTCTGGTCTCGCTCAGTGGGTTAAGAATCTGGCATTGCTGTGGCTGTGGTGTAGGCTGGCGGCTATAGCTCCGATTCAACCCCTAGCCTGGGAACCTCCATATGCTGTGGGTTCAGTCCTAAAATTAAAAAAAGAAAAAAGAAAAAAGACTAATAAGCTTGTGAAGTGAGAGGGCTTAAGACAAAAGGTTAAAATATTCCAGCAAAAGCCTGTGCATCCCCAAGACTCTGGCTGCCGTGTCTAAGACTCGGGGGGCTGTCTCTTTTCTAATCAGGAAAAGCTGCTGAGGAGGGGGTGGTGCCCTGACCCCCATAGATCATGGCTGGCTTCATATTTTGTTTTTTTTTTTTTTTTGTTTGTTTTGTTTTTTTTTTCTTTGGCTGTACCCATGGCATGTGGAAGTTCCTGGGCCAGGGATCGAACCTGTGCCACAGTTGTAACCTGAACCATAGCAGTGACAATGTTGGCTCTTTAACCCTCTGGGCCACCAGGGAATTCCCACATTTTATTTTTATTCCACACAGAGTAGGATGTTTTTGGGTTGAGAGGCCAGGCTGCTTGCTGATGGGGACCTTTCCTGGCTGCCCAGGAAACCCCCAACTCTACTCTGAGCATAGCACAGGCCACTCTGGACATGAGGAAAATGCCCCCCAAAGTCTCCACCAAGTCTCGAAGACTGGGTTTGTGATCCATTTTGTATAGCTGTCACCATCTAGATCTTGATGAATCCCAACCCTGACATGTGAGGGAGGCCCTGCATCACCCTATTTCACAGAGTAAGAAACTGAAGCACAGAGGGGGCCAGCACCTTTCCCAAGGACACCCAGCAAAGGAGGCAGCAGCATTGGAATCCAAGCCCAGGCCTCCCTGATGGTTGGGGCTGGACTGCCCTCCACAGCCTCCTGGGAAGGCAGCTCTTGTGGGACTGGGGACACCCATTCCCTGGCCCCCACCTCCATCGCCAGCCCATTCTGACTCCGGACAGAACTGACCACTAGAGAGGCCTCTGAATCCATCACCATTTCCCTCCCTGAATCCTTCTGGCCAAGGCACAGAACATGTCTGTCTCCCAACAGGACAGTCCTGCCATGTTCTCCTTCACCAGGTGCACCCCCTGCGCTTTCTTTATCAGGGCTTCTGGACCCTGCTGTCACCGGCTCTCCTACATGCAGGGCTGGAAAGTGGCACAGACAGAGGCCACCTGGCTTCTGACATGGTGTTCCCTCAATCCAGGCTGGGGACATGGGTGCCAAGTATAAGCTAACTTTGTGGTTTAACTGTAGAAGATCTGAGAGAGAACAGCACCAAAAAGGCCAAATGGGAACCAACCAGTCTCTGGTTCCTGAGTAGTGACAGGACACAGTGGGCTGGGACAAGGGGTCTCTGTCCACTGGGAAGAGGCTGGCAGCCAAGCCAGTGGGAGGGCTGCACCCAGGGCTCAGGGCTGACACACTGGCCAGGCCGGGTGGTGCTGCGGGGGACTCAGCACCTCTGTGAGACCCCTTGAAGCCTCTTTATTTTTTATTTTATTATTTTTTTCTTTTTAGGGCTGCACCTGCAGCATATGGAAGTTCCCACGCTAGGAGTCAAATCAGAGCTTAGCTGCTGGCCTACACCACAGCCACAGCAACAAAGGATCCAAGCCATGTCTGTGACCTACACTGCAACTCACGGCAATGCTGGATCCTTAACCCACTGAGCAAGGTCAGAAATCGAACCTGCGGCCTCATGGATCCTAGTTGGGTTCCTCACTGAGGAGCCATAAGAGGAACGCCCTTTGAAGCCCCTTTGCTTTGTCTGCAAGCAGCTGGAGCTGCAGACAGTTCCCCTCCGGGCCAGGGCCCAGCAGATCCCTACATCCTGCCTTGTCATGGAGTTACCACTAATCCCTCCACCAAAGAGAGCACAGCCCTGGAGGGGCAGAGGAGAAGGAGGGGGAGGGGAGAGGCAGACAGTTAAATAAAGGCACAGAGGAAGAACATTGGCTTGAGAGTAAAGGGCAAAGAGAACAAAAAATAAATGGCAAATTACCGGGTAGCCATCTCGTCCTGATTGCCCCTGTGGTGATTAATACGTCGTTAATAATCAGACTTTCGGCAGAAGAGCATATGGCAACACTTAGAACTCAATCAGGGCCCCTGATCCCTCCACGTCTGCCGGGTTTGTGGCAGAGGCTGCTGGTGGTAACTGACTCCTTTGGGGGTGGGGGTGGGGGGTGGGATGCAGGGCTCCGAAGGATCTGGGGGATGGAGCACCCATTCCCCACCTCATGGGGCCAGACTGGAGGGGCCACCTGGACCCACACCACACGTGTCCCGCCGATGTTGGCTGAGGCACCTGGCGAGAACCTTGTGGGGATGTGCGTTCCTGGAGTGTGGTATTACGATTACCATGGAAAATGCACCTTAAATGGGGCCTGATGAGGAACCTGGCGAGCAGATATGGATGTCCTGTCTGTTGCCACTGGGATGGGGTAACCCGAGGAAGCCAGAGGTATGGGGCCACGTTTCCTGCTACCCCCACATGCTTGGAGCAGTGGCTGCCTGGCCAGTGCCCCACACATCGCCAGCCGTCTCAGGTTGCAAATTCTGCATTTATTTCATTCATGTAGTCATTTAACAGCCAAGTTAAAAAAAAACAAAAAACAACCCCCCCCCAACAACTTTGCACCAGAGCCCTCTGTGTGACACACTTCGGCGGGTTCACACAGGCCAGCCTCCAAGTGACAGTCAGGAATGACTCAACAGCGAAAAACTGCTCGAGGCCCATAAATCTACACGTTCTCGCTTTCTGGCTCAACGTGGTGCTGCTACATGCAGCAAGGAGCCCTGATTCTGGAGGGTGCCGATGGGGAAATGAATCATGGCAAGTGGAAGTCAAAATGAAACTGCTCATCTGAATGGAATTCCTTTAGAAGGTTCATTTTGGCCCAAGCAGACTGTCAATGTGCTCCTTGAATTGATTCGTCAGGATTTATCAGGCTTTGAAAAACTGCCAAGATGATGAATCAAAGGCAGACTTGTCACGTGCCTTGGAGAAGGAGCAGGATTTCCGGGGCTGCTGTGGATGGGGCAGCCAGCCCCTCCCTCACACCCTTTGCAAACTCAGCGCCCTCGCCCACCCGCCATGCTCCAGAGGTCTCTGCTGCCCAACTCTGAGCGGGAAATATTTTGACCAAGAAGGAAAGTGGACCCCAGGATCTAGGACCCCTGGCTTGACTCCAGAGCCCTTTCTGCTGAAGCACATGAGACCAAAACCATTTACAAAGATCGACTGTGGCAGAGCATTTAGGAAACGTGGGCATGGTGCTTGCGTTTCTGTGCACCCAGCTGAGCCAGAGATATTGGTGAGGAATGGACGGCTCTTGTGCCACCTCTCTTGGAGGGAAAACGGTCATAGGATGCTTCACTGGCCAAGGCAAGCCCCTGGATCCTGTGCTTGCATTCACCCACAAATCACAAAAAACATCGCCCCTACCTGGGACTGAATTTTAAGGACACACCTCTCTAACCAAATATCATTTTGATAGAAATGCAACACAGAGAGAGAACAAAATATCTTATCTTTCAGGAGCAGAGAGCGTCATCCAGGACACTTACGGGAGGACCTGCAAAACACAAGCAGAGAGGCCAAGGTCAGCATCCGAGGGAGAGAAGCTTCCCTCGCCCAGATGGGCCCCTCCCGAACACAGGTCCCGGCCACCCCTCCTTGCAACGCTTTGATGCTGTCCTCCCTGGCCCCAGAGCCAAGTGGTGGGGCAAAGAAAGTGCCTCTGCCCTCGGAGAGGCTGGGGTGGGCGTGCTGGTGGTAATGACAATCCATCAAGTTTTGGCTCATGTGTCATTGCACGAGGCTGCCGCTGCTCCCTGCTGTCAGGTTTTGGCAGGCGGGGTAAGAATCGGGCCTTGTTCCTGCTTAAAGAACAAATTTTGGAGCTCACTGGGCCTCGGTTCATTTCTATGGAAAGGGAGACACACGGAGAGAACATTTTGGGCAGAGGGAAGAACCCTCCTAGGGCCTTTGGACGTGCGCAGCTGAGCTGGCGGTGGGGGATGGGGAGGGGAGGATGGGAGCGGAGAGCAGGGGGGACCCCATAGCCCAGCTCTGGGGTTAGCAGTGTGAGCCTGGCTGTGCATGGGAGCTTGTTTGTTTTGGCCGCACATGGAAGTTCCTGGGCCGGGGATTGAACCTAAGCGGCAGTTTGACCTACATCCCAGCGGCTGCAATGCCAGATCCTTAATCCACTGCACCACAGGGGGAACTCCTTCATGGGGGCTTGAAGAGGATGAGTGTGGAAGCACAGGTGGCTGCTGTGGGGAAGGCTGGGGCAGCAAGCTGAGACCTGCCCCACGGAGAACACTCAGGAAACCCACAGGGGCCCTCACTTTACCGTGTGCAAAACACATTGCATATCCTCGCTCGCGTCTGTCCCTCTCAGTGATCTCTGTGAGAGGTATGATGATCGCACACATGGGACAGAGACTCAGAGAGAAAGAATGGACTTGTCCAAGGCCACATAGTTGGTTAGGGGTGGAACTCATTCCCAAAGGAGTTCACCCAACTCTCAAATCCTACACATTTTCCTCTAAAGCCACACTACTGCCGAACCAGTAACTCCTCGGCTCCTGGCAGATGCCAGACCTCAGTCTGGAGGGTGAGGGCGGCAGGGGGAGGCGGCTCTCGGCAGCCAATCAGCCCTCGTGAGCTTATGGATCACCCCTGGGTGCTTCTGGGGTTAAGTAATGGGAACGGTGGGGAAAGAGGCAAGATCTCTGACTCAGACTTTTCCTTGGATGGATGGATACTTGAGAAAACAATGATGCACAGACAAGCACAGGAAGTTCCCAGCCCGTAAAGAGAGGCCACAGCCAGGCTGGGCAGATGGGGGATGGGGACGAGGCTGAGTCTGGAGGTGGACGGATGGTTATCTGGGAGAGGAAGCGGGAGGGAAGAGTGTGGCAGGGCCAGAAAAGCTCTGAACACACCAAGGTCACTGGGCATCTGCGTCTAGGGGCAGCCCAGTGGGTTTCAGCAGGGGAGGGCCTGGGGGCGAGGCAGGTCAGCTAGAGCACAGCATCCTGGTTCCACTTCATGGTCCAGGGGGACAGGGGGAGCCACCGAAGGGTTCTGCACAGAGGAGGAATGCAAGGGGGCGAAGGCAGGTATGGGGCTGCGCTGCAGCTGTTCTCATGGAGGTGACAGCTGCCAGGACTCCGGGGCTGGCGGTGGAGATGGAGGGAAGTGAGTCAGATGGTGCTTGTCCGTGAGGACAGACAGGACCTGCTCAGGGATTTCATGGTGGAGGTGGGAGTAGAGGGGGCATGGGGCACAGAGGTAGGAGAGAGATGAAAACTGATGCCTGATGGTCCTGACATCCTGAGAATGTAACCTGGGGGGCTGTGTCCCTCTAAGCCCAGGCTAGGGGCAGGGCAGGGCGCTGACTTTTTGGACATCTGTACAGCTGACGTCTCACTTTCAGCCAATGGCCCTGCTCCCTGTTTTACCAAGAAGGGAAAAGCCACCAGATGGACTTGCCATCACCTTTCTAATGCCACACACATGCTCCTGCCTGCCCCTGCACCTGTGCCCAGCCTCCACTCTGAGCCCCTCCGGTTAACTCTGATAAACAAAGTGTTCACACACTGAGGTACAGGAAAGTCATTCGGGCTTATAGATGAGTTAACTTGAATTTCGGTGGTCACGTCTGCAGCATGTGAAAGTTCCCTGGGCCAAGGATGGAATCCAAGCTGCAGCTGTGATTTATGCCACAGCTGTGGCAATGCTGGCTCCTTTAACCCTCTGCACCAGGCCGGGGATTGAACCGGTGCCTCCACAGCAGCTGGAACCTCAGCAGTGAGATTCGAAACCCACTGTGCCACAGCAGGAACTCCTGAGTTAAATTTGCTGCTAACTAAAATAGCCTATTTGCGGCCTATCAAACATACACTGCACATCTGACTTAATTACAAGGAAAAGGGAGCATCAACCAGAATTAAAGAATGTCCATGTTAAAGATGAGATGCCTCCGTTTCTAGGACTCTGATGGTAAGACTCCCTTCCCAGGTGCCAAGGCTGTACTGACTCACAGTGTACGTGCTGGACTGTTTTTTTTTTTTTTTTTCTTTTTCTTTTTCTTTTTTTTTTTTTTTTCTCTTTTTAGGGCCACATTTGCAGCACATGGAGGTTCCCAGGCTAGGGATCGAATCAGAGCTACAGCTGCCAACCTACACATCACAGCCACAGCAACTCGGGATCCGAGCTGAGTCTGCAACCTACACCACAGCTCACGGCAACACCGGATCCTTAACCCACTGAGCGAGGCCAGGGATTGAACCCACGTCTTCCTGGATCCTAGTTGGATTCGTTAACTGCTGAGCCATAAAAGAAACTTCCGGTGGGTTTTTTTTTTTTTAAACTTTGAAGGAATGTATCCCTGATTTGATGTTCTTTGTTCTGACAAGACATAAAATTGTGCTGAAAACCATGCTTTTCTGGAGTGGTATCTCCGAGTAATCTGGGAAGCTGTCTTCTAGGCTCTAATCCTCAGTTTGACTCAAATAAAACTCTGTTCTAATCCTATTATAGATCATTTATTGATTAGTTTCATTGGCAGCTCAGAGGAATTGACCCGCCTCCTCCTTGCTGGGACCCTGCCACACTCCCTCCCTGCTGGTCTCTGTAAAGCCCGCCCTCTGGGGCAGGGCCTTCCCCACCACTCTGAACAGGCAAGACCATCCTTGCTCCACGCCCTCCTCTGTTCCTGCCCCAGCTATCCTCCGTCACAGCCGCCCTGCTGGAAAGAGTGCTCTCAGGCACCTTCCACTCACCTCTGATTTGTTTATTTTTTGTCTTTTTAGGGCCACACCCATGGCATGTGGAGGTTCCCAGGCCAGGGGATGAATCACAGCTGCAGCTGCTGGCCTGTGCCACAGCCTCAGCCATGCCAGATCCCAGCTGCGTCTGTGACCTATGCCACAGCTCATGGCAGGGACTGAACCCACGTCCTCATGGACACTAGACAGGTTCATACTGCTGATCCATGACAGAATTCTCTGATTTGGATTCCATCCTCATCGCTCTGCCAGAATGGCTCTCATCAAGCCTCCGATCAGTATGTATGCCTGACAAGGATGTCCCCTCCCTGTCGGACTCACTTCCCGCCCCCTAGAAGCGCCCCCCTCCTTTGGCTTCCAAGATGTCACGTCCTCCCACCTCCCCAATTGTTCAGCTGACATAGTCCCAGCCTCACGTGCTGGCGCTCCTAAGGGTTCAAGCCTATGCCTTCTTCTTTTCAGTTCCCTGCTCATTGGTCTCCTCTCTCCATCTTCCCCAAGGAGCTCTTCCATGCTCATAGCTGCACTGAGCGGACGTGTCCCAGATGTCTGTCTCCAATCCTGACCATGCCTCACAGCCCAGGCTCCCTTTTCAAACTGCCTGCTTGTTTTCCCCTTGAATAATCCCAACAGTCCTCAAACAAGGATGCACGGCCACACTAAGCATTTTCTGCCCACCCACAGGCTCTTCTCCAGCTCCTGGTTGCTGTGGGTGACGTCCCCACCTGCCTACATGGTGAACTGGAAAATGAGGAGTCCCCCTCCATATGCCACATGCTCTCCTTCCCACTGTTGCCCTGGAAACCATCCACTTCTAACCCATCCATGTTGCCACCACCAATACCACAACCTAATCTGTGTTACTAGCATCTTGTGAAGCTTTTTCACGCATCTCTCTCTTCTCTCGTCCTACAGACATCCCCTGAGTGCCTACTGTCCCCGACGCTGTTCTGAGCAAGTGGGATATATAGCAGTGAAGGCGACAAGGATGCCTGTCCTAAGATGCATCTCTCCTAGTGAGGAGAGAGCCAAGACACAATAAAGCATAATAAATGGTACATCACCTGGAAGGCGAGAGTGTCACAGAAGGAGAGAGGCGTGGGGCAGGGTTGGGGCACTATTAGTGCTGGGGGACAGATTGCTGGGGGCTTGTAGGCATTTTGTCAGACTTTATCTTCTCTCTGAGATGGGAGCCCTTGCAGGGTTTTAAGCAGAGAGGACCTGACCCGGCTTCTGTTTTAAAAGGATAGTGCTGTGTGAGGTGGCTGCTGCAGTGATGAGGGGGAGAGCGGATGGTGGCTCACAGCCCGTGGTGGCGGGGGAAGTGGCTGGATTCTAATTGATTCTGAAGGTAGAGCCAGGAGAGTTCCTCTGGATTCTGGAGTGTGAGAGACATGAGTCAAGGAAGCTTTGAGCTTGAGCAACTGAAAGGATGCTGTTGCCATCAACAGAGGTGGGGAGGCTGTGGGTTGGCAGGTTTTGCTGGAAGGGTCAGGAGCTCAGCTTTGTGCCCATGGCCTGTGGGGACACCCCAGCAGTTAGAAAGGGAGGGGGAAGAGAAGGAAGTTCCAGAAGCTGGGTGGAGGAAGTGCATCAAGGAGCAGGGTTCGGTCACTGTGCTGATTGCTGCTCGAAGTCACATGAGGCAAAGACTGAGTCCTGACAGCTGGACCTAGTGATGCAGAGGCCATGGACAAGAGGGGTAATGGGAGTGGGCATCTGATGGGAGGGGAAGGGGAGAAGAGCTTTTGAGTTCTGCTGCAAAGGGGGGCAAAGACACAGAGCAATTGCTTTGGTGGCAAGGAGTCCAGAGAAGGGTATTTCTTCAAGGTGAGAAGCACAGCAGCAAGCCTGCACAATGGGAGTCACCAGCAGGGAGGGGAAGATCCAACACGTTGGAGAAAGGGGGAGTCCTGGAGCCATGTCCTTGGGAAAGTGAGAGGGACTGGCCCTGGCATAAGAGGTGGCATCGGCTGGGGGTGGAAGCCTGGACAGGTCGTCTGTGGGAACGGGCAGGGAGGCGTTTCATGGTGCTACAGGTGTGCAGGTGTGCAGGTGGGACCTGCTCACTCCAACTGGGCCAGTGAAGTAGGGAGCAAGCTATCAGCCACGAGGGATGGTGGTGGAGGGGGATGGAGGGGCTTAGGGTGTGAAGGGCCTCTATGTGGCTATCAGGAACCCCAGGACTCCACAAAGAAGTGGTGCTGGAGAGAGGGCTGGAGACCCAGGAGCTGAAACTCACTAGCAGTGACGAGGGATGCGCCTGGGATCAGAGATGCCTCAAATATGCTGACCCACTGCCCTCCGGTTTCCACATGGAGGCTAGAGTGAAGTCTTCAAAAATGCAAGTCTGATCATGGAAAGCTCATCCCCTGACTCCTCATTTTCCCATTGTTCTTAGGACAAAGACCCAAATCCAAAGCTCCACTCCACCACACTCCTTCACCTGAGCCCCTTGAGCCCCTGGGAGGAGAGCTATTATTACTAGAGGGTGGTGGGCAGGCCAGTGGTTATGAGGACAAAGTCAAGGTGGGTTCATACCTTAGCATGAATCAGGATAAATTCCAAAAGGATCAAAGATTTACATGCTTTTAAAAAACCATAAAAATCTTAGAGGAAAATGTGGCAAAATTCCTTTGCAATCATGCAGAGGGTCAAGCTTCCCCAAGTGCAGTTCATAATCTGGAAGGTATAACACAAGGTCTGATCCAACCATATAAAAACAAAAATGCCCGCAAGGCAGAAAGCACTGTCAGCAACGCAGAAGCCAGAGTGGAAACATGTCTCTAACTCATGCCACAGATAGATACCTTGGTATAAAAATGCTCCTACAAACATCAACAACCTAATAGAAAAATGGCCAAAAGATATGAATAGTGAGTACACGGAAAAGAAAATACAGCCCTTAACATGCAAAACAAAAGGAAACCTTCATTCATGATCAAAGAAACGAAAGTGAAAGCTATAATCATAGTAGAATAGAAAAAGTGAAAAAAAATCTGTTGACATCACGTGGCGGGAGATGAGGACACTCACCTCACACACAGATTGAGAAAGGATGAAAGGGTCCATTCTCAGAGAGTGATTTGGCAATACTAATTAAGATTTAAAAGGTTTGTGCCAATTGCCACAGTGATCCTCTTGGAAATTGATTCCACAGATATATTAACATGTATATAAGAGGACAGGTGTATAAGATTACTGGTAGCAGAAGTGGCTGAGATAATAAAAACATGAGAAGCAGCTCAAGGGGAGCTGCTTAAAGAAAAGATGGGGTGCTTATTCAAATGGCATACTATGCAGCTGTGAAAAAGACTAAAGTAATTCTGTATGTTCAAACATGGAATGATCTCCCAGGCATATTGTTATGTGTTCTTTTTTTTTTCTTTTGGCTGCCTGACAGAATATGGAGTTCCCAGGCCAGGGATTGAATCCGAGCTGGAGCTATGACCTACACTGCAGGTGTGGCAATGTCGGATCCTTAGGATCCTTAACACACTGTGCTAGGCCAGGGGTTGAACTTGAGTTCCTGGTGCTGCAGAGACACCATTGATCCCATTGTGCCATAGGGGGAACTCCATATTGTTACATTTTTTAAAAAAGACATGTAACACTATGTTAATAGGCACCAATTTGTGCTACAAAGAAATCAGTAGACTTTTATTTGTATAAACGTGGAACATATCTGGGTGTAGACAGAAGAATGTGGTCATTAGGTTTTGAGGACAGGAGTGGGAGGAGAGACTACCTTCATCATTGACTTTTTTTTTTTAAACCCATTTCTCTCTCTCTCTCTTTTGCTGCATCCCAGCATGTGTGGAAGTTCCTGGGTAAGGGATTGAACCTCAGCCACAGCAGTGACAATGGCAGATTCTTAACACATGGGCCACCAGGGAACTCCCACCATGGACTCTGTGATGCCACTGGATGCACGTGTAGAGCTACCAGGTCTGACAAGCCAATAAGCTTTAACTTAAAAATGGCTGGAGTGAGCTCTGAATTTTTGTCTGGTCCTCCGGCTTTTGCTGCCTTTCTGCATACCCACCATGTTCCCTCTAAGAAAGTTCAGACAGAGATTCTCAGTCTGAGGGCTTGGGGTCCTGAGAGTGGAGCCTGGGGCCTGGTATGAAGGGCAGCTCAAGAGACGAAGGAGAAATCATCCTCACTTAGGGCTCATCATGCCCTGGAAACTCCACTGCCTGCTCTCTCCAGCCATCTCACTTAACCCCTGCTGCACCTCACCGGCACACTTTACAGATGAGGAAACTGAGGCTCAGAAAAGTCACATCCTGCTCTGAGCTGAGCAGAACCTGGGTGGCCTGACTTTGGGCCTAACAAAGTGCAAACTCTTACCACTGTTTTTTTTTTTTTGCTTTTTTAGGGCCGCACCTGTGGCATATAGAGGCTCCCAGGCTAGGGGTTGAATTGGAGCTACAGCTACTGGCCTACGCCACAGCAGCAGCAATGCAGGATCTGAGCCGTGTCTGCGACCTACACCATAGCTCACGGCAACACCAGATCCTTAACACACTGATCGAGGCCAGGGATCGAACCCACAACCTCATGGTTCCTAGTCGGATTCATTTCCCTGCACCACAAATGGAATGCCACAAAGTGCAAACTCTTTTGGCAGAAAGAGCTCTGATGTTTACTGAGTGTCTCCTGTGGTCCCCAGGAGGGTGTCTGGCATGTCAGAGGTCACCCAGCTCGTGGGGAGCAGTTCAGGCCAGAAGCAGCCCTGTGGGACCCCAAACCCATGGTGCCATCCACCATCCTCAGAGGGGTGGCCTGAGTGGGAATAGCAGCATTCCAGAGACTAAGCCCATCAGTGATAGGACAGGACGAACCTGGCCCAACTCAGAGACTCCAAAACACATCAAGCCACCACCTCTCTTTGGCCCAGCTGGCACCATTTCACCAGCCACCATCACTTAGCACTGGCACCATCATTACAGCCTCCTTCCCCCACCCCCCACTTTCTTTTTTTTGGCTGTGCCCACAGCATGTGGAACTTCCCAGGTCAGGGACTGAACCCTTGCCACAGCAGTGATCCAAGTTGCTGTGGTGACAATGCTGGATTCTTAACCCGCTGTGTCACAAGAGAACTCCCAGCTACCTTCTTCTGGACACCCCAACCCACCAGTCAGAGGGGCCTTTTAGAAACGCCCACCCTTTCCCATGGCTTCCTACTGCATGTGGAATAACATTCAGGACTCTCAGGACGCAGCACTCCTGAGTGGCCCTGCTCCTTGCCGATCGGTCACCCCTTAGCCACGTGCTGGGCCCCACCTGTCTCTCTCGGTTCCCCAAGGGGCCAGCTCTCTTGGGCCCCAGGACATTCATACCTGCTTTCATGACTGTGACATTGAAGACATCTCTCTCCACTCTTCTCCTCACTGGATTCTATCACAGTTCCCCCCGCCCCGTTGCCTTACAAGCACTTATGACGCTTTTTTTTTTTTTTTCTTTTTTGGCCGCTCTGCAGCATATACCGTTCCTAGGGCCAGGGATCAGATTTGAGCCATAGTTGTGACCTACACCATGGCTGCGGCAACTCAGGATTCTTTAATGCATTGAGCTGGGCCAGGGATTGAACCTGAGTCCTCGGGCTGCAGAGATACCGCTGATCCCATTGGGCCACAGAGGAACTCCACTCATTACACTCTTTACTCCTGAAGCTTATTTGCATTTTGTTTATGGTCTGTCAGCCCCACCAGCAAGGCAGCTCCCTGACAGTGGGGACCCTGAATGCCTGGCTTCCTGCCTTTTCCTTATAGCCTAGAAGAGGACCTGGCAGGCACAAACACTTTGTAAATATGCACTGAAAGGATGAGAGGGGAGAAGGTCAGGAGGGCCAAGCCCTCAGCTGGTGACCCGACCCCTTGGTATCCACCCATGACCCCTCAGGATACCAAAATCCAAAGATGCTCAAATCCTTTGTATAAAATGGCTCTTTTTGCATATAACCCATACACATCTTTCTGCATATTTGAAATCATTTCTACATATAATACCTCACACAATGTAAATGCTATGTAAATAGTTACTGGCTCACAGCAAATTCAAATTTTATTTTTTTGGAAACTTCTGAAAGTTTAAAAAAAAAAGTTCTCATTGTGGCTCAGTGGTTAAGAGCCTGACTGGTATCCATGAAGATGGGGGTTTGATCCCTGGCCTCACTCAGTAGGTTAAGGATCTGGCATTGCTGCAAGTTGTGGTGTAGGTTGTAAACACGGCTCAGGTCTGGCATTGCTATGGCTCTGGTGTAGGCTGGCAGCTGCAGTTCTGATTCGACCCCTAGCCTGGGAACTTCCATATGTCACAAGCATGGCCCTAAAAAGAAAAAACAACAACAACAAAAAAGCCCCTGGGAGTTCCCTGGTGGTCTAGTGGTTAGGATTTGGTGCTTTCACTGCTGTAGCCCGAGTTCAATCCTTGGTCTGGGACCTGAGATCCCACATCAAACCACTGCACACTGTGGCAAACAAAACAACACCCTCCATATGGTTGGTTGAATCCACAGATATGGACCCCGCAAATATGGAGAGCCAACTGTATGGGGTTTGTGCTGTGGCTGCCAGCAGCCTCTGGAGATGGCCTCTACGGCCCACAGCGAGCTGGCCAGCCAAGAGTTGTGGGTGCGGTGGAGGGCTTGGCTCTGGCTGTCTGGTGGAGGGGTGGGGGTGGGGGTGGGGGTGGTCCCTGCTTCGAAAGTGAGGCTGGGTGCAGGGCCTCCAGGCAACCATGTGGTGGTCCCACCATGGCCCGGCCCCATTCTTCACCCAGCTTTCAAACATGTGTTTCAGGCACTGGCTGGATGTGCTGCCTTTGCTGTCAGGAATGTGGGAGCAATTAAATCAGAGCCAGATGAGCTGAGAAATAAATGAGTCTGAGGGAGTAGAGGGTTCCACGACTCTGGGGCCTTTTTCACTGAACTGACGAGGCCTGAGAGGGACAGGCTTTCCTAAACTGGGGGCCACACCTTCTCACCCCCTCAAGGTTAGGAGCACAGAAATAGTGGGGGAACTGGGGTGGGGCCAGAGTGCCCACGTAGATCTCTTAGTTCTGGGGCTGGTCATTTCCTGAGTGTTTCCCAAAGGCTATATTCCTGGAGAAGCAAACTGGGAAGAATTCCCACAGCCTGGCCAGTGCTCAACCCACACCCCTGGAAATGGGCTGGTCTTAGGGCCCAAGGCTGCTGGGGTCACGGTCCCTGCCCACAGCCCACACCTACTCCTCTGGGTTGTGCCTGGACTTCCAGCTCCCAGGCCTGCTCCCTGCTCTGCCGGACAGACCCAGCCCTCTGCCCCTCCCCACTCAGCCAGCTCAGGGCCCTGGCTCTTGACCTGTGACTATAAACCTGCCATGGGGACAGCAACTTTCTACCATGCTTCTGGGGCTTCCTCAGTGGAGCAGAGTGACCAAAATTGAATTTGCAGGTAGATGAAATGAAACTTGGAGGCTATCAAATCCAGAGCTGCTAATGAGGGGGTGAGCCGGGCCCTTAGCTCAGGCTTCAAGCCCTGAATTTTTGTTTTCCTTTTGCTTTTTAGTGCTGCACTGCAACATATGGAAGCTCCCAGGCTAGGGGTCCAAATGGAGCCATAGCTGCTGGCCTACACCACAGCCACAGCAACACAAGATCCAAACTGTGTCTGCAACCTACATCACAGCTCATGGCAACGCTGGATCCTTAACCCACTGATCGAGGCCGGGGATCAAACCTGCGTCCTCATGGAAACTAGTTGGGTTCTTAATCTGCTGAGCCACAATGGGAATTCCATGGCCCTGGATTTACTTAGGCCAGTACTGCCAGGGAGGGTCAAGGCCTCAGAACCTGTCTCTCCAGCAGGCGAGCTCTAGACCTTGAGTGAGGGCCTGTTTTCTCGGAGGCAGAGTCTGCTTCTGTGAAGCGTGGGGAGTACCGCTCCCTGCGTCTCCGGACTTGTAGGAGGATTGAATGAGATACTGTGCATTTGTACAGTGCCCAGGACAGGAGGGGCACAGGGGAGGCACCAAAACTCAATGCTGGCTGCAGTGAGCACTGAGTAGACATGTAGACACACACACACCCCTCAGATCACGGGGAGAAGAAAAACACAGACGGTGGTTTTCCCTTGTTTGGCCTCATGTTTCTGAACAAACCCCGACTGTACAACAGGTTTGAAGATGGCATCTTCTGAAATGGCACCTCAGAGGCACCTCCAGCATTTTGATGGTGATGTCACTGTCAGGTATGAGGCTATATCCCTGGAATTCAGGGACAAACGGCCAATCTTGGCCTGGAGGTTTGCTCTAGCAATTCCCTTACGCAGACACTGTGCAGACAGTAGTGTTGATTAGAAGCCTGAGTGGAAAGTAAACACATTTATTTAAAAACATTATTTAAAAAAAAAACAAACCCCCAAACCCCGGTTCTATTGAGATGAACTTCACTCTTTTAAAAATACACACTTCAGGAGTTCCCGTCGTGGTGCAGTGGTTAACGAATCCGACTAGGAACCATGAGGTTGCAGGTTCGATCCCTGCCCTTGCTCAGTGGGTTAAGGATCTGGCGTTGCCATGAGCTGTGGTGTACGTTGCAGACGTGGCTCGGATCCTGCGTTGCTGTGGCTCTGGCATAGGTTGGCAGCTATAGATCTGATTCGACCCCTAGCCTGGGAACCTCCATATACCGTGGGAGCGGCCCAAGAAATGGCAAAAAGACCAAAAAAAAAAAAAAAAGAATAAGAAAATAAAAATACACACTTCAGTGATTTTTGGTATGTTTGCAGGATTATGCAATAATCACCATTATGTAATTTGTTTCTTTCATTTTTGAAAGATAGTTTTGCTAGATGTAAGATTCTAGGTTGGTGGCTCTTTACTTTTAGCCCTTTGAGTGGGTCAGGGCATCCCACTGCCTTCTGGCCTCCATTGTTTCTTTTTTTTTTCTTTTTTCTTTTTTTTATTACCCAGTGAATTTTATTACATTTATGGCTGTGCAATGATCATCACAACCAAATTTTATAGCATTTCTCTCCCAGACCCTCAGTGCATCCCCCCACCCCCCAACCTGTCTCATTTGGAAACCATAAGTTTTTCAAAGTCTGTGAGTCAGTATCTGTTCTGCAAAGAAGTTCATTGTGTCCTTTTTTCAGATTCCACATGTCAGTGAGAGCATTTGATGTTGGTGTCTCATTGTCTGACTGACTTCACTTAGCATGATAATTTCTAGGTCCATCCATGTTGCTGCAAATGCCATTATTTCTTTCCTTTTTATGGCTGAGTAATATTCCATTGTGTATATGTACCACATCTTTATCCACTCCTCTGTTGATGGACATTTAGGTTGTTTCCATGTCTTGGCTATTGTATATATTCTGCAATGAACATCGGCAATGTGTCTTTTCAAATCATGGTTTTCTCTGGCTAGATGCCCAGGAATGGGTTTGCTGGATCAAATGGTAATTCTATTCTTAGTTTTCTGAGGCATCTCCATACTGTTTTCTACCATGGTTGTACCAATTTACATTCCCACCAACAGTGTAAGAGGGTTCCCTTTTCTCCATTCTCTCCAGCATTTATTGTTTGTAGACTTTTTGATGATGGCCGATCTTGGCCTCCATTGTTTCTGATGGGAAGTCAACTGTTAATCTTATTGGGGGTTCCCTTGCATGGATGAGTCACTTCTCTTTTGCTGCTTTCAAGATTTCCTCTTTGTCTTTGACTTTCAGTATTTTACTGTGATATGTCTGTTATCTTTGCATTTATCTTACTTAGAGTATATTGAGCTCCTTGGATTTGTAGATTAATGTTTTCAGCAAATCCGGAAAGCTTTCAGCCATTATTTCCTCAAAACTTCTTCTTCTTTTTTTTTTTTTTAAAGGTCCACACCTGAGGCATATGGAAGTTCCCAGGCTAGGGGTTGGATTGGAGCTATAGCTGCTGGCCTATGCCACAGCCACGGCAACACCAGATCCGAGCTGTGTCTGTGACCTACACCACAGCTCATGGCAGTGCTGGATCCTTAACCCACTGAGCCGGGCCAGGGATCAAACCTGAGTCCTTACGGATACTAGTCAGGTTCATTATCGCTGAGCTACAACAGGAACTGCTCTTCAAAACTTTTTATGCTCCTTTCTCTTTTCCTGTCTTTCTGGGATCCCCATTGTATGTATTCTGGTGTGTCTGAAGATGTCCTACATTTCTCTGAGGCTTTGTTTTTTGTATTTTTTTTCATTCCAGTTTTTCCTCTGTTCTTCAGACTGCATATTCTCTATCCATCTATCTTCAAGATCCATCTGTTCTTTAGCTAGTTCATTTCTACTATGGAACACCTCAAGGAATTTCTAATTTTGGTAAAGTCCAATTTATTTTTATTCTTTTGTCACTTATGATTTTAGGATCTGAAAAATCACTTCTTAACCCAAGGTCATGAAGATTTACGTCTATGTTTTCTTATAAGGATTTTATAATTTTACCTCTTACATTTAGGTGTTTGACACATTTTGATTTATTTGTGTGTGTGTGTCATATGAGGAAGGAGTTCAATTTCATTCTTTGTATTAACTAGTCTTAAAATCATTGAATTATCTTGGCATTTTTGTAAAAAATAAATTGATGGTATATGTAAGGATTTCTTTCTGAATATCAATTCTATCCTGTTGATGTATTTAACCTTATTCCAGTACCACACTACTTTGATAACGAAAGCTTTGTATTAAGTTATAAAATTGGGAAGGGTGGGGCCTTTACCTTTATTCTACTTTTTCAAGGTGTTTAGGCTATTCTGGATTCTTTGCATTTCCATATGAATTTGAGAATCAATTTGCAACTTAAAAAAATTCCAAGTGGAATTTTGATGGGGATTATATTGAAACTATAAATTAATTTGTGGAATATTGCCATATTAACACTGTATTGTCTTCCAATCCATGACTATGAATGTCTTACTATTTACTTAGGTCTTCCTTAGTTTCTCTCAACAATATTTTATAGTTTCCACTGTACAAGTCTTATGCTTATTTTGTTACAATTTTCTCTAAGTATTTTATTGTTTTTCAAGCTTTTATAAGTGAAACTGCTTTCTTAATTTCATTAAAAGCTTCTTCATCGCTAGTGTATAGAAATACAATTGATTTCTCTCTCTTTTTTTTTAAGGGCTGCACCCCCAGCACATGGAAGTTCCTAGGCCAGGGGTTGAATCAGAGCGGCATCTGCTAGCCTATGCTGCAGCCACAGCAATGACAGATCCGGGTCATGTCTGCAACCCACACAGCAGCTTGCTGTAATGTCAGATCCTTCAACCCACTAAGCAAGGCCAGGGTTCGAACCTGCATCCTCAACGATACTAGTTGGGTTCCTAACCCTCTGAGCCACAATGGGAACTCCAAAATAGAACTGATTTTTGTATACTGACCTTGTATTATGCAAACTTGCTGAACAACTTTATTAGCTCCAATTAATTTTTTTGTGGATTCTTTATATAAGTAAATAAATCAATAAATAGCATGATCCAAATGACATTTAATATCATTAATTATTAGGGAAATGCCAATCAAAACCACAATGAGATATTGCCTCATCCACTGTAATGGCTACTATAAAAAAAAAAAAAAAACAAACAGAAGAAAATGATACGTTAGTGAGGAAGTGAAGAAATTGGAAAATTTGTGCACTATTTGTGGGTTTATTTCTGGGCTCTGGTTCTTGTTCCTTTGGTCTATGTGTCAGTTTAATGCTAGTACTATACTTCTTTGATTACTATAGCTTTATAGTATAGCTTTGAAATCAGGAAATGTGATGCCCTCTATTTTGTTCTTCTTTCTCAGTATTGCTTTAGCTATGTGGGGTTTTAAAAATCCATTTACATTTAATGTAATTGCTCAGAAGGTAGGATTTATGTGAGTCAATTTTCTATTTAATTTCTGTATGTTTTATATCTATTTTATTCCTCTATAACCCCATTATTCCTTCTTTTTTTTTGTTAACTAGATCTTTCCTAGTGTACAATTTTAATTCCTTATATCTCGTATATTTTTGGGAATTATTTTCTTAGTAGTTGCCCTGATTTATAATTAGTATCTTAATTTAAAATAACCTGGAGTTATTGGAGTTTCTGCTGTGGCATATTGGGATCAGTAGCATCTCGGCAGCACCAGGATGCAGGTTTGATCCCTGGCCTGGCATAATGGGTTAAAGGATCTGGTGTTGTAGCTGCATTGTAGGCTGCAACTGTGGCTTGGATCTGATCCCAGGCCTGGGAACTCCATATGCTGTGGGGTAACCAAAAATGAAAAAAACCAAAACAAGGCCCTGATTTGGATTCATAACAATTTACCTTCAATGCTATACAAATACTTTGCTCCAACAGAGCTGTTTGTTATCTCTTTGAAATATTATTGTCATAAATTACTGTTTTATCTATTATAAGTCCATCAGCACAGTTCTTTCATTATTGCTTAATGCAATTGACATTTAAATCAGAAGAGAGAAAAGAGTTATAAATAAAAATATATTGTCTTTCATATTTACCTTTTACCTCATTGAAGCTCTTTATTTCTGTGGTGGATTTAAATTACTGTCTAGTGTCCTTTAACTTCAGACTAAAGGAAACTCTTTACTATTTTTTTTTTTTTGTCTTTTTGCCTTTTCTAGGGCCGCTCCCTCGGCATATGGAGGTTCCCAGGCTAGGGGTCTAATCAGAGCTGTAGCCATCTGCCTATGCCAGAATCACAGCAACGTGGGATCCGAGCCGTGTTTTCGACCTACACCACAGCTCATGGCAATGCCGGATCCTTAACCCACTGAGCAAGGCCAGGGACTGAACCTGCAACCTCATGGTTCCTAAGTTGGATTCGTTAACCACTGCACCACGACGGGAACTCCACTCTTTACTATTTCTTGCAGAGAGGGCTGCTAGTGATGAATTCTCTTCATTTTTGTTTACCTGGGCAAGTCCTAATTTCTCCTTCACTTTTTAAGTATAGTTTTTCTGGGTATAGATTAGATTTCTTTGTTGACAGTGTTTTCCTTTTTTCATCACTTTGAATATGTCATACCAACTGCCTTTGGGTTTTTATGGTTTCTGATGAGAAACTGGCTATTAATCTTATTGAGGATCCCTTTTTTGTGATGAGTTGTTGTTTTGCTGCTTTTGAGATTCTCTCTTCAGTGCCGTTGGGGAAGGTAGCAGGCAGGTCCAACTCTTGGCAGTGGAGGGTGCCAAATTGGGTGGTGAGGCAGCTGCCAAGGTGTTTTTTAAAAAAATATTCTCAGAGTTCCCACTGTGGCTCAGTGGGTTAAGAACCTGACTAGTATCCATGAGGATGTGTGTTCGATCCCTGGCCTTGCTCAGTGGATTAATGACCCAGCATTGTTGTGAGCTGGAGCTCAGGTTGCAGACATGGCTCAGATCTAGCGTTGCTATGGCTGTGACACGGGCCAGCAGCTGTAGCTCCGATTCAAGCTCTAGCCTGGAACTTCCATATGCCACAGGTGCAGCCCTAAAAAGAAGAAAAAAATATTTTTTCTTCATTTTTTCCCTTTTGGTAATGTGGCTATGGTTTACTTAGATGTGGAACTCTTTAAGCTATTTCTTCATATATTCCTTCTGCTTTGCTCTTTCTTATATCCTCTACTGAGGCCCCCATTATATATATTTTGGCACACTTGATAGTGTCCCACAGGTCTCCGAGATTCTGTTCATTTTTCTTCATTATTTTTTCTTTCTCTTTCTTAGACAGGATCATTTTACTTGTCCTGCCTTCAAGATTGCTGATTCTTTCTTCTGCCAGCCCAAATCTACTGCTGAGCCCCTTTAATAAATTTTTCATTTCAGTTATTGTACTTTACTGCTCCAGAATTTCTGTTTTCCTTAAACAATACTTTATCGGAGTTCCCATTGTGGTGCAGTGGAAACAAATCCAACTAGTAACCATGAGGATGCAGGTTCAATCCCTGGTCTTGCTCAGTGGGTTGGGGGTCCAGCATTGCCATGAGCTGTGGTATGGGTTGCAGACATGGCTCAGATACTGCATTGCTGTGGCTGTGGCTGGCAGCTGTAGCTTCGATTCATCCCCTAACCTGGGAACTTACATATGCCATGGGTGCAGCCCTAAAAAACAGAACAACCAAGCAAACAACAAAAACACACACTCTCTCTCTATTGGTATTTTCCATTTGGTGGTACATATTTTTTGTGGCTTCTTAAAATTCTTTATAGACATGGTTTCCTTTAGTTCTTCAAACATATTTATAATAGCCAATATAAAATCTTTGTCTAGTAAGTTCATCTGGGCTTCCTCATTGACAGTTTTTATTGACTGCTTCCCCCCTTTTGTTGTCATAGTTTCTTGTATCTTTGCGTATCTCATAATTTTTTTTTTTTTGTTAAAAACTGGGCATTTCAAATAACCTAATATGGCTACTCTGGAAATTAGATATCCCTTCTCCTTTCCAGGGTTTGTGGTTGTTGCTGTTTGTTCAGGGACTCTCCTGAGCTAATTCTCTTAAGTATGTACTCTGTTATGTGAGGCTGCCGAATACTCTGCTTGGATTGCTTAATTGTCAGCTTAGATAGAGCTTTTCTTTAATGCCTTGAACTGGTGAGTCTCTCATGCTGTGCCAAGGGCCTCTTTGGGTGTGTTGGAATATATCTTCAATGCTCTGCCAGGCTACAACTCTGCCTTTGCCTTTACTTCCTGCTTGAGTGAAGCTTCAAGGTCAGTTAGAGGTGAGAAACTGAGGCTCTCTTAGGTCTTTCCCTGCACATGCATGTGTTTTCTAGATCCCAGGAATGTGTTGGAGCATTCTGAAGCCCCTTTGGACAGCTTATTCCTTAGATTTTCATTAAAGTCTCTGTGTCATCTTCTCGTTTGCACCAATTAGTAGTACCATCTCAGGCAGCTGCGATGTTAAACAATTGCTGCTGATGTTTTTGGCAAGCACTCTGGGGACAGGGCTTTTCCCAGTGAGTGAGCTCCATATCAGGTCAAATAAAGACAAGTTCTGTGTAATGGCTTTTCCAGGGAGCTAATAGACAATGACAGTTTTTGAGAGATGAAAATTTGGGGTGCCTCAAACTGTTCTGCCACCTCCAGTGGCTGATAGCTTTCATAGGTAGTGCCATTGAGAGGCTGATGGTTTTTAAGTCTGTTATGGGGCTGGGAGATGGGCAAGTTAAAATGCTACAGACCTCACTGTTCTCTGCAAGGTTCATATATTTTCCTTGAATTAACATTTCTTAGGTTGTTATCAGACATTAATATTCAGAATTCTGAAAAGGTCCATTTTTCCTAGTGTTCTTGCTGCTTTTATGGAGGACATCCAGATGTCCTTACTCTACTATTCCAGAAGTGCTCCTTCCACTGGAATTTTAGAGAGTATTTCTTGGGGCCAGGGTAGGTAAAAAAACTCTAGCACTAAAACTGCTGACCTAAGGCTGGCAGCTGCAGAGATCCAAGGAGGGCCTCCATTTGTCTCTGCAGGCTGAGTACAAGCATCGGCCAAGCAGCGTTTGATTGTTTTTTTTTTTTGTCTTTTGTTTTTTTGTCTTTTGTTGTTGTTGTTGTTGTTGTTGTTGCTATTTCTTGGGCCGCTCCCGCGGCATATGGAGGTTCCCAGGCTAGGGGTCTAATCGGAGCTGTAGCCACCGGCCTACGCCAGAGGCACAGCAACGCAGGATCCGAGCCACGTCTGCGACCTACACCACAGCTCACGGCAACGCCGGATCGTTAACCCACTGAGCAAGGGCAGGGACCGAACCCGCAACCTCATGGTTCCTAAGTTGGATTCGTTAACCACTGCGCCACGACGGGAACTCCCCGTTTGATTGTTTTCATCCTTATCTCTTCCTGCCTTGTAACTTATTATCCTTCATTTGCCCACCAGTCCCTCCTTCTCTCTCCCTGACCCCCCTTTCCCGTCAACAAGCATTTATTGATCATCTCTTTAGTGCCTGGGGAGCCCATGATTTGGTGGAGGACATGTCTGCAAAGCAGACCACCAACAATGCAGGAAGTGCTGAGACAGAGGGATCGATATGGGTTGGGGTGGGGGGAATCCAGGGGAGAGTGAGGGATGCTTCTGAGGAAAAGGGGAGTCTGGAGAAAGAAAGGATCTTACCTACGTTCTCTAGAAAGAGGACCCCAAGGGCAGTGCTAGGCCTCTTCTGCTGAGAAATGGGCCAGTGGGGAGATGAGAAATCCATTCCATTACCATAGAGACGTATAAGCCCTGTAAGACCCGAGAGGCACATTCCAGGCAAAGGCTCCCACTGGGAGCTGGAGAGGACCTATCCCCACAGATGGGCAGGGTCAGCTCTGTCTGCAGGTCTGTGGCACAGTAGGAAGCCAGATGCTGTCCCACTGAGCAAAAAAGAGCCTTTATCCCTGGGGCACAGGAAAAGCCTGGTTTGTGCAAGAGAAGGGCCCGAAGCCAGGAGGTACATATGTGTGAAACTATCTAGAAATAAACAAGAGGCTCAGCCAAGCTAATCAGAGAGGGACATCTGCTCTCTGCTACTCACACCATCCTGTGACAGGCAGACAATCAGGACACCACATGGGAAAGGGCAGTGAAGGGGAGGAGGTGCTGTCCACCCTTTGTCCAGCAGCTGCACTTAGATAAGATCCTTCTCCCCTTGGAGCCTCGGTTTCCTTATCTGCAAAATGGGGATAATAACCTATTCTTATCTTTTTATTTTTTTGGCAGCACCCATGGCACATGGACGTTCCCAGGCCAGGGATCGAACCCACACCACAGCAGTGACCCGAGTTGCTGCAGTGACAATGCCGGATCCTTAACCTGCCATGCTACAAGAGAACTCCAGCATATTCTTAGCTTTTGCAGGGCTCTGTGAGGATCATATGAGATGAAGGATTTGAAAGGACCCAGCACAGTCCCAGGGGCCCAGTATGTCCTTGTCTTTCTTTGACTTTAAGATTGTTGTAAATTAGAGTCATAATTCTAGTGGATTTTTGAGTAAGTTGTATAACATCGGTCCTAAAAAAAGTCACTATGTATTCCTCATCTTCTTCCATAAAGGACATCAGGAGCTTACAATAAGAGGCAATAAAACCTTTTACAAGGACAGAAACGAGAAGTGAGTGATGAAGTGTGTATTTGGTAGGTTGATGGTGCAGAGGGATGATTACATCCAAAGTCCTTTGCAATCAAACACAAAACAGCCTCCAGCTTCTGCAAGTCAAAGCAAACAGAGTACCATGCAACATGTTTCCTGCCACTGAACTCTGGGGAGTTTATCTGGAGGGCTTCTGTGTGAGCAGCTAGAGAGTGCAAACCTACAGCAACACAAGGGGACAAGAAGCCTGCACCCAGCACCAGGAAGAAGAGTCTGAAGTCCAGAGAAAACCTATTATCCCCAGTTCCAATCTGCTTGGAGTCCTCCTGGTGGTGAGCCCCTCTGGCATCACCACCACGCCTCCCTTGTTGCTGAGAGGGTGAGCCTGTGTGCATTCATTTATTCTTTCACCCACTGTTCTGTGCATGTCCATTCCTGGAGCCTGCTGTGTGCCAGGCGCTGGGCTGGATACTGAAGACTCAGGTGAGTCTTCAGAGAGGTTAGAGAATGCTTTTTGGAGGAGATGCTTGAGCTAGACTTAACAAAGAGTAGTGAACTTGGGGTAAGAGTCTAGGTGGAAGGGGAGACATTCTGGGCCGAAGAGGACAGGAGAGTGCAGGCTCAGAATAGGAGGCCCCCGACATCCACCGTGAGGCTGGAGGTGGGGGACATGGTGAGAGTGGCAGAGAGAGCTGCAGGGGTCTGAGGTGAGAGGACAGGTCTGAGACATACTGAGGAGGGGGCTGATGGGGCTTTAGCGTGGGAGGGGGGAGAAAGGAGTCCAGAACGATGCCCTGGTGTCTGCACAGGGAACCAGGTGGCTGGCGGTCCCTACTTGCAAGAGGGAGCAGGTTGGCAGAGGGGCTGGGCTCAGTGGGACCAGGTCCAGACTCTGCGACCAGAGGAGATGAGTTGGCTAAAGACAGGAACTGGGGGGACAGTCAGTATTATGGGGGTGCCAGAGCCACAGGGGTAGGAGAGAGGAGAGAAGAATGCCAAGGGCAGATCCATGGAAGCAAGTGGGGTCCCCTAGGAGAGGCTAACAACAAGGGGTCAGAAGTGTGGGAGGAAATGCCAGCCAGGGTCAGCAGGGAATCCGGGGGAGTGGCCGATGTGAGGGTCAGGAAGCGAGACGGCAAGGCGTCTGCTGGTGTGGACATCAGGGGGTCAGCAGTAACTCTGGCCAAGAGGATGTGAGTGCAGTGATGGTGAGAGACCCAAGGGGCTGTGAGGAGTGGGAGGCAGGCGGAGCAGGGAGGGTGTGTGGCCTATGAGGGACACTGCAGTCGGGGAGGGGAACTGCAGAGAGGGTACGCTTGGGGTGAAATGAAAATGGCAGGAGGGAGGTGAGTCTGCAGCTTGTGTGGAAGGAAGGTGATGGGATCTTCTCCCGGCGGCTCTGCCCAGGGCAGGCCAGCAAGTCTGGGGAGGGAAAGGGGACACACGGGAGGACCATCTTGGGTTGAGGGACCCACGGCAGTGACTGCAGGTGACAGGATCACCATCGAGTCCCACAAAGACAGGAGGCTGTTTCAGAGTGGGAGACCAGGGGCTAAAGGTTCTGAGGCTGATAATGAGATCTGGGGGGTGGCCAAGGGCACAGAGGGGGGCTGTCATTGGAATGGTGACACTTGGTGTTGTGTCAAGAAGCTAAGAAAGATGGGTCCAGAGATTATCATCCGTGAAGTGAGCCAGACAAAGACAAGTATCATGATATCACCTATGTGCAATCTAAAAAAATGATACACATGAACTTACATACAAAGCAGAAACAGATCCACAGACAGAGAAAACAAACTTCTGGTTACCAAAGGGGGCGGTGGGGAGGGATAAATTAGGAGTTTGGGATTAACACATACACACTACGATATACAAAAGAGTTAACCAACTGGGACGTACTGTATAGCACAGGGAACTCTACTCGGTATTTTGCAATAACTTATAAGGGAAGAGAATCTGAAAAAAATGACAGATGTATAACTGAATTACTCTGCTCTACACCTGAAACTGACACGACACTGTAAATCAACTATACTTCCATTTAAAAAACAAATAAATAAAATAGAAAAACATTAAAAAGAAAGATGCCAAGAAAGGCATTATTGGGCACTGTGGCTCTGGGGACGGGGGCTGGAATTGGAGGGAAGATGAGGACCCTGCCTAGGACCAAGGGTCCTGAGTTGGGGAGTGGTTCTGGGATTGGCATCTCCAGCCAGGTCCCAGGTCAACGGCAGACTTCCAGACCTAGGGCCAGGAACCAGGAAAACCCAGGACTCACCGGGATCGCCTCGTCTTCCAGGCTTGCCACGCCGTCCAGGGGGCCCTAGAGACAGGAGAACAAGGGTGGACTTGTTAAGAAGAGAAGCCAGTGGGATTGGGCACAGCTTGCCTGCTGCCAGCCCCACCATGCTCACCAGTAAGAGCAGCCTGGGGACACCCTGCCTAGCACCCTGCTGGCTGGGGGAGGGGAGTGGAGTAGGGGATAGCCTGCCCTTGCCCCCTCTTCCAGATCCTCCCCTGTCAGCTGCATTCTCACCCCTCACTCATTCATTCAGTTATTCAGTTATCTGTGCATTATTTCATTCACAAGTGTTTCCCCATTCAGAAAGGTTTACTGCCTGGAAACACATGAGGCAGGAGTTTGCATCTGAAAAACTTCAGACTTACATGAAAAACAAGGCTGATGGTGGGAGTTATCTTATGAAAGCCTTGACAGAGGCTTTTTATTTTAATTTATTTTTTATGTTTTTGTCTTTTCACTTTTTAGGGCCGTACCTGCAGCATATGGAGGTTCTCAGGCTAGGGGTCTAATCTGCAGCCAAGGACTGTGGAGTAGCCGCCAGCCTACGCCACAGTCACAGTAGCGCCAGATCTGAGCAGCATCTGCAACCCTACACCACAGCTCACGACAATGCGAGATCCTTAGCCCATGGAGCAAGGCCAGGGATCGAACTCGCAACCTCATGGTTCCTAGTTGGATTCGTTTCCACTGCACCACGAGGGGAGCTCCCTGACAGAGGCTTTTTAACATTGACTCAAATAAAATGATGGAGACAACACACCACATAAAAACGCTAGCATGGCATCTCAAATGCTTCAACTCAGGGATCAAAGGCTCTGTCCTCACCATGCACTGTCCTTCCTTCACTCCCTAGACCCTTTGGAAACTCCCTCTCCTCTCCCACAGCTCCCGGGAGACGTTTATAAATTTCTTGTCATTTATTGCACAAAATGTGCACACCAATGCACATTCTCTTCGGTATCTAGTCCTCCAGCCACATGATTTTAGCCTTTTTTGTTTGTTTGTTTTTAGGGCTGCTCCCGAGGCATATGGAGGTTCCCAGGCTAGGGGGCACATTGGAGCTATAGCTGCTGGCCTACCCCACAGCCACAGCAACGCAGGATCCTTAACCCACTGAGCGAGGCCAGAGATCAAACCCACATCCTCATGGATACTAGTCAGATTTGTTTCCGCTTCGCCACAATAGGAACTCCTCCGACATGAGCCCTTTTGAGACTGTTGCAGACCATCCTGGCTCTGCCTTCTCCCCCTCGGCCCACATGGGCCCCTGAGACCTGAGTGACCCAGAGGCTGGAGAGAGAGAAGGTTCTGGGTAACTGAACACGGCCGCCCTCTGGCTGGGCCCCGAGCACAGCTGGCCTCGCCTGGGACTGGCCAGCGCACCTGCATCCCCTTGCCTCCCCTGGAGCCCAGCTGCAAACCTCACTCATGTCCCTTGTTGTCCCCTCTCTGTCTCCACTTCACTCCCTGTTCATCTTCCTCCTGGTGCTTCCTCCCGTTTTCTCCAGTGGCCAGAGAAGATGTGTGGAAGTGAAGTCATACGCATGAGATTGCAACTTTAATCAGCATTTTATTTATTTATTCTTGTCTTTTGTTTTTTTAGGGCTGCACTGGAGGCATATGGAGGTTCCCAGACTAGGGGTTGAATCAGAGCTGTAGCCGCCGGCCTATACCACAGCCACAGCAATGCTGGATCTGAGCCGCGTCTGCAACCTACACCACAGCTCACGGCAACACCGGATCCCTAACCCTCTGAGCAAGGCCAGGGATCGAACCTGCAACCTCATGGTTCCTAGTTGGATTCGTTAACCACTGAGCCATGACAGGAACTCCTTGAGTAGCATTTTTAACTCTGCCCCCACTGCACACCCAGCTCCGGGCTGGGCCTGGAGGCAGCAAAGGAACAGGCTGTGTTACAAGCACTGTCCTTTCCTGTAAAAGTCAACCTTAAAACCACTCAAAAATTCCCAGAACAACCACAGATGAGAGGCAGAGACTGGCCATGAACTAGGGCTGTGGCAGGATGGCTGCTGAAAAATTAGTCTGTGTGTGTGTTTCTCTTTATGGTTCTCCTCGTTTTCATATACCTCTTGGTCATGTGTATATCTTCTTTGGAGAAATGTCTAGTCAAATCTTTTGCCCATTTTAAAATTGGATTGTTTTTTGTTGTGGTTGCCGAGTTGTAGGAGTTCGTTATACGTTCAAGACATGAACTCCTTATCAGGCACACAGTTTGCAAATATTTCCTTCCATTCTGTAGGTTGCATTTTGCCTCTGTGGATCATTTCCTTTGTTGTGCAAAAGTTTCAGTTTGATGTAGTCCAATTTGTCTATTTTTGCTTTTGTTACCTTTTTGACCTTTGAATTAATTTTTACCTTTTGAGCCAGTTTTTGTGTCCAGTATATGTATTATGGTATAAGGCAAGGGCCCAGCTTCATTCTTTTGCATGCGGACGTCCAGTTTTCTTACTACCATTTGTAGAAAAGACTGTCTTTTCCCCATTGTGTTGCCTTGGCACCTTTGCAAAGATCATTTGACCACATAAGTGGAGCACCCCTGGTTTTGAGAGTAGAAATTCTGTTGGTTTGATAGCCCTTGACTTTTCTTTTCTTTTTCTTTCTTTTTCTCTTTTATTTTTTTGCCTTTTGAGGGCTGCACCTGAGGCATACGGAAATTCCCAGGCTAGGGGTCCAATCGGAGCTGCAGCTGCCAGCCTACGCCACAGCCACAGCAACGCCAAATCTGAGCCATGTCTGTAACCTACACCACAGCTCACGCTAATGCTGGATCCCTAACCCACTGAGGAGGCCAGGGATTGAACCTGCATCCTCATGTATACTAATTGGATTTGTTTCTGCTGAGCCAGGACAGGAACTCCTGCCCTTGACTTTTCTCAATACCAGACAGAAACCTTGAGGGTCATGCTGGAACGGCTCAGGGCTGTATTGATGGGCTAATGATTCTGGCACCCCCATGACAGTCAACAGCCCCTCTCGTGGATATAAACAGCTTATAAAGTGCTTCCAGGTCCACGATCTCAGCCAAGGTCTGTGACACCTGCACTGCAGCTGCCTTCAACACCTCCGTGCAGTATCGCACCAACATCCCAGGCCCCTCCCGGTTAAACACACATCCTGATCTCCCCCCAGCTCCTGTGTGGGGCTGACAGTGTCTGGGAACCTCATGAGGCTGGCCGGGGTTTGGCCTGTTCTCTCTGGGCACATCTGTTTTCAGGGTGAGTGAGGGTGTGGGAACAGGAACCCCACTGGCACATGCAACATCACGCTCATCTTGTTTGTAGAAGGGAAGAAGCCCAGCTTTCATCACAAGGCCCAGCTCTTGCCAGGCTATGGGAAGCCTGTGCTGGGCTCAGCAAAGCCACTTACCCTGGGCCTAGGGGCTGAGGTGCGGGATATGACAGGAAAGGGGTCCACGAGTGGGAGAGTAAGCCAGGCTCTTCCTAGACCTGAAAGCTAAAGCAGCACCATGGTTCTCTGATGGTCATTACTGGGTATGACTGTAAAATTCCCCATCTGGGTAACTCAAGCCAGATGAAGCATTTGCTGTCACTGAGGTGGCTGAACCAATGGACTGGTCCGGGTTGTTCTCCCCGGTGGCATGGTTAGGAAGAAGGCCCCTGAGGAGAGATGCTGGTGGGTGGGCAGCTGCCCAGGCAGGGTGCAGTGCCCTGCCTCCCAGGGCCTTTGGGAGAAGCTCCCAGCAGGCCTGGAGCAGGTGGCAGGCAGAGGGGGGAGGGTGCCTGGGTGCTACTGAGTGCAAAGTGTCTCTGGGGCTACAGGCCAGGCAAGCTGGATAGGACCCCCAACTGAAGGGTCTAAGTGAAGAAGGAGATTGCTGCTTGTGAACACTCTGCAGGCCGATCCAAACCAGATGCTAGACACCTCTGTGTGAACAACTCACAAACTGACAACTGATCAACCCTCTCTTCCAAGATTCCTACTCAAACATTCAACTCTCTCCAGGACAATTCCATTGGGAGGCAACATGTCTAAACCCAAACTCATCCCCCAATTCCCAGGGGTTCTTCCACAGGGTCCCCTTCTCACCCAAGTACAGGTATCACGGGTACCCATGGAGCCAAGCCAGAAGCCACCAGGAAGTCAGCTGGTGGCATCCTCTTGCCTCCAACATTCGACGAGTCCTCTTCTTCCTTGGCATCCAGCAAAGGCTGCCCCCACACCTAGCCTCTCCTACCCACCCTTCCTGCCACCTCATTTCTCCTCCTCTTAACAGAAGGAAGCCCGCTGCAGTGTGCAGCCTGCCTCTTGTGCGGCCTATAGTCCGCCCTTGCCATCTCCTGTCATTCTCTTTCAAAGACTGTCAAATCAAACATGACACATGGCTTAGAGGAGACGCAACACTATCTGGTTTCATGGGCAAAGCTCCTAAGACAAGCAATACTTCCTGCCCTCCTTTCTCCCCACAGGAGGAGGCAGAGGTGGTGAGGCCAGCCATGCTGGGTCAAGTAGAGGCCCTGGGAGAGGGGGAGTCCAGAGCTGAGCTTCCTGCTGACCGCTAGGCTCAGCTTCTTTTGCAGGCAAGAGGCTTGCCACACTGGAGGCTTGGATTGTTGAGCCTGCAGGGGAGGGGGGAAGGCAGGAAGGATGGCCCAGCATAGATTTCTAGATCATCAAGTGCTGAGGCCTGGCCATGGGCAGATGGCCTGGTTCAGCATCTACCAGGTGCCGGGGCAGCTACTCATCCAGCGAACATGAACTTGGAACCCTCTGCGTCCTGGGTTTCCTATGGCTCATCAAAGGAGCTCGTCTATCCCCCAGCCAGGCCTCTGAAGAAGGTGCTGGTCTGCCCTGTACAGAGGGGAACTCCAAGGCTAAGGCAGGTGAAAAGACTTGCCTAATGCCCCAGAGCTGGGGAACCTTCATCAACAGTTTGTGGTTCCTAAGGGGCAAGGGAAGTTGTGCCAGACACGCTGAACACTCTGGGGCAGCAGCCTTGATAATGGAAGAGGTGCATGGCAGATGGGCCAGGTGGCTGCAACTGAGATGTTCTCCAAGCTGGCAAAACCAGGTGCCTGGCCCAGACGTTTGCCCCAGAGCTTTCTGCTTGTTGGTTTTCTTCTGTTCCTTCCTTGCTACAGTGGGAGAGTGTCTCCTGCTGCTGGCTCAGACTCAGATGCTCTGGCGGCCCTGGAAAGTACCTGGGAGTCTGTCTTGACGGGCCTCCTGACAAATGGATGGAGAAGCTAAGGTCTCGCCCAAGGATGCTGCTGCAAAAATGGTCCTGGCTGGAGAGTCTGGGTGATAAAGACCAGCTCAGGCTGTTCTCCTCACCTGTGTGTGACCCACATGGCTCTGGGGCAGGGCCTGGCAGCCGTGAGGACCCTGGTGTTTAACAGCGGATGCTGCCATGGTGGCATCTGCCAAGCTTCCTTCCAGAGGTTTTGAGTAACAATACCAATAAGGTAGCCCTGGTGCAGGAGGGGAAAAGACATGATGGAAGGAAGCTGTTTATTCTGGAGCAAATTACTCAATCCATGAGGATAAAAGTTTAGATAATGGCAACTACACCAGCTTGTAAGATCTGTTAAACAGATTAAGTGGCAGCAGACGCATCGACTCAGGGTGGCGGGGCACAAAAGAGGGGACTATTTGGGACCCCCCAGAAATAACTGGCTGCAGGAGCCTCTGGACCATTAGACTCTGAGGCCTTGTTGTAAATGGGTCATGTGCTTCCCAAGAGGGGTAAAGCCTGACACAGGGCAGGTATATTTCAGCAGAGCTCATTATGGTACAGTGGGCAAGGTTTCGGTCCAGATGCTGGCTGAGCCCTCAATTACACCTTGACCTTGAGCCCTCAGGGCAGGGCTAGTCGGGGGTGTTTTCTAGGTCCCTAATCATGGTCTGTCTATGGATCAGGATGTGGTATTTCTCAAAGAAATCCTGAGGTTTGAGGCAGAGCAGGGGCTGGCGAGTGCTCCGATTTGCTGCTAAACAACTCTGCTTGTGACAACCATCTGCATATTAATTAATGCCAAGGAGGAGAACGCTTTTCTCAAGCACTGTTGGGGGCCAGACAAACTGGCCAAGTCATTTCTAACTCATATCTCATCTCTGCTTGGGCTGGAGAACTCATGTCACTGACTGACTCCAAAGGGGACCTGAGCAGCAAGGCCGTGGCTTGAGAGTCATGGTCTCCCTCCAGCCTGTCACCTTCTTCCCTTCTCTAGCGACTGCCTGCTTTATTGCTGTTCTCTCACAACCCTGGGGCCAACCCTGGGACAGCTTGTCCAGGCCGCCCCCCTCCATCTGGCCCCCTCTCGCCCCCCCGCCCCCTGCCCCCGTCCCCACAGCCCCTAAGGGCAGGAATGCTTGTGCAATTTATCTAATTGAATCTATGAAGTTTTGTAAAATCCTTTAAAACTTCTCCATTATTTTCTCTCTAAAGATGGGGGAAACGAGGCTCAGAGAAGTCAAGAAAGGCTCCCAGATGCAATAACCAAAGTTAGAAGAAACCCAAATGTCCACCAGTGGGTGAATGGATAAATAAAATATGTTACAGTATATATGCACAATGGAATATTACTCAGTCCTAAAAAGGAAAGGCATTCTCACACATGCAACAACACGGATGGACCTTGATGACATTATGCTGTGTGAAATAAGCCTGTCACAAAAGGACAAATACTACATATACTACGTGTACACTTATATGAGGTACCTGGAGTTGTCAAATTCATGGAGACAGAAAGAATGGTGGCTGCCAGGGGCTGGGGGAGGGCGGATGGGGAGTTAGCGTTTAATGGGGCCAGAGTTTCAGTTTTGTAAGATGCAAAGCATCCTCCAATGGATGGTGGTGATGGTTGCACAACAACGTAAACGTAAAATACCACTGAATTATATACTTAAAGATGGTTAAAGTGGTAACTTTTAAGTTATGTGCATTTTACCACACTTAAAAAGAAAAGAAAAGAAATGCTCCCAGGGTTCTCAGCTACCAAGGCCCAGAGTGAGAATGAACTCAGGTCAGCCTGATGGAGACCGCAGTGATGCTGTCGGCAGCAGGGCTAAGGATGCCACTGAGTGTCTCCTGAGAACTGCGTGTTCACAGGGGACAGTGGCATCCCCCAGGGCACAGAGCGAGGAGATGGCAGAACAGGGATTTGCACTCAGGTCTGTGCACCTCGAGGGCCCGTGCTCCCAACCTCTCGGCCACTGTGATGAAGGCAGAGCTCTTCTCCCCGTCCCTGAACTGGTCCACAGCCTCCGAGGCCTTCAGAACTGGGCCCCTTCATGGGCACTGGAGGCCCCTTTATCTGCTGCCCCTCTTCCCAGAACTCCAGGAAGGAAGTCGGGGGTCAGGTGGTTCTGAACCCCCCAGACCTTCAGCCTGGAGCCCCCTGGGCCATGGTGGGGCTGTGCCTCAAGCAGAGAAGGCAGGGCAAGTCCCTGCACTGGAGGCTTCATGACCTGGTCACAAACACATCTCCCCAGCTTTTTGTTTTACAAATTTCACACTCATCTCAGAGCGGGACACTCCTGCCTGGGAGATTGTCCCCACTCATTTCCTGCCTGGCCTGACAAAGCCCTTGGTCCCTTGGGGGAGGGAGGCAGTGTGTCCTGTGGACACCTGGGGGGACATGGCACTCCTGGAGGGGACGCCTGGAGAGGCCCTCCCTGGGCGGGGGCGGGGGGGGGGACCTGTTGCCCTCCAGGAATTAAAATCACATCCTCTTGCTCAGTGAATACAGCTCATTTCAAAGGCATTTATGTCCTGCAGGCTCATCCTTCGCCATCCATTACGCTGCATGGAGGTGGACGACGCTGAGCCCCACTGCTGGCTGAAAGGTCCAGAAGCAGAAGAGGTCTAGCAAAGCAATGGCACAGGCCGCTAGGGTTCAAGGCAAATGTTGGTTTGGGACTAGGATGGTTGTTTAGGCCACGGCCGACGGTTGTCTAGTGCCCCAGGGACCAGACCTGGTGAGCATCATGCCACTTGGTGACCAAGTGAACAGAGCCCGTCTTGGGAAGGCAGCCCCACCCTCACATTCACAAAGAGCCTCAAATATGGACCCTGATGTTCCCTCCAAAGGAACAGATGGCTCTGGACAGCCGCAGGGGCTCCCTGACAGTGTTTAAGAAAAACTAGATGTTGGAGTTCCCATTGTGGCTCAGTGTAGACCTGACTAGCATCCATGAGGATGCAGGTTTGCCCCCTGGCCTTGCTCAGTGGGTTAAGGATCTGGTGCTGCTGTAAGCTGTGGTGTAGGTCACAGACCCGGCAGGGATCCCGCATTGCTGTGGCTGTGGTGTAGGCCATAAGCTGTAGCTCCTATTCGGCCCCTGGCCTGTGTGGCCCTAAAGAGCAAAACACCCAAAAAAACCACGAGAGGTAGTGGTACCATTTACTGAGTGTTTATTCTTGGCACTGATTTCGATTCTATGGTGCTAACTCACCTCACATCAAACCTTGGAGGAAGGCTGCTCACATGATCTCCATTTCATAGATGGGGAAACTGAGGCATGGAGATTAACTGACCCTCTGAGGTCATACAGGGGCAAGTGGGTGGAGCCACGCGATGCAGACCTGGAGCCCCAGCATCCCAACCCCACCATCGGCCTCCTGGCCAAGACGATGCTTGCAGAAGGTGAGGGGTTAGACTAACCCGTGATTTTTATAACCACTCCTTGGCATTTGTTCTTATTCTTTTCCTTAATATAGCATGAACCATACAAAATGGAAGGGGCCCAGGGATGGCTCTTAGAAGTCCGTGAATTAAATCTTGAAGTAAAAGGCCCCATGCCGACCTGCTCTCAGCACGCCATCTGAAACACCTGCCGTTTCCAGGCTGGTTCCCTCCCCCGAGTCAGGAGCAGCTTTAATAAAGCGTCTCATATGGGATCAAGGAGTCCAGATCCAATTCTCAGGCCGGTGGCACCCCAGACCCAAGAGCCATTTCTAAGGGTCCCAAGGGTCCTTGGTGGGAGGGGCTCAGGCAAGCAGGGGCAGCAGGCCTGGGAGGAGGGGGGGCAGCTGACACCTGCTGGGCCCGTGCAGGCCACGGGCTATGCCTCTGCTGTCTCTCTAATCCTGCTGATTTCTCTGAGATGTGGATATGACTGGTCTGCTCACAGAAAAGAAACTGAGGCCCAAGGTGTGACCTGTTCAAGTCAGAGCTGGTCAGGAGCCAGGAGTTGGGACCAGGTCTGCCTGGGCTCTTGCGGGCACCAGAGCCTCCTTTTTGGGGGAAGAAGTGCCTTTTTGGAGAAAGGGATCTTAGTGCAGGCATGGAATGTCCCATCCAGAGGGCCTGGAGAGAAGCAGAACACAGGTGGAGGGGATAAGGGGGGGTACATGGATTCTGGGTCAGAGTGACAGAGCTCAAGGAAGGGCTTTCAGTAAAGGGGTTCTGAGTCTTTGAGTGGAGATTTCAAGGGTCCTTTCTCCCCACATTTTTTGGGCCATATGGACAGCATATGGAAGTTCCCAGGCTAGGGGTCAAATTGGAGGTGCAGCTGCCAGCCTACAGCACAGCCACAGCCACAGCCATGCCGGATCCAAGCCACATCTGTGCCTATGCTGCAGCTTGTAATAACACCAGATCCTTAACCCACTGAATGAGGCCAGGGATCAAACCTGTGCCTTCAAGGACACTATGTCAGGTTCTTAAACTGCTGAGCCATGATGGGAACTCCTCAAGGGGTCCTTAAGAGTGACAGATGTAAGGCACATGGGGACCATGTTGGGGCAGCCCAGTATCAGGCCACTTCTTGGGCTTAGCAGAGGCCCCTCCCCACAGCCCCCAGCTCAGACAGTGGAAGGGAGGGCTGAGCAAACTCGCATGAAGAGGAACAGAGAAAGACCATGGCCCTTCTCTCCCAAGGGGCTCAAGGCCATAGGACATCTCTAAGGGCTGAAGAGGGCCTGACTGGCCAGCCGGCCTGGATTGGAAGGGGTGGGTGGGCAGGTCCAGGAAGGAGAGGGCTTTCTTGGGCTCTCAACGCATGAAGGCAGAGTCAGGATAACCTGACAATGGAAAGAGCAGGTGCCCAGTCTAAGCCAGGTATTGCACACAAAGAACCTGGGGCGCCTGACTGCTGGTACCTGGGCTGGTGGCTCGTGCATCTGTGGTGCAGGCTGTGAGTCGGCGTAGAGTGGTGGCGGTGGGTGGGAGAGCTGGGGGGCGGGGTGCTCTCCGGGGCTCAGGCAGACCCAGATCTGTGCTAGTGCAAACTGGCTTCTCCCCAGAGCCTATCATCTCCTGGGATGCTGTTTCCTGCTGGAAAACAGGCTCCAGAGAGGTGCACAGAAACCAGCACACCCCAAAGACACCACATTCCTCAGCTCTCCATTCACCCCAAAGCCTTAATCACTGACACATGGGCCAATGTATCCCCTCAAACATAACGAAGGCCAGGATTTATTGCTTTCAGAGAATGAAAAGCTTTTTAATTTTTTATTTTTTTTTAAACTTAAAAGCCATTCATATGAGCTTTGCTTTCCAGGAGAATTCCTCTTAACCTGCATGTTAGAAGCCCACTCAGAAGGTCCTAGAAAAGCACCAGGGAGGCCTTCAGAGCATGGCCAGCCTGCTGGTGGACATGGACTTAGGAAGTGACCCTCAGGGGGTCAGCTTGGCTTACCCACTCCAAGGCAACTTGACCTTAACGGTCCTGGACCGTGGCCTTCCACTCCTGCAGACAGGAGAACAGAGGTCTCCCGAGGGAAGGGCCTACCGGCCCCAGCAGGGCCCAGGCCGCTTACATGTCTGCCCCCAGGAAATAAGGAGAGCAAGCGGGCCCTAGGGTGACCAGCCATCCCCGGGTGCTCAGGGCTGAGGGGTTTCCTGGGCCCCTTAGCACAAAACAAGGCCAGTCCCAGGAAAACCAGAGGGTCGGTCACGCCAGTGGGCGGCCTGTGAGGAAGGAGGCGCTCCACGCTGCCCCCTCCCTCCCACCACAAGGCCTTCCCCTGTCTCTCGAGCCTGCCAGGCCTGGCTCTACCTCAGGGCCTTTGCACCAGCGGTTCCCTCTGCCCAGGGCTCTCCTTGCACCACTTCCGCACTGCTGACACTGCTGAGCTTCCTGGACACTTTCACCAGCCTCTACGTCTGACATGTTTTCGTGTTTTATTTTCTTCTAGTCATTAATCTCTACCCAAACCACCTCGTTTATCTTGTTTTTTAATGTTTATGGTTTCTCTCTTCACTAGAATGCTGGCTCCCCAAGCACAGGGTTCCTGGGTGCTGGCTCATGGCTGTCACCCTGATGGGGACTGACACACAGAGGTCAGAGCATGGATGAACTCTGTCCAGGGGGGCGGGGGAGAGGGCACCAGTGTGCTGGGATCCAGGCAGGTGCAGGAAGGTCTCAGAGCTTCTCCATATCAGGGAGAAGGAAGACAGAGGTAGTCACTGGTGAGGCACCTGCGGGCACATCATGTGACCCTTGCAGCAGCCCCATGAGGCAGGGACACGAGTGTCCTGTTACATGGTGGAGGAGAGGCTGTCCAAGGTCAAGTGGCCCCTCAGCCTGGGCTCCTCTGCTGCCCACTGATGGGACTCTGAGCTCTGAAGGAGTCACTTCAGCTTCTCTGACCACACGCCCCAGAGGAACCAACAGGCTAGGCAGAAAGATTCTGGGGAGGCCGCTTCCAGGCTGCTCCCAGCATCTGCATCCGTGAGGCCCCATGTAGCTCCCTGCGCTATGGACTCACACTCCCGAGGGGGCTGAGTGCATCATCTTTGCTTTTCTTGACCCCCAGGGCTGGCGGGAGGACTGCGGCTCCCACTAGAGAGTGGCAGCTGTCAGGAGCAGGTCTGAATGCCCTGGCTCTGGTCTTCCTGCTTCTCCTTTCCTTATAAAGTAGCGGCTCCCCTCCTTCTGTGAGGCTGGGCCCAGACAGGGCCTGGAGTCGCCTGTGCCCTAAGCTGGGCCCTGCTTTCCCCACACACTCAAACACAGGGGCGGCGGGGGTGGGTGGCCTGTGTGTTCCAACATCTGCAATTCTTTATCCTGGCCCCAGGAGGGTCAGCACACTGTGTCCAGCTGTGTTATGGGCAGCATTATTTTTAAACACAGCTTTACTGGGATATAATTCAAATACCATGTGATTCTCCCAATGGTTTTTGGTATATTACATTATAGTTTTAAAAGTTTATTATTTTTAGAAAATCGTGGTAAAATATACATAACACTTAGCGTCATAACCATTTTCTTTTCTTTTCTTTTTTTTTTTTTTGATATTTCTTGGGCCGCTCCCACGGCATATGGAGGTTCCCAGGCTAGGGGTCCAATTGGAGCTGTAGCTTCGACCTACACCCCAGCTCATGGCAACGCTGGATCCTTAACCCACTGAGCAAGGCCAGGGATTGAACCTTCATCCTCATTGATGCTGATAGGGTTCATTTACCACTGAGCCACGACGGGAACTCCCCTGTAACCATTTTCAAGAGTACAGTTCAGCAGTATCGAGGACTCTCACATTGTTGTGCAAACATCTCCCCACCCCCGGCTGCATCCATCCCCATAGCTTTTTACATCTTGCAAAACTGAAACTCCATACTCATGGATCACCCTCCATTCCCCCTCCCCCAGCCCCTGGCAACCACCAGTCTTTCTGCCTCTGTGAATTTGCCTACACTGGGTACCTCCTATGACTGGAATGATACAGTGTTTGTCCTTCTGTGTCGGGCTTATTTCCTCAGTATAATGGCTTCAAAGTTCACCCATGTTGTAGGGTTATTACAGACCGAAATGTTTGTGCCCTCTCAGAAGCCATAGATTGAAATCCTAATTCCCGGTGGATGGTACTAAGAGGCGGTGACTTTGGGAGGTCATGAGGGTGGGGCCCTGGTGCATGCTACTACCTCAGCCACCACAACCACTTCTAGCAGGATCTCTGCGGTGCACACTCACTCAGAATCCCCTGTGTGTTAGGGGCAGGTCTGAGCTCGGTCAGTCCTGTAATTTTCATGGCCACCCTCCATCTCATTCTATTGAGTAAGAAATGAGACCCAGAGAGGGCAAGTCACTGGCTTGAGGTCACACAGCATTTGTGGCAAGGTCGGTCAGGCTAGAGCTCCTGCTCTGAGCCACAGACTCTTTTCCCTCAGGATTAGATGAGATGGGACGGAAGCCCCTCACCAATTCTAGTGGAAACTGGCTGAATGGCCTAAACCAAAGTCCTTATCTGCTTCCTCCCCTACCCCCACCCCATTTCTCCACCCGAATGCCCCGTCTCTGTAAACAGTCCCATCATCCACCCAGTAACCTCCAGGCATGTGGGGATGTCACCACCACTTCCTGAGCACCGTCTCCAAATACAAGGCTGCTGGTCGACTATGTCTCAGCTCTGTCCTGGCATTTTACGTGGATGAGGGTGAACCACACAACAGCTCCATGTGGCAGGTACTATTATCCCCATTTTACAGGATGGAGAGGTTAAGGAACATGCCCCAAATGACAGAGTCAGAAGAGAAAGAACCAGAGTCTGCCCCTCTGTCCCCACAGGGTCCAGAACCAGCATCTCTGCCTGAGGTGATGGTCACAGCCGCCTCCCTGGTTTCCTCTCCTTCTCTGCTCCGTAGTCAGTGCGGTCCTTCTAAACCACATGTCTGATCATGTCTCATCCTTTAAAGCCTTTTCACAGGCTCCCTACTGACCTTGGGCCGCCCGCACAGTCTGGGCTCTTTGGCCAAGGCCCTTCTAGGTTGACCCAGATTTCCCTCTTTGGCCTCCTCTGCCCACCCCCTACTGTTCTCCATTCGTCACTCCTGGCCTGGAACACACCATGGCCCCTGAGCTGTGTCCTTCATGTTGCCAATGTCTTTTCTCCCATCGCTTGCCAGAATAACTCCTACTCACCCTTCAAGACCCACCTAAGACATGGACCCTTCGTGGCTGCCCATTCTTCAGCACCTAGTGCCCTGGGATGGAACCGTCTGTCCATCTCTCTCTCTCTTTGCTAGACTGGGAGCCCCACCCAGTGGGGACCACATTCAATTTGCCTTGATCCTCCACGAGCCTGGCCCTGGTGCAGGCCAAATCCAGTTAAAATGGACTAAGGTGGATGGTCACCAGTGGCCATGCAAGAGTCTCTAGAACTCCAGGGTGGGGGATGGGGGTCCATCAGTGGCTTGTCTCTGGGTCTGATCTTTGCTGGCTCATTGGAAAAGGAGAAGATGTGATTTTTTTCCTTTTTTAAGGCCACACATGTGGCATATGGAAGTTCCCAGGCTAGGGCTTGAATTGGAGCCAGAGCAGCCAGCCTACACCACAGCCACAGCAACGCGGGATCTGAGCCTCATCTGCAACCTAAACCATAGTGCACGGCAATGCCGGATCCTTAACCCACTAAGCGAGGCCAGGGATCAAACCTGCATCCTCATAGATACTAGTTGGGTTCATTACTCTGAGCCATGACGGGAACTCCAGAAGATGTGATTTTTTTCTCCATTATGAGTTAGTACCTGTGCCTGAGCCCTCTGCCCACTGGGGTGGGAAAATGCCCACTGATGAACCAAGGGCAAGCTGCCACGGTCTTTCTGGCGGGGGCTATGGGAAACCACTTGGGGCTGATCTGGCCCCAGTAAACTGCTCTTAACCACTCTCTGGGGAGAGCCCTGAGTCCTGACATAATTAGCTGCATGTGTGTGGGAGACAGGCCTGTTTTTTTGCCCAGGATTTATGAGAAGGGGAGTATTCTCATTGACCTCCATTTCAGGAAAGGCCTCTTTCTGGAACACGTGCCGAGTGTTCCATCAACAGTACAGCACATATGCTCACAGCAAGCCTGCTCGACAGCGTCACCCCGGCATATGGTTCTTGTCTCATACGCATTTTAGCACTCGCTTTGGGGACTGTATGTATTTCTGAGGGTCCCTGAACACAGCTCCGAATGAAGCACTTATAATTTACCCTTCATGAAAGCCGCCACTGCTCTTTCTAAACATACTTGGAAGTGGATTCAAAGTTTATTTAGAGAAAAAAAGAATTTTTTTTTTTCAGTCGACAGAAAGAGAGTGTTTGTGAATTCTTTCTCCCCACCCCTCCTCCTTGGGACTTGGGAACAACTTCGGCAGCTCACAGACCTCAGAGGAGACTGCGAATGTGTGAACACAGGCCGTCTGTCTGCTCAGGTGTCTCTCCAGCTCCTCCTCGGTTTATTCACCTGTCACGCTGCTTCTCCCCCTATCCCGCTTTCTCTTTCTTTCCTTCTACTAGTGTGCTCTTCCATAGATCCTGCCACAGAAAAACGACTCACTACCTAGTCCTAGCAGTGCTTTGTTCATCCAGACAATCAAATACCCACCTACATATTTGTTTATCCATGCACCCATCTGTTATTGGTTTTTGTGCATTCATCCTTTTGATTGCTCACCCACTCATCCATGCACACCTCTGCCCATCCATCCATCCATCCACATCCATCCACCATCCATCCATCCGTCCACCATCCATCCATCCATCTGTCCGTCCATCAGTCTGTCCATCCAACATTAACCCACTCCATGTCAGGCACTGGGGATACTCGAATGAGTACATCTGGGACTTGTTCTTGAGCAGTTCCCAAGCAGCTGGGAGATGACATGCAGACAGCCATTTACAGCACAGCGTGGGAAATGATCTTAGATGTACAGGTGCCATGGGGGCCTGGGAGCCTTTCCAGACAGAAGAGGAGATAGAACCATCCACAGATGGAAAAGCTACCCGCACTCCCCATCTTCCAGAATGAATGAGGTGGCAGCTTGGGGGTGAGAGGAGTCTGTAGCTCCTCTAAGGCCTGGATTTCCACCTCTGCCTTGCAGATATTTTCTGTCAGTTAGAGCCACCTTGACTGAGGCCACTCAGACCTGTCACTCTCTGGTGGTCCTTACAGTGATCCTGCATCCCATTCTGCAGAGGACAACCCAGGGCTCAGGAGAGGGGAGGGGCAGAGAAGCAGCAGCAGAGCCTCCATGTCAGAGTTTGAGGACTGGCGGCCAGTCCCTGCAGGCTGCCACAGCCGCTGTCCAGTGTGTGGCCCTCATGACAGCCCTCGCCGCTGGCCTGTCTGCTCCCGCTCTGAAGGCTTCCAGGGTGCTTAGGAACCCAGGCCAGATTCCGTGGGGTCCCTGCACCCCATATGACTGAGGGCTAACTAGAAAGCCCTGGCAAATAAATTGGGATCCCTCGTGGGAAGCAGAGTGCTCAAAGGACCCCCCCCCCAAACCCTGATATTTCAGCACTTTCTTTTTCCTGGCCCTGGGCCAAGGGCCTGAGAACAAGGACCTCACTCACAGATCAGGGACTACGCTTGTCCAGTTCTAGGCTCTGGCCAGGCCTTGGGTTCTGGAATCTGTCGAGAGTGATCATGGCTCAACAAGCATCTGGGAGATGGACTGACCAACACGGCCCCACCTGAGCGGGATGGCAGGGCGGCCCTCCACAGGGTAGAGCAGGCCACCTGGGTCCTCTGGCTGGGGTCCCCCCTTCGTCACAGGGTCATCTCCCATGCCTCTCTCTCCCACATACCCCATTCAGTTATAAGTCCTGCCCACAGGCTGCACAATCCCTGTCGAATGGACCCACTCAGCCTCACTGCTTTCAAGCACCTGCAGCAGCCTTCTTGTGGGCCTCCCTTCCCCCAGGGTTGCTTCTCCCATCTGACCTCTTTCCTGTCCCCGTCCCCACCCTGGCCAACCTGCTGCTCCAGGGCACCTTTCTAAGTCTGGCCATGCCACTCTTCCCTTAGGGAATGAAATCAAAAGCCATGGTCACTTCCTTAGCACTGAAGCAGGATGGCAAAGAGAGATCTGGGTTCAAATCCTGCTCTCTCACATGCTATCCGTGTGAGCTCAGGTAACTCAATGGCTCTGGGCCTCCGTTTCCCCATCTGTAAGATGTGTGTACTCATGGCTTCCTCACAAAGCTTTTTTCCTGACACAATGCCTCAGAAAGGAAGGAGTCACTTCATAGTCAAGTCTTCACAGAAGTCTTTCATTTTATGTGCTGCATGTTCAATTAGGTTATTAAACAGCAACAAAGTACTGGTGGGTAAAAACACACGACTTAAACCAATCCTAACTGGTGTTTCTAGATGTTTTCAGAGGCAACCCAAGGGATCTTTTGGAAGGAAGGAAGGGGGAAAGAAAGAAAGAAAGAAAGAAAGGAAGGAAGGAAGAAAGCAAAGAAAAGGATCCAGGTAGTCAAGGATGAGAGATGGAATGTATACATTTATCTCTACCACTTCCAGAAAATTCAACTCCAAGGGTAAAGATGTCAGGAGAGGAAACACAAGCAAGAATATTTACGAAGCTGGGGAGTAGACAAATGAGGGGTTACTGCCTGTGCAGAAATGGGCCAGCCAACATTTCAAGCCAACAATGAGGATGCCTCAAGAGTAACCCACACTGTGACAGAGAACACCCAAAACCCAGAAACTGGCAGCACCACGCAACCGATGAGCTAGAATCTAGACCAGGCATCTCAAGCTATGGCTCCTGGGCCAAACCCTACCCACTCTCTATTCTCTATTTTTATAAATAAAGCTTTATTAAGACACAGCCACACCCATTTGTTTATGACAGTCTATAGCTGCTTTTATACTACAAAGGCAGTAGTTGTGATGGGGATGGTATTGGCCTCTGATCTGGACAGTTACCTTTCTTCAGAGCAGGCAGAAGTCTGTGGGCTTACTTTCTGGAGAGAGGAAAGTAGGGAGCTTCAGTCCATGCAGGACGCCAGGTACAGATGAGCGAGGAGTAAAAGTTTACACATGGAACATGGAGGCCCACAGATCTCTCCTTCTCAACATGGCTCCCTTCCTTTGCAGCCAGATGGAAGTGGGAAGGCTCTTCCCAGGGAATCCACGGAAGATGAGCCCTGCCAGCCAGCTCAGACCCCTGTGGAGCCACACTGAGCAGTTCCATCTGTGTTCATGGGGCTGCCAGTTAGCTTTGCAGGCTTACACTTTGAAAAGCTAGCTGAAGGTGCTGGACATTTATGGGAGCCCTTTATGTGAAAGACAGAGGGCAAAACGGATGGAGGAAAGTAACTCAGGCGAGACAGTCTTTTAAAGACAGAAAACAATTTTAAAAAATCCGTAAAAAACATGCTCAGAGATAAAGGTGGATATTATATCCATGAAATAAGACCAGGTTGCTGTTAAAAAGGAATACTCAGGGAATATTTGCACAAAAATTCTTTCAAATTAAATACATGAGAGCGAAGATTAAAGTTCTGTCGGTTTACATGCAGCTGTCCAGTTTTCCCAGCACCACTTGCTGAAGAGACTTTTTCTCATTTTATATTCTTGCCTCCTTTGTCGAAGACTAACTGTCTAGAGGTGTCTGGGTTTGTTTCTGGGTTTCTATTCTGTTCCATTGGTCTGTATGTCTATTTTGGTACCAGTACCACACTGTCTTCATTACTGTAGCTTTGTAATATTGTCTGTAGTTGGGAGAGATAGGCCTCCTGCTTGGTTTTTGTTCCTCAGGATTGCTTTGGCAATTCTGAGTCTTTTATGGTTCTACATAAACTTTTGGATTATTTGTTCTGGTTTTGTGAAAAATGCCACAGGTAATTTGATAGGGATTGCATTAAATCTGTAGATTGCTTTGGGTAGTATGGCCAGTTTAATGATATTAATTCTTCTAATCCAGGAGCCCTGGGTATCTTTCCATTTCTTTGAATCCTCTTTAATTTCTTTGATTAATGTTTTATAGTTCTTAGCATATGTCTTTCACCTCCTTGAATCAATGAAACTAGAACACACCCTCACACCATGCACAAAAATACACTCAAAATGGCTTAAAGACTTACATATAAGATAAGATGTCATAAAACTCCTAGAAGAGAACAGAGGCAAAAAATTCTCTGACATCAACTCTACAAATGTTCTCTTAGGTCAGTCTCCCAAAGCAACAGAAATAAAACCAAAATAAACCAATGGGACCTAATCAAACTTACAAGGTTTTACATAGCAAAGGAAACCATAAAAAAAAAAAAACCCCAAAACCACAAAAGACAACCTGTAGAATGGGAGAAAATAGTTGCAAACAGGATGCAACTGACAAGGGCTTAATCTCCAAAATATATACAAATAACTCTTACAATTCAACAGCAAAAATAAAAATAAAAAAATTTAACCTCTCCCCTGAAACGAACAACCCAGTTGAAAAAGGGGCAGAAGACCCAAATAGACATTTCTCCAAAAAGGACCTACGGAGGGCCAATAGGCACATGAAAAAATGCTCAATATCACAAATTAGTAGAGAAATGCAAATCAAAACTACTGTGAGGTACCACACTGGTCAGAATGGCCATTATTAACAAGTCTATAAATAAATGCTGGAGAGGGTGTGGAGAATGTAAATTGGTACAACTGTTGGTTGGAATGTAAATTGGTACAACCACTATGGGAAACAGTATGGAGGTACCTCAGAAAACTAAATATAGAACTACCAGCTGATCCAGCAATCCCACTCTTGGGCATCTATCTGGACAAAACTTTCATTGAAGAAGATACATGCACCCTTGTGTTCACTGCAGCAGTTTTCACAATAGTCAAGACATGAAACAACCTAAATGTCCATCGACAGATGAATGGATTAAGAAGATGTGGTTCATATACACAATGGAATACTACTCAGCCATAAAAAAGAACAAAATAATGCCACTTGCAGCAACATGGACAGAATTAGAGATTCTCATACTAAGTGAAGTAAGTCAGAAAGAGAAAGACAAATACCATATGATATCACTTATATCTGGAATCTAAACTATGACAAAAATGAACTTATCTACTAAAAAAAAACCTCATGGACATGAAGAACAGACTTATGGTTGCCAAGGGGGAGTGGGATGGACTGGGATTTTGAGGTTAGTAGATGCAAACTATTGCTTTTGGGGTGGATAGGCAATGAGATCCTGCTGTGTAGCACAGGGAACTCTATCCAGTCACTTGTGATGCAACATGATGGAGGATAATGTGAGAAAAAGAATGTATATATATATATATATATGTGTGTGTGTGTGTGTGTGTATAACTGGGTCACTTTGCTGTACAGCAGAAATTGACAGAACATTGTAAATCAACTATGATAAAAAAAATTTTTTTTGGCATACCCGTCATGGCAGTGGAAATGAATCAACTAGGAACCATGAGGTTGCGGGTTCAACCCCTGGCCTCGCTCAGTGGATCAAGGATCTGGCATTGCTGTGAGCTCTGGTATAGATCGCAGACAAGGCTCAGATCCTGCGTTGCTGTGGCTGTGGCATAGGCTGGCAGCCATAGTTCTGATTGAACCCCTAGCCTGGGAACCTCCATATGCCGTGAGTGTGGCCTAAAAATCAAAACAAACAAACAAAAAAATAGTGAAAAAATAATTTTTTTAAAGTTCCATTGGAAATAAGAGTTGGGAGAGAAGGTTGGGGGAAGTCTCCAAGAAAGGAGAACAGGGCAAACAGATGCAGATAATTGAAAGAAGAAACAAGAAAATCAGTTTGGGAAATCACAGGTAAGGGAGTGTCTCCCCTCTCCTTGCCTCTAATAAAAAACAAACAAACAAACAAACACCAAGCCAACCAACTAACCAAAGGAAAAACTTCAGAGGGAGAAAACAGAGAAATTTGGAGGAGAAATTGTTAAAAGAATTCAGGAGATTTGGTTTTCTGAGAGTCCAGCTCAGTGAAAGAAAATAGACCATGCTAAAGCAGGTCATCTTGAAATTTCAGAACACTGGGGTTAAAGAGAAGATTCCAAAGACTTCCAGAGAGAAAAATCACAGGTTTCACACAAAGGACTGAGAAGAACAGAAGGATTTGGACTTCTAACAGACACATCATGAAGTGGAAAGATACTTATTTTTTTATTTTTATTTTTTAATTTTTTTGGCTGCACTTGTGGCATGTGGAAATTCCAGGGCCAGGGATCGAACCCGCCCCACAGTTGCAGCCTGTGCCACTGCTGTAGCAATGCCAGATCCTTAATCCACTGCACCACAAGGGAACTTCCAAGAGGTTGAAGCAAACTCACCTTCCTTAGAGGAAGGTAATCATTACCATAAGAACCCCCACTATCTGTTAGGCCCTATGGGAGGCACTGGGGAAACTGGGAGTAAGAAAGCACAGCCTCCGCCATCATCTCAGATGGCGGGGGAAGACGGGTGCTGGCCCAGGAATGCAGCCAATTACAAACTGGTAAGTGCTGTGAAGAGGAAGTACAGGACCTCTAACAGCACGTGATAGGTGAACACAACTTGGTCTGGAGAGTCTGGGGTTCTCTGAGAAATCCTGTGCATGAGATGAGGCCAGACAGATGCCTGGAGATGCCTGGGCAGAGAGGGACTTGTCCCTTGTAGGAGGTACAGGGAGTACAAAGGCTCTGCAGTGACAGGAGGTAGCAGCGCCTCAGGCTCGCACCCCATCAGAATCAGCTGAAGGGACCTTAGAACAGACGGCTGGGTCTCGCCCTCCAGAGTCTCTGAGGTAGTAAGTTTGGGAATTTGCAATTCTAAAACTTCGCAGATGATGTTGAACCACAGTGTGAAAAGCACTGACTGAAAGGTCTGCAGAGCCCCATCGTAAGGAATTTGTATTTTATCCTTCAGGCTAGGGGTTCTCCAACAGGAGAATCATCTGGGCACTGGTTGAGCTTGCAAATTTCCAAACCCCACCCCCACCCCCCTTGGGCTGGGCAGGACCTGACAATGCGTATTCACGTGGATATCTACGGTCCCAGGGGCACTTGAGGGCTGGGAGGGAGGTAGGGGACAGGTGGGCTCCTTTTGCAGCAAAGTAGTCAGGAGAAGACAGAGCCTCAACAACACAGACAAGGCGGAAAGGGCAGGGTGGATTTTCGAGGCAGATCAGAATATGTCTTGAGGACAAGGAAAGCTGAAGGGCGAACTCGGCCAGCCTAGTGGCTCTGGCTTTGGGTTGGGGGGTGGTCCAGGATCAGATTTCAGGCTCCCTACCAACAAGAACGGTCAGCTTCTTTGTCAGGCAGGAAAGTCCTTCTCCAGGTGGCCAATTTCAGGGTTTTTTTTTTTTTTTTTTTTCTTTTCTTTTTATGGCCAGACCTGCAGCATATGGAAGTTCCTGGTCCAGGGGTCCAATTGGAGCTGAAGCTGGAATCTACCTACACCAGAGCCACAGCCACAGCAATGCCAGATTCAAGCTGCATCTGTAACCTATGTCGAAGCTCACGGCAACATCGGATCCTTAACCCATTGAGCGAGGCCAGGGAGTGAACCCGCATCCTCACAGAGACTACATCGGGTTCTTAACCCACTGAGCCACAATGGGAACTCCCCCAACTTCAGGTTTTAAGCATTAGCTGGATTTTCTGCTCCTAGTCCCCTCAAACCTGCCTGAAAGTTGACTGCCAAATTAATTTCCGAATTGTGAAACAAATGTATTCCCAGGTGAAAACTACTGTATCTGATTTCTTCTGTGGCCACCTCTGCCAAGATGGAAATCTGCTGTATCTGACTTTAGAATCCACCAGAGTCAGCTTCCGTTTCTAAGGTTATTGGACAAAGCCTCCATTCCAACTGTACCCCATCAGAGAGAGCACATGAGCCTTGGCCTCTCCAAGACCCAGGCTCCTCCTGCCAGCAAGGAGGGAGTTGCCCTCAGACCCCCCAACAAAGCACTCAAGTCTCCACACTCCCCACACCAAGAGGCTTGCTGTTTCTTGGCCAGAATAAGAGCCAACAGGAGTTCCCTAGTGGCCTAGCAGTTAAGAATCCGGCATCATCACTGCTGCAGCGCTGGTTTGATGCCTGCCTTGTTAACTTTCACATGCTACAGGTGCAGCCAAAAACAAAAACAAAAACAAAAAACAACAACAAAAAAAACCCCCAAAACCAACAAAAGTCCCACGAGGCCCCCTTATTGACCCTGCGTCATGCCTGCCCCCTCGGGACCTCCCTGGGCAGTCTCAGTCCACCCACATTTGGACACGGGATGAGGCTCAAGTGAAAGTCTATCCATAGCTGCCCATGTGACATAGTGCCATCAGTAGGGGGTTCCCAGAACTGGGGGCCTGTGCAGCTTGCCCTGGCTGGCTGGTCCCGGGAGGGAACGTGTTTGATGGGTGACGTGGCTCCCGCAGGCTTTTCAGGGGCTCCTAGGACTCAGATGCTGCTGCCTTCCCTCCCAGGCAGGGCCTGGGACTCCTGCCTTCCTGCTCATTTTCAAAGGCCCGCCCCCCCAATTTATGAAGCACTGATCCCCCCTCCCACACACCCAACGTACTGTATTTTTGTGAGCTTTGCCCTCCTTCAATTCTCAGGGCAATCCTGTGCAGCATCATTCATGCCTTCTGCCACTCAGAGCACATGCTTCTCTGGCTCAAGTGCCCCAAGCCTTCCCCTGCAGCCAGGTTGAGACATGCCACCTCTCCCTGGCCTATGCCTCGCTGTCAGATCTGTCCTGTGGCTACATTTCTGACCTCGTTTCAAATCCCCCCACCCCAGTTCCCCACACAGACCTCTGCCTTGCTAGAATGTAAGCTCCTTGGCAGGACCAATCTTGTCTGTCTTTTTTTTTTTTTTTTTTTTTTTTTTTTTTGGTCTTTTTGCTATTTCTTTGGGCCGCTCCCGCGGCATATGGAGGTTCCCAGGCTAGGGGTTGAATCAGAGCTGTAGCCACTGGCCTACATCAGAGCCACAGCAACGCAGGATCCGAGCCGCGTCTGCAACCTACACCACAGCTCACAGCAACGCCGGATCATTAACCCACTGAGCAAGGGCAGGGACCAAACCCGCAACCTCATGGTTCGCTAACCACTGTGCCACGACGGGAACTCCTTTTTTTTTTTTTTTTTTTTTTTTTTTTATCTTTGTCTGTCTTATTTCCTAGTGCCTGACCTAGAGAAGGGCTCAGAAATATTTGTGGTGCGAGTGAGATGAGAAAATGAGGCCCACAGAGAAATGACTCACACCACATCACAAGCTAGCAGAGGCCTCTTGGGCCCTGGCCTGGCTGTCACACTGCCTTCCCTGCTATTCCCCTTCCTGTGCCAGGGTACTAGCTTGGCCAGCATGGGGTGGCTCTGGGTGGCCATTTATTCACTCTGATGCATGTTTCCTGGTCAAAAGAACCTTCTGGAAGACAGAAATGCTGCTTTGGGGCTTCTCTTGCAGAGATGACTGCAGAGCCTGCCAACCAGGTAGGAAAGTCCAGTAACCATGGGTCTGGAGGATTTGAAGCCAAGCAGATCTGGGCTGACTCCCAGCACTGCCACTCACAGGCCAAGGGGCCCTGGCCATGTCACCTAATTTCCCCGAGGCTTGGTTTCCTGGGTCTGTAAACCCGGGATCACATGGCATCTACTTGCTCGACTTGTGAAGCTTACGTGAGACCTGGAGCATTGAGCCACGAGCACAGGCCTGGCACTTGGTAACGTTGCAAGAAAACTGACAAGGGCACTCTGGCTGGGACACAGGCGTGGAGCTCCCCATCTAGGCTGTGTGCCCCCAGGGCTCTGTAAATGCCCCACAGGGAATCAGCAGCCCTCGGAGCCAGGGATGGGGCCTCCCAGGACAAAGTCTTCTGGGGAGGGCTCTAAGGTCGGAGACAGCTGCCATCAGCAGGGTGGGGTGGGCACAAATGCTCTAGGAGCATGGACACATACGCCTGGCTTCTTGATTTGGGGCAGAGCTGGGACATCTGCGTGGGTTTTCATCTTTTAATCCCATCTGTTATCAGCTGCTGGGAAACAGCCGAGCCCAAGCTCCAAGCTGGCAGAGCCTTCCTCTGAATTCCATGCAGAGAACAAAGGGTTCTGAAAGGGTGACTGCCCAGCTGCCCAGACTGGCAGCCAGGGCGGCCAGTGCAGGGCCAGGCTGGGAAGAAGGCACATGAAAGCCAAGTAAAGGCACTTGGCCAGGAGGGTGGGCACGGCCACCAGGAGGCTGGCCAGCTGGCCTGCCAGGGACTACTCTAGGCTCTAGGGCTTCAGGGATTCGGGGTGCAGCTTTTCTTTTGAGAAGCCTTTGTGTTTGGGAACTTAGGAGACACCTGTTGGTGTGAAGTTCCTGGTCTAAGACCACCCCTGGATGCAAGGCAGGTGGCTTGGCTAGGTCCCCACCAGGCAACCTTCTGGACCCCAAAGCTACCCTCTATCCCAGAGCCTGAAGTGGACAAGAGTCATTTGTAGCTGCTTCAAACCTTCTAATCCCCTCCTCACATTTGGATGCTTCCCCGTGGCATAAACCCAACTTTCCAACTCCAATTACAAATGTCCCTGCTTTCTCAGGGCCAGGGGTAGGTGGGATTCACATTCCCTGGCCCAGACACATCTGATTCAGAGGTGAGTTAGGTGGGGATGAGGTGGGGCTCAGGGCTTCCACTCTGCAGCAAGGGGGAGTGTGATTCTAAGCCAGCAGCCTTGGGGAAGCTTCCAGGTCTGGTGGGAGTGCTCCTGGCAGGCTTGTTAGAGATGTGGTGCAGGGACTCATTTCTGCAAGCTCTTCCTCCTAGGGCTTCATATCCCTCAATAAATCATTTCCCCCCCTTTCCCTCTTAAATTAGCTGGAGTGGATTCTGCCGTTTGCAACCATGAATCCTGACAAACTCCTCTGGCAACTCCCTGGCAGAGTTTCAAACTCTCCGGCCCATAAGCCTAAGCAAGTTACATAGATAAAGGACACAGACTCATTTTGCAAAAATCACAAGGCAGCCCTTTTGGTCTATACTTGATGGAGGTATGGTTCCAAGGAGGCTTTCTTTACTAAGAGAAAAGAGAGGGCCAGCTCAGTCAATTTCATGGTCAGAGAGACAATAAGGAGTAGTGGGGACTGTGGCACACTGGAGATGCATGCTCTCTCTAAAGGGGGGAACTACTATGTAGTTACAACAGACTGTTTCCAGAACCTTCCCCACACCCCAAACCTGGATCAGCCTGGGCATATTCCCAATTTTCTTCAAGGCAAGAACATCTCCCTCAATAGATGGAGATGATGCCTTCCGCCCAAGGCAAGGTGCCTGGCCAGTGGGAAGGCCCTGCACCAGGCCCAGAGCTGGTCACAACTAAACACAGACAGAGTGAGATTGGAAGGGAGGTTTCTGGTTCCTGAGGGCCAGACACCCACACACCAACCAAGGGCCTTTCAGAAGCACAAAGTGTTCTAATTGAATGAAGGGTGAGGTTTCATAGATGCCACATTTTGAAACTTTTACCCTCAGACCTATGAATAAAAATGATGTGTTCATAATTCTTTTGGGGTAGACAACATTTCCAAAGCAAAGCTGTGCTATTTTTTCAATTGAAGGATAGCTGATTAACCATGTTGTATCAATTTCTGCTGTATGGCAAAGCGATACAGGTATATATCCATATACGTGTTTTTTATATTCTTTTCCATTATGCTTTACCTCAGGATACTGAATATAGTTTCCTGTGCTACATATACATTAGGCATTTTTGTTTATACAACTGTCCGTTTTGATTTAAGGTGATAACAAGGACTTTCTGTTACCTCTCAGTGACTAGGAAGCTCCTGGGGCATAACGGAATGTTCACCCCATGCCATGGGCAAAAGGGTGCCTTTGGGCAGGTGGAAGGACCACAGGAGACAAAAATAAAGACGCCGACTGCTTAGATCGCGTGACTCCTGCTTATTGCATGAACTGGGTATACCCGGGCACACACTGGTTATTATTCCCTCCTGAACCTCTGGTCTGGTCTGGTCTACATCTATTATCTTGAGGTCCTCATACCCGAATTCACCAAGCCTTCCAGCCATGGCGGAGATGGCAGCCTCAGTATCGCTCTAGAGGGGAAAAGAGAGCTCAAATAGGAGTTTCCACCCAGTCTGTGGCCAGTACAGACTGACAAATCAGAGAGTTTGCAAGAAGCCCCGACAACTTGGAGCTACTGCTTGGACGTTGCGATAATTTGCAAAGTTATTGCAAAATGCTAGTTTGTTCATCATATGTGAACTACGATTTACCTACCACGTTTTTGCAAAGACTCCCCCATAATCCAGGGTATGCAACTAACTGCTCTATTCTCAGCTTTATTTATTTATTTATTTATTTATTTATTTATTTTTGTCTTTTGTCTTTTTAGAGCTGCATCCTCGGCACATGGAGGTTCCCAGGCTAGGGGTCTAATCGGAGCTGTAGCTGCCAGCCTACACCACAGCCAGAGCAACACGAGATCTGAGATGCGTCTGTGACCTACACCACTGCTCATGGCAACACTGGATCCTTAACCTGCTGAGTGAGGCCAGGGATCAAACCTGCAACCTCATCGTTCCTAGTTGGATTCGTTTCCACTGTGCCATGACGGGAACTCGTATCGCCAGGTTTTAAGGTGGACATGTCTGCTGTTTGGTTCTGAGCTTTGTGTAGCCCTATATGAGCTGGCAGGCCAACAAGGAAAACAAGCCATGTGTGACATGAGCAGAATAAGTGAGAGGGATACGGAGTTTGGGTGCTCTGAGGAGGGAGGGTGTCTTCATTTGCTACACCCCAAATACCATAGACTAGGTAGCTCATAAACAGAGTTCTATTTCTATGGTCTGGAGGCTGGAACATCCAAGATCAAAATGCCAGCAGATTAGGTGTTGCTGAGAGCCTGCCTCCTGGTTCAGACTCACTGTGTCCTCACATGGCAGACAAAAGGGGTGAGGGACCCTGTGGGGTCTCTTATAAGGGCACTAATCCCACTCATGAGGGCTCCAACCCCCACCTCCTAATACCATTACTTTAGGGGTTAGGATTTCAACATATGAATTTTGAGGGGACATAACCATTCAGCCTGCGGCAGGCTAGCACACACCCTGAGGTCCAGTAGCATCTAAAGAATCCAGGAGTTCCCGTGGTGGCTCAGTGGTTAATGAATCCAACTAGGAACCATGAGGTTTCGGGTTCAGTCCCTGGCCTCGCTCAGTGGGTTAAGGATCCGGTGTTGCCGTGAGCTGTGGTGCAGGTGGCATACATGGCTCGGATCCCGCGTTGCTGTGGCTCTGGTGTAGGCCGGTGGCTACAGCTCCGATTAGACCCCTAGCTTGGGAACCTCCATATGCCGTGAGAGCGTCCCTAGAAAAGACAAAAAGATAAAAAAAGAAAGAAAGAAAAGAAAAGAAAAGAATCCAGCTGTTCCTTAAGAAGTTAACCATAGAGTTAACATTTAACCCAGCAATTTCCTTCCTAGCCGTATAGTCAAAACAACTGGCAATGAGGGTTCAAACACCTATGAGTACACGAATGTTCATAGCAGTATTACTTACAATCGCCGAAAGGGGGAAACAACCCAAGTGTCCATCATGGGATGAACAGGCAAAATGTGGCATGTCCATACAAGGGGATATTATTCTGCTATAGGAAGTGTATGATTTCACTTACATGAAACTTCCAGAATAGGCAAATCTAGGGATGGAAAGTTAGTCAGTGGTTGCCGGGAGTGGGGAAGGGGGGTGGGAGTGACTGTTAATGGGTTTCCTTCGGGGGTGCTGACAATGTTTTTGAACTAGATGGGAGCCAACAACAGTGACTAGACTAAATCCCACTGAATTGTTCACTTCTACTGGCTAATTCTGTGTTATGCGGATTTTACCTCAATAGTTAAAGAGAGAATCCCAGCTAATAGTCTCTTGTGCATCTGGCAGTGCAGCCTCTGTTTCATCTCCGACCTAATGATGCTTGTAAAAATAAATGAAGATCAAACTGGGAGGGGAGAACTGGCTAGAACCGGGTAGAAAGGGAAAAAAAGCGAAGCCAAAACAAGTGCAGCTTTGGTGCAGCTGGTTTTCCAAGACCTCTTTTCCTGAGGGATGTTTTCACTTAGAAAGAATAAAAATACTTCTCTGGCAAAGTTAGCGGCTCAGAGCGGCAGGTACAGAAATCATGCAGCCTCTCCCCTCTGTTCCACCCACCCCCCTCCCCGCCAACGGAATTCAAATTCCCAGGGGAGGGAGGTAGGGGTGGCAAGGGGAGACATCAGGAAATCAGCAGGGAGCAGCCTGTGGGGGACTGCCCTTTGCAGAGAGGTCTGAGTGTGGAGATGTGGGTATGAGGGAAGGAGGGCTCCCCGGCCGTCTGCCCCCCTCAGCTGGAGCACAGGCTCCCTTGCTGCCAGCCCCCAAGAAGGAGCAGCTGTTCTCTCCCGAGTGGTTTCTCCCACTTTTCTGCTGGAGGCAGGCTCTGACGGTAAAGTCCAGACATTGACTCTTCCTAGTTTTTTTTTTTTTTTTTTTTTGTCTTTTGTCTTTTTAGGGCCTTACCCACAGCATATGGAGGTTTCCAGGCTAGGAGTCCAATCAGAGCTGTAGCCACTGGCCTGCATGCACCACAACCACAGCAATGCCAGATCCAAGCCTCATCTGCCACCTACACCACAGCTCATGGCAACACCGGATCCTTAACCCACTGAGTGAGGCCAGGGATTGAACCTGCAACCTCATGGTTCCTAGTCGGATTTGTTTCTGCTGTGCCACAACAGGAACTCTGACTCTCCCTAGTTTTAAAATGAGTTCCATAAAATGGAGTGAATGTATCTCCATTTATTTATGAGATTCTTCTATAAGTTGGGCTGACTGCCAGGCTCTCCAGAGCTGCAGTGGAAGGGGGTGAGGTGGGGGCGGTCCTTGCAGTCCCCACTCTGAGGTATGTGGGTTCTGCATGGTGGGGGGCACTGCAGGGTGGGGGGCAATGCAGGGGTTCTCCCTGGCACCCAAGGATTGGAGGCTCCCTCTCTGCTTAAAGACTAGGGTGGCCCTCCGACTCTCTCTGAGCACAAAAGCATCATTCACTGTCCACCATTAGTTTTGGATGATGAAAGGAGGTTCACGGGGTCATGGAGGAGTCAAAATAATCGTACTGATAGTCAGGGTACCAGGTAATTATTGAGCAGTTTCCACGAGGGGTGGGCACTGTGCTAAATGCAATGAACCATTGCAGCCAGGCTTCGAGACGATTCCAAGAGGTAGGAACCATTATCCCCATGTTGTCACTGAGGACACAGGGTTGGGGAGGTTACGTGAGGTCCTTGGAGCCCTGTATCTCGGGCTCAAACTGCCCAGGTGTGTGGCACTGAGTCTGGCTGATTCCAGGTGGAGGTGAGCGGAGGGTTCCACCAGGCTTTTTGTTTTATTTTTAGGGCCACACCCGAGGTGCGTGGAGGTTCCCAGGCTAGGAGCTGAATTGGAGCTATAGCTGCCGGTCTACGCCACAGCCACAGCAACTCGGGATCTGAGCTGGTCTGTGACCTACACCACATCCCACGGCAACGCTGCATCCTTAATCCACTGAGCAAGGCCAGGTATTGAACCCACATCCTCATGGATATTAGTCAGGTTCGTAATGCGCTGAGTCACAACAGGAACTCCTCAGGGGCTATGCTCTTAATTATGGCTTTCTACACCCAAGACGCTTGGTGCTCCCAAAGCTTCTTTGTGCCCTCCTGGGAGGCTGCCAGAGGGTATGGGCAGCATAGGTGGGAAAGACAGATAGACAGATCCACTTCAGAACTAGCCTGGCCCTGGAGACAGTGACACCTTGGCTGGCCCCTCTGAGCCAAATATCTGTGACATCGGAGGGTGCAGGGAGACAAAAAGGCCAATCAAGCATCCAGACGTGCCCCAGGCACAGGGGAACTGTCCCTGCTCCTCAGCCACAGGCAGGCTTCTGGGAACAGTGTGGTGCAGTGGCTGAGGTTCCAAGGTGGTCAGGCAAAACCCTGCAGGGCTGAAATCCTCTTGGGAGCCTAAGGAAGAGGGCCTGCGGCATCGGCCCCTTAAGGAGACAGGGCTGCTCCTCCCAGAACTGGCTGCTCCTGGTATGCCCTGACACCAGATGAAACAGTCACTTGTGGCTGATGGTGTAACTCATAGAGCAGGACCCTGTGAGGTCCTCCCAGAGAGGACCCCCACTCATGTCCTCTGCCTGCCTTTTTGTCTATAGAAAAAAACTTGAGTCGAAGAATCGATTCATTTAGAGAAGTGAGAAAATACAGAGAAAGGAAAACCGTCAAGTCAGACAAATAATGATAGTTTAGCCATTCGACAAAATCAAGGACCTTTAGTTAGTTCTTCTTCAAAGACTATAGATAATATTCCTCACCATGTCCTTGGAGCTGTTTTTCAGGTGTTGAAGCCCTCCCCAGTGGAAGAAGTCAAATCTATATGCCTACAAGCATGTAGACCCCAGACTGGCTGGAATCAGGAGGCTGATGACGCTGACTCCCAATTACCTCACCACCAACCAATCAGGAAAGTGTCCATGAACTGACCACACCCTGCTCCTCAAACACTGTAAGACTCCTCACTGCCCCCTCCATGGGGGGCACAGTCCTTGAGGCACTATCGGGCTGTGTTCCCCTCCTGACCTGGCAATTAAATCACTGTTTCTGTTTCTCCAACTCTGTCTCCATGTTTCTATTTGGCATCAGAGTACAGAGACGGCAACAATGGAAACCAAATATTTAAACCCTAGATTCCTTGGGACCATGCAGAACAAGCCCAGCCACCCTTCACAAAGGGTCTGAATTGACACACAAAGTCACACTGCTGGTCCTGCATCTTTATGAGATGTGTGTTTCTCAACCCTCTGCCATCCAGGAAGCCTTCTTCTAGCCCTGTCCCATCTCACGACATCCTTCCCTCTACACCATGGTCCCCAGAATTGAGTCCTCAGGGCAAGCTCAGAGCAGAGCAGGATAATCCCCTCCCTTGTTGAAGATATTATGCTCCTGTTATTATGGCCTCAGATCCTGCCCTGACATGCAGGCAGTCGAAGCCATGATGAGTTTCTCACCCAAGCCTTTATGCTGCCCCTCTCTGGGCCTCAGCTCATCCATCTGTAAAGTGTGCAAGGGTCTGCCTTGTTTCTGTCTAGCCAGCCTGGTATGTGGGTGTGACAGGCTGGCTCTGCCATGCGGGTGAATCCCTGAGCATCCCTGGCTGTGCAATGGTGATGCATTTGCACAGATTCACAACCAACTAGACATGTTTGGGGAAAGACAGGAGATGCTGATTAAATACCAGGATGTGTTCACTTGTGCCCTGGAGTAAACATGAGCTGGGGACTGAGCCTGCCTGCTCCTCAGTGGGTCTTAGTTTCCCACGGGCCTTGTGTGGGGTGAGCCTCCAGCTGAGCTTTCTGGGGTTTGGTGGCTAAGAACTTTCTAGTACTCAAGGGCTCCTAAAAGCAAGCCCAAGCTGCCACATCTCCCACCCCCAGCACTGAGAACACTGGCTCTGTGGGGTTTCAGAGAGATGGTGCATTCCAGCATTTTAGGAGTCACCTGAGCGAGTTTCAGGGGAGCAATTTGGATCATGCAAGATTTTTTGTCTTACAGAATCACTTTAGAATAAAAATTCCACTTAAAATGTGACTTCATAACAGTGACTTATTTTGTATTTGCCTCCCTTCCCCGGCTCTGGGAAGACAGGGGTCATGGATTTTGGTTATTCATATCTCTAGGGCATGATCTAGTCACTGGGACATCACAGGAGAAGGGCTGGCTGATGGGTGCAGGGATGAGTGAAGAATGGATGGGTGGGGGGTGAGTGGGTGGGGGGTGGCCAGATGGGGAGATAGATGAGTGGGTGGGTGGAGGGGTGGGGAGATGGATGGGTGAGTGGATGGGTAGGTAGGAGGGTAGATAGGTGGATGTATGATGAATGGATGGGTGGAGGGATGAGTGGCTAGAGGGTGGCCAGATGGGGGGACGGATGGGTGAGAGGATGGGCAGTTGGGTGGATGAGTAGGAGGATGGATGGGTGGGGGTATGGGTCATGGGTGGGTGGATGGGTAGGCGGTGGGTGGGAAGGGGACAGGTTGGGGAGGTAGATGTGTGATGCATGGAAGAGTGGGGGATGATGGAATTGGGGCTTGAGGCAAGGATGAACTTGGTTGAGAATGAGGACACCTCTGCCCAATGTCACCCCAAATGCACCTGCATTAGAATAATAGACAGTTTTCCAAAAAGCATGTGTCTGAACATGCTTTATTGGTGTCTCCAGAGCAGGAGACACACAAAGGGTAATAAAAGCTGGTCATCAGGGCAATTAACTTTCACTCCCACTTTTGCCTCGGAGGCAGGAAGAGCCCCCTCAATATACCCACTCCAGCAACGAGCTGGCTTTTCAGGCTTTTCAGGCTGTAGTTGGGGCTGTTCCTCCTCCCCTTCCCCATCCTCTAGGCTAGGGCTTCTCAAATCCCAAATTCCCCCAGAAGGAGCTGTCATGTGGCCACAGGCACGGGGGACCATCCTCCAAGGCTCCAGGCATCTCTCATACAGGACGGTGAATTGAGTGAGTCTGGCCATAGGGATGGAGGTAGACAAGGGCAGGGCCCAGCTTTTCCTAAATGATGCTCCCCGACCTTTTCCATCTAAAAAGTCACACACTTTTCATGGAAAAGAACCAGGAAATGAAGCACCTACAGCTGAGGGCGCTGGTCAGGGGAGCCGAGATCAAAGTCTGATTAGACCTCTCTCAACCACCCCTACAGCTCTACTCCTCCATCTGACAACAAGACCGAGTCCCTTGTGCTGAGATGCCTGGGCTCACGGCTGCCAGGCCACCTGCATGGTGACCAGGGCTTTTTCCTGCTGCATCTTTTATTTTATTTTTTTTGTCTTTTGGGGGCCATACCTGCAGCATATGGAGGTTCCCAGGCTAGGGGTCGAATCGGAGCTGTAGCCGCCGGCCTCCACCACAGCCACAGCAATGCCAGATCCGAGCCACGTCTTCAACCTACACCACAGCTCACGGCAACACTGGATCCTTAACCCACTGAGCGAGACCAAGGATTGAACCCACAACCTCATGGTTCCTAGTCAGATTCGTTTCCACTGCACCATGACAGGAACTCCTCCTGCTGCGTCTTTACAGAGAGAATGGAAACCTTGACTGGGGCACAGAAGACAGTTCCTGCTTCCTCCTGAAAACAGGCCTTACCCTCCCTGAGCCGAGACCTCCTGGCAGGCTCTGCAGGTGCCCCCAGGACCGCTGACCTTCCTCCCAAATTCTAGCCCAAATTGGCGCTGCAGAGAATCTCTCAGCCTCTGCCTTCTGTGCCACATTTTGTTTTCAAAATCTACAAGTAACCACGAACGGCTGACCAGGATGGGGAAACAAACATTTTTCCATGTAAGGCTGGGCTTTGGGCTTTGCTCCAGGTTCTGGGTTGGGGAGGCCAGAGGAGGCCAGGAGTGTGGATACTGGGTCCCAGGTGTGGCCTGCCTGTGTGACCATCTGAGCTCCTGAGTGACCTGGGCCTCTGTTACTCCCTGACTTCATCTGCTACCGCTCTTCCTCGCCTCCAGCACATTAGTCTCTGTGCTGCCCCTCCAATAAAAGTCACTGTCTCCTACCTCAGGACCTTTGCACTGGCTGTTCCTGCTGCCTGAAACACTCTTTCTCCAGGTGACCACCTGGTGAATTCCTTACTTCCTTCACTTTTCTCAAATATCATCTTCTCCTTAAAAACTCTCACCCCCATCTCCCCACCCTCACCACTCCAGGCTGCCTTTACTTGCTTTATTTATTTATTTGCTTTTTAGGGCCGCACCAGCAACATAAGGAAGTTCCCAGGCTATGGGTCAAATCAGAGCTACAGCTGGTGGCCACAGCCACAGCCATAGAACACGGGATCCGAGATGCGTCTGACCTACACCACAGCTCATGCAACGCCGGATGCTTCACCCACTGAGCAAGGCCAAGGATAGAACCCTCGTCCTCATGGCTACTAGTCAGGTTCGTTAACTGCTGAGCCACAAAGGGGACTCCCTATCATTTATTTATTTATATAACACACTACCTTCTAGCATCATGAAACTTTCTTTACCACCTATCCTCCCCAACCAGAATACAAGGAGGCGGGGTTGCTGTCTGTTTCGTTATTATCTCCCCAGAGCCCAGACCTGTTCTGAGTACACAGTAGGCACCCAATCAGTATTCGTTAAAAATATTCGCCTGTGATGCCCACATGGTCACTTTTGGCAGCTGACGTCTGAGAACCAGATTTACAAGCCAGAAGGTGTGAGGATGTAAGGTGTCCCCCATGACATATTGTCGTGCCAAGCACATCCCACACCAGTGGCTGATCTGGCACAGAAAACGCCTGGGGAGGGGGCAGTAGTTCCCACATGAAAAAAGTTCCATGTGCAGTCTCATTGCATTGTGTGTCTTCAGTTGCTGAAGCCTGGCTAGAGCAAAGCTGCCAAACCCAGCAGGCAGCCTCAGATGCTCCAGCCAATGGGACACAGGAAAGGGAACAATGATCTGTGCATCTGCCCAGGGCACCCAGGGATGTGGAGGGAGCCCCCACCCTCTGCTTGGGCTGCCCCTGCAGGTTGGACGGACTGGGCTGGCATGGCCAGGAGTATAGAAGAGACCCACAGCGTCCTGGAAGGCCAAGTGCACATCAGAGGGGACCAGGAAGGTGAGACCAGGAGAAATAGGCTTAGGGGGACAAATATAGGAGAGGTAGCATGGCTCCAAAGAGAAGGATGCTTGCTGCCAGAGATTCCACAATGTGAGCTGTAACCTGGCCAGAGGGCTCGCCTCATCCCAGACCTGCTGGAGCTCCAGGTGAGAGGCGCTGTTCTCTGTGCAAATGTCCCTTTGTCTCAGGTCACAGGGGAATCAGAGTGGTACCCAGTGGGCCTCAGCCAAAGCAGCTCAGCAAAGGAGTCAGAGACAGTGCCCTGCCAATCAAAGAGCTCTGCTGATGGAGTCAGGAGGACACAGGTGCATCCCCATCACCGCCCATGTCCAATTGTGTGACCTTGGACAAGCCCTTCACTTCCCAGTGCTGTGGACTCCTTGTCTGTAAAGCAGGACCTGCCATGAGAAACTGCTGTGCGGGGTAATGAGAAAACCCCATAGAGAGGAGCCAACGCAGGGCAAGGATGGAGCAGGCTCTTGGGGACACTGATTTATTAAAAAAAAAAAAAAAGAAGAAGATGAACATGATATGACAAAAATCCTCAACCCTTTCTTTCGCAAGCTTCCCCTTTCTATTTATATGTATTTTTATTAAATAAGAAATAAGACTTTATGAGTATATAATTTATAGTTTGTCAATAGTGCCTGTAGGAGGAAATGATTAAAACAGTGGGGAAAAAATAGACAGATTTCTAGAATTAAAGAAAGATGAAAGTGCTCAGATTGCAAAGACCCACAGAACACCAAATAGAGCTAAGAAAGAACCCATATGTCAAAATGTCACAGTGAAACTGAAGATTATCAGAGGCAGATAGAGAGCTAAAAGTCTCCAGAGAGAGCAGAGCACATCATAAAGGAACAAGATCCAGACTGGCCTGATGCTTTCTGATAGCACCATTGCCTGTGAGACGACAAAGGACCAACACGGGAGTTCCCATCATGGCTCAGTGGAAACAAATCTGACTAGTAACCATGAGGTTGCGGGTTCGATCCCTGGCCTCACTCAGTGGGTTAAGGATCTCACATTGCCGTGTGCTGCAGTATAGGTTGCAGACTTAGCTCAGATCCCACTTTGCTGTGACTGTGGTGTAGGCTGGTGGCTACAGTTCTGATTCAACCCCTAGGCTGGGAACATCCATATGCTGTGTGTACGGCCCTAGAAAGACCAAAAAAAAAAAGAAAAAGAAAAAAGAAAAAAGAACCGACATTAAGTTCCCGCTATGGCACAGCAAGTTAAGGATATGACATTGTCTCTGTTAAGGTGCGGGTCCGGGTTCAATACCTGGCTGGTGCGGTGGGTTAAAGATCTGGCATTGCCACAGCTTCAGCATAGGTTACAGCTGTGGCTCGGATTCAATCCCTGGCCCGAGAACGTCTTCCCCCAACCCCAAGATCTTCTATGGGCCACAAATGTGGGGAAAAAAAACCAAACCACAAAACAAAAATAAACAACCAACCTGAGTACTGAAGCCCTAGGTCCTGAATTTTGAAACTTGAAGTTTACATCCAGTCCCCGGGCATCCAAGTGTGAGCAGACGACCAGGATACTCTCACCCTCGGAAGGCCCTAGATGGCCTGTCACACAAAGACCCATGCAGGAAACCATCCTGGAGGAAGACGTCAGACAAGAGAGGAGACAACCTTGGGAGCTCCCCGAGAGACACGATGGAAGGGTGTTCGGATTCCTCAGTCAGGATTCTGGGTGCCCCTCCATCCCCCACCCCACTGCCTAATTATCTAAGACCAAAAACAAGAGAGAAAATAGAGGCAGCATGTCCTTACTACCATGGCTGGGACTGGGTGGAGGGGACGTCAGCGACATGTGGGCGCAGGAAAGCTCTGGCCTCGACAGAGGCACACATGGATAACAACTTTATTTACAGAAAGAAAAGATGAGCAAAGAAGCATAGCGAAAACAGAGACAAGCTGAAACCATAAACTTCTCAGTAAAAAGGCAGACAGTTAATTGGCTAAAACACAAAATCCAGCTAAGGCTTTTTACAAGACAGACATCTAAGCCATAAATCACAGTAAGGAAGAAGAGAAGGGGATGGGATGGGGGAGAGCTGAAATTTGCTGGAGCTGGATGTGGGTTCATTTTGCTATTCCCGTCTGCTTTTGCAAATGTCTCCGTTTTTTCCATTACAGATTTTTTTTTTTTTAAAGCATGTTTTGGACCCAGATTTCTCTCTTCTCCAAAAGTCCAAGACAGCCGTAAGTTGCTTAGTTTTACACCGTGCCATCACCTGAACTTTCAGAAGTAGTTCAACAGAACCGAGCTTAGACAAACTGGTTTTACTGGGTAATGATACGGTATTCCCACTGCCTCTGGAAACATCTCAGATTTCTTTTTGGAATAATCATGGTAAGTTGTCAGGGATGAAAGGGAAATCATATGTTTAAATTGATCTTTTAGGAGTTCCCGTTGTGGTGCAGCAGAAATGAATCTGACTAGGAGCCATGAGGTTGTGGGTTCGATCCCTGGCCTCGCTCAGTGGGTTAAGGATCTGGCGTTGCCATGAGTGGTGGCGTAGGTCGCAAACTCGGCTCGGATCTGACATTGCTGTGGCTGTGGTACAGGCCGGCAGCTACAGCTCCAATTTGACCCCTAGCCTGGGAACCTCCATGTGCTGCGGGTGCGGCCCTAAAAAGCAAATAAATAAATAAATAAATCTTTTAAAATTCAACATCAATATAGACATACGTTTGAACATCACACATATATGGCTATTTCCATGTGTGTACCCTCACACACTCCCCAAATCTGAATCTTGAGCTGATCAACAAGAATGCTAATATTGGTTGCCTCTAGAGAGTAAAATCATACAAGGCTCCTTTTTATTATTCTCCTTTCCCCCTGAAAAGCTCATGTGTCTCAAGCTGCGCTTATGTAGTAACAGGTAACTTGTTTTCCCATCATTATTAATCACAGTCACATGCAGCGGCCCATCAGAGCTTCTGATGGCTGCAGATAGGCACACTCCAACATCGGCTGATAGAAACTCCGGCTCAAAGCCAAGAAGCCTAGTGTTGGGTTGACCTGAGAGGCTGATGCTTTTCAAGGAATGATTTTCATCAGAGTTTCTGAAATAGCAAAAGTCACCAGTGGATCCTGTTAACGACCTTTGCAGAACTGAGAAAGGGGCCATGAACCCACACCCGTCAGGTGAGGGTCCCAGCAGTGTGCTCTGCGTGGTGGCCCTGCTCACGTTTCCTCTCGCTTCTTTCTGTCCCCAAAGTCCACTGAGGGCATTTTGGAGCAGCACTGCCCCACAGAACTTTCTGTGATGATGACATGTTTGTCACGCTGTCCCATGTAGAAGCCAGAAGCCACATGTTGGCTGTGGACACTTGAAATATGACCAGCTCAGCAGAAGAACTGAATTTTTAATTTCACTAAACTTTAAGTAATACATGCACCCCTATGTTCATGCAGCATTATTTGCAATAGCCAAGACATGGAAACAACCTAAATGTCCATTGACGGATGAATAGATAAAGAAAATGTGGTACATAGACACAATGGAATACTACTCAGCCTTAAAAAAGAATGAAATAATGCCATTTGCAGCAACAGGGGTGCAACTAGAGATTCTCGTACTAAATGAAGTCAGACAGAGAAAGACAAAAACCATATGATATCACATATATGTGGAATATAAAATAAAACACAAATGAACTTGTCTACAAAACAGAAACAGACTCACAGACAGAGAACAGACTTGTGGTTGTCAAGGGGAAGGGAGGTAGGGGATGGACTAGGAGTTTGGGGTTAGCAGAGGCAAATTATTACATACAGGATGGATAAACAACAAAGTCCTACTGCATAGCACAGGGAACTTATTCAATATCCTGTGATAAAACATGATGGAAACGAATATTAAAAAGAATATGTATATATATATGTATATATATATGTATAACTGCATTACTCTGCTGTACAGCAGAAATTAGAAATTAACACAGCCTTGTCAATCAACTACATTTCAATAAAAAAATTAAATTCAGGTAGTCATGGATGAGCCTTGAAAACATTATACTAAGTGAAAAGAGCCAGGCATAAAAGGCCACACCCTGTATGATTCTATCTATAACCAAAAGTCCAGAATAAGACTCTGGATTCACAAAGACAGAAAGTAGATTAGTGGTTGCTGGTGTGGAGGAAGGGAGGATTGGGAGTGACTGGTAGGGTTTCTTTTTGTGGTGCTGGAAATGTTCTGGAATCAGGTAGCAGAGACGGTTGCAAGCACCATGAATATGCTACAGCTGCTGAAGTGTACAATTTAAAATGGTGACGTTTATTTTATTTATTTATTTATTGCTTTTTAGGGCTGCACCTGCGGCATGTGGAAGTTCCCAGGCTGGGGGTCGAATGGGAGTTACAGCTGCCAGCCATGGCCACAGCCATAGCAACGCAGGATCTGAGCCACATCTGTGACCTACACCATCACTCATGGCAACACCAGATCCTTGACCCAGTGAGCAAGGCCAGGGATTAAACCTGCATCCTCATGGATACTCGTTGGATACTAGTTGGATTCGTTTCTGCTGTACCACTTCAGAAACTCCCCCCCAAAATGGTGAATTTTATGTTGTGTGAATTATCTCAATTTTTAAAATATTAAAAAAATAGTCATGTGGACTAGTGGATACTGTTTTGGACAGCAATGTTCTAGAAGCTTTTAAGGGGGAGTCCAGGCCTCTGATCATCCTCTCCTGCCCCTTCATGCCCCCCAGCTCCAGTGGTTCCCCTCAGGGTCTCCCCTGTCCTCTAGGGCTCCCCCCTGCTTCTGTCTCTGCAACACCTACTTGCTTCATCCCATCTCCAGCTGCATTTGACCCCCAATTACGCCCCTGGGCTCCTCACCCACTGCCCTTGGCCTAGGAAGGCTCCTCACCCACACGATCCGCCTCACCTTCAAGTCTACGGCAAGGACATCTGCTCCTGCCTCCCTTGGTACGGTCGACTCTCTTGTACCATCACCTGCCACACTCTTCTTCTTTTCTCAGCAGCCCCCACCCCGACCCAGTGCTATTTTCCCCTTTGAGCTTACTGAGGAGGGGAGACCAAGGCCAGGAAGTCACCCCAAACTGGCTCTGGCTGGGTCGAGGTCCTCCCTGACCCCTCCACCCCAGGCCCCCTCCACATTGCAGCCCCAGTCACACTGGTTCCTGATCCAGATCCTCCATCCATCAGGAGGGGTCTGCTGGCTGTGTGGCCTCAGCACCCCCCAGGCTGGGCCAGGAGGGCATCAGCTCAGACCCGTGGTCAGACAATGGACAGCAGTGATGACACGGTCATGGCGGGTTAAGGGTTCACAAGGCACTTTCATATCCATTCATTACTTGGCTTCTGGGCTGAGCTCTCCACCTGGACACTTTCTGCCCTGGGAGGGGAGGGAGGGTCTGCAGGCCCTCCTTCCTGGATGCCCGAAGGCTGCTGCCTTCCTAAGTCTCATCTGGGGATGGGTTTCTTGGTCCCACATCCTGCTTGCCACCTGCTCCAAATCCAGCATTTCCCATCTGAGACCCCTAGGCATGTGGTGTATAGGGTCCCTGGGGTGGGGGGTGGGGGAGGCGACCAGGGGGCTGCTGACCACCCAAGGCAGGGAGGCCTGAGCTCATGCTGCAGCGGCAGGCTGACCCCCAAATCCTAGCTGAACCCAGGCAGGAGTGGGGGTGAGCACGTGTGAAAGGTGCTTCACTAAACACACAGAAGGCGGCATTGTTTCCCTGCCTCTCATCGGGAAAAGTCTGGAAGGGATTCTTCGTAGGAGCTCTGATGAGGGCTTACCAAATTCTCAGCACAGCAAGGACCTGGGTGATTGATGCGGAGAAAAACATTTTCACCAGCCCCTCATCTGGTTTGTATTAAGAGATTTCCCTGCCTGGTTTTTTGTTTTTTGGTTTTTTTTCCCCCCCAAGGTAAAAACCCACCATGCGTTGGGAGCAGAGGAACAACAGAGGGAACAGGCAGCTGGGCTGGGGGGAGCCAGACAGGAAGACATGACCAAGGTGGAGGGAAGCCCCTCACTCTTTAGGGTGCATGGGAGACGGAGGCCTGGCGGGCGGGTAACCAGCAATGACGGAGACGCTGGGACTGGCTTCCTTTCTCACTTTATTAAAGTTGTGAAATGGATTTGGCAGCAAAAAAAAGCGGTCCCTAGCAGCCCTTACCCCCTGGCAGTGCCACCCCAGCCCTCCCCCACCCCTGGCTGGCCACTTCCTTTCCGCTTCCTGCCTGGCTTTCTCTGCAGCACCATCAGCATCAGATGAAACTGGAGGCTGCACCTTGGTTTCCGTCTCCCTGCTGCTGTACAAGCCCCGCGGGGACTCGGCTTGCTGACTGCCCGCACGCATGCGTGAATGAATGAATGACCAAGTCATTCTCCTGCCTTCCCAGCCTAGCCTGGGCCCCGGCTCCCCCTCCCTGGTGGGGGAGGGGGTGTCTGTATGCCACCAGCCTCACTAGTAGGTGTGGTTTGGAGAAGGCAGCCTCCTGCAGTGGTCCTGATCAGCCAGAGCCTCCAGCTCCCCCCTGGGTTTTTCTCTCAGCGCTGGAGAGGGGGGTGGAGAAAAGCCCACACGCCAGTGAAGGCAGGTCTTGCCCACACAGGGACCTGGTTCTAGTGGTCTCTTGGCCTTCCAGGTTCTTAGGCTCTCTGACCTTCCTCTCCCGGTCCCCTACCCTCAGGTTCCTAAGCAGAGCTGGCTGAGTCCCCAGGACCAGGGGTGGGACTCCTTATTCCCTGCCTCGAATGACCTTGAGAACTTCCCCACTTAGCCAGCTTTTACTCGTGCCTCAGGGCAGAGCATCCACATCACCTCTTCCAGGAAGCCTTCCTGGTCCTGCCCCTCGGTTCCTCCTTGTTCCCAGTCCCACCTTGCTCTGAAGCAGGGCCTATTTCTCTGTCACAGTCCTTGGTGCCTGGACATCACTCGTTCACCTGGTGAGAGCTCCATGGGGATCCCAGCCCTCATCCCAGCACCTGGTACTCAGCAAGGTCTTGCAGAGGGTCTGCTGGGCTGATGTGTGAAAAAGGAAAGTGAACAGCACAGCAAGTGCCCCAGCACCCTGCACGGGGTTAATACGGACCAGGCAGGAAACATGGCTGGATGAACAGAGGGAGGGCTGGGTGGGGCTTCCTGCCATCTCTCCTTCCTCTGGCCTGTTTGGCCTGCCCGCTCTGCCTTCCTGCCCTCAACTGGTTTCTTGTCCGAGGGCACTTGCCCAGGGCTCAGGCCTTTCCCTCCAGCACTCCCGGGTTCTCTCCCTGACTATAAGCTCGGCTGTGTTAAACCCCTATTTTTTTTTTTTTTTTTTTTTAAAAGCAACCCAAGAGCAGCTGCTATTGCACGATCACACCTGCAGGACGAGGATCCTCTTGTTTAGACAGGGACAAAGTTAGCTGGAGCCATCTTCTGGGGTGCTGAGGCTTCGAAGCTCCATCACCTGTCCCGACAATCTGGTGCAGGAGTGGCCTCTGGCTACACGGAGCCTCGATGACCAGCTGCCTGCATAGTGTGGAAGTGCTCAGCAATAATCCAGGAGAGAGTCACATGGCCAGCTGCAGAGGGTGGGAGGCAAGGAGGATTCTGCCTCTCAGTAAAGAAGGAAGGGAGGAGAAACAAAGCATGGTAACGATGGAGGGTAGACAGTCTGGGCTCTGGTGCCAGCAAGTAACCAGCGGTTTGAGATGAGGAGACAAGAATGACATTTTCTAGCATCAGAGAAGTGAGCCTTTGAATGAGCAACAGCGTGTGTGCACAGCGAGGGTGTTCCACTGGCAAGCATGGCTGGAGCGTCCACTTTGTGCCAGCCTCTGTGGGATGCTGGGGACACACCTCGGCGAGCCTCTGCCCAGGGAACTTAGCTGGAAAGACATCTCAGATGGCACAAGTGGTGCCCAGGAGGAAGTGCATGGGTAACCTGGGGCCTGACCTGGTCTTGAGGGGTCAGAGATTGTGCAGGATTGGGATGGCACCCAATCACCCAACCCTGATGGTACCTTGGTCTGGGATGTCCAGCCTCCAGAATGTGAGAAAACAAATTTCACTGTGTTAGAGCCCCCAGCATGTGGTACTGGGGGTGCAGCCCAAGGAAACTGCTACACAGGCCCTAAGTTAGGTCCTTTCATCCATGCTTCCCCCCCTCACTTTCCAGGCAGCCCTGTGAGCTGGGCATGATCTTCCCTGTCCTTGCCCTGAACAAAGAAACTGACAGCCTTCGAGGGGTCAATGACCTGATGGAGTTTTCAGTGCAGTTGTAAAAGCACTTTGTGCTTTGGGTCTTGTCTCTCTTACAAGCAGAGAGAGACACCATGGCTACCTTTTAAATAAGCAAGATGGAAATGCTATTAATTTTTCTTTTTGGCTGCACCCACGGCATGAAGAGGTTCCCAGGCCAGGCATCAAACCCATGCCATGGCAGAGCCACAGCAGTGACAATGCTGGATCCTCAACCCACTGAGCCACCAGGGAACTCCTAAATGCTACTAAATACATTTAACAAATAAAAAATAAAAACAGATGTCAGCTAATCAACACGAGAAGTTCTGCTAAAGAGAATGAAGGCTGGGGGAAGGGATGAGACGGAACCTCAATGGCTTCAAGCATTTAGAATGATTACTCTTAAAACGAGTATAACGAGCAATCACACATGATAAAGAAGGCTTTAATCAAAGGTAAAATATGGAAGCACAGCTTTTTCATACTCCCATCTCTTTCCAATACAATATGAAGACAAACCTTTTCACTTTCTTCTCCAGGAAGAAAGGAAGGCAGAGCCTGGCTAAGAGAGAAGGGACATCGAATTTCTTGTGGCCTATAGACAATTTGTGCTACCATCTTTTAAAGGCACGTTACATATTTGAGGTTGTTGTGAGGGTGGCCGCAGGCTGCTCAGCAGGTGTTAGGATAAGCAAAACCCAATGGCTGGCTCAGCCTGCCGAGAGGAGGGGCTCCGTTCCAAACATTCCAGCTTGTCTGTTTGTCCATTGTCTCCACACTGAATATTTTGAGAAGAAAATGAACAAAGATGTTTCCCATTTGAAAAAAAAAAAAGAGAGAAAGCTGGCAAGGCCCCGGTGTATACCACTGGGAGGGGGCGTATAGGACAGCCTCTTTGGAAAGTAATTTGGCAATATGTTTCAAAATCTAAGATGCACATACTCTTTGATCTAGCAATTCCACTTTTAGGAATTCGTCCTCAGATATATTTCCACATGTGCACCAAAGTATGACATACAAGGGGTTCACAGCAGCATCACATTTAATAGAAGAAGACTGGAAACGAGCCACATGCTCACTAATGGGAGAACGGCAAAGTAAATTATGACATATTCACGCAGTGAAATTCTATGCAGCCTTTAAAAAGAATGAAGCAAAATGATCCCATGAAAGTACTAAAAGGAGCTATAAATTTCTTTTATAATCTCTGATTTGAGAAGACCCTTCCATATAAGACACAAACTTCAGAAGCCATACACTGGAGGGCTGATAAATGTGACTACGTTAAGGTTTTTTTTCTGCATGACCCCCCAAAAACACCAAAGGAAAACCAAAAGCAGTCAAAGAAATAGTATAAAAACTGCGAGCAAACACATCCAACTCATACGACAATTTCTTTGAAGCAGTTCAATGAGAAAAAGATGACCATCCCAACAGAAGAATGGACCCAGGATGGGGTCAGGCCATTCACTAAGAAGGACATTGAAGTTTCTCCGAAGTATATGAAAAAAATGCTCAACCTTAGTCAGAGAGAACTGCAAATTAAAACTCTCCTGGGATATTACTGCTCATCTCTTAGATGATGTATGGCAAAGCAGTACCATTCTGCTTAGAGCTGGGGAAAGGCGGAGGGGGTGGGCTTGGAGGGGGAGCAGCGCTCCCTCCACAGACCTTTGACCTGGCAATGCCTCTTCTAGGAATTCACCCCTCACATGTAGTCACCCGCATGCCACTGAATGCAGGCACTGAAAAGAAGGAGGACGCTCATTCTGAGAGACAAAAACAACCCAGATATTCTATTAAGTAGAACAAAGGACAAAACAGTATGTGTGTCATTATCACTGCTGAGTTAAAAAAGAGCCAGAACCTATATCAGGACAAAATTATAACTGAAAAAGATACATGCACGCCGATGTTCATTGCAGCACTATTCACAATAGCCAAGACATGGAAACAACCTAAATGTCCATTGACAGAGGAATGAAGAAGATACGGCATATATACATAATGGACTATTACTCAGCCATAAAAAAGAATGAAATGCCAGTTGCAGCAACACGGATGCAACTAGAAATTCTCATACAAAGTGAAGTCAGTCAGACAAAGACAAATGACATATGATAGCACTTATATCTGGCATCTGAAATATGACACAAAGGAACCTGTCTACAAAACAGAAACACTCACAGACACAGAGAACAGACTTGTGATGGCCAAGGAGGAGGGAGGTTGGGGAGGGATGGACTGGGAATCTGGGGTAAGTAGATGCAAACTACAATATATAGGATGGATAAACCACCAGGTCCTGTTGTATAGCAGGACCTATATTCAATATCCTGGGATAAATATAATGGAAAATAATATATATGTGTGTGTATAATAGAATTAGTTGGCTGTATAGCAGAAATTAACACAACATTATATTTATTTATTTATTTATTTTTGCTTTAAGCACACATGACATATGGAGGTTTCCAGGCTAGGGGTCCAATTGGAGCTACTCTTCTGGCCTACACACACACCACAGCCGCAGCAACGCCAGATCCAAGCCACATCTGCGACCTATACCTCAGCTCATGGCTACACCAGATCCTTGACCCACTGAGCAAGGTCGGGGATTGAACCCGCAACCTCATGGTTCCTAGTCGGATTTGTTTTTGCTGCACCACAGCAGGAACTCCATTACAACCTTATAAATCAACTATTCTTCAGTAAGAAAAGGGCAAGAAAAGACTGTCATTATACATGTCTGCATGGGCCAAAAACACCCTTCCAAGGATGTAGGACAAATGACTGGAAATGGCAGCCTCGTAGCTTTAGGACAGAGGTGAAAGGACCTTCCTCATTGAAGGTCCTTTTTGCCTTTTTTTTTTTTTTTTTTTTTTTTTTTTGTCTTTTTGCCATTTCTTGGGCTGCTCCTGAGGCATATGGAGGTTCCCAGGCTAGGGGTTGAATCAGAGCTACAGCCACCAGCCTACGCCTGAGCCACAGCAACGCGGGATCTGAGCCACATCTGCAACCTACACCACAGCTCACAGCAACGCCGGATCCTTAACCCACTGAGCAAGGGCAGGGATCGAACCCGTAACCTCATGGTTCCTAGTCGGATTTGTTTCGCTGTGCCATGACGGGAACTCTCTACAACATTTATGAACTCTGAAAACATTATGCTGGCACACAAGCCCACAGAGTGTGTGATTCTGTTTGTACCAAATGTCCAGAATAAGTACATCTATAGAGACAGAAAGTGGGTGAGTGGTTTCCTGAAGCTGGGGCTGGGGAGGGACTAATCATGGGTCTGGGCTTCTTTTAGGGGGTGATAAAATGTTCTGAAATGGATTTTGGTGAGGGTTGCACAATTCTCGGAATAGACTAAAAACCATCGACTTGTAGACTTTAAGTGGATTGTATGGTATGTGAATTATGTCTTAATAAAGCCATTATTTAAAAAAAAAAAAAAAAGAGGCCAGGTGCAGAGCAGTGTGTAAAGCATACCGTAGTTTGTCTAAAAGAGGGGCATCTGTTTGTGTGGTTTGCTATGGGCATAGGAAATATCTGAGTGGGTGATCCTGCGGCAGAGAAGGAGAAGGCGGCCACTTTCCATAGGCTATGAGAGACGGCCTGAGCCCAGAGACTGGTTGCAGTGACAGGAGCCCCAGAGGGAAAGTGCCTGTTTAAGGTTCAAAACAGTGAGGGCCATTTTCTGCCGTGTTAAAGAAGGGGCTCTGCTTGCTGTCCCAGGCGGGCACGGTGTGTGGTCTACAGTTGCAGGCCTCCTCTGAATAAGGCTGATCAGGACCCAGTACAGACAATGGATGCTCAGGGAAGTTAGATGACTTGAACAAGCCACATCAAAAAAAATCAGTGCTGACCAGCATGTGACACATGATTACAGACTCTGAGCACAAGTGCTCATTCTCCCAAAGCCGCCCTCCAGTCTGCAGACATTAACGGGGTGCAGAGGAGTAACCCAGGAACAAGCAAATGCCTTGCTGCTTCAGGCGCAAGCCCTGACAAGACGGGTGCCAGAAAGAGAACCGTGCGACCTGCCTCCCATCAAGAACCTGCGTGATCCGCTGTCCCCACCATTCTCCTCTTCCTCCCCTCCCACCATCACCTTCATCCTCCCTTCCCTCCACCTTCTATAACACGAGCAGGTTACACTCCCCAGCACTTACTACTTGCCTGACCCTTGGCACTCGCTGCCTTGTTTAATCTTCAGGAAGTTCACCTCCACCCCTTGATGACAAGCCTTGGGAACATCCCACATAGAGCCCACCGTTTCCAATCAAAGTCTTCACATCAAGGCATTTAGGGAGAAGATGTGTGAGTCTAAACCTCTGGGAGAGTGGCAAGGAAGTCAGGGATCTCAGGCAGGGAGCAACTTCATGGCCATCTAGGTGAATGCCATCTGACCATCATGGCATCTGTCCGTCCGTCCATCCATCCAACATTCATTTGGCATCTATCATGCTGTCAAATGGCAGACTTTGTGCCAGAGATACATGGTGATTCAGAGCTGGTCCAACTGTGAGACCAGTTTAATGGGGTCCAATCCAGCATCTATTCCATAAGGGCTATTCATCTTATTTTTGCTTACTTCTCATGCTGGGGAACTCACTACCTGGCAGGGAATGATATTCTAGCTCAGGGAGCACTTGGACTATTGACCCCCATAATTTTCTAGTAGAGGAAGCTGAGGCTTAAAGAAGAGAATGACATGGCTGAACTCATACCACACACCAGTACAGAGCTGAAGACCGGACTGACTATTTAAGTCCAAAGTCAGACAAAAACAATTTCTCCTTTTGTCATTAAAAAAAAAAAAAAAATGTTTTGGCGTTCCCTTGTGGCCTAGTGGGTGAGGATCTGGCACTGTTCACTGCAGTGGCTAGGGTTGCTCCTGTGGTGCGGGTTCAATCCCTGGCCAGGGAACTTCCATATGCTGTGAGTACGGCCAAAAAAATGTTTTTGTTTGTTTGTATGTTTGTTTGTTTTTCTTTTTAGGGCCACACCCAAGGCATATGGAGGTTCCCAGACTAGGGGTCTAATTGGAGCTACAGCTGTCAGTCTATACCACAGCCACAGCCACAGCAACATGGGATCCGAGCCATGTTTGTGACCTACACCACAGCTCATGGCAACAATGCCAGATCCTTAACCCACTGAGCAAGGCCAGGGATGGAACCCACAGCCTCATGGTTCCTAGTCGGATTTGTTTCTGCCGCACTCTGACAGGAACTCCAAAAAAAAATGTTTTTTAAAAGATTGTTTCTTGTCTATCTTCTTATGGAGATGGAACCATATAGCCCAGGAGCTCATCTCCTTTGCCTGGTGATCCTGGCCTCCAACAGTGGGCCTGGCCCACAGAGTGTGACAGAGCAGGAAAAAGAACCTGGGCTTCTAGCTTCAGGTTCTGATCCTGGCTGAAGCTGCAGCCATTGTCCCCTCAGCTTCGCCAAGCCTCCATTTTCAAACCAGGATGCTTGTGCCTGCTTCTCCAGATAACATGAGACACTGTGTATAAAAAAGTCTAGCACAGAATCTGACACTAGTAAGTGCTCAATAAAATTGAGGTTGTGTTTCAAAAAAAAAAAAAAAAAAAAAAAAAAGCCCTGAAACCAACTGTTTGAACTCTGCAGAAGAATGAGACAAAGAACGAAGGTAAAGATTTAATTCCCTTTACAAGATGCTGCCTGTTCCCGTTTCCCTCTGGCCTTCCACTCCCTGACTGCATTAAGCTCCCTGGTGACCCCAGGCTGCCCAGCAGGAAGTGACCCCGAGGCCTGCCTGCTTAGAAATCTGCTCTCTGAAGTCCCGGGTGATGTGTCCCCTCAGATGTGACCTCCCTTTCTCACAGGCTTCCTGGCCTGCCCTGACCCCCGGGAGAATGACTTTTCTGTGCTTTTATAAAAGACTGACCACTTCTGAGCTTGGAGAGGGCAGGAGCAAGCCTGGGCCCCCAGCAGCTGGCCAGTGGCTGCAGGACTGGGGCTGCAGCCTCGTTTCTAAGAACATTTACATTAAGATAAATTTAGGCAGGGTCCGGCCAGGGAGAGATGAGGGGTTTTGCTGGGAACAACACACATGAAGAACTGTGTGCCTTTGAGTTTTGTTTGTTTGTTTGTTTGTTTTAGGGCCGCTCCCATGGCATATGGAGGTTTCCAGACTGGGGTCTAATCGGAGCTGTAGCCACCGGCCTACACCAGAGCCACAGCAACTCGGGATCCGAGCTGCATCTGCGACCTACACCACAGCTCACGGCAACACTGGATTGCTAACCCACTGAGCGAGGCCAGGGATTGAACCCTCAACTTCATGGTTCCTAGTTGGGTTCGTTAACCACTGCGCCATGACGGGAACTCCTCGCCTTTGATGTTTTAACCGTCTCCTTGGGAAGCTCTTCAGAAAGTGCTTTACTTTCACTTTTTTTTTTTTTTTGCTTTTTAGGGTCCAACCCATGGCATGTTAGAGATTTCCAGGCTAGGGGTCGAATCAGAGCTACAACTGCCAGCCTACACCACAGCCAGAGCAATGCAAGATCTGAGCCTCATCTGCGACCTACACCACAGCTCACGGCAACACCGGGTCCGTAACCCACTGAGCGAGGACAAGAATTGAACCCGCCACCCCATGGTTCCTAGTTGGATTTGTTTCGGCTGTGCCACAAGAACTCCCTTTATGAGTTCTTTAAAGGAAAACATATTTTGGAACTTGCTGTGAATGGTACCACAGGGCGGGCAGCCTTTAAAGGTCAGCACTTGACTGTAGGTTAGAGTTATGCTAATGTGAATATTTCCCTCCATTTCAAAACATTAGCCCCAAAGATAAAAACATTTACCCATCAGCTGAAATTCTTAGTTTTGATTTTGCTACATGTCACGTCAAATTAAAAATATGTGAATGCGTGTGTGTATGTTTAAATGTGACCTGCGGATGTCAAATTTAATATGTGTGTAAAAAGCCACACACATATAAAATATCTACATATCTGATACATTTAAAAAATGTCTGTCTCTTTGCCAAAGTTGCAATGGAAAAGATTTTTTTTTTTTTTTTTTTTTTTTTTTTTTTTTTTTTTGCTTTTTAGGGCTGTACCCAAGGCATATGTAAGTTCCCAGGCTAGGCGCCGAATTGGAGCTACAGCTACTGGCCTATGCCACAGCCACAACAACCCCAGATTCGAGCCGCATCTGCGACCTACACCGCAGCTGGATCCTTAACCCACTGAGCGAGGCCAGGGATCAAACCCGAAACCTTATGGATACTACTCAGATTTGTTTCCTCTGTGCCACATCGGGAACTCCCAGAAAAGAATATTGTTTTTTGTTTGTTTGTTTTTTACTTATCATAACTTAAAAAAATGTTTTATTATAGTTGATTTACAGTGTGAAAAATATTTTTAAACTAAAGGAAGAAAATGATTTATGATTTCATTATTTTGCCATGACTATAGTTAAAATTCAGTGTGTTTTGTTCCAGGATAGATGTCACAGCACTCTGTCTAAAAAAGACCTCCGAATTGGTCTCTGGAAGAGTGAAGGGTGAGCTACAGGGAGAGACACTGCAGAGGATGCAGCTGTGGGCAGGGTGGAAAGATGTGGGTTTTCTGGGAGGTTGGACCTGGCTTTGACGCCAGCACTGCAGTAATTAGCATGACCTTGGGTAAGTCATTTAACCTCTGCGAGCCTCAGTTTCCACCAATGACCCAGCTGATTTCCGGGCAGAAGGTGGAGCAGGGCTGGAATGGCTCCCAGAAACCAGGTTTCTTCCTCAAGGGGAGGAGGGAGCAGGAGAGCTGGATGGGGGAAGAGGCAGGGTGTGGAGAGGGGGTCTTGGGGGAGCGGTCATGGGGGGCAGGGGGGTCAAGGGTGAATGAAGTTTATGGAAGCAGAAAAGCTGTTCCTGGAGTTCCTGTCATGGCACAGTGGTTAACGACTCCAACTAGGAACCATGAGGTTTCAGGTTCGATCCCTGGCCTTGCTCAGTGGGTTGAGGATCCGGCGTTGCGTGAGCTGTGGTGTAGGTTGCAGACATGGCTTGGATCCTGCGTTGCTGTGGCTGTGGCTGTGGTGTAGGCCGGCAGCTACAGCTCTGATTTGACCCCTAGCCTGGGAACCTCCATATGCTGCGGGAGCAGCTGAAGAAATGGCAAAAAGACAAAAAAAAAAAAAAAGAAAAGCTGTTCCTGAGGCTCTGGCTTCATGTGAGACATGCAGCCATGCCCTGAAAGTCACAACTCCAATCCCACAGCTCCAATGCCACAGTTCTCTTCTCTGGTCCCTGGAAATTGCCTGGGATGCAAACCACATCACCCAGAGACAGCCTCTCCTGCCCAGAAATGGCCCCAAATTCTTGGTCAAACCAAGGCGGGGGGGCGGGGGGGGGCGGTTCTGGTTGGGAAAATGTAGTCACTCTGAATTTCATGGAAGGTGGAATAAGAATAGAAGCCGCTAAGTTATTTTCAAGGAAACGTACGTTTCGTTATCAGATGGCAAAATCTTTCCCCAGTGGGGACAGGTCACTTTAAAGTAGCGGTGGCTGAGAAGGGATGACGCACACACCCAGGTTCTGTGGAAACCAGGCACCCCTGGGGAGCCTGGTGGGGCCTCATGTGGGAGGGCTGGGGTCCCAGAGGGGAGCTGACCCTCGCAGGCAGAGGCCACATACTGCCAGGTGGAGAGCATGAGAACAGGCAGCTCACAGAGCTGGGTTTGAACCCCTCACCCAGAGTGCTGGCTGTATGACTCCCTGCAAGCCTCTCTGGAAGCTTCAGTTTTCCCACCTCAAAAATGGGCCTAAGGATACTACCTACCTTGCTGGGTTGTAGAGAGGATCAAAGGAGAAACATGTCAGAAACTGGTAGGCAATGCCCAGTCCCTGGAGGTGTGCAGGAAATGGTGTCCTTGTCATACTCAGGGTAAGCCTTTCTACCAGCTGCGGTGCTGGTGCAGCGAAGTCCTCTGGGGGAATCTGTAACTGCAAAGAGCTACAGGTGCTCTAGGTCTCTGGGCTGCAAACTGGCCACCAAAGCAAATGTGATGGGAGAGAAAACGTGATGCACTTGGAGGCTTGAGCGAGAACACGCTCCGTGGGCTTTACTAGGTCAACAGGATAGTCAAGGACAATGGAAGGAGTTTTTGACACAGCTTCAGCCTCAGCAAGCGGGACTGGCTGAACCTCTCAAGGACACAATTTGGTCCCATTTTGCCATATTGAAGGGTGGCTGCTGGAAGCGGCTATGAGGGTCAGTGTCTGGATCTTTAACCATTTTTGTACCTTCTGCACCATTTTTAAATCTATTTTTTTCTTTCAATTAGCTTTTCTTAGTTAAGCAAATGTGTTGGGAAATGAAGCTCTGTCTCTACCGCAAAAGGAAAACCAGGCCAGCATGCCATAAATGGTTACTGTTAGAATATATATATATATACAATGAAAGCTACACAGTGCAACAAAGTTCTCACCCAAACCCTGACCTGAAAGAGTTTAGCCTGAGGTCTGTTCTCTTTGCAAAAAGGGAGATTAACAAGTATTAAAGGAATGCTAAAGATACACTTGGATCAAATTGAGATGATCTCTTGGACCAAATGAAAGGATGGAAAGAGATTTGAAGGCCTTTCTTATGTGGAGTCAAGGCCTTTTGATGTTTAATTAATGCTCTTGTGTCCTTGATCAGAGAAACTGCCCTGGGGTAAACAGGGGCACACATGGCCTGAGGGAGGCATAAATAAGTGCTCGGATTTCTCATTCATCCTACATCCCCTCACGACTCCGTCACTGGTTCCATCTCCCTCCTGGAAGGCTCTTCTTCCCAGCTCTGTGTCTCAACCCAAACCTTGGTCCCTCATCCTTGCCTCCATCACACACCTGCCTGGAGGATGCATTTCTTCCCTCAGCCTCAATGGACCCTCCAGGCTGAGCACTCCCATTTCCCCTACATCTCCAACCTGCTCCTCTCTCCACTCCTGGGGTCACCCACTCTGCCCTGGACCCTCGTCCCTTTCAGGTACCACAGTCGCCTTGAAACAAATGCTTTCAAGTATGTGCATGAGCTTTCAGGGTCCCCTCCTACAGATAAGAAAAGTAAGGTCCAGTGAGACTAGCTAACTGGTGTGGGTCCTGTAGCTGGTAGAGGACCAGGTGGGTTCCATATCCTGACTCCCGCCTTCCCTCCTGGGGTCTTCCTACCACTCACTCTGAAGCAGTCTCTGTGAACTACAAGCTGAAATAATACAGGGAGCCACAGGTGCTGCCAAGGGCGTACTGAGTGGGAGATACAGGAGACTGGATATTTACACAAAGGTTGCCTTCTTCCTCGCCCAAGGATATGAGGCCATTCTCACAATGAAGAAGCTTCCTCAGTCCAGCTTCTTCTAGTTGACACACTGCAGGCTGGCAGGGGCATGCAGAGGAAAGCATGTTTCTGTGAGTGACAGCCAGCTGGCTCAAGATAAGCCTTCAGAGCCAATGCTCCTGGGGGCCAGTGGTTGGAGACACCTGTCCCATTTTTTTTTTAATTTGAATTAACTTTCTTTCCCCTACAGTCAACAACACCTGTCCCATTTTTATCCAGAGCCTGAGGCAATAGAAGGAACATGAGTCTGGAGCTAGATGGATGAGGGTTCGAATCTCAGCTTCGAGCCAGGGCCACAAAGAAGCCTCAGTGATAGGGTCCCAGCCTGGAGGTGATTCTGAGGAGGGAGGGTGAGTCCCACCAAACCTGAGCGCACTGTGCCCATCCTGGCTGACACAGACTCTAGCCAGGCCACGGCTGACCTCACAGGGTGGGTGCCTGTGGTCTGCCCAGCACCTACCTTCTCTTCTTTTGCCTTTAGCACCTCAATTTTCCAGAGACAGCCATCATTCCTCACTCTCAGTTCAATGGATTTGGTAAGTCTTGATCTCCCACATGCAACCTGGCTTCTGGCATGTGACTGTGGCCTGACCCAATGGCACGCTCTTGTTTTTCTGGCCATAGTATTTGGCTCAGAGACAGACATGCCACCAAAGGAACTCAGTCATGGGGCTTCTGCTGGAACTGTTAGGAGAGACATTCTTTGGTTGAGCTATAGGAAGGCTAGAGTTTCGAGTGCTCCACCTCCTAAAGATAAAGCCAGCATGGAGCAAGGCAGACCCAAGCACTGGGGACAGGGGTGTCCTACTGCCCCCACAGGAACACTCAGACCCATCCTTCTGAGGTCAAATCAACAGTCCACCCTTTTTTTTTTTTTCTGTTGGTTTAAACCAGTTTGAGTCAGGTGTCAGATGACAAAACATATCCTCTCGGGTGTAAGTGGAACTTGGGGAGACCAACATGGCACAACTGTCTCACATTCATCATTAGTGCATTACCTATAGTTACAGTTTAATCAAGGTTTTAGTTAATTTAAACCCTGTCCTTGGCTATAGGTACTATCATCCTCTTGTCATCAGCAAATGTGATCACTGGACACATTTTATGTCTCCAAGTTGTTAAAAACCATGAACAGGGTAGGCCTACATATGAAATTATAGTCCACAAGAAAAAAAATTTCCTCCTGGCTGACAGTGGCCCACTCATTCATTCATTCATTCATTCATTCAATGGTTATTGAGTCTTCCTATGGGCCAGTGGCTGCTCTGATTAGATTGCTGTGACCATTAACCAACCAGCTACACTCCCAGCCCAACACTAGTCCAAATGATTCCTTCACAGACAAAAAGACTGGGCATTGTGTCAACCCATCTGAAGTCCAAATGCACTGGGATTGAACACTCCCTTGACCCACAGTCACGCAGGAGACCAGCTCAGCAGATGGCTTATACCTGGTGGGCCCTGATGCTCACTGTTGTCTGGTTCCAGGGCTCATGGACCCTTTGTTTCCTCATCTGCTCTAGACAGCAGCCCTAGGTCCCTGTCTGGCTCAACCACTTGGAGTTTCTAGAATCCATCCCTCTGAAAATGGGACAGTTCTGACGTTACACTGCATCTTCTGTTCTTTCTCAAAGCCAAGGCCACGTCTCTAGGATCATACTAGCGAGATCTTTCTGCACTCCAGGCACAATTCATCTGGACCTGGAGATTCAAATGCATGAAATGGGATCCATCAAATGCTTTCTGCACCTGCTTTGTGACAGAGGCTTTTGCAACCGCCCCTGTGTGTCCCTCCCCGCTGCTCTCCATCAGACGCTCCTTACCTGAAGCAGAAATGGAAACATGGGACCCGAGCCACAATTCTGCTCTGGCTGCTGCCTGCTAAATCTGCACCCCAGCTCCCTGGCCACATGTCTGGCTCTCCTTTCTTCCCCTTGTGCCAAACAGACTTTTAAAAGCCGAGCATATTCTTCTGTACATTTTTGCCATCCTGGGGCCTGTTCTTTTCTGGGCCACTTCCCTGGCCCTGCCCCCGTTCCTCCTGTCCACACTCACCCCTCCTTTCCAAGTCTGAGAAGTGAGTTACGCACATCCCCCACCCCTGGGGAGAAGCTCTTCTTCTTCCTTCAAACATCCTGACAGCTGCTCTCCTCATTTCTGGCATGTGAAGCTTTTGGCTTGTGGGATGGCAGTTCCCGGTCCCCAGGATGGTGAGCCACGGGGGCAGGAGGTCCATGAGGGCTGTGCCTCCCTGAGCCCGCTCCTCCCCCTCTCCAACATGGAGAGATGCTGGATTATGGGTCTAGATGGGTCGGGGGAGGCCCTTGGAAATCACCTTGTCCAGCAGTTGCATCTTAAGTAGCAGAATCACCTAGAGCCCTCTTCCTGTCTCCCAGGGATGGAGCCCTGGGGTTTGGGGTGGGTCTCAGGTACCTGGGTCTGTAAAAAGCACCCCCAGCTGCTATGACTCTGCTGATGTGCCCCACTGGGAGCTCCCCCCAACCCCGGCAGGGCAGTTGGCTGCTGATACAGGGCACAAACTGCTAGGTTTCGAGAGTAAGCCCACACGGAGCCTGTCTAGGACTCAGGCTCCGATGTACCCACGTTCCTGTGCCCTTGCACTAACGGCAGGCTTGGAAGACTGGGTTGGGGGTAGCTTCCTCCCACAGCCCTTGTAAATACAGCCTGGGCTTAAGCAACAGGGACCATCCAGTCAGGCCAATAAATGTCCGTGGAAACTGATAAATCAATGAAGCAATAAACGGTAGGGGCCATAACAACCTCTTTACAATTTCTCTTTGGGGGTGGGCTTTGTAATGTTACTTTGTTGTTGTTGTTGTTTTAATAAGCAAAACTGTTGTCTTGGGACTCCATCCAAGAACATTAGCTAAATAGCTGGGATCCAGCCCCAGTTGTGCACAGGAAACCCTGTTTAGGCAGACAGTGTGGGAGACCGAGGCTGGGCTTTGATGTGCAGTGAGGGGGTGTCCTGGGGGCACTGAAGCCTTTATGAGAGGCCCAGGCGCCACCATCTCTGGCTTAGCTTCTGGCTGGCCTCCCCCTGGCCCCCCTCTCAGGGGTTGGATCTGATTCCACCATCCCCTCTGGCCAAACCGTCCTGTGTCCTCTTGATGCCTAAGGATCATGAACAAGCCTCTTGGCAGGTATGAAGGTCTGGCTTGAGCCCACCTCACTGCTTCCCAGCCTCTACCTCATGACCCAGGTTCGGCCCATGGACCACTCAGCGTCCAAGGGACCATTTGATGCCCATGTCCCTCCTTGATGGCTTTGATGTTTGTGTTGTCTGTTCTCCTTCGGGACAGCCAGCCCCCTCATTCTCCAAGCCCAGGCCTTGACATCACCTGCCCCCCACCCTGCCTGGTAGGGTCTCCCTGTTACACTGGGAGCTCGTTGAGGCCAGAGCGTGGGTCCCCTTGGGCTGAGTCCGGGTGCGAGGCAGAAAGGGGAGTGGTCAGGGCAGTGAGGGCTTGGGAGGCAGACAGGCTAGGTTCAAGGCTTGCTCACCCTCCCTCCACCTGCTTCAGTCCTCACATCCTGCAAGATGAACCTCTCAGTGACCAGGATCATCTGCCGTGGAGCATCCTCCACACCTGCTGCCTCCCTCCATCAGAAAGGGCGTCCCACCGGTTACAGACCCATCTTCCCTACCAGGCTGAGAACCCCCACAACAGGGCTGGGTCTCATTCATCTTCTCCTTCCAACTGGACCCAGAGGGTCACTTAGGAGCTCTGCGGGCTGCAGGGGCTGCTCTCAGTCCAGGCATCTGGAGTGGAGGCAGGTACCTGCCTGTGCCTGGGGTTCCCTCTGCACCTTGAGGTAGGTGCCGCTGCCTCCGTCCTCTAGGGCTCCAGGTCCCCTTTACTCTGAGCCCCTGCTCATTCAGTTCCACCCAGCTGCTGGGGTCTCCCTTCTATGCCACTGCTGCCCCTGCCTCACCATCTCCTGAGCTGGTCCCCATCTGACCCCACCTTCTCTCACATACACTTCTGTCCAAAGCCTCTTCTGTACCCGCATCCCATCCCACCCTTCCAGGCCATTTTCCACCCTATCCCCCGACCCCCTGGGAAAGTGTTTTCAGAGTACCTCCCCTCAAAACTCATCACCGTGACCAGAACAAACCCTGCGTCTCTCTATCTGACTTCCAACCACTGCAGTTTTCCCTGGAAGGGACAGCACCCTGCCCCCACCTTCCCAGAAGCACTTCCCTCCTCCTGGCCTGTCCCCATGCTTGTCAACGTCACATCTATTGTTTAGACCAGAGCAGGTGTCACCCCTCCTATAAAGACTTTTCCAGCTCTCTCCTTCACCCAGGAAGCAGGTCTTGCCCTCCCTCCATGGCCCAGGACACCCATTTTGCATCCCTGCTCAGTGTGCCAGCCTTCTGGTCATACCAGCTGGGTCATGCCTTCTGTACCTCCAGGTCTGGAATAGGGTGGGCACTAGGTGAGTGTTTGCTGACATCGAATTTCACACAGCAGGACTTTAAGACCCTTCTCGGAGCAGGTTTTGCTCTGACTGTTGAGCAGTCCATTTGCTATCAGACAAAACACAGTTGCAGGCAGGTCCAATTTTTTTCCTGTGGCCAAATCATTATCCAAGGGGACCGCTGGAATATAAATCAGTGCTATCGCGATCTGCTTGCAAACATCTGATGCCATTGGCTCCAAGCTGCTTGATGATGTCCAGATGTGGGCTGCTTCACTGACACGCATTTCTGGTAATTAAGCTGACAGGAGCTCCACGTCTGACAAGGGTGCATGGCCTTGAGCAGGTCACCCCTCTGTGTGCCCTCGTTTCTCCTCTGTACCAAGGAGGGAGCACAGCTGGCTTACCGGGAAGTTCACATAAAACATGAAATGACCTCCATTTTCCTGAAGCAGTTTATATTTGGGAATCAAGGAGTCTGCACATCCATATGGACAACTGTGCCCCCTGAAGACTGGGTGGGATTCCTTGTGGGCTGGAGCAACTGGCCTCATCACCACGTTAAACGGAGGAGACCCAGAGGTGGATATGAGATTCTGCCATACAAGCAGGGAGCTCCTAGTGTTAGGGAGGCTGGGGACCATATCTGGGGCTGAGCAGGCTTCAGAGGGCTTGTCTTTTGTTTGTGTTTTTAGGGCTGCACCCGCGGCATATGGAGGTTCCCAGGCTAGGGGTCTAATCAGAGCTGTAGCCGCCAGCCTACACCACAGCCACAGCAACGCAGGATCCTTAAAACCCACTGAGTGAGGCCAGAGATCGAACCCGAAACCTCATGGTTCCTAGTCAGATTCGTTTCCGCTGTGCCATGACGGGAACTCCCCAGAGGGCTTGTCTTATTCTGGTTCTGAACAAATGCAGGCTGCCATCCCATAACTGTTCTTTTCTTTCTGTGGCACTATCCAAATGCACCCTCTTCCCCCTTTGGGGGACGTCTTGCTTCCAAGTGAAGAAACCATTCTACCAAAGGGGAAGGGGATGGGGAAGGGAAGGTTTGGGAGCTTGGGACGGCACGTGCACACTATGGCGTGCAGAATGGATGGTCAACGGGAACCTGCCGTAGAGCACAGAGCAATCTACTCAACATCCTATGATAACCTAAGGGGAATGGATAGGTGTATATGTATAGTTGCTTCTCTCTGCTGTGCAGCAGAAATTAACACAGTATTGTAAATCAACTCTGCTTCAATACAATTAAACAAAACAGAAACCATTCCGGGGCAGCAGCAGGTAGGTGCACACCTCTATGCTAGTCCACAGGTGTACACCCGCCACCCTCCTGGGGTCCCAGCCCCGCTGGGCACTGCAGAGAGTGGAGACAGACAAGACCCAGGAGCTCCAAGCCTTGAGGAGCTCAGAGCCAGGCAGACGGCACGCTGTGCACACAGGAGAACCACTCTAAGGGAGATGCCCCAAAGCACTAAGGAAATTCACTGGGTCAGAGGCTTCATTTCTGCACAGCGGGCATCAGGGAAGGCTTTATCAAGAAGGCGGTATTGGAGTTTCCGTTGTGGGGCAGTGGCAATGAATCTGACTAGTATCTATGAGGATGTGGGTTTGATCCCTGGCCTCATTCAGTGGGTCAGCGATCCAGTGTTGCTGTGAGCTGTGGTATAGGTTGCAGACGCAGCCTGGATCCCGTGTTGCTGTGGCTGGGGCTCCGACGGGCAGCTGTAGCTCCCATTCGACCCCTAGCCTGGGAACTTCCATGTGCCGCAGGTGTGGCCCTAAAAAGCAAATAAAATAAAATAAAAAAATAAATAAAAAGAGGGTGGCAGTATTGGAGCAGGGGCTTCAGGGCGAGAAGGACTTAGACTGTTGAGAGGGCAGGCAAGGAACAGCTGTGGGGACAGTTTGAGACAAGCTACGGAAGCGGGTAAGCCTGGATCAACTCATTTTTGTCTAAAACTTTTGGTGTGAGAAAGGCATAAGAGAAAATCAAGTCCACCCAGCCAGGATGGCAGGCTAGGGAGGGGGAGCCCCACAGGCTGGGCAGTAGGATCTCCCATAGTGTCCCGTGGAGGACAGCAGCAGGGCCAGGATGGGCAGTCAGAAGTCATACTCCTCTAAAGTAGCTCAACCAGCAAGCTCCTCGGAAGCTTTTATCCAGGAAGACCTGGCACACTTGGCATGACTCCAAGTCAAGTATGGCTGTTTATTTGGACAACGAGGACTTTTTATTGTTCCTGGGCTCTAAGGCCATGAACATGCTTTTCCCCTTGCCTGCTACCAGTCCCCTGCTGGCAGATGCAGGCACTCCCAGCGTGTGGGGGGTACTCCTCACCGCAGCAAATCCTAACCAGTGCAACTGGAGAGAAGGGATGGTAACCCAGACAGGCAGGTGTGAGGAGGAGAAAGAGAAACGAACAACTGCTCATGTGCTGTGACCCTCCAGGGGTTACCCTTTCGAGACTTGGGCCCCCAATTGATAGAGTCACGTGGATATGTAAATGCATCCATTGAAATGATTCACGATATCTAAGCCCCAAAACCAACCAGCAGCCCAGGAAAAGCACAGCTAGTCCTGGCACTCAGAGCAGAGCCAAGGTGATACCAAGCGTCCCCACTGCAGGATCCTACATCAACATCCCTGTGATGATCACATCTCTTAGGCAGAGCCCTTGCCAGTTGGATGGCCCTGAGCTAAAGGAATCATGAAGGGGGCACAGAGCTGCTGCTCAAAAGACACCCCCTGCAGGAGAGTGTGGAGCCAGGCTGTAGACCCTGAGCATGGTTTTCGGTCCTCATGTTGAAAGTGTCAAAGGAAAGGCTCTCTGCAGAGCTGATGAGTCGGAACCTGAAACTCACATCCAAGTATCTCTACTTCCTTATCCTAAGTGGTTCAAGCAGCATCACCAGGTAGCAGCCCCCAAACCAAGACAGGTGCTGCCCCCGGCCCCACTTACCGGCCAAGAAGGGCAAAATGACATGCTTGCATTCACACGACTGGTCCTTTTACTCTAAGATCTTACTATTAAGGGATGCCGAGCAGGCAGGATAGCTGAAAGAGGGCTGAGCTGTGGGCCTGGCTTTGCCAGCTGCAGGTGATGGGTCAGATGAGTCTCCAGGGGTTCAGCTCTGCCTCCAAGTCCCCCAGCCCCACTTGGCTGAGCTACGTGACATCAGGCTGGCCAGACTGACACTGGAGACCAGGACTCTAGGAGACCAGGACCCAGGCAGTCCAAGCCTCCTTCTGGGGCAACGTCCTTGGCTTCCTGGGCTGACTGGTCCTGGCACCACCCCCCCGTGCCTTGCCCTGGCTCACAGCTCTCCCACCCACCTCTGCCCCTCCAGGCAGAGTCCCAATTCCATGATCCCTACTGGGTGTGGGTTTCCTACCAAGGTAAGAACATCCTCCCCAGATCTCATCTCTGAGCCCACCACCTCCTGACCCCCCAGCTGAGTCTCTCAGTGCAAAGCCAACTCCCATCCACACCCCACTGCACCAGGGGGTTCCCAGGTTCAACTCTGAATCTGAGGCTGAAAATGTTTCCAAGTGTTAATTTTATAGCTACTACCAACCAGAATTAACACCTTCAGATTTAGCTTCAACTCTAGAACACTGTTCTCAAGATCTAATAAGTTGGCTTAAAAGGATTTTAGGGGAAAAAAATATCAAACCCGACCCACTCTATATGAGGAAATCCAGTAAAATTTTTAGATTAGAGGTTGCACAATGACAGCCCACAGACATATTTTGCCTGGTGTGCAGAGCAGTTTAAAAACATGTGAATTAGCTGCCTAGAGTTAAAAGGCATTTTTGTACCCCACTCAGGATTTCTGGCTCCTTTTTAAGAAAGAAGGTGATGGGGCAGCAGACGCTAATCCTCTGAAGATGGGGACTGACTCGGGTGAAGGTGGGACCTGAAGAGGTGGGTGGTGGGGGCAGGGTCAGGAGGCCTTGAGGGAGGTTGTTCCTCCCGAGAGAAGTGCCTCTGAACATTCCAGGTCCCCAGTGCAGACCTGGCTTGGCTGCGGGCCCTGGCGTAATTTACAGACTTGGCAGGCGAGCCATTTCCTCCAGTTTTCTGTTTCTAATTAAAGCTTTTAGGCAAGGGGCTTAGTTGCTGATTCGGGTGCCAGAGTCAGGCCTGGCCTTATTAAACAGAAATATACAGCCAAGAGGAAATGAAGGAGGAAGGACAGATGATGCCAAAGGGGAAAACACAGGACTAAGAAACCAGAGCAGCATCTAGAGAAGTAAAATATCAGAGGTGCGCTTGGGGGAGGGGGTGGGTGCAGAGATGGGGGGCAGGAGCAACAGTGACTGCAAAGGGGTGAGGAGCGCCAGTTTCAGGCTTCTTAGGAGAAATGATGAGTGCTGTGGGAACAAGAAATCAACCTCCTTGGTAAAAAAATGAAGGCCTGAAAGACCCTCAAACCTTCTGACCCAGCTGGAGAACTGGGACTGTCACTTACTAGCTGGCTTGATACCCTTAGGTCCCAGGTGGGTTGGCTCCCTCACCTCGTCCCGGCTTTCTCAGCTATAAAATGAGCACAGCAACAGCAATTAGATAGGAGTTGCTATTGAGATGGGAGATAACTAGGCCTCAGGCTCAGCCACTGTGGCCCGTCTCCTGATGACACGTTGAGTTAAGCCCCAGTGAGGTGAAAGACAAGGTGACCACAATTTCCTCTCGCCCTACCTGGTTGAGAGGGACTTTGCAGACCAACACATGCACAGAGAAGGTCCTCAATCCAGGGAAGAGACCTAAGGAGAGAGGGGTCGCCAGCCCATAACATGTCTGCCAAGCTCCCAGCAACCTTCATGCTGAAATCCATCTTGGCTAAAAGATGCACGTGCCCACCAGGAAGGACCCTGAGTCAGGCCAAATGTGGGTACAAACAACAGCTGGCTAGAAACAACCCCCTGCCCCGACAACCTGGAGGACTATCCACCTATACAAGCAATTCAAGCCACCTCTGTTGCACACAGCTCATTCCGTGAGCTCGGCCCTCTGTGCTCTACCACGCACGCTGTGCTTTTAATAAACTCTGCTTCACAGTCTTGGTCTCCTTGTTGAATTCTTTTCCCAAGGAAGATAAGGACCGAGGTCCTCTCGCTGCTCAACTCACTCTGGGGATGAAATGAACGCATGATGTCAAAGCCCAGCAGCACCTGAGCAGTGGGATGCAGGCTACTTCTCAGGGGTGGGGCCCTCCCTCTGCACCTGGGTGGGCAGAACCCAATCTGCTATTCCCGTCCCAGCTCCCCAGCTGGAGGGAGCCCTCCAGGTATCGCACACACATCACAGTTTTGGCCCTATGAGATCACGCTGGGCAAAACCCATTCAAAGGCACAGTCCCCACAAAGGCTTCTCATTTTTGCTCCCTCCCACAGGACCGGTGGGTGCCAAAATCACCATCTGGGGAAAAAGCAGGTACTTTTAAACACACCTTAGCAGGATGTTCGCCTGGGGAGGGACATGGCCAGCCCAGGGGCTGATCCGCTGCTCAGGCAGGAGCAAACCCTCTCCTTCACTCACTCCTCACTCCAGGGACTACAAGGAGCACCTTGGGGTGGGGGGCGAGGCGTGGGATGGAACACCAGCACTCGACGACTTCTGTCTTGACTTTCTGTCAGTTGCATGTGGACCAGTTCACTTAGGCTGGGTGTGTATGACTGAGTCCTCTATGTGCTGGGAGGTCCTCACGTAACTCGTGTTTTATTTTCAATCAAGTGGACCCTGGAGGGTATAATTTTCAGCACACACTGGCTTCTGCTGGAACTGAAATATTTGATTTGAACATATTTTGGTGGAGTTCCCAATGTGGCTCAGTGGTAATGAACCCAACTAGGATCCATGAGGATGCGGGTTCGATCCCTGGCCTCGCTCAGTGGGTTAAGGATCTGGTGTTGCCATGAGCTATGGTGTAGGCCAGCAGCTATGGCTCCAACTTGACCTCTAGCCTGGGAACTGCCATATGCCACAGGGTATGGCCCTAAAAAGACAAATATATATATATATATTTTTCTGAAGTGGATAACAGAGTAGCAAGGAGTGTAATGAGGAGGTGGCAAGGGTCTGGCCACCCTGGTCACCTGAACCAGACCTCTGCCCTTCCCAGTCTCTGCACACCCCTCCACCCTGCTGTGACCTTCCCGCCATACCTCCCCACCGGACACGCTCCTATTCACCCTTCCAGGCCTAGTTCTGCTGTCACCCCCTTTCCTCCTTGATAGCTCATCATCCCTGCAGGCTTTCCTGCACCCCCTACACTGGAGCCAGATGGAGTTACGTTGTGGACAGCAGTTCATGGGCGTGCCTCCCACTCCTCTGTAAGGTTTTTGGTCAGAGTCAGGAGTCAGGCTGCCTCTGTTTGCCACCTGGCTCTGCCCTGCTCTGTCCCTCAGTTTCCTCATCTGGAAGGTGAGGCCGGGAGCAGCATCTCCTCGCAGGGCTGGATGAATGATGCACTGAAGGTGTCGACAGCATCCGGCCTTAGCAAAGCACTGAAAACGAGTTGACTAAACCCACAGTGGGTACAACTCCTACCCCTGGGATGGTTAGAATCAAGAAGTCCGACAACAACAAGCCTTGGTGGGATGTGGAGAAACTGGCAATGTCACACCTGCTGTAGGCACACACACATTCTATGCCTCACTTGCATTCATCTGTCTGCTATTTTCTTTTTTTTCTTTTTGTCTTTTTGCCTTTTCTAGGGCCGCTTCCCGCGGCATATGGAGGTTCCCAGGCTAGAGGTCGAATCGGAGCTGTAGCTGCCGGCCTACGCCAGAGCCACAGCAACTTGGGATCCGAGCCGCATCTACCACCTACACCACATGGCAACGCCAGATCCTTAACCCACTGAGCAAGGCCAGGGATCGAACCCTCAACCTCACGGTTCCTAGTTGGATTTGTTCACCACTCAGCCAAGATGGGAACTCCCTGTCTGCTATTTTCCATAGCATGTGTCATCTTCTGAAATACTACATGATGAATGCATTCTAGTCCTTATTTTGGCCTTGTCTCCTGCTAAATGGGAGCTCCACTCAGCAGCTCAGAGATTTTCATTTGCCTTATCGATTTATGCATCCTCTCGTTGGACTGGCGGGCATGCTATGAACCTTTGTTTAAATGTGGACAACTCTGTCTTCACAACACCGCTGAGAAGTTGGCTTTATCATTCCCATTTCTCAGGTGAGGAAATGAAGGCTGGAAGAGGTGAAGTAAGCCACGCAGGACCCCCCAGCTGGCAAATGGAGTTGGGCAGGAGCCCAGGGCTGCCTGTGCCAGGACCGGCGCCCTGTGTGTTGCAGAGGTGCTGCTGGTCTCCCAAGAACGGAAGCCAGGTGACCGCAACTGCTCTTTATGAACCAGACCTTGAGTTAGAGGCTTTCATCACCCCCCTCTACTTTTGCATGATCCTGCCTGTTCAGCCACTTATTTCCATTTAATGGAAGAGGAGAGGGAGGGGACTTGCCCAAGGCCACGCAGCTAGGGGGATGACAGAGAGGAAGTTTATTTACATAAAGGGGTTTCTCCAGCTTTCTAGAGGCAATTGCGGTCCTCTCCCGCCCCCAGGGCATAAGTCATATCCTGTTTACTTCCCTGAGATAAGTGCCTTTGGATGAATAGAGGGCTCAGGAAGCTAAATGAGGACTTAGCCAGGCGGGGAGTGGCAGGGGAACTTCAATAGGCAGCTTTTGAGGACACCCTCCAAGCAAACCCTGCCACTTTCACCGTCCCTCGTGGAAGCCATGGCACTGTGGAGTGGGCCCTTGCCCCATCTGACACCCCAGAAGTCGCAGTAACTTGACTATCTAATTGGCCCTCAGATGGGTGGTGGGCCATGGGACGCCTCAAGGACAAATCTGACAGCCCCGAAGCCTATTTTACCGAGTCTGGAAGGAAGCTGCACAAGGGTGATGGTGACACGGGGGGTAACCCACAGGGAAATGCGCAAGTCAGTGTTGGGCAGGGGAGAGCGATGCTGTATCGGTCCAGCAGAGCCACTGTGAATGTAATCCGAATAAATAGGATCTCATCATGGGCTGCTGTTTCACATCTGTTAGATCTGAATGCCTTTCCTTCCAAGCCCAGGCACAGCGAGTACATTCCTCACCTCTGGTGAGGGACAGATGGACCTCACGGTGTTTAAGGGGCAGAATGCTGCCCTACACAATCTCCAAGGTACTGGGTTACCCCAGCCTGCTGGAGAAGGAGCCCCAAATCACCCACTGGACAGTCCTGAAATCGGCTTAACAAAACCTGCTCAAGGCAAGTCACAGAGAAGCCAAAAATCCTGGTTTCTTTCCTTTCCATTTCCTTCCTTTCCTTTCCTTTCCTTTCCTTTCCTTTCCTTTCCTTTCCTTCCTTTCCCTTCTCTTTCCCTCCCTTCCTCCCTCCCTCCCTTCCTTCTCTTTTTAGGGCTGCACCTGCAGCATATGGAGGTTCCCAGGCTAGGGGTCAAATTGGAACTGCAGGTGCTGGCCTATGCCACAGCCATGGCAATGTGGGATCTGAGCTGTGTCTGCGACCTACATCACAGCTCAATGCACTACTAGATCCTTAACCCACTGAGGGAGGCCAGGGGTCGAACCCGCATCCTCATGGATACTAGCTAGGTTCATTACTGTTGAGCCACAGTGGGAACTCCAGAAATCCCAGTTTCTTAAATTCTCTTCTCTCCGTCACCTCCTGCAACCAGCCATCTGGGCCTAGGATTCCACCGCCTGACATCCCCAGGCACATTTTCCCAGCTCCCCACATCTCCACAGCAATCTCCTACCTGCAGGATGAACCACCCCAGGCTGTTCATCTCCCACCCGCAGCAGATCCCATCCTGTGGTGGGTGGCCATGGCAAGGGTGGAGGGAGAGCAGGCAGGCAGAGCAGGAGGAAGGGCAGGCCGGGCCAAAGAAACCACTCATGCACAGGCAGAGCGGGAGAGGTTGGTTCTAGGGGACAGCGAGCTGTCCTGAGCATGTGGTAGGAGTCGGGGGCGGGGGAGACATTGGAGAGGCAGGCAGGGGTCTGGTGCCTTTACCCAATGTTCTTGATGCTGACCCTCGAAGGGGTTAACAAATTCCACAGAGCCCATGGAAAGCACACATGTGCCCAAACACCCCATCTGCCCCTATTTCGGGATTATACGTGCACCCCCAGAAGGGCGTGGTTGCTGGCCCAGGGCACGTGGGTCTCATCGTGTAGGAAGACACCACCCTGGTACCTGTGCCTGAGAAGGACGCAGAAGGAGGCTGCGTGGAGGCAGATAGCAAGGAGAGCCGGCTGGGAAACCACATGCAAATAACACAAAGGTCTTTGGTAAATCCTGCCAGATCCACGTGGTAAACACAGTGCCCAAGAGAGGGATAGAGCTGGAGGCACCTGCTGCCAAGCCGAGTGGGAACTGTGAAGATGCGAGAAATCCCCCTGTGAAAATGAGAGTAAGCAAGTCTGTCGGGCTTGGGGTGGGGCTGAGAGAGCCTGGAGGGTGCTCACTGGTCTAGTGCCCCCAGGGACAGGCTGCCTCCCCGGTCCCCACACAGCGAGCCGCTCACTGCCAGCTCCCAGGGGCTGAGAGAACAGACACAGAGAGACCAAGGACCCAGGTGGTGAGGGAGACCCTGCCTCCGCCGTGTCTGCCCACCAGGGCTGGACGGGCGAGGGACTCCACGCGGAGACCCGCACCCCTCGGCTGACTCGGCCCAGGTCCCAGGAGCGCTAAGCAGAGTCGACCTTCAATCGCTGCAGAGTCGACCTTCAATCGCTGCAGATTCATCTGGAGGCAAGTCTGACCTTACGTGAGGCGGATTAGCCACAATTTCATCCCACTTTGGGGGCATATTTCTACATTTCACTAGAAATGTTAGCTGTCTGATTATGGGGGATGCCTCGGACATGTCCAATGGCACCTCTCGTTACAGAACAATTTTGATTTCTGACACATCAAGCCCCGGTGAGAGAAGACTGGGAACCTGCTGCACTAGAGCTTGATTAAATTACCATAATCTGTGTGCCAGTCAAAAACAAAACACAGGAAGAGCTCTGAGATACAGAGGTAAGTTGTTTTTTTTTTTTTTTTTTTAAATGTACAACGTGACTGTTCTTAGTAACGCTGAACTGTACAATGATTAAGATGGGAAGTTTTATTGTAATGTGTATTTTACTACATAAAAAAGAAGGAAAAAACCCCCATTAATTTAACCATGCAACCAAAATTTGCAAAGAACCTAGTGAGTCCAGCACGTTTCCTAAGTGCTTGAGGCGGGGGAGACCCTCCTAGAATAGCGGGCTTGAAGACTGGGATCAGGGAGAGGCTGGGACAGAGGGACAGCCTGGGGAGAGGCAAGGCAGAGATGGCCCCTGGGGGTCTGGCTAGGCCCACTGCCATCTGAGACCAATGCTACGAAATCGGGCAATTGTATATCAAAGTCCTGATTTCTCGCTTGAAAAAACCAGCAGCTTTGGCCTCCCTGGGCCTGCGGCCTGGCATGGCCACGGTCCCCAAAGCAGAGCCAGCCTCTGAGCCTTCTTGTCCCCTCACTCATCAATACCCATCTGAGCTGGGGATGCCTGCCTTTAAGACTTTGAGAAATGCTTAGGGAGTGGCTTTTACAGCCTCCTTTCAACTGGAGGGGGAGGATGGTGAGGCTGGCAGCCAGCTCTCACCAGGAAGAAGGAGGCTGCACGAGCCATGGTGGTGGCTGCCAGCCCACTCCACCCCTACCTCCCCCAGGAGGCAGAGGGGGCGCACAGCAGGCTCCCATGGCCACCCCCAGAGAGACATGGTGAAGGGCCCCTTACTGGGAGCTTAGCACCTAAAGGGGCCTGTGAAGGGGGTGGCTGGGTTAATAATTTCCTGGCAAGTCCCTACTATTGCCCACTAAAGTGCAGTGGCCAGGGGGATTACACTCTCCAGCACTCACCAAACAAAGGGCGCCCTGGATTTCTTTAATCCAACCTGCGCATTCTCGCTCCTATGGCGAAACCAGGGACTTCTAGGGGAGGCGCAATCTTGAGTCTGGCTCTCCCCATGACCTGGTCTGATCAACAGAGAGATCCCTATCGTGGAGTTTCACAGTCCACTGGAATCCTTTTGGAGGAGAACATGGTTCTGGCACAGTTCCTGAGGGGATGGGGTTTCTAAGCTGAGATGCTGAAGCCCAGAGAGGTTGGGCTGTCTGCCCAAAGTCACACAGCTGGTGGGCACCGAGCTACAGCTCCAGCTGTTTTGGAGCCAGAGAGCACCCCAGCTCCTGATCAGAGGCACCTACATTGCCTGGACAGAAAGTCGGGTTATTAAGATGGGAATGAAAAGCTCAGGGGGGAAGAAAAAAGCTTAACTTCCAGGTTTTTTCTTTGTTTCCACATTGGTCCTTTGGGGAAGCCTAGGCAGGCCCAGAGTTTATATCCTAACAGTGGAACGAAGGTAAAGCTGGGAACCCATCTACTTCCTTGTCCTCCTGTGAGTGTGAGGGGGACAAATGGCAGGGATGGAGGAGGATGTGACCCTGAGGAGGTGGGGACCTCAGGGCAGGCATGGATGCTCCACTGGTGACCACAGTCACGGAGCCTGTGGGGGTCCAGCCCAGCTCAAAAAGCTGGGGTCGGGGGAGAGGCTGTGCCAGTCAGTTGTGCCCTGGGTTCACTGGGTCTCATGGAAACTGTATCCCCGCCCAAGGTAATGGTATGTTCTTAAGCTCCCCCCACCCACCAAAGTGGGAAATGGGGTTTTGACTCCCCCCCCTCAACCCCGCCATGGGGGTGTGTAATGAAAAACAGAGCCCAGACGTGGGACTCAGGTGGGAAAGCAGATGGAGAAGCCCAGCCTGGCTTCTACCACTGGGACCACACTCCTCCCCCCACCTCCTCCTAAGAGCCCCCTGACTCCTGGGGGTGGGGGGGCGTCATAAAGCTGAATGTCAGCTGTGATTTAGGGCGGCCTTATTCCTTGGCTGGCTGGGAAGTAAAGTGAATCCAGCTGTCAAGCAGGGCCTGCAAGGGGGGTGGGGAGGGAGGGGAGCGGGGAGCGCTCCAGGCACTCATGAATGCAAACCTGGGCTGGCCTCCACTTCAGGCCTGGCCCCTGAAAGTCTCTGTGATCAGGAAGATTGGCCTCCTGTTCAGGGTTCTAAGACTTGAGAAGCAAATTACCTGGCAGTCCTGTTACCACACAGACCTGACCCCCGCCCCACCTCCTAGCCAGGTCTGAGTGCAGCCTGGTAATTTCTAACTCTAATTTTTGGAACCTCTCCAGGGACCAAACTTTGAGAACCCCTGCCATAGGCCCAATGCTCCACTCCAGCTGGAACCAGCTCTTCCCCCAGGGATGGGTCCTCCTCACCCCTGCCCCACCAGATCAGAATTCTCCAAAAAAGAGCCCAGCCCAAACCCCTTCTGGGTCTGTGTTAGGAAACCCGGCTGAAGTCATGTGGAGGGTTTGAGCCTGGCTTGTTTCCCGGCTTGGGCGGCTTCTCGGCCGGGTCTCTGCAGGCCCAGGACTCAGCATGGGCTGGTGGCTACCTTGTCCTCCAGGGGCTCTGTTACCCCCAGAAGACTGTCCCGTTCTTTCTTGGGGGGCGGGGGGTGGATTGTAGATGTCCTTGCTCAGCTGTCCCCTGGGGCCCAGGACGTTCCATAGAAACCTGGGCCTTCAGTCTGGGGGCAGAACTTCGCTTTGTCCTCAAAGCTTAGGTGAGGATGGGGGGAGGGAATGTGATCCCACCCTGACTTCTCGAGGAAGGATCTAGTAGAGTCTTCTGCACCTCCTGGATGTTCTTCCAGGTCAGGGCTGGGGTGGGTTTGGACCACTTCCAGGCGCTGGTGCACTGTACAGGTGACTTGGGCTCAAGCCACCAGCTCTTTGCACATTGGAGTCATGAATAAAAGGCCTCAATGATAGGAAGCATCAGGACCAACGACATTTCAGACACTCTACCCATGAGCCAGGTGACGTGGGACACCTTATTTTCTTTGTGTCTCAGTTTTCTCATCTTACAGTGGAGATCACTACAAGACCTACCCAGAGGGTTCCTTGAGGATAAAATGAGATCATCTAAGTCCACATCACTGCTTAATAAAATGTTATTATTATTTACAAAGTAAACCAAGAACAAAAACTTGTAGATGTGTGGTCACTGTGGCATTACTCACAAGAACCAAGACATAGAAACTACCCAAATGTCTCTCAATGGTGATAAAGGATAGATAAAATGTGGCCTATCCATCCCGTGGAATATTATTCAGCCATAAAAAAGGAATGAGGTGCTGATACAGGCTATACCATGGATGAACCTCCAAGACATTATGCTGTGTAAAAGAAGACAGACACAAACGGTAATGTATTGGAGGGATCCATGCATATTAAATGTCCCAAACAGGCAAATCCACAGAAACAGGTAGATGAGCAGCACAGCCTGGGGCTCCTAGGGGCTGGGGGAGGGGGTGATGGGAAGTGTCTGCTAATGGAGATGGATTTTCCTTTAGGGAGAAGAAAAAGTTCTGGATCTACAGAGTGGTGATGGTTGTACAATTCCGTGAATGTACTAAACACCACTCAATTACACACTTTAGGCCACCCCCAGGGAAAATCTCACCTCTCTGCAGATGCTCTTTTCTAAAAGGGAGTGATTTGTTAAAAAAGGCTGACTGGTGAGAAGCTCCAGAGGCAGGGTCTGGGGAAGACTTTTTTTCAGAAATAACAGTGGTTATTAATGACAAGAGGGGCATCACCCTAGACTCATCAAACGCACCGAGCTCATGACTGCAAACCTACTGTGTTAACCAACTCACGTGGCTTCATATCCAGACCCCTCACTGCCTCCACCTGGACTGGCTGGTGTCTCATAAAAGAGGTTTCATGAGGTGTTGGCTCCTCTATCTTGACATGAGGCGAAGCCTCAGGAAATCCCAGAGATGTTCGTCCGGGTTGTAAATGAGGCCACAGCTTTTCAAAGGCTGGTTTCCCCTCTCTTGCTCCCTTGAGCCCTGGGCCGTATGGAGACCACATGGACGGCTCTGAGTGAAGGGCACCCCAGGGGCCCGAGTGACCCCAGACCAGGGGAACAGGTCATCCATAGCAGTCGTCCTCTACTGGGCACCCCCCAGGGCCCAGCGTGCCTCCACCTACCCCGCTGCTGATTCTATACCCTCCCTCTGAAGTCAGGGGTTGAAGAAGGGAAAACCAAGGCCCTGGGGTGGGGGGCAGGGAGTGCCAACCAGCTGGTGGGAGGCAGATTCACTCTCAGGTGTGCAGTCTCTTGGGGCTGTGACCCACCAAGGCATGGGGGAGGGCGAGGGCGAGGGGAGCTGGCCCACCCTGTGTCCACGTGACAGTGGCCCAGACCCAAGCATCACGGTGGGACTGTTGCAGCACAGCCTCGGGCTTGGAGTCCCCACAGAGGGAGTTACCTGTGCCTTGAGCCACAGCTAGAGAACGCCTAACAGAAAACCTGGTAAAATCTGTTCTGGCTACAGAGACTCACGTCCTGAGGCGAGTCCAACTTTTCCCACCCGTCCCAGCTGCAGCCAGGCTGGCTGAGGTGCCCACCTTGGACCCTGCCAGGGGTTCCATCCCTAGAGCCTGAGCAGATGCTGACAGGGGTGGGATCTCTGAGACAGTCAGCTAGTGGCTGGACTTGTGCCCACGGCCTGCCAACAGCTGGCTGAGGTGGGGGTGGTGGTGGGGGTGGTCCCTGGAGACCTCCACAGCAGCAGCTCCTGCTTTACCCACGGCCTTACAGAGTGAGGGTCTCACCCTCTCCTGGGATCTCCCTACCCAGGGGACCGAGCCGCAGCCACTCCTGCTCCTGCAGCCCTGTTTCCCGCTCCGATTCTTCTCCAGGGGAGGGATGAGGTGAGAGGTGGGGGGGAACCCCTCTGCGCCACTGAAGCTCCCCTCCCTGGGGCATGGGTGTTCCAGGTCTTGGTGACCTGAGGATGGGCAGGAAGTTCAGAGAGGGAAATGGATCCCCTGCTTTACCTAACATCACCCCTTCACCCAAGCCCTCACGTCTTTGCATCAGCAGATGTGTCAACATTTGCATCTGGATGCAGATGTCCAAAAATGGAAATAGTTGGGCTAGTCCTACCTCAGTTACTCCTCCCGGGGCCATGAGCCCAGCCTGCCCAAGACTCTCCGGCTCCGGGAGCCTTGCCTACCTCCACCCTGAGAGTGGGCCCAGGGCCCGGATGGCCACACTCTTCCTACCCTCTCCCCACTGGGAGCTTACTCTCGGGCTCTGCCTTGGAAATGTCCCACAGATGGGCGATGTGCTGCACCTGTGTTCCTAAAGTGATATAGGGAACAGGGAACCCAAAGTGGCCGCCCCTCAAAGGCCAGAGCCAGGCTCACACACCAGCCTTCAAAGGTATGGTTGAGAAAACCAGGAACATGGGATCACAGTGCCCACATCAACTGCCAGGTTTTTTTTTTTTTTTTTAGGGCTGCATCCGTGGCAAATGGAAGTTCCCAGGCTAGGGGTTGAATCAGAGCTGCAGCTGCCAGGCTATACCACAGCCACAGCAACTCGGGATCCAAGCCGTGTCTGCGACCTATACCACAGCTCATGGCAACACCAGATCCTTAACCCATTGAGCGAGGCCAGGGATCAAACCTGCATCCTCAGGGATCCTAGCTGGGTTGGTTAACTGCTGAGCCATGAAGGGAACTCCAACTGCCAGGATTTGTAAGAGACGTGCTCATTCCATTTCAGCCTGGATAGCATATTTTCCCTCCATTCATAGTAAACCTGATATTTCTTAGGAAATGAAAATCCGTGTGCCCTGACCATCCAGTATCAAAGCAAGGCAGGCAGAATTTACAAGTTCGTCACTACATTAACAGCAGCTGGAAAAATAAACGCTCGTGTGGCTGGCTACGTATTACTGCATTTGTATCCAACCAGGGCTTTTTGTGCATGTGGGTGTGTTTTTCAACATTCTTATTAAAATGGCAATATACTATTCCAGGAAATTTTAGGAATAAGACCCACCCACAACCCCACCAACCAAGCATAAATATTCCCATTTTTGGACATATGCTTCCAGCCTGTTGACATGAAGATGTGTGTGCATGGGTGGACAGATGATGTTTGATAAAGAGGGGGTCTGCTTCCCGCCCTGAAATTCTTGCCCCCAGAGGTCACAAAGGCCTGGGGCACCCATGTCTTAGGGAAGGGAAGTGTCAGCTGTGCAAAGGGACCCTCCCACCTCTCACTCTTGTGCCATCAGAAGACTCTGGGAAAAAACCATGGGCTCTGTGAGCAGGAGGGGTTGTGACTACGTTCCTGGGTAGGGAGAGCCTGGGGGATGGTGAGACCCACCCTCCATGTGGCTGCGGGCAAGACAGTCTTGTTCTCGTTTTTTGCTTTTTTTAAAATTTGTACTTCAGTATTACAGGGTGTTCACCAACAAAATTTTAGTTTATTAATTTTTTTTATTTTTAAAATTAGAATACAGTTGATTTTCAATATGCCAATTTCTACTCTACAGCATAGTGACCCAGTTATATATGTGTGTGTGTGTGTGTGTATACACATATGTATGTGTGTGTATATATATACACATACATTCCCTTTCTTATATTATCTTCCATCATGGCCCATCCCAAGAGACTGGATATAGTTCCCTGTGCTGTACAGAAGGACCTCAATGATTAGCCATTCTTTTTTTTTTTTTTTTTTTTTTTTTGTCTTTTTGTCTGTTTTAGGGCAGCATCTGCAGCATATGGAGGTTCCCAGGCTAGGAGTTGAATCGGAGCTACAGCTGCCGGCCTACACCACAGCCACAGCAACACGGGATCTGAATCACATATGCAACCTACACCACAGCTCATGGCAATGCCGGATTCTTGACCCACTGAGAGAAGCCAGGGATCGAACCAGTGTCCTCTTGGATGCTAGTCTGGGTTGGTTAACCACTGAGCCATGACAGGAACTCATGCTTATCCATTTTATGTATGTATGTATGTATGTCTTTTTGTCTTTTTAGGGCGGCACCCAAGGCATATGGAGGTTCCCAGGCTAGGGGTCGAATAGGAGCTGTAGTTGCCGGCCTACACCACAGCCACAGCCACAGCAATGCCAGATCCGAGCCACATCTGCAACCTACACCACGGCTCATGGCAACACTAGATCCTTAACCCACTGAGTGAGGCCAGGGATTGAACTCGAGTTCTCATGGATACTAGTCGGGTTCAGTAACCACTGAGCCACGACGAGAACTCCCTGCTTATCCATTCTAAACACAACAGTTTGCATTTACGAACCCTAAACTCCCAGTAAGAAAATATTAAGACCACATGCTTTTGCCCTAATATTTAATATTCCATGCCCCACCCTATAATTTATTGGCCATTCCCCCTTATCAGCCATTTAAGTGGCTTCCATTATTTTACTATCAAAATGGGTGCAATAAATGTTCACTTGCAGACCTTGGTTTTGCCCTTAGACTTCTGTTCTGCTGCCCATCTCTGCTTAGGACCTCCTCTTGCCCAACCCCCCTCATCCTGATCCCTCCTCTTCTGATGGAGGCTTTCCTCACCCTCTCTGGAGCTGTTCCTGTGAGACAGGCTGGGTCTTGGGACCTGGGACCCATGGCTGCAATGGCTGCAGTGCTTGCACTTGGACAAGTGTCTCCTCGAGCAACGAAATACAAACTATAAAGGATTAAAAATACGTACGTGCATGTGCAGTTGGGGCAAATTATGGACAACAAAATACAGAAGGAAAAAAAAAAACAACCAACTGCCACTTCTGAAGAGCAGAGAGCAAAAGCAGGGTACTACATGTGCCCCTTGTACACGACACAACCAAAGGGGTGGGCAAACCACCAAAGCCACCCCTCTGGTTGGACGCCTGGACCTGCCCCTACACTCACTCCGTGTAAGGCACCAGCTTGCCCCACCTTGGGAAGTGAGCGAACAAGGGAACATACTGCTTGTTTTTGCTCCCCTCTGTTGCAGCAGGGGCCCGAATAAAGCCTTGCCTGAATATTTTGTCTGACCTCTTATCAGTTTCTATTGATTAAGGAGGCCAAGAACTCAGGTCAGTAACACCTCTTTACTCTCTCTCTCTCTTTTTTTTTTTTTGTCTTTTGACCTTTTAGGGCTGAACCTGTGGCATATGGAGGTTCCCACTCTAGGGGTCTAATCAGAGCTGTAGCTGCCGGCCTACACCACAGCCACAGCAGTTCCAGATCCAAGCCATGTCTGCAACCTACACCACAGCTCACGGCAACGCCGGATCCTTAACCCACTGAGCAAGGCCAGGGATCGAACCCGCAACCTCATGGTTCCTAGTCGGATTCGTTTCTGCTGTGCCACGACGGGAACTCCAACACCTCTTTCTCTTTCGTTTTATCCAGCTTGGTTCTGACAGTCACAAGCACCCTGTCCAAGAACCTTCAATGGCTCCCCACAGACAATCTCCTGGATAAAAGCCACATTCCTTACCCTGCCGATCGAGCCCTCAACTCCCTGGGCCCAGGCTCCTCAACTCTCATCTCCTTCCACACAACCTTCACATTTCAAGCTCTGACCAAACCAAACTCCGCACAGCTCCCTAGACACTGTGCTCGCCCAAGCCTTCATGCATCTGCATACAAGAGTCCTCCGCTTGGAGGCCCCGCCCCCTTCTCAAACCTCGCCCACCTGCGTTTCCGCCTCTTCCCTCAGATCTCAGCTCCAGCACCACCCCTGCTCTGCCTAGTGCCCGCCACCTCCCCCGGCAGGATCGGGACTCATCTACCACGTCTCAGTGCCCTACGCACACAGTCCTGTCATGCAGCTTCTACGTGGACTGAATTTGGGGGTTTACTCCTGGAGACCCACCACTGTTCTTTTACCCTCAACACAAAGATCGGGCCAAATACCACACTCAATAAATGCATGGGGAATGAATGGGGGAGTGGGTCAGTTCAGTGACAGTATGGGACCATCCCAGCTCCGTGTGGCATCCCAGCTGAGTGTCTACCCCATGGCCCACCCCACCCCCACTTTCCCACCTTCCCATGGGAGGAAGGAAGCAGGTCCCTGGAGGCCCTCAGAGGCCCTCGGAGGCCCTGCACAAACAGAAGGATAGAAAACAACATGCCAAAAGCAATTTGCCTTCTTCCAGGATTTTAGAGCTAGAGCGGCAGTGACCAAAAGTGCCATGATTAAGAATAAAAAACAATAAATGGAAACAGAATAATGCAGAAGGCCTCCCTTGGCCTCAGCCCACCCCCACCCCCACCTTTACCCCTCCTACCCTCTGTGTGCTGCAACACTTCTACCAGGCTGCCTGTGAGGATCTGTAAGTAACAGCTAGATATCCAGTTTCCCGTCCCGGAGTCTCCCGTGCTCCCTGGCTGGAAACATATCTTACTGACAATTATCCAGAGACTCCTGAAATATGAGCCTCCTCCCAACACATAGGGCCGGTTAAAAACACAAGAAGCGTTTTCAGTGCTTGTCCTGATAACCCCATGGGAGGTTCAGTTCTCTGCTCTGCTTAAGAACCGAGGGGCTGGGGTCGCAGGGGGATGTGCTGCACTTAATCTGTTTTTTTTCCCCGCTCTTCCAGAAAGGTGAAGAAAGGCAAGATGTGCACTGCTGGAAGCAGGTGTCCCCTGGAGCCTGCAGGGGAACAGCTCAGGACACATGACCTGCACTTACAGAATGTAAACACATGCTGGCAGTAGGAAGCCTTCAACTGATCTTTTTTTTTTCTTTTTCTTTTTAGGGCCATACCTGCAGCATATGGAGATTCCCAGGTTAGGGGTTTAATTGGAGCCGTAGCTGCTGGCCTACACCACAGTCACAGCAGCACCAGATCTGAGATGCATCTATGACCTACACCACAGCTCATGGCAACGCTGGATCCATAATGCACTGAGCAAGGCTAGGGATTGAACCCCCAACCTCATGGTTCCTAGTGGGATTCGTTTCTGCTGTGCCACAACGGGAACTCCTCAACTGATCTTTGCAAGTCCTCAGAGGATCCTAGGGGATTGTGGCTGCTGACAGCTCCATGAGGAGGGAGGCTCTGAGATGCCGCTTGTCTCCTCCACCCTCTGCGGTTGATTCTTCTCAGTCCCTCCCAGATGTCGAGGTAGCCTCTGACTCATCCAGTGACCAGCACCCCGTGCCTGCGGCCTGGCCCAGCTATCCATCCCCGTGACTGGCATGTGATCCTGTCACTCCCTTGCACTGACACCTACACTGGCTCCCTATCGCCCGAGCCAGACTTCCTTTGGATGGTTCAAGGGAAGCCCTGAGTAATCAGCCAAAAAAGATGTTTACTGCAGGACTTCTCTGGGCCTTTAGTTGCATCCCTTGCAACTCTCCAAGGTGGGGATTTGGGGAGGGGGGTAATGGTTATATGTGAGATTTCCCAAACTTGTGTGACAGTGGAACCCTTTGTCCCAGGGGCATCTCATAAGTCAGGTGTTCCAGGGACAGTGATTTGGGAATCACAAGTTAAAGGCTAAAATTCACATTCCTTTCCAAGGCAACTGCAGCCTGCATCACCTGGCCTCATCTTCTTTTCCCCACACTCCCACTGCCTCAGTACTCGCTTTACAAAGGTTATGTTGCCTCGAAATCCCCTTCCTCTTCCTCCAGGCAGCAGTCTCACTCCTCCTAACACAGCTCACGGTCACCTCCTCCAGGAAGCCCTCTCCCACTCTCCTTCTGCAGTGGGATTTTGCTGCACTCTCTCCCCATGTGACAGTTACACAGAATCAGAGCATGCAATGACACCTGCATTTAGCCACAGTGATTCTACGGTTTGCATTTAAAGGACAAGCTGTATGAAAACTCACTCAGCCCTTACTCAGATGGTCAGATGTTCGCACGGGCTCCCAGGACCTGATGCCCCTATGGGGGCTGAGAGTCTCACCCTCCCCACCGAGGGGACCTGTTGGCACTGCTTAAATTACCTGTCTCTCTTTTTTTGCTATTCCACCTGGATGATTCCCCCCCCCCCCCCCGCCCTGTTATAAGCTGAGCTGCATCAGTTAAGTGTATATATAACAAGATTCTGGGAGGTGGGGAGAGCGGGCAACATGGGCAAAGGAGGTCAAAAGGTGCAAACTTAGTTATAAGAGAAATAAGCCCTAGGGGTGTCATGCACATAATGTACACGGGGACTGTTAACCACACTGCATTGGATATTTTGAAAGTTGCTAAGAGAGTAGATCTTCTTAAAGTTCTCCTCCCAAGAATAAACAAAATTTTTTTGTAACTATGTATGGTAATGAGTGTTAACTAAACTCTTATTGTAGCCATCACTTCACAGTATATACACATATCAAGTCATGATGTTGTGCACCTATGATGAATACAACTGTCAATTACATCTCAATTAAAAACGCATTAGGAAAACTAAATAAAAGAGTTGGCCTAGTGAAAAGGCAAACAAATAAAAGCCATATTCCCTCTTGTGTGCAAATGTCTTTCCCCTCTTGTCTGAGGATCCCTCTGGAGGTGTCTTATCCATCATTCGGGGACACATGGCTTCTCCTCGATGCCGTGGAAGCACGCCCTCAAGTGTGGGGATGGGCACACACAGGTGATGTGGGCAGCGACAGCCACATCTGGTCCTCTTGACCCTTTCTGAAGTGGAGCCGGCTGCCCGGGCCAGGACACCAATAAGCTCTCCATTGGTGCTAATCTGCAAGGCTCCCTGAAAAGGCTTCTCAGCTGCAGGAGTTTGTGGAGGCTGAGTCCTGCCAACCTTTGTGATTGCAGGTGGATCTGTGGGCTCCAGACTGCTTCTGCTGAGGCCTCCCTCCTTTCCTTCCTTCCTGTGGCATATGGAAGTTCCCAGGCTAGGGGGTCAAACTGGAGCTGCAGCTGCTGGCCTACACCACAGCCACGGCCACGTGGGATCCGAGCCGAATCTGCAACCTACACTATAACTCAAGGCAACACCAGATCCTTAACCTACTGAGGGAGGCCAGGGATCGAACCCACATCCTCATGGATACTAGTTGGTTTTGTTACTGCTGAGCCATGATGGGAACTCCTACATGCAGGTTCTTCAAACCCATTTGTTCTGACAAAGGTATCAAGACAAGTGAATGGGGAAAATTGTTTTCTCAACAACCAGTCTGGGACAACCAGAAATCCGTATGCAGAAGAGACCCCCCAGCTCACACCATATGTAGAGACAATGCCCTAGGCCACAGGGGAAGTCCCCACACCATAGGCAAAAGATTAACTCAAAATGTATCAAAGACCTAAATAAAAGAGCTAAAACTACAACAATCGTATTAGAAAACATAGTTGTAAATTTGTGTAACCTTGGATTAGACGATGTTCTTAGAGGCACAAACAATAGAATAAAAAAAAAAAGAAAAATTGGACTTCATTAAAATTAAAAAAAACTTTTGTGCCTTAAAAAATACCATCGAGAAGGTGAAAACCACCCAGTGACTTGAAGCCAGAACATGTGAAGAACTCTTACAACTGAACACAAACAGCTCAATTAAAAAATGGGCAAAGGACTTGGGCAGGCATTTCTCCGGATAAGATAAACGAATGGTCAATAATCATGTGACACGATGTTCAACACCATCTGCCATCAGGGACATGAAAATCAAAAGACACAATGAGGTCCAGCTTTATACCCGCTGGGATGACCGATGATAACAAATGCTGGTGAGATGCGGAGACATCGGAGCCCCCTCTGCTGCTTGTGGAACGTAAGATGGTGCTGCAACTTTGCAGAACAGTCTGGCAGTTCATCAAATGGTTAAACACAGACTGCTCCATGGCTCAGCAATGCTACCCCCAGGTATTTACCCAAGAAAAATGAAACATATGCTCCACACAAACACTTGTATACAAATAGCAACGTTCCTCAAAAAAGCCAAAAAGCAGAAAGAACCCAAATGTCCATCAACCGATGAATGAATAAATGGGATAAATACCATCCCAGGCCACGGGATCATATTCTGCAAGAAAAAGGGGTGAAGTATTGTCACATGCTACAACATAAATGAACCCTGAAAATATGCTAAGTGAAAAAAGGCAGGTACAAAGACTACACACCACATGATCCCATTCACGTGAAAGTCCGGAGCCAGGAGATCTATGGAGACAAAAAATAGATGCATGGTTGCCTGGGGCTGAGGCATTTCTGGAAAAATGATGGGGTACTCCTCATGGGACTTTCTTTTCAGGTTGTTGAATTGTTCTAAAACTTATCTTGGTGAGGCAGGCACAATTCTGTGAATATACGGAAAACCACAGACGTGTACATGCTCAGTGGATTCCATCTCCCTAAGGCTGTCACACAACAACCTGCCTGAAAGCCTGGGCCAGGATGGAGGAGGTGGCATCATGCCCCGGCCCCTGGGGAGTCTCGAGGCACATGCGTGTCGCATCTACCCACCATCATGCCTACTGAATTTCCATCCTTCCTCTAAAATACGGAAGACACTGTGCCTCTGGGACACATCCTCGGACAAACACAAACACACAGACAAATCCCAAACTCGACTGTTCACAGGCCACCCATGATTAACTGTCAGAACATGGGCGATTTTAAACACAGGCTGACACACAAATGAATGGAAACTACAAGTTCTCTGCTTCTTACTTCGATACAAGCACAGAGGACGGCGAGCATGGGTCAGACAGTGTAATGGATGCTTGTACAGTCACACAGTCCTGGTTGGCCTTCCTGAAATAAGGGGGGAGAAGCCAAATGGCCTGGCTCAGGGAGTTCCTGCCCTGGCACAACAGGCTATGAAGCAGACTGCAGTGGCTCAGGTTGAAGCTGTGGCTCAGATTCAATCCCTAGCCCTGGGAACTTCTATATGCCTCGAGTGTGGCCATAAAAAGAAAAAAAAAAAAAATCACCTGGTTCAGGACCTTGGCCATCTGACAGGCAGATCACCTGTCTCCCCCACCTGTCCCTGGAACCAGTTTCCCCAGCCCATGAGAGGATGACTGCCCAGATGTGGCCCTGGGCAGGACTAAGGAACCACTGTCTCCAGGAGAGGTAGGCGACCCATGGGATCTGCCTGTCTGCATGGGGATGGGGGACTGAGGTTCCGAGCTTGCTCATCTGGCTTCTCAGCTGCTTCAGGAAAGCAATCCTGGACCTAAATAACATGACGGTGAGCCAACTGCTCAGAGCAATTCTGCTCTTTTGCTGCGTGCTGCTCTCCCTGTGGGGGCTGAGGCGGGCCTCCACCCACCCTCTCACAGCTCATATCCCAGTGATCTCCAACTAGAAAAACGGTATTTACAGGACTGGTTACTGTTCTGCTCCAAGAAATTAACTCATTTTCAAAGCCTTGGTATTCTGGCCTGAATGTGGTATCCAGGTTGTGAAAAATAAACAAACAAACAAAACCCAAAAAACCCCAAAACCAAGTGGCTATAGCACAGAGAACTTGACTCAGTATTCTGTGATAATCTATGTGAGAAAAAGATTCTGAAAGAGAGAAAATAAATAAACACACACACACACACACACACACACACACACACGACCAAGTAGCCTGAAGGTTCACATCTTTGGAAAAACAGGAAGTGAGCCTGAACTAGCACTTCTCACTCACAGGTCCGCTCTGTGTCTGTGCACATCTTACAGCGAGAGTGGAGTGTCGGCAGCCCTCCCCTCTCAGCCTACAACCTGGAGAGATGGAGTGACTCCTCGAGTTACAAACTGCACAGCAGCACGGCTGGGGTTTGAAGCCCCCAAGGTGAGCCAAGGGCTGATAGAGTCAGCAGGGCTGAAGCCATGCTGGACTGCACTGGGCTCTCAGCCCCACTGCCCTGGCTGGAGGCTCTCTCCTCTGGCTGCAGGCACTCTGGGCTCTAACACAGTGTGGTTTGGCCTGGACTTCAAAGGAGCAGAACAGCTGAGCATCCGGGGCTTCCCTGGTGTCCGCTGAGCGAACACCAAAGATGCAGCCCACGGGCCACCAGTCACACGGGTAGAGGCTTTCTGGGACCAGCTCGCCTGGCCCTACACCAGCTGTGCACTCGGGCTCCCAGAAGGGGTGCCCTGAGCTTCTGCAGCATGTGGCTAGGCTGGCAGGACCACAGAGGGGCCTGGGCCCAAGTTTAAGACCCGTCTGGCCATCTATAAGACATGAACCATGGGCAAGTCAATGACTACTTCTGAGCCTCAATTTCCACATGAAGATGGAGGCAGAAACCAGAGTGACTTAGTCACAAGTCAAGGAATGACAAGGATTGCTAGCAACTGCTGGACACTAGGAAGAGGCCGGGAAAAATTCTTCCCAGGAGGCTTTGGAGGGAGCATGGTCCTGCCAACACCTGCATTTCAGACTTCCAGCCTCCAGAACAGAAAAAACACATTTTTGTTGTTTTCAGCCACCAAGTCTGTGGTTCTTTAACTGTGGCAGTCTTGAGACGCTCATGCCTTACAACAGCGACTTGGCAGATGTGATTAAATCAAAGATTTCAAGATGGGGATTCCATGCTGGATTATCCAGGTGCACCCAGTGTCATCACAATGGTCCTTATGAGGGAGAAGAAGGAGGCTAGAGAGGAGAGGCAACATGAGGGCAGAGCGAAGACTGCAGTGATGTGGCCACAGGCCAAAGAATGCAGATGGCTTCTAAAAGGAATTCTCCTCCAGGGCCTTCACAAGGAACCAGCCCTCTGACACCTTGATTTTAACCCCTGAAAACCTATTTTGGACTGCTGACCTCCAGAACTGTTAAAAAAAATCTGTGTTGCTTTAAGCCCTCCAGTTTCATGCCATCTGTTTCAGTAGCCCCAGGAGATGAACACAGTTAAGTCACTTGATAATACTGGTGTACGCTGAAGGCAGCCAAATCCACGCTCATGGGTCTATACCAGGCTAGGCCGCTCCACCTCCTGGGGTGGTTTGGTAAGAAATGCAGACTCCTAGACTATGCTACAAAGCTACAGTCCTCAAAACACTATGGTACTGACACAAAAACAGACACAGATCAATGGGACAGAACGGACAGCCCAGAAATAAACCCAAACACTTATGGTTAATTAAGCTATAACAAAGGAGGCAAATATATACAATGGAGGAAAAACAGTCCCTTTCAATAATTGGTGCTGGGAAAACTAGACAGCTATATGTAAAAGAATGAAATTAGAACATTTTCCCATAACATATGCAAAAATAAACACAAAATGGATTAAAGACCTAAATGTAAGACTGGAAACCATGAAACTCCTAGGAGAAAACACAGGCAGAACATTCTTTGACAAAAATTGCAGGACTATTCCTAAGGCAAAGGAAACAAAAGCAAGAATAAACAAATGGGATCTAATTAAACTTAAAAGCTTTTGCATAGCAAAGAAAATCACCAACAAAATGAAAAGACAACCTGGAGTTCCCATTGTGGCTCAGTGGTTAATGAATCTGACTAGGAACCATGAGGTTGAGGGTTCAATCCCTGGCCTCACTCAGTGGGTTAAGGATCCGGCGTTGCCGTGAGCTGTGGTGTAGGTCACAGATGCGGCTCGGAACCTGTGTTGCTGTGGCTGTGGCGTAGGCCAGTGGCTACAGCTCCGACTGGACCTCTAGCCTGGGAACCTCCATATTCTGCTGGTGTGGCCCTAGAAAAGACAAAAATACAAAAAAAAAAAAAGAAAGAAAAGACAATATACTGAATGGGAGAAAATATTTGCAAATGATATGACCAATAAAGGGTTAATATCCAAAATACATAAACAGCCCATACAACCTAATATTAAAAAATTACTAAAAAATGGATAGAAGAGCTGAACATTTTTCCAAAGAAGACATACAGATGGTCAACATGCACATGAAAAGATGCTCAACATCACTAATCATCAAAGAAATGCAAACAAAAACCACAATGAGATGTCACCTCACACCTGTCAGAATGGCTATCATCAAAAAGAGCACAAATAACAAATGTTGGAGAGAATGTGGAGAAAAGGGAACCCTTGTACACTGTCAATGAAAATGTAAATTGGTACAGCCACTGTGGAAAAGTGTGGACCTTCCTTAAAAACTAAAAATAAGAGTTCCCATCATGGTGCAGTGGAAATGAATCTGACTAGTAACCATGAGGTTGCGGGTTCAATCCCTGGCCTCACTCAGTGTGTTAAGGATCTGGCATTGCTGTGGCTGTGGCATAGGCCGGCAGCTACAGCTCTGACTAGACCCCTAGCCTGGGAACCTCCATATGCCTCCCGCTCGGCCCTAAAAAAGAAAAAAAAAAAAATCTAAAAATAGAATTATTGGAATTCTCTTGTGACACAGTGGGTTAAGGATCTGGAATTGTCACTGCAATATCAGGTTGCTGCTATGGTATAGGTTCAATCCCTGGCCCAGGAACTTCCACATGCTGCAGGCATGGCAAAAAAAAAAAAAAAAAAAAAAGAACTACCATATGATCCAGCAGTACCACTTATGGGTATATATACAAAAAAAAAAAAAAAAATGAAAACACTAATTCATTAAGATACATGCACTTTAATGTTCACAGCAGCATTATTTACATTAATAAGACAAGGACGCAACCTAAGTATCCATCAACAGATAACAGACATTATATATATATAATGTTCCTCAGCCATAAAAAGAATGAAATTTTGCCATTTGCAACAGTATGCATGGACCTAGAGGGTATTATACTTAGCGCAATAAGCCAGAGAAACACAAATACCGTATACTATCACTGATATGTGGCATGCAAAAAATAAAACAAACTAGAGAATATGGGAAAAAAGAAACAGAACCACAGAGAACAAACTAGTGGTTACCACGGGGGAGAGTGGTGGGGGAGGGGCGATAAAGCGGGAGGGGATTAAGAGGTATAAACTACTGCGTATAAAATAACTAAGCTTACAAGGATATATTGCACAGCACAGGGAATATAGCCAATATTTTATAATACTTATAGGTGGAGTATAAGCTTTAAAAATTATGAATCATTGTGTTGGACACCTGAACCTTACATAATATTGCACGTCAATTGTACCTCAATTCAAAAAAGAAAAAAAAAAAAAAAAAAAAAGAAATGCAGACTCCAGAGCCCCATTCCAGGTTGGCTGGAGGACAACTTGCAGGAACGGTTTCCAGGAACCTGTGTTTTACCAGCTCCTGGTGACCCTGATGTTCACACAGGCCTGGGGCACCCAGAGGCTTGAGACCACAACACCCTGTGGAGGCAGAGGGCACCCACTGACACTCCCTGCTGTGGCCACTGGGAGCTTGGAGGAGGGTTTCTGACTCAAGTGCTACAATTTTACCTGGACCCAACATGTGACTATGTTTCCTTCTCCCTGTTTTCATTTTAATTAAATAAATATTCTGCATTGGCCCCAGGGATGAACAAAGGGTCTGGTGAAGGAGGCAAACATCCCTCAAGGGCAGTGGTGTTAACCAGGCCTGTGGGGCCTCAGGAAGGAGGAATCAGCCCTGCCAAGGTGGGCAGGGAGGACTTCCTGGACAAAGAGACCCTTGGGTGGCGGGGTCTAGAAGGAGGAGAAGGTAGTTAGGCCGTTGTGGGGGGCGTGTTCCAGGAGGAGGGGAAGGTGTGGACAAAGCCAACTGAGATGTGAACCAGTGCAGGCCCAGTGGGGAAAGAGGAAGAAATAGGACTAGAGGGGTCAGGCAGCTCGTGCGGGACTTGAGGGCTGAAGGAGGAGCTCAGACTTCACCCTGAGGCCTCACGGAAGGGGTCCTGGAGGACTGAGCTTGGGCAGGGGTCTAAGGCGCTAAGGCTGCCATGCATCTGGTGTATGTTTCAGGAGAATCAACCCATCTCAGGCTCTATGCAGGGGGCCTCACAGAACGATCCAGTCTCTGAGGTTTCCCAGAAAGAAACCAAAGTATCACAACCCAGCAAGAGTGCCGACTCCCTGAGTCCTTATAAGCTCAGCCCCCACCCCCCAACCATGCCTGCCTGGTCACACCAGTGCCTGGGCCCAATCGTCCTCTCTTTGTCTTTGTTGGGCTGTGTCTGGAGGACCCCTGCTTGTCACCAACACATCTGCTCTTTGAGGAGGTTATCTGTGACTGTAAATAATACGATGCAAATCCACCGCAAGAGGAAATGTGAATGTTGTCAGAAGATACAGACTTTGAGGAAGTCAATGAGAGCGATGCTGGGGGACTGCTGGGATTCCATGTTGGTATATGGGGCTGGCTCTGGCCACGTCTGCCAGATAATGACCACAGCAGAGCAACAAGCCAAGGAGAAGGACACAACGGCTGCTTCAAAAGAAGGGGATCAAGGGGGATTTATGGGATCTACTAATACAAAGCTGGAGAGGGTGTGGAGAAAAGGGAAACCTCCTACACTGCTGGAGGGAATGTAGGTTGGCACAGCCACTAGGGAAAACACTATGGAGGTTCTTCAAAAAACTGAAAGTAGAATTATCATATGATCCAGCAATGCCACGTCTGGGCATATATCTGGACAAAATTATAATTCAAAAAGGTATATGTTCATAGCAGCACTATTTACAACAGCCAAATCATGGAAACAATCTAAATGTCCATTGATGAATGAATGGACTAAGAAGAAGTGGTACATATATATAATGGAATACTACTCAGCCATAAAAAAGAATTAAATAATGCCATTTATAGCAACATGGGTGCAACTAGATATTATCATACTAAGGGAAATAAGTCAGAAAGACAAAGACAAATATCATATGATATCACTTATATGTGGAATCTAAAATATGACACAGGAGTTCCCATTGTGGCTCAGAGGTAATGAACCCGACTAGTACCCATGAGGACGTAGGTTTGATCCCTGGCCTCATTCAGTAGGTTAGGAATCCAGTGTTGCTGTGAACTGTGCTGTAGTTCAAAGACATGGCTTGGATCCTGTGTTGCTGTGCCTGTGGTGTAGGCCTGCAGCTACAGCTCTGATTGGACCCCTGCCCTGGGAACTTCCATAGGCTGCAGGTGAGGCCCTAAAAAAAGACCAAAAAAAAAAAGACACAAATGAACCTATCTAGGAAACAGAAACAGACTCATGGACACAGAGAACAGACCTGTGGTTGTCAAGGGGGAGGGCGTTGGGGCAGGGATGGACAGGGAGGTTGGGGTTAGCAGATGTCAGCTATTACATAGAGAATGGATAAACAACAAGGTCCTACTGTATCATACAGGGAACTATATTCAATATCCTGTGATAAACCATCATGGAAAAGAATATTTATAAAAAGGAATGTATAGGAGTTCCCATGGTGGCTCAGTGGTTAACAAATCCGACTAGGAACCATGAGGTTGCGGGTTCGATCCCTGCCCTTGCTCAGTGGGTTAAGGATCCGGCGTTGCCGTGAGCTGTGGTGTAGGTTGCAGACGCGGCTCGGATCCCGAGTTGCTGTGGCTCTGGCATAGGCTGGCAGCTACAGCTCCAATTCGACCCCTAGCCTGGGAACCTCCATATGCCACGGGAGTGGCCCAAGAAATAGCAAAAAGACAAAAAAAAAAAAAAGAAAAGAAAAAAAAAAGAAAGGAATGTGTATATAACTTAATCATTTTGCTGAACAGTAGAAATTAACACAACATTGCATATCAACGACACCTCAAAAAAAAAAAAAAGATTTACTGGTGCATGAATGAGTCTCTTTATTAACTTGCTGTGACATTCAAATGTGAAAGAACTGTACTATGCTTTCATATAACTTTATTGGTAAAATTCAATCAAAAAAGAAAAAGAAAAAAATCTTTTTTTTTCCATTAAAAATAATTCTCCCAGAGTTGAAATGATAACTTCAACATAGTGAAGTATGAGGTAATATTATACAAATGAGTTTATTTTTGGTTTCTCTTTCAAGATTTAGTCCCAGTGAAACCTTTTGTTCTTCACTCTTTACTACGGAAATTAAAAAGCCTTTTTTCTGGGCCCCACTGTCCTTACATTATAGGACCTCCTGAATGTGCCTTTTTCTGTGCATCTGTCTCTCTTTAGAGCATGGATGGGCTCTCAGAGCAGGTGGTAATGTTTTCATCTTTATCCCTGGGCTCCAGATAGCCTGGCACATAGTGGACACTCCTGCAGGGGTTGTGAAGCAGATAAATGAAGAAGAAATTGTGAAACAAGAAACATGTCACTCACGGGGATGTTTGCTCAGCCATGATCTAAAGCAGTGGGCTCAGAGGGTCCTCTTGGTTGACATCGGGGCACGAGGGCTTGTGGACTTAAGCGCTCTTGCTGGGCTGAGAGAGCTCAAGGAGGGAGGGAGGCTCTTGTGCAGGCAAGGGGCACAGGCAGGCACGGGCAGGCAGAATTCTATCTAAATAAACCCTGACAAATCGCTTCTCTTGAGGGAAACCACGAAAGGAAAATGGCCACAGGGAGGGTGGTTGGCTTCCGTAGGGCCTGGCTGAGGAGCTGTGGCTGTAAGCAGTCAGTCAGGACAAAGGAGAGAGGCTGGGAGTCAAATAAGGGCCAGGAGCCTGGGGGGGAATAGGAGAAGATAGAGACAGAGAATCCTGAAGATGCTAATTAGCTACTGGATCCAGCCATGCCTGAAGCTGGTACAGCCCAGGGCCTTTAAGTTTTTTGAGCCAGCATCTTCTCTATGTTGTTGAAGCCGCCCTCTCTCACTTGGAACTGAACTGTCTTTTATCTGATCTCTGGAAACATCAGAGGGAGCTGCAGAACATAGTGGCCTAAGGGACAAGACCCCAGCCCCTGCCCTGGGGAGGCCCAGGAGGCTAATGGAAAGACCCAAAAACATGAGATGTTTTTCTAGTTTTAAAACAACAAATGCAAACAAAAACCAGAGATGTTTTTTAAAACCAGAGCATCAAAAGGAGGCAGACAAAAGGAGGCAGATGTGAAGGGCTGCTGTATAAACACACTTATCTAAAAAATGATAGTAAAACATTCAGAGTCACCACATTTCAGAGGTGGTTTCCAAGGGAAAACTTGCTGGTGTGATTTTTATCGAAATTATACTAAGACACATTGTTCTCATCATCTCCTGCTCAGCTGTTTCTGATCCACCCTATGTCCATTCCTGGGGTTCCCAGGACCCAGGCTCCTAGGGCTGTGCCAGCACACAGGTGGGGTTAATAAATATTTGTTGGCTAAATGAAAAACCAGCAAGAAGGGTCAGAGCCCAGCTGGAAGGCCTCTGTCTTTTTAAAAATTTAATGTTAAATTTACATGGAGTAAAATTCATTCTTTTGGCGTACAGTTCTCTGTGTCTTGACAAATGAAGAGTCGTGTGACCACAACACAATCAAAGGCACAGAACAATTTTATCATTCCCCAAATTCCTTTATCCTGTCCTATCCATCGCCCTTAATCCCTAGCAATCACTGATGTGTTCTCTGTGCCTATAATTTTTTTTAAAAAACTGTGATAAAATAGTCATAACAGAAAAATTTTACCATTTTAATTGTTTTTAAGTGTACAACTTGGTGGCATTAAGTATACTCACAATGTTGTATAACCACCACCACAGTCTATTTCCAGAAGGTTTTCATCATCCCAAACAGAAATTCTGTCCCTATTAATTCTGTCCCATCTCTTCACTCCCCCCTCCCCACCAGCCCCTGGCAACCACCATTCTGCTTCTGTCTCCATGACTTTGATGACTCCAGGTACCTCATATAAGTGGAATAACACTGTATTTGTCTTTTTCTGCCTGGATGTTTTCACTTAATGTCCTCAAGGTTCATCCATGTTGAGGACTTCCCTTCCTTTTTAAGGCTGAATAATATTCTATTGTAAGGACAGACCACATTTTGTGTTTTCATTCAGCTACTGATGGACATTTGGGTTGTTGCCACCTTTTTTTTTTTTTTTTTTTTTTTGTCTTTTTAGGGCCACCCCCACAGCATATGGAAGTTCCCAGGCTAGGGGTCGAATCAGAGCTGTAGAGGCCGGCCTACACCACAGCCACAGCAACATGGGATCTGAACCGTGTCTGCAACCTACACCATAGCTCTTGGCAACACCAGATCCTTAACCCACTATGTGAGGCCAGGGATCGAACATGCATCCTCATGGATACTAGTCCAATTCATTACTGCTGAGCCAGGACAGCAACTCCTGTTTCCACCTTTCTGATACTCTGAATCATACTTCTATGAACATGGGTATATAAGTATCTGTTTGAGTCCTTGCTTTCAATTACTCCAGTATTTTGCCTTGGATAGAATGTCATATAAATGGAAGCCTACAGGATATAGTCTGATTTGTTTATGAGTCCAGCTTCTTCATCTTAGCATAGGGTACTTGAGATTCACCCATGTGGCATGTATCAATAGTCTGTCCCTTTTTATTGCTGGATGGGACCCCCTAGAATGGATGTACCACAGTTTGTTTTTCCATTTCCCATTTGAAGGGCATTTGGATCCTTTCTAATTTTTTGTGATCATGGATAACACTGCTACAAACATTTGCAGACAGATTTTTGTGTAAATGTAAGTTTTCATTCTTCTTGGGTAAATACTTGAGAGTGGGATTGTGGAGTCATGAGAAGTGGATGTTGGGAGTTACCATTGTGGTGTAGTGGTAATGAACCAGACTAGTATTTGTGAGGATGTGGGTTCCATCCTTGGCCTAGCTCAGTGGGTTAAGGATCTGGTGTTGCTGTGGCTTTGGTGTAGGGCAGCAGCTGTAGCTCTAATTCAAACCCTAGGCTGGGAACTTCCATATGCTGCAGATGCAGCCAAAAAAACCAAAAAAAAAAAAAAAAAAAAAAAGAAGTGGATGTTTATCTCTGTAAGATACTACCTTCCAAAACTGTTTTGCAAAGTAGCTGTATTATTTTGCATCCCCACTGGCAGTATATGAGAGTTCTAGGTGCTCCACATCCTTGTCAACACTTGCTATTGTCAGTTGCTTCTGTCTTTTTTTTTTTTTTTTTTTTTTTTTTTTTGTCTTTTCTAGGGCTGCACGCACAGCATATGGAGGTTCCCAGGCTAGGGGTCTAATAGGAGCTGTAGCCACCGGCCTACGCCAGAGCCACAGCAACGCCAGTTCTGAGCCACGTCTGCAACCTACACCACAGCTCACGGCAACGCTGGATCCTTAACCCACTGAGCAAGGCCAGGGATTGAACCCGCAACCTCATGGTTCCTAGTCGGATTTGTTAACCACTGCTCCACGACGAGAACTCCATTTCTGTCTTTTTTAAGCCCATAAAGTATCCATTAATTATCAGATCTAAGTACTAGAATAATTATAGTCATAGGCAGGCAGTGAGTGAATGAATGAAAACGCCAACTCGCTGAGATGTTTTACAAGTAAGACACACATCAAACACGGTCCTCACAGCTTTCAAGTATTATCTCACTTAATCTTTACATTATCCCAATTTGCTGAGGAGACTGGATCCAGAGAGGAGAAATAACCTATCCAAGGTCCCTTGGTTGGTAATGACTGAGTCAGACTTGAACCCAGGCTCTCACCCACCATGTCCTGTGCCTCCTTCACATACAGACAATTGCTAAAAAATGCAATTTCTCCTTCCTCCCCTTGGAGAGTTTAAACACACTGTCTCCATTGTTGCAATACACCCTCGAGAGCAGAACTACTCTTCCCTTTTTTTTTTTTTTTTTTTTGGCCGCACCTGTGGTGTATGGACTTCCCAGGCCAGGGACTGAATCTGAGCCACAGCGGCGGCAACACTGGATGCTTTAGCCCCCTGCACCAGGCCAGGATCGAACCTACACCTCTGTAGTGACCTGAGATGCTGTAGTTGAATTCTTAACCCACTGTGCCACAGTGGGAACTGCACCATTTTTCAAAAAAATAATTTTGTTATTGGATTTTTATTTCCAATTTGCTAATTTTTTTTTTTTTGGCCACACCAGTAGCATACAAAAGTTCCTGGGCCACAGCAGTGACAATGCCAAATCCTTAACCACTAGGCCACCAGGGAACTCCTATTCTTCCCATTTTATAGGTGGTGTTCAGTTGCTGCCTCCCAGGGTCCGCCCCCTTTCCATGACCCACCAGGTTCATAGCGTGTGAATGCTGCTGTCAGACATAAGGCATAAGGCCTGAGCTTCGGGTCTGCCCACCAGAAACAAGATTGAGATCCTCGAGGTGTCCGAAGCCTCAGAACCTCAAGTGGTCCCTGTGATTCCTGGCCAGGACGCCTCTCCAATGTGCAGCCATTGTTTGCAGACACTTCCCTGCAACACTGGCCCAACATCTGCCATGCTTTCCAAGAAAGACAACGTGAGGCCAAGGGAAAGAAAAGAACACATGTGTCTGTGAAAAAGCCCGTGGATCTGAAGGCGCCTCCTAGCCTTTTGGGGCAACCCAGAAAGTAACTGATGTGGGAGGCTGCCACTGAGGCCTGGAAACCACAGGCTTGCTCTGCTTCTCATAATGAAAGCCTCCAAGAACTAGAGACTTTTTTTTCCAGGAGTTTGAAGTGTCTTTTGTTGCCTTCGGTGGGATTTCTGGAGACAGCAAGGCAAAGAAGACAGGCTCAGATCAGGATGTCATGTCCCCTGTGTCTTCCCGGGGACCCTGCACTCATCCCGCCTCCATTCACGTGGTGAGCAGTCAGAACTGGAAGATATAGCAGCCATTCTGAGAGCCTGCTGTGTGTTAGGCAGCGTCTGCCTCCAGTTCTGGGGTTCCCTCCCAGATCTGCTCTAGGGTACCATGGCCATCAGAAGGTGTGGCCATACTGCTGGGTAGGGTGCTTGGTAATGCGCTAGGTCATAATGACCACCATCGTCATTCATTTATTTCCTTTAACATGGAAGGACCACAGTTTAAGGGATATGGAGGTGGGTGCAGTGTGGTCAGCGAGTAGAGGCGGGCACCAGGTTTGTGGTGGCACCAGGAGTGAGTTGCAACTCTGCGGGGCATTGTGCACTTTGCAGAAAAAGAGACTCTTGAGCTGTGTCTGCAAGGAAGAGGAGTTTGCCAGGAAGAAAAGGGCCTTCCAGGTAGGAAGAACGATATATGCAAAGGCACTGAGCTATGAAATAACAAGAAACATTTGGGGAAACTCAGGTCATTCCTTTTGGTGGGAGTCTGGAGTCAGGGAGGGGCATGAGATGAACCCAGACCAGTCCCTCCATTGGCTCCTGTGACCCCCGACTCCCACTGCAAACTTAATAAATCTGTGTTACAAGAGGCACAAAGACCACTGATAACCAGACCCCTTGTTTCCTCCATCCCTTGGCGATGCAGATGCTCACATGATATTGAGGTTGGGGAGGCTCTCGGGGTTCCTGTGCAGACCTGAGCCCACACCCTGGCAATTCCCTGGGGGGCACCAGCTGTAACTCTCCCTCTCCCCCATATCCTACTCAGGAAAATGCACAAGGACATAGTGGGTGTGAGAATGAGATCACTACGCTGCCAACCTTAATTTTGCTTTAATTTAGAAAAAACAAGGAAATTACTCACACACCCTGGTCCTTTCGCTATTATTATTGTTGTTGTTGTTGTTGTTATTACTTATTATTATTGTTAATTTTTCTTTTTTTGGCTGCCTGGCATTACACAGAGCTCCCAGGCCAGGGATCAGATCCAAGCTGCAATTGTGATCTATGCTACAAGCTGTGGCAACACCAGATTCTTTAACCCACTGTACTGGGCTGGGGATCAAACCTGCATCCTTGTGCTGCAGAGATGCCACTGACCCTATTGTGTCACACTGGGAACTTCCCTTTTGCTACATGGATGCCATGTTACCAATGGTGCCTCTATGCCAGGTGCCTGTGTCTCGGTGGTCCCTATGCATCCCTTAGAGACTGCCTTCACCTCCCCCACAGGCACTGCACATTGCAAGCACGGGCACAAGCAGCTCCAGGGCCAGAAGGGCTTATACGACCAGCAGAGTGTCCAGGGAAACCACAATGGATAAATCACGGTTCTACTCTGAGGCCACCGGCTTGTTTCTGCTGTTTGATTTTGTGAGTCAATAAGCCCCCTTTTTATTCAAGCTAGTTGAAGCTATTACATGTTCCAAGGCTTCTGATTAAGACAGTTCTGTTCTTGTTTAAATTATTCTCTAAACACTGTGATTCAGTTTTTGTATTTCTTTCTGACTCAATAGTTATTTAAGAGAGTGTTTTAAAATCTCTAGATGACCAAGTTTTTATGTATTTAACCACTTTTGTTATTCATGCCTGGTTTATTACATCGTGATAAGAATAGAAGTAGATGAGTCTTTCCCCCTGTGTGATTAAAAAAAAAAAAAGGTATCACAAACCACAATCCAATGTGCTATCCCATTTACTGCTGAAGCACTGAAAACACCCCCATTAAAGTCAGGAGCCACTTTTAAAAAAATTAAAAGTTTTTTTTTATGGCCGCACCTGCAGCATATGGAAGTTCCCAGGCTAGGGGTCGAATCAGAACTGCAGCTGCAGGCCTACACCACAGCCATGGCAATGCCAGATCCGAGTCACATCTATGACCTACACAAAGCTCACAGCAACACCAGATCCTTAACCCACCAAGCAAGGCCAGGGAACAAACCCACATCCTTATAGACACTAGTCAGGTTCTTTTCCAGCTGGGACAAAATGGGAACTCCAGGAGCCATGTTTATTGATCAGTTTTCTGGAAGTTCCACAAGAAAGGAAGGAATGCTAATTTTGGAGTGGAGCATGAAAAATAGAGTTATTGACACACAGTATGATTTGATACCTCAGATCCAAGAGAACAAACTAAAAACCACCAGAAATAATGACAGAATATACTCAGGTGGATGATTGTATATGTAATATATAAAAATTTGTATATGGCATTGACATATACAAATCACGAGTTAAAAGGCATATGGAAAAGTGTTCCATTTATAATAGCTGCAAGGAAAGGATAAAACACCAAAGAGTAAACTCAGCAAGAAATCAAAGACTCTATAGGAAGAAAAACATAAAATTACTGGGGGATACTGACAATGCAAACATGCTGGAAAGTGTCCTTGTCTTTTTGTTTTTGTTTTGGCTACTCTTATGGCATGCAGAAGTTCCGGCACCAGGGATTGAACCCATGCCACAGCAATGAAAATGCCAGATCCTTAACCTGCTGTACCACCAGAGAATTCCTAAAGTGTCCTTCTTCTTGGAGAGCTAAACAGCTATTTGACATTGAAAAGACACTTATTCTCCTTAAATCAATCTATAAAATTGATGAGATACCAGCAACCCTACACCCTTATTTTAGAATAAAATAATACCTGGCTTGCCTGGAGAAAACACATAAAAGCGCTTTGAAAATTCTGAAAAAGAGTAATGAGTGAAGAGTAGCCCAACAAGAAATTTAAAGCATGTTATAAAGCTATAATAATTAAATAATTAAAAGTTTGGCAGAAAGATGGAACAGATATACTTTTCTCTACCCCTCCTGCTAAGGACAACTGAAAATCCTGGGCATCTGTCTGTATGTTTGTCCGTCCGTCCATCCATCCATCCATCCATCCATCCATCCATCCATTCATCTATCTGTCTATATCTCTGTAGGTAGGCATAGCTTGTTTTATTGCATTCTGCTTTGTTGCACTTCACAGATATTGAGGTCTTTACAAATTGAAGGTTTGTGGCAACCCTGTGAGAAGCAAATCTGTCAACACCATTTTTCTAAAAGCATCTGCTCATTTCATGTCTCTGTGTGACACTTTGCTAATTTTTCACAATATATCAAATTTTTTCATTATTATTTGTTATGGTGATCTGTGATTGGTGATCTCTGACTTTAATACCATAAAAAAATGACAAGTCTCAAAAGGCTCAAATGATAGCATATTTTAGCAATAAAGTACTTTATTGAAAATAAATTTTTTGGGAGTTCCCGTCGTGGCGCAGTGGTTAACGAATCCGACTAGGAACCATGAGGTTGCGGGTTCGGTCCCTGCCCTTGCTCAATGGGTTAACGATCCGGCGTTGCCGTGAGCTGTGGTGTAGGTTGCAGACGCGGCTCGGATCCCGCGTTGCTGTGGCTCTGGTGTAGGCCGGTGGGTCCAGCTGCGATTCGACCCCTAGCCTGGGAACCTCCATATGCCGCGGGAGCGGCCCAGGAAATAGCAACAACAACAACAACAAAAAGACAAAAAGACAAAAAAAAAAAAAAAAAAAAAAAAAAAAAAAAAAAAAAAGAAAATAAATTTTTTGGAGTTCCCATCATGGCACAGTGGAAATGAATCTGACTAGGAACCATGAGGTTGCGGGTTTGATCCCTGGCCTCACTCAGTGGCTTAAGGATCTGGTGTTGCCAAGAGCTATGGTGTGGGTCACAAACGTGGCTCAGATCTGGCATTGCTGTGGCTGTGATACAGACTGGCAGCTGCAGCTCCAATTGGACCCCTAGCCTGGGAACCTCCATATGCCTCAGGTGCAGCCCTAAGAAGCAAAAAAAAAAATTTTTTTTGGCCACACTTGCAGCATATGGAAGTCCCTGGGCCAGGGATCTAATCTGAGCCACGGCTGCTACCCACAACAGATCCTTAACCCACTGCACTGGATTGGGGATTGATTGTGCACCTCCGAAGCAACCAGACCTGCTGTGGTCAGATTCTTAATCCATGATACCACAGTGAGAATTCTTACTTTATTTTTTTAAATTAAGGTACATACATTGTTTTTCTTAGCCATAAAGCTACTACACACTTTAGAGACTACAGTATAGTATAGACATCACTTTTCATATGCACTGGGAAACCAAAGTTCATGTGACTCACTTCATTGCAAAGGTCTGGAAGTTAACCCACACTATCTTGACAAGGTCTGTGTATAAACATGAGGAAGACTCTGGAAGGTGGAGAGAAGAAGCTGTCTAGCTAGCAACCTTGAAGCTTGAGAAATGTCAGACAGGCAAGTCCACTTGTACATGAGGTTTTGGGTTTTTGGCTTTTGCTTCTGTGTCTCATATGTCCCAAATTGGGTGGCTGGGTGTTGGAGAAACCAGCAACTCAGAAACACCAATGGATGCAAACAAATAAGTCCTCAAGAAAAGATTCTCTAGCCAAAGGGCCAGAAAAGGGAAATCTAAAATGGTAGAACTTTCTGAGGATAACCACTCTACACCAGGCGTATAATACAGGACAGTGAGGTCCTACTCCTACCTGCAAAGGCAGAGTAGGAAGCAGACCATGTTATTTTTCGGACTGTAACATGGGGCCCTGGGCCCCACTAGGTATCGAAGGAGGCTGAGTAGGGAGCCAGAACTCCTGTGCCTCCCAGGGATAACTTGGAGCCCTTCCCCACCTTGGGTGTCATGGATGCTGAGTGGAAAACATGGACTTGGACTCCCACCAGGAAGAGGTGAGGCACCCCCTAACCTCTTCCTATCAGCATGAAGTCTGAGGACACCAGCTAAAACACAAGATTTAAACAAGATCCAAAGTCTCACAACATAATATTTAAAATGTCCAGGATCCAACCAGCCATCACCAAGAAAACCTCAACTTGAGTTTTCCCAGGCTAGGGGTCGAATCAGAGATACAGCTGCTGGCCTATGCCACAGCCACATCAACGCCAGATCCAAGTGGCATCTGTGACCTATGGGGCGGCTCACGGCAATGCCAGATCCTTAACCCTACTGAGCTGGGCCAGGGATCAAACCCACATCCTCATGGTTATGAGTCAATTTTGTGACTGCTGAGCCACAACAGGAACTCTTGAAAAATATATTTAAACATCCATCATAAAAATGCTTTGATGAGCAATTATGAACACACTTGCAACAAGTTAAAAAATCGAAAGTCTCAGCACAGAAATAGAAAATATAAAGAAGAACCAAAGGGAAATTTCATAACTAAAAAAATAGGATAAAGGAAATAACTCAGTGAATGGGTTCAAGAGGAGAATAAAAAGAAAGAGGGAAAGAATCAGTGAACTTGAGGGGAGAACCAAGAGAAATTATTCAGTCTGAACAACAGAGAAAAAAGGGAGCAGCAGGAAAAAAAAATGACCAGTGCTTCAGGGACCTGTAGAATGGTAACAAAAGAGCTAACATTTGTGTCATCAGAGTCCTAGAAGGAGAGGAGAAATACAGTGAGGCTGAAAAACACAGCCAGGCTCACTGACTGAAAACTTTTCAAATGTGGCAAAAGACCAAAACCTACCCATCCAACATGGTGGGTGAATCTCCAAACAGGATAAATCTAAAGAAACTCACACCAAGAAATATCACAGTCAAACTGCTGAAAACTTAAAAAACAAAAAACAACCAAAAACTTGAAAGCCACCAAAGAGGAATGACACCTTATCTATAGGAGAAAAATAATTCAAATGACAGCAGATTTCCCAGCAGCAACCATGGAAGTCAGAAGGAAGTGGCACACACTTTTTCAAGGGTTGACAGAAACCCCAGAATTATCCTTCAGGAATGAAGGAGAAACAAGATTTTTTTCAGCTGAAGGAAAATTAAGAGGAGTTGTTGCCAGCAGAGCTGCCTTGAAAGAATGCCTAAAGCAAGTTCTCTAAGCAGAAAGGAAATGATGAAAGAAGGAATCTTGATACATCAGGGAGGAAGAAAACGTGGTCAACAAAAGTCTGGGTAGGAGTTCCCATTGTGGCGCAATGGTTAACAAATCTGACTAGGAACCATGAGGTTGCGGGTTCGGTCCCTGCCCTTGCTCAGTGGGTTAAGGATCCAGCGCTGCCTTGAGCTGTGGTGTAGGTTGCAGACGTGGCTTGGATCCCGCATTGCTGTGGCTCTGGCGTAGGCCAGTGGCTACAGCTCTGATTCGATCCCTAGCCTGGGAACCTCCATATGCCATGGGAGCGGCCCAAGAAATAGCAAAAAGACAAAAAACAAACAAACAAAACAAACAAACAAACAAAAAAACTCTGGGTAAATACAAGAGGTCTTCCTTCGACTGGGTTTTCTAAATTGTATCTCATGGCTGAAGCAAAAACTATAACATCTTTTGATGTGGTTCTGGATGTGTGTAAAGGAAATAGTTAAGACAGTTATAACGGGAGGAGGGTAAGGAATGTAAAAGGAGGTAAGACTTCTATGCTTCACTCACTGGTACAGTTGCTTTAGAAAATAGTTTGGTAGTTTCTTAAAAAAAAAAGACCCAAAACCTAAACATAAACTTTCCATATAGCCCAGAAATTATATTCCTGAGCATTTAACTCATAGAAATGAGAAATTTTATGTCCACACAAAAACCTGTACATAGATGTTCACAGAAGCTGTATTTTTAATAGCCCCAAACTGAAAACAACCAAAATGCCTTACAACAGGTGAATGGCTAAACCAGCTGGGGAATGCCTGTGTCATAAAACACTCCTTGGCTATAAAAGTGAATGGAATATTGATGCATGCAACAATTTGGATGGATCTCCAGGGGATTATGTTGAGTTCAAAGAGTCAATCTCAAAACATCACATACCATATGATTCCAGTCCTAAAACATTCCAAAAATGACACATTTATAAATATGGAAAACAGATTCGTGGCTACTTGAGGTCAGGCTTGGTAGGGAGAAGGAACTGTTGTGATAGAAGAATGCTGTACCTTCATTGTGGTCATTGTTACATGAATCTACAAGTGTGATAAAATGGCACATTGACTAGACATTCACATTGTACCCATGTCAATTTTCTGGTTTTGATATTGTAAAGCACATTAGCTGTAACTATTGGGGAGTACTGGGTGAAGGGTACCGTGTGTACAACTTTCTGTACACTTCTAATTATTTAAAAATAAAAAGTTTAAAAAAACAATAAGCAGTTTATCAGCAGAAAAGAAACTAACAGAACAATGATAAAGTACAGAGTATTCGGGATGTTATAAACACAGAATGTCAAGGTGGCATTTCGTTTAGTGGTAAAAGATGGATTATCCAGTTAAGGGTTGTTTGAACATCTGGGTAGCCATACAGAAAATCCTAAAATTGGATGGGTACCTCACTCATTATATCAAGATAATTTCCAAAGTTATTAATAAGGTCATTATGAAGATAAAATAAATAAAATTACTAGAATAGGCAGAGCCTCCTCACACGCCCACTTGTATCCTTCACCAGTGGCCCAATAAATCTGTTTCTTGCCTATCACTTTGCCTGTCACTGAATTCCTTCTGTGCTGCAATACAAAGAATCCGAGCCTCAGTAAGTCCAGACACCAGAACACCACTGATTTAATAACAGCTTTTGAAGGGGCGAGCAAACCAAAGGAAAAATGAAATTAAATATCCAGATCAACTGAAAGAAACATCTTGTTCTGGAAAATTTTAAATGGATGTCCCAGAATTAAGACCTGTGAAATGAGTATTTAAAGGCTGTTTCTAGAGTTCAGATTCCTGGAAGTGCTCCTGGGAACTGCTGAAGGGGAGAAATGGCAGCACTGCTTCAGAACTAAAAGCCCCAGCAAATGGAAGAAGTGCACTACTTGATGAAGCATTCTTCATCCCAGGACCACCAGAACCAGTCCTGGAACCACTAAGCATTTACTCTGAAGAAGAATGAAAGTTTGCATCTACCCTGATCCTTATCTGTGCCCCTATTTTCCACTCCCAAAACTAGACGACCACCTCGACAGCCTGGTATTTAGGGCATTAGCCTGCTGTGGCCTCCTTTGCAGAGCAAAGCAATGAAGCTATTTTTTTTTCCTCTTTGCCTCCCCCCAAAGAAAATTTTTTAAAAAATTAAAAAATAAATCACTAGAACAAAATCTTAGCGAATTTATTTACAATGTTAGATTGGAGGGCGCTTTCTAGCAAGATAAAAAACTTAGAACACATAAAAGCCTGATATATTTGACTATGTTTAAAAAAAGAAACTTGTACATATCAAAAGCTATCATGAATAGGGTCATGCGACTGATATCAAATTGGGAAAATTATTTACCCTATTTATGATGAAAAGCCCATTTCTATGTTAAAAAGATACATAAAGCAGCATGAAAACACAAATAGCATTTAAAAACAGGGCATGGGGTTATCAGATACAACTTAGAATAGGTTTACAAGGAGATCCTGCTGAGTAGCATTGAGAACTATGTCTAGATACTCATATTGCAACAGAACAAAGGGTGAGGAAAAAATGTATACATGTAAGGATAACTTGATCCCCACGCTGTACGGCGGGAAAAAAAAAAAAGAAAAAAATAAAATAAAATAAAATAAAATAAAAACAGGGCAAAGGGTATGAATAGATAACTCATTCACACATAAAAATGAAAATATGTATATGAAAAAATACACAACTTCATATCCTATGTTAATAGATAGGGAGACAATATTGTTAAAATAGTAATACTCCCCAAAGCAATCTACAGATTCAATGCAATTTCTATCAAAATTCTATTGGCCCTTTCTTTTCCCCAGAAATGACAAAGCCAATCTTCAGGTTTATATGGAAATGTAAGGGGCTCAAGAAGCTGAAGTACTGAAACATTGAAAAAGAAAAACAAAGTTGGAGGACTCATATTTCCCAATTTCAAAACTCACCACAAAGCTACATTAACAAAATAGTGTGGCATAGGCATAAGAAGAAATCTACTGATCAATGGAACAGAACTGGGAGTCAGATGTAAACCCACATATCCACGGCCAATTAATGCCTAACAAGGGTCATGGGGAAAGAATAGATTCTTCAACAAATGGTGGTGGGAGAACTGATTCATACATGCAAAAGAATGAAGTTGGACCCCTATCTCACACCATACAGAAAAAATAACTCAAAATAGATCCATAACCTAAATATAAGCACTAAAACCATAAAACTCTTAGAAGAAAACATAGGCATAAATCTTCATGACATGAGGTTTGGCAATGGGTTCTTATATATAACACCAAAAGCACAAACAACAGAAGAAAAAACATAAATTGCACTTAATCAAAATTAAAAACTTTTGTGCATTTAAGGACATTACCAAGAAAGTAAAATGACAACCTATGGAATGAGAGAAAATATTTTCAAATTTTGTATCTGATACAGGTTTAGTGTCTGGAATACATATCCAATATAAAGAGAATTCCGGAGTTCCCGTCGTGGCGCAGTGGTTAACGAATCCGACTAGGAACCATGAGGTTGCGGGTTCGGTCCCTGCCCTTGCTCAGTGGGTTAAGGATCTGGCGTTGCCGTGAGCTGTGGTGTAGGTTGCAGACGCGGCTCGGATCCTGTGTTGCTGTGGCTCTGGCGTAGGCCGGTGGCTACAGCTCCGATTCAACCCCTAGCCTGGGAACCTCCATATGCCGCGGGAGCGGCCCAAGAAATAGCAACAACAACAACAACAACAACAACAAAAAGAGAATTCCTGGGAGTTCCCTGGCGGTCTAGTGGTTAGGATTCTGAGTTTTCACCACTGTGGCCTGGGTTCAGTCCCTGGTCTGGGAACCAAGATGTCACATCAAGCCACTGCATGCTGTGGCAAAACAAAACAAAACAAAATCACAAAAATACCAAAACTACAACTCAACAGGAACATGACAACCCAATACAAAAGTGAGAAAAGTACTTGAATAGACATTTCTCAAGATAGGATATACAGTACCCAACAAGTATGAAAGGATACTCAACATTATTTGTCATGAGGGACATGCAAATCAAAATCACAATTGGACACCACTTCACAACCACTAGGATGATTGTAATAATAAATCAGAAAACCACAAGTGCTGACAAGAATGTAGAAAATTTGGAACCTTTATATGCTGTTGGTGGGGATGCAAAATGGTTTGCTCAGTGTAGAAAATAGTTTTGATGGTTTCCCAAAAACTTAAACACAGAATTACCATATTACCCAACAGTTTTACTTCTATATCTGTACCCCAAAGGAAGTGAAAATTGGGATACAAACTAATACATATATATATGCATGTACACAGCAGCACCAAGAGCCAAAAGGTGGAAACAACCTAGATGCCCATCACTGGATGAATGAATAAATTGTGGTATATACATACAATAGAATATTACTCAATCATAAAAAATAATGAAGTAGTGATACATGTGATAGTGTGGATGAAACTCAAAAAAATTATGTTAAATGAAGAAGCCAAACACAAAAGATTACATATTGTCTGGTTCTATTTATACGAGATATATAAAATAAGTAAATCCATAGAAACATAAAACAGGTTAGAATGGTGGTTGCCAGGGACTGGAAGTAGGGGAAATGCTGCTTAATGGGTATGGGGTTTCTTTTCAGGGTGATGAAAATGTTCTGATGTTAGATAAGGTGGGGCATGCACAACATTTTGAGTATATGAAATATTACTAAGTTGTTCATTCAAAAACGGTTAGTTTATGCTATGCAAATTTCACTTCAATAATAGAAAAATGTTCAATTTCACATATAATAAAGTATTAAAAACCATACTATTTTTGCCAACAACATTGGTAGAAATCTTAAAATTTAATAATACTCTGTGCTTATGAAGATATGTAGAAATAGGAACTTGCACATAATGTTGTTTTAGGGCAAGGTGGCAACAGCTGTTAAAAATTTTAAATGATGTATATACCCTTTGACTTAGAAAGTCCACTGGTAGAATTTTTCCTCATAAAAACATGAATAAATTATGCAGAATTATAACATTGTTTATAGAGGTAAAAATAGAAACAACTTAAATATTTATGAATTAGGGATTGGCTAAATAATATGGTACATACACTCAATGGAATACAATATAGCCATCAAAAAGAAAGATTTGAATGTGACAACATGATCTCAAGACACATTGTTCTATGAAAATAATAAGGTGTAAGTGGTGTGATCTCATTTGTGTAAATTTAAGTGTGGCTAGACTTTTTTTTTTTTCCTGTAAGAATATACCATGATCTGTTAACTGGTTACTTTTAGGAAAAAGGCCTAGAGACAGAAGAAGGGAGAAGAAATCTATATTTCATTTCATATTTTCCTTTACTGTTTTCTTTTATCATTACATACAAATACATCTGCACTTCTCTAACTCTCAAAGTCAAGAACAAAATAATTTCTAACATTTATTCCATACAATGATGATTTTAAGATTCTATATACTTTCATTTTTTGTGCCCCTTTCTTAATTTCTCAGTCTTTTATTTTATTTTTTTCCTTTTTAAGGGCACCTATGGCATATGGAAGTTCCCAGGCTAGGGGTCGAATAGGAACTACAGCTGCCGACTTACGCCACAGCCACAGCAACACGGGATCCAAACAATGTCTGTGACCTACATCACAGCTCAAAGCAACACCAGATCCTTGACCCACTGAGCGAGGCCAGGGATTGAACCCAAATCCTCACGGATACTAGTTGGATTTGTTCTCGCTAAGCCACAATGGCAACTCCGTTTTTTTTTGGGGGGGGTTGCTAGAATCCTACCCCTCTTTTGAAAAATGGTTTTTGGACTTTATATTCAATTTGGTGATTATAATTTGAAATTATTTTCAATATCTCACATAGCTTTTAATTTACTTTAGGCAGCTTTTACTGTCCAGATCCTGATTTCGATCCCTTTCTTCTGTCGGCATATATTCCTGGAAGAGCTTTCTTAGAAATAATAATAGAGTACCTGAGACTTTGCATATCTGGAAATGCTCTTTTTTCTTCTCTTTCTGCTTTTTAGAGCCAAACCCACAGCAATATGGAAGTTCCCAGGCTATGGGTCGAATAGCAGCTGCAGCCACTGGCCTACGCCACAGCCATGGCAATGTGGGATCTGAGCCGCATCTGCGACTTACACCACGGCTTGTGGCAACACTGGATCCTTAACCCACTGAGCGAGACCAGGGATAGAACCTACATCTTCAAGGATACTAGTTGGATTATTGCTGCTGTACCACAAGAGAACTCCCTGGGAACTTTGTTTTTTAGTCTTCACCCAAGAGTAAAAACACGGCTGTATGTGGAATTCTTGAATGTAACCTTTTCTCCTCAAATTCTCTAGCCATGGTCCCACTGTTTTCTGATCCTGAGAACTGGGCAGAGGTTTGAGGCTATTCTGCTTTTTGAGACTTTGCAGATGTTGGTCTTGTGATTCTATTTATGGTAGCTTTTTTCCTCCTTTGAATATTCGTGTGGGTACATATATATATATATATATATATATATATTTTGGGGGGGTGTCTTTATCTAGGGCTGCGCCCATGGCATATGGAGGTTCCCAGGATAGGGGTCCAATCAGAGCTGTAGCCGCCGGCCTACGCCAGAGCCAGAGCAGCCAGAGCAACGCAGGATCCAAGCCGAGTCTGCGATCTGCACCACAGCCACAGCAACGCCAGATCCGAGCCACATCCCTTCGACCTACACCACAGCTCATGGCAACTCCGGATCCTTAACCCACTGAGTGAGGCCAGGGATTGAACCTGCAACCTCATGGATCCTAGATGGGTTCGTTAACCGCTGAGCCACGACGGGAACTCCGGTACATATATATTTTACCCTTTAAGTTAAAATACTTTGCCACATGAAACCTAGATGAAGTTCTTCAATTTTTCTTGAATTTTGTGAATCCTTCGATGCATACATTCAGAACTTTAAGTACAGAAAACTTTTCTTATAGATTCAATTATTGTTTATGTTCCTACTGCTCACGGATCCTTCCAATTTATTCATCATCAAACAATCATAGAGGCTCTACTTAAGTGTCAGGCACCGAGAAAGCAGGAATAAGTCAGACAGCAGACAGAAATGGTCTCTGATCTCGCTGGGCTTTAGTTTGGTGGGAAAGGCAGACATGTGATCAAATAATTATAACAAAGAGGGATGTCAGGGAGTTCCCATTTAGTCTCTGTGGGGATGCAGATTTGATTCCTGGCCTTGCTCAGTGGGTTAAGGATCCGGAGCTGCCACAAGCTGTGGTGTAGGTTGCAGATGTGGCTTGGATCCAGCGTTGCTGTGACTGTGGCTGTGGCCTCAGCTGTAGCTCCGATTCGACCCCTGGCACTGGGGAACTTCCATTTGCCGCAGGTGCTGGCATAAAAAGGAAAAAAAAAAAAAAGAGTGATCTTAAGACAGGAGGGAAGTTCCAAATGCAGTGGATCACAGGCGAGGGGTTTTCTCTCAGTCTGGGGTAACAGGGTTGGGTGGTCTCCTGAGCCTGTGTGGGGAGAGAGGAGGGGCTCCAGGCAGAGAAAGCTGGGGCTTAGAGGGAGGGCAGTACTGCTGTATAAGCTCTGGGTTATTGCTTTACTTTGGGGGGTGGGTGAGGGCTTCCTCTTTAGTCTATCCAGGCTCTGCTTCCACCAACAGACACTGTGGGTTCCTGGGAACTCCTTAGATCCCATCCTTTTCCACCGGGGTTTGTGACTGCTTTTCTATGTCTGATCAAGCCTGAGGTTGGAGTTGGTGTAACCTGGAGGGCATCCAGAACACTGGGCCTGGGTCTTGTCCTGGGAAGATACCCAGCCAAATAGAGGCAGGGGGACGCTTCAGGTCTCCTGCTGCCACACTGAAGATTTCACATGTAGAGACAACCCTGTCCTGTGCTGGGCCAGCATCAGATGGTTTCAGTTATTCCCAGAGCAATGGCAGTGCTATTAAATGAGCAGCTACAATATGACTTAGCTACTGGGGTGTGAGCACTCAGAGGGCAGGACCTGTGCTCCATGTCATCTCCACCACTCAGCACGGGGCCTAGGGGAGTGTCAGACTCTGGCATTAGCGATCCTATTTTTCTTCCCTTTTTCTTTTTAGGGCCACACCTGCAGCATACGGAAGTCCCCGGGCTAGGAGTAGAATCAGAGCTGCAGCTGCCAGCCTACACCACAGCCACAGCAACGTGGAATCGGAGCAGCATCTGCGACACCGCAGCTCTTATGGGGATGCCAGATCCTTTAATTCGATGAGTGAACCTGCATCTTCATGGACACTAGTCAGGTTCTTAACCCACTCAGCCATAGCAGGAACTCCACTATTCTTTTGTTTTGATACCCCAATATAATTTTAATTAACTCTGCCTTTTTCTAGCAAATTAAATACAACTGAAATGCTGATTTATATACTGGTTTGTAACTGCAGTTTTTTCCCCCTTTTCCCCTTCCTTTCTGTCTTCACTATCTTGCTTCTTTTCCCCTAAATATAAATGCTTACAACATACCAGACCCTAGAGATGCTTCTGAAGCCCTTTCCTATTGAAGTGAGTGGTTAAGTCTTTTATAAACAGATTCTAATTTTGGAGTTCCTGTCGTGAAGCAGTGGAAACAAATCTGGCTAGGAACCATGAGGTTGCAGGTTCGATCCTTGGCCTCGCTCAGTGGGTTAAGGATCTGGCGTTGCTGTGAGCTGTGGTGTAGGTCACAGATGCAGCTTGGATCCTGCATTGCTGTGGCTGTGGTGTAGGCTGGCAGCTGTAGCTCCGATTAGACCCCTAGCCAGGGAACTTACATATGCTGCCGGTGCCCTAAAAAGCAAAAAAAAAAAGGAAATAAACAGGTTCTAATTTGGTTTTATTTCATCATTTTTACTTACTAGAAGTATCTGTCTTCCTCCATTCATCCCTTTTCTTTTCTTTTTTTCCCTTCCTTTTTTTTTTGGCATTTAGGATTTTTAGTTATTACTTGAATAGTAAGTGAATACATTGTTACACAAAATTAACACATAAAAATATAAAAGCAGTAAGAGAAAGGCCCTCTGTTTCCTCCAACTTTTTCTCTTCTCAGAAAACTGGTACCATCAACTACTAACTATTCTTTTTTTTTTTTTTTTCTTAAAGACTAAACAATTTCCTCTCTCACTGCCTGCTTCCTCAAATGGCAGGTAAATGTCTGTGGAAACAGGGACTCAGGAAAGCAGAACTCCAGAGGTCTACTTCTCAGAGACCCCAGCCCAGCTAAGGCAGCCACGACCCACACACAACCCTTCACCTGCTCGAAGACAATGCAAGATCAGTGAGCCCACCAGGTGGCGTGTGTGTCTGGGTGGGGGGTGGAGGAGCCTCAGGCTTCTGGCATCCAAAACACAGCCTTGCCGATCTGCTTCTCTGCTCCCAAAAAAGGTGAGGGCTGGCTGTTGCAGAGTCTGTGCCCAGTTTCTCTGCTCTCCAGGGAGCTGAGCTACCTGGATGCAGCCTCTGAGCCTTCTGGGGAGGGATTAAAATCCAGCCAGTGATGCTGACAGCTGCTGGTACCATTACTCTTCTCCCTGCTCAGGGTCCCCATCAGCTAGGTTATGTGAGATGTTGGATGAGCCTGCCTTACCGGGTGAGTCACGTGGTTTGTGCCAGCAGTGGGGAGGCTGCAGACTCCAAGCCCACCCTGCTGAGTTAACTCCGGCTCCAAATGAGTCGCGTGTCTAAAACCAACCACGTGTCCCCACATGCTCAGGGCTCAGGCTGCAGGCTTGGTCAGCCTCTTCCCCACCGTGGCCAGCCCTTCCCGGAGCACCACCTGCCCTGGCTGCCTCCTCCTCCCAGGAGACACCTGCTCTGTTGAGATCTCACCTCTGCAAACATCTGTGCTCTCCGTGGACCCTCCACAGCCAGGAGGATGCACAGGCATTCCTCACAGACACTGCAAACGGATTTACTGCTTGCAGGAGATGTGTGTACAGCTGCTGGGAGGGTCTCAGGGATTAAAACCTGAGGACAGTTCTGTTCTGAGCCCTTCTGTCTCTCCACAGAGAGCGAGGGGACTGTGTGGGCAGTCAATGAGGTGGCAGGTCAGCAGACACTGCAATGTCACATCTGTGCCAGAACTCCTGCTGGACAGCCAGACTGGGCTCTGAGGGCACGGCTGCAAGTGGGAACCAGGCTACAGTTGAGGAAGGTGCTGGTTGGAGCCAGAACGAGCTTCTGGGGGTAGGGGGGTGACGTCATGGCTGACAGGTTGGTGGAGGGGTGAGGTGATCAAGGCACACCAGTGTCCCACAGCCGTGGGCCTGGGACAGAGGTTCAGAGGCAATTTGCCAGGTCACGAAATCCTCAAGCATCAGATGCTTTGATGCCAGTCCAGACCCTCCCCTTGCTCATTCATTCATTCTCTCACTGAATGTAAATCAAGCACCTACTATTTGCCCGCACTGGACACAGAGAAGAGAATGAGCACCCCTGTCCTTGAGAGAGTTATAATCTGAGAGACAGGCCAAGAAACAGACTCCACCTGGCCAGCCTGCCTCACTCAGGAGGCCCCTGGGGCTGAGGAGCTGGGCTGCAGGAACCAAGTCACTTTGCTTCCATCCCCTGGCTGACTGCTGATGCTCAGCTCCTGTTTCCTCTGTGCCTGGATCAGATCTGCCTTAGGAAGGACTCCAGTGCTGGTGGGCTGGCTGGAGGGGAAGGCGGGCAGGAAGGAGTTGCCTGGACCAGACAGAGGTGGGTGGGTTACGCGTGTAAAGAGGAAGTAGAATTAACCATAATGGTGCCCCCTCCCCCCCCCCCTTTTTTTTTTAATTTTACGGCCACACCTGTGGCATTTGGAAGTTCCTGGGCTAGGGGTTGAATCGGCGCTGCAGCTGCAGGCCTACATTGCAGCCATGGCAACATCTGATCTGAGTCACATCTGCAACCTTTGCTGCAGCCTGCAGCAACACGGGATCCTTGACCCACTGAGCCAGGCCAGGGATTGAACCCAGATCCTCACAGAGACGTCAGGTCTTTAACCTGCTGAGTCACAGTGGGAACTCCATGATGCTCATTTTTTTTTTTTTTTGTCTTCTTTGTCTTTTTAGGGCCACACCCAAGGCATATGGAGTCTCCCAGGCTAGGGGTTAAATCAGAGCTGTAGCTGCCGGCCTACACCACAACCACAGCAACTTGGGATCTGAGCCATGTCTGCGACCTACACCACAGCTCACAGCAATGCCAGATCCTTAACCCACTGAGCAAGGCCAGGGATCAAACCCGCATCCTCATCGATACTATTTGGGTTTGTTAACCACTGAGCCAAAAGGGGGACTCCCAACAATGCTCATTTTTAAAGATCTCACTTCATCCTCACAGCTGTTCGTGGCTATCATTCGCATTTTGCAGAGGAAAATGCCTGAGGTTCAGAGAGATTAAGCAACTTGTTCAAAGTCACACAGCTAAGTAGGTGACTAATGGGTTCTGAGTGGGAGCTGCTGAGGATGACCTGGTATCTGCATGGGTGGGGACCAATTACTGAGATGGGGAGCACAGTTGGGGAGGGGCTGATGATGAGAGGAGGCTGCTCTATCACCACCTGAGCCAGGACCCCAGGTCTGGCCTCATCTCTTCATTTCCTATCCCTCTTGGAGGTGTGAGTCTTCTCCATCAGAGCAGGAGTGTGAAGGAAGATTTCACATGGTTAAGCACCAGCACAGATCCAGCAGACAAACAGTGCTTTTGAATGAATCACTAACACTGGGTCAGTAGCATTTGGTCCTGAAACAAGACTTGAGCTTAGAAGAATGCAGGGCAAGTAGGCAGAACCACTCCTTCCTGATGGATGGCTCTTCTGGACACGCATGCACACACACACACCTGCAGGAACACACAACACACACATGCACACAAACACCCAACACCCTCATACACGTGCATCTGTACATCTTGAGAATGCAGACAGGTCTATATACATGCACACCACACACACACACACACACACACACACACACACACACGCACGTGTGCACATATCTGGCTTTGGGGGCTTGATCCTATTGCCTGTTGCCTTAGGATTATTGCTGGGGAACTCTGCCTCCTTGCTGCTTTTAGTGATTGCTAGTATTTTTACAGGTAAAGAATCTGCCCTCTCTGCAATAGAAGACTTGTACTTCCAATCACTGCCCAAGGAGGAAAATCAGGCAGGCCACACTCTGGATGCTCTGTCTGGGAGAAAACCACAGCACTGCCGTTCCATCCCCGGTTCCCCCAGTGAGATATCGTTATACAGCAGAAAACCATGGGGTCTGTATCAGAGGGAAATCCAACCCTTGGTGATAAAGGGACATTTGAAAGAATGCCCAGGAACACCAGCATCTGATTAGATGGCTTTTATAGGTAGGTATGTCCCAGCCCCTTTGCTGTCCCCCTTGATCCAGGCCAAGGAGACTGGGTTCATTAACAGAACAGATGTGGCCTGTCTCCACCATGAGGATAAAGATCATGAACTACCCGCAGAAACGAGGACATTCTGAACCTGGGGCTGCAGCAACAACATCTGACTGGGGCCCAAAGAAAATTGCATTTTTTCCATCAAGTTCAATTAACAAACATTTATTCAGGGCCTGTTATTTATTCAGCTTCAGTCCTGGGCTTCTCTGTCAAGGCCTCTCCTGAATCCTCGAATCGGCCCTGAGGAAGCAGCCTTAGGCTGCCAGCTGGGAGAGCTGCAGGAAGTCAGTTCTGTGTGGAGGACCCAGTGTCTGGAGGGCCTGGCACTCATGTGCTCACTGGGTTCAAATCTTAGCTCTGCCACTTAGTAAGCTGTGTGACCTTGGATAAGTTACTCAGCCTCTCTGGGTCTTGATTTTATAATGTGTAAACTGTGAACAATGGTAGCACCTACCTCAGGTGTGTGATGATTGAGTGAGATGGAACACATCAAGTATGAAACTTGTTTTTTCTTTTTTAATGGCTGTACCCAGGGCATATGGAGTTCCCAGCCCAGGGACTGAATCTGAGCTGCAGCTGCAACACCGGACCCTTAACCCATTGCACTGGGTGAGGGATCGAATCCATGCTTCCAGAGCAACTAGAGTCTCTGCAACTGGATTCTTCTTCTTCTTCATTTTTTTAATGATTTTAATTTTTTCCATTATAGCTGGTTTACAGTGTTCTATCAATTCTCTACTGTGCAGCAAGGTGACCCAGTCACACATACAAATATACGTTCTTTTGCAGTTGGATTCTTAACCCACTGTGCTATAGCAGGAACTCCAGTATGAGACTTTCATGCACCCAGTAAGGGTTGGCTGCTATTAGTATTAACAACATTAGGATGATTATCAAGTTAGTTCAGCTCTCTTGTCTGAGCTCCACCGTGAGCTTTCTCACCCTTGTAAAAGATTTTAAGCTCCTCCAGGGACTGGAGCCCTTACCTAAATTGTAGCTGTCCTGGTCAGACTCTGACCCTGTTGCCCCATGTAATGAAAAATTGGAACCAGCCCCTGTGCCCATCTTAGCCATGCATCTCAGCCAGGACTGGATGGATGCCTGACTCCAGCTCAAGTGCTGCTGGCACCTGGCTGCCTGGTCCACCCTGTTGCTCTCAGGTAGAGCCTCCTACCTCAACCCTCACTTAAACCCGCTAGAGCTTGGGTACCAGGCAGCTGGCTAGCTCTTCAGCCAGTCCTCCAGCCCTGCAATGACCCAAAATCTAACCTGAATGTGAGCTTGCTTAGGTCTCTCAGACTCTCCGAGCTATGCCCATTTTACAGAAGACGACAACCAAGCTCAGAGAGGCTGAGGGACCTAAGCAAGATCACCCAGCTGGTAAAGGCTTGGAAATTCAGGCCCTTCCAGGAGAGTCCAGGGTCCATTCAGCTGACTCTCCAGCACGTTTGTTCTTCTCTAGAAAAACATTTTTCTTATGGAACCCACTCATTAGCTCAAGCTGTATCTATGCTTGATGGTGACTACGGTTGACTGATAATATACTTCAAAAATAGTCTGGTTACACCAGAAATTTTTAACACTTCTAGAACCCTTTTCCCAGCCTAATCTATTTATTAAGAGAAAGTGATCGCAAAAGAGAAACAGTGTTTTAAGCTTCCCAGTAAACAAAGAACACTAGTTATCCTCTCCTAGGTTGGGATTCTGTGACCTCCTCAGGGTGGGGGGTGGGGGTTCTGTTTTTATTTCTGCTTCCATAGGGGTTTTCCTTGAGAATGGAATTCTGTTTCTTGTCCTAGAAGCAAAATGAAAACAACGAAGGCCCTCGACCCCATTCAGCCCTCCCCCACCTCCGGGAGGGGCACAGTGACCCCGGAAAGAGCCCAGTGTTTCCCATTGTTGGCCCTTTGGAGCTCAAAGCCCACATTCCCCTTGTGCTGTAGCCAAAAGGGAAATAACATCTCACAACAAAGAGAAAGGAACTAGGACCTCTTTTGAACTAGACTCAAAGCTACCCGTTTAATCGGCACCGCAGCCACACCCCCCCCCCACTCCCCTGAAATGCTTTATTCTCCCTATTTCACAGAGAAGGAAACTGAGGAACATGACATGATTTCCCTGTGGCAGCAGAGCTGTAAATGATGGCCTGGGGTAGACACTCAGCCTCAATGACAGCAGAGCTCTTTGGGGTTTTTTTTGTTTGTTTGTTTTTTGTCTTTTTGCCTTTTCTAGGGCCACACTGGCAGCATATGGAGGTTCCCAGGCTAGGGGTCTAATCAGAGCTGTAGCCGCCAGCCTGTGCCACAGCCACAGCAAAGCAGGATCCCAGCCACATCTGCGACCTACACCACAGCTCAGAGCAACGCCGGATCCTTAACCCACTGAGCAAGGCCAGGGATCGAACCCGCAACCTCATGATTCCTAGTCGGATTCGTTAACCATTATGCCATGACGGGAACTCCGCAGAGCTCTTTGTTGAACCCTTCTCTGAGGTTGTGGAGGGGGGGGAATGGGCGGGTGCATGGAGGGTTGGGGGCAGCAGAGCACCAGAGATGGTCTCAAGTCTGGCCCCTGCTGCCTGGGTTCAAGTCTAGCTCTGCCACTTACAGCCCTGTGACTTTGAGCTGTTGCTTATCTCCCAGTGCTCTCCTTCTTCATCCACAAAATGGCATGATCATAATAAGGATGCCTATTTCGAAGGGATGTGCAGATCAAAGGAGATCATTCAGGCGAAGTGTGCCTAGCACTGTGCCTGGCACAGGACAGATTTTGAGTAGATATTTAATGTCATAATCAATGACTTCAGCCCTGGCACTGAAACATTGGAAGCTTGCCTCACTCAGCTCTGCTGGTCTCCCCTTGTCCTGGGCCAGTGACCCATGGCATGGCCATGGCCAAGTCGGACACAGCATGCATTGCCACTCATCTTAAAATCTTGGTGCTGAAGGCCTGGGTGGAAGGAAGCAAGGAGCAGGCGGGGGCGGGTGGGGGGCTGTGTTCGCTTCTGTGTTCTTACAGTTTCTTGAACATCTCCTATGGGTCTGACACCATTCTGAGCACTAAGTAGTGAAGAAGGCAGGCAGGGTCCTTGACCTCCTGGGCTCACATTCTAGAGTGTGGAGGGAGGGTTGAAACCTGCAATTCGTGATCTAGTCTTTGCATAATACCTGGGTCGCTGGTCCTGCTAAAACTGCAGCCATGTGGTTTACTATCTCGGAGCCAGGATTTAGGGCTTGGCTGCCTCCAGGACCTCCCTCTAGCACGGAGGTCTGTAGGTACATTTATTATTCTTGTTGTACCTGCTGCAGGGTGGGGACCTAGTGCTATGTCTCAAAATAATGCTCTTTGGTAATGTCAGGATGCTCATCCCCTCCCAGCAGAGGTGTCTGAGAACTGCAGACTGAGGTGTGGGGAGGTGTGTGGTGGGGGCACCCACCCTCCTGATGTAACAGATAAGTGAGCAGGGCTGACAATCAAGAGGTGGAAAAAGCCCATTTTACTTGAGGACACTGAGGCTTGGCAGAGTTAAGTGACTTTTTTCTTCTTCTTTTTAGGGCCACACCTGCGGCATATGGAAGTTCCCAGGCTAGGGGGTCGAATAGGAGTGTAGCTGCCGGCCTACACCACAGCCACAGCAACTGGGGATCCAAGCCACATCTGTGACCTATGCTGCAGCTTGAGGCTTTGCTTGATCCTTAACCCACTGAGCGAGGACAGGGATCAAATCCACATCCTCATGGAGACTATTTTGGGTTCTTCACCCACTGAGCCACAATGAGAACTCCAAGTGACTTCCTTAATGGCGCACAATTAAATATCAGAACCCACAGCCTTATCCTCCAGTCTAGGACGCGGTAACAGAGTTGGGGGAAGTTCCTGCTCACTCCCTGCCCGGAGGCGGTGGGCTGGATGGAAATCAAGCAGCCTCCCTGGGAGGCAAACAAATGTTCATTCCCACATCAGACATTCATTCATTCACCCACAGCGCCTCCCCCTGTATTAGGTGCCAAAGCAATTCCACCATCCTCTCCAGTTCAAAGGCTAGGAAACCGCCTGTTACAGCAGCTTCACTGCACTGGGCATGGGCTGTCGTGTGAATCTAAACTCTGGCCCAATCACCCAGGGTCCTAGGGTGAGCACTCGTTCCACTGGACGCAGGCAGAACAGTAGACTTCAGAGAAAAAAAAATCCCTTTGATCCAGGTCCCGGTCCTGTCCTCTGCTCTGCCGCTGCCCCGGGAGAGGCAGGAAAATGTACACATCAGTTGGAGAGAGAACATTGAATGTTCTTCTCTGGAGCTGAACAAAGAGAGGGCAGTGCTAGGGCCAGGACAAGACATCCCAAGGCTCTCAGAACGGGTCTGTCTGGCTGGTTGACGGCACTGGGTGTTCTGCAGTTCAGGACGGAGGGTCCTCAGCTTTCTTCCTCAAAATAACGATTCCTCAATCAAACCTACATGGTCAGTTACAGCTCCTGGTCTGCTGGTCTGACACTGCCAGCTGGGCCACCCCAGCAGGTTGCGTATGCTCTGAGTTGCAGACACCACATCCATAAAAAGCAGTTTGTTTTTTGTTTTTTGGGTTTTTTTTTTTTTGCTTTTTAGGGCCGAATCTGCAGCATATGGAGGTTCCCAGGCTAGGGGTTGAATCAGAGCTGAAGCCACTGGCCTATGTCACAGCCACAGCAACATGGGATCTGAGCTAATGCCGGATCCTTAACCCACTGAGCAAGGCCAGGGATCCCACCTGCATCCTCATGGATACTCGCTGGGTTCATGACTGCTGAGCCACGACAGGAACGCCCCCATAAAAGGCGGGTCTTAATCTCGTCCCCACCCACTCTCCCAGGCCACCTCAAGTGAGATCAGTGAGATCGCAGGTGTAAAAACAGCACACATGAGGCTTTAGCATAGAACCGAGGGTTCCCCCCGCATACGAGGCAACCAAAGGGGGGTCCTGGCCCTCACCTCCTTCTCAGGAAGGAGTGTCACGGTAGCAAGAGGCAGACTGGAATCCAGCTGTGAAGGTCTGAGTCTATCTCCACTTACTACTTATTTACCTTTGGGCCCCTTCTCTCTGACCCTTGACTTCCTCCTTTGTAGAGTGGAGACACGAAATGAATTCCTGGCAGGACCACTGAGAAAACCAGCGCAGAAAAATGTGAAGCTATCTGTACAGTTTAAAGCACTGTGCAAAGGGGTGCTGTTTCCCAGGTTCATTGCTTTGCCTCGGTTTCTGCATCTGCAAAATGGAGATCGTAACATTGACACTTTAGGCTGTTTTGAGATGGGTACAAATCAAATAAGATGACAGCTAGCCCATGCCTGCCATGCAGTAGGGGCTCAGTTAATATGGAGTGTGGGTCTGCAGGCAGCCTGGGAGGAGCTGAGATAAAACACGCTGAATTCCAGGGAGTCCATCTCCAGTTTTAAAGAACACGAGCTCAATGTCAGTACCTGTCTCCAATTACAGTCTGGTTTGACATCTGGTCTCAGCTTTTACTTGGAAAGATGCTTTGATATCAGCCAACTGGGAAAGCATGGCTGATTTGTGTCCTAAAATCACTGTGGCACACGGGCCACAGGTGACAGAGGGCAAGGAGCCAGCCCCTCAGGTCCTTCCTTCTCCCTTGAATACACCCCCCGAGAGGCACCATTGCTCAGGGGCAGGAATCCCCTCCTCTGTTCTCTCCACAACATGGGGGTGCAACCAAGGCGGCGGGGGGTGGCTTTCATTCCTGGCTCTTCCCCCAGTGCCACTGTATACATTGTGGTTCAGCGTGGCCAAGAATGGTAGCAGAAGCTTTAGGAATCCGTTTTTTTAAATAAATAGCTGTCATTATAAACAATGATCTCTAAGAACATTATCCAACCTGTGGAAAATAGAAAAGAGAAAATTCCACTTTCAAGTGCATTGACCTGAGAGAATACTTGCTGCTTTCCTTTCTGGTCTACGACCTCCTAGAGTTTTCCTCTGAGCTCCTGCCTCTCTGTGGTCTGCATCTTCCACCTCACCATCCAGTGACTCACAGTTTCCCACACTGTGTCCTCATCTTCAGAAATACCATTTCTAATAGCTGCCCCACAAGGAATGCCTGGGGCCACGGTGTTCTCACATGTCGGCCCCGTGCACACCCTAAATGCCAAACACAGCCCCCCCCCCTCCCGCCCCTTGCATCTGCGATCACACTCAGTGCTGAAATCAGGGCATAGATCTTGGTCTTGCTCAGATGCATCCCTTAGGGGCTGTCAAAGGTGGTCAAAGCCACATACCACGCCCTGCAGCATCTGACTCTGCCAGCTTCCCTACTGAGCAGGGTCTGGAACAGTCATTTAGAAATGGACTGTCAGACATGCCACAGACTGGGAGAAAATATTCGCAAGGCACATCTGATAAAACATTGTTACCCAAAATACACAAAGAACTCTTCGAACTCAACAACAAGCAAACAAACCATCCAATTAAAAATTGGGCCAAAGACCTTAATAGACACGTTACCGAAGAAGATCTGCAAATGGCAAACAGGCACATGAAAAGATGCTCCACATCATTGTCAGCAGGGAAACGCAAATTAAAACAATGAGGTACCACTGCACACTTCTTAGAGTGGCTGAAATCCAGATCATTGACAACCCCAAATGCTGGGGAGGGTATGAAGTGACAGGAACTTGCACCCATTGCTGGTGGGAACACAAAATGGTACAGGAACTTTGGAAGACAGTTTGGCAGTTTCTTACAGAACTCAACCTACTCTTTCAGTAAGCACGCTCCTTGGTATTTACACAAAGGAGCTGAAAACCCATGTTCACACAAAAACCTGCACACAGATCTTTACAGTGGTTTTATTTATAATTGTCAAAACCTGGAAGCAGCCAAGATGTCCTTCAGCAGGTGACAAGAGAAATATATAGTGTTATATCCAGACGATGGGATATTATTCAGTGCTCAGAAGAAATGAGCTATCAAGTCATGAAAAGACATGGAGGAAACTGAAGTGAACCTCACTAAGTGAAAGAAACCAAGTTGAAAAGTCTATGACCTTCTGAAAAAGGAAAAACTATGTAGAGGGGAAGAAGATCAGTGGTTGACAGGGGCCTGGTGGGGAGCAAACGATGAATAGGCAGAACACTGAACATCTTTTTAACACAGTGAGGCTACTCTGTATGATACTATCACAGCGGAGAGACATCATACATCATTTGTCCAAATGCATAAAACGTACAATATCAAGAGTGACCCTCAATAGCCAAGCCAGGGAAGCAACCTAAATGTCCATCAACAGATGAATGGATTAAGAAGATGTGGTACATATACATAATGGAATATTACTTAACCATGAAAAAGAATGAAATAATGCCATTTGCAGCAACATGGATGGAACGAGACTCTCAGACTAAGAGAAGTAAGTCAGAAAGAGAAAGACAAATAACATATGATATCATTTAAAGGTAGAATCTAAAATACAGCACAAATGAAGCTATCTATAAAACGCAAACAGACTCACAGACATGGAGAACAGAGTTGTGGTTGCCAAAGGGGCAGGGAAAGGGAGTGGGATGGACTAGGAATTTGGGGTTAGTAGATGCAAACTACCACATTTAGAATGGATAAGCAATGAAGTCCTACTGTATACATAGGGAACCATATCCAGTCTCTTGGGATAGACTATGATGGAAAATAATATAAAAAAGGGAATGTACATATATGTATGACTGGCTTACTTTGCTATATAGCAGAAACTGACACAATACTGTAAATCAACTATAATTTTAAAAAAAGAGTGACCCCTAAGGTAAGCTATAGACCATGGATGATAATGATGCGTCAATATATGTCACCTGCTATAAAAACCATACCACTCTGGTGGGGGATGCTGATAACAGAGGAGGCTGTGTCTGTGTTGAGGTAGAGGGTTAATGGGAAACCTCTGTATCTTCCATTCAACTTTGCTATGAATCTAAAACTGTTCTAAAAAAATAAAATCAAAGGAGTTCCCTTTGTGGCTCAGTGGTTAACAAACCTGACTAGGAATCATAAGGATGCAGGTTTGATCCCTGGCCTGGCTCCGTGGGTTAGGGATCTGGAGTTGCTGTGAGCTGTGGTGTAGGATGCAGCTGGGATCCCAGGTTGCCGTAGCTGTGGTGTAGGCTGGCAGCTGTAAGTCCAATTGGACCTCTAGCCTGGGAACTTCCATATGCCTTGGGTTCAACCTCAAAAAGCAAAAAAAAAAAAAAAAAAAAAAAAAAAAAAAAAAAAAAAAAAAAAATCTATTAAAAACAAAGTAGAGTTCAAGGTAGTTTCCTTTTCCTTCCTGGGTCATAAAGGATGATTTGGTGGTGCCCGCAGTGGTCATGGGGGTTCCCACAGTAGAAGCCATCCCTGAGGTGGATGGCTGGTACCCAAAGCCCTCGAGGCCCCTGCACAAGCCCCACTTCCTTCCACAGCTCTGCAGCCAAGTCCTCTGGTGTCCATCTGGGCTGTCTCCCCCTAGGGTCAGGTCACCTCAGCACCGGGCAGGAAGTGAACTACAGCCTAGAGATGTTCAGAGGGAGGCTGCCCACCCGTGCCAGCCGGAGATGACTGGGCTCCCAAGTCCTGGAGGAGCAGCCCCAGGAACCCCGAATCCATTACCCACTGACCAGCAGTGGGACATCAGTCAGGAGACCCATTCTTCCTGCCTCCCATCCTATACTGGGACTCCAGGGAGGACATTTTGCTCATCCCCTAACCTGGGGACCGGCACTAACACTGTCCTGTGATAAGTGGGTTCACCTTTGCGGCCTCTACAAGAGCTGATGATGACTGGGTCAAAACGATGCAAGTGTGGCTCCCTCCAGGAAAAGCAGGCCAGACTTTGCTGCACTCGGCATTTTCACATCAGCATCGCTGCATGCTGGGAGGTGAACACACCCAAGCCCGCCAGTACTGGGCACCACAAAGGAGAGTCTGTCCCAGGCTCTCCTCAAGGTTCTGGCAGGGGAGAACCTGCCAGCCCCCTCAAGCTCTGTTTCCTCTGGAGTTTGCCATGGAATTGGGATCAAAGAGAGGGCACGGCACCCTTGCAGTGGAATCGTGTCCCCATTTTGCCAGGTGGCTGAGGGGCCACCCAGCAGAGCAACCAGCATGGAGGGAGGCTCCCATGTGCATGCTTAAGTCTTTACATCTTCCAGCTGCCACATGGAGTCAAAACATTGAGCCCATTTTTCAGGTAAAGAAACTGAGGGTTGGGGTAGTTTACTGAACTCGCATCAGGTCAGACCACTGATTAATAAGAGAATAGAACTCAGACCTTGAGAGTCCAATGGAGAGCCCTTTCCTCCTGACTCCAGCGACCCCTCTTGGCTCCACACTATCAGAACTGGCCATCGGGGCATCCAAGGCTGAAGGCCCTGCAGCCTCAGAGCCCAGGAGGAATGACATTGGTGAGGAGGGGAAGGGTCCCTGCAAACCTTTCAGGAAGGCACAGCGAGCTCCTTAAATGAGCAAGTTTGACCCAGCGAAGTGACAGTGTCTTCCACTGGCCAGAGCCTCGAGGCATGGCCCGGAGTGAGGCCTGTGGCTTTGCAAGCCAATCTTCATCCAGGCAAGAAGGTGCCTGGGGCAGCTGCTGAAGCTGGCCACCCCTGCCAGAACCTGAGGGACCCTGGGCCAGCTCTTTTGCCTTTAATATACATTTCCTTATTTATTTATTTTGCCCGTGCCTGTGGCACATGGAATTTCCTGGGCCAGGGATCGAACCACCCCACAGTAGTGACCCAAGCCACAGCAGTGACAACACTGGTTCTTTAACCTCTAGGCCACCAGGGAACTCTTCTTCTGCTTTTTAAACTGAAGGGAGAAGAATTTTGTTTGTTTTTTGTTTTTGTTGTTTAGGGCCAAACCCAAAGCATATGGAGGTTCCCAGGCTAGGGGTTGAGGGGTTGAATTGGCTGGCCTACGCCCACGAGCTGCCTCTGTGACCCCTATACCACAGCTCACGGCAACACCAGATCCTTAACCCACTGAGCGAGGCCAGGGATCGAACCCGCAACCTCGTGGTTCCTAGTTGGATGCATTTCTGCTCCGCCAAGACAGGAACTCCAAGGGAGAAGAATGTTAAGAAGCCATCCTGAACCAAAAAGACATTCAAGATACTTTTCTTGTTAGAAACCTCAGCCAGCCGGACACTGTGGGGCCAGGACATGATGAGCCCCACCAGCCTGCATGTTTCTCATTATTTTCCCCAAATGTAGAGCAATTAAACCTAATTACATGGAGTCATAATATCAAAGCTGAACACAGACGTCGGGAGTTTCTGGACAGAAACCGTGAACACCAAGGCTCTGTCTAAAGGGATGAGGGGCTTTGGGTTTACCTGCCGAGGCCTCAGCACCTTGGCCCTGTCAGGCTCGCAGGATGCACACACACCAAGCCCAGTGTGGGGCCTGTGCCCTCCAGCCACCCACATGGCGACAGGGAACCTGGGCAGCCTCAGTGGCCTCTGCCTCCTTCTGTCCCTTGGAACCACTTGTGAAGAGAACTGAGTGAAGATTCTGGATGTACTGCCCAGCCTGGCGAGGGCTCTGTACCTGGGAGCTGCTGCGGGCCTGCTGGATGGCTTCTTGTGGTCGGCAACCTCTGCCCGGAGCCCAGGCCTTTTCAGCCCCTGAAGCAGCACAGCAGCCATTTCTCCTGACCTCATTATGTCAGCGCCCAGATGGGGAGTGGGGGCTGGGCTGGGGACAGGATGTCTCCTGTTCCTCCAGGACACTGTCGCTCTCTGTGCCCTTGGAGACTTATTTCAGTGCCTTATTTTGCTCCTGAACCAGGCCTTGCATCTGGATTTTAACCCCTTGCCTGCCCATATAGGGGCTGGGGAAGCAGAGACAGGGGGTCCATCAGGCCCCCGCCTCAGGTGCTCCAGTGGGGGCGGGGGGGCTGCTGCTGCATCTGTGTCCACTCCAGCCCCCTGCCAACTCCCTCCCACACCCAGGGGTCCCGAGGGCCAGCACGCACATGTGACAGCCCCTCAGTGAGCTTCCTGAGACCCCACCGTACCCAGTCCCACACAGGCTGGCATCCTTCACACCAGGGTTTGGCAGAGGCGCGGGGCCTCACTCGCTGGCCCTGGGGCTGGAGAGAGGGTGAGCGGGAGGACAGGCCACTGTGCAGGAATGCTGCCTGTGTGGGGCACCTGGCATTTCGGTGGCAGTAACCCTCACCCAGCCTTGGGAGGTGGGTGTCACCCCCCATTCTACAGACAGTGCAGGGCTCTGCACCCCCTGGAGGGGCAGCGACACACCCCTGGCAACAAAGAGCAGCTGGGGCGACCAGGCCTGCCTGCCTCAAGCCCACACTCCTGCCACCACACCATAGCCCCCCGCCTGGATACCTAAGAGTAAAGTGCATTTGCTTTTCTTTCCTCTCCTCTGCTCCCTTCATCTGAGCCTCACAGTAACCCAGACCCATGGGGTCCCTGCTGGGGATACCCTCACCCTCCTGTGAGGTCACATGGTCTCTTGCCTGGACACTGCAAAGCCCCCCAGCCTGTCTCCACACTGATAACAGAGGGACCTGCGGAGCATGTGGCCCTGCCTGTACCTTCCTCCCTGCGCCACCCTCCATGGCTCCCCATCGCAGATTCTGGATGCTGTCCTAGTGTCTCAGCCCCCCCTGAGAGGGTCTCACTGGGCCGAGTGGTTCTACTTCCTCCTTCTGGCCTGTGACGGCACCCCACCATCCTCTTCGTGTTCCCACCCCCAAAGGCCAGCCAGAGCTCAGGTGCAATCCAGCCTGTCCCCACTGACTACACATCTCCCTCTGCTGGTGTTGCTTCTTGTCCAGGAGGGCTCCGGGGTCAGCTTTCATACCCTGTGCCCAGCAGGTCCCGCAGGTGTTGTTCAGTGAGAGAGGCCACCCAGAGGTCAGCCATCCCTACAGGTCCACCCAGAAAGTCACGCGTGCAATGGCAGGCCACCATGCTGCATTTTAAGCGCGTTACATACTTATGGGTGGAACTGTCGCTTTGAGACCTTAAGCCTGAACATAGGGTTTTTAATCCAGAATGGCTCATTATCTCAACTGTACATTCATTTCCTAGCGCCTGAGATCTGGTGCCTTAATGCCCTTCCTGCTGGGAATACGTGGTCACGCCCCATGAGGAATTTCTTCTATGCAAGCAGTTAACAAAGACGCACAGGTGACCTCACCAGGGTCCGAAGTTCCAGGGCCTCCGCCCACTGGAATTCTGCCATTTGCTGCCAAGAATTCCAGAAGTGGGTTCTGATTTCCTGAGGATGTGAGTGGCACTAGTTGTCGCCTTGAAAGACAAAAATGGTCCCTGGGAAGCAAGGGAAAGAATAGTTTTGTTTCCTTAAAAGGTGAGCTTGATTGGGAGTTCCCATTGTGGCTCAGCAACTAGTATCCATGAGGATTCGGGTTCGATTGCTGGCATCACTCAGTGGGTTAAGGATTCGGCATTGCCGTGAGCTGTAGTGTAGGTCACAGACGTGGCTCAGATCCCACATTGCTGTGGCTGTGGCGTAGACCAGCAGCTTCATCTCTGATTTGACCCCTGGACTGGGAACTTCCATATGCCTCAGTGCAGTCCTAAAAAGAAAAAAAAAAAAAAAAAAAGGTGAGCTTTCTCTATTCCTGGGAGCTGTCAAGCCCCCGATTGTCCACCTGTGGGAATAGTCCACGCGTGTGCACATGTAATGAACACACGTGCGTGTGAGCATACAGGGCCTCATTCTTTTTTTTTGTCTTTTGTCTTTTTTTTTTTTTTTTTGTCTTTTTGTTGTTGTTGTTGCTGTTGTTGTTGCTATTTCTTGGGCCGCTCCCGCGGCATATGGAGGTTCCCAGGCTAGGGGTTGAATCGGAGCTGAGGCCACCGGCCTACGCCAGAGCCACAGCAACGCGGGATCCAAGCCGTGTCTGTGACCTACACCACAGCTCACGGCAACGCCGGATCGTTAACCCACTGAGCAAGGGCAGGGACCGAACCCGCGACCTCATGGTTCCTAGTCGGATTCGTTAACCACTGCGCCACAACGGGAACTCCAGGGCCTCATTCTTGACCTCCAAGCAGGATGCTGAGAAAGGAAAGCAACAGAGTGGCATGATTCCTTTAAATAGCAACTTGGGAGCTAGGGTATACCAATGACATGACAAGGTTACCTGTTTGCTCGAATCAACACAGGTCACATTTCCTGAGTATCTGCTCTATGCCGGACCACATCCAGATCCAGATCCAGATCCAGATCCAGTCTGTGGTTAGTCACTCATGCTCACACATGTGTAAGCCCTGGGGCTGCCAGGTATGGTGGGCATGGAGGAAAGCAAGCATGCCCCTACCTGGGAAGTCACATAGCCACAGCTTGGCTCTGATGTCGTGGGCATGTCCCCACAGACCTGGACAGGAGCAGCACGCTGCAGGAGCACAGACCAGGAAAGCATCAGAGAAGGTGGCAGTGGGGACAGGCCTGGAAGGATGAGCAGAGCTCTCCAGGCTGGGGAAGGAGGCAGATTCATTCCCAGGTGGCAGAAGCAGCACCAGCAAAACACAGAAGGTAGATAGGTGGTCAGTTGACGGAAAGACAAGTGGGTGATGCAGGGATACTGAAAGGCAGTGGAGGAGTTGTGAGATGGCCTCCTGACTGCTAGGTGGGGGGATGCCCCTGGGCCTCCAAAGCTCAGGAACCAGCCACACAGGGGGTCTCCTGGTTGGAGGTGGTTTTGGAAAGCTTGTGCTGAGAGCAGAAATCTATTCACGCAGAGGAAGTTCTGAAATCCAGCTGCCAAGATGAAGTCCTGAATGGCACCGTGGAGGGTGGAAGGGTGGCACCCAGAAACGTCTGTGTCCTAATTCCCCAAATCTGTGAAATGTACCTAGGATGGAAACTTAACTTTGCAGGTGGGATTAAGTTGAGGATGATTATCCTGGGTGGGCCCTAAATGCCATCGCAAGTGTCCTTATAAGAGGGGGCAAAAGGAGATTAGATAGAGAAGAGGAGGTGACGTGACCACAAAGCAGAAACTAAAGTGATGGGGCCAACAAGCCTGGGATGCTGAACAGATTCTCCCCTCCAGAAAGAACTAGCCCTTCTGACCCTTGCTTTTAGTCTCCTAGGACTCACGTTGGACTTCTGGCTGAATAAATGCTATCGTTTAAAGCCGCCAAGCTTGTGATAATTCGTTACAGCAACACACCCCTCTTGAATTGCCACAGATTTCTAGCCACAAAATATTTCACTTTGAGAAAGAGCACATCAAAGGTATCTGTGATAACTTCAGCTAAGTAAACTAACATAGAATGGGGAGAAAAACCTTTCACCCAGACTTTCTATCGGTAGAGAACAGAGATCAATTAGAAACCCATGAGAAATGATTTACAAGTTCTGATGAGAAACATTAAGAAGTTAAAAGTCCTGTCGAAAAAGAAAGGTTCCCCCACCCCACCCCGGACCCCACAATGTGTTTTCAAGGTCTAGGATAAAAGAACTAGCATTTCCTTGAGCGCTTTAGGACTCTGGCTGCCATTAATCATTGCAGAGACTTTCAAAGCAACTTCCAGAACACTTTCCTCCTTATTCTGAAGGCGTCAAAACAAGGTCTGTACGTGGATTCATAGGGATTTATATAAAGATCGAAGAAAAGAGAAATCACGACAAGCATTTACAACAGAGGAAACACAATGCTGAGAGCTAGTTACACAGGTGTTGGAGGAGTTAAGAAGCCCAGGAGACGACATTTAAAATAACCCAAAGTTTAGCCACAGCAGGAAGCTACTAGCACCCATAGATGAGAGTGACAAACGAGAGGGAGCTGTGTTACTGGAGCCCAGGGACCCGTCACCATCAAAAGCTGCACCTGTCATCGGATCCTGCGACTCAAGGCAGGGAGGGAGGCGGAGTAACAGCCCCGTTTCTCTCTTCCTCCCGCCCTCTAATCTTCCTCCTGCGCTCCCATTGGCTGAACCCAGCAGGCAGTCGGGAGACCCCAGAGAGGGATAGGGGTAGGGCACACAGGCCGAGGGGCTCAGTGGGCCTGTGGTCTCAGCAGAGTGGGAACAGGCTGAGGGCAAACCAGTACATTCACTGGAACTCTCAAACACCCGGAGCCGGGTCTGTGGATTTGAGCCCAGTGATGCTTGTATCACTCTCCCACTAAAGAGACTGATGCCACGAAGGAGGAAGAGATGCTGGGCAGAAGTGGAAGCAAAGGCCCCCACCCCACCCGCATAGCCGAGAGCTCCCGCCTTGCTCTTGAACCTGTGCGCCTGGCTGCTCTCCTGTTCTGCCACTCGGTCCTGGGCAAAAACTCCATTTTCTGCTGTTCTGCTGCCCTATGTAGGGCGTTACCCTCCTTGCACTGGTTGCTAGTGCTCCCACAGCTCCTTCAGCCACCAGCCAGCTCAAATCCTAATGATCATTGCCCTTCAATGCCCCCGCCCCATCCCCTGGGCACTGGACTGCTGAGACCATCAAAACTCAAGCTTATCCTGAGTTTTTCAGGTAAGAAAAACCTTTTCACTCTGAGAGGTGTTCTCCCTCCTGACACCAAAAGTGTGGTGACTTTTCCAATCCTGTTTCTCCGACTTTGCAGCATCCACCGAGTGTCCCACAATTTGATTCAACACAGACACTAACTGCTGGGGGTGGGCACCGCCCCACCCCCCTATTTGAAGGCTCAGTCCCACAAGACCACCCTCACTTCAGACACCAATCACAAATATTGGGCGATAAACTGGGGGGCCTCATGACCCGCCCCCAGGGGGTTCAATGATTTGCTAGAATGGCTCACAGAACTTAGGAAGCCACTTTACTTATGTTTACAGGTTTGTTATAAAGGGTTCAGGTGACTAGCGGGATGGGGGGCTATACACAGGGTGCTGTCTGGAAGGGTCCTGAGTGCAGGAGCTTCTGTCCCATGGACTTGGGCGGCACCACCCGCCTGGCACATGGGTGTATCACCAACCCAGAGGCTCTCAAAATTTGGAATCTCATGGTTTAGGCTTTAGGATATTTCATAGAGGCAGGATTGATCAAGTCACAAGCCAGTGCTGACTGCACACAACCTCTGGCCCCTCTCCCTCCCCCAGAGGCGAAGGAAGGGGGAAGTTGAAAGTTTCAACTTGATAATCCTGGCTTGGTCTTTCCAGCAACCAGCCCCTCATCCTGAAGCTAGAGGAGGGGCCCTCTGCCACCAGCCATCTCATTAGCATATAAAAGACACTTGTCACTCTGGAGATTTCAAGGGTTTTCAGAGCTGGGCAACGAGAGTGAGGGACAAAGACCAAAATAAATTTTTTATATAACACACCCTCCCTCTTTCAACCCTTTGGTTTTTTGGGGGTCTTTTTTCAGGGTGGCACCTGTGGCACATGGAAGTTCCCAGGCTAGTGGTCAAATCAGAGCTGCAGCTGCAGGCTTATACCACAGCCACAGCAACGCCAGACCCAATGCTTGACCTACACCACAGATCATGGCAACGCTGAATCCTTAACCCACTGAGTGAGGCCAGGGATCGAACCCACATCCTCATGGATACTAGTCAGGTTCTTAACCTCCTGAGCCACAACAGGAACTCCTTAACCTTCTGTTATGGGTTGAACTATGTTACCCCAAATTTGTATGTTGAGGTCCCTACCCCCTGATCCTTTAGGATTTGACCATATTTGGAGATAGGGCCGTTCAAAATGTCACCAATTAAAATGAGGTTATGAGGGTGGCCTCTAATCCCATGCCTGCTGTCCCTAGAAAAGACCAGGACACAGTCAGGCACAGAGGAAAGCCCCTGTGAAATCATACAGAGAAGGTGGCCGTCTAAAGGCCGAGAGGGAGGCCGCAGAAGAAACCAACCTTGCTGACACCTTGGTCTTGGATGCCCAGCCTGTAGACCTGTGAGGAAGCAAATGTTTAATCCGCCCGGTCTGTGGCACTTTGTTAGGGCAGCCTGAGGGTATGAATTCACCCTCGCAACAGCATCAGGAGGCAGGTCATATTACCTCTGCTTTACAGATGGGGACATTGAGTTTACAGAGGTTAAGTAGTGTTCCCAAGCTTCTCCGGCATCTCCTTGTCACACACTCAGTGGCCTGGAGTGTCGCCCTTCAGGCAGGGGCTGTGGCCACAAGAGGTCCCACCAGGAGAGCTCTGCACAGCTCAATGGCGTTGGAAGAAATGCCTGGATTTGACGTTGACCTCGGCCACGTGCCGGGTGTGTGATTAGCAGGAACGGATCCCTGCTCCTCAGCTGTAAAATGGTGAGGCTCAGAGGCTGCTGAGCCCAGAGACAGGCCCAGGCCGAGCCTCAGCCCGGAGCAAGTGTCCCCTCTGGGGGCTACTCCCTGGTACCCCAGCCTGGTGACTGCACCTTGTCCCTCACGTGGGCAGGTTGGGGCAGGGGGATGCATGGCGCTGTTGAGGAGGAGAACTGTGCTCCTGGAGAGGCCAGGCACCTCACCCACACGTCCATTTCACAGTCCAGGAAACTGAGGGCTGACGGCGGGGAGAGGACAGAATTTTCTCAGGAGCACAGAGGTGGCCCTTAACAGAGGTGGATGGGGTCAAACCCTGATTTTGGAGCATCTGGCCCTTCCTGAAAGGCAATAATTCCTTTCTGAACTGCAGGGCACCCTGCTCGGCCTGTCACATCTGCCCCCTGCACCCACAATGTGGCTCACGCAGGGGCCCCACACTGACCCTGCAGCTGGCTCCGAGGACCCCAAGTTTCCCAAGAGCCTCTGCTCTTGAGGGAGGGGGCAGGCACCGATCCAGAGCAGCTCGCTCCACTCTAAACAGCACCGGATACAGGCGCTGCTTGCCCAGCAGGATAAGCAATAATCTTTTCGTCTATTCCTGGCTCCTGGAGATTTGCTTCTCTCTGGGGAAATTACTTTGGGGTCACAGTGAAATTTCTTTGACAGCTAATAAAGTAAACTTTCTGTTTCTGGAACCAGATCCTGGAGCCCTGGAGCCCTGGGGGAGGTGTGTATTGTATTTTTCCCCTCCTCCCTTTTAATCCCCAGAAGAAGTGGAAAGGGGTGAGGGTCAAAGCTCTGAGCTGAATTACTGCCTCGGCCAAAGTTCACTGTGAAGTTGTCACTTGCAGACATGGAGGACAGGGAACAGGGTATCCCACCGGGGCCTTCAGTGACCTTCAACTGTCTGTCAGGTGGTTCAGGTGTCCCAAGTTCAAACTCGGCAAAGCTGAGCCTGGCACTGAGTCCAGAGCTGGGCACACGGAAAGGCCGCGAGGGCCCTGAATTCAGATCGCAGGCTTATGGTGGCTGATGTGGGCTTTCAGTCCTGGCTATGCTCGGGGACCCTCAGGCAGGCGTTTCAGCTAAGACTCAGCTTCCTCGTCTATAAGATGGACAATAACAGTCCCCGCCTCCTAGGTTTCCCTGGCAGCCCCAGAATTTCTGATTAGGAAAAGCACAGGGGAGGGAAGTGATCTGGTTTCAGGGTGGTGAGGCAGGAGCTGCTTTTGAAGCCATGGTTGCTTAGCAGGGCACTGTTTATACTTAGATGGCATGCTTTGGGGGTGGCCCTGGAGAAGGCTCCCGTTAGCCCCCTGCAACTTCCTGGCCCTGCTGTACAGGAATGAATCAGACTTGGTATGAGAATCGCCTAGCTCAATGCTTGCCACCTAGTTAGCACGGAATATGCTGACTGCCATTCTTTCATTGTTGTTTTTGCCAGTAACAGGGTAAGAGGCTTGCCCTGGATGAGTTCACAGGACAAGCGGGAGAGACAGCCAGACAACTGGCCATCGCAGCATCACGGCAGGCCAGGCACGATGGGAAGACAGAGAGAGCCCCTTCACTTCTGCCTGGGCATCCACGGCCGACTTCACAGAGCTGGTGACATTTTAACAGAGGCTCAAAGGATGCACCTGGGCTCAGGGCAGGGCCATCAGGCAGAGGTCAGCAGGCATGAAAGGGAGGAAGCGTGAAGGGCATCCAGCAAAAAAGCCGGGTGAGGCAGCCAGCAGCCCCGAACCCTGGGAGGAAGATGCTGAGCCCCAGACCCTGATGCCTAATGTTCAGCTGTGTTGACAGTGTCGAGAGACAGAGATGGAGGCAGGGAGGCCAGGAAGGAATCTGCCGGGGGTGTCTAGGGCCCGGGCTGAGGAAGGGAGGCTGAGGATGGGGGCCTGGGGGAGCAGAGTGGCTTGGAGGGGCAGGAAGAGCAGGCGTAGAGGGGCAGGCTGGGTGGCGATGCTGTGTTTCAGAGAGAGGATGCTCAGAATGCCATCTCTGCTGAAATCCACCTGGACACATACCCTCTGCTTTCCCCCAAATGTACCATAATCCACGATCCACCAGGTGTGCCTCCAGAAAAAGGCACCAGCATGGTGGACGAGCTGCTGCTTTTCTTACGGGTCAACACGTGGTCTCCGGTGACACAGCTAAGCCACCCTTACTGAGCAAAAAGGGTGTAAACCCAGAGGTGAGCCCTGCTCCCCGCCCAGTGCACCTGTACAGGGCTCAGAACTAACAGCTAACACCGATCAGGTATTTACCTGTGCAGACACTGCTGAATTCCTGGTAGGTTCAACTCATTCAGTGCTTGAAGGGGGACACTCCCATTTTGCAAAGGAAGAGATGGAGGGTCAGAGAGGGTGCACCTGTCAGTTGAAGTTGCACCACAGTAGGTGGTGGAGCCAGGGTGAGCCTGGCCTACAGAGCTGACGGAGCACCTTCAGAGCTTCAAATGCTGGAGACTCCTTTCCTGGCCGTCTCCCTCCTGAGGATCACAACGTTTTCAAGGGTCTGAATGGGCCCTTGAACCTGGGACATCTGCCTGCCAGTACAAATGTTCCTTGAGACAGTACAGCGCCCTCCATCTCAGTGGACGATAATCCTCTTTCACCTCATTCCTGGTGGGAGGTCGTGGGTGGGGGGCGGTGCTGGTCACAACCACCTTCTGGCTTTTTATGCTCTACCCTGGATGAAATAGGTCCAGGCAGAGGGGGCAGGTGTGGAAGGGGGCACAGAGACCAGGAGTGGGCGGGCACCAGGAGTTGGCCCACATCCATTGCATCCTGGGAACCAGCATGCCCCCACCTCAACTTAGTGGAGGAGTGAATCCGTGGTGGTGGTGGGGCAGTCCCTACTGGGACTGCAGCTGGGCCCCAGCGGCCACCAGCATGACCTGGGACCAGTCTTCTGCTGCTCCGCCCAGGGATAAATCCAACCTCTGCACCTATGGCCCTGGTGCTGCTCTGAGTTCCAAGGAATCTGTGGACGCACTCTCCCACCTGGGTCCCCTTAGCCAAGGCCCTGTGCGGCCCCTCTGAGACCAGCCTTAGGACCGTCTGAGACCAGCCTTAGGACCGTCTCCATCAGTCAAGATGCAAAAGTCAAGAAGCTGACCCGGACCTGGTGGGGATGGGGTGGGGGGTCACCGGGAGCCTGGACCCTGAGGTAGGGAGGATGGTGAGGCTCCTGGGCTGCTCATGCCTGAGGGACCTGGTGTCTGTGCCCACTAGGGGCTCGGAGGTCCCCGATGGCACCAGTGAATAAACCTGAAGTTGACCCAAGTCTGCAGGTCAGGCCTGGAGAAGTCTTAGCCAATCTGTCATAATCCCAGAGCCAAGGACAAGCAGGGGCAAGGCTCCGCCGTGGCACCTGCCTGCACTGAGACGCTCTGCCCTGGTCCACACCAAGGGACCAGGCATGAAGTTCAAAGAATGCACAGAGTACCTAGAGAACTGGATATGCCAGGGCCCTTGGTAAAACAGTCCAATGTTAAAACATAAAGCCAGCTCTGGCCTCCTCCTCAAGTTACTGCTTAAGAGTTAAGGGATATTTGAGTTTCGTGGGCAGGAATGCACAAGTGCCAAACACCTGGAGGAACTAAGAGGTACAAGCCATCACTGGAGTTTATTTAATTTACTATCTGAAAATATTTGGGCAAGAAAAGTATGCATAAATGAGCTTTCCAGTCCGATCTGGGATCAAGGCGAAATAAACTGTTTTCCCTACAATTACTCAGGTCATCATAGGCGTCTAGTGTGTGTTTATGTGTATACAGGCGCTGTGTAGACCACAGAGTAGGCAACATACAGCTAATATGCTGGTTCCTCACCCACAAGTATCTTTAAATTCTTCTGTATCCGTATTTGTAAATATTTTATGTAAACCAGATGGATTTATAGAACATGTGCACTGGAATCTGGTTTTATTTTTTAACAACATGTACTGTAAAATGCTTTGGAAAAACGATCTGTGCATTTGAAAAGGGGGAAAAAAGATTTCTCGGTCTACTTCTGAAATGGCAAGAGAATCAAGAACACACATTGGTAGCATCTGCTCAGAATTGACTCTTGGGTCAAAACAAGCGGCCCAGAGCAGAGGTTCTCAAACTTGGCTGCACAAAATGATCACTTTGGGGAGATTTTCGAAGTGCTGGTGGTCAGGCCTTACCCTTTGCCAATGGTACAAAAGCTTAGGGTGAGACCCCGGCATCTGAAGCTTGAAGCTTGTCAAACTCGCCAGGGGTCTCCAGAGTGTGCATCAGAGTCTGTGAACTTGCTTGGAGTGTGGGTCTCTGCCCAGGTGTACACTGCATTCACCTGGGATCTTTTTTTTTTTTTTTTTTGGCCACCCCATGGCACATGGAGTTCCTGGGCCAGGGATCAGATCTGAACCAAAGTTGCAGCAACTCTGGATCCTTTAACCTACTGGCCTGGGCTGGGGATCAAACCTGCATCCTAGCACTGCAGAGCTGCTGCACATCTAGCTGTGCCACAGCAGGAACTTGTCGCCTGGAAGCTTTAAACTTCTTCACCCACCATTAGTTACACCAGGACCAGCCAACAGATCTTTTTTTTTTTTTTTTTTTTTTCAGCTTCCAAATTTTTTATTTATTTTTTTAATATTACTCAATGCATTTACTACATGTATAGTTGTACAATGATCATCACAACCTAATTTTATAGCATTTCCATCAGCAGATCTTAACGTTTCCCAGGTGATTCAAATGAGCCACCAGGGCTGGAAACCATTTCCCTCAGAGGATTTGGGAAGAATCCTAAGGGATGTGACAGCTGAGCCCCGCTTGCTTGATGGGAACCTGAGACAGCCAGGGCCTTCGGCACCATGAGGCAGGTCTCGTTTTCAGATCACCTCCATCTCTCTCTGCCACTTAACTGTGTGATGAGGAACTAGTTCAAGAAGTGCCCTGTGTAGGGGTTCCCATCATGGCTCAGTGGTTAACAAATCCGACTAGGAACCATGAGGTTGTGGGTTCGATCCCTGGCCTTGCTCAGTGGGTTAAGGATCCAGCGTTGCTGTGAGCTGTGGTGTAGGTCACAGACACGGCTTGGATCCCGCGTTGCTGTGGCTCTGGCGTAGGCCGGTGGCTACAGCTCCGATTAGACCCCTAGCCTGGGAACCTCCATATGTGGCCAGTGCAGCCCTAGAAAAGGCAAAAAGCCAAAAATAAAAAGACAAAAAAAAATGCCCTGTGGCTCCTGTCCCCTCGACTCTCAGCCCCACCAGAGGCATCTCTCCTCCCCAACCACCCATGACTTAGGCTTGAGCTGGAGTCCTTGACTTCTCCCTCCTGCCTCTGCCTCGCCCTCCTGGTCAACCCCCACCCTGCAGCTGGAGGAATCTTTTTTTTTTTTTTTCTTTTTACCGTCACACTTACATCATATGATATTCCCGGGCCAGGGGTCAAATTGGAGCTGCAGCTGCCAGCCTATGCCACAGCCACAGCAACCTCAGATCCGAGCTGCATCTGCAACCCAAGGCAACCCCCGATCCTTAATCCACTGGCCGAGGTCAGAGATTGAACCCACACTGGAAGAATCTTCTTAAAGGCAAACCTCATCCCATCTCTCCTCTGCTCTCATCCTCCAGCAGACACAGAGACCCTGGAACTGTTGTTAGGCTGCTGGTGGGCATGTGAAGCGGGGTACCTGCTGCAGAAATCAGTGTGTTGGGTTCTCATAGACTTAAACATCCATTTACAACGTACAATGCAGCAATTCCACTTCTAGGACTGCCCCGGAGCAATGAAAACAGACGTCCATACAAAGACTTGGATGCAAGAGCTCCTAGCAGCAATAATCATATAGCCCCAAACTGGAAGCAACCCAAATGTCCATCAGCTAGCCGATGGATAAGCTACTGCATGGCCAATCAATGGGCTACCACTGCCCGCAGCAATGTGGATGGCCCTTGGAAACATGACACGGAGGGAAAGAAGCCAGACACAGAACACTATGCAGTGTATGATTTCGTTTGTATGAAATTTCTGGAGAAGACAAATCTACAGAGACAGAAAGCGGATCAGTGGTTGCCTGGGAGTGAAGTGGGGCAGGATGGGGGACTGACTGGAAATGGGCACAAGGGAAATTTCTGGAGTGATGGAAAGGTCCTAAAACTGGATTGTGGTGGTGGCTGCACAGCTGTATACATTTACTAAAAATCACGGAACTGAACCCTTATAATGGGTGAATTTTATGGTGCATAAATGATCCTTCAAATAAAACTGTTTTTTTTAAAAAAAAACTTTGAGGAGTTCCCATCATGGCTCAATGGTTAGCGAATCCAACTAGTATCCATGAGGACGTGGGTTCAATCCCTGGCCTTGCTTAGTGGGTTAAGGATCCGGCCTCGTTGTGAAATGTGGTGTAGGTCGCAGACATGGCTTGGATCCTGCATTATTGTGGCTGTGGTATAGGCGGGTGGCCACAGCTCCAATTCAACCCCAAGCTTGGGAACCTTCACATGCCACGGGTGCGGCCCTAAAAAAAAAAAAGAATGATGCACTGTATGTAGTAAGCACACTGTCCCACGAAACTACTGTTGCATCTTTTGTGTATGTGTATTTGTATGTGTACTGAGTTGCATTTTCCATAGTCTGTGTTGAGGTTTGAAAACGCTTAATTAGAAAAGGTGCTTTTAACACTCAGGCGTTAAAAGCACCTTGAGGTGTTTCTCTGTATTCCCAGAATCAGCACTGGTCTTGGAACCCAGAAGTCACCCAACATGGTATCTGCTCAGGGCAAGAGTCGTTCTGTGCGAAGGTGAAGCTTCCCCCCGAAACTCGAAGATACACTCCTTTCGTGTCATATTCTTCCCTCCCCCACAACCTGTACATAGTTTTTAAAACGTTGGCTCTCAGGCCATGTTCTCCTACAGTGAGACCAGCAGTAAACCCCAGCAAGATGTTCAAATCACTGCTGTAAATCGGAGTTAGAAGACTGACTATAATTGTCAAATACGTTTTTGACAGTTAATATATACAATAGAAAAATAATAATGTGATAGCAATAATTCAAATCTAGAACTCCAGACAACACTGGCTACATAATTTACAGGGTCTGGTGCAAAATGAAAATTCGGGGCCCCTTGTTCAAAAACTATGAAGAATTTCCAGTTCCATCCATGTTGCTGCAAATGGCATTATTTTGTTCTTTTTTATGGCTGAGAGAACACTGCAAACCAGCTATAACTGAAAAAATAAAAAATCATTATATAGATATAAAACTATGAAGAACTTAAGATGCTGATGGAGCACTAAGCCTAAGACGGCCCTCTAAGTGCAGGGCCACGAGGTCTCAGCCATGACACCTGGCCCTGACCCCCAATCACAAAGATGGGGATGAGGGGAGAGTTTAAAAATGCTTCCTCCTGGTTCTAATGGGGGGGGGGGAGCCACAGAAGATCCCATTTAACTCCTGTTGTTTAGAGAAACAAGGATTCAAAATTGCTTTTGAATCCAGCCAAAAAATAGTCGAGAAGCCTCTAACTGACGACACAGGGTTGGCAGATGCAGTGTTTAGCTTCACCACAAACCTTGCTTGCTTGTCTTGTGGTTTAACACTTGGCACCATTTGCCCAGATCATGGGAGCCCACCCACCCCAATGTGATGCCAGTGACAAAGGAAACCCATCAAACGTCTGATGCCAAATCACCCCTAAGAGAAGGATTTGGGCTTCCCAAAAGAAACTCTGTACTTGGTAGCCTAAGTGCGACGGGGCAGAGGGTCCGCCAATCAGCCCACGCTTCGGTTTCTCGGAATCCCCATCTGCGCATCCAGGGCCTTGACTTTTTTTTTTTTTTTTTTGCTTTTTCGTTTTAGGGCCACACTCATGGCATATGGAAGTTCCCAGGCTAGGGGTCAAATTGGAGCTGCAGCTGCTGGCCTACACCACAGCCACAGCAACACCAGATCCAAGCCACGTCTGCGACCTATGCAGTAGCCCAAGGCAACGCCAGATCCTAAACCCACTGAACAAGGCCTGCATCCTCATGGATACTAGTCGGGATCGTAACCCACTGAGCCACAATGGGACTCCCTTGACTTTCAACCTGAGCCCCCGCCCACTGGGCTGGCCTTCTGGGACATCCAATTGACACCAAGTCCTGCAGCTCAAGGGTCCACCCAGCATGGCCCTCGCTTTCTCCTCTTCTCTGTGGCCCAAATCCCCAGAATTATAGGAAAAGAATCTGAACTCCGTCTGTCTTATGAGAGGTGGGGGTGGGAGCCGTGTGTGGTCAGGAAAGAGGCAAAAGTGAATCTCAAAAGAAGAAGCACTAAAGTCTCATGCAAGGTCTTACGTGCTGCTAATTCCCCAAAGGAAACTGCCTTTGACTTGTTTGTGGCAAACAAGTTTGCAAAGTTAGACGGGAACATTTTTTGAAAGATCACCCTCCCCTCCACACAACTTAAATGGAAGCATCTTTTGAGAAACTTTCTACCTCCAAGCATGTTAAAAGCAATTTCCCAGAGTGAAACCTTCTTGAATCCAAAGTTAACAGGCCTGAGCAGCTCCCTCCCCGAGCGCTGGGGTCAGGGTCCACAGCTGGGGCAGCGGCTGCTCACTTCTGGCTGACTCAGGGAATCACAGGGCACCAAAGGGGTCTTACAGATCATCTGGTCCCATGGTGATTAAACCTTGCTTAAAGCAGCAGAAGCTGATCTTTATTCATTCATTTATTTATTTATTTTGCTTTTTAGGGTCGCACCTGCGGCATATGGAGGTTCCCAGGCTAGGGGTTGAATCAGAGCTGTAGCCACCAGCCTACACCAGAACCACAGCAACAAGGGACAGAAGGCATCTTTGCAGGGGGCCCAGTCCATAAAAGAATCGCAATGGAACAGCCCTAGCTATTGTTTAGCCACAGGGATCCAGGCCTGACCTCCTGCATCCCCTTCGCCACCCCTGCCTGTCCCCTCTGACCCCTAGAACTCAGCAGAACCCAGTGTGAGAACCTCTTGGCCTCCTCTGCTCCCCCAGCCCCATTCCCATTTTGCAAAAGGAGCCCCACCGTAAAGCAGCCCCCCACCGGCTCACCAAACCTTCCTTCGCCTCCAGGCCAGTGATGTTTCCAACACCCCAGGCTGCCTCTCTGTTTCCTTTTAGTTGCCGGGAATTGCAGGGCCCTGAAAGATTCGAAGCAGCTTGTGCATCTGTGTGGTCCCCGTGGAGTCTGCTGTGCCACTGCCTTCACTCAGGCCTGTGTGGCCTGCAGCCCTCAGTCGGGGGAGGCTCGTCCGCGCCCCAACCCACCTACGGCGTTTCCCTGAAACCCATTAGAGAGGCACAGAAGCGGTGCCCATGTGAAAGCACTTAACCATGTGCCATTTTGGTTCGAGGCAGCAAACGAAGCCCACATTTAAAGGGAGCTGAAACTCGAGAGGCTTGAGCACACTACCAAGTCAGCACCAAGCCCCTGGCTTGGGAGGGTGACGCCACACCAGACACAAGGGGGCCAAATGCCCCGTGGCCTTTTGCCGTCTCTTTGTTCAGATTCCCGCCGGAGTTTTGAACATTTAAACACAAAAAAAAATTTTTTTGGAGTGTACAGTTCTATGAGTTTTAAGACATGCACAGTTTCTTTTAATTGCTACCACTTACAGGATAAAGGACAGTCCCCACCAAGACCCCCAAACTCCCTCATGCAATCCCTCTGCAGTCAGACCACCCCTTACCCCTAATTCCCAGTGACCACTGATCTGTTCCCTATCACTCTGGTTTGGCTTGGAGTTCCCACTATGGCACAGCATCTCCTCTGTACCAGGACACAGCTTCAATCCCCAGCCCAGCACAGTGGGTTAAAGGATCCAGCATTGCTGCAGCTGTGGCACAGCTCAAAACTGTGGCTCAGATCTGACCCCTTGCCCAGAAACTCCATATTCTACGGGGCAGCCAAAAACAAAAACTAAAACCCAAAAAACCACTATGGTTTGCTTTTCCAGAATGTAATATAAATGGAATAATACAGTATATAACCTTCTGAAATTGTTTTCTTTCACTTAGTATACAGTGTATTTAAGAGACTGACTTATGAAGTCAGAGAAGGGCTTCCCAGCCTATGTGCAGTGAAGAGTTTTCGACCTGCCTCTGGTTGAGAATAGCTGATGTGGAAAATGTGGGACAGTTTGGCTGGAACAGAGCCAGATGGGGAACAAGTGTGTTCAGAGTCTAGTGGGCCGTGCTAGGCATTCTGTTAAGAAATCAGGACAGGGTTTTAAAACCTGAGACTAGAGTGGTCTGATTGTGTTTTAAAAGATGGCCATGTAACACCGATACTTCTCAAACTCTTCCAAAAAACAGGAGAGGAGGGAACACATTTCATGCTGAGACAAGCATTACTCTGATACCAAAGCCAGACAAAAACATCACAAGAAAAGAAGGCTATAAACAGATAACCTTTATGGACGTAGATGCAGAAGTCCTCTGCCAAGACCAGCAAACTGAACCCAGTAGTGTATTAAAAGGATTCTATATCAATGATCAGCTTGGATCCGTACTAAGAATGAGTGGTTCAACATACATCAAGCAATCCATGTAACATACCGTATTAACAGAAGAGAGAAAAAAATGGTCATACTGATTGACGCCAAAAAAAAGTTGACAAATCCAATACGCCTTCATGATAAAAACACTTAAACTAGGAATAGAAGGGAACCTCTTTAACAGGGTAAATGGCATATATGAAAACCCCCCAGCTAATATCATGCTCAATGAAGAAAGTTTTCTCCTTAAGATCAGGAAGAAGAGATGCTTACTTTTGTCACTTCTTATCTATGTGGTACTGGCAGTTCTAACCACAGTAATTAGGCAAGGAAAAGAAATAAAAAGCACCCAAATGGGAAAAGAAGAAGTAAAATTATTTCTGCTCATAGATGTCATGATCTTATATACAGGACACAAGATCAACAAAGAAAATTAGTTGTATTTCTATACACTAATAATAAAAAATCCAAACTGGAAATCAAGAAAATAATTTCATTGACAATAGCATTAAAAAGAATAACTTACTTAGAAATAAATTTAGCCAAAGAAGTGCAACATTTGTATGCTGAAGATGATAAACCACTGCTAAAAGAAATTAACAAGGCCTAAATAAATGGAAAGACACCCTGGGTTCATGAATTGGAGACATATTATTAAGATGGTAGTACTCTCCAAAGTGACCTATAGATTTAATACAAACCCTATCAAAACACCAATGACTTTTTTTTTTTTTTTTTTGGTATGCATTTGAGGCATGCGGAGGCTCCTGGCTAGGGATTGAACCCAAGCCACAGTAGTGACAACATTGAATCCTTAACTGCTAGGCCAGCAAAGAACTCTCCAATGACCCTCCTTTTTTTTTTCCCAGAAATGAGAATAGTCCTAAAATTCATATGTACCTCAAATAGCCAAAACAACATTGAGAAATGAAGAACAAACTTGGAGGACTCATACTTGCCAATTTCAAAACTTATTACAAAGCTACAATTATCAAGCAATGTGACCCTGGTTCAACAAGAGACATATAGATCAATGCAATAGCATTGAATCCAGAAATAAACCCATACATCCACAGTTAGTTGATTTTCAACAAGGGTGCCAAGATCATTAAATACGTAAAGAAAAGTCTCTTCAACAAATGGTGGTGGGAGAACTGGATACACACACACAGAAGAAGGATGTTGGACCCTTACCTTAAAATTAACACAAAATGGACCAAAGATCTAAATTTAAGAGCCAAACTTAGTTACGTTTTCTTAGAAATATAGGGGAAAATTTGTATGACCTTCAATTTGGCAATGGTTTCTTAAATATGTCACCAAAAGAAGAAGCAACCAAAAGAAAAATAAATTAGGCTTCAAAATGAAGAACTTTAGGGTATCAAAGAATACTATCAAGAGAGTGAAAACGCAACCCACAGAATGAGAGAAAATATTTGTAAATCATATGTTTATAAGGGTGTATTATATTTAGAATCCAAAAAATGAAACATTTGCAACTCAACAACAAAAATAACCCAATTAAAAGACGACCAAAGAATTTGATTAGCCATTTCTCCAAAAAAGATACACAAACGGTCAACAAACACATGAAAAGATGCTCAACATTATTAGTCATCAATGAAATGCAAATCCAAACAATGAGATATTTAATAACCACTAGGTTGGCCATAACTTTCTTAAAAAGGGAAAATAACAAGTGTTGGAAAGGATGTAGACTCAACCAGAACCCTCAGAACATGCTGGTAGGAATGTACCATGGTTCAGCTGCTTTGGAAAACAATCTGGCAGCTCCTCAATAGGCTAAATATAGAATTGCCACATGACTCAGCAACTCCATTCCACAACTGAAAACACGTCCATCCTTTGAAAACAGATGCTCAAGCTAATACTTGTACACAAATGTTCACAACGGCTCTAGTCACAATAACCAAAAAGTGGAATTAACCCAAATGTTCATCAATGGATGAATGGATAAACAAAATGCGATATATTTATACAATGGACTATTATTCAGCCATAAAAGGAATAAAGTACTAATACATGCTATGATATGAATGTACCTTGCAAACATGATACTAAGTAGAATAAGCCAGTCATTAAAAGGCCACATATTTATATGATTCCATTTGTATGAACCATCCAGTGTGGACCAGATCCATAGGGACAGAGAGCAGATGAATGGTTGCAGAAGCTGGAGGGAGGTGAGAATGGGAAATGACTACTTCATAGGCATGGCGTCGCCATTTGGAGCATTAAGAAAGCTCCAGGAGTTTCCGTCATGGCTCAGTGGTAATGAATCCGAGTAGGAACCATGAGGTTGCGGGTTCGACCCCTGGCCTCACTCAGTGGGTTAAGGATCTGGCACTGCCGGTGAGCTGTGGTACAGATCACAGACAAGGCTCGGATCCCGTGTTGCTGTGGCTCTGTCGTAGGCTGGTGGCTACAGCTCTGATTGGACCCCTACCTGGGAACCTCCATACACCGTGGGGCGGCCTTGGAAAAGACAAAAAGACAAAAAAAAAGAAAGTTCCATAACTAGATAATGGTGATGGTTACACAACAACACTGTGAGTATACTTAATGCCACTAAATCATATCTTTTAAAATTTACAATGATAGCTTTTATGTTATGTGTACTTTACATCAATGATAATATTTTAAAAACCCCCAAAACCCAACTAATTAAGCAACTTACATTTTCACTGATTATAAACTTAAAAAATAGAATACCACTCAGCCATAAAAAAGAACAAAAGGTTGCCATTTGCAGCAACACAGAAACAACTAGAGATTCTCATATTAGGTGAAGTAAGTTAGAAAGAGAAATATGAATACCACATAATATCACTTATATGTGGAAACTAAAATATAACAAAGATGAATCTATCTACAAAACAGAAACAGACTCAAGAGACATGGAGAACAGAGTTGTGGTTGCCGAAGGGGAGGGGGAAAGGGAGTGGGATGGACTAGGAGTTTGGGGTTAATAGATGTAAACTATTACATGTAGAATAGATAAGCAATGAGATCCTACTGTATACCACAGGGAACTATATCCAGTCTCTTGGGATAGACTATGATGAAAGGTAAGATAAAGAAAGGGAACGTATAAGTGCGTATGACTGGGTCACTTTGCTGTACAGCAGAAACTGGAACAGCATTGTAAATCGACTATAATTTTTAAAATGTTTAAAAAAACACAAATAGACATTTACATAAAAAATCACTATGGCTATTATAAGGACAACGGGTGGAGTCAAAGTGGAGATGGGGCGCCCAGGGAGAAGGAGGGCACAGATGGCTTTGTGGAAGGCAGGAAATCTGATGATTCCACACTCCTGGCAAGGTAACTGGGGGAGGGAGGAGGACGTTGGAGGCAAAAGATCACAAGTTCAGTTCTGATACCCAAACTTTATAGCTATATGGACCTGTGTTGCTTGTCAATATAGGCACCCAACGTCCTAAATGAAACACTAGAAATCCGACTTAAAATAGACAAAAAGAATAATGCATAGCATCCAAGGAGTGTTGTAAGAATGGTGCAATATGACAAAATGTGTTAATATTATAGCTCATAACATTAATAGTCAAAGTCATTCATCTAACAATACTTTCTTCTCTCACTGATCTAAAATATTTTACTCTAGTGATATCTATATGAACTTATTTTATATCCTTGAGTCTGTTTCAGAAATTTCTATTGTCATTGATTTGTCTGTTCCTACACTGATAACATCTGTTTTCATTTTCGCCACATCTCTATTTCTATTTTATTTTTATTTTTTGCTTTTTAGGGCTGCACCTGTGGCATATGGAAGTTCCCAGGCTAGGGGTCTAATCGGAGCTGTAGCCACCAGCCTACACCACAGCCACCGCAACACCAGATCCGAGCCACGTCTGTGACCTACACCACAGCTCATGGCAACACTGGATCCTTAACCCACTGAGCAAGGCTAGGGATCAAACCCGCAACCTCATGGATCCTAGTCGGATTCATTTCTGCTGTGCCACGACGGAAGCGCCTTTATCTCTATTTTAATATAGGATAACCTAAGTCCCTCCTCTTGAAGATTTTTCCTTTTAAAATATTCTTGGTTCTTAAAGTGCTTACTCTCCTAGACAAAATGTAGACTCATTTTCTTCAACTCCAAAAATATCTCATTAAGGCTGATAGAAATTATACAAAATTCATATATTAATTTGAAAAGAGTTGACATCTAAAGTAGCCAGTGGGAGTTCCCATCGTGGCACAGTGGTCATGTGATATTACGTAAGATAGCAGAAAACCAAAAATAATCTACATTTTCCAAAATGGGGAGATGTGTGAAAAGAATATTTAATGTCCTAAAAAGATGTTCATATAGCATAAATCTGTTATTGGAAAAATACTTCTATTTAATAAAAAGGAAATAAAAAGAGAAAGAAATGAAAGGAAAAGAAATTATATATAATTTGTTTAAAACTTCAGACAGGGTATCGGTGTTTATGGTTCACTGAGGGCAAGATTTTTGTTGATTTTATTTTTCTTTTATACAAGTATGTATTACTTTTTACAATAAGAATAAAATGAATTTTGGAGTTCCCATCATGGCCCAGTGGTTAACAAACCCTAATAGTATCCATGAAGATGTGGGTTCAATCCCTAGCCTTGCTCAGTGGGTTAAGGATCTGGTGTTGCTGTGAGCTGCAGTGTAGGTCGCAGACACAGCTCGGATTTGGCGTTGCTATGGCTGTGGTGTAGGCCTGCAGCTGTAGCTCCAATTGGGCCCCTAGCCTGGAAACCTCCATATGCCTCAGGTGCAGCCCTAAAAAGACAAAAGCCAAAAAAATTTAAAAATAAAGCAAAATTTTTTCCATGTCTCTTTTCTTTTTTTTTTTTGATTCCTTTTTTTTTTTTCTTAAATTTTATTTTCCCACTGTACAGCAAGGGGGTCAGGTTATCCTTACATGTATACATTACAATTACATTTTTTCCCCCACCCTTTGTTCTGTTGCAACATGAGTATCTAGACATAGTTCTCAATGCTATTCCATGTCTCTTTTCACCTTTTTATGAGAAAAAATTTAGAAATATCATAATATGGCTGTCATATGTACTAGGAAATTTTCAAACACTGCAAATTGGTATACAACTTCTGAACATCAATTTTGCAATATTTAGGACTATAAAACTTCATTTCCTTTGACCGTGTGAACCTCTCTCAAAGAAATAATTCAAAACACTGAAAAGGTTATACACATGAAAGGTCTGATCCCCAGCTGTTGCCATGGGTTAAAGATCCAGCGTTGCTGTAGCTGTGGTACAGGTGGCAGCTGCAGCTCAGATTTGGTTTCTGGCCTGGGAACTGCCATATGTCTTGTGTGTGGATAAAAAAGAAAACAAAAAAAAAAAAAAAAGAAAGAAAGAAAAGAAAGTGTTCCCTGCAATGCTACCATAAAGGTGAAAAATAAGAAGCCAACCACAGCATCTCTTAATAGGAGATCATAAAATTAAAGATGATACATCTACTGAACTACGGGCTTGAATTTTTTTGGAAAAAGGCTTCATGCCCATTGAGAGAAAATTGAGATTAAAAGGCTGTTTATAAACTATAATTATAATTATGAAAATAATCATGCTTATGATTAAAAATGCTAGAAGGAAATGTTATAAAAATTGATGAGAGCTGTTAGGATGTAGACTTATACATGATTATGGCCCTTTTTTCTGTTTTCCAAATGTCATTATATTACTTTATTCTTTTAAAAAACTGTATATGGAAGAGCAAAAGAAGAAAAGGTAAGCCAGAGGATGTGAAGAAAGGGATAACGTGATGAGTCTAAAGTAAGGCACAGCAGATGCTGACTGATCGGCCTGGTGGGGACCCTTGGAATGTAGAGTTAAAACAATTGACCCAGGTTTCTCGCTGGGGCAATGGGCTGATGGTGAGGCCTTACCCGGAGTGAGGACATAGTTTGTGTGGCATGTCAGTAAGAACCTATATGAGGAAAAGTTAGGCTCTCAGAAGGCTGATCCTGCCTACCCTGCATCCAGCGCTTTTTCCCACATCTCTGCCATGTGGAGATGATCTTGGGAGGAGGGGGACCCGGGCCAGCCTGAATCCACCGATTGCCTGACAGCAACCTTCTGGCCAAGATGCTCATATGAGGTTTCCAACTCAGAGTTGCTACAGACCCAACAGGGATAACTGTCTTTCAAGCTAAGTGAATAAAGCTGCTTTATACACTTGGATGCCAAAATCACTTTTTCCCCTTTGAAAATGAATGCATTAAAAATAATGCTCATTAAAGTCAACTCAGACGGGATAATTACAGGCACAAATGTCCTGGCCTAAACACAGTTTTCAAACTGGAAAGATGCCACATCTCCCCCACCCCACCCTTTTACTTACTAATTACTTTTCCTAATTAGAGAAGTGGCCTGAGAGACAGGCAAGGTTTTGTTGTCTGGTCTTAATAAGAAGATTTATACAGAAAGCATCCACTTCCACAACTCCCAAGATAAAAGCACTGGCCCGTGATCGCATCCAGAGCTATTAAGCAAGTGATGGGAACTGAGCTTTGCTGTTTGTGTCCAAACGATTCTTTCACTGGAGTCAGTCTAGTAGGCATCAATCAACATGCGTGGGCACCTCCTATATGTCTGGCACTGTCCAAGCACTGAGATGGTAGCAAAAAAAACAATCAAGGTTTGACCTCTACCAACAGTGTCTGCCACACATTAGCAAATATCAAGACAGCTAAGTCCAGGTTATGCCTCATCACTATAAGCTCTGCTTACCATGAAAGGGTAGCCTCCTAAAGCAAGCCTGGAGAATGAGCAAGGCTGATCTGGATATGGTAACTACACATCCTCACAACCCTACAGTGAAATAAGGCATAATACCAGATGCCAGGCCCCTCCTGCATCTGCAACACCCCCTGCCTCCAGCAAAATGGGTCACAAATGGGCTCAGGTACATGGACATCTGGTGGTGTGTGGGAAGTATCATTTTCATATACCAAGTATGGCTCCAACTGTTAGTTGCCCCAGTGTTCACTTTTGAAGGACATAAACTCTATACATTTCCCAGATTCCCTTGCAGTTGTGAGGGGCCATGTAACTAGTTTACGGCCAATGGCACATGACTGGAAGTGATGTGAGCAGCTTCCTGGGAGTGATTTTTCAATGTGTGTGTGGTCTTTTTAGGGCTGCACCCACGGCATGTGGAAGTTCTCAGGCTAGGGGTCAAATCAGAGCTATAGCTGCTGGCCTACACCACAGCCACAGCAACTTGGGATCCAAGCCACGTCTGCAGCCTACACCACAGCTCACAGCAATGCCCAATCCTTAACCCACTGAGCGGGACCAGGGGTCAAACCCATGTCCTCATAGATACTAGTTAGGTTCGTTACCACTGAGCCACAACAGGAATTCCTCCTGAGAAGGTGTGTGCACTCGACTTGCTCTTTCTTGCTTCCTGCAGACTGAGTGATCAGGCAATGATGAGAGCTACAGCAGCCTTCTGGGCCCATGGGATGACACCACATGTTGAGAAGAGTAGAGCCACAGAACCTTGGGAACCTAGTGTTCAATACCTCAGAGCCACTACACTGGTGCTTGTATTATTACATAAAATGAAAATACATTTATATATGCTTAACTACACTATTTAGGGATCTGTTTACAGCAGTCTGATCTATATTTTATCTGTGTCTAATAATTTAAGCCACCCTTGTACACCACGAGTGGCTTAAATTATTAGATGTATTACTAATAATGGCCACCATTTGCTGTATATAAGCCATGTGCCAAACACATGATCTCATTTGATCCCTCACAACAACCCTATGAGGTAGTTATCATCAGTCCTATTTTATAGATCAGTAAACTGAGGCCCAAGGAGGTGAACACCACCACAATGAATGGGTGACAGAGCCAGGGCTTGAACTCAAGTCTTTGAACTCTCAGCTTCAGGCTCCTCCCATCACACTGTGCTGAGTACTTGCTCTAAGTTGGGTACTTTTTCTTTCTACCAAATTAGTTTTGAGAACATAGTATTTCTCTCTCTCTCTCTCTCTCTCTCTTTTTTTTTTTTGGCCACGCCCATGGCATGTAGAAGTTCCTGGGCCAGGGATAGAACCTGAGCCACAACAGTGACAATGCCAAGTCCTTAACCACTAAGCCACCAGGGAACTCCCAAGAACATACTATCTCTTGAATCAAAGTTGCTGAGCACAAATAAGAGTTCCTGCTATGGAGCAGTGGGTTAAGAATCTGACTGCAGGTGCTGGGGTCACTGCAGAGGTGCAGGTTGGATTCCTGACCCGGTGCGATGGGTTAAAAGGATCTGACATTGTTGGAGCTGCAGTGTAAGTTGCAGTTACAGCTCAGATTCAGTTTCTGGCCTAGGAACTTCCATATGGCATGGGTGTAGCCATAAAAAAAATTTTTTTTTTGTATTTGTCTTTTTTTAGGGCCGCACTTGCAGCATATGGAAGTTCCCAGGCAAGGGGTCAAATCAGAGCTATAGGTGCTAGCCTACACCACAGCCACAGCAATGGTGTCCGAGTCATGTCTGCAAACTACACCACAGCTCAGGGCAACACTGGATCCTTAACACACTGAGCTAGCCCAGGGATCAAACCTGCATCCTCATGGATACTAGTCAGTTTCGTTTCCACTGAGCCATGACGGGAACTCCAAAGAAAATTTTTTTTAAGTGTCTGAGCACAAATAGCACAAGGAATTATAGATCTCTGTTTTATTAAAGCTAAATCCTGTCAGAACAAAACCTTCAACTTTTATTACATTGTCTTTGCTTTCAAAGCAAGGTTTTATATTAAAAAGAAGAAAAAAGGGAAAATTTTAAATAAATTTACTATTTATGGTTTAAGAACTGACATTTTCTTAAAATACGGTTTTCTTAAGGAGAAACAGAAGATTACCTAGTGAGAGTAATGAAACTGAAATTCCCAATTTTGTCACATCAGTATAATTATTATCTATTTTCCTTCGCTATCTGAATTTTATCTCAAAACACTTTGATCCTTAATATAATTGTTTACCTAGAAATCCCAAGAGAATTAGAAACAATGAAAGAATTCAGTAATATGGTCACATAGAAAGTTAATATAAAAATAAACAGCTCTGAAATCTTCTGACACTGTAGACGGGAATGTAAATTGGTACAGCCGCTAAGGAGAAGAGGATGGAGGGTCCTTAAAAAACTAAAAACAGAGCTACCATATGACCCTGTAATCCCACTCCCACGCTTGCATTTATCTGGAGAAAACCATAATTCATAAAGATACATGCACCCCCATGTTCACTATTTACAATAGCCAAGATAGAGAAGCAACCTAAATGTCCATCGACAGATGCATGGATATATGGAGACACACACCAAATGGAAAACTACTCAGCCATAAAAAGAATGAAACAAGGCCATCTGCAGCAACATGGATGGACCTAGAGATTATCATCCTGAGTGAAGCAAATCGGAGAAAGACAAGTATCTTATGATAGCACTTATATGTGGTATCTAAAAAAACGGTACAAATGAACTTATGTACAAAACAGAAATAGAATCACAGGCATAGAAAAACAAACTTATGGGTACCAAGGGGGATACCAAGGAGTGGGGAGGAGATAAATTAGGAATTTGGTATTAACAAATACACCTTACTATACATAAAACAGATGCACAACAAGGACCTACTATATAGCACAGAGAACTCTACTCCATATCTTGTAATAACACACACACACACACACACACACGTAAACTGAACTACCTTGATGTGCACTTGAAACTAACAGTGTAAATTATACTTCAATAAAAATAAATTTAAAGAATAGCTTTCCTATATAAAAACAATAACCAAACTACAAGATATAATGAAAGAAAAGATCCTAATTCTATTCTATTTTATTCTGTCCTGTCCTATCCTAAATACAAAATACCTAGGAAAAAAGATTGAATAAGAAGTTTATATGTACATTACAAATCTTAAATCTTCTAAAAGAGATGCAAGAGAAGACTTGAACCACTGGAAGAGCACACCATGTTCTTGGATGGAAAAACTCAGTGTTATAAAGATGTCAGTTCTTTACAGATGTTGATGTTGATCTATGAATTCATACACACACAAGAATATCAGCAGGATGTTTCTGTGAACGAGGAGAACGTATTCTAAAGTTCCTGTGGAAAGCTAAGCATGCAAGACCAAACAGGAAAAAATTTTAAAGAAGAGTAACAAGGCAGGATTAGCCTCATTCTATATTAAAACATATTATAAAATCTTGGTAATTAAGTGCAGCCTTGACACATGGAAAGATCAATGGAACATAATAAAAAGTCTCAAACCCATATATTACTATGTAAAGAATTTATGAGAAAGGTGACATCTCAAAGCAATGTGGAAAAGAAGGAATATTTAAAAAACAGCTGGAGCAACGGGATAGCCATCTGAAGAAGTTGGATTCATTATCTCATACTTTCCACAGGATGAATTCCAGATAGATTAAGATTTAAAGATAAACATGAAGCCATAAAATGGTCTAAGAGAAACCAAGAGAAAATTACTTTAGAGATTCAGAGAAATGAGCATCTTTCTAACCCAGAAGCCATCGGAGGAAAGACTGATAAAATGGACTATGGTGCATTCCCGTCATGGCTCAGTGGTTAACAAACCTGACTAGTAACCATGAGGATGAAGTGGGTTAAAGATCTGGCATTGCTGTGAGCGGCAGTGTAGTTTGCAGATGTGGCTCGGATCCGGCGTTGCTGTGGCTGTGGTGCAGGCCGGTGGCTGCAGCTCCAATTGGACCCCTAGCCTGGGAACCTCCATATGCCGAGGGTACGGCCCTAAAAAAACAAAAGACAATAACAACAACAACAAAAAGACTACAGTAGTCCCCCCTTATCTGTGAAGGATACATTCCAAGACCCACAGTGGATGCCTGAAACCTAGGACAGTACCAAACCATATATATATTTTTTCCCTATACACAGATACCTGCAATAAAGTTTAATTTATGAATTAGCATAATAAGAGATTAGTATCTCATGACAAAACAGAACTATAAAAATACCCTAATGAAAGTTATGTGAATGTGGTCTCTCTCAAAATATCTTATTGAACAAATTTCGTGTCTTTTCCATCTTAAATTAAGCATTTACCACACACTGTGGCCATAGCTCTTGCAGTGTGAGATGTGACAGCAAAACCAGCACACGTTTCTTTTTCCTTCTTCACTATTTCACGCAGAGAGGATTCACTCTTACTGTAGGCCTTAGCAACCTCAGCATACAAAAATACAATTTTTTTTTGCTTTCCTTGTTAACTTTTGCATTTTCGCTAAAAAGAAGTACTTTACAGCTCTTCTTTGGTGTATCTTAATTATCAGGATCACTACTCTTTTTTTTTTTTTTTTTTTTTTAGGCTTACTGATTTTATTTTGAAAGGAGAAAACAATTTAACAATATTTCTAAATTATGATATTTATATCAAATGCAACTACTATATCAAAAGTATATCAAATGTAACTACTATTTATATAACATTATTTTCATGTACAAAACAAAAATTGGTTAGTAACAATTCACACAGTTGATTATGTGCTATTCCCCACTAACGATGCTCCTTTTTTGATTAGCAGATCATGATTTTAGTTATTTAGGTACTTGGATCAATTTTATCTGCTTGGAGAAAATTACTGTCTATACGTATTTTCACTCTTTATTTTTCTAGGAGTCCTTTAAGTAATTTACAATATTTAAAAATGAAAATCTATAACTTTTTATTGAAGTTGATTTACAATGTTGTGTCAATTTCTGCTGTACAGCAAAGTGATTCAGTTATACATATATATACACATTCTTTTTAATGTTTTTTTCAATGATGGTTATCTCAGGGTATTGAATACAGCTCCTAGCTATACAGTAGGATCTTGTTGTTTATCTGTTCTCTGTATAAAAGCTTGCATCTGCTTAAATCCCAGACTCCCCATCACTCCCTCCCCCCTCAACTACATGTCTGTTCTCTGTGTGCCAGCATCACTACCCTTGCCCTTTGGGGCCATTATTAAGGAAAATAAGGAGGTGACCATTAGCTCTGTGATACCAAGGTCTGATCTGATAAGTGGCTACGGAACTGATGGGCCGGGTGGAGCAGGTCAGTGTGAGATTTCATCATAAATTTATAATTTATGAATTGTTTGTTTCTGGAATTTTCCATTTCATATGTTGAGACCAGAGTTGTCCTCGGGTAACTGAAACTACGTAATGAGAACCTGGGGATAAAAGAGGACTACCGTATATAGCAATAAGGATGTCTACAAACCTAGACACTACCATTAGCAATATCTAAAGACCAAGGATACACAGGGAAGAAGTATATTCAACTCATTACAGGCCAAGAGTTTATTTCCCTTGCCCACAGGAGCTCCTACCAATTGCTAGGAAAAATTCCAATAACCTAACAGAAACAAAAGCTATGATGATACAGTTCACAGAAAGGAAATGAGCCCTCCTAAGAGTGCTGCAAATTAAAACTTCTCTGAGATGCTAGTTTTGATCCACGAGAATGGCCCAGACTTGTAGCACACTGATAACGCATTGAAGAGAGATTAAAACCAGGAGCATAAAATGGTGCAACCTCGATGACAGGCAACTTGTTAATATCCATCATAATTAGCCATGTGTGTATCCTGGACTCATGATTTCCACTAGAATTGATCAGATGGATGTATCAAGTGTGTGGGAAATGATGGATATATGAATTTATTCCACAGTACTTTTTTTTTCTGTAAAGGCAAGAAAGTAGACACACCTAAATGCAGGGAATGGCTAAAGCAATGAGGATACAGCCTTACAAAGGAACACTATATAGCTAGGAAAAATAAGTGAGGACATCTTTATATATTAATAGAGAACATCTCCAATATGTATTGTTTTTTTCAGTTTTATTGAGATACAGTTGGCATATAACATTGCATTAGGTTTAGATGTACATGCTTTCATATATATATACATATGTATATATATATATGGTGAAATGATTACTGCAATAGGTTAACATCCATCACTGTACCTAGTTACAAATTCTTTTTTTTCTGGTGATGAGAACTTTTGGAATTTGCTCCTGTAAATTTCAAATATATGATCTATTCTTATTAACTTTACTCACCATGCTGTACATCCCCAGAACTTATAACTGGAAGTTTGTACCTTTGACCACCTTCACCCATTTTGCTACTCCCGTCTCCCCACCTCTGGCAACCACCAATCTGTTCTCTGTAACTATGAGTTTGGTTTTGGTTTTGATTCCACAGGTAAGTAAGATCATACAGCATTTGTCTTCGTCTGACTTATTTCACTTAGATGTCCATTAGGTTCCTCTGCTCTTTTCAATTAGATTATTTGGGTTGTTGTTGAGTTGAATGAATTCTTTATATATTCTGGATATCACTCTCTTTTCAGATATGTGATCTGCAAATATGTGCTCTCACTCTCCAGTTTGCCTTTTCATGTTAATGATTTCCTTTCCTGCATAGAAGCTTTTTAGTTTGGTGTAGTCCCACTTGCTTGTTTTTGCTTTTGTTGCCTTTACTTTTGTTGTCAAACACAAAAAAATCACGGCCAAGACTGATATGAAGGAGCTTACTCCTCATGCTTTCTTCTAGGAGCTTCCAATATGTATTGTTAAGTGAAGGATACCAGCTGCAAGCAGCATGCGCTGTGTATTTGCATGTTGTGCAAAAGTGGGGAAAAGAGATATACACACAAATGTAGGCTTTTATACATGTAAAATACCTCTGGAGTGATAGTAAATAAAACGAAAGTACTGGTGTTCTATGGGGACAACAAGGGGGCTTCCGGATAACACTATACGCAGTATACCCTACACACCTCAACATCTTTTGACCATGTGGGTGGATTATCTATTGGACTTTTTTTAGCCATTAAAAAATATACATACAGGGCGTTCCTGTCATGGCTCAGAGGAAATGCATCTAACTAGCATCCATGAGGACGCAGGTTTGAACCCTGGCCTCGTTCAGTGGGTTAGGGATTTGGTGTTGCTGTGGCTGTGGAGTAGGATGGTGGCTATAGCTCCGATTCGACCCCTAGCTCAGGAACCTCCATATGCCATGGGTATGGCCCTAAAAAGAATTAATTATTAAAATTAAAAATTTTAAATTAAAACAATAAAAAACAAACATTTTATAGCACTTTTCTTCTTATCTCACAGAACCATTCACCTTCTGGGCACTTCCTGTGTATATGGTGCTGCCACAAGTGCTGTGGAGAGACAGTAATGTGTGGATTTGGAATTTTGTCCACTTCTCGCTGTTAACGGCAATGTTCATCCTCAAGCACCTGGATGTGGAATCTGCTCCTTAATTTAAAAGTTTCAACCTTGATAGGCTTCCAGAGCACAGAACTCAGAGGATTCTTTTTTTTTTTTTTTTTTGTCTTTTTCTAGAACCGCACCTATGTCACATGGAGGTTCCCAGACTAGGGGTCCAATCGGAGCTACAGCTGTTGACCTGTGCCACAGCCACTACAGCAACACTGGAATTGAGCCAAGCCTGCGACCTACACCACAGCTTACGGCAATGCCAAATCCTTAACCCACTGAGCAAGGCCAGGGATTGAACCCGCAACCTCATGGCTCCTAGTCAGATTCGTTAACCACTGTGCCACAACGGGAACTCCTCGTAGGATTCTTAAGACGGTCCACAGTATACTTCTACAAGGCCAGCTCATTTGTTCAATCAACCAATCAACTTGCCATGATGAAGACAAAAGCAAAGATGATGAGATGCTGATGGATGTCACTCCCATTTGGTAGATAATGGAACTGAGGCACAGTGAAGGGAAACCATTTGCCCGTGGCCACCTCCTTCTCCTCTAGCAGTGGCAGAGTGGGGCTCTAAACCTGGGGAGTCTGTCTTGCTTCTCACCACGATGGCATACTGACACTCAAAGCCTCCTCTATGCCATGACTGTGCTGAACCAGAGATATTAAAGGAAAAGAAAAAAGTATCCCCATTTTGCGTCAGAAGCTTCCATTTAGGAACAGGGGCAGAGGTACTGTTTGTGGCCAGATAATTAGAGAAGAAAGTCATTTCATAGAGTTCAAACATCACACTCTCAGAATAAAGAGACATGTATCTTTGTCTTTGCAAGCCCTCTTTCTCTCTCCACAAAGTGGAGCACAGTAATCACTATATACAAACACAACCTTTGGGCAGTTAAGCAACAGCCCTAAGAAGTGATCACAGACAAAGCTAAAAGGACTCTTTTTTTTTTTTTAATCCGCCATCCTCCTACCCTCCCCCACTCCACCTCCAATTCTAGGTTAACCCCGGCAATGTTGAAGAATTGCTAACATGAAATAAAAAAGCTCATGATAGTACTTTATTCAAACCAGTTCCTACATTTAAAAGCCTATAAAAGGCAGCTCAGATCAAAAAGTGAGCAAATGGCCACTTTCTTTATGGTTATCGAATGCACTCAATGTCCTAACAACCTACCCCACAAGTCTGCACGCTGTCAGCTGAAAAATGTGTCCAAGAGCAGAATATCTACAGCCCCCAAGCGATGACAAACAGGCAGGGGTACTCAGCTGGGTGTAGCCGGGAAGGAGAAGAAGGCTGAATCTTTGGGCAAGACATTTAATGTCCATGGGCTTCAGTTTCCTCATCTGCGAAACGGAGATAAGGACACCCTTTTGCAGAATTGCGAGGCTCAGCCGAGCAAGCTTGCTAAGGATTAAGGAGCTGGCTGCCAGCAGGGGCTCAGCATCAGGAATTCCCTTTCTTCTTCGCAATTCGTGTGATAATCACAGACAACCCATTTTCTCTTCCAGGAAGGCAGGAATCAGTCAAGCCTCTGCCTCTGTCATCTCAGGGTGTTCTCCCTGTGTCGGTCTTCACATTGTCATCTCTCTTTTTTGTTTTGTTTTGTTTTAAGAACGAAACGGAAATTTTTATTTGAGCCAAATTTGAGGATTATAGCCTGGGAACAGAAGCTCAGAAAGCCCTGAGAACTCTTGTTCATATTAGAAATCAGGGCACAGTTACATAAATTTTTTGACATCATCTCTCTTCTAAGAAGGACATCAGTCATAGTGGACCAAGGAGCCACCCTACTCCACAGGACCTTATCTTAACTAATTTCATTGGTAATGACCTTGTTTCCAAATATGGTCCCACTGTGAAGGAGTGGGGGTTAGGATTTCGAGAAATCTTTTGTTGTTCCCATCGTTGCTCCACGGAAATGAATCTGACTAGTATCTATGAGGATGCAGGTTCGATCCCTGGCTTTGCTCAGTGAGTTAAGGATCTGGCGGTGCCATGAGCTGTGGTGCAGGTCGCAGACACAGCTCAGATCTGGCGTGGCTGTGGCTGTAGTGTAGGTCAGCAGCCGTAGCTCTGATTCAACCCCTAGCCTGGGAACCTCCATATGCCACGGGTGTGGCCCTAAAAAAAAAAGAAAAGAAAAGAAAGAAATCTTTTGAGCGAACACAGTTCAGCACTGAGCAATCCTTTCTTGAGTCCACCAACACAAGGGTGACAAAGAAGACCAAAGGCTTGCCCTAGACCTTTTCTGCTCAGGATCTCTTTGGGGAAAAGAGACTCTGGCACAGAGTGATAAGGCAGGGGACAGGCACCAGGCACAGCGTGTGTGCAGATCAGACCCCTCTTGGACAGCTACCATAGGGTGTGACTCTCAGGGCCACCACGTACACCCCGTTGTGACCAGGGCAGTTTGTTCACCAAGGTGAGCCCCAGTTCCTCCAATGAGAAGAGAAGACTAACACTTCACTACCTGGATAAACACTAAAGAACACAGGACCTCAGAACCATTAATCCTATCATGGTGGAAAGCACCATGATCTACTCAGCAAACCAAATGGGAGGCTAAAGCTTCACCCTAGACCCCCGTCTGCTCCAGTCTCATACCCAGGCATAATGAAGTCCCCCCCCCCTTACTATCTCCTCAGTGCACTTCCTCTGAGCCACTCCAGCTAGACCCTAGCATCTTTCTCCTGCAGACCTGCAGCATCTCCTGCTCATATCCCACACGGTGTCAGATCAGAGGAGCCATGGGAAACATAGACCCCAGCCCATCACTCCCTGTCTGAAACTCTCCTCAGCTTGGCACACCCATCAGGAGAAAGTCCAAACTTTATTTAAAGCCATTCCAACCAATATGTCATTGGTGTAACATGACAAAATCATTCTCACCTGTATTTAGAATAAACAGACAAGAATTAGCTAAGGTATTTTTGGAAAAGATAAACAACAGGCAAATGACTTGAGGTGTTAAGGAGCATTACATAACCATATGAATGAAAACAAATGGGAACTGGTACAGAGTTTGAAAAAAAAAGATGCACATGTGACAAATAATTCTTATACAATGTAGGAGAAAACAGGTTGCTCGGCAAATGGTGTTGGGATAACTCATTATTGTGAAGATCCTCCAGTCCGATCTTCTCCTCACCCTGTGTACCATAATAAACTACAGATTAAAAAATAGTTCAGTATAAAAATAAATGAAGGAGTTCCCACTTTGGTGCCATGAGATTGACAGAGTCTCGGGAGCACTGGGATGCAGGTTCTATCCCCGGCCTGGCACAGTGGGTTGAGGATCCAGAGTTGCAGCTTAGGTCTGCAGCTGCGGCTCAGATCTGATCCCTGGCCTGGGAATGTCATATTCCTGTGTTATATGCGTATGTGCACAGGTATCATAGGATAAAGCAAGTGAATTTGGTGTGTGTTGCCAAGAGGCAAGATTTTCAGCATAAGCGTATATCCAGATAAAACTTTTATTCAAAAAGATACATGCACCCCTGTGTTCATTGCAGCACAATTTATAAGAGCCAAGACATGAAAACAAGCTAAACGTCTGTTGACAGATGAATGGATTAAAAAGATGTGGTACATATATACAATGGAATACTACTCAGCCATAAAAAAGAACAAAAGAATGCCACTTGCATCAACATGGATGCAACTAGAGATCTTCTTCTTTTTTTTTTTTTTTGTCTTTTTGCCATTTTTGGGGCTGCTCCCATGGCATATGGAGGTTCCCAGGCTAGGGGTTGAATCGGAGCTGTAGCCACCAGCCTACACCAGAGCCACAGCAACACAGGATCCGAGCCACGTCTGCAACCTACACCACAGCTCATGGCAATGCTGGATCCTTAACCCACTGAGCAAGGCCAGGGATCAAACCTGCAACCTCATGGTTCCTAGTCAGATTCGTTAACCACTGAGCCACGACAGGAACTCCTAGAGATTCTGATACTAGGTGAAATAAGTTAGAAAGAGAAAAACAAGTATCATATGATATCATTTATATCTGGAATCTAAAACATGGCAGAAATGAATCTATCTACAAAGCAGAAACAGACTCATAGACATGGAGAACAGACTTGTGGTTGCCAAGGGGGAGGGAGTGGGATGGACTGGGAGTTTGGGTTGGTAGATGCAAGCTATTACATTTAGAATGGATAAGAATGAGGTCCTACTGTACAGCACAGGAAACTATATCTAATCTCTTGGGACAGAACATGATGGGAGATTATATGAGAAAAAAAAATGTACATACATGTGTGACTGTGCCACTACGCTGCACAGCAAAAACTGATACAACACTGTAAATTAACTATATTCTAATAAAAAAATGAATGGAAAGAGAATCATATTAAATAAGTAAACAAACAAAACCAAAGTAAATGAACAAACCAAACCAAACCAAACACGCAGATACAGAGAAGAGAGTAAGTGGTTACCACAGGGGAAGGGGAGGGGGAGGGAAAAATGGGGAAAGGGTTCAACTGCATGGAGATAATGGAGACTAAAATTTTGGTGGTAAGTACACTGAATATATAGAAGTAGAAATGTAATGTACACATAAAAATATAGTGTCATAAACCAGTGTTACCTCAATAAATGATAAATATACATAAATAAAACCCCGTAGTCCTGGATTTAAGTTGGAATTAGGAGCATATGCTCAGGATACTTTTTATCTTAGAAGCAAACATTTTCCATTTCTGTTCACCAACAAAGCCTAAAAAGAAATGACTAACCCAGTACCCATGGGTACCGACAACACCCAGATCCTGGTCTCAATCTCCTAATTAAAGGAATACATGGGTCTGGAAATAGTCATAGTAAAAGTAAAGAAACAATCAGAAACTACCAGGGTCCCATTGTGGCACAGTAGAAGTGAATCCAACTAGTATCCATGAGGACACAGGTTCGATCCCCGGCCTCGCTCAGTGAGTCAGGGATCTGGCATTGCCACAAGCTATGGTGTAGGTTGAAGATGTGGCTCAGATCCTGAGTTGCTATGGGTGTGGTGCAGACTGGCAGCTGCAGCTCCGACATGACCCTAGCCGTGGGAACTTCCATATGCCACAGATGCGGCCCTAAAAAATAAGCAAAGAAAAAAAAAAGCAAAAGAAACCTCAAGGGTCATATCAAAAGGACTATAACTCAACTTGAAGAGGCTCCCCCTGGCCAAAGATGGGCCCCTTCAAGTGTCAATAAAAAGAACTGCAGTGGATTAAAATGCACGCACTATATTTCTTTATTTACTTTTTTGCTTTTATTTTTTAATTCTTATTTATTTTTTAATGATTTTTTTCCATTATAGCTTGTTTACACTGTTCTGTCAATTTTCTACTATACAGCAAGATGATCCAGTCACACATACATATATACGTTCTTTTTTCTCTATTATGCTCCATCAACAAGTGACTAGATACAGGTCCCAGTGCTGTACAGGGACCTATATCTTATTGCTTATCCATTCCAAAGGCAACAGTTTGCACCTAGTAACCCTAAATTCCCAGTCCATCGCTATGTTTAAATGCATGAGGTCACAATGGTACTGAAAATAGAATTCAGTGGTCACCAATGGACGATGCTGGGAACCTCCTCACTGTTGTGAAAACTGGTAAATGTTTGGAAAAATGAAAACATCCTGCTATTCTTAAGTGAACGCTACCACAGAGGAACCGAATAGTTTGTCTTTATAGATGTATTCTAGCTAGTAAGTACGAATAGCCGAATTAGAATGTGACCGGTTTACTAATCCCTAATAAAATAACGGATCTGGGCAATAATCACCCATAGCTGTTCACATCACAAAAGAAACGCCCGCCCTTCCTGGTGGGAGCACACGGCACCACTTAGTGAGTATGCTCGCCCCCCAACCAAACCTGAGGCTCCTCGAGCCCTGAGATCTACCCATCAATTTACAGGAAATACAGGGGCAAAGGAACAGATTAAACAACACCACAGGAAAGCAATCATCAAAATCCAGACGGTGGGAAACTCTGTAGGTTCAGATGACCAGTTTCTATAATAAATAAGTTGCAAGGAATAAATGAGAGAGAAGGCAGAACTTATAGATTATGAGAGACTTAACAGACTCATCAACTCACTACGATATATGAGCCTTATCTGAATCCTGACCACCTATTCAAAAATTACAAAATGATTATGGAAACCTGAACACCAACTGGTGAGTTCATGGATATTAAGCCTTTTGTTAACTTTAAATTTTTTAGGTATAATAAATAGTATTTTTGTTATTTTTTTTTTTAAATACCTTTGACATTTACTTATTTATTTATTTAATCGTTTATCTTTTTAGGGCCATACCCACAGCATATAGAGGTTCCCAGGCTAGGGGTCCAATCAGAGCTATAGCTGCCGGCCTACACCACAGCCACAGCAACGCGGGACCCGAGCCGTGTCTGCCACCTACACCACAGCTCACGGAAACACCAGATCATTAACCCACAGAGCAAGGCCAGAGGCCAGACCCGTGTCCTCATGGATACTGGTCGGGTTTATTAAGCACTGAGCAAGGACGGGAACTCCCGACTCTTAAATATTTATATTGAGATACTTCCCTAATGATGTGATGTCTGCAATTTGTTTCTAAATAATCCAAGTGGTTAACAGGTCTACATGAAACAAGACTGGTTATGATTTGATAAATGTTGAAACCAGAGGACTGGTACCTAGGGGTTCTCTCTATATCTGTAAAATGTTTGAAAATTTTAAGAAACATTTAAAATGAGATTTTTCACAAAACAATTAATGACATGGAGAAATGCTCACGATATGGCAATGATGGAAAAAAATGACAAAACTAATATAGAGTGTTATCACACATAAAGAATTCTGAGGCAAAAAGAAGAAAATTCCACATAATGTTAATCACTAGTTTTTACTCTTTACACTGGGTGGTAAAATAGGTGGTTTTATGGGCTTTTATATATTTTTTATTTTCTGCAGTTACTTCATCATTTCAGAAATATATTTTTAAAAGCATTTAACTTGGAATTTGTCAGGGAATGCCCTGCTGTTATGTTCATAGGGTGTTTGTTTCTCTTTTTCCCCAGTCACTTCTAACAGTCTCTGGAACTGCCATGAACCCAGAGATTATCCCTGTGCAGAGAATCTGCAGACTTACTAAAATAAATAGTGTGATGGAGTTCCATTCGTGGCTCAGCGGCTAACAAATCTGACTAGGATCCATGAGGACACAGGTTTGATCCCTGGCCTTGCTCAGTGGGTTAAGGATCCAGCATTGCCATGAGCTGTGTTGTGGGTCGCAGACAAGGCTCAGGTCTGGTGTTGCTGGGGCTGTGGTGTAGGCTGGCGGCTGCAGCTCCAATTGAACCCCTAGCCTGGGAACTTCCATACGCAGTGGGTGCAGCCCTAAAAAGCAAAATAAATAAATAAATAAATAAATAAATAAATAAAATTAAACAGAAAATAAACAGCATTCAGTAGACCTAATATGGAAGCACCTTTCTCAGGCCAAGAAAGTTTACAGATCCCACAGTTGTTTACCCCAAGGGAAAAAAATAACCAGGCAGGAAAAAAAAAAAATCCTTTGCGAAGATGAGCACAGCAGTGTCCCTCCCAGTAGGGGAGAGCTGGCTCTAGGCCAGGGCCCAACAGGGACCCCTGCCCACGGAGACAAAGCAGTACCAGGCAATGGGCCCATGACCATTAGCCACAACCATTAGTCATGGGGGCTGTGCCAACACACACAAAACCTGTAAGGAAAGTTCTGTCAAGTGAAAAACAATCCTAATAACCTGCTAATCCCAGCTGGGAAAGAGAATGTGGGCTGTCAGAAGAGGCTCTGTGAGAGGGTGACCCAATATAGGATGTTCAGTGGGTGTGGCTGATCGCCCTGCTTTAGGAGTCAAAGCACTGAGAAAGCCCGGTTTCCCAAAAGCTGTCATCTAGTCTGACACACATCTACTCCCTACCGAGCAGCCTGTGTTCCAATGGAAATGAACATGCCCATAAAAATATTTCCTTCCTCTTTCTTGCCTCATACCTGCTCCCACGGGAAAAAGAAATATCTCTGTGTGTGAGTGGATACATATATATAATTTCGTGCATATATATATGAATTTCATGTTGTGTGCACATATATACATACATATATATGTACATATACATACATGTACATGTGCACATGCATATATACACATATGCATATATACATACACTTTTTGTCATTCATGTTTGACAAAAGGTCTTATCAGCTGTACCAACCACACGGCATTAGAATTTTTGGTGGGGGGGAGTAAATCCCAGACTTTGCTGCCAAGTTTGCTGTCCACTGGGGAAGGGAAGAAGGATATCCAAGATCTCCCAGACCCCCTCCCCCTCACTTAATTAATTTAATTAGTTGTTTTTCAGCCATGGGGTGCAGTGGCTTCATGTGGGATCTCAGTTCCCAAACCAGGGATTGAACCTGGGCTGCAGTGGCGAAAGCATCAAGTCCTAAACCCTAGACCACCAGGGAACTCCCCCTGCCTTTTATGATACTCGCATTTGGGAGGCTTGTGAGTAGGGCATCTCAGTTTTTTGGTTTTTGGTTTCTGCGGGTTCTTTTTAACTTAAGGACATAAACAGGAGAAATTCCCACGGGAAAGTCTGGGTGGTACCACCTTTAAAGAGAGCCCTTCTCTACTGGATGCTGGCGAGCAGAAACAAGCCACTTCATGGTTCTGACAGCTGAGCCAGGTGCCCTCCATGTGACTGTGCAGAGGTGGGAACTGGCTGCAGCCCAGAAGCTGAATTCCTGGTGCTGCCTCGCCCCTTCGAACAGCCCGGAACTTAAAGCCAAAGGACTCTCCAGAGAGCCGCAGTGTGTGTGCTCTGGCTGGTCACTGTGGAGAATCAGGCCAGACCATCTCCAGTCACCTCTCTTGACTGTGATGGCTTTGCACCACAAGGGGCAGCAGGAGCAAAGCTGGCCCACCGCCCAGTGCTGAGAAGAGAGTCTGAGTGGGGAGGGCCCAGGTACCCACCCCTCACCCCCCAGTGCCTCCTGCTTTCCCACTTGGGCTGCAGCAGGCGATTCTACCCAAGGAAGGGCTACTTGTTGGCAAGCCGCTCTCTAAAAAAAAAACACAAAACCAATTTTTTTTTTTTTTTGTCTTTTTAGGGCTTTACCTTCAGCATAAGGAGGTTCCCAGGCTAGGAGTTAAATCAGAGTTGTAGACGCTGGCCTTCACCACAGCCACAGCCACGCCAGATCTGAGCCATGTCTGCAGCCTACACCACAGCTCATGGCAATGCCGAATCCCAGACCCACTGAGCAATCCAGGGATCGAACCCATGTCCTCATGGATACTAGTCAGGTTCAATCCCGCTGAGCTACAATGGGAACTCCAATTTTTACTAGCTTGGACAACTGTGGGAATACTTTTAAACATTTCTCTACTTCAGACAGACCGGGGTAGCCAACTTGCAACGGTTTACACAGAGGCACCCCATCCAGCCATTCCCTCAAGCTCTGTGACCTTGGGCAAATGGCCTCACCTCTCTGGGCCCCATTTTCCACTTCTTGTAAGTCGAGGAGGGTAACAGTACTCACTTCCTAAGGAGTTTAGGAGAAGAAGACCTGAGGGAATGGATGTGAAGCAGTCTCGGCAATCACACTGTGTGTTCTCAGGAAATACTAGGGACTTTCCATGTGTATTCAAAATAACAGGGGTGCAAACTAGAAAACACACACAGAGAGAGATTTCTACACTAGTTCAAGACAGGACTTGAGGAAGGTGTCGGGGGAGAGATGCACCAGTCATATTTGAAAAAGATGCTCTAAAAGCAGACAGCTTCCTGCAAATCTGGTTTTGAATGGGTGAGTTTGCTCAGCACTGTATTTTTGGCACCCTGCATAGCTCCCAGCACATAGTAGGAGCTCATCGGACATTTTGGAAGGAATTATGATAAAAGCAGACATATATTCAACACTTGCTCTGTGCCTTGCATAATTTTTTTTTTTTTTTTTTTTTTTTTTTTTTGTGGATGCACCCTTGGCATATGGAAGCTCCCAGGCCAGAGGGTGAATTTGAGCCACAGTGTGACTGGCTCAAACCCACTGTGCTGCAGCGGGAACTCCTTCACATAATTTAACTCTTGTTTTATTACTACCATTTCACCAATGGCACTGGGTCTCCAGGAGGTTAAGTCAGAGGGTTTTTCCCCCAGCAATCAGGCCCAGTTCCCAACACAGCTTTTAAACAAAAGCAGCTGAGGCATTTACCCGGGTCAGTAATGAAAATTCAACATTCTTCTGTCATTGATATAACTTACAGGGAGCTGTTCATATTGATTCCTTTTATCTTTGCATTTGAGGCTAAGATAAACCTGTATGCATTTAACTTATTTCAGTCATTTAAAGAAATAAAGAGCAAAAGAGAAGAAATCTGTATTAAATCAGGCACAATAAGAGGAAACATTTTTAACCAAATATTATGTTAAGAGCTTCAGGTTTCTATAAATCAGCCCCATTGGGCTCTGAAATCCCTAAATTACTATTGTTGTGCTATTCAATATTCCCTATCCACAACAGCTCATGAAAATACAAAACCAGGCCAAACACAGAGCTGAACAATTTTTTAACTTAATTTTGACTCTGCTTTACTGCAACAACAAAAACAAAAAACAAAAAACAAAAAATCAAAACCGTCCAGGATTTAACAAATTTCACTACAAATTCCACGTCAGATCCTTTCAACAATTCAATGTTGTATAAAAAGAACTGTCCCTAAATCAAATTTCCCAGATTTTTCATTAACAAATGTCCTCATGGATCCTTCCTCAGAACTACAGCCAAAATGAAAATTGGTGTGAAAATCAGCGAACATTTATGAACAGCAGACAACTGCAGAAAAAGGAGGAGAGAAGGAAGAAGCAGCATTTGCTATTTATTTGGGATAATTAGCAAAGCAGAACCAGCTGAAGGCTGGTACCACGTACCTTGCCCAAATGCTGGGAAGAACAAACTGTTCAAAGGGCCTCGAAAGTGGATGGTTAGGTGCAATTTCACGCCTCACTGCAGAGTTAAATAAAGGGATTTTTTTTTTTTTTTTTTGGTGTAATTGAACTTCAGCAGCCTTCATGGGCTGTTTGGCTCTGTGTATTCCAGTGATCTGAGAGCCACACACCTTTTAGCCACGACAGGGGTTTTTACAGCAGGCTCCGTAACATGTGAATGAAAGACAGATTTCTTTCTGTACCACCAGAGAATAAACAAACACTCTGAGGAGTATTTTCAAAAAATCCTGCTTTTCATTAAATGCGTGGAGCGGAGTTTATTTTCTCAGAGAGCCCAAGATGTCCATGGATTTGGCTTTCTTCTCCCCAGCTGATGGTGTGAGGCTGAGGAAAATTGTTACTGCGTTTGGAAAAGGGCCGCAGAAACAAGAAGGGGAGAAAAGTCAGAAAAAGAGGGGCAGGAGTTCCCATCATGGCGCAGCAGTTAACGAATCTGACTAGGAACCATGAGGTTGAGGGTTCAATCCGTGGCCTCGCTCAGTGGGTTAAGGATCTGGCGTTGAAGTGAGCTGTGGTGTAGATCCCAGATGCAGCTGGGATCCTGTGTTTGCTGTGGCTGTGGTGTAGGATGGCAGCTGTAGCTCCGATTAGACCCCTAGCCTGGGAACCTATACATGCTGCGGGTGAGGCCCTAAAAAAACAAAAGACAAAAAACAAAACAAAACAAAAAAAACAAAAAACAAAAAACAAAAAAAAAGAAAGAAAGAAAAAGAAAAGGCGGGGGTGGGGGAGAGAATAACGCTCATAAACACGCCCTGAGAGCTTGCTGATGCCTGCGCTGTTCTGGGTGCTGGGCAAACATTCCAGGAGGTGGGCCCTCCGAGGTGGGCAGTGTTAGTTTTTCCGCTTTCTGGATGAGGAGACAGGTAAGAGAAGGGAATGAACCTCCCATAAGGCCCCGCCGCTAAGAGGGGAGCGTGGAGCGAGGAGAGCCACCGGCCAGGGATGCTTCCCCAATGTGCACGGCCGCCCCCAGCCCCTTCTGTCGTGTAAACACAGGGGGTTTGGAGGAGAAGAGACATTTCGTTTATAAACAAGGAAGAGCTCAAACATCTGGTCCTTCCCTTGCAGCCTTGGACACTGTGCAGGTACAAGCCCTTTGGCCTGCCTGGGCCACATGGCGTAAATAGCGGGGGGCCTCCCCTCTCTGGGGAAACCGGCCTGGGGAGGGAGAGGTCAGGAAGAGAAGCAGGTCTCTAATTGCAAGGGGGTTTCCAGGGACTGGCCCGGGCAAGGGCGCAGGCTGAAGGCCCGACATGGACGCCCCAGTCTGTGCGTGTCGATGAGCAAATCGTGTTCATGGACCCCCACCCCCCTCTATTGCGGTAACACACACATAACATAAAACTGAAGGTCTTAATCAGGCTATGTGTATGGCTCAGTGGCATTAGGTACATTCACACTGTTTCACAATCACCACCACCATCATCTCCAGAACTTTTTCATCATCCCAAAGGGAAACTCCTGACCCATTAAACAATCGCTCCCTGTTGCCCCTCCCCCAGGCCCTAGGACCCACCATTCTACTTTCCATCTCTTTGAGTCTGATGACTCCAGGCACCTCATGTGAGTGGAACCATATGATACTAGCTTTTTTGTGTCCGGCTTACTTCACTTAACGTGAAGGTTCATCTGTGTTGCAGCATGTGTTGGAATATCCTTTTTATGGCTGAATGATATTCCATGGTATGTATATACCACATTTTGTTTATCCATTCATCCGTGGATGGACACTTGGGTTGCTTCCATGTTTATGTATCCACCCCGCCCCTTTTTTTAGTATGTAGGTATTGCTGCATCTGTGGCATATGGAAGTTCCTGGCCAGGTATCCAATCTGAGCTGCAGCTGTGACCTATGCTGCAGCTGTAGCAACACCAGATCCTTAACCGACTGAGCCACAGTGGGAACTCCTATGTATCCTTTTAGATACAGTATCTTCTCCACAGTGCAGCACGTGTGATTATAGCACACTGTTACCATAAGGCAGTGTCCCTCTTGGGTTACCTGTCAAGGCTTTGGCCGTCATGCAGCCCTGACTGTGGAAATGCAGGAGGGCTGGCAGTGCAGTTAGAGCTTCCCACTTGTTAAAGAACATGGAAAGTGGGTTTTTTTTTAAGGGACATCTCCTGTGTTTTTAAACTGTTAATTCAAATGCTTTAAAACACCATGTCCTGTAGATCTCCCATGTGACCAAGGCCTTACAGGAACTCCATGCAGCAAGTTTTAAAGACCAGGAAGCAGGAGTTCCCATCGTGGCTCAGTGGTTAACGAATCCGACTAGCATCCATGAGGATAAGGGTTCGATCCCTGGCCTCACTCAGTGGGTTAAGGGTCAGGTGTTGCCGTGAGCTGTGGTGTAGGTCGAAGATGTGGCTCAGATCCCACGTTGCTGTGGCTGTGGCATAGCCCAGTGGCTACAGCTCTGATTCAACCCCTAGCCTGGGAAGTTCCATATGCTGCCAGTGCGGCCCTAAAAGACAAAAAATAAAAATAAAAAATAAAATAAAATAAAGACCAGGAAGCATAGCTCAGAGAGGTTAAGTGAGTTGTGCCAGGTCACAGAGCAGTGCCTGTACTTGAAGTCTTCAGCTCTAAGCTCAGTCTCCTTCCATAACATCATGTGCTGCACTTTCACCATGAAAACGCTTCATAATGACAACATGAGCCATGTATTTAATGCGTTATTGTTAACGAGTGAAGACATGGCTTTGAGTAGAGCCCTAAAAGTTAATTAGATTTAAAAAGCATTATCAAAAGCCCAGACGCAGGTCTTATGGAGTGCTCCTGACCTCCCGGGGGCAAAAGAAAATAGCACTTCCACCTTCACGACCTCACACCATGTGTACCTTGAACCCCTCTGGAAACAAGCGTTACCTTCCAGTTGTTAATCAGGACCCTGACAGGTGGCGGGCTTCCGAGGAGGCCAGGCTTCAGAGATCCTGCTGAGAGCTCTGGGACTTACAAGATTCAGGTCCTGGGAACACTAGGCTTTCATTAACCCTTGGGGACCAAAGGCCAGAAATTCTCGAGCTTGACCCCACTTCCTAAGACCCCAGGTGCCAGGGCTCCTCTCCTGCAGAAAGGGGTTAAATGGTGCATCTGTTTTCTCTCTCCGAAGGTCAGAAACCCAGGCATGGGTTTAAAAGCATTCTTCACACAGCGGCAGATAACCCCACTGACACTGTGCTCCCAGCAGGCCTGCTGTGCAGTGGGGCTGAGCCTGGCCAGCAGGGACAGCTCTGACATGGTCCACCTGGGGGCAGGAGAAGAGGCCTGCACTGGCCTGGGTGTGCTTCCCAGGCTCTAGCATATTCTAGCAGCTTCTGAGCTATGTAACGCTGGGGACACAGCAATGAACAAAACTTCAGGGAACCCTGCCCTCATGGAGTCCTCGTCCTAGCGGAAAATGGGGACAGGGGGACACTGTGATAACACTGAACATTTATCTAGTTTGAGTACTGTGAGAGTTGAAAGTAGGGAGATTTGTGATATTATATATATATATTTTTTTTTTCTTTTTGCTTTTTAGGGCTGCACCCATAGCATGTGGAAGTTCATAGGCTAAGGGTCGAATTGGAGCTGCAGCTGCTGGTCCAGGCCACAGTCATGGCAACACCAGATATGAGCTGCATCTGTGACTTATACAGCAGCTTGTGGCAATGCCAGATCCTTAATCCACTGAGCAAGGCCAGGGATTGAACCCACATTACTACAGACACTGTGTCAGGTTCTTAACCTCCTTGAGCCACAGTGGAACTCCATTACATTTTTTTAGCTTTTTCCTTTTTTGCTTTTTAGGGCCGAACCTGCGGCATATGGAAGTTTCCAGGCTAGGGATTGGGGTTGTTGAATTGGAGCTGTAGATACAGGCCACAGCCACAGCCACAGCCACGCCAGATCTGAGCCGTGTCTGCGAGCTACACCACAGCCACAGCAACATGGCATCCGAGCCGCATCTGTGACCTGCACCACAGCTCACAGCAACACTGGATCCTTAACCCACTGAGCGAGGCCAGGGATCGAACCCACAACCTCATGGATCCTAGTCGGGTTCGTTAACCACTGAGCCACGAAGGGACTCCTAAATATATTTTTAAAACCTTTTTTTTTTTTTGAGGTATAAATAACTTACAAAAAGCTGTGAATGTTTCATATATAAACTTAATTTGGGAGGTGAGTTTACATCTGTGAAACTATCACCACGATCTGTGCCATAAACAGATGCATCACCTCCAAAAGTGTCCTCTTGCTCTCTTTATCATCATTATTATTGTGTGTGTGCATGTATGTGTGTGATAAGAAGACTAAACATAAGACCTACCCCCTTAGCACAATCAAGTACATGATATAGTCCTGTGAGCTACAGGCACTCCACAGCCTGGTGGATCTCCAGAACGTACTTATCTTGAGTATCTGTACCCTTTGGCTACCACCCACCCATCTTCTCCCCCCCCCCCCGCGCCTCAGCCCCTAGCAGCCACCATGCCACTCTCTGCTTCTATGACTTTGACTATCTCAGATTCTGCATAGAAACAGGACTGTGTAGGATCACCCTGTGTCATCTTAAATATTAATCAGTGACTACATGGGGCCCCCGGGGACCCTGGAAACTCAGTCCATTTCCAGTCCAGCCTCCACATCAACCCTAGACCTTCCTGTGCAGTGCAACTTCAGAAAATAAAACACCAGAAAGCCTCATACATGCCCATCCTAACGCATTGCCTGGGTGCATGTCCCTTTTCTAGCCTTTTCTTGCCATGGGGCAAGCTAGGGCCTCAGTTTTCCCAGCTATAAAATGGGGATAACAGTTCCTCCATCAGGATTTTATTTTTCCTCAAGAATGCACCAATACATGCCAATATATATATATATATAAAATATAAAATGTATAAAATATTTATATATACATATATATCTAAAATACCATGAGAACACACACCTCTGTCATTATTCCAGACTAAGTTGAAGAAGCCCATGCAAAGATGAGTTGAGACACATGAAATCAGGACTAAATTCACCCTGATTTAAGTGGCGGACCTGGAGTCTTTTAGTTTAATTTCAGTTCCCTCACTTGCATGGGGCTCACTGTTCCCTTTCTGAACTGACGTCTTGAGAGTCACAAATAGGAGTTTCGGCTGCTTGGACCCATAGGGCCTTTGGGGAAGAGAGGGGTCTGGGCAGGCTGATCTCGCCTTGCAGAAATGCAGGGGTCTTACAGGTTCCTGCCCCTGCAGGGGGACCCTTCCACCTCTGTCAGCCAGCAGCCTTGAAGTGACAAACACTCCCTGACATCTACTCTGGGCCGGCTCTGAGCTGGAGGCTGGGGGCCTCGCTCTGCCTCATTCCCTGTCTTAGGAAGCGTAGTCTTTAGACCTACAAAGATGCACGTTCCATAGAGTGTGACACATGCCCTGAACAGCAGCTGCCATTTGTGCTGACCTGCTTGTGGGGTGGGATGTCAGGGAAAACCACAGAGGAGAGGTAACCGTTGTGCACTGGCAGGAGGTGTAGGGGCCCCATAGTGTGCACCCCGCTGCACACCCCCACTTCACGGGTCCTGCCAGGGCCACAGGCTTCTTCTCCTAGTACTGCTTTAATGTTTCTCTTTACACCAATTTGCATTTTATTTTCACCCAAATCCTTTTTAAAAGTCCACATTATATACTCCGGTCAAGAGAAAACCAGTTCCGTTTGCCAAAAATAGAAAGAAACTCTAAAAATAAGTACAAGGAAAGGAAGTTATTAAATTACAACCAGACACAGCAGCGTCTCAGAATCTGAGGGCAGCGCTCTCCATTTGGGACGGGGGAGGGGGGCTGGTGAGGGTTGGAGAGGCGTTTGGGACACACCGGCACCAATAGGGGACTTTCTACTTCTCTGGATATCCTCCAAGAAGAACTAGAACAGGGGAAGCTTCTGCAAAGTAAGATGATGTTATCTAATGCCCCGTCACATCCTTTCCTGGGGGGGCACGCCCCTCGCTTTGGGAGCAGCTGCTGTAGCTGGAAAATGTGGGGACTGCAGGGGCAGCTGCGTGTTTGGAGGAAATGCGAGAGCTCCGGGCAAGAGGGGGAAGCTGGTGCAGATGACAGAGAACACAGGGCTATCAAGGACAACCCCAACTCACAACCCCTGAGGGCTTCCGGGGCGGGGGGGGGGGGGGGTCAGGCGCTGCCCTTGGACTTCGAAGGCATCATTTTCTTTACTCTTTTTTTTTTTTTTTTTTTTTTTTGCCTTTTTGCCTTTTTGTCTTTTCTAGGACTGCACCCATGGCATATGGAGGTTCCCAAGCTAGGGGTCTAAATCGGAGCTATAGCCACCAGCCTACACCACAGCCACAGCAACGCAGGATCCCAGCCGCATCTGTAACCTACACCACAGTTCATGGCAATGCCAGTTCCTCAACCCACTGAGCAAGGCCAGGGAGTGAACCTGCAACCTCATGGTTCCTAGTCGGATTTGTTAACCACTGAGCCACGAGGGGAACTCCTCATTTCATTTACTCTCTATGCCTCAACCAGGAGAGACGAGGTGGTCAATGAACATTATTATCTGACTGTGAGAGACCTTGTAGTTCTTGGCCTTGACCTTCAAAGACCATTTCCAGTGCTGCCCCCGCCCCTTCCCTGTGAAAGCCTCCGCAACTGCGCCTCCACTTCACTCAACTCTCGCCCCATACCCCTTTCCTCCGAGCTTCCCTGGCTTCTGCTGGTTGCCAGCAATGCTTGGCTTGTAGCTTCATCACTTCGATTACTGCCTCCACTGTCAAACGGTGTTTGCCGCATGGGTTGGTGTGTTTAAACTCCCCTCCTCTTATTGGGACACCAGTCCTTAGGTTCGTGCCTATCCTAATCCATAAGGACCCCATGTTAACTTGGTGACAGTAGCAAAGACCCTATTTCACATTCTCAGGTAGCTGCGGCTAGGACCTCAATGTATCTTTTATTTATTTATTTATTTTTAATAATTACTTTACTTTTCCCCCATATTATTACAAATTATACATATTTTTGAACAAACCCTATTCACAATGACTTGAAGGGTTTTTTTGTTTGTTTTTTGTTTTGTTTTTTTAGGGCTACACCTGCAGCATATGGAGGTTTCCCAGGCTAGGGGTTGAATTGGAGCTGCAGCTGCCGGCTTACACCACAGCCACAGCAACACCAGATCCAAGCTGCATCTGCAACCTACACCATAGCTCATGGCAACGCCAGACACTTAACCCACTGAGCAAGGCCAGGTATCAAACCCTCGTCCTCATGGATCCTAGTCAGGTTTGTTAACTGCTGAGCTCTTTTCAACGTATCTTTTGAGGGGACACAATTTAACCCACAAGTGTCATGAAAAAAAATGAAGTGATTACAGGGGAGACACAGAGTGATGGGTGCTGCCATGTTGGGGAGGGTCTCTTGGAGGAGGTGCCACTGAGCACTGAGGTGACCAGCAGTGACGGGTGAGGGGAGATGCTGACCATGGGGTGAAGCCGGGTGCTCACAGCATGAACGCTTGCCCTCCCTCATGTCTTAAGGCATCCCCTGCAGCTCAGACAGAGCTTGTCCCCTCTGCCAGGGAGGCAGCTCACAGGGGAGGGCCATGCAGAGATCAGGGAGCCTAGAGTACCCATAGGCGCTATGCTTTAGAGGCAGGACCTGAGGTTAAATTTATAAATTCCCAACTTAAAAACAACTTTTTTCTATATATGTATAACTGGGTCACTTTACTGTACAGTAGAAATTGACAGAATATTGTAAATCAACTATAATAAAAAATTGGTTTTAAAGGAGTCAAAAAAAAAAAAAACCCCACAATTTTTTTTCAATGTGTGTGTTTTGGTTTTTGTTTTTGGCTGCACCCATGGTATGTGGAGGTTCTGGGGCCAGGGATCGAATCTGTGCTACAGTTGCAACCTGAGTCACAGTTGCAGCAATGCTGGATCCTTAACCCTCTGTGCCACGGGGAAACTTCCAAAAAAGCATTTTTTATTGTGCTAAAATGTACAGAACATAAAACTTACCATGGTACCCATTTTTAAGTGCACAGTTCAGTGGTATTAAGTATATTTACATTGTCGTGCAACCATTACCGCCAACCAGAATTTCTGCATCTTACAAAATTGAAACTCTGTCCCCACTAAATAACTCCCCATCCCTCCATCCACCCTTGCCCCTGGCAACCCCCATTCTATTTTCTGTCTCTATGAATTTGACTCCTCTAAGGACCTTCTATAAGTGCAATCATACAATGTTTGTCCTTTTGTGACTGGCTTATTTCACTTGGTATAATGTCTTCCGGGTTCATCCATGGTGTGGCATGGATCTCCAAACTTCCTTCCTTTTTAAGGCTGAGCAGTTAATGAACCTGACTAGGATCCATGAGGATGTGGGTTTGATCTCTGACCTTGCTCAGTGGGTTAAGGATCCAGCGTTGCCATGAGCTATGGTGTAGGTCGCAGACAAGGCTCGGATCCTGAGTTGCTGTGCTGAGGTTGAGGGCAGCAGCTGTAGCTCCAATTCAATCCCTAGCCTGGGAACTTTCATATGCTGTGGGTGCAGGCCTAAAAAGCAAAAAAAAAAAAAAAAAAAAATTCAATCGTATGGTTGGACCTCTTTCTGCTTTCCTATTCATCCCTTGATGGACATGGGTTATTTCCACCTTTTGGCTGTTGTGAATAATTCAGTTATGAACATGGGTGTACAAACAGCCATTCAGGTCCTTTGAGTGTACAACCAGAAGCAGATAAATTCTCAGCTTAAACATGTTCAGAAAGGCCCCCGTTATCTTTAGGACCTGCCCAGGAGCAGGATCCCTCCGTTCCTCTCCCATCCCACCTCCCCACCCCGCCCCCAGTCCCAGCCTAGTCTGCCCAGGCTAAATTTGCATCTTTCCTCTGAGACCTTGTTTAAAAGCCCCACCACATGCTATACACATGCGCTGAGACTAAACCCCAAATTCTGAAGGCGCATGAGTTCCAGGGATAGGTTTTGGTGAAGAGCAGAAGACGGGCATTCCGCACCCAGGACCCTGGAGAAAGGCCAGGGCCCTTGGGGGAGCTGAGTGTGAGGCCGGCAGCCTGGACCAGCAACTGTGTCTGTCAGCAGCTCTGACAGGCCTGGGGTGCCCTGTTATCTGCCGCTCTCCTCAGAGAGGCCCTGCTCTTCGATAGAATGGTCAAGCTGCCCAACTCCTGGCCGCATCGGTGGGAACTGGTGATAAGCAGGCTGTGTCATGAGAGGAGAGGGGACATTCCTCCCTAACAGTCACAGGATGAGTAAGACTTTCCAGTCCTAGAAGGAGGGAGCTGCCACAAGCATCTTGTCCCATCAGCCCACTGTGCAGAGCCCCAAAGGGGGCCTTCATCAACCTAAGGTGGGTTTTTTGGTTTGTTCATTTTGATAGTAGGGCCGCACGTGCGGCACATGGAGGTTCCCAGGCTAGGGGTCCAATTGGAGCTACAGCTGCTGGCCTACACCACAGCCACAGCAACGTGGGATCCGAGCTGCGTTTGTGACCTGCACCATGGCTCACTGCGACATCAGATCCTTAACCCACTGAGCAAGGCCAGGGATTGAACCCTCAACCTCATGGTTCCTAGTCAGATTTGTTTCTGCTGTGCCATGATGGGAACTCCTGAAGGTGGTTTTATTTTATCTTTCTTAGGCATCTTCTCTCACTGGCCTTTCTTATAGGAATTACCATAACATGGGTCATTCATTTTAAAATGTTTCCCCACGGTTTTGTCTAACAAGGCAAGGAGTCACTCCAGGCATCTGAATCACTTTAAAACTTTACGCCTTGTGGAGAAAAGGGAACCCTTGTGCATGGCTGGTGGGAATGTAAATTGGTACAGCCACTATGGAGAACAGTATGGAGATTCCTCAAAAAACTAAAAAAAGATGATCCAGCAATCCCACCCATCTATCTGCATCTATCTGGACAAAACTATAATTCAAAAAGATACATGCACCCCATCTTCATATCAGCACTATTTATAATAGCCAAGAAATAAACAGAAGTAACTTAAATGTCCTTTGACAGATGAATGGCTAAAGAAGACATGGTATACACACATACACACACACACACACACAATTTTGTATACACACACACAATGGAATATTATTCAGCCATAAAAAAGAATGAAGTAATGCCATTTACAGCAGCATAGATAGACCTAGAGATTATCGTACAAAGTGAAATTAAGTCAGAAAGAGAAAGACACACATTGGACAATATCACTTATATGTAGAATCTAAAATACAACACACCTTGCTGTGCAGCAGAAAATTAACAGAACACTATAAATCAGCTAAAATGGAAAAAATAAAAATCATTATAAATTTAAACAATAAAAAAATACAATACAATATAGTACAAATGGGAGTTCCCATCTTGGCTCAGCAGAAATGAATCTGACTAGCATCCATGAGGACACAGGTTCGATCCCTGGCCTTGCTCAGTGGGTTAAGAATCCGGTGTTGCTGTGAGCTGTGGTGTAGGTTGCAGACGTGATTTGGATCCCATGTTGCTGTGGCTGTGGTGTAGGCTGGCAACTACAGCTCTGATTCAACCCCTAGCCTGCGAACCTCCATATACCACTGGTGCAGCCCTAAAAAGACAAAAAAATAAAAATAAAAACAACACAAATGAACTTATCTATGAAGCAGAAACAGACTAGAGAATAGACTTGTGGTTGCCAATGGGAAGCGGGGTTGAGGAGGGAAGGATTGAGAGCTTGGGATGAGCAGATAGACTATTACAGTGGGGTAGATAAACAAGGTCCTAGTGTCTAGCACAGGGAACTATACTCAGTATCCTGCGATAAAACATGGTGGAAAATAATATGAAAAAGAATATACATATATATGTATACACACACATACACACAACTGTATATATATACATTTTGCTGCACAGCAGAAATTAACACAACATTATAAATCAACTATATTTCAATACAGTTTTCTTAAAAAACCAAACTTTACCCTTCATATTCCAAGGACCTCATCCCCTCCACTTGCATAGACAGGAGGTTTGATGTGCAGACATCTGCCTGACAAACACAGAGCACTTGCTGGGCCACACTCATGTATTAACAGAAAGTCTTGGCTGATCAACATCTGGCTCAGCCCCCCCTCAGGCCCCTCCTCAGGACTGTAGCTTGCTTTGAGCTGACAATCTGGGCTTTGCACCCTGCTCCTCCAGGTCAGCTACTATGGAGCTCCTGGCTCCCACCTGGCCTCACCCTCTCTGCCCTTGAATCCTCTTTCAGGCAGGAGCCAGTGTCCAGGGCCAACTGAGTAGGCTTGGGCTCCTGCGATTATGGAGCCCTGCAGAACCAGCCATCTGATTAACACTGTCTTCCTTCTTCTAGGGCCAGCCTAGGAGGATCATCAAGAACCACCTAGGAGTTTCCGTCCTGGCACAGTGGTTAACAAATCCGACTAGGAACCATGAGGTTGTGGGTTCGGTCCCTGGCCTTGCTCAGTGGGTTAAAGGATCCAGTGTTGCCGTGAGCTGGGGTGTAGGTTGCAGACTCGGCTCGGATCCTGCATTGCTGTGGCTGTGGTGTAGGCCCTAGCCTGGGAACCTCCATATGCCGCTGGAGCAGCCCTAGAAAAGGCGAAAAAAAAAAAAAAAAAAAAAAAGAATCACCCAGACCTGGAGCCAACCTTCAACTCAGAAGTAATAAGTCAAGGTCTAACACTAGCCCTGACCCAAAACCTAACACTAACCTTAATCCTAACCCAAACCTAACCCTAAAACTAACCCAAAACCTAACCCTAACCCTGACCAAAACCCTAGACCTAAGCCTAAACCTAACCCGACACCTAACCCTAATCCTAGCCCTAAGCCTAACAAAACCCTACCCCTAAGCGCTAACACTAAGCCTAAATAAACCTAGCTCTCATACTAAGAATAATCCTAAATCTAAGCCTAAGCCTAAACCTAACCCTAACCCTAAAACTAACCCAAACACTATCCCTAAAACTAACCCTATAACCTAACTCTAAAACTAAACCCTAACCATAACCCTAATCCTAACCATAACCTTAACCCTAACCCTAAACCTACCCTAACTCTACTAACCCTAACCCTCTAACCCTAACATTCTAACCCTAACCCGAAACCTAACCCTAAGCCTAACCATAGCCCTATGCCTAACCCTAACCCTAAGCCTAATCCTAGAGCTAAATCGAACACTAACCCTAGACCTAAGACTAACCCTGACCCTAACACTAGACCTAAGCCTAAACATAATCCTAACACTAAACAGAAGATCTAAGCCTATCCCTAGCCCTAAACCTAACCCTCTAAAACTAACACTCAAACCCTAACCTGAAAACTAACCCTAACCCTAACACTAACCCTAATCCTAACCCTAACCTTAACCCTAGCCGTAACCCTAACCCTAGACCTAAGACTAACCCTGACCCTGACCCTAGACCTAAGCCTAACCCAACTCTTAATAAAAAAAAAAAAAAAAAAGAAAGAAAGAAAGAAAGAAAGACGAGGCCTACGGGAAATGCCTGGCTCATGCTACAGAAGCCTCCCTCTCGGCAGGAAATCCCGAAATGTTCCCAGCGTTCCTGGGTACCTGCTGCCTGGAATCGTCTGGATTCTCACAGAATAGGGGCTCTTCCTTCAGAACACTGGACCTGGATACCACCTGTCCAAAGGAGCCCCCCCCGCCAGGGATTCCACAGGGCAGGTGCCCAATCCAAAAACCCTGCTGGAAGGAGCTGGCCCGGGGTCTGCAGTGGACCCCAGGAAGACTCAGGAGCCCCTCCTCATAGCCCCAAACCTGTGCTTCTGTCCAATCCCAGCTGCCCCACACTGCAGCCATCCCCACGTCTTCCTTCCCCACTGAACTTACTACGAAGACCTAACCAGACCATCTGAGCAGGCTCTGCAGACTGGCAGCTTTGTGCACGCATGAGGTGGTTCTGAAAAACCATCCACTCCAACCAGCTGCTTTAGGATCACCAGTAGGCCACAAAAAATACCCAGGTCTTTTTTTTTTTTTTTTTTTTTTTTTAGGGCCACACCTGTGGCATATAGAAGTTCTCAGGCTAAGGGTTGAGTCTGTGGCCTATACCACAGCCACAGCAACACCAGACCTGGGCCACATCTGTGGGCTACACTGCAGCTTGCGGCAATGCTGGATCCTTAACCCACTGAGCAAGGAGGCCAGGGATTGAACCTGCGTCCTCACAGAGACACTGTCAGGTCCTTAACCCACTGAACCAGAACAGGAACTCCTACACAGTTCTTTATGAGTCAGTCAGGTCCCTGGCAGGAAGCAGAGCACTCTTCAGGGGTAGATGCAGGGAGGTTAACGAAGAAACTCATGAGGCTGTGGGCAAGGGAGGAGGCAGCACTCCAGCTATAGGTATCTTTATCACCCTGACTCAATTATGTTTTTTATACTTTACGATGCGTTGACATCTGAAGCTTTGCTGGTCAGGGAGAGACTACCGTTCTCAGGGTTAGCTAATTCCCAAAGACAGCAAATGACTTGCCTTCATGCGTACCTTTCACGTGCAAACAAACCAATCCAAAGCCGATACCTCTACCACCTCTTTTATAGACTCCCACGCAAAGCTAGTATTCCTCCATCCCTAAATCACCCCAGGACCAGGTACCGGACAGCTAGGGACCATGCCTTTAGTCCAGAGCCTGTCAAAACGATCCAAACTAGGCAAGCCTGAGCTTGCTCTGCTTGCCTACCCTGCCTCACCACTTCCTTCCCATGAAAACCACAGCACAGGCTCTGGCCATGCATCCTCTGGCTCCTTCTGCAACCCTGGTGCTTCTCCACGTGGCTCTTATGGCCAGCCATGCCCTCTCCTCTTGGGAATAGTGAGTAATAAACTTTTCTTCCAAGTCAGCTGTCCCTGTGTCTGTCATTTTACCACTACTAATTAAAATAAAATCCCGAGTACATATTTAAACAACCCCAAAGACTGATGAGGCTGGGAGAGGGAGCAACTAGCAAAACTGAGTGAGAGAGAAAGCCACGAGCAGATGTTGTAGGATAGGAGCTCGAGGGACATGCCTTTGCCTGAGAGACAAGCTGGTTCACAGTGACCCTGAAGGAAGATCAACTGAGACCCAACTGGAAGTCACAGGCCACACTGGTCGGCCTCCTGGGGTCCACAGGGTGGTGGGCAAGGGTGGGGAACAGGCTGCAGGAGCAAAGAGCAGATGCCTGGCATTCTAGGGCCCTTCTTCAAGAGAGTCTCATTCACTTGTTCTTGGGTGGAGCCTGGGAATTTTTCCTAAATGCTTCCCAGATATTTCTGATACATGGCCAGATATGGGATTCACATTACAGCAAGTAAGGTACTGTTAATATTGATAATATTGAGAGCAGCAGCAGTATCAGCTACCATTCACAGAACACTTCAGCACCTGGTGCTTATAATGCATAATTCCTAATTTCTACAACAACCCTTAAATACAAGTGTTATTATTCTCAACTTAAATATTATTCTCACCAGGCTCAGACTGGTTAAGTTAACTTGCCCAAGGACACATAGCTTATCAGTGGGAGAACTCGGATTTTGAGTCTGACCCAAAAGCTGGTACCATTTCTCCTGCCCCTTCTGACATTCACCTCTGAGCAGTCGAGGCCACAACTGATTAAAAATACCCCTCACTGCGTGGACCTCTCATGACTTTGATGCTGTTATCCAGCATCCGTACAGGGTTTTGCTTTATAATTGTTTAAAAAATAAATGCCTTGAAACAGAACCTATTTACAAGACAGAAACAGACTCGCAGACATAGAGAACAGACTTGTGGCTGCCAGGGGGGAGGAGGGGAGGGAGCGGGATGGACTGGGAGTTTGGGGTTAGTAGATGAGGCCCTACTATATAGCACAGGGAACTACATCCAATCTCTTGGGATAGATCATGATGAAAGATAAGAAAAAGAATATATATATGACCAGGTCACTCTGCTGTATAGCAGAAATTGGCACAACACTATAAATCAACCACATTTTATTTTTTAAAAAGTAAGTGCCTTGAGAGCTTTGAAAGAAAAATGCTGACCAACCACACAAAGTTATTCACTTTGCATATAAACAACTTCATTTCCCTTAATAAGATGTTTTTATTTCACCACAACCTAAAGAAATGGTGCTCAGCTCTGATGTGTAGGTGCCGCCCCCATCTTGCCCCGGGCCAAAGGAAACTGGACCTCAGCAAGAGGACTGGGGTCAGTCCCAGTCAAGAACACGGACTTGCTTTGACAAATTCTTCAGAACAAGAGTTCTTAACCTTGGGCTTCAGCAAATCCTCACATGCTGACATTACATGAGAGATTTCAAATGAATGGTCACTTTTGTCTAAGTCCTTAGCTTTCATCAGATTTTCAAAGGAATCCCTCAAACGTCAGAATTTTGTATCAATTTCTCTCCTAATTAACTTGAAGAGTTACCCTTCCCAGTTCTCTTTTTCTTGTTTGCAATGAAACTGTGACCTGCAGGCAGTCAGTGGAATTTAGTTCACAAAAATTTTATGGTAATATTGCAGTAGGCTACATAAAAAATAAATTTAAACAGTCCCGTTCCTTTATTTCGTTCATAACAAAATTATTATTTTATTAGATTTCATGTCTGAGGGTTTTATTGAAAACATTTCTTTCCTAAAGATTTAGTATCTCCTCTTCCCCCGTGAGATGTAAAAAAAATATTCTTATTGAAACACATCAGTGGAACTTGCCATATTTCCTCTTAACCTTTCTAACTGGAGAGGAATGTATGGATACTTTTTCTACTAAATAAATATTCATCAATTCACTCAGCACATTTTTATTAAGTCCCGATTTAGGTATGGGGGAGGTTCCACTGGCAACAAAAGACAGTCAACTGCTCTCAAGAAACCACATGCCATAGGGAATATGGGCTATAAACTATAAACCATAAACTAATTGGATAGATGGATGGATGGATAAAAAGAAAGACAGAAGGTGATGATGAGCACTGTATTAGTCTCATGTGGATGCTGTAACAAATACTCACAAATGCAGTGGCTAAAATAACTGAAACCTATTGTCCCACAATTCCAGAGGGTGGAAGCCTGAAATCAAGATGTAGACAGGGCCAGACTCCCTCTGAAAGCTCTAGGGGATCTCTCCTTGCCTCTTCCCTAGCTTCTGCTAGTTGCCAGCAATCCTTGACATTTCTTGGCTTGTAGCTGCATCACTTCAATCTTTGTCTCAATTATCACAAGGTGTTCCCCCATGTGTGTGGGTGTTTAAATTCTACTCCTTTTATAGGGACACCAGTCATTCGGTTTGCGTGTATCCTAATCCAGTAGGACCTCATGTTAACTTGATGACGTGCAAAGATTCTGTTTCCAAATAAGGGCACATTCTCAGGTAGCTGTGTCGAGGACTTCAACATATCTTTGGCCAGGCACACAATTTAACCCACAAGTATCATGAAAAAAATGAAGTAATTATAGGGGAGACAGAGAGTGATGGGTCCTGATATGCTGGGGAGTATCTTTAAAGGAGGTACCATTGGTGAAGGAATGGTCCACAAAGACATCTGGGACCCAGAGGCAGAGGCACCCAGGTAAGCTGCACCTGCATTCCTGATGCTTAGAAACCATGACATAAGAAATGTTTGTCCTTTAAGCCATTAGGTGTTGTGGGAATTTGTTTGCAGTAACAGATGGTGAATACAGTCACCTTGCAGTGGCCTTGCCTGTTCTATCAGTTTTCTATTGCCGAAAACAAACAACCACACACTTGACAACTTGAAACTCAACTCACAGTTTCTGCTGTTCAGAACTCCAGGCCCTCTGCTCAGCGTCTGTGCACTCTGGGAGGGTTGGAGTCTTGGTGCTGGTGGGGCTGTGCTCCTTTTTGGAGCTCAGGGGCCTCTTTCATGCTCATGGGGCTGTTGGCAGAAGTCGATTCCTTGCTGTTGTAGAACCAAGGCCCTGATTTTCTCATTGGCTGTTGGCTGGGGGCCAGTTTTAGCTGCTAGAGGCAACCTATAGTCTCTGGCCACGTACCACCCCCCAAAGGCCTCTCATGCTTCAAATCTCTCTGACTTCTGTCTCTGACTTCCAGCCCCACATTGAAATGGCTCGTGTGATTAGGTCAGACTCACCCAGAAAATCTCCCTCTTAGTTGATTCAAGGTCAACTGATTAGTAAGCTTAATCACATCTGCAATAGCCCTTTGCCATCTTATATGACATAATCTCAGGAGTAATATCCCACTATATTACAGGTTCTCCCCACACTCGAGGGAAGAGAATACAGAGCTGCACACCAGGGGCAGGACTCTTGGGACTGTTTTAGGATTCTGCCAGTCGCGCTTGCACAGCTGTAACTACCAGTGAATTGCATGCCTGCTCTGTATGTGCCTGGTGTGCACCTGTCAACACTGTGAACAGGGCTGCTGGAGCACCTGCCTCTTTGCCACTGACTTAGCAAGAACAGAAGCAGAGAGGCAGGGTCCATGTGCTCTCGCCAGGCACCAATCTAGGGACTTCATAGGTACAGTGTCATCTAATACTCCTTTCAGCACAGGTGTTGTGCATTTCTCAGTTAAACAGCATAGAAAGGTGGAGTTCAAATGACTTAAATTATTTCTCTAAGCTCCCAAATTCCAAGGTAGGGCCAGGATTTGAACCCAAGGTGTCAGAAAGACAGGATTCCAGTTCTAGCTTTATTACTTTCTACCTGTGTCACTGAACTCCTCTGAACCTCAGTGTGTCTCCATAAAATGGGGTTCACAGAGTATCTGTGCCTCCTTCCTATCAGGACTAGTGTTTGGATTCTCTAATAGCAGTAAGGGCCGAACTGCATCGTCTAAACAGCACAGGCCGTAACAGGCTGAGACTATGGCTGTTGACATCACTTTGAAGCACTTTTACTCCCAGTTACTGGAAGCAATTGCCTTCTAGGCAACCCAAAGGTTCAGAAAACAGCCAGACCATTAAGTCATCTTGATCACAAAGCTCTGGGGTTTGGGGAAAGGCATCAATTCTTTGGCAGAGGGAGAGGGGCTGGGCGGGCTCAAAGCAGAGAGCAAGAGCCGAATCATCCAGTGCTACTGGTACTCGTGCAGGGCACTGAGTCACCCACGTCACCCAGCAATCCATCCTGCCTGCAAACAAACGGCTTGTTTAAATGAAAAGCAGACAGCGTAAGCAGAACTGTCCCCAAAGGAGAGTCTTTCATGCCTCCTCATTAGGCGCCACTCGGTCTTTGAGACAATTTGGCCCCAACGGGAAGGGCGGTTAATCACTGTGCATGTTGCCTAATTGGGAAGCAAAGACCTTGAGGGACCCATCTGAAGGCTCCTCTCAGAAATGCAGAACAGCCTGAACCCTCTTCAAGTGAAAATATGTATTTTTACAATGGTCAACATATTCCCCCCTTCCTTCCCTTTGTTCGCAAGAGAACATAAAATACGGTGGAGAAACATGTTTTGAAGTCCATCAGACACGTAATTTGTTTCCCGCGGTAGGACTGTTGCAGATGTTGATTCTAACGGGTGAAGCTTGCCCATGAGATGCTCATGGCAGTCCTCTGAGAGAGGAATGGTCATGCCCATTTCACACATGAGGAAACTGAGGCCCAGAGGGAATGAAAGGGGAGGAGGCTGGTGTCAAGTTACCAGAAGGGCCACCCTTATTTTGGCTGGGAGGTCTCAGGGCGCAGACATAGCTGGGTACACAGAGCATGGGCCTGAGAAGGGGCTCCGGTCATGGGAGAAGGTCGGGGAGCAGCTAGGGCTAGGGGCTTGGCAAGGTTCAACTCCGTAGGGCCAGATGGTGCCTGTGGGCACACTGGCAGGCCCCACCAAATCCCACTGGGGCATTAGAGATGAAAGCTCTTTCTGAGCCCTGTTCAGGAAGTTTATGCGTGAGATGGGAAGATACCAGGGTTTGGCCAGAAGAACCTGTGGGTTGCCAAGATGCCTGGGAAGTCAGGAGAATTCAGGGAGGGTTTGGGACACAATGGAAACAAACCAGGATTATTCTGGGCCAAGTGGAACAACCATTCCCCTGGGCTATGTGTTTAACTGCTACAACAGCAACGGGCCTCCGGACTCAGAACAATAGCTGTTGTTTCTTATATAACCTACATGCTATTTATCTATTACTCGGATTTTCCTAGCTCTGGTCCCTTTTCTTGGAAGTTGCTCTTTCCTTCCAGCATCCTCCAGACCAGCATCAAGGCCCACGGCCTGGGGAAGATCTAGGTGGGATCCCCTAGAATGGGTCCCATTTGGGTGACAAATATTTCCTGGGCCAACCCCTCCTATCCTGTGTCCATGAAGGGATTGTCTGGAAGAATCAAAGTCATGCTTTCAATTAATATTTAGGAAGGTTATCTTTGGAGTTAGGGAGACTTGGGTTGAAAGAGAGGTAGTGATGAAAGGTGATGTGGTTCTCTGAAGGTGTCAGTGCCTTCTCTTTGTCCCCTGGATTTGGAGGAGACATTGTCCAAAGGCCTCTCCCAGAAAACAAGGACCCAGAGATCCCTGGGTCCTGAAATGCAAGCCGGCACAGAGACTCTGCCAGAATTTCTGGCCTTGGGCACCCCTCTGAGCATCAAAATGCCACTGGTATTTCAAGAGGGACCACTCCTCAGAACACTGGGTTTCCTTGTAACCCTGGTATCCCAGACCATCATCAGGCCAGGGCACCAGCCTCAGTGGCCTGTGATTGTCACCAGGATAACAACCATCACCCTAATAAGGTTGACACTGTTGATGACAACAGCCAGTCTTCCCTGAGTCCTCTTAACAGCATTGTCAGCCCTTTATGTGCACCACTTAACAGAAAGCAGGGACTCTTATTATTCCTATTTTGTGGCTGAAGAAGTGGAGGTTCATAGAGGTGAAGTCACCTGCCCAAGGTCATACAACCTGTGGGGGTGGGAGCCAGGAACTGAACTCAGGTTGTTTTACCCTAAACCTGAGCTCCTAACCACAGACACACACACTTTGCGCTGCTGGCTCCCCTTCCCTCTTGTCTCCCATAGAGGCAGCTTCACTTGTCCTGCCCCTGGGGACGCCAGTTTGCCCCGTGGTCACACCCCCCAGCTCCCCCAACACACCCAGAGGTTTCCAACTCTTATTACACCCCAGAAAGAATTCTGGCTCCTTCAGGCCAGAGGATGTGGAAGCAGTTCGTAGGAAGTGGCCAGGAGTCTGATAATGTCATTTGGGAAAAGTAGAGACATCGACATTTGCCCTGAAATTATATGATATTCAGGATTCCTATTCATTGTAGGTGTGATGGTAATGGCATTGTGGTGATGAGGGGGAACAAAGCCCTAATCCTTGAGAAACACACAATGCGGTACTTGCAAATGAAAGGTAAGGTGTCAGGGATGTCCTTAAAATACTCCAAAAAAAAAAAAAAGGTGGGAGAGATGGATGAAACCAGATCAGCAATTTGATGATAACTGCTGAGAATGGGGGCTGGGTTGATGGGGGCATCATACGATTATTCTCCAAACCAAACTAAATTAAACTACGCCTCCCTCAGACAGGGCAGGTTTCAAAACTAATCTTGCTGTCCTGGATCCACTGGTCACCCTAGTCCCTTCACTGTGGTTTCCCCGGGAGGCTTGAGGGCGTGCTCGACCAGCCAGACCCTGGCTCATGGCCCAGTTTCCCAAAGCTCCTGAACCATCTCCACTCCCACCCCATCCCAAGACCCCTGCCACACCACTACAACCCATTTAAAAGCACCAGGTCTATAAGCATTGTTCTATTAAAAACAACTAAAAGTGACCACACAGGTATCTTTCAGTCTCCTACTTTGAATGACATGTCTTTGTGTCATAGTGCAATCAGCAGGAGGGTCTCAGGTTTCTGTTTTCGTTTTTGTTTTTTTTTTTTAATTCAACAGCCCAAACGCAAAAGGAAACTTCACAGGGGATATTGCCATGCTAGATCAAAGTTTTGATTTGCCACAGATAATATCCAGGTATCTAGTCCAGGTATTCATACAATGCGAATGTGAGATTCCATCCTTGCATAAAAAGTCAGGGATATTCATGAACACTTTTAATATCAAAAAGAAATGTGACCACAGAGTTCCCACTGTGACGCAATGGAATCAGCAGCATCTCGGCAGGGTCTGGGCTGCAAGTTTGAACCCAGCCTGGCACAGTGGGTTAAGTGTCCAGCATTGCCGTAGCTGCAGTGTAGATCACAACGGCAGCTTGGATCTGATCCCTGGCCCCAGGAATTCCATATTCTGTGGGGCAGCCAAAAAAAAAAAGTGACCATATACAAAAATTAACTCAATATGGATCAAAGCCCTAAACCTAAGAGCTAAAACTACAAAATTCAGAGAAGAAAACATAGGGGAAATTTTTCATGACATTGGATTTGGCAATGATTTCTTGGATATGACACCAAAAGCAAAGGCAACAAAGAAAAAAATAATCTAGGTTTCATCAAAATTAAAAACTTTTGTGCGTTAAAGGTCAACTCTCAATAGAGTGAAAAGACAATCTTCATAATAGGAGAAAATATTTGCAAATAGTATTTTAATAAGTGATTAATATCCAAGATGTATAAAAACTCCTAAAATTCAACGACAACAAGAAACACAATGAAAAATGTGCAAAAGTCTTGAGAGGACATTTCTCCCAAGAAGATATACAAATGGTCTGTAAGCACATGAAAAGATCTTCAGAGAGTTCCCGTCATGGTGCAGCAGAAATGAATCTGATTAGTATCCATGAAGATGCGTGTTTGATCCCTGGCCTCGCTCAGTGGGTCGGGGATCTGGTGTTGCCATGAGCTATGGTGTAGGTCGCAGACATGATTCAGATCCCGTGTTGCTGTGGCTGCGGTTCAGGCCAGCAGCTGGAGCTCTGATTTGACCCCTAGCCTGGGAAGTTCCATATGTCATGGGTGTGGCCCTAAAAGAGCAAAAAAAAAAAAAAAAAAAAAAAAAAAAAAAAAAAAAGTTCAATATCACTAGCTGTTAGCGAAAGGCAAATCAAAACCACAAGAGATACCATGTCACACCTGTTGGTATGGCTATGATCCCAAAAGGGGGTTAATAACAAGTACTGGGGAGGATATGGGGAAATCCCAACTCTTGTGCGTTACCTACGGGGATGTAAAAATAGGGCAGCCACTGTGGAAGACAGTTTGGCAGTTCTCAAAAAGTCAACTGCAGAATTATGGTAACTGAACATAAGATGAGCCAGAAATTCTACTCTTAGGTATTTACCCCGAAGAAAGGAAACAGGGACTCAAAACAGACACATTTACACCAATGCTCACAGCAGCCTTACTTAACAGCAGCTGAAAGGTAGAAATGATATAAGGCTCATCAGCAGATGAATGGATCGGCAAAATGTAGTTTACACACATTGTCATAGTCCATTTAGGCTGCTATAACACGACTGCTCAGTGCATTCTTGGTGGCTTATCAGTAGCAGAGATGGACTGCTCGTGGTTCCAGATCAAGGTGCCTCCTGGTCAGATTCTGGTGAGAGTCCTCTTCCTGTGGCAGACGGCTGACCTCTTGCATCCTTCCAAAGCAGAAGGGTTGAGCACTCTCAAGCCCCCCCCTTTTTTTTTTTTTTTTTTTTTTTTTTTGCTTTTTAGGGTCATATCTGCAGCATATGGAAGTTCCCAGGCTAGGGGTCAAATCGGAGCCACAGCTGAGGCCTACACCACAGCCACAGCCACAGCAATGTCAGATCCGAGCCGAATCTGCGACCTACACCACAGCTCAAGGCAACTCCAGATCTTTGACCCATTGAGCAAGGCCAGGGATCAAACCTGCATCCTCATGGATATCAGTCGGATTCGTTTCTGCTGAGCCACAATGGGAACGCCCTGGAGCCTCTTCTATGAGGGCACTAATCCCATTTATGGGGACTCCACTCTCATGAATTAATCATCTCCCAGCGGCCCAACTCCTAATACCATCGCCTGGAGATTGGGATTTCAACATATGAATTTTGGGAGGACATAAACATTCGATCTATAGTACACAGAATGGGATGTTATTCAGCCATAAAATGGAATGAAATTCTGATACATCTACTATATGGATGGACCTTGAAGACATTATGCAAATGTGCTTACAAAATAAGCCAGACACAAAAGAACAAGTATTCTGTGATTCCACTTACATGAAGTACCCCGTCAAATTCAAAGCCCCAGAAAGTAGAATGGTGGTAGTCAGGGCCTGGCGGAGAAGGAGGAAGTTATTATTTAGTGGGTTCAGAGTTTCAACCAGGGAAGATGAAAAAGTTCCAGATGTGGGTAGTGGTGATAGTGGCATGATGTCAATGTACATGATGCCACCGAACTGTACGCCTACAGATGGTTAAAAAGGTAAATTTCATAATGTTCTACCACATTAAAAAAAATGGGAAGAGGGCCAATAAACAGGCCACTGATAACCATTTTGGTACAATGGTAAGGCTTGTAAAGTATCAATTTTGAACTAACGAGACATGTAGAGTTAAGCATTTGCATATAATTTAATATAATTCTTCTTCAAAATGTATTACTAGGGAGATTTTTTTTGGCCATGCCCATGGCACATAGAAGTTCCCAGGCCAGAGATCGAAACTGTACCACAGCAGCGACCCAAACCACAGCAGTGACAATGTCAGGTCCTTAACCCACTGAGCCATCAGGGAACTCCAAGGGAGACAATTTTACAGGAATTTATTAGAGAAGGCATTAGGTACCTTATGACAGAGTTTTTTTTTTTTTTTTTTTTTTTTTGTCTTTTTAGGGCCGCACCCACGGCATAGGAGGTTCCCAGGCTAGGGGTCCAATCGGAGCTGTAGCCGCCGGCCTACGCTAGAGCCTCAGCAACACAGGATCCGAGCTGCATCTGTGACCTACACCACAGGCCAGGGATTTGACCCGCATCCCCATGGTTACTAGATGGGTTCGTTCCTGCTGAGCCGCAATGGGACTCCCAGAAATTTAAAAAAAAGACCCTCCACAAGGACCTTGGTGCTGGACAGCATCCCCAGTGAGATGCTATTGCAATTCAGCTCCAAGGCACAAGGGGCTGCACAGGAAAAAAGTCCCTCAAGACGTACTTGCAGATTCTCTGTTCACATCTGCCCCTCGCCTGGCTTTCCAGCACCTCGACTGACTGCAACTTAAACGTGGGAAGACACATGTGAAAAAAAAAAAAAAAAAGGAATATGAAGTCTAGTTTTCAAAAATCATTTAGCTTTGTATATATTTAAATATTTACATGTTTCCAAACGCAAATCTAAAAACCACAAGGCAGTTTCAGGAAAGTTGAGCTTTTCTCCCTGCATACAGATCCCTCCCCTGCTTGTTTGGTTTTCCTGATTTTGTTTTGGTTTGGATCTCTCTTTCTAGTATTTGGTTAGGTTGGATTTGTTTGTGGGTTCCAATTCCAGCTTGGCCATCTTTGACCCCACCCAGTGGTAAGACACACCGAGCGACAGGGCTTGCCTTTAAAAGGCAACTGTTCCACTACCCTCCAGTCCTCCGTTCGCCCGCAAAGAAGGAAGAGGAATAGAGACTCAGCAATGCCCAGATACTTCCCTGCATCACAGAACACACTGTCCTGGGCACCAGCTCTGTGCGAAGCAAGAGATTTTCAAAAGGAGTTTGTTTTCATTCTTTTTGTTTGAGGCGTGAATCAAATGACAAATCTATTAAAACAAAGCAAAGCAAAATAACCAAACAAAAGGACGAGTGCTTTGTCAACAGAGGGATGGGGTCTCACTTGAGGCCAGCCCTGGGGTCCCCTCTGTGAAGCACTTCCTGACTTAGGACCCCCCCATCCCGTGGACTTTGTGCAGCACGCTGTAACCACGTACCATCATGGCCCCATATATGTCTAGCTCCCCAGAGTCTATCACAGGACCAGAAAAGATGCTTTCTTTCTTTTGCCACACCCATGGCATGTGGAAGTTGCCAGGCCAGGGATCAAACCCACGCCACAGCAGCAACCCAAGCTGCTGCAGTGACAATGCTGGATCCCTAACTTGCTGCACCACAAGGGAACTCCCACTTTACCTCTTTTTAATGGATAAGAGAACATATTTGTAAAGATTCCAGCATCAGGAGTTCTCCAATGGCACAGCTGGTTAAGGATTTGACATCGTCATTGCAGTGGCTCAGGTTGCTGCTGTGGCATAGGCTCGACCCCTGGCATAGGAACCTCCACATGTCACGGGCTTGGCCAAAAAAAAAAAAAAAAAAAAAAAAAAAAAGATGTGCAGAAACCTCCCTTGCCTTGGACTTTACAAAGGGTGCTGTCAGAATGGTGTCCCCACCCTGAGCAGAAGAACCAAAGGATCAGAGGGAATGTGGTCAAATAAAAAATCCCACCTCTGGACCTCCTGTCACTAATCTCTACCATCAGCTTCATCCATGACATAGGATTTAAATTAGATGCTCCCCACTAGATTTTTCCTTTGAGTCCATTTTATACCTGTGATTCCAGGGCTTGGAAATTCTAGAATAGACCTACACATAATGTGTCCCTCCCGGTGCCTTTGCAGGAGGGGTGCCTCTGCAGGGGATGCTCTTGGAATCCAGATGCTCTGGGGTGTCTGATTTCCAGTTTATACACTGCCTCCAGCGTGAAGCAGGGTTTCTCCGTTCAATCGATCTCTGAAGGTAGCCATGATGCCAGGCTCAGACTTCTTTCCTGGAAGCCTCTAGAGAAACCTGGGTGCAATGCGCATCTTCCCCAGGGTAGCCAGGCAGTCATGGAGGCTAGAAGGTTCCCAATGTGATGCTTGCACTGGAAATGACTCTGGAGAGTCTTACCACTCACCGGCCTGGGAGTCTCACATCCCTTCCAGGAGGACCCACAGGATTAAAAAACAACAGCAAAGGAAGAGCAGCTTCACGTCAGCTAGTCAGCACTTCCTCTAGGCTCTTTCGTGATAACTACATACCCCAGTTCCCAGACCCAATGAAAACCTTGCATCGCTGGGCCAGAAACATGTGAACCACATTTAAAATGATCTCTGCTCTAGGTCATAAATTTGCTTCTTCTAATTGAGATATAATTGGCATCTCACACTGTGTAAATTTAAAGTGTACGATGTGTTGATTTGATACATATACAGATCACACTACAATCACCACTGTAGCGTTAGCTAACACCACATCACATCACGCAATTGCCATTTCTTTTTCTTTTTTTTTTCCATAGTGAGAACATTGAAGCTCTGGTCTCTTAGAAACTTTGCTGTTTATCATCCAGGGTTTTTGTCTAAAATCAATACACTGATCGTGGGTTCTCCAAGACTTATCTCTTTACCAGTTCCCAGTTTGTCCCCTTAAACAACATCTCCCCAACGCCCCCCAATCCCAGCCTCTCGTAACCACCACTCTGCTCCCTGCATTTATGGTTTCGGGTTTTTCGCATTCTGTGTACACGGGATAATCACACAGTATTCGTCTTCCTCTGTCTAACTTACCTCACGTAGCAAAATACCCTCATGGTCCATCCAATGTCACACATGGCTGAGCTGCCTTCTTCTTTCTAATGGCTCAATAATATTCCACTGGATATTGGGTCATACACTGTGCGAGGTAATTCAATGTTCCTGCCCCATCGGCTCTGTGCAGAAGGGGCTCCTTGCAGATATGTGTGGGTTAAGGGTTAGGAACAAACAGACACTCCTTGCCATGAGACCCTGGAAACCTCCTTGAAACTTTAAAGTAAGGACATTAAAACATGACCTCACTGGGCTCTTGTGAGAAATATGTGACATACCTGTGTGCCTGGCACACCGGCCCACTGCAGCAGCAGCTCTTCTCCCTTCCCATCGATTGAGGACAAGCCTGAGAGCAGGCTGTCATCCAGCAGGGCTCAGGGATTTACTTCACTCAGCCTCTCAGGGTTTTCTTTTCGGTTTTTTGTCTCTTTGTTTTGCTTTTAGGGCCGCACCCGTAGCATATGGAAGCCCTCAGCATAGGGGATCAATTGGAGCTGCACCTGCCGGCCTAGGCCACAGCAACACTGGATCCGAGCTGCATCTGCGACCTACACCACAGCTCACAGCAACGCCGGATCCTTAACCCACTGATCGAGGCCAGGGATCGAACCTCTGTCCTCATGGATGCTAATCAGATTCGTTACTGCTGAGCCATGACGGGGACTCCCTCAGCCTCTCAGTTGATACGAAATCAGAATTGGATTAAGGGAGGATGGTTGTGCCCCAAGAAAAGTCAGCCATGGATGCGCTGGCCAAGAGCCCACTTGTTAGTTGCCTCTCCAACACAGAAACCCTGCACTCCTACCCTTGGAACTGATGTGCCTTCAGAATTTGGGTTTTAGTCTCAGCACATGGGTATGTGGTGGGGCTTATAAACCAAGGTCTCAGAGGAAGGATGTGAATTTGGCCCAGGAAGACTAGGCTGGGACCAGGGGGGATGGATGGGGGAGGAACGGAGGGATTCTGCTCCTGGGCAGGGTCCTAGAGAGAACGAAGTCTTTCAGATCACATTTAAGCTGAGAATTTATCTGCCTCTGGGCGTACACTCAAAGGATCTGAATGCAGGGACTTGAACAGATACTTGTACACCCATGTTCACAACAGCATTATTCACAACAGCCAAAAGGTGGAAACAACCCAAACGGCCTTCGAGGGAAGAATGGATAAACAGAAGGTAGTCTATCCACACAATGGAATATTATTCAGCCTTAAAAAAGGAAATCCGGACACAGGCCACCACATGGATGAAACTTGAAAACATTATGCTAAGTGGAATAAGCCAGTCACAAAAAAAGACAAATATTGTATGAGTCCATTTATGAGGAACGGAGGGATCTTGCTCCATTCCTAGAAGAGGCAAATTCATGGAGACAAAGTAGAACAGAGGTTACCAGGAGCTCGGGGGAGGGGAATCAGAGTTCTTGTTTATTAGGAACAGAGTCTCAGCTGGGGAAGATGAGAAAGTTCTGGAGACAGACAGTGATGAGGACTGCACCTAATTTTGAATGTACTTAATGCCACTGAAAAGTTATTAGAATGCTAAATTGCACAATATGATATTTTACCGCAATAAAAAATGTATATCAAAAACCCACAGAACTGGAGTTCCCTTTGTGGCTCAAAGGCTAATGAATCCGACTAGGATCCATGAGGATGTGGGTTTGATTCCTGGTCTTACTCAGTGGGTTAAGGATCTGGCATTGCTGTGAGCTGTGGTGTAGGCCAGCAGCTGTAGCTCCGATTGGACCCCTAGCCTGGGAACCTCCATGTGGTACGAATGTGGCCCTAAAATGCCAAAAAAAAAAAAAACACCCACAGAACTGAACAATGAAAAGGGTAAATTTTACTTGATGTAAATTATACCTCAATGAGTTCGACTTTTTTGGCGGGGGGGCCATACCTGTGGCATGTGGAAGTTTCCAGGCCAGGGACTGAAGCCGAGCCACAGCAGTGACAATGCTGAGTTCTTAACTGCTAGGCCACCAGGGAACTCCTGACCTTGACTTTTTTTTTTTTTTTCTTTTTACAGCCACACCTGCAGCATAGGGAAGTTCCCAGGCTAGGGGCCAAATTGGAGCTGCAACTGCCAGCCCACACCACAGCCACAGCAACACCGATCTGAGTCACACCTGTGACCTATGCCACAGACTGCGGTAACACCAGATCCTTAACCCACTGAGCGAGGCCAGGGATTGAACCCACATCCTCCCAGACACTATGATGGGTTCTTAACCCTCTGAGCCACAATGGGAACTCCTGAGCTTGACCTTTATAAAAAAAAAAAAATCATCCCCTTCAATTCTTTTTGGACAAGTTAATTATGGATAGTAATTTGGGCTCTCTCTCCTTCACCACCCCACTGAGCTTTAAATAGAACAAGGAGTTAAAGACAGAGACAGACACAGGGAAGGAGTGATTTCTAAAACAGTAAGTGATAACTTCCCAGAACTCAGGGACCTGTCCCTCATCCGCATGGCCCTCTTCTCCCCTCTTCTCCAGCCTCTCCCAGTTCAGGCTGGTCAAGGGCCTCGGAAGAAGACTTCTCCCCTCCTGGTGTCAACTACAAACTACCGGTGAAGGATGGCCCTGCCTGCAGGAGCTCCCTGCTCACCAGGGACAATCAGTCTTGCCCAGTGGCAGGGCCACCCAGTACAGGCACAGCTTCCCACAGAGGAGGGGAATTTGTGCAAGCTGCCCGCTACTTACACAAGCATCTTCAAGGATAGATCTAATCTGCAAGATCTGACCCAAACACTTCTGTCTACACCAAAGATGGAAACGGAAATGCAGACAGGCCACATCGGTGGGCTGGGAGCAAGACCACAAAGGGTGGGAGTGACGGGGACAAAGTGGGGAGTCTGAGGTCCTCCCTGAAGGCTTTCTGATGAAAAATAAACATTTTGATTATTCAGCCATAAAAAGGAATGAAATACCGACACACGCTACAACACGAATGAACCTTGACATACAAGGTGAAAGAAGCCAGATCCAAAAGACCACAAACTGTATGATTCCACTTAGATGGAGCAGGGAGATTTATATCCAGAACAGGCAAATTTATACACAAAGAGGCAGGGGCTGGGGGAGGAGGAACTGGGGAACACCTGCTTAACAGGGATGTGATCGCCTTTGGGGGGTAAAGAAAGCGTTCTACAGCTAAAGAAAATTGATATTGCATAATCACTTACTGCCACTGATCACATTCTTTAAAATGGTTAAAATGGTAGATTTTATGTTATATATATTTTATCACAATACAAAAACATTTTTTTGGAGTTCCCCCTGTGGTGCAATGGAATCGGTGGTATCTCTGCGGTGCCAGGATGCAGGTTCGATCCCCAGCCCAGAGCAGTGGGGTTAAAAGATCCGGCATTGCGGCATGGGGCACAGCTGTGGCTCAGAGCTGATTCCTGACCTGGGAACTCCATATGCTGCAGGGTGACCAGAATTAAAAAAAAATTTCTGTAACCCTGCAAGCTACAAAGGGCCACCTTTGGCTGCCTGTCCTCCACCACCGTTTCCACTCACTGGCTGCTGGGTTGTGGCACACATGCGCCATCCCAGCCACGCCAGCTCAGTCCCCGGCTCCCCCCATCCCGTGCACAGGAGTGCCTTGACTACGTCTTCCTGTCTTCTCCCTACCAGACAAGCTACTTCATTCCAGCTGGAGTCCCTCTTCCTCGCCCCCCGCCCCTGGCTAGTGTCAGCCACCCACCCCCCTCAGAGGCCCCAACTCACTACAGGGGATCCTGAGGGGTGTACGGCTTGGGGGTAAAGAACACAGCCTGTAGAGCCCGGCCACCTGCATTAGAACGCCAGCCCCAACATTTACTAGCTTGGTCAAGTCATTAGACGTCTTTGTGCCTCAGTTTCCTCATCTGTAAAATGGCGAGAATGGCAGTGCTTATAGGGTTATCATAAGGACAGATGACTTATTTAATGTAACATGCTTAGAGCAGCGCCTGGCATTTAGTAAGCACCACGTGTGTTATCTATCAAACAGACTTTTTTTTTTTTTTGTCTTTTTGCCTTTTTCCAGGCTAGGGGTCTAATGGGAGCCGTAGCCACCGGCCTACACCAGAGCCACAGCAACACGGGATCCGAGCCGCGTCTGCGACCTACACCACAGCTCAGGGCAACGACGGATCCTTAACCCACTGAGTAAGGCCAGGGATCGAACCCGCAACCTCGTGGTTCCTAGACGGATTCATTAACCACTGCACCACGACGGGAACTCCTCAAATAGACTTTTAACAGGCAGTGTATGCATAGGTCTGTGCCCGCCCCCTGCCAACATATAAATTCCTTGGAAGGCAGGGACTCTGTCTGATTTGGGACCTGTGTTTTCCAGCATTTCTCAGGGACAGGCACCGAATGAAGGCATGCTCACTGGGAGAGAAAGGGCATGATCTCCAGGGACCCTTAGCTCAATCTTCTGTGGATCTTGGAGCCCAAGAGATCTGGAAATACCTTCCCTGGCGGAAGCGCGCCCTTACCAAGCTGCAGCTGCAGGCCAAATGGAACCACTCCTCCCCGCCCCCACAGGTTTCCCAGGCCTCCGGCTCTTCTCAGATAAGAACACACACTTTGTAGTAAATTCAGGGCTCTCCCAATATCGCAAACCTAGATCCTATCCAAGGAGCCATGGACAAGCAGGAACTCCTGCCCCAAGGGAGAACCCTATCCACAGGGTCCCCCAGCCTCTCTCCCAGGGTCTCAGGGCCCACAGCAGCACCCCTCTTGGGTGTGACCCTCACATCAGCATTTAAAAATTTTTTTTAAATTAAAGCATAGTTGATTTACAATGTTGAGCCAATTTCTGCTATCCAGCAAAGTGACCCAGTCATACACATATGCACATTCTTTTTTTCAGATTATCTTCCATCAGGTTTATCCCAAGAGATTGGATACAGTTCCCTGTGCTGTACAGCAGGATCTCATTGCTTATCCATTCTAAAGGTAATAGTCTGTATCTACAAACCCCAAGCTCCCAGTCCATCCCACTCCCTCCCGCTCCCCCTTGGCAACCACAAGTCTGTTCTCTTTATCTGCCTCACATCAGTATTAAAGTGACTCCGCAGGAGTAGCTTCTGGAGACCTTGGGCCCCACAGCCCTGCCAGCCCCTCTGGCAGTATCCACATGTTGAGGGTACCAGAGAGGTGAGTTCAGGGAGAGAACTTTCACTGTTGGCCCATCTGGACCTGGGTGGGCCAGAGGTAACCAGCAGATCTCACATCTGGAGCCATGGGGGCTTCAGGCAAAGATCCCTGGTCCTCTCAAAGCAAAGCCACTGACATCGGGGACCCATCTTCCCCAGGCTGGTGGGCTGAGCACCTCCGACACTTGGCAGGGTCTTCCTCAGGGGAAACCAAACCCTTTGGTTAAGGCCAAAGTCTGCAATTACACTAGGCCATAAGTCACTGCCAACCTAAAACCCATTTCTTTCTTTCTTTTTTTTTTGTTTTTTTTCTGTTTTTTTTTTTTTTTTGTTTTGCTCTTTAGGGCTGTACCCACGGCATATGGAAGTTCCCAGGCTAGGAGTCAAATCGGAGCTGTAGCCACCAGCCTACGCCACAGCCTACGCCACGCCGGATCCTTGCTGCATCCGTGACCTACACCACAGCTCGTGGCAAGGATGGATCCTCAACCCACTGAGCAAGGCCAGGGATCAAACCTGAGTCCTCATGGATGCTAGTCGGGGTTCATTACCGCTGAGTCACAATGGGAACTCCTAAAACCCATTTCTTTCACAAATAGCAGAACAGACTTTAGGTCTGAGCTGCCCCGGTGAACATAACAACCACTATTTAAGAAAGTAGGATTTTAGCTCCTCTTTCCTATGGGGGGAAACAGGAGGGTGTGTTTGGGCAGTCTGGTCTGTTTCAATCCAACTGTAGAGCAACCACAGCGGGGCAGGGGTCAAAGATATACGGGAATGGGGATGAGGTCTGGTTTGGTAATACTCCAGGGGGTCTCAACGATATCAAGAGGGGAGTGCAAAAATATGAAAACATTCTTCAACTAAAATTAGCTTTCATGTACCTAGAAGGGCACTTGTGGTTTTGATTCCAGGGACATTCGTGGAGGGCTGACCAAGCCAGACATCATTCAGTCCTTCACACAAGAGGGGAGGGGACGGGGAGGCGGCTGGCTCAACAAAGCAGGTCACATGCCATGACGGGGACGTGTTGGGAGGGTAGCTGGTGTTATGGACGGAATGGTGTCCCCTCAGAATTCATATGTGGAAGCCCTAATCCCCAATGTGACGGTATTTGAAGACAGGACCTTTAAGGAGGTAAATGAGATTAAATGAGGTCCTAAGGATGCGGCCCTGAGCCAACAGAACTGATGTCCTTATGAGAAGAGGAAGAGATGCCAGAGGCTGCCCTCCCCTGCACCCCACTGTGTGTGTGTGTGTGTGTGTGTGTGTGTGTGTGTGTAAAGGTCGTATGAGGACACAGCAAGAAGGTGGTCATCTACAGCTCAAGGAGTGGGTCCTCACCAGACACCAAACCTGCTGGCACCTTGATCTTGGACTTCCAGGCTCCAGGACTGTGAGGAAACACATTTCAGTTGTTTAACCACCCAGCCTGTGCTACTCTGTATGGCAGCCCTAGCAGACTAATTCAGTGGCTTACAGCCCAAGGGGGCAAGCCATCAGACTTGGGTGGCCGTGCGGAGGCCACCTCTGCATCAAAGGCACTGGGTAAGGGACATGGGCATCAAACAGTGACTCACTTCCCACCGGAGCTCCAAACAAGACAGCTCTGCTCCCTGGTACACTCCCAGCACCCCCCAATTCACCCCCCTTTCCACCTGATCCAATATTCAGCATCCTCTTGTTAGTCACTGTCGTTCCCATCTGACCCCTGGCCCTCGTCATCAAGCTGCATTCACAAGGATCACAAGGAATAAAGAACTTTTTTTCTATCACCTGAACATGCACATTTGTCTCTGGGTCCCAGTGAATCTGAGGCCACATGTGGGTGGCATCAGAAAGCATGGGGATACTGCGCCTTCGGCACCAGTAATGGTGTGCCCACAGTTAAGGCTGGTCCTTGAAAAACTGGCATCACCAGAGACATTCCCAGTGTCCTGGACTGCTCTCCTCCTGACCCTGCCAACTTTGATGTGAGATCTGCCCAGGACTCAGCGCATGGGCAGTGATCAGCCATCAACCTCTCCCTAGGCATGAGGCTGGGTACCTCATACCACAGGCTCCCTGGGCCCTTCCACCATCAGCAGGGCTCACAGTATTGCTGAGGTGTCAAAGGTATATCACACACAACCTGGGATAGGACAGGCAAGTTATTCAGAGAAGCTCGACTCTGGATTGAGTGGCTAATTACTCTGCTCATGGGGAGAACCGTAAAGGGCCTGAATCAAGGGTGAAGAGAATGATCTGACACAGCCACAGACTTGGGGGCCAATCATGAACCACAGAGGGGGATGAAGCCTGAGACACTAGTGACATGAATGAATGAATGAATGAATGAATGAAGAACAAGTTTTAACTGAGCAACCTGAATCCTCAGAAAGATGCTAGATGCCACTCTGAGATGGGAAGAAGGATGGAGAGGTTGACAGTGAGTTCGATACCAGTGCCTAGAGGAATGGCTGGGAAGGAATTTGCAAGCATCAGATTATAAGAAAGCCTGGAGCCATGAGGGTGGATGAAGCTGGCCAAGGAGAAGGGAAGGGTAGAGAAGGGAAGAAGGGAGAGAGGGCACAGGGGCCAACAGAGCAACATGTTGCAATAAGAAAGTAGTGGGTCTGACCTAGACATGCCTGGGAGACAAGTTCAGTACAAATGGGCAAAGTTCCCAGATTGTGACAACTAGGGAGTTCCAATGGCCACTTCTCTGACTAATGTAGTCCCTACAACAAAAATAATTTTAAAAAATAGTAATATAAATGGTTAACATTTGTGAGTGTTTTTCACGTGTTCTAAGCGCTTTTCCCACATTTAATCTTTCAGTCCTCGTAACAACTCTGGGGCATAGATTACTATTACCTTTCCTATTTTAGAGAGGAGGAAACTGAGGCACAGAGAGGGTAAGTAACTTTGTTGAAGATCACACAGTAAGAACATGGTGAGTGCTGAAAGGTGAGGAGCCAGGCAGTCTAGCTCCAAAGCCCATGTTCTTAAGTATTTATTTCACATCTTTGCTCAGAAGGAGTCAATAACTGTCACCCAATGGATGGCTCAGGGCAGGAGTCAGAATTCAGAATCAGCTTGTCAACTCAGGATGAGATACTCAGGTCTGCCGTCTATAAGATGAGGATGAAAATACCCACCCTTTTCACCTGCTGTGAACAGAATGTATGTTAGTCCACTGTGAACTCTGCTGGGAAAATATCTTAGTATATACAAGGTCTAATTCTTACTCTTAAGCAAGGTAAAGCCAGAACAATTCACTCTACCTTGGGCCACAACGAATGGAAAGGAGATGAGCAGAGAATCCTGGTTCAGAATCATCTGGACACAGCTGCCCACAAGAGAGGGGAGCAGAGGGAGGAATGCCTTTCTGTTCTATGGGAAGTTGTGTTCACTTACTCATGCCTTGGGTATGAAGCTTCAGAAGTTGTAGCCAGGTCACTTTGCATAAATATTTCGGACTCTGCCTTCCCTTTGGATGGTTGAAGAACACAAGGGAAGGAGATGTAAATGCAAAATGTCTATAACCTTTAACTTAATTTACTTACAACTTTCCTCTTTCCTTAAAAGAGATATAGAGGTAGATAAGCCATAGACACATACAAGCCAGAAATCATCAATTTTGAGAAAGAAAAGGAAGCCAGCCCTAAGGACTAAAAAAGCTGATGTGATTGTGGCATCTGTCTTGACCAATGCTTCCTGGCAGCTTGGGCAAAAAGGGAAATAAGTCATATTACAAAGTTCTTGCCATAAGGGAGAGGAAGTTGGCCAGTCCCTCTAGGAAGACAAGGCTTTTCCTGGCATTAAATTCTGAAAGAAATTTCACAGGCAGAATCCTATACAGAGAACACAGAGACTAATGGTTCTCTGAAACACTGGAGCCTGAGACCTGATCTTTCAAGGCCACTGTCTACTCTGAAAGGATCTCTGTTCTAAGAGATACATTTCTCTAAGCTCTTGGGATTAAATCTGGGTTCCTGGCTGAAGAGTTTCAAAAAAAGAAAACTCATCTCAGAACTCTGCTTCTGGCATTATGGCTGTCAGGGTGTTCTGAACAGGAAACACTCTTCGAGGCAGTGCTGCTATCAAGGAGAAAATTCTTCCTCAAGGACCTCACCCACTAAATGCAAAACAAAGCGTGAGTTACATGTAGCCTGAGCAGTGAGGGGCCAAGAAGGACCAATTCGTTCTAAGGGCAAATGGTAATAGAAGTGCCATTGCTATTAGGACATCATACCTTGAGCCAACAGTAAAGGAAGCTTTGGTCTGGAATTTCCAGTGTCACTGAGTGAAGATCCTCAGGAGTAGCTGATATGGTTCTAGGGCCAGTGGCTCCCCAGGGCAGCCAGCCAAAGGAGAAGCACATCTAACCTGGAGGAAATCGTCTCCAATTTAGACTCAGGAGTCTGAAAGAAGTATGATCAAGCACTGGGTTCATAATCAAATATTAGCATGTGATAAGGCGAGACCCTGTAAGTGAGAATCAGCAGAAAAAATAAACAATACATACCACCTCTCCCATATTGAAATTTTCAGAAATAGAATTACAGAAGCTATATATAAAATATTTATAGAAAAAAAAATGAGGCAAAGATGAGAAAACTGGAAGAGACTATGAGGAATTAACTAGAAGTTGGGGAATGTAGCTTCTACATATGAAAAAAATGTAATAATTGAAATAAAAAACTCAATAGCTATGTTAAAGAGTAGATGAGATAAGGCTGAAGAGAGAATTAATAAACTGGAGTACGTATATGCAAATACATCACCAAGAATGAAATAGAGTAAGACAGGATATGAGTACAAATGAGAAATTAAGAGATCTGGAGAAGAGAATGAAGGAATAGAAAAAATGGAGAAGAGATAATATTTTTAAAAGATAGTGTCTATACATTTCCTAGGATCAATCAGGAAAAAAAATGAATCCACAACTTCAGGATACAAAACATATCCCAAGTAAGATAAATAGAAAGAAATCCACACCTAGGTACATGGAAACTACACTACATCAGGCGCTTCCTTGTGTGCAGTGGGTTAAGGATCCAGTATTGTCAATGCAGCAACTTGAGTCACTGCTGTGGTGCAGGTTTGATCCGTGACCTGGGAATTTCCATATGCTGTGGGTGCAGCCAAAAAAAAAATCCAACTATGTACTGTTTATAGCAGACAGGCCTAAAGTATAAGGATGTGGAAAAGCAAAAAACTAAGGAAAGATATTCTTGACAAATACTAGCAAAACAACAATAACAAACCACTACCAAACAAATATCAACACTCTCAGAGGAAAAAAAAAAGGAACCCACAAAACAGGGACAAAATGCTGTTTTAAAAATTAGAGAATAAATAGAGCCCCTTGTATGGCAAGTGGAAAAAAAGAGTAACTTTACAGTGGGTAAACCAGACACATTACCTCAACCAACTGGTCAAGATTAACAATGAGAAGTAATGTTGATAGCATGAACCTGGATGTGACCTGATAAGAATGGTACTTTACCTCTATGGTCTCCTTCTAAAAATCCATAACCCCAGTCCAACCACTAGAGAAACATCAAACAAATCCAAGTTGAGGCACAGTCTATAAAATACATGACCATTTTGCCTCAAAACGTTCAAAGTCATCAAAAATGAGGAAAGTCTAAGAAACCTTCACAAACAAGAAGAGCCTAAGGAGACATGACAGAAAAACAGAATGTGGTATCCTACACAGGATTCTGGAACAGAAAAAAAAAAAACATTTGGTAAAAACTAAGGAAATGTGAATAAAGTATGGAACTTAATTAATAATAACGTACCACTATTAGCTCATTGAACGTAAGACATGTACCATTCTTTTTGTTTGTTTTAATTACTCAATGAATTTATTACATTTATAGTTGTACAATGATCATCATAATCCAATTTTTTTTTTTTGTCTTTTTGCTATTTCTTGGGCCGCTCCCACGGCATATGGAGATTCCCAGGCTAGGGGTCGAATCAGAGCTGCAGCCACTGGCCTACACCAGAGCCACAGCAACGCAGGATCCAAGCCGTGTCTGCAACCTACACCACAGCTCACAGCAACGCCGGATCATTAACCCACTGAGCAAGGGCAGGGACCGAACCTGCAACCTCATGGTTTCTAGTCGGATTCGTTAACCACTGCACCATGACGGGAACTCCCATAATCCAATTTTATAGCATCTCCATCCCACACCCCCAGCACATCCCCCACCCCCCAAACTGTATCCTTTTTTCAAAGTCTGTGAGTCAGTATCTGTTCGGCAAAGAAGTTCATTGTGTCCTTTCAGATTCCACGTGTCAGTGAAAGCATTTGATGTTGGTGTCTCATTGTATGGCTGATTTCACTTAGCATAATAATTTCTAGGTCCATCCATGTTGCTAAAAATGCCTATATTTCGAGAAATGTACCATTCTAATGTAAGATGTTAACAATATGGGAAACTTGGTGGGGTGTATATGGGAACTCTCTGTAGTGTCTTTGCAATTTTTCTGTAAATCAAAATCTACTCTAATATTAAAATGCTTATTATAGAAAGAACTTTTTGAAATTAAAAAACTCAATAGCAAAATCAAAAACTCATTAAAAGGGTTGAAAGACAGAGTTAAGATAACATCCCAGAGAGTTAGGCAAAAATAAAAAGCTATTGAAAGTAGAATGGTAACAGTAAGAAAACTAGAAGGCAGTCCAACAGCCAAATGACAAATTTCAAGAAGAAAAAACAGAAAAAAGGAAAAGAGGAAGCATCCTCTAAAATAAAATAAGAAAATTTACCAGAACTGAAGAACATAAGTTTCCAAACTGAAAGGATCCACTGAGTACCCAGCCTGATAGTTCTCTGTAGAACAATGGGGACAGAGAGAAGACCACAACAGTTTTAAACTTCTCAATGACACAGAAAGCAGAAAACATGGAGTGACTCATTCAAAATTCTGAAGGTAGGAGTTCCCATTGTGGCCAAGTGGAAACATACATGACTAGTATCCATGAGGCCTTGATCCCTGGCCTTACTCAGTGAGTTAAGGATCTGGCATTGCCGTGAGCTGTGGTGTAGGTCAGACATGGCTTGGATTCTGCATTGTGCGGCTGTGGTGTAGGCCGGCAGCTATAGCTCTGATTCAACCCTTAGCCTGGGAACTTCCATATGCTGCAGGTGTGGTCCTTAAAAAAACAAAAAAAAAACAAAAAAAAAGGCAAAATTCTGAAGGCATATGCTTGCTAATCTAAAATTCTATATCCTGCCAATTTACCCATGAAATGTCAAAGTAAAATAATATTTTCAGACATAAGAGATGTAAAAGTTTTTTTACTTTTTTTTAAAAAAAATGAAGGTTGTTCTGCACCAAAATGAGAGGGTAAACTAAGAAAGAAATAAACATGGGATGTAGAAAATAAGAAAAAAGATAAGGGACCCTCCAAATTAAAGATGAAATACCCTGGGGAAATGACAGTTAGCAAATACAAAGGGCAACCAGTCCAAGTTGGAACAGGGTTAATGGCCAGGTGTATGAGATCTGTCCACTCTTCCACTTCCCATCACTGTATGGCCATTTAACCTGATGAAACTCCTGGCAGACATGCTCCACCAAAGCAATGAAATAAATGAAGAAAAAGAAACACATGACACCCAAAAAGTAAGACAACAAGGGAATGCCAGGGGATGACAATGTGGGAAGAGTTAGCAATAGACACACACACAGACAAATAAAGCAAATGTAAATCCCAAGCAAATGCTAACTTCAAGCAAAACAAAAAGAAACCAGAAAAACAAAAAGAAACCTGAAAACATTCTGAACTATAAAAATATTGGCATAGACTTAATGATACAATACTTAATATTCATTGGAGTTCTTGCCATGGCTCAGCAGAAACGAATCTGACTAATATCCATGAGGACATGGGTCCGATCCTCAGCCTCCCCCAGTGGGTTATGGATCCAGCATTGCCATGTGCTGTGGTATAGGCTGCAGACACGGCTTGGACCCTGTGTTGCTGTGGCTGTGGTGTAGGCCGGCAGATGCAGCTCCAATTTGACCCCTATCCTGGGAACCTCCATATGCCATGAGTGTAGCCAAAAAAAAAAAAAAAAAAAAAAAAGGCAGATCATACCAACTGTTGGTGAGGATGTTGAGCAAATAGAACTTTTTCTACACTGTGGGTGGAAATGTAAAACTTGGAAAACAGTTTGGCAATTTCTTAAAAAGTCAATCATACTTCTAATACATGACCAGCATTCCACTCCAAGGTATTTATACCTAAGAGAAAGGAAATCAGATGCCATACAAAGACTTGTTCACAAATGTTCACGGCAGCTTTATTTTTAACAGTCTCAAGGCAGAAACGAACCAAATATCCATTAACAAGTGGATAAACAAGTTATATTAGAGACATACAGTGGAATCGTACTCAGCAATAAAAAAGGAAGAATTATGGATACATGTTATAACATGTATGAATCAAAATAATTATGCTGAATGAAAGAAACCAAACCAAAGGAAAATAATAAGGACTGTATGATTACATGTATATAAAATCTCATAAATTAATTCTAATTTAGAGTAAAAGAAAGCCAATCAGTGGTAGCCTGGGATGGGGGGAACATGGAGAGGTACAAGGAGGAAGGATTACAAAGGGGTAGGAAGAAACTTTTAGAATGATGGATACGTTCATTTTCTTTACGTGGAGATGGTTTCACGATGTTCATGTATATATATCAAAACTTATCAAAATGTATACTTTATGTCTTCACTATTGTATGTCAAGCTATACTCCAAGGAGGCTGTTTAAAAACATGAAATTGGACCCCTACCCCATGGCATACACCAAAATCAATTCCAGGCGGATTAAGAATTTAAATGAGAAACAAAAATATTAAAAGGTTTACAAGGAACTATGAAAGATTCTCTTTCTAAACTTGAGATAAATAATGATTTCTTAAACAAGAAACAAAAGGCACTCACCCTAAAAACAGAGAAAGAAGACTGGTAAGTGAACTTTGCATTAAAATCAAGAAACCTCTGACAAAACAAATGTCAAATAAAAAAAAATTTTTAAAGCTATAAACTGAGAAACAACCCTTCCAATATTATTATTCAGGGAGTGTGGAACTCCTTGACTAAGGATTAATATTTAGGATACATAAAGAGGAGTTCCCTAGCAGCTCGGTGAGTTAAGGATCTGGCATTTTCACTGCTGTGGCGCAGTTCAATCCCTGGCCTGGGAATTTCCATACACCGTGGGCATGGCCAAAATACAAACAAAACAAGAAACCACCAAAGAACAAAGAACTCTTACAAGGAAATAAGCATCTTTCTTCGGCTTCTAAGAAGATGGAGCAGACATACTTTTTACTATGTTTTCCCACTAAAAACAATGAAAAGCTCTGGGCATTATATATAAATCAATTCTATAGAAAGCCTAAGAAGAGTCTTATGGTGGAGAGAAGACAGACCAGCTAGGTACTTTGGGACCCAAAGAAGGCTGTTGATGGTGAGTTCTTGGGGTTTTTTCCTGCCTCACAGATACCAGACTTGGAGCTGGAGAAGCCAGCAACCCAGAAACGCCAAAGGGCCCCCAGCAGAGACCTGCTCTCTGCAGCCAAAGGACCAGGCAGGGGCTGTCCTGGCACGACAGAGTCCTTTCAGATAACCGCCTCTCTACTCCAGCCAAACACCACAGGGAAAATGGTGACTCTGCCCTCACCGCTGCCATGGAGGGCTGAGTAGGGAGCAACCCTCACAAAAGCCATGTGTAAGGAGGCACCCCAGTACACCTGCTGGGGGGTATGAGAGGGCAGAGTAGGAGGTTGGAACTTCCATTTAAGCAGACCAGTAGTGAGCTCCACCTGGGGTACTGCTGGAGCCCACGTGGGGTATCAAATTCCCACCACACCCAGCAGGCAGGGGAAGCCCCCTCAGGTGTCAAGGGAGGCAGAATGGAGGGGCCTGACTTCCACCTCCACTGGTGGTGAGGTGGCACCCTCCCCTTCTCATGCCAGCGCACCATCAGAGAAAGCCGGCTACAACAGAGGTGTAAGGGAATTAAAAACCAATCTGATGGGAAAATGGGCAAAATATATGAACAGAAAAGAGAATAATAATAGTACCAACCTCATTAGGCTATTTTTGTGATTAACTGATGTGTATGCTTAAAATAGCTTCTCACACATCAAAAGTTATAAACAAGAAGCGGTATTATTATTGCCCTTGTTATTTCGCAGGAAATGGCACACATATGCTCAAAAATCATGAAAAGATGCTCAACACCATTAGTAATCAGAAAAACGCTAATTGAAACCATCGCACACTCTGGATACACGAAAATGACCACAAAATAAAAAGTCTCCAGGAACTCTTACTCATTGCTCGTAGAGGATCAGTGACCACATCCACTTTGGAAGGCGATTAGAAATTATCTTGAAAAGCCCAACATTCCCATAGCTGATGACCCAGCAATGCTACTTCTAGATCAGCTCTAAAGAAATTTCCACACAGGCGCCAACAGACACGCAGGGATGTTCCCAGCAACACTGTCCACGGTAACAAAAGACTGGAAAAACCCACTCATCAAGTGCAAATAAATGGCCGTAGAGACACACACCGGGACAATATTGAGCACCAACAACGAGCGAATTACGGTCACATGCACCAACCTGGCTGCAGACAACACAGCAGCCTTACAAACGCAACGTTAAACCCCAGAAGAGCACTCTCAGCACCAGGAGACCATAACCTCTCAAACTGGAAACAAGCAGGGTTTTGTTTTGTTAAGGTGGGGGAAGGAGGGAGAGATGAATTCGTATAATGTCAACATTATAAGAGCTAAAGCCTGTGGAAATGTTCCTGTTTAAACGATGCCAGGGAGACACAGCTACATCTGGGACTGGAGGGGAAAAAATGCTATAAAGAGCACGATTAGGTCAATTTACTAAAGTTAAAAAATTGCAACGTGGTTAAGTAAGAGAATATTCCTATTGCTGGAAAATAAATACACATTGAAGTGTTTAGGGGTGCCATAATGTGGCCACCTCAAATGGTTCCCCCCAAACTGTGTGTGTGTGTGTGTGTGTGTGTGTGTGTGTGTGTGTGCGTGTGCGCGCGTGCGCCAGAGGGGAGGGAGGGGGGAGGGAGAGAACAAGATCAAATGATAAAGAAAATGATAAAATATGAAGGACAGGTGATCAGGGTAGAGACTAATGGGTATTCTTTGTACTTTTTTAAAAATGTTTTTAAAATTGTATTGAAGTATAGTTGATATACAATGTTGTGATGATTTCTGCTGCACAACAAAGTGATCCAGCCACACACAGGCACACATGCATTCATCTGCAGATTCTTTTCCCATATAAGTTATTACAGACTACTCGGTAGAGTTCCGTGTGTTATAAAACAGTCCCCGCTGACCACCCATTCCACCTACAAAGGTGTGCACATTACTTACTCAACTTTTCTGTAAATCTGAAATTATTTCCAAATAAGGAGTTCAGAAAAAGAGGGGGAAAGGGGAATGATAAAATTCAGGATAATAATTCCCTGATGGGGGCCAGGCAGAGAAATGGACTAAGGCAGGAGGGGATGGATATAAGCTTCCATTTGTGCTCTGATTCTTCATTTGGGAAATAAATCCTCAGGTATTCATGACATTATTATGCTTTATAACTCAGACATTGTCATTTGTATGTAATGAAGCCTTACAGCGGAAAAGAAAAAAACGAAAAACATCTCATCTCCAGAAAGACATTTCAGGCTGGGACTGATCAGAGCTCGGAACCTATACTCAATTCCTAGAATCTCTTCATTGGAAGGTTAAGATGACCTGCCTTTTTTCTCTGTGTTGCCTATTTGACAATCCCCCATACTATTCCCCCCCTTCAGATATTTTTGGGTTGTGGCAGGAATAAAAGTAAGAGAAACAGCTAAGTTGGGCAAACGGGTCGATTTACTGCTCGTGAGTTCTAAAATGATGATAATTAAAAAACAAAAAACAAAAAAGCCCTACCTTTCAAGGAATTTCCACTGTGGCGCAATGGGATTGGCAGCATCTTGGGATCCTGGGATGCAGGTTGGATCCCTGGCCTAGCACAGTGGGTTAAGGATCCGGTATTGCCCAAGCCGCAGCTGAGGTCACAACTGCAGCTCAGATCTGATCCCTGGCCTGGGGGTTCCATATGCTGCCAGGTGGCCAAAAAAAAAAGAAAAAGAAAAACTACCTTTCTTTGGTGAAAGGGCCAACTGTGGGTCTGGGACACAGTGGGCAGTGGTGTGGGTCTAGCCTGGATGTCAATGCACTGCCTGCCGTAGAATAGGTCCTAGGGGCAGCAGGAACAGGAGCTGGGGAGGATGGGAAGGATGGGGAAGGCACTGGGTGGGGCCACTGGGTGGGCCACTGAGGGGGGCCTGCAGGAAGCAGTGCCACTTCCCAGATGGAGAGCAGGGCGCAGGGATAGCAGGTCTGGGCACAGGCAACAGGCTGGAATCTCAGTGGGTGGAGATGACAGCTGATGTCCAAGAAGTTGACTGGGGGGAAAGAAGTAGGTGCAGCCCTCATCCTGGAGGGACTGGACCAAAGATCAGAAGCTTAAATACCTCCTGGGGCCGGGCCAGGCCCCTGCTGAGCAAAGCAAATGCATCTGTGGGGGTGAAGCGCCTATATCACACAGGCACCTCGACAGGCAGAGTTAGCTGCTGATCTGTGGCCTCCAAGGGGGGACTCTGCTCTAGCCACCTGCGGCCACATGAGAATTGCCCCAAATTGGCCGATGTTCTGATTTTTCAAGGGAAACTGGAAATCTGAATTTTCCATGAGGTTTATGGATTTATAAACATTAACTCGAAGCAGGCCTGACAAATATATGATGGCCACCACTTAGCAACCTCCTTACAAAGTTTATTCATTTTCTGACGCTGTCATAACAAAGAACTGCTGACTTGGTGGCTGCAATAGCAGAAATGTCTTCGCTCATTGTCCTGGAAGCTCGAAGCCCAAGATCATGGTGTCAGCAGGGGTGGTTCCTTCTGAGCACTTGTTAGGTGCATCCGTTCTGTGTTCCCCACCTGGCTTTGGGGGTGTGTTGCAGTCCTGGGTGTTTCTTGGCTTGTGTCACCTTGATTCCCGCCTACATCTTCCTATGGCAGCTGGATGCCTGTGTGTTCTGTGTATGTGCATCTCTGTGCCCAGATTTCCCCGCTTTTATCAGGACGCAGGCATAATGGATTAGGGTCCATCCTGAGGACCTCATCTTGATCCTCTACAAAGACTCTATTTCTAATAAGGTCCCATTCATGGGTCTGGGGGTTAAGACTTCAATATCTTTTGGGGGGGACACAGTGCAACCCCTAACACTAAGGTAACCAGCAGATGAGCAAAGCAGTGACTGAGGTGCAGGAAGATCTCGATGAGACCAGGGGGGGATTCAGAGTGGGGCCTGGACTCAGGGATGGGGTGTCCAGTCATTGGAACTGGATACATAGAGGGACCTGACTGAGCCTGGCAACAAGGGCTCAGACCCCCCTTGAGGCAGTGGCCCCACAGAGAGAAGGGCACAAGAGGCCAGGAAGCCTGACAGGCTGTGACCCTATGCTAAGCCTCAAAGATGCTGAGGACCCACAGGTAAGCCAGCTCCTTAAATCCATAGCTGCCAGGGCCTCCAGACCTTGAAGGAGTCTTCTGATGGGACATAGCCACCAGCACTGTACCCAGAGCCTGCCACACACATGTGAGGCCAGGTCTGCTGAAGGAGTTGAGACGTTGGGTTGAGCAAGTAAATAAAGAAAGATAAAAAAAACCAGCAAAGGCCTGTTTCTTGACTGGGACTGATTTATCCTGCCACTCCCCAGGGCTAAAGCCTGTTCCGGGTTCAGGGCTCAGCCTGGGGGTGTTTCCAGTCCCTGGAGGGGGTGGTTTCCAGGCTGCCCTAATGATGGGCAGTGCTTTGAGGCCACAGGATCCTGGGTGCCCCACACCACTGCGGCCTGCACACATGAGCAGCAGCTGGTGCCTGCGCTTGGGAGACCCGATCAAGAAAACCAGGGAGCCCCAGGGCACATACATCCTCCAAATGGACTTTGAAGCCACAGAAGCCATGGAAATATTCACCCCCATCCCATCTATCCAAGGAGCATTGGCCCAGCCAATACCGCCTGGGCCGGCGGCAGGGAAAGAGAGACTCAGTGGGAGGTTGGAAGGAGGGTCTGACTCTGGCAGGAGACCTGGTGTGGGGTTGTGGTTGCTCCTAAAGACATTAACACAATTACTTATAGAATACAGCAAGTACTTTATACTGCTGTTTCCAATTCTTAGTAAAGATGACAAGATTTTACTTAATTTCCAAGATTTTATGTTGGCACCCCTTCTCGTACAACAAAAACCTTGGTTCCCCAAGACATTAATATAATTATTTAAGGTTAAATATGTAGATTTGTATACATAATAGCTTCCAAACAACAATACCATTTTTTTTTTACCAACAGTAAGACTACTGAATGCAATTTAGGGTTTGTTTTTTTGATGGTGGGTTGTTTTTTTTTTGTTTTGTTTTGTTTTTTTTGTTTTTTGGTTTTTTTTTTTTTTTTTTTTTTTTTTTTTGTCTCTCTGTGTCCCACTTGGAATGCACAAATTACTGCATTTCAAAGTCACTTAAAACAATTCTCTGTGAGGTTATGCCATCAATTTTGTATACAGGACCACTTGTCTCAGTTTGTTTTCCACGTTAAGAGATGGCTTTCATTCTTTTTTGGTTTCATTTTGGCTTTTGGTTATGTAAAATGTTTCCATGGTTCCAAAGCCAACTTATGAAACAAGGTACATTGCATGGTTTGTAAACCTGCCTTTGTTCTTCTATTGTTTCCATTTCAAAATACAAACAAACATGTGTATATATTTATATATATATTCCTATTTCCCTCCCTTTTGCTTATATAAAAGGCAGCATATACTATATACACAGTTCTGTACCTGGCCTTTTCTTGCTCAGTTATTAATATATTCTGACAGCAGCTTCACTGCAATAGAGATCCTTCTCGTTCCTGCTCACAGCTCCACACTACACCACTGTGTGCAAATGTGCCATAGTCTGTCCACTTAGTTCCCTTTAGAGAAATCCTTGGGAGAGTTCCCACCCTTGGCTTTTTGAGTAGTGCTGCAAATTATAGCCTTGCTCCTATGGAACTTCATTCTTTTGAAAAAACTCCATTTTGAAGCCTCACTTTTTCATCAGTGAACCCTTTAGCTGTCCCTTAATATTCCAAACCTGCAGCTCCTATCTGTAAAATGGGGATAATAACAGTATTGAGCTCACAGCTCAAAATAAGTTAACATGATTTAAAATACCCAGCACAGGGCCTGGCACACAGTGAAGAGTCTCAATAAATGTTTGCTGTTGTTGTTCCATTTTGTCCTAAGTATTCATACCCTAGGACTTTAAAAGTTCACTGTCTGGAAGGAGACAGAAATGTAAATTTTAGTTGCCTAATGGGATGCTGAATGCTCCCAGAGGTATAAGAACGAGTGCTGTTGGAGCACACACAGTGGAGGCCTATCCACTTTGCCTGGAGATCAGGGAAGCTATTCAGGGTGTTGATTTGCCCACCTCACCAGTCCCTTTCCTTATGGAAACCACTCCCCAGGTTTCCTTTCTCAACCCATGGAGTTGTAGCAACCCTGCCCCTCAGATTAGCACATGGGCCAGGTCTGGCCGCCCAGGGTTTCACTAGTTGGCTCAAGTCTGGTCACATGACCAAGGCCTGGCCTCCCAGAGTCTCAATGATTGGCTCAGGGATGATCACATGACTCCAGGCAACCAATGAAGGTCAGCCCTGGAGCTTAAGAGGCACTATTAGAAAAGAGGTTCTCTCTCGTCTGATCTCGGAAGCTAAGCAGGGTCAGGCCTGGTTAGTACTTGGATGGGAGAAAAGAGGTTCTCTCATTTCTCACCAGAACATTAATCTCATTGAATGTAAGCTTGGAGCTGCCAGGAGCCAACACATGGCAAGGGAGAATGTGAAGAAACCAGAGCTAAGAGATGGAGAAGGACAGATTCTCAACATTTCCTCTTGGACACTGGGGATTTCAGTTAAGTGAGCTAAAAGAAAGCCCTTTTCTGGGGAGTTCCCGTCGTGGCGCAGTGGTTAACGAATCCGACTAGGAACCATGAGGTTGCGGGTTTGATCCCTGCCCTTGCTCAGTGGGTTAATGATCCGTCATTGCTGTGAGCTGTGGTGTAGGTCAAATACGCGGCTCGGATCCAGCGTTGCTGTGGCTCTGGCGTAGGCTGGCAGCTACAGCTCCGATTAGACCCCTAGCCTGGGAACCTCCCATATGCCTCGGGAGCAGCCCAAGAAATGGCAAAAAGACAAAAAAAAAAAAAAAAAAAAAAAAAAAAAAGAAAGCCCTTTTCTGATTAAGCCAGTCTGAACTGAGTTCTCATTTATATTAAGAATAGCAGATAGAGAAGGCTTGATGCCTGAGTTTAGTTACTAGGGTGATAAAGAAAAAAAAGACTTCCCATCAGAAAGAAGAGCATGTGGGAAAGTTCTGAGGAAATGTAGCAGCCAGCCTTTTCCCTTGTTCTTTTTCTTTCTCTCTCTCTCTCTCTCTTTTTTTTTTTTTTTTTTTTTTGTAGCTTTAATTAAAGCAAGACCTGTGGGCTGATGTCCATCATCTGAACAAACCCAGCTTTTCAACTGGGAGACTGAGCTCCAGACCCTGGGGAAGGGCAAGGAGTTCTCACCTGGACAGGCATCAGCCAGGTGATGTTAAAATCAGATAAGAGCATGCAAATGAGTTGGTGGTGGTGTCAGAGCCTCCCCAGATGCAAGCGGGGGACCCTGTCTTCCCCACCGTCAAGTTCAGAGTTAATATTGCCCATGCCCCTCAGAGTCAGCAAGATGTCCTCACGGACATTCTCTCCACTGCCAAGTACAGCCTTAACCGGCATCTACATTTTACCCTGAGCCTCCATTTCCCTTCATGGTCCCAGCTGTTAGACTGTCGAGTTGGTTTCTGAAGCTTCCTATGATCTAGAAGTCCCCCTTCTCATGTTCTTGCTTGATGCCACTTTTCCACACAAAATCAGCTGATGGAGCTTTGCAGCGTGCCGTAATTGAAACATCCCATATAACAGCTTGTACTGAGGAGGGTAATAGGGCCAGGCTGTGCACCTCTGGCTTGGAGCTGGGGGCAGGGGGTGGTGAGACTGAGAAACTGGAATCTGCTACTTGGACTTAGAGGTTTCTTTAAAAGAAAAAAAAAACACTTTAAAAAATAATTATAGATTCACAGGAAGTTACAAATAGTACAAAGAAGTCTATAGTACTCTTCACCTAGATTCCCCCATGGTTACTTCTTTCTCAACTATAGGGCAATATCAAAACCAAGAAGCTGACACTGGTGCACTGTGTGTGTGTGTACACATCTATGTCATTTATCACAGATATAGATTAGTGTTACCACCATTGTAACCAAAACACAGAAATGTTCCATCACCACAAAGATCTTCCTCATGTTACCTATTTACGACAGTTAAGGGTGGAGTAAGTATGGATTGTCCATTTTTCTTTTAGCTTTTTTAGTTTTTGCTTCACATATTTTTTAGCTCTAGCTTTTGAAGTATACACACTCAGGATTTTTATCTTTTTTGGTGGATAAACGCTTTTATGTCCCTCTCTGTCCCTGTTTTGCTACTTTATCTAATACTAATATAGTCACTCCTGCTTCCTCTTTTTTTTTTTTTTTTTTTTTTTTTTGGTCTTTTTGCCTTTTCTAGGGCAGCGCCCATGACATATGGAGGTTTCCAGACTAGGGGTCTAATCGGAGCTGTAGCCGCTGGCCTACACCACAGCCACAGCTCACGGCAATGCCGGATCCTTAACCCACTGAGCAAGGCCAGGGATCGAACCCTCAACCTCATGGATCCGAGTCAGATTCGTTAACCACTGAGCCACGACAGGAACTCCACTCCTGCTTTCTTTTGATCAATGTTTATATGATTTACCTTTTTCCATCCTTTTACTTTCAACCTACCTATATTCATAGATTTTAAGTGAGTTTTTGCAGACAGCTTACAGTGGGTCGTAGTTTTTTTTTAATCCACTCTGACAATCTATGTCTTTTGCTTGATAATGTTTAGAACATTTACATTTATGTTTAATGTAATTATTTATGTTAGAGCTTAAGTGTATACTTTTAATTTTAATACTGGTTTTGTTCCATTTTTTATTTCTCTGTTTTAGTTTTCCCACCTTCCTAAGGGTCACTTGAGCATATTTCTAGAATTCCATTTCAATATATCTCTAGTGTTTTTCAATATGTCACACTACATAGCTTTGGAGGGGGGAGGCGCATGCCCAAGGCATGTGGATGCTCCCAGGTCAGGGAGCAAACCTGAGCCACAGCAATGACAATACTGAATCTTTAAGCATTAGGTTACTATGGAACTCTGTACAGCTTTCTTAGTGGTTGTTCCAGGTAAAACATCATACATACATAAATTATCACAGTTTACCAGTGCTGTCATTTTACCAACTTGATGACATGTAGGAACCTTCTTGTTAAGTCTCTTTATCCTCCTCCACTTGTGTTATAATTGTGTTAACTATTTCCTCTGTGTACATTTAGAACATATAGATAGTGTGTTTTTTTGTTTGTTTGTTTGTTTTTGTCTTTTTGCCTTTTTCTAGGACCGCACCCACAGCATATGGAGGTTCCCAGGCTAGGGGTCAAATTGGAGCTGTAGCCACCAGTCTACGCCAGAGCCACAGCAACCCAGGATCCGAGCCATGTCTGCAGCCTACACCACAGCTCATGGCAATGCCGGATCCTTAACCCACTGAGCAAGGCCAGGGATCAAACCCTCGACCTCATGGTTCCTAGTCGGATTCGTTAACCATTGCACCATGACGAGAACTCCAGATAGTGTTATATTTTTGATTCAACCATCATACTTAGAAAATTCAAGAGAAGAAGGAAAGTGTTTGTTTTTTACTCATTCTGTTGGTCTTTCTTCTTTCCTGATGTTCCTAGATTCCTTATTTTAATATTTATTTTCTTTGGAGAATTTCCTTTAGCTATGCTTTTAGGATGACAGATTCTCTCAGTTTTCCTTTCATCTGAGAATGTCTTAATTTCCCCTTCATTTTTGATGAATATTTATAGTGTAGGATTCTAGATGAACAGTTCTTTTATTTCAGCATTTGAAAATTACTATGCCACTTCCTTCTGGCCTTCCATGATTTATGATGAGAAATATACTATCATTCAAGTTGTTTAACTCCAGGAATTCCCTGGTGGCACTGGGTTAAGGATCTGGCATTGTCACTGCAGCAGCTTGGGTCACTGATGTGGTGCAGGTTCAATCCCTGACCTGAGAACTTCTGTATTTCATATGCGCTGCCAAAAAAGAAATTGTATTCTTCCTATAGGTAAGGTGTTGTTTCTCCTTGATTGTTTGTCATAAGATTTCAGAAATCTGACTTGTGTCTCAGTGTGGATATCTTTGGCTTTATATTGTTTGCAATATGCTTATCATCTTGAAACTATAGCCTTATGTCTTTTAACGAATTTGGAAAGTTTTTGGCCATTTATTTCTTTGAGTATTTTTCAACTTTCCCCCTTTTTCCTTTCCTCCTAGGACTCTGAAAACATGAATGTTAGATCTTTTGTGGCAATCCCACATGTCCCTAAGGTTCTGTTCATTTTTTCGTTTGCTTTGTTCTTTTTTCTCTGATGTTTAGATGATGTGATTTCTATTAGTATATCTTCTGATTCTTCTGTTATCTCTATCCTGCTCTTAATGCCATCTGTTGAGTTTTGTTTTGGGTTTTTTTTTGTTTGTTTGTTTTTGCTTTTTAGGGCCATACCCACAGCATATGGAAGTTCCCAGGCTGGGGTCGAATCGGAGCTACAGCTGCTGGCCACGGCCACAGCCACAGCAGCACAGCATTCGAGCCATATCTGCAACCTATGCCACAGCTCACAGCAATGCCAGATCCCCGACCCACTGAATGAGGCCAGGGATGGAACCTGCATCATCATGGATACTGGTCGGATTTGTTTCTGTTGGGTCACAATGGGAACTCCCCATCTATGGAGTTTTACGTTTTGGTTTCTAAATTCTTCAGTTCTAAAATTCTCATTTTGTTTTATCTATTTCTTTGTTGAAATTGTATTTTTTCATCTGTTTCCAGCATGTTCATAATTGCTCATTAAAGTCCTTATGATGGCTGCTTTAATAATCATTGCAGGTAATTCTAACAGCTCTGCCATCTTGCTGTTGGTGGCCATTGATTGTCGTTTTCTATTCAGGTGGTAATTTTCCTGGCTCTTGTTAAGATGAGTGGTTGCCAAATGAAACCCATACATTTTGAGTACCATATTATGAGATTCTAGATATTTAAATTTGTTTTAGCTGGCTCTCCTGACACCACTCTGGCAGAAGAAGGAAGGTACCAACATCTCTTTCCTGCCAGTTGAGAGTAAACTCCAGGTTTCCCATTTGGCCTCTGTTGACTCCTGAAACAGGAAAGATCTCCTTGGTACTTCCGGGTGGGAGTGGGAGTTCCACCTCCCCACTTGGCCTCTATTGATCCCATTCTGGCTGGGTGGGGCTGCTCCTCAGGTGGCCTCTACTGACACCACTTGGCCAGAATGGAGCAGTTATGATCTAAACTTTTCTCTCCTGCAAGGCTTCCCTTTTCCTGGTCCTCTGGCTGGAGGAAGTAGGCTTTTAATGGGAACTCACCACTGTCATTTCTTGGGCCCTGAGGTCCCTAGCTGGCCTATTTCCTTCTCTCCACTAGTCTTCTTATGTTGGTTTTATATATGCTGTCCATGACTGTTAGTAGTTCTTAGCAGGAAGAATAGGACAAATTACTTCTCCATCTTTCCATGAGTGAAAGTCGCTTAGAGCCTTTTAAGGTATGTTTCAGATGCCGAAATAGAACAAAAGTAAAACAAATTCATAGTGCCTGAGACAGATACTTTAACACCTTTGATGGCACTGACAGTAGTGGTGAAAGGTCATGGGAGTGGGGCTGGAATGACCTGAAAGAATTCTAATTTGACCTTGGGCAAGCTGTTTTGACTGTCAGAGGCTCAGTTTTCCTTCTCGAACATAAAAACCAAACTACTTATTATGTAGACATGTCACAAGGAGAAAGAAAGATAAAGTATTTCAAGTACATGGCATATGCCATAAATAATTTCTTTGCTTTTCTCAATCAGTTCCAACCTTGAAGTTCCCATTGTGGCTCAGCGGAAATGAACCCAAATAGTATCCAGGAGAATGTGGGTTCAATCCCTGGCTTCACTCAATGGGTTGGGGATCCAGCATTCTCATAAGCTGTGGTGTGGTTTGTAGATGTGGCTCAGATCCCATGTTGCTATGGCAGTGGTGTAGGCTAGGTCTGATTTGACCCCTAGCCTGGGAACGTCCATATTCTGTGGGTGTAGCTCTAAAAAGAAAAAAAAAAAAATCAGTTCCAACCTTACATCCTAATATTTCCTAAACAAATCCTGAGCTGTAGCTCAAAGTTTTCATAATCCTGATGCAGCTGGGACTCAATTTCCCCCTTTTTTTGGCCTTTTTAGGGCCACACCTGCAGCACTTGGAGTCAAATCAGGCTAGGGGTCAAATCAGAGCTGCAGTTGCTGGCCTACACCACAGCCACAGCAATTCAGATTCTGAACCGTGTCTGCCACCTTCACCACAGCTCACAGAAACACTGGATCCTTAACCCACTAAGCAAGGCCAGGGATTGAACCCGCATCCTCATGGATGCTAGTCAGATTTGTTCCCGCTGAGCCACAATGGGAACTCCGCAGTTTCCCCATCTTTAGAAAGGAAAGGAAGGAAAGGATTGGTCTAGATCACCACTACTCAATGGGATGGGCTGCAGGAGTCCCTGGGAGCCTGTTAGAAATGCAGAATCCCAGACACCACATCCAACCTACTGAATCACAACCTGCATTTTAAATAGGACCCCAACTGGGTTTGGCATAAGGAAGTTTGAGACGTGGTACTCTGGGTGATCTTTAAGGGCACTGCCAGTCTGATCTCACCTATCTCGGGCTTTCCTACCTCCAAACCACTGCTGAAATGCTCTGACCTTTCTACTCTGGCCACACAGTGCTAAGCATCATTTAAGGTGCAGCAAAAATCCCATCCCATCCCACCCTCCTCCAGGCATAAAGCTTTCTTTGTCCACCTCAACTTGAACTGAGCCTCTAGATTGCTTAAATGACCACTCAAAGACCATTAGTGAGATGATTTATCACGTGCTTAGTGACAACGTGCTGTTCTCTTCTTGAGCCACTGTCTAAACCATATATCATGTATTCTTATTAAACTTTCCATGTCTTTTCAGAAACTGAGGATGTAGACAGCTCCTGGAAAGGTCTTAGAGAGCAGAGACCATGACTTCCACATGCTTTACTGTTCACCATCTGGCTCCCCACACATAGGAGGTAGTGAATTACGTTATCATTTTCACTGGAAACGTGTTCAAAGCACAGCTTTCAAGTCCCTATGATTAGTCAATGAGAAGATGCTATGGTTATCAGTCTTTAAAATGAGCGTAAGCAAATGTCTATTTTCTCTTCCCTAAGATATTAAAAAGGAAATTTCTTGAATGACAATATCTAATACTGGAGAGATTATGCTGAAACTGGTACTCACACATTGTGATGTAAATTGACACAAACTTTTTAGAAAACACATTGGAATATATATTATGGACCAAAAAACATACTTCCAGAAAATCCACTCTTTCATCTTGGTTAAGCAAAAGCAAGAGTTTATTTGCATGAAAAGTCATACATAAGAGAGCAAAAACATAGGCATAATCTAAATGTCAAACGAGCTGGGGTATATCCATTTGATGGATTAACACGGGGCCATTTAAAATAATTACGAAGGCTGTATTCAAACATAAGGAAATGCTTACTCAATATTATGTAAGAACACCAGAATAGGAAATATCATATGCTGTTGATTATGACTAATATATGTAAATACAAACTAAAAAGGAAGGAACAGAAAAACTAGAAATCATATTTAAAGGTGGTAGGATTGGGTTTAATTTCCTGGACTTGTTTTTTTCCAAAATTTTTCATTCTGCCAACTTTTCATTAAATTTAAAAAATATATATGGATAAGATGTACACATAAATGTAATAGAATCATTTTTAATTAAAAAAAAAACCATTTTTTAGTGACACCAAAAGTAGATTTGGCGATCACCTTGCGAGGATTCATTCAGGACCAGATCAAAGCCCATTTTCTTAGGTTCACCCACTATGCCATTATGTGGCATCTGACAGTTATGTGACATCTGAATCAATAACCAAGGCCTCAGCATCAAGAAGTTCTCAGGAGCTACAGAGCAAAGCAGATCTCAAGGCTGGAATCACCGTCTTGAAAGAGAAGATGTTAATGCATCACGTGTGGATGGAAGCGGTCATTCGGTCTTCCCTCAGCCCCCACGGAAACAAGACTCCCTTTGCAGACCACTAGTGAGATGTGCGCCCATTAAAGATGAAAAGCTTCCAAAAGGCTTTTAGTCCATGTACCAACTCTTTCCCTCTCACTTTCCTCATAGCCCCAGTTCACTTCCCTCCTGATAGGAGCGGTAAGTCCTGGGGCCCAGTCACCCTCACCGGTACCTGTGGGTCCCTTGATCTGCAGTGACCTCAATCGACATGCTCTTTGACCCAGTTCCTAGATCTCTTCCCTGAGCCTGTGAAACAGGGATTGATGCTTTCCTCACAGGAAGAAATTAAATGATGGCAGAGTTCCTCTCACAGTGCATGTCTCTGACTTACCTTTTTCAATCCTCTTCCATTTCTTTGCTAAAATTATTTTTGTAAATTGCAGTAACAGGTACATAATGTAAAATTTACTGTTTTAACCATTTTAAGTGTACAGTTCAATGGTATTCACATTGTTGGGAAACCATCTTCACTCTCCATCTCCAGAATTCTTTTCTTCTTGCAAAACTGAAACTCTATACACAAATCATGCCTCCATCTTCTCCTCCCCCAGCCCCTGGCAACACCATTCTACTTTCTCTCTCAAATGACTCTGACGACGCTAGGAACCTCATGTAAGAGGAATCACACAGTATTTGAGCTTCTGTGACCAGCTTATTTCACTCCTCATAATGTCCTCAAGGTTCATCATGTTACAGCATGCATCAGAATTTCCTTCCTTCTTAAGGCTGAATAATACTCCATTATATGCCGACTTCTGTTTATCCATCCATGGACACCTGGGTTGCTTCAACCTTTAGGCTATCGTGAGTAATGCTGCTGTGAACACAAGTTTACAAATCTCTCTTCATGTCCCTGCTTTCAATTCTTTGGGGGAAGTGGAATTGCTGGATCATATGGCAATTATGTTTTTAATTTTTGGAAGGACTTCCATACTGTTTTCCAGAGCAGCTGCACCATTTTACATTCTGAATGCAGACACCACTAATCCAGAGCCCGTGCCATTAATCCTATGCTGTCTGAGGAAGGGTGCTCTGGGTACAAGGACCCAGGGATAAAGATGCAGAGGCATGGTGAGCAGGTGTGCTTGAGTGGCAGGGAGGAGCCTATCCTGGCTGGCATGGAGGCCCCAGAGGTGTGCCAGGCTGAGACATTTAGACATGATGCTGAAGAAACATGGAGCCACTGAGGGTTTTGAGAAAAGGAAGGATATCAGAAGACAAGACTGGGCAGACTGTTCTGGTGACAGCACATGGCTTAGACTGAGTGGGGTGAAAGCTGGCATGAAACAAACCCTGTAACCCAGGGTTATCTTCAAGAGACCCAGAGGTTCCCTTTTTATACATTCATTAGTTCATCCAACAATCCATTGATTTTGATCCCATCACCACCTCCCTGCCACATCCAGGTGCCACAGGGCCTGAGGACACAGAGATGAATTGACCTGGGACTCATGCCCCAGTGGGGAGCCTGACACAGCAGCCCGCTGTCCCCAGTAATGTATAAAGGGAATGCTTTGGGAATTTGGGGGTATGGGCCAGCATAGAAAATCCAGGAAAAACACCACATTCTGGGAACTGGTCATGTTTCCCAGCCTCAGAATCCCCATTCCTCATAGGGCACAGGTGACTCTCACCCACAAATGCCAAACACTGGCTATGAATTGACATTACAGCTCATCGTTTTCAGAGTGTGGCTGCATAATTAGGGACAAAGCCAAGTTAAGGGACCAAGCCCCGTGTGTGTTTTCTGCGAGGTTCTAATATTTAGAGCCAGTTCTCCCCCAGAGTCCCCAGAGTCCAATGAAAATAAAATCATTCTCTTTGAAGCAGAACTTTTCCATGCAGAAGAAAGCTGCTGCCGGTTCTAGCGGACACCCAAGCAACCTGTGCTGCGCTAGCTTCTTGGAGCAGCTGAGCTGCAGATGCGGAGGAGGGCTGGCCAGACTCAGCTCCCAGCCCACCCTCCTGGGCACATCTGCTCTGGGGACTGTCCTCTGGAAGCCACATTGCCCTGGGCCTCTTCTGCTCTTCTAAATGCCCCGGCCGCAGCAGCTCCCCGGCCTCCAGCCTCCCTGGTGGAGGCAAGGGGACCAGGCCCAGGGGAGCACCTGCTGTGAATGAGCCTGTGCCCGGGCTGGGCAGGGTGGGCCCAGGAGCAGCACTGGTCCAGAATGGGTGCATGGCTTTCCAGGGGGTGGGAGCCCTCAGCAGCCAGAGTGGGGGAGGGTGGCCAGGGAAGGCTTGCCCAGTCCACAAGTCATCCTGAGCCCTGGAATGCCTAGAAGTCTTCCTCCTCTTGTTCATTCAGCTCCAATCTCCTCAACCTCTGACCCTTTGCCGATTCTGAGGCGCTCAGCACACCTCCCCCTTCACCAAGGCAACAGAAGTCACAGGGGCAACTTTCTCAGCCTCCCAATCCCCACCTGTTCTTCCTTGTGGCCTTGGTTCCCCCCTACTCCTTCTACCTCGACAGGGCCCTGGGCTCGCTTCAGCCCTCTGGTCTCCCTCCTCTCCTGGCTGCTCCGCTGTTCCCACACTAACCCTCCATCCCCCTTAAGCACCTCCCAGCACCCTGTGCCCCCTCCCAAGCACTGCCCACTCAGCCTCACCTCTTTCTCACCTCCCACCCCCTAGGAACATTCACCGAGTTCTCAAATGACCTCCCTGGGCCTTCCAAGGCCCAAGAACTCAACCATGCTGGCACCCTGATCTTGAACTTTCCTTTTTTTTTTTTTTTTTTTTTTTTTTGTCTTTTGGCCATCGGGGGCATGTGGAGGTTCCCGAGCTAGGGGTCTAATCAGAGCTGTAGCCGCCAGCCTACACCAGAGCCACAGCAACTCGGGATCCGAGCTGCGTCTGTAACCTGTACCACAGCTCACGGCAACGCCAAATCCTTAACCCACTAAGCGAGGCCAGGGATCAAACCCACAACCTCATGGTTCCTAGTCGGATTCGTTAACCACCGGGCCATGACGGGAACTCCTGATCTTGAACTTTCAACCTCCAGACCTGTGAGTAATAAATGCTTGTTGTTTCAGCTCCCCGGTCTGTCGTATATTTGTTACAGCAGCCTGCACTCACCTAAACACCCAGCGAATCAGCACTGGGTATATACAACATATCCAGTGCAGTTCTTACCCACAGGAAACACTCAACAGTTACTCACAATAGTAATACAGCGGAAGCAGTCTTTTCATTCACTTGAAGTCACTTTTCAAAAACTATCGAGCACTTAAGAGTTCCTAAGTCTGTTACCAGCCGGGCAGTTAAGATCTGCTTTGGAATTGCAGATACCAAGTCAGCCACCATGTGTGGGTCAAGGAGTTGTGTGTGTTCTGAGAGAGACAGATACATAAATAATTACAATAAAATGTCATCCAGGCTCCAAAAAAAATAGAATAAAATAAAATGACCTCCTTGTGGCCGAACCCAGGGGGCACACTGGTGCTTGGTGCCCCCTGACCCTGTGAACCACTCACCTGGGGCCTCCCTCCCCCTTTCATGGCCTGGTTTTCCTCCCCATCCTACTGCTGCTGTCTGCCACCTCCTCTGCGGGCTCTCTCCCTGTGCCGTTGCTTTAAATGGGACAAGTCCCTTCATCTTGGTGGGTTCCTCAGGCTGCGGGACAAGCCCTCTCCTCTTCCGTCTCTCTGCAGAGCCCGACTAAGAGATCCCACCTCCTCTCTGATCTTTCACTAGCAATCAGGAGCCTCGGAATCAGACCTCCAGGCACCTCCACGGTGATGTCCCACCTGGACGATCCTCTCTTCCACCCAGGCTGCTCCTCCCTCCTGCCTCTCCCCGCCACCCACACCAGCAACCCAGGAGCCTGGCTCTCCCCACCCACTTCTCACAGCTGATGAAACTCAAGCCCCCGGCAATTCTGCGCCTAAGCATCAGGAGAAGAATCACCTCCTCTCACCCAGACTCCTGAGCAGCACCCCTCCGCAGTTTGACCTCCCCCCTTCCGCCCCTGCCCCTGGTCTGGCCCTTCAAATCTATCCTCACCCAACCAGAATGCCAAAGTGCTCAAGGTACCTCCGAGGGAAAACCTCCCATGGGTCTTTCCTGGCTTTGAGGATAAGTTCAAAACCTCTTGGCCATGGTACGTGGACAAAATGATCTAAATGCAGATTAGCCCTCTTTCTAGCCTCATCCTTTCAAGCATCACTGGTCCTGCCTGCCTTCTGGCCCCCACCGCCCCCCACCCCTAGATGTACCAACTCTACTTTCTAACCATGTTGACTGAACTCTTATCCTTGAATGCTCCAGGCCAGAGAAGACTGTTTTGTTGTTGGCGGTGCTGTCATTGTTGTATCACTTAATGAATGTTCTTACATTTATAGGTGTACAACAATCATCACAAGGAAATTTTATAGCATGTCCATCAGAGAAGACTGTACGGTCCCTTTTCCCAATTCCTACCTCGCCTCTTCAACTTAGGTGTCATTCCCCTTCGAAAGCGCCCTGACGCCTCAGACCTGGACTGCGTGTCCCTCCAGTCTCCCCTAGATGTTTCATGAAGGCAGTGACTGCGCCCACCTTGCCCACCAGGTGTCCCTGCACCTCACACCTGTCTTAGTGCAAAATAATCAGCATTCAATAAAAGAATGAGGGAGTAGGACGTGCTGTGTGTACTGTAATCAGGGAGAAGGGCTGTCCTGTATCCAAGGCTGAAGCATCGTGGCTGTGAGCCTGCAAAGGGTCCATTATTGTGGGGAGACATGCCTCCAGGCAGGGCTCTGGTGGGTGTGCCCCCTCATCCATGCTCATGACTTCAGGGGGCTGTGATGGGATGCAGCGGGCCTGGGGTGGGGACCTGGCTGGGACAGCGGCTCCAGTGGTAGGGAGCTTCAGAACACACCGCCTCCCCCATCTAGCCATCCAGCCCTCCAGCCAAGAACAGCCAGTGACGTTCAGCAGAGCATGGCAAGGCGTGCAGCCATTTATTCTGGGGCAAGGTAAACCCCTTAACCATTATCCGTCTCACTCCATGCCTGCATCCTCCATGCCTCGAATAAGTGCTTAGCAGAGATTTGCTGTATGAATGAGTGAGAGGATAAAAGCTAACCTGTACCGTCACTGGTGGGGCAGCAGGGACCTATGCCAACATCCCAGCAACAAAGACATCCCAGAGGCTCCCTGAGGCCTGTCCATACAGGGGTGCTGGCCGGAGAAACAGGCCCACGTGCCCAGCACTGACAGCACTAAGCAGCATGCAGGAAGGACGCTAACCAGCTTTCACCTCAACTAACCGGACAGTCTGTGAAGTCCAACACCCAGCCTGTCATCCAGGCCCTGTTAGCTCCCTCTCTTCCAGCAGCTCAGGCTCTCAGCTACCGCAGCCCCTTCTTTTGAACCCCATGTTGCAGTCTGCAGATCTCTTTCAGCCCCTTCATCATCTTTCCCCGCTCCTCCTCAACCCTTATCCTGCAGATGAGGTAACTGCGAGTTCAGGGGCAGAATGTGTTTTGGAACAAAGCCCAGGTCTCAGGCTGGGGCTGCCTGCAAAGCAGGCAGCGGCTGCTGCAACCACAGCTCTATTGGGCGGCGCAGCCTCAAAGGCCTCTCAGGGCCAGGCACGCCATGCAGCCTGAGTGCAGGACAACAGGCAGTGGCAGGGGCTGTGGTGAACAAGAGGCCACTGCTCTGCACAGAGCTACACGGCTCTGGCTGGCACTGCCATGCACCAAACTGGGCTCTGAGGCTGCCTGCTCTTCCAGTTTTTTCCAAGAGTAGCCAGGAATCAGGATTTTAAAAATAAAGTTTCCTGACTTTTAACACATGATACCGGTTGGGTCCATCCTCTGTTGAAGTATGTTTATCTCGTTGGTCACTGGTGCTCTCCACTCCTATAACTGAGAGCCTAGCACAGGACCTGCAACAAACATTGTCTAGGTGGATGGATGGATGGATGGATGGATGGATGGATGGATGGATGGATAAGCGGACAGATGGCTGGAAGAGTGGATGGGTGGGTGGGTGGATGGATGGATAAGTGGACAGATGGCTGGAAGAGTGGATGGGTGGATGGATGGATGGATGGATGGATGCGTGGGTGAATGAATGGGTGGATGGGTAGATGGATAAATGCATGGATTCATGGGAGGTTGAATGGATGGATGTCAGATGGATGGATGCAGAGAGTCAGAAGGGAGGGGCAGAGGGAAGGGAGGGAATGAACATGTGACCAACAAGGTTGGATAGTCCTTGATGTTGCTGCCATAGGACAGCTCAGTGAGGTGGCTGGCTATTGGTTCCCCAGTTTCAACGGAAACAGATCTCTTAGCTACTCCAAGGCCTCTTCCAAACTCCCCCAACACCCCCGCTAAGAGCAAGCACTCATGTGACTCCTCCATGCTCTCCCTCATCACTAAAGAGTTCATAAGGGATACACTGAGGCCAAAGGACAAAACCTGGGCCCTTCTGGACCAGGACTTGAGGCTCTGTGGATGAATTTGGGAAGAAAGCATCTTTGTCACATCTCTAAGTGTGACAACGTGGCATGAACCCGTTTGTCTCCATGTTTAATGAGAGAGAACAGACAGGATGGGAACATGTGGATTTGGGAGTAAGGGGACCAGGGTTCAAAGTTCGACTCAGTCACATACCAGCTACGTGGCCTTGAGCAAGTCCCTTATCCTCTCTGGCCTTCAGTGTTTCCATCTGCAAAATGGGGTGATAATAGCTATTCCTACCATGTTTATGAGGATTAAACATGATGACACTATGTGCATGGTCCTAGAAAACTGCCTAGCTTATAGAAAGAAATCCATAAATGTTGGTTCCGTTTCATTCTACTCAACAGTCCAAGTGAATGGAGCGTTTATAGGAATACAATGTTAATGATAAATTTACTCCCCCAAACCTTTCCAGACCAAAATTTAAGAATGAGGAGGCTCAAATGTATATCCATTCATTCACTGTGTGACTGAGTTCAGTGGATGAATGGAGACACAAAATGTGGTACAGACACACAATGGAATATTACTGGATCATAAAAAGAAGTATTGATTCATTCTCAAACATGGCTGAACCTGTGCTAAGGGAAAGAAGGCAGACCCAAAAGGCCATTTACATGAAATAAGTAGACCAGGCACATGCAGAAGGATAGAAAGTAGATGAAAGGTTATAGTGGGGCAGGAGTGGGGGGAAATGGGGAGTTATTGCTAAACAGTTGCAAAGTTTCTGTTTGGGGTGATGAGAAAGTTTTGGGAATAAGTGGTGGTGATGGTTGCACACCGTTATACCTGTAACCAATGCTGCTGAACGGCAGACTTAAAAATGGTTAAAGTAGAAACTGTATCTAGTCACTTATGATGGAGCAGGATAATGTAAGAAAAAGGGATCCTTACATGTCTGTGTAACTGGGTCACCATGCTGTACAGCAGAAAATTGACAGAACACTGTAAACCAGCTATAACAAAAAAAATCCTTATATAAAAAAGGGTTAAAGTGAAAATGTATTTTACTACGGTAAAAGAATTTTTAAAAGAATAGGAAGTCTTGGCAAAGTAACAATTCTCCTGGTTTGCTGAAAAGAAGGAAAGAGCTTCATGACTTCATGTTGTATAAACACTAAAAACTCTCAGCATTAACGAGATGAAGGTGTCTTTTGCCCTTTGAGACCTAAAATGTGTTTTCAGTTTAAGAAATGAAATTTGGAAACATGACCTGGATATTTTCTTTCTGTAATTTGGGGGAGAAGAAAAGAGGAAGAGAATAACTAACCAGGCAAGTTACCACCTTCAGAAAACAATCAAACACGGACTAGGGTTTTTTCCCCTTTTCTCAAATTAAGATATATATATTTAGCCCACATGAATCCCGGTCGGAACACATTTTAACAGTTTGGTCTCGGTGGCCTGCCCGGGGCTAGGAGAGGCCTTGGCACCTTCCTAAGGTGTCCAGGAGATGGTCTGAAGCCTGCACGAAGCCTAACCCCAGGCATCCAGCAAGGAACACAGGGGCACGCCTAGCCATCTTTAGCCCAGGAGCTGTGCCAGGAGTCTTTCAAGAAAGAAGGTACCCAAAGCGAGGTGATGAGCTTATATTTGAGGACAAGGGAGCAGAGCTGGAGGGCAGGATGGGGGCTCTAATGACATAGCCAACACCACAAGGCATAATCCAGGCAGGCACTAAGCACCCAGACATGGGTACTGTCAGAGCCCGGAGCTAGCTTACAGGGACTGCCAACTACTTCTGCCAGCTGGCATCCTTCCTCTTATCCTGCAATTCCTCCCCCTACCACCCCCAATGCCAACCCTGTTGTCTTGAGAAAAAGAAGGTCCATCTTGAACCCCTCGACACCAAGTGTGGTTTTCATAGCAGCATCCTGGCACAGAGATTGTTTCAGTAAGGAGCTGTGCACTCCCCTGACTTATGTAATACATCCCCAAAACAGCCTCCTATCTAGCCCCAGAAATGAATTTGAAAAAATGGCATGGGGAGTTCCCGCTGTGGCCTAAGGGGATCGGTGGTGTCTCTGCAGTGCCAGGATGCAGGTTTGATCCCCGGCCCAGCACAGTGGGTAAAAAGATTCGGCACTGCTGCAGCTGCAGCATAGGTCACAACTGCAGCTCGGATCTGATTCCTGGCCCAGGAACTCCATATGCTGTGGGGTGGCCAAAAAAGAAAAAGACAAAACAACAAATCAAAACAAAACTGGCGTGGAGTGGACAAGGTCTGAGCAATCCCTATGGCCTCGAGTTGACGATATGGCCCTGGGACAGGCCCAGGAAGAGCAGCTCCAAAGCTCTGTTCCTGTTTAGCCACGGATGGAAATCTCATCTTCTGGGTCCATGGAAGCACCAGGGTGAGTGCTTCTATATCATTTTCTTTCATTTGCTGCCATGCTTTATCAGTGCAAGTAATTATTTCCATTACTGAACCAACAGCACATGTGAAATAAGAACCAGAGCACCCAGAAAAAAACAAAACGAGACCCTGAATGATGAACAAGGGGAAGGAAACTTTTCTCAATGTGGCCAACACACGTTTCAGATTCTGATGACGCTGGGACTGAGCCACGATACGGCACTGCGCTGTCACTGAGGATGAGACAAGTTCCAGGACATGCGCTGTGTACATGGCTTTCCCTCGTTGTGTTATCAATTTCCTGAGAATCCCTCCTGTCTATGACCATTCATTTGTGTGACCTCAACAAGGACCTTGAAAATGCAAACACCCGTGCAAGTGAGCCTCAATAGGGAAACTGGTTCTGTGTCACATGGCTGGGATCTCTGGGCAACAACTGCTTTCAGTGGGGAAGTACATCAGTCAGGACTTTTCAAAAGTCAGAACAGGGTCAAATGAACTTTAAAAACAAAGAATGCACTGACTCTCTTAACTGAAAAATCCAGGAAGATTCAGGTATGGCTGGATCCAAGTGCTCCAATGACATCATCGGGACTCTCCTTCCCCATCTCTCAGCTCTGGTTTCTCCGTGTTGGCTTTATTTACAGCAGAGATGGAGGGATACTATCCATCCTGTGGCCCCCACTGGCTCTAGGCCCACATTCCACCACATATGCAACCCCAGTGGAAACAGACCTTCTTTATACCAAAGTTTCCGGGAAAAGTCCGGAATCTGTCTCTTTGGGGGATGACATGGTCATGTGCTAATTACAAGATGTTAGAGTCAGCTTACCCCAAGCCCACAGCCTGGAACTAGAGAAGGGGGTTTACCCAAGGAAAACCAGGGTATTCTCATCAAAACAAGGGGAGACAGATCCAATGCTGCCCAGCCCAGGCAAACACCCTCATGATGGCTGCCCTTGACCTGACCAGCTCCTGGCCCTTGCCAGCCTCCATCCTCCCACCAGAGGGTACCCCCTGGCCACACCTGCCGATTCTCCTACAGACCTGCCCAGTTTCTAGACCAGTGAGCCTAGCACAGTGGGCATGGGTTGGCTTGGCCCTGCTGTCTATGCTGAGGCCTCCTCCACACCATAAAATAGTGCTTTCTTTTCTCACACAGTCCCCTGTCTAGAGGCTCACTCATGGACCAGCTCATTCATTCATTCACTCATGCATACATTTACCTGCTGCTCATGAGCCCAGAGCTCTGTTCAGCATCATTTTCATTCACACAACAACCTAGGTAACTGTAAGATACACGTTCTCCTCATCGTAAAGACGAAGTAAATCAACAAGAGGTTAAGGATCTTGGCTAAGCTCACACAGCAATGGTTGCAAACCCCCGGACCCGAAGGCTTTGCCTAATAACGATGGTGCAAAATGGGGAAAGACGGTGTATCCAAGGCTCACAGGAAAAGCCTCAGGAACACAGAAAAATGAAGATCAGGCTAAATGTGCCTGTGAGCATCGCAGTCTAGGCGCAGAAGCACTAGAGAAATGTCCAGAGCGTTTCGCCACATCAGGTGCCTTAGGGACACAGATGGCTTAAGCCCTGTCCTCAAGGACCTCACAATGGACGTAGGGCAAAAATCCAGGCACATAAAAAGCTGAAGATGGTAACTACCTGGGGTGATAAGCCAACACTGCATAGGCAGGCCAGACAAAGGTGGGCATCGGGAGGTTCTGGAAAGAAGAAAGCACAAAGGGCTGGAGTAATCAGAGATGGCTTCCTGGAGGAGGTGAGCTTGGGAGACCCTAGAGGAGAACAGGAAGAGGGCAGATTCAGAGCTGGGGGGTGGAAGGAAAGGCACCTAGGTGGGTGCAGGTGTTGGTGTCAACATCTGTGGGTTTCGCCTTCTCGGTGTCCCTCCCATTCTTTTGCTAGCATTCCAAGATGCTCTGCAGAGCCACCCCTTGCCATGCTCAGCCCACGTGGTATGCGTGGGGCTAATCCTATCCTGACTCGAGGGTGGGCACAGGACCCCAGACCTGGCCAAGGAAAGCCCTGCACCATCTCAGCTACAGCAACAGGTCTGGGGAACACCCAGCTGTGGCTGGAGCAGTGCGAGTCCTTTGCGGGATCCTGCTGAGACCACTGGGGTGGGACCGATGGTAGGATGTGGGCCAGGAGCTGGCAGGGGCTGTCACCACCCTCCCAGAGGAATGAAGCCAACACGGGAACAGGCGAACCCAGCAGGAGGCTGTCAGCTGCTCCTGAAACCAGAATTCCCCAGAGCCCAATAAAGTTCCTTTGATGCTTAAGCCTGTTTAAGCGATGTTCCCATCACTGGCCACCGAAGGAGTCCCAGTGCAGGCGTGGAGCTTTGGGAAGCAGTTGGGGGGCCAGCCGGTGACTCTGCAGTGGGGTGTTTTCTATTTCTAAGCCAGGAGACCAGTGATACAGGGGGTCAGGATGACCGCGAAGGGCCAGAACCCTGAAATGTGGGTTCAGACTCAGAGCCATTGGCCAGTTCTCCCTCAGCCACATGCCCCTCCTGTCCGGAGGCTGGGTGGATACACGGCCGGCTGCTGTGAGAGCTAAAGGACAATTCAGTCCTGCTGCTCCTTGGACTCCTGTATAACATATTAAACAATGTGTGAAACTGCTCCTGTCTTCACTTGTCCTCAAGCTGCTGCCATCAAGAAGGGATGGCCTTGGTGGTCTGAGTCCCCCAGGACGCAGAGACTGTCCTGGCCACTTAGGGTCAGATGGGGAAGGAGGGAGGGAGGGGACTGGGACCAGAACCTGAGCTGCTTGCAGGGTCTCTGCCGTAGGAGGGGTCGAAGTCAAATCAGAAAAGGTGGGGGTGGCAGTCATCAGAGGGGCAGCCCAGAGGGGTGTGGACAGCAGGGGCAGGGGGTAGGGGGTGAGGACAGTAATGGGGAGGGGAGATGAGCAAGGGCGGCCAGGAGGATGCCCCAGCGCTGGTCTGAGCCAAGTCTCCCTGACCCTGAGACCTGTCCTTCTGTGCCAGTCCCTCCTAGCCTCCTGGCTCCCAGTATGAAGAGCAGCGGTGGCCCTCTCCACGTGTCCATCTGTCTGTCCTAAGTGGCCGATTGCCCCCTCTCCCATTCCTGGGTGTCTGCCAGCTCCAACAGTCCCTGGGGACACACCTCCACCTTCCAGAAAACAGCTCTTACTCACGTCTATTTCCGAGACGGCTGGCCCGGATGGCTGATGTGTCACAAGCCTGCACCAGGCACATCGCTGGGTACAAACTGTCCTCATGCTTTGGTGACCAACTGGGACGGGGGTAGGGGGAGGGTTGCCTGGTCTCTGAAGAGCAGAGACAACTGTGTGTCCCCATTAGGCTGCGACCGACTAAGGGCAGCCTCCAAGGTCTCCCCTGGGGCCGGCTGCCTACAAACTGTTCCCAGAGCCCCTACCTGGCCCCCTGAGCAGCCTGGACACTGAGGACATTGAGGCCTCCGGGGGGCTCCTCTGCACCTCTTTGCTGCAAGCCTGGGTCAGCTGAAGGCAACTCAACCACAGCCAAGGGCAGCCTCTTGTTCCTCAGATAAGCAGTCTGAGATGTCAAGGGCCAAAATGAAACGTTTCCAGGATTTCTTGGATATTAAATAGCTCCCCCCACTCTCCCCCCCTCCACAATGATGGCTTAAGTTTAAATGAATCAGAAACACCTAGACACTTTTCTTAAAACACAAGTGAATTTCCAATTCAGGAGGAAAAGCCTAAGACACAATTTGGAATCTCCGCTAACACAACAGCTTTTGCCTAAGACATCTGGCCATCTCAGAGGGCAGTGCCTGACCTGTCCCACCTCCCCATCCAGCTGCCACTCACCCAGAGCTAAATTCCCACCTCTGGGCCCTCTTCTGTCTCCTGCTCCACCTCTCTGCTGGCCTGCCACCTAGAAACCCTTCTCCCTTACTCATGACAGGTCCTGACTTAAATATCAGCCCTTTTGAAAATGATTCCTCAACTGAGCCCACATGCACGATCACTCATTCCCTCCTTCACCAGATTAACGCACTCCCTGTGGAGGGGTCTGTTGATTCTATTTCCATCTCCACTCTCCCACTTTCTGCTAACAAGAGCCTCACCGCACTCCCTTCCCAAGCCCATCGCAGTTCATGGGCTGGGCAGGACTGACCCGGCCCTCACTAGCTCCAGGGGTGGCCACACATTTCTGGCCTGGTCTTCACCTCCTGGCCACAGTGGCTGGTTCCAAAATGAGCAAGTGACTTGCATTAGTTAAATGAGAGTCACACCCAGGAAAAGAGGTCCCCTACATCCACTGGGATTTCTGAGCCTCAAGTTGACAGGCTGACTTCTCATCATTAAAGAGGGTGTAATAGGAGTTCCCATCATGGCGCAGCAGAAACGAATCCGACTAGGAACCATGAGGTTGCGGGTTCGATCCCTGGCCTCAATCAGTGGGTTAAGGTTCTGGCGTTGCCGTGAGCTGTGGTGTAGGTCGCAGACACAGCTCAGATCCTGTGTGGCTGTGGCTGTGGCGTAGGCCAGTGGCTACAGCTCCAATTGGACCCCTAACCTGGGAACCTCCATATGCAGGTGCTGCCCTAAAAAGACAAAAGACAAAATAATAATAATAATAATAAAGAGGGTGTAATAGTTATCTATAGCCACATAACAACATGACTCAAAACTCAGTGCCCTTAAACATCCATTTATTATTTGTATGGCTCTGTGGATTAACTGGGCTTAGCTGAGCAGTTGTTACTCTTGGTGATGGCTGAGGTCACTCACGTGGCTGCATGCACTTCAGAGCCTGTCTGAGATGGCTGCAGTGTCTGTGACAGCCTCATCCTCCAAGGTCTCTCGCCATTGACCTTCCTCCTTCAAGAGTGTAGCCCTGAGCATCTTCAGAGCTGGGTGGCTGGGTTCTAAGAAGACCAGCTCCCATGTGCTTCTCAAGCCTCTACTTGTATCACACTTGCTAATATCCAGTTGGCACGAGCAAACCGCGCTGCCAAGCCTGTGGAGGGAGCTACAAACAGCATGGATCCCCGGAGACTTGGTCCACTGGGGGCCACCCGTGTAACTAACATGGGTGTAAGAGGAAGGTTTTTTATGTCTTCCCTGGAGTCCTGGGACCCAGATATGCCTGAAGTCAGAGGTCTACCCCATTCTTTCCAGTTGCCCTAATCCAAAACGGACAAACAAAATCCTTGTTTTTGTTGTCTGGCCAAGTCATTCTGAGTCAGGTGTCTGTCACTAACCAATACCATAACCAATGCCACCTCTATGCCAACACAAAGTGGACCCTGGGGACACAGACTGAAGTCAGACACAGCTGACTTAGCTGGGCAAAGGTGTCCCCTTTTGTCTATCTCCCCAATAAAACTACAAATTCCCAAGGGATGGGGCCAGTCCTCAGGCCTGCTTTATAACTCACGCCCAGCACAGTGCTGCACACTTAGGAAATGGTTAGTGAAAGATTGTTGGTGAACTGCTATCATACAACACACTTTCATGCTGCTGGACAGGTCTTTTCAAGTCTCAAGTTGCCAGGGAGAAAACCACCAAATGAACCAGGTATTATTCACTTTTAAGACCAAGGAGCGGCAGCATTATTTACAGTAGCCAAGACATGGAAGCAACCTAAATGTCTATCGCCAGAGAAAGGGATAAAGACAATGGGGTCCATATACACAATGGGATACAACTCACCATAAAAATGAAATAATGCCATTTGCATCAACATGGATGGATCTAGAGATTCTCATACTAAGTGAAGTAAGTCAGAGAAAGACAAATATCATACAATACCACATATATGTGGAATCCACGACAAAGGATATGAAAGAACTTAATGGTAAAACAGAAACAAACTCACAAGTTTCAAAACCAATCTTATGTTACCATAGATTAAACTGTGGGGGGGGGGGTTGGAGGGAGGAATTGGGTGGGTGGGAAAAACATATACACACCACTGCAAAAAAAAAAAAAAAAAAAAAAAAAAAGGTGATTACCAAGAACCTACTTATAGCACAGGAAAATCTACTCAATAGTTGTATAACCTATATGGGAAAAAAGAATGGATATATATCTAACTGAATCACTTTGCTATACCCCTGAAACTAATACAATACTGTAAGTCACTTATACTCCAATAAAATTTTGTAAAAATTGAAAAAATAGGGGTTCCCATTGTGGCTCAGCAGTAACGAACCCAACTAGGATCCATGAGGACATGGGTTCGATCCCTGGCCTTGCTCAGCAGGTAAACGATCTGGCAATGCCATGAGCTGTGGTGTAGGTCACAGATGCAGCTCAGATTTAGTGCTGCTGTGGCTGTGGTTAGACTGGTCGCTACAGCTCTGATTGGACCCCTAGCCTGGGAACTTCCATATGCTGCAGGTGCAGCCCTAAAAAAACAAATATATATATATATATATATGTATATATATATATATATATTTTTTTTTTTTTTTTAAATACCAGAAGACTGAGGAAGGTCCCATACTTGTCCCAGTGGGGTTGGGCCAGGGCTTTCCAAAATAGCCCATGACCAGCAAAACCTTTTCCTTGACAGTTCTTCTGCCATCCTTGCACTGAGAAGCAGCCTCTCTTGTCTTCTAGAATAGTGAGAGTTAGCATGAAAGAAAAGGAATACTGACACTGAAACCTATAGATGCATGGTGGTTTTGAATGTGTCCACAAATTATTTGACACTCTTTCCTCAAAAGGAAGATCTGGAGTTCCTGTTGTGCTTCAGTGGGTTAAGAACCCAACACAGTGTCCATGAGGATGCAGTTCGATCCCTGGCCTCACTCAGTGGGTTAAGGAGCGATGTGGCTTGGATCCAGTGTTGCCGTGGCTGTAGCATAGACCGGCAGCTACAGCTCGGATTCAACCCCTGGCTCAAGAACTTCCATATGCCGCAGATATAGTATGGCTACATAAAGAAAAAGAAAAAAAACAGGTCTGACTCCTGATGACTTTTCTTGTAGGGGCTGGGCATAGTGACTCACCTCTGCTGAAGAGAATGTGGCAGAAGTGACTTTGCATGACATCCCAGGCCAGTTAGCAAAGGCCACTCAGCGTCTCTTGGCTCTCTCTGCAAACCCTCACCCTTAAAACCCAGTGACTATGTTCTGAGGAAGCCAAGCAGCCACATGAAGTCCAGATGTTTTGGCCACAGCTCCAGCTGAGGCCCCGGACCACGCCCAGCAGCCCTGGTAGACATGGAGTAAGTCTAGCAATGCTCTCAGCCTGCCAGCCAGCACTGAGCCAAGCAGAAACTAGCTGTCCCTGCTGAGCCCTCCTGAGATTGCAATTCACGAGCAAAACAGATATTTTAAGCTACAAGGTTTTGGAGTGGTTGGTTCAAAAGCCACAAAGAGATAACTGGAACAAGATGGAAGAGATAATATAGTTGTGCTCGCCCATCTGACAGGTGGGAAAAAGTCCAGAAGACAGAAGTGACTTGCCCCGAGGTGACCCAGAGTAGGACAGATCTCTGGATTCCAGGTAGAGCAGTCTTTGCACTATCTGCCCGGGGCTGACCCAGCACTCATTCGGAAGCCCTTCTCCCTGCCCTCTCTGTGAAGATGAAGGCCTGCCGCTGAGGTTGAAGGGATGGACAGATAAAAAGAGCCTGGGTTCCAGAAACCTCCCTGAGCAGCCCCGACTGCCTACCTCCAGAATTATCATTCAGGGAAAATAAATCCCCATGCATTTAAGTGAGGATTTCTGTTATCTGCAGCCAAATGCATGCCTAACGGATAATGCCGGCTTTCAAACTGCATTGGATTCAAAGTTCCTACTGTGGTGTTTCCAGCTTCTTTTGCCACTGTTGCCAAAAAACCCTGTAACTGAGCTGTAACTCCAGAGGCCAGGTTGAGAGAGCATCCCACTGCCCCTTTTGCTGCCAGAATCTATTCTGCTACTCATCTATTCTCAGCAAGATGGTCCTTGCCCCCCTCAGGCTTCTAAGCTGACCTGGGCCTGCCTTGGCATCCTGCAAGCTCCCTCTGGCCAGCAAAGAATAAAAGCTGCCTGGTAGCTTCTCTCAGCCCTGCAGTCACTGAGCTCCAACACCATACTGGTCATGGGCTACCAAAGATGTGACATGACAGATTATGCAGCCCCCAGCTAACGACAAGGGAGGGGAGGCCTCCAATAAAAGACCATGACCACATCCTGCATACGTACAGACTGGGCTCACTCAGAGAACCCCACTGTGGGTCCTGCCCCAGTTAAGGCCTGAGGTCATCCTATAAGAATTGAAAAGCTGGGGGCTCCAACCAGGGGCTTTAGAGCACGCATGTTTTTTGCTGAATCTGTTTACCTGGCCGTGATTTAGTATTATCCCTTTAAAAATAATCAGGTCATTGGGAGTTCCTTTCATGGCTCAGTGGTTAACAAACCTGACTAGAATCCAGAGGATGCAGGTTCGATCCCTCAGCTCACTCAGTGGGTTAAAGATCCAGCATTGCCATGAGCTGTGGTATAGGTCGAAGATGCAGCTTGGATCCCGCATTGCTGTGGCTGTGTTGTAGGCTGGCAGCTATAGCTCCGATTCAACCCCTAGCCTGGGAACTTCCATATACCTTGAGTGCAGCCCTAAAAATCATTTAAAAAAAAAAAATCAGGTCATTGAGAGGAACGTCTGATGTCTGGAGCCAAGCACCTGGGAGACGGCTCATTTTGTGGCTGCCATAATCTTTAAAAAAAATGGGGATGAAAAAAAATTTTTGATAAAATAAACAAATAAATAAATAAATAACATGGGGATGGAAAGGGCCCTTTCAGGAGCAGCCTTGCAGGGATGGAGCAACAGGAATATCCCTCCACCCAGTGTCACATGCATTCCACTAAAAGGGTTCCCTAAGTACCCAGAGAGAACAGATCCAGAAACACAAACTCCAGCCAATCTCAGACAAGTCTAAGCTCCCAGCATTGCAGCTTGCAAGAGGGTCTGCACCTGTCCCTTCACTTGAGTCATAAGGTGATAAGCCCATCAGTGTGGGCTATGACTATTCCCATTAAACTGTGTCTCAAGGCATTACAGGGACTCGCCCAAGGCCACATGCAACTCAGTGGGTGTTGTGGACTGAATGTTTTCGTGTCCCCCAAATTCATGGGTTGAAGCCCTAGCCCCCCAGTGGGATGGTATTTGGAGATGGGGCCTTTGGGAGGTGATTAGGTTTAGATGAGGGCAAGACGGTGGGACCCTCCTGATGGGATTCATGTCCTTTTAAGAAGCGGGAGAGACTGACTCCCTCCCTCTCCACCCTGGGGGCACACAGAGAACCAGGAAGAGGCTCTTCACCAGAACCTGATCAAACCGCTACTCCGATCTTGGACTTCCAGACTCCAGCATTGTGTGGAATAGATCTCTATTTTTTAAGCCACTTGGGTCTTTCAGCCTGAGCAGACTAAGACGATGCAATACGTGGCTAGAAAGAAGCCCTTCTGGTGCTGTCTTGCTTAACCCCTGCATCACTGGAGCTAATTAATCACTTACCCTCTCCAAGACTAATTTTCCCTGTCTGTACAATGGGGAAATGCCCCCATTACAGGACAGTTGTACGGATGAGATGGTGACTACCCATGAAGATCGGAGAACTAGACAGCTCTGAGTCCATATTGACGAAACTTTTTTTTTGGCTGTGGTGGTAAAATACATGTAATGTAAAGCTTACCATTTTTAAGTGTACAGCTCAATGGCATCACATAGGTTCACACTGTTGTGCAACCATCACCATCATCCACCTCCAGAACATTTTCATCATCCCAAACTAAAACTCTATATCTGTTAAGCAACTTCCCATTTTCCCCTCCCCCGGCCCCTGGCACCCACCTTTCTACTTTTTTTTTTTTTTTTTTTTTTTTTTTTCGGTTTTTAGAGCTGCACTTACAGCATACGGAAGTTCCTAAGCTAGGGACTAAATCAGAGTTGTAGCTGCTGGCCTAGGCCACAGCCACAGCAACACAGGATCCGAGCTACATCTGCAACCTACACCACAGCTCACGGCCACGCCGGACCCTTAACCCACTGGGCAAGGCCAGGGATTGAATCCACATCCTCATGGATACCCGTCAGGTTCATTTCTGCTGCGCCACAACAGGAACTCCCCCACCCTCTACTTTCTGGATCTGTAAGTCTGCCTACTCTAGAGACCTCCCAGAGTTGGAATCATGGTAATGGTCCTGTCGTGACTTGCTTATTTCATTAGCATAATGTCCTCCAACTTCACCATCCATGGCACAGCGCGGGGCAGAATTTCCTTCCTTTTTAACCCTGAATACTATCCCATGGTGTATACTTGACAAGCCTTTTTTCAATTGAGATATACTTGACATTCAACATTCTATTAGTTTCAGGTATACACATAATGACTCCATATGTGCACGTATTGTGGAAAGATCATACTAAGTCTAGCTTACATCCCTCATCCTACATAGTTACAAATATTTTTCTTGTGATGAGCACTTTTTTTGATGAAGTCCAATTAATCATTTTATCATTTGTGCTTTTGATGTTATAGCTAAGAAATCTTTACCTAGCTCAAAGATGTGATATTATCATTTATAACAAGAAATATATATATATGTGGTCTTTGACTCTATTCCTGGCACGATTTTATTTTGGTTTTTTCCATCTTTTTAGGGCTCCACCCACGGCATATGGAAGTTCCCAGGCTAGGGGTGGAATCAGGACTATAGCTGCTGGCCTAGGCCAGAGCCACAGCAACACCAGATCTGAGCCACGTCTGCGACCTACACCACAGCTCATGGCAATGCCAGATCCTTAACCCACTGAGCAAGGCCAGGGATTGAACCTGGATCCTCATGGATCCTAGTCATATTCGTTTCCACTGAGCCATGACAGGAAGTCCATGATGAGCACTTTTAAGAGTTACTCTCTTAGCAACTGTCAAATAGGCAGTACAGTATTCACTATAGTCACCAGGCTTACTATGCATTACATTACATGACATTACCTCCCCAAGACGTACTGTTTTATAACCGGACGCTTGAACTTTTTTAACTCCCTTCACCGTTTTGTGCCCCACTCTCCCACCCCGACCCTGGAAACCACCAATCTATTCTCTACCTATGAGCTTTTTTCATTTTTAGGAGTCCATATATGAATGAGATGATACAATATTTGTCTTTCTCTGACATCCTTTACCTAGCATCATGCCCTCAGGTCCCATCCATGTTGCTGCAGACAGCAGGATTTCCTTCTTTCTCACAGCTGAATAATCTTTGTATACATACATACCTATGTGTATATCACATTTTCTTTATCCCTTCATCTATCAATGAATATTAGGTTGTTTCCCTCCCTTGGCTATTGTAAATAATGCTGCAATGAATGGCAATGCCAATGTCTTTTCTAGTTAGTGTTTTCACTTGCTTCAGATATCACCCAGAAATCAAACTACTGGACCATACCGAAGTTATATATATATATATATATATATATTTTTGTCTTTTGTCTTTTTGTTGTTGTTGTTGTTATTGTTGCTATTTCTTGGGCCGCTCCCGCGGCATATGGAGGTTCCCAGGCCAGGGGTTGAATCAGAGCTGTAGCCACTGGCCTACGCCAGAGCCACAGCAACGCGGGATCCAAGCCGCGTCTGCGACCTACACCACAGCTCACGGCAACGCCGGATCCTTAACCCACTGAGCAAGGGCAGGGATCGAACCCGCAACCTCATGGTTCTTAGTCGGATTCGTTAACCACTGCACCACGACGGGAACTCCCGAAGTTATATTTTTAATTTTTGAGGAACTGCCATGCTGGTTTCCGCAGGAGTCACTTTACTCCACTTTACTCCCTCGCATGTAAATTCTCCCTTTGGTATTGCCTTTGGAAGGGGTAAGCAATGAGATCCTGCTGTGGAGCACTGGGAACTGTATCTAGTCACTTACGATGGAGCATGAAAATGTGAGAAAAAAGAATGTATACATGTATGTGTAACTGGGTCAGCTTGCTGTCCAGTAGAAAACTGACAGAACACTGTAAACCAGCTACAATGGAAAAAATAAAAACCATTATTTAAAAGTAAATAAATACATACATACTACCTTTTATTTAACAGTTCATCTGTATTACAATTTATCATCCTCACTCATGCACAGGAACTGAGGTGAGGAGCTCCCCCTTCCTCCTCATGAGTCGCAGACAACTTGTTCTTGTTTTTTCCAAGTCTGGCCTCAGTGCCCTGTTCCCATAGAAACTCACATGGCCAAACAGAAGGACCACCTATCTGTGGTGGAGGGCCCGTTGTGGGTTTTGTTCTAACTTCCACTGGGTCAGGGACCAGTCCTTTTGTGAAATAACAATAAAAATGATGCAGAAAATAAAAATTTAAAAACCAAAGCCATAAAGGCGCTGGCCCATTTTTTGTTTATTCTTAGATTCAACAGACATAAAATTACTGGTTAAAAGACTATAAAAGTTTCCAAATATTTTGTTTCTATCCAAATCTTGTTATAGACCTGTTTCCAAGAGTTCAGGGGCCAGCATCCATCCGCAAACCACATCTTGAGTAGCACTGCCTGAAGCACTGATTAACAGCAAAAATGAAAACATCTAAATGACCATCAAAACATAGCTGTTAAATACACTTTGGTGTCTCCATATTATGGTTTAGCAATAAAATATAATGAAGCATATGGGTCGGCAATTCCACCTCTAAGTATATATCCAAGAGAAATGAAAACATACGCTCCCACAGAGACTTGTACACAAAGTTCTTAGCAGCTCTATTCACAACAAACAGTGGAAACCCAGATGTCCACTGATGGATGAATGGATAAACAAAATGTGATATATCCATACAATGGAATATTACTCAGCCATAAAAAGGAATGAAGTACTGGCACGTGCCACTGGATGTACCTGGAAAACATTATGCTAAGTGAGAGGAAGCCAGACACAAAAGGCCACATATTTATGATTCGATGTATAGGAAATGCCCAGAATAGGCAAATAGAGATAAAAAGTAGGTAAGTAGTTGCCAGGGGCTGGGAGAGACAGAGGGGTTGGAAGATGATGTCTAAGGGGTACAGGTTTCTGTGTGGAGTGATGCTCTAAAAATGACTGTGGTGATGGTTGCACAATTCCGTGCAGATACTTAAAATCACTGAATTGTATACTCAAAATAGATTATTCATATGGTATATAAAGTATATCTTAATAAAGGTGTTTTTTTTCTAGCCACACCCATGGCATGCAGAAGTTCCCAGGCCAGGGATCAAACCTGCACCACAACGGTGACAAGGACAAATCCTTAACCACTAGGCCACCAGGAAACACCATAAAGTTGTTATTTAAAAAATGAAGCAGAGTCCTATGGCTGTTAAAACAATTTAATTATTTAAAATCTAAAGAAAATCCTAGATCTAGATGTTTTTACCAATGATTTCTTTTAAATATTAAAGAAAGAGTAACACTAAATCTCGCCCTAATTCTTCCAAGTAATAGAAACCAGGGTAGTATCTCCAGACTCATGAGACTAGCATAACCTTGATAACAAAAACCTGACAACAGAAGAAAGGAAAATTAAGACCATGCAAAATGAAGACAGATGCAAAATCCCTCAAAAAAAATGTTGAATCCAGCGATATGTTAAAATAATACAGCCCATCCAAGTCGGGATTATTCTGGGAATGCAAGGGTAGTTAATATTCTAAAATCAATAACCATAATTCAGTGTTTTGACAGAAAAAAAAAAAGGGAGAGGAGTTTCTGTTGTGGCTCAGCAGTAACAAACCTGACTAGTAACCATAAGGACACAGGTTTGATCCCTGGCCTTGCTCAGTGGGTTAAGGACCCGGTGCGGCCATGAGCTGTGGTGTAGGTCACAGATGTGTCTCAGATCTGGAGTTGCTGTGGCTCTGGTGTAGGGCTGTAGCTACAGCCCTGATTCAACTCCTAGCCTGCAAACTTCCATACACCATGGGTGTGGCCCTAAAAAGACACAAAAGAAAAAAAGGGAGAAATACAATAGGATTATCTCCTAAATGTACGACTATCACTGGACAAGTCTTAACACCAACTATAACTTTAAAAAAAAAAAAAAAAAAAAACCTCTCAGCAAACTAAAAAGGGAACTTCTTTAATTTGATTAATAGCTACAAGAACCTAAAGAAACATTCATACTTAATGTTTCCGCTGACTTCAGTTATTAACCCAGGATGCCTATGATGGAATTGGTAATAATTCTTGTCACACTACTGAAGGTCCTAGCCAAAGAAATGAGTCTAGTAAAAAAAATAAAAGGTGTAAGAATAGGAAACAAATAAAATTCTATCTATAGAGGATATGATAGAAAATACACAGAAAATCGGAGTTCCCACTGTGGTTCAGCAGTAACAAACCTGACTAGCATCCATAAGGATGAAGGTTCAATCCCCGGCCCTGCTCAGTGGGTTAAGGATCCAGCCTTGCCATGAGCTGCAGTGTACGTCACAGACTCAGCTCAGATCTGGCGTTGCTGTGGCTGTGGCATAGGCCGGCAGCTGCAGTCCCAATTCAACCCCTAGCCTGGGAACTTCCATATGTCATAGGTATAGTCCTAAAAAAGAAAGAAAGAGAGAGAGAGAAAGACAGGAAAGAAGGAAAGAAGGAAGGAAGGAAGGAAGGAAGGAAGGAAGGAAGGAAGGAAGGAAGGAAGGAAGGAAAGAAAGAAAATCTAAAAGACTATTAAACAATTAGAGTTAACAAGCGAATGTGGCAGGAACACTGGAAAACAAGGACTGCATGAAAAATAATGAGAAAAAACCAGAAAGCAAATTTTTTAAATCTTATTTAAAATGGCATCATGGCCAAAAAAATGCATGAAAAGATGCTCAACATCACTGTTAGTGAAATGCAAGTCAAAACTACAATGAGGTATCAACTCACACCAGTAAGAATGGCCATGATCAAAAAGTCTACAAACAATAAATGATGGAGAGGGTATAGAGAAGAAAGAACCCTCCTACACTGTTGGTGGGAATATAAATCGGCGCAGCCACTGTGGAGAACAGCATGGAGGTTCCTTAAAAAAGTAAATATAGAAGTTCCTGTCATGGTGCAGCAGAAACAAATCTGACTAGTACCCATGAGGATGCAGGTTCCATCCTTGGCCTCACTCAGTGGGTCAGGGATCTGGCATTGCCATGAGCTGTGGTATAGGTCACAGACACAGCTAGAATCCTGCATTGCTGTGGCTGCGACGTAGGCCAGGAGCTGCAGTTCTGATTCAACCCCTAGCCTGGGAACTTCCATATGCTGTGGATGGGACCCTAAAAAGAAAAAAAAAAAAAAAGAAAGAAAGAAAAGAAAAAAAGGTAAATATAGAACTACCTTACGATCTAGCAATCCCACTCCTGAGCATGTATCCGGGGAAAACCATACTTCAAAAAGATACATGCACCCCATGTTCACTGCAGCACTATGTACAATAGCCAAGACATGGAAGCAACCTAAATGTCCATCAATAGATGACTTGATAAAGAAGATATGGTATATATATACAATGGAATATTACTCATCCAAAAAAAGAATGAAATAATACCATTTGCAGCAACATGGATGGACATAGAGATTATCATATGAGTGAAGTAAGTCAGAGAAAGACAAGTATAATATGATATTACTTATATGTGGAATCTAAAATGACAGAAAGGAATTTATTTCTAAAACAAAAACAAACTCACAGATTTCAAAACCAATCTCCTGGTTACCTCCCCATTGCGGGGAGGGAAGAATTGGCAGGGTGGAAATAACATAAACACACAACTGTATAAAATAGACGATTTTTCTTTTTTTTTTTTTTTTGTCTTTTTGCCTTTTTCTAGAGCTGCTCCTGCAGCATATGGAGGTTCCCAGGCTAGGGGTCTAATTGGAGCTGTAGCCGCCGGCCTACACCAGAGCCACAGCAACGCAGGATCCGAGCTGTGTCTGCGACCCACACCACAGTTCACGGCAACGCTGGATCCTTAACCCACTGAGCAAGGCCAGGGACTGAACCCGCAACCCTGTGGTTCCTAGTCAGATTTATTAACCACTGAGCCACGATGGGAACTCCAGTGTAAAACAGATGATTAACAAGAACCTAACGGTAGAGCACAGGAAAATCTACTTAATACTTTGTAATAACATATACGGGGGAAATGATGGATATGTTTATATGTAGGACTGATTCACTCTGCAGTACAATACAACATTGTGAGTCAACTATACTCCAATAAAATTATATTTTAAAAAACAGCATTAAAAAACATTAAATTCCCAAGAATAAATCTAATAAAACATGTGCAAGACCGCTACATGCAAAACTATAAAACACTGTCAAATAAAATTAAAGACCCAAATACATAGAGTCATACACCATGTTCATACATTGAAGGCCTTGATATTGTGAAGATGTCATTTCTTCCTAAATTAATCTGTATTCAACAAATCACATTCAAAATCTCAGCAGGGGTTTTTGTTGTTGTTTTGTTGTTTTCACAGAGACTGGCAAACAGGTTATAAAACGTGCATGATAACGCAAAGGCCCAAGAACAGCAATGGGAATCCTGAACAAAACACCATCTGATATCAACACTAAAGCTTTGGTAATTAAAATAACGTGGTAATCACGCATGGATAGACAATTAGAAAAATGGAACGGAAAAGGCAGTCCAGACACAGACATGCAGGGCCACCAGGGTGGCTGAAACCAAATAGCCAGAAAATGCCAAGTGAAGCACTGGAATTCCTGAGTCCTCATCCCCGCTTAGTGGAACTATCACCTTCCACGGAAAAGGATGTACTAGATACTAAAATTTAACATCTGCGTACCTTATGCGCAGCAATTCCACTGTGGTGTATAAACACAACAGAAATGCATACTTATGTTCCCCACAACACATACACAATTGCTCGCAACAGCACTGCTCCTAATAGCCCCAGACTGGAAACAACCCAAGTGCCCAACAATAATACAATGAATAAGTAAATGAACGATCCACCTCAACAGGCAGCAACATGAATAAATCCCATAATGATCAACTGAAGACACAAAAGAATCTACAGCCTGTGATTCCGGTCCCATAAAGTTCAAAACCAGGCAAAGTGAAGTCTATTATATGAGAAACTGGGACAGTGGTTACCCTTGGGCAGCTGCGGGGGGCACGGGGGTGGGGGGGCGGGGGGTGTCTCTGGAGGGCAGATCATGTGCTGTTGCCAGACTTGGACACAGGTGTGTTCTGTCTGTGGAAATTCATCAGATTGCAAACCTAGGACTTGCGCTCGTGTCTGTAATAAGTTCTATTTTGACAAAAGGTTAAAACAAATAATAAGGAAGACAGCAGGGGTACAGATGCTGCAGTGACAAAAGCTCTTGATGTTTGCAGAGACACCAAATGTTAAATGTGAGCAGATTCACTGCCTTTCTATCGCCCGCAGAAGTGCTTGTCCGCCTATCACTGGGGCTTCAGATGGGCTGATGAAGAGAAAGAACAGAAGGGCAGGAGCAGAGCAGAAAACAAACCGAGAGACATTTACATCGGAAAGAATGGAGGTAAACGTGGAAAAGGTCCCGGAAGGCAGAGGGAGAAGAAGAAAGCCCAGAGCTGGGGGGACTGCTGGAAGAATGGAAGGGGCAGGGCTGGGAGCCTCAGAGGCTGCCCCACTGACCACCCTGAGTCACATTCTGGGGTTTACTTGAACGGGTCACCATGTGAACGGTCCATGGGCCCCTGAAGCCCATGCTGGTTGGACTGAAACGGTGCCTTCACCTTGTGAAGTTTAAAAAAAAAGTGCAGAGGGGAGCTCCTGTTGTGGCTCAGTGGAAACAAATCTGACTAGGATTCATGAGGACGCAGGTTCAATCCCTGGTCTCGCTCAGTGGGTTAAGGATCCAGCATTGCCGTGAGCTGTGGTGTAGGTTGCAGATGTGGCTCGGATCTGGCCTTGCTGTGGCTGTGGTGTAGGGCAGTGGCTACGGCTCTGATTCCACCCCTAGCCTGGGAACCTCCACATGCCGAGGGTGTGGCCCTAAAACGACAAAAAAAAAAGTGTAGAAGGAGTTCTCACTGTGTCACAGTGGGTTAAGAATCCGATTACAGTGGCTCAGGTGGGTGTGGAGGTGAAGGTTTGACCCCTGGCCCAGTGCAGTGGGTTAAAGGATCCAGCGCTGCCACAGCTGTGGCATAGGTTGCAGCTGCAGCCTGGATTCAATCCCTGGCCCAGGAATTTCCCTATGTCATGGGTGCAACCATAATAATAATAATAATAATAATAATAATAATAATAATAAATTTAAGTACATAATACCACACATTGTTTTATTTCTATAAGAATTTTTATTTAAAAATTTTTTAAAGAACAGTTGATTTACAATGTAGTACCAATTTCTACTGTATAGCAAAGTGACTCAGTTATACATATAGATATAGATATATACACATTCTTTTTTTAATTTTTTTTAAACAATTTTTTTAATTTTATTTATTTATTTACTTTTGTCTCTTTGCCTTCTCTAAGGGCTGCTTCCTGTGGGTCTAATCAGAGCTGTAGCTGCTGGCCTATGCCAGAGCCACAGCAATGCCAGATCCAAGCCGTGTCTGAAACCCACACCACAGCTCACGGCAACGCCAGATCCTTAACCCACTGAGCAAGGCCAGGGATCGAAGCCGCAACCTCATGGTTGCTAGTCGGATTTGTTAACCACTGCGCCAGGATGGGAACACCCTAATTTCTTTTTTTTTAATTTTTTTTTTGTCTTTTTAGGGCCTCACCTGTGGCATATGGAGGTTCCTAGGCCAGAGGTCCAATCAGAGCTGTAGCTACCAACCTATGCCACAGCCACAGCAACGCAGGATCCTTAACCCAATGAGCGAGGCTAGGGATCGAAGCCGCAACCTCATGGTTCCTAGTTGGATGCACTTCCGCTGTGCCTTGAAGGCAACTCCTGCATTCTTTTTCATATTCTTTGCCATCATGGTCTATCCTAGGAGACTGGATATAGTCCCCTGTGCCATATAGGAGGACCTTATTTTTTATCCCATCTCTGTAAGACTTTAAATGCGTGTGCTTGTTAAAGCACAGAAAAAGGACAGCAGATTGCAAACCACTCCGATCTAATATTTACATCTAGGGCTGAGGATTGGGTCAAGTTGTGAGATGGGGGTTTAAGAGAGACTTTTTTTTTTTTTTGAGGCAGGGGACAGTAGGATAACTTTAAGAAGCATAGTTTGCTTTTATAATAATAATAATTTTTTTAAAATACAAAGAGGACAGTCTGCTAAAAGACCAGAAGAGAGGCCCTGTGGGGAGGCAGCGACCTTGGGGAAGAAGAAAATGGTGTGTTCCAGGCTGGAAAAAAGCCTTTCTCCATAATCCTAAGAGGGGGCCTGGAGACCAACTGAGCCGGCTCTCAGGGGCTTCGGGCTAGAGGATCTGGAACCTTCCCACAGCCAGCCCTGGGGGCTCAGAGTCCCTGCCCTGTGGGGCAGGGCAGGAATACCTGTGTTCACACCTCACTCCCCCACTTCTCCCCCTCCCTCACCTCCACCTTCTAGAAGCAAAAGATCTGCCCAGCATTCCCTGAGTTTATCACCACCACCCCGACTTGTACCCTCCCCCCCTCCATCCATACACCTTCCCCCTCTTCTCTCTACCCCCCAGCAGTGAAGGGGTGAAGGGTCCAGTGCCTGTGGGTGGCAGAACCTGACCCTCCTGGACCCCCGGGGGAGGGGGCAAGAGGAGAGGATACACTTGAGGAAGCAAACGGGCGGGGGCTGAGGACACCACCCTGACCTCCTGGAAGTGAAGCCCAAGTCCGCCTTGGCAGTGGTCTCAGGGGCAGATGGTCCCTCCTGGGCAGCTGCTCCCAGCTTTCCTCAGAGGCAGCCCCCTGTCCTCTCAGAGCCCCCACCCCTCCATACTCTGAGAAAATGCTAAGACCCGCGACCATCCAAGGCCCCATCCTGCAGGCCTCACAGCTACTAAATGCTGCTCTGGGGCACAGTTGACCCTCCAGCAAGCACCTGGGCCAAAGGGTCTGCCTGTCTCCCCACCCATGCGATGGGCAGGGCCAAGGACAGGGATGACAGCCAGTGGTAAAGTCACGGTCCAGGCCTTCTGTGGGTGGCAGAGACCATACTCTGTTCTGCCTCCAAGTCACCCACTGCCCCCTCCCACCCAGGAGCACAAATGGTCTCATCTCTGCATTTTTTTTATTTTTATTTTTTTATTTTTTTGTCTTTTTGTCTTTTTAGGGCCACGCCCATGGCATATGGAGGTTCCCAGGCTAGGGGTCCAATCACAGCTGTTGCTGCCAGCCTATGCCAGAGCCACAGCAACACCAGATCTGAGCCATGCCTGCAACCTGCAACTTCATGGCTCCTAGTTGGATTCATTTCCACTGCACCATGACGGGAATGCCACATCGCTACATTTTAAAAGTACATTTTTCGCAAAACACCACAGAGGGAGGCTTGTGTGCTTCTAACAGGGGATCCAGTCCCTCTTCCACACCGACCTTGTTTGCTGGACTTTTCCTTAGAGCAACCCTCCCCCATTCCGTTCCCTTCGGAGCCTCAGCCTCCAGTGCTTTGAACTTCCTTCTCCGCTAGCCTGCGAGTGGGCCGCACAGGCTGCTTCTAAAGAAATGACCAGACGACAGGCCACTTCAAGCCCATTCGTGTATGATAATCACGACCTTGTGGGGCAGGCAGCTGGGCCCCATTCATCCTATTTCAAAAGGCAGGACTAAACCAAAATGGAAAAGAACAGTGGTACAGGGAAGAAGAGCCTTTGGTAGATCAGGAGGGAAACCCAGAGGCACCCAAGAGAAAGGGGCTTCACCATACCGCCTGCTGACAACAGATACAGCAGAGGGAATCCCACGTCCAAGGGCTCCTGGAGGAACCAGGACTTGCTCTTTCTCCATTTGGAGCAGAAGCCTCACTGGGGGATTCTGGCACCCAGTGAACCAACAAAAAAGCAGAAATGATATATTCTTCATTTCTTTTTTCATGTGACTTTTATTGTTTCCATTTTAGCTGGTTTACAGCGTTCTGTCCATTCTCTACTGTAGAGCAAAATGACCCAGTCTCTCTCTCTCTCTCTCTCTCTCTCTCTCTCACACACACACACACACACACACACACCACACATTCTAGAGATGATATTCTTTTCTGCAGAGGAGATAACAAAAAGAACAGGCTGGCCTTGCTCACTAGGTACACCGCCCCCCACTGTAATAATGATCTGTGTCCAGCTCTCTCGTACCTCCCAGGGACCACAGACCACTTTCCTTGGGAATATATGAATGGATGTAACGAGATGCCTAGGCTATGCTGAGCACCTTCCTACACACTTGTGTTAGTATATCCTCAAGACAAACTGCCAAGGTACATAATATTTTCCCATTTTACACACGAGGAGATGGAGAGTTTAAAGAATCAGATCACTTGCCGGAGCTCACAGAGCCAGTGGGCCGCCACAGTTGGCATTCACAGCCAAGACCACCTGCATCAACCTCAGGCTCCCCTCCCTGACCCTGTGCAGCATCCTGGCAGCCGTGGGAGATATGCTCTTCGCTCTCAGCCCTGCTACGGAAGCCCTGGGCAAAAGGATGGGCACCGGGGCCAGGCCTGTGCAGTGGGGCTCTGTCCTGAGACCCTGAACCTCAGGCAGAGTGACACCCATAAGAATAGATGGTGCAGACACATCCAAGAGGCCTCTTATTCCCCAGGGGACTGCCCAACCTCCTATCTTTTCCTAGCCGCCTTTCTCAGGGTGCATTTCTTTTCTGTGAGTTCCTGCCTTTCTTCCAATACTTTTCCTTTTGGTCTAATCTGCCTGAGGAGTTCCCTTATGGCACACCAGGTTAAGGATCCAGCATTGTCACTACAGCGGCTTGGGTCACTGCTATGGTGCAGATTCAAGCCCTGGCCCTGGAAACTCCACATTCTGTGGAGGCAGACAAAAAAAATTAATAAATAAAACAAAATAAGCCATTTAAAAATTAAAAAAAAAAAACAAGGAGTTCCCACTGTGCTGCAGTGGGTTAAGAACCTAACTGCAGTGGCTTGGGTCACTGTGGAGGTATGGGATGGATCCCCAGCCAGGTGCAGTGGGTTAAAGGATCCAGTGATCCAGTTGTAGGATGCAACTGTTCATCCATATGCCATGGGTGCAGCCATTCAAACAAAAAAATTTTTTTAAGAAATCTGCCTGAGTTGATTTCTGTTGCTCGTGACCAAAGAATGCTATCTCAGTCACCATCCATCATGCCTCCCTGCCTCCTCTCTGCTCCCTAGGACAGCACAGACTCTGAAAGCTGGTTAGTTGCCCTCCTGGCTGCCTCTCCTGTGGCACGGGGGCTCGTGCTGAGTCAGGCTGATGAAGGGGGAGAACTGGGTGTGTGAGGCAAGTGGGATGGAGTGAGCCTAAGAGACAGAGGAAAGGAGGGGCATGTCTGTGTTTCAGCCACCACCAATCTCATCTGTACAACCGAGCGAGGGCAGCTCTTCCTGTCCAAACTTCAATCAGCACCGCCAGGGCGGGAGGCAAGCCGAGGCTGCCCAGCCAGGTTCACGCGGAGCATGCCCACACCACCTCCGCAAAGCTGCACGTGGCCAAACTTTAGGGTGGCACTTGGGGCAGTCAGAGCCTGGATGAGGCCACAGGAGGGAAAGGGGAGAGGCTCGGTGGCCAAAGGACAGAGAAGACACACAGAGAGAGGCAGGCGTGCAGGAGCCAGGCCTCTTCATCGAGGGAGGCAACTGGGGGTGCCCGGGTCTACCCAGCTCCCAAACCCTGATCAATTTAGGCCATCTGGGCATTAGAACAGAATGTACAGGAAATGTTAGCTGCAAAGGGTCAAGAAGGCTTTCCAGGAAGGACATTTCTGATCTGTTTCCCAGCAGGGAAAGCATTTCCAACACAGAGAGGTAAGTCCCCCAAGGCAAGCCGGCAGGACCAGCTCTGATTCCCGGGAAGGGACCCCCAGCACCAAACCAAATGCAAATGACTCCAATTACCCAATCCTGGGCCCCTGCCGCCAACGCAGAACTCAGCAGAGCCCTGGCAAGAGACAAGTCTAGGATAAGCAAGGAGAGAAAGCCAAGTAGTGAAAACAGGGGAAACACTGGAAGAGTCAGGATAGAGTCTAAAACTAAGAAGGGGAATACACAGTGAATGGGCTTCTCTATGGCGCTGAAAAGCCGCCTGGCACAGGCCAGCTTGGTTCCTGGACAGTGAGGAATTCAAGGAAGACAGTGTCAGCCGTGGCAGTTTCATTTGTGGATTTTACTACTCCTTCTCTGTAACAGTCCTCTAGCAGACTTGTCACTGTCATTCCACAAATTATCTAAACATATTTATAACATGAGCTGAGTTCTGTGGGCTCCTGTAGTAAAAACAGAGTTTGTCTTTCCTTCCCTCCCCACTCCCCCACCTAACAATCAGTGGAGGGTCTCTTGTGAGCCTGGGGGCAGCAGGGATGGGGGGAGGATGGGACACATCCCCTGTCTTTTAGAGTGTCACAGGCTGGGGGAGCTGGAGTGACAAGGAAGTGAAGCAACTCCAAGGACCATATGGAATTGTTTGAGAGGTCCCCGGAGTGTGGTAGGATCTCAGAGGAGGGGACAATTAATGCTACCTGGAAAATGGGGAAGGTTCCCTGAAGAGGTAAGATTGAAGCTGGTCCATGAGGAATGAACATGGGTTCTTCAAGCAAAAAGCCAGAAGAGACATGTCAGGCCAAGCAGTGACATACAGGTTTCAAGTGGAGGGCAGGATGGAGAAACGAAGTCATTCCCTAGGGCCGAGGAAAGTGATGTGATTTGAGAGATGGGTCCAGAGAGGGAGGTAGGAAGCAGTTGGACCATCTACTTGATCCTAAAGACCACACGGAACTGTGGAAGGCTTTTAAAGTGAACGAATCACTTTGCCCTAATCCTGAGGAAGACTTGGAAAGAATGGAGGGTGATGAGGCTCTGAAGAAGGCAGTAATGTTGGGGATGGTGTCAGAGGCTCAGTCAACACATGGGAAGCAGGATAAGACAACTGACTGACTGGAGAGAGAGATGAGGAAGAATGCAAAGGAAGTAACAGAAGCAGCTAAGCGTGATGGTTAACTGCATGGGTCAACCTGGCTGGGCCACGGTGCCCAGATACATGGCCAGACATTATTCTGGATGTTTCTTTATGAGGATGTTTCTGGATGAAATAAACAGTCAAACAAGCGGACTTGGAGTAAAGCAAATTGCCCTCCATAATGTAGGTGGGCCTTGCCCTATCAGTTGATGGTTTGCATAGAACAAAAAGAGAGACTTCCCAAATAAGAGAGAAGGCTCCAGCAGACAGCCTTAGGACTCTAACTGGAACAGTGGCTCTCTTGGGCCTCCAGCTTGCTGACTCGAACCTGTTGCTCAAATCTCTTTATGTAGGTACATAGATAGATAGATGGATGGATAGGATAGATAGATGGATGGATGGATGGATGGATTGGATAGGATAGGATAAGATAGATATATAGATATACAGACGGATAGATAGATAGATAGATAGATAGACAGACAGACAGACAGACAGATCCTATTGGTTCAGCTTCTTTAGAGAACCTTGACTAACAAAGAGGTCTGCCAGGCTTCATGCTAAAGAAGGGGACACCATCACAGCCCACGGTCATCTTCACGACCACCACCCCCATACATGTGCGTTCAACACACAGTGACAAAGGCCCACTCTGGGCCAGGCCCTGCGCTGCCGCCTCCACCTTTGTTGTGTCATTTAATCCAAGGGCTGACCGTGTCTCTCCTCTCAGATGTCCGCTAGTCATGCCAAAATGAACAGGTCCAAACAGACTCCCCATTCTGTCCACTCCCATGAGAGCAAATGGCACCACAGTGAGTGGCCCAAAGGCAAAAATTCGGGTGTCATCCAAAAGCTGGAAGTCACCCCATCGTCTCTACTTCACTCCCGCTTCCAGTCCACTCCAGGTCCAGCCAGTGCAGCCTCTACAACCTGCACCGACTCCATCCGTGTCTTTCCATCGCCCCTGCCCCCATGCCCCCAGCACAAGGCCCCAGACACCTACCTGGCCGGGACAACTCCAGGGACGTCCCTGTGTTCTCCCTGCTTCCTCTTCTCCCATTTCCCTCCCAGGCACTCCTCCAAGACCACCCTCCATTGGCAGCAGCCTGAGCTTTTCAAAACATAAACTAGACAGTGTCACTTCTCTATTTTCAACCAAGCAACTGTTTCCCACTGCGTTTTGGATGAAATGCACCCTCTCTGTAGCCAAGAGGGCCAGACACACCTCGTGCCTTATCTCATCAGGCCCTCCCCTGCCTGCTTCAGACACGGACCCCTCCCTATCCCTGGAAAAACACCCCAGCTTCCTGGCTGCCTGAGAACCAACTTGCTGTTCTCGGGGCCTTGGGACAGCTTGAGATGCCCGGCTCCTTCTCACCACGCAGATCTTGGTGTCAATGTCCACTCTTCAGAGAGGCCTCTCTGACCTCCCTTTCTAAGGCAGTAAATCTCAACACACCTCGCACCCTCTCCCAAAGCACCCTGCCCCTGCCTCTACCGCTCTCTTCGCAACTCAGAGTTCGCTCATTCTTTTGTTAGTTTATCTGTTTTAATTTTTCTTTTTTTTTTTTTCTTTTGTCTTTTTAGGGCTGCACCTGAGGCATGTGGGAGTTCCCAGGCTAGGGGTCAAATCAGAGCTGTAGTTGCTGGCCTACACCACAGCCACAGCAACACCAGATCGGAGCTGTGTCTTCGGCCTACACCATAGCTCCTGGCAACACCAGATCCTTAACCCTTCGATCAGGGCCAGGGATTGAACCTGTGTCCTCATGGAAAATAGGTTCATTATCACTGAGCCACAACCAGAATTCCTGTTTCCGTTTTTCTGTCCCATCCACCCTACCCCTGAGACCTAGCATGTAAGTCCTATATGGACACAGACTTTTGTCTTGTTCACCACTGTGGCCCCCAAAATCTAACATGATAAATATTTTTGAATAAAGAATAGATAAAATAACAAATAACTACCTTCTAAATCTGGGGTTACTGTGTCACTAGTAAAGAGCAGCTAACTGAAGCCCAGAGAGGTTAAGTAACACGCCCAAGGTAACACAGCTCTAACTGGTAGATATAGGACTCAAATCCAGGCCTGGCTTAATCCAGAAGATGTGCTTTCCATCACTCCCCACAGGCATCTATATTAACCAGTGTCTATGGTGCACTTTTTAGCTTTAAAAGATCCTTTAGGAATACAATATTTATTAACTATAAACATTTCTGGAGCACCCAAAATGTGCCAGGTATCTTGCTGAATGGACAGTGGATGTTAAATCAGACACCTGAAGGCAGCAGCACAGCCCATGAGGCGGGCAGGAAGGGTGTGATCCAGCAACACACTGGGACAGGCCTGTGACCAGCCCAGGGCCAGAAACAAACTCTGTCTTTTATTCTTCAGCTGAACACCTTTCTGCTTCTTATTCCTAGTTAGGCTGGTAATGCATGCTCATTGCAAGCAAATTCAAAAAATGCAAAAAAAAAAAAAAAAAAAAAAAAAAAAGAGCGCTTACAATCTAATCAGTTGGCGCTAATCACTGTTCACACTCTGGTATCATTATCAGTTTTCTCCCCACTATTGAAATATCATGGCTCTTTCCCCACTAAAGGCCATGAATGTTATTCTCCACAGTGGCTCCTCTAAATGATGCCCTGATAAACATCATGGTCACGTGTGCACAGTGGTCAGATTATATACTGGACCCAGCAGTGGAAACACTGGGAGAAACTTCATGTTTTTAAAAATGTTTATGTGCCAAACTGTCCTCCAGAAAGACTGAAACAATTTAAATTTGATCGATCTGATCATTGAAAGCTAACATCTCCTTTAACTATGTCTGGCCTCAGTTATTCACTATGTGAACCACCTTTTCCAGGGCCTAGAGCAGTGCCTGGCACAGAATAGGCACTCAAGGACTCACTGAAGGAAAATGTCAAGGGGATTTTTCTTTGTTTGTTTTTTGGTTTTTGCTTTTTGCTTTTTTAGGGCCGCATCTGTAGCATATGGGGATTCCCAGACTAGGGGTCCAACTGGAGCTAGAGCTGCCCACCTACACCACAGCAACGCTGGATCCTTAACCCACTGAGCAAGGCCAGGGAGTGAACCTGTGTCCTCATGGATCCTAGTCAGATTCATTTCCACTGAGCCACGATGGGAACTCCGAAAGTGTCACCATTTGTATTTTTCCTATTGGGAGCTCCCTATTCATATCCTTTGCCCACACATCCGCTGAAATATCTGGCTTTTCCTTATTCTTTTGCAAAATCATTTTATATCTCATGAATACTAACCATGTGTTTGCTACATTTGCTGAATTTTTTTCAGTTGTCATTTATCTTTAAATTTTAAGATGGATTTTCTTTCTTGACAGAAAATTTATTCTTTTTTTTTTTTGGGCTGTGGCATGTGAAGGTTCCCAGGCCGGGGATCAAACCCGCACCCCAGCAGCAACCCAAGCTGCTGCACTAACACCACCAGATCCTTAACCCACTATGGCACAAGGCACCTCCGGAAAACAGTTATTCTATAGCTGAGTTTTTCAACATTGACGCCATTTACACTTGGATGGGATATTCTTTGTGCTGGGGGATGTCCTGGCAGGAGGTTCATGATAGGATGTTTAGCAGCATCCCTGGCTCCCTGGCTCTACCCACTAGATGCCAGGAGCACTCCCCTCCCAAGGTGAGACACATTGAAAATGTCTCTAAACATTGCCAAATGTTCCCAGAAGGCAAAATCATCCCTAGTGGAGAACTGCTGCTTTATGATTTCCAACTTCAGTTTCCAACTTCAGTGCAAGTTCAGCTTAAAGAGTCTATTTCTACTACACAATTTTAATTGTAAAAAGTAACTGCTTGGGAGCTCCTGTCATGGCTCAGCAGAAACAAATCTGACTAGCATCCACGAGGACGCAGGTCTGATCCCTGGCCTCGCTCAGTGGGTTAAGGATCCGGCGTTGCCGTGAACTGTGATGTAGGTCGCAGACGTGGTTTGGATCTGGAGGTGCTGTGGTTGTGGTGTAGGCCAGCAGCTACAGCTCCAAATCGATCCCTAGCCTGGGAACCTCCATATTCCGAGGGTTCGGCCCTAAAAAAGACAAAAAAAAAAAAAAAAGGTGACTGCTGTATTTTTGTCTTGCCTCCCATGGTTTTAGTTTCCACATTTAAGTCTTCAATCCATGCGAAATATACTTTAGTGTAAGAAGGGCATTAAGAAGCCAGAGATTATGACTGCCTTGAACTTACGCCTGGTTAAAGGTAGTCCTGCCACAGGAGTAGCTTGCTATGTGGGACATTCAATGAACCCAATGTACAAAGTTACTCGACACCTCACAGAGTGCAGAGCTGCACCCTGTCACCCAACAGCTGGCACAGAGTTGGCAAAGCTGACATCAAGATGTTTCCAGTCTTATCTTCTCACAGCTTCAGGGATTCCTTCCTGGGACCAAACCAGATGAGCGCAATAAATGCTTGGTGAGTGGGACAGCTGTTCTAGGAATGTGTTTGCTAGTGGCTATTTCACCTTTCACAGAATCATCAGCACCTCCTAAAACCAGCAACACACCACTGGATTCTGGAGCCATCTGGAAAAATCTCAGGGATCTTCCATTTTAGTAGGGGGGAAAAAAAAAAAAAAAAACCACCAGAGTGAAAGGTTAACTCTGTATTTCCCTGCCCTCAGCTTGAACTTTTGTGTGTTTTCTAGTAAATTCTTAAAAACAGTAATTAGCCTTTTAAAAATCCCTATTAGATTTCTATAGATTGTAATGAATATAGTGGGCTCCCTCTGGTGGTCACAAGAAAATCTCCAAATCCCAACAGTCAATACACAGCTAGATCTCAGGACTTTTCTGTACAGGACACAGCACATTTTATAATTAATAGATTCACAGCAGAGTTCCCTGGTGGCTCAGCGGGTTAACAAGCTGTTGTTGTTACTGCAGTGACCTGGGTTCAATCCCTGCCCCTGGATCTTCTGCATGCCATGGGTGTATGAAAAATTTTAAATAACAATAATAATAATAATAATAAATAGATTCATGACTAGATGATGCCTTAAGACTTGTAATTCATCTGCCATTCATCAATGAGTCTGCAGATTGGTCCAGAAGGACACTGTCCAAAACCATCCTCAGCATCTTGCCTTCTAAATCCCTCTTTGGGGATTTCTGTCTGTTCAGAATATCCCCCTCCCCCAGGTTTTCAGCTCCGGGCACCTCTGTCCCCTCCTGTGCCCATCCATCCTGTTTGTGAGTTTTGTCCCCCACATGGCCCAGGGCCTCTCGCAGCTGTTCCCTGCCATCAATTCTCATGGCCCTCATTCAAGTTCTCACGACCTCTCCTCCAGGGGAGTCATTCAGCAGATATTTACCCTCCCTCCTCCACAGGCTGCCCGGCACCATTCTAGGCTCAGGGGACGCAATGGGGAACAAGACCAGACTGTCCCCACCCTGAGCTCCCTCCCGCTAGGCTTCTCCACTGAACCAAACCTGCGACCCAGTCCACCTCCTTCCTGTTTCTTGAGTCTTCCTCTTACGGCTTAAAACTAACACACCTTCCACGCATCCCAGGGATGGAAGCCCACCCCCCTCAGTGAAGTCTACCCTCACTTTCTACCCTCGCCTTCCTCCCTAATCTCCACCCCCGCCTTCCACCCTCACCTCCCACGCTCACCTCCCACTCCTGCCTCCCACTCCCACCTTCCAACCAAACAGAGCTCCCTGACACTCCTAGGGATGCTGCCTCTGCTCAGGATGCTGGGTCTCATGGAATGTGTCTCCCACTCCAGCTGCCTAAGATGCCAACCAGTCTTCTAAATCCTGCCCATCTGTGCTCGTGCCCTCCTCAAGGCAGCCTGCGCTGAGGTGATCCCTCCTTCCTTTGCAATTTCTGTGGGAATTTCTTCTTCAGACTCTTCCCATCCTCAGTACATTATGGTTCTTCTCTGAGAACCATCATCCTCCATGAAGAGGGTTTACAACTCCTCTATCCGTCTCAGGCAATATAACCCATAGGTCAAGCGCAAAATACAAAATAGGATAGAGGGAGACGAATGAACAAATGAATGAATGAATTCTGGAATTCTCCAGAGAATTCTGGAAAAAAAAAAATCAGACACATGAATTATCTTCAACTTTGTACTGTCTGACATAACCAACACTAAGCTACTTTTTACCATAAATGCAAGTCAAGCAGGATTTAACATGTGAAAAAAATATATCATTTAAAGAGTTCTGGGAGTTCCTGTCATGGCTCCAAGGTTAACGAATCTGACTGCCATCCACAAGGATGCAGGTTCGATCTCTGGCCTTGCTCAATGGGTTAAGGATCCGGCATTGCCATGCACCGTGATGTAGGTCACAGATGAGGCTTGGATCTGGCATTGCTCTGGCTGTGGTGTAGGCAGGCGGCTACAGCTCTGATTCGACCCCAAGCCTGGGAATCTCCATTTGGCCCGAGTGTAGCCCTAACAAGCACACACAAAAAAAAGGATTCCCCGTCGTGGCTCAGAGGAAATGAATCTGACTAGTAACAGTGAGAACGCAGGATAAGGATTTTCAGCCTTGTCATGAGCTGTGGTGTAAGTCACCAACGCGGCTCAGATCCTGTGTCACTGTGGCTGTGGTGCAGGCTGGCAGCTGTAGCTCCGAATGGACCCCTACCATGGGAACCTCCATACGCCATGAGTGCGGTCCTAAAAAGCAAAAAAATAAAAATAAAATAAAGAGTTCTACAAGGAGTTCCCACTGTGGTGCAGTGGGTTAATGCTCTGGCTTGTCTCTGCGGAGGCACGGATTTGATCCCCAGCCTGGCACAGTGGGTTAAGGAGCCAGCACTGCTACAGCCGTGGTGTAGGTCACAGCTCTAGCTCAGATTCAGTCCCTGACCCAGGAACTTCCATATGCCTCGGGTGCAGCCAAAAAGTTTTTTAAAAAGAAGAAGAAGAAATAACAAATTCTACAAAAAATAACTCAAAGGCAGGGGGTACCAATTTTTGGCTTCAAACTACTAAGAAAGCATTCCCTACCCTAAGCAATTTCCTAAACCAACAAACACAGTAAAGCAAGCAGGCTGAACAGGTAACCCTGACCACTTCTGTTCCACTCTGCAACATTTGCCATAAAATATCAGTGAAATGTCTCAGGTTCCCCATCACGTCCGCGCTGTACTTCATGCTCTCCTCAGCAGAGGTCCAACCCCTCTGCTCAAACCTGCAAAGTTTCACAGAGCAGCGAATTTCTAACTCCGATTCATCTGTGTATTAATTTCTGGAAGGTCACTCTGCACTGCAAGCCCAGTGCCCATCATTTGGAAACCACAGGCCACGTCTCTGGGATATGATGCAAGGACACAAAAGGGCACAAAAAGGAAATGAAAAGCATTGCCGGTTTTCCGAAACATTCCTAATCATCTGCAGGGAAGGTTGAGCCCAGTGAAAAACCAGTGTGAAGAGTGCGAAGGGGCAGAGCCCCAGGCTTTGCAGGACAAGGCCTTCTGGATGCTGTTAGCGGCCAATGAGAACATCACAGGTTCCATGTTTTCTCTTCTTTTCCGGTTCCCTTACTTCTGAAATCTGTTGCCAGCATTTTCTCACCCATGTCCCAGAAGAACACGCTAAGGAAGCCTGCCAAGCCTTTGTTCCTTCACTCCAGAATACTCCGAGCCAACCGTCATCTCTGAATCGCCTCCTTTCTGGCAGCCCTGACTGACATCAGCGAAAAACCAGGAAGGTAACAGGCTGTACAAGGCGGGTCTGGACTGGTCTCGGGGCAAGGGATCTGGGTTCCTGGGAACCACCAACTCACTTTCAGGAAGCAGTGCCAAGTCCTGTCACAAATTCATTCGATCCTTGCACAATCCTCTGAGGTAGGTACCATTAGAAATCCCATTTCACAGACGATAAAACCGAGGCACCAGGAGGATAAGTTCGAGGTCATGGAACTGGTAAGGGACAGAGAATCTGAACCAGGCAGTCTGGGTCCAGAATTCAAGGGCTTTATCACCAGGCCACACTGTCTGTTGGACCAATTCAACAGCAAGAAAAGACCCGTGTGTTTGACTGGAGGTAAGCCTCAAGATCTGTCTATAGTCCCTGCCAAGGACCACCTGGACTTGTCCAGCCCGCTGCCCCTGGAGCAGGACAGAAGTGGTCAGCTGTGTCAGCCCAGCTATACCCCTCTTCTCTTCTGGGACCAACACCTTCATTTTCCTTAAGGTAAACACCCTTCCCCATTTTCAGCCCATGTGGTTCTGGTGGTGTCAACCCTCCCCCAGAAAGCCTCTCCCCTTCGCCAGGTCCAAGAATGGTCACATGACCCAGACCTGGCCAATGAATGGGTCCCGTCCTCCAGGCACAGCATTTACATCAGGGAGAGGCACCTGCCCCAAACCAGGCAAAGCAGGGTCAATTCTGGGACCTTTTTCTTTAATTGTGGTAAAATAGAAAAAATTTAAATCTATCATTTTACTTGCTGAACACCTAAAATAATGCAACACTGTCAATCAACTATACTCCAATAAAATGAAATTTTAAAAATCAAGAGAAAGGGGAAAACAAAGTTTTGACCACTTAAAAGTGCACAGTTCCATGGTACATAGGACATTCACACTGTTGTATAAGCACCACCACCATCCCCTTCTGCAATGTTCCCATCTTTCCGAAGAGAAACTCTGTACCCAGCAACAATAACTCCCTGTATTATTCTGCTCAGGCTGCCAAAACAAAGTACCACAGCTTGCGTGGCTTCAACAACAGAAATCTATTTTCTCACAATTCCAGAGGTTGTATGTCAGAGACCAAGGTGTCAGCAGGGTTGGTTTCTCCTGAGGCCTCTCTCCTCTGCTTGGAGACGGCCGCCTTCTCCCCATCTTCACGTCGTCTTCCCACTGCGTGTCTGTATCCTAATCTCTTCTTGGAAGGACACCAGTCAGAGGATTAGGGCCCCCAACAGTCTCACTTTACCTTATTTACCTCTTTAAAGGCTTTCTCGGTCACATTCTGAGGCACTGGGTGGGGGTTAGGACTTTAGCATGAATTGGGGGGGCACGGTTCAGCCCTTAACACTCCCCATTCCCCAATGCCGAGAACTTTGAGAAAAGGGAGAGCTCTTTCTGCTGGGGCTGCTGAGGTCTGATCCAGCCCTGGGGCAGCTGGTGGCCACCTTCTCACCCGAAGGAGACAGCATCTGAAATGATTTCTAGAAGAGCAGAGAGATGGAGAGAGAGCCCCTGAGGCCGGATGCACCTGCGCCCAGCTCTACCTATGACCTCTCCGTTCCAGCTATGTGAGCTACTAAGTTTACTTTGTCTGTTTTATTAACATAATTAAAAGAGTTAACACAAGGAGCTTTCACACCAGAGTGGCCCATTTATCCAGGACATGCAGGATGTGCCCACATGGCAGTTGTTCAAGCAGAAGAGTCCAAATTCAAATCCAAGCCTCTCAGGCTCCAGGGTACTGGCTCCGACCCATCTCTTGGGATGCTTACGTGTCAGGACTATTCACAGCACAGTGGAGACCAGGTCGTGCCTGCATCCCCCACAGAGCAGACTTCGGGGCCACTCCCTGCCAGAGCCCTTCCTACAACATTCCAGAACTGCTGCTCTGGGTTGGGGGGGGACTCCCCAAAGAGACTTGAAGGCTCCTGTCCTACCCCTACCCCCCAGCATCCCCAGACCCCTGCAGCAGTGCCTGACCCAGGACAGCTTCAGTGCAAAGTACGAGGATGGCAGGGGACAGGGCGGGTCGACAGCTCTCCTGCCCTCTGACACCTGCTTAAAGGACAGTCTGTGAGAACTGAGGATGGGAAACAACTCAAACATCCTTCAGGTGGGGACCGGCCAGGTACCTTTCAGGACAGCCCAACAGCCCAACAGGATTCTGTCATTTAACCAAAACAAGGCAGCAACGGCTCTCTGATGCATGGACTGATTCAGACCATCCCAGAGGGAAACAGCAAACCCCCAACAGCAACCCAGGGACAACAATATATGTTACCCTATGCATGAAACCCGGAGGGGAGCTTCTTGCTGAAATGTACATAACCAACCTCAAACACTGGGCTGTCCAATGCCACGACCACCAGCCATACATGGCAATTTAATTACACAAAATATTTTAATTCAGTTCATCAGTCGTACTAACCATGTTTCAGGCGTGTGATAAAACATTTCTATCATCGCAGAAAATTCTATTAGGGTGGACTGCTCAGAAAAGCATCAGCAAACAGTAAACGGCCCCTGGAAAGGGGAGGAGGAGAACTGGGCGACAAGAAGGGAGAGACATTATTTTCCACGTGTAATCTTGGGTGGTACTTGAATTATCTTTTTTCTTTTTTGGCCACCCCACGGCATATGTGTGGAGTTCTGGGACCAGGGATCAGATCCAAGCCACAGTTGCAACGTACATCGTAACTGTGGCAATGCCAGATTTTAACCCACTGTGCTGGGCTGGGGATCAAACCTGCATCCTGGTGCTGCAGAGACACTGAGGATCCTGTTGTGCCACAGCAGGAACTCTAGTCCTTGAATTTTTATCACACATTGTTTCTTATTCAAAAACAAACATGTTATTTATTTTCTGGCCATACCCACAGCACGCCAAAGTCCCTGGGCTGGATATTGAACTTGCGCCAAAACCAGATCCTTAGCCTGCTGAGCCATCAGGGAACTCCCCATAATAAACACTTTAAGAGTTTCAACATATTTTAAAACATTTACGTACATAAGTAACATAAGAAAAGAAGATGCTGGAATCCCGAAGGACCTGAGTAAGTGGCCTGTATCTACAGCCCAGAGCTCTTCACTGAAGGAAGAGCAGAGCCCCTTCTGGGGCAGGTGTATGAGAAAGAGCAGCACTGGGGGCTCCCAGGTGGCAGCACTCCTGACTCATATGTACTTGGCAGTGCAGGAAGCTCCTAGGTCCCTCACATTTTGATTCTCTCAGCAACCTTATATTTGGGTTAATATACTTATACTTGGGTTAATCCTACTTTAGTTTTCCTAAGGCTGCCACAACCAATGACCACAAACTAGGTGACTTAAAATGACAGGAACTCGTTGTGGCTCAGCAGGTTCAAAACCTGACACTGTCTCGGTGAGGATACGGGTTCAATCCCTGGCCTCAGTCAGTGGGTTAAGGATCTGGCGTTATTGCAAGCCATGGCATAGGGTGTAGATATGGCTTGGATCTGGTGTTGCCGTGGCCATAGTATAGCTTGGCGGCTGCAGTTCAGATTCGACTCCTAATCCAGGAACTTCTATATACTGCAGGTGTGGCCCTAAAATGAAAAATAAAAACAAAAACAAAAAACAGGAAACCATTCTCATGATTGCCAGAAATCCTGGGCATTCCCGGGCTCGTAGATGCATCACTCTGGTCTCCGCCGCTGTGTTCCCATGGCCCTTCTCCTCTGGATGTCTCTGGGCCTCAAATCTCTCACCCTTGTCTCTTCAAAGGGTGTTCATCTCTGGATGCAGGGTCTACCCTAATCCCACATGACCTCATCTCATGGTTCTTAATTATGACCCTAGTTCTAAATAAAGCCGCCCTGACAAGTCCCAGGGCTTAGGACTGGGACATAACTTTTTTGGGGGGAAGAGGGCACAGTACCACCCACTATACCGTTTTAGATGAGGAATTCAAGGCTCAGGACCTGTCACTTGCCTGAGGTCACAGGGCACAGCCTGCCAGTCCTCCCACCGCTGACTCTGATAAGAGAAGACTCTAGACCTTCCAATGGAAGCCTGTCTCTCCTTTCAGCCTCACAGCTCCCCGAGCGAGCGGCCACTTCACAATGGGCAACACTCAAAGCAGAGCTGCCCCTTCTTTGGCCTCGCTTATCTGTCGGCTGCATCCTAGGATCTGACAAAAGATTACACTGTCCTCTGGGCTGTGGGAAGAAACTGGGCTGGAGGAGGGGTTGGGGGTGGGGGATCTGCGGGGATCTCAAATCAGATGAGGATCCAAGCTATAGAGGGTGGTCTGTGTGTCCAGACTCCAAAAATCTGCAGGGCAGACCAGAGCTGGGGAGAAAGGGAACGAGTGAAGGATTCTGGTGGTGGAGAAAAAGGCTTCTGTCTCTTTATGGCAGAAGAGAATGGGTCAGCCTATGGGGTTTTGCACTGATAAAGGACTCTTTCTGGTCTAAAGGGGTTCAGGTGAGTCCTCCAGATCGAGGTGACAGGAGAGACACAACAGCTGTGGGTATTGTGTGTCGTGCACTGGGGGCTGGCAGAGGCCACCACCCTACATCACCAGGGTCACAGTGACCATGCCTGTGAGGACAGCCACAAGCCCCTCAGACAACAAAGGCTCAATGCTGACCACTGGGCACCCTCTGAGCCCTGCCCTTCTCTCGATGGGTGGGCCTGGGGGTTCTGACCAACCTTTCTGCCTCCATGTTCATCCCCTTGGCAACTCTCCCCGTGGTCCAGGAGCCCCCAGGGGAAGGCAGGACACAGGACTGTCTCCAGGTCCTAAGCTTTGACCTGTATTTCCTCAATGACCTCAAAAGCCCACTCCAGGACTGGCTTGATTGATACAAACAGGAAGTGGCTGACCTAGATCTGGACCTGCACTTTGCTGTACAGTTGACAACTGACTATAAACCAACTATAATGGAAAAAATAAAATCGTTTTTTAAAAATCATAATGCAAAAACTATTGTTGAAATAATACCAAACAGCCAAATTATGACTGTTTAACATTTTGTCAACAAGAGTTTGATTATAGAGACTCTTACATTTCTTAACAAAGGAATGTATATTATGAATAAAAGGTAGACTGGAAAAAAAAGACCTGGACCTGGTTTGGGTTTATTCAAGAGTTCCATGCCCCACTATGTCCAGTCACTTGTGATGGAACATGATGGAGGATAATGTGAGAAAAAGAATATGTATATGTATATGTATATTCTTTTTCTCACATTATCCATATCCATAAACATATATAAACATATATAAGAATATACATATATATATACACATATAAGAATTTACATATATATGTGTACGACTGGGTCACTTCGCTGTACAATGGAAATTGACAGAACACTGAAAATCGACTATAATGGAAAAAATAAAAATCATAAAAAAAGAAGAGTTCCATGCCCCCTCACTGCCTCCTGCTCTCTCTCCATCCATCATGTATATTGGGGATTGCCAAACTTCCAGTCAGAAACCCATAGCAAGGAACCCATTTCCCATCACCATCCAGGTCACACCTACAAATTGAAAGAGCTGAAAGAAAAACTTCATTCCAACGTTTTTTGGTTTTTGTTTTTATAAAGTTAGCTTTTCCTCATTTTATTTTATTTTGTCTTTTTGTCTTTTCTAGGGCCACACAGGTGGCATATGGAGGTTCCCAGGCTAGGGGTCTAACCGGAGCTATAGCCACTGACCTACACCATGGCCACAGCAATGCCAGATCTTTAACCCACAGAGCAAGGCCAGGGGTCGAACTTGCAACCTCATGGTTCGTAGCAGATTCGTTAACCACTGAGCCACAACGGGAACTCCTCCAATGTTTTTTTATTCTCATCTCTGCTAGTGCAGAATTTCAAAATGCTGGCTGCAACCTACGGAACTGATTTCATGTCTCATAAACATACTGTGACTCCCAGTTTAAAAAACCCTCATCCTCATAACATGTGCATTTACACCCATACAACACTCAGAAAGAAAGAGGGAAGATAAAAGAGGAATTGTTCCCATTTTATACATTTTGTAGATCAGCCAAAAATTCACTGGTGAGAGTGATTTTTTTCCCCCATTGAACTGCAGTATATGACTTCCTGATCTGCTCACAATGTCACTATTCGTCAGGTCCTTTTCCCTTCCATTAAAACCTCAGAGTTCCCTATGAAAAGCCAGCTCAGGCTTGACAGTAAACTCCTCTCCTGCTGCCTCTCCAGAGATTGAACTTCCACACCACGAGGTCCGCGTTTGCACAAATCTCAGCGCATCTCCCGACATGGAGACGTCAACCATCAGTGAGCTTGGTTTCTGGTCCAGGTGAAGCGGTTTGGGAAATGCCAGATATCATGGCCAATGGGAGAAGTGACACGCTGTGACATGAGAGGTGTCAGGGCCCTGGGTTTGGCCCTCGCATTCTCTCACCTTGTCCGGCATGGGGGCAGCGGGGGGTGGGGTGGGGGTCTAGGAAATGTTATGATTTTCCACTCATTCACTGGTACGACACACTTTCCTGCGAGAGGATAATTCCGACCCCCAAAACACCAGGACTGAGTCCACGCCCCTAAATTCTCAACCACAGTCAGCAAAGCTCCCATGAGAACAACCAAAGACCTGATATGAATCAGGATTTGAGCCACGGATTAAGAACCACTGAATTATCATTCTAGTCATAGTCATTCTTGGTCTACACCATCGAAACCCAAGAGACATGATTATCTGAATAATTCAGACCAAGTTTCCTGCCCCTTTCCTCTACCTCCACCAAAGAAATGAAAACAGACGAAAAATCTATCTCCGTTAAATTATGTCTCTATCCACCCCCATTCATGTGTGAAACAGAGCGAGGGTCACAACATGAATCCCCATGTGGATGGTGCATGCCTGTTTCTCCATCTTTAAAACAGGACGGCTGCTACTTTCCCAGCATCTCAGCCTCTATCATAAATCATCTCTAACAGCTTCTTAGCTCCTGCACCCATCCCACTGCCCTCATCAAACCAAGGCAGTTAATTTTGCCAGAATCTTTAATGACATGCCTACCAGGAAAAAGGTAGGACGAAAGGCCCCAGGGCGGTCCACAAGGTACCACAGACAGCCTGTAACCCAAGGTCATTCTCTCGACCACAGCCTCAGCAGTTCTGAGCAGACGGGAGAGAGGAAGCGAGGCCCCCAGACGTCAAGAGCCAGCAAGGCTGCAACATCCACTTACCCGGAGGGCAGACACACTGGGATGGTGCTTCCCGAACTGTCCGGAACTTGACTAGTCCTTCCAGCTTCTGAATCAAAAAAAAAAAAAAAGAAAAAGAAAAAACAAAAGAAAATTAACAAGATTGTATTTCAGACTAGAGAAGGGAAGAAGTGGGAAAATCTGCAAAAACCAACATATCTGAAAGATTTACAGGGGTGGTGCTGGTGCTTTCAAGAACATTTTTTAAAAGGTCATTCAATTCTACAGCAGTTTTGTTTTTGTTGTTTTTTGTTGTTGTTGTTGTTGTTGTTTAGGGCAGCACCTGCGGCATATGGAAGTTCCCAGGCTAGGGGTTGAATCGGAGCTGCAGCTGCTGGCCTATGCCACAGCCGCAGCCACATGGGATCCGAGCCGCATCTGCAGCCTACACCACAGCTCATGGCAACACCGGATCCTTAACCCACTGAGCGAGGCCAGGGATCGAACCTGCATCCTCAAGGATACTAGTCAGATTCGTTTCCGCTATGCCATGATGGGAACTCCTACAGGCAGTTTTAGAACGGGAGGAGAAACAGAAATAAATGTTTAGCAATTTCTTCTATTCAGGGACTCCCTGAATAGAAGGGGCATGTTTCTGCTTTGTTACAAATACAAATAAATAGAAATAGAAACACAAATCCCAGAACGACAAAGGGACCCTGCAGTCAGGGTAAAGATGGGAGGGCAGAGCAGAGGGAAGCTGGGTAGGGCTGATCAACACTGGCTCTGCACAGGTTTCCTGCCCCATCTGACCGCCCCTCCCCACTCCTATCCCCCTTGGCTGCAGCCCTTCCCAGCCCAAAGGCCTCAGACCCAATGGCCCAGGCCTAATCCACCCCAATGACGTGTTCCTTTCTTCTTACCAGTGGGGATCCTTGGCCTAGAAAACCTGGTGCAGTACAATTTAACAAGAATCTCTATACATGCCCAACCCTGTGCTAAACTTGGGTGAAGAGGAAAGAATTACCACAGAAATGGAGGCAAAAGTCACAGTAGGAGTTCCCGTCATGGCTCAGCGGTTAACAAACCCAACTAGCATCCATGAGGATGCAGGTTCGATCCCTGGCCTCACTTGATGGGTTGAGCATCTGGTATTGCCATGAGCTGTGGTGTAGGTCACAGAAGTGGCTCCGATCCTGTGTGGCTGTGGCTGTGGTGTAGGCCGGCAGTTACAGCTCTGATTTGACCCCTAGCCTGGGAACCTCCATATGCCGTGGGTAAGGCCATAAAAAGACAAAAACAAAACTAAACAAAAGTCACAGCTCTGCCATTATGGCAACTCAGAGAACAGCTCTGGCCTAACCATCACCTCACGTGACACTGGGGATAAACTCTGAGGCCTGAATTACTGTCCCAGCCTCACAGACAGGGGACCAAACTTAGACAAACTAAGACATTAATCTCTAATCCCAAATCTAGGTTTAGGGGAGTGAAGCAATTGGCCCATGATCCCAAAGCTAGCCAAGACTTGAGTCTTGACAGGAATATACAAAGTATTAAGCCTTCCCTAGGAAAAAACTGAAACAAAAACAAAGCAAGAACAACAAAAAACCTTCCTAAAAGCAAAACAAAGCAAATCCCCAAGGTGCTGAGTGAAAAATGCAGAACCACCACCAAAGATGGCACTTACGGTTCACACCTAAAAATGTAATTTTTCTCAGGAAAAAACATTAAAAAAAAAAAAAAAGACAAATATCTTGGAACTACCGCAGCAAACGCGCAAACAAAATGTAATTTTTAAATCACCGCTTTAGAGGTGGTGAGAAGGGTCCCCTCAGTCTTGAGCCCTTGACCACCAAGCCTGGAATTTTCACACAAGAAGGGGCTGAACAGCCCAGGCCCAGTGGCCTGAGACAAAAACAACAACAACAACAAAACCTAACCAGGGCAGCTCTGGCCCTTGCAAAGCACTTCTGAGCTCCACCTCCACCCCCATCTGCCAGCCTGGCCCTCACTTTCCAGATGGGCAACAGAAGCTGAAACCAACAAGACAGAGTGAAGGCAAAGTTTTCTGGTTTTTTGTTTTGTTTTCATTTTTGTTTTTGTTTTTTGTCTCTTTAGGGCTGCACCTGCAGCATATGGAAGTTCCCAGGCTAGGGGTCGAATCAGAGCTGCAGCTGCCGGCCTATAGCACAGAGCAACTCGGAATCCTTAACCCACAGAGCAAGGCCAGGGATAGAACCCAAGTCCTCATGGATACTAGTCAAGTTACCACGGAGCCATGAAGGAAACTCCGTTGGGTTTTTTTTTTTTTTTTCGGCTGTGCCCACGGCATATGGAAGTTTCTGGGCCAGGGATCAAACCTGCGCCACAGCACTGACAACACCGGGTCCTTAACCAGCTTCACCATAAGGGAACTAGAGAACTGGAGGATGTGAGGTTGTGAACACTGGAGGAAGCGTTGCGAAAGCAGTACCATCTCCTCCATCCTCATCTCCACCCTTACTGTATCTTGGCCCCCAAGGCCTCGACGTGCCCCAGAAGTCAGAACCTGGCTAGGCCTCTGCCCCCCGGATCTCCACTCCCAGCCAGACCCCACCTGCCACTCACTCGTGCGCAAGCCTGGAATGCCCCTGGAACCACCCACCTGGACCAGAGCCACTCTGGGAGCAGCCCGGGCTGGCCCCCAGCCTCCAGAGATCCCCCTGCAGCTGCCATGGGCTCTCACCAGGTGCCTCAGATACCTCACCCACCTCACCCCCAGCTGCCGGGGCCGGGCTGTGTGCACCAGACTCTGGAGCATCCCAGCTACACCCATCCTCGCTGAAGAGGAATGCTGCATGAGCTGCCCGGGATGCAGGCATGAGCAGGACCTCAGAACCTTCTCCCCCACCCCCACCCCCCTGCCCCACCCCCCACTGTACTCAAAGACACTGTTACAGATGTCAAAATTCACTTAGAAACAGAATCTAGCCTTTTAGTTGAAGTCAGTCAATTTATATGAGAAGCTCTCCTCTGTTTTAATCATTGCTAGAAAGACTAGAAGCTAACTTCTTTTAAAAAAAAAAAAAAGTATTTAATGCTAAAAAACAATTTGCTTTTAACAAGTGCTATCACAACTGGGCTGTTTCCCCCACTTTATCAAATACTGATAGGAAACACAATTACTTTTAAGCTATTCTTATCTTCAAACAAAAAGCTAAACAGAAAACTATTGAAGAAAGGGGGGAAAATGTATTGTTAATGCTGGGAGATGGGATCATAAATAACTGATGGGGTTTTTGTTTTGTTATTTATTCTAACTCCTTTGATGTTTTGTTTTTCTGGATTAGATGGAGAATCTGCAAGGTTTTATCTCTTTATCTTCCCCCAATTCTAGGTCCCTAACTCTGGGATTGAACCCTCCCTACTAGAAACACAAAGTGAAATGTTTAAATTAGAAACCCAATCCCACGATCTTTATTTCCTTTTAAAAAAAAATTATAGCAAAATATTCTTTTGTGTCCAGGTCTGTTAAAAAAAAAAAAAGTCTCAACTTTTTACATTCAATTATCTGGCAGCACCCTTAGCATCTGCAAACAATATGGTCCTGGTTTTACATATGCAAACAAGTCCTGACTCCAAAAGTAAATAAAGAATGAGTTTCTCACACCAGTCAGAATGGCCATCATTAATAAATCCACAAATAACAAGTGCTGGAGGGGCTGTGGAGAAAAGGGAACCCTCCTGCACTGTTGGTGGGAATGTAAACTGGTACAGCCACTATGGAGAACAGTTTGGAGATACCTTAGAAATCTATACATAGAACTTCCATATGACCCTGCAATCCCACTCTTGGGCATCTATCCGGACAAAGCTCTACTTAAAAGAGACACATGCACCCGCATGTTCATTGCAGCCCTATTCACAATAGCCAGGACATGGAAACAATCCAAATGTCCATCGACAGAGGATTGGATTCGGAAGATGTGGTATATATACACGATGGAATACTACTCAGCCATAAAAAAGGATGACATCATGCCATTTGCAGCAACATGGATGGAACTAGAGAATCTCATACTGAGTGAAATGAGCCAGAAAGACAAAGACAAATACCATATGACATCACTTATAACTGGAATCTAATATCCAGCACAAATGAACATCTCCTCAGAAAAGAAAATCAATCATGGACTTGGAGAAGAGACTTGTGGTTGCCTGATGGGAGGGGGAGGGAGTGGGAGGGATCGGGAGCTTGGGCTTATCAGTCACAACGTAGAATAGATTTACAAGGAGATCCCGCTGAATAGCATTGAGAACTATGTCTAGATACTCATGTTGCAACAGAAGAAATGGTGGGGGAAAAACTGTAATTGTAATGTATACATGTAAGGATAACCTGACCCCCTTGCTGTACAGTGGGAAAATAAAATTAAAAAAAAAAATAAAAAAATAAAAAGAAAAAAAAAAAAAAAAGAATGAGTTTCTGAGAAAAGCCGGGAGACTTTGGGAGCGTTCCCTCCAGAAGTATTGAGAAGAACTTGGAGTTGGGGGGAGGGGTGGCAAGAGCCAAAAGAAAACTAATCACAGAAAATCATGGTTTCCAAAAAAAGCATTACATGGTCAGATGACAAATTTATCAATGATCTGTTGAAGCATCAGTCTCAGACACTTCACCAGATATTTGATCACATCTTTGAACAGCTGCATTTTGATGAAATATAGATTAACATACAAAAAAGGATATAATGATTTATTTCTGCAAAATGCTACAAATAAAGCCACAAAGACATTCCTATCCTTTGAGAGAAAATTCCTTCTCTAGGGTCTATATCCCAAGAAAATAAATCAGCAGGAGCAAAAAATGATATTCATGATGTTGCACCGCAAAACAGTGGGAGTGTTTTCATGAAGGATGGTGAATCCCCTTCAGGAAACTGTCATAGCTTCATGAGAAATCATTATGAAGGCGATGTAGCAACAAGGAAAAATGTTTATGATACAATAAATAATGCTTACATCTGTGTAAAAACACAGGCGTGGGATGGCAGCCACTACCAAAACATCAACCTACTTGGGGGTAGGGATTACGGCGATTTACTTCTTTAAAAGTTCTTTCTGTATTGGAATATCGTCTTCTCAGTAGGAGAGGAAAAAAAAAAAAAAAAAGTCGTGGGGAGGAAAAGAGCCAGAATGAAGCCCTGAAATTTCCCTGCCTAGGGCAACTTTTCAATGACAGACAGATGATTCTATCTTCTCAGGAAGCCCAAACTAATTCCAGGATCAACCCCGATCATACACAGGCACCACAAACACCAGAGGGAGGCTTGCAGAGGATCATCGCTGCCCTGCCACAGTCGCATCCCCTTGGCCCCCTCCTTCCACCCCCCACAGGGCAGGGCCCCTGCATACATTCTTCTGCCACCAGCAACTCAAGAGGGCAGCCTTTCCTGGCCTCTTTAACTTTTTGTTTTCCATACCCTACTGTGGTGGTGATGATCATGGTCATGACAGCAAATAGAAAGTATTATTATGACCATCGAGATTACCCACGACTTATTCTGTGCCAGGCACTGTGCCAACAACTGTTATCTCAGAGTCCTCCCAGGAACCCCCACGAGGCTGGGACTCTTTTCCTACCCATTTACAGATGAGAAAACAGAGACTCAGGGCAATGGAAGTGTCAGGACTGGACCTGAATCCAGTATCAACTAACTTCAATCACAGAGCAAGAAAACCTCTGCTTAGAAGCAAATTTCAGGTCTAAAAAAAAAAAAAAAATGCTATAATAATCCAGGTCATTCAAAACTATAGAAACAGAAATTAGGTCAGTGGTTGGCAATGGTTGAGGGGGTAGGAGGAATGAAGTACCCATATCTGAGGAGATGGAACTGTTCTGAATAGTACTGGGATGGTGGATGTATGACTGTATACATTTGCCAAAAGCTACTGGGACCATACATCACAAAGAGAAAACTTTAATGGATACTTTTTTTTTTTTTTTGCTTTTTAGGGCTACACCTGTGGCATATGGAAGCTCCCAGGCTAGGGGTCTAATCAGAGCTTCAGCCACTAGCCTATGTCACAGTCACAGCAATGCTAGATCTGAGCCGCATCTGTGACCTATACCACAGCTCAGGACAATGCCAGATCCTTAACCCACTGAGTGAGGACAGGGCTCAAACCTGAATCCTCATGGATACTAGTTGGGTTCATTTCTGCTGAGCCCTGATGGGAACTCCTGGACAATGGGAAAAAAACAATCAACTAGGATATTGGAGAATCCCAGGATAGAATGCAGGCTGAGACAAATAACTGTAACTATATTAAAGTTACATTTCATAATGTCACTGAAGGTAGTGAGGAAAAACATAGCTGACCTGAGTCATGTTGCAAAATCATGTTTCAATTGAGAACTGTAAGGTTGAGACCAAAGGAACTGTCCATAAATGCTATATACTCTGGTAGGTAAAGTTGTTTCTCACAGGGGACAGGTAGCAATTTTAAAATTACTATACATGAAATATTGGGGTTGAACAAATGAGAATATAAACTATGGGTAATGGGAGCCAGGTTTCTCACTGTCCAAGAAAGAAGTCATAAATAAGCAAAGAGGGAAAGCTGCAATGAATGCTGTGGTGCCAGATTGGTCAGAAACATCACTACGAGGTTATGTTTATGTTATGTGCACAGACAGATGCATGGGGAAATAATTCTAGGTATGTGTATTTAGAGGGGTGAATTACATATGCATGTACCCTAGCTGTCTGCAGAGAAGATTCACAAGCAGTGACACCCTAGTAGCTACAAGCACACTCAGCACCCAGATCTTGGTTTCTAAATACCATTCTCCAATAAAAAGAACCACAATGCCTTGGAGAGAAGACTGATTCAAGAGCCAGGGCAGGAAAAATACAAGATAAGCCTGGAGTATCTTATAGTGCCAGAAAATAAAGAAGTGCTTTTAAAAAGGGGGAAGGGGGGAGAAGAGGGATCAAAGACACAAAACCAACCTGGAAGAGTTCAGAATGGCCAAAGCTGCAGTGACTTAAGCAACAGGGTAAATAATGCAGTGCTGGATTATAACCCCAAGAATAAAGTAAATATCCGTGAGTTTCTACTGATAGAAATGATTAGATAAATAAATGGCAAAAGAGACAAACCTTCCTTACAGAAGAATTTCAAGCAATATATGTAGATACTTCCCTCTCCAGGAGGTGGAGCTACAAATCCCCTCTCCTTAATTATGGCCTGGACTTGGTGACTCGCTTCCAAAAGGTAGAGTGGGGAAAGGAAAAGAGTCACTTTATAATGGAGAAATCTGGCAGAACCCACGTTATATAGTGATCAAGGTCAGTGCCACCAGTGATAGGCCATGTTGACGTCATGGACCACTGACATGACATCATCATAGTGACAATCCACCTGAGTGATATTCTCCCCAAATACCTGTAACCCAGTCAAATCATGAGAAAAGTCAGACTAGCCCAAACTGAGCAATAGTCTACACAATGCCTGACCAATATGTCTTAAAACTATCAAAGTCATAAAAAGCAAGCAAAGACTGAGAAGGTGTCATAGATCCGAGGAGACATGACAACTAAATGCAATGAGGTCTCCTGGATGGGATCCTGGAATGCGAAAAGGGCATCAGATAAAAAACTGATGAGAAGATCTGAATTAAGTCTAGTTCACTTAAAAGAATGGGTAGCAGAATCACAAAGTCACTTACCACTGATTGAGATATAACTTCGTTATTTTTTATAACAGATGATTCCTTTTTAACAATTAAGACGAAGTTCACATAACATAAAATTAACTTTTTTTTTTTTTTTTTTTTTGGCCACACCACAGCATATGAAAGTTCCCAGGCCAGGGACTGAATCCAAACTGCAGCTGCGACCTATGCCACAGCTGCAGCAATGCCAGATCCTTAACTCACTGTGCTGGGCCAGGGATTGAACCCACCTCTGCAGTGACCTGAGCTGCTGCAGTCAGATTCTTAACCCACTGCACCACCGCAAGCACTCGTAAAATTAACCATTTTAAAGTAAACAATTCCAGAGTTCCCGTCGTGGAGCAGTGGTTAAGGACTCCGACTAGGAACCATGAGGTTGCCGGTTCGGTCCCTGCCCTTGCTCAGTGGGTTAACGATCTGGCATTGCCGTGAACTGTGGTGTGGGTTGCAGACACAGCTCGGATCCCGAGTTGCTGTGGCTCTGGCGTAGGCCAGTGGCTACAGCTCCAATTCGACCCCTAGCCTGGGAACCTCCATATGCTGCGGGAGCGGCCCAAAGAAATAGCAAAAAAAAGACAAAAAAAAAAAAAAATACAGTAAACAATTCCATGACATTTAGGGGATTCCTAATGTTGGGCAGCCAACCACTTTATCTAATTTTTTTTCTGTCTACGTCCAAAACATTGTCTTGACTCCAAACAGAAATCCTGTACCCATCAGGCAATAGTTTTCGTTTCCTCCCTCCTCCCAGCCACCACTCTCCTTTCTGTCTCTATGGATTGACTTGTTCTGGATATTTCCTATAAACAGAATCATACCATATGTGACCTTCTGTGTCTGGTTTCTTTCACTGAGCAAAATGTTTTTCAGATTCACCCGCTCTGTACCATGTGTCACTAGTTCATCCCTTTTTATGGCTGAAGAGTAAGTACTACAATGCATGTATAGACCACGGCTTGTTTATCCATATATTCCTCCATGAGCAGGTGGGTTGTTTCCACCTTTTGGCTATTATGAATGGTGCTTCCATAAACATGAGTGTACACGCATGTATTGTTTGAGTACCTGTTTTCAATTCTTCTGGGTATGTACTTAGAAGGAGAATTGTTGGGTCATATGATAGTTTCATATTTAACATTTTAATGGCCCACCAAACTTTCCCAAAGAGCCTGAACCATTTTCATTCCCTCCAGCGATGTATGAAGGTTCCAATTTCTCCTCATCCTCACGCACAGATCCTAATGGATGTAAAGTAGTATCTTATTATGGGTTTGACTTGCATTTCCCTCGTGACTAAGGATGTCGAGCACTTTTTCAGGTGCCTGTTGACCATCTGTACATCTCGTTTGAAGAAATGTCTCTTCAGGCCCCTTGTCCATTTTTAAATTGGGTTGTTTGTCTTTTCATTGCTGTCGAGCTGTAAGAGTTCTTTACATATTCTTTTTTTTTTTTTTTTTTTTTGTCTTTTGTCTTTTGTTGTTGTTGTTGTTGTTGTTGCTATTTCTTGGGCCGCTCCCGCGGCATGTGGAGGTTCCCAGGCTAGGGGTTGAATCGGAGCTATAGCCACCGGCCTACGCCAGAGCCACAGCAATGCGGGATCCGAGCCGCGTCTGCAACCTACACCACAGCTCACGGCAACGCCGGATCGTTAACCCACTGAGCAAGGGCAGGGACCGAACCGGCAACCTCATGGTTCCTAGTCGGATTTGTTAACCACTGCACCACGACGGGAACTCCCAGTTCTTTACATATTCTGACTGCTACGTCCTCATCAGATAGATGATTTGCAAGTATTTTCTCATAAAATAAATTTACACTTTTTTTTTTTTTTTTTTTTTTGCTTTTTAGGGCTACACCTGTGGCATATGGAGGTTCCCAGGCTAGGGGTCCAATTGGAGCTGTAACCACCAGCCTATGCCACAGCCATAGCCACGACAGGTCCGAGTCACTTCTGCAACCTACACCACAGCTGAGCGAGGCCAGGGATTGAACCCTCAACCTCATGGTTCCTAGTTGGATTCGTTTTGACTGAGCCACGATGAGAACCCCATAAATCCATTCTTGATCAGGATTCTAACCTCCAACTAAGGCACAATATGAGTGTTAAAATTATCTTGAAAACTGGAGGTGATGGGAGTGGTCTATGGCTTCAAGCTAGTCTTCACATTAGTCTTTATTGAGATCTTGCTAGATGAATAGTGGGTTATTGCTACTCATGAATTTGACCTGCCTCTCGTTAGTTAATAGTAACTATATTCATGTTCCTTTGCTCCATAACAAACTTCCACCAAACCAGCACTTAAAAACAACACAAATTTTACCGTCTTACAGTTTTTGTGATGAGAAGTCCAGGTACAGGTGAACTTGGTTCTCTGCTCAGGGTCTCATGAAGCTAAAATCAAAGTGCTATCTGGGTGTTTCTCAAGCTCTGGGTCCTCTTTCAGGCTCCTGTGGCTCTTTGTGATTTGAGGCCCCTATTCTCTTGCTGACTGCTTGCCAGGCGCTGCTCACACTTCCTTTCCATGTGGTCCCTTCCACACACCCTCTCATGGTTCAAAGAAGGGTGCAGTCTTTTTCAAGGACTCACCTAATTAGGTCAGGCTTACCAAGGATAAGCTTTTAAATTAACTCAAAGTGAAGTGATTAGTAACTCAATCATATCATAATAATCACAAGTTCTGCATTCACTCACAGGGCAGGAGTTATAAAAATTATGTGCACCAGCGGGTAGTCATCTTGGGAGCGATCTTAGAATTCCGCCTGCCACAGTACTGTCTTACAGTTATTTTTTTATTATTATCGACAAATGTACTATGGTTATGTACACAGGTAAATACATGTTTCTATAAGTCTAAAATTATTCCCAAAAATGTTTACGTCTACCTCAGGGATTTCTACTTCCAGGCAAGATGAAGTAGTAATGACCAGTTTACCCTCCTGCCTGAAACACATAAAAAACCCAAACAACAACAACAAAAAGCCCACAAAGAAAATACTTGAAACAATGGTTTTCAAGATATTGGTACTAAGCAGGGAAGGAGAGTGATCTCAGAGACACAGAAAACAACCGCTCTGGCTTCCTGGTGGGGGAGTTTCCAGGATGTGGCCCAGGGAGAGTCTGACAGGTAGAGCCTGACAGGTGGGAGTCCAGGGATGCAAGACAGTTGGTTCGCTGAGCAGAGGACCTGGGAGGTGAGACCTACACACAGAGAACCACAGAGATCTTCAAGGGTCCTTGTTGGATATTTAGCAGAGCACTGATCAGCACATGTGTATGAAGAAACAACCTGAGGCCAGGAAAAGAACCACCCAAAAGGATTAGAGGGAACAGTGCCCAGCTCTCCCATGGGGCTAGGAAGAACACCGGTTCTTCTGAGTAGGGGACCAAGAAGAGTCCTGCCTCAGGGGCAGGACATAATCAACCCTACATGAAATATAGCTCTGATCCCACCTAATGGACCTTAAAAGCAAGACCCAAAAGGATCAAACTATTTCCAAGTAACAATTGTGACATAACAAAGCTCAAGAACATTGAAAGAAATACAAAAACATTGAGAACCTAACGAGGTAAAATTCATAATGTCTGGCATACAATAAGAAATTACCAGCAGGAAAATAGGCCCAATAATGAGCAGAAAAATTAATTAATTGAAAATAACCCACAACTGCCACAGGTGTTAGCATTAGTACACAAAGACTATAAAACAAGGATTGTAACTGTACAACACATGTTCAAAAAGTTAAGTAGAGACATCAAAGATATGAAATGATCTAAACTAAAATTTCCAGAGATGAAAACTATCATCTCTAAGATGGAAATGGGATGGAAAGGATTATGGAAGATTAGACATTGCAGAAGAAAAGATTAGTGAACCTGAAGATAGCAACCTGTCCAAAATGAACAGAAAGAATTCATCTAAAAAGAAAGCATGTTAGAGTTCCCCGGTGGCACAGCAGGTTAAGGATCTGGCACTGTCACTTCTGTGGTCCAGGTTGTAGCTGTGCTATGGGTTCAATTCCTGGCCCCGTAACTTCCGCATACCACAGGTGCGGCAAAAAAAAAAAAAAAAAAAAAAAAAAAAAAGCATGTCAGTGAACTCTGAGATTCAAGTGGCCTACTATGTGTGTAATTAGAGTCCCTGAAGGAGAGGAGAAAAAGGGTAGAACAGAAAAAATGTTTGAAGAAGTAATGGCCAAAAACTTTTTTCAAATTTTGATGAAAACTATAAATCCGGATACCCAAAAATCTTAATGAAACTCGGGCAAAATAAACATGAAGAAAACTATACCAAGGCATATTATAAATATCATAATTGAATTGCTTAAAACCAGGGATAAAAAGAAAATCTTAAAAGTAGCCAAAGAAAAAACACATATTATGCAACAAATGAAACTCGCCTGTACTGCTATGGGGAATGTAAAATGATACAATGGGTTTTTTTGTTTGTTTGGTCTTTTTAGGGCCGCACCCACGGGATATGGAGGTTCCCAGGCTAGGGGTCAAATTGGAGCTGTAGCCACCAGTCTATGCCAGAGCCACAGCAATGCAAGATTCGAGCTGTGCCTGCTACCTACACCACAGCTCACGGCAACGCCAGATCCTTAACCCATTGAGTAAGGCCAGGGATCAAACCCACATCCTCATGGATACTAGTCAGAGTCATTTCTGCTGAGCCACAATGAGAACTCTGATACAATGGTTTTAAAAACAGTTGGGCCGTTTCTTAAAAGTTAATCACACATCTATCAGACAATTAGCCATTCTACTCCAAAGTATTTATACCCAAGAGAAATGAAAATGTATTCCAGGAGTTTCTGCTGTGGCTCAGCGGGTTAAAAGCCCAACTAGTATCCATGAGGGTGCAGGATTGATCTCTGCTCTCATTCAGTGGGTTAAGGATCCGGCGTGGCCGTGAGCCATGGGGTAAGTCACAGACACAGCTCGGATCTGGTGTTGCTGTGACTGTGGTGTAGGCTAGCAGCTGCAGGCCTGATTTGACGCCTAGCCCGGGAACTTCCATACGCTGCAGCTGCAGCTCTAAAAAGGAAAAGAAGAAGAAGAAGAAGAAAGTATATTCCATTAAAGACTTGTACGTGAATGTTCATGGCTGCTTTATTTGTAAAAGCCCGGAACTGGAAACAATCCAAATATCCATTAACAGGCAATGGATATATATAGTATATCATCAATGAAAAAGAATGAACAATGTATACACAAGTATCAAAGAAACTCTCAATAATTATACTGAGTAAAGGAAACCAGACCCACCCCACCCCACAAAAGAGTACGTGCTATGTGATCCCATTCATATAAAAATCTTACAAAAACTAATCGTGATGGAAATCCACAATACCTGGGTGGCAGGTAAGAAAAAATGGAAGGGCAAGAATTCAAGGGGGTAGGAGGAAACTTTTGAGGGTGATATTCACTGTTTTAACTCTGGCAATGGTTTCACAGGTGAACACATATGTCGAAACACAGCAAATCATACATTTCAGGTATGTGGAGTTTGTATGCCAAATAAGTATAACCTAACAAAAGCCAAAGGACAGGGACGCCCAGGACCAGGCTCCTGCAGGCTTAGCTGGCTGCTGGGGCAGGCCTCCCAGGCTAGAAGGCATCAGTTCACCACTCTGAACCTCCACTTCCTCCTCGGTGCCAGGCAGACGTCCCTGGCAGAGTCAGGCAAAGACAATCAGTGAGGGCATCTAGCCCAACCCAGGCATTTGGCAGGAGCTCAGAAACTGTTCTGTAAGGAATGTGGGTTTAATCAGTGACTCTCTGGGCAGGCTGAGCCACTCTCTTCCAAACTACACGGGCAAACATTTCCCTTCAGGGTCCCTGCTCCGTCCCGAAATACATACACAAGCATGTTTTGAAAGGTTTGGTCTGCAAACAAAATGTGATTCTCCAGTAATCCCTAGTTCGTGTCCCCATTCATTATTTTTCAGACACACACACAAACACACACATACATCACTTCCTGTCAGGACCCACCCTCTAAGGCTCACCGCAGGGGCCTGACAGAAAGGAACCCCATCGACAGCCCTGCGAGGGGAATGAACAGTCTTGACCTGTTGAGGCCAGCCCTTGGGCTGCTCTGGTGTGTGGCCGCCAAGCCTTCTCCAGGTCGCAGCCCAGCCACCACAGGCCCGCTTACATCTCTCCACACTGCGCTCCGCCTGCCCCCTACTGACCTCTGCCCTCTTGAGCCTGTCCTCCGTCAAGGTCTGGGGTTTCCCTGATGTGTCAGGCCTGGTGAGGGGGCGGCACATGCTGATTGCGTCCCCCACCAAAATTTGCATATTAAAAGTCCTAACCCCCAGCCCTTCAGAATGGGACTACATTTGTGGAAGGGTTTTCAAAGAGGTAATCGCGTTAAATGAGGAAAGAGGGTGAGCCCTAATCCAACATGACTGGTGTCTTTTTTTTTTTTTTTGGTCATGCTCCTGGGCCAGGGATTGAACACAAGCCACACCAGTGACAGTGCTGGATCCTTAACCTGCGGAGCCACCAGAGAACTCCTGCTGACTGGTGTCCTCTTAAAAAGAGGAGATTCAGGAGTTCCCATTGTGGATGAGCGGTAACAAATCCAACTAGGATCCACAAGAATGCAGGTTTGATTCCTGGACCCACTAAGTGCGTTAAGGATCCAGCGTTGCCATGAGCTGTGGCGTAGGTTGCAGATGCGGCTCGGATCTGGTGTTGCTGCAGCTGCGGTGTAGGCCGGCAGCTACAGCCCTTATTCGACCCCTAGCCTGGGAATGGCCCTAAAAAGACACCCCCCCCAAAAAAAAAGAAGAGGAAATTCAGACACAGACCCAGAAGGAAGACCATGGATGGACAGTGGGAAAAGATGGCCATCTGCAAGCCAGGGAAGACTCAGGAGGAACCAACCTGCCAACACCTTGATCTTAGACTTCTAGCCTTTAGAATTATGAAAGAAGAAACATCTGTTTAAGCCCCCTTGACGGTGGTACTTCGTTGTTTTGTTTTTTTCTTTTTCAGCCCCCGCCCCCAGCATATGGACGTTCCCAGACCAGGGACTGAATCCGAGCCGGAGCTGGGACCTCCACCACAGCTGCAGCAACACTGGATCCTTAACCCACTGCACCAGGCCAGGGATCGAACTGTCGCCTCCACAGAGACAAGCTGGATCAGTAACCCACTGCACCACAGCAGGAACTCCACGACCATAGCACTTTGTTAGGGCAGCACTAGCATGCTGATACAGATGGGGTCCCACAGACCCCCCTGCCCTACCCCACTGCCTCCTTCAGATTCCCCACCAGCCCCAAGCAGACTGAAGTAACAGGAGGCAGAGAGGAGGCTGAAAGGACCTGAGGCCCTGACCATAGGCTGATTGAGAAGTTTTTACCTTATCAGCCCACAGTCTGAGGGAGGCAGTGAGGGGTCAGGGGTCAGGGGAGGGAGACACTATTGAGAATTTTAGGAAGAGGAAGGAGATAAAGGAGCTAAAGGAGCAGTGGCTGAACCTGCCTGGGGCGAGGACTCAGAGGGGCAGTGCTCATGGAACAGTGCTCATGGAACATGAGCCCAGAAAGAGATGGGCAGGACCAGGACTGGCTGCACTGAGTGATACAATGGTGGCTCTTCCAGCTCAAGTCATTCAAAGCCACACCAAGGTGTGAGCATCATCACAGGAGCTGGGGGAGGAGGAGGACCGGTCCCCAGGAAGCCCCTGGCACTGACGTCCCGGGCAGCCTGTGGCTAGGATTAGCCAAGCAGGGAGTGGGGAAGGAGGGAACGGCCTCCCAGTCCTGGGAAGGGCACCTCACTCCAGGTTCACAGAAAAGCAGTGAATAGTTCTGTGCACAGAACCATTCATACACACACACACAAAGGAATGCAAGTAAAAACCACTGCTGTTTGAGTAAGGTCTGTAGATAGGAGCAATGTTAATTTCCTGGTTTTGATAAACTACAGAAAAGTAAGATATAGCTGCTAGAGGAAACTGGGTGATGGATACCTGGGACCTCTCTGTACTCTTTTGTAATTTCCTGTGAGTCTATAATGATTTCTATTTTTGGGGTTTTTTTTTTTTCTTTTATTATTTTTAGGGCTGCACCCGTGGCATATGGAAGTTCCCAGGCTAAGGGTTGAATCGGAGCTGCAGCTGGCAGCCTACACCACGTCAATGCCAGATCCAAGCCGAGTCTACAACCAACGCCACAGCTTACAATAACGCCAGATCGCCAACAGCTGAGTGGGGCCAGGAATCGAACCCACATCCTCATGGATACTAGTTGGACTTGCTGCTGCACCACAACAGAAACTCCCTATAAGGATTTTTTTTTTTTTTTGAGAAAAGTAGAAAAAAAAGCTTTATTGCTTTGCCAGGCAAAGGTGGGTCACAGCAAGTTAATGCCTTAAAGATGTGCCCCCCATAATGATTGTTAAATAAAAATTTTTTTAAATTAAAAAAAAAGAAAAAAATTGGAAAGACATGCAGTGAAGCAGATACCATCACCCTTTTTTCAGAGGAGGAAGGTGAGGCTTGGAAAAGTCAACTAATTTGTCCCAGGATGCTGTGCCCAGTTTAGTGGCAGCTCCAGAATCAAACCAGGTCTTCCGGCTCTGGAGCCAGCAACATGAGCTGTGCCGGGCCCGTCCAGGGGGCTTCTGGGGGGAGACAAGAAGGTCAAGCTGATCTCACCCTTCCCACTTCCTCCCAGCTCCCACGCATGCAGGCACACACTCATACACACCCCCACAAGGCACACAGTTTTATATACACACTCAGACCCACACGGGCCCTCACATGTATACACACACTCTCACACACAGGCATGCTTACATATGTGCACACTCGCTCTTACACTCATACACAGCCACATGCATACACACACTCATGCCCTCCCAGCCCTCAAACTGGCTCACACACACACACACACACATATACTCTAATCTCATTGCCATGTGAACTGTCAACATCTGTCTAAACCACCACAAGATGGGACTGAAAACAAGACAATACAGATGATAACAGCCCAAGATCCTCTAGATGATCACAGCCCATGCATCCCACAAAAAGGCACAGCTAAATAAATGCACAGGCCCTCGCTTCTGTATGATGATCCTCCTTGGAGGCCCAGAGTTAAGGAGATTTTATTTAAGCTGTCTTCTGAAAACACCAGAATACATTCTTACAACTTTATAATTTGTTTCACAGCATAAAGGGGGAAGCAAACTCTGTTTCAGAAGTTCACATTATTCATCTGAAGGCACTTTTCCCCCCGAGATTTTGCGGCTACATCAGAAAAATAAAGGTTTTCTCATTTACAAACGTGAATTGAAGCAGATGTGTGTGAGGCCTCTAATTCATCAATTCAATCATGAGCATTTGAGGGTATTTGTGCCATGATGTATAATCACAAAAACAGACGGACTTACTGAAGCAAATTTATTGAGTATTTTTGAGTGCCCTTTCACCATGAAAAATCCATATAATAATTTTTGTTAATAGTTCCAATTTTTATTTTGGTCATAACTGAAGTGATTTTTATTTAAATGGGAAATCTCATTCCTCATGGAGCTATGAAGCTAATTCAGTCTTTGCTTTTTTTCAACAACCAAATCACATTTCTCCATCATTGACTGGGCACATATTAATACCTTTTGCTTCTGTATAGCCTTAACAAGATGGCAGAATTCCAGTCATAAAAGGAACTTAAGGTCCTCCATGGAACTCCTCTCTAATCAGCAACAGAGGCATTCCTTCTGGGTTTAGTCAAAGAAAGCATTCACCCCAAATAGCTGTTTTCAGGATGTATATGATGTGCTGAGCTCTTCAAACATATCAACTTGTTTAATCCCAGAGAAACCTTATGAAGCAAGAACAATAATCCCCATTTAACAGATGAGCAAACTGAGGTTTGGAAAAACAGGCATTTACCTGAAGCCACCCAGCTAGGAAATGGCAGAGCTGGGATGTGAACCCAGGTCTGCTTAAAGCAAAAGTCTTCCCTACCACCTGCGGAGGATGTCCATACTGGGAGACAAAGCTGCTGCCATGCCAAGCTAAAGTCCTCTTTCCACAGGGGCTGCCTTGGGGCTGCAGCAAGGATTCAGAGCTGGGATTCAGGTCACCTGTGCTTGGGTGCAGGCTGCCAAGTGGGGCTGGTCGCTGCCCCCTCCAGGAGGGTGGAGGCCATCTCTCAGCAGATGGGATGGGGGATGTTGAGAGACACTATGAGGGGGTTCCCTGGTGGTCTAGTGGTTAGGATTCGGGGCTTTCATTGCAAAAGGTTCAATCCCTGTCTGGGAACTAAGATCCCACATCAAGCTGCTGCATGCCTTGGAGGAAAGAAGGGAGGGAGGGAAGAAGGAAGGAAGGAAGGGGAAAGAAAGAGAGAGGGGAAGGAAGGAGAGAGGGAAGGAAGGAGGGAAGGAAGGAAAGAAAAGACAGAGATAAAGAAAGAAAAAAGAAACACTCTGAGGATGACTATACGAAGCTTCTGCCCAAGGTGAGCACCAGGAGGCCCCCAGATCATTTCCCCTGCAGCCTCCAGAAGTACACTGACATGGTTTTCTTTAAAACTACATCTACAAACTTATTTTTTCTCCCAATGGGTCGTGCTTAGTACGGAGATATGTTTCTGGACATGATAAAGGGATGTTTTCCCTTTGTGTGAAGGCACTGTCACACACAAGTGCCTGTATCAACAATTAAAGATTAATCCTGATCCTACACATGGAGAAAATCGATTGATCGGGGAAGAGCTGGAGGTCGTGTGTGTGGCATCCGGAGAACTTTACCAACCTGAGTTACATTTGTTCACAGAATTTGAAGTCACAGCACGGACTGTGCCCGGTGCTGATAAATGCAGCTCCAGGAGGGTTCTGCATCAAACCAACACATGAGCCTAATTCTGAGAGGAAATCTTCAGAGCTCTAAATCTTATTTTAAGACTTCATTATCATTTGCGCTTTTGCTTTTAACCGCAATAACAAATCGGACTGAAATAACAGTTCAACCAAAAGATAGACTGAATCCACTTTGCCCATCATAAAACTTGAAGCATGACTTCACAATGGTGCAACGGTTTTGGAATTCCGCAGAAAGATAAACACGTATGTCTTGGACACACTTGGATGTTCCAAAATAAAGACAAAAAGACAAAGCCCTAAAAAACAATCCTCTTTAGGCAGTTACTCCACATCACAAATAATAACACCAGGAAGAAAACTTTCCCCACAAAACCATCAGCTCCACTGTGCCAACAAAGACGTGGAGGAGGCGGAGATGCTGTGTTGATAGAGGGATGCAGTTTCCATTGACAGAATCGTATGTGACCATGAAGCATGACCATAAAGATTTCGCAGCACCTGGAAAAATGTTTTTTTGGATTTTGTTCCTTTGTTTATTTCTGGCTGCACCTGAAACATTCAGAAATTCCCAGGCCAGGGATCGGAGGCATTGCAGCGACAACCCTGCACTTAACCCACTGAGATTTAACCCACTGAGCCACACGGGAACTCCTGAGGGAAATGTTTCTGACATAAGGTTGACATTCACAGATGCAAGGTATACATGGTGTGCACTCTTAGGTATCTGTTAATCTGTCCATTCATTGAATGATTGGAAGGGATCATGCAAAAAGTTAAATAGTCCTTGTTTTAGGGTGGTGGGATTATCAATCACATAAATCATGTTAAAGCAACATATATCTTGGTTATTTCAATTTTTAAAAAGGAAGGGGAGTTCCCGTCATGGCTCACTGGTAATGAACCCGACTAGCATCCATGAGGATGCCAGTTTGAAACCTGGCTTCGCTCCGTGGGTTAAGGATCTGGCACTGCCGTGAGCTGTGACATAGGTTACAGACGCAGCTCGGATCCTATGTTGCTGTGGCTGTGGTGTAGGCCGGCAGCTGTAGCTCTGATTCAACTCCTAGCCTGGGAACTTACATACGCTGCAGGTGTGCAAAAGACAAAATAATAAAATAAAAAAGAAGGAAGGAGAAGGGCCTCCCTAAAATAAAATAAATAAAAATAAAATAAAAAAAGGAGGAAGGGGAAGGGGTTCTGAGCAGGCACGCTATTTCCCAACACTTAGGTCTAACATCCTAGATAAAGGAGGTGACCACAGCCCAGCAGCAGCGGGAGCTGAGCTGCTGAGGAGCCGAGGAGCCAGGAGGAAAGGATTTAAAGAATTCTATCTGCCACCAACACCTAACAATGCCTCGTGAAGGGCAGGGGTGAGCATTATTAAGAGAAAAGGGAGGAGTGTGCAGAAATGTGTGGCGAAGGAGAGGATTCTCCCTGAAAGGGTAAGATTATACCAAAGCCCCGTGGGGCCCTGAAACTGAACAGCAGGATCAGGTGCTCGGAGCTCAGCCTCAGCACAAGCTCTTCTGTTCAGCCCTCCCTTCACTCCCCGAATTACTACAGCTCCTCCCCACAGGCTGAGCAGTGCTCTCGGCTCTACCCGACGTGTAAGACGTGTAGGGAACTGAGGGTCCCAACCAGCCTGGGCCACAGCTAGCAGGAGGCGGTGGCTGCTCTAGGCTGAATGTTAACCCCGCCTCCCCCGCCCCCAAGTCACGTGTTGAAAGCTAAGCCCTAAAGTGATGGTATTAGGAGCCGGGTTCTGGGAGGTGATTAAGACATGAGGGTAGAGCCCTCATGAAAGGGATTAGTGCCCTTATAAAAGGGACCCCACAGAGCTCCCTCCTTCCTCCTACCAAGTGAGGACCCAGTGAGAAGGCGGCCGTCTATGAACCGGGTCTTCACCAGACACCAAATCTGCCAGCTTCTTGATCTTGGACTTCCCAGCCTCCAGAACTGGGAGAAATTAATGTCTGCTGTTTAAGCCACCCAGTCCATGGTATTTTGCAACAGCAGCCCAAACAGACTGAGGACAGTGGGCTTCTGAAGGAAAGGCAATATAGGAGCAGGGGAGCAAGAGGTACAAACCACAAGGTATAAAATAAGCTACAAGGATATACTGTACATCTCAGGGAATATAGCCAATATTTTATAATAACCATAAATGGAATATAATCTTTAAAAACTGTGAATCACCAGAAAAGAAACTCGTGGACTTGGAGAACAGACTTGCAGTTGTCAGGGGGAAGGGGGAGGGAGTGGGATGGACTGGGAGTCTGGGGTTAATAGATGCAGACGATTGTCTTTGGAATGGATAGGCAATGAGGTCCTGCTCTGTAGCACTGGGACCTACATTTAGTGACTTGTGGTGGAGCATGATGGAGGATAATGTGAGAAAAAGAATGTATATACATAGATATGACCGGGTCACCTTGCTGTACAGGAGAAAATTGACAGAACACTGTAAATCAGCTATAATGGAAAAAATAAAAATTAAAAAATAAAAACTGGAATCACTATATCGTACCCCTGTAACTTGTATAAGATTGTACAGCAACTATACGTCAATGAAAAAAACCTGCTCTAGGGACTTCCCGGGTGGTACATTATATTAAGGGTCTGGTGTTGTCGTTGCAGCAGCTTGGATCATTATTGTGGTGCCAGTTCGATCCCCGGCCTGGGAACTTCCACATGCCTTGGGTGTGGGGAAAAAACACCACCACCACAAAACGTGCTCTAGAGTTACAATCAATAAGTAAAATTAAATACTAAAGACTGGTCTTCTGACTCCTTGCCCAGAGTTTTCCTCTTCAAACTCAGGCCCCTCAAGGCCACCAGAACACACAGCACCAGGCAAAGTTGGACAACTTCCTGGCCACGTGCACCTCTCTACTCCAGGTCACCAGGACTCAGGATGCCCTGCCAGACTCTCAACCAGGCTGAGAGGAGCCCCTTCCTTAAGATAACACACGTCTGGGGAGAAGTCTCCCTGGGGAGCTGGGCCCTGGAGGCAGGAGCACCCTGACTGCCCTTGGCTGGATGTGACACACACACAAAGGATGGGGAGGGCACGCCTGTCCTTCTCTCTCCTCCTTCTGAGGCCTCCTGCTGCCCTGAGGGAGCCCAAGCCAGGCCTCCCGCTCAGTGACGCCTCTCCCTCATGAAACACGGACTGTAACCTCTGTCTTCCCAACTCGTGGGGAAGTGTTAAAAGTTCAAGTTATCCTCTGATTTTGTTAAGATCACATTTTATAAGTGCATTCTATTCAGAGAGAAACACAGATTCAGATACGACCACACATCGATCCATGTGTTGAATGCAATAAACACCTACAGAACAAGTACCTACCAACTGACTGCCCATCCCAGTAGACCAAAAATCCTTCAGCTGGATTTCAAGCCAACGAGAAGAGCTTCTCCAGCATGCGGCCCTTGTTTGCTGCCCAAGGCTCTCTCTTGCTATTCCTTGGATGCTTACCTGCTTGGTTTTACCTTCTTCCAACAACACTCCAAACTGCCCTCTGGGGACCATTCTCTACTCCTGGTCCTTTCCGCTCCAGTGGGACACACACACCAGGATCAGAGAAGATGCCCAGCCCATCTCAGTGATGGCACGTAATCCATATTGATTGACAGTTGAATCCAGGGGCTCCAACCAGGATTATTGGGAAAGAAAATCTCTCACGCTGAGGATATGGACCTGGGGCTGCTGGCAGCTGCCCTGACACTTTATGCGAAGGGTGAGGGCATCCTTGAGAAATATGGGGCTGAGACTAAGAAAGACAAATCAAGGCACCTCTTGCTGAGGCTGAGCAGACACTTCCCCAGATGTCTCAGTTACTCAAGCCAATAAATTCCCTTTTTAACCTTTTTTGTTCTATTCATGGCATGTGAAGTTTCCCGGGCCAGAGATCAAACCTATAAATATAGTAGCGACCTGAGCCACAGCAGTGACTATGCAGATCCTCAACCTGCTGAGCCACAAGGACCTCCTAAATTCCTTTTTTTTTTTTTTTTTTTTTAGGGCCACACCTGTGGCATATGGAAGTTCCCAGGCTAGGGGTCAAATTGGAGCTGTAGCCGCCAGCCTATGCCACAGCCACAACAATGCCAGATCCAAGTCATGTCTGTGACCTATGCCACAGCTCACGGCAACGCTGGATCCTTAACCCACTGAGTGAAGCCAGGGATTAAACCTGTATCCTCATGGATACCATTCAGGTTCGTTACTGCTGAGCCACAATGGGAATTCCCTAAATTCCCATTTTAATTAAGTCAGTTGGGGTTGGGGTCCCATCACAACACTGTCTGAAGGTACAAGGATCCAGAGGCACCTAGAAAGATGGAATCTAATAAGATGATGCTCAATGAAGGTAAAAGAGATACTCTGCTCTGGGGACCACAATTCTAAGTTCTCACACTCTGGAAGGAGATTTGGAGGCCATGGTAGATATGGCTATTGAAAAAGTCCATGGAGTTTCCATCATGGTGCAGTGGAAATGAATCTGACTAGGAACCATGAGGTTGCGGGTTCAATCCCTGGCCTTGCTCAGTGGGTTAAGGATCCGGTGTTGCCGTGAGCTGTGGTGTAGGTCGCAGATGCGGCTTGGATCCCGCGTTGCTGTGGCTGTGGCATCGGCTGGTGGCTACGGCTCCAATTAGACCCCTAGCCTAGGAACCTCCATATGCTGCAGGAGCAGCCCTAGAAAAGGCAAAAAGACAAAAAAAAAAAAAAAAAAAAAAGAAAGAAAGAAAGAAAGAAAGAAAGAAAAAGTCCAGGGGGTGTGTGAGCAGCAGGGACAGAGAGGCCTCGGTGTACCTCCTGGCATGCCTCGTGGATACAGGGCACCACGTGTGGTTTCAGGAGGTACAGATCTCCTTGGTCCTCTGAGCAGCTGGGCCCATTGCCTCCAGCTTCTTCCACTTACTGCAGGGCGATTCGCAGGTGTCATCATTTCTTGCGATGATCATGATGTGCAGAAAGGGTTGGAAAAACTAGGTCCTAGAGGCCCACCCCAGTGTAGGCCACCCCAGCCAGTGGCTTTGGGATCAGAACAGCATGTGCTTAAGGGTTAAAGACCATAAACAACAGAGCATAGGACTGTGCCAGAGAGAACCCCAAACGCATCAACCTTGCCTTTACCTATGGCTGGAGACAGAGCTGGAGAGCAAGACTCGGATGGAAACGGAAACTTTTGTGGCAGAAGAGTGATCCCAAAACATGGGGCAGTTATGAAAACCGTGGCAGGACAACAGACAACTGCCCCTCGCCTCTCATCCTCCTCTAGGGTAACACGCTAGGGCACCCCTCTGACACAGTTGGTGGCTCCCCAATAGCTATTTACAAGTTCCCTGCCTCACTAAGCTGCAATGTTATTGCCACGGGCAATATGCCAGACTCAGAGGACAAAACAAGACTGAGCAAAGCCTCCTGCAGCCACCCCATCACTCTTGCCAGTGACAGGATGAGGGTGATCGCAGGCCCTGGTTCTGGCTGGTGGTTATAAAGAAAGTCCCCTGACTCCAACAACAAAAAAAAATGCCACCTGAGATGGCTTTGTTCCTACTCTCTCCCCTTCTACCCTGGCTGTTTTTTCGTTTTGTTTTGTTTTGTTTGTTTTTTGTTTTTGTTTTGTTTTGGGGTTTTTTTTTTGTCTTTTTCTAGAGCCACGCCTGCGGCATATGGAGGTTCCCAGTCTAGGGGTCCAATCAGAGCTATAGCCGCCGGCCTACAGCACAGCCACAGCAACGCCAGATCTGAGCTGCGTCTGTGACCTACACCACAGCTCATGGCAAACGCCGAATCATTAACCCACTGAGCAGAGCCAGGGATCGAACCCACAACTTCATGTTTCCTAGTCGGGTTCGTTAACCACTGTGCCATGATGGGAACTCCCTACCCTGGCTATTCTTCTGTGAAGACACAAACTTGGAGCTGCAGCAGCCATCTTGTGACCATGAGAAAAGGCCAGGAAAATGGCAGGCACTGACCTGGCACCCAGCTGTGGCCAAGTCACTGAACTAACCCAGGATCTGCAGGCTGACTTCCAGGCATCCCTGGTTACGCAAGATAAATTCAATGACTGTATTGTTTAAGGGAGTAGACTTGGGGATTCTGTTCCTTGCCATCAAAAGCAGACTTACCAACACTCTCCTCTACATTCTCTTATTTGCTCATCACTACACAGGTAGTTGTGACCATCTTATCAGAGAAGGGGAAGTTGAAGAAGTTAGATGCCAGATCTAGTAAACTGTGGGACTGAGACCCTAAGTATCCTCTACCTTCTCTGCCCGCTGGTATAAATTCATTCAGTTTATAGATTCCCCAACTGCAAGAACAATGCTGCAAATCTTCAAAGCCCGTGTGTAAAAATCCAATTCACTGATTCCAAAATATGTTTGTGAAAGGGACGCCCCAACAGTTGGCTCGTTCCAAACATGCTGCTATTGGAGTTCCCGTCGTGGCGCAGTAGTTAACAAATCCGACTAGGAACCATGATGGTTGCAGGTTCGATCCCTGGCCTTGCTCAGTGGGATCCAGCGTTGCCGTGAGCTGTGGTGTAGGTTGCAGATGCGGCTCAGATCCCGCGTTGCTGTGGCTCTGGCGTAGGCCAGCAGCTACAGCTCCGATTGGACCCCTAGCCTGGGAGCCTCCGTAGGCCGAGGGAGCGGCCCTAGAAAAGGCAAAAAGACAAAACAAACAAACAAACAAACAAAAAAAAAAAACCTAAAAAAAAAATGCTGCTATTATTATAAAGCTCTCCCAGGTTATTGCCAAAAAACCAGGACAAGTAAAAGAAAAGAGTGGAGAGATAAAGTGAGCGTGCCAGGAAGTAATTGGAAAGAAACTTTCTTGGTTTGGGAGCCAGGAAATGTCAAGGAAATAAACGTAGCTATGATTTACGCTCCATCTCCAGTTTGCCCTGGGATTCAAAAACTGGCATTTTTATTAACATGTACACCAACAGAGCAGTCCTGACAAGTGACAAGCTGCCACAGAGGCCAAAAAAGCTACATTTGATTCTGGGTTTTATGGTAACTTCACTAATATATGTAGCTGCTGGTAGGGAGGAAAAGGCTTGAATTTTACCCTAAGTCTCTAGGTTTTTCATGTTTTCAGACTGATTGGTCTGGACAATGGAAGACCAATAGCCAACAATAAATCCATTGTAAGCTGGAAATAGTTTCCTCTGAATACAACTAAATATTTCTTTAATCCTTGCATTAAAATTTTTACTGTAGCATGGCAGCTATTTTATTTACGCTAAAATGTCAGCTTTTGTAATACTGTACCTACAGGTATAACTAACGGGGGGGGGGGGGTTGATTGCCAAGGCGGGATACTTAAAGTACTTTAAAAGCATACTATCAGATGCTTGTTTGGCATTTATATTTTTGGGTCATACTGAAGATACTATTGTTAATGACTCTTGCTCAAAAATCTTGCTTTCATGTTCTGAAAACCATTTCTTTTATTTTGCACCCTGGGAAGGCTCTTTAACAATCATGAGTTATCATGAATATTCCTTTTTTGGAGCTTCTGTATCTATGTTATCAGGCACATCAGCCAGTCCCAAAGAAGTTATTTCAGTTCTGTTCCCAAGGGAACAAAGGCAGTGGGTCCCATATTAACAGTGGCTTTTGTTGGCTAATTTTTTATTTATTTTTTCTAACATTAAAGTAGTATACGGTTGGCAAGGATTTCTCTTCTTTAATTTGGACGTGGTTTCTGCCTCCAAAACTCTGAAAACAAGCTTGTTGGTAAAAGAACAAGCTGCAGGCGACCTCATATACACAATTACTTCAGCACGGGCTGAAAAAAATGCGTCACCGAGAACAAATTAGAACTGAAAAACATGTTCAAGCACAAATGTTCTTTCTTTAAGAGATTTTCAGTTCATTATTTATTTGCCCTTCATCTCAAATCATTTTTTAAAATGATCTTCACATCTATTTACAGCTAATTACCAGCCCCCCACTATGCTCCTCCTACAATCCCCTCATCTCAGGGTCACCGGCCAGGCTGTGTACACTTCCCAGCCAGCGACCTTTGTGAGAAGAAGGGCTAGGAGCAGGAACAGACAGGTGGGCACCCTGGGAAAGAGATGCCTTCTCGCAGGGAACACCCAAACAGCCACAAGCTCAACCCCAACTACATTCACAGTGTGGCATCTCAGACGCTCCAAGCTGAGACTCCTCAACCCCAAGCTTGGTTAGCTGGTAGCACGACGTGCTGAGGTGTGTCCTATACTAATGGCAGCCTGTTGAATAGCCTAGAGAATTTCAAGTAGAAATCCTAGGATTTGAAAATTGCCTTGCCCTTTCTAATGAATAGGAGAGAAGGGGGGCAGATGGGGAGACAGAGAGAAAAAGAATATTCTGCCCAGTAAGTCCTTGGAAGCAGGATGAAACCCCTGCAGTCTCTCCTGTGATCTGCACACAGTTCAAGACTTGAGAATCCACACTTGTAAGAAATGGCAGCTTTCCCAGGAACCCCACCTCACCCCAAGAGAAAGGACACAATTTGCGAGTGCCTTGTAAAAGGTTTGACAGGGATTTCTCATTGACCCAATCAAAGCTCACCGTTTATTTTTACTAAGAGGGGGCCCCCTACTTGAAAGAACAGCCACTGTTAGAGCACCAACAGGTAGAAATTTTACTGGTCCTCCATAAATCAATTCAATGCCCTAGTCTCTAAGGATTTGCCAAAAAGATAATGGGCTGTAATTAGAAGCCATCACCAGCAGGGCTCCTGAGCCATTTCTGAAAGTCTGCAGGCATTTTTCTGAAGAATGTAGGAAATCATTCCAGGAAGCAGCAATTTTCCCCCAAACCAAGCTAGAAGAGATTTAATACTGGCTTAAATTAAAGTGAGACGAAAAAATAGGTATGGTGAAAAAGAAGGCATGATGCACTCTCCTCCTGTTCCCCCAAAGAATCGGAATTAACTCAACAGTGGACACACAGCTCAACACACTAGTAAAGATCACAGCTGGGTACAATTCAGGAGAAGTAGTAACCAGCCTGCCCTCTTTCTCCTCCACTTTGAAACACTGCGGTGCTTTTCATACTACAATTGAGGATGCCCCTTTGGGGAATATGCTTGGGATCTTGGGGAGCCCTCTTTCCCAGGAAGAAGAGGATGGCTCAGGCAAGGGAGGCCAGCACAGCCAGAAGCGCTCCACAGCCCATCACCACGGTTCTATGGGGAGCAGTCCCGGTGCACAAAAGGTGGAGTTTGGATGAACAAGATGGGTGAGGGGTTCCTGGTTTGAAGACACACAGCAGCGAGTTTAACAGAAGTGAGTCTGCCAATGCAAATGCAGGGAAATTTAGGATCCGCTGTGTCCAGATTGCCCAGGTGGCGTCAACTGGAACCAGAATCTGGGTTTTCGGGCTCCAACTGTTTTTTCTTCCTCCCACTCTACCAAGTGAGATTGGCACACACACACACACCCCCCACACACATGGCACACACCCCCCCCACACACACACACACACAGGTCTCGGATGCACGTGGGGTGCGCTGAGCCCAAGCAGCCCCAGGCAGAGCACAGCATCTCCAAGATGGAACTATTCCAAAACACTTTCCTGCGGGCGGGGAAGGCAGACCGGGCAAGCTAGATTGACCACGTCCCTCCAGAGGCCTCTGTCCTGGGGAATGACTGAGGTTTCCCTCCACCGTGGCCGCCGGTCTGCTGGGGGTCCCACGCCTCTCCAGGTTCATCTACTTTGGGAAAACGAGCTGCTCCTGGTGACAACTCACTTGACACTTCCCGCAAGAGCCTCTTCATTTTCCCGGCACAGATACGAAGTCGGGCGCTCAACGCTAACTAGAAGCCACCCGTCAGAGCGCACACACCCGCGGAGACTTGCCCCCCCCGCCCCCGCCCTGATGTGTTATTTCAAAGTCCACAATCTTTCCTCTTCCTCCCCCTGCTGGTCCCCGAGACTGCCCTTCTAGCTCGATTTTCCCGCAGGCCGACCCTGAGGCTGGAGCGCAGATAGCAGGACCCCTTGGGGGCGGGCACCCGGGTCTGCTGCCCGCGTGCAGATGGTCCGGACGCACTAGCGCGCCCACAGCCTGCGGGCGACCCCGCCGCAGTGAGACGCCTCCCTGAGCAGAGACACTCCCCGCCCCACGCGCGGCACCTTACCTCGCGCAGCAGGCGCTCCAGGTGCGGCTCCACCCAGGCAGGCAGGGCATCTGGTGGCTCCGCGCGCCGCAGCAGCTCCCGTTCCTCCTCGAGCGCCGCCACCCGGCCCTGCAGCGCGGCCGCCTGGACGCCCAGCAGCAGACAGGCGGCCGCCGAGCCCGCGGAAAGCAGCAGGCACAGCGCGCTCACCGCCCAGGCCCCGGCTGCCGTCGCGGGGCGCCCCGCGCCACCGCCGCCCGCCGGGCCGCCCTTCCGCACGCCGCCGGCGCGCTGGCCGGGACCCATGGCGTGCTCGTCTCGCGTGGGCGCTCGGAAGGGGAGGTGCACAGAGCGGGGATCGCGGGCTGAGCGTGCGGAGAGCCCGAGGCACGAGGTCGGCTGGGTGCTGGGCTTGGTCTCCGGGCAGCAGCGGACCGCGGCTCACGCCCCCTTCCCAGCCGCCAGCTCCTCCACAGCGGCCACTTTGGGCAGTTTCCTCTATGCAAATAGACCCTGCCAGAAAAGGAGCCGAGACCCACCCAGGGGAGGAGCGGCCTGGCCGGCCCCGCGCGGCGAGGGGCGGGGGCGGGAAGAGAGCTGGCTCTTCCGAGCCCCCGGCGCGCGCCTTGTGGACCCCGCGCGCCACGCGCCCCTCCGCCTTCACCTGCCCCGGGCCCCAGGCGGCACCTACTCCGGGGGCGCACCTCTGCCGACTCCCCAGACCGGGTCCCAAGTGCTCTCCCAAGAGGTATGAGGTGCGCTTACTGACTCAGAGCGTCTTCTGCAGCCCACCCCTGACTGCGGCATCTTTCGTGCGTACGGAAAATTTCCTTCAACTTGTGAATTAACTTTTCTGACACTTTTTTTCAAAAGTTCGAAACTTCAAACCCAGTGGAAAACTTAGTTAATCCGTCCTAGGTGATGCCCTAGCGCCGCTTGGTGGCGGAAAGCGACCTCTTGAGCACTTAGAGACGCAGAGTCTGAATTGCGCCAAACGAAAAGATTCTCCTTAGAATTTTTATACTCCCGTCACTTATTAGTGGCCAGACACGTGGTGCTGGAAACAGACGTTGTAAGACCTTGTTCCTGACCTAGAGAAGGCTTCTATTTGAGATTTTAACAAATGGAAAAGATAGGGGGAACAAACTTCAACTTTGTTGAGCTGGTGGCTTAATTCTGTAGTGGAAGCACAACTTGGCCCAAAGTAATCATCCAGTACGCACCACATTTAACCTACATTGCTATTCTGATGCAAATGTACACCACAGGGTTAAAGTAGGAAAGCCTGAAGAGGAATCAAGTGGCCCAGTTTTTTTCAAGGAATAAGACAAAGCTGGAAGTCAGGCACATTCTCTGCTGGCTCAAATTCCTACCAGGCATGGTATATCCTAAGATGGGTCCCCCATAACTCTTCCACTAACTCCAGTAATACTCAAATAAAAACAACAGCCTAGCCTGGATCTTTGTAATTTGGGCAAACACACAATTACTTTTGAGAAAAAGACCTGTTGTATCTTCCCTCTTTGAGTATCTTTTTATTAGACTCTGTGGATGAATTACTTATCTCGTAAAACTGTTGAGGACCTTCAGCTGACATATTCTTCCTTACTCTCTTAATTCAGAGGGGAAAATTACTTCTGAGATTGAAATAAAACAGGAGTGGTTGGCATCTCACCTCAGCAACTGTGTAGCTGTGACTTTAAGTATATTGGGGCTACAGTTAGGTTATTACACAGAGATAGGTCCTGCTAAAATCGAGTGTATGCCCAATAAATAGCCCTCAAAGTACTTGCTCAGCAAACTGGACTGTCTTCTTGGAAAAAAGGTCAACACTGTACTACAAGTTGTCACTTCACTCTTGCTACAAACACATAGGTCAGTTTGTCCATCACCTGTATCCATTGTTCACTGGATTCAGAAGCTTCTGTATATGAATCAAGCCAAGCTCATTGGTCCCTTTGGCCTTTGCCCTTGGCTACTGCCTCACTATCTGAAATATCCCACTCTCAGATATTTGAACAGCAAGCTCCTCCTTCAAGTCAAGGTCCTCAGGTCCTTAAACCTCAGTGTCACTGCAAAACCCTCCCATATTGTTCAATCTAAGGAGACTTCATTCACAGTCCTCAGAAGGATTACTCAGGGGATCATTTATCACCGTTTGAAGTTATCTCTCTATTATCCCCTTTGTCTTGTTCACCACTGTTTTCTCAAAGAACAGTAGAGGATCTGGCAAACATTTGTCAAGTGAATTAAGGGAAGGTGAAAATATGTTTACTATCTACAACTCATTTTAAAAGGCAAGGAAGAAAATACTCTGTCAGCTGGGGTCCTGGAGGAAATAGATGGCATCTTCAGATGGAAGACAGCCTGTCTGAATGTACAAATTCTTCATGTGGTGGGGGTGGGGAGCAGATTACAGGAAGCAAGCAGGGGATGTTGAAGACACACTCTGGGGTATCAGCAGAGTGAGGCCATCACTACCTCCAGCTGAAGGGGAGAAAAGGAACTGTTGTGGGAACCCTGTGAATGCTGGATGCTGTACAAAGGTCCAACAGGAGCACCATTTCTGCAAAACCATGCCTTGGAAAGTAGAGAGCTAAGGGATAATCTTTCTCTCCTTCTGCTCTCTGATCTGCTGGACCTCCCACTGACCAAACCCACAGGACAAGAGAGCCCAGATGATGCAGTGCAAAGAGGAGAGAGCAGGGTCAGAAGGGTGGAGCGATCTGTAGGGGATGGGGTAGGGTGAAGAAGAAGCCTGCTGCATTCCCTAACATGCATATAGCATTTCTCAAGGTTAGTCTAGTTACTGCTGCCTCTGAATGGCCTAACCTGCTAGCGACAGGCACTAATCCTCAGGGTGACCAATTGACTACTTGGTAGCAAATCGACTGCTTTGGACTCCTTTCATCCCAGGAAAGTTGGCAATTTGTTCCCAACAGGGGTAGATGGCTGTTCTAGGTATGGGCTTGTCTTCCCTGTCTGCAGGGCCTCAGCCAGCGCCACTCTCCATACAGACTCCCCAGTCCACAGGTATGGAGCCCTGTACAACGTTCAACCAGGGAACCCACTTTATAGCAAAGGCAGTGTGGGAGTGAGCCCATGACCATGGAATTCACTGACTGTACTACGTCCTGCAGCAGCCAGCCTCACAGAATACTGGCACTGCCTTTTGCAGAACAGGTCAAGGACCAATGCAGACCTCAGAAGGCAGTATTCAAAAGACTGCAATGCCATCTTTCAGGATTTGGAATATGCATCAAATGAGGGACTTCTACATGTGCTCTGTTTCCAATAACACCTGGGTTCAGGAGCCAAGGGGTAGAAGCAAGAATAGCCCCGTTTAGCACCACTCACCCATGACTCACTGGGGGATTTTGTGCTTGCTGTCCTCGCAAACCTGGGGCCACGGAGTTCCCGTCATGGCTCAGCAGTTAACAAATCTGACTAGCATCCATGAGGATGAAGGTTCGATCCCTGACCTTGCTCAATGGGTTAAGGATCTGGCATTGCCGTGAGCTGTGGTGTAGGTCGCAGACATGGCTCAGATGCTATGTTCAGACCCATAGTCTGGGGACCTCCATATACCTCAGGTGCAGCCCTGAAAAGCCAAAAAAAAAAAAAAAAAAAAGAAAAGAAAAAGAAAAATCTGGGCCCTGAAGGTTCAGAAGTCCTAGTTCTCAAGGGGGTTACATTCGTTCATTTTGGCAGGTAACTGACTGTCATCAGCAGGAAGAGCAAGTGCAGCAACCCAGCCTGATGATTGTCAAGGGCTCAGACTCTTCAAGATAAAAGAGGCATTATAAAATATTTTATTAGAGGGCTTATCAGACACAACTTAGAATAGATTTACAAGGAGATCCTGCTGAATAGCATTGAGAACTTTATCTAGATACTCATGTTGCAACAGAAGAAAGGGTGGGGGAAAAACTGTAATTGTAATGTATACATGTAAGGATAACCTGACCCCCTTTTTTATTAAAAAAATAGTAATAAAAATAAAATAAAATATTTTATTAGAAAGGCAAATTATTGGAGTCAAATAGGGTTGATAACCACTGCAGAAGATCATAAGTAATGTTAATGAAAAGTTTCAAGTATGTTTAAAATGCTCTGTTTAAGAAGGCAGGGTACTTAATCTTTTTTTTTTTTTTTAATTTCCAACAAAAAGATTTTAAGCTTTAAGGCTTAAAGGAATAAACTTCAATTACATCAGGAAATTATTACTTAAAAAAGGCAACATGAGGGAGTTCTCTTGTGGTGCAATAGGGGTTGCATTAAATCTGTAGGTTGCTTTGGGTAGTATATCCATTTTAGCAATATTTTTCCAATCTGTGAACATGAGATATTCACCATCTTGGTAAGGTTTATGCCTAGGTTTTTTTGTTTTGTTTTGTTTTGTTTACACAATTTTAAAAAGAATTTTTAAACTTTTTGGATGTTTCAGGAGTTCCCCTCATGGCACAGTGGTTAATGAATCCAACTAAGAACCATGAGGTTTCGCGTTTGATCCCTGGCCTAGTAACTAACTATATTAGAATTCTTATTATTTAAATATCTTCAAAAGATAATTGATAACTTAAGGCAAAAACAACAATGTATTGAGTTCCCTTTGTGGCTCAGTGATTAACAAATCTGACTAGGAACCATGAGGATGCGGTTCAATCCCTGGCCTCATTCAGTGGGTTAAGGATCCGGTGTTGCCTCGAGCTGTGATGTAGGTCGCAGACTTGGCTTGGATCCAGCTTTGCTGTGGCTGTGGTGTAGGCCAGCAGCTGTAGCTCTGATTTTTTGTCTTCTAGGGCTGCACTCGCAGCATATCGAGGTTCCCAGGCTAGGGGTTGAATCAGAGCTGTAGCCGCTGTTCTACACCACAGCCATAGCAACGCCTATCAAATTACTCAGGATATTTTTCACAGAACTAGAAAAAACAATCCTAAAATTCATATGAAACCATAAAAGACTTAAAATTGCCAAAGAAATCCTTAGAAAAAAGAACAAGGCTGGAGGCATTATCCTCCCAGAATTCAAACAATACTACAAAGCTACAGTAATAAAAACAGTGCAGTATTGGCACAAAAACAGACATATGGAACAGAATAGAGGGCCCAGATATAAACCCACACACTTATCATCAATTAATATCTTCAACAAAGAATGCAGTATGGAGGTTTCATGAAAGACTAAAAATAGAATAAACATATGATCCAGCAATCCCACTCCTGGGCATATATCCAGAAATGACAAAAACTTACCTAATTCCAAAAGATACATGCAACCCCAATGTTCATAGCTGAACTATTTACAATAACAGAACATTGGAGTTCCCACTGCAGCTCAGCAGAAATGAATCTGACTAGCATCCATGAGGATGCAGATTTGATCCTTGACCTTGCTCATTGGGTTGAGGATCTGGCATTGCTGTGGCTGTGGTGTAGGGCAGTGGCTACAGCTCTGATTCAACCCCTAGCCTGGGACTTCCATACGCTTCGGGTGTGGCCCTAAAAAGAAAAAAAAAAAATAGCAGGACATGGAAGCAAACTAAGTGTTCATCAACAGTCGAATGGACAAAGGTGTGTGTGTGTGTGTGTGTGTGTGCGCACGCGCGCATAATGGAATATTATTTAGCCACAAAAAAGGAGCAAGATGCCATTTACAGCAACATGGATGGACCCAGAAATTATCATACTAAGTGAGGTAAATCAAAGACAAGTATCATACGTCACTTAAATGCGGAATCCAAAAAAAATGATACAAATGAACTTACAAAACAGAAGCAGACTCACGGACATAGAAAATAAATGTATGGTATGATATCAGTTATAACTGGAATCTAATATCCAGCACAAATGAACATCTCCTTAGAAAAGAAAATCATGGACTTGGAGAAAAGACTTGTGGCTGCCTGATGGGAGGGGGAGGGAGTGGGAGGGATCGGGAGCTTGGGCTTATCAGACACAACTTAGAATAGATTTACAAGGAGATCCCGCTGAATAGCATTGAGAACTTTGTCTAGATACTCATGTTGCAACAGAAGAAAGGGTGGGGGAAAAACTGTAATTGTAATGTATACATGTAAGGATAACCTGACCCCCTTGCTATACAGTGGGAAAATAAAAAAAAAATTAAAAAAAAAAGAAAAGAAATGTATGGTTAGCAAAGGGCAAGGGGGAATATTAGGAATTTGGGATTAACAGATACACACTACTAATATAAAATAGATAAACAAGGACTTACTGCATAGCACAGAGAACTATATTCAGTATCTTGTAATAAGCTATCATGGAAAATAATCTGAAAAATATACATATATATATATTCAGTTTTTTCTATATACATGTAAACATATATAACAAAACCACTCTGCTGTATACCTGAAACCAACACAACATTGTAAATCAACTATACTTCAATAAAAATAAGTAAATGTCAAAGATGGTGATTAAAAAAAAAAGCCAAAGTTGGGAGAAAAAAAAAAAAACCTTTTCATTTATATTTATAATGGGATTTTTTTTTTTTTTTTTTGTCTTTTTGCCTTTTCTAGGGCTGCTCCTGTGGCATGTGGAGGTTCCCAGGCTAGGAGTCGAATCGGAGCTGTAGCCGCCAGCCTATGCCACAGCCACAGCAACGTGGGATCCGAGCTGTGTCTGCAACCTACACCACAGCTCACGGCAACGCCAGATCCTTAACCCACTGAGCAAGGCCAGGGATCGAACCTGCAACCTCATGGTTCCTAGTCAGATTCGTTAACCACTGCACCACGACGGGAACTCCAATAATGGGAAAAATTTTAAGTCACAGGAAGGGAATGCATGGGAACTCCTCCAAATCTGCAATTAATCTTTAAAGAACTAGGCCTGTTAGGTGACTGCCTCAAAGGATATTTAGGGTGCTTTCAAGTCTTTATAATTAAATCTATGTTTAGCCTTTCAGTTATATATAATTTCTCCCGAAAATTGCAACATTTAAAAACAAACTTAGAATTCCCATCCTGGCTCAGTGGTGACAAACCCTAGTATCCATCAGGACACAGGTTTGATCCCTGGCCTCACTCAGTGGGTTAAAGATCTGGTGTTGCCGTGAGCTGTGGTGTAAGTCTCAGACATGGCTCGGACCCCACATTGCTGTGGCTATGGTGTAGACCAGCAGCTGCAGCTCTAATTCGACCCCTAGCCTGGGAACTTGCATGTTCTGCAGGTGTATCCCTAAAAAAATAAAATAAAATAAAAACTAAAACTAGCAAAAGAGTAAATATAAGACATTCTTGATAAAAAACAAATTTCTTTGAAAACTTTATTCCCCCTTCCAATTTCAGTGAAATGCCACTAAAATTTACTATTGCTAGGGGTCAAAAGTAGAATTGTTGATAATTTTGTAATTCCTAGTGCCATAAAGAGGAAAATCATTACTGGGAAAATAAAATCATGAAGTCACCTGGGTTAAAGCATTTATAGAAAATAAAGTAACTGCTATTTACTAGTGCAACTACTAAAAGTCAGGTAACCTCCTAGATGTTCTTAATCACCCTACAACATAGATATGACCCCTAAGTAATTCCAAGTAAGGAAGTAGTTACTTTAACTTACTTCTCCAAACACAAGAGATCTGGGACTAAAGCTGGAACAATGATGCTAAAAAGCCTGAGTCTTTTAATTGATAGGTAAGAAATGAACAAAGAGGGCTGGATGCTTCTTTACACTGCAGTCAATCTAGAGGCTTGAATAGATTCAAGTTCAATTTTTTTTTAAAATCTTTTTATCGCCACACCATGGCATATGGGGGTTCCTAGGCAAGGGGTCAAATTGGAGATGTAGCCACCAGCATAAGCCACAGCCTCAGCAAGCCCAGATCCAAGCCAAGTCTGCAACCGACACCACAGCTCACAGCAATCCTGAATCCTTAACCCACTGAGCAAGACTGGGGATTGAACTCAAATTCTCAAGGATGCTAGCCAGGTTCTTTAACTGCTGAGCCACGATGGGAACTCCCCATTTTTTTTTTTTTAAAGGCAATGTTACCTCTGCACATCCATTGGTTGTCAGTCTGAGGTTCAGCCCAATCCCTTCCTTATAAAGTCCTCTATCAGTTTTTGCCCAATGCTTTTTAGCATTCACTGATAATTGGTGCCTGACTTTGTTTCATAGAGTTATAACACAGTGTATTTCTAACATCCCTTCTGTATTAGAAGGAATTCTATTAAAAACTTTCTTTTATTAACTGTTTATGGATAAGTGGGAGCTAGAGGAATGGACACCACTCGATGAAATACTGAATATGGGAAATTCTCTGATGATAAATGACCAAATTTCTATTAGCAAAGAAAAAGAAGAAAAGGTACCTGAGCCAAATTACTTAAGTTTGGACACAACTGGGTACTAACAAATTAACTTAAAATGACTTTTCAGACAATAATGAAGCTTTAAATAGACTCTGGATTTTGCTAGGTGTGATGATGGCATTACTTTTTTTTAAAAACTCATCTGTTACAAGGTATACAGTACAGAAATATGTGTGAAATGATATATTATCTGGCATTTGTATTTAAATACAACAGGAAAATAAGGTAGGGAACAGATGAAACAAAATTTACAAAATGTTTTTAACGTTGGAAGCTGGTCTATATGTGTTTAGAGGTTCATTAGTCTACTCTACTTTTGCATTATATTCTTAAAAATTAATCACCAATACAGAATTAGCTCCAAATGACTCAAATTAAGTATATTTACACCAAAGGGACTGCCTCTTTTAACTATTTCCCAAAAGTCTGGACTAAGGAGTTGTAAAACTAACTTCTTCTTAGGGCCACACTTGTAGCACATGGAAGTTCCCAGGTTAGGGGTTGGAGCTGCAGCTGCCAGCCTATGCCACAGCCACGCCACATCTGAGACACATGCCACAGCTTGCAGCATCCAGATCCTTAACCCATTAAGGGAGGCCAGGGATTGAACTCACATCCTCAAGGGTATTAGTTGGATTCTTAACACCCTGAACAGCAAAAGAACTCCTAAAACTTTTTTTAACTTTACCTTCCCTTTATAAAAAAACGAGACAGGAATTCCTGCTGTGACACAGTATGTTAAGGATCTGGCGTTGCTACAGCTGTGGTGGTAGCAGCTGCTACTCAGATTTGACTCCTGGCCCCTAACTTCCATATGCCATGGGTGCAGCCAAAGGAAAAAAAAATAATAATGAGGCGTTCCCATTGTGGCTCAGCAAGTTAATGACTCAGTGTTACCACCAGCTGCCATGTAGGCAGCAGGTGCTCGGATCCAGTGTTGTTACAGTGTAGGCTGGTAGCTTTGATTTGACCCCTAGTCTGGGAAATTCCGTATGTCCCAAGTGTTGTCCTAAGAGAAAAAAGAAAAGAAACAAGGGAGTTCTCTTGTGACACAGCAGGTTAAGGATCCAGTGTTGTCACTGCAGTGGCTTGGATTACTGCTGTGGTGTGGGTTCAATCCCTGGCCCAGGAATTTCCACATGCCACAGGAACAACCAAAAAAGAAAAAAAGGAAAAAAAAATTAACCGAACTTCTGATTAAGGATTTAGCTGAATAGCAACCTCTCAAAAATCATGATTCAATGATCAACCCTTTTAAGAATTAAAATTTTTCCTATCTAAAAAAAAGGGCGGGGGGGGAGTTCCTGTCGTGGCTCAGCAGAAACAAAATCTGACTAGTATACCTGAGGATGCACGTTTGATCCCTGGTCTCACACAGTGGGTTAAGGATCCGGCATTGCCGTGAGCTGTGGTGTAGGTCACAGACACAGCTTGGATCTGGACCCCTAGCCTGGGAACCTCCATGTGCCCTGCACGCGGCCCTAAAAAGATTTTTTTTTTTTTTTTTTTTTTTTTTGTCCTTTCTAGGGCCGCACCTGTGGCACATGGAGCTTCCCAGGCTAGGGGTCTAATTGGAGCTGTAGCCACCAGCCTACACCACAGCCACAGCAACGTGTATTTGAGCCGTGTCTGCGACCTACCCTACAGCTCCAGCAACGCTGGATCATCAACCCATTGAGCAAGGCCAGGGATTGAACCTGCAACCTCATGGTTCCTATTCAGATTTGTTAACCACTGAGCCACAACGGGAACTCCAAATTTTTTTTTTCTATTAATTTGCAAACATGCAATCTACTAAGCCAACAATTATTGACTATATACATATAAATATATATATATTTCTTTTTGCCTTTTTTAGGACCACACCCTCAGCATATATAAGTTCCCGGGCTTGGGGTTGAATCAGAGTTACAGCTGCCTGACTACAGAACAGCCACAGAAACACCAGATCCAAGCCATGTCTTCAACCTAAGCCACAGTTCAAGGCAACACTAGATCCCTGACCCACTGAGTAAGGGCAGGGATCAAAAACCCACATCTTCGCGGATACCAGTCAGTGTCTTTCTGCTGTGCCACAACAGGAACTCCTGACACTATTCTTTTTTTTTTTTTTTTTTTCCCACTGTACAGCAAGGGGGTCAGGTTATCCTTACATGTATACATTGCAATTAGTTTTTCCCCCACTCTTTCTTCTGTTGCAACATGAGTATCTAGACATTGTCCTGACACTATTAATACTAGTGATTCACAAATTCCTCTAATTATATTATGGAAATATAACTTGTCAAGCAAAGCAGCCGGATGTTTAAGTTTAAAATAACTTACCTGCGCAGAACTTTGTGGAAATCAGAAATTTCAAACTGGAAAGGATTTAAAAAGCTAGGTCACCTGAGTGTTTCTTCATTCCAGGATGCCAAGGTTAAGTCAAACTATAGGTAACTGCCTATCTACTTAAAACAGAGTGTTTTTAACTTTTAACCATTTTGATGGTTGAAGCTATATATCAACTGCTACAGAAAAAAAGAGGGGGGAATGTTAGTAATAAAACTTCTAGACATTACATTCATGGCATCCTAAGTCATCTCACAGAACTGTGAAAAGGAATCTAACTGAAGTTTTTAGCTCAGTAAGGTATATTATTACAAGAAGGCACAATGCTACAATCTAGGATACCTGAGTTTTAAGTCACAATTCAGACATAATTATTGGGAGCCCTGGCTAAGTCATTTCTAATTTCTCCAGTATCTAGCCCTTTAAGATTATTCAGAGGGATAGCTTTCAATTGTATATACTATAAAACTTCACCAGGTAGTTTGCTACTGTCAACCGAGTAATAGCAGAAGTCAACTGTATTCACCTACTCCAAAAATCTTGATGAATGCATGGATGAGAACACTTGAGAAAACAAGCAGTAGCAGAATACACTGGAAATGACCTATTTAGCTGCACTGCTAAAACCAAGTTTGACATCAATGGAATTTCTAAAAATAGTACACTATAAGGTATCAAATCATTAGGGAAAATACCCAGTTATGAACTACCCATATTTATATATTGGCCATTCTAAATCTTTCCCATCAGTGAAGCTACTGACACTGTCAAATAAAAACCTGGCACTTTCAGAAAAATGAGTTCAGAAGTACAAGGAAAAAGGCACTTAAGAGGAGGAAATATTGGCAAAACATTCTAAGTCACCTATACCTAAAAAAAATAAATAAGGGTAGGAACCTGAGCGTTCACAAAGATGGGAAGGTTACCAGTAGATATTCATGATACCAGAGGTACCATTCTCAACACTAAACATTTCTTCTACCTAATGAATTGACATTTCACTTTAACTCCTAAAATTCCATGAATTAGGCCTAAGAACTAAAAAATACCCTAGTGAAGAATGTAAATACTTTTCAGAAGGGAAAGGGATTAGTAATCATTAATTTAATAAGAAATGTGGATATTTTCTCTTTCCTCCTATGTCCTGAGATCAACTACTCTGAGGGAACAAGTTTCTGATGGGGAGAAGGTAAACAATTCAGGGAGTTCCTGTCGTGGCTCAGTGGTTAACGAATCTGACTAGGAACCATGAGGTTATAGGTTCAATCCCTGGCCTCGCTCAGTGGGTTAAGGATCCAGCATTGCCATGAGCTGTGGTGCAGGTTACAGATGCGGCTCAGATCCCGCATTGCTGTGGCTCTGGCGTAGGCCGGCAGCTACAGCTCCGATTGGACCCCTAGCCTGGGAACCTCCACATGCCAAAGGAGCAGCCCTAGAAAAGGCAAAAAGACAAAAAAAAAAAAAAAAAAAAAAAAAAAGGTATGTATACATGTATGTGTAACTTGGTCCCCATGCTGTACAGTGGAAAAAATAAATAAAATAAAATAAAAGAGTAACAATTTGGGAACTTCGTACACTCAGAAGGAAAGGTGAGAAAGCGTTAGTACACTGTCACTAGTGGGATGGAAATGAGGGGAAATAAAGGATGGCAGACTTCTTAATTTCTAAAGCAACACTGACATGTTCTTCATATCAATTGCTCTATTTAAAAATTTTATCACGTGTAACATAGTTCAACTAATGTGGACTGCATCAGAGGACTAAGCATAATTTATGCAGTGATTCTATGGCAAAATTTCAGTTTTCTTAAATTCCTAGTTAAATTTAGGAACATAGCCTTACTGTGTGGGTAAATGCTGCCAGTGAATCATGTAGAGAAAACCACTTTGATTTCGCCATTTGTCACACCAAAAAAATTACATGCAGGAGTTCCCATCGTGGCTCAGGGAAACGAATCCGACAGGATCTGGCATTGCTGTGAACTGTGGTGTAGGTCACAGATGAGGCTCGGATCTGGCATTGCTGTGGCTCTGGCGTGGGTTGGCAGCTGTAGCTCTGATTAGACCCCTACCCTAGGAATCTCCATATGCCGTGACAGCGGCCCTAAAAAAAAAAAAAAAAAAAAAAAAAAATTACATGCATTTTATGATCAAAATACACAGACCAAACTCCAATCTTTGTGCAATGCGCTTCAGAAATGGCGATACTTTTAACAAAAAACCTGTATCTGGATAATCAATCATGAATTCTACAACAAAAAATACTTCTACCTGGAAGACTAATCAATAGTTTTTGCTTTTACTACATTAAGTAACATTTACCATGTGGTTTTTGATGTGACAATAGACAAAGTAAGAAAAAATACCTAAAGGCAAACAAAATTTTTAGGGTCTGCAAATTTCTGCAATGGTTTCTTCCCAAAGTGTTTTCCAATCAAATCTTCTTTCTCCCAGTAAAGATTAACACAAATATAAATTGCTTAATAATATCCTGAAAATTTCATAGGCTGAGGTTTAAGTATTTACACTTCATATGATAAGGAAACAGATATTGGACAATTTCAAGACTCATGAGGATTTGACATTATTAAAAACCTTAGCCATCAAAATTCCTTTCTATGTTTGTGACTGACTATATAAATAGCCTTTGGAAAATAGACTGACTTCCAAGCTGACTTTTTTTTTTTTGCTTTTTAGGGCCACACTCATGGCAAATGGGAGTTCCCAGGCTACCAGTCAAATCAAGAGCTACAGCTGCTGGCCTACACCACAGCCATAGCAATGCAGGATCCGAGCCCCATCTGTGACCTACACCACAGCTCACGGCAACACCAGATCCCTGATCCACTGAAAAAGGCCAGGGATTGAACCCACATCTTCATGGATACTAGTCAGATTTATTTCCACTGCACCATGACAGGAACTCCAAACTTTCGAGTTAGACTAATCTTAAAAGAAATGTGTATGTGGTTTTATTAACCTAACATGATGCACAAACTGGATGTCATTCCATGAATGCTACTCACCACCACTGATATTACCCAATGAAACAGAACATAATTACAATTTAATGAAATTCCAACAGTAAACATTTCCCAGGAGGTTTGATTTCCAATACCTGACTACCCAGAGTAATACTTACCACCTGTTCAACAATTACAAAAAAAAAAAATTTTGAGTTAAAATTTCTGAATTTGAGGTATATAAAGAATATTCATTTAAGAATGAAGTAGTCAAGAGTTCCTTTTACTCAAAAAAAAAAAAAAAAAAAAAAAGAAGAAGAAGAAAAGAAATTAACTTCAGAGTCAACCTCCATGTACAAAAGACAAGATCAATCACATTTTATCACTGGACACAAAGGATATTCCAAAGGTCTTTAAAAATGGTAATTAATCTCAAAAAAGGAAAATTAATTTCAGCTTTTATATTTCATTCATTATCAAGACCATATTTGCTTAACAAGATAATTATGCTATTGATACAAAACATACAGTATTTACACTTAACTGTACAAAATAATTTAATGTTTACAAAAATATTAGAATGTTTAGAGTTGACTGACACAGTCTTAAGTAATCTCTTCTAGAGAAGTATAGTAAGACCACTGATTTCCATTTCATTTCTTTTTTAATAAGTCAAAGAAAGGATGCTGCAATGCTTCATCCAAGGTAATTCTTTTCACAGGATCATATTCTAACATTCTTCGAACCAGGTCAAACAGTTTCTCATGTTCTTCATCATGACAAAGCATAAACTCCTGAAGGGAAAAATGATTTTGTAAGGAAGACATTAAGAAATCATTAAAATAGGTTTTTTTTTTTTAACTTCAACCTTTTCTTCCTCCCTCTTTTTTACCTTTAATGGTTTGCAGCGTCTCCTAACATATCTACCAGCAGAACTATGTTCATCCCAATCTAGCTGGTTATGATGAAAATACTTGCGTTTTCTACAGGAGAAAAAAGTTTGGATTAGTTAAAAAAAAAAAAAAAAAAAGATTCACATCTTTACCCTGTACCCATCAGAAGATACACAGCAGGGAAGATGGATCCATAGGCATCTCTCTATATATACATACACATAATTTTTAAAAATCTCAGCAACAATTATGTATCAGACACCTTATATGATAGTTTCCCTTAATCATGTACCCTCTGAGGTTTTAGCATCCTACCTAAGTTGCTCCCAAATATCATACATGTAAACAATTGAACCTGTATTCAAAAATATAGGTTCCTGGATCCACTCTTGAAAATTGATTTCACTAGATCTGGAAGGGGGCTGGAAATCTCTAAATGACACCCTGGGTGACTTTTGCGGCAAAGCTGTGTTTTGAAACCATGGATAGCATCTTGTCCAAAGACATATAGCTGGTTAGCAACAATATGGAACTCAAACTTAGATCAACATGACTCCAAAATGAAGCTCATTTTACTATCCTACATATCATTTTTACATCAACTTAGGAAAACATTTATGCAAAGGCTAACTTGAGTATAAAAACACTACTCTGGATCACAAAGTAAATACTGCATCACTTTTTTTTTCTTTCTTTTTGTCTTTTTAGGGCCGCACCCAAGGCATATGGAGGTTCCAAGGCTAGGGGTCTAATCAGAGCTGTAGCCGTTGGCCAACACCACAGCCACAGCAATGCCAGATCTGAGCCTTGTCTTCGACCTACGGCACAGCTCATGGCAACACCGGATCCTTGACCCACTGAGCAAGGCCAGGGATCGAACCTGCAACATCATGGTTTCTAGTTGGATTCACTTCTGCTGTGCCATGACAGGAACTCCAAATACTGCATTACTTTTTTAAAACTTGGCTTCATGAAAAATATTCACCATCTGCAGTCCTTAGAATAAGCAATAACAACAAAGTTGGGTTTTCTGTAGTTTGAATACAGGCCACTGCATGCATCCAACATGGGCTTTAACCTTAAAAAGCATACCTTGTTTTCTGAATCATGTGTGTTGGTATGGGTCCTAATATTCGTTCCATCATTGCCAGGTGCTCTTTACTATCATGAGTCTAAAGAAATAGAAGAACAAATTTAGCACTTTATATTTCTCTACATGCACATAAAGGAAAACACAAGAAAACAGTATTGACATAAAAAGGACTAGATGAGGTAACTATAAAATTTATATTACAGTCTACATCAAAGATGGAATAAAACTGAATGAGCTGTATTGTCTGATACAAATCCAATAAAATTAAAGTTTCTGAAAAGGATCAGTAAAGTCTGTAGAGGAGATGACAAATAATTTAATGTAAAACTGAACAGTTTTTCCTTATTTATTTGTATTTCTTATGCTATTTAACTGAGGAATAACTGAGGAAGATTACCAAAAAACTGTTTCATTTTATCAGTTGCTTAACTAACTTCCATTACCCAACGAATAGCAACCCTGTAACACTTATTATTTCTAGACAATAAAAATACAGTCCCAATAATTCTCACAACAACTCTGAGCTGGGTATATGGCAACAAGACTTTCAAAGAGGTTAACATACTAGGCTTAAGGTCATAAGAGCTTATAAATGAGGGAACTTGAACTGTGAACCCAAGTCAAAACTCATGGGAGTTCTAGCTAAAGTAAAATAAACTGTTAAAATTATAGCTGAAATGGTATGCTCCTAAAGCAGAGGCTGGCAAATTTTTTCTCTAAAGTACATACTTTAGGCTTGGATGGTCAAAAATGGTTTCTATCACATATTCTTTTTCTTTTTTTAACGCAGGCATCAGGCAGGAAAATAGTCTGCCAATCCTTGTTCTGGAGAGCAGAGGCTGTGAGCAATGCTTTTTAAATCCATTAACTACTGTACCTAGCACACTACATTTGTTTGTTTGTTTATTTATTTTGCTTTTTAGGGCCGAATCAAAGGCATACAGAGGTTCCCAGGCCAGGGGTTGAATCAGAGCTGTAGCTGCCTGCCTATGCCACAGTCACAGCAACACAGGATCCAAGCTGCATCTTCAACCTACACCACAGCTCACAGCCATGCCAGATCCTTAACCCACTGAGAGAGGGCAGGGATTGAACCTGCATCCTCATGGATGCTAGTCAGATTTGTTAACCATTGAAACAGGATGGGAACTCCGCACACTGCTTTTCAGGACAAGAATGAATAACACAAGTGCCACATTTTCAAAGAGTTCCTTAGTTGAACTGGAGGGTGGAATTCAAATATAAACTACATTTCAAAGCAATGTTAATAATTCACAATTAAGACCTCAGAGTGATGTGCAATCATAAAACCATTTGAAAGATCTATTTTATATAAGTGTCAGAATGAAGAAAGCATGTACTTTGCTCAACTTTTTCTTGATCCTATAGCTTACTACCATAACAGAGACCACCCCCTAGAAATGGCCAATAGATATGTTCTAGATATCTAACTTGTCTATGAATTCAGAGTACTTTTAACAGGATCTCTACATATTAGACATAAGCAGAAGTTTGGTGAGGTGCCCCACAGCAGTGAACACATTTATTCTGCTCTATTATTCTGAAGGGTGGCATGCCTGCAGCATGTGGAAGTTCCCAGGCCAGGGACTGAACCTGCATGACAGCAGCAATCTGGGCCCCTAACCCGCTGCACCATGAAGGAACTCCCTAAGTTCCTAACTTCCTTAGGAACTCCCTAAATGACGTTTATTTCAGCATAGCTTCCTCTCCACCTGCACTGCCATAAGTTCAAATCAACCTTAACAGCATTAGGCAGGAACTCCCAAACCACACTCACACAGCCCAACCACAAAGCGGAACACCCTCTTCACACCACAACCCTACTTAAAATTCTTTAATGGCTACACCATTACATTTTCTGACATAAGTAAAATTAGGAGGGAAAAACATAGACACCTAAATAATGTTTTCTGCTTTTTATTTTTCCAAGTAAGGACTTTTATTTTAAAAGGCCAGTATCTACTATCATCATTTCATTAAAGGGACATCTGAATACCAAAAAGCCAGGACAGATAACTTCTAAATGAAAGCCAGAATGGCAACCCCACAACATCATTTTCATTTTAGACAAAGCCTACATTTGGAAACCACTGGCTCCAAGGATAAAACAAATACCTTCCTACAGCAAACAAGTCCATTACCAATCAGTCCTTGCCTACTGACATCATTTTCCTATTTATCCACGATAAATACTCCCACAGCATTCTTCCTCAACCAGAGTATCTTTCTTTATGCCTCCTGCATTTAGGAATACGATTTCTTCTTCATGATATGGCCATCACACATTCCAGTTTTCTGAAAAATTCCTTCTCTTCCTTACAGCATGGTTTAAACTTCCTATTTTCAGTGATGCCTTCTCTAAAGAAACTTAACTGTTCACCTTTCTGGCCTCCTGCTACACCTTCTATGTTGTTCTATTATAGCAAATATCACACTGGACTGTCTTAACAGTTTTCCCATGTCTATCTTGTGCCTAACTTCTTTGAGGACAGATGTCTTTTCATCTTTACACACGGAGACTCAGAAGTGTGCTAGGATGTCAGAGATGCTTAATACGACTTACTGTTTCTGAATTCTTTTAAGAAAAAAAGTGCAACATAACATGAATTAAAACTGACCACAGTAACAGTAATGTAAATTTATAAAGAAGCACCACAAAAAAGGGGGGGGGTCATAGGAAATCAGTATGAACCATGTGTTTAAGAACTCCAATCACGTGCAGAATGAATTATGACCATTCACTGATAGTATTTCATTCAACTGTGTGTTTAGAGAAGGATGATTATTTTGCACATGCAAGTTTTAATCTTAAGAATAATGAGGAGTTCCCATCGTGGCGCAGTGGTTAACGAACCCAGCCAGCTAGGAACCATGAGGTTGTGGGTTCCATCCCTGGCCTTGCTCAGTGGGTCAAGGATCTGGCATTGCCGTGAGCTGTGGTGTAGGTTGCAGAAGCGGCTCGGATCCTGCGTTGCTGTGGCTGTGGTGTAGGCCGGCAGCTACAACTCAGATTAGACCCCTAGCCTGGGAACCTCCATATGCCGTGGGAGCAGTCCTAGAAAAGGCTTTAAGACAAAAAAAAAAAAAAAAAAAGAATAATGAGACTATGGTAACTTTTCACTATGGAAACCAAAACTTTAACATGTTTTTAACACTTAAAAGTTCATTATGAATTAGTAAATAACATTTACTAAATACATACCTGAAAGACTGTGAAACCAAGGTAATATTCAATAAGAATGCAACCTATGCTCCAAACATCACAAGGCTGAGACCAACCTAAAGCTAAAAACAAAACCAAACATTTTATTATGCAACAGTTTTTAACTGCCAATACACTAAATCTTTCCTATGTGAGTGCTTTCTTTACATGGCCAATTTAGGAGAATATGACAAAAAATTCAAGGTTTACATTTTCAGTTTTATATCAAATATTACTCAGTATGCTTTCTGAGTCCTCCATATCCTGATATCAAATTACAGTATTTTAACCTGGGGGAGGAGGAGGCATTTTATGTAAAATAAAAGGAGGGCTAGCAAATATTCTATAGTCTTTGAATTGCTTGTGCAATGAGCACTATGATACCCTGCTCAAAATTTTACATTTTATCAATGTAAATATAGGTCAACAATCATCCTCAGAATGAAATTACTAACCCCTTACCAATTATCATCAGCTTGATGTCTGAGTTTATTTCTTCCATTAAAAGAAATACTATGGAGTTCCTGTTGTGGCTCAGCAGTAACAAACCCAACTAGTATCCATGAGGATGAAGATTCGATCCCCGAGGGCCTTGCTCAGTGGGTTAAAGATCTGGCGTTGCTGTGAGCTATGGCATAGGTTGCAGACGTAGCTCAGATCCTGCATCACTGTGGCATAGGCTGGCAGCTGCTCCAATCTAACCCCTAGCCTGAGAACTTCCATATGCTGCAGGTGCCGCCCTAAAAAGGAAAGAGGAAAAAAAAAGAAAAGAAAAAGAAGAAAAAAAGAAAAGAAATACTGGTTTCACATAAATAATGTAAGAATTTTAATGGTTATTATAAGCAGTGTCACCTATAAACAGAATTAGACAGCCATTTACAGCTCACACAGAGAGGTATCTATATATGTACTTTCAGGCCATCTATACCTGATTATATTCTCAACAGTAATATTATTCAGAAAAGAGAAAAAAAAAAAACCTTAGCCTTCTCAAGTCTATAATTAGAAAGGAAAAAAAAAAAAAGACTAAATCATACAGATGTTTTAAAGAACAAATATTTAATAAAACAATAATATATAAATAAAACCTACTTAAAAAGATATTTCAATTACTTTAACATCACTGAATTAAAAGATAAAGGAAGAAACAATATACCCAAGGGACTTGACTATGATTTTGCCATTTTAGTTAACCTTCATAGTTATCTATCATTTGAACAAATGGATAATGGAGCCATTACTGTACATACAAAATTTGCAAATGATAGAGCTTGGACCTAAGATGAACATTTTTCTCTTCCAGCCACTCCTTTCTCCCAGTCCAGCTTTCTCCCAGGTGACTGCAACCTTCTGCAGCACACCATTCTAAGTCATCCCACTCTCTTAGGAGTCAGCTCTCATACTCTTTGGAATTTCACATCATTCACTTTTACCAACTTCTCCCAACTTCTGTTTATTATCAACACCAAAGACATGAGACCAGCTGCCCTCCTCAATTGTAGCACCCAACTACATCTTTCTCTTCAACTTAACTCTGCTGTAATCCTCAGGAGTAACACTTCACACACACACGCACGCACGCACGCACACACACACAACCCCTCGATTTCTTTTCCTCAAGACCTATAATCCCAATTTTGGATTTCTATCTAAAACTATACCTAGCCTGGCCACACAAGGAACTGTATTATTACTAAGAATCACTATAACTTAACCAATCTAGGAGTAGACCATTAACTAACCATAAGATGCACCACTGTCTTACATACCAATAACAAAGAAAAAATGCCAAATGTTTCTGTATTTCCCCACATGCTAAAATGTAGAGGAAAATCTGCTTCCTAAAACTGATTAAAACACAGCGAGTTACCTCCTTTTAAGCTCTGAAAATACCTCTGTCCACAACTCTTCCCACACTTTCTTTTACCTTCATTGCAGCCTTCAGTCCTAAACTGAATTCTCTCTAAACTAATGCAACACAGCTGCTCCTTTCAGACCATACTAAGCAAAAATCCTAGTACCGTCAATCTCAAAGATGAGCTCTTTATCTGTGCTGTCTTACGTGGCAGCCACTAACTATACATGGCTATTTAAATCTAAAATTTCAGTTAATTTAAAATTCAGTTCCTCAGTCACACTAGCTATACCACAAGTACACAGCAGTTCATGTGTAGCTAATGGCTACCATATTGGACAGGACAGATATAAAACATTTCCATCATCATGGAAAGTTCTACTGGCCAACACTGCATAATATTCTTAATTTCCTTACCCCTTTAACCAATCCTCTAATCTAAGTAAATACCATTAGTTTGCTTTCACCCTTCTATTCTGCACTACCAAATCCTATGGGGCAAAAGGTAAAAGTGGAAAAGACTGATTCCATAAAAATGTTTAACCATCCAACTTCAGGTGGACCTTACTTTTGGCTAAGTAAAACAAGCTTCTTCCATTTAACTATCTTCCAATTGTACCTGATCTGAAGTTTTCCTACTGTCTCCAAGCCCCAAAGCCACCTGACTTCCTTGCTCTATCAACATGACCTGTCCCTAACTTTTAAGTTTTGAGGCATAAGATGTACATTCCCTGAATTCTCTCTTATTTTAAAACCCTGTACCTTAACTCATTTTATTTTCCAGTTTTTCTTACATGAAAGATTATCAAAGAAGCTCTCCTTAGACTAGCCCCTTTCTCTCTTCTTGACCTCCAACCACCCTACATCTAGATGTCTGTCAATCGAACATTAGCATTTTTACCAGCCCCATGCTTTTGCGATGAGATGAAAATAGGTAGAATGGATGTATAACTGAATAAAGGTATAACTGAATCACTCTGTTGTACATCTTGTAAATCAACTATACTTCAATAAAACTTTAAAAAACATTAACAAAAAAAAAGAAATACCCACATCATTTCCAAATCACAATGCTGTTATGTACTTAGTCAATAGAGCTTACTCTCTTAGGAACTCGTAAGACTGACTTATTCAAAAATAACCACCACCTGGAGTATCTTTACAGATGGTATCACATTTTTCCTGCTCAGGAAAAATAATTATAGCAATGTCCAGACAGATTTTTTGAAAACAGAAAGTCATTTTTTGTAACTGCTAAGAAAATCACAGCCTGCCCCAATAAGGGCTGTGGAGAACAACAACAAAAGTATCTCTTTTTCAATAAAATATCAGGAAATACGGTGTATACTGACCTAAAATGACCTCTGGGGCTCTGTAATGCCGTGTAGATACCAAAGTACTATGATGTTCATCATCGTATGTTGCACTTCCAAAATCAACAACTTTGATATCTGTGTTTTTCAGTGTGCGTTCATCACGTTTCTAGAGAGTTGAATAAACATGAAAATCAATAAAGATATGAAATATTTTACAGCACTATCCAAAAGGCTTGCACATGAATTATCTTTTTGATTTTCAACATAACCCCATGAAAAAGACAAAGGATTACTCTATTTGGGTTAAACATCAGGATATAATAAGCCTCAGAGGTAAAATTCCTCACCCAAGGATCTAAATTAATTTTAAAGACAATCACCAAAATTAAAACAACTCTTTAACTTACCATTTTAGAATTATATTTGACTACATAGTCAGACTTCACAAATAAAATATTTTCAGGCTTCAGATCTGTATGGGTTAATTTATTATGATGCAGAACTATAAAAGAACAAAAAAAATAATTAGTTTCGTTTACAAATTTAACCAGTTCTGGGGGAGGGAAGTTTAGTAGTAGATGTAGGAATCAAATGTGGCTTCATCTTGTAATATGTACACTTTTAGTGAAAATATTTTGATATGTTGCTTGTATAATAAAAACTTTAATGTACTGATGTTTAAAGATTTAGCAAGTATACTTACAATTTATTGACTGACAGATCTGATATGCCATTTGCCTGATGTGGTCAATTTGAAATGGCAGAAAGCTATTTTCTTTAATGAAATCATAGGTACTAAGTCCCAGTAGTTCAAACACAATACAAACATGACCATGATGATCAAACCATTCTAGCATCTGGACACATCGGCTAAAACAGATCAAAATAAAAGTAATTCAGTTTACAGATGCCTCATTATTTCATGTAATACGATGGATCATAGTTCCAAGTTTATACTTACAAGACACTATTGGGATCAGTACTATTTAAATGCTCCAATACTTGGATTTCTGAACGAGCTGCTTCACGATATCGACCCACATTTTTTACAATTTTCACTGCTACATGCATGCCATCCCTTAAAAACAAAATATGAAAATGGTAAATGAACAGAAGGGAGCTGGAGACATTTATCCTCTAAAGCAAAATCTTATTAAGTGCCAATTATTCTAAGCTATTTTCCTAAAATAATCCATCAGGGCATATGATAACAGATTCACATATTTTCAAAACGTTTTGACAAAATACATTCTATATGGCAAGATGATTCTCTTAATACTTATGAATGTTACTATTTGTTCCCAGAATTTTAAATTTACCTAGATTTTATATAATGGTTCTTCTTTTTTTTTAAGAATAAAAATATAAAACTTCACTAGAATATGCTACTGCTAAAAACATTTGCTCATTCACCAAGCTAGACAGACTGTGCCAGATGGTACACAGGTTATTAGTGATAAAAAGGGCTTGTTCCATGTGCCTCACAGTCATTAGAAAAGCAAGACATTAAGAAAAGCAAGACATCTGAACAACTTTCCTAAGGTTAGAAGTGCTTGATATGAGGTAATACAGAGTAGAGAGAAAAAAAGAGCCTAACTATCGGGGTTAGGGGAACTTGAACTTCTTCAAAGAGAAGACACACAATTAAGCCCTGAAAGAAAACTCTCGGGTTTGGGAAAAAAAGGGGTAACATTCAGGCAAATAAGATACCATCATGTCTCCTAAGTCATGAAGCTAAAAAAATGTTTAGTACATTTACTGACATCAGTAGATAGAAATTAGCCACAATGTAGGGCAGTGTGCTTCATTCAGACTGGGGCATCTGTAATACTTCCTAAGAAGTATAGAGCCATGAATGATTTTGAGGAAAGAGATTTCCACATCTTCAACTTCCTTTTGTCCTCTTTTCTAAATCTAATCCTCTTGAACATGAGCTAGCATTCAAGCCTCTTTTTTCACTATAGCTTTTCCACTTACAAAAGAAAAGAAAACCTCATGCACATGGAATTAGTATGGCAAGATATGTGCCCTAGACTGTAAAAAAAAAAAAAAAAAATGAGGCAAACAAATCGTTCAAGTGGCCAGATAGCAAAACTTTTTCCAGCTCACTGCTTTTAACAAAACCCCAATGAAGTTGTGGGCTGATAAATCATTAAAAAATTATTTTGATGATAATGTCTCCATGATGTAAAGCATGTACATCAAGACTTAAAAGAATTACTATAGGAGTTCCCGTTATGGCTCAGCTGAAACGAACCCAACTAGTATCATGAGGATGTGGGTTCAATCCCTGGTCCTGCTCAGCGGGTTAAGGATCCAGTGTTGTCAAGAACTGTGGTGCAGGTTACAGACACAGCCTGGATCTGGCATTGCTATGGCCGTGGTGTAGGCCAGAAGCTATAGCTCCATTTTTTTTTTCTTTTTTTAAAAAATTCAATGAATTTTATTACAGTCATTACATCCATCATCACAAACTAATTTTAGAACATTTCCATCCCAAACCCCAGTCCACCCCTCTTGTAACTGAGCTAGTGTCATGTGGGGTTCCTAGGTACACAAGCCTGCTGGGGCTCCCTTTGCCTGGCAAAGCAATAAAGCTATCTTTTTCTCCTTCACCCAAAATTTTTGTCTTCACATTTCTATTCAGCAACAGCAGACAGAGGCTAAATTTTGGCAACACTCTCATATGGAGGTTCCCAGGCTAGGGGTCGAATCAGAGCTGCAGCCCCCGGCCTACGCCAGAGCCACAGCAACTCGGGATCCGAGCCACGTCTGCAACCTACACCACAGCTCAGGGTAACGCCGGATCGTTAACCCACTGAGCAAGGGCAGGGATCGAACCCCCAACCTCATGGTTCCTAGTCGGATTCGTTAACCAGTGCGCCACGACGGGAACTCCTGCAGCTCCATTTTGAACCCTAGCCTGGGAACTTCCATATACTGCACCTACAGCTCTTTAAAAAAAAAAAAAAAAAAAAAAAACACCTATAAAACTGTTGTGACAGCATCTGAACAATTTCCCATTCTTTGTACTCAAGGATTGGGGCCTAAGGGTTTCTTTGGGTCTTCACTTTCCTTTTGGAGATTTCCTATGTACATGGGAAAATATTAATTAAAATTGTATTTTTTTTCTCCTGTTAAAAAAAAAAAAAAAAAAAAAGCTGTTGTGACAGGACTTCCTGCCATGGTGCAGTGGGTTAAGAACCCAACTGTAGCAGCTTAGATCGCTGTGGAAGTGTGGGTTCAATCCCCAGTCCGGCACAGTGAGTTATAGGAGCCAGCATTGCCGCAGCAGCAGCATTGGTGACAACTGTGGCTTGGATTCAATCCCCAGCCTGGGAACTTCCATATGCCATGGGTATGACCATGAAATGGGGGGAGGGGAAGGAAAAAAACCCCAAACCAACTAAACCAAAAAACAAACAAAACAAAAAAAAACCACCAAACAACAAAAAAACAAAGAAACCCCTGCTGTGACAAAACAACTTGTCTCATCTATTTCATCATCCAGCCAGGTTTTTTAAGTGCTAATAGCTACAAAATAGCTATAAAAATGAATAGTGTGATACCTATAAAAATGAAAAGTGGATTACAGTGTTAACACACTGTAGTAATCATACTGCAGTATACAAATGTATCAAACCAACATGTTATACACTTTTAAACCTACAAACTTACATAATTTGTCAATTACACGTCAATTAAAAAACTAAAAAATGCAAACTTAATGCAACGGTAAGATGTACTTATCTACGGACATATGAGCTTATTTTTAAAAAGCCCCAACCATCCCAATAAAAGACAATTTCTTTTCTTTTCTTTTTTTTCTCTTTTTTTCTTTTTGCTTTTTAAGGCTGCACTCACAGCATATGGAGGTTCCCAGGCTAGGGGTCTAATTGAAGCTACAGCTGCCAGCCTACGCCAGAGCCACAGCAATGCCAGATCGAAGCCGTGTCTGCAAACTACACCACAGTTCATGGCAACTCGGGATCCTTAACCCACTGAGCAAGGGCAGGGATCAAACCCACAACCTCACAGTTTCTAGTTGGGATTTGTTTCACCAGCATCACAAAGGGAACTCCCAAGAGATACATTTCTAATTAAACCTTACTTTAGGTCTAATAAGCATCAAAATTTGTAATGAATTTGTACTTGATCAATTGAATACTATTTATTGGAATACTTCAAATACTAAGGTTTTGGAATTTCAAGCAATTTTAAAAAGCTTTTAATGAGTCAGCTAGTGAAATCTGAATCAGGTCTGTAGTTAGCTAGTAAAATTTTAAAATACATAACACATGTAAATATAGAGAATGATAGAGAGGAAAGGGTGATTAACATTTAGGAGTAAAAATACATTCAAGGATAAGTAAAACATTTCTAAGAATTCAAGAAAAATTTGCTCATGGATGACAGTAGGTATTAGGCTGCTGTAGTTAGATTCCCCCAAACATATTTAAAGAGAGAGGTTTTGCTTTGTTTTGTTTTTGGCTGCCCCATGGCATATGGAGCTCCCATGCCAGGGATCAGATCCAAGCTGTAGTCACAACCTAAGCCACAACTATGACAATGCCTGATCCTTAACCCACTGTGCTGGGGTGGGGATTGAACCTGCATCCCAGCAGTCCCAAGATGCCACTGCTAATCCCACTGTGCCACAGTGAGAGCTCAAAGAGTTTTCTGTTTTGTTTTGTTTAAAATTAACTTTTACAATAAGCTGGAAATTACATCCTTCTCAACTATTTTGAGAACATTTAGATGTTAATTTAGAAATGTGCAGTTTTCACTAAATTGTTTTAAGACAATCAAAACAACCACAATACAGAATAAAGGTCATGGGGAGAAACGTTAAAATGAAGCAGAGACGATCAAATCACAAAGGGTTTAGTATAACTCATTAAAGAATCTGGACTTTATTCTGTAGACTTTAATATAATTTCTTTGTAGTTTAGGAAGCTAACTCTAACATGCAAACACTATCCTTTGGAAACAAAGGTTTTTGAACCAAGTAGACATGCTCTATTGTCTCTGAAATTCAAAACTAGAGTAAAGCACTCCGATTCTCTTACAGAAAGCCAAGTGCCTAAGTTCTGGGAAACTCTTCAACACCCAGTTTAATTCCAATGAACTCCCTCTGATAAAAACATTTTGAGCATTCTTGATCAAAATCCACACTCATGGTAAATAATTCACAAACAAGTCAAGAAATTTTGAACACTGTAAACCAACCATAATGGAAAAAATAAATTAATAAAAAAGGGAAATCTTGAATACTTACACCTCCCAGGAAAACACATAGCTTCGACCTAAAATATCATCCCATCTAAATTATGGGTCATTCCCCACCAAAAAATACTAGAAAAAGGAAAAAAAAAAAAACTTACATGCCATGATCAATGCACTCTACAACTTTGCCAAAGGCCCCTTCACCCAAAGTGTCCACGATTTCATCTAAATTGAGGGGGAAGAAAGAAGTGTAAGAACCTGAGAATAAATTATCAGTTATTCAAACAATGAATGCTTAAGTGTGGAATATTTCCAAATGATCTCTATCAAAGCATAACTAAGGTTTCAGCACTCAAATTATTTTATTTTCAGCTGCTACAAAAACAATTTAGATAGAGCTATCTTTCTTGCTCTAATTTCAAATTCCACTGATTATTTTGGAACTTTAGAGTAGAAATACTTAAACTCTACAGAAAAGAAGAAATACAAAAGAACAACAAACAAACCCACAAAAAACAAAATAAAAAAGTAATGAAGAGTTCTTTAGCCCCCCGCTGACAAACTATTCTTAAAAAGATTATTCTGTCTGCAAAGTTTAAAAAGTGTTGAAAAATATTCTATACATCTTGCTCTTAGAACGTCTCCACTTTGACAGATCAGGTGACCCTCCTCATCATCCTCTATACTCCTGGATCTTTTCCTTCGGTGGCTCTTCTGGAACGGCAAGTGGGCAGCACCAAGATCGTCCAGCCAATCAATATATCAGAGTGAATTCAGGGCAGAATACGCAATTCATTCAGCGGGGAGATATTCAGGCATTCAGATAAGCACCAGGCCACGAACAGTTGGCAGGAGCAATTTCAAATTCAGTCCCCAGAAATTCACAGGGCACAGTTTATGTTACAGAAGAAAAACATGGCAAGGAACAGATTTTCAGATAAGATACTTAAAGTGGCAATAGAAAAAAACAACACAATTGTCTCTTTAAAATACTGATTTAATTGAAGTCTGAAATTTAAAGAAAGCAATGTCATGATCTATTAACCTCTTGTCATAACATAGTATATGCTGTGAGTTGGGATGTCTAGTTCATCAGGAAAATGTTTTAAAATGTCAAGATTAGTTTAAATTGTTTATTTAGCAATATTTTAAAACACATGTGATTAAAATAAAAGGGGAAAGTAAAGGCTAGTTAACTTCAATGTTCAATCTAATCAATGCTAGTTCTACTGATGAAAACTTGGGGAGGAAAATAATAATTTATAGTTTACTGATCAAACAGGTGAAGATACGTGAATGTAAAAAAAAGGGCAGGCTTTTTAGACAATACATTTCCCATTTAGCACCCATTTTTAGAATTCCAATGCAACTAGTTGTAGATAATGATGCACTGTGCTATGGGACTGTGCTACATGCAGGATTAAATATCCACCAGTGCAACTTTCCATATTTGTTTACAAGTATTGGGAAAGGGGTTTCTTTTAAGGTTAAAAAAGTTTCAGATGAAAGAAAAGATGGGTGCTTCATCTTTTCATAAAATTGTATTATAAAAAACACAAAAATATTTTTAATATTAAAATCAAGAAACTCATGATCTGGTCTACAGAAAATGAGTAATGTGGGCAAATTAGGGTTAGCTAATAAATACAAATTAGTTTTAAGAATTTGGAAGTTTCCTTTAAGGATTCAAGTAATATAAACACAATTACAGTCACAGTATTTTTAATATATATAGATATATATATACTTTTCCAAACTTATTGGCTTAATAAGAGCTTTTATACACAAATAAGTATTCACCCAAAATAAAAACAAAATCAATCATACCGAACGTGACTGATGACTTGAACAGTGTCTATTACGTTTCCTTTTAAGACTGCTTCTCCTGCTTCGGACTGAAGATTTACTGCAATGGATTCGATAACTGCTTTCAATGTCTCTGTGATAATGTCTAGGAACATATCTTTCGCAGTAGTCATTTCTGTATTCATCAATGTATCTCCGGTCCCGATAATCTCTCTCATTCAAGGACCTTGCTTCTAAATAATGACTGCAAACACATTAAAGGATTTAAAATTACTCTCTTCATTCCAGAATAATGTGGTTAAAACAAAACATTCTCTCAAGAATTCCTGGTATAAACAGCTAACTCATAAGAGAAAAAAAAATACAAATTGACGAATCAGAATTTATATTTAACTCATAAAAGTTAGTAATTTTACTTTAACCAACCAACAAATTCGTCATACATCTCTATCAAGAAACGATACTTGAGTCAAATCATTCAATTATATTCAGTATTGGCTTGATTTAGTGTCCCTTTACCTTCTGGAGAAAGTTAAGACCAAAAATTCACAAAACCGCTGTTCTGAAATTCATCAGTCTCATGCATGATATATGTGTCTGTAACTGAGCTTTTTTCCTTTTCCCAGAGCCACATACAACATGAGGCAGACAAAGATTTCTTTTTCAATATAAGTGAATTTTAGATATCCCTGGCACACAGAGAATTCTCTCATGAAAGGTTTATTAGAGCTAAAAGGAATCTTAAATATATTTTATTTCAGCACTTTCGCTTTAAAGGTGACTAAATTGAGCTCCCTAGAAGGAAAATTATAGGCCATGGTTGCACATCACGTTCTAAGTCCTATTATATGTGCCAATCGTATCACACACACCACTTATCCCATATCTCCTCTCCTTTTTGTATTTCTAGCTTCATGTATTAATCTTTGAGAAACAGACAACACAGCTTTTGAAGGTTGTATCATGTGCCAAAGACATCTAAAACATATTCCCCTCAAATGAGAAAACAATCTTGTAATTGCTTGCCTAGGGCTACCCAACTCCCTACTTCCCTTTGCATTTGGAATTTTCTGTCATTCCTGCTTGCAAAGTAAACAAGAATTAATGAAAAACAGCATCATCTGGTGCCATGGTGCATAACTTCTAAATCTACAGATCCCTTTGAAAATCTGATGAAAGATTTGGACCCTCTTCTCTAAGAAGCACAAAAATGCATAAACAAAACTTAGTAAGGAATTTCAGAGGTCATGGACCTCAGGAAGTCAATGGATCCCAGTTAAGTAGCCTTGGTCTGATGGAAAGAAAAAACATAGATTCAATTGGCCCAGTTTCCCATCCCCCTCTCTACCTGGGATGAGTGTCCTCTTCAACAGAGTGCGAAGCTTCAAGAGGGATGCACATGGAGCACTGAGGGAGAGAGGGGACACCTGCCCAGTCAGACACATCAGCTAAAATAATCCTGACAAGCAATGGAGTGACAGATGTTGACTAGATTGCCCTCACCAACCTCATTTTTTTCCCCAGAATACGCAGTCATTCTTTTTCCCAGGGGGCTGGTTTAGGCAGAAATAAAGGAGAAGCATCTGTAAAACTGCTACTCAACAGGGTTGGCATCAAATCCAGGCTGGGGAGATGCAGAAACCCTCTTTCCTTTTCTCCAGTGTCAGCCCTGAGTTCTAGTCATTGGAGAAACAACTTACAATATTAGGGTAAGACTTTTGAGTCTAGGTCAAGGATCTATCAGCTGCTTGGAACTATAAGGGAAAAAACTGCAATACATCAAGCTAGAAATTACCATATTCTTAAGGACATCCTGTTTAATTCTGTAAGGCATCCTCCCTATTAAAGCCCGAAATCTATCAGAAAAAAAACACTAATAATCTCTAGCTGGAATGGTGCATGAAATTAGAGCTGCTGATCCATAAACAATCTACGGAATAACAAACATGGGGTGAATATCACAAGGATAAACTAAAAAGATGAAGACCTCCTCAATCTACAAAAACCAAGGCTTAGAGATTACATAAACAAAGTCTACAGAATTATAAAGGCTATATGGACAGAATGAACAGAATGAACACTTGGGATATTTCTAAAAATATTCACTGAATGGCCAGTGAATATTTCACTGCAGTTCTTCAAAATAGCCAGGACAAATGAGGCTAGAGGGCATTTGATTTTATTTCCACACAGGTCCGGTGGAAGATAAAAAATATATATATACATACATATATATATACATGGCAAAAGCCCTGCCAACAAATAATGAACGATTTGAGATTACTAACACACACAAAAAAACCCCAAAACTCAAGAATGCAGTAAATGCCAAAAGGCTGTATATGAGTGCTTAGGGACAGAAGGGAAAAAACTCAAAATGCTTAAAATGGTCAGGGAAGATTTCATGAAAAAGAAGGAAAGAGTTGCATCTTAGAGGGAAGTTAGGATTTAGACAAGGTGGATATGCAAGGGGAGAAAAATGGCCTATTACCATCTCACATTTATAGATCCTTTTAGCCACAATGACTTAGAGATGAATTTGTCTACATGTTACTTAAAAAACAGTAAATAGACAATTTTAGCAGAAGCAATTTTCACACAGGCAAAATAAGCTGGGAACAGTCACCCAAAATCTTGAATGTCAAGCTAAAGAGCTCAAAACAGTGTTTCTCAAAGAGTGGTAAGTTTAACAATATCAAAATGTTAAATTATTAAAAATGAAGATTGCCGGGCTCCAGGTCAGGCTCACTGAATAGCCTGGTAATATGCATTTTAAACAAGCTCTAAGGTGATTCTATTCACACTGAAGTTTGAGACTCACTGATTTAAGGCTTGATATTCTGTGTTACAGGAAAACATTTTTAAGGCTATTCACAGTATTCACAGCCACATCAGTCTTCCTAAAAATTAATTAACCCTGTAGGAAGGGAGTAATTCACTGGCTACTTACTACCAAAAAACAAATCAGAAAGAAAAGATACTGCAATATACGTTGGAAAAAGGTAAGATATTTGGCAGAATAATAAAAGTACTTATAAATCAGTAAGAAAAATACTTTCATAGAGAAAAATAGGCTAAGAATACAAAAATAACATTCAAGTGGTCAATAAACGTGACAATAAATTAAGGAGAAATTTCAAAACTCAAATAGCATTTCAGAATAGCTAAGAATGGTGAAAGTATGAAGGAACAAGTTGTAGGAGTATAACTTGGTACAAACTTTCTAGAAAAATATGTTGAATATGCAACAAGAGCCTTATGAGAATTCACATCCTTTAACCTGAAACTGTCCCTTCTTAAGAATCATTCTTAGAATTATTTTCAGGAAATAATCAGAGGCAAAGATTTGTATACAAAGATATTTTTCAAAAGAAATAGTTAAAAGTAATTTTACATCCAAGTAATAGGGGACTATCATCTTATCAAGATTACCTTTATGTATTTCTACATTTTTCTCTTTTTTCAATAATTTCATAAAACACGCTTATTTAGTTTTGAATCTTGAAGAAGACTATTAGACTACTCCAGATTATGGAGAGCAATTGCTACCAGACATCTCTGGTGCCAATGTCAAAGAAGAAACTATTGGCCCAGTGGTTACTAGATCAGTATCATGTTTATGTAGTTAATAACAAACATGAATGAAATGTATATTACATCACTTCCTTTCTACACATATAATGCACAGTAAACGAATGATTATACTATGATGTTAATAAGCCTTATAGACTATTTTATATTTATTTTAATATAGGGTACAGATATTTTTCTGTAGAAATTAATTAGCTCATCGAAATCCTGGCATAGATTCTCCCTCTTTCTTCCAAATGATAACGTGTGATGAAGAATGACTAGTCTGCACTGACAATGAACAAGCTCACTGTTCTGCAGAACAAATCTGTTTTAGCATGGAGAAGGAAAAAAATTACATACTGTTTTTTAAAGTAACCCCAGCTGGCTAATTTAGAAAGCAATCTGGCAAACAGTCCCAACGGAACATCTGCACAAAACAAGGAGAAAACATAGAACCAACAAAAACAAATGAGAAAGGGATATTAATGGAGGACAGAATGAAAGACACTCTACTCACCTAACCTTTGTTTAATTATTTAGGAACTTTAAAACTCCTTCAATTCTATATAAATGTACTACCTCCAAATTTTACACTGGTTAGAATACAGTAAAACAGGACACATGCTATCAGAAATTTTTATTGAGGCCTTTCCCTAAAAATTACTGGCTACTGCCTAAGCAAAAGAATGGTTCTTAAAATAGTCAAGCTTCTAAAAAATCCAACCATCCACTGGTCTTATCTACAAATAAAACCTGCAGGATACAGTCTAAGTGACTAATCCCCAAGGCACTCAAATGGCACAAGATATTTTTCTCACCTGGATAACTCTTCCTTGCCCCTGAACTCTCATTCGTGGAACCCTAAACAAGTGCTCTCCTACAAACAAGATAAAGGCGCTAACCAGTCCTTTAATCATTTACTTTTGTGTGAGCAATCATAACTTACTTTCAAGTCTCAATGCCCCCAACTACATTTCTGGCAGCTGGGACTCAATTAGCTGTCTCCTACAGCTCCCTGACAAAGATATGAGGATAAGAACTCTTGTTTTACTCACAACTCAGCATCTACAGTGTCTAGCATGTAACTAATAGGCACTCAGTAAATATTTTCTGAATTTTTTAAACTAATTTAGAAAACAATTTGACAGATGAAAGCTACATAAGCTAATGACAAAGCATTAAAACTATTAGTGTTAAAATGCTACTAGTTAAAAAGCAATTTACCAATCAGATTCTTTAAACTGGTGATGTGGTTTACAATGTCTGTTCTCTTGTGTACTACTGTGGGATCTCCTCTTCCGTTTGTGACTTCCACTGTAGCTTTCATGTCCCCAGCTTTCTCTGCTATCCCAATCAGGGCAGTGAGTTCTTTTGGAATGCCGCATCTATGAATGGAAATGAAAAGTGAGTTGTGGAAGTTACAGACGGTTATGTTTAGTCAGTAAAATATTTTATATTAATATAAAAACACTCAGCATATGGGGGGGTCACAGAGGTTCTAAAATATTTGCAGGTAGCATTTCCAAGACATGGGGGCACTATTCCACGGTATGTCAGATGATTCTAAGTGGCATGCAGATCTAGTACTAAATGATTGGTAACACTGTGAGACCTTAATATATTTTCTTCCAATTCTTCTGCATAAATTCTCAGCTTGATGCTTGTGTTCAACTAACATTTGCTAACTGCCATCGTTCAGTAAACAACAATACCTTGCTAGAAATAATAACTTTTTTGGTTTTATTTTTATCATTACCTTTCTTTCTACCATCGTTGTTCTATGTTAAATTATTACTGATCTGCCAATTAAGTTGTTGATGTTATCAAATTATTAAGTTACTGACGTTAACTTTAAATCTGAGCTAATTTAAAACGAACATCACAAGTGTCATGCATCTTTGGCAAAATACTGTATTACAAATAACTGGAGTCAGAGAAGCACTTGGGGATACTAAATATAGGAGACAACTTAGTTTTAAAGGTAAAAAGCCATTAATAAAGCTTATTTTTCTCACTCAAAAAAAGGTCCTTTTTCTTAATCTCAGAATGACTCCAAACTTTGAAAACAAAAATAAACAGGGCATAAATGCAACACAATATTCCACAGAAAGAGCAATAAAAGAGTATTTTCTGAACTCATTTTCTCTATCCAACATATTTATTTTCAGATCATCCTGCAGCCATTCTTAAAATTAAACATATTTGTTGTAGATCTGGGAATGAACTTATAAGGATGAACATGTTCACACTAAAATCAGATGGTAACTGCAAAAATTTCCTGACTCCATCTACAACCTTATAGGTTCTTTCAGGATCAGGATCTCCCTCTTCCCTACTTAATTCTTTCACAAAACAGTTAAGTTTGAAACAATGATACCCAAACTGCTGAACAGGGGGAGTTTCACAATTCAGCAAGGAGCTGAAAAAAGGTAAATAAGAGCAAACCAGCTTAGTTCATTTACCTCCTTTAGTTTGCCCAAATGACTCAGTAACAAGCAAACAAATCCAGGTAAACATTTAAATGATTTCAAACGGATTAAAAAAGACTTTGAAATAAGAAATCTCCTGTGAGGTATTCCCTAAGAAAATCTAGCCACCAAATATGCAGATTTTTTTCAGTGACTTCTCTCGCTAATGCTATTTCTATGCCCATCAAGTATACTTCTAATAATGTAGCTTCTCTTTCAGCTTGCTTTTAAAAAGGAAGAGAAGGCACTGGTTAGGTAAAACAAAATTCTTAAAACTCTACTCAGGGTTTTTACTGGAAATTGATTTAAGTGAGCATTCTGATTTGACACAGAGTTACCTGAATATGGGAAACTGAAATAAATGACACACAAATTAACTTGAGTCAAAAGGTCATCAGAAATGCCATCAAAAAAAATTCTTCTTTCTAGAGGAATTCTCCTGACACTTCAATTACCCAAACTGTATTTTAACCACATAGAACTCTTTAAAATTGCTTAGTTAAGCATTCTTAAATTATAGTAAGCAAAATTACAACATCTGATGACTAAAGGTATTATTATGACTACTACAATGCAGTTTTTGCAAAATATATGTGCCTACTTCGGTTTTGCTTTTTCCTTCTACTGTCAGCCATAACTGGCTCATCTGTAACAAGGCAGAATTCTTAACTAGAATTATCAATATGCAAATAATAAACTAAGAATAAGCATCTTGGGAGAGCCAAAGGTTTTTATTTCTCTAGCTAAGTTCACTACTTTTAATTCAACTGTTAGGAAGTCCCCTGTGCGTCCTCTGCCCCCCTCCCCCAACTAATAATGCTCAGAAATATTACCTCAGGAGACCAAGAGAAAAATCCCAAACCCTGGTTACACAGACAAGGTTCTTTCGCATACACAAAAAAGAAAATCTAGAATTGTTACACCATCTCTAATTAATAAAGAATCCTACATGTTATAATCACCAGACATACTTCAATAAAAACAGCAGATAGAATAAATCTACGGGTTTATATCCATCTTAGGAATCTGATTCTCTACTGCCCTTTAACACTCTATATTATTGATTTAAGTGAGCATTCTGATTGACATATCTTATGCGGACAATTTTATGCACTCTCTCTATATTTAATGTGGCTAGAAATATCACAATTAGATGGATCCAAGAGGACTGCATTTAATAAATAACAAGAAGCCGAAGCCTGTGGCTGTATGTATGGAACACAATCACACAAACATAGCTATAAAATAGGACCAGGTGGTTGACCCAGGCAGTTTTGAATGCTGTTTCTTAAGGCTCAGACAAGCATATAGCGGTTGCTTAAGGATCAAGGACAGCAAGCTATACAAGTATCAGAAATACAGATCTGCCGCACAAGGGTAAGCTCCACCTTAGGAAAAATACAGTTCCGCACAAAGGATGAGCCTCTCAGTATTTCTGCCTCTCCCGTGCTCATTTCCACCATCCTGGACTTGCAGACTTGCAGTTCCTCGGACGCCCGGTCGCCGACCCCCGCCTACCCGCCCAGGGCCTTTGGCTCACTCACAGACAGGGACAGATATGCGACTCCGGAAAACACCCAAATGCTACCGGCGACCGAGACCAGGCACAGAGGGGAGCGCTGGGTCTACCACAACACAACCCCCCGCGGCTCTCGAAGGGCCTCCCGACAGGTCCTCGCTGTGGCCGACGGGAGGAGCAAAGGCCTCCGCAGCCTTGATGCGAGCAGCCTGAGCTCCCAGTGAAGAATAAGCAGCAGAGCCGAGGTCTTTCCGCCCTAGGACTTTAAATTTACCATGACATCTGGGCAACTTCAGGTTTTAAAAGCCACGAGCAGAGTTGTGCCGCGAAAGAACTCCGGTCGCCGAGGCCTTGAACCCGGTCGTTTTTCCGACACCTGGCTTTGACTCCTATAAGACTGGGAGGCCGCCCATCCCAGTACACCCCACCTGAAACGTTACCTCCGCAAAAGCAAAAGGCCTTTTGGCCGCGAAAGGCCGCCAAACCGCCGTCTTCTCTCTACAGGCGCTGCGACAAACACCCCACAAAATGGCGGCAGCGCCGTCTCCCTACAACCCCCCGGCAGCCTCTAGCACCACCTACAACCCGCGAACGCGCCTGCGTGACAGAGCTCGCGCGCTCCCGCCGCTCCCCCTAAAGGGCGGGGCTCCTGTGACGTCAGTGGCGGGCCCGGTCCGCCGCAACGCGTCTGCGCGGGGCAGGAGGTCCCCGCCCCGAAACCCGCCGGAGCTCAGGCGACGCCCTAGGTTGTTTTCGTTTTTGGAGTCTAGGTGAAAATTGGAGCGAGTGCCGGCGCACTGGCCTCAGCTGTGGCGTGTCTGTTCCTTCAGGAGAAGTTTTTGGGGTTTTTTTTTTGTCTTTTTGCCATTTTCTTGGGCCGTTCCCGCGGCATGTGGAGGTTCCCAGGCTAGGGATCTAATCGGAGCTGTGGTCACCAGCCTACGCCAGAGCCACAGCCACGCAGGATCCAAGCCGCGTCTGCAACCTACACCACATCTCAGGGCAACGCCGGATCGTTAACCCATTGAGCAAGGGCAGGGACCGAACCCGCAACCTCATGGTTCCTAGTTGGATTCGTTAACGACTGAGCCACGAGGGGAACTCCAGGACGAGTTATTTTGAAGGCAGCACCTCTAGGCAAAGCCAACAATGGCTCCTTTTTCTGCTCTTCAGCCTTTGGCACTTTGGCTGCCTGCCCTCCGCCTACCCAAGGACCTGAACTCTAGACACAGTCACCACAAGAGAGATAAGCCCCCAGACCCGCTCTGTGCCAGGCCCAGGTTGGCGCTGGGGGCAGTTCAGTGAACGAGATTGTGTAATTCAGTCGCTTGGAACTTCTGTCTAAAAATGGGCTCGAAGAGAATGTCTCGGGAAATAAGCTCAGGGGTGCTTATCTTTTTAAGGCCTGTGCACAACAATATCAAAAGAAATTTAAACTGGGACTCCTTTCAAGGTTTTTCCTGTTGTGCCTGGGCAGGATTTGGTAGCTGGAAGTTTCCCTAACAAAGGTTACCACATTATTTGTCCCTATGGGTCAGTTTTATTTAACCAAGGCAGAATAATGTCTGAGAGCTAGTAAGCCCCATTAAGGAGCTTGCTTACCTCAAGGTGTTTTGCAGTTTCTAAGAATCCCTAGTTTGCCGTTGTGAGCCTGTAGAGAGAGAAGAGAGAAAGCCAAAATCATTTCAAGGGACAGAGAGCCTGAGCAGGAATGACCAGAAGGAGAGGAGAGCCAAGAGTATGGTGTCAGAGCAAGCCTAAAGGAGGGAAAGCTTACAGTGCCAAATGCTAGGAAGGAGTCAGGAACTTTTCTGCTAGTACTGAAAAGTGTCAAGGGGATTTCACGTTCTGAAAAACAGTCAATAAAAAAAATCAGAAATCAAATATAGGAGGGCAGAGTTGAACCTCCCAATTATATGGGTCTGTACCTTGTACTTTTTAACCTTGTTAAGTGAAAGAAGGGCACTGTTATTTCGTGATATGACATCACAGAAACTTGTACAACCTCCTTTGGATAAATTGAATTGTTATGGAGATTGTCCCCGCACTTCAAGAAGTGAAGTTGAAAAGATTACTTGGAAGTGAAAATTCTTTATGCTGTAGAATGAAACAGGCAATGTCATTCTCCTCAGCTGGAACAGTCACCATTTCTGCATCTACAATTTTAAATCTTGCCCATCCTTCGAGGTCCATCCGTTCCTGCCTACATCAGTTCCCATCCTTCTCCCTACTCTTGACTACATGGGTTAGAGATGAAGTCCTCAAACAGTTGGCCAAGGCACACAGGTGTACCTGGAGCTTCCAAAATATGGTGACCAATTCTGCCCATAGAGTGAAATGTATTGGTTCTACAACTAACACATACTATTTCAGGGACATCTAACAGTTAGAATGTTGAGCTGAGTGGACTGAACCATCTTGCAAGGTAAAGTGGGGCTCCACTTGAGGCATACAGAGGCCAAAATTAAACTGGCACCAGAGAAAATCACCCCTTTTTTGCTGGAGCATGAAAGATCTTTGTCTTTTGAGGATATGATATTGTGGTCAGGACAGCACAGTTTTGCTCAAACAGCAATATAAAAGTTAAAAGACAGCCAAGTGGAAAGGCCACCTACAGAGGGATTTACAGACATTGCAAAACAATATCACCCAGTAGGGGAGTCTGCTTCATAGTTACTGCTGTCTTGTTTTAGTGTCATTTTGAGTATTTTAATTAAAGTGTGCCACCAAAGGTCTAATATTTAACTGGTGATCAGAAGGAGATTGAGAATGTCCTATGACTAGCATTTCTCTGTTATACATATGGTGTTCCCAGGTACTCTTGTGGCTTGTGTGCTTTGGAGACAAGGACTTGGTTTGTATTATCATTGGTATCTCTCCACCTACAACTCAGTACATATTTGTAGGTTGTTTACATAAGCTGCTCAGTTGGTTCAAGTTGGATTAAATCAAAGGTAGAAATTTACACCCAGAATCCCTGTGCTAGTTGGCTTAATAATCTTCCATGGCACCTCAACCCGTTCTATTAAATCAGTTACCTGGAAAATGAACACCTTGGGTTGGAGGACTTAAAAAAAAAATCAAAGTTTCTAAGAATCTACTACCAACACCAGAATGACTACCTAATACAGTAGCTTCATCTCAACACAAGAACAAGCATGTCTAAGAAAACTTTAAGTTAAACCAGGTATAAAAAAGCCTTAGCTTTGAAGAGCAACCAGAGGAATATTATTATCATATATTCTAGATCAGAGATTCTACAGGTTTAACTTCAGACAATCATCTCTGAAAGCACAGTTCAAGAGTAAAAGTTTATATTGTGTAAATTAAGTTGAACAAAAGTTTTATCATCTGTATGGAGAAACTCTGACAAAGGTAACAAAGATATAAACCTTTACAAAGGTTATAACTTCTGTTTTAAGTTGCTATTACTGATAATTACCAATTAGATTTGGTATTTAATTAGATTTTTTGGTGTGTTTTTAGGTATTAATTAAATAATTAAATACTCATTATGTGCTAACTGCTGTGTATACATGATCTCATTTAATAGTCTAAACAACCCTGTAAAGTGATGATCATTGGTTTCTTGCTTGAGGTCACAGTGATCAAGTACCAGAACCAAAATTCAACCTCAAGCCTTACTTGCTTCAAAGCTCTTGTGTTTAACCCATTCTATGATTTCCACCCATTCAGCAAAATACATAGAAACTTACTTTACTTAATCATTAGGAAAAACAGGCTGAGTCCATCTTTCAGCAAGACCAAAGTGTTCATCTTAAAAAAAACCCCACTTTTCAAGGTTATATATCATTGAAGGTGCCTCATGATGAAACAATGAGTCAGTTTATCTCTATCACATCAAGATCATCAAAGGTCCCAGGGTGCCTTAGTCACTGTTCAACAGCAAGTCAGAAAGCATCTCCCATGCATCCCATGCTGCCTAAGGTGGATACTAGTTTTCTCCGGTACTTCCTGAGACTGATTGTGAGGAGATTCACACAACACACTATTAAGCAGGATTTATTTCCATCAAACAGTGCCAGGAGCATTCCCTGATATCCAATGTGCCTTGCCATGTGTATATGAGGAAGGAGTATGGAGGGGTACCAGGGGTGATTTAATTCAAATGTTCCACAGGGAATAGGATAGGCTGATCTTTCCAATCTCCTTGTAAGTTTCCATTACCTCTAATGATAGAGCTTCAGAGTCAGGTTAGTAAGTTAGTTTCTCTACATCTGCTACCAATAGTCTCAACTGTCAACCAGCCAATGACACCACTGATGGAAAAATATATTTGCCTAAGTTCTAAATGTCTTATGAATTCTGTAGAACGCTGCATAAGCTCATGAAAATGTGTAATATATGTCTCCAAATCTTCTGGGGTTACCTTTTATTTTAATGTATAAATATAAAGTTCCTATTTCATGTAATTGGTGAAAGTACAGTATCCTTCGGAGTACTCTGATGATTCTGGAGAGGTCAACTTCTCTGGTGGCTTCTTATCACCCCACACTCTAAATACCTATTGCTGCCTCTTTCCCTCATTCTCTTATACTACCTCATCTGCAGTTACTGTCAGTACTTCATAATATTTTGTACCAAGTATTGACACAGACCTCTTCTTTTTGATTCTCCAAAGCCTAACTAGCTTTTATGAGAAATAGGCTTAAAAATTTGAGGATACTGAAAGGGGGGTACAGCACAGAAACAAAAAGAACTTAAATTTTAGTATCAGATTTCACAATTCCTAGGGTCCCAATCATTTCTCATCATAGATCATTTTTTACCGGCTTTTCTCACCTTAGGACTCAACTGGCCAAGTTCCCTGGGATCATCCTCATATTTTCTCTCCAGAGCTTTATCCCTTTTTCTAATCCTTCTTTCTTCCTTCATTCACTCATAAAATATTTATTGGGCACCTACTTATGCCAAACACTGTCTTAGATGCTGAGGATACAAAAGTACATGAGACAAAGTACCTGCCTTCATAGAGCTTATGTTCCAGTGGGGGAGAGAGAAAAAAAAGGAAATAAATACAATATTTCAATGTTTTGTAAATCCTTTGAAAGAAACAAACTAGGGACTGAAAGAATAACTGAGAAAGAATAACCTGCTTTAGATAGGATGGTAAGAGATGTGACATTTTAGTTGAGGGTTAAAGGAAGAGGAGAAGCTGGCCATGTGAGGATGAGACAAAACCCCACTGGAAGTCTCATTTAACCCCATATGGAACTATGTGTGGAGATATTCTTTGACATTTTCTGATAGGAAGGGAAAAAATGGAAACAATATAGATGTCCATCACTAGGGGAATGGATAAGTAAAATGGAAATATACTGCACATTAAAAGCAATGAACTGAATGTACATACAGCAATATAAATAGATCTAAAAACTTAATATTGGGAGTTCCCTTAGAGCTGAGAGCCCACATCAACACATCAAGCCTCAGCACACTGTGGCAAAAAAAAAATAAAAAAAAAAAAAACCAAACCAAGAACCCCAAAACTTACTGTTGAGTGAAGAAAAGTGCTTTATAACACAGTATCATTTAGGCAGATTTTTTTTAAATGGCCACACCTGTGGCATATGGAAATTCCTGGGCCAGGGATCTAATTTAAGCCACAGCTGCAAGCTACACCACAGCTTCGAGCTACACCACAGCTATGGCAATGCTGGGTAAACCACTGTGCTGGGCCAGGGATCGAACTGGTGCCTCAGCAGTGACCCAAGCCACTGCAGAGACAACACTGGGTCTTTTTTTTTTTTTTTTGTCTTTTTTTGCTATTTCTTTGGGCCGCTCCCACGGCATATGGAGGTTCCCAGGCTAGGGGTCTAATCGGAACTGTAGCCGCCGGCCTACGCCAGAGCCACAGCAACGCGGGATCCGAGCCGCGTCTGCAACCTACACCACAGCTCACGGCAACGCCGGATCGTTAACCCATTGAACAAGGGCAGGGACCGAACCCACAACCTCATGGTTCCTAGTCGGATTCGCTAACCACTGCGCCACGATGGGAACTCCCTACACTGGGTCTTTAACCCACTGCGCCATGGCAGGAACTCCGCTTTCTCATAAGTCTCTTTTAAAAATTGCCATGACGCTTAAAGGGATAAACTTTTTGTCAATTCTTAACACATTTGAATTTCTTTACAAAACAGAGTAGTAACATTGTTTGCTCTTCCTTCAATTTGCATAATCCTAGTGAAAAACAGATATTAAAAACTAAATAAGTAAGCTTTACTCAATGGATTGTTTAAAAATTCAACAAACATTCTGAGACTTTTTCTTCAGAATTAAGTAATGATTTCAGTGCTTCAAATAAACTTAGGATTCTCCCAACTGCATTTTGTTAGAGAGAGCCAATGAATTTTGAATTCAAGAGAACTGAATAATACTGAATGTCAAAAAAATCAAAAAATCTTTTAATCACTCAGTTCAAACAGCATAAATGTTGATGTAAGAAAGAGATTTGATGACAATTGCTTTAATGTCAATAGAAAGACATAGATGCTGTTTGGGCAGCATTACGCAGAATATGGACAAAGCGGAACTCCCATCATGGCTCAGGGGTAACAAACATGACGTGTATCCATAAGCATGAGGGTTTGCTCAGTGGGTTGGGGATCTGCCATTGCTGAGAGCTGTGGTGTAGGTTGCAGACTTAGCTCAGATCTGGAGCTGCTGTGGCCGTGTTATAGGCCGGCAGCTGCAGCTCTGATTTGACTCCTAGACTGGAACTTCCATATGCTGCAGGTGCAGCCCTGAGAAACAAAATACATATATATAGAGTTAGAGATGTATAGAGATATAGATATATACATATAGATGGACAAGGCAACCAATACCTTCCAGATAATCATTTATGCCGCTTCACCTTTGGATAAATATTGTTCGCATCTTTATGTAAATATCCACAAAAATTTGATTTGTTTTATCTACAGTATAAGCTTTTTAAATTAATTCCTAACTCAATAAGATAATCTTCGTAACAATTTTTTCATTTCTAAACTCTCACCAGGCATGGATCACTCTCAGCCTTATAAGCAAACTTTTTCATGAGAAAACATTGCACATGTGAAGATGTGCTTGCAATTTTAGAATTAGAAAATACTCTGAAGATAGTTTTTGTTGTTGTTGGTTTTTTGTTTTTTGGGTTTTTTTTGCTTTTTAGGGCTACACCCGCAGCATATGGAGTTTCCAGGGTAGGGGTCCAATTGGAGCTACAGCAGCTGGCCTACTCCACAGCCACAGCAACGCGGGATCCGAACCATGTCTGTGACCTACACCACGGCTCACAGCAACGCTGGATCCTTAACCCACTGAGCGAGGCCAGGGATGGAACCCACAATCTCATGGTTCCTAGTCGGATTCATTTCCACTGCGCCATGACAGGAACTCTGTGAAAATAGTATTTTTAAAGTCATTTGAGGAGTTCCCATCATGGTGCAGTGGTTAACAAATCCGACTAGGAACCATGAGGTTTGGGCTTCAATCCCTGGCCTCGCTCAGTGGGTTAAGGATCCGGCGTTGCTGTGAGCTGTGGTGTAGGTCGCAGACGCAGCTCGGATCCTGAGTTGCTGTGGCTCTGGTGTAGACCAGTGGCTACAGCTCTGATTAGACCCCTAGCCTGGGAACTTCTATATGCTGCGGGAGCAGCCCTAGAAAAGGCAAAAAGACAAATAAAAAAAAATGTCATTTGAGTTGTAAGTCTGACAATGGTATACAGTATGGAAGGCCATCCATTACAATTTTTTCTGTGATTATAATATCTTCATCTGAATTTCTCTTAATCAGAAAATGTGTTAATCACTTTCTTTGATACTACCTGAAGAAATCATAAATCTATTATGCTTGGTACTTAGAATATGCTAGTTTATATGTGACTTTCTACCATTTTTTTATATTAAATGAACAATTGCATATACCACTAAGAGCTTCAAAGGATTTTTTCTTGTTTAATAAATGTCAATTCAGAAAATTCCTCACAAAATTTATACTTGTATTTTGGCATTTTGGAGTTCAAATATATATAAATTTAAAAATGATAATAGCAATCACCACAAAAATTGTAAAGATTGAATTTGGTCATCTCAAAACTGCATTAGTGCATTTGTCACTCGCAGACTGAACCAATAACCAATTGTAAAATGGGGTTGAACGATCAAAAGTGTGGTGGATCAACATCAAATTGAACTTGAGATCTGATGCCCAAAAAAATGAACTTCTGTTTGCTTGCAAAGAAGGGTTGTACTTGTAAGGGACAATGTCCCCAAATAAAGCCAGAGTTGATCTTATGTAAGGTTTTGGGAAACTGGCATTTAGGCATTGGCAGATTTCAGATGCAGGGGGTATAGAATTAAGGGACTTTTACCTTTGCTAATATGGTTACTGGAGTAAGGCTGCAATAGTTTTCTTGTAGTAATTTTTTTTTCCTTTTAACAGTTGCCCATGTGTGGAGTTCTCGTCGTGGCACAGTGGTTAACAAATCCAACTAGGAACCATGAGGTTGCAGGTTCAATCCCTGCCCTTGCTCAGTGGGTTAACGATCCGGCGTTGCCGTGAGCTGTGGTGTAGGTTGCAGACGCGGCTCGGATCCCGCGTTGCTGTGGCTCTGGCGTAGGCTGGCGGCTACAGCTCCAATTAGACCCCTAGCCTGGGAACCTCCATGTGCCGAGGGAGAGGCCCAAGAAATGGCAAAAAGACAAAAAAACAAAAAAAACAAAACAAAAACAGTTGCCCATATGGCATATTGGAAGTTCTGGGCTAGGGGTTGAATCAGAGCTGCAGCTGCAGGCCTACACCACAGCCACAGCAATACTGGATCTGGGCCCCATCTGCACCTACACTGCAGCTTGGGGCAACACCTGATCCCTAACCCACTGAGTGAAGCTAGGGATGGAACCTGCACCCTCACATAGACGATGTTGGTTCCTTAACCTGCTGAGCCACAACGGGAACTCCTCTTTTAATAACATTGTCTGGCCTCCTAAGATGAGTTGGAAAGCATTCCTTCCTATTTTATTATATGCAAGAGTTTGTATGGTATTGACAAAATGTATCAGTGAAGCCATCTTGGCCTTGGATTCCCTTTGTGGAAAAATGTTTAATTTTAATGTATTTCCTTACTTCTTGTAGGTCAATTTTGATTATCTTGTTCTTCTTGAGTCAGTATTGATAATTTGTGTTTTTCTAGGAATTTGCCCATTTCACCTAAGTGGTTTAATTTGTTGGTATAAAAGTGTTCACTGTATTTCTTTCTTTTTTTTTTTCTTTCTAGGGCTGCACCTGTGGCATGTGGAGATTCCCAGGCCAGGGGTCAAATCAGAGCTGTAGTTGCTGGCCTACACCAGAGCCATAGCAATGCAGGATCCGAGCTGCATCTGTGACCTACACCACAGCTCACGGCAACACCAGATCCTTAACCCACTGAGTGAGGCCAGGGATTGAACCCGCGTCCTCATGGATGTAAGTCTGGTTCGTTAACTGCTGAGCCATGATGGGAACTCCAGTTCTCTGTATTTCTTTATAATTCTTTTAATTTTCCTAGGGCTAATGGTGATGTACCCCTTTCATTAAGATTGTGGTGACACCTCTCTCTTTCTCTCTGTTGGTCTGGCTAAAGATTTGTCAATTTTGTTGCTCTTTTTAGAGAATTTCATCTTAATTTATTTTTCCTACTATTTTTTCATTTTCCATTTCATTGATTCCCACTCTAGTCTACTATGTCCTATTTTCTATGGTATAGTGTTTTCATCTAGATTCTTAAAAGCTTATTGATTTAAACTTTCTTCTTTACTACCATATGTGTTTAAAGCTATAAATTTCCCTCTAGACACTGTGTTATCTGAATCTGATAAATTTTGATATATTGATTTCATTTTATTCAGTTTTAAACACTTTCTAATATAACTTGTAATTTCTTCTTTGACCCAAAGTTATCTAAAAAAGTATTTTTAATTTGCAAATGCTTATGGATTTTCCTAAATTTGCTTTTATTGTTGGTTTCTATTTCTCTTATAGTCAGGGAATATACTTTGTATTATTTCAATCCTTTTATATTTATTGAGACTAGTTTTATGACCTAGCATAAATTAGACATATAATTAGATAACATATAGATTATGGTCCATCATAGATAGTTCCATGTGCACTTGAAGAAAACGTATTTTCTGTTGTTGGGTAGAGTTTTCTACAAATGCCAATTACAGTGTTGTTTAAGTCTTCTATATCTTTGCTGATTTTATGCCTAGTTGTTTTATCAATTATTGACAGTAGAGTAAGTCTCCCTTCAACTCATTCAGTTTTTGTTTCATATATTTTAGGGCTCTTTTGTTAGATGTATTTGTTTATAATTGTTATCTACCTAGTGAATTATCCCATTTAATATTATAAAATATTCCTCTTTGTCTTTAGTAAAAATTTCCCCCTTAATGTCCACTCTCTGTTATTCGTCATTATAGCTTTCTTTTAGTTACTGTTTGTATTGTATATCTTTTCACCATCCTTTTATTTTTTTAATTTTTTTGTCCACACCCATGGCATGTGGAAGTTACTGGGCCAGGACTGAACCTGTGACACAGCAGTAACAAGGCCAGATCCTTAACCCGCTGAGCCACCAGGGAACTCCTCCATCCTTTTAATTTCAACCTGTTTGTGTCTTTGAATTTAGTGTGTCTCTTATAGACAGCTTATAATTAGATTCTGCTTTTCTGAAATCCAGTCTGACAATCTCTGCCTTTTCATTGGCATGTTTATGAATCCATTTATATATTGTTATGGTTGGATTTATATCTGCCATTTTACCATTTGTTTTGTATATATCTCATATCTTTTTTGTGCCTCTGTCCTTTTTTACTCTCTTCCTTTGTGTTAAACAGATATTTTCAAGTGCACGATTTTACTTTCGTTACTTAAAAAAAAAAAAAAACTATTTGGAATTTTTTTAGTGGTTACTCTGGGGAATAAAATATCCATTTCTTTTGGCTGCACCAGTGCATATGGAAGTTCCCTGGGCCAGGGATCAAACCTGCATTGTGGTTGTGGCAACGAGGGATCCTTAACCCACTGCACCACATGGGAACTTCCAAAATAGCATTTTTATCTCAAAACAATTTCAGGTTAATATTAACTTAATTCCAATATTATGCAGAAACTGTTCAAATATAGTCTTCTTCCTACCTTTCCTTTGTGTTATTGTCATGTAAATTATATTTTAACATTATGAGCCCAACAATAAGTTTTATAGTTATTATTTTATGCAATTTTGTTTTTATTTTGAGGGGGGTTTTGGCTTTTTTGGCCACACCAGTGGTATGCAGAAGTTCCCAGGCCAGGGATTGAACCTGAATCACAGTTGCAGCAATGCTGGATCCTTACCTCCCTGCCCCACAAGTGAACTTCCTATGCAACTGTTTTTAAAATTATTTGAGAAGAAAAGGTATGCGTCATATCAATAAAGGACAAAAGCACATAATCATTTCAGTAGACACAGACATTTGACAAAATTCGATATGATAAAAACACTCAACAAACTTTGAATAAAAGGAAACATCTTCAGCCTGATAGAGATCATCTCTGAAAACTTGCGGTTAACATCATACTTAACGGTGAATGACTGGATGCTTTCCCCCAAGATCGGGAACAAGACAAGGATGTCTGTGGACATCATTTCTCTTCAACATTGTACAAGTGTTCTAGTCAGGGTAATTTAAGGAGGAAAAAGACATCAAAGGAATCTGTATTGAAAAAGAAGTAAAACTAACTCCATTTACAGATGACATGAAATTATATATGGAAAATCCCAAGGAATCCACTGAAACATTATTAAAAGTAATAAATTAGTTCAGCAAGGTCATAGGATATAAAATCAACATATAAAAATTGTATTTTTGCACACCTCAAATGAATAATCTAAAAATGAAAATAAAATAATTCAATTTATGACAACATCAAAATGGATAAAATTCTTAGGTATAAATTTAACAAAAGAAGTATGACTTGTATAATGAAAATTATAAAGCATCATTGAAAGAAATTAAAGAGAATCTAAATAAATGGAAAAATACCCCATGTTCATTGGACGATGAGTATTAGTGTTAAGATGGTAGTACTCCCCAAATTGTCCTAATGATGCAATGCAGTCCACATTAGAATCCCATCTTGCTTCTTTGTAAAAATTGACAGGATGATTCTAAAATTCATATAGAATTGCAAGGGACCTTGAATAGCCAAAACAATCTTGAAAAGGAACAAAGTTTCAGGATCCATCTTTCTCACTTTAAAAACTTACTACAAAGCAACACTAATGAAGACAGGGTGGTAACAGCACACAAATAGATATCTAGAAAAATAGAATAAACTTGAGAATTCAGAAACCCATGGGTCCATACACAACTGACTTTTTTTGTGTGTCTGCCTGTGGCATGCAGAAATTCCTGGGCCAGGGATCAAACCCACACCACAGCAGTGACCCAAGCCACAGCAGTGACAGTGCCAGATCCTTAACTCACTGAGCCACCAAGGAACTCCCATACTCAACAGATTTTTGACAAGGGCATCAAGGATATTCAACAGAGAATTTTTTTCAATCCGTGATGCTGGAATAATGAGATTGCCACAAGTAAAAGAATGAAACTGGATCCTTACCCCATACCTTGCACAAAAATTAACACAAAATGGATCAAAGACCTAAATGCTAAGAGCTAAATCTATAAAAATCCTCAAAGAAAACACAGGGGGAATATCTTCGTGATCCTAGATTTGGAAATTCACTCTTAGATATGACATCAGAAGCATAAGAAATAAAAAATAAATTGTGTTTCATCAAAATTAAAAGCATTTGTGCTTCAAAGGACACTTATCAATAAAGTGAAACAACAATCTCAGAATGGGAGAAAATATTGGTAGATCATATATATCTGATAAGGGGCTTGTATATAGAATATAGAAAGAATTCTTACAACTCAATAATAAAAAAACAAATAAACTAATTAAAAATGAGCAAAGGGGAGTTCCTGCTGTGGTGCCACGGGATAAGCAACCTCTCTGCAGCACCAGGACACAGGTTCAGTCCCCAGCCTGGCACAGTGGGTTAAAGGATCCAGCATTGCTGCAACTGCAGCACAGGTTGCAACCGTGGCTCAGACCTGATCTCTGGACCGACTACTCCAATATGCCAAGCTGCCGCCAAAAAAAAAAGAGAAAAAAAATGGGCAAAGGATCTAAATAGACATTTTTTTCTAAGGAAGATATACAGATGGCTAATAGGCACATCAAAAATACCACACAGGGTACACAGGTGCAGATCGGCGTGTCCTTGGACCTAGAAAGCGGGATATCCAGCCTTTGAGTGGCCACCTATCTGTTGAGTTCAGCAAAAGAACGATTTTAAAATTGGTGATGTTGAGAAGGGGAAGAAGATTTTTGTCCAGAAGTGTGCCCAGTGCCATACTGTAGAAAAGGGAGGCAAGCATAAGACTGGTCCAAACCTCCATGGTCTGTTTCGGCGGAAGACAGGTCAGGCTCCTGGATTCCCTTACACAGATGCCAACAAGAACAAAGGCATCACCTGGGGAGAGGAGACACTGATGGAGTGCTTGGAGAATTCCAAGAACATCCCTGGAATGAAAATGATCTTCACTGGCATTAAGAAGGGAGAAAGGAAGACTCAGTAGCTTATCTCAAAAAAGCTACTAATGGAGTTCCTGTTGTGGCGCAGTGGTTAACGAATCCGACTAGGAACCATGAGGTTGCGGGTTCGGTCCCTGCCCTTGCTCAGTGGGTTAACGATCCGGCGTTGCCGTGAGCTGTGGTGTAGGTTGCAGACACGGCTCGGATCCCGCGTTGCTGTGGCTCTGGCGTAGGCCGGTGGCTACAGCTCCGATTCGACCCCTAGCCTGGGAACCTCCATATGCCGTGGGAGCGGCCCAAGAAATAGCAACAACAACAACAACAACAAAGACAAAAAGACCAAAAAAAAAAAAAAAAAAAAAAGCTACTAATGAGTAAAAGTTGGCCACCGCCTTATTTATTATAAGACCAAAATGTCTCATGACTTTTATATGTGTACCATATTTAAATTGATCTCATACACTAGAATTCAGATCATGTATGGTTGATGGAATGTTTCTGTTGGATGGTCCTGATTTAAATAAGATTGGTTGGTGACCCAATGAACATGGTCAGCTTTTTGAATTTTAGTAGTAATTCCAGTTCAACAAGTACTATCACTGTTTTCCCCTTCTACAGAGACGATTCCCAGGCTAGAGGCCGAATTGGAGCTATAGACGCTGGCCTATGCCAGAGCCACAGCAACGCGGGATCCAAGCCTCATCTGCAACCTGCACCACAGCTCACTTCAACACCGGATCCTTAACCCACTGAGCAAGGCCAGGGATCAAACCCGCAACCTCATGGTTCCTAGTCAGATTGGTTAACCACTGCGCCACAATGGGAACTCCCTACAGAGATGATTAAACTGGAATGTGGAATGTTAAAGTTTTCAGGAAAATGGTGAATACCTTCTCAGAACCTATAGGAGAATAGTTTTATATTTAGATTTCTATAACTGGTTATATTAATATATTTAAATACTGAGAAGATCCCTTCACTATCTCATAGAACGGAGCAAGATTCACCTGTGTTTCAAGTTGTGTTCACTAGCCTGTTAAGGCATGAGCTGAAGATAAACTGACAATGTCCCCTTTATCTTTTTGGTCTCAACTATGCCAATTTCATTAAAATGATCTGTATCTAAAATACTGCTTTTTACTTATTGAAAGGCATTTTAGCGAGGTTTATGTACAGCATCAAGTAAAGAATATTTAGCATTTCTCACATTTTATAGATGATCTTTAAGATCAGATGCTTTCAAAATTCAGTGTGACAAGATATGTTAGCAAACTTCGCATGTGAATTCTTACAAGGTCAGGCTGTTAGAATTCAGGATTGTCTCTTAAATAGATATTCAAAAACACAACTGTAGAACTACTGGATTTGTGTGACTGATAATGGTGCTTTTGCCAACTCATGGAAGGTTTAAAGTAGGGGAGCTCTACCGTCAGCAGAGATTTGTAAATTATCTGGTCATAAAGCTTAAGAATTAAAAACAAAATCACAGATTAAAAAAACTACACAGGGTTTCAAGATTCTGTCTTTGTCTTTTGGCAGCTTGGGATGTGTCAAGGTGTAATAACTTGATTTTATCCTATTTTTTATTTTACTGAATTCTCGGGTGTGTAGATTATAAGATTGAGATGCTTCAACCATTATTCCTTTAAATATTTTTTTCTGCCCTTTTTTCTCTTGCTTCTCCACTGGGACTCTCATTACATTTAAGTTGATATGCTGAATGGTACCCTGCAGGTATCTGAGACTCTGTTCAGGGTTTTTTGTTTGTTTGTTTGTTTAATTCCTTAACTTTTTTGTTCTTTAGACTAAATAATCTACATTGATCTATACCAAAGTCAGCAGATTCTTTCTGCAGGCTCAACTGTACTACTGAACCCCTCTAGTAAAATTTTCATTTATTTTACTTTTCAACTCTAGAACTTCTATTTGGTGTGTGTGTGCATGTGTGTAGGCATTCCTGTCATGCTTTCATTTAATTCTTTAAATATGGTTTCACTTTGTTCTTTAAACATATTTCTGATAGCTATTTGATGTCTTGATCAATTGTACCCAACATCTGGGCTTCCATTAGGGACAGTTTTATTGACTGTCTTTTTTTCCTTTTTTTTTTTTTTTTTTTGGTCTTTTTGTCTTTTTAGGGCTGCACTCACAGCATATGGAGGTTCCCAGGCTAGGGGTCTAATCTGAGCTGCAGCTGCTGGCCTATGCCAGAGCCACAGCAATGCCAGACCCGAGCCAAGTGTGTGACCTATACCATAGCTCACGGCAATGCAGGATCCTTAACCCACTGAGCAAGGCCGGGGATGGAATCCTCATCCTCATGGATACTAGTCGGCTTTGGTAACTGCTGACCCATGACAGGAGCTCCACTTGTCTTGTATATTTTGGTTGTTGTTGAAAATTGGACATTTTAGATAATGTACTGTGGTTGTTACTCTGTGTTCTGATACCACCTCCTGGGTTGTTGTCATTTCTGGCTTCCTAGAGTCATCATAGCTTAGTAGTCAGCTAGTGATCAAAAGCTTTGAGTTGGTTAGGCTTCCATCCAGTGCAAAAGAGATCTGATCGTGGGTTAGGGAAGGTATTCAAAATTCAGGGAGTTAACTAGTTTGCCTGGGCTTTCATTTCCTGCTCACACAGGGTCTAAAGATCAGTCAGATATGAATAATAAACTGGGGGCCTCTCTGGTATTTCCTGTGTATGAATATAGCCCTGCCTATATGCACAGGCTTCCAGATCAGCAGAAAAATGTCAAGAGTTTTCAGATCCTCATTTGAGCTGTCTTATTTCCTGGATCTTCACTTTTAACTTTTGGCTGGTCCCTTGCTTGCCCCAACTGTTATTACAGCCTTAGGCAGCTTCCATGTAGGCATCTGACTACTACCAAGCACTACGGTTTTCATCAAAGCTGTTGATGTGGGGCTTTTCCTTGGAGCTCCAAATCATATCAGCCTCTTCCGGCACCAGCAAGGCTACCAAACCTACCAATACTTCACTATGCTGCTGAGTCAGGGGACGTGAGAATGAAATTCCAAGGTAAAATGTCACAGACCATGCTGTTTTTACCAAGGCTCAGTAGTTTTTCTTGGATAAATGTTTCTAAACTTGTTGTGAGAGTTCTGAGATAATTGTTGCTGGTAACTTGCCAGTTTTTTGGTTGTTTCTGTTGGAGGAAGCATCTCTCAAGGTCTTCTGCAAACTTGTCTCTGCTCTTCTGTAAACTCTTCAAGGGTATAATTGAAAGTTTTCTAATATTTACATTTAAAAAAGTAAAAAGAATAGGTGAAGTTAATATTAAGTTATTTTTATTTAATCCAGTATATCAAATTATCGTTCACACATGTAACTTATATAATAGTTTTTCCAGTTTATTGAGATATAATTGATGTTTAGCATTGTATAAGTTTAAGGTGTACAATGAAATGATTGCTAAAAGTATATATTGTGAAATGATTGCCACAATAAGGTTAGCTAACACATTCATCACTTCATAGTTATCATTTTTTTGTGTAGTGAGAACATTTAAGATCTCACTAGATTCTCATACTAAGTGAAGTAAGTCAGAAAGAGAAAGACAAATATATATCATAACACTTAATATGTGAAATCTAAAATATGACACAAATTAACTTATCTCTTAGGATATGGGAAAAAGGGAAGCTTCTTCCACTGTTGGTGGGAATTAAGTTGGTACAGCTACTATGTAGAACAGTATGGAGGTTCTTCAGAAAACTAAGGATAGAGTTACCATATGATCCATCAATCCCACTGCTGGGCATATATCAAGACAAAACTATTAATTCAAAAAGATGAACCCCTATGTTCATAGCAGCATTATTTACAATAGCCAAGATATGGAAACAAACTAAATGTCCATTGACAGATGAATGGGTAAAGATGTTGTACATATATACAATGGAATACTACTCAGCCATAAAAAAGAATGAAATAATGCCATTTGCAGCAACCTGGATGCAACTAGAGATTCTCATACTAAGTGAAGTAAGTCAGAAAGAGAAAGACAAACATATGATAATACTAAATATGTGAAATCTAAAACATGACACAAATTAACTTATCTACAAAACAGAAACAGACTTGAAGACAAGGAAAACAGACTTGTGGATGCCAAGAGGGAGGGGATTGGGAGAGGGATGGAGAAGAACATTGGGGTTAGCAGATGTACACTATTATATATGCAGCGATAAACAGCAGGGTCCTACTATATAGCAGATAACTATATTCAACATCTTAAGATAATCATAATGGAAAAAATATTTTAAAAGTGTGTGTGCGTGTACATATATGTATCTGAATAACTCTGCTGTAGAGCAGAACTTAGCACAACATTGTAAATTGACTATACTTCAATTAAAAAGAGGAAGAAAGGGGGAAAAAAGATCTACTCTCTTAACAATTTTCAAGTATACAACACAGCATTGTTAACAAGAGTCGCCGTGTTTTTATATTAGGTCCTCAGAACTAATGCACCTTATAACTGGAAGCTTGTAACCTCTGACTTAAATCTCCCAATTTCCCCCACTCCCTATTCCCTGGAAACCACCAATCTACTTATTTCTGTGAATTTGGCTTTTTTATATTCCATATATAAGTGAGAACCTTCTCTTACTTACTTCATTTAGCATAATGCCCTTGTGATTCATCCAGGTTGTTGCAAATGGCAAAATTTTTCTTTTTTTTACGGCTGCACCATATGCACCATATGGAAGTTCCTAGGCCAGGGATGGAGCATGAGCTGCAGCTGCGACCTGAGCTGCATCTGTGGCAATTCCAGATCCTTTAACCTACTGTATCAGGCTGGAGATTGAACCCGCATCTCTGCAGCGACCCGAGCCACTGCAGTCAGATTCTTAACTCAGTGCACCATGGAGGGAACTCCAAGATTTTCTTCCTTTTTATGGCAGAATAATATTCCTGTGTGTGTGTGTATAAATTTTCCTTATCCATTTATTCTTTGATTGACACTTAGGTGGTTTCTATGTCTTGGCTACTGTGAATAATGCTGAAGTGAACATGGGGTGCAGATAGCTCTTTGAGATAGGTGTCAACAAAAAGTTAGTCAATCAATCTAAGAAAGATTTAGGAAATTTTTTTCGAGCCACATTTGAGGATTATAACCTGGGAAGAGCCTCTCAGAAAGCTCTGAGAACTGTTCTGCCTGTTAGAAGTAAAGACAAAGTTTATATAAGTTTTTTGAGACAGAAGGCTATACATGAAATGACATATTAGTGTTAGTTTACATAATCAAGATCTAAGCACCTTAGTGGGTCATGTGACTCCTTACAAGATCAAGAAGGAGTGTTTTAAGGAGGTGTCTTGTTGATGTTAGAAGAATGTTGCTGTTTATGGTTGGGCAGGTTTTCCTGCTCATGGGGGAGGTTTGGCTGATGCATAATGCAGACACAAAATGCACAGTGCAGGGAGAGAGAAGGCCAAAGGGCAGGGAAGAAATTTTAGTTTAAAATTTTTTTGTCCTGCCATAAAATATGAATTTTATTTCACAACTTCTCCCATTGATCATTAATCTTTCAATATAAAACTTTAGGTGATCAAATATTAGGTTCCTTGAAGTTAGGATGGCTGTTTGCCTGCCCAGTGTCCATCATGTCCCTTGATGCTGGGCTCTAATGGCTCAATTCTCTCTTTTGGTGGGTTATACTAGTAGAATGTTTGGCAAAGATTGATGGCCAATTTTAGGTTGTCCAGTAAGGGACTTAAACCATTAAGCCAATTTTCTTCACATGGCCATTGTGTATATCCACTCTTTTATAGAACAATAGGGGTGACCTATAGTTTCAATTTTTTAGACAACATTATCTTAGTATGAGCAGATGACACACAGTGTGAAAGGCAAGAGACTATTAAAAGTTCTACAAACTGTAAATAGGTAGTAGGAACAAGGTCATTAGCAAAGATTTCAGTGAAAACCCTCCTGAACCAAACCATTTTCCTAGTATTTCACTTAAACTGGGAAGAGGACTGTTCAGAGCAGAAATTTGACAAATCATGGGTCATAAGATAACAAATATCGTGGCCGGGAGTTCCCATCCTGGCTCAGCGGAAACGAACCCAACTAGTATCCAAGAAGATGCAGGTTCTATCCTTGGCCTTGATCAGTGGGTTAAGGATCTGGGGTTGCCATGAGCTGTGGTGTAGGTTGCAGATGTGGTTCTGATCTGACATTTCTGTGGCAGTGGTATAGGCCGGCAGCTACAGCTTGGATTTGACCCCTAGCCTGGGAACCTCCATATGCTGCACCTGCAGCCCTAGAAAGACCCCCCCCCCAAAAAAAAAGTTGTGGCCAAATGGTCATACCATTGGAAAGCTGATCAACTTCCAGCTTCCTAAATCCTTTGCTAGCATTGGCAGGCCTCCTAGACTTACGTATCTATTATTATCTTTGACACAGTTGTTGTTTTCATGACAATACATCAGCATGCTTGCCAGAAGTGATGAATCTGTGGGAACAACTGATAAAAAAACATGAGCTTTACACAGAGAACTTGCTGATATTACATAAATCATCACCATTAATACTATTAAACCAAGAGTTGACTGTAAGTCCCTCTGAACCACCACAGCAGCATTTTAGCGTTTTCATGGGAAGCTTTTCATATATGCTAGTTTTGTTATTATAGAAATAATGCTCATGAGCAAACAAAACAACCTTCCTTCTTTTTTTTCTTTTTTTGACTTTTTATGGCCGCACCTGCAGCATACGGAAATTCCCAGGGTAGGGGTCCAATCAGAGCTGCAGTTGCCAGCCTACACCATAGCCACAGCAATGCAAGTTCCAAGCCTCATCTGCTACCTACACCACAGCTTGAAGTAATGGTGGATCTTCAACCCACTGAGCAAGGCCAGGGATTGAACCCACATCCTCGTGGATACGAGTCAGGTTCTTTTTTTTTTTTTTTTTTTTTTTTGTCTTTTTGCTATTTCTTTGGGCCGCTCCTGCGGCATATGGAGGTTCCCAGGCTAGGGGTCGAATCGGAGCTGTAGCCACTGGCCTACGCCAGAGCCACAGCAACGCGGGATCCGAGCCGCGTCTGCAACCTACACCACAGCTCACGGCAACGCCGGATCATTAACCCACTGAGCAGGGGCAGGGACCGAACCCGCAACCTCATGGTTCCTAGTCAGATTCGTTAACCACTGCGCCACGACGGGAACTCCCCTAGTCAAGTTGTTAACCTGCTGAGCCACAACAGGAACTCCAAAACAATCTTCCTACAAAGAAATACAACAAATCCTTGTGTATCCTCTAATTTAGAGTCAGGAGTGCCTTGCAATTCCAATCTACTCTTTTCCAAAGTAAAGGAAATAAGTTATACAGAAGTCGATACTAAGCCTTGGGACAATTTGTACAAGGCAGTAAATTCCTCTTCTGAAAAGTGACTAGGTTACAGAATAAACAGCTAAATCACATGCAGAAATTGCACCCAGCTTCCTGGCTGCACAGTGTATTTCTGCTTTCCTGTATCTTGCCTGAGAGACACATCCATGCTATAAAGAGGATATTCCTCTTTTATTATCATAAAAGCAGAATATAAAAAGTATTTAACAAAATAACGTGTTACCTTACTCTTTGCTGAAGTAAAGCTTGACAGCATTATCAATAAATCAGGCCACAGAATTTGAATTTCCCAGGATAGACGCATTCAAAAATGTAGAAGGAGGAGTTCCCTTGTGGTTCAGTGGGTTAAGGAACCAGTGCTGTTACTGCAGTGGCTCTGGTTTCTGCAGAGGCACAGGTTTGATCCTTGGCCAGGGAACTTATATATGCTGCAAGCACAACCAAAAAAAAAAGGGGGGGGTGGAATATAAACTGATGAGTTTATTGCTAACCAGAACCTCTGAGTCTGACTTAGGACCATGAAGAGGCTAATGTATATTGTATGGTTAACAAAGTGTTAGGTAGAGAATCTCCTCAATTTCCAGCACTGTTTCTTCCACTGCAATCAAGCTTAGACTTCTTTTCACTGTTTAGTTTTTTAAAATTTGTTTCTAGATTCTCCAAGTTTCATTCTTCCAAAAGATACATGTAGGTTTCTTTCCAAATGGTTTCAGTGAGAAAGAGGAGCAAAAAGAAAAGGACAATGGCCATAAGCCTTTCATGCTCTCATCGCATGAAGAATGTGGGAAGTATATGCCTTGCCTTTCTGGTGAAGACTAATATGTTTCTTTTCCCCGGATTTTTTTTTTTTTTTTTTTTTTGTCTTTTCTAGGGCTGCCCCCACGGCATATGGAGGTTCTCAGGCTAGGGGTCTAATCAGAGCTGTAGTCACCAGCCTATGCCAGAGCCACAGCAACACTGGATCCGAGCCACGTCTGCGACTTACACCACAGCTCAAGGCAATGCCGGATCCTTAACCCACTGATCGAGGCCTAGGATCAAACCTGAAACCTCATGGATCCTAGTCAGGTTCGTTAACCACTGCACCACGACGGGAACTCCTTTTCCCCCGATTTTTATATGTCTGCAGTGGAAGTGTGAGGGGCACAGCATATGAGCATTGTTACATGCAACCTTGGTTCTGAGCAAAGTTGGCTCTCTGGTGCCCTAACCTCAGGGCTTTAGCCCCCAGTCTAAATCAGTGCTAAGCATGGCTTTGCATTCTGATAATGACATATTTCAGCTGACTTATCATCCAGAACTGTTTGTCAGTGGGCAGTCTGTTTAAGCGGTATAAGGAATTCAGTGAACAGAATACTAAATCAGAATTCTAATGATTCAGGGCAAAACGTAAACCAAACCTCAAATCTAAAAGGTACTTGAGCACCATCTGGTGGCCATACGGCCACACACTCCAAACAAAAGCAAAAACTGAAAACCTGGAGCAGCCTGATTGATATATGAGAATAGGAAAGTTGTCCACAGCCCCAAATAAACTGCAGAGCCACCCATTTCTGCCTCCAGCATGGCTGATAATTGTGTGTGAAGGCTCATCTCCAAAGATGGCCCTCCAACAAGGCATGCCTCCCTTGACATACTTTTGGCAGATGGGTATGCCAACAGACGGGTGTTCAGACACACAACTTTTCAGATGTTACTGGCAAACTTGAGTCCACTCTCTCTATGCTCAGTAAAGCCAATATACTGACACCGGTTGTGGTGAAGGAAAGTACAGTGATTTTTACAGGGCACCAAGAAGAACGGGCAGCTCTTGCAGCTTTCAGGGAAGTATTTTTAAAACAACACTAGGGATGTGGGTTTCGGGGTACCTGGATATTCTTCAGACGATTGGTGGTGAGGCAACAGCATGAAATTTCTAGAATCTCAATCATCAATCTTCTGGTCCCAACTAGTTTATAATCTATATGTGCTTATGGTCAGCAATTTCCACCTGGTGGGAGTCGGGTTTCTGCAAAAACAGCTTAGGAATGTGCCTCAGATGTTGTTATCTCTGTCTTTCAAGGAGGAATGAAAGGTCCTGTGACTCTGCTATATGGCTGATCCATTGCTTAAATTTTTACATTTCCTTGTCAAACAGCTATTCTTTGTTTCTACATGTTTACATTTTCCTAATCATTAAATCTTGAACTAGACTTTTGAGATTCAAGGGAGCCTGAAACAAAATCTTTTCCTTAAAGAGGCAGAGGGCATGGGGTGGTGGGCTTGTATACCTGAGAGGGTCCTGAAGGGTCCTGCTTGGTTTCACAGACAGACTGATGGACAGCCCAGCAGATTTACAAATGTTCTGATAGAGTGTTACAGACACTCAGACACAAGATGATCAGACACATGGATATATATCAGACAGACAGACATTTGAACAGACTGACATCCAGACAAATGGACAGATGTTCAGACAGATGGATGTTGGGACAGATGGATAGATGTTCAGACAGCCATTCTGGCAGACGAGCATGCTGACAGATGGATGTTTACACAGTCAGACTGATGTTCAAACAATGATCTTTGATATTACTGTTGCAATTGTTTGGGGGTGCCACGAATGGCGCCCATATAAGATGGCAAACTTAATTAATAAGTGTGCATATTCAGACTGCTCCACTGACAGGTAGGCTGTTTCCACCTCTCTGTCCCCTTTAGGCCTTCCTATGCTGAGACAACAATACTGAAATTAGGTCAATCCAAAGGCCTACAATGGCCTCTAAATATTTAAGTGAAAGGAAGAGTCACACATCTCTCACTTCAAATCAAAAGTTAGAAATGATTAAACTTAGTGAGGAAGGCACACAGCCAAGATAGGCTAAAAGCTAGGCCTCTTGTGCCTAACAGTCAGTAAAGTAGTAAATCCAGAGGAAAAGTTCTCTAAGGAAATTAAAAGTGCTACTCCAGTGAATAAATGATAAGAAAGTAAAATAGCCTTATTGCTGATATAGAAAAAGTTTTATTGCTCTGTATAGATGATCAAGCCAGCCACACATTCACTTAAGGCAAAGCCTAATCTAGAGCAAGGCCCTAACTCTCTTTAATTCTATGAAGGCTTTGAGAATTGAGGAAGCTGTGAAAGAAATGTTTGAAGCTAGCAGAGGCTGGTTCATGAGTTCAAAGGAAAAAATCCATCTCCATAACATAAAAGTTCAAGGGGAAGCAGAAAGTGCTGATGTAGAAGATGAAGCAAGTCATCTGAAAGATCTAGATTAATGAAGGTGGCTACATTAAACAACAGATTTTTAATATAGCCTCATATTGGAAGAAGATGTTATCTGGGACTTTCATAACTAGAAAGGAGAAGTCAATGCCTGGCTTTAAATAATCAAAGGATAGACTGACTCTCTTGTCAGGGGCTAATGCAGCTGGTGACTTGAAGTTGAAGCCAATGCTCATTTACCATTCTCTAAATCCTAGAGCCTTTAGGAATTATGCTAAATCTACTATGCCAATGCTCTATAAACGGAACAGAGCTTGCATGACAGCACATCTGTTTACAACATGGTTTACTGAATATTTTCAGCCCACAGTTGAGATCTACCACTCAGAAAAAAGATTTCTTTCAAAGTATTACTGCTCATTGACAATGTGTCTGGTTTCCCAAGAGTTCTGATGGAGATGTACAGCAAAATTCATGTTGTTTCCATGCCTGCATCCATTCTGCAGCCCATGGGCAAGGAGTACTGTTGAATTTCAAGTCTTTTTTTTTTTTTTTTTTTTTGCTTTTTAGGGCTGCACTTGTAGCATATGGAAGTTCCCTGGCTAAGGGTCAAATGGGAGCTACTGCTGCCAGCCACAGCCACAGCCACAGCCACAGCAATGTGGGATCCGAGCTGTGTCTACAACCTACACCACAGCTCACAGCAACATTGGATCCCCAACCCAATAAGCGAGGCCAGGGATCGAACATGAATCCTCATGGATACTAGTCGGACTTTTTTCTGCTGCACCATCATGGGCACTCCTCAAGCCTTATTTTTAAAGAAATACATTTTGTAAGGTTATAGCTGCCATCAATAGTGATTCCTCTGATGGATCTGGACAAAGTAAATTGAAAACCTCTGGAAAGGATTCATCATTCTACATGCAATTAAGAACAACATTTGTGATTCAAGGGAAGAGGTCAAAATATCAACATTAACAGGAGTTAGGAGTTAGGACTTTGAGGGCTTCAATGGAGGAAGTAATTACAGATGTGGTGGAAATTGCAAGAGAACTAGAATTAGAAGTTGAGCCTGAAGATGTGATTGAATCACTACACTCTCATGATGAAACTTTTATGGAAGAGGGGTTGTTTCATATGAATGAACAAGAAAAGTGATTTCTCGAGATGAAAGCTACTCCTGGTAAAGATGCTGTGAAGACTAGGAAATGACAACAAAGTATTAGGAATACTATATAAACTTAGTTGATAAAGTAGTGTTAGGGTTTAAAGGACTGACTACAATTTTGAAAGAAGTTCTACTCTTCCATTCTGGGTAAAATTCTACCCAATAACACTGCCATGTTACAGAGAAATCATTCATGAAAGGAAGTCAAGTGATGTGGCAAACCTCACTGCTGTATTATTTTAAGAAATTTCCCCAACCACCTCAGCCTTCAGTATCCACCACCCTGACCAGTCAGCAACCATCAACATTGAGGCAAGAAGATCTTCCACCAGCAAAAAAAGACCACAACTTGCTGAAGGCTCAGATGATGGTCAGCATTTTTTAGCAATAAAGTACTTTAAAATTAAGGTATATACATTGGGTTTTTAAAGACATAATACTATTGAACACTAAATAGACTTTAGTATGATGTGAACATAACTTTTATATGGACTAGGAAACCAAAAAAAAAACATGGATGGATGAATGTCCATGTTTCTGAATGTCCATCTGTTAGCATTGCTTTCTGGCAGAACATCTGTCTGAAAGAACATTTCTGTCCATCTGTCCAAATGCCCAATTGTCTGAGTTCGTCCTTCTGTCTGATCACCCGGGTGTCAGAAAAGCCACGTGTTAGCATGTCGGTCCATCTTTTGGAACATTCATCTGCCTCCACAAAGATCTTTGTGTCTAACACAAGTATACTGTGGAGACATTGCAGGTTCCATCCCAGACCACCACAATAAAGCAAATATCACAGTAAAGTGAGTCACAGGAAGTTTTCCAGGCTTATTTCTGTGTGGTTTCCAGTCTTGGGGGAGTAAGGCCTCCTGCCCATCCTACAAGGGCAAGATCTGGGGCTCCTGTGAAGGCTGTTCCATCATGCATGTCCTTGAAATCACCATATGGGGAAGTTCAGCCACCACAACCTCTCTTTGTCCTTGTGGCCTGTGCACAGGCATTATCTCAGTGTAACCTCTAGGTTCACTGCAGAGAACCTGCTGAAAGAAGGTTTGGAGAGGCTGCTCTAGCTCTGAGTCGGGTAGGGGACCCAGGGGGCACAAAGCAGGCTGCCTGTGGCCCAAGGGCACCAGTGAGGAGAGAGAAGCTAGAAAAGAGATTCCCAGTTACTGTTGAATATGTGTTTTTGTACTCAGAGTTGGGGATATAGGTACAGTGCCCTTGGCAAGACTGATCCCCAGAGCCAGGAGTGACTCTGCCCAGGCCAGGCAGAAACACTCAAGGAGGGTGGGAGAGGGAATAGGGCCCTGACCATTCCTCCAGCAAAGCCTTATAATATCCCTATATCACTTAAACACTTTCCTAGTCCCATGACAGGATCTGACACCTGTCACTTGTGTTTCTTCAGCTGTGCCCAACATTCCAGGCAGTGGCAACCTGCCTAATGAGACTACCTCCTGTGAAGGCCCTTCCCTTGGAAGAGTTGGAGTTTCTTTTTGCCCCTCCAGCCATCTCGCTATGGGAGTCCAGGCTCTGGGGGAGGAAGGGAACTGCCCTGATGCTCTTTTCTGCTCCTCTTCTCCCTGTTGTTCTGGATTCCTCCCATGGACTGTGAAGTGGAGAAGCTCCCCTGCTTTTAGCAACTCAGCCCCAGATTCTCCAGGGATGGGGACACAGGAATTGGGGGATTTTTTTCTTCCTCCTATCAATTGAAGGGAGCAGCTTCACTAATTGGAAACTGTTGAAAACACCCCAGCCAGTTGTAGCATTTATAAGTGTGTGTCTCTGGTATTGTTAAGTGGGTTGGTTTTCTCTAGAGCTTGTAGGCAGAGTAGCCAGGGGAACACTGGGTTTCTTCATATACTTTAATCTGTGACAATCCATCTTCAAACTCTGTGTGCATGACACTGAAATGCAAAGCTAAAATCATCCCAGCCCCTTCTGGTCCTTTCTGGGGCCCTATCCCCAGAAGCTCTTCCTTTCTCAGGGAGACTCTGGTGGGATGCTGTAGGGCAGCTATGAGTCAATAAGCTCAGCACTGCAGAATGTTGAAAGTCAGTCTTACCATGCATTCAGCAGCAGAAGCACAAGGTGGGTGATCACAGTGACAGAAAACAAAGTCATGGGCAGTGGGCCCCATCCACTTCTACTTTTGAGATTTTCCCTGGCTATGCCCATCCAGAGCAATGCTGGACTATAGAGCTGCTTGGGGAGCCTGGATTGCCTTGAGCCCATAAATACAACCTACAAGCCTGGCCCTTCTCTTGCCAGAGTCTGAGTGATGTGCTCAGTGGAGCATCAGGGATGATGGCCCTTGGATCAGAGCCAACCAATTTTTACTTGGAAGGGGAGTCGCTTTTAGAGTGACCCGTTTGGCTGCTCTCCTTGGTTCTGAATTCTGTGGGCATGTCCTTGAGCCCTCCTGAGTCAGGAGAAATGCTGACCATGTTAGGAATCAAGAGGGTTTCATTCAACCAGCTCTTTCCCCTTTTCCACTTGTATGTAGGCTGGTGATTCTATATACATATATGTGTGTGACAGTGTGTGTGTGTGTGTGTGTGTGTGTGTGTGTGTGTGTATCAATTCAACTGATAGGAGGAGGAAAAAAATCCCCCAAGATGTGGCTTGGACAGTATGGGGCAATGGCTGAGATGCTGCATTTTTGCTATTACAATAACGTGGATTTCCCAATTACTCACACAAGGCTGGGGCTGGGCTATAGGCTTTGCTTTTTAAAGGGAAGGACAACTCAACTCTGGCTTTACTTTAGGAAATCATGGCTGAGCCACACATTTAGAGGGTGCTGGATGAAGCAGTAAGTTAATCCTCTTCCATGCAGCTTTGATGTGTATGAATAACTCTGTAAAACTGACAGAGACCAGAGACTGGCCTTGAAATGTGGGTGATCTTCATGGTGGAGGTAGACATGGTGAAAAGGAAAGGGAGACATCATGTTGTGTCTGTTGATATTTTTGCACCCCCATCTTTGGGTCAAGATAACACTGTTAGCACCCCTGAAGTCCTTTGAATGCCACTTCCTAATGGCAAACCTATCCATTTCTAAATAGGTGACCACCATCTGAAATTTATAGTAATTATTATCTTGATTTTTTTTTCTTTAGGTTTTTTCTAAGTTGCTGCCCTAAATACCATAAACTAAGCTTGTTTTGCCTGTCTCTTCATATGAATGGAACCCACCCTTCTGTCTGACTATCTTTTTTTTTTTTTTTACCCCCTTGGGCAGCACGTGTGGCATATGGAAGTTCCCAGGCTAAGGGGTGATAGGAGCTGAAGCTTTCGGCCTATGCCATAGTCACGGAATGCCACATCTGTGACCTACGCTGCAGCTTGCAGCAACACCAGATCTTTAACCCACTGAGCTAGGCCAGTGATTGAACCCACATCCTCATGGATACTATGTCGAGTTCTTAACCCACTAAGTCACAACAGGAACTGACTATTCTTTTTTTTTTTAATTGATTGATTGATTTTGCTTTTTAGGGCTGCTCCTGTGGCATATGGAGGTTCCCAGGCTAGGGGTCTAATCGGAGTTGTAGCCACCAGCCTACGCCAGAGACACAGCAACTTGGGATCCAAGCCGCATCTGCAACCTATACCACAGCTCATGGCAATGCCGGATCCTTAATCCACTGAGCGAGGCCAAGGATCAAACCCACATTCTCATGGATACTAGTTGGGTTTGTTACTGCTGCACCACAATGGGAACTCCTAGCTAGAAATTTTTAACAATAATAAATTAATCAACAGATTCATATCCAGACAGAACACCGGTAACTAAATTAGACCAGGGCCTTAAATAGCAATTATAAATGTACTACTCCCTTTGTTCAAGAAATTTAGAGGAAATTATGAGCATAAGAAATGTCCTAAAACCTTGACTGCCCTGACTGCTTTCTGGGGGAAGGTGGAATAAGAGATGCCCTTGATTCCTGGGTCATCATGCAGATAAAGCATTATGGCATTTCATTAAGACTCCTGGCTGTCTCCATGCCATCACACAGTGTGAAGATGTTGCTGGGGTCCTGTGGCAGACAGGTAGTAGGGAGAGAGTGGGGTAGGATTAGGGTCATTCCATCCTGGAAAGCCATCTGCCCATAAATAAGAACCATAGTGGCAGGGTCCAGAGCCCTTGACCCCAGAGCCTGGGTCTGCTTCTTCTGTATGCCCTCTGGGAAAGAGCCACTGAAGGGCTTGGCATGTTTTAGCATCAAGAGTTAGGCCCAGGAGGAAGGGGCAGCCAGCTCAGATGGAGTGCTATGATCATATCCTGGTATGCCAAAGACTATACCTGCCTAAGTGGCCTATGAACATGTCCTTGTCGTACATCTAAGGTACCTGGTAGGGTCTTACCCATTTCCCAAACAAGCCCAAAGACTGAAACCTCCTCAGAGAATTTTTCACCTTTAGGGCTAGTGAATGGAGCCCTAAGCTGGCCACATAGCCAACTGAGTTCTCACAAAGCTCATAATAACCCCCACCCAAAAGCAATATTGAATAAGGGATACAATTCTGATATATCTTTGCCTCATATTTTTATTGTTAGGAAAGTGAAAATAAATTGATATGTATGTGTATATGTGTGTATGTGTGTGTCTGAATGACAGGGAAATTTGTTTAAGAGGAAAACTTGTGAAAATGGGATCTGCACAGGGAAATGCTTTCTTTTTGACAAATATCACCTAAGATATACATAGAAAGCAATAAAAAAGACACAGAGACTCTGCATATATCTACGTTATTATTTATGGTCAAAGAAACTGTGAAGCAAGAAGAATCAGCTGCTACACTGCTAAGGAGGGACAAGAGGCCCAGTAATGTTCAAAGTATGATGATGCCTATAAAAATGAATAAAAAGAAAGCTCAAATAAAATAAAGCCAGGAGAAGTAGGAGCTCTCACACCCTACAACCACAGCCAAAAGGAAAAGGAAGAGGATAAGACTTCCTCTTTTTGCCTGGTAAGTGTTCAGCCAATGAGAAGCCACTATACTTAGACCTCTCAATTCCTCCAATGAACTCTTCGTTTACTAAAACCCTCCAAACTTCCTTTTCTCCTCTATAAATGAGTTCTTTCTTTGTTGTGAAAGACTTGTATGTGGCTTTAATAGAGCAAGAGAATTAATACAAACAATTTCAAAGCAATCTTGAGAAAGAAGAACAAAGCTGGAGGCATCATGCTTCCTGAATTCAAACTTCCTACAAAGCTATAGTAATAATACACAGGAAGGAATCAATAGCAGAATAAATACGGCAGAAGAACAAATAAATGAGCTGAAAAACAGATTGATGGAAATCACTTCCACAGAACAAAGAAAAAGAATTAAAAAATAAGGACAATCTAAGAGATCTCTGGGACAACATTAAATGTACCAAAATTCACATTATTAAGGATCCCAGAAGGAGAAGAGTAAGAGAAAGGGACTGAACAAGTATGTGAAGAGATATTAGCCAAAAACTTCCCTAACATTGGCAAGGAAACACTCACTCAAGTCCAGGAAGTGCAGAGAGTCCCATACAGGATAAATGCAAGAGAAACATGCTAAGACAGATATAAATCAAACTGACCAAAATTAAAGACAAAGAGAAAATATTAAAAGCAACAAGGGGAGTTCCCTGGTGTCCTAGTGAGTTGAGGATCCAGTCTTTTCACTGCTGTGGCTCAGGTTGCTGCTGTGGCAGAGGTTTGATCCCTGGCCCAGAAACTTCTGCAGGCTGTGGGTGTGGCAAAAATAAATAAAAATTTTAAAAAACTAATAATATACAAAGGAATCCTCATAAGATTACAGGCTATTTTTTTTTTTCAGCAGAAACTCTGCAGGCCAGAAGGGGGAGTACAGAGTTTAAAGTTATGAAAGAGAAAACCCCACAACCAAAATTTCTCTACCCAGCAAGGCTCTCACCCAGATTCAATGCAAAAATCAAAAGCCTTACAGACAAGCAAAAGCTAAGAGAATTCAGCACTACCAAACCAGCTTTACAACAAATGTTAAAGGAACTTCTCTAGGTGGAAAAAAGGCCACAGCTAGGAACAAGAAAATTATGAATGGGAAAGCTCACCAGTAAAGGCAAATAAATACACAGTAAAGGCAGGAAATCATCCACACACAAATATGTTATCAAAACCAGCAATAGTTAGGAGAGTATAAATGCAAGATATTGGAAATACATTTGAAACTAAAAGACCAGCTTCTTAAAACAATCTTGTATGTATACAGACTGATATGTCAAAACCTCATGGTAACCACAAAACCAAAAATCTACATTAGATACACAAAAAAGAAAAATCAAACACAACACTAAAGATAGTTATCAAATCACCAGAGAAAAGAACAAAAAAGGAAGGGAGGGAAAAAGACCTACAAAAACAAATCCAAAACAATCAACAAACTGGCAGTAAGAACACACATATCAATACTTACTTTAAATGTAAATGGATTAAATTCTCCAACCAAAAGACATAGACTGGCTGAATGGATACAATATATGGTAAATCGATTTCAAACAATCTCCATCTCATAACCTGTACATTTTCACACTTCACAGATAGGCTACTGCCCCTTCTGTAGGTAAAATCCTTTTGGAAAACATTATCCCTACCTGGAGAACTCTTCTCTAACTTCATGGTGATTGAGGAATCAATTTTACTGGCCAGGTACTTTGGTAAGTCTGCACTGTTTGACCAACTTTACATTTTCACTGCACTTACCACTTTCAATCTTCTGGCTTAGCTGAATGCACTAATAGCATTATTAAGACTCGCCTGGCAAAATTTGTAGAGGTCCTTCAAACACCTTGGCCAAAAGCATTGCCATTGGTCCTTCTAAATCTCAGGTCCACTTCTTTTGGAACTCATAAAACTTTCACTCTTTGAGATATTCACAAGATACCCGATGAACCTGCCTTCTGCATCTTTCAATCCACAATTGATAAAAGTAAAAATAATCCAGTATTACAAAAAGGCCTAGTTGCTTCTATAAAAAATAACCACGTTCAGAGCAATCTTTTTACAGTGCACTCTTAGGAGACAAATAGTTTAAGCATCACACCTTGCTTGAAAAAAAAAAGATATCTCCACAAGGACTCTCTTCAACCTTGCTGGAAAAACCCCTAATGGGTACTGCTAACCAACTTTTGTGCTGCCAGACTCCAAGGCATAGACTCTTGAATTTGCCTGAACCAAAACCTGGATAGACCTGCATATCATCTGATGACTTGAAAGTAAAGATATCCCAGGACTGAAGCAGATGACATCTGATGAGAGATTCCCAGATTTCTGGACAAGGCTTGTTCGAAGTGTATTACCAAACTTTCGATAATTATATAATGCCTCAATGCCTATGCTCTTGATAAAATATGGACTTTAGATAAGAAGTGCCTGGGAGTTCTTCCTTCTATCCCTTTTTTTACTCAAATGTGCTTCTCTGACATGGGACATTACACCGAGGGAGGGTCCTTCCTGGCTTTAAGGGACAAAACGTTGTTGAAACCAGAAAACCTGACTCTTGACCAGTGATACTTTCAGAGAAAGATCTTGATCGAAAGGGAGAAATGTAAAAAAATTAATAAACAGAAACCTCAATTAAAATAAAGTTAGGAGACCAGAGGGGGAGCTCTTATGCCCTGTAGTGATGGTGGAAGCCAACAAGGAAGACCTCTTCTTCCCTGGCAATAACTCAGCCAAAGAAAAGTCATGGGCTCTGTTTACTACAGGCTTCCCAACATCCTTTTCTCCTTAATAAAAGAGTTCTACTTCCCTAGCTGTGTGGGGGACTTGCATGTGACTTGCCATGGTTGTACACCCTTAATTGTAATCCTCGCTGAATAAACCCATTTTTTTTTCCAGAGAAATAACCAACAGCCTATTTTCAGTCAACACAATTCAGTGACATTTAGTGCAATCATCTCCACTATTTAGCTCCAGAACATTTTCATCATTTCCCCAAGAAAATCTTGTACCCGTTAAACAGTCACTCCCCATTCCTCTGTCCCCAGCCCCTGGAAACTGCCAATCTACTGTCTCTTGGATTTTCCTGTTTTGGGTATTTAGCACAAATGGAATCATACCATACATGTTCTTTGTGTCTGACTTCTTTCACTTAGCACAATGTTTACAAGGTTCATCCGTGTTGTGGCATGTATCAGCACTTTATTCCTTTTGTTTCTAAATAAAACTTCATTGTATGAGCATCCTACATTTAAAAAAACCATTCATTAAGTAATGGATACTTGGGTTTTTTCAAGTTTTGGCTAATTTAAACAGTACTTTTATGAATAGTTGTGAACAGTTTTTTGTGTGAAAAAATGTTTATAGATTTTTTTTGGAGCTGAACTTCCTCGTCTATTGTAATTATGTATTTAATACTACCAAACTGTTTTCAACAGCATCTGTACCATTTAACATTTCCACCAGCAATGTGCAAGGGTTCTAATTTCTCCACACATCACCAATATCTGTTATTTAAAAAAATACCCATCCTAATAGGTGTGAAATGATATCTTATGGTGTTTTTGACTTGCATTTCTTGCATTATGACTAATAATGTGAGACATCCTTTCATTTGGTTATTGGCTGTTTGTGTATTTTCCTTGGAGAAATGTCTATTCAATTATTTTGCCCCCTTTTAATTAGATTATATTACATTATGAGTTTTTTTAAAAAATATGATCCTTTTAGAAGATATGATCCTTTTAGAAGATATTTGATTTGCAAATATCTTGCTCCATTCTGTGAGCTGTCTTTTTAACTCTTTGATAGTGTCTTTTGAAACATACAATTTTAATTTGGATGTCCAATTTATTAACTTTTCCTTTGTTTCCTTCTATTTTATGTCATATCCAGGAAAATGCTGCCTAATTCAAAGTCATGCAGATTTTCACCTATGTTTCTGAGAATTTTACAGTTTAAAAAAATAGTTTTAGTATTTACATTTAGGTTTTGATTCACTTGGGGTTAGTTTTTGTATTCATTATGGGGTAGGGGTCAAGATTCATTCTTTTGCATGTAGATATCCAGTAGTTTTAGCATAAGTCATTGAAGAGATTATTCTTTCCCCATTGAATGGACTTTTTACCCTTGTCAAAAATCAATTGACTGTATTTAGGCTCTCAATTTGATTCCATTAAGCTCTAAGTCCATCTGTATGCCAATATTGACACTGTCTTGATTACTCCAGCTTTGTAATAAGCTTTGAAACTGGGAAGTGTGAGTCTTCCAAATGCGTTCTTCAAAATTGTTTCAATTATGTGGGATCCCCTGCAACTGCATATGTATTTTACGATCTGCTTTTCCATTTCTGTGAAAAAGGTATTAGAATTTTGATAGTGATTGCACTGAATTTGTAGATCATTTTGGGAGTATAGTCATTTTTAACAATATTTTGTCTTTCAATCCATGAATGTCAAATGTCTTTCCATTTATTTAGGTCAAGGAATTCTTTAATACATTTCAGCAATTTTGTAGTTTTCAGTGTACAAGGCTTAGACTTCCTTCGTTAAACTTGTTAAGTATTTTATTCTTTTTGATGCTACTATGCTATCATATTTGAAATTGCTCTACTTTCCTTTTCAAATTTTCTTTTACTAGCATATAGAGATAAAACTGATTTTTGCATATTGATCTTGGACCCTGAAACATTGCTAAAACAATTTACAAATTCTAATTAGTTTTTGTTGGTTTCTTTGCTTTTCTACATATAAAGTGATGTCATTTGCAAATTGAGAAAATTCCTCCTTTCTAGTTTAGATGCCTCATTTCTTTTTCTTGGCTACCTGCTCAGACTACAACTTCCAGCACAGTGTTGAAGAGAGTTGGCAATATCAGGCATTGTCTTGCTCCTAATCTTAAGGGGAATGCTGTCAGTGTTACACAATTCAGTATGATGTTAACTGTGGATTTTCACTAATGTACTTTATCAGGTTAGGAAAATTCCCTTCTATTCCTAGTCTGTTCAGTAATTGTATCGTGAAAGGGTATTGGATTTTGTGAAATGCTCTTCCTGAATCAAAATGGTTCTGCGTGTTGTTCTGCCTTCATTCTACTAGTACAGTGTGTTATATTCATTGATTTTCTTATGTTGTACACAACTTTGATTTCTGGGATAAATCCCACATGGTCATGGGGTCTTACTCCACTAGATTTATGTTAACTTGGCTAGGAGTTGGGCAACCATAGGTTCCAGAGGTTTCAAATTGCTCTAGTATCCTTGTTTTTGTCTCCACTCTTGACTTTAGGCTTCCCTAAAACACTCCTCAAGGAGAGTGTGTACCTTGTAGCTCTTTCTGCTATAATCTAGTATCGGTGTTGTGGCAAGCTGTGGGAGTGGGAGTAGGGATAGATTCTATAACCTAATTACATCTCAGTCTTAGTGGGCCTATGTCTAAAGCAAGTGTTTCTTTAGGGATACAACTTTTTGCCAGGCTTCTTGTCCTGTTTCCCTTCTCTGGTGCAGCATTCCCAATCTATTTCCTTTAATCCACCCCCACCCCTTTGACTATGTTTTCTCCTCCTTAGTTAGAGGGGACTAAAATGAGAGGAATGTTCTTACCTCAGCTAGAGTGAGATTCTGATAAACTCTTTCCTCCAGGAGAGTAGGCAATTTTGGTGGAGAAGACTCTGGAAGTGTTTCACAACAATTACCCTTCCCCTGCTTGAGCCCTGAGGGAATATTTCTCAGGTTAACACCATGAAAATCCAAAGGGGTTTCTGGATCCAATGGCAATGGAAATGTGGGGGACCTCTTAAGACTGTGGCTGCCCAGGAGTTTCTCATTCTCAAGCCAGGCCACACCCAACCTTCAGCAGTTTATCAAAATGACTATTTAAAAGTTCCTACCGGTTTATGGATCCAGCAGCTTCTATTCCAGGTAAGCAGATCTCAGCAATAACTCTGGATATGCCTGTCTCTCCATATTTCAGTGTGGCAATTTGCCCAGCAACCTCTGTTCTCAGGAAGATTAAAGAAAAGGGTACGAGTGACCACTTCCAAGTTGTTTACACGTTGTAGCTGAAACAGGAAGTCCAAACAAGTTTTTGAATGCTAAAGAATTGAAGATTATGAAATGTAAACAAAATCACAAAAATTCCTTAGCTGCTCAAATGTTTAAATGCTCAAGAAATGCAACACTTTCACAATAATTACTCCAGTCTTCAACAGAAGAGATGTCAGATATCAGTGCAGGATTATGCAGAAATGCAGACTATGGGCAGGGGAGCCAACAGCTTGCATAGACTCCATTATACTTTGATTCAGCTTTGAATAAATTGTTTGCGCAAATTTGCGTTTGTATGAGATAATGAAAACAGTACACCTGTACTATGAAAACAGTACATCTCTCATTAACTCAAGTGAGTTTCTACAAAAATTTTATACTGTTTCTCAGGTCTCATCTGGAAGAGGTTTTACTTGCAGTAGTCTTAGCAAGACTTTTTCATGAGAAAAACATTATGCAAGCAAAGGGAAAATTTTTTCAGTATTGTGATTACTTCCACCTTGGGCTATGTTGTAAAAAGATGAGGAATTTCAGATCTTTAATAATCTCTGTAACAGTAACTAGAACTATTACATTTTAAAATTATTGCGGTATTTATTCTGACATTTAAAATTTCAGAATCAGAAAATATTCCTAGTATGTTTGAACAGTCGTTTGTGCTAAAAAGATTGATGATGATGATATACAGTGTGGACAATCATTACAACTTCTGCTGTGGTTATTTTATTTTCATTTGAATTTGTTTTAATCAGAAAATTTGATACTTTGTTTATAGCTATATCTTAGGTTTAGCTGTTAGTAGATACTGGTTTATATCTGACTTTCTATCATTTTTTATTTGAAATGAACAGTTTCATACTGTGGAAAAACTTGCAAAAGGATTTTTTTCTCATTTAATAAATACCCAATATTCTGAAAATTAATCATCAAATTTATGCTGCATTTGGGATTCAAACACTCAAATAAAAAATAGATGATACCAATCACCTTAGGAATCAAAAATATTGACTGTAATAGTCTTATGGCATCATTAGTGCATTTGTCCCTCACTAGACTTAAGTCATAACAGTAAATTGGGCTGAACTGTTGAAGCGGTTGCAAATTAACAAATTAAACTCTGACATGTGATGCAGAAAAGGTGAACTTCACGACTGGCTGCAAGTGTGAGCTGTATTTGCAAGCAACAACCTCCCCAAAGAAAGCCAGAGCTGACCAAGGTTTTGGGAAGCTCGGTCCAAAGCTTGGTGGATTTTCTGAAGCAGAAGTGTTTATGGACTGACGAACTTAGAATTGTGTTAAGAGTGATCACTGGAATAAGGCTGTTATTGGCTGGCAAACTTTCAGAAGTATGGTCCTGGAGTGAGGCATTTGCTGATTGACCTGTTTACAGGCTTAGAACTGTCACCAGTTTGCTGACTCTCAGAACCTGCAGTCTGTCATCAACTTACTTTCAGAAGCATGGCTGTTGTTGCTGATTTTCAGAGCATGTGTACTGATTCACTTATTTCTAACTAATGATGATTACTTGCTTGCAACTTGAGACTTTGGCAAAGGAAGTTTTTCTCTTTCTTTAATATGGAAAAGATTTTCAATTCTCAGTTACCACCCCCAGCTTTGGTCTTTCTTCAGTCAAATATATAGAAGACCCTAAAGAATTGTTCAGATCTTTGTGGAGATACAATTTTCGACTACTGCTGCATTCCAGTAATTTCAGTGCCAACTACTGAAGAAAAAAAAAAACAAACAAAAAACTCCAACTGCTGAAATTGTCATTGGAAAGAAACAGCTGATTATATTAAGGGTAACTTGACAAACAATACAGGATGCAGTTCAAAATCATTCCAGTACATACAGGATATCTAACAATCCTACCTTCTTCAGCATAGCCTTCTTCTCACTCACCAACCTCATTCATTTGCATATGAACACCATGTCATATTTCTAATACATTATCTTGTCTCCTATTCCCCATATATGCAGTCTCTGCTTGAGTTTGTAACTCTCATCCATCATTTGAGTCACAATGGCCCAGCCTTCTAGGCATCAGTCTATACAGATTTACTCAACACCCTAAACACAGCCTCTAGACATTGTTAACAAAACAATGTCCCTTGCCTACTGTTTTTAATTGAAATCATCAATTTCAGGATAAAATCCAAACTCCTTAGCATGGCAAATAGGCCTTTTGTCATCTGGCCTGTGCCTTCTACTCAAACTTTAATATCTGCCATTCTCTTCCTCATTAGTTCCACACTTGAGTTTCATATTACCAAGTTTCACCTTCTTATTTGGAATGCTTGCTTACCTCATCCTCTGAAGAATTCCTATTATTCTTTCAAAACTTGATTCAGTTATCACTGCATTTAGAAGGCTTTCTCTGAAGTCACCAGATTTCTTTGGTTAGGTTCAACCTTTCTTCATTGTGTCCAAATCTCTACAACATGCACTGCAACATACTGTCACAACTATTTGCCTGTTAAACAAAACAAACACATTTATGTATGGTGACATAGCAATTTGCTTTACTCATCCGATGGTCCCTCAACTCCATCCTTTTCCTCCATTCATAGCTTCTTAAAAGCCTGTGTCTTTTTTCTTAAAACTCCCAGTGTACAGACTAATACCTGCCCTAAAGCTGAGCCAAAAAACAAGAAACTGAGTTGTTATAATTATTCCTTTTGTTTTTGTGAATTGACACTAAAGAACAGTGTCAAAGTAGGAAAACCATACTTCTTATTTCATGAAATGATTGATGTACCTTTCAATGTTTTGGCACACATTGGATTCATTAAACAATTTTTTTTTTTTTTGCCATATCTGTGGCATGTGGGAGTAAAACTTCCAACAGCAGTGACAACACCGGTCCTTAACCTGATGTGCCACAGGGGAACTCATTAAACTCATTAAATTACTTTTGATAGCTCCTTCCATTGTGAATTTAGTATAAAATATTTATTTAAATAGCTTTAAAGTTGAAAATTTGCTTGCTTTTCTGTTTCATATATCTAAGAAGATATCTCACAGTGTATTGCAGGTATACTTTCATAATAAATGACTTCAGAGAAAAAAAATTCTGAGAATAGTATTAAGAATTGAGTAGAAATTTTACAACTTACAGAAATTATTAGAAGAACAAAGAAAGATGAGAACAGACTTTTATTTCTATTTTTCAATGCTATCCACGCATAAAGTTTGACATCAGGTCAGGAAAAGGACAAACCCCATAAAGTGAGAGGTAGTTTACAGTTCATCTTTATTTTTTATTTGGTCCTTTTCTCTAAAAAAATGTATAATCTCTTAAACAACATCTTTTATATGCTATTATAATGTTAGTTATAAAAAAAAAGTGTTAACAGTCTATAGTTTAATGAGAAATCCAGTGCACACCTCCACTCATCACTCAGATGTTTATAACAATTACATATGATATGTAGCATACACTGCAGTAGAGAGAACACAACTGTTTAACAAATGCCCAAAGTCAATGTCTCCAGCCATTAATTGTTCATCTCAGGTTATTATAAAAGTGTCTGACAGGCTTGAACACTTTTCACTTTCCTCATTATTACATAATCAAGATTTATCCTTGGAATTTAATACTTGATGAGGACTAAATTATAGAAAGGTTTTTCATATACATTACACTTACTACATCACTCTCATGTATTCTGATGAACTTTGGTTTCAGGCTTTCACACATGCAAACCTACTTTCTAGGGGTTCTCTTCAATATGAATTTTATAATGATTAGTAAGTGATGATCTGTGATTGAAAAGTTTCCCACATGTGTTACATTCATAAGGTTTCTCTCCAGTATGAATTCTCTGATGGGCAATACGTGATGAGCTTTGCCTAAAGGTTTTCCCACATGTGTTACATTTGAAGGGTTTCTCTCCTGTGTGAATCCTCCGATGCTGAATAAGAGCTGAACTTTGGCCAAAAGATATCCCACATTCTTCGCATCGATATGGTTTCTCTCCTGTATGAATTCGCTGATGATTGCTAAGAGATGAGTTACACCTGAACGTTTTCCCACACTCATTACATTTATAAGGTCTTTCTCCAGTGTGCATTCTCTGATGTTGAATGAGTGCTGAACTTTGTCTGAAGGCTTTCCCACACACTTTACACTTACATGGTTTCTCTCCAGTATGAATTCGTTCATGAATAATGAGTGTTGAATGGGAACTTAAGGCTTTACCACATTCATTACAATTATAAAACTTCTCACCAGTATGAATTATTCGGTGTCTATTAAGTCGTGAAATAGAAGTGAAGCCTTTTCCACATTCATTACATCTATAGGGTTTTTCTCCAGTGTGAATTCTTTCATGCTGGATGAGAGATGCACTCTGACTGAAGGCTCTCCCACACTCACTACATTTAAAAGGCTTCTCTCCTGTGTGAATTCTCTGATGATAACGAAGAGATGAACTAGACTTAAAGGTGTTGCCACATTCATTACATAAATAGGACTTCTTTCTGGAATGAATTCTCTGACATCCAGGAAGGGATGTGCTGCAACTGGATGCCTTCCGACCTGGGTTATATTTATAGGGATTTTCTCCAGCATGGATTTTCTGATGTATAAAAAGGCCTGACCTTCGGCTGAAGGATTTACCACATTCTTTACATCTATAGGATTTTTCCACAGTATGTGTTCTTAAGTGCTTATAAAGGGATGTACTGAGAGTGAAGGCTTTCCCACATTCTTTACATATATAGGGTTTTTCTCCAGTATGAGTTATCTGATGTTGAATAAGAGCTGAACTTTGGTTAAACGCTTTTGAACAGTCTTTACATTTAAATAATTTCTCTCCACTATGGTTTTTCTCATGTTTACGAAGAGATGAAGTATTGATGAAGGTTTTCTCACACATACTACAGTTATACCGTTTCCCTGCTGTGTTGTTTTTTTGTTGATTAAGTAAATTTGAATTCTGTTTGAAGCTGTTTCCTTGTATTTCACATTTTGGTGGTGTTTTTTCTCTGGGAACCATCTGTGGCCTAACAGGGACTGACTTTGGGCTGATGTTTTGGCCAGATTCAGTATTTTTATGTTTTCTTTCTACAGTGAGGATTTTATTTTGAGTAGCTGAAACTATCTGAACACTTTCTTTTTTCTCCTGCTTTTTCTCTAATCTGTCTTCGTATATACAGGGTTTTTCTGATTTTAAGTCCCAGGGTCCATTCCTTTTGGATCTTTTCATTATCAGCTCCTGAAATGAAGAATCTTGTGTCTGAGTTGACTTTGTAGTTTTATAACTGCTCTTCCATCCTAGAGGGGAAAGAAGAAAACCAAAGATGTTTCATGTGAAATGGCATTTGGCTACCGGGACTAAATGTACAGAATGAATATTGATGGTATTTAAGTAACGTCTTGGTATCTGGCCAAAAAAATAGCGAATAGAAAACTTAGGAGGGAGTTCCCATCGTGGCGCAGTGGTTAACGAATCCGACTAGGAACCATGAGGTTGCGGGTTCGGTCCCTGCCCTTGCTCAGTGGGTTAACGATCCGGCGTTGCCGTGAGCTGTGGTGTAGGTTGCAGACGTGGCTCGGATCCCGCGTTGCTGTGGCTCTGGCGTAGGCCGGTGGCTACAGCTCCGATTCAACCCCTAGCCTGGGAACCTCCATATGCCGCCGCGGGAGCGGCCCAAGAAATAGCAACAATAACAACAACAACAACAAAAAGACAAAAGACAAAAAAAAAAAAAAAAGAAAGAAAACTTAGGAGATTTAAGCAGTACAGTGAAATAATCAACAGGAGAAGATTAAATAAACCCATTTAAAGAGGGTGAGTGTAAGAGTGACAAGGAGAAATGGCTAATGGAGAATAAAGAAAAGAGATAAAAGGGGAGCCATGAATTAGAAAAGGCAATCTGGAGTCAGAATCCAAAGTCCATGATAAGTATCTTTATGTTATTTCTCTTTGTGTTATCATTCTTTATCTGAAGAGTTTTTTTAAATCTCTTTTCCCTCCTGCCAAACTCCTCTGTATCCTTCAGATTCAGTTCAAAAATAAACTGAGTCCTGTCTTTTTTTTTTTTTTTTTGTCTTTTTGCTATTTCTTGGGCCACTCCCACAGCATATGGAGGTTCCCAGGCTAGGGGTCTAATCAGAGCTGTAGCCGCCAGCTTACGCCAAAGCCACAGCAATGCAGGATCCAAGCTGTGTCTGCAACCTACACCACAGCTCACAGCAACGCCGGATCGTTAACCCACTGAGCAAGGGCAGGGATCAAACCCGCAACCTCACAGTTCCTGGTCAGATTTGTTAACCACTGCGCCACAACGGGAACTCCAACTGAGTCCTTTCTTGACTGTGAGTTTCCAATAGTCGATTCTTCTTATTATAGACACTTACCATAGGGCTAAAGATATATACACACACACACACAAATATATTCTATAATATATATGTAATTATATTTATCTATAGTTAAATACATTTCACTTTCCTTTTCTACCCTAAGTGTTCTTTGCAAGCAGATAAGCATACTCTATTAACCTAGAGATCCTCCTAATGGCAATTGAACCACACACAAAATATGTGTTTTATTAATCTTCCTTAATTACTTACATAGTCTTAATTTAAACAATAAACAACTCTCAATTACTTATATATTAACTTCACACACATACACAACTCACATAGAAGTTGCCTTCTAGGACAGTACATTACACAGATAATGGGACAGTTTCAGAGTTAGTATGAAAAGGAAGGCATTACTTAATTTATCTACAGAGGTGCCACAGGTAGGCATGACATCAAAAGTTGCAAGACAGGAAAGCAGCCTTGCTCATGAATCAAGCAAGCAGGGTAGAAAAGAGTCAAAGATCAGCAATATCACAGGCATAAATATAAAAAGAAAAAAAAGGGCTAAAATAACAACATGGTAAAGAACAGAATTAAATTCAATAAATATTAAAATTGGGTAAAGATAGGATTCACTGATTATTAAATTTGGCCAGGGGAATATGTGTGTGCATACATACAGTTTGGCATTTTCTTCTGCACTAGAGGTAACCATTTAAAGGGATCCTTTGCATCTCATTATATTTGAGATTCCTATATGATAGTCACTTTTTGCCTGTGTACACATTCCCCATGCTTGGGAATACATAATATATTCTGCTTTTCCTTTTTCTTCTATCAGTGTTAACACCTCAGTTTCCTTCATAGATAACTTCTTCTGTTCCCCCTTAAAAATTTGGTATTCCCAGGGGATGTGCTTGGGTTATGGGATGGAAATCCTGTGAAACTGGACTGTTATGACTATTAAAAAAAAAAAAAGATTGGTATTCCCTAGAGTTTGAGATCCCCCCCATTCCACCCTCACCTTTGACTAATTTTATATGCATTCATCTTTACTATTTTTTCTGTTCAACACTTTCCCAGTTCCTTATCTATCTAATTCTTGGTAAACAATCAAGCTTCAATAACATTATTTGGGCAGAAGTATAGGAAGCAGTCATAAAAATGGAGTATTTTCCCTGTGAACATCAGTCATTTGTTCTAGGTTACTAGATGTGCTGGGAAGAGAACAGCCAAGATTCCAAAATTTTGGACTGTTGCTTAAAAGGCAAAGTTAGAGACTCTGCCTTAGGCTTATATAAGACTGCAGTTTTTTTTTGTTTTGTTTTTTTTGTCTTTTTGCCATTTCTTGGGCTGCTCCCACGGCATATAGAGATTCCCAGGCTAGGGGTCGAATCGGAGCTGTAGCCACTGGCCTACGCCAGAGCCACAGCAACGCGGGATCCAAGCCGCGTCTGTGACCTACACAGCTCACGGCAACGCAGGATCGTTAACCCACTGAGCAAGGGCAGGGACCGAACCCGTGACCTCATGGTTCCTAGTCGGATTCATTAACCACTGTGCCACGACGGGAACTCCTGACTGCAGTTTTACAACCAACAACTTCACTAGAGCTCAGGTACTGAGCTCAAGAACCTAAATGGTACTCTGTTTCTCATGCTTTACTGTTTGTTTCCTCTTATGGTCTCCTAACTAATCTCCCTGCCTCAAGTCTTGCTCTCTGCCAGTTCAGTCCCCACCCTGTAAGCAGAGTAATCTTTATTTATTTTTTTTTTCCTGGCCTTGTCCACAGCATGCTGAAGTTCCTAGGCCAGGGATCAAACCCACGCCAAAGCAGTGAACCAAGCCACAGCAGTGACAGAACCAGTGCTTCATCACTAGGCCACCAGGGAACTCCTGCAGGTAATCTTTTTAAAATCTACATCTTACCATGTTGCAAATTTCCTTAAGATCCTCCACCTTATCTTCAATGACTCACATATAAGGTCCAGAGTACTTAATATAGTGAATAAGGTATTTCACCTGGTCTGACCTTTGTCCACTCTGCACTCACCTCCCTCCTCTGGCTTCTTGCCAGGCATGCTGAACTACACACAGTTTCTGGAATATTGCATGTTTTTATCTTATTCTTTATTTGTGCATATGCTGGAGACATTCTTTCCATTCACAAATATTTACTATGTGCCTCCTGTGGGCCAGGTAATATTCTAGGGAATGCAGAGAATGTGATGACTAAGACAGAGTTCCAGCCTTTAAGGAGCTTAGACCTTGGTTGTGTGTGTGTGTGTGTGTGTGTGTGTGGTAGGGGTGGGAGGGACAAAGTGACAAATAATAAGTAAATGAATTTAAAAAAAATACAAACATGTGAAGCAAGAGCTTCCCAGGCAAAGGAAGCAGCAAACACAAAAGTGTGGTGACTTAGAGTACACTGAGCAAAAGAAAAAATAGCAAATAACACTGGAACAATAGATAGAGGCAAGTCATATAAGTCCTCATAGGTCATGGTAAGAATTATGGAATTTTATTCTAAATATGATGGGGATTTGCAGGGCAATTACATGCTCACTCAAGCTGGCTACAGTGTACAAAATAGATTGTTGGGGCACAAGTGGAAGCTGGGAATGGAGAAACCACTTAGGAGGCTCCTGTGGTCACGTAGGTGAGAAAGGGGGTAGAGGTATATGGTGACTGCATCTTCACCATATACTAACAGAACTGGAAATGCTGGTAGACTGTATGTGGGGTGCTGAGAAGAGGGAATAAAAGAGTTAAGGATTCTCCAGGTTTCCAGCCTGAAAATGATGAATGCTGATACAAGTCACTGAGAAGACTAGGAAAAAGGGCAAGTCTGTGGGGCTATTCTGTTTCAGATGTTTGTTATGGCTAAGATGACTTAATAGACACTGAAGAAGATATTGAAACAGTCAGTTGTATATATTATTTGGAGATATTTTTAGATTACTTTGGAAAAGCTTAGAACTACATTTAGGTATTTAGGAGTCAAAGCTGTCAAAACTATAGTTAGGTATTTATTTAAAGCTGAAGAACTGAAAGAAATCACTTAGGCACTGCAATATTAGGGTCAAGGAAAGGAAGAAAAGCACAACTGGAGTATGGTGTTCCAGAAGCCAAAGGAAGAAAGTACTCCAGGGGGTGTAAGTAATCATCTTTGGCAAATAATTTAAGAACTAAAACTTCAGCCCTGATTGTGCCAAGCTGAAGACTGCCTGGGATTTAATAAGTACTTTTCATGGCATAGTAAGGAAGAAAGCCCCAAATGGAGTGCACAGAAGAAACAATGGGAGGTGAGAACATAGAAATATCAGGTATAGAAAAGCTTTTGAAAAGTTTTGTTTAAAGGAGAAGAGAGAAATAGGACATGGGGAGTTTATATTTTTTAATGGAAGTGTTAACAGCTACAAGGGTCCATACCAATACTGGGAGACTCACCTCAACTCTGCTTCAAGTGCCAATTCCTTAGTCCAGAATTCATGTTTCCCAGTGAAGGGGACACGAGTCCTGGATTGTGGAATCCTAACTGTTCCTTCTGATTTGTTTAAAGTTTTCTACAGGCCTACAAATTTGTCTCCTGCAGTTCAACTTCTGCTCTGTCCCAGAATCAAGTCTGGGCCTGAGCTACCTCATTAACAAGGTTATGACTTAGGTGAGAAGTTTAGAGACCAGGTGATCTTGCCAGTGACCACCACACCTGACTAGTTCCTGTAATTAGATCTAGATTTTCCTTTCTTGGTGCTTATGACACCCTGGGAGTCTCCTTCAACCTTCTCTCCCTAGATGATTTGATCCACTTCCACACCTATCTGAATGACTATCCTGCTCCCCTCAAAGTACAGAGCTTTTTTTCCCAGCTGCTTGATAGACTCTCCAAGTATCTTTCTTTTTAAATTCAGTTCCTCCAAATGTGAAAACTTCCCTGTGTATTCCAGTTCAGAATTATATCATAATCACTTCAACTCCTGTGCCATAAATTCTTGGTTTCATCTCAGAGTCTTCTTTCCCCTGCATTCCAAGCCTAATCAGTCATCAAAATCTCTTAAATCTCATCACTAAGATGTCTCTAACAATCATTATTAATATATCCAAGTTCAGGATCTCCTTACTCTATAATGACTACCACTACTGACCTTCAATTTGATCCTCTGACCCCAACTTCTCACCTTTCCGTATTATTTCATATCTAATTTACCCTCCTTGCTATACAGAACTCCTCTTATTATTTCAAAATTGATTGTTCCTCATTTAATTCACTCATTGGAATATTTAAAAAGCACCTACAACATGTCAGGCTCTATCCTAGGCCCTGTGATCCATAAGACATTCCTGACCTGGTAATGAAAAGAAGCAGTTAACTTCCTTAAGAAGTTCAGGGTTTGGCATTAGAGACAAAAAAGGAGTAGGCAATCACATCATGATGTGATCATTTCTAAAACAAAAACAGACAGGAATGGATGCAAATGTGAGCTTAGAACAGCACCCAAACTACTCTCAGATAGTGGCAGGTGCAAGCAGGGAAGATTTATGGGTGGTGATCAAAATTTGGGGGAAGAAACATCTAAAGTGGGATTTTAAAGGATTAGCCATAGATTAGATGGTAAATTTAAGCTAGCTTTATAGATCTACATGTTCCCCACCATATCCTATAGTTGGGCAGATTCAAAATTATTCCTATAAAAACATTACATGCCTTTGCATGTCTCACAAGATCTTTCAGAGTCAGAAAATTGAGGGAGCTACAGGTTGAGAATCATACATAAACCTCCAACTGTGAGATAAACTTGTTGTTTAAAGCCACAAAGTTTGTGGTACTTTGTTGGAGTGGGCTGAGAAAACTTACACAACTCGCTTACATCTTTTCCATTAGAGTATGCTAAAGTAAATTCTGTATTACCTCATCAATAAACATTTCAGAACACATCTATCAGAGAACTCTACCTGTAAACATAACCATATACTTTAATTATACCCACCAAAATAAACATTAATTATCTGAGGTTATTTTTGCCTATAAGATATTAAATGTTCTGTACCCAATTCCAATATGAGAATGTTCTCCACATCAATGATGAGCAATTCTTAGACACCAACCAAGTATCCTACAATTCAGCTCAATTCTGACACTATCAGTGTCAGATCACACAGGTTAAGGGCTTAGTTCTACAAGACTGCCCCCTGCCTCCTTTAGACACTAGCAATAAGCCCAGGTTATCTGTACTTCTGACCAACTGGCTATAAATCAGAGGTTCTCACAACCCCTTCCTTAGGTTTGATTAATTTGCTAGAATGGCTCAGGGAACTCAAAGAAACATTTTGCTTACTAGTTCACCAGTTAATTATAAGAGGATATGACCTAGAAACAGCCAGATGGAAGACAGGCATAGGGCAATGTACAGGGATAGGGTATGGAACTGTTAAGCCCTCCCCCAGTGCACCACTCTCCCCAAATCTCCATCACATTCATCAACCCAAAAGTTTTCTGAACCTGTCCTGGGTTTTATGGAGGCTTCATTACATGAGCATGATTGATTAAAACACTGGCCACTGGCAACTGGCTGCTGGTACTCCCTTGGTGGAGGTCAAGGGGTGGGACTGAAAGTTTCAACTTTTGGGCCGCTCCCACGGCATATGGAGGTTCCTGGCACCCCCTTGCTGGAGGTCAAGGGGTGGGACTGAAAGTTTCAACTTTTTTTTTTTTTTGTCTTTTTGCTATTTCTTGGGCCACTCCCACAGCACATGGAGGTTCCCAGGCTAGGGGTCGAATCGGAGCTGTAGCTGCCAGCCTATGCCAGAGCCACAGCAACCCGGGATCCGAGCCGCGTCTGCAACCTACACCACAGCTCACAGCAACGCTGGATCCTTAACCCGCTGAGCAAGGCCAGGGATCGAACCTGCAACCTCATGGTTCCTAGTCGGATTCGTTAACCACTGCGCCACGACGGGAACTCCTCAACTTTCTAATCATATGATTGGTCCTAACAACCAGCCCCAAGGCAGAGTCCAAAAAAAACTTCATAAATACAACAAAGACATCTTTGTAGCACTCATCACCTAGGAATTTCTAGGGTTTTAGGAGCTCTGTACCAAATACATATTTACTAATATCATAGATATATGATATTATCTAATATCATAGATATAAACCACTAAGGATCTTTATTCAAACTACTGTGATTTAAAGGTATTTGAGATAATTCTTCTTTATGTGACTAAGCTACCAATCTGAAACACAATTAGGGTCATCTATTTCCTTTTTCTTTCAATATTTATGGAAAACTTTTTCATTTTACTCAATCCTGTTTTATAATTTTATAAAATAGTTTATGGTTTCGTAGTCAACATTATAAAAACTAAGATACCTTATAAAATTCTATATTCTATCCTTGTTCTCTTAATCATTTTTCTTTTTCTTCCTTCCCTTATAGGTAACCATTTTTATTGATCTTTTTATTTTTATTTTTAAATATAAGCAAATACACACCTTTTCTTTTTTGGTATCTCTTCCTTTCTTAGATAAAAGTACTGTTCTCATTGTCCTGTTTTGCACTTTTCCCCACTTATTAATATATTACACCATGGTGGAATTTATAGAGGTGCTCCTCATTCCTTACAGTTGCAAAGAATTCTATTGTGTGAATGTACCTCACTTTATTCAACCAGATTCCTTTGACAGGCAGTTGGATAACTCAAATATTATATGGGTACATGACAAAGGCATAGATTTTTTTTTTTTTTTCTGTCTTTTGTCTTTTCAGGGCTGCACCTGTGGCATATGGAGGTTCCCAGGCTAGGGGTCAAATCAGAGCTGCAGCTGCCAGCCTACTCCACAGCCACAGTGACGCCAGATCTGAGCCACGTCTGCAACTTATACCACACTCTCAGCAACTCCACATCCTTAACCCACTGAGTGAGGCCAGGGATTGAACCCGCAACCTCATGGTTCCTAGTTGGATTTGTTTCCACTGTGCCACTATGGGAACTCCAACAAAAGTATAGCTTTAAACCAATATCCATATTGCTAATTAGCAATCATAGTGTTTATAAAATTCTAGCCTAAATTAAATCCATTGGGCTAACATCATCCAAAGCCACATACAACCAAAATCATCTCTCATCTGCAGCCAAGAAGAGAGGCAGCTGAAGGCCTTAGAACTACTCCTTAGAAAGAGAGGAGGTTCATCCCATCCAGAAGGTCAGCTGTGATGTCCTTACTAACTCCAGACACCCACTCAGAGTTATTCCTTCAGGGACAAACATGAGCAGGACTCAACACCACCACTAGGAAGCTTTAGGGTCGCTCTGGACAGCTGTGGGCTCCAGGCATACTTTCTACTCTACTGAGCCCAGGAAGGGGGATCCCCATGGATCTGAGGCTCCCCGAGGGGAAGGGAAAGGGAAAGGGAACAATTCTTCCTTCTCTTCCTTGGATCTTTCACTCAGACTCAGCCCACACCTGACAGGCTGTGACCCCCCCCCCCCACTTCCTAACCCTTCACTGCTTCCAGGCTGCCCGTGTCCTCTGTGCACTTTGTGGTGGTCACAGCCGTCCCCACAAAATCAGCAGAGTTCTCCCAAAACTCCCCAAATCAGCAGAGATACCCAAGTATGGCTTCCCCCTCACCTTGTATGGGGAAGAAAGTGCTCCCCTTCACAGATGGAGACAGCCTGGTCCCAGACTCTCTGCTGGGCCCACATCGGGAGGGGCCATCACTGGCTCCTCTGGATCCCATGACAGCCTCAGACAAGCCCTCCCACATCTGTGCCAACTGGCTCCACGCTGCCTGCAGGCTGATCCTTGCAGAACATACCTGTGCCTGTGGTCAGGCAACCTCAGTGCCTCAGAGGCTGTGCCCGGCTCTCAGGCACAGACCAGGTGCTGTGACTGGGTTCCTGGCTCAGGGGGATCTGGTCCCTGCCGCCCTCTCTCTGCTCCTGTCTCCCTGTGGCTTCCTCCCTCCAGACTCCGGCACACACCCTTTCCAGTGTGCGAAGGCTTCTCACATCCAGGGAGCTGGCCTGTCCTCAGGGAAGCTTTGCCCACACCCGCCCTCCTGTTCCAGGTCCTCACGGCCCCGGGGCCCTCCCCTGAGGTCCCCACCACAGTCTGTCCTTCCACACCCCCTGTGCCCTCAGCTGGGCTCCAAAAGGGCAGGACCTGCGTCCTTCAGTCCAAGGCGGCACCACCAGTGCCCGGCCTGGAACTCGCTCCCCATTTATCACAGGACAGGAGAGCAGTGGGTAGGGGTTCGAGCCTGGCTCCCCAGAGCCTAGGCCTCCCCGATTCAACACCTCTCAGCCCCCATCTTCCCCACAGCCTCTGCCATTTCTCTCCTCTGATGGCTTCTTCTTGGGATCAGCCACAGATTCCTCTTCCTTAACCCACCTTGTAAACCTTGAGGTTTCCTGGGACTCTGTCCTCTGCTCGTTCCCTCACCTGCTCAGCTCAAGGCTTCAAATGCACATCTGCACTGAGGGCTCCCTGACCTCCTCATCGAGTTCCAACCCCACACACCCTCCGGAGCCTCCCACCGGCACCTCTACCCACATTCCACTCACCCCTCAAATGAAACCCGTTCCACTCCCAATTCATCCTGTACCCTTAACAAGGGGCCCTTCCTCTGCCCTCCTGAACCCGCTGCACTTTCCTTCCTCCACGCCCGGGGTTATAGCATCTTGCCTACATCATGCAACAATCTCCACACGGTTCCCACCTCTACTTTTTCCTCACTTCGAATCTAAGCCCAACGATGTGACCATTTTTACTAAATTCAAATTACACAATAAGGACTTCAGGAATATATTTTCGGTGGAAATTTAGAAACATCCCATGTAAATAAAGTCCCTTTTCATCACTCCCGTTCTGGACTTCATTCTACACGTAAGTAGTTACCAGCTTAGGTGTCCCCTGCCTTTCCTCTTAGCACTTACACACACAGTATGCATACAGACGAACACCCGGCGAGATTTTCTTTACACAGAAATGGTGACAGGTCATAATAAGGCTCCCTAACTTGCTTTAGTTCTTCCCATGCCTTGGAGTTCCGCCCACATCAGGGCTCTTCTTTCTGACAGTGGCGCTGTGTGCCAGCCTAGGGGTCCTCAGCTTCATTAGCTATGCCTTTACTCAAGGACATTTAAAGTGTTTCAGACTCAGACCAATTTTTCTAAAATATCAAGGACCATACAATTCTGTTTAAAATCTGTGAATTGTTTCCTGTCATCCACGGATAGTTCACATCTTCAAGAACTGTACCAAAGCACTTCACAGTATTCCTCCACCCCCCTGCCCTGCCCCCCCGCCCCAGCTTTCTAATTTCATTTCCCTCCTCATCTCTTTCCCACATACCCTGCACTTCAGTCAGGATGAATCATCTCCAATTCCTTAAACGCACTATGTCTGCTGAATGAATACATGAAAATGTATCCTTTCTCTGAAACAACAGGAAAGAAAGAGAAAAAGTCCTGAGAGAACCACTTGCGAATTGATTACCAGAGACCAAGACGAGTCTCATGATGGGACCTAAGCGTGCCTACTCCACCACTTCCTGAGGACCTGCAGAAACGTCCCTACCAACACCTCCAAGCCGCACCCCAGCTCCTTCACCACCCTCTGCCTGCAGAGTCCCCACCCACTCACCTGGGGAGAAGCTTCCAGGACTTTCTTTCTCTACCTTCCAGGGATCTTCTCCTTGCTGCAACAGGGAGATCACCTTGGGTTTGGAAAATGGGAGTCCTGGTCACAGTGAAAAAAAAAAAGAAAAAACGGACTTGATTTTGCTTTGACACTTAGAGGTATCCAGATCTGAGTGGAAAACTCAAAGGACGATACAAAGAACTTCTGTGGGGTGCCCAAGCTGTGCCCCTACGATGTGAGGCAGTGTGTCAGGGAAGAGCTAGGAGTGATATAACATTTAATTGTATGTTAGTGAAATATGGTAAACATACTCCCTTGAGAGTGTCATAAGCTTTCTATAGAAGAGGAAATACGTATAGACTGTCAAATGTTGTTAAATGTATAAAGTATATTAATATGTGTAAACAACTATCTATGGAAAGGATTATGTACCAAGTAGCTTGTTTAAAATGAGAAAACAATATCTGACTCCCTTTGAAAGATGGCAGCAGTGAGCAAAGTATGGGACATAGGCTAAATCTAGGCCACAGTGTGTTTATGTATGACCCTTGAACAAAGAATTGTTGAAAAAAAGACAGAATATGTTACAGAGACCACATGTGTCCGCAAAGCCTAAAATTTTATTCCCTGGCCCTTTACAGAAAAAGTTTGCTGAGCCCAGAAAAAGAGAATTGGAAAAGGCAAAAGAAGAGAACAGAGGAATGTTCTCTGCTGAGATGAGCAAACACATCACAGAACAAGCACAGTGCAAAGATGCTGCCTGAACCAGGAAGGAATATCTCACGTGCAGCTCTGTGCACAGTCCCTTCCATGGGCCAAATCTGTGCCTATCGGGGGAAAATATTTGGCAGATTTATTCACGAGAGCCAATCTGTACTGAGTTAAGGCAAAACTCAGCTCAAGTTTTGATGCCCCATAGCTTTCATGTAGGGAACCAGGTGCTGAGTTATCCCCATCTCCGAATTCTGTACCTACAGGGGAAGCATCCTTACCCAGTGAGACCAGGTTGCTATAGTTCTCCAGCATCACGTCTTGGTACAAGTTCTTCTGAGAAGGACCCAGCTTTCTCCACTCATCTCGTGAGAAGAGCACAGCCACGTCCTCGAACGTCACTGTCACCTGCAGAGACAAGCCATCCCAGCTCACCCAGGACCACCCACAGGGTGAAGAAGGTGGCAGTGGGGAGGAGAAGGGCTACCATGGAATGCTTCTCTATTATCCTAGCTCCTAAAGGTTCCAGGCCATTTGCTGAAGGAATAACTGACCTGTGATGAATATATATTGCGTAGCCGGAAGGATGAACCAGGCCCTGTGTTAATCACTTACAAGAGACATGTGCAGGTATTAAGCCCATTAGTAGGAGTGTTCATTAAAATCACTCTTCTAATGGCAATTTGATAATACACATTGAAACCTTTAAAATGTGCATATTCTTTAACTCTCCAATTGCAATATTTGTTTTATAATGAATCGTGCACAAACCCGCATATGCAAGGACATTTATCATGATGTTAGTAGCAGTAAAAAACCAGAAACAACCTAAATAATCACTCACAGAGGCTAGGTTAAATCTGTGTGCTCCCTGAAACATGAGGACAATAATAATGGAAACTAAATACATAATAATGGAAACTAAATAATGAGAAATTTACTCACTTATTGAATGATATCTTTAGGCCAAGTAATATTCCTAGAGCTTTACATTAATCTTTAGTATAAATTTTTATTTTATCTTTACAACAACCCTAAGAAGGTACTACTGTTGTCACCATTTTACATAAGAGAAAAAGAAAAATTTATCCAAGTCATACATCTAGTATGAAAGAAAAACTCACTCCTCCTGGGGGTCTCCTTTCTCTCTTCCCTCCCCTGTTTAAAAAAATTTTAGAGCTTCATCTGGGGGATATGGAAGTTTCTGGGCCAGGGACTGAATCTGAACCATCACTGTGACCTATGCCTGCATTGCAGCTGAGACCTACATTGCAACTGTGGCTATGCCAGATTCTTTAACCCACTGTGCCAGGCCAAGGATTGAACCTGAGCCGCTGCAGTGACCAGAGCCACTGCAGTTGGATTCTTAAACCACTGCACCACAGCAGGAACTCTTCCTTCCCTTTCGATTCAATATTACTTCATTTCTGACACCAGATGTGGTGGGGGAGGGGTCCTTCCACACACCAAGCAATTGTGTGACACCAGCTGGGTTCCATAGTTAAACTCAATTCTGACATCTGGAAATGTGTCAGATCCCACAGATTAGGGGCTCAGTCCCCTAAGACTAGCTGCCCTTCAATGCCAGTCACAAGTCCAGGTTGTTAGCTATGCTGCTGACTGCTGACTATAAATAGGAGATTTTCAGGACCCCTTCCTTCTGATTAATTTGCTAGAGTGGTTCACAGAACTCAGGAAAACATTTACTTACTAGATTAATGGTTTATTATAAAAGAATGTAACTCAGGAAGTGGCAGATGAAAGAGAGGCACAGGGCAAAGTATGTGGGAAGGGGAGCAGAGCTTCCACACTCTCTCAGGATTCGCCACTCTCCCTGAATCTCTACATGTTCATCAACCTGGAAGAACTTTGAACCCTTTGGGTTTTTATGTAGGCTCATTATACAGGCATGATTAATTCAATCACTAACCACTGGTGATTACTCAACTTCATAAGACAGTGGTGGATGGGTACCAGGAGGTTAACAAAAGGGGGTAAGACTAAACGTTCAAGCCTTCTAATCAGGGTTGGTTCCCCTGGCAATTAGTCCTGAGCCTTAGGTGGGATCCAAAAGTCACCTAATTAACATAAACTCTGATGTGGATGGAAGAGTTTTTTCATAAATAACAAAACAACCATTTTGCCTTTATTGCTCTGAAGTAATTTCAGGAATAAAATCCAAATATTACTAATCACTTAGGAAATCACAAGGGTTTTGGAAGTTATGTACCAGGAACAGGGACAAAGACCAACTATAGATGTCATATTATAAATCACAGTATCACAGCTAGTCAGTGGTAGAGGTGGAACTCCAGTCCATGGATCATCCAAGGCTCCATTCCTAACCACTCTGCAAAACTGCCTCTCAATGCCTACCTCACAGGGTTGAGAAATAAATGAGATAATCCATACAATGGAGATGAACAGTAGTGGTAGTAGCACAATGTTAATGTATTTAGTGCCAATGAATTATATGCTCAAAAATGGTTAAAGTGGTAAATTTAATCGTATGTATATTTTATCACAATAAACAAGTTAAAATGGTAAAATAAATACATATCTATCTACACAAGTAAATAATAAAGGTGTATAGAAAATTATTTTGAGGGCTGAATACCAAAGGTAGGACCATGATTATCTCAAGATGCTGGGGAAGAGTGATTTTACTTCTTTATATATATGTATTTTTTTATTCTCTGTAATTTTTAATATTAACATGCAATACATGCATAATAAAATAACTTACTGGCATACTTGGGGAACACAAGAAATGATCTTGGTCCTCAAAAGAATTTATAATCCAAATGGCAGACAAGAAAAATGCATGAAATAATTTGAACAACTAAAGAAAAAAGTGTTGCTGGACAAGACCATCTATCATTTCCAAGTTCAGTCACCTCTTTAGAGATGAGGAACACAAGGTCCAAGGCAGTCAAGACACCGGGTCACATACTTTATTAATGGCAGAGACAAGACGCTAAGTTTTAACTCAGTACTTGGTGGGAATATTCTTCCTCTGGTCTTAAATCTTCTGTCACTGAGTTTTACACACAAGTCGATGTGGTACTCACATATGGGCAGCAGGTGAGGTTAAATAAATACATATAGGAGAAATGTCATATAGGTCTTACATGTAGGGATGGAGAAAATTCTGGGCAAGAGAGCAGCCTGGCTTTGTTGGAGTGGAATGAGAAAGCCTTAGGAAAGAGCAACCCAAAATGCAATGGCAGGTCTTAGCCACAGTCTCAGAATATCAACCACCATGTTTCAAGTGTCCAAAAGATACACAACATCACACTGCAGAAGAGGTCCAGTAACACTGGGGCTGGGCCTGCCCTGTGTTCTGAATGATGCACCAGAGGCATGGCTGGACGATAACCAGCCTGAACTTAGAGGCCAGACATACCTGGGTTTGATTTCCAGTCACTTGACTTCTTTGAGCCTCAGTTTCCTCAAGTGTAAAATGGGGGTAATAACTACTGCTTTGCTATGAGAGTGAGAACAAATATTCCCCCGCAACATTAACTATTACTGTTAGATGGAGATGAGTAAAGAAATGATAGTATTTTCTTGGTCCTAAAAACACTGTACAGTAATTCCTATCTACCAACAGTATTGTATTATGTTCTACAATGACATTGTTCAGCTACCACAACCACCATATATTGAATGTCTACTATGTGCTTGACCTTGATGGAAATACTCTGGATGTATTAACTCATGTGACCCTCTCATCTACCCTATGAAGTAGGCAGGGCTTTTGTTTCCATTTTACAGATGAGGAAACTGTGGCACAGAGAGGTGCAGCTGCCTAGGGCCCATAAATGACAACAGACGATATGGTCACAAACCCGGCCATCTGGCTCAAAAGCCCCACTTAGTAACCCCTGTATACAATGCCAGTATCCCATGAAACTCTCCCTGCTGCTTCCTTATGAGTCTTCTCTCTGCCCCTGGAGTCAAGTGACCTCTCCATCTATGTCCTCTCCAACATGGCTACCCTTTGTTCACACACTGGCTCATCTGGATGGGGTCCACACTCATTTTCCCAACATAAAGATGAAAATTTTGGGTCGAGATCAGTTTTCAAAAGAGTGGTAAGAGCAAGGCACATGATCCAGAATGTAAAGAGGAAGAAAACAAAACAAAACAAAACTATGGACTGGGAACAGATTGATGAAGATATCATGAAGTTTCTCAGGGGTGGAAAGAAAAAAAAAAAGCATTCTGGCCAAGGGTTAGTGGGGGGACATGAGTAAGCAAAGGAGGCAGGTCAGAAAGGAATTCTGCCAAGAGGGCATGTTTGCTTGTTCTGACCCTACATGGTATAAGACATGTAGCATCTTATTTGTCAAATCAGTAATCATACAGTGGATTGAGATTAATGAATAAAAGAGTGTCTATTAGGAAGATAAAAGAGAAACACTAGCCAAAGGGTAAGGGGTGGGTTGGAAACAAGCATTTCCTACAGAACCCACCATCTACCAGATGAGCTAACTCTTCAAAGGGAAAAGAACCTGGGCTCCAAATCCTGGCAAAGATGACTGGGTAGGGGAGTTCTCCTCATGGCACAGCAGAAACGAATCTGACAAGGAACCATGAGATTACAGGTTTGATCCCTGGCCTTGATCAGTGGGTTAAGAATCTGGCATTGCTGTGAGCTGTGCTATAGGTCGCAGACTTGGCACAGATCTGCCGTTGCTGTGGCTCTGGCGTAGGCCAGCAGCTGTAGCTCCGACTGGACCCCTAGCTTGGGAACCTCCATATGCCGTGAGTGTGGCCCTAAAAGGACAAAAAGCCAAAAAAAAAAAAAAAAAAAAAAAAAAAAGACTGGGTAGAAAACATTAGTTTGAGGGAAAAAAACAAAAAACCCAACTGTCCCTAAGACCTGAGATGGTGACAAACTCACCTGAGACCTCGCTTTGTTCTGTTCAGTAGCCATGTTCTCTTTCTGTCCTTTCCCCTGAGAATGGGCAGTTTCCAGAAGCCAGACCTGAGAGAAAAAAAGGGAGCCAAGAAAACGCCCCTTCTGCTTTCCACCCCTCAGAATCAGCAGTTCTGAAATCCTTACACCATCTGAGAATGATGTCATGTGCCCTCAGGTAGGTAAGCTGGAAGGAGCCAGGAGCAGACAGGACCAGAAAGAAGGGCTGAACCAACCTGGCTCTCTCCCAGGCTCAGAGGAAAAGAACCTAGGACTCTATCAGCTGCAGTAGCGATTCCCTGAGCTTCACCAGGTCTCAGGCACGGACCACATCTTCAGTCCCACAACACAGCTGGCACTGCGCTGTGGGACTGAACTGAGTAAAGAAATGATAATATTTTCTTGGTCCTAAAAACATTGTACCTGTTCCTGTCGTGGCCCAGTGGTTAAAGAATCCGACTAGGAACCACGAGGTTGTGGGTTCAATCCCTGGCCTTGCTCAGTGGGTTAAGGATCTGGTGCTGCCCTGAGCTGTGGTGTAGACTGCAGACACGGCTCTGATCCCACATTGCTGTGGCTGTGTAGGCCGGCAACTACAGCTCCTATTAGACCCTTAGCCTGGGAACCTCCACAGGCCACGGGATCAGCCCTAGAAAAGGCAAAAAGACACAACAAAAAAAAATTGTACAGTAAGTCTTATCCTCCAAGAATATAGTATTATGTTCTAGAATAACATCGTTCAGCTACCACAACCACAGCCCCATTTTATAGATCAGGAAACTGAGGGTACTGTGGGAGCCACTAGCCCCGGTGGCACCAAGATTCCAGCTAGGGCAGGCTCCAGAGCACCTGCTCTAACCTGCCTGTGTACCTGTGACAACTTTTCTCCACCTCAAGTCTTTCCACCCAAGTCTTCTTCCCCCACCCCCCCCGCCTCTGAAAGGAAATAATTTTCAGATTTTTACAGAAAGCTCCTTTATAAAGGAAAAACAGCTCTTCTGTGACGGGGAGGGGGCTGCTGTTTTGACCGGGAACAGAAACCAAAGACCTGGGTTCCAGTCCCGGCTCTGCCAGTGGGGGAAGCCGGCGACTCACTTTCCGTTCAAGACATCATTATGCCTGTCACCCAAGAAGGCAGTTGCGATGGTAAGGGAAAGCAGTGATTTTCTCACGTTCACTGCCGGCCGGGAGCAAATTCAAACGCCTGCCGGGGCCGGGAGAATTAGCGCGCCGGTTACAGGTCGGGAGGAAGCAGGAGAGTGGCTGTGCCCGGCCAATGGGGAGGAAGCGCCCAAACTGCTGAGTTCCGGGACGGCTGGTGGGGGACAGGCGGACAGGGGCGGGGGTCCCCGGTTCTCCGCCCGCCAGCGCCCACAAAGGCCCCGCTTGCGCCTCTTGGGCCTGTACCCCGCGCCCCGGCGCTGCATCCTTCCGAGGCCCGGTTCTCCCTACCGAAACCCTCCGACCCTCCGCCGCTCACCTTGCCCAGACCTCGGGGATTCCGGGAGGCTCCAGAACTGCCCTTGCTGGACAGCAGCTTTGGGTAGGGACCCCTCCCCGGGTGTTGCCCGGGCAGACCTCACACCGGGAAGCCACTCACGCCAGCGGCAAACACCCGGCACCCCACGCAGCTCCGGGAGGGGCGGGTGTGGGAGACCGCTAGGCCCTCTGGGAAAAGTAGTCCACGCGAGAACCCCCAAGAATTCTGGGAAGTGTGGTTCTCCGCGCATGTCTGAGAAGAAAGGTCCAGCTGAGCCAGTCACGTGTCCAAAACATATTCTGTGATCGCCTCGAGCTTTCTGAGCTGCCAGGTCTTGGGTACTTGGTTCTCCTGGAAGGAAACGGAGGTTCTCCGAGTACAGTGTCTTGTAGCTCTGCATCTGCGTAATTTATAGAAAGGCAAGTAGACAACCAACAAGAACAAACCTGTTTCCCCTTCGTTCTTTCAACAAAAGTGTATGGAGTACCTGTTATGGTGGCAGTCCCTTATTGTTAAAGATTTGAAATACCTCTGTGAGTAAAGCAGAGATCATTGCTCTGGAGAACTTTTTTGGGAGATAGGGAGTAGACAATAAGAGGCGAACGTAATTATATAACTTTTTAGGAGGTAAGTGTTATGAGAGAAAGCTGAAAGGAGAATAATGTGGGAATTTGGGACCCCTTTGCGAAAAGTAAGTCGGCCCCTGGCAGACCTCACTAAGAGGGTGAGAATGGAGGGAGCATGCCAAGGCAGGGCCGCAGGGGATGGCCATTCCAGGCTCTGAGAAGCCAACAATTTTTCTTCTTCTTCTTTTTTTTTTTTTTTTTGGCAGAGAAACACAGGTTCTATATAGAAGGTTTGATAAATACAGATAAAGGGGGAAAAATGCCACCACACAAAAATAAATGGTTAACATTTTGGTAAGCATGTTTTAACAGCCCCTTGTACTCCATATTAATCTCTCCTACAGTCACACCAATCTGGTTTTAACAAAGTGGAATATTGCAGACAGCAATTGCGACCTATTTTGGTTTTTTTACCCCCTTAAGACCATGCCTTGAGTATTTGAACTTGCCAGTAAATATTCTCCCTCAGTAGTGTTTTCAATGACTTCAGTACCTTCCATTGCATTTAATTAACTTTTTTAGTTAAATATATTTAAGTTTATTTATTTAAATATATTTACCTAATATTTTACCCCTACTGTTATATTATTTCTAGTGTTTTGCTCCATTAATATCTTCGTAGCTATATCTTTGAAGATTCTTTTCTTAGTTTAAATTCCTTAAAGTTGAATTTCTGGATCAAGAAGGGTAGAATTCTAAGTACATTACTGGTTGTGTTCCTGGAAGATTTTACAATTTATATTTCCATAAGCAGTTCCTGACACTTATGCCTACTCTGGGTTTTTTCTTTTTAATGATATAAAAAAATGCTTTTGGAGTTCCCGTCATGGCTCAGCAGAAAAGAATCTGACTAGCATCCATGAGGAGGCAGGTTAGATCCCTGCCCTTGCTCAGTGGGTTAAGGTTTTGGCATTGCCATGAGCTGTGGTGTAGGTCACAGACATAGCTTGGATCCCGCATTGCTGTGGCTGTGGCTATGGTGTAGGCTGGCAGCTGCAGCTCTGATTTGACCCCTAGCCTGGGAACCTCCATATGCTGTAGGTGTGGCCCTAAGAAGACCCCCCCCAAAAAAAAACTAAGATAAAATAAAATAAATTTTTACATGTCTTTGTTCACTTAATAGAACAATTTTTATAGCTAATTTGAAATTAAATATAATGTCTTATTTATTGAACCATTTAGATATTTACTAACAAGAAGGCCAGAGAAGAGGAACAAAAGAATGAGAAGCATGGAACAGAAAATAGAGTTAAATAAAATCCTTTCTCTCTCATTAATCAAATGGCTCATAATAAACAAGATACTCAATTTCAAGGTAGGTTTATTTTTCATTTTCAGGTAAGAGTCATAATAGCTTTAAAATACATGCTGCTGTAATAAGCCAGTCACAAAAAGACAAGTATTGTATGATTCTACTTCAATGAGGTACTTTGAGCAGTCAGAATCATGGTGACAGTAAGGTGGTTACCTGGGGCTGGGGAGAGGGGCAGTGGGGAGTTATTGTTTAATGGGTACAGAGTTTTAGATTTATAAGATGAAGAGTCCTATAGATGGATGATGGTGATGGTTACACAACACCGTGAATGTATTTAATACCACTGAACCATACACTTGAAAGTGGTTAAGATGGTAAATTTTATGTGGATTTTACCACACTAAAAATTTGGGGAGAAATTGCTGCTGATGTACCTCTTCATGAGTTTTTCAAAGGTTTGCAGGTGCCTGTGGATACATTAAGCCTCTTTCGGAAGTGCATCATTACTGATAATTTTAAGGGAGTGAATGTTTAGGCCACAACTTCCATTTGTGTTCTCCTGAGCAAGGAAGGTTCTCGTCTCTTTTCATTCCCTTCAAAAAGCTCTCTTCCGCCTCACCAGAGGACTCTTAAGTTGGTCCATTGCCCAAAAGTGTAGCTCTCTGGGGTTTCACACTCTGGGACAACTGACATGAGTCTTTTCTAGGAAGACTCCTTTCCTGATTAATGAAAGACCCTACACATGGGACTTCTCTGTTTATATTAGTCATATTTCTGTTAGAAATGGGATACATGGGCCCTTAAAAGGCTCTAAAAGCAAATACAAAACAATGTCCAAGTCATGGTAATTTAATTGTCCTTGCTCATCTAGTCAGCAAACACTGTTAAATAATGTACTGCTTTTGAGAGAGAGGATATGGTGAGAACAAAGCAATTTAGGCTCTGGTTAAAAAAAAAAATTATGTATATATATATGTGTGTGTGTATGTATAACGCTTAAAATGGCATGTACACACACATAGTTTTTATAAAGTAAGCACGATTCTTCTAGAGATGATGTGAAAAATACTTCAAAATGGATGCCAACCCAGAGAATCTTTTTTCTTTTTCTTTCAATTATAGTTGATTTACAGTGTTGTGCTAATTTCTGTTGTACAGCAAAGTGACTTAGTTATACACATATATACATTCTTTTTTTTTTTTTTTTTTTTTTTTTTTTTTTTTTTTTTTTTTTTTTTTTTTGTCTTTTGTCTTTTTTGTTGTTGTTGCTATTTCTTGGGCCGCTCCCGCGGCATATGGAGGTTCCCAGGCTAGGGGTTGAATCGGAGCTGTAGCCACTGGCCTACGCCAGAGCCACAGCAACGCGTGATCCGAGCCGCGTCTGCAACCTACACCACAGCTCACGGCAATGCCGGATCGTTAACCCACTGAGCAAGGGCAGGGATCGAACCTGCAACCTCATGGTTCCTAGTCGGATTCGTTAACCACTGCGCCACGACGGGAACTCCCCATTCTTTTGTTTGTATTCCTTTCCATTATGGTATATCCCAGGAGATTGGATATAGATCCCTCTGCTGTGCAGTAGGACCTTGTTGTCTATCCATTCTAAATGTAATAGTTTAAATATACTACCCGTACATTCCAAGTCTATTCCTATTCCTCCCCTTTCCGCCTTGGCAACCGCAAGTCTGTTCTCTTTGGCCCTGTGTCCATTTCTGTTTTGTAGGTAGTTTCATTGGTGCCATATTTTTGATTCTACGTAAGTGATATCATATGGTATTTGTCTTTCTTTTTCTGACTTACTTCATTTAGTATGGCAATCATTAGTGTATCCATGTTGCTGCAAATGGCATTATTTCATTCTTTTTTATGGCTGAGTAGTATTCCACATATTTATGGGCTTATTCATCAATGTCAACTTTGCCTTCAGTTCTGCTCAATATTCACCTATCCACATGAGGGTGCATTAAAAGTCCAACCTGTGTCCTTCTGCTCTCCTCCCCCCCACTTCTTCCTTCCTTCCCATTCCCCTAACATACAGAAGTTCCCATGCCAGGGATTGAACCTGCACCATAGCAGTGACAATGCCACATCCTTAACTTCTATCCAACAGGAAACTCCCCCAATCTGTGTTTTTTCTAGTACTGCTAAGCAGTTAACTCAGTTCTGACACTGTCTACCTGGAGATGGCATAAGATGCCACAAAGTAAGGGCTCTTTCCCACAGAACTTCCGCCACCTCTGGCCCCACCCCCATGTCAGACACCAGTCTCAAGTTCAGGTTGTTATCTATGTTTCTGACCTACTGGCTCTAAATTAGAGGTTTCTACAACCCCTTCCTTGAGTTTGATTAATTTGGTAGAGCACCTCACAGAATTCAAGAAAACATTCTACTTACTAAATCAGCAATTTGTTATAAAAGGATATAATTCAGAAAGGGCCTGATGGAAAAGATGCTTAGGGCAAAGTATGGGGAAAGGATGCAGAGCTTTCTGGCTCTCTCTGAGCACCACTTTCCCAGCACCTGCACAGATCACCAACCTGGAGGATCTTAGAACTACAGTCATTTTGAGACTTTATGGAAGCTTCATTACATGGGCACAGTTGATTGAGTTATTGGCCATTGGTGATTGGACTCAATCTCCAGCCCCTCCTCTGTCCATCAAAGGTAGGGGAGTGGGGCTGGGGCTTCTTTCAACACTGTCATCACATGGTTGGTTCCCTGGCCACCAGTCCCCATTCTTAGGTATTCTCCAAAAATTATCTTATTAGCATAAATTCTGGTGTGGTTGAAGAGGGTTTGATGTGAATAGCAAAAGATACCTTTATCACTCTTACCACTTAGGAAATTACAAGGGTTTTGGGAGCTCTGTGCCAGAAACTAGGTGAAGATCATATATATAGTTCTTATTATAAATCACAATATCAAAAACTGGCCAAAACAGCAACTTTATTTTCTGTTCATTTTTTAAAAATTTTTTGACGTGTAGTTGATTTACAATGTGTTAATTTCTGCTGTATGACAAAGTAATTAAATTATGCATATACACATATCCATTCTTTTTCAGACTCTTTTCCCATCTAGATTATCACAGCATATCAAGTGGAGTTCCCTATGCTGTACTGCAGGCCCCCATTAGTTAACCATTCCATATACAATTATGTGCAATAATGCCAATCCCAAACCCCTAGTCCATTCCTCCCCTCCCCCCACCTTTCCCATCTGGTAACCATAAGTTTGTTTCTGAAGTCTGTGAGTCTGTTTCTGTTTTATAAATCAATTCACTTGTATCATTTTTTTTATATTCCACATATAAGAGATAGCATTTGATATTTGTCTTTCTTTGTCTGACTCACTTCACTTAGTATAATAACCTCTAGGTCTACCCATGTTGTTGCAAATGGCATTATTTCATTCTTTTTTATGGCTGAGTAGTATTCCATCATACATATGTACCACATCTTCTTAATCCATTCATTTACTGATAGACATTTAGGTTGTTTTGTGCCTTGGCTGTTGTGAATAGTGTTACAGTGAACAGAGGGGTGCATGTATCTTTTTGAATTACTGTTTTCTCCAGATATATGCCCTGGAGTGAGATTGCTAAATCATATGGTGGTTCTATTTTTAGTTTTTTGAGGAATTTCCATACTATTTTCCACAGTGGTTGTGCCAATTTACATTCCTATAAACAAGTGTAGGAGGATTCCCTACACTTTATTGTTTGTAGACTTTTTGAAGATAGCCATTCTTACTGGTGTGAGGTGATACCTCATTGTAGTTTTGATTTGCATTTCTATCGTAATTAGTGATGTTGAATATCTTTTCATGTGCCTATTGGACATCTGTGTGTCTTCTTTGGAGAAACATCTATTTAGATCTTCTGCCCATTTTTTTTGATTGGGTTGCATAATAGCAACTTTAAATAGTCATGTTAATAATGCTTCTTGTTTTATTTTCCCCCAATACTCTTTTTTCAATGCAGATTTTTAAATGTACATTTTCATAAATGTTGATAAATTTGTTTGACCTCAAATAAAACATGGACCATTCTTATCATCCCCCGAAAGTTCCCTAAAACTATTTCCCACTCAAAACCACCCACCCAGAAGCACCCACTGTTCTAATTTCTTTCTCTATAAATTAGTTTTGTCAGCTGTAAAATGTCATATAAATGGGCATATGGTATGTACTTTTGGTGTCTGACTTTTCACTCAACATATTATTTATGAGCTTAATTCCTTATGTTCTGTGTATCAGTACTTCTTTCCTTTTCATTTCTGTGTAATATTTCATTGCACAAATGTATGGCAGTGTTTACTTATTCATCTGTTGATAGACATTTGGATTGTTTCTAAGTTCTTATGAATAAAGCTGCCATGAACATTAGCGCACAGATATTTTGGTGGTCATTGATTTCATTTCTCTAGTCTCCTAAGACTAGAATGACTGGTTGTGAAGTAGGTGTATTAGTCTGCTTGGGCGGCTATAACAGAATACCACAGACTGGGTGATTTAAACAACAGAAGTTTATTTCTCACAGTTCTGGAGGCTAGAAAGTCCTGAGAAGTTCTGAGAAGTCTAAGATCAAGGTGCCAGCAAGGTGGGATTTCTTTTGAGGCCTCTTCTCTTGACTCATAGGCAGCTGTCTCCTTACTGTGTGCACATATGAGCTCTTCTTTGTGAGTGCAGGAAAGAGCGAGAGCTCTCTGGTATCTCTTCTTATAAGGGCTCTAATCCTCATCTAGTCCTGATTCCTTCCCAAAGGCATCTTATTGCACTTGTAAGTTGTGTCTCCTTGAAGAATAATGATTTTGAGCCCCTTTTCATGTGCTTGTTTGTGTATCTTTTGTAAAGTGTCTGCTCAAGTCTCTTTTAAGTCACTATTACAGTTTTCAAGGTCTCTGTGAAGTATGATTTCTTTGGTACCAAAGGATACAAACAGGTCTGAAGGGATTCGAGAATTGCAGTGATGTGAGTTGCCCTCCATTAGAGCTGTTTTTCTTATTGTCCCATAAATTTAAATTCTATTAAACTTCTAGAAACCATATAAACTTAAACTGTCCCTTAGTCTTTTGGCCACATTAACTTAATTTAGCTGCTCTTAGACTTTCCGTGGCCAATTTAGTTGTCTCAGCAGTGGTTCTGCCTGTAGGGAATGCCTCTGAAAGGCCTGACTGGATTTTATCAAACTCAGGTTGATAAAATTAATGTTAAAACTGATATCAGACTCAGTTTAGTTATTTCATGCTGTTAACAACTTTTATCCTGAACTCGCAGGATAAAAGTTGGTTATAAAAGTGTGGTGCAGTGGGTTAAGAATCTGACTGCAGGGGCTTGAGCCACTGCAGAGGTGTGGGTTCCATCCCCACCCAGTGCAGTGGGTTAAAGAACCCAGCATTGCCACATCTGTGGCAGCTTAGATTAATCCCTGGCCCTGGACTTCCATATGCTATAGGTGCACCATTAAAACAAACAAACAAACAAAGTCTCTGCTTTTATCCTGAGAAGAGACTCTGCATTCTCACTATATGCCTTGTTTGTCATTGCTCAGCTGTGCACCTGAGCTGTGGCACAGCTTTGTGTTTTCAGATGTTCAGGGGTCACACTGCACATCATGTGCATGATTCCAATCCTAACATCATTATCTTTAAACTTTTTCTTATAATAAGTTTAACAGTAATTGCCTAATAACATGGCTTATATTTGTAATTAATGCTGCATGTCATTATACCTATACCAATTAATAACTAATTGAAATCCAAATCTAATCTGTTATACAAGACTAAGATTATTGGTTATATTTAAAGCGTGCGTATTTTTAAGCATTTACAGTTTATCCAGTTCTAGCAAGTAATCCACACTTACTCAAGTCTAATTCATGTTATCCATGACATTATATTAATACTTTTATTTCTTGGTGACTTAGTGGTGCAAAGATCAGCAAACCATTCTAGTTTTAAGCCACCTCTAATAATCCTGTGGGTAGCACTCTTTCAGTCTTAGCCACTTCTAGTACAAGAATGATATTTTCAAGAAGGAAGATTCAGAAGCATCTTAAGAGCTCCCCTCATTAACAAAAATCAAGTAGTAATAACTTGTTTAGCAAACATCAAGTAGCAGCAAAACTGTGGCTCATTAATCTCTTGCTTCCGTAGAATATATTTTTTAAAGATTTCAAGGTATCCCTTATAGATTTCCTCCTGTGCCTAAAGCAGTGTGTCCATAAGGCCTATGATTCTGTGCAAGAGGTGATTTGTGATTCTGTGTGTTCTAAAGGCCTCTAGACACCAGGTAGCAATGGCCTGCACGGAAGGACAAATCTGAGCTTGCCTGTAAGTTGAAGTGAGTATTTTCTGTCCCAAGAGGGAAAGGTCAAAAATCATGATTAATAAACATACCCATATACCCATTGTATTGGTACATAGAAAAGTTTAGATCTTACATCTTCTGTCCAAGAGCATATAGCTAAGATTAGATAGGCCATCATCCTCCTGACCAAATGTCTGTAAGTATCTCCTGATCCAGCAGCCGTAATTTTACCTGGATTCACACCATTATATTGTTTCATTTTTATTTGTTTTGGATAGATACAAGGAGCACAAGCTGGTCTTTGTCAGACATTTCTCCTCAGTGGGAATGGATTTTTCACAAGTGCATACAGCTATTCAGCATCTCTTTCCTCTGATGTTTCAGGTGACAGCTGTTCAGCATCTGTTTCCTCTGATGTTTCAAGTGATATCTTAAGTACAGGGACTCAAGACTCATGACGGCTTTGAAGCCCTAGGCCCTGTCAAATCTAATGTATCCGCAACAGCCTATGACCATAACTTTGTTTCCAAGTTTCCTGCAAGGGACTGGCCCAGTCCAATCAGGAGTAATTTTTACTTTAAGCAATATTGTCTATTAATGCAGCTGATGAATCTTTTTAGCAGGTTACCAAGGCAATCAGAACCATAAATAAGATTTTTTAGGAACACAGTTGACATACTTTCTTGGGTGGTTACCAGGGGAACAGAGCTAGAATGCTAATCCAAGGTCAAATTCTTTCACAGAGAAAAAGAATTTTGTTAGCTCATTGCCTATTATCCATTCCCTTGTTATTTTTTTAATTTAAACTGTATTTTGAAATAATTATCAATTCACAACCAAGTGTAAGAAATAACACAGAGGTCCTGTGTATACTTCAATCAGTTTCCCCAATGTCAACATTTGCAAAGCTGTGGTACATAATGTGCTTATAAGCTTTTTTAGACAAGTTAGTATGTACGTGGTCACCAGGACCTATATTGTAAAGTGGGGACCATCAACAACCAATTTATTTATTAAATAACCAGGTGATTTTTAAATCAAAATAATTTCTTAGTATCCCTAGTATTTTTATAGGCAATTTTCTACCAAATAACTGTATGACAATACTTAACACACCAACCATAGTGTTAATTGACAGAGTTAACAGTGTTGCTTTCATCCTCTCAGCAAGTGTCTCTTTTAGTATCTCAGTTTTAGTATGTTTTAAATTGTCTATTTTATCTTTGCCAGACCGGTTTTACCAACATGTTTAATAGACTTAACATTTTTGCCGTCAGTGTTAGGTTCATAGCAAAATTGGGCAGAAAGTGCAGAGAGCTCCCATGTACTTCCTACCTCCCCCTCCATATGCACAGCTTCCCCCACTATTAAGATCTGGAACCCAAGTGACACATTTGTTACAATTGGTGTAACTACATTGACACATTAATATCACCCAAAAATCTAGTTTATAATAGCATCCATTCTTGGCATTGTCTCACATTTAAAAGTCTCAGTTAATGGCAACTCCATCCTTTCAGCTGCTCTGATTAGCAATTTCAGATTCTCTTTAGTTGCTCTATTCTTTCTCATATCTCACACTGATCCAATAATAAATTTAGGACTTTTCCAAATCTCACAGCACAACCCTGCTTCAGTCACAAAAGAATAAACTTAGTGCTTTCTGATTTGGATTGTTGAAATGCCCAGTCCATATTTTTATTGCCTCTTAAGTAGCCTCCTTAATCGTCACACTTTAGGAAGGCTTTGTTTTTCTTAGTCTGCATCCCCAACATGTTCACTTAGATTATGGCACAGATTATTGGTCAGTTTCTAGTATAGGTGTAAGTTAGCAATGAGCTTGTACAGCCTTGAGCCAACTTTGCCAGTGGCCGATTTTGTCAATTGTCAAGTTGACGAGCTGCTCATGGTTCCCCTCTATCCAGGCTGAGACACCTTTGCAAAGGTTTCTACCTGTGATGTCAGGGTCACATCAAGCTGATGTTTGTGTGTGGCATGAGGTATAATTGGTGTTCACTTTTTTCCATGTCAAAATCCAGTTGTTCCACCATCATTTGTTATAGGGACTTTCTTTTTTCTCAGTGAATTGCCTTGACGTCTTTGTCAAAAAACCCATTCAATTCTAGTCAGGACAGAGTAACAGAGACTGAATTTATCTTCCTGCTAAAAAATGGATGAGATCTAGATCTGAGCACTGAATATGCTTATTTATATTGGAATAACACTGCTTATAGCCTCTTTCAGTAGACAGAAGAAGGTAATAAATGTGTGTATACTAATGCTATCTATCTATATTTAAATTAACGTGAGTTCATACTGACATCTCTAATTTTAATCTAGCACTGTAGTGTTCATTCTAGCCTTCCTCCCAACCTCTGTTTATTTATAACTTCTTTACTTGACAGTGAGGAACTTTAATTCCATCACCTACGGTTAATTTGCTTATTGTTCATGCCCAACATGCAGGTAAGGTAGTTTCAGAATTGCTAATTTGTCACCCTGTAAGAAACAAATTTACTAATTGCAATTCCATGTTAGTGTACAAATCCTGATTCTTTAGCCTAGTAATATGCAGATAAAATACTGTTTTCTAGAGTTACTTAGGACAGCTCTTTTTCCCCAACCCTCTTCTGTGAGGTTATATCATATTTGTAAGACAATTAGATCTACTTGTTAGGTTGCGTTCCATCCTATAATCCTCTGAATCCTTGTGGTTATTTTTTTTTAATATTGCAAATAGTAAGTGTATTTGTTAGTTAGAGCTGTCATAACAAATACTACAAACCAGGTGGCTTAAAAAACAGAAATTTATTTTATCACAGTTCTGGCGTTAGAAGTCCATGATCAAGGTGTCAGCAGGGTTGATTCCATTCTGAGGCCCTTCTTCTTGGCTTATAAATGGGCATCTTCTCCCTTTGTTTGCACATGGTCTTTCCTCTGTTCATGCACACATCTGTATGTCCTAATCTTTTTTTTTTTTTTTTTTTTTTTGTCTTTCTGCCATTTCTTGGGCCACTCCCACGGCATATGGAGATTCCCAGGCTAGGGGTCCAATCGGAGCTATAGCCGCCAGCGTACGCCAGAACCATTGCGATGTGGGATCCAAGCCATGTCTGCAACCTACACCACAGCTCACAGCAATGCCAGATCCTTAACCCTCTGAGCAAGGCCAGGGATCGAACCCGCCACCTCATGGTTCCTAGTCAGATTCATTAACCACTGCGCCATGATGGGAACTCCTGTATGTCCTAATCTTTTTTATTATAATGACACCAGACGTATCGTGTTAGGGCCCACCTATATGTCCTCATTTTACCTTAATTATTTCTTTAAAGGCCTTATTCCAGATACACTCACATTCTGAGGTCCTGGGGGTTAAGAATTTAACATATGAATTTGGAGGATGGGCACAATTCAGCCCATAAGAGTAAGGTTCACTATTTGTGTTGTATATTCTATAGGTTTTTGATGAATACATGATTATGTCTTTGATCCATTTTCAGTTAATTTGGTATAAGGTAGGGGTCCAGTTTACTTCTTTGACATATGAGTATACAGACATCCTTTGTTCTTTCCTCAGTGATCTTGGAAGCCTTGTTTAAAAAAAAAAAAATCGGTTGACTATAGACAAGTTCTATAAAAGGGCACAAAGGGCCAACCTTGTTTTGGCTGCTCCCCCATGACAGCCCTTTTGTGTCTGATGGGGGCAAGAAGTCTGATAGAAGACATACAAAGTGCTGAGGAGGCAGTGGCCCAGGAGAGTGATTGAATGCAGAAAGCAAAAAAATGTTAAAAATCAATTGATTATATATATAAGGATATATTTCTGGTCACTCTGTTCTAGTCCATTGGTCCATACATCTGTTGTTTTGCCAGTACCACACTGTGTTTATTATTGTAGCTTTGTAGTGACTTTGAAATCAGGAAGGATGGGTCCTCCAACTTTCTTCTTTTCCAAGATTGTTTTGGCTCTCCAATGTCCCTTAGAATCCCATATGAATTTGATGATAAATTCATATGAATTAGCTTTTATATTTATGCAAGAAAAAAAACGCTATTGGAATTTTGATAAGCAATGCTTTGTAGATCACTTTGGTCGTATTTTCTTCTTAATAATATTGTTACCAAGTCCAAGTTCTTACTGCTTTCTTCATGTTAGGCCAAAAATCAAGAGACAAGGTGTTGGGGCAAGGAATACTGACTTGATTTTCAAAGCCAACAGACTGAGAAGATGGCCAGCTAGTGTCCAAAGAACTATCTTATCTGAGTTAGAATCCAAGCTTCTTTTATACAAAAGGGGAAGAGGGGTAGCTTGTCGTTGCATTCTTCTTGGTACCGACCAGAAGGAGATGTGATAATCCTTCGTTCTTAGAGCAGCCCCACATAGGTCTGCTCATTGATGTTCCTATAAACCTCCAACAAGACAGTTGTTATTTTCTGTTCTGTAGCTTTTAATCTCTATATGAATCTTACTCTTTTTGATGCCATTGGAAATAGAATTTTCTTAATTTTCAGACTGTTCAAGGCTAATGTATAGAAATAAAACTGATTTTTGGTGTTGATTTTATATTTAAATTTGATCTTGTTGCAACTTTGCCAAATTAATTTATTGTTTCTAACAATGTTTTGTGGATTCCTTGGAGATATCTGCATATAAGATCATGTTATTTGTCAACAAATATATTTATGCCTCTTTTTGTATGATTTCAATGCTATTTATTTCCTTTCTTGCCTAATTGCTTTTGCTAGAACTTCCATAATCATAGAGTGGTAAAAGTCCTATCCTTGTCTTCTTCCTGATCTTAGGAAAAAGCATAATTATTGCATGTGATGTTATCTTTAGCTTTTTCATATACGGCCTCTGTCACATTGAGGAATTTCTCTTCTATTCCTAGTTTAATTAGTGTTTTTATCAGGAAACTGTATAGGATTTTGTCAGTTTTTTCTTTTTTTCTTTTTTTTAAATTTCTCTTTATTTCTATCACTTTTTTAAAATTTCTCTTTATTTCTACCACTTTTTTTATTACTCAAATGAATTTATCACATCTGTAGTTGTATAATGATCATAACAATCTGATTTCACAGGATTTCCATCCCATAGCCCAAGCACATCCCCCCAAGTTTTTCCTAAACAATTGAAATAATCATGTGTTTTTATTCCCCCTTAATTATATTAGTATGTACTTTTACTTTGATTGGTTTTTATGTGTTGACCACTGTAGCATTCAGAGGATAAATATCAGTCGATCATGATGTATAATCCTTTTTATATGTTGCGGTATTAACTTGCTAGTATTTTCTTGAGAATGTTTGCGTCTATACTTATAAAAACATTTGTCTGTAGTTTCTTTGTAGAGTCTTTGTCTTTAGTATCAGGGCCTTAGAGAATGAATTAGAACATGTTTTGTTTTGCTTTTTTCTTTAATGTTTTGGAAAAGTTTGAGAATTGCTGTTAATTCTTCTTTAAATATTTGGTAGAATTCACCAGTGAAGTTCTGGGATTCTGGGCTCTTTTTTAGGAGGTTTCTGAATACTTATTAATCTCCTTGCTTGTTATAGATCTAGTCAGATTTTCTGTTTTTTCTTAAGTCAATTTTAGTAATTTGTGTGTTTCTAGGAATTTGCTCATTCCATTTATGTTATCCACTTTGTTGGCATACAATATTTCATACTATTCTATATATTCTCTTTTATTTCTATAAAATTAGTCACAGCGAACCCTTTTCACTTCTGATTTTATTAATTTGTGTTCTCTTAATGTATCTTTCTCAATCTAGCTAAATGTTGAAACCATACCCTGTGCCTTACACACTCAAGACCTATAAGATAGGAACAAAATAGAAACAAAATGATAACACCAAGAACACCAAGCTTGTTTTGCAGAATACAGGGGAAACTTCAGATATGGAAACAATTGGCAGATAGCCTCTCCAACTGAGCATCACATGAGCTCTTTCAGAGACCGGGATAGTGAACTTTCAGAGACTGATTGTGAACTTAAGACATCAAAGACCAAAAATCCACCACATGCAACATATAGAACCCCCAGTTATTTGTCAAGACCCATAAAGAGGCATGAAAAGTTGAACCTATGCAGAGAACTCTTGAAACTTACAAATTGCTCTCCACCAGTCATTTCTGAGCCCCTTCCCCATCTTTCCACTTTCACTATAAATAGCCTACTCGATAGCCAGTCAGAAGACAGATCCAGCATTGCCTCTTGTCTCATGCTTGGCTGCCCTGGAATAAAGCCTTCTCTCTTTCTGAGAAAGACCATTGCCTGAGTACTTGGTTTTTCCATTGCGTCATGGGCAGCAAGGCTCTTTCTTGGTTACATTGTCAATTTTATTGATCTTTTCAAAGAAACAGTTTTTGCATTTGTTGATCTCCTTTATTTTTAATGTATTTATTTTGATATAATCTTTATTATTTTCTTCCTTCTAATAGCTTTGGGTTTAATATGCTCTTCTTTTTCTCATTCCTTAAGGTATACAGCTAGATTACTGATTCAAGATCTTTCTTTCTTTTTTAATACAGGTGTTTACAGCCATCCATTTTCCTCTTATCATTGCCTCTTCATTGCATCTGGTAAGTTTTGATATGCTCTGTTTTCATTTTCATTCATCTCAAGATGTTTTCTAGTATCTTCTTTGACCATTTGGTTGTTTAAGAGTGTGTTCTTGGATTTCCCTAGCGGCTCAGCGGGTTAAGGATATGGCGTTGTCACTACTACAGCCCTTGTTACTGCTGTGGCTCAGGTTCAATCCCTTGCCAAAAAAAAAAAAAAAAAAAAGAAGAGTATGTTCTATAATTTCGACATACTAGTGACTTCTCCAGTTTTCCTTCTATAATTGATTTTTAGTTTTTCCCTGTTTCAATCAGAAAAGAGCAAAATGATTTTTTTTTTTTTTTGGCCACACCTGCAACACATGGAAGTTCCTAGGCCATGGATGGAACCTATGCCACAGCAGTGACCCAAGCTACTGCGGGACAGTGATGCACCACAAGAGAACTTTAACCCACTGCACTACAAGAGAACTCATAAAATGATTTTTTCCCCTGGCTTATTCAAGTTTGTTTTGTGGCCTAACATGTGGTCTATACTGAAGAATGTTCAAAATGCACTTGAGAATGTCTGCTCTGCTGCTGTGGGTGAAGTGTTCTGCATGTGTTTGTTAGATCTAATGGTTTATAGTTTTATTTGAGGTCTCTGTTTCCTTATTAATCATCTACCTGTTTGTTCTATCTGTTATTTAATGGGGGTCTTGAAATCTCCAATTACATGCAACTCAGAGATATTGTGGATTTGGTTCCAAACTACAGCAATAAAGCAAATATTGTGAATTTTTTTTGTTTCCCGTGCATAAAAAAGTTTTGTGTACACTATACTATAGTCTATTAGATATGTAATAGAATTATGTCTAAAAATGTGTACTTACCTTAATTAAAAATACTTTATTGCTAAAAAATGCTAACCATAATCTGAGCCTCTAGTAATTCACAATCTTTTTGCAATAGTAACCCCAAGAGTCACTGATCACAGGTCACCATAACAAATGTAATCATAATGGAAAAGTTCAAATTTGGCAAGAACAGCCAAAATGTAACACAGAGACAAGAAGTGAGCAAATGCTGTTGGAAGAATGCTATGTGTTCAGCACAGGATTGCTGTAGACCTTCAATTTGTAAAAAAAAATGCAGTATCCATGAAGTACAATAAAGCAAAACACGATTGAGGCTTGCTTGTATTAGTATAGAATTGTATATTTTTCCTTTCAATTCTGTCAAATTTTGTTTCATATACTTTGCAGCTCTGTTGTTAGGTATGTGTACATTTAAAAGTCTTAAATCTTCTGGCTAGATTGAGCCTTTTATTAATGTTTAATGTCCTATTTGTCCCTTGTACCTTTTTTGACTTAAAGCTGATTTTTTTTTTTTTTTTGTCTTTTTAGGGCTGCACCCACAGCATATGGAGGTTCCCAGGTCAGGGATAGAATTGGAACTCTAGATGCCAGCCTACATCACAGCCACAGAAATGCCAGATCCAAGCCTCTTCTGCAACCTACATCACAGCTCATGGCAATGCTGGATCTTTAACCCACTGAGCAAGGCGAGGGATTGAACCCACATCAATGTGGACACTAGTCACGTTTATTACCACTGAGCCACCATGGGAACTCCCTATATATTTCTTTTTATGTTTCTTTTCCATTGCAGGTTATTACAAGATAATGGAGAGAATTCCCTGTACTGTGCAGTAAATCCTTGTTGTTTATCTGTTTTGTATATAGTGGCATATAGTGGTTAATACAATATTGCTAATTTATGTCTACCCATAATTTCCCCTTTGTCAAGCATAAATTTGTTTTCAATGTCTCTGAGTCTGTTTCTGTTTTATAAATAAGTTCATTTGTATTGTTTGTTTAGATTCCACATATAAGTGATAGCATGTGGTATTTATTTTTCTCTCTCTGACTTCCCTCACTTAGTATGATAATCTCTAAGTCCATCCATGTTGCTTAAAATGGCATTATTTCATTTCTATGGCTGAGTAGTATTCCATCGTATATATATCTTCCTTATCCATTCATCTGTCAACAGACATAAAATCCAGTTTTCAGATCTCAGTTGACCAGGCCCTTCCTGATCTGGTTCCTGTTTACCTCTCTGACTGCCTCTACTACCAACCACATGGGACCTCATACACTGCCTGTGGTCTCAGGGTCTTTGCACTGGCTGTTCTTGGCCTGGCCTTCTCTCTGCCTAGACCTAGGCTGTCCTTGTATCTCAGAGTTTGTGATGTGGGTTCACCATGAGGCTGTGCCCTGCTGGGAACAGGGCATGTGCATCCCATTCACTGCTAGGTGCCTAGTGCCTGGAACAGTACCCAGCAATGGTCAGTGCTCAATAAAGCAGTGAAATAAAAGAATGAACTTTCACAAAGATACAGCACACCCAAGTCACCAGTGTAAAATGAAGACCCTGTGTTGGATAAGAAGTGTTTTGTGATTAATGAATGCATTTAAAACAACAAAATTGTGACTTCAAGCATGAAATACAGGCTTTTCTAAGGGAGCAGAGTGGAGAGGAGGTGGTGTCATCATTGTCAACATGGGTGCTGTACCAGTGGGAATTTCCTGGACTGTATGAGTAAGGAGGAGGAATTGTGTGTTTGATCCATGTGACCCAGGATGTGTGTCTGCTATAGACTAGAGGGGGCCATCGGGCTCCTGTGAGCCAGGTGCAGCCTGCAGGTATACTTGGTTTGGATCCTTAATATTTTATGGAACATTTCTTATTTGCTGACTTTTTTAAAAATTTTATTTTATTTTTTGCTGACAATTTTAGAAATCAACAATTTCATATAAAATCTGGAATTCTACCTCCTCTAGAAAAGTTAGCAGAACTGGAGCCTTTGGACTCCTGTTGCTGAAGGGCAGCAGTCAGCTGGAGAAGGAGAAGAGCTAATACTCACTGACCCTGCACTCAGCCCTGAACCAAGATGCCCAGGGGTCTCTCGGAGCCTCCCTGTGCAGTCAGGGTATTCATGTCCCCATTCACATGAGGCAGGGGCTGTGCAGAGGAGCAGAGTAGTGGTCCTACTCTCTGGGCTGCCCCTTGTCATCTGGTTTTACGGTTGTTGTCGCCTCCTGGTCTGTCCTCTGGAATCCCTTGGGAAAAGTCTACTCATTTCCCATCCTCTGTAGTATCTGCTGGAAGCTCTCACTTCTCAAAATTTTCTTAGCCCCAGACAGTCTAAACTGTGAAGGAGTTTTGACATCTGGAATGAAAAATTTGGACAAAGTTCTGTAGGCTATGAAAATCTGACTTTGATTTTAGGTACAGAGTTGTTCAGTCTAACTTTGAACAGAAAGCCAAATAAAATATTTAACGTAACATCACCAGTATTACACACCACCCCTGTCTCCTCCCTCTTGATCCTCTACTCGACAATAATGTAGTAATAAGTCATTGACTTAAGCTGTTTGGCTTTGAATGATTTCTTGACCAAAATATAGTATTAGATATGATTCCTCAAGACTTATTTGTTTATTTATTTATTTATTTATTTATTTATTTTGCTTATTATGACAAACTTGAAGTGTCCAGATCAATTTATTTATGATACAAATTCTTGAAAGAACTGGATCACTAGGCATTTCCTTATAGGTGCTATAGAGAGTTTGTGTTGTCGTCATGCTTTGTATTGTGGGATTTGATCTGCATCATCAAGTCTGAATTCTTAAGGGACATTGGCAGCCATTTTCATGTAGCAGAAATACCCCTCTCATCCTTCCTGGCAAAAAGAGTGACAATATAGGGACAGGTTTGTGCTTAAATATCAGTTGTATCTCACATTTAGAAATTATGATGAGCCTGAACCAGTAGTTTTTGATTCACAGCATGATATGTCTGAAGTTTAGAATGGATAGAAGACGGCCTGTTTTGAAAATGGGTGTGGAAGTACACTGAATACCTCTGTATGTCTCACATGTGAAAAGTTTGTCTAGGTAACCATATTTATTAGGAGTCATAGTTCATCAATTAGACGACATCAACTTTCAGTAGTCTGGTGATGAAAGGTCAATATTAAGAACAAAGTCGTCTGCTAAAGGCCAGTTGACTCTGTGAGAGATTAAAGTCCACATGAGGTTTAGCTTTCTGCCCTCACACCTGGGGAGACAAGATATTCCAGGCAGGACAGTCAGAATCTCTACGAGGCTGCATTATCCAGGAAATGGCAAGAAGAGACGCTCATGAGAGTCAACGCTGGGCTCTTCTAGAAGGCTCCCTGGCTGGCATGGCCTTGGAACAGATGCTTGAAGGACAAGTTAGAAGGAAGTGGTCCCATGTACTTTGAAAATACCTGCAGTGGCCCTGCCACAGAGCAACCCCTGCTGCCTCCAGGGAGAGCAGTGCCTGGGGAACTGTCAGGAAGAAGGATGAGTTTCTGCTTCAACTTTCACTGAGCTGAAGTCAAACTTTCTCCCTAAGTGGTTTTAATTGGCTCACAAAGAACTGTCCCCATGGGTTAATTAGTGCTGGATGGAAGTTGCCTGTGGGGAAATGGAGGGGGTGCCTTTGGGGGAGTTCCAGCTGCAGAAAAGGGGCCTCTGACCTGGTCTCTGCTAACTTGGGCCCTGGAGGGTGAATTCCCAGACCCAGTCCTGATTTCCTGGCTGTCCTTGGGGAAGGTGCTGCCAGCCTGTTCTGCTTCTAGAGCAAGAGGGCACTAGAAGCCCCACATGAAGCTGAGCTTTAATTTATCACCAGTGCATGTCCTCTGAGTACTTCCCGTGCAGGAAACCACAGCAAAGGCTGATTCAACCTGGGCCCCTGAAGTAAACTATATATATTCAATTATGTCTTTGTGTGTGAGTGTGTGTGTGGGGGTGGGTGTTTTAGGGCCACACCAATGGCATATGGATGTTCCCAGGCTAAGGGCGGAATTGGAACTGTAGCTGCCGAACAGCGCCAGAGTCACAGCAGAGCAACATCCGAGTAGTATCTGCGACCTACACCACAGCTCACAGCAGTGCGGGATCCTTAACCCACTGAGTGAGGCCAGGGATGGAATCCATGTCCTCATGGATGCTGGTCAGGTTCATTACCAATGAGGCACCACAGAAACTCCCTCCAATTTTGTCTTGTCCTCAATTTTTGTGGCCTGTAAAATGAATGTTTTAGAATCACACTTTTATATAGGTAACTACTTAATGGTTTTATGGCTTATGAGCACCTACCTATTAGTTTCATATTTCATAACACAACTGTAATCACATATCATTTAATTAGAGGAATAGTCATGGGTACGTTTACACCTACAGGAACTCAGTGTCTCTGTTTTTAAAATGAAAAAAAATGTATGCTATCCAAGAGTCCTCCCTGCTCTAAAATTTTTAAACTATTGAATCTGATATTAGTTTCCTTAAAGCTCTCTTCATGTCACGATTTCTCAGGCTGTAGATGAAGGGATTGACCAGGGGAGTCACCACAGTGAAGATGACAGTGGCCACCACGTCTTGTACTGAGTAGGAGGATGAAGGGCGCATATAGACCCCCAGGATTGCCCCATAGAAGAGGGAGACCACAGTGAGGTGGGATCCACACGTGGACAGGGCTTTCCTTACTCCGTGAGCAGATGGCAACTTCAACACATTAGAGAAGATGAAGGCATATGAAACAATGATGCACGTGAATGGTGTCATAAATATCAGTCCACCCTCAGTGAGGACCATCAGTTCATTGATGAAAGTATTAGAGCAAGACAGCTTTAGAACTGTATAGGGATCACAGAAAAAGTGATGGACAGCGTTATTGGAACAAAACGTGAGCGTCCTCATGAGAAGAGTGTGTAGGAGAGCATGCAGGTTGATCACGACCCAAGAGGCAGCCACCAGCAGGACACAGAGCTTGGGCCTCATGATCATGGTGTAGTGGAGTGGGCAGCAGATGGCATTGTAACGGTCATAGGCCATCACACTCAGGAGGAACCCGTCCATGTTGGTGAAAGTGATGAAGAAGTAGATCTGGGTCATGCATTCTGCATAAGAGATGGACTGGCTTCCCAGGATGTGATTCACCACCATCTTGGGGATCGTGACTGATGAAACGCAGATGTCCACACAGGAGAGGTTGGCCAGGAAGAAGTACATGGGCGTGTGGAGATGCCTGTCACAGCCAATGGCCAGGACGATGAGAAGGTTGCCGATGATGGTGATCAGGTATATGCACAGGAAGAGCCCGGAGAGCACCTCCTCCTGCTCTGACTGCCCAGAGAGTCCCAGGAGAAGGAATTCTGTGACCCTGGTCTGGTTGTCTCTGCCCATGTCTGCAGGGGAGAGAGAGAAAATGTCATCGCACGGTAGTAGGATCATATGCAAACAGGGGAGCCCATTTCATATCCTGGTACGGTTTATTCATTTGGTTGAGAATTACCTGCAACTGAAACATCTTATGGAGTCTTTGTAGAGAAAAGGCCATGTTAATTTCAACAGAGTTTGATGACCAGAGGCTATAGTTTTGTTTATTCTAGTCTCGTTTGCTGGGTCGCATTTGTAGGTACTTTTGTGTATGGTATTTAACTTGGTCCAGTAATTTGAGGTGTTTGTTGTATTTCACTTTGCAGATGAAGGACCTCGGGCTCAGGATAAATCAGTGATGTTTCCAAGTCACAGACCAGTCAAAGTTAGATATCCAAACCAGATAAAATGCTTTTGTCTGTACACTCTTTTTTGACTCGCTGGTAGTTATTAATTTACAACGTATTAACCAAGTGGCAGGCTCTGTGTTAAGTGCTGAATTAACGTACCTGTGAATTTTCTTGGGCATTTATATTTTCCCAGAATGTGTAAACCCTGTGGGTTTTGCAAGACCTTCTTGGCAGTTCGTCCTCAACATTGTAATGACCTCGTGTCCACTGTGTAGTTGTCCTCTCACCATAGGTGACCGCTATTGGGAGGGCTGACCTGAGCGTGCTGTTCAGGTTTCCCTGTGAAGCATTTTTTTGCTTTCTGCCGGTCAGAAAAAGAAAGACAGTCAGGCAAAACATCGGGATTATGTTCTGCTGTTGGACACAGGGATCTCGTGAAGGCTAAGGAACAAATTCAGGTGGTACACCCAGCAGATAACCCCAGGACTAAGAAATCAGTCTAGGCAGGCAGTGGGGGGCCGGGGGGGGGGGGAGGTCAGTCAGGTAAAGCCATGTGAACACGATGCTCCTGGAATAATGTATGGTACCTGGTAGTAAAGGAGAGGAGGAGCATCCCTGGTGAGACTAAAGGGCTGAGGAAAAGGGACGAGAGAGAGGCAGGCACCTGCTCTGTGAAGTGGCCTGAGTGGGTGGGGCAGGGGGTATGTCTAGGAGGTTGGTTGTAGCATTTTCATAAGATGAAGGCAGGTATTTGTGCGTCAGTCACTGGGAGATTTAACTTAGTAAAATTCAGGGGAAAGTGCTGAGATTTGACATCGTCCCCCCACCCCCACCCCAGGACCATTTCCAAGAACAAAGGTAGGTAGAGTGCTAGTCGACAGAAGCTAGAAGATGCTCCAGAAGGAGACGCTTAATGTAGAAGCTGACGATGAGGGAGGTTTGTCATCAAGACCAACACGAGAGCAGCTGTCCAGGCAGATGTGATTATTCCGGTTCTAAAGAGAGGTGGTTCCCTGGAGTGGAAATGAGGAAAAGCTGAAACAGCATGACAAGTGGGATATCTCTTTAGATGTCTGTGCATTGCTGCTAAGGCCAACTGTGGAGGACCAAAGCTCAGAGTATCCCACAGCCCCTCGTCAGAGAGTCTGTATCAGGAGAACGAACAGACTGGGAGGGTCAGTTACAGGAAAAAATGATGTAACTTCATGGGTAAACCCCCAGGGTTGAGAGTCCCAAGGAAACCAGCGACCTCTGTCATGCACGTCATTCCCATTACTCTGATTGGCTAGTCACCACCCACCTCTAAGTGTTGATGCCGCTTCCCATGCTGCTTCCTTACAGGGGGAGACTGCTCTTCCAGTCCCCTTGGAATCGTGTTTATTTTATGAGATGAACGTGCGGATACCTGGCTTCAAGCATGGATCTCTTGTGCGTCTCTTTAGTACGTGACCGTCTCTGAGACATCTGACATACCTGCAGCATTGACTGCTTGTGTTCCTGGACCTTTGCCCTGAGGGTGCTTAGTGCCTGGACCCCACCCCATGCTGACTCCCCTCGCTGGGGCTCCGTGTGCCATCTGAGCAGCCTCCCTGTGGGACACCTCTGTTAAGTGGTCCCAGACCACAGTGAATGAACACAGCGAAGCACCTGGCAAAAAGGTGTGGCGATTAAGGGAAGAATAGGAGGGTCTTGAATGTCTGACACAAAAGAATGAGGCTCTTTTGGGGGCCAGGGAGGGTGGCTCTGGGCTCTGGGCTTCTGGCCAGGATTTCTAGGAGCCTGCAGTCACTGATCCTGGCACCACCACCCTTCGTCAGCCCCTTCCTTTCCCACTGCTTCCTCTTCTGTCTCCAGCTTGGAGACATGCTTGCTCTGTCCTGCAGTGGGCAGCACGTCCGGAAAGGGGAGGGGCTTGGCTATGTCAAACCAAGAGATGTTTGCCCTTTGAACTGGGTGAGATGCAGCAGGATTTAGTGTGTCCAATTTTCCCAGTGTAAATGTATGTGTTTGTGTCCGTGTGAATCTGTCCGTTGTTGGAGGCAACCATGCCCTCACCTGCTTTCCCAGCTCTTCTTACCTGGCTGCTCTCTGCTGGGAGATGCTGTCATGGAACCCCCATCTCCACTGGCTCCTTGCGTGACCTTGGATGATGGGAAGGTCACAGCTAGCACCGAGGCTTGAGGAAGCTTTTCTCACTGGAGGAGAACACTGAGATTCAGACACTGTGCCTTTCTGGGTCTGTCTTGAATGATTTGGAGGAAATGTGTAGACCTCCCTTCTCTGGAGACTGGGGCTTTCATGGGGATCAGGGTAGCAATAGTTGCCACGTCTGGGTGTCCCTAGGGTGGATTCCCCACAGCTTCTCATTAGTGGCAGACATAGGAAGTGTTTGTCTCTCCTCTTCTATCTGGAATCTGAAAGTAGGAGCAAAAACCAATTCTTGTGCAGATACCTTTTGCACAATATTGGACATTCAACTCCATTTTTCTTTGATTTCCAAAATAGGAAACAGACTAAGCCAGGAGGGTAGAGGGAGGTTACTTGTGATCATGAAATATATAACACACATAAATATTTTACCCATAGAGAAACTGTGTAAAAAAACCCAAACAAAAATTTTAAAATCCTTAGAGCAAGTTCCTGTTGTGGGGCAGCGGAAACAAATCTGACTCGTAGCCATGAGGTTGTGGGTTTGATCCCTGGCCTCGCTCAGCAGGTGCGAGCTGCGATGTAGGTTGCAGACTCGGCTGGGATCCCACGTTGCTGTGGGTGTAGCATAGGCGAGCATCTGTAGCTCTAATAGAACTCCAGCCTGGGAACTTCCGTATGCCGCTGGTGTGGCCCTAAAAAGCAAAAAATGAAATAAAAATAAAAACCCTTAGAAATACGCAAAGAATTTCACTAAATAACGCTTTTGCTGGAATATTGTTTATGCTTTACTCAGATGTAATCAACCAAGTAGGCAAAAATAGTGATTACCAGAGATTGAATTACCAGATGAAAGTCTGATCTAAAACATGTATATATATCAGATCCACCGCTTAAGAGTAAATGACAATAAAAACAAAAATAAACAAATGGGACTTAATTAAACTTCAGAGTTTCTGCACAGCAAAGCAAAAACCCTAAACAAAATGAAAAGACAACCCACAGAATGGGAGAAAATCTTTGCAAATGAATCGACTGACAAGGGACTAATCTCCAAAACTTATAAACGCCTCCTACAGCTCAATACCAAAAAAACAAACAACCCCATCAAAAAATGGGCAGAAGATCTAAACAGACAGTTCTCCAAAGAAGACATACAGATGGCCATAAAACGTATGAAAAGATGTTCAACATTACTCATTATTAGAGAAATGCAAATCAAAGTCACTGAGGTACCACCTTACACCAGCTAGAATGGCCATCATCAAAAAGTCTACAATCAATAAATGCTGGAGAGGGTGTGGAGAAAAAGGAACCCTATTACACTGTTGGTAGGAATGAATATTGGTGCAACCGCTTTGGAAAACAGTATGGAGATTCCTCAGAAAACTAAAAATAGAACTACCATTTGATCCAGCAATCCCACCCCTGGGCATCTATCCCGAGAAAACCATGACTTGCAAAGACACATGTACTCCCGTGTGCATTGCAGCACTATCTGCAATAGCCAAGACATGGAAACAACCTAGATGTCCATTGACAGAGGAGTGGATCAAGAAGATGTGGTACATATACACAATGGAATATTACTCAGCCGTTCAAAGGAAAGAAATAACAGCATTTTTAGCAACATGGATGGACCTGGAAATTATCATGCTAAGTGAAGTCAGTCAGTCAATGAGACACCGACATCAAATGCTCTCACTTACAGGTGGAATCTTAAAAAGGACACAATGAACTTCTTTGCAGAACAGATAACTGACTCACAGATTTGGAAAAACTTATGGTTTCTAAACGAGACAGGTTGGGGGTGGGGGATGCACTGAGGGTTTGGGATGGAAATGCTGTAAAAATTGGTTGTGATGATTGTTGTACACCTATAAATGTAATAAAATTCATTAAGTATTTAGAAAAAAAGAAAAAAGTGTGCTTTAAAAATAAAAATAAAAAAATAAAAGCTGCCACAGAGGAAAAAAATAAATAAATAAAACATGTATATATATATATATGTGCGTGTATATACATATATTATCAAATTATACACACATTTGTACTTTATGTGTATTTTATACAGAGAATATATACATAATTTTATATATAGCAGATATATATACATACACACACACATATGTATGTATGTATTTCTCTTAAACCTAGGAAATATTGAATAATATTGAACATCTTATTAGTTAAAATAAAACCCTTTAAAAATTCCCTGAACTACTGACTTTAAGGACCACGTTCTCTGATCACACAGTGAAAAAACAGAACCCAGCAATTATAAAGTAAGAAGTAACATAGTTGCTCTTGAATTTTTAAAAATTGAGCTATACTTTTTATAGTAAAATTATCTTTCTTACAGTTCAGTTCTGTGAATTTTGACAGATACATGCAGTATTGTGACCACCACGATAATCAAGGTATCAAACAGTTCAATCACCTCCAAAAAATTCCCTTTTGCCCTGTTGTAATTAGCCCTACCCAGGCTCCAGCCTGTGTCAGTCAATGATATTTGTATATCGAGAGTGCGTCCCTTTTTATTTTTGAGTAATATATAATGGTTTTGATGCACCAGCATTTGTGAATTCATTCATCAGTTGAAGGCCATGCTGTTTCCAGTTTGAAGGCTTATAAATAAAGCCAATATAACTCTTTCATTTTTGCTTTTTAGGGCGTCGACTGAGGTATATAGAAGTTCCAGGCTAGGAGTCAAGTTAGAGCAGCAGATGCTGGCCTACACCACAGCCACAGCACCTCTGGATCCAAGCCAAATCTGCGACCCAACCACAGTTCATGGCAATGCTGGATCCTTAACCCAATGAGTGAGGACAGGGATCTAACCCGAGTCCCCACGGATCCTAGTTGGGTTTGTTACCACTGAGCCGCAACAGGAAATCCATCGAATTATGTCTTCTCCTGAGTTTTTGCGGCCTGCTAAATGAATGTTTTCGTATCACACTTTTATGTAGATGACTACTTAATGGTTATATGAATTATGAGCATCTGTCATACCAGCTTCATGTTGAAAAGCACAACTGTAATCACATACCATTTAATTAGAGGAATAGTCATGGGTACGTTTACACCTACAGGAACTCAGTGTCTCTGTTTTTAAAATGAAAAAAAAATGTATGCTATCCAAGAGTCCTCCCTGCTCTAAAATTTTTAAACTATTGAATCTGATATTAGTTTCCTTAAAGCTCTCTTCATGTCACGATTTCTCAGGCTGTAGATGAAGGGATTGACCAGGGGAGTCACCGCAGTGAAGATGACAGTGGCCACCACGTCTTGTACTGAGTAGGAGGATGAAGGGCGCATATAGACCCCCAGGATTGCCCCATAGAAGAGGGAGACCACAGTGAGGTGGGATCCACACGTGGACAGGGCTTTCCTTACTCCGTGAGCAGATGGCAACTTCAACACATTAGAGAAGATGAAGGCATATGAAACAATGATGCACGTGAATGGTGTCATAAATATCAGTCCACCCACAGTGAGGACCATCAGGTCATTGATGAAAGTATTAGAGCAAGACAGCTTTAGAATAGGATAAGGGTCACAGAAAAAGTGATGGACAGCGTTATTGGAACAAAACGTGAGCGTCCCCATGAGAAGAGTGTGTAGGAGAGCATGCAGGTTGGTCACGACCCAAGAGGCAGCCACCAGCAGGACACAGAGCTTGGGCCTCATGATCATGGTGTAGTGGAGTGGGCAGCAGATGGCATTGTAACGGTCATAGGCCATCACACTCAGGAGGAACCCGTCCATGTTGGTGAAAGTGATGAAGAAGTAGATCTGGGTCATGCATTCTGCATAAGAGATGGACTGGCTTCCCAGGATGTGATTCACCACCATCTTGGGGATCGTGACTGATGAAACGCAGATGTCCACACAGGAGAGGTTGGCCAGGAAGAAGTACATGGGCGTGTGGAGATGCCTGTCACAGCCAATGGCCAGGACGATGAGAAGGTTGCCGATGATGGTGATCAGGTACATGCACAGGAAGAGCCCGGAGAGCACCTCCTCCTGCTCTGACTGCCCAGAGAGTCCCAGGAGAAGGAATTCTGTGACCCTGGTCTGGTTGTCTCTGCCCATGTCTGCAGGGGAGAGAGAGAAAATGTCATCGCACGGTAGTAGGATCATATGCAAACAGGGGAGCCCATTTCATATCCTGGTACGGTTTATTCATTTGGTTGAGAATTACCTGCAACTGAAACATCTTATGGAGTCTTTGTAGAGAAAAGGCCATGTTAATTTCAACAGAGTTTGATGACCAGAGGCTATAGTTTTGTTTATTCTAGTCTCGTTTGCTGGGTCGCATTTGTAGGTACTTTTGTGTATGGTATTTAACTTGGTCCAGTAATTTGAGGTGTTTGTTGTATTTCACTTTGCAGATGAAGGACCTCGGGCTCAGGATAAATCAGTGATGTTTCCAAGTCACAGACCAGTCAAAGTTAGATATCCAAACCAGATAAAATGCTTTTGTCTGTACACTCTTTTTTGACTCGCTGGTAGTTATTAATTTACAACGTATTAACCAAGTGGCAGGCTCTGTGTTAAGTGCTGAATTAACGTACCTGTGAATTTTCTTGGGCATTTATATTTTCCCAGAATGTGTAAACCCTGTGGGTTTTGCAAGACCTTCTTGGCAGTTCGTCCTCAACATTGTAATGACCTCGTGTCCACTGTGTAGTTGTCCTCTCACCATAGGTGACCGCTATTGGGAGGGCTGACCTGAGCGTGCTGTTCAGGTTTCCCTGTGAAGCATTTTTTTGCTTTCTGCCGGTCAGAAAAAGAAAGACAGTCAGGCAAAACATCGGGATTATGTTCTGCTGTTGGACACAGGGATCTCGTGAAGGCTAAGGAACAAATTCAGGTGGTACACCCAGCAGATAACCCCAGGACTAAGAAATCAGTCTAGGCAGGCAGTGGGGGGCCGGGGGGGGGGAGGTCAGTCAGGTAAAGCCATGTGAACACGATGCTCCTGGAATAATGTATGGTACCTGGTAGTAAAGGAGAGGAGGAGCATCCCTGGTGAGACTAAAGGGCTGAGGAAAAGGGACGAGAGAGAGGCAGGCACCTGCTCTGTGAAGTGGCCTGAGTGGGTGGGGCAGGGGGTATGTCTAGGAGGTTGGTTGTAGCATTTTCATAAGATGAAGGCAGGTATTTGTGCGTCAGTCACTGGGAGATTTAACTTAGTAAAATTCAGGGGAAAGTGCTGAGATTTGACATCGTCCCCCCCCCCCACCCCAGGACCATTTCCAAGAACAAAGGTAGGTAGAGTGCTAGTCGACAGAAGCTAGAAGATGCTCCAGAAGGAGACGCTTAATGTAGAAGCTGACGATGAGGGAGGTTTGTCATCAAGACCAACACGAGAGCAGCTGTCCAGGCAGATGTGATTATTCCGGTTCTAAAGAGAGGTGGTTCCCTGGAGTGGAAATGAGGAAAAGCTGAAACAGCATGACAAGTGGGATATCTCTTTAGATGTCTGTGCATTGCTGCTAAGGCCAACTGTGGAGGACCAAAGCTCAGAGTATCCCACAGCCCCTCGTCAGAGAGTCTGTATCAGGAGAACGAACAGACTGGGAGGGTCAGTTACAGGAAAAAATGATGTAACTTCATGGGTAAACCCCCAGGGTTGAGAGTCCCAAGGAAACCAGCGACCTCTGTCATGCACGTCATTCCCATTACTCTGATTGGCTAGTCACCACCCACCTCTAAGTGTTGATGCCGCTTCCCATGCTGCTTCCTTACAGGGGGAGACTGCTCTTCCAGTCCCCTTGGAATCGTGTTTATTTTATGAGATGAACGTGCGGATACCTGGCTTCAAGCATGGATCTCTTGTGCGTCTCTTTAGTACGTGACCGTCTCTGAGACATCTGACATACCTGCAGCATTGACTGCTTGTGTTCCTGGACCTTTGCCCTGAGGGTGCTTAGTGCCTGGACCCCACCCCATGCTGACTCCCCTCGCTGGGGCTCCGTGTGCCATCTGAGCAGCCTCCCTGTGGGACACCTCTGTTAAGTGGTCCCAGACCACAGTGAATGAACACAGCGAAGCACCTGGCAAAAAGGTGTGGCGATTAAGGGAAGAATAGGAGGGTCTTGAATGTCTGACACAAAAGAATGAGGCTCTTTTGGGGGCCAGGGAGGGTGGCTCTGGGCTCTGGGCTTCTGGCCAGGATTTCTAGGAGCCTGCAGTCACTGATCCTGGCACCACCACCCTTCGTCAGCCCCTTCCTTTCCCACTGCTTCCTCTTCTGTCTCCAGCTTGGAGACATGCTTGCTCTGTCCTGCAGTGGGCAGCACGTCCGGAAAGGGGAGGGGCTTGGCTATGTCAAACCAAGAGATGTTTGCCCTTTGAACTGGGTGAGATGCAGCAGGATTTAGTGTGTCCAATTTTCCCAGTGTAAATGTATGTGTTTGTGTCCGTGTGAATCTGTCCGTTGTTGGAGGCAACCATGCCCTCACCTGCTTTCCCAGCTCTTCTTACCTGGCTGCTCTCTGCTGGGAGATGCTGTCATGGAACCCCCATCTCCACTGGCTCCTTGCGTGACCTTGGATGATGGGAAGGTCACAGCTAGCACCGAGGCTTGAGGAAGCTTTTCTCACTGGAGGAGAACACTGAGATTCAGACTTTCTGGGTCTGTCTTGAATGATTTGGAGGAAATGTGTAGACCTCCCTTCTCTGGAGACTGGGGCTTTCATGGGGATCAGGGTAGCAATAGTTGCCACGTCTGGGTGTCCCTAGGGTGGATTCCCCACAGCTTCTCATTAGTGGCAGACATAGGAAGTGTTTGTCTCTCCTCTTCTATCTGGAATCTGAAAGTAGGAGCAAAAACCAATTCTTGTGCAGATACCTTTTGCACAATATTGGACATTCAACTCCATTTTTCTTTGATTTCCAAAATAGGAAACAGACTAAGCCAGGAGGGTAGAGGGAGGTTACTTGTGATCATGAAATATATAACACACATAAATATTTTACCCATAGAGAAACTGTGTAAAAAAACCCAAACAAAAATTTTAAAATCCTTAGAGCAAGTTCCTGTTGTGGGGCAGCGGAAACAAATCTGACTCGTAGCCATGAGGTTGTGGGTTTGATCCCTGGCCTCGCTCAGCAGGTGCGAGCTGCGATGTAGGTTGCAGACTCGGCTGGGATCCCACGTTGCTGTGGGTGTAGCATAGGCGAGCATCTGTAGCTCTAATAGAACTCCAGCCTGGGAACTTCCGTATGCCGCTGGTGTGGCCCTAAAAAGCAAAAAATGAAATAAAAATAAAAACCCTTAGAAATACGCAAAGAATTTCACTAAATAACGCTTTTGCTGGAATATTGTTTATGCTTTACTCAGATGTAATCAACCAAGTAGGCAAAAATAGTGATTACCAGAGATTGAATTACCAGATGAAAGTCTGATCTAAAACATGTATATATATCAGATCCACCGCTTAAGAGTAAATGACAATAAAAACAAAAATAAACAAATGGGACTTAATTAAACTTCAGAGTTTCTGCACAGCAAAGCAAAAACCCTAAACAAAATGAAAAGACAACCCACAGAATGGGAGAAAATCTTTGCAAATGAATCGACTGACAAGGGACTAATCTCCAAAACTTATAAACGCCTCCTACAGCTCAATACCAAAAAAACAAACAACCCCATCAAAAAATGGGCAGAAGATCTAAACAGACAGTTCTCCAAAGAAGACATACAGATGGCCATAAAACGTATGAAAAGATGTTCAACATTACTCATTATTAGAGAAATGCAAATCAAAGTCACTGAGGTACCACCTTACACCAGCTAGAATGGCCATCATCAAAAAGTCTACAATCAATAAATGCTGGAGAGGGTGTGGAGAAAAAGGAACCCTATTACACTGTTGGTAGGAATGAATATTGGTGCAACCGCTTTGGAAAACAGTATGGAGATTCCTCAGAAAACTAAAAATAGAACTACCATTTGATCCAGCAATCCCACCCCTGGGCATCTATCCCGAGAAAACCATGACTTGCAAAGACACATGTACTCCCGTGTGCATTGCAGCACTATCTGCAATAGCCAAGACATGGAAACAACCTAGATGTCCATTGACAGAGGAGTGGATCAAGAAGATGTGGTACATATACACAATGGAATATTACTCAGCCGTTCAAAGGAAAGAAATAACAGCATTTTTAGCAACATGGATGGACCTGGAAATTATCATGCTAAGTGAAGTCAGTCAGTCAATGAGACACCGACATCAAATGCTCTCACTTACAGGTGGAATCTTAAAAAGGACACAATGAACTTCTTTGCAGAACAGATAACTGACTCACAGATTTGGAAAAACTTATGGTTTCTAAACGAGACAGGTTGGGGGTGGGGGATGCACTGAGGGTTTGGGATGGAAATGCTGTAAAAATTGGTTGTGATGATTGTTGTACACCTATAAATGTAATAAAATTCATTAAGTATTTAGAAAAAAAGAAAAAAGTGTGCTTTAAAAATAAAAATAAAAAAATAAAAGCTGCCACAGAGGAAAAAAATAAATAAATAAAACATGTATATATATATATATGTGCGTGTATATACATATATTATCAAATTATACACACATTTGTACTTTATGTGTATTTTATACAGAGAATATATACATAATTTTATATATAGCAGATATATATACATACACACACACATATGTATGTATGTATTTCTCTTAAACCTAGGAAATATTGAATAATATTGAACATCTTATTAGTTAAAATAAAACCCTTTAAAAATTCCCTGAACTACTGACTTTAAGGACCACGTTCTCTGATCACACAGTGAAAAAACAGAACCCAGCAATTATAAAGTAAGAAGTAACATAGTTGCTCTTGAATTTTTAAAAATTGAGCTATACTTTTTATAGTAAAATTATCTTTCTTACAGTTCAGTTCTGTGAATTTTGACAGATACATGCAGTATTGTGACCACCACGATAATCAAGGTATCAAACAGTTCAATCACCTCCAAAAAATTCCCTTTTGCCCTGTTGTAATTAGCCCTACCCAGGCTCCAGCCTGTGTCAGTCAATGATATTTGTATATCGAGAGTGCGTCCCTTTTTATTTTTGAGTAATATATAATGGTTTTGATGCACCAGCATTTGTGAATTCATTCATCAGTTGAAGGCCATGCTGTTTCCAGTTTGAAGGCTTATAAATAAAGCCAATATAACTCTTTCATTTTTGCTTTTTAGGGCGTCGACTGAGGTATATAGAAGTTCCAGGCTAGGAGTCAAGTTAGAGCAGCAGATGCTGGCCTACACCACAGCCACAGCACCTCTGGATCCAAGCCAAATCTGCGACCCAACCACAGTTCATGGCAATGCTGGATCCTTAACCCAATGAGTGAGGACAGGGATCTAACCCGAGTCCCCACGGATCCTAGTTGGGTTTGTTACCACTGAGCCGCAACAGGAAATCCATCGAATTATGTCTTCTCCTGAGTTTTTGCGGCCTGCTAGATGAATGTTTTCGTATCACACTTTTATGTAGATGACTACTTAATGGTTATATGAATTATGAGCATCTGTCATACCAGCTTCATGTTGAAAAGCACAACTATAATCACATATCATTTAATTAGAGGAATAGTCATGGGTACGTTTACACCTACAGGAACTCAGTGTCTCTGTTTTTAAAATGAAAAAAAAATGTATGCTATCCAAGAGTCCTCCCTGCTCTAAAATTTTTAAACTATTGAATCTGATATTAGTTTCCTTAAAGCTCTCTTCATGTCACGATTTCTCAGGCTGTAGATGAAGGGATTGACCAGGGGAGTCACCACAGTGAAGATGACAGTGGCCACCACGTCTTGTACTGAGTAGGAGGATGAAGGGCGCATATAGACCCCCAGGATTGCCCCATAGAAGAGGGAGACCACAGTGAGGTGGGATCCACACGTGGACAGGGCTTTCCTTACTCCGTGAGCAGATGGCAACTTCAACACATTAGAGAAGATGAAGGCATATGAAACAATGATGCACGTGAATGGTGTCATAAATATCAGTCCACCCACAGTGAGGACCATCAGGTCATTGATGAAAGTATTAGAGCAAGACAGCTTTAGAACTGTATAGGGATCACAGAAAAAGTGATGGACAGCGTTATTGGAACAAAACGTGAGCGTCCCCATGAGAAGAGTGTGTAGGAGAGCATGCAGGTTGGTCACGACCCAAGAGGCAGCCACCAGCAGGACACAGAGCTTGGGCCTCATGATCATGGTGTAGTGGAGTGGGCAGCAGATGGCATTGTAACGGTCATAGGCCATCACACTCAGGAGGAACCCGTCCATGTTGGTGAAAGTGATGAAGAAGTAGATCTGGGTCATGCATTCTGCATAAGAGATGGACTGGCTTCCCAGGATGTGATTCACCACCATCTTGGGGATCGTGACTGATGAAACGCAGATGTCCACACAGGAGAGGTTGGCCAGGAAGAAGTACATGGGCGTGTGGAGATGCCTGTCACAGCCAATGGCCAGGACGATGAGAAGGTTGCCGATGATGGTGATCAGGTACATGCACAGGAAGAGCCCGGAGAGCACCTCCTCCTGCTCTGACTGCCCAGAGAGTCCCAGGAGAAGGAATTCTGTGACCCTGGTCTGGTTGTCTCTGCCCATGTCTGCAGGGGAGAGAGAGAAAATGTCATCGCACGGTAGTAGGATCATATGCAAACAGGGGAGCCCATTTCATATCCTGGTACGGTTTATTCATTTGGTTGAGAATTACCTGCAACTGAAACATCTTATGGAGTCTTTGTAGAGAAAAGGCCATGTTAATTTCAACAGTGTTTGATGACCAGAGGCTATAGTTTTGTTTATTCTAGTCTCGTTTGCTGGGTCGCATTTGTAGGTACTTTTGTGTATGGTATTTAACTTGGTCCAGTAATTTGAGGTGTTTGTTGTATTTCACTTTGCAGATGAAGGACCTCGGGCTCAGGATAAATCAGTGATGTTTCCAAGTCACAGACCAGTCAAAGTTAGATATCCAAACCAGATAAAATGCTTTTGTCTGTACACTCTTTTTTGACTCGCTGGTAGTTATTAATTTACAACGTATTAACCAAGTGGCAGGCTCTGTGTTAAGTGCTGAATTAACGTACCTGTGAATTTTCTTGGGCATTTATATTTTCCCAGAATGTGTAAACCCTGTGGGTTTTGCAAGACCTTCTTGGCGGTTCGTCCTCAACATTGTAATGACCTCGTGTCCACTGTGTAGTTGTCCTCTCACCATAGGTGACCGCTATTGGGAGGGCTGACCTGAGCGTGCTGTTCAGGTTTCCCTGTGAAGCATTTTTTTGCTTTCTGCCGGTCAGAAAAAGAAAGACAGTCAGGCAAAACATCGGGATTATGTTCTGCTGTTGGACACAGGGATCTCGTGAAGGCTAAGGAACAAATTCAGGTGGTACACCCAGCAGATAACCCCAGGACTAAGAAATCAGTCTAGGCAGGCAGTGGGGGGCCGGGGGGGGGAGGTCAGTCAGGTAAAGCCATGTGAACACGATGCTCCTGGAATAATGTATGGTACCTGGTAGTAAAGGAGAGGAGGAGCATCCCCGGTGAGACTAAAGGGCTGAGGAAAAGGGACGAGAGAGAGGCAGGCACCTGCTCTGTGAAGTGGCCTGAGTGGGTGGGGCAGGGGGTATGTCTAGGAGGTTGGTTGTAGCATTTTCATAAGATGAAGGCAGGTATTTGTGCGTCAGTCACTGGGAGATTTAACTTAGTAAAATTCAGGGGAAAGTGCTGAGATTTGACATCGTCCCCCCCCCCACCCCAGGACCATTTCCAAGAACAAAGGTAGGTAGAGTGCTAGTCGACAGAAGCTAGAAGATGCTCCAGAAGGAGACGCTTAATGTAGAAGCTGACGATGAGGGAGGTTTGTCATCAAGACCAACACGAGAGCAGCTGTCCAGGCAGATGTGATTATTCCGGTTCTAAAGAGAGGTGGTTCCCTGGAGTGGAAATGAGGAAAAGCTGAAACAGCATGACAAGTGGGATATCTCTTTAGATGTCTGTGCATTGCTGCTAAGGCCAACTGTGGAGGACCAAAGCTCAGAGTATCCCACAGCCCCTCGTCAGAGAGTCTGTATCAGGAGAACGAACAGACTGGGAGGGTCAGTTACAGGAAAAAATGATGTAACTTCATGGGTAAACCCCAGGGTTGAGAGTCCCAAGGAAACCAGCGACCTCTGTCATGCACGTCATTCCCATTACTCTGATTGGCTAGTCACCACCCACCTCTAAGTGTTGATGCCGCTTCCCATGCTGCTTCCTTACAGGGGGAGACTGCTCTTCCAGTCCCCTTGGAATCGTGTTTATTTTATGAGATGAACGTGCGGATACCTGGCTTCAAGCATGGATCTCTTGTGCGTCTCTTTAGTACGTGACCGTCTCTGAGACATCTGACATACCTGCAGCATTGACTGCTTGTGTTCCTGGACCTTTGCCCTGAGGGTGCTTAGTGCCTGGACCCCACCCCATGCTGACTCCCCTCGCTGGGGCTCCGTGTGCCATCTGAGCAGCCTCCCTGTGGGACACCTCTGTTAAGTGGTCCCAGACCACAGTGAATGAACACAGCGAAGCACCTGGCAAAAAGGTGTGGCGATTAAGGGAAGAATAGGAGGGTCTTGAATGTCTGACACAAAAGAATGAGGCTCTTTTGGGGGCCAGGGAGGGTGGCTCTGGGCTCTGGGCTTCTGGCCAGGATTTCTAGGAGCCTGCAGTCACTGATCCTGGCACCACCACCCTTCGTCAGCCCCTTCCTTTCCCACTGCTTCCTCTTCTGTCTCCAGCTTGGAGACATGCTTGCTCTGTCCTGCAGTGGGCAGCACGTCCGGAAAGGGGAGGGGCTTGGCTATGTCAAACCAAGAGATGTTTGCCCTTTGAACTGGGTGAGATGCAGCAGGATTTAGTATGTGTTTGTGTCCGTGTGAATCTGTCCGTTGTTGGAGGCAACCATGCCCTCACCTGCTTTCCCAGCTCTTCTTACCTGGCTGCTCTCTGCTGGGAGATGCTGTCATGGAACCCCCATCTCCACTGGCTCCTTGCGTGACCTTGGATGATGGGAAGGTCACAGCTAGCACCGAGGCTTGAGGAAGCTTTTCTCACTGGAGGAGAACACTGAGATTCAGACACTGTGCCTTTCTGGGTCTGTCTTGAATGATTTGGAGGAAATGTGTAGACCTCCCTTCTCTGGAGACTGGGGCTTTCATGGGGATCAGGGTAGCAATAGTTGCCACGTCTGGGTGTCCCTAGGGTGGATTCCCCAAAGCGCCTCATTAAAGTCATACTTATTAAATCTTCTTTGTTTTATCCTCTCTGGACACAGATATCTCGGTCTAAAGGGAACTAGTTTAGTTCTCAATCTTGCTGCTTCCCGCTGCCTCAAGTACATCTCATGCTCACAGCACAGACAAAATATATCTGGTCCCTTGCTCTGTGCTCAGAATTGACCTGAAGAAAAATTGTGACGACAGTGAAACTGGCGCACAGACATTTAATGATAGTTCTGTTCTGAACACTTAGCTCCTATACTGTCTTCCTTTGGTAAAATTCTTAAGCCTTTTGGATCCTTCACTCTTTCTTCTTCCAAAGGCAAGGTTTGATTTGACAGTTTATAGTAAGAAAGTAATGATGGAGGAAGACCAGAACCTCAGTTCTGTTTTAATCTAGGTAAAAATTTCTGTGTTCCTAAAACATGAAACCAGAGGTAGCACTTAGATATGCTGACCTGAGAACAGGGTTAAGGAATACTTGGTGTGGGGTATGTGTGGTAGTCATCTAAATACTCACATCTGGAGTTCCTGTCGTGGCGCAGCAGAAACAAATCTGACTAGGAGGTTTCGGGTTCGATACCTGCCCTCGCTCAGTGGGTTAAGGATCTGGCATTGCAGTGAGCTGTGGTGTAGGTCAAAGACGCGGCTCGGATCCAGTGTTGCTGTGGCTGTGGCGCAGGCTGGCAGCTGTAGCTCCTGTTCTACCCCTAGCCTAGGAACTTCCATATGCCACGGGTGTGGCCCTAAAAAGACAAAAATAAATAAATAAATACTCATATCTATGGGCTATTGGAACTTGAGTGTGGATTTCTAGCCTTCTATTTGTGTGCATATACAAAGCAAAATTGTTACAAGGAGAGTTTTAAAATCCACGTTTAAAAAAAAGAACACGAATATGAAATTGGGCAAAGATATGTTTGGTAAATGCAAAAATTAGAGAATAGAGTTGGCATTATTAATTGCGAACAAAGCAGTAAAATGGAGTTCCTGTCGTCGCTTAACGAAAGCAAATCCGACTAGGAACCATGAGGTTGCAGGTTCGATCCCCGGCCTCGCTCAGTGGGTTAAGTATATGACATTGCCATGAGCTGTAGTGTAGGTTGCAGATGTGCCTCAGATCTGGTGTTGCTGTGGCTGTGGCATAGGCTGACAGCTGTAGCTCCCATTAGACCCCTAGCCTGGGAGTTTGCATATGCAGCCCTAAAAACAAACAAACAAACAAAGCAGTAATTAAACTGCAAATATTAACCACAAAATAGGAGTATTCTATGATAATAGAGGAAAATTCCTAGACCTTAGTCACAGTTATAAAATATAAAACAAAACAATGTAGCAATAGTTTTCATTAGGAAAGATTGTTAAAAAAAAAAATTAGGGAGTTTTCAGTGTGGCTCAGTGGGTTAAGAACTCAACATTGTGTCTGTGAGGATGTGGGTTTGATCCCTGGGTTTGTTCAGTGGGTTAAGGATCTGATGTTGCCCCAAGCTGCAGGGTAGGTTGCAGATGTGGCTCGGATCTGGCGTTGCTGTGGCTGTGGTGTGGGCAGGCAGCTGTAGCTCACATTCTACCCCTGTCCTGGGAACTTCCATATGCCACAGGTGCAGCAGTGAAAAGAAAAAAAATGTTTAAAGAATTTGATTAAATTAATACCTTAATGTTTGTTTGTTTGTTTTTTGGCCACAGCATGATGTGGGATCTCAGTTCCCAGTTGAGGGATCAATCCCAGGCTACAGCAGTGAAAGCACTGAGTCCTGAGCACTAGACCACCAGGAAATTATCCTTAATGACAAAATGTAAAATATAATGCCCAGAATTTGATAACATTGTTGATTTTTAAAATGACAGAAATTTTGTCTAAATAAGAAATTTGATTTTAAAATGTTTGATTGATTGATTGATTGATTGTTTTTCAGAGCCGCACCTGTGGCATATGGAAGTGCCCAGTCTAGGGGTCAAATCGGAGCTACAGCTGCCAGCCTACACCACAGCCACAGCAACACCAGATCTGAACCTCATCTAAGACCTACACCACAGCACATGGCAACACCAGAACCTTAACCCACTGAGCGAGGCCAGGGATCGAACCTGCATCTTAATGGTACTAGTCGGATTTGTTACCAATGAGCCACAATGGGAACTCCTGTATGTTCTTACTTTAAGTGCAGGGCATAATTTATTAATATAGGCCATTTTCTTGGCTACAATGAAAACTTTAAAACAGAGTCCCTAAACATTGATTTCATGGGATACATTATCTTACAGGCTTCATCACAAAGCCAAAAATTGAAAACCAAAAGCCAAAATGTAAAAACAAATGTTCAGTTGATAAAATTTAAAGGTGTTCTCCAGGGGAGTTCTCCCTGTGGCTCAGTGGTTAACGAATCCAACTAGGAACCATGAAGTTGCGGGTTCGATCCATGGCCTTGCTCAGCGGGTTAAAGATCCAGCGTTGCCATGAGCTGTGGTGTAGGTTGCAGATGCGGCTCGGATCCCGAGTTGCTGTGGCTCTGGTGTAGGCCAGTGGCTGCAGCTCCTATTTGACCCCTAGCCTGGGAACCTCCTTATGCCTCAGGAGCGGCCCAAGAAATGGCAAAAAGACAAAAAAAAAAAAAGTGTTCTCCATAATTCCCATAGCAAAAAGAAAATTAAAAGCAAATAATTTATAGATTAAAGAAAAATTAATATAAAAATCTATGGGAAATACAACCTTAAATGCTTTTATCAATAATAAAGAATATAAGAACTGAAAAAAGCAAGCATTTAATTAAGCATTTTTATTTCAAAATTATTTAGTCAAAAGCATATCTTTGAAAGTTAAACAAGTCTTTAAATGAGAAACCCAGTCCCCTACCCTTCATCAATCCACCCAAGTCCCCCTTCCCAATATAAATGCCGTTATGTATTTCTAAATAATATGCTTATAATGCTATTTTTTATCATTCATTTTTTTTAGGGGGGCACACCTGCAGCATGTGGGAATTCCCAGGCCAGGGATCAAACCGGTGCAACAGCAGCAACCCAAGCTGCTGCAGTGACAATGCCAGAACCTTAAGCCACTATGCCTCAAGGGAACTCCTGGTCATTAATTTGCGATCTGATTTACTCTCTTCCCATTTTGACAGGTGATGAGTAATAGCAATTCACCATCCCATTTTCTCTTCCTGAAATCCTCCTGTTATAAATACATCACAGTTTGGGAGGATGTCGGTATTTATTATTGACATCCTGACTTGGTTATATACTATTGGAGTACTAATATTATTTTTGTCTGGTACAACTTTTGGATGTTCCTGAAGTTAATAATTGCTTATTTTTTTCATATGCTTAAGTTTTATGCCTTTATTGTTCCCATATTCCAAAATTAATTTTTATAGGTCTTTATTTACAATTGAGAGACAATACTCATTACCCATTTAAGTGTACACTTTAATTTTGATAATCATGTAGTCATGTAACTACTGCCATAATCAAGATACACAACAGTTTCAACATCCTAAAAAGTTTTGTTTCCCTTTGTAGCTAGTACCCTCCAGTGACTAGGTAGTCACTAATCTGCTTTCTTCCACTACAGTTTTGTGTTTTCTAGAATTTAATATAAATAGAATCTTACAGTATGTGGTCTTTTATGTTTCATTTCTAGCATACTGCTTTTGAGATTAATTAACCTATGTTGTCAATGTATCACAAATTTGTTTCATTCATTAACCTTATGTTTTTACTTATTCCTATACAGTATGCTGTAGTAAGGAGATTCACAATTATTATAACCATTCAACAGTTGATGAAAATTGGTTTGTTTCCAGTTTAGAACAATTATGTATAATATGTATGCATATCTCTATATAATGCATATGTAATACCACCGTGTATATTTCTTTATAAGTTTGTGTGTGGCTATATGATTTCATTTTTCTTGGAATGTGATTTTATGATAAATGTATTTTTAACTTTATAAGATGCTACAATACTGTTTTTGCAAAAATGGTTATACAGTTTGCGTTTCTCTCAGCAACATACGAAAGTTCTAATTGTTACATATCCTTATCAACACTTAGTATTGTTAGTCTTTTTAACATTTGCCATTCTAATGGATGTATAATATCTCACTGTGGTTTTAATTTGCATTTTCCTGATAACTAGCAATGTTGAGCATCTTATGCTTATTGCCCATTCATATATCTTCTTTTGTGAAGTTATGTTCAAATATTTTGCTCATTTTGCGGGGTGGGGAGTTGTATGCCTAATTTTATTGAGTTATTTTTCTTCTCCTTTTTGAACTGTAAGATTTTTTTTTTAACATTCTGGGTTCAGTGATTTTTGTCAGGTGTAAATTTTGCAAATATTTTGTCTTAATTTTATTAACTATGCTTTATAAAGAGAAAAAAATTTAATTTTAATGTTTCCCACTTTCCCCCTTAAAGTTATGCTTTTTTATGTCCTATTTATGAAACTTTTGCTTAAGTCAGTGTAACAAAGAGTTTGTAGAATTTATCATGTTCCAGTAGAATTTGTCTTTGTGTTTAAGTATGTGATTTATTTTTAGTGACTATATGAGTAGAGCGTGAAGTAAAATTAGATTTAGTTTTTATCTATACAGATAACCAGTTGTTCCAGCATCACCTGCTGAAAAGGTTTCTGTTTCCCATGTTGGATTGTGTTGAAAATCACAAATTACATCTGTGTTGAAAATCAGTTCAGCATGTGCGTGAACATCTATTTCTGGAATTTTTGTGTGTTCCATTCATCTCTATTTTAATCTGACACCAGTACCACACTTGTCTAGATTACTGAATCTTTATGTTAAATATTGAAATCAAATAGTGTAAGTGATCTGACTTTGTTCTTATTTTTCAAGATATTTTGTCTGTTTTAGGTCCTTTGCATTTCAATATAAACTTTTAAATCAGCTTGTCGATTTCTTGAAAAACATGTCAGGATTTTGATTGGGATTATAATCAAATTGTGGATTAATCTGGGGAGAATTAAATTTATTTCCAGCCTTTTTACTTTTTAATGCGATTTTAAAGTATATTTTTAAAGATTTCTTTTTCTTTTTATTTTTTTCTTAAGGACTGTACCTGTGGCATATGGAAATTCCCAGGCTAGGGGTTGAATCAGAGCTGTAGCTGCCAGCCTGCACCACAGCCACAGCAACACAGGATCCAAGCCTCGTCTTTGACCTCCACCACAGCTCACAGCAATGCCGGATCCTTAACCCACTGAGCAAGGCCAGGGATCAAACCCACATCCTCATAGATACTAGTCAGATTCGTTACCATTGAGCCACAACGGGAACTCCCTAAAAGTTTATTTTCTAATCTTCCATTGCTAATATATAGAAACACAGTCAATTTTATATATTGACCTTGTACTCTGAAATTAATTTACCAATTCTAGGAATGTTTCTGCAGATTCCATCATATTTTCTATGTATATAAATATGGACACTTAAGCAAGAGACAGCAAATTTTTACTCTAAAAGGCCAGATAGTGAATACTTTAGATGTTGCAGGTTTCTGCTGTAATTTCGTCTCTGCCACCGTAGTGGGAAAGCAGCTACAGTTAGTAGTAGACAAATGATGATGGTTATGTTTAAGAAAACAATAGACAGGAAGGAAAGAAAAAGAAAGAGGGAGGGAGGGAGGAAGAAAGGAAAGAAAACAAGCAAGCAAGCAAGCTAGTTGCTATGAACATTCAAGTACAAAACTTAGTTTGGATCTGTGCTTTTACTTGGATAATTAACTAGAAGAGAGATAACTGGATCATATGGTAAGTGGATATTTAAGAAATTACCAAGCTATTTTCCAAGGTGATTGTATTGCATATATTTCTTGATGAATTATCTGTCCAAATTTTTTGTACTCTTGAAAATTGCATGTTTGTTTTTATATTCTTGAATTTGTATATTGTGCATCATTGTCCTTTATCAGATATATGAATTAATACATGTTTTTATCAGATACATTTCACAGATATTTTCTTGCAGTATTAATATGTACCTTGTCTGCAGAAGTTCCCGGACCAGGGATCGAACACTTGCCACAGCAGTTACCAGAGGCACTGCAGTGACAACACCAGATCCTTAACCAACTGAGCAACCAGGAAGCTCCTGTAAATTTGTCTTTAAATTCACTTATCAGTGTCTCTTTTGAGGAGCAGAAGTTCTTAATTTTGATGTTCAGTTTATCAATTTGTTCTTTTATGCATGGTCTTTTGGTGCCATAGCTAAGACTTGTTTGTGTAATCCAAACAATCCAAGGTCCCAAGGGTTTTTTGAACCTATATTTTGGAAGTTTTATAATTTGGGATTTTACATTCATATCTGTGGTCCATTTTGAGTTAATTTTTTTTTTTTTTTTTTGTCTTTTTGCTATTTCTTGGGCCGCTCCCGCAGCATATGGAGGTTCCCAGGCTAGGGGTCGAATTGGAGCTGTAGCCGTTGGCCTACATCACAGCCAGAGCAACACGGGATCCGAGCCGTGTCTGCAACCTACACCACAGCTCACGGCAACGCTGGATCTTTAACCCACTGAGCAAGGCCAGGGATCAAACCCGCATTCTCATGGATCCTGGTCAGGTTCATTAACCACTGCACCACGACGGGAACTCCAAAAAAACCAGTTGACATTTTATATGTGGGTCTATTTCTGAATTCTGTTCTTTTCCATTGATATATTTGTCTATATTGATGTCAATACCGTCTGTCTTGGTTATTATATTTTCATAATAATTCTTAGATTTGGATAGTGTAAGTCCTCCAACTTTGATCTTTTTCAAAGTTGTTTCTGCTCTGCCAAGTTTTTTGGTGTGGTTTTTTTTTTTTCACTGTCCAAATTATTTATTTATTTTTTGTTTTATTGAAGTGTAGTTGATTTATAATGTGATAATTTCTGCTGTACAACAGTGATTCTGTTATACATATACACACATCTGTTCTTTTTCAGATTCTTTTCCCATATCAATTATCACAGAATATTGAGTAGAGTTCCTTGTGCTATACAACAGGTCCCTGTTGGGTAGTCATTCCATATACCTCAGTGTGCATATGCCAGTCTCAAACCCCAGTCCCTCCCTTCCCCCACATGTCCCCTTTGGTAACCATAAATTTGTTTTTAAAGTCTATGAGTCTGTTTCTGTTCTGCAAACAAGTTCATTTATATATTTTTTTAAGATTCCATATATAGGTGATATCATATCATGTTTGTCTTTCTCTGTCTGACTTACTTCACTTAGTATGATAATCTCTGGGTCCATCCATGTTGCTGCAAATGGCATTACTTCATTCTTTTTATGGCCGAATAATATTCCATTGTGGTGTGTGTGTGTGTGTGTGTGTGTGTGTGTGTGTGTATATATCACATCTTTATGGACTTATGGTTTTCTCTGGCTATATGCCAAGAAGTGGGATTGCTGAATGGTATGGTACTTTTATATTTAGTTTTTTAAAGGAACCTCCAATCAGGCCATTTTGTTTTTTTTGTTTTGTTTTGTTTTGTTTTTTGTTTTTTTTTATTTTCCCACTGTACAGCAAGGGGGTCAGGTTATCCTTACATGTATACTGTAATTGTAATCAGGCCATTTTGGATGCCTGACCAGAGTTCCTTTGTAGGGTTAGGGTATCTTGAGTCAGCAAGAATACTGGAATTCAGTGTTTGCTTGTGCGTCCAAGTTGACTCCATGGATCTTGTGAGGTCAGGGCTGTCATGGGGCTCAGGCTGTTCTAGGAGGTCACAGTATACTCCAGGGTCAGGGGTGAGGGGTTGGCATCTTGAATCAGTGCTTCTCGACTTTAATGTTGTTATGGAGTGTATGTTTGTGGCTTAAATATGTGTTGAAGCTCTAACCCCAATGTGGTGTGGTGATAGTTTGGAGATGAATAGGGTTAAGTGAAATTATGAGATTCAGGCCCCCATGATGAAATTACTGTATGAGAAGAGGAAGAGAGACTAGGGGGCCGTAGTCTCTCCACCTCATGAAGACACAGGGTGGCTGCCTGCGATCTAGTTTCCTAGAGCTCTCAACAGAAACTGAATCAGCTGGCACCTTAATCTTGTACTTTCCAGCTTCCAGAACTGTGAGAAATGAATGTCATAATGTAAGCCATCCAGCCTTTGGTATTTTGTTATGAGCTGATGAAGGCAAGCATAGAGTCAGTTCTATTGGGGGGGGGGTCTTGTTATGAAGCAGATTCTGAATCAGTAGGGTTGGGGGCGGGGGCAACATTCTGCATTTCTGACAAGCTCTGATGTGCCACTGATGCTTCTGATCCATGCCCCATGTTGTAAGCATCATGGTCCTAGAGGATTACCACGTTTCTCTATCTTGAATTGTCAGGATGCTATTAGAGGATGTGCGTGAAGGGTTAACGTAACCTTAGCATAACCTTGGGGGTCGGCTGTCCTCTGGGTACAGTGTGCTCCGAGGGGATTGGGGGTGCTCATTGATTCAGTGTGTTCTGAGACTTACAGAACTTCATGGTGGGGGCAGCAGGGATCTCCTAGTAGAGGAGGAATATTCCAGGTTTCAGTGTGTCCTAGAAGATCCTAGAGTCTAGGGTATTGGGTTGTCTTGAAAGGGTCAGAATGTCCCAGGGATGTCAGAACGTACCTCAAAGATCTAAGTCTCCTCAGGAAGCAGTAAATTTTGGGTGTCAGAGTGTCCCGACTGCTCAGCAATGCTGGGTGTCTCAGGGTTTCCCTGAAGAATCAGATGTCAGGATGTCAAAAGAATCTCAGTCTCCTGCAGAGTCCTGAGTTCCAGAAGGATCAAGATGCACTCAGAATTCAGATGTTCTTGAGGGTCAGGCTTTTCTGAAGATCTGAGAGAAAGCCATGGAGTCCTGGGGGCTTCAGGGTGAATGAGGAGGTGATGTTTGGGGGAGGAAGGCAGAGAATACCTGACAACTATGATATCTAGACGTCTCATCCTATGGTTCAGGTTGTCCTAAGGGGGTGTCCAGTGCATTCTGAGAATCGGGGTATCTAGAAGGGGCCAGAAGGCACTATGTCTTTTAGTTTCTTAGTTTCCTGGAAACAGGTCTTTGGGACTCCCCCCCACATGCTGAGATGCCAGGCAGGCCTAACTCCTGGCCCCCATCTGTACCCCTCCTCCCATGATGGGTATCTGAGGAGGGGGTCTCAGGAGGAATGCATTTTCTCCTCCTTCCCCTGCCTGCTCCCAGGAGGGGATTTAACAGGACAAAAGCATTTGGTCTTCTGGGAATATGAGCTCTTGGCCCCAGTCCCCAGACCCTCCAACAGCACACCTTTCCCTCATCCGGCTTGTGATCCTCCCCTGATGATGGGGGCTCTGGTGACCAGGCAGTGATTGGATGGGCCCACAGGGGCGAGGAGGAGGTCACTCCTCCAAGGCTCAGGGAGAGAGGGGTGGTGTGGGGTTGCACACTGGGAAAGTAGGCAGCCGAGAGCAAAGGGAGAGAGGCGCATCCCAGAGGGAAGGGGCTGGGAGAGGAAAGTAGAGACTAAAGCGGAGAAACAGGGTGAGGGCAAGGCAGACAGTGAGATGATACTCAGCGAAGGAATGGGGAGTGAGGAAAATTAGAAAAAAGGAGAGAGAGGGAAAGATGAAGCTATCTAACTGTATCTATGCAGAGAGAGAGACTCTGAGAAAAATTTAAACAGGGGGAGAAGGAGCCAGATACCAGGCACAGAGGGGGAACAGAAACAGGAAGACTGATCCACAGTCAGAGCCTCAGGCACGCGGGACTGGGCGTCTCTGGTCTTTGCCATGGAAGCAGAAGGGAGGCGTGAGCAGGGTAAGCCAAGGAAGGGGCGAGTTTGCAGCAGCCTCTGGCCGGAGGGCTACCCAGCTGCTGGGACTCTGACCGCCAGAGTGGGTGAGTGAATCTCCGGGGAGTGGCCCCCAGGGGCTGGCAGGCGTGCGGGCTCCAGGCCCAGGCTCTGTGGGGGCAATGGTCTGCCATGAGGAAGGTGAAAGAGGAGAAACAAAGAACCAGAATCCTAGGATGTTCAAAATGAGGGATGCTTGGAAAGCATAGGGCAGTCCACCTCCCTTGCTGTGGGGAACCAAGGCCCTGGCATTGATGAGCAGCACACGCTGCAGTGGGGCAGAGGCAAAGCTGAAAGCTACCTCCTCGCTACCTGACCTCAGAGTTCCCCCACTGCTCAGCCTTCTCTGGGGACGGGAGCTGGAGGGGCCGGGGCTTTGGATCCGTGGAGAGCAGGGGGCCAAGGTGGACAGTGAGCACTGGGCAGGGACCACCCCTGTGGGTCCCCATGGGGATGGCTGCCTCCCTCCAGACATCTTTTCTCCACGTGTGCCTTCCAGGTGTTTCCTTTCGCTCCTGGGTCTCTCTCCCCCAGCTGGCTCTCAGACTAATTAGTGTGGGGGCTTTAGTGAGCCTGGAGGGAGGCAAGGCAAGCCTTTCCCACGAGCTCAGATTCCTGCAGGCTGGTGGCCGGGCCAGAGCAGGGATAGGGGAGACGATGAAATGTATGTGTGGGGAGGGCGTGTCTGCACAAAGACGGAGGAATGTCTCATCTTCCCAGGTGAAGGGTGTGGGACGAGGGGACCAATATAAAAGTTTAAGCTGAATGTGACCACGAGAGCAGGGAGCAAGTAATGGGGGTCTTAGGGAGCTGGGCAGTTTGTTAGGGTGTCAGTGCGAATAGGAGATCCACGGAGTGGGACCCAGGAAGGTGGTATGTGTGCTCAGACAGGCAGAAGGCTGTGGGTGGGGCGTGCCTGACCTGGGGACACAATAGGGGTGTCATAGGGAGAGGGTACCCCATGCGGAAGTAGGGGAGACAGAGCGTAAGGGCCCAGGACAGCTGAGGCTGTGGGGAGGACTTCACGTGGAAAGAGCAGCCTGGGTGAGGGGTCTCAGAAGTGAGGTGGGGCTGAGGCAGAGCTGGGTTCAGCTAGTTATGAAAGCTGAAGAGTTTCTGGTCGGAGCAGAGCGTGCAAGCAGCACACCGGGCCCTAGTAGAATCTGGGGGTTCCAGCGTGTGTGGTCCGGGATGGATGGATGGGTGGGTCCGTTTGGCAGCAATCTCTCTCCCCCCTGCCCTTCAGACATAAGCACTCGACCCTACAGAAACCTCTCTGGCGTAGGAGCCGGGAGACCACGGCTTTCCCCGCAAGGAGGACAGAGGGGTCGCCCCCACTCCCGGCGCCGCCACCGCACCACCTTCAGTCCAGCGCAGTTGGAACAGCTGGAGTCAGCCTTTGGGAGGAACCAGTACCCTGACATTTGGGCCCGAGAGGGCCTCGCCAGGGACACAGGACTCAGTGAGGCCAGAATCCAGGTGATGGCCCAAGATCCACCTCCCCGACCTTGGGAAGAAATGCAGATTTCGTGCCTAGGAACCACTGGGGCATAAATGTTCAGGGCAGTATAACCCTAACCCAAATGTTCACCAGAACAGAGCCCCAGCCAACAGCCAACATAACCTCATCTGCATCAGGATTGTCCCTTGAGTTGAATCTTAGTGCTCACCTAATCTAACTTGAATTTCAGTGTCTACACCAACCTCAATATGGGATGTGAATTCCAAGAGAAAATTCAGTCCTACCTATTCACATACATGGGGAACCTTGTACCCAACCATGGCCTTGGAGCGCAATCAGCCTGATGCTCCTTCAGTCCTAACCAGAGAGTTAATTAATCTTCAGTATAAACCCTAACCTAAATCCAACCTGGTCTGTAACAAAATCATCCATAGTCTTAATCTCTAATAACCCTAGAGGAAATTTCCCATTCTCCAGGGAGGCAAAATGCCATCGTGTCACATTTATCTCTTTCTTGTTGGAAGCTGACTTTTCTCACTCAGAGCTGTAGCAGGGCAAATTTAGACACGGATGGGGGCAATGGTGTGGGCCTGGCTTTGTCTCTAGGCCTGGCTGAGCCGAGCCTTCTGCAACAGCTTTACTTCCTCTGGGGACGTGGGAGAGGCTAGCGCCTGGTCCCTGTACCTTCTGTCACTGGGGGAGGAGGGGTCCCATGTGAAATGCCATCTGTTTGAGAGAGGGGCTCTGACGTGGGTCTTCTCCCTCCTCCTCAGGTCTGGTTCCAGAACCGCAGAGCTAAGCAGAGGAAGCAAGAGCGGTCACTGCTCCAGCCACTGGCCCACCTGTCTCCTGCCACCTTCTCCGGTTTCTTGCCCGAGCCCCCCGCTTGCCCCTACTCCTACCCAACGCCACCCCCACCAATGACCTGCTTCCCTCACCCCTACAATCATGCCCTTCCCTCTCAGCCCTCCACGGGTGGCTCCTTTGCTCGACACCCCCAGTCTGAAGACTGGTATCCCACCTTGCACCCAACCCCCACGGGTCATCTGCCCTGCCCCCCAGCCCCACCTGTGCTTCCCCTCAGCCTTGAGCCACCAAAGTCCTGGAACTAAGGTTAAACAAGCGCCCACAAGATACTTTCCCAGCCCTCATGAAACACAGAGGGTGGCTTCCTTTCCTTCTAAGGGTGAAGTAGAAATATGGTGAAGGGAGTTGCCACTGCAGCACAATGGGATCAACAGTGTCTCAGGTTCAACCCCCAGCCCAGCACAGTGGGTTAAAGGATCTGGCATTGCCACAGCTCTGTCATAGTCTGGATCTGATCCCTGGCCCAGGAACTCCATATGCCGAGGGGTGACCAAAAAAAAGAGAAAAAAAAAAAAAAGAAATATAGTGAAAGGCAGCTCAGAGATTGGGAACTGAAAAATGGGAGCTCCTGATGAAGGTTTACTGAGGTGTTTCATTGAGTGAATTTGGGGAGGTGAAATTATTGGAAGACACAGGTAAAGAGCCCCATTGGAGGTGACTGGTAGAAGGATGGCATTGATGGAAGCAGTGGTTGCCGCTGGTGAGTGGAAATGGTTGAAGGGAGTAGAATTGGGGGGGCTTCACTCATTGAGATCACAATCAAAGATCTTCATCCCTGTCGTTTCTAGCTGATTTCAGTAAGGCTTTGGCTTTAAAGTCTACCTGTACATCCTTTTCCCCTCACCACCCCCCAAATCACTCATTAACGTGTGTTCCTTCCATCCTAGAAATAGCTCTTGAATTTATTCTTCTCTTTTCCTTTCCAGCAGACACTTTCTTTCTGGCCCCACATTTTCTAATTAATCCTTCTCCTTCGTTCCCTTAGTTCCAGTCTTTCCCACTGCCAACAGATCTTGCCAATCCGATCATCAAAGAATGGCTCTCCGATGTCTTACAAAAATAAATAAATGATATCTAGTTTGCTTGGCTTGTCTTCAGCGTTGTCTTCAACCTAACTGTAAGTCAGCTGCATGTTTTAACATATGTGGTTTTGTTACCGAGCAAGGGCGCCTGTGCCTGCAGCACAGAAAGCCAAACTCTGACAATAGTTTTGTGTTTACCGCAAAGTAAGGGTTTCTTGCAGGCCGCCAAGCAAAGGCATGGGAGACCAGCCTCAGATCCACTCCAGCGTGGTCTTTGAGTTGGGGGTGATCTTGAAGGGGAAGAACAAAGACACTGGGATTAATCATCATCTTGTGACATTTCTTTGACATTTCTTAATCGGAGTTTCAGGAGTCAAGGTGTCTCCCATTTAAATTCTCTGGCCAGGTGGTCCACGGCTTGGTGAGGGGGTTGTGAGCTCATCTTAACTCTGGAGAGACCACCTGAGTTTGTGTGTTCATGATGATGTCTATAATAGCAATTTTAGTACATTAACTGTTATCAAAAATAGCAATTTTAATCATCTAACTGGTTGATTGGTAGACATTAGCACAGGATTGAGGTCAGAAGGGACAAGCCAGGGGATAAAGTTTTGAATAGAGAGATTCATCATAAACTCGGTTTTAGGGGAGCTCAGTTTCAGTTTCTGATAGAGGAGAAATGATTTGATTAAGGCGAAACTCCTCCAAGCGCAAACCAAGAGTCTTGAGGTTCATAAGAGGTCATTTCGAGGGAAGAACCTGCTGTGAAGTGTCTCCCAACAGACACATGGTGTGGCCTAGTTGGTGGTGCCGTATATATATCATAATGTTTATAATCCTTTTATTTTACTAATTTACTTATTTATATATAGGCCTACCTCACTTATTGGCAGGTCCATAGAAGAATTCTGAGTAAACAGACCTGTAAGAGTTTTATTTGTAGTTTTTTATATGTATTATTATATATATATATATTTTTTTTTTTGGCCACCCCACAGCATACAGGGTTCCCAAGCCAGGGATCAGATCCAAGCCACAGTTGTGGCAATGCCTATCCTTTAACCCACTGTGCCAGGCTGGGGATGGAACCTGTATCCTGGAGCTGCAGAGATGCCGCCTATCCCCTTATGCCACAGCAGGAACTCCTATATGTATTATTTTTAAAAGTCTGGAATCAAAACCTCTGTGATATACAATTGTACTTCCATGTAATTATCTCCTTGGGCCAGACTGCTTTCCAGAAAGATAATACTGGTTTGCACGCCCTCAAAAGTATCAGTGTCAAGTTCAGCACCTCCTTATCGACCTTGATCGTTTTGGACAATTTGTTAACTGAGAGTGATGTCTCCTTGTTGGTTGTTTTTTCAGTTTTCATTTAATTGATTGCTAGTGGAAGTTAAAAATAGTTACATGTTAATTGGCAATTTATATTTTTTCTTTTTTTCATTTTTCGGCCACACCCAGGCATGTGGAAGTTCCCCAGCCAGGTATCAAACTTATACCACAGCAGCAACGCAAGCTGCTACAGTGACAATGACAGATCCTTAACTGGATGTGCCACAAGGGAACTCCTACTTTTTTTTTCTTTTCTGCACTGCTTCTCTGAGTTATTTGTGTATCTGAGCATTGAGCTAATCATCTTTCATTAGTGCTTGAGAGCTCTTTGTGTATTAGGGATCTGAATCTCTGTTCATATATGTTGCAACTATCTTTCACCATTTGATGTTTTTTAGCCTTTCTAAACAAGGGTTTCCTGAGAGAATTCAGCCTTGGTGCTGTAGATACCAATTGTTTGTAATGAGTTAGCTTCTGTTTTCAGCTTCTAAAACGGTACCAGTTATATAGAATTGGTAGGATTGAGAAAGTAATCACTCAGTTCATTTTCTGCATTCTGTGGTTCACATGAGGAACCCCAGGTGAGAACTCTCCCCTTGTTTTCGCCGTCTTCATCCATGTTTTCATCATTATTTGGATCAAAATATTATACCTTGAGTCATCTGAAATTTATTTTAGTTTGTGCAGTAAAATAGCTATCTAATGAGCTAGCTAGTTTTTCCACTATAATTTATTTAAAAGTCTGACATTGATTTGTAAAAACATTTCTTCACATATTAAGTTCTCATATGGGACAGCTGTAGACTCCTAATTCTTTTTCACCAATTAGCTTCTCTAGTCTGATACCAATAGCATAGTGTCTTAATTACCAAAAATGCGGGATTAGTGATATTCTAAAATGGTAAATTTTCTTATCCAAATATAAGGTATGTCCTGACATTTGTTCCAGACTTCTCTCACGTCCCTCAGGAAGGTTCTTTGTTTTTTCTTTTTCTTTTTTTTTTTTTTATTTATTTTTTTTCATTTTTTTTCATTTTTTTAATTACTCAAATGAATTTATCACATCTGTAGTTGTATAATGATCATAACAATCCAATTTCACAGGATTTCCATCCCACAGCCCAAGCACATCCCCCCACCCCCCAAATTGTCTCCTCTGGAGATCATAAGTTTTTCAATGTCTGTGAGTCAGCATCTGTTCTGCAAAGAAGTTCCGCCTGTCCTTTTTCCAGATTCCACATGTCAGTGAAAGCATTTTGATGTTGGTGTCTCATTGTATGGCTGACTTCACTTAGCATGATAGTTTCTAGGTCCATCCATGTTGCTAAAAATGCTGGTATTTCGTTCTTTTTAATGGCTGAGTAATATTCCACTGTGTATATGTACCACATCTTCTGGATCCACTCCTCTGTCAATGGACATTTAGGTTGTTTCCATGTTTTGGCTATTGCATATAGTGCTGCAATTAACATTGGAGTACATGTGTCTTTGCGAGTCGTGGTTTTCTCTGGATAGATGCCCAGGAGTGGGATTGCTGGGTCAAATGGTAGTTCTATGTTTAGTTTTCTGAGGAATCTCCATACTGCTTTCCACAGTGGTTGCACCAATTTACAGTCCCACCAACAGTGTACTAGGGTTCCTTTTTCTCCACACCCTCTCCAGCACTTATTGTTTGTAGACTTTTGGATGATGGCCATTCTGGCTGATGTAAGGTGGTACCTCATCGTGGTTTTGATTTGCATTTCTCTAATAATGAGTGACGCTGAATATCTTTTCATGTGTTTCTCGGCCATCTGTATGTCTACATTGGAGAACTGTCTGTTTAGATCTTCCGCCCATTTTTGATGGGGTTGTTTGTTTTTTTGGTACGGAGCTGCAAAAGTTGTTTATAAATTTTGGAGATTAATCCCTTGTCAGTCAATTCATTCACGAAGATTTTCTCCCATTCTGTGGGTTGTCTTTTTGTGTTGTTTAGGGTTTCCTTTGCTGTGCAGAAACTTAATAAAACAAATCTAAGTAGGAGTTTTATAAATTCCCAAATTATATATGCTCTTTGTAACAAGCCAACTCAAAAGAAAATTTTATATCATATAAGACATATATATATGAATATGTATTTATATATATTAACCTGGATTAATCACAAAAACCTCATGTTGAGCAAAAAGTTTTTCAGAAAAATACCTTCAATATAGCATACCATTTATATAAAGTTTTAAGTACACAAAATAATTTTAAAGTAAAAAATTTTAATATAGTTTTGCATATTAAATATTAAAATGCATATATACATATTTTATATATATATATAGTAAAATTTGAGAACATGCAGTTTCAGGAAGGAGAAAGTACAGTGTGATCCAGAAGATGCACAAAGGGGCCTTCAATTCTTCTGGGATAAACTTGGGTTTGTTATATTTATTAGTCCTAAGACTTTTTTGAATATCTGAAATATTTTATAATTGTTTAAGTTAAAGACCTTGTCCATCAATCCCTATTCAAAGCAACATGAGATAAATAAACAACGTTGGTAGTATATATATCTGTCTACAACTTATTATGCTTACAGAAAAATATACAAATACACAGTAATATATTTTTCCTTTTTAAAAATAAAACTAAGATCCTACCATATATAAATATAAGATACAAAAATATCTTTAAGGTGGATCACATAGATTTTATTGTTTCCATTCCGTTAACTAGAAATTCCAGGAGCCACTTAACCGTTCCCCTATCCTTCAAGCGTCAGAGCTGGTTTGAATATTTTGTTGTGTTTTACTATCACAAATACCACTGCAGTTGTTTCATTAAAGGATAATTCTTTTAAAAAAAGAGTAAAATCAGGACTCTCATAGATGTATTTAACTATTAGTAAGGCAACAATAAAGATGTCAAAGCCAGTTCAAAGGACAAAGGAAAGACATTGTAGATGAGGAACAGTGAAATGAATGCTTAAATGGAGGCAAAATTGGCTTCTTTCCTAGTTGAGAAGTGGAGTTTTTTAACCCTCCAGAGGACAGGATTGATTCAGTGTCTATAGATAAGACCTGTTTTGCATTGCTCTCAGTTATCTACAATATATGAGGCAAAGAAAGCCTCAGGGCCCACAATGAATCAAATAACCTGGAAAAGTGGTCCCTAAATCCTGCACAGCTTTCCATTAAATCATATTTCCCCCTACAGTTTTCTTACTTCTGGGACACGTGCTTTTTACTGCTGTAGAACAGCTGTCCAAGGTAGGATTGCTGTTAAGGGTTATGTACATTAACAATTTTAAGAGATACTGCCTGATAGATAGTTTACCAAAAAGTGTAGCATAGAAAGATGTCCTGTGCAGTTTTTTTAAAAATTTCAAGCATAGACAAAACTTTCCCAACATTCCTTGAATGTTTTTTATTTTTTAATCTAAAATAAATACGGAGGAGTTCCCGTCGTGGCGCAGTGGTTAACGAATCCGACTAGGAACCATGAGGTTGCGGGTTCGGTCCCTGCCCTTGCTCAGTGGGTTAACGATCCGGCGTTGCTGTGAGCTGTGGTGTAGGTTGCAGACGCGGCTCGGATCCCGCCTTGCTGTGGCTCTGTCGTAGGCCGGTGGCTACAGCTCCGATTCGACCCCTAGCCTGGGAATCTCCATATGCCGCGAGAGCGGCCCAAGAAATAGCAACAACAACAACAAAAAGACAAAAGACAAAAAATAAAAATAAAAAATAAAAAATAAAATAAACACGGAATCTATTTTTGTATACGTTGAGAATCAAGGGACTGAGTTTCTTCTAGATTGGCTGTCAAATATACCAGCACTATCTATTAAATAAAGTACCCTTCTGGTTGAATCAAATTGTTACCTTTATCATATATCATAAATTTCCTTAAGGTTTAAAAATCTATCCTTGGTTCTCTATTGGAGGGTTGGTTCTCCCAGTAGCTTTTTCAGGCGCACGCAGGCAGCGGCACACACCTGGGGTTCCCCTTCATCCTCCTTACACCCGCCGGTGAGCTGGCAGATGGGCGGTCAAGTTCTCTGTGCCTTTCATTTCCGCCTTCCCTAGACCCTCTCAGCCTCCTGTCCGACGGTCCCGTCCAGGGACCCGCTGCGGAGAAGGGGAGGGGAGGGGCAGGGGAGCAGGACGAGAGGGTAGGGTGCAGAGGAAGGCAGAGGGTGTTTCCGCGCTGCAGGTCACTTCTTGCTGTCAGCCTGCACGGTTCCTGGTGCCTATGGGGCCTGGGACTGAACTGGAGGGGTTGGGCCCAGCGAGGTTAACAAACCATCTCAGCGTCCATGCAGGTGATCTTAGCCCAGGGGGCAGAGTAGGGTGTACCTCGACTCCTCCGGTTCCCTTGCCCTTCCTTCTCGGGAGAAGAGATACTCTTACCATTAAAACTGGTAGAAGGTTGGAGTCTGCCCCAGTTGGGATTTGGGGCAAAGCAGAAAAAGAACTTTCAAGCAGCAACATTCCCTCCCTCATCCCCACCAACCAAAGGGGAAATGCAGCCACATGAGGGTAAAGAAGTCACGAATTCATCTTTGCGTTGGGAAATCTAAATCGCTGGTTTTTCAGGAAGATCCTTTCCCAAAAGGATTCAAATCTGAGTTCGGAAACCGACCTTACTTGGAGCCCAAGATGGGTGTGCACGGTGTAGGGGGCAGGTGCTCTGGGGTGCCACAGCCGGGCGCACGGCTCCAGCCTATGGAGCGATTTAGGGCGCTGGGGTGCGCTACTGAAGACCGAGGGCCTGGACCGCGGAGTCGGTTGGTTGGCAGAGAGGGCGGGAGGCGTGGTGCTGGAGACCCTACGGATCCCGGGCCGGGAGGGCGCGGGGCGTGCGCGCTGCCAAGAGGGGCCCGGCAGCTGGTGAGTTTCTGCGCAACCTAGGCGGCCGTGATCTCGTTGCGCGACGGAGGAAAAACAAAACAAAACAAACCACCAAACCAGGCCTAAGAAAGCGGAGAAGTTAAAACACTGAGATTCTGTGAGAAACCTCAGTTGCCAAGAACATTCCATCGAGGGACCGGCTGGAACCTGCAGGGGCCTCTCCCGTACACCTGAGGACTCCAAGCCTGGGCCGCTTCCAACTCTACTAGCTTTACCTTCCCACGTTTCTATGTGCTTCAGGCACACATCGATCCCGGAGTCTGGCTCCTCTCCGGGCCTCAGGCTGCCTGCCGAATGGAAATGGCACCTGTTTCCTTCTTGGTGGCAGGACAAGCTCTTCAGGTTCTGGGCTTAGGGCCCCAGCAACCTGGCTGGGGCATCATGAACAACTTAAGGATGTTGAGAAAGACTCCCCTCCCTGCGCATCTCCAGTTTTTCCTCCTGGCTACTGAGACTGGCAAGAGAACAAGTGAAGACTCTTACCCACTGCCTGCCTGGAGGTGTCTCTGCGCAGCCCCTACTCCCTCCTTTCCTAGAGAGCTCTCCTGTTCCCAGTTCCCAGACTGGACATCTAGGCGAGATCAGCTCCACCCACCCACACAGATTTAAATAAGTCAATAGAGGAGAAGAGAAATCAAAGTTAAAAATCATAAAGACAGGAGAAGAGGGGGAGAAAAAAGAAGACAAACTGAACAAATAGAAAACATTGAGCAAGAAGATAGACTTTAATCCAACCATATCAATAATCACTTTAATGTGAATGGCTTAAACATTCCAGTTAAAGACAGAGATTGTCAGATTGGGAAAAGAAAGCAAGACCCAACTAAATGTGGTCTACAAGAAACACAATTTAGGATTTCTCTTGTGGTGCAGCAGGTTAAGGGTCCAGCACTGTCACTGCTGTGGCTTGGGTTCAGCCCGTGGCCCAGGAACTTCCACATGCCTCAAGTGCAGCAAACAAAACAAAACAAAGGAACAACACCTCCACCCCAAAAAAACATACTTTAAATAAAAAGACAAAGTTTAAAACAGTAGTTATAAAGGGGAAGTAGGGTAATTTGAACAGGACACAGGAATCAACAATACCAGGGGGTCCTGGTTCCCCTCTCTTGGCTGATGGGAAGTCTTATACTGAAACTGCAGGCTGGATACTCTCTTCCATTGTACCCATGCACCCAGAGATCTCCAGAGACAACTTGCTGCCTTTAGATTTCATGAAGCATCTGAGGAGTCAGGACTGAAGTGAAGTGATGATGCTCTGCCCCAGGCTTGGACTTTGATAACCTGGAGGCCAGGGACACCCACCTCTTTCCCACCTTTTCCTCAGGAACCTGCAGGAGGCACCAGCGAGACAGCAGTGAGATCTATGGGCTGGCGTGTCTGCAATGAGGGAGGGAAGGCTGCCTCAGGTGGGAGGGTAGGGCTCCCACTAAGCCCACAGAGGATCATTGTGGGTGGTTCTGAGCTGTCACTGTTACCTACACTCAACCTCATCAGAATAAAAGAGACATCAATTCCCAGTTTCTTCCTCTCTCTGCTCCAATCTCTTTTTCCCTGACCCCGAGTCTCCTTTAAAATGTAGTTTTTCTCATGTCATTCAAGAATCTGCAGTGACTCTCTACACATAAAACGCTGCCAAGTTATTTCCATGGCACATCAGAAACATTCACTGGCCCATCCAGTCAGCCAGAGTACAGGACTTTTTCCCATGGAAAACCTAATACATTCAAGAAGTTCAAGTAGTTTTGCCTGTAATAGAATGCCCCTCCTATTTCTAATATTCAGCTGAGAAACTTTAATATTTTTACAAAGAAAATGTTTTTAACTCAAATAACTGTTACAGTTTTACTGAAACTGTTTTATACTGAAATATAGAAACAATTTCCCTGACATTTTCCTTAAGCTTGAAAGCTGAACACAGCATTTCCTCATATATCCTCATATATCCTTAAGACATAGCCCTAAAAACCTTTAAAACATTGTCAAATCCACCTACCCCTCCAGAGTAAGTTATTCCCTAGCCCTCTTCTCAATCTGCAGGGATTCTCATAAAGCTCTTCAGTTTCTCAAGGAAGGGAAGAGAAAGAGAAGAAAGGAAGGAGGAAGGAGGGAAGGAAAGAGAAAGACAGAGAGGGAGGGAGCGAGGAAGGAAGAAGGAAAACTCCTGGCCTGGTGTTCCCAGTGTGGCTCAGTAGGTTAAGAACCCAACATAGTGTCGATGAGGATTCAGGTTTGATCTCTGGCCTCCATCAGTGGGTTAAATATCCGGCATTGCCACAAGCTGTGGCACAGGTCAGAGATGTGGCTCAGATCCAGCGTGGCTGTGGTGTTGGCTCCAGCTGCGACTCCAATTCCACCCCTAGCCTGGGAACTTCCAGTGCCGCAGGTGGGGCCATAGAAACAAAAAGAGGAGTTACCATTGTGGTGCAGTGGAAAGGAATCCAACTAGGAACGATGAGGTTGTGGGTTCGATCCCTGGCCTTGTTCAGTGGGTTAAGGATCCGGCGTTGCCGTGAGCTCTGGTGTGGGTCACAGACGTGGCTCGGATCTGGCCTTGCTGTGACTCTGGTGTAGGCCAGTGGCTACTGCTCTGATTGGACCTCTAGCCTGGCAACCTCTATATGCCATGGATGCAGCCCTAAAAAGACAAAAAAAAAAAAAAAAAAAAGAAAGAAAAAGAAAACCCTGGCCACTTGGACCCTCCTAAAGCCTGACACTCTCAGTGTTTATTTCTCATTAGGACCTTTAGAACTACTGATGCTCAGGCCTCACCCTGGATCATTATAAGATCACCTCTGCAAAAGGCCCTCGTCAGAATATTAGAACCTCTCCAGGTAGTTCTGATCTGTACCCCAGGTGTGACTCACAGTTGCCAAAGCCTCCACCTCCGCAACACACAATGAGGTGGGGAAAGACCCAGGAGACACGCCCATCTCCCCCACTCACCCTGACCCTGGCACGCAGGGGCAGCTCATGGCAAAGCTTCTGCTGTCCCTCAAAGGCAGTAGATCTCATGTGAGGATCACCCAGGGAGCTTGTCATAAAGCCCTGAGTCCCCATCCCACCTCAATGACATCTGAACCCCGGGGTTGGCCTTTGAAATGCCTTCCGGCTGATCCCCTGTAGAATCTGGACTGGGAAGGTGTTCTACAGCTGAATCCACTTGCAGATAGGACTCCTGGTTTCACTGACCTTAGAGACCCATGGGAAAGCTAGACTTGACCCAGGAGTTACAGGACTTAGGCTAAGTGTGAATGGAGTTTGAGGACTGGAAACGGGTGGCACCTGTGAGGGGTGTCACCGTCTGAGAAGACCTAACAGACCTCTGCGAGGACTGCGAACCAGCTTAATGAACAGCTTTGGGGTCGGGAGAGGTCGTGAGAGAGGAGCATCTAATGGAAGGAGCAAAGAAAGACCCCAAAGCAGGCACAACATTGTAAATCAACTCTAATTAAAAAAAAAAAAAAAAAAAAGACCCCATGGAAGTTCCCGTCGTGGCGCAGTGGTTAACTAATCCGACTAGGACCCATGAGGTTTCGGGTTCGATCCCTGGCCTTACTCAGTGGGTTAAGGATCCGGCATTGCCGTGAGCTGTGGTGTAGGTCACAGATGCGGCTCGGATCCTGTGTTGCTGTGGCTCTGGCGTAGGCTGGCCGCTACAGCTCTGATTCGACCCCTAGCCTGAGAACCTCTATGTGCCTCGGGAGCAGCCCTAGAAAAGGCAAAAAGATAAAGACCCCAAAGAAAATTTGCACCCCCTGTATTACCAAGGACCCCATGAAAATGCTGTGGCTGTTTTCTGTGGGAGTAACCCTTAATGCCTGGGCTATTGTAGATCCAATTTGGGGAAAAAAAACAATTAATTTCATATATATTTAGATGTTGGGTCTGAGGCATTCTAGTGAAGCAGATACCGGGTGAGGGAAAAAAGGAAATCAGGACTTGGTCTTTATGACAAGAGGGGCAGTGGCCCCCACCACGTGATCTCCATGGAGCATCCCCAGGACCTGGCTGGGAGCCCTGCACCCTGGAATCCCTGGTACCACCCCTCCATGGTGTCCTAACACGTGTTTCTGGCTTGCTCCCAGAATCAGAGATGTGCATTTGTAGAGATGGGACAACTTATTTTGCAGTTTGGGTGATGGGGCCTAGAATCCTAAAAATCACTGCCCTAGTTGAGGTCAGGCACACCCTCTCCCAATTATCCAATCAAACACTAGTTTACATACAGCTGAAGGGATCTGGCTGATGTAATCAGCGAATCAAAAGGATGATGTACTTGTTTAATCTGATTCAATCACTTAAAAGAGTTAAGTCCCCACTCCCCCTGTTTTGTTTTTTGTCTTTTTGCTATTTCTTGGGCCGCTCCTGCGGCATATGGAGGTTCCCAGGCTAGGGGTCTAATCAGATCTGTAGCTGCCGGCCTACGCCAGAGTCACAGCAACGCGGGATCCGAGCCATGTCTGCAACCTACACCACAGCTCACGGCAATGCCGGATTCTTAACCCACTGAGTAAGGCCAGGGATCGAACCTGCAACTTCATGGTTCCTAGTCGGATTTGTTAACCACTGCGCCACGACGGGAATTCCCTCCCCTCCTCCTGTTTAGTGGAAGATGAGTAACAGAGTAGGGCACCTTGGGCCTTCCCGGGACAGAAGCCTCCCCCTTATCCTCTGCTTTAGCTCCTTTCTGAAGTACCTAGATAATAGTATCTCATGTGCATTTCTGGAGTTGTTTTATCATTGCTAAAACCCCCACCAAGTGGTTAACGAATCCGACTAGGAACCACGAGGTTGCGGGTTCGATCCCTGGCCTTGCTCAGTGGGTTAAAGATCCGGCGTTGCCGTGAGCTGTGGTGTAGGTTGCAGACACGGCTCGGATCCCGCGTTGCTGTGGCTCTGGCGTAGGCTGGTGGCTACAGCTCCAATTCAACCCCTAGCCTGGGAACCTCCATATGCCGCGGGAGCGGCCCAAGAAATAGCAACAACAACAACAAAAAGACAAAAGACAAAAGACAAAAAAAAAAAAAAAAAAGATGGTACCACTCAGTGTATATGCACTCCCCTGTCTTGTCATGATACAAACACCATAAATCTGAAGCAATGGGTAAATTCGTGGATGATTCTTATATAGTTTCCAAGATTCAAAATTAATTCTCAGTAAGGTCCATAGTAGCCTAGACTACATCTGAGATGCTAAGGGCAAAAAATCCCAGGCATTCTTGATGACAATCTATCCTAAGCACCTTCCTTCTCTTCCATCCTTAGTTGCTCCATTTATAAGCCCCCAACCCCCCATGCCCCTCCTTCAGCATAAACAGGTTTCTAAAAATTTTTCTCTTATAAAGAGAAAAGCTCTGGTCTCCCCTTCCCCTCCCCTCCCTAAACTAAGTCTTTCATGGAGGCTCCTTGTATCCCTCTCTATAACCCATGACCACCCCACCAGCAGAAGCCCCTAACCCTCCACTGAATCCACCCTCTGCTTGATACACATAGTCCCTGGGCCAAACCCAAAGGGCTCCCCTGACCCCCTAGTTCTAACTCATGGAGGGGAGGGTGATACATTTGTAGAAGTCACAACCTCTCACTTTGCCTTTGAGGACATGAGACCGAGAGATCCTTGGAGTTAATAGTGGAGTCAATTCAGTATTAGTCTCTAGTTAATCCTATCCCTGTTATCCAATCAAACTGTATTCCAGGTGCTGCATTAAAGGGGTTTTGCAGTTGTAATAAAAGTTGTAAATTAGTTTATCTTTGGTTAATCCAAAGGGAGTATGTTGGGTGGGTCTGACTCGATCACACTCAGGATATTTAATAGCTGCCAGGACCTCCAAGGGCTTCAGAGACTGCCAGAAGCAGAGAGGAGCAGACACATTTCAGGAGACCCCCAATCTGAAGATCTGAATTTCAGCAAGTCCATTCCAGCAAGGGTGAGAAAGTGCCAGCTCTCTTCAGCCCTCGGATTAGGCCCTGTTGGTGCAGAGAAAACTCGAGAATAAAAATGGAGGTAAATTGGAGGGAAGCAGTTTCCTGTGTGTTTGTGGAAGTGTTTGGGTTGTCTTTTATTTTATTTTATAAGTACCTTAAAAGGTATGCTTGGGGGTTCCCATTGTGGCTCAGCGGAAATGAACCACTTCCTATCCATGAAGTGGTTCAATCATGGCCTGGCTCAGTGGTCAGGGACTTCGAGTTGTGCTGTGACTGTGGCTGTGGTTGGCAGCTACAGCTCCGACTGGACACCTAGCCTGGAAACCTCTATATGCCGAGGGTACAGCCCTAAAAAGCAAAAAAAAAAAAAAAAAAAAAAAAAAAGATGCCTGATTTCTTCTCTGTTCTTTGCAAATACTCATTTAATCCTCAGAGCAAGCCTGCTGGAAGGTGTTATGACTATAGTCATTTCACAGAGAGGGCACAGAGGCACAGCTCAGTCCACAGTATTTCGTTCATCTCTAGCCATTAGGCTGTTTGTATCTTCCTATTATCTCCTTATGTGCGTACTTCCTCTCCATGGCTTGACCACTTCTGGTGGCTGCTTTAAAGTCCTTCTCTAAGAATTCTACTGTCTGCATGATTTCTGGGGTCAATGGATCGATGTTCTGCCAGTGACGAACTGTCTTTGTTTTGCTGCATGCTGGGTAATTCTAGGTAGGAGATGAGCACTGTGCATTTTTTGGTGCTGGATATTCTGTGTTCCTTTAACCAGCTGGCTCTGTTCTGGCGCAGAGAAGGTCCTCAGAAACAGTTTAACTGAGCCTTTTGAGGATTGTTTTGAATCCTTGTTAGCCGGGGCCGGAAGCGGCTCCAGTCTGGATAATTTGGCCCCACTACTGAGGCAATACCCTTTCTGAGCACTCTATATATGAATCCCCTTGGATAAGGATTTTTTGGTTTTGTTTTTGTTTTTTCCACTCTGGCTGCAGGGGGAAAAGATTCTTCTTTGCCTGAGTGACCCCAGGGATTTCCCAGCCTGTTCCCTTCCAGTGGCTTTTACCCAGTCCAGGAAGTTCCTGCCCACTCATGGGCTCATCTGCCCTTGGACAGGGGACCTCCCTACCTCCCTGTAAGTCTTTAGAGTTCCCTCATCTCTCTGTTTCCTGTGCAGCTTCCTTGTCCTGTCCTTGTCATTGTAATAGGTGATATCCAGCAGCCTCACTCCTCCAAAATCTCAGCCTGGTCACCCAGGCTCTGTTTGGATCCCTTCCCTTGCTCTAAGGTCTGGACACCCTGGGGCACTCTGCTGTGGCCCTTGTAGATCCCCCTTCACTTGGGTTTTGCTTTCAAACCACTGTCCTGTCTTGCTGTTGTCCCTTGTCTGAAAACCTTTGGTTCAGTAGTTCCTCCAGCTCTCTCCTGGTTCAAGGCAAGAGAGAAAAAGAGAGCACACTGCCTGGGTTTGAAATAACTCCTTGGGGGAATTCCCGTCGTGGCGCAGTGGAAATAATCCGACTAGGAAACAGGTTTCAGGTTTCGATCCCTGGCCTTGCTCAGTGGGTTAGGGATCTGGCATTACCGTGAGCTGTGGTGTAGGTTGCAGACGTGGCTCAGATCCCGCGTTGTTGTGGTTGTGGTGTAGGCCCGCAGCTGTAGCTCCAGACTGGACCCCTAGCCTGGGAACCTCCATATGCCTCGGGTGTGGCCCTAAAAAGACAAAGACAAAAAAAGAAAAGAAATGACTCCTTGGTTAACAGCTTGCAACTGATGTTCTCTATCATTGTGGAATATGTTTTCTAGATCTGCTCTTAAGATTTAAGATGGTTTGATTTTTATTTTCAATGTTGTGATTGGCTACTTTTTAAGCAATCACAGGTAAGTGGGTAAGAATGACTTACTATGTCAGTAGTCATCTTTTTCTCTCTCTTTTTTTTTTTTTTCCATTAGGAAGTGGCATCTCAGACTGAAATTGCTATCCACCCTGAGGAACTGGAGAAGGGAAAAGAAACCCAGGGAGCAGAAAATCCCTCAGGTGCCTCAGGTTCGGTGCTCTCAGTCATGTTTAAATAGAGGAAACTTTCTATCTATTCTGCTTCCTGCATCTTCCCCAGTCTGACCTGCTCATCTCAGACCCCAGATGGGGGCAGTCCCAATGAGGGTCCTGGGAGCTCTCTATCCCCTGTTCCGGCCCCCAGCCCTGGGACCCAAAGCAGTAAAAGGCCCCATTGGGGGAGGGGGTGGGAAGGAAGTGAGCCCCTCTTCAAGACAGCCCCTCCCAGGCAGTAAATGAACCATTAAAGCCCTGTCAATGTTCTCTGAAATAACTTATGCAACTGGAACAGCGTCAAGCCCTCCAGTGCTTCCAGACCCATTCAGTGACTAAATGACTTTGGCATTAGGACTCAGGTTGGTGATGAATGCCTCAACTTCTTGTAAGGTTCTGTCACCTCCTGTAAACTGGATAAAGTCATGTTTGGACCTGTCAGTGCCAAGGGAGGGTCTCTGAGAAACCCCTCAAGTATGCAGGTAAGTTGTGCCAAAGCACACTTACATGCATTTACATTCCTCTCGTTTCCAGACCAGTGTTTTAAACCTTGGAGTGACTATGAGATCAGGAGTTTCCTACAAGAATGGGAATTGCTTGAATGTGAGAAGTTGAGGAGGAATTATCACATGGCATCAAGAATAATTGCCAGGCATCTCAAGCAAAGAGGCATTAATAAAGGCAGGAGAAAGTGTCTCCAGATGCTCATAAACATGCATGACTTATACTGGACCATTCATGAAGCCAACCAGAGACCAAGGCATGAACCCTTGCCATGTCCTTTTGGAGAGACCCTTCACAGGATCCTGGGGCACAGAGAAGAGGACAAAAACTCAGGTTTGTCTCTTAATATGCATCTTCCATGGTTCTTGAGTGAGTGGCATCAGCTAGCCCAGACACTGCACTGTCTCCTGAGCAGCCAGCATGATGGGACTGGTCCCTGGCTACAGGTTCTCCCTGCACACAGCACAAAGGACTCAATGCTCTGAACACTCACCTACCTGTCCTTCTCTCCTCTCTGTCCTCAAAGCAGTGACTTTGAGGGACTTTGCTCATGGCCTGGTTTCAAATAGACATGGACCCCTGGGGCAGACTAGGCAACAAAGATTCAGAAGGAGGGTTGGTGATGTCCTTGTGATGTTTCTCATGTGTATCTCTCATGTTCCCCCTGTGCAGAAGAGGCCAACTTCCTACCTCCCGAGTACCAGCGCCCCACCTATGAGGAGATGCTCTGGGCTCCTGCACATGTGGTCTACGTAGAGCATCCTCAGGTACCCAGATGGGAGCCTTGGCACATGAACCTTCCACAGCCTTGGCACATGAACCTTCCACAGCCTTGGCACATGAACCTTCCACAGTCAAGTCCATGGCTGTTTCCTGCCTATCTCCCTCCAAACCTCAGCCCCCAGCCACAGTGGTCAACCTTCTCTGCCACTGAATCAGTTGGTGCCCCTGAATCAGTTGGTGCCCCTGAATCAGTTGGTGCCATTGGATCGGTTGGAGAACAACTAAATCCCGTTAGTTAGAACAGAGGAGATAGTTAGAACCTGACTTCTTTCTTCCCAGCCTAATGTAATGAAAAAATTTCTGGTGCAGAAATTAACATTGTAAGTCAAATATACATCAATTAAAAATAAAAATAAATTTAAATATCAAAGCTGGTGTCTCTTAAACTGGGAGATAGTTTTAGTTTTTGCATATATAGATTTTGCAGGGCAAAATCACGGGTGTATGTGGAATTTATCTCCCCAGAGTTCCTTAGTAGCTCAGCAGGTTAAGGATCGGGCATTGTCTGTGGCTCTGGTTACTGCAGCAGTGAGGGTTTGATTCCTGGCCCGGGAAGTTCCACTGGTGCAGCCAAAAAAAATTTTATCTCCCCACATTTCTTGGTATTCTTTTTTTAAAAAAATAAAGGAAACAATGCAGTTTCACATGTTGGTGGAATTTACCTGTGAGATGCAAGAAAGGATCAACAGACACAAATCGCTAAGTATGATAACACCACATTAACAGAAGGAAAGATAAAAATCATGATTATCTCAATAGATCCAGAAAATGCATTTGACAAAATATAACATCCTTTCATGACAATCTCAATAAACTGGGTATAGAGAAAACACCTCAACATAATAAAGTCCATTAAGTGAAGGCTACAGCTAATACCATACTCAACAGTGAAAGGTTTCCTTCTAAAATTAGGAGCAAGACCAGAGTTCAACTTTCACCACTCCTATTCAACACAGTAGTAGAAATCATAGCCAGAAAAATCAGACAAGAAAAAAGCCATCTAAATCAGAAAGGAGAAGTAAAATTGTTTGTAGAATATGCGACCTTGCATATATATGCAAAATCCTAAAGATTCAACAACTGTTGGAACTGGAGCTCCAGTGGTAACAAACCAGACTAGTACCCATGAGGACTGGGTTCAATCCCTGGCCTCTCAGATCTGGCATTGCTGTGGCTGTGGTATAGGCTGGCAGCTGCAGCTCCAATTCCACCCCTAGCCTGGGAACCAAGAATCTCTTTCATAATAGCATTCAAAACAGTACCTAGGGAGAGTTCCTGTCGTGGCTCAGCAGTTAACGAACCTGACTAGCATCCGTGGCCTCGCTCAGTGGGTTAAGGATCCGCTCAGTGGGTTAAGGATCTGGCGTTACCGTGAGCGGTGGTATAGGTAGCAGACGCAGCTTGGATCCTGCGTTGCTGTGGCTGTGGTGTAGGCTGGTGGCTACAGCTCCGATTGGATCCCTAGCCTGGGAACTTCCATATGCCGCAGGTGTGGCCCTAAGGAGACAAAAAAAAAAAAAAGAAGAAGCAAAACAAAACAAAACAGTACCTAGGAATAAAGTTAGCCAAAGAAGTGAAAGGTCTGTACAATGAAAACTATAAGATTTTGGTTAAAGGAACTGGACACAAACAAATACAAAGATACCGGTGTTCATGACCAGAAGAAAATATTGTTAAAATATTCATAACACCCAAAGCCATCTATGGATTTAATGCAACCTTAATCAAAATCCTAATGTGGAGTTCCCATCGTGATGCAGTGGTTAACATATCCGACTAGGAACCATGAGGTTGCGGGTTCGGTCCCTGCCCTTGCTCAGTGGGTTAACGATCGGGCGTTGCGGTGAGCTGTGGTGTAGGTTGCAGATGCGGCTCAGATCCCGCGTTGCTGTGGCTCTGGCATAGGCCAGTGGCTACAGCTCCGATTCCACCCCTAGCCTGGGAACCTCCATATGCCGCGGGAGCGGCCCAAGAAATAGCAAAAAGACAAAAAAAAAAAAAAAAAAAAAAAAAATTCCAATGGTATTTTTTTCACAGGAAACCCCCCACAATGTTACAATTTATATGGGACCAGAATATACTCCTAATAGCCAAAGCATCTTGAGGGTTAAGAACAAAGCTGGAGGCATCACACTTCCTAACTTCAAACTGTATGACAAAGTTAGAGTAATGAAAACAGTACCATATAGCATAAAAATAGAAACACACTAATGGAACAGAAGAGAGAGCCCAGAAATAACTACCACCACCCCATACATGGTCAACTAATATTTAACGAAGAAGACAAGAATAGTCAAAGGGGAAGGGATATTCTCTTCAACAAATGATATAGGGAAAACTCTGTAACCACAGGCAGAAACATGAAATGGGAACTCTACCTTACCCCACTCACAAAACTTAACTCATTATGAATTAGTGACTTACACTTACTTACCTAATACTGTAAACCTCTGAGAAGAAAACAAAGAAGCTAATTGAGATTAATCTGGGCAATGTTTTTTTGGTTTTTGGTTTTTGAGGGGTTTGTTTTGTTTTGTTTTTTTGCTTCTTAGGGCTGCACCTGCTGCGCATGGAAGTTCCCAGGCTAGGGGTTGAATCAGAGATGCAGCTGCCCGCCCACACCACAGCCACAGCAACAGGGGATCTGAACCACATCTGTGACCCACACTACAGCTCATGGTAATGCTGGATCCTTAACCCACTGAAGTGAGGCCAGGGATCAAACCCGCATCCCCATGGATACTAACTGGGTTCGTTACCACTGAGTCATGACAGGAACTCCCAGGGAAATGGTTTTTTGAAAAGGTCGCCCAAAGCACAAACAACGAGAGCAAAAATAAACAAGTTGGAATATTTCTCTTTTTTTTTTCATTCTGTATTTTATTACTGAAACAACGTCATCCTACCCACCCCACCCCACAATAAAAATCTCACCCAGATCTCCCATCCTTTCTCCTCACCCCCACGCCCCACCCTGCACAAATGCTCCTGGATTCTCTGCCCACTGCCCCATTTTGGAGTGTGTCCATTTCCATTGCGTAGCCATGTGGAAAACACCTAGGGCCTTTGTGGAGGAAATGGAGGAGGGGGGAGAAGGAGCCCCAGGAGAGGTTTATTTGAGGGCCTTGGCCACTTGCTCTTAGGCCAGCTCGATCTCCTCATTGTCTGGACAGGTGGAGGCAAACTTTTCCCGAGCATAGGCACTGCGCAGGTATCGCACTCCACGAAACGCATCCGGAATGGAGAATCCCTGGTACTTCTTACAGACCACTTGTACTATGTGGAGCTTTGGCAACAGGTTGCAGTCAGCCAGAGTGAGCTCATTGCCATCCAGAAACTTCCTCTGAGAGATTCCCTCATCCTCAGCACTGGTCTCATCCACTTCTTCTGGGAGAGGGGATGTCAAGTAATTGTCTAAGACTTTCAGGGCTTTCAGGAGTCCCTTCTCCAGGTTGTCATTGAGAGCTGGGTTTGAATTCTTAATGTAGGCAGAAAATTTAGCAAATATTAGCCCAGCTGTGTTGGATTCAGGGTTCAGAGCTGCCAGCTTGGGGTACCTGGGAGGGCATAGCACTGCCTCCAGAAATTCCTCAGTCTTGTTGGTATCTGTGTGCACTTCAGTGCTGTACAGCAGAAAAGGGAGCTGTCCCCCTGGGCATAGCTTCTGTACCATCTCAGTCCCCTGGGCATAGCTTCTGTACCATCTCAGTCCACAGTGGTGACACTGAAGGTGACTCCCTTGAGCCAGAGCACCATGAACAGTCTCTGGGAGAAGGGGCAGTTTCTGATCTTGGCCCCATCACTGCCAGCCTTTACGAACAATTCGACCTGAGGTTGTTCTTCAACCATGGTTGCGACCAAGAGCCAAGTTGGAATATTTCAAACTAAAAAGCTTCTACAGAGCAAATGAAATGAAAAAAATGAAACGGCAGCATATGGAATAGAGGAAAATATTTGTAAACCATGTATAGATGCTCCTCGACTAATGATGGGATTAGACCCTGATAAATCCATCATAAATTGAAATTATAAGTCAAAATGCACTTAATATCCTGAACGTACTGAGCATAATAGCATAGCCTCACCTACCCTCACCATGCTCACAGTATAATGTAGAGTATCGGTTATTTACCTCCGGACTGGTGACTGACTTGGGAGTTGCAGCTCACTACTGCTGCCCAGCATCCTGAGAGAGAATTGTGCCTCATATTATTTGCCCAGGAACAGATCAAAATTCAAAATTTGAAGTACAGTTTCTACTAAATGTGTTTCGTTTTCATATCACTGTCAGGTCAAAAAACTAAGCTGAACTGTTATTAATGCAGGGACCATCCGTATGGGTCAAGGGGATAATACCCCAAATTACAGTGGCATATTCTTCAGTCATGAGAAAGAAGGAAATCCTGCCATTTGTGACAACATAGATGGACAATGAGGGCATTCTACCGAATCTAAGTAGTCAGACAGTGATATGATATCACTTGTATGTGGAATCTAAAAAAAAAGCCAAACTCGTAGAAACAGAGAGCAGAATGGTTCTTCCCAGGGGCTGGTGGGTGGCTGGGTGAGCTGGGAGATGCTGTTTAAGGGTACAAACTTGAAACTAGAAAATGAACAAATTCTGGAAATCTAATACACAGAACAGTGACTACAGTCAACAACATTGCACTATAAACTTCAAAGTTGCTACAAGTCTAGATCTTAATTATTCTCACAACCAGAAAAAAAAAAAGATTGTGTGACGTGATGGAGGAATTCACTAATGCCACAGTGATGAAAGAAATCGAAGATGACACAAAGAGATGGAAACATACACTGTGATCTCAGATTGGAAGAATTAATATTATTAAAATGACCATATTACCCAATGAAATCTACAGATTCAATGCAATCCCTATCAAAATACCAATGGCATTTTCACAGAACTAGAAAAAAAAATTTGTATGGAAACACAAAAGACCCCAAATAACCAAAGCAATCTTGAGAAAGAAGATTGGAGTTGGAGGAATCAGGCTCCCTGACTTCAGACAGTACTACAAAGCAATAGGCATCAAAATGGTATGATAAAAAAAAAATAGAAAAAAAAAAGGAAAAAGAAGAAAAAAAAAAACAAAACAAAATGGTATGATACCTCCCCAAACAGATACATGGATCAATAGAACATGTTAGAAAGCCCAGAAATAAACCTATGCACTTATGATCAATTAATCTATAACAAAGGAATTCAGCAATCCCACTCCTGGACATATATCCAAAGAAAACTATAATTCCAATAGATACATGGACTCCTGTGTTCATTGAAGCACTATTCACAATAGCCAAGACATGGAAACAACATAAATATCTCACCAACAGATGAATGGATTAAGAAGATATGGTAGTATATACAATGCAAGGCTATTCTGTCATTAAAATAGAATGAAATAATGCCATTTTCAGCACCATGGATGCAACTAGAGATTACCATACTAAGTGAAGTAAGTCAGAAAGAGGAGGACAAATACCATATATCACTTACATGTGTAATCTAAATATGGCACATGAAGTTCCCACTGAGGCACAATGGGATTAACAACATCTCTGGAGTACCAAGATGCAGGTTTAATCCCTGGCCCAGGGTTAAGGATACCAGGTCACCACAGTGTTGCAACTGCAGCTCAGATATGATCCCTGTCCCAGGAACTCCATGTGCCTCAGGATGGTCAACAACAAAATACAAAAACAAGCAAACAAAAATATGGCACAAATGAACCTATCTACAAAACAGAAATAGACTCACAGATATGGAGAACAGACTCGTGGTTAGTGGATGGACTGGGAGTTTGGGGTTAACTATACAGTACATCCATTCTCTTGGGATAGACCATGATGAGAAGCATTTTTTAAAAGAATGTATATAGGAGTTCCTGTCGTGTTTCAGTGGTTAATGAATCTGACTAGGAGCCATGAGGTTGAGGGTTTGATCCCTGGCCTTGCTCAGTAGGTTAAGGATCCGGCATTGTCATGAGCTGTGGTGTAGGTTGCAGATGTGGCTCGGATCTGATGGTGTTGTGGTTCTGGCGTAGGTCAACGGCTACAGCTCTGATTAGATCCCTAGCCTGGGAATCTCCATATGCCTCGGGTGTGGCCCTAAAAAGACAAAAAAAAAAAAAAAAAAGAATGTATATATGTGTATAACTGACTTACTTTGCTGTACAGTGGAAATTACCCCAACACTGTAATACTTTAGGAGTTCCTGTTGTAGCTCAGTGGGTTAAGAACCCAACTAACATCCATGAGGATGCTGGTTCAATTCATGGCCTTGCTCAGTGGGTTAAGGATCTGGTCGTGACACAGGCTGTGGCACAGGAGCAGACGTGGCTCAGATATAGTGTTCTTGTGGTTGTGACATAGGCTGGCATCTGAAGCTCCGTTTCAACCCCTAGCCTGGGAAGTTCCATATCCTGCAGGTGCGGTCCTTTAAAAAAACAAACAAACAAACAAAAAACTATAACTAAAAAAAAAGTAAAAAACTGAAAAAAGTAAAAAACTGAAAATAGAGAATAGAGGAATCCTCTTGTGGTGCAGTTCTCAAGCACCTAGTGTCACTGCAGTGGCAATGGGCTGCTGCCATGGTATCTCTCCACATGCTTGCGCATGGCCAAAAACAACACCAACACTAAAAATAGAGTTACCATATGATCCAGTGATCTCACTCCTTGGCATATAGTCAGTAAAGAAAAAACTCTAATTCAAAAAGATTCACGCACCCCAGTGTTCATTCCAGCAACATGGATGGACCTAGAGATTATCATGCTAGGTAAATCAGACAGAAAAGACAAAGATCTTATGATATTAGTTATATATGGAATCTTAAAAAATGATACAAAATGAACTAATTTTAAACAGAAATATACTCACAGACATAAGAAAACAAATTTATGGTTACCAACAGGGAAGTGAGGGAGGGATAAACTGGGAATTTGGGCTTAACATATACACACTACTATATATGAAATAGATATACAGAATCTTACTTGTGTACCACAGGGAACTATATTCAATATCTTGTAATAACCTATAATGGGAAAGAATATGAAATAAATATATATACATGCACTATTGCTGACAATGAGAAATGGTGCGGTCATTGTGGAAAATAATATGGTGGTTCTGCAAAAAATTTAAAATAGAATTACCAAATGATCCAATAACTCCACTTCTGGGTATATACATTCAAAAGAATTAAAAGCAAAGACTCAGAAATATTTGTACACCCATGTTCATAGCATCATTATTCATAACAGCTAAAACATGGAAACAATGCAAATACCCTTCAATGGATGAACGGAAGCAACATGTAATATAAACATGCAATGAAATATTAATCACCTTAAAAAGGGAAGAAAATTCTGCAATATGCTACAGCATGATTGAACCTTGTGGGCATTATGCTAAGTAAAAAAAGATCAGTGATGGAGTTCCCATTGTGGCTCAGTGGAAAATAATCTGACTAGTATCCACGAAGACTCAGGTCCAATCCCTGGCATAGTTCAGTGGGTTAAGGATCTGGTGTTGCCATGAGCTGTGGTGTAGGTCGCAGATATGGCTCAGATCTGGCATTGCTATGGTTATGGTGTAGGCTGGCAGCTACAGCGCACCCTCGACCCCTAGCCTGGGAACTTCCATATGCCGTGGGTGCAGCCCTAAAAAGACCAAAAAAAAAAAAAAATCAGTGACAAAAAGACAAATGCTGTATGATCCCACATATATGAAGTGCTTAGAGGAGTCAAAATCATAAGGAGTAGAGAGGTAGTCTCCAGGGGTGGGGGAGAGGAGTGAATGAGGGATCATTGTTTAATGGGGGATCATTGTTTAATGGGGATAGGGTTCCAGTTTTACAAGATGAAAATCGTTATGGAGATGGATGGTGGTAATAGTTACACAGTATTATGAATGTATTTAATAATGACCTTTACACTTAAAATGGTTAATTTTATAATATGTGTATTTTGCCACAACAATAACAAAAAAGAAATGGAGAAAAAAGGCCAAAAAAAAAAATTATTGAGGTATACCAAGCTGGGGACATAAGTGATACAAAGAAGGAAGTTCTGGGCTCCTATTTCTAATTAGCTGAATTGAAGAAACAAACATGAGAGTTGCAGTTTGCTGCATGCACTGCAGTGAGAGCTACTGATGAGTCATTTCTAGTTGTGGTTTCCCATGTGTGAAGGGAACAGGACATGCACTGGTCATAAATTAAAGCTCAGCATCACCTGGGGCCTCTAGTGCCCTCTTGCTCTAGAAGCCGAACAGGCTGGCAGCACCCTCCCCAGGGACAGCCAGGAAATCAGGACTGGATCTGGGAATTCACCCTCCAGGGCCCAAGTTAGCAGAGACCAGGTCAGGGGCCCCTTTTCTGCAGCTGGAACTCCCCCAAAGGCACCCCCTCCATTTCCCCACAGGCAACTTCCATCCAGCACTAATTAACCAATGGGGACAGTTCTTTGTGAGCCAATTAAAACCACTTAGGGAGAAAGTTTGACTTCAGCTCAGTGAAAGTTGAAGCAGAAACTCATCCTTCTTCCTGACAGTTCCCCAGGCACTGCTCTCCCTGGAGGCAGCAGGGGTTGCTCCGTGGCAGGGCCACTGCAGGTATTTTCAAAGTATATGGGACCACTTCCTTCTAACTTGTCCTTCAAGCATCTGTTCCAAGGCCATGCCAGCCAGGGAGCCTTCTAGAAGAGCCCAGCGTTGACTCTCATGAGCGTCTCTTCTTGCCATTCCCTGGATAATGCAGCCTCGTAGAGATTCTGACTGTCCTGCCTGGAATATCTTGTCTCTCCAGGTGTGAGGGCAGAAAGCTAAACCTCATGTGGACTTTATCTCTCACAGAGTCAACTGGCCTTCAGCAGACGACTTTGTTTCTTTTTTTTTTTTTTAGGGCTGCACCAGCAGTATATGGAGGTTCCCAGGCCAGGGGTCAAATCAGAGCTGTAGCTGCCAGCCTACACCACAGTCACAGCAACGCAGAATCCAAGCTGTATCTGTGACCTACACCACAGCTCCCAGCAACGCCAGATCCTTAACCTACTGAGCGAGGCCAGGGATGGAACCTGTGTCCTGGATGCTAGTCAGATTCATTTCCACTGAGCCACCATGAGAACTCCCAACAGATGACTTTGTTCTTAACACTGACCTTTTGTCACCTGACATTAAAAGCTGGTTTTGTCTAATTGATGAACTCTGACCCCTAATAAATCTGGTTACCTAGATGAACTTTTCATGTGTGAGCCACACAGAGGTACTCAGTGTACTGCCAAACTGATTTTCAAAACATGGAGTTTACGTCATGGCTCAGCGGTAATGAACCTGACTAGTATCCATGAAGATGAGGATTCCATCCCTGGCCTCCACTCAGTGGGTTAAGGATCTGGTGTTGGAGTTCCCATCATGGCTCAGTGGTTAATGAATCTGACTAGGAACCATGAGGTTGTGGGTTCGATCCCTGGTCTTGCTCAGTGGGTTAAGGATCCAGCGTTGCCGTGAGCTCTGGTGTAGGTCACAGACGTGGCTCAGACCTGGCGTGGCTGTGGCTGTGGCCTGCAGTTACAGCTCTGATTTGACCGCTAGCCTGGGAACTTCCATATGCCACGGGTGCAGCCCTAAAATGACAAAAAACAGAAAAAAAAAAACCAAAAAAATTATTTTGTCTTTTTAAACAAAACAAAACAAAACAAAAGTTCTCCTGGTGTAGTGGAAATGAATCTGACTAGTAACTTTGAGGTTTCAGGTTCCATCCCTGGCCTCAATGAGCTGGTTAAGGACCCAGCATTACCGTGAGCTGTGGTGCAAGTCGAAAACACAGCTCATTGATCTTGCGTTGCTGTGGCTGTGGTGTAGGCCAGTGGCTGTAGCTCCAGTCTGAACCCTAGCCTGGGAACCTCCATATGTCATGGGTGCAGCCCTAAAAAAAAATAAAAATTAAAATTAAAAAAATTTTTAAATAATAAACCCCACAAAACTAGTCACCTATTCCTCAGTCTTGGCCGACTGATTCTGTGCTACAGCATGCCTTTACTAATTAACTGGGTTGCTCTCAGTCTAGGGACCAGCAGGAAGTGAAAACATAAGACCTTTAGGTCTTTTCTGGGCATGTATCTTGAGTGGATCTTATGTTTTTCCAGCTGCTTTTAAATGTTTTGATTTCTCACAGTCTCACCCCAACTATCCTTAGGTCTTCATATGTTTTTTGTTTGGGAACTCCTTAATGATAATTATTTGAGTTGATTATAGCCATGACAGTTGAACAAGAATTTACGGAAGAATACTTACTCTACATTACCAATATTTAGTTTCCTTCTACGTTAACAGCATATTCATGACTATTCCATGCTGCAACCTGCCTTCGCACCTAGACTCTTTCCCCCTGCTGTCTTTCTGCTTTTCCCCCATAACACTTATTTTTTAAAATGCTATATAATTATGCTCACGGCTTATTGTCTGCTCTCTACCTTCTCCCCTGCCCCCATCAAAAAAAAAAAAAAAAAAAGTTCTGAGCAATGATCCCTATTTTGCTCTTTGAGGTATTTCAAAACCCTTTACATTAGGGATTGGCGCACAGGAGGTGTTCGATACACTTGTGTTGAAAGACAAGGGGAAATAGTTTGTTCTTTGCGGTTGTCCACTTGCCTTATTATCATTTACGCAGGGGCAGAGCTACAAGACACCAGCCTCAGCGAACACAGTTTCTTCCAGAACAACCGGGAACCCTGGAGCCCGCAACCCACGGAGTGGGGCGACACGAGCTGAACGACGTCCGGGCACGTGACAGACTCAGCCTGGCCTCCCCACCGAGACAGGTGCGGAGAACTACACCTCCCAGACCCCTTGGAGGTTCTCGAGTGGACTACATTTCCCAGAGGGGTTAGCGGCCGCCCCACAGCCGCCCCCCTGCCCGCCCCTCCCCGACTTGTGTGGTGCCCCCGGCGTTTGAGGTTGGCTTGAGTGCTGTCGGTGCGTGAGATGCGCCCAAGCATTATTATCTAGGGAGGAGTCCCGACCCGAGGCTGCTGTCCTACCAGGGCTGTTCTGGAGCCTCCCGCCTGCGGCCCCCCGAATCCCCGAGGCCTGGCCGAGGTGAGCCGCGAAGAGTTCGCGGGTTGCGGGAGGGAGGACCGGACCCCGGGATGTTGCGGCGGCGGGACGCGGGACACAGGCCAGAGAGGCGCGAGCGGGACCTTTGTGGGCGCTGGCAGGCGCAGGGTCGTGCATCCCCGGCTCTGTCCTCCTGTGCCCTACCAGCCATCCCGCAGATGCGCCCCTGAACTCGGCAGGTCGGGCACTTCGTCCCCATTGGCCGAGCCCAGCCACCCTCCTGTGTCCTCCTGACCTATAGCCATTGTGCTACTTGCCCGGCGCCTGCCGGCGTTTGAATTTGCTACCAGCCGGCGGTGAACATGAGAAAATTATTTCCTCGCCTTACCATCGCCACTGCCCTTCCCGGGGACAGGCATTATGAAATGAGTTGCAGGCTTCTCGAAATGGCAGAACCCAGGTGGTTGGTTAATGTGCCCGTTTTCTTTTTCCGAAGCAGCTTCCTCTAAAAATCTGGAAATTGTTTCCTTAACAGGAGAGGGTTAGAATTGGGTGGGAAAGCTTGAGGTGGAGAAGCGTTGTCACAGGCAGGCAGGCAGGATAGAGCAGGTGCTCTGAAGCCTGCCCGGGTTGGCATTCTGGTGTCATCCTCACTGGCTATGCGAACTGGAACAAGTGGCTCCCACAGTACTCTCAGTTTCCTGCCCTCAGTTTGCTCATCTATAAAATAGGGTTACTGACAGTGCTAGCTGTGCTGTGGGACTAAACGATGTAGGCGGTGCCTGGCACCCAATGAGACATGAGGAGTTGCTGTGTAACTCATAAGATTCCTAAGTCCTTTTCCTCTGAGTCCGGGAAAGAGCTGGGGCCTGGACCAGCATGGCCCAGCCCTTCTCTCTGGTCCTGTCGGCTCCTGGCTCCTTCTGATTTATCTCTGACGGTAGGCCATTCTCAGATGGCATAAGGATTTCAGGGCTGTTGATTCCGAGGGGTGGAGAGTAGAAGGGGCTTCCTCCTGGTTCCCTTTTTCTTCTCTCAGATCTGGCTTCTGGAGACTGTCCATCCTCAGGGGAAAGAGCCCAGAAAGAAGACATGGCTACTGAACAGAGGGAAGCAAGGTCTCAGGTGAGTTCATTGCTATCTCAGGTCTTAGGGACAGGTGGGTTTGTTTTTACCTTCAAACAGAGGTTCTCTCCTCAGTACAGTCTTCTCCAGTATTTGGAGCCCAAGTCCTTTAACCTTTGAAGAGTTGGCCCACCCTGGTGGATGGTCGATTCTGTTGGAATGCTTGCCTCCAACCACACATCCCCATCTATGACTAGTGTTTCTTTTCCTAATAAACACTCTTTTATTCATTAATCTCAATTCACTGTATTACTATTAATTTGATAGGATGCCACATGTCTTGGGGTCAGAACAAACAAACATGCACACTTGGCAGAGTTTCTTTCTAACCTGCCTCCTTCACTTACTCATGTCCCCCCACCAACCTTTGGCCAGAATACGTTTCTTTTCCTTACCACCCCTGAAAATCCTCATGTCTTCCCCAGGCTGTTCCCAGTTCCATCGTTTTTAGTTTTTTCTACATAGTAACTTTCTGGATTGTGCGCCTTGCTCCTGCCATTCTGTTGAAAACTGATTTGAACCTGCCATTTGTATCTTTACTTTGTGGGGATGAGTGTGGGGATACGGTTGAAGAGGTCTCTTGACTCCAGGGGCAGAGAGAAGACTCCTCAGGAAGTGGCAGGGAGGATTTTGTGGGATATTAGTAGCGGAGAAGAGAGGTATACAGGGTGTACAGTTAGAAGTGGGGCTCTTGAGCCTCATGGCCAAGTTTGAACTCCTCTGTTGCCATTTATGGGCCCTGGGCAGCTGCACCTCTCTGTGCCACAGTTTCCTCATCTGTAAAATGAAAACAACAACGCTGCCTACCTCATAGGGTGGATGAGAAAGTCACATGAGTTAGTACATGCAGAGTGTTTCCATCAAAGCCAATCATATAGTAAATGTTTAATATATGGTGGTTGTGGTAGCCGAAAGATGTTATTCTAGAACATAATACTATTACTGTTCATGCATAGAAGTTACTATACAGTGTTTTTAGGACCAAGAAAATACTATCATTTCTTTACTCACCTTCATCTAACAGTAATAGTTAATGTTGTGGGGGAATATTTGTTCTCACTCTCATAGCAAAGCAGTAGTTATTACACCCATTTTACACTTGAAGAAACTGAAAATCAAAGAAGTCAAGTGACCAGAAATCAAACCCACGTATGTCTGGCCTCTAAGTTCATGCGGGTTATCGTCCAGCCATGCCTCTGGTGCCTCATTCAGAACACAGGGCAGGCCCAGCCCCAGTGTTACTGGACCTCTTCTGCAGTGTGATGTTGTATATCATTTGGATCCATGAAATGCAGTGGTGGTTGATCTGAGGCTGTGGCTAAGACCTGCTGTTGCGTACTTGGGTTGCTCTTTCCTAAGGCCTTCCCATTCCATTCCAACAAAGCCAGGCTGCTTTCTTTTTTTTTTTTTTTTTTTTTTGTCTTTTTGCTATTTCTTGGGCCGCTCCCACGGCATATGGAGGTTCCCAGGCCAGGGGTCCAATCGGAGCTGTAGCCACTGGCCTATGCCAGAGCCACAGCAACGCAGGATCCGAGCTGCGTCTGCAACCTAAACCACAGCCCATGGCAATGCCAGATCATCAACCCACTGAGCAAGGGCAGGGACCGAACCCCCAACCTCATGGTTCCTAGTCGGATTCATTAACCACTGCGCCATGACAGGAACTCCCAGGCTGCTTTCTTGAGCAGAATCTTCTCCATCCCAGTGTTCCCGTCATGGCTCAGTGGTTAAAGAACCTGACTAGGAGCCACGAGGTTGCAGGTTCGATCCCTGGCATCCCACAGTGGGTTAAGGATCTGCTGTTGCTGTGAGCTGTGGTGTAGGCAGGTGGCTACAGCTCTAATTGGATCCCTAGCCTGGGAACCTCCATATGCCCAGGTGTGGCCTAAATAGGCAAAAGACCAAAATAAAGAATCTTCTCCATCCCTACATGTAAGTCCTATATGACATTTCTCCCTAACCTCACCTGTTGCCCATATGTCAGTACTATGTGGACTTGTATGTAAAACTCAGTGGCAGGATGTTTAAGACCAGAGAGAGAGGGAGTTGAGTTCTCATCATGGCTCAGTGGTTAATGAACCCAACTAGTATCAATGAGGATACAGGTTCGATCCCTGGCCTCGCTCAGTGGGTTGAGGATCCAGTGTTGCTGTGAGCTATGGTGTAGGTCGCAGACACAGCTCATATCCCAAGTTGCTGTGGCTGTGTCATAGGCTGGTAGCTGTAGCTCCAGTTCAACCCCTAGCCAGGGAACCTCCATATGCCGTGGGTGTGGCCCTAAAAAAGCAAACAAACAAAAAAAGACCAGAGAGAGAATATAGCTTCCAAGTGATGAGTTAAAAGAAAACTTTAGTTGTGGTCCTATTTCTGCCATTAATAAAGTATGTGACTTGGAATCTTGACTGCCCTAGACCTTGTGTGCCTCATCTCTGAAATGGTGCAGTAGGTGAAGAATCTAGTGGTGTCACTGCAGTGGTCTGGGTCACTGCTGTGGCACAGGTTCACTCCCTGGCCCAGGAACTTCCACATGCCTTGTGCATGACCATAATAATAATAAATAAAATGAGGATTAAACTAGAAAATGGTGTATGATCCTATCCAGCTACACATTTTTCTTTTATGTTCAAATTCATGCATTTTTCTCATCTGCTTTGAGTACAAAGATCATTTCTTGTATTCCCCCCAATGTGCCAATAATTTAATGCTTTTGCTTACAATAAAAGTATTGCATGATCTGGGTGTTCCCTTTGTGGCTCAGCAGTTAACAAACCCGACTAGGATCCATGAGGTTACAGGTTTGATCCCTGGCTTTGCTCAGTGGGTTAAGGATCTGGCGTTGCCGTGAGCTGTGGTGTAAGTCATAGATGTGGCTCAGATCTGATGTTGCTGTGGCTGTGGTGTAGGCCAATGACTACAGCCCTGATTCGACTTCTAGCCTGGGAACCTCCATGTGCCATAGGTGCAGCCCTAAAAAAAAAAAAAAAAAAAAAAAAAGAATCTGAAAGAGCATGGATGTGTGTACATGTATAACTGAATTACTAAAATTATCACAACATTGTAAATCAACTGTACTTAAATAGGAGTTCCTATTTAAGGTGGTACAACAGGATTGGCAGTGTCTTGGGAGTGCTGTGACGCAGGTTTGATCCCTGGCCCGACTCAGTGCATTAAGGATCCAGTGTTGCCTCAGCTGCAGCTTAGATCAAGACTGCAGCTCGAGTCTGATCCCTGGCCTGGGAGCTCCATATGCTGTGGGGTGGCCAAAAATGAAAAAAATAAAAATAAATTTTAAAAAAAGGAAACTATACTTATATAAAACTCTTAAAATGAAAACAAATAAATAAAAATTTTAAAATTAAGCAATATTGTATGAACATGGCAAGAAACTTTAGACAATAAAATAGGCACATATGTGTGTACATGTATGTATGTACATAGATCTTTGCCTGTATGTATATTTGTGTATGTATTTTTTCCATACATGGAAAAGAAAGTCAAGTCACCCTAAATCCCACCATCTGGAAATAATTGCTGTCAGTCATTGGTTATACATCTCTCAATATCATTTTCTATGTACATGTAAATTTTTTTTCAAAAATGGGAGCAAACAATACATACTGATATACAACCTGGTTTTTTTTATATTTAACATTATCATGGACATCTTTTTAAATTAACAGTATTGGCTTTTACCACCAATTTTTATGATTGCATGGTATTTTATATTGATATGATAATAGGTTAGATCTGAACCTTTACTATGAGTCAGGTATGGTTTTAAATACATTGTATGAAATATCTCATTTATTTATTATTGTTTGGTAGCTTTTGAGAGGCAGTTTCACAGAATAGTTAAGGGTAGAGCCACAGACACCCTCCTGGAATTAGAATCCCAGAATTACCTCTAACCACTTGTGTGCCTTGAGACAAATTTCTTATCCTCTCTGTGACTTTTTCTCTTGTGTAAAATGGGGACAATAATAGTACCTTTTACTCTAAAGATCAGTGGGAAGCTCTGAGAATAGTACTTGACCCAAAGAAGGTGTTCAATGAATGATAGATATTTTAATTTCCATTATTACGCTCTCCAAGTTTCAGGGAGCTCAAAGTAACCTAAGGTACTTTTAACCTAGCCTCCATCAGTGATTATTTAAGTTGTTGCCTTTTTTTTTTTTTTTTTTGCTGTTATTAACATCGTGATAAATGACCTATGTGTGTGCATTTCTGTGCATTGCTCTTTGTAAAAATATCGCAGTTAAAGAATATGCACATTTTAAAGTTTTTATTATGTATTATCAAATCACCATTAGAAAGGTGATTCTAATTAACACTCCCACCAATGGGCTTAATACCTCCACGAGTCTCTTAAAAACAGTTAGCACAGGGCCTGGTTCATCCTTCCGGCTACGCAATATATTCATCACAGGTGGTCCTGGGTGAGCTGGGATGGCTTGTCTCTGCAGGTGTCAGTGACATTCGAGGATGTGGCTGTGCTCTTCTCACGGGATGAGTGGAGAAGGCTGGGTCCTTCTCAGAAGAACTTGTACCAAGACGTGATGCTGGAGAACTATAGCAACCTGGTCTCACTGGGTAAGGATGCTTCCCCTGTAGGTACAGAATTCGGAGATGGGGATAACTCAGCACCTGGTTCCCTACATGAAAGCTGTGGAGCATCAAAACTTGAGCTGAGTTTTGCCTTAACTCGGTACAGATTGGCTCTTGTGAATAAATCTGCCAAATATTTTCCCCTGATAGGCACAGATTTGGCCCATGGAAGAGACTGTGCACAGAGCTGCACGTGAGACATTCCTTCGGTTCAGGCAGCATTTTGCACTGTGCTTGTTCTGTGATGTGTTTGCTTGTCTCAGCAGAGAACGTCCCTCACTCCTCTTCTTTGACCCAACACTTGCCTTTTCCAACTCTCTTTTCTGGCCAGGTGAATATTGTGTAATCCATCTTTGAAAGGGAGTTGGATAGTATTTTCTCATTTTAAACAAGCTACCTGGTACATAATCCTTTTCATAGATACTTGTTTACAAGTGGTAATTTACTCTGTACAGCTAACATATTTTCTCTTCTATAGAGAGTTGACGGTACCCTATTTCAAGGCTGTGTGTTTACCCTGTTTCTCTAACATACAACTGATTCTTACATTGTTATGCTCTACGGGTCCCTTGCCTTTTCCTTAACACACCCTCTCACCCCATGGGGGCACAGCTTGCACACCTCATACAAGCTCTTTGTATCATCCTCTGAATTCTCCACTCAGATCTGGGATACCTCTTCATGTCAAAAACAAGTTTGTTGTGGTTTTTATTTTTTTGATTTTTGTTGTTTTTGCCTGTGAGCAGGACTCCCATTTTCCAAACCCAAAGTGATCTCCCTGTTGCAGCAAGGAGAAGATCCTTGGAAGGTAGAGAAAGAAAGTCCTGGAAGCTTCTCCCCAGGTGAGTGGGTGGGGACTCTGCAGGCAGAGGGTGGTGAAGGAGCTGGGGTGCGGCTTGGAGGTGTTGCTGGGGATGTTTCTGCAGGTCCTCTGGAAGTGGTGGAGTAGGCACGCTTAGGCCCCGTCATGAGACTCCTCTTGGTCTCTGGTAATCAATTCACAAGTAATCACTCTCAGGACTTGTTTTGTTTTGTTTTTTGTCTTTTTAGGACCACATCTGAGACATACAGAGATTCCCAGGCTAGGGGTCCCATCAGAGCTGTAGCCGCTGGCCTACGCCACAGCCACAGCAATGCCAGATCCCAGTCACACCTGTGACCTGTACCACAGCTCACGGCAATGCCAGATTCTTAACTCACTGAGGGACATCAGGGATCGAACCTGCATCCTTGTGGATACTAGTCAGATTCGTTTCCGCTGAGCCAAGATGGGATATCCAGGACTTTTTTTTCTTATTCTTTCCTGTTCTTTCAGAGAAGGGCTACATTTTCATGTACTCATTCATCAGACAAAGTGCATTTAAGGAATTGCAGATGATTCATCCTGAATGAAGCCCAGGATGTGTGGGAAAGAGATGAGGACAGAAATCAGATTAGAAAGCTGCGGGGCAGGGGGTCGAGTGGAGTGCTTTGGTACAGTTCTTAGAGACGTAAACTGTCTGTGGATGATGGAAAACAATTCAATGATTTTAAACAAGAATCATATGGTCCTTGGTATTTTAGAAAAATTGGGGAATTCCCCTCGTGGCTCAGCAGAAACAAATCCAACTAGTAACCATGAGGACATAAATTCGATCCCTGGCCTCACTCAGTGGGTTAAGGATCCGGCATTGCTGTGAGCTGTGGTGTGGGTTGCAGATGTGGCTCGGACCTGTGCTGCTGTGGCTGTGATGTACACTGGCAGCTTCAGCTCCAGTGTAACCCCTAGCCCAGGAACTCACATATGCCACAGGTGTGGCCCTAAAAAAAAAAAAAGGAAAGAAAGAAAAATTGGTCTGAGTCCAAAACACTTTAAATGTCCTTGAGTAAAGGCATAGCTAATGAAGCTGAGGACCCCTAGGCTGGCACACAGCGCCACTGTCAGAAAGAAGAGCCCTGATGTGGGCAGAACTCCAAGGCATGGGAAGGACTAAAGCAAGTTAGGGAGCCTTATTATGACCTGTCACCATTTCTGTGTAAAGAAAATCTCGCGGGTGTTCGTCTGTATGCATACTGTGTGTGTAAGTGCTAAGAGGAAAGGCAGGGGACACCTAAGCTGGTAACTACTTACGTGTAGAATGAAGTCCAGAACGGGAGTGATGAAAAGGGACTTTATTTACATGGGATGTTTCTAAATTTCCACCGAAAATATATTCCTGAAGTCCTTATTGTGTAATTTGAATTTAGTAAAAATGGTCACATCGTTGGGCTTAGATTCGAAGTGAGGAAAAAGTAGAGGTGGGAACCGTGTGGAGATTGTTGCATGATGTAGGCAAGATGCTATAACCCCGGGCGTGGAGGAAGGAAAGTGCAGCGGGTTCAGGAGGGCAGAGGAAGGGCCCCTTGTTAAGGGTACAGGATGAATTGGGAGTGGAACGGGTTTCATTTGAGGGGTGAGTGGAATGTGGGTAGAGGTGCCGGTGGGAGGCTCCGGAGGGTGTGTGGGGTTGGAACTCGATGAGGAGGTCAGGGAGCCCTCAGTGCAGATGTGCATTTGAAGCCTTGAGCTGAGCAGGTGAGGGAACGAGCAGAGGACAGAGTCCCAGGAAACCTCAAGGTTTACAAGGTGGGTTAAGGAAGAGGAATCTGTGGCTGATCCCAAGAAGAAGCCATCAGAGGAGAGAAATGGCAGAGGCTGTGGGGAAGATGGGGGCTGAGAGGTGTTGAATCGGGGAGGCCTGGGCTCTGGGGAGCCAGGCTCGAACCCCCACCCACTGCTCTCCTGTCCTGTGATAAATGGGGAGCGAGTTCCAGGCCGGGCACTGGTGGTGCCGCCTTGGACTGAAGGACGCAGGTCCTGCCCTTTTGGAGCCCAGCTGAGGGCACAGGGGGTGTGGAAGGACAGACTGTGGTGGGGACCTCAGGGGAGGGCCCCGGGGCCGTGAGGACCTGGAACAGGAGGGCGGGTGTGGGCAAAGCTTCCCTGAGGACAGGCCAGCTCCCTGGATGTGAGAAGCCTTCGCACACTGGAAAGGGTGTGTGCCGGAGTCTGGAGGGAGGAAGCCACAGGGAGACAGGAGCAGAGAGAGGGCGGCAGGGACCAGATCCCCCTGAGCCAGGAACCCGGTCACAGCACCTGGTCTGTGCCTGAGAGCCGGGCACAGCCTCTGAGGCACTGAGGTTGCCTGACCACAGGCACAGGTATGTTCTGCAAGGATCAGCCTGCAGCCAGCGTGGAGCCAGTTGGCACAGATGTGGGAGGGCTTGTCTGAGGCTGTCATGGGATCCAGAGGAGCCAGTGATGGCCCCTCCCGATGTGGGCCCAGCAGAGAGTCTGGGACCAGGCTGTCTCCATCTGTGAAGGGGAGCACTTTCTTCCCCATACAAGGTGAGGGGGAAGCCATACTTGGGTATCTCTGCTGATTTTGGGAGTTTTGGGAGAACTCTGCTGATTTTGTGGGGACGGCTGTGACCACCACAAAGTGCACAGAGGACACGGGCAGCCTGGAAGCAGTAAAGGGTTAGGAAGTGGAGGGGTCACAGCCTGTCAGGTGTGGGCTGAGTCTGGGTGAAAGATCCAAGGAAGAGAAGGAAGAATTGTTCCTTTTCCCTTCCCCTCGGGGAGCCTCAGATCCATGGGGATCCCCCTTCCTGGGCTCAGTAGAGTAGAAAGTATACCTGGAGCCCACAGCTGTCCAGAGCGACCCTGAGGCCACCTAGTGGTGGTGTTGAGTCCTGCACATGTTTGTCCCTGAAGGAAAACTCTTGAGTGGGTGTCTGGAGTTAGTAAGGACATCAGAGTTGACCAGCATGTGCATTTCTCTGGGTGGGATGAACCTCCCTTCCTTATTCAAAGGTGACCATCAGTTGAGGCATCCTGGGAGTGCTGGTATGTGGGTGTGTTCCTCCCGTACACCCGGGGAGTCTCCCGTCTGCTGGACTTACGTGCCCTTAGGGAGTTCCCATTGTGGCTCAGTGGGTTAAGAACCTGACCAGTGTCAATGAGGATGCAGGTTTGATCCCTGGCCTTGGTCAGTGGGTAATATCCGATGTTGCCACAAGCTGTGGCGTAGGTCACAGATGCGACTTGGATCTCAGGTAGCCCGTGTCTATGGCTGTGGTGTAGGCCGGCTGTTGTGGTTCCAATTTGACCCCTAGCCTGGGAACTTCCATATGCTGCTGGTGTAGCTCTAAAAAGAAAGAAAGAGAGAATGAATGAATGAATGAATGAATAAAGTGCCCTTACTCCCTGCGAGCTCAGGGTGCTCTTGGAAGTACCTCAGTGATTAACCCCAGACAACCAAAAAGCAACCCTTTGAACAGCCAATGACAGAAAGGCTTATGCTAGAGGGACTAGGATTCCAAGTGTACATTTAAAATAATTAATTTCACTTCCAAACTATTCACAACTAGGAAAGATAAAACAAACAAAATAGAGAAAAGAAACTGTGTCATCCCTGGATCTGTGTGTTTTATATTGAGAGATGGGAGGAAATGGCCCCAAAAGGGTCTGCTTCCCATCTGCGTCTCTTGCTTAAGAAATGAGCCCAAAGTCTCATAGTTACAATAAGAATGATGTGTTTAAATCAACTTATGCACCTCACGAGTTCAGTTTACACCCAATGTGAAAGATTCTTGAAATCAAAAATTAAAACAGGAGTTCCCGTCGTGGCGCAGTGGTTAACGAATCCGACTAGGAACCATGAGGTTGCGGGTTCGGTCCCTGCCCTTGCTCAGTGGGTTAACGTTCCGGCGTTGCCGTGAGCTGTGGTGTAGGTTGCAGACGCGGCTCGGATCCCGCGTTGCTGTGGCTCTGGCGTAGGCTGGGGGCTACAGCTCCGATTCGACCCCTAGCCTGGGAACCTCCATATGCCGCGGGAGCAGCCCAAGAACCAAGAAATAGCAACAACAACAACAAAAAAAGACAAAAGACAAAAAAAAAAAAAAAAATAGATAGATAGATAGATAGATAGATAGATAGATAGATAGATAGATAGATAGATAGATAGCAAATCAGGTCATCTCCCTCCCATGCTCAAAACATGCTCTGGCCCTACCCACCTCTCCTGCCCTGCCCTTCATTTGAAAATTATACTGGCCACCTTGTCGTTCATGAGATAGGCCAAGTAGGCTCCCACCTCAGAGCCTCTGCAGGTCCTTTTTCTTCCCCTGAACCATTCTTCCTGATTCATGAGCCTGCAAGACTCAGTTCCTCACATTGCACAGGTTCCTGCAAAGATGGCACTTTGTCAGTTAACACAGCTTATCTAAACATGGCCCTTTGTCTTCCTCATTCTTTATCCCCTCATCGTGCTTTATTTTCTTTTCTTTTTTTTTTTTTTTTTTTTTTTTTTTTGATTTTCATGGCCACACCCTCGGCATATGGAGGTTCCCAGGCTAGGGGTCAATCTGAACTGTAGCCACTGGCCTACACCACAGCCACAGCAATGCCAGATCAGAGCCATGTCTGTGACCTACACCACAGCTCACGGCAACACCGGATCCCCAACCCACTGAGCGAGGCCAGGGATAGAACCCTCAACCTCATGGTTCCTAGTCGGGTTTGTTTCCCCTCCACCCCGACAGGAACTCCCATGCTTTATTTTCTTTCAGAGTACTTATCACTGAAAAAATATACCACGTATTTACTTATAATCTGCTCTTCCCTAGATTATAAACACCCTTATGCTGGGTTGTCTATATCATTTGTTTATATTTTCTGGTAACTAAAACAGTATCTGGTCAGAGTTGGCTTCCAGTTAATGAATACATGAATGATTTGGCTAGGTTAGTTGTAATGGAGACAGAAAGAAGGGAAATAGTTTCAGAGATATTCAGGAGACAAAAGTAGCAGGACTTGGAGGTGGATTAGATGTGGAAGGTAAAGGAGGCAAAGTTGTCAAGGATGCTTGCTTGGTTTGTGGCTTGTTCTGGGATGGGCATGATATCATTTACTGGGATAGTGGTGCTAGGAGATCAGATTTGGGGGGATGATACCAGTTTGAAGTTTATCTAAAGATAATTTTACTTTTAAAAGAAATTTTCATTTTAGAACAATTGTAGATTCACCTAAGAAGTAGTACAGAGAAAGATCCCATTGGTCCTTTACCCAGTTCCAAAACTATAGTACAAGATATTGATGTTGAGTGTTCCCGTTGTGGCGCAGTGGTTAACAAATCCGACTAGGAACCATGAGGTTGCGGGTTCGATCCCTGCCCTTGCTCAGTGGGTTAAGGATCCAGTGTTGCCGTGAGCTGTGGTGTAGGTTGCAGATGCGGCTCGGATCCCAAGTTGCTGTGGCTCTGGCGTAGGCTGGCAGCTACAGCTCCGATTCGACCCCTAGCCTGAGAACCTCCATATGCCGCGGGAGTGGCCCAAGAAATGGCAAAAAGACAAAAAAAAAAGTTACTGATGTTGACACAGTCAAGATGGAAGAATTCTTCTGTCATCATCATAAGGATCCTTCCTGTTAAGCATTTTTAGACACACCCACTTTCCTCTTGTTCCCTGTCCCTGTTCCCCACCTCTGCTTGTTCTTAACCCTTGGTAACTACTAATCCATTTCTATAATTTTGTCATTTCAAGAATGTTATTTAAATGGAATCATATGCTGTGGTAAGGATCTCTGGGGCGGCTGGGGTCACTGCAAGGTGTTCAATCCCCAGCCTGGAGCAGTGAGCTAAGGATCCAGCATTGCCACCATAGTTGTGGTGTGGGTCACAGCTGCAGTTTGGATTCAGTCCCTTGCCCAGGAACTTCCATAGATCCTGGGGGCAGCCAAAAAAATTAATAAAATAGGAGTTCCTGTTGTGGCTCAGTGGTTAATGAACCTGACTAGTATCCATGAGGACATGGGTTCGACCCCTGGCCTCACTCAGTGGTTTAAGAATCCAGTGTTGCCATGAGCTGTGGTATAGGTTCAGATCCCGCATTGCTGTGGCTGTGGTGTAGGTCAGCAGCTGTAGCTCTAATTGAACTCCTAGCCCTGGAACCTCCATATATTACAGGTGTGCACCTAAAAATAAAATAAATAAATAAAAAGTAACGTAAAATAAAACAAAATGAGTCATAGAATATGTAACATTTTAAGATTTTTTTCACTCAGTATAATTCTCTAGAAATTTATCTAGGTAGTTTAATGTGTCAATATTTCATTCCTCTTGATTGCTAAGTTGTTTTTCATGACATGCATATACCACAGTTATATAACCATTCACTCGTTGATGGACATCTGGATTGTCTCCAGTCTCTGACCATTTTATAAGTAACAGCTATAAACATTTGTGTATAGGTTTTTGTGCAGAAGTAAGTTTTCATTTCTTTGTGATAAATACCCAGGAGTGTAATTGCTGGGTCATGCTCTCATTGCGTGTTTAGTTTTTGAAGACAGAGCCAAATTGTTTTCCAGAGTAGCAGTACCAGCTTTCATTCCACCAGCAATGCAGCAGCACATATGTGATCCAGTTTCTGTACATCCTTGCCATCATTTGTGTTGTCATTACTTTTATTTTAGTCATTCCGGTGGGTTTACAGTGATATACACTGTGATTTTAATTTGCTCGGATCTGGCGTTGCTGTGGCTGTGGTGTAGGCCGGTGGCTATAGCTCCGATTAGACCCCTAGCCTGGGAACCTCCATATGCTGCAGGTGCGGCCCTAGAAAAGACAAAAAAAAAAAAAAAAAAGAAAAAAGACAAAAAAAAAAAACAGAAGAAAGTTAAAAATAAAAAGATTCCCTGGGAGTTCCCATTGTGGCTCAGCAGATTAAGAACCTGACTAGTATCACTAGTATCCATGAGGATTTGGGTTCGATCCCTGGCCTATCTTAGTGGGTTAAGGATCCGGCATTGCTGTGAGCTGTGTGGGTTGCAGACTCAGCTCAGATCTAGCGTTGCTGTGGGTGTTGCTGGCAGCTGTAGCTCTGATTGAACCACCCCCTCTCCGCCCCCTTCCTAGCCTGGGAACTTCCATATGCTACAGGTGCAACAGCCCTAAAAAGCAAAAAAAAGAAAAAAAAAAAAAAGGATTTCCCTTGTGGCACAGTAGGTTAAGAATCTGGCATCGTCACTGCAGTGGCTTTTATGGCTGCTGTGGCAGGGATTCGGTCCCTAGCCCACAAACTTCCACATGCCAGGGGAGTGGCAAGGAAGGAAGAAAAATAAAACTTCAAGCTTCATGTGTTGAGCAGGTGGTCACAATTTGGGGCTAGGCACACAGGCTAAAAACAGGAAGATAGGATTGCCATCTTTCTTTTTTTTTTTTTTTTTTTTGTCTGTTTTACCATTTCTTGGGCCACTCCCGCAGCATATGGAGGGAGCAGTAGCCACCGGCCTACACCAGAGCCACAGCAACGCAGGATCCACGCCACGTCTGCGACCTACACCACAGCTCACGATAACGCCGGAACCTTAACCCACTAAGCAAGGCCAGGGATCGAACCTGCAACCTCATGGTTCCTAGTCAGATTCGTTAACCACTGAGCCATGACGAGAGCTCCCATCTTTCTTTTTTTCAAAAAGTCATCTTATTTTTTTTGGCCATGCCCATGGCATACAGATGTTCTGGGGTCAGGGATCGAACAGCAGAGTAGTGACCCGTGCCACAACAGTGACAATGCTGGCTTAGCCTATGGAGCTACCGAGGAACCCTACTATCTTTTTTTTTTTTTTTTTTAATGGCCACACCCTAGTCTAACGGGCCAGGGGTTGAATCCCAAACAACAGCAGCAACCTACACTGCAGCTGCAGCAATGCCGGATCCTTTAACCCACTGGGCCTCCTAAGTAACTGTGACCTGAGCTGCTACAGTCAGATTCCTAACCCAGCAGGCCACACTGGGCTCTTCTACCCTTTCTTAATGTTTACATTTCAAAAAGATGGCTCCTGGGCTCTGGGAAAAAACAAAAAACAAAAAAACCCTTTCTGGTTCATAGTGCTAGCAGAGGCTTTTAAAGTTTACATACATATCAAAGGCTCAGAGAAAGGATTTACCAATACAAATTTTCTCAAAGAATGTTCAAAAAAAAAAGAAGAAGAAAAGAAGATTGGAGTGGGGAATGTCTTTCTCTTTTAACTACAGGGGAGATTCAGTTTTTAACTTTTCACTAGCAGACTGCTAATACCCTACAATCCTAGAAAACTGTAACCACCGCCTACATCCTCCACTATCCAATGATAGTTTAGATACTATTCAAAGCTCACATTTCCTTCTGTTTCTCTTTGTTTTTGTTGCAGAAATGGTCACATTGTATTGTGATTGCTTGTTGAATTCTTTGTTTCTGATGTTAAACTAGGCTCCTGAAGGAAACTACTCCTGTTCATCACTGGACCCCTGATGTCTTAGACCAGTGCTTAAAACAGAGCCTGACACATTGTACAACACAATAAAGATTTGTTGAAGGAATAAAGAGTAATCACGTTTGTTTAAATAACAAGATGTGATAGGCTAAATAATGACCCCCTAAAGTTATCTGGGAACCTGTGATTGTTACTTTACTATCCCAGAGAGACTTTCCAGATGTGAATAAATTAAGGATTTTGAGGTGGTGAAATCCTGGATTATCCAGGGGGCCTAAACGTAATCACAGTCGACTTTATATGACAGAAGCAGAAGGAAATCTGACACAGAAAGCAGAAGTAGTGTAATGATGGATGCAGAGAGAAATTTGTGGGGTTTTGTTGTTGTTGTTGTTTAGGGCCACATCCACAGCATATGGAGGTTCCCAGGCTAGGGATCTAATCAGAGCTGTACCTGCCGGCCTACACCACAGCCACAGCAACTCAGGATCGAGACGCATCTGCAACCTACACCACAGCTCGTGGCAACGCCAGATCCTTAACTCACTGGGCAAGATCAGGGATTGAACCTGTGTCCTCATGGATGCTAGTCAGTTTTGTTAACCACTGAGCCACGATGGGAACTCCAACAGATATTTGAAGATGCTGTGCTGTTGGCTTTCAAGGTGGAGGAAGAAGCCACGAAACAAAGAATGCCGCTCTAGAGGCTGGAAGAGAAAGGGAGTGGATTCTTCCCTAGAGCCCAACACCTTGGTTTCAGCCTAGTGAAACTCACTTCAGACTTTTGGCCTCTAGATAGTAATTAAGAGAGTTAAATTCATTGTTTTAAGCTGCTAAATTCATGATACTCTGTTACAGCAGCCACGGGAAACTAATACACAAGATGAGTTCTCTGAGGATAAAGTCAGTGAAATAATACTGAAAAGGTAGGAAACTGGGGTAGGAACACAGTAAAAGTTAGCAGCAGTAATTAAAGAATAATGAGACCCTCAACTTAGGCATATTTTAGTGATGGCTGTTGAGACATTTCGGTGATAGAATTTAATTAAGAGCATTTGGTGACTAGGCTTGGAATGCAGGGGACAGAAAGTTTTGAGATGAAATTAAGAATTTATGGCGTGAGTTCCCATCGTGGCTCAGTTGTTAATGAATCCGACAAGGAACCATGAGGTTGCAGGTTCAATCCCTGGCCTCGCTCATTGGGTTAAGGACCTGCATTGCCGTGAGCTGTGGTGTAGGTCATAGATGCTACTCGGATCCTGCATCCTGCGTTGCTATGGCTCTGGCATAGGCTGGCAGCTACAGCTCCAGTTGGACCGTAGGCTGGGAACCTCCATATGCTGCAGGTGCGGCCCTAGAAAAGACAAAAAAGAAAAACATATGGCAGAGCAACTATAAGGTTATGATGACATTCTGAACCAGGGAAAATGGTAAAAAGATTTGAAAAAGCATTTGCCGGGTCCATATCTGGACAGACATAAGTATAAAAAATACTAGAACGGAGAGTTCCCACTGTGAGGCAGTGGGATAAGAATATGACCTCAGTGCCTCAGCTTGCTGCAGAGGTGCAGATTTGATCCTGGCCTAGTGAGGTTGGTTAAAGGATCTGACTTTGCCGCAGCTGAGACACAGGTCACAGCTGTAGCTCAGATTCAGTCCCTGGCTTGGAAACTTCCATGTGCCATGGATGCAGCCATAAAAAATAATAATAATAGAATGGAAATGCTAGTAAGCCGCTAGAAATACCATGTAGGAGTTCCCGTCGTGGCGCAGCGGTTAACGAATCTGACTAGGAACCATGAGGTTGCGGGTTCGGTCCCTGCCCTTGCTCAGTGGGTTAACGATCCGGCGTTGCCGTGAGCTGTGGTGTAGGCTGCAAATGCGGCTCGGATCCCGCGTTGCTGTGGTCTGGCGTAGGCCAGCGGCTACAGCTTCGATTAGACCCCTAGCCTGGGAATCTCCATATGCCGAGGGAGTGGCCCAAAGAAATAGTAAAAAGACAAAAAAAAAAAAAAAAAGAAAAAAAGAAAGAAAAGAAAGAAATACCATGTAAAGTATTTTGATAAAAAATCAGGACAGTCATTCATGTATCAGATGTTGGAGTGGATGAATCACCTAAAGAGAGAAGAGGTTGAAGATTAATCTCAGAGTCCTGGAGTTCCCATCTTGGCTCAGTAGAAACAAATCTGACTAGCATCGATGAAGACTCAGGTTTGATCCCTGGCTTTGCTCAGTGGGTTAAGAATCCTTCGGTGCCGCGAGCTGTGGTGTAGGCCAGCAGCTACAGCTCCAATTGGACCCCTAGCCTGGGAATCTCCATATGCCAAAAGACAGAAAAAAAACAAAACAAAACAAAAAAAGAATCTCAGAGTCTTGAGAGCCAAGGAGAATCTAGACCTAATGACAGAAATTAACCATGCGCAGAGGACTGCTATTTGTCATTTGTTAGACCTTTTGCCACCTGGCAGAAGAGAGGATGTGATGTTGAATCGGGGCTTGCTGCTCACCACTCACAAAATCAAATTCACAGATGTGGATAGAAAGAAAAATTGTCTTTAATCATGTGCTGGCAATCTGAAGAGATGGTGGGTTCGGTGTTCCCCATAAACCACCTCTGAAGATTCTGCTTAGCCATGAAATCCTTTAAGGGAAAGGAGGAAAGTAATCTTAGTTAATCATTGAGATGGGAGGTCAGAGTGGTCACCATCCCCCACTGCATGCAGGCTTGTTGACTTCTTGTGATCTTCCTCAGAGACTTATCTTGTTCACACAGTTTGTTCATGAAATTACTAAAGGGAGGATATCTGGTCATCTGTTAATTACTTATTCTTCATTTCTACTTCTTTTATCTATGGAAAGAAACCAACAAGCTAGTCAAGGAATTATGTGATTAAAAGATTTGAAAGGTGTGCTTGGGTCAGAGATGAGTAGAGCATGGGTGTGCCTGGCTAAAAAGTTGCAATATAGCTTTGCTAGACTGACTGACAAGGGCTTGTTGCTGAGGGCGGTTTCCTGCAAAGAGCTGCTTACAGTGAGTAAGATCTTTCTGGTCTCTAAACTTCTGACTAGTTCATAGGTAGCTCAGGATCAGGCTTAATTGGTCTAAGACAGACCAATGTGTGAGTTGCACTTCAGGAGGTCGGTCTGTAGGCCTTGCTAAAACCAAAAGGAAGAAAACCCTAAACTGTTCATAAGGAACACTTGGGAGGGCCACGGTTCAAGGCTTTTCTTTTCTTTAGCAGGCAGCATGAATTTAGGACTGAACTGTTGGCACTTTATGACACTGGAATGAGTACAACTGATATGGCCCCATATAGCTATAGGCTTACAAGGTAGTTATCCTCAGCTGCAGATCATGAGTTGTTTTTGTTTTGTTTTGTTTTGTTTTTTTGCTTTTTAGGGCTGCAGATGCAACTAATGGAAGTTCTCGGGTCAGGGGTCAAGTTGGAGCTGCAGCTGCCAGCCTAAGCCACAGAAACCCTGGATCCGAGCCAAGTTTGCACCCTACACCACAGCTCATGGCAATGTTGGATCCTTTAACCCACCGAGTGAGGCCAGGGATCCAACCTGCATCCTCATGGACACTCTGTCAGATTCTTAACCCATTGAGCCACAGTGGGAACTCCACCTCTTGCCGGTTTTGTTTTTGGTTTTGTTTTTGTTTTCTTTCTTTGCCAGAAAGCAAGCCCTTATTTAGATAGCATTAAATTTATTTCTTCTACACGTTTAGTCTCATCTAATTATGTGAATTGTTGGCAATTTCTTTTTCTTTCTTTCTTCTTTCTTTCTTTCTTTCTTTCTTTCTTTCTTTCTTTCTTTCAGGATGTAAGAGCAGTCCTAAAACCACAAAGTCAACTCAAACTCAAGGCTTGTCATTTTGGGGGCTGATAAGAAAGAGACTCAAAAAAGATGAACCCTGGAACTTCATATCCCAAAACCCCTGCATGTATGAAGACAAAATAAAGAAACAGAAGGACGAAAATGAAAGTTTACAAATTATTTCAATCACCCATACAGAAATCCTCACTATAGAAAGAAGCCATAAAAACAATGACTTTGGCCAAAACTTCAGCCTAAAATCAGTGTTTGTTAAGCCACAGAGGCTTGCTAGAGAAAAAATACCGTCAAAATATGAAATGCAAAGAAATAGCTTTAAACAGAATTCAAATTTACTTAACCAACCAAAAATGAAGACAGCAGAAAAACGCTATAAATGTAATATATGCGAAAAAGCCTTCATTCACAATTCATCCCTTCGTAAACATCAGAAAAACCATACTGGAGAGAAATTATTTAAATGTAAAGAATGTTTGAAAGCCTTCAGCCAAAGCTCAGCTCTTATTCAACATCAAAGAACTCATACTGGAGAGAAACCCTATATATGTAAAGAATGCGGGAAAGCCTTCAGCCATAGTGCATCCCTTTGTAAACACCTAAGAACCCATACTGTGGAAAAATCCTATAGGTGTAAAGAATGTGGTAAATCCTTCAGCCGAAGGTCAGGCCTTTTTATACATCAGAAGATCCATGCTCGAGACAACCCCCACAAATATAACCCAGGTCGGAAGGCATCCATTTGCAGCACATCCCTTCCTGGATGTCAGAGAATTCATTCCAGAAAGAAGTCCTATTTATGTAATGAATGTGGCAACACCTTTAAGTCTAGTTCATCTCTTCGTTATCATCAGAGAATTCACACAGGAGAGAAGCCTTTTAAATGTAGTGAGTGTGGGAGAGCCTTCAGTCAGAGTGCATCTCTCATCCAGCATGAAAGAATTCACACTGGAGAAAAACCCTATAGATGTAATGAATGTGGAAAAGGCTTCACTTCTATTTCACGACTTAATAGACACCGAATAATTCATACCGGAGAGAAATTGTATAGTTGTAATGAATGTGGTAAAGCCTTAAGTTCCCATTCAACACTCATTATTCATGAACGAATTCATACTGGAGAAAAACCATGTAAGTGTAAAGTGTGTGGGAAAGCCTTCAGACAAAGTTCAGCACTCATTCAACATCAGAGAATGCACACTGGAGAAAGACCTTATAAATGTAATGAGTGTGGGAAAATGTTCAGGTGTAACTCATCTCTTAGCAATCATCAGCGAATTCATACAGGAGAGAAACCATATCAATGTCTGGAATGTGGGATATCTTTTGGCCAAAGTGCAGCTCTTATTCAACATCAAAGGATTCACACAGGAGAGAAACCCTTTGAATGTAATACATGTGGGAAAACCTTTAGGCAAAGCTCATCACTTATTGCCCATCAGAGAATTCATACTGGAGAGAAACCCTATGAATGTAATGCATGCGGAAAACTCTTCAGCCAGAGGTCATCCCTTACTAACCATTATAAAATTCACATTGAGGAAGACCCCTTGAAAGTAGATTTGCATGGGTGAGATCCTTAAACCAAAGCTCTTTAGAGTACACTTGGCCCTGTGTATCTGTGGGTTCCACATCCACTGATTCAAATAACCACAAATTTTAAATATTCAGAAAAAAAAATTCCAGAAAATTCCCCAAAGCAAAACTTGAATTTACCACACACCAACAACTGTTTAATAGCATATACATTGTATTAGGTGTTATAAGTAATTTAGAAATTATTTTAAGTATCTGAGAAGATATGTGTAGGTTATATGCAAATTCTACACTATTTTGTATAAGGTACCTGATCATTCTCAGATGTTGGTATCTGTGGGGGTCCCATAATCAGTTCCCATGGATACTGAGGGACAACTCTATACACACTTGAGAATGATTTAATAAATGTAATGAATAAGAAAAAAAAAAAACTTCTATTTTAATTTAGTCCTCATCAGATGTTAAATTCTAAGGATAAACCTTGACTGTATAATAAATATGTGGAAAACTTTCATACCTGTCAGTTACTTTTTAAAATATCCTGAGACAAGTAAATAACAATAGCAAGTATTCATTTTGGCCATTTTTGAGTTAAAGGCAAGGTTTTTCTATCTCTTTATATAGCATTGTACACTATATGCAATATGTAAACAGAAGAATCTGGGTGCACATTTGCTGGATTTCTCATTAGAAAGACACCAATGGTAAAAGCTAATATAGCATATTTATTATAACAAACATTTTATATAGCAAACAAAATCTTAAAATATGTGCATTTTTAGAGCAAAAGACCAAATAGCAGATTAAAAACAAACTACCTCAGTGTTTGGAACTTACCTTTTCCTAAACTGTTGTCAAATTTTGTGCATGGTTTTCATTAAAAAGGCAAAAAAAAAAAATCCTCTGTTCTCCCTTTACTTTTTAAAAAAACTTATTGGAGTATTGTTGACTTGCAATGTTGTGGTAGTTTCAGGTGCACAGCAAAGTGAATCAGTTATATATATATATATCCATTCCTTTTCAAATTCTTTTCTCATATAAGTTATTACACAATGTGGATTAAATTTCCCTGTTCTATACAGTGGGTCCTTGTTACTTATCTGTTTTATATACAGTAGTGTCTATATGTTAATTGTAACCTCCTAATTTATCCCTCCCCCTAATGTTTCCCATTTGGTAACTATAAGTTTGGTGTTGAAATCTTTGAGTCTGTTTTGTATGTTCCTTGTATCATTTTTATTAGATTCCACATATTGGTGATATATTTGTCTTTATCTGACTGACTTCACTTGGTATGGTAATTTCATGGTCCATCCATGTTGCTGAAAATGGCATTATTTTGTTCTTTTTTATGGCTGAGTAGTATTCCATTGTGTATGTATATGTATATATACACCACATCTTTATCCATTCATCTGTCAGTGGACATTTAGGTTGCTTCCATATCTTGGCAACTGTAAATTATGCTTCCATGAAAATTGGGGTTTGTGTATCTTTTTGAATTATGGGTTTTTTTCCAGATAGATGCCCAGGAGTAGGTTTGCTAGATCATATATATGATAGTTAATAGTTCTAGTTAATATATATTTATTTTTTTAAGGAACCTCCATACTGTTCTACATAGTAGCTGAACTGATTTGCATTTCCACCAACAGTGTAGGAGTGTTCCCTTTTCTCTGCACCCTCTCCAGCATTTATTGTTTGTAGATTTTTTGATGATGGTCATTCTGACTGGTGTGAGGTGATAACTCATTGTACTTTTTTTTTTCTTTTTCCTTTTTCGGCCACCTTGTGGCACATGGAATTCCCGGGCCAGGGATCAGATCTGAACCTATGCCACAGCTATGGCAACACAGATCCTTTAATCCACTTCACCAGGCAGGGGGGTGGGGGGAAGAATCAAACCTGCCTCCTGGGCTGGAGAGACACTGCTGATCCCATTACACCAGGGTGGGAACTCTACTTCAGTGTAGTTTTTTGTTTTTTTGTTTTTCCTTTTTTTTTTTTTTTTCAGTGTAGTTTTGATTTGCATTTCTCTAATAATAGGTGATGTTGAGCATCTTTTCATGTGCTTTTTTGACCATCTGTCTATCTTCTTTGGAGAAATATCTATTTGGATATTCTGACCATTTTTTAATTGTTTTTTTTTCCCTAAGATAAAGCTGTATGAGATGTTCGTATATTTTGGAGATTAATTCCTTGTCAGTCACTTGATTTACTTTTCTCCCATTCTGTGGCTTATCATTTTGGTTTTTTAATGGTTTCCTTTGCTGTGCAAAAGTTTTAAGTTTAATTAGGGCCCACTTATTTTTGTTTTTATTGTCATTACTCTTGGAGGCAGATCATAAAAGATACTGCTGGGAGTTCTCTTGTTGCACAGCAGGTTAAGTGTTCAGTGTTGTCACTGCAGTGGCTTGGGTCACTGGTATGGCACAAGTTTGATCCCTGGCTCAAGAACTTCCACATGCCATGGGCATGGTCCAAAAAAAAAAAAAAAAATATTCCTTTAATTTATGTCAAGGAGTGTTCTGTGTATGTTTTCCTCTAAGTTTTATAGCATCTGACCTTATGTTTAAGTCTTTAATCCATTTTGTGTTTATTTTTGCATGTAGTGTAAGAGAATATGCTCATTTCATTTTTTTATGTGTAGTTGTCTAGTTTTCCCAGCACCATTTAATGAAGAGACTGTCTTTTCTCCATTGTATATTCTTGCCTCCTTTGTCATAGATTAATTGGCCATATATGTGTGGGTTTATTTCTGGGCTTTCTATCCTGTTCCATTAACCTATATTTCTGTTTCTGTGAGATACTGTTTTGATGACTGTAGTTTGGAGTATAGAAGTCAGGGAGCCTATTCCTCCAGCTCCATTTTTCTTTCTCAAGATTGCTTTGACTATTTGGGTTCTTTTGTGTTTCCATACAAATTTTAAATTTTCTTGTTCTAGTTCTTCGATAAATGCCATTAGTAATTTTTTAATGATTTTTATTTTTTTCATTATAGCTGCTTTACAGTGTTCTGTCAATTTTCTACTGTATAGCAAGGTGACCCAGTCACATGTACTTATATACATTCTTTTTCTCACATTATTATGCTCCATCATAAGTGACTAGATATAGTTCCCAGTACTATACAGCAGGATCTCATTGCTTATCAATTCCACCATTAGTAATTTAATAGGGATTACAATTAATCTGTAGATTGCATTAGATAGTGTGGTCATTTTGACAATATTGATTCTTCTAATCCAAGAGCATTGTATATCTTTTCGTCTATTTGTGTCATCTTTGATTTCCTTCATGTCTTTTAGTTTTCTAGTTACTTCTAAACTACGCCTAACAGTCTCCCAAATTTATACACAATTTCTAGTTTTGTTTTCAGAATTATTTTTTTGTTGCTTTCAAGTCTTCTTTATTATATAACTGTACTTGCTATGTTTGAAACAGCATCTTAAGTAGAAAAATATGATTTGATTATATAATCACTTTAAAGTTAAAGTTGTTTGTTTTTGTTTTTATTTTCTTTTTAGGGCTGTACCTGCAGCATATGGAGTTCCTGGGCTAGGGATTGAATCAGAGCTGCAGCTGCTAGCCTATGCCACAGCAGTGAGGGATCTGAGCCACGTCTGCAACCTACACTACAGCTCACAGCAATGCCATATCCTTAGCCCACTGAGTTAGGCCAGGGGTTGAACTTGCATCCTCGTGAATACTAGTCAGGTTCTTAACCCACTGAGCCATGACAGGAATTCCATAAATGTATTAATTTTTTTTTTTTAGGAGTTCCCATATTGGCACAGTGGAAGCAAATCCAACTAGAATCCATAAGGATGCAGGTCCGGTCCTTGGCTTTCTTCAGTGGTTGGGGACCTGGTGTTGCCATGTGCTGTGGTATAGGTTGCAGATAAGGCTTGGTCCCATGTTGCTGTGGCTGGGTCTGTGGCTGGCATCTGTAACTCTGACTCGACCCCTAGTCCAGGAACTTCCATATGCCAAGGGTGTGGCCCTAAAAAGCAATACATATATACATATTAGTTCACTGCAGAAGAAATCCTAAGACCCTATTACCTGTGGTAAAGTCTTAAAAAGGACAAATCTCATGAAATAAAAGCATGTTTTCCCCACTTGAGGTATTCTGGTTTTTAAATATCTCAGACTGGAAAGGAAAATAAAAGAATTGTAAACCTTTTTAAAAACAAATTTACTCAGTAAATGTCTAACTCCAGATTTGAACCAACTATTGCCACAGGCACTGGAAATCGTACCAGAGGAAAGAACAGGCCTTATTTTCAACAAGTAATGAATTGAGGGGTGAAAGATTGATGTGGAAGGGAGTAACAAGTGCGTAAAGAAATTATCATAATAAAGTAGTTTTCACAGAGAAATAGATGTTTTAACTATGTTATGTTACAGAACACAAATACTGTACAGATTTGTGCAGGATGAAGAAGGAAGGAATGGACCTAACCAAGGGAGCCTGAAAGGACCAGAAACAGTGATGCCTGAACCCAATTTTGGAAGAATAATAGAAATTGTCCAGAAAGTGAGATGAGTCCTTCAAGGAGAGAGAGTTGAATATGCAAAGGTAAAGGTGCATGACAACATGACATGCTTGTAGAATATCTGTGAAGTGGTGATAATGACAGGTTGAAGTTTGAGAGGAAGGCAGAGGCCAGATACCCAAAGGTATTCCTTGCTACCCTCAATAATTTGAATTTGATTCTGAAATTTATAGAGCTGATGAAAATTTTTATATAAGGGAAATTGCTCTGGCAGTAAGGTGTAGAGAATGAATTTAGGAGGTTGAAAACAGCTAAGCAGACTGAAGCCTAGAAGAAGGGCTGCTACAGCCATTTGAATGGTAGGTGAATGGGGCTCTAAACTCAAGAACGGTGAAGTGAAAAATATGTGAGAAATATTAATGTGGTGAAATAAGGCATGGGGTTTTTTTGGGTTTCTTTGGGGTTTGGGGGGTTTTTTGGTTCGTTTGGGTTTTTTGTTTTGTTTTGTTTTTTGTCTTTTTGCCTTTTCTAGGGCTGCTCTCACGGCATGTGGAAGTTCCCGGGCTAGGGGTCTAATCGGAGCTGTAGCCACTGGCCTACACCACAGCCACAGCAACACGGGATCTGAACTGCACCTTCGACCTACACTACAGCCCATGGCAATGCCGGATCCTTAACCTACTGAGTGAGGCAAGGGATCTAATTCACAACCTCATTGTTCCTAGTTGGATTCGTTAACCACTGAGTCATGACAGGAACTCCTAAGGCATGGTTTTTACAGTCAGATAATTGGGAGAGACTTTTCTAATAGCTTGTTCATAGTTTCTTTGGAATTTTCTACAAACATGATGATCATCATAAAGGCCATTTTATTGTTTCTCTTCTAGTTGTAATACATTAACTTTTTTTCTTATATTATAGCATAGCCAGTACAATGTTGAAAAAAATGATAACACTCATTTACACCATTTAATGATGTTAGCTTTAAGTTGTTTGTGGATATCTGTTAACAGTATTCCCAGTGTGCTGCTGTGAGTTTTTATTATAAATGGGGGTAGTGTTTTGTCATATTCATTTTTTGCATTTAGTAAAATAATCATATTGTTTCTCTCTTCACACTTTTTTTTGGCCTCACCCAAGGCATTTGGAAGTTCCCAGACCAGGGATCAAATCTGAGCCTTGCCTATGACCAGCAGTGGCAAACCCTGCAGCTGTGGCAAACCTGGATCCTTAATCCACTGAGCCAGTCCAGGGATTGAACCTGTGCTGCTACAGAGACAATGCCAAATCCTTAACCTGCTGTGCCAGAATGCGGGAGCTCCTCTCTTTGCATTTTTAATAGAGGGTTATATTGACTGAATTTTTATGCTAACCGATGTTGCATTCCTGAGATAAATTCTACTTGGTCGTGATATGTCATCGTTTATATGTTTGTGTTATAAGATCAAAGTTTCTTCCTTAATAAATAGAAGCCTGATGAAGCGACCGAGATTGTGTTTTAAGAACTCAGAACAGAATTTTTTATCATCCAGGGGAGTTCCCATCATGGCGCAGTGGTTAACGAATCCGACTAGGAACCATGAGGTTGCAGGTTCGGTCCCTGCCCTTGCTCAGTGGGTTAAGGGTCCGGCGTTGCCGTGAGCTGTGTTGTAGGTTGCAGACACGGCTCGGATCCTGCGTTGCTGTGGCTCTGGCGTAGGCTAGCAGCTACAGCTCCAATTCGACCCCTAGCCTGGGAGCCTCCATATGCCGCAGGAGCGGCCCAAGAAATGGCAAAAAGACAAAAAAAAAAAGAATTTTTTATCATCCAAATCTGAAAGATGGATGGAATCATACTACCTGGAGAGAGGAAGGAGAAGGCAAGGACAAGAGTACCACAGGAGCAAAAGGCTCAGAGGGGGAGTGAATACAGCACCTGTAGAGACCAATAGAGAAGCTAGCCTTGCTGATGTAGAGGACTTCTGATAGGATAAAAGAAAAAAAAAAAAAAATACTGACAGTGAAAGCTAGAGCTAGGTTATCAGAGAACTTGAATGCTATCTGAGACTATAGGTTTGGGGATATGATCCTTGGATATTAAATCAATGTATATTTCTTAGGAACAAATGGCCAATGTGAAGACTAAGTTTCAAAAAGAATGTGTGATGGGGCAGAAGGTTCAAACATGATTTGATAGTTTCTGGCTTGAGAAACTGGCTGAATGACAGCTTCTTGGGAATAGGAGTTTGGGAGAGTCTGGTCTGCGAGAAATGTTTACTAAGAAGAAAAACAAACAAACAAACCCAGAGGATACCTCTATTCTTGGTGCCTGACAATCATCCTAGTATTCTGCCAAATACCACAGATGCTAAAATTCTTAAAGCTATAGTGTTATACTTTTTAAAATTAAGGTGCAGTTATGCTTTCAAAATCAGAAAATATAATTCAGTTAGTATTGTAGGTCAGTATGCTTCAAATCATAAAAGCAGTTGTTTCAGGAATACAACTCCCAAGAGCTATTTTTAAAGTTTTTGATTTTGAGAGAGAACTTTCTATGAGAGCATTAGACAAAGAAAGTGTCAGACTTGTATGTTTTCCTGCCCCCATCCTTGTTCAAGTTACAAACCCTCTGGCCTTTTCAACCCTAGAAATTCCACTGTCTTTTCATATCCTCCTTTATGGTTCCTAATGGTATGGATTAACTCAAGTTTTTAAATGTTCATCTTATGCATTTAGGGGGTAGAAACAACATTAGTTAGCAACAATATCAAAATATATGGTTTGACAAAACAATCAAGTTATATGTTACAAACTAAAATTTTCAATCTAAAAATCAAATTGTTCTAGGAAAATAGAGTAGGCAGATGTACTTTTTGCTATCTTCCCAATAAGTACATCTAAAGCCTCTGTACATTATATGCAAAACAATCATAAGAAGATTCTGAAAAGTGGATAGAAAAGGATAGACCAGCCAGGAACCTGAGGACCAGAGAAATGATGTATTAATTCTTTTTGCCTCATATATCCCAGATGTAGAGCTGAAGAACCAAGAACCCAGAAGCAGCAAGAGACAGACAAATATATATATATATATAACAAAAGTCAACATTTTTTTTAACAATTTTTTTTTTATTTTCCCACTGTACAGCAAGGGGGTCAGGTTATCCTTACATGTATACATTACAATTACATTTTTCCCCCAGCCTTTCTTCTGTTGCAACATGAGTATCTAGACAAAGTTCTCAATGCTATTTAGCAGGATCTCCTTGTATATCTATTCTAAGTTGTGTCTGATAAGCCCAAGCTCCCGATCCCTCCCACTCCCTCCCCCTCCCATCAGGCAGCCACATGTCTCTTCTCCAAGTCCAAGATTTTCTTTTCTGAGGAGATGTTCATTTGTGCTGGATATTAGATTCCAGTTATAAGTGATATCATATGGTATTTGTCTTTGTCTTTCTGGCTCATTTCACTCAGGATGAGATTCTCTAGTTCCATCCATGTTGCTGCAAATGGCATTATGTCATTCTTTTTTATGGCTGAGTAGTATTCCATTGTGTATATATACCACATCTTCCGAATCCAATCATCTGTGGATGGACATTTGGGTTGTTTCCATGTCCAAAGCCAATATTTTTTTTTTCTCACCTGTAGCATTCAGAAGTTCCCAGGCCAAGGGTCGAACAAACCTGTGCCATAGCAGCAACCCAAGCCACAGTAGCAACCCAAACCACAGCAAAAACGCTGGATCCTTAATCAACTGCACCACAGGGAAACTCCCAAAAGCCTACTTTCTTTAACCAAAGGACCAAGAAAGGAGTTCCCATTGTGGCTCAGCAGTAATGAACCCAACTAGTATCCGTGAGGATGCACATTCAATCCCTGGCCTCACTTAATGGGTTAAGGATCCAGCATTGCCATGAGCTGTGGTGTAGGTAACAGATGCAGCTCAGATCCGATGTTGCTATGGATGTGGTGTAGGCCATCAGCTGCAGCTCCAATTCAACCCTTAGCCTGAGAACTTCTATATGCTGCGGGTACGGTCCTAGAAAGACAAATTAATTAATTTACTTATTTATTTATTGAAATAGGCATTCCTGTTGTGGTTCAGTGGGTTAAGAACCCAACTAGTGTCCATGAGGATGCAAGCTTTATCTCTGGCCTTGCTCAGTGGTTTAAAGGATCTGGTGCTGCCAGGAGCTGAGGTGTAGGTCTCAGATGTGGCTTGGATCTGGCGTTGCTGTGATTGTGGCATAGGGCTGGTAGCTGCAGCTCTGATTTGACCCTTACCCTGGGAACTTCCATATGCACAGGCACAGCTCTAAAAGAAAAAAGAAAAAAAGAAAAATATTTAAAATAATTCTGTTATGGTTAATTTTATGTGTCAACTTGATTGGACTAAGTGATGCCCAGATAACTGTAAAATATTATTTCCAGGCATCTCTGTGAGGATGCTTCCAGAAGAGATTAGCATTGTATGGTAGCCTGAGCAAAGAAGATCCACCCACACCACTGTGGGCGGACATCACTCACTCTGTTAAGGCCAAAATAGCACAAAAATGTGGAGGAAGGGTGAAATCTCTTTCTCCCTGCTTGAGCTGGGACATTTATCTTCTGCCTTTGGACACCTGATTCTCAGGCCTTTGACCTTAGACTGAATTATACCACCAGCTTTCCTGGTTCTCAGCTTGTAGACAGCAGATAATGAGATTTCTTGGCCTCCATAACTGTGTGAGCTAATTCCTATAACAAATCTCCTCTTATATGTAATATACATATATCCCATTGGTTCTGTTTCTCTGGAAAACTGTGTCTAATACACACACACACACATAATCTACCAACCACCAACATAAACTTAATAATATCTAGGAGCTCCCTGGTGGCATAGAGGGTTAAGGATCTGATGTTGTCACTGCTATAGTGAGAGTTCTGTTCCTGGCCCAGAACTTACACATGCTGTGGGCCTGGCCAAAAAAAAAAAAAATTAATTAATAATATCTAAGGAGTTCCCGTCATGGCTCAGAGGGTTAAAAAAGGACACAATGAACTTCTTTGCAGAACAGATACTGACTCACAGACTTTGAAAATCTTATGATTTCCAAAGGTGACAGGTTGAGGGGTGGGGGGATGCACTGGGGGTTTGGGATGGAAATGCTGTAAAATTGGGTTGTGATGATCATTGTACAACTATAAATGTAATAAATTCATTGAGAAAAGAAGACAAAATAATAATAATAATAATATCTAGATTCCAGGTCAAAATTACAAGGCATACAAGAAATTCAGGAGTTCCCTCATGGCTCAATGGGTTAAGGATCTGGTGTTATCACTACTGTGGCTCTGTTTACAACTGTGTCCCTGGCCCTGGAAGTTCTGGTCAATAGAAACAAATCTGTGAGAGTTCCCATTGTGGCTCAGTGAGTTAAGGACCCAACATAGTGTCCCTGAGGATTCGAGTTCGATCCCTGGCCTTGCTCAATAGGTTAAGGATCTGATGTTGCCAAAAGCTGCAGCACAGGTCATGGATCCAGCTTGGATCCAGCTCAGATCCGGCATTGCTGTGGTGTAGGCCAGTAGCTGCAACTCTGATTAGACCCCTAACCCAGGAACTTCCATATGGCTGCAGGCATGGCCTGAAAAAAGTTAAAAAAAAAAAAAAGGATTCTTGTCATGGCCCAGCAGTAATGAATCCAACTAGTATCCATGAGGACTCAGGTTCAATCCCTGGCCTCGCTCAGTGGCTTAAGGATCCGGCTTTGCTGTGAGCTGTGGTGTAGGTCACAGATGGGGCTCGGATCTGGTGTTGCTGTGGCTGTGGTGTAGGCCAGCTGCTACAGCTCCGACTTGACCCCTAGCCTGGGAACTTCCATATGCCGTGGGTGTGGCCCTAAAAAAAAGAAAAAAAAATTTTTTCTTTTTCTTTTTCTTTTTTTTTTTTTTTTTTTGCTGTTTAGCCCCTCCACCCCCACCCCTGCCCCGCCCTGCCCCGCCATGGCCCACCATGGCCCACCATGGCATATGGAGGTTCCCACTGAGTGAGGCCAGTGATTGAACCTGCAACCTCGTGGTTCCTAGTCAAATTCGTTTCCACTGTGCCATGATGGGAACTCCGAAAAAAAAATTTTTAAATAAATAGAAACAAACCTGTAGGTGACAGTAATGAAAGAATTAGCAGAGAAGGACTTGAAAATAACTACCCAAATGACTGAGATGCAAAAGATAAGAACTTCAGTGAAAAATCTAAGCACCTTCACATTCCCATTACAATTAGAATGAGGTAGCATAACACAGTGTTAAGGTTCTGTACTCGAGAGCCCAGTGGCAAATTCTAGTCCCAGCTCTGAAAATGACACATCTGGGGTCCTGCTCCAGTCAAGGAAACATTAGGGGCCTTAGTTTTTCTATTTTAGAAAATGAAGATAATAACAATAATACCTTCCTTCTAAGTTGCTATGAAGATAATATTTTTAACAAATATAGAAGGTATTTGGGGAACTATATAAATGCATATGAAATTAACTGAAATATACCTAATCCAGTGGTCTGCATACAGCAAGTAGCTAGCTCCACTTTACCTCCTTTATTGCTGAGATTTCAGATGCACTTAACACTGAAATCCTGGAGGATAGGCCTTGTCTCTTTTCTCTGCATCTTCAGGGCCTATTCTATTGCCCAGAGGACAGTCAAATCTCCCTTCATGGAAATTCAAAAAAAAAAAATTTTTTTTTAGTTGAATTTGTGTGTGTGTGTGTGTGTGTGTGTGTCTTTTAAGGGCCAGACTCACAGCATATGGAGGTTCCCAGGCTAGGTGTTGAATCGGAATTGGAACTGTAGCTGCCAGCCACAGCCACAGCCACAGCCACGCTAGATCCCAGCCACATCTGCGACCTACACCATAGCTCACCGCAATTCTGGATTCTTGACCCACTGAGTGAGGCCAGGGATCGATCCTGCCACCACAGGGATACTAGTCAGATTCCTTTCCGCCAGGCCATGACAGGAACTCCAGTTGAATTTTTTTTTTTCAATTTTATTCATTTTATTTTTTATAAATTTTCTGTAACAAATATACCTTTATTTTATATAATGATTTTAATTCTTTTCCATTATAGCTGGTTTACAGTGTTCTGTCAATTTTCTACTGTACAGCATGGTGACCCCGTTACGCATACATGTATACATTCTTTTTTCTCACATTATCAGGCTTGAATTTTTTTCTTATTAAAAAAATTTTTTTAGTTTAATTCCTTCATGGAAATGTTTGATGTTGTTTAAAGGTTTTATTTTTATTTTTTGTTTGTTTGTTTTGTTTCCGAATATAAATTTAGTTTATTTATTTTTTTGTAATGTGGTGTCTTGGGTGGGTTCTTTTTTTTTAAGATTTTTATTTTTTCCATTATAGTTAATTTAAAGTGTTCTTGTAGTCAATTTCTACTGTTCAGCAAAGTGACCCAGTGACCTTACATATATGTGTGTACATATATATATATACTTTTTCTAACATTATCCTCCATCATTTTCTGTAACAAGTGACTATATATAGTTCCCTATGCTATACAGCAGGATATCATTGCTTATTCACTTCAAACGTAGTAGTTTGCATCTATCAACCCCAAACTCCCATTCCATCCCACTCCCTTCCTCTCTCTCTCTCGGCTACCGCAGGTCTTTTCTCTGAGTCCATGAGTTTCTTTTCTGTGGAAAGATTCATTTGTGCCGTATATTAGATTCCAGATATAAGTGATAGCATATGGTATTTGTCTTTCTCTTTCTGACTTACTCCACTAAGTATGAGAGTCTCTAGTTCCATCCATGTTGCTGCAAATGGCATTATTTTGTTCTTTTTTATGGCTGAGTAGTATTCCATTGTGCATATATACCACATCTTCTTATTCCATTCATCTCTCGATGGATATTGGGATGTTTCCATGTCTTGGCTATTGTAAATAGTGCTGCAATGTACATATGGGTGCATGTATCTTTTTCAAGGTAACTTTTGTCTAGATATATGCCCAGGAATGGGATTGCTGGGTCATATGGTAGTTCTTTTTTATAATTTATTTTTTATTTTATTTCCCCCAACACACTTTTTTTTTCCCACTGTACAGCATGGGGCATATGGTAGTTCTATATTTAGTTTTCTGAGATACCTTCATATGTTTTCCATAGTGGCTGCACCAATTTATATTCCCACTAACAGTGTAGGAGGGGTCCCTTTACTCCAGACCCTCTCTAGCATTTGTTATTTGGTGACCTGTTAATGATGGCCATTCTAACTGGTGTAAAGTGGTACCTCAATGTGGTTTTGATTTGCATGTCTCTAATAATTAGTGATGTTGAGCATTTCTTCATGTGCTTGTTGTCCATCTATATCTCTTCTTTGGAGGAATGTCTTTTCAGGTCTTCTGACCATTTTTCAATTGGGTTGTTGGTTTTTTTGCTGCTGAGTTGTATAAGTTGTTTGTATATTTTAGAGATTAAGCCCTTGTCAGTTGCAATGTTTGAAACTATTTTCTCCCATTCCATAAGGGTTGTTTTTTTTTTTTTTTTTATGGTTTCCTTTGCTGTGCAAAAGCTTGTCAGTTGATTAGGTCCCCCTTGGTTTCTTTTTGCTTTTATTTTTCTTGCCTTGGGAGACTGGTTGATGTCAGAGAATGTTTTGCCTATGTTCTCTTCTAGGAGTTTGATGGGGTCTTGTCTTATGTTTAAGTCTTTAAGGCATTGAGTTTATTTTTGTGCATGGCATGAGAGTGTGTTCCAGTTTCATTGATTTACATGCAGCTGTCCAGTTATCCCAGCACCATTTGCTGAAAAGACTGTCTTTCTCTCATTTTATGTTCTTGCCTCCTTTGTCAAAGATTAATTGATTGTAGATGTCCGGGTTAATTTCTGGGATCTCTATTCTGTTCCACTGGTCTGTATGTCTGTTTTGGTACCAGCACCACACTGTCTTGATTACTGTAGCTTTGTAATATTGTCTGAAGTCTGAGAGAGTTAGGCCTCCAGCTTGTTTTTTTTCACTCAGGGTTGCTTTGGAAACTATGGGTCTTTTATAGTTCGACATAAATTTTTACATTGTTCTGGTCCTGTGAAAAATGTTATGGGGAGTTCCCGTCGTGGCGCAGTGGTTAACGAATCCGACTAGGAACCATGAGGTTGCGGGTTCGGTCCCTGCCCTTGCTCAGTGGGTTAACGATCCGGCGTTGCCGTGAGCTGTGGTGTAGGTTGCAGACGTGGCTGGGATCCCGCCTTGCTGTGGCTCTGGCGTAGGCCGGTGGCTACAGCTCCGATTCAGCCCCTAGCCTGGGAACCTCCATATGCCGCGGGAGCGGCCCAAGAAATAGCAACAACAACAACAACAACAACAACAACAACAACAAAAAAGACAAAAGAAAAATGTTATGGGTAATTTGATAGGGATTGCATTGAATCTGTAGATTGCTTTGGGTAGTGTGGCCATTTTTACAATATTAATTCTTCCAGTCCAGGAGCATGGAATATCTTTCCATTTCTCTGAATCCTCTTTAATTTCCTTGATTAATGTTTTATAGCTCTTAGCATATATGTGTTTTATCTCCTTAATCAGGTGTACTCCTAGATATTTAACTTTTTGGGGTGCAATTTTAAAAGGTATTGTATTTTTATATTTCCTTTTCTAATATTTCATTGTTGGTATACAAAAATGCAACCAATATCTGAGTGTTAATTTTGTATCCTGCTACTTTGCTGAATTTGTTGATCAGTTTGAGTAGTTTTTGTGTGGAGTCCTTAGGGTGTTCTATATATAGTATCATGTCATCTACATACAGTGACAATTTTACCTCTTCTCTTCCAATTTGGATAACTTTTATTTCTTTTGTTTGTCTGATTGCTGTAGCTAGGACTTCCAATACTATGTTGAATAAAAGTGGTGAGAGTGGGCATCCTTGTCTTGTTCCAGATTTTAGAGGGAAGGCTTTCAGATTTTCTCCACTGAGTATTATATTGGCTGTGGGTTTGTTTATTTTTATTTTTGGCTATGTCTGTGGCCAGGGACTGAACCTGCCCCACATCAAAGACAATGCTGGTCCTTAACCATGGAGCCATCAGGGTACTCTAGAAGGTTTTATTATTATTATTATTATTATTGTTTTTTAGGGCTGTGCCCGTGGTATATGGAAGTTCCCAGCCTAGGGGTCAAATTGGAGCTGCAGCTGCCAGCCTACTGGGGGTGGGGCGGTGGTGGCGGGGTGGTGGGGAGGAGGCAGTCACAGCCACAGCCACTCAGGATCCAAGCCTCATCTGCAACCCACACCACTGCTCACAGCAGCACCAGATCTTTAACTCACTGAGTGAGGCCAGGGATCGAACCCACATTCTCATGGATACTACTCAGGTTTGCTGCTGATGAGCCATAATAGGAACTCCCTGGAAGGTTTTGTTTTTTATAATCGCAAATAACTGCAGCTAATGAGCACCAAAGCCATCACCTATAGAGATCATGCTCCAACTTGAGCACAGGTCCCCACTATTTGGAGAAACTGTGGAGAACAGCTGCTGCTAGCAAAGCTGTTGGCAGATGCAAAAGCAGATGGCAGAAACCTTCAAAGTTCAAAGACCCTGGGGGGTGTCAGAGTCAGAGCCAGAATGGTCTTAACCACAGCAGCCCCTGCAGCCACAGGGCACACACCCAGTGTTCTTGCCCACTTCCTGCTGGCTTTGGGAACCCAGCAAAGGCAGCTGGTTCTGCAGTTCATATCCTGAATCTATTCACTTTCATCTTTTTTCTTTCTTGGCTGCCCCATGGCATGTGGAGTTCCCAAGCCAGGGATCAGATCCAAGCCGCAGCTAGGGCAACGCCAGATCCCCAATCCACTGTACCAGGCTGGGAGTCAAATCTGCGGCAGTGCTCCCAAGATGCCGCTGATCCTCTTGTGCTAGAGGGGTAACTCCCTGAGTCTCTTCATTTCGATACACAAGCTAAATGTGTGGTTGTCAGATCTCTTTTGTGTTTCAGTCAAATCTCTTTTCCACTTCAAACTTTAAGTATTTCTTAGATTTTAGATGTTTTGCTTATAAAACACATGTAATTAAATATTGTCTACTTTCTTCCACTTTTTCTTTTCTTTATTTTTATTTATTTATTTTTTTGCCCACCTATGACATGACTAGTGTCCATGAAGATGTGGGTTTGATCCCTGGCTTCAATCAGTGGGTTAAAGATCTGGCATGGCCGCCAGCTGTGGCGAAGGTCCAGGATATGACTTGGATCTGGCATTGCTGTGGCTGTGGTTTAGGCTGACTGCTATGGCTCTAATTCAATGCCTAGCCCAGGAACCTCCATATGCTGTGGGTGTGGCCCTAAAAAGACAAAATAAATTAATTAAATAAAATCAAAGAGTAGAGTTCCCTAGTGGTTCAGTGGGTTAAGGACCTGGTGTCGTCACTGCAGTAGCTTGGGGCGGATTCCTGGCCTTGCAGGGGGGGCGGGTGGGCAAAACATGCTAAACAGCCACACATAGCTGGTGACTAGGATAATGGATAGTGCACTTTCATTAGAAAGTTCTATTGGAGTTCCTGTTGTGGCTCAGTGGTTACGAACTCAACTAGTATCTGTAAGGACCCAAGTTTGATCCCTGGCTTGGTTCAGTGGGTTAAGGATCTGGCATTGCTGTGAGCTGCTGTGTAGATTTCCAGCAAAGCTCCCATCTGGCGTTGCTGTGACGGTGGCATAGGCCAGCAGCTTCAGCTCCGATTAGACCCCTATCCTAGGAACCTCCAAATGCCATGGGTGCCATCCTAAAAAGATAAAAAAATAAAAATAAAGCTCTATTGAACACCATTGACTTAGAGTCAGTATCGTTTTACCACTCACATTTAGATCTATAATTCAGATACTATTGAAACTGATTTCCCCTAAATCCAAATTCTTCTGTCAAGTTTATGCTTAACCTCACTATCCAAAATGTTATTACCTTTCTTGTCTAACACCTGTTCCTCTCAAGACTGAGTAGTATCAAAGAAGAGGGGGGTTAGGATTAGCAGGAGTTGTGCTAAATTAAGTTGGGTGATGAAAGTTTTTTGAATAGCTAGGTCATTCACAAATAAAATAAGATACTTAGGAGTTCCCTTGTGGTGCATTGTGTTAAGGATCAGGCATTGCCTCTTCAGTGGCTCAGTGGCCGCAGTGGTACATGCATAATGCCTGGCCTGGGATCTTTCACGTGCTGTGGGTGAGGCCAAAAAAAAAAAAAAAAGTTTCATCTATATAAGAAAGTTCACGGAGTTCCCGTCGTGGCGCAATGGTTAACAAATCCAACTAGGAACCATGAGGTTGCGGGTTCGATCCCTCCCCTTGCTCAGTGGGTTAACGATCCGGTGTTGCCGTGAGCTGTGGTGTAGGTCGCAGACGCAGGTCGGATCCCTTGTTGCTGTGGCTCTGGTGTAGGCCGGTGGCTACAGCTCCGATTAGACCCCTGGCCTGGGAACCTACATATGCCGTGGGAGCGGCCCAAGAAATAGCAAAAAGACAAAAAAAAAAAAAAAAAAGATATCCTCTTGTAACTTTTCAATTTTTTGTTGGGCTGCACCCAGCAGGCCTACAAACCCTATGCTTGCCTAGCTTCAAGACCAGAGAATCTGGATTCAGCTACAGAGATGTGAATGGTTTAATGGATGGAGTTTACACTTCTAAAATAGGATCCTGGAGCAACAACCCACCAAGTGTGGCAGACTACAGGCAGGACATGGTGGCAATCTTTGATTCCTGGCGGAAGGGGAGATGGCCAGTTTTATAGGGGAAATTGGGTAAAATTGGCTCCTTAGTTACCAGGGAAACTAGCAGAGGGGCAGGGCCCTCATTGCCCCTTTGATAAACTATCACTAGCTGGGGCCTGGGGCAAATACATAGGAAGGTCAGTCAAGTGCATAGAGTGTAGGAGGCAGGCACTGGTCCAGTAGGGGATGTGCAGAGCAAGAGAACAGCTATCTAGATAGAGGCCTGACAATACACTCCACCCCTACCTACTCTGCACAACCCTTACAACCTTGGTCCATCCCTGGGGTCAGGTATGTAGGGGACACTGCAATCAGATACGACAAACACGTTACAGACAAAGGTAAGGTCACCCCTGGTTTTCATACACCCAGAGCCAGCCTCCTTGGGGAGGGGTAAGGCCCCAGCTCTAAAAGAAACATTCTGGTGGCCTAGTTAGGAATCAGCAGTCACAGTACAGGTTTGCCACTCCAGGTTATGCTGGGTGCCATTAGGGATGGACCCATTAGGTCTTTCCAAACAAAAAGTTAATCCCACTAGTTTTATCCAAAAGCCAGCCTATCCCATTCCACACAGCATAGCCCAGGAGCTCCTGGGCAGTCAGTTGTACAGTAAAGTTTACGGATGGGGACCCTTCTGATGTATTGGCAGTTGGGACAGGAAGATGGTGAGAGTGCTTCGCCACTGTCAGTAGTCCCCACACAGTCACCTCTGCAGGGTCTACTTTTCACGGACATCCAGAGAAGGATGAAATGGCATCTTGCTGTAGATCCAGAAATTAGACTAACTTCACAGTGAGGCCAGTGTTGCTGCTCAGTCCTTGAATAGATTTTCTTTCCATTCAGGCTAGGGACAAAATGTAAGACATCTAAAAAGTGCAACACAGGGGATGTTCCCATCATGGCTCCGCAGTTAACAATCCTGACTAGGATCAACAAGCATGCAGTTTCCATCCCTGGCCTCACTCAGTGGGTTAAGGATCTGGTGTGACTGTGAGCTGTGGTATAGATCAGGCTCTCGGCTCAGACCTGGCATTGCTGGGGCTGTGGCGAAGGCCAGCAGCTACAGTTCCAATTTGACCCTAGGTGGGTGCAGTCCTAAAAAGACCAAAAAAAAAAAAAGTACAACACAGGAAAGATTGTAACAATTAAGCAAAATACAGGCAGTAACTCTATTGGGAGCTAATACCACACTTGCCTGTGGTCTTTGTCCTGGTCTGCAGTGCAGTTCAGAAAACTCAATTCAATAATATAGAAACTTGCCTAAAATCAGGTCTACGATGGCCACAATAGTTTTTCCTTGGATGTTTGCACCACAGCTACCCCATTCTGACTCTCAAATACCTCAATGGCCAAAGCAGATGTACAATGCATTTCTGAAAAGACATGAGGCAGGCTGCTCTGGCCAGTAAAATTTAAGTTAAACCATGTATAAGCCTTCTGACTTTCCTATACCTCAACACTACAGATTTCTCCATAATTTCCCCCTTTAGATTGCAAGTCTTTCAATAGAAAGCACTGATGATCAAAGTATTCGTCCCATGATGTCGGGGTGGTTCAGCTGGCCAGGGTGTAGATCATGTCCCTCCTTGCTAGACCTCCTTTATATTTGCCTAGTTAATCCACTCTGGCGGAAAACTGATCAAGTATCCTGAACAAGCTTGGAGGTACGTTGATGAGAAAACACTTTTATAGGCCACACATTTGATCACTTATTCCAGTTGTCACACAAGCATTGTACATGTGCTTTTAGCAGTAGTCTCAAAGCAAGCAGTGATGGGTTATGAGTAGCTACTCTGTGATCATTCCACTAGATCATTTTCTTTTCCTTCTGAACATCAGGGCAAAAGTGTGGCTAACACAAGAACTTTTACAAATACAGACTTCAATTAACAGAACTAGAATTTTTTTTTTTCTTTTTTGGCTGCCAAGGCATATGTGATTTTTGGAGACAGCAGTGCTTGATGGCTTGAAGCAAGATCTTAATTCTCTGCTCAGGAATTGAACCTGGGCAGTCTGGATGAAAACCAGGAATTCTAGTCACTAGACCAGCTAGAGTCGAGAAGAAGAATTGCCCTGATTCTTGCCACCATTGAAAGCAAGAATGTTTCAAGGAGGCAAAGTCTGCAAAAAGGGGTACAAGGTTTATTGTTGGAAACACAGTACAACATGTGGGAGAATAGTCTGGTTATCTAAGGCAGAAGTAAAGCAGTAATACACACTCAAAGGAGAAGTGAGGGTGTGGGCATCCCCCTGAATAAGGAGAGCCCAGATAAATAATTTAAACCACTTATATGGGGCAGTTCTTTCCAGTCTTTATCTTCCTTTAGCCAATTATCTTGTTTTGTCTTTCACACCTGACCAGACCCAGGGCCCTCCCCGATCTGCGATCTGCATATGCATCTTTTGGCCAAGCTGGATTCCTAAGCAGAGCATGGCAGGAGAGTTATCTAGACTTATTAGGAGAGTTCCCCTCATGGCTCAGCAGAAACGAATCCGACTAGGAACCATGAGGTTTCGGGTTCGATACCCGGCCTTGCTCAGTGGGTTAAGGATCTGGCATTGCTGTGAGCTGTGGTGTAGGCCAGCAGCTGTAGCTCTGTTTGGACCCCTAGCCCAGGAACCTCCATATGCCGTGCATGCAGCCCTAAAAATAAAAAAAAATTAAAAAAATAAAAACTTATTATGGCCTGGCACCCCCTCCCTTTCTGATCCAGAGGGGTCTCTCCATGCATGTATAGTTGGGGTCTCCCTGACCCTGAGGATGGAAAATATGTGACCTCTTTGTTCTTTTGTCCAAACAGGACTCAGCCCCTCTTTTGATCCTGTCAATACCATTGTTTAACAAGTTCACCAAAGATAAGTTCCAGTTATTTGCCTTGTGCCCATTGTTATTTCTATCTTAAAATATAGATAGGTTGCTGGTTGTAAATGTTTGTCCTGGAGCCCACCTATCTCCTTCAGGAAGTGTAAACAAGAGGCTGGTTGTACCTACCTCCTGTCTCAAGAATCCTAAATAAGAGGCTAGTTGCAGTTGTCTATCCTGGAGCCCATCTATCTCCTGCCTCACATGGAATTCCTCAGCCAGGGTTCAGATCTGAGTCACAGTACGGCAAAACTGGATCCTTAACCCACTGTGCCAGGCTGGGATTGAACCTGCGTTCCAGGGCTCCAGAGAAGCCGAAGATCCTATTGTGCCACAGCAAGAACTCCAACAGAACTAGAATTTCATACCTATTGTAACACAATCTTTTTTTCTAACATTATTCTCATCTAGAAATTCCCACTGTGGTACAGAAGGTTAAGAATCCTACTGTGGGAATTCCCTTCATGGCTCAGTGGTTAACAAATCTGACTAGAATTCATGAGGATGTGGGTTCGATCCCTGGCCTTGCTCAGTGGGTTCAGGATCCACTGTTGCCGTGAGCTGTGGTATAGGTCGGAGACGCGGCTCAGATCCCAAGTTGCTGTGGCTGAGGTGTAGGCTGGCAGCTATAGCTCTGTTTGGACCCCTAGCCTGGGAACCTCCATATGTCATGGTTCTGGCTCTAAAAAAAAAAAAAAAAAGAATCCTACTGTGGCAGCTCATAACACACCTGTGGCCTGGATTCAATCCCTGGCTGGATAAGTTCCATATGCCACAGGTACAGCCATAACAAATTAAATTAAATTAAATTAAATTACCCTCATTTCCATTGGACACACACAAACCAAAGCTAATTTTTTCCGAAATAAGTCTGATCCATTAACCACCTAGACTCCTTCATGTTGGTTCTAGTGTAATTCCTCAGAAGGAGTCCCAAACTAAATTCCCAAAAAGCCTCTTAAGGCCAAGAAAGCCATGCCAGGGAGTTTCTGTTGTGGTGCAGTGGAAATGAATCCAATTAGTATCTTTGAGGATGCAGGTTAAGGATCTGGCATTGCTGCAATTGCAGAAACTGCAGCTTGCATCTGATCCCTGGCCCAGGAACACCATATGCTGTGGGACAGCCAAAAAAAAAAAAAAGAATCCAGCTAGTACCATGAGGACGTGGGTTCCATCACTGGCCTCGCTCACTGGGTTAAGGATCCAGTTTGCTGAGGCTCTGGCTGTGGCCAGCAGCTGCAGCTCTGATTCAACCCCTAGCCTGGGAATTCCATATGCCGCAGGTGCAGCCATAAAAAAGATGGGTTCCCGTCATGGTGCAGCAGAGATGAATCTGACTAGGAACAGTGAGGTTCGGGTTCGAGCCCTGGCCTCGCTCATTGTGTTAAGCATCCAGCATTGCCATGAGCTGTGGTGTAGGTCGCAGACACGGCTTGGATCCTGCGTTGCTGTGGCTGTGGTGTAGGCCGGCAGCTGTAGTTCTGATTGGACCCCTAGCCTGGGAACCTCCATATGCCACGGGTGTGGTCCTAAAAAGAAAGAAAAGAAAAAGAAACAATGGTGCAGCCTTGGGGCAGGGTCCTGGTTTCTCCCTCAAGGAATACACATAACAATAACTTTGAGTTCTGCAGAACTAAAATCCCAAACAAATACAATGTTAACTACTTGTTAAAAAGCACTCAACATTCCAGAAAAAAAGGTCACTGATGCAATAATCTTGAGGACCACCAGAACGTGTCCCAGAACCCTGGATGCCAGCTTTGAAGAAGAAGGCAAGCTAGCATCTATCTTGTTTTTTTCCTATGGCCCTATTTTCCACTCCCAAACATTAAGACCCATTCCTCTTCTCTCCCAGAGGAAAGCAGAGTCTTTAAGACATTACCCTCTGTGGCCTCCTTTGCTTGGCAAAACAATAAAAGCTATTCAGCAATAAAGTCTGCCTCTGCATTTCTATTTGGCACAGGTGAATAGGCTGAATTTTGGCTATGTAAAAGACATGAAATGAATTTACAAATAGATACACTGTGTGTGTGTGTGTGTGTGTGTGTGTGTGTGTGTGTGTGTGTGTGTGTGTGTGTGTGTGTGTGTCTTGCGGAGCGTGGCTGGAAGGAAATCTGTCTCCATCAGACAACTTATTTGACAGTCTACAGAAAAGAAAATTTGCATTGTTTTCAGCTAACTACTAATATTTAAATTTATAAAGCTTTAAAGTAGCTTTGTAAAAGATAATGAAAGTTTCATACTATTGACTTAAAAAGAAATGCACACCCTAATAGTTGAGACTTAAGTTTTATTCGGGGCAAAATGAGGACTTAAGCCTGGGAGACAGCACCTGAAGTAACTCTGAGAAAACTGTTCCCAGGAAGCAAGAGGGGAGTTAGGATATATAGGAGTTTTTGCAACAAAAGGCAGGTAGTAGGAACAAAAGATCAACAGAAGACCAGATATCTTAGGTTAAGGAATTTAGTGCTTTTTTATGGGAAGATGCAAGTCTTGGCTCACCAAAATCATTCCTTTGATATGCACCTCAGTTATCTGGGTTTTCACAGCCTGAGTTTCCTCAGGGCTTACTTCCGGAGTGGCTGTAGTCTTGACTCAAACCCAGCCGGAAGCCAGATTGGGACTTGAACCCACAGGGTTTTTTTGGTTTTCTTTTTTTGTTTTTGTCTTTTTAGGACCAAACCCACGGCATATGGCAGTTCCCAGGCTAGGGGTCGAATTGGAGCTTCAGCTTCAGCAATGCCAGATCTGAGTCCTGAGCTGTAATCCATAACCCACTGATGGAGGCCAGGGATCAAACCCGATCCTCATGGATCTCACAGATGCTAGTTGGATTCATTACCACTAAGCCATGACGGGAACTCTGAACCCACATTTTTTTAATTAAAATCACTCACCTAGTGTCTGGACTTACTGAAGTTCAGGTTCTTTGTATCTCAGTGCAGAAAGAATTCAGCGAGAGACAGTCCAGAAATAGATTTATTAAAATAGGATGCTCGTGAGAGACACAAGCGGGCAGACAAAGAAGCACTGCCCCAAGGATTGGGTGGGCTACATTTTTATAATCCAAGGAAGGTGGGGAGTAGGAAAAGACTGCCTCTTCTTCTTTCATCCAGTAGACCTCAGGCTTACATCACTAGCCCCTCCTTTGTGTCTGGTAAGAGCGTATTCAACCTTATGAGGTCAAACTAGGACTGTCTAGGTGCTTATTCCAGTCTGCTAGCAGAAGGGTGGTAACATATGCTAAAATAATTGAATCATCTCAGGTTTCCGTATCAAGAGGGTCTTCTACTTTGGAATGTCATCTTTCCCTGAAATTCCTGTCCTTGATCCTAAGGATCATTATTTCTGAACTTGAATGCACACCTTATTTTATCTTTCATTTAATGACCTGAGACATCTCGGGCTTTTATTTATGGTTTTTTGTTTTGTTTTGTCTTTTTGCCATTTCTTGGGCCACTCCCGCGGCATGTGGAGGTTCCCAGGCCAGGGGTCGAATCGGAGCTGTAGCTGCCGCCCTATGCCAGAGCCACAGCAGCGCGGGATCCGAGCCACATCTGTGACCTACACCACAGCTCACGGCAACGCCAGATCCTTAACCCACTGAGCAAGGCCAGGGATCAAGCCCACAACCTCATGGTTCCTAGTCGGATTCCTTAACCACTGCGCCACGATGGGAACTCCTATTTATGGTTTTAAAGTTAAGTAAGGCTGCTTCATTCTGATGGCTTTCTTGAGCCATTATTAGTTTACAGTGGTCTCCCAAAGTTCCTTAGGTTATCCTCTCTATCTGTTGGGACTCTTGCAAGTACCTGTATAGCTATCCTACTCTATCCCTAACAGCCTGATGGCTGCTAGATGGCAGGCATTCTTTGTTTCCTTCCTGAGTTTTCTCAGGGCTCACAGGCCACCCTGCACACATTTTTAGACGTTTACTACTGGTCTCATGAAGGTTACTACTAGTCAGGAGGAGCAGACATCAATCACCATGAAGGATTTTAGTACTTTTCTAGATACAAGGAAATGCAAGAATTGGGCTCATTGGAGTGCCCATTGTGGCTCAGGGGTAACGAACCCGACTGATATCCATGAGGATGCAGGTTTGATCCCTGGCCCCAGCATTGCTGTGAGCTGTTGTGTAGGTCACTGACATGGCTTGGATCTGGTGTTGCTGTCGCTACAGCATAGGCTGCCAGCTGCAGCTCCAATTCAACCTCTAGCCTGGGGGGGAAAAAAAAAGGAATTGGGCTCATAATATCTTCTAAAATCACCTAACTATCTGAAAACCTGTTCTGCCAGTTTTCCCAGAGCAGGGTGCCTGGCTCCTGATTTCCACCTTGAGCACCATGCCAGGGGTACTGTGGGTTGGCAGCTGCAGTGGTTCATAATTTAATCCATGTAGAGACAGATGCAAAGTGATGAAAAGTGCCAATTTCCAGTTCACAATACCCTATAGAATCAGATAAGCTAGAAGGGCATGCTCTATGCACATAGTTTTCTCCTGCAGACACCAAGTAATCTTTTTTGGTCCATTTCACAGTCTTTTGCATTACTTAAAGTGTTTTCAGGAGTTCTCGTTGTGGCTCAGTGGTTAAGAACCATGAGGTTGCGGGTTTGATCCCTGGCCTTGCTCAGTGGGTTAAGGATCCAGTGTTGCCATGAGCTGTGGTGTAGGTCACAGATGTGGCTCAGCCCCTCGTTGCTGTGGCTTTGGCATAGGCCAGTGGCTATAGCTCTGATTTGACCCCTGGCCTGGGAACCTCCATATGCCACGGGAGTGGCCCAAGAAATGGCAAAAAGACAAAAAGACAAAAAAAGGGGGGGGCGGTTTCAGTATGCATATTATACTTCAATTTTTTAAAGGTTATAATGAAGCTGATTAGTATCCATGAGGGTTCAATCCCTGGCCCCACTCAGTGGGTTTAGTGGCCCCTTGAGCTGTGGTGTAGGTTGCAGACACGGCTTGGATCTGACATTGCTGTAGCTGAAGCTCCAATTCAACCCCTAGCCTGGGAACTTCCATATGCTCTGGGTTCAGCCCTAAAAAAAAAAAAAACAAAAAAACCCCATAAAATTAAAGTTAGAGAGTTCTGTAACCCATGTATCAGTTTTCTCAAGTGTTTCCCAAGACTTCTCTAAATTCCTGAGAATTCCTAACTGACCAGATTTCCCCAAAGCGTCAACCTCTTGCCACATGGCTGGCCTCTGTCTTACTTCCTTCTCCCCACTCCCCTCTCCAGAGACAAACTATCTAGAAGGCCACTGTGGTGGGGGAGGGAAAAGTGGGAAAGGACGTCCAAAGATCTGCCTCTGAGAGTTCTCTCCTTGCCCTCTTTATCTGATTTTGTTTTAGCTCCATCCCCCACCTTCAGTCCCAGTTCCAGAAGCATCTGATCTTACTACTGTTAGAATGGCGGGGAGGAAGGAGGCAGAGGCTGGAGCAATGAGATTGAAAGCAGAGCTTATTGACCCAGAGTGGTTGGGAGCTCTGAGCAAGAAGACTCAGCACCCCCCACCACCCCACCCGTCTTTCCCCCACCCCCACCCCGACAGGGGAGTGTGTAGGGTTTTTTTTTTTATAGACAGGGGTCATTTTTGCTGAGCCATGGAGTCTTGAGGCTTGGGGCTATCTTTGTTCTAGGGAACTCCGTCCATACATGGGCCTGTTCGATAAGGAGTTTGCCTGTCTGGATTCACCAGGGTTTTGCTGATTTTTTTTTGTCTTTTTAGGCCTCATTTCATTTTCCACCTAAGAACTACCCCTGGACTTTTGAGGTTTCTGAGATATAAGATCAGATTAGCTCTCAGCTTTTCTTAACAGCTATCCAGAGATTTGGCATTTTTTAGGTTTGGCAAGAAAATAGCACCTATCTACTTTTCAGGTCCCAAATGTTGTCACTGGTATGCCGTTACCTGGTGTGTTCTTCCTGACCTTGTGAGCTAACTTTTCAAATAATCCCTTAATTTTGGTTTACTGGGTTTTGGAAGGGAACAAAATTTGATGTGTTGTTAAAGAAAAAAGTATCATCCTACCTGCTAAAAAGAAATGTTCAACATCACATTTGTTAAAAAAAACAGGAGTTCCCATCGTGGCTCAGTGGTTAACAAACCCAACTAGCATCCATGAGGATGTGGGTTTGATTCCTGACCTCACCCAATGGGTTAAGGATCCAGCATTGCCATGAGCTGTGGTGTAGGCAGGCAACTACAGCTCTGATTTGACCCCAGCCTAGGAACCTCCATATGCTGCGGGTGCAGCCCTAAAAAAGACCAAAAAAAAAAAATAATAATAATAAAAGTATGGCAGAGTTTATTCAAGGGGTCCATGGTGATGGCTATGGGTAGAGGGACCATTGCAATGGGGAAGAGGGATTGGGCTCAATTCCGAATACAGCATAAGCAAGTAGTCCTTTAAAGCCAAGGATCCAGGTGGGGGTCAGAGAAGAGAAAATTACTAAGAGAACCATCAGGAGGGAGAGGGGGACCAACCTAACAATAATTGCTGAAGGCAGACATCTTCTAGGCATGGTGGAGGAAGAATTACCAGAGAGTAGTAAGATGTGGAGGATGGGGGATTCTGGCTAAACTGATTTACCAGGATTCTTACTAAAATTGAGTTGAGGCCTAGTTGAAAAAGAGCTCAGAGTGTTGCTGAAACTCAGCCTCTGTTCACCGGTGTCAAATAAAAATGTATAATACTAAAATAAAAATAAAACAATAAATATAATAATATAATAAAAATGAGACAGCGTTTTGGATGAAGGAGAAAAAAAAAAAAAGTTTTTATTTCTTTGCCAGGCAAAGGAGGTCACAGCAGGCTAAGGCCTGAAAAACTGTGCCCTCCTTAGGGAGAGAACAGGAAGGGTTTCTTATAGTGGAAAGCAGGGCCACAGTTAAAGATCACGGTAGAGACAAGCTCACCTGCTTCAAAGCTGGTCTTTAGTGGTCCCAGGACTGGTTCTGGTGGTTTTCCTTCTTTCTAGAATGAAGAATGCTTCATCAAGTAGCCAACATCTTTCACTTGTTGGGGGTTTTAAGTCTACAGAAGAGCTGGAAGATATCCAGATATTGTTAAGTGTATCCCTGGAGGAGAAACCAGGCCCCTGCCCCAAGGCTGCACCATTGTTTCTTGACGGCTCCTCCCTGGTCTCTGCATCCCCTCCCTTCCCTGATTAGCAACTGTGTGAACCTGCACTTTGGAACTCAGGGAAGGTCTTGGAGGCTGAATGAGGCCTTCATCCTACTGACAAGATATGGGGGACATAGAAAGGCTTTTGTGCCCAGTAGCCCACCTGGGCCCTGCTTGGTTTTAAGAGGAGTCTCATTAGAATTTGGTCAAGGGGAGAATCTGTCAGTGTCACAAGCCTAATCTCTAAATATTCCCTTTACCAATTTTTTTTTTTTTAGCGCCATACCTGCAGCATATGGAAGTTCCCAGGCTAGGGGTTGAATTGCAGCTGCAGCTGCTGGCCTATGCCACAGCTCACAGCAATGCCAGATTCGTAACCCACTGAGAGAGGCCGGGGAGCGAACCTGTGTCCTCATGGATACTAGTTGGGTTGGTTTCCACTGAGCTACAATGGGAACTCCCTATCAAAATCTTTAAAAACGCTTCTGGTCTTTAAAAAAACAAGTCTAATTAAAGAAATATATATGTCTAACTTCACTGTAAAAAATGTGGTACTTATTCTTACCAATTCTTTGAAATGTGTTGAGACTACTTGAGGTCATTTTTTTTGTAACTGTATGATTAGAACTGTGTTTTCACTAATTTTGGGATACAATATTCTATGTATTTGTCCATTAAATCAAACATAGCTTTGCTCTTCAGCTATTCCATATCTTTATTAATTTTTTTGGGGGGGGTGAGGATTCTATCAATTACTGAGATAGTTTAAAAATAATGGATTTGTCAATTCTCTGTTATTCTGTGAATTTTTGCTGCATATATTTTGAATCTCCATTATTAAAGACACAAAACTTTATGACTTTTTTTTCTTGGTGAATTAACTCTTTGTTATTGTTGTATAAAACAGTATCTTCTCTACCTCTAGTAATAGTTTTGGCCTTAATATTTTGTCTGTGTGTGTAAGAGAGAGAAAGAGACCAGGGAACTCCTATGCTAACTTCCTATAGTTAGTATTTGCCAGGTATATCTTTTTCCAAATTTCTACTTTTGAGGTTTGTGTATTTTTGTCTAGCATATAGCTAGATTTCCAAAACTGTAGTCTCACAGTACTTTCGACTGGAAAGTTCAGTCTATGTGTATATGTAGAGATTACTAATAGACTTGGATTTATTGCTACTATTTTCTTATGTATTTTTTACTTATCTAAATTTTTACATTTGTTGGTTTTTGGATTTCAGGGGGTTGGGGTTTTTTGGGTCCTTGTTTCTCTCCCTATTCCATCCTCTCTGCCTACTTGTTAGGAAATTGTACACTCTCTTAAGGGTTTAATCAGGGGCCATTTCCCTAGCAGAACAACCACAATGTATGCTGTTTCTAATGTAAGAATGACCTTATAGTCCTGGAGCAACTAATTCAAGGTATTTGTCTTAGTATAGTGGTAGGTTTTTACTTTGGTTCTGTCTGGGTTACTTTCACTTGATTAAATGAATTGTGAAGATTTTCATGTTTTGCAATATTTTAAAATAGCTCAGACAGCTCTCAAAGAGAAATAGAGTTGGACACTAAAGCCTTTTTTTTTTAAATGGCCACACCTGAGGTATATGGATGTTCCCTGGGCCAGGGACTGAACCTGAGCTACAGCTGGGGCAATGCCGGTTAAGCCACTGCACCTGGACAGGGATCAAACCCTTGCCTCCTCAAGGGTGACCTGAGCTATTGCAGTAGGGTTCTTAGCCACTGTGCCACAGAGGGAACACCAAGACATGATTTATTCAGTACTGTTGGTGGGGGGGGGGCATGTCTGGAGCACACAGTAGTTCCTGGGACAGGGATTGAACCCTTGCCACAGTAATGATCTGAGTCACAGCAGTTTTACAATGCCAGATCATTTAGCTGCTAGGCCACCAGAGAACTTCTTTTATTCAGTACTACTGCAGAAAGGGAAAGAGGCTTCAGTAAAAACTGAACTCAACTCCAATATTGCAAAGAGCTGAGGATTTACAGCTCCAACAAGCAGAGTAAGGAGAGGTCAGTGGATGGAAAATCACGAAAAAGAAGACAGAAAACACAGGGGATTCTTGCTAATCTAGCCTAACAAGATTCCCAAAGGCCAAGGACTTAGACATTAAGAGTAGGGGATGAGGAATTTGATCAGATATCAAGAATGGGAAATTCTTGGAGTTGCCTTTGTGGCTCAGTAGAAATGAACCCCACTATGGGCTTGATTTCTGGCCCCACTCAATGGGTTAAAGATCTAGCCTTGCTGTGAGCTTGGTGTAGGTCACAGACATGGCTGGGATCTGGTGTTGCTGTGGTTGTGGCTTTGGCTGGCAATTGCAGCTCTCATTTGACCCCTAGCTCAAGAACTTCCATATGCTGCAGGTGTGGCCATTAAAAAAAAAAAAAAAAAAGAGAATGGGAGATTCTTTAAAAAAAGAAAAAGAGGAGTTCCTATGGTGGTGCAGAAGTAACGAACCTGTCTCATATCCATGAGGACATGGGTTCAATTCCTCGCCTTGCTCAGTGGGTTAAGAATCCCACATTGCGTGAGCTGTGGTGTAGGTCACAGATGCAGCTTGGATCCCTAGTTGCAGTAGCTGTGGCATAGGCCGGCAGCTACTGCTCCAATTTGACCCCTAACCTGGGAACTTCTATATGCTACGGGTGCGGCCCTAAAAAGACAGAAAAGGAAAAAAAAAGGAAGAAAAGGAAAGCTGACTTAGCAGGATTCTTGCTAAAACTGGGCTCCACAAGCAAAGGACTGGGCCCAAGCAGGAGGTCTAACAGAGAAAAGGGTTCAACAGAACCTTCCTAAAGCTTGGTCAAAGGTTGAGTCTTTGCCACACCAACAGAAAGAGGTACAGAAAACTAGCAGTTCTTTTTGGAAAAGCAGATATTACAATCTAAGCTACCATATTGATCAAATAACCAAATGTCACATTACTTCTCCAAATTCCAGAGGCAGATCTAGAGTAACTAACTCTGGCCACACATTTACCAGAGATTTTTTTTCCTGCATTCTATACAGGGGTGCTTTTAAGGCAAATAGAGCATACACTGAGCTAGAAAGAAGTTACAGTAATCACCATTCATGGAGAGCCCGCTATGTATCTGGTATGTTTCTACATCCATTCACTCTCCAGACAACTTTGCAAAGGACTCCTCTAGGCTCCCTTTATTTCAGAGAAGGAAAATGAGGCTTCGCCTGCTTCGCCTGTCTGCCCTTTCTCCCCTACCCGCGGATTAGGAACCGACAGGCTCTAACGAGAGGCTTCTCTAGGGTAGCTTGGGTAAGGTCGCCGCGCAGTCCCCTCCCGGTTTGCCAAGCCACATCTCCACCAAAGCGACGTAGCCAATCCTAGGAGCCACCACCTTCCGTCCACTGGCACCGCCCTGCGCCCCTCCCACCCAACCCCCGTGGCGGGCCCGCGCCTGCGCATTCCGACGCTCGCGCCGCGCCCGGGCAGCTTTGTGGGATTTGTAGTGAGGCGCCGCGCTGGGACGTATTCGTCGGCTGGCTTCTCCCGCGGCAGCAGGGAGAGGGTGAGTACTGGGCCGTGGCGAGAGACGCCGGGGCAGGCGGACGCTGGAGGCCTGGGCAGGAGGAGTCCGGCCCGGCCCGGCGAGGCTCCTTAGCGGCAAGGGCGGGCGGCCTATGGGCCGCGACCTCCACTCCTGCGCAGCGCTGGGTCCCTAGCTCCAGGTGCGCCTCCTCTCGCCCTGGGAGCCCGGCCGGGTGGGAACGCCAAGAGCTGAGGGGCTAGACGCCGTCGTTCCGCCACCTGTCCCGGCAGCGGCGAGGGTAGGGAACTGGGCCTGGCGGCCCCGGGGCTGAGGGGCCGGTGAGGGGCCGAAGGTTCTGGAAGTCGCTGGGAACTTGGGTTCCTCCCCGCTGTGGGCTTTCCCTGGGACTCTCCTGGAAAGTCTCCAACCATGCGGGACCAGGTGAGGGGTCTCCGGGCGACGGCACCTGCCCTTCGTGGCAAGTTCGTGGGGGAGAACACGCAGTGAGGCCGAACAAACCGAAACGTAGGAGTTGGGAACAGAGAAAGGTTTATTGTCAGCGGCCATTCAGGGAGATGGGTGACTCGTGCTCTGAAAAGCCCCGAACTCCCCGAACTGGTTTTGTAAAGGGTTTTTCTTTTTTTTTTTTTTTGGGCCGCGCCCGTGGCATGCGGAAGTTCCGGGGCCAGGAACTGAACCCGAGCCACAGCAGTGACAACGCGGAATCTTTAATCCTAAGTGCTAGGACACAGGGAAACTCCTATAAAGCATATTTTTTAAAAGCCAGGTGGTGGTGGTGGTGGTGGTGGTGGTGGTGGGGTTGTCTCTGGGTAAGGGATCAGCTTCAGTTGAATTCTTTGATTGGTTGATGGTGAGCTAACAGGGTGGTGTCACAGGGGTTAACCTTACCAGTCCTTAGGCTCCAGGAGGTGGGGGGTGGGGGGGGTCCGGCCACGTGCTCGGAGTCATCAAGAAATTAATTAACACCTTCTATTTGGTGGTGGTCGGGGGTTTCACATTTGTAAAACAACTCAGGAAATGTGTTTCACTTACTGTTGTCTAGGTACTTGAGAGCGAAGCTAAAGCCGGGGCGGCGGTGGGGGGGAGCTATGGGGGAAGGGCTTGTCCCCGGGGAAGGCCCCCTTGGGTCCTGCTCTGTTACAGTTTGTAAGCGGTAGCTCAGGACGGCCCTCTGATTACGAGGGGCGATGCCATGGACTCCCCTTAATTCATATCTCATTAAGAATGAGGAGGCCAATCCTGAGCAGATTTCTACTTGAGGGAATCCTTTTCTCCCCGCCCCCCCCTTTTTTTGGCTGCGCCCACGGCATGCGGAAGTTCCCTAGCCAGGGATCAAACCCAAGCCACAGCAGCGACAACCGCTGGATCCTTAACCCGCTGCGCCACCAGGGAACGCCTATAGTGAACTTTTTTTGGTAAGAGGAAAAAAAAAAAAAAAAAAAAGGAGTGGCGTACGTTTGATCCCTGGCCCCGGAACTTAACACTTGCGGTGGGCACGGCCAAAATTTTTTTTTAAAAAGGTCAATATAGGACAATTGAAAGATTCAGAGGAATGAAAATGAAGAAAATCACTTGAAAATCTTCACTCTGTTATATGTGTATAAGCATAGAAATACCTCTGAACAAATAAATGGATATTAGTATACTTTTCTCCATTAACTTTAAAAAATGAGTTTTGGAGAGTTTCTGCCCAGCGGGTTAAGGAACTGGTGTTGTCTCTGGCAGCCTAGTGGGTTAAGGATTTGGCCTTGCAGCATCTGTTGATAGCAGCTGCAGCTCAGATTCGATCCCTGGCCCAGGAACTTCCTTGTGCCAAGGATGTGGCCAAATAAGATTGAGTTATGGAATATATTTGTAAGGGGTTTAAAGTGCACAAATCGTACGCTCTGTTATTTTTTAATAAACGTTTTTATCTGTGTAAGTACCACTTAAAATGCAGAATAAACTTAATATTTTGAAAATAGTTACTTAAAAATTTTTAAGAACAGTTGTGAATGAACATGAGGATGTCTGCTATACTTTTTTCTTTAAGGCCTTTGTGTTCTTTTTTGTTTTCTAGTTTTATAAACTATATAGGCTATCTGGCTACATATATATGCATTCTTGTCTCATTCTGTAAATTTCTTCAAGTGAAATTTCTGGGTCATACTGAAATGCTTTGATACCTCCTGTCCTATACTCTCTTTTTAAAATCAAATTTTTAAAAAAATTTTCTATTTTTTACTGTTATTTTTTTTAGGGCCCCCCCATGCAGCATATGAAAGTTCTCAGGCTAGGGGCTTACGCCATAGCAACAGGGGATCCGAGATGCATCTGTGACCTACACCCCAGCTTCTGGCAACACCAGATCCTTAACCTAGTTAGTGGGGCCAGGGATCAAACCTGCATCCTCATGGATATGAGTTGGGTTCTTAACCCTCTGAGCCACAATAGGAGCTCCATTTTTTATTTTTATTTTTTGTCTTTTGTCTTTTTAGGGCCGTACCTTTGGCATTGGAGGTTCCCAGGTTAGGGGTCTCATTGGAGCTGTTGCCGCTCTGCCCCAGAGCCACAGCAACGCCAGATCCAAGCCAAGTCTTTTTGACCTGCACCACAGCTCTTGGCAAACCACTGATCGAGGCCTGGGATGAACCTGAAACCTCATGGTTCCTAGTCGGATTGTTTCTGCTGCGCCACGACAGGAACACTCTTTTTTTTTTTTTTTTTTTTTTTTTTTGTCTTTTTGCCATTTCTTGGGCCGCTCCCGCGGCATATGGAAGTTCCCAGGCTAGGGGTCGAATCGGAGCTGTAGCCACCAGCCTATGCCAGAGCCACAGCAACGTGGGATCCGAACCTTGTCTGCAACCTACACCACAGCTCACGGCAACGCCGGATCATCAACCCACTGAGCAAGGGCAGGGACCGAACTCGCAACCTCATGGTTCCTAGTTGGATTCGTTAACCACTGCGCCACGATGGGAACTCCGGAACACCCATTTTTTAATTTTTGGCTGGGCCCATGGCATGTGGAAGTCCTTGGGCCACTGCAGTGACAATGCTGGAGCCTTTACTGTCTGCCCGCAGGAGAACTGCATTTTGTTTTTAAATTGTGTGACTGATACACAAGTATATTTCCTTTCTATGTAGAAATATATTTTCGTATGTTCAGAGCAGGAAATCTTCTTATTAGGGTCTTTGGCATCATTGTTGGGGGGGGGTCTTCTATTCCATATGTCTTAAAAATGTTCATATTTTCTTTCAATACTTGAGTTTCATTTTATGTGCAAATTCTTATTTTCCAAATAGTAAGCTATTTTTCCATGTTAATGAGTCATTCATTCTTCATTGTATGTATTTTTTCCTGAACTGTTGTGTTGGTAGGATTTTAATTTGTTCCATTAACCCTTTCCCCTGTTAAGACTATAATATCCATGAGAGTAGGAGTTTATATATGTGTGTATATATATATATATATTCATCCCTTGCCTTAATGGTGACTGGTACAGTAGGTGTCAACCATACATTTGGTGAAGGAGTAATTTTGCTTATTGAATAACACCATGTTCCAGTTATCATGGCTTTATAATGTCTTGTGGAAAAGTTCTCGCTCATCACTATTCCCTTTAAGAAATGCCCTGCCTGTTGTTGTATAACACAATTAACTTAAAAAAAAAAAAATCCTTTCCATAGTAAACTTTACAGAGTTATTATTTATGTATAACTGGTTTGGGAATGTGTTTATAAATTTCAGAGAAGTGACAAACTAGGATATCATGACATCCTATTCAGGAATATGATATGTCTTTGTTCAGCTTTCATTATATACCTTAAAAGCTTAGTAAATAAGAATGATAGTTTTCTTTATGCGGACACCCTCCACTTGATGATTTGGCTTATCTGTAGATATTATATTTTTTTTGTTGCTGCAGGAGTCTTCTATCTCATGTCTTTTCCTTCCCTCAGCTCTGCCTTTCCTCAGTATCCCCTGGGAAGGACCTCACAAGAAGGAATGAGAAGGCAGTGGCTGCTGGGCCTCTACCATTGGGAGTTCAGGTGAGCTCATTTTTTTCCCCCGCTACTCCTTGCTTCTATACTGTAGGTGGGCCTCACTGCGGAAGACAGAGCTGTTGAGATCTCTGAATGTTGGATGTTTTCCACAAAGCCCCCGTCACCACCGATCAGCTCTGTTCTCAGCTTCCTGGTACTTATTCATTATTCAGCTGGATGCCCTGGCCTGTTGGGCAGTTGGTATTGTTTGAGGGTCATAAAAGGAACAAAAGTTGTGTGAGATATGGTCCTGGTCCATATAGGGCTATGGACTCTGAGGGAACATACAAGGAACAGTTAGGATGATTGCACACATATATCCTAATAAGAATAAGTATGGTTAAGTACCTAGATTTTCAGTGTTCCAAGATATGAAGAAAGACCAGTGTGATGACCAGAAGAAGTTGTATTGGATAGGGATACCTGGAGAGAATTTACTGTAGTGGAGACAGTGTCCCAAATTTACATTCCTTGACTGCCATTTTTTTTTTTTTTTTTTTTTTTTTGTCTTTTGTCTTTTTTTGTTGTTGTTGTTGTTGTTGTTGTTGCTGCTGCTATTTCTTGGGCCGCTCCCGCGGCATATAGAGGTTCCCAGGCTAGGGGTTGAATCAGAGCTGTAGCCACCGGCCTACGCCAGAGCCACAGCAAGGCGGGATCCGAGCCGCGTCTGCAACCTACACCACAGCTCACGGCAACGCCGGATCGTTAACCCACTGAGCAAGGGCAGGGACCGAACCTGCAACCTCACAGTTCCTAGTCGGATTCGTTAACCACTGCACCATGACGGGAACTCCTTGACTGCCATTTTTTTTTCTTTTTCTTTTTTGTCTTTTTAGGGCTACACCCATGGCACATGGAGGTTCCCAGGCTAAGGGATGATTCAGAGCTGCAGCTGCCGGCCTATGCCACACACAGCCACAGCAACTCTGGATCCCAGCCATGTCTGCGACCTACACCATACCTCACGGCAATGCCGGATCCTTAACCCACTGAGGGAGGCCAGGGATCGAACCTCATCCTTATGGATACTAGTCGGGTTCTTTACTGCTGAGCTGCAATAGGAACTCCTCAGTAGTCTTGATTTAGTTTTATTTAGTTAAAATAGTCCTGAACTAAATTTTTTTTTAAATCAGCTTCTTTTTTTTTTTTTTCAGATGTAATTTATATAGAATAACCCACTTAAAGCATATGAGTTTTGACAAATTTGGTGCACCAATATTACCACCACCACCAGCTATAGAACATTTTTACCACTCCAGAAAGCATCCACACCCATTTCCAATCCATGCCCCGCCCCCCAGGCAACCATTGGTTTAATTGCTTCATTCAGAATGTGTTTCCTAAAAATTTAGGCCCTTGTTTTATATAAATCAAAACATAAATAACAAAATGAGGAAACATAAATTGATATACTGATTGTTAGCTAATTTGTAGACCTTACTCCTTTTTTGCCACAAATATCCTTTATCTGGTCCAGGAACTAATCCATATCACAACTGGCATTTAGCTGTCCTGTCTTGTTAGACTCCCTTAATCTGAAACAGTTCCACTGTCTTTGATGACCTATCCTGATTGATTTGAGACATAGCAAAGTGCAGATGGTACCTTTTCCTTTTTTCAATCTTTCCTGGTATTATCATCTTTCGTACCTTGACTAGTGATGTGACAATGAATTGCCTGAGTATGACTTGTATTTGCCTTTAAATTTTATCTTTTTCTGAATATAGATATTAGGCATTATAGTTGCAAAAAAAAAATAATGCCATAAGATATAGATCTCAAATCCTCAGAAATAACTGTGGCTGTATGTTCTTCTGGCATTTTATTTATTTATTCACTTATTTTTGTCTTTTTATGGCTGGCACACCTGCGGCATATGGAGGTTTCCAGGCTGGGGGGTCAAACTGGAGCTGTAGCTGCTGGTCACAGCCACAGCAATGTGGGATTAGAGCTGCATCTGTGACCTACACCATAACTCATGGCAGTGCCAGATCCTTAACCAGAGATCGAACCTGCATCTTCACGGATGCTAGTCAGATTTGTTTCCACTGAGCCACGAGGGGAATTCCTTCTGGCATTTTAATATACCTTCATATATCTCCCCCCCCCCGCCTTTTTTTTTGTTGGGCCTGAGACATGTGGAAGTTCCCTAGTTCCCAGGCAAGGGATTGAACCTGGGCCACCGTCAGAGTTACTGCAGTGACAATGCAGAATCCTTAACTCCCTGAGCCAGTAAGGAACTCCTTTGACCATTTTTATATTGGGTTTATATATAAAAGAAGCCTTTTATGTAATATAAATATTAATCCTCTGGCATAAATTGCCATTCTTTGTCATTTTTCTTTTAAAATTTGTTTATTATCTGCTACAAGTTAAGTTTTTAAGTTTCATGCAGTTAACTTTCCATTTCCTTTATTTGGCTTTGGAATCATTGCTGTGAAAGGCTTTCTCTATCCTAGGATTATAGAAATTTTTTCTACATTTTTCTGTTAGTTTTGTTAAATTTAGATCCTTGAACTATTTGGAATTTATTGTGTAAAATGTGAGGTCCGAATCTAACTTATTTAACATAGCCTGATGAGGGATTTCATCACCTATCCTTTGGTGCAGTGGATATTTAGCACCTGCCTACCATGTGCTAAGCAATGTTCTAGATGCTGGGTAGATAGCAGGGAATGAGACAGGCAAAGCCTGTTTCTCTAGAAAGTGGAAGCAGTAATGAAGAAATACTGAGGATGTTAAGTGCTGTGATGACCACACAGCAGGGTGGCCTGGTAGAATGCGATGGGGGTCTGTTTTAGCTAGACAGAGCTGGAATGGCACCTCTGAGGAGATGGCATTCAGACTGTTATAACCTAGGAGTTCTCCCGTGGCAAAGCAGGTTAAGGATTTGGCATCACTGCAGCAGCCTGGGTCACTACTTTGGCACAGGTTTGATCCCAGGTCCCCAGGAACTTCCACATGCAGAAATCCCCCAAACTGTTGTAATCTACTAGAATGATCTATTAAATAATCTACTTATTCTCCATACATTTGAAATGCTGTCTTTAAAATATACAAATATATGTACATATACACATGAGTTTATTTTTCTGCATTCTCTTCTGTTTCTCTTTGTACTACAGTGCCATACTATTTTACTTGTTTTATTTTTAATTTTTTCATTATAGTTAATTTTTTTTTTTTTTTTTTTTTTTTTTTTTTTTTTTGTCTTTTTGCCATTTCTTGGGCCACCGCTGCGGCATATGGAGGTTCCCAGGCTAGGGGTCGAATCAGAGCTGTAGCTGCCAGCCTACGCCAGGGCCACAGCAACACAAGATCCGAGCCATGTCTGTGACCCACACCACAGCTCACAGCAACGCTGGATCATCAACCCACTGAGCAAGGGCAGGGACCAAACCCGCAACCTCAGGGTTCCTAGTCAGATTCGTTAACCACTGCGCCATGACAGGAACTCCCCATTATAGTTAATTTAAAATGTTCTTTCAATTTCTGCTGTGTAACAAAGAGACCCAGTTATGCATATATATATACACACATATTCTTTTTACTCATATTTTATCATGTTCTATCATAAGTTATTGGATATAGTTCCGTGTGCTACACCAGGATCTCATTGTTTATCCACTCCAAATGCAATAGTTTGCATCTACTAACTCCAAACTCCTGGTCAATCATACTCCCTCCTCCTTGGCAACCATAAGTCTGTTCTCCATGTCCATGAGTTTGTTTCTTTTTTTTTTTTTTTTTTTGTCTTTTGTTGTTGTTGTTGTTGCTATTTCTTGGGCCGCTCCCTCGGCATATGGAGGTTCCCAGGCTAGGGGTTGAATCGGAGCTGTAGCCACCGGCCTACGCCAGAGCCACAGCAACGCAGGATCCGAACCTTGTCTGCAACCTACACCACAGCTCATGGCAACGCCGGATCGTTGACCCACTGAGCAAGGGCAGGGACCGAACCCGCAACCTCATGGTTCCTAGTCGGATTAGTTAACCACTGCGCCACGACGGGAACTCCTGTTTCTTTTTTTGTAGATAGGTTCATCTGTACTGTATTTTATATTTCACATATAAGTGATATATGGTGTGTTTGTCTTTTTCTTTCTGACTTACTTCACTTAGTATGAGAATCTCTAGTTGCATCCATGTTACTGCAGATGGCATTATTTTGTTCTTTTTTTATGGCTGAGTAGTATTGTACTGTATATATATATATATATACCACATCTTAATCCATTCATCTATCAATGGACATTTAGGTTGTTTCCATATCTTGGCTATTGTAAATATTGCTAAAATGAATATAGAGGCACATGTATCTTTTTGAGTGAAAAAGTTTTATTTGGAGAGAGAGACACACACACACACACACACACACACACACACACACACACACACACACACACACACACACACCCCCCCCCCCCCAGGAGTAGTATTGCTGGATCATATGGTAGTGTTTTGTTTTGTCTTGTTTTTTTATAGGCAAGAAGTAGATTTATTAAGGTAGGACACTTGTGAGAGATGCAAGTGGGTAGGCAAGGAGGCTCTGCCCATATGGTAGTTACATATATTGCTTTCTGAGGTACCTCCATAGTGTTCTCCTTAATAGTTGTACTATTTTACTTGTTTTAGAATTTATTTTGTTATTTTTATAACACAAATCACCCTGTTTTTCTTTTCAAAATTGTGGCTGCTGTAATATTCTTAGACATTTATCCTTATAGTCATATTTTATTAACTATTGATAAGTTCTGGAGTTCCCGTCATGGTGCAGGGAAAACAAATGTGACTAGTATCCCTGAGGACGCAGGTTCAATTCCTGCCCTTGCTTGGTGGGTTAAGGGTCTGGTGTTGCTGTGAGCTGTGGTGTAGGTCATAGACTTGGCTCAGATCTGGCATTGCTGTGGCTTAGGCCAGCAGCTGTAGCTCTGTTTGAACCCCCAGCCTGGGAACCTCTAAATGCTGCAGGTGTGGTCCTGAAAAGACAAAAAGCAAAACAGAAGTTCTAACAAAAACAGTTACAAAGAAAAAATATGAAATTTTGATTTGGATTCTGTTATATCACTTTGAGGAAGATTACTATCTTTACAATGTTTATTCTTCCTATTTAGCCAAAAAGTTATCCTTTATTTTATTTAGATTTTTCATTATGGCTTCTGTTAACTGTGATCATGAGGTTCTTGCATATTCCTATTAAGTGTATTCTGAGGTGTGATGTTTTTTCTTTTTTCTTTTTAAATAATGGCTGTACTCGTGGCAGATGGAAGTTCTCGGTCCAGGGATTGAATCCCAGAAGCAGCCATTGCAGTCAGTTTGCATTCTTAATCCACTGCTGACAGTGGGAACCTCTTTTTTTGTTTGTTTGTTTACATTTTTTGAAAAAAGATTCTTTTCAATTGAAGTACGGTTAATTTACAATGTTGTGTTAATTAGGTATTTTTTTTTTTTTTGCTATTGTGATTGGAATTTTACAATGATAGTGACTGTTTAAAAAAAAAGAATAAATTAGGTTGCTAAGAATCATATCTGAAGACATTTTGCTGCTTTAACGCCTGAAACTTCCTCATCTGTCCCATCTTTCTAAGTTGTACTTTCATTGTTAAAATATCCCTATTCTGGAGTCCCATTGTGGCACAGTAGAAATGAATCCGACTAGTATCCATAAGGATGCCGGTTCGATTTTTTTTTTTTTTTTTTTTTTTAAGGGTCCCACCCACGCAGCATATGGAAGTTTGCAGGCTAGGAGTTGAATCGGAGCTATAGCTGTTGGCCTACACCACAGCAACATGGGAACCCAGCCACGCCTGCATCTACACCACAGCTCACAGCAAGGCCGGGTCCCAGACCCACTGAGCTAGGCCAGGGATTGAACCAGCATCCTCATGGATACTAGTCAGATTTGTTTCCCTTGTGCCACAACTGGAACTCTGGAGGATATGGATTCGATCCCACACGGCTCAGATCCCACCTTGCTGTGGCTGTGGTGTAGGCTGGCAGCTGTAGCTCCTCTTCAACCTCTAGCCTGGGAACTTCTCTATGACACAGTGTGATCCTACAAACAAACAATAAATAAACAAACAATCCCTATTTGTTAACCCTTTTAAAGAATAACTATCAAAAAAGCCTGCTTGGAGTTCCCGTCGTGGCGCAGTGGTCAACGAGTCCGACTAGGAACCATGAGGTTGCAGGTTCGGTCCCTGCCCTTGCTCAGTGGGTTAACGATTGGCTGTGGTGTAGGTTGCAGATGCAGCTCAGATCCTGCGTTGCTGTGGCCCTGGCGTAGGCTGGTGGCTACGGCTCCAATTAGACCCCTAGCCTGGGAACCTCCATATGCCACGGGAGCGGCTCAAGAAATAGCAAAAAAAGACAAAAAAAAAAAAAAAGCCTGCTTGTTTGAAACACCATGAGTTACCTTGTGCCTAATGTAGTGCTAGGAAACAATCTTTATTTTTTTATTTTATTTTTTTTATTTTCCCACTGTACAGCAAAGGGGTTAGGTTATCCTTACATGTATACATTACAATTACATTTTTCCCCCAGCCTTTCTTCTGTTGCAACATGAGTATCTAGACAAAGTTCTCAATGCTATTTAGCAGGATCTCCTTGTATATCTATTCTAAGTTGTGTCTGATAAGCCCAAGCTCCCGATCCCTCCCACTCCCTCCCCCTCCCATCAGGCAGCCACAAGTCTTTTCTCCAAGTCCAAGATTTTCTTTTCTGAGGAGATGTTCATTTGTGCTGGATATTAGATTCCAGTTATAAGTGATATCATATGGTATTTGTCTTTGTCTTTCTGGCTCATTTCACTCAGGATGAGATTCTCTAGTTCCATCCATGTTGCTGCAAATGGCATTGTCATTCTTTTTTATGGCTGAGTAGTATTCCATTGTGTATATATACCACATCTTCCGAATCCAGTCATCTGTCGATGGACATTTGGGTTGTTTCCATGTCCTGGCTATTGTGAATAGTGCTGCAAAGAACATGCGGGTGCATGTGTCTCTTTTAAGTAGAGTTTTGTCCGGATAGATGCCCAAGAGTGGGATTGCAGGGTCATATGGAAGTTCTACGTATAGATTTCTAAGGTATCTCCAAACTGTTCTCCATAGTGGCTGTACCAGTTTACATTCCCACCAACAGTGCAGGAGGGTTCCCTTTTCTCCACAGCCCCTCCAGCACTTGTTATTTGTGGATTTATTAATGATGACCATTCTGACTGGTGTGAGGTGGTATCTCATGGTAGTTTTGATTTGCATTTCTCATATAATTAGCGATGTTGAGCATTTTTTCATGTGTTTGTTGGCCATCTGTATATCTTCTTTGGAGAAAGGGAGAAAACATCTTAAGAGATTAACTGTAGACACATTTTAGGACCTAGAGATTATCATACTGAGCAAAGTAAGTCAGACACAGACAGAATAATACAATATGATATCACTTATATGTGGAATCTAAAATACAACACAACACAAATGAATTTATCTATGATACACTCACAAGCAGAACAGACTTTTTGCTAAGGGAGAGCAGGGGTGAGGGATGGATGGATTGGGAGTTTGGGGTTAGCAATGACAGAGTATTACATACAGGATGGGTAAACAACAAGATGACAAGGAAATATATTCAGGATCCTGTGATAAACCATAATGGAGAAGACTATACACAAAACAATCCCTTTGCTTGTACGGCAGAAATTAACACAGCATTGTAAATCTTCATTTTATGAACAACACAGTTAAGTTTCACTTCAGTCTCTATACAGGATTCCATAGTACTTTTTTTTTTTTTTTTGGTCTGTGGAACTTTCCAGGCCACCGTTCAAACCTGCACCACAAGGGAATTTCCAAACAATTCATAGTAGGCACAAACTGGCACTCAATGGGGCCCTAAACTTAGGCGTCCAAAATCTAGGAAAGTGGGGAAGACCTAGCCCACAGGAGTCTGAATGTTAAGCTTTTGATTCTTACAAATATGTTCAGCTAATAAGGCATTTACCTTGTTATTAATTTATTAAAAGCAGAGTCTTCTTTTTTTTTTTTTTGCTTTTTAGGGCTGCCTTCACAGCATATGGAGGTTCCCAGGCTAGGAGTCGAATCGGAGCTACAGTCGCCGACTTACACCATAGCTCATGGCAACACTGGATCCTTAACACACAGAGTGAGGTCAGGGATCGAACCATTGACCTCATGGTTCTAGTCAGATTCGTTTCCACTGTGCTACAACAGGAACAAAATAGATTCTTTTTTGAAAGAAAATGTCATATTTCTGATGTTATCTTTCACAAAGAAGGAGCTTATGTTTTATTTCCCATGTATTCTCTTATCTGATATGTTCTCCCTGCATTCTTTTTGTTTGCTTTTGCCTGCTACATCTTGTCTTTACCTGCCCCCTACTCCCTGCACCTGTTTTTTACTTTTCAGCTTGGGTATTAGATGTATTTCTTGTATGTGCATTAATCATTGGATTTTATTTTTATTTTTATTTTTTTATTTTTTATTTATTTTATTTTATTTTTTGCCTTTTTGTCTTTTGTTGTTGTTGTTGTTGTTGTTGTTGTTGCTGCTATTTCTTGGGCCACTCCCGCGGCATATGGAGGTTCCCAGGCTAGGGGTGGAATCGGAGCTGTAGCCACCGGCCTACGACAGAGCCACAGCAACGCAGGATCTGAGCCGCGTCTGCAGCCTACACCACAGCTCACGGCAACGCCGGATCGTTAACCCACTGAGCAAGGGCAGGGACCGAACCCACAAACTCATGGTTCCTAGTTGGATTCGTTAACCACTGCGCCACGACGGGAACTCCTGGATTTTAAACCAGTTGTTCAGTTTTGTCTTTTAATAGATAAAAACCCAATTACATCTGTTTTTGTACGCAAGTATTTTGGTGGTTTTTTTTTTTTTTTTTTTTTGTCTTTTTGCTATTTCTTTGAGCCGCTCCCGCGGCATATGGAGGTTCCCAGGCTAGGGGTTGAATCGAGGCTGTAGCCACCGGCCTACACGAGAGCCACAGCAACGTGGGATCCAAGCCGCATCTGCAACCTACACCACAGCTCACGGCAACGCCAGATCGTTAACCCATTGAGCAAGGGCAGGGACCGAACCCGCAACCTCATGGTTCCTAGTCGGATTCGTTAACCACTGCACCACGACGGGAACTCCTGGTTATTTTTTTTTTCTTTGGCCATGCCTGGGACATGTGGAAGTTCCTGGGCCAGGGATTGAACTCATGCCACAGTAGTGACCCAAGCCTCTTCAGTGACAATGCCAGATCCTTAACCTGCTGGGCCACCAGGGAACTCCTCGAATGAAAACCTTTTCCATAGTTTTATTTCCACGACTTGTTCCTTCTTTCCATACAGTCTTATCTCTCATCTGTTTGACAAGATGTTTGAAGTAATTTCATCTGGCTGCTTCTGATTCCTATCTTCCCTTTATTTTATCCACTGTAAGCTGGCTTCTTCCTTCATCCCTCTGTTGAAATTAGTCTTTTTCAGTCATGGTGCTGTTTGGCCTACCCAGGTTCTAAGAGTGTTGGCCAATGCCCTCCTGGAAACCCTCTTTCCCTAGAGATTTAGTCCTCAGTCTCCTTTCTTTTTTTTTTTTTTTTGTCTTTTGTCTTTTGTTGTTGTTGTTGTTGTTGTTGCTATCTCTTGGGCCGCTTCTGCGGCATATGGAGGTTCCCAGGCTAGGGGTTGAATCGGAGCTGTAGCCACCGGCCTACGCCAGAGCCACAGCAACGCGGGATCCGAGCCGCGTCTGCAACCTACACCACAGCTCACGGCAACACCGGATCCTTAACCCACTGAGCAAGAGCAGGGACCGAACCCTCGACCTCATGGTTCCTAGTCGGATTCGTTAACCACTGCGCCACGACAGGAACTCCCTCAGTCTCCTTTCTGCCTTTGTCTCACTTTCTTGCTGAGTGATGGTTCCTAGGGTCTCTTTGGCCTTCTTATTTACAACATGGGGAGTTGGGTGGCCTTGGGTTCAAGCTGTATGATCTTGGAGAGGTTATTTAATTTTTTTGGTCTTCAGATTGATTCATCATTTTATAAAGATCCTCATCTATAGAATGACTTTAATGCTATCATCTAGCAGGTTGTCATCTAGATTAAATGAGCTGATACATGTGTGAACATCCTGTGGGTACAGAACTGGGTACAAATGCAAGTATTCGTTTACAGTGACTGCCACTGGTGCCTTCTCCTTGGGTGAAGGAGAAATGAGTAGCTTTTATTGCTTTGCAAGGCAAAGGAGGCCATAGAAGGCTAATGCCCTAAAGACTGGAGATAATAGGAAGGGGGTCTTATATTTTGGGAGTGGAAAATAGGGCCACAGTTAAGGATCAGGGTAGAAGCAAGCTTGCATGCTTTTTCAAAGTTGAGTTGTGGACCTGGGACTAGCTTTGGTGGTCCTGGAGATTATTTTATGGCACTGTGACCTTTCTGGAATGTAGAATACTTCATCAAATAGTTAACATCTATCATTTGTTGGTGGTGGGGGTGGGGGGTTAGTTCTTCGGAAGATCTCAAAGATACAATCACATGTTTCTTCCTTGAGGCAGAACCAGGACCCTGCCCCAAGGCTGCACTGTTGTTTCTTGACTGCTCTTTGTCTCTACATCCTCTCCCTTTGATTAGCGACTGTTTGAACCTACCATTTGGAACTCAGGGAAGGTCAAGGAGGCTGAGTAAGGCCTAGTTCCTACAAGCAAGAAATGGGGAAGGAACATAAAAAGTTTTTTGTGCCCAGGAGCCCCCAGGGTCCTGCTCAGTTTCACCACTCAGTGTTCCCTCATACTGGTCAGGGAAACAGAACCAATAGGACATATGTCAATACAGAGATTGCAAGGAATTGGCCCACACGATTATGGAGGATGAAGAGTCCCCATGATCTGCCATTTGCACTTTCCAGGAAAGCCAGTGTAAGTCCTGGTCTGTAGGCGCAAGAACCTAGAGCATTGGTGTCGGGGCAGGAGTTGGCCCTCAGCTCAAGCTGAGAGAAAAGTTGCCCTTCCTCAGGCTTTTTGTTCTACTCAGTGGATTGGATGATGCCCTCCCACCTCTGCTTTACCTGCTTTACTGATTCAGATAGGAGCACTCTCATAGAAACACCCAGAAGTAATACTTTACCACTTGTCAGGGCAGACCTTAGCTCAGTAAAGTTGACTCATGAAATTAAGCATCAAACTCATTAAACAGCAAATGCTTACAGGATTTTATTTTCTAGCCCAAGGGCTAGGAAATCAAATGCTTACAGGATTTTATTTTCTAGCCCAAGGGCTAGGAAAGAAGGCTGAAATGGGCTTATAAATTTGAAATGACATTTTCTTTCTTTTTTCTTTTCTTTTTTTTGGTTTTTAGGGCCACACCTGCGGCATATGGAGGTTTCCAGGTTAGGAGTCAGAGCTGCAGGTTGTGGCCTACATCATAGCCATGCCAGATCTGAGCCCTGTCTGCAACCTACACCTCAGCTCATGGCAATTCGGGATCCTTAATCCACTGAGCAGGGCCAGGGATCGAACCTACATCCTCATGGGTAATTAAGTGGCTTTGTTTCCACTGAGCCACTGTGGGAACACCCTAAAGTGACATTTTCAAGCCAGCCTGGGTGTTTTTTTGCTTGTCTAGATGTATCCTCTTTGCAGCTGCTTTCCCCCCATTAACTGGAATTCCAAGCAGTTGTTGTAAAACCTGAAATTCCATGTGCTACTTTTGCAACTCTCAGAGCTCCAAGAAGTCCAAAAGATTTACCTTGCTCTCTCTGGATATGTGCTCACCCAGTGGGAAAGGCTCCCCAACCCACTAACTCCCCTAAAACCTAGCCAGGCACACCCTTCCTAATCCTAATGAGTTTCTTCTCCCTGCCAGCCCACAAAATTGCTGAAACACAGCCGTCGCATCTTCCCATTGTAATCACCCTCTTGTCAGTACAAAGCCCCTGCTGGATCGCTGTTCTCAGAGAAACCTCAAAGTGACCCTTCATGGCTTAGAGAGTCCTCCCCCAGTTGTGAGGATATGTGGCTAGTGAACTGCTGTCAGTCTCACTATCCAAGGCTGGGTGTCATGTGTTTGGTCATGTGTTTTTTAGAGTGAGGAATCCCTCCTTCTTGGACAGGGTGAATAGGAGGGACCAGAACACCACCTGCTCTTCTCTTAGTGCTACTTTCCAGGGCTGGGTGTCACCTGTTTGGTCGTGTTGTGCTATTTAGGGAATCCCTCCTTCATCAACAGGGCGAATAAGAAGGACCAGAATACAACCTGCTCTTCTCCAGTGCTAATCTAGAACAGCCTTCATTTTTTTTTTTTTTTTTTTTTTGCTATTTCTTGGGCCGCTCCCGCGGCATGTGGAGGTTCCCAGGCTAGGGGTCTAATCGGAACTGTAGCCGCCGGCCTACGCCAGAGCCACAGCAACACGCGATCCGAGCCGCATCTGCAACCTACACCACAGCTCACGGCAATGCCGGATCGTTAACCCACAAGCAAGGGCAGGGACCGAACCCGCAACCTCATGGTTCCTAGTCGGATTCGTTAACCACTGCGCCACGACGGGAACTCCCTAGAACAGCCTTCAGTGTCACTATTATATACTTAAACCTCTGATTCCTGCTCTTAAATACCAAAGCCCTTTCTATATTTATGTCATTACTTCATGATAATGTGTTTTTGTTGCAGATGTTTTAGTTTCCTTTGGAGGATAAGACATTTTTCCCTCACAGATCTCTTTATCCCGTCCCTTCTAAGTCTGGTTGTTAGTTCACTTTCCTCAGAGGGTGTTAACCTGTATAATCCTTTGATGAACAGGAATTTATAATTCTAGGAATCTGGCATTCAAGGCTGTGTTTGGATTTCACCTGGGAGGAGTAGATTCATTTAGATTCTGCTCAGAGGAACTTAACATGGGAAAGTGATGCTGGAGAACTATAGGAACCTGGTTTCTCTGGGCAAAGACTACTTATAACTTAAAACCTGCCCATAGCTATCATTCCTGCCCTTGACATATAGCCTCTGAAATTCATGAATTCATACTTGAAAATCCTGATGTAACTGGGCATCCTTTTAGGTTAGTTGCTTGGTGTCCTCCCTTTCAAGGTCTTTTTCTGTAGAGAATGGAAATGGGAAACCTCAGAAGCTACACCTTGCTTTGTTACAGAAGCCCTGAAGGGGACAGAATAAGACCAGCTGGGAGGGTTTGTTTGGTTTTTTTGTTTGTTTGTTTTTAATGGCTGCACCAATGCTACATGGAAGTTCTGGGTCAGGGATTGGATCCCTGACAGCAGGAACTCTGGGGGAGTGGTTTTTATGCTCAATTCAGAACCCAAATTTGGTGTCTTTCCTCCCAAGCAGGGCATCAGCTTTCCAAACCAAATGTGATTTCTCAGCTGGAGCAAGAACTGAGAATTGATGACAAAAGAGCATCCAGGGTGCATCTCCCCAGGTAAGGATCAGGCTGCAAGGACTTGCTCCATGAGTGTCACCTTGGAGAAACCACTTCAGAGATCCCTGGGTCATTTGAGACCTGCTCAGGATGTCACTCATCCTGCCTAGGTCTTGCATACCTCCTTACCCTGGAAGGAGCTAATAATGTCTCTTGGGTATAGGAGTCCTAAGTATGTAGTGCTGGAACAGGACTGACCTGTCAGTAAATGTTAGCAGTTACTTATTTCCTCCACTGTCTTCCTCTGTACTTTGAATGCTTGTCTTTCTGTCTCCCTTTACTTTATTCTCTTTATTCTTGTCCCAAGTTTTCTCAGTCTCAATGTCTATATTCATTCATAGCTTCCTTTCCATTATTCACTTAAGTATTTGTCAACTTGTTTTGTTTTCTTTTTTGGTTGTGCCCATGGCATGTAGAAGTACATGAGCCACTGCAGGGACCCAAACTGCTTCAGGGACAACACTGGATCCTGCTCCACAAGGGAACTCTCTTTAATGGAAACTAACACTTCATCTGCATTGTATAGTTTTATATAGTCTTCATTTAAAAACAAATGAATTTTGGGGGTTCCTGCCGTGCCACAGTGGAAACAAGTGTGACTAGGAATCATGAGGTTTCAGGTTCAATCCCCGATCTTGCTCAGTGAGTTAAGGATCCAGCGTTGCTGTGGCTTTGTATAGCCTAGGCTGGCAGGTGTAGCTCTGATTGGACCCCCTAGCCTGGGAACCTCCACATGCTGTGAGTGTGGCCCTAAAAAGCAAAACAAAAACAAATGAGTTCAGTCTTGTTGTTTTCACTAGTAACCTTATATTTTATATATTCCTCATTCCTAAATTTTTACTCTGCATCTATTACCTATTCAGTCCTATTCTCTAATACTAATACTTCTTAATCTTTGTTCTCTGCCTTCTAATTCTCCTCATAACTGAAATTTCTCTTTCAGATATTTTCACTGACTTTGACAAAATACACTTTTATACGTTATCTTTTCTACTCATTGTGAAAGTGTTGGTCATCACTTCCTTTTATACCTTGTTTAAATTAAAGAGGCTTTTTTTTTTTTTTGCTCTTTTTGCCATATCTTGGGCTGCTCCCGCGGCATGTGGAAGTTCCCAGGCTAGGAGTCGAATCGGAGCCATAGCCGCTGGCCTACGCCAGAGTCACAGCAATGCGGGATCCGAGCCGCATCTGCGACCTACACCACAGCTCATGGCAATGCCCACTGAGCAAGGCCAGGGATTGAACCTGCAACCCCATGGTTCCTAGTTGGATTTGTTAACCGCTGTACCACGGTGGGAACTCCAAGAGGCAAATATTTTTGATCTCTTAATAGTATATGGCTATCTAAGTAAAAGTATATGGCTATCTTAAGTAAAAAAATCAAATTGTGAATATAGCTGCTTATTTCCAGTTAGCTTTATAAAGAACAGAATTGTAGAAGAGTCACTGGGTCAAAGGATAGTTTCGTGGCTCTTGATAAACATTGCACCACTTTAAATATTATCTTAGGCTTTTAATGCTGATTTATTAGGCAACTTTAATCAACTTTATTACAGATGTCTAGATTTGATTATTATTCCTATTTATATTAATAACTACAAAATATTTTTTGAGCACTCAGAAGTTCCCGGCCCAGGGAAATCCACGCCATAGCAGTGCCTGAGCTGCTGCAGTGACAAAACCGGATTCCTTTTTTTTTTTTTCAATCCCCTCTTAAAGAGCTGCACCTGGGGCATATGGACATTGGCAGCCTAGGGGTAGAATTGGATCTGTAGCTGCCAGCCTACACCACAGTTTGTGGCAACACCAGATCTGTAACCTACTGAGAGAGACCAGGGATCAAACCCCCATCCTCACAGACAGTATGTTAGGTTCTTAACCACTGAGCCATAACAAGAAATTCCAAGATCAGATCCTTAACCCCCTGGAGCCACTATGGGACTGCCCATGTAGAGTTTATAGTCTAGTAGGGGAGACAAAGAAAGAATGCAGGGAGAGAGAAGGGAAAAGAAAGGAAGGAAGAAGGGAGGAAATGAATATTGTGGAGTCTGGTGCTGTGTGGAAAAACAGCATCATAAGGGAAGTAGATCTGTTAACATAAAGGTGACCAAGGAAGGCCTCTTTAGGTGGCTGGCTGCTGGACAGATACTCAGAGTGATGGGCCAAGTGGGAGAAATTTATGGGCACAGGAAGCAGCAGGTACAGAAACCCTGTGGTAAATTGTGCGGCATGGTTGAAGTTTAAACTTTGTCTTTCAGTCTTTTCTGTGAAAGAAACTTTTTTTTGTCATCACATGTTTTATTTCCATGAGCCTTCTTTTTGAGTGTTCCTTTTTTAACAGCAATCTTTTTTTTTTTAATTAATTAACTTATTTATTTATTTTGTCTTTTTGCCATTTCTTGGGCCGCTCCCACGGCAGATGGAGGCTTCCAGGCTAGGGGTCTAATCGGAGCTGTAGCTGCCAGCCTACGCTAGAGCCACAGCAACGCAGGATCCGAGCCGTGTCTGCGACCTACACCACAGTTCACGGCAAGGCCAGATCATCAACCCGCTGAGCAAGGGCAGGGACCGAACCTGCAACCTCATGGTTCCTAGTTGGACTCGTTAACTACTGCGACACGACGGGAACTCCAACAGCAATCTTTTTATTTAAAAAAAAAAAAAAAAAAAAAAAAAAAATTTTTTTTTTTTTTGGCTGCACCTGAGGCATGTGGAAGTTCCCAGGGACGCATCAGACCAACACCGCAGCTGCATGCAACCTGTGCCACATCCTTAACCCCTCTGGCCACATCGGACTTCTTGTCTATATGAGAATGTATAAATTTTTATTTTTGGTTGGGGTTTTTGTTTTTTTTGTTGGGTGCATGCAGCATTTTTTCTTTTGTTCCTGAGATTAGTGTATTTATGACTTTTTCATTACTGTCATGTTGGTGGGTTTTCTGGAAGCAGCAGAGGCAAACAAAGGTATTTATCTATTTATTTATGTCTTTTTAGGGCCACACCTAGGGTATATGGAGGTTCACAGGCTAGGGATCACATTGGAGCTGTAGCTGCCTGCCTATACCACAGCCACAGCAACACCAGATCTGAGCCACATCTGTGACTTACACCATAGCTCATGGCAGTGCCAGATCCTCAACCCACTGAGTGAGGCCAGGGATCGAATCTTCATCTTCATGGATCCTAGTCAGATTTCGTTTCCACTGAGCCATGACAGAAACTTCTAAAGGTGTTTATATCATTGTGTTTTCCTCTCCCAATTTTTGCCCGCCTTCCTACTTCTTTATTGGATTGAATCTTAATGGATTCTTCTCTTGTGTATGATTGCATTTCTCACTGTATTTTCCTTGCATTTTTGAATGTCTGTCTAGCCACTGGTATTTGGCTTACTGCATTTTTATAATTGAACTTACTTTGTATTCCCTGCCTAGCGCATTGTGTGCCACAGTAGGTATATAATGTTTATTGAGTGACTATTAGATGACATCAAGTAGAATTTTTTATGAGGTAAAACTAGCTTTTAGTATTAGAATCGTATTTGTGATATTCATGAAAATACTCTTACATTAATATTTTTAATTAATCAGAAAGAGCAAGTAAGAAGGGCAAAGCAAGGGTGGAATCCTGAAGAATAAATTTGACTGGGGGCCAAAGATGTTCTAGTAGGGATGAAAATGGTCAGAGAAAGAGGAGAGAGTTTATGGGGAGCTGGCCCCAGGGCAGAGAGGCAGACAGGAAAGAGTGCAACAGTGCGTGCCAAGTAAGAAATGAGAAGTGCTCTTGGGCTTATATTTGAGGAAGTGGCCTGTGACACAGGGACAAGTGCTCTGTCTGGTGCTACTGGGAATGTGCTGTGGGAAGAAGTGTGAAGAAGTAAACAACTAAGACTTAAGTAACGACTGTTGTTTCAATAAGATTAACTTTGAAGGGAAAGGATGAAAGGGCAGGAACTGAAAGAAGTTAGAGGTAGAGGGCCTTGGTTTTGTTCTTTACCAAGGAAGAGACTTGAAGGCATTTACAGTAGGAGCAGAGAGGTACCCACTAGAGAGGGGAAATGAAAGGCATAGAAAAGTGGATAAAGAGAACAGAGCCCAGAAAATGATGATGTGCAAACTCCAGATCTTGTTCTTTCCAGATTCTCTTTGGTGTTACTGTCAGAGTAAGCTACTTATTATCTCATCCAAAAACCAAGAGGAGAAAGCAGCAACCAAGTGCTGTGCTCAGCTCTTCCCCAGGCATCATCTGATTTGCTCATCAGAACAATCCTTCAGGGTAGGTACTATGAGTTCCTTCATGGTGGAAGCATGGGCCCACAGAGGTGAGAAGACAGGCAAGAAATTGAACCAAGCTCTCTGTTTTGTTTTGTTTTTGTCTCCAAGTTTAACACTAATTCCTAAAAAATCCTAACTTTCTTGCCTTGCCTTGTGATGAGTTGTTTTTTGTTTTTTTTTGTTTTTGGTCTTTTTTAGGGCAGTACCAGTGGCACATGGAAGTTTCCAGGCTTAGGGGTTGAATTGGAGCTGCAGCTGTTGGCCTACACCACAGCCACAAGTATGTGGGATCTAAGCTGAGTCTGTGACCTACACCACAGCTCATGGCAACACAGGATCCCTTACCGACTGAGTGAGCCCAGGGATTGAACCTGCATCCTCGTGGATGCTAGTCAGATTCATTTCCGCTGAGCCGTCTTGGGAACTTCACTATGAGTTCTTATTACCTATAATATGTCTAGTAAAAATAGACCTTCTACATCCTGGCTTAACTTTCTTTTCAGATGATTGTTTTCTTTTTCTGCACTGAAGTTTTCATGAGTACAGTTATTGAATGCTTCATTAGATTTTGCTCCTATTTTAGAAAAGCTGAGTAGCAAATGTAAGGAGATTGTATTACCACAAATAAACTTGTTAACATGGAAGAGGAAATTATCAATACTGTGTAAAGCAGTGAATTTTTAGCCTTTAATCGGTAGTCATTAGACTTGAAAGCAATTGACAATAAATTCAGTCCTGAAAAAAAGTATAGAGTAGTAGAAATCTCTTTTGAAAGATTATGTCTGAAAAATAAGGTACAGTTAGAGATTCTGTAACATTTTAAGCTTTTCAGGAAGCTATCTTTAACTATCTATAAACACGGAGACCTACTGTTTGTGTTTTAAACATATTTTACTGTACTGGGTGATTACCTTTTTGTGTGTGTAAATATATATGTATAAACACAGAGTTCCTATCTACCTTCATAATGAGCCTCATTAATGTTTAGTGCAGGCGGATATCTTTCTTTCCATTAATAGGAAAACTGAAAGATTATAATAAATGTAGGAGTATCCAGAAAGTTTCATTCTTGCTCAGGGTTAGGCCCACCAGGGCACAGGCTCTCAGCCCTGTGACTCCCTCTTTAGCTCCTAAAGTCTTGGTTTCAATGTCACCTTGTCAGCGAGGCCTTTCTTGAAGACTGTCTAAAATTACAAATCTTTACCCTTGTGTATCATATTCTGTATTTCTATTTAATTGCTTCTGTTTTTTCATTTAAATACTAAGTATTTTACCTCTTTATTGTGTGGATTACCCTTCTTCCTCTGACTGAAATATAAGTTGCTCCAGGGCAGAAATGTATTCATTGCTACATCCCTTACACTTACTACTTAACACTCATGCTAGCCTGCAGTATATGCAAAGTATATATGTACAGTGCCGACTCAATAGTTATTGAATGAATGGTTTATCATATTCAGAAGATCAGTCTGGTTGCTCTGTATGTACTGTAGACTAGCATGAATGTTAAGTAGGAAGTCCAGTCAGGAGAATTATTGAAATAGTCTGGTTGAATGGAAGGAGTAGCTCAATAATTAGGACAGAAGAAATATAAAAGGAGAAAAGAAAAAAAATCAGCATCCCCTCCTAGGAGGAGTGGGATCTACTGCCCTAGAACCACTCCCACCAAATACTCTACAGGCCCCTGGCCTCTGCTATGGCCAGTCCCAGTCGTAAATATTAAAGGATTTGTCTTTCCAAGACCTCTTGGTCTGGGGACTCTTGCTCAAGTCCTAATTAAGTGCCAAAATTAAATAAACCCTGTAAGTTAACTAGGCATTCTAAGACAATAAGGGAGTATGGGCCATCACTTGAAATAACTGCTTAGTAGTAAAGGAAGAGAGAGTTGTATGTTGTTTAACATGAAATAATGTAATGATAGCTAATCTAACGATCCTTAAAGCCTTATTATGGCCAAGCATACTGCTGTGTCTTGTAGGATCCTTATTTAAGGAGAGCAGAATGGCAAGGATGTGAAATGTCTTCCAATCCTGGAAGAGCTATAGTTTTTGATCCTTTATGCTCAAGTTCCAGCCCTCAGTATACTTTACTAATTCTGATTAAAAGGCACTTAATAGTTTGACATGGAGACAGTTGTGTAATCTGGGGAAAATAAAATTTTGCTCCCCTTTCAGTTGTCTGAGGGTGGTCACACTTTTGGAGTGATAGTAAGCATCATTTCCTTGATTCTGCTTTTAGTGTGAATTCTTTTAATGTTTTATTTCTATGCTTGGTACAGTGTTGGTATTTTGGTTTTTGAGTCAGGTTTGATGTTGGATATTGGATATTTGGATGTTGGATATCAAATACTTTGAAGCATCTATCAGGTTGCTCATACTCCCTTTTCCCCATGACCTATTAATAATAGTACTAGATTTATGATAGCATGCTGGGATTCCTTTGTTCGTATATTTAAGTAATATTTAATATTTCAGGAACTGCTTAGGAGTACTGTAATTACTGAATCTCTCATGTTTAAAAAAGTGCTTTGGTTTTCTCTGTCCATAGAATACTGACTGCCCTCATGGAATTCTTGACTCACATCACCCTTTCCTCAATCCTTTGTAGGCTTGACTCCATTGTCATTTGGCAACCCTTGTTCCTACTGAGATCACTTAGGCCAGTTTTTTAAAAAACTGTAGCAGTCAATTTTTTTCTTTTTACGAAGAAGCAGATCTTGGAATTAATATATTTATTTATTTATTTATTTTTGGTCTTTTTGCCATTTCTTGGGCTGCTCCCGCGGCATATGGAGGTTCCCAGGCTAGGGGTCTAATCGGGGCTGTAGCCGCCAGCCTACGCCAGAGCCACAGCAACAAGGGATCCGAGCCGCGTCTGCAGCCTACACCACAGCTCACAGCAACGCCGGATCGTTAACCCATTGAGCAAGGGCAGGGACTGAACCCGAGACCTCATGGTTCCTAGTCAGATTCGTTAACCACTGCACCACGACGGGAACTCCTTATTTGTATTTTTTTAAGTTTTAGTTGATTTACAAATGTTGTGCCTGTTTCTGCTGACAACAAAGTGATCCCGTCATACATATATATGTACATTCTTTTTCTCATACTATCTTCCATTATGGTCTGCCCCAATAGATTGGATATAATTCCCTGTGCTGTACTGTAGGGCCTCATTGCTTATCCATTCTAAATGTAATAGTTTCCATCTATTAACCCCAAACTCCCATATCATCCCACTCCCTCCACCTTTCCCGTTCTAGTCTGTTCTTTGTGAGTCTGTTTCTGTTTTGTAGATAGGTTCATTTGTGCCATATTTTAGATTCCACATACATATAAATGATATCATAGTATTTGTCTTTCTCTTTCTGACTTGCTTCACTTAGTATGAGAGTCTAGTTGCATCCATGTTGCTGCAAATGGCATTTTTTTTAAAAGCCGCATCTGCGACATGTGGATATTTGTGGCTAGAGATCTGAGCTGTGTCTGCAACCTACACCACAGCTTGTGGCAACGTGGGATCCTTAACCCACTGAGGTAGCCCAGGGATTGAATCCATGTCCTCTTGGAAAAACTTTGTTATTCTTTATGGATGAATAATATTCCACTGTATATATGTAACTTACCTTCCTAATCCATTCATCTGTTGGTGGACGTATAGGTTGCTTCCATGTCTTGTCTCTTGTGAATAGTTAGCCTGTGAACATTAGGGTGCATGCATCTTCTTGACTTAAAATTTTGTCCTGATACATGCTCAGGAGTGAGATTGCTGGATCATGGTAGTTCTATATTGAGTATCGAGGAACTTCCATATGGTTTTCTGTAGTGGTTGTACCAGCTTACTTGTTATTTGTAGACTTAATGATGAATTGTATTAATGATGGCCTTTCTGCCCAGTGCGAGGTGGTACTTTATTGAAGTTTTGAATTGCATTTCTCTAATAACTAGTAATGTTGGGCATCTTTTCATGTACCTGCTGGCCGCCCAAATGTCTTTGGAGAAATATCTATTTAACTCTTCTGCCCATTTATCAATTGGGCTGTTTCTTTTTGTTGTTGAGTTGTATGAATTTGTGTGTTTTGGAGGGTATATCATTTGCAACTATTTTCTCCAATTGCACAGGATGTCTTACTTTTTTTTAATAGTTTCCAAAAGCTCGCAAGTTTAACTAGGTCTCATTTGTTGATTTTTGTTTTTCTTTCTGTTGCCCAGGGAGACTAATCTAAGAAAACATTTATATGGTTGATGTTAGAAAATGTTTTGCATATGTTCTCTTCAAAGAACCATCTCTTGGTCCCCTTGTCCCCCCACCTCCCCCACCCCTGCACCTGCAGCAAATGGGAGTTCCCAGGCCAGGGGTTGAATCAAAGCTGCAGCTGTTGGCCTTAACCACAGCCATTGGAATGCGGGATTCAAGCCCCATCTGTGACTTGCAGCAAGGCTGGATCCTTAACCCCACAGAATGAGGCTATGTATCAAACCTGAATCTTCAGGGACTCCATGTTCCTGGGTTCTTAATCTGCTTGCTCTACCGCAATGGGAACTCCATCCCTTGCTTTTATTGATCTTTTTTTTTCCTATTGTTTTTTAAATCTCTATTAGATTTCCTGTACAAGCTGTATGATTTCCTTCTTTCTGCTGACTTTAGGTTTTTTTTTCTTTTTGGCTTTTTATCTTTTTGTCTTTTTGCCTTTTCTGGGGCTGCTTCCGCAGCATATTGGAGGTTCCCAGGCTAGGGGTCTAATCGGAGCTACAGCTGCTTTAAACTTTCTCTAAATGGACTCTTAACTCTATGTATTTTTCTGTGACTTTGCTTAAATTATTTATTCATATTGATAATGTATGGCTTTAGTTTATTAATGTTCACTTAGGCAGTTCAAGTTTCTGTAACAATACCATAGACCTAATGACTTAATCATCAGACATTTATTTCTCATACTTTTAGAGGCTGTAATTCTGAGATCAGGGTGTCAGCAGGGTTTTGGTTTGTTTGTTGGTTTGTTTGTTTTGGCTGCACTCGCAGCATATGGATGTTCCTGGGCTAGGAAATGAATCTATTTTGTAGCTGCACCCCATGTTGTGCCTGTGGCAACTTCAGATCCTTTAACCCACTTCAACAGTCCAGGAATTGAACCTGAGCTGCTACAGTTGGAGTCTTAACCTACTGCACCATGGTGGAAACTACAGCATGGTTGGGTTTTGGTAAGGACCCACCTCCTGGTTCATAGGATAGAGATAGTTCTCTTGTGTGTACTATGTTTTTTTTAAAAAATTTTTTTTTCTTTTATTAAAGTTTAGTTGATTTGTAATGGCGTGCCACTTCTTGTTGGAACACTAATCCCATCATGACGGCTTTACCCTCATGATGACCCAAAGACACTTGTTCATGTTGTCTCATTTGGGTATTAGGCTTTACCATATGAATTTGGGGGAAGACACAGACATGAAATCTATAGTATTTATTATTTTCATTTGTGTTGTATAAATATTTGTCAATTTAGTTATCAATTCTATTGTTGGACATTTGGGTTTCCAGTTTTTTGCTGTTTTACACAATGCTACTTTTAAAGCTATGAATCATGGAGAACTCTTTAAAGATAATTTTCCTAAGTGTATGTACCTTCTAGTCGATTTGCTAAATCATAGTCTGTGTCCCTGTTCAACCTTACTAGTTAATACTAAACTGATTTTCAAATATTTGAACCAAATTACACTCCTACCATCAGTATGTGAAAGTTTCCACTACTGTACATCTCTTTAAAATCTGAAGCTTTCAGTCTGAATTTTTGAATATTGTTGTTCAAGTGGATGTGCTGGTAGTATCACTTTTGGGGCTTTAATTTGCCTCATGGTTACTACTGGATTGGCATCTTTGCTTATGTTTATTCACTATTTGTGTTATCTTTTTTTTTTTTTTTTTTGTCTTTTTGCCATTTCTTGGGCTGCTCCCGCAGCATATGGAGGTTCCCAGGCTAGGGGTCTAATCAGAGCTGTAGCTGCCAACCTACGCCAGAGCCACAGCAACGTGGAATCCGAGCCGGGTCTGCAACCTACACCACAGCTCACAGCAACGCCGGATGGTTAACCCACTGAGCAAGGCCAGGGATCGAACCCGCAACCTCATGGTTTCTAGTCAGATTCGTTAACCACTGCGCCACGTCGGGAACTCCTCTTTTTTTTTTTTTTCCAACACTTTAGGGCCGCACCCACGACATGTGGAGGTTTCCTGGCTAAGTGTCTAATTGGAGCTACAGCTGCCAGCCTACACCACAGCCACAGCAACGCCAGATCCTTAACCCACTGAGCAATGCCAGGGATCAAACCCGCAACCTCATGGTTCCTAGTCAGATTTGTTTCTGCTGTGCCACAATGGGAACTCCTTGTTACCTTTTTAAAAGTGCCTTTTCAAGCCTTTGCCCATTTTTCTGGTGGGCTTAGTGTTCCGTGTCCAAGTCCTAGAGTCCTTTTTGGGTCATGTGTTGTAAAATCTTGTGTGTAACTTTTTTTAAAACTTTTTAAATGTCTTTTGATGATTGAAAGCATTTATTCTAACAATATTTATTCTTCCATTTGGTTTTTATGCCCCCACCCCCACCCCCGTTTTTGTCATTTTTTTCTTTTTAGGGCTACACCTGTGGCACTTGGAAGTTCTGGGCTAATGGTTGAATTGAAGCTGTAGCTGCTGGCTTATGCCACAGCCTCGGCACACTGGATCCTTAACCCACTGAACCCGAATCTTCATGGACACCATGTCAGGTTGTTAACCTGCTGATCCTCAATGGGAACTCCTGTTTTTAAATTTTCTTAAACTTTGGAGTTCCCGCCATGGCGCAGCGGAAACGAATCTGACTAGGAACCATGAGATTGCGGGTTCGATCCTTGGCCTCGCTCAGTGGGTTAAAGATCCAGCATTGCCGTGAGCTGTGGCGTAGGCTGGCAGCTGTAGCTCCGATTGGACCCCTAGCCTGCGAACCTCCACATGCCCTAAAAACAGACAAAAGACAAAAAATAAAAAATATTTTTTCTTAAACTTCTACATAGTTTCCAAATTTGCTGTTTTCTGTGTATCATTTATCTTTGAATAGTTGTCTGTCTGGACTTCTTATTTGTCTAAGTGTGAATAAGTCTCCCATGACCCTTGTGTTGTTTACTAGGTAGCACTCAGAATGTTTTCAAAGTTGGATAGCTGGATATGATATAGTGAGGTGGGACAGCCTTCAGTTCATGTGTCGCCCCTTGGTTTTTGTCTTTTTAGGGCTACACCCATGGCATATGAAGTTCCTAGGTTAATGGTTGAATCAGAGCTGCAGCTGCCAGCCAAGGCCACAGCCACACCAGAACCAGGCCACATTTGCGATCTCTCTTGCATCGTGCCACAACACTGGACCCTTAACCCACTGAGCAAGGCCCAGGGATCGTGAATCCGCATCCTCATGGATATTAGTTGGGTTCTTAACCCTCTGAGCCACAATGAGAACTCCTGGGGTGGGTGGGTGGGAGTGTGTGTGTGTGTGTGTGTGTGTGTGTGTGTTGGGGGGGGGGGTTTAGAGCTGGAGCCTCCTTCCTTGGCTTTTCACTTTTTCTCTTACGTAAGCAGGTCAAGTTGAAAAGAGGAGGTTCAGTTCTTCCATATCTTTTGTTTTGAAGTAAAGGTGTCTGTGGCATTTGTTATGTTGGTTCAGTGTTGATCTCTGTTGTAATTATGATCAAGCTAACAAGCTGATTCTCAGATTGTAGTTTGCCTCTGCCTCCATGCTGTTTTGTCTGGGTTAAAAATTGGAATCTGAGAAAATAATTTAAGTGGCTATAAGATCTTTCTTCCAGCCCCATCTCAAGTAGTTTAACAGATTCTCCCCTACTTTCCCTACCACCAGTTCTTATGTTTAAAGAATGGATATTTAGGAAAGGGTAGGGCCTCTTATGATTCTTAAATAAAAGAATGAGAAAATTACATGCCCCTTAAAGTTGGGGGGCAGAGGTAAGCTTTTGGATGTGCTGTTTTCATTAAGGGGTTAAGTTTCAAGTATGTTCTGGTATTTTGTGTTCCAGACAAGTATATTCCTTCCCTAAGGGTACTTTATGTACATTATTTTACTTAATCCTTATCAGATTATTTTTATCCTCATTTTATATCTGTGACAACGCAGAGTTGAAAAACAGCTACTTAAGATGTTAAGTGTTAATAGCCAGTGTTTAAACCCAAGTTTGTCTGACTCCTGGTTAGACAATCTTTTCACAGTGTCACATTGTGAGTTTTATGAAGATTTAGTGTCAGAATTACAGGCAGCACTGCAGGAGGCAGAGAAGTGCTGGTAGGAATTGCAGATAAATATGTTAGGGCTTTTTGATCCGCCTCTCCCAGTCCCAGCTTGTCTGTACACGTTTCCTTATTTCCATCTTCATTTTTTAGCCTTGTCCACTTGCCTGTGATTTCAGTGTACATTCCCCCTGCCCAGGCTGTTTCCTTTTTGCTTACCCTTGTTTCTATTATTTATGGACCAGTCAGTGTCCTTTCCTTCCCTTCCAGTTCTCTTCCTAATTGTATGGACACCTTTAAAAGCTCTCAAGTGTGCCCTATAAGTTAATATCGGTTTTATTCTTTCATTCCCACTGTACACTTTTCAGTTCCCCAGCACAGAAACCAATGTGCATTTGAATTTTTTATTTTTTTCAGACTGGGAGACAAGACTTGAAACCAAAGAATCAACTACAAAGCCCAACATTACTGAAGATTTATCTTATGTGGTAATAATGGAAAGGGAAGGTCTCTGGCATTCTTCTTTAGGGGAAACCTGGGAACCTGATAGTTGGTTAGAGGGGCAACAGGAAAACCAAGATAGATATCTGGGCCAAGAGCAAGTTACCCATAAGGAAACTCTCAATGAAAAAGGGACTTATGGAGGTAATGAATTTGAAAGATGTTCCAATCAGGGTTCATTCATTGATACACAAGAAACTATGGAGGAAAGTTCTAACGATTGGGATTCAGATGAAGTAGACACTAAAGAAAACCCTGAATTAATTGAAGCTCGAAAAATGTTTACAATAAAGAAAATCTATTTATGTAATGAGTGTGGGAAAACCTTCACCCGGAATTCATCCCTTCTTAAGCACCAGAGGATTCATACAGGAGAGAAACACTATAAGTGTAATGCGTGTGGGGAGTACTTCCTTGAACTCTCCTCCCTTACTGTACATCAAAGAATTCATACTGGAGAGAAACCCTACAAATGTAACGATTGTGGGAAAACCTTCACTCAGAGCATGAACCTTACTGTTCATCAAAGAATTCATACTGGAGAGAGACCATTTCAGTGTAAAGAGTGTGGAAAGGCTTTCCACAAAAATTCAGCCCTTAGTCAACATGAAAGGATTCATACTGGAGAGAAACCCTACAAATGTAATGATTGTGGTAGGGCTTTTACCCAAAGTATGAATCTCATAGTGCATCAAAGAACTCATACAGGAGAAAAACCTTATGAATGTAATGAATGCGGAAAAGCATTCAGTCAAAGTATGCACCTTGTTGTACATCAGAGAACTCATACTGGAGAAAAGCCCTATGAGTGTAGTGAATGTGGGAAAGCATTTAGTAAGAGCTCAGCTCTTACCCTGCATAAGCGACATCATACAGGAGAAAAGCCCTACAACTGTAACAAATGTGGGAAATCCTTTAGCCAAAGTACATACCTTATAGTGCATCAGAGACTTCATTCTGGAATAAAACCTTATGAATGTAATGAGTGTGGGAAAACTTTCAGTAAGAATTCATCTCTTACTCAGCATCGGAGAATTCATACTGGAGAGAAACCTTATGAATGTGTGATATGTGGAAAACACTTCACTGCGCGGTCATCTCTTAATGTCCATCTGGTTATTCATACTGGAGAGAAGCCTTATCAATGTGGTGTATGTGGAAAGGCCTTCAGCCAGAGCGGATACCTTATTGAGCATCAAAGAATTCATACTGGTGAGAAGCCCTATGAATGCGATCAGTGTGGAAGAGCCTTCATTAAGAATTCATCCCTTACAGTGCATCAGAGAATTCATACAGGAGAGAAACCGTATCTGTGTAATGAATGTGGAAGAGCCTTCAGTCGGAGTACAAATCTTACACGACATCAGAAAACTCATATGTGAGGGAAGCTTTTGTGATAAACTCTAAAATAATCAGATAAGTCATGTAATGTAGAAAGCTAATAGATGTAACAATTGTAGGAATCTTTTAGTTGAAGTATAATATACCATATTAGAGAATATAGACTGCAGAGAAACCACATGAAAGTGGAGAAATCTTGATTCAAGAAGTAAAATTCTTATGTTATACTAGAAGGTTTAAGTAGCTAATGGTCTAAGCAATGAGGATTCGTGCTGAAGATTTAAGTTCTGTTGTGTAATACTACAGATTCTCCTTTGGACATCAGAGACTTCACGTTGGAGAGAATGTGAATGCTTAACTGGACAGTCCAAAGAACTGATATGTAGTCTTGATCTGCCACTATCTTGGACAGGTCACCTCTTCCACCAGTTTCCAGTGACCTTATTTGGTAAATGAGGGAGTTTTGATTTAGAAGGTTCCAAGATCCCTATTAATCCTAAAATGCTACAAACCTATAAATAAAATGAATGCTAGGAAATCCTTGATCCTTTACCATTTTATATATGTTATCTAGAGGTTCCTATTCCACAATCTGGTTTTCCCCAATGTTTTGAATCAAAATTCTCTACCTCTTCAAATTCCTTTTTTTTCTTCCATGTCCCTCCTCCACTTCTCTGCATTGTTACTTTCTCTGAAATACTCACTGGTTGCTACCAAGTGATAGAATAATTGTAGAAATCTTAATGCAATAGCATGCTGTTTTAAGTTCTCAGTAGTTGTTAAGCTAATTATTTTTTAAAAATACAACACATATAGTCTTTGAGTACAAAGGATTCAAATACATAACTTTGTATCATATTAGCTATCACAGACATGAAAATCTGACATTAAAATCTTTGCAATTCACAACATAATTCAAAATAGTCAATGATTGTAGTTAAGGCAGTTTCATTTATTTTATATACATTAAGTAAGTCTTAATATGTGATAAATGTGATTAGGAATCAAAATGAATAAGATAGTCTTGTTTTCCAAGGGCTGAGCTAAGAAATTGGCATTGGGGTGGGAGAGGAAAGGAGGAGTTCAAGCAACGAGGCAGAGTCTAAGTAGCATAATCAGCTAAATGTGGGTACTTGAGTTTATTTGGGTAGATGGGGTGCCATAATTACAACCAGGAAAAAAATTAGCCAGATTTGTGAGACATTGTTAAGTCTGTTCTCTAGGCATTTTGTGAATCTGGGTATTGAAGATTCCTGATAGGTAGTAGAATAAGTAGAACGAAAGTATTCTGGGAGTACTATCTTTATTTTTCTTTTTAAGGCTTTTTATTTCTTTTTTCTCTTTATGGCTGTACCCACAGCATATGGAAGTTCCCAGGCCAGGGGTCGAATTGGAGATATAGCTGTCAGCCTGTGGCACAGCTATGAATGACAACATTGGATCCTTAAGCCACTGAACCACAATCAGAACTATTCTGGGAGCTGTGTTTTAGAAACTGGGGAAACAACAGGCAAGAAAAAAAAAGAAAAAAATTAGGAAATGGTGGTGGCACAAAAGGAAGTAAAAGATTACTGGGATAGGAATTAGTTTATATTTTCAGATGCAACAGAGGATGAAAGTAAGGTAAATAAAAATGGCTTTTGTTTTTGGTTATTGATGACTTCCAAATTTTTGTGAAGAGTAAGTTAAAGGTTGAAAAGGAGTATTTTTAGTGAGAAAGTATAGAGATTTAGGAAGATAACTTGGAGGTTGTCGTTGAGAGAGGGTGTATATCAGATCTTTGGGCTACAAATGATAGCCAGTGTAACAGGCTTATAGGCAAATAGGGATTTATTTTTCTCTAAACAAATCTGTAGGTGGATAGCCTTGGTTCAAAGACAAAATAATTCAATACCGTGAATGCGTCATGATTTCCATGTCACATGTCTCCCACAGCTTCAGGTAAAAACATTTGTATTCAAGGAAGGAAGAAAGGGCAGCACCAGCAACATCTGTGTCTTTTATCAGAGATGGTTTCCCCAGAAGCCCCTCAGAAGACTTTACATCTCACTCACCCACAGCTGTGTTGCTTGGAGGCCAGGAGCAAAGGAGGCTGAGAAAGGGTATTTAACTCTTCCAGCCTGTATCTTGGAGGTAGGCAAAGAATATGGGGATTGAGAAAGGTGTTGATCTAGCCAATGGACTATCTGTCAAGGCTGCATGATTTAAGGTAGATAAATTGTGCAAGTTCTTCCCTGCATGGAAGAGTCTGAAGGTATCGAAAGGGGATTTATAACTCAAAGTGAGAAAGATTTGGGGCATAGGTAGAGGCTATTGGGATCTTTGCCAACAGAAAGCATCCTTGGGAGAGGCAGGAGTCAAGAAATGGAGGGTATCAAAGATATCTGTGGGTGGCAGTGGAGGAGGTTCCCACATGTACTAGATGTTTGGACCTTGAGCAGTAAAGGATCTTTATAGAAAAGGCAAGCACTAAAGGGGAGCGAAACACTCAATTCACTATCCATAGAAACTCAGATTTTTAAATAATGTCCTTACACAGTTTCCTCCTTTCCCTTAATATATTTTTCTGTTCCCCACCTTTTCTCAAGAGAAGTCGAGGGGTAGGAGGAGGCAGAGAGATAGGTAGAAAATAAAAAATGAAGACAGCAGGAAAGTTAAAGGCTCAAAAGGAAGGCATAGGACAAGGGGAAGAGGAAGAATAAGGTGTACTTACTGAAGCCTAAGATGGATGCAGAAACTCAAAATTGGTAAAATATACTAAACCTTGAAGCAGCAGGATAAGTGGGTCAGAAAAATGAAGGTTTCACTACATTTTCAGGAGATGTTTTTTGTTTTTTTGAAGCTTCAGGCCCTTGTTATCAGTTCACAGCCATCCTTGGCAGTAAGAAAGGACAGACTACCTTTCCTCAGCAGGGGCAGGAGTCCTGGGCAAGGCACATTACTGTCTCAGTTTTCTTAATATTGCAAACTTCATAGCTTTGTATTACATTAAATACTATTGTAAAGTGCTTGTAAAAGCACCCAACATATATTTAATGCTCAGTAAATACTGTCCCCATACCTGAAAATAGAGCAATTATCCAAACTCCTGAGCATGGCATCAGAACCTGTAATTATTATTTTAGAATCTTTAGGCTTTCAAAACAAATCCCTTTTTGGAATGTTATAAAAAAGTAGAAGGCTCTTTCTCCCACCACCCTCTCAGGTGGGTTCCCTGTATTCCCTCTAGCCCCACCACAGCCTGCTCTCTCCATAACTGAATAGTGAATTCTGTCAAAATTTTTGGCTGTGCCACACTGGGGCAAACCCCTTCAATGGTTTACCACCACACAGTGAATCTACACTTTTTGGGATTGCCTTCCAGTCTCTTTCCCACTCCCTTATTCACTATGTTTTCTGTCTTGGCCTTGCTAAGACATAATCTCACCAAACATATTTCTGGTCAGCGTTTTTTGGTTTGTTTTGGTTTTTTAAAGGGCTGCACTGGGGTCTATGGAAGTTCCCGGGCTAGTGGTCGAATGGGAGCTACAGCTGCCGGACTATACCACAGCTGCAGCAACAGAAGATCCAAGCTGTGTCTGCAACCTGCACCACAGCTCATGGCAACTCTGGATTACTGACCTACTGAGCATTAGGCCGGGAATTGAACCTGCAACCTCAAGGATACTAGTTTTTGCTGTGCCACAATGGGAACTCCAAGCATTTTTGTTATTTTCTCAGCTATTCACATGGTTTCCTCCCTCCCTTCATTAAAATCTCTTCAAACATTACCTCTTAAAAGAGAACTCAAGATGCTCCTGCAAGTAAATCACCTCACCCTGTCACACTCTCTTAATGCACCCTCACTGTCATCATTAATAGTTTTTTTACCACCTGTAGTAGAATTTAACCTTCTTACCAGCAAGGTAACTGTGCTGTTTTTACAGCCTTTAGAATAGTAACTGACATAAGTGCTCCAAAAGTGTCCATAGAATGACATTTCTGATAGAATTTATCTTCAATAAAACGGAAAATGTCATAGGGTCACAAAAATAGTCATTGACGATGTTGAGTAAAAAGTGGCCAACAGTTAAATGTAACTGGCAAGTCTCAGGTTCCCATTCTTGGTCCCCATGCTGACAAACCATTCTGAGCTCCGTGAAAGTATTCACAGGCAGCTAAACATCCCCAGTTTGATATTTCTATACTTTAACCTCATCTTTACCCACCCCGCAAAATATTGTCCACAAAAATAAATACCTGTTCTCTAAATACCACCCAGTTTTACAAAGGCACCCTCAGCATCCAGGCTTCTTTCTGATTTAGTCACGGAGAACCAAGTTTATCTTGATGTTTTTGTTTTTTGTCTTTTTGCTATTTCTTGGGCCGCTCCCGTGGCATATGGAGATTCCCAGGCTAGGGGTCCGATCGGAGCTGTAGCCACCGGCCTACACCAGAGCCACAGCAACACCGGATCGTTAACCCACTAAGCAAGGGCAGGGACCAAACCTGCAACCTCATGGTTCCTAGTCGGATTTGTTAATCACTGTGCCATAACGGGAACTCCTATCTTGATGTTTTTTGCACTGGGTCCTGGGTCCCATGGCCTCTTACAGGGGAAAAAGTTAAAATAGTTATTTTGCCATCATTTTGCAAATGCCTTTCTTCTTGCTTAATTGCACTTTTCAAAATGATTGCCTTCTAGGTAGGTTTGTACTATGCAACTGGTGTTTACTACTGGGAGAAAACTCCCTAACAATCTTGCGAGCATTCTTTCCAGAAAGAAAGTCGCAGTGCAATAATCTCAAGGACCACTAGAACCAGTCCTGGGACTGCCAAACGCCAGCTATGAAGAAGAATGCAAGCTTGCATCTACCCTGAACTTTATTTGTAGCCCTGTTTTCCACTCCCAAGCTATAAGACCCCTTCCTATTAGCTCCTGAAGGAGGGCAGTCTTTAGGGCATTAGGCTGCTGTGGCCTCCTCTGCCTGGTAAAGCAATAAAAGCTACCGTTTTATACTTCACCCAGAACTCTGTCTCTGAGTTTCTATTCGGCACCAGTGGACAGAAGCAACACAGCCACCGCTTTGGTCCCAGTTCCCTCACTGGACCACCAGCTTTCCACCTGCACCTCTGTCTTCTATCCTGGCACCCTACTCCTGGTAGGAACCACCTCCCGGGCAGTACCGCTAGGGCTATACTGTTACACTTGGGTTGCCAAGTACAAGGCGGCAGCCCCACTTCCCTCTCAAGTCATCTCTGCGGGGTCCTCTATCAGGAATGCGCCTTTATAGCTTGTCCCTTCCGACTCCACCCTTGGGGCCGTCCCAGATGCACTCTCCTCACCCGAATGAGTACAGTTATCCCAGACTGACCTTCCTAATCCCATCATCAATTTTTCCGGAGTCTATCTTCCTTAATCTCACCAAAATGCAACGAAAATAGCCCTGGCAGTTAGCTCAAGGGGGTTTAGATGTCTCCAGAACCCTGACGCCCCTGCCAACGCCCGTGCCCAGGCCCCTGGGAAATGTAGTTTCAACACGGAATCGCCCTTGGCCTGGGGCGGTTGAAAGGCGGGGCTCCCTCTACGCAGACGCGCAGTATCACTTTCGCCGCTCCACGGCTCGCTTGCCGCAGATTTGCCCTCTGGGAAATGGAGTCTGTGAAGCGGAAGCGCTCTGCTCGCCGACCTGCAGGATCCGGCTCTGCGGGTCCCTGGGCAACGCGCAAGCGCAGTTCCAATCCCGGCTGCAGACTCCAGCTTATTGTGTTCTGCCTGCACTGTGGCGGTTGCCCTCGCTCGCCCCGCGTAGAAGCTCCTGGAAGGGCAACCCAGTGGATACTAGGCACAGTGGCCAAAGCCGCATCGGGAGAGTGGGAGCGGCCTTGGGGAGGTCGAGCCCGGTGGGAAGGGCGGATGAAAACCGAATAGGTCCCGGTCGTGGTCCGTTCTGGAGGACGCTGATCTGATGTCCCAAACTTCCCGGGATGTATTGCTAAGGTTTGATTCCAAAGACAGAAAAAAGGCCAGGTGTGGGATCTTGGGTTAGGTTTCGAAACTGCGGGTGCATGTGGATGAGGATGCGGCCAGGGCCTCTGGCGTGTGTTTTGGAACTGATCCCTGGTAGCCCATTTATGCGCGGTGCTCCCGGTGTGGTTCAGAGCCCTGTTTTCCGAACCCGCAGCTGCGCGGCCCCTGCATCAGCTCCCAAAGGGACCTGACAGAGCTTGATCCAGGGCAGGAGTGTGGGTTGTGTGATTAAGATTCCTTGTGCCCTCCTTCCCCCATCCCTCGCACAAATACACTGCTTCTTGCCCACCTTTGACTCCAGGTCACCCAAACAGGGCCCCAGAGAAGGAGAGGTCTGAAGCCAGAAAAGAGCTTGGCCTGAGAGACGTCCCCACGATGAAGATCCAGCCTTCTTAGCTTCCTTTTTGAAGAGAAAGAACACCCTCCTTTCCCACTTCTTATGCTCCCCTCCTAGGATTAGGCACCTTTTTATGCAGGAGATACACTTTGCTTGAGATCTCTCAGTGTAATTTAAGGCAAAAGGCCACTGGGAGTGTAGAAAGTGTGAAAACAGGCTGGAGAATGTTTTTTTTCAGGGAGAAGTCAATGTATTTAAGACATAGAAGGGAAGATAAGGAGAATTTGACTCAGATTGTTAGGGGGGAAATTGGTCGGGGCTGGTGGAAGTAGCAGCCTGGTTAAGCCTCCCTTTACAGCCGAGGCCAACAGAAATTACTTCAAGGAGGAGAGAGGATTGAGAACAAATAGGGGCTAAGAATTCACTGCTTGGGTATTGGAGGACTCCCAGGGTGTTAATGCTCAAACCCCTCTTTGGACTGCTGTGTGATATCTTTTGACTCAGCCCTCTCCTCATGAACAGGTGTTAGAAGTTTCAAGTCTGAGGATTTACGCTCTGTTGTCCCTAAAAGGGCTCATCAGAGAAGAAGGAATGGCAGTCAGGTGCCTGCCAACCATGGTCCAGGTGAGTGGGGGATTTCTGTGGGGTTCCCCCTCTAAATTGCCTTATAAGATTGGAATGTAGTGGCTGAAGAGGATGGGCATGTTTCTTTCCCCTGACCAGGAGCTTTTCTCCCAGTCCAGTCTTACCTAGGCACCTGACCCATATGCTGGTTTTTTTCTTTTTTCTTTTTTGGTTGCCCTGTGGCATATGGAGTTCCTGGGCCAGGGATCAGATCCGAGCGGCATTTGCAACCTAAGCTGCAGCTGCAGCAACGCCCGATCCTTAACCAAGGATTGAACCTGTGTCTTAGCGCCCCCAAGACGCCCCAGATCCCAGTGCGCCATATCGGGAACTCCCACATGCTCCTTTCTCCCCCACTCTCTACCACCCATGTTGGGCTCATCCTGGTGGGAGCTCAGGAACTTGCTAAAGGTCACACAAGTGACACAATTGGAAATGAAACCCAGGTTGGTTCAAAATGAAAAACTGCATTGTTTCCACTAGCAAGTAAAAATAAGGGTCTAAAGTGGTAAAGGAGGCAGTCTATAACACAGGAATTGATGGAAGAGAGAAATTGAAACATTTTCTTAGGAAGGTGGGATTTACTAGACTTTTTTTTTTTTGGCTGCACCTGTGGCACGTGGAAGTTCCCAGGCCGAAAAGGGATTGAACCTGTGCCACAGCAATGACCCAAGGTTCTGCAGTGACAATGCCGGATCCTTAACCCCTTGTGCCACAGGAGGAACCCCGCCCCCACTTTTTAAAATGACATTTAGCTTTTTACTTCAGAGAAATATTGGGTACCAATGAAATCATTCAAATGGCATGTTTCTACTAGAAAGCTTTGAGCAGTGCTAGCTTCTTGAGAATAGGGGGATGGACTCCACTTTGAAGGAGACAGCATTCATTTGACTGTATAAATGCTGATGAATTGGGCAAAATTGTTTTGATTCATTCATGTTGAAACCTATCCAGGGCAGGAATCTGTGGCGAGAAATCATGGGAAGGGCTGAGCAGCTGGTTGACAGTGCCTTTGCAGCCCAGCCCCCCCTCACTGACTGCTCACCCTCCTCCTCTTGGTTTCTGGCTTGCCCTTTCAGACCCATCTCAGACACCACTTTTTCTGTGCAGCCGGTCTCCACCGTGCCAGTCCACTGCAGTCCACTGCAATATTTCCCTTCCTTAGCCTTTTCTTCCAATTCATTGTTGGTGTCATACAATTAGCTCATGTTGACAGGCTGTCTTAACTTGGTTGCCATTCAGCGGAGCTATTTTAGGGATGTAGAATGTGCCAGTTATTATGATCTGTGCCTGTGATTGCAAAGCTGAACAGTGGTCCCTGAACCACTGGTTCATGGGTTGTATCCGACCGACAGGTGTTCCTTGGTTCAGTCTACTTTGTGCAAGGCTCTGGGGGCAGGTAGCAGAAACCTAACTCACACTACCTTAAGCAAGAGCCAGCTTTTATTGGAAGGATACTGTCATATCTCCCCAAATCCAAAGGCTCTGCAGGTGATGATCTAAAAGTCCTTTCTCTTGGGCTCTTTGCTTCCTTCTCTGGGCTTCTGCTAACTCCTTTCTGTGCACACCAGCTTCCACAGGAGGAACTAGTTATCGGAGGGAACAGGTGACATTGTCCAGAAGGACTGTTCCCATGGAAACCGTGTATGGGTGTTTGGGGGCCGGGTGGGCAGATGAGCCGCTGAAGAAAAGCAGGAGTTGCTGAGCAGCAGATACATACTAGGTGCTGGGTCCATGGGCCATGTTCTGGAAGACACAATGCAAAGACAAGAGAGATATGGAAATGGTCCCTAGCTTTTTGGAGTTATCAGTCCAGTGGGAGGCAACTTAAAGTAAACCAAAACTCATTTAGATGACAACATTTAGATGGCCCTGCACAGGTGACATGAGGAGGTGATTTTGAAGCCAATACCTGGGTGGGATTGGTCACTGGGGTGGGAGTAGAGGTGGAGATGGGACAAAATGTTTCGGGCAAGTTGAAGAGCCAGCCTCATGTCCCGGTGCTGAGGAAGCATGTCTTCTTTATCAGGTGTTTTTCTTCAAAGCGGGGTATGAAGTCTATTAAAATCTTGGTCCCTAGGAGACCCTGCAGAAATGCTTCCCCCATCACAGAACTCCAGCCCTCTCTCTGCTAAGTCATGCAGCTCTCAGCCAGCTCCTGGGGGCTGCCATTCCTAGCGCTTCCCAGAGAGTCACGCGGAAAGGAGTGGCCGCCAGTCAATGGGGACGGGTTTGTCCTTACAGGAATCGGTGACCTTCAAGGATGTGGCCGTGCTTTTCACCCAGGATGAGTGGGCACAGCTGAGCCCAGCTCAGAGGGCCCTGTACAGGGATGTGATGCTGGAGAACTACAGTCACCTGGTGTCCCTGGGTAAGTCAGAGCCACCAAAGTCTCCTCCTCCCACTGGGGGATCTCTCTTAAACGGGTGCCAGACAGAAGTTTGGGTTGGGAGTGAGCCGATCTGAGGATCTCATTGCCTGTCTTGTGTCCTGGACACGGGGCTCTTTGGAGTCTAAGCACAGATATGTCTCAAAGGTGATGAGGCCTCGAATGAATCCTCCCTCTCTTCAGGGAGAAGGACCTGGAACTAGATTGTCCGTGTCAGGCCCGAGCCATCTCTTTCTCCTGGGAGGTCATCTCCACCCTGGGCCCCATTAAGTCACCTTTTCCAGGAAATTCCAAGGACCAGATCTCATCTTTTTTTTTTTTTTTTTTTTTTTTTTTGGTTTTTAGGACCACATTTGAGGCACATGGAAGTTTCTAGGCTAGGGGTCAAATTGGAGCTGCAGCTGCCAGCCATAGCCACAGCAACTCAGGATCCAAGCCGCATCTGCGACCTACACCACAGCCCATGTCAAGTGGATCCTTAACCCACTGAGCAAGGCCAGGGATATTAGTTGGGCTCTTTACCACTGAGCCACAGCGGGAACTCCCAGATCTCATCCTTGCAATGATTTTATCTCTGGTATGAACATATGTTGTCGTTTTTCTCCCCCTTTGAAAATAGGACTCTTAGGACCCAAACCGGATATGTTTTCCCAGCTGGGAAAAGGGGAAGAATGGATGCTGGAGGACTCCTTGGGAGGCTTCTGTCTTGGTAAGAATCCTACATGTGGGAGCAGCAGGAGGAACTCAGCATGTGGACCAAGCCTGTGTGTGGACAGAGAAATGAGCATCTTTTCCCTTCTTGTTCACCTCAATATCTTGTTGCCGTGTTTGTCCCTGTGAGCACATGGCTCTCCCTTTTTTTTTTTTTTTGGCTGCACCGGCCGCATGTGAAAGTTCCCTGTTGAGGGATCAAATCTGAGCTGCAGCTGTGTCAACACTAGATCCTTAACCCACTGCGCCAAGCCAGGGATTAAACTCACGCCACCACAGAGACAATGCTGTAGTCTTAACCTACTGTGCCACAGTGGGAACTCCTGGAGCTCCTTTCTCGTGGCAGTTTGTTCCTCCCTGGGCCCTCCTCTCCATATTTTTCTCTCCCTGTTTGGCCTCTGGTTTGGAAAAGACCTCAAATGGAATCTGAGCAGCTCCCTGACATGCTCCATCCAGGTTGTTCCCTTCACACCTGGCTGTGCCTCACTGGAGGAGGGCCTGAGATCCCAAGCATGCTGGGTGATTTCTTGTGGTAGTGGTGGGTTTGCTAGCTGCACCATTTAAACCTTACACCCCAGGACTTCCCATTTGTGGCTCAGTGGGTTATGAACCCAACTAGTATCCGTGAGGATGCGGGTTTGATCCCTGGCCTCACTCAGTGGGTTAAAGGCTGGCAGCTGCAGCTCTGATTCTGACTCCTAGCCTGGAAACTTTCATATGTCTCAGGTGAAGCCCTAAAAAGACCAAAAAAAAAAAAAAAAAAGTCTTTGAGAATTTCTGTTGAGAGCTGGCTTGCCGAGACTAGCTCAGCAGGATGGGGCTGAAGAACGGGTGCTGTGAAACTTAAGGGAAAAAGTTAACATGAAACAAGACACAGAGACATTTATCTTAAGTTAAGGTTGGGAACCAGGGGACTCAAGGTCTCAGGGACCAAGAGCACCGTCTCAAGAAACCACACAGCTTTTATTGTGCTCTTTAGGATGACATCAAGTGAGGAGGGGCTATGGGTGGATAGGGTTTGTTTACTATTTTATAAGTTCTTTTATTATTTTAAAAGCCACTTAGCTGGTAGAAGGGTATAGGGTTTGTTTACTATAAGTTCTTTTATTATTTTAAAAGCCACTGACCTTTAGGCACATAACAATCATTAGCATTTGAGGTAGCTGTCTATGCATAGCATTCCAGAGAATCCCCACTCTGCGTCCGCAAATGGCATGCCTATTTGCCGCAACCCAGCGTGTCTAGATTTGCACCTCTGCTCTCTTTGCTAATGCATATTCTGATAACGACCACTCATAAACCACTTGGCCATGAGGTTCCTCTTTCTCCTTAGAGGACATATCAAGCTTGTGCAAACGGCCTGCCAATCTGCACAGGTCCGTGTGCCTAGACCAATGCATTATGTCCTCATTCAGCTGACCCTATGAATAGCTATGCCTTTAGGTCTTTGTTTTTAAGCTTAAGTCATTGACCAGCACTTCCAGTTTTTCAAGCTGGAAGATGGGATAAAGTAAAGCAGGACAAGGTGGAGTTTTCAGCAGAGGCCAAGAAAATATTGTAGAAACATGTTTCGTGACACTGGCTTATTTTTCTCATGCCCTAATTTTATTTCTACACTTGCATTATCATTTCCTTTTCTTTTTTTTACTTTAAAACAAATGTATTTTGATCCTGTAACCTTCTGTATACAGAACAGAATATTTAATATTTTTGAACAGTCTGAAAAATAAGCAAACACCCCCTTACCCCACTGTTTAGCTTAAGAAACGCAACACGCTGCTCATGTGAAGTTGGATATGTCCCTCCTCATCGAATCCTCCTCCCTTCAGACCAGAGATCTCTGTGCTGCTCTTCACGGCCTGACCACATGTATCCACAGCTCTGAACAGTGTTATTTAGCTTTGCATCCTTTAAAGCCTGATGTGTATGTGTTGTACGATCGATACCTTTCCACAGCTTGCATTTTTTATTTCATTTTTTTGTTTCTGGCCACACTTGCAGCATGTGGAAGTTCCTAGGTGGGGGGTTGAACCTGTGCCACAGCAGTGACACCCTCAGATCCTTAACCCACTGAGTCGCCAGGAAATTCCCACAGCACGTTTTAAAAATCCCTGTTGAGACGTGTGGCTCTAGATCATTTTTAACTGCACTGTGTTATTCCTGCCATGGCTATACCTTATTTTGTCTGTTTTCTTCTGCTAGACCTGTAGGTTGTTTCTAGACTTTTTGCTGCCTTTTGAATAACACCGACCTGAATGTTCTTGTACATACTTCTTTATACACATGAGCCTTGTTTGGGAGGTTATTTGGGTGCATTCATATGTGTGAAATACTTAAACATGTGTATGCTTGGAGTTCCTGCTGTGGTGCAGTGGGTTAAGGATCCGGCATTGCCAAAGCTGTGGCATAGGTCATAGCTGTGGCATACGTCAGGGATGTGATCCCTGGCCCAGGAATTTCCATATGCCTTGGGAGCAGCCAAAAAAGAGCATACACTTCTTGAGAGTCCCCTGATAGGCTCAGCAGATTAAGTATGTGGTGTCGTCACTGCTGTGGGATGGCTTCAGTGTCTGGCCCGGCAACTTCTGCCTGACACAGGTGTACCCAACCACAACAAAAAAGAGTATATGCTTCTTCAACTAGGCTGGGTATTCCCAGATTGCTGATTACATTAGTTGATCCAAATTATACTCATAGTTGATGGAAATTCCTGTAACTATGTTCTTGCCGAAAGTTCCTGAGAAATGGTATCTCGTGTTTGAACCGGCACTTCCCTGTTTACTGAAGTTGAATATCTTTTCGTCTGTGTTCCATATTCACATTCCTTGCCCACTTTTCTGTTAGAGTTTATCTTTGTCTTATTCACGTGTATGTCAGGAATCTAATACTTTATCAGTTAATATGTGTGTCAGTCTCTAGTCTAATCTTCTTCTTTACTAGCAGTTCTCAATTAGTCTTGGTCTTAATGATCTTTATCTTAGTGCTTTCTGTGTCCTGTTTAAATGTCATCCTTTCTACCCTTTGATCTGTGAGGCAAGGTCATGTTTGCTCTTGTATCCCGAGCTCACCAGGCCCAGCGTGTACTCGTTGAATGAAAGCATAAATTTTTTTCTAAGAATATTTACTTTTGTCTTTTTTTTCCAGTAAGAGTCTTATCCGAGGTTTGCCTTTTTAATAGACTTGTTTTTTTTTGGCTGTGCCAGCAGCACATGGAAGTTCCCAGGCCAGGGATCAAACCAGTGCCACAGCTGCAACCTGTGCCACAGCTGCAACCTGCGCCACAGCTATGGTAACTCGGGATCTTTAACCCACTGTACCACAAGGGAACTTCCCTAATAGACTTTTTAATAAATAGATGCTTGTCTTCACTGATCTTTTCTATTTTATCTTTATTTCATTAATTTTCACCCTTCATTATATCTTTGCTTTGGCTTTTTTGGAGTTTATTCTGGTCTTCTTCTTCTTCTTTTTTTTTTTTTTCTTTTTAGGGCTGCATCTGTGGCACATGGAAATTCCCAGGCTAGGCATTGAATTGGAGCTGCAGTTGCCTGCCTGTGCCACAGCCACAGCAATGCCAGATCCAAGACTCATCTGCGACCTACACCACAGCTCATGGCAACGCTGGATCCTTAACCCACTGAGTGAGGCCAGGGATTGAACCCGAAACCTCATGGTTCCTAGTCGGATTCATTTCCGCTGTGCCACGACGGGAACTCCTTCTCAAGACTTAGATTTGGCAGTCATTCTGACAATTTCATTTTCCTAGAAAAGACTCTTCTGAAACCACCTGACCTGCTCAGGTCTGGAATGGTGGAGCTCAGTGGTCGTTCTCCAGTGAATCCCATCTTTCCTGGGCCACATGTCCCATGTCGTCCTCTTTCTTGGTTTACTCTCTTCTTTAGGTGGTACATAAATATTCCAGTACCTTCTGAAGAAAGGATGCACGGGAAAACATTTTTGGTAACCTAGCATATCTATAAACGTCTTTTTCTTTTTTCTTTCTTATTTTATGGCTGCACCTGTGGCACATGGAAGTCCCCAGGCCACTGACTGAATCTGATCTGCAGCTGCGGCAACACTGGATCCTTTAGCAATACTGTGCTAGGCTGGAGATCAAACCCGAACCTCCACAGCGACCTGAGCTGCTGCAGTCAGATTCTTTTTTTTTTTTTTTTTTTTTTTTTTTGTCTTTTTGCTATTTCTTTGGGCCGCTTCCGCAGCATGTGGAGGTTCCCAGGCTAGGGGTCTAATTGGAGCTGTAGCCACCGGCCTGCGCCAGAGCCACAGCAACACAGGATCCGAGCCGCGTCTGCAACCTACACCACAGCTCACGGTAACGCCGGATCGTCAACCCACTGAGCAAGGGCAGGGACCGAACCTGCAACCTCATGGTTCCTAGTCGGATTCGTTAACCACTGCGCCACGACGGGAACTCCTGCAGTCAGATTCTTAACCCAGTGCACCATAGCAGGGATTCCTGTAAATGTCTTTTTTCTGCCCTGACACTTTCTGGATAGTTTGATTAGATACTATTCGGCACTGAGAGTCTTTTTCCTTCTCAGTTCTGGAGACATTGCTCCATTGTTTTCTGGACCTCAGTCTACTGTTGAGAAACCCAGACTCATTCTTCATCATTTGTGACCTGTTTTTCCTCTCTGAAAGCTTGCGGGATCTCATTTACTCCAGTGTTCCAAAGTTCTCAGTGATGTGACGTGGTGTGGTCCTATACTTGTATCCATTGAACACCGTGAGCCTTTCCTTCTAAATTCCTGCCTTGTGGGTCTAGGACATTTTCTTCTAGTATTGTTTGATTTCCACTTTTTTTCTCTATTTTCTCTTGATACCACCTGGACTGGTCTTCTAATTTTAGCTTTTTATTAAAATTTCCATCTTTATGGATTTTTTGTTCTACTTTTTGTCAGGTTTCTTCCATTTTGTCTTCCAATTTATCTATTGAGTTTTTCAAAAATATTTTTGGAGTTCTCATTGTGGCTCAGTGGAAATGAATCTGACTAGTATCCATGAGGACGCAGGTTTGATCCCTGGCTTTGCTCAGTGGGTTGAGGACCCAGCGTTGCTGTGAGCTGTGATGTAGGTTGCAGACTTGGCTTGGATCTGGCGTTGCTGTGGCTCTGGCATAGCTCTGATTTGACCCTTAGCCTGGGACCTCCATATGCCTCGGGTGCAGCCCTGAGAAAAAAGACAAAAAAAGCAAAACAAAACATTTCCAATCAGCTTCATTAAACTATAACTTACATGCAATAAAATGGAGCAATTTTACATGTAATATTTAATGAGTTTTGAAAGATTTGTCACCAAATCAAGAAATACAACATTTTTGTCCTCTCTAACCCAAACTTCCCTCTTAATATTTTCAGTTCCTCTCCTCTCCCACCTGCAGCCCCTGGCAATCACTGATCTGCTTCTGTCACTGTGAGTTTGCCTCTCCAGGATTTCATATGAATGGAAGTATGCAATGTTTGAGGTGTGACTTCTTTCACTCAGCACACATCTCTCAGATTCATCCTTGCTGTTTCATGAGTCAGTGCTTCCGTGCTGTGGCTGAGTACTGTCTTACGCTGTAGACGTGGCACTGTTTGTATATCCATTCATCATTAGTGAACATTTGGGTTGTTTCCAGGTTCTGATAAAGCTGGGTGCAGGTTTTTGTGTGGTTGCATTTTTAGTTCATATGCTGTTTGTGGTCAAATGTTTTCCCCAGAGACCTAGAAGTAGGGTTTTATGCTAAATGTGTGTTTAAACTGTGAAACCGTTTCAAAGTGCCCATTCCACTTTGTATTCCCACAGCAGGGTAGGCGAGGTCCAAGTGTTTCTTCCTGAGCTGGTCTGGTGTCTGGCACAGTACAGAGGAGGTGGCCTGGGAGGGGCCGTCCCACCTTGTTTCCTGTCTTGGGGAGAGAGCATTCAGGCATTTACCACTGAGAATGATGTCAGGGGTAGATTTTTTTGTATTTTTTTGTAGATGCCTTTTTTCAGGTTGAGGAAGTTCCTAGTTTGATGAGCGTTTTATCATAAGTGGATAATGAAGTTTTGTCACATGCTTTTCTTTTTTTCTTTTTTTTTTTTCTTTTGCTATTTCTTTGGGCCACTTCTGCGGCATATGGAGGTTCCCAGGCTAGGGGTCGAATCGGAGCTGTAGCCGCCGGCCTACGCCAGAGCCACAGCAGCAACACGCGATCCGAGCCGAGTCTGCAACCTACACCACAGCTCACGGCAACGCCGGATCGTTAACCCACTGAGCAGAGGCAGGGACCGAACCCGCAACCTCATGGTTCCTAGTCGGATTCGTTAACCACTGCGCCACGACGGGAACTCCTCAAATGCTTTTCTGAACCCTTATGTTGATGCAGTGGTTAATGTGATAAATTATATGTATTGATTTAAAAATATTAAATCAGGAGTTCCCATTGTGGCTCAGCGATTAACAAATCTGACTAGTATCCATGAAGACATGGGTTCGATCCCTGGCCTCACTCAGTGGGTTAAGGATCTGGTGTTGCTGTGAGCTGTGGTGTAGGTTGCAGATGTGGCTCAGATCCCATGTTGCTGTGGCTGTGGTATAGGCTATAGCTCTAATTCGACTTCTAGTCTGGGAACCTCCATATGCTACGGTTTGGGCCCTAAAAAGATGAAATAAATAAGTAAATAGATAAATCAAATTTACATTCCTGGGATAAACACAATCTAGTTTTGATTTTTCTTTTTAAAATATTGTTGGTTAGGAGTTCCCACTGTGGCACAGTGGATTGAGAACCCGACTACAGTAGCACAGGTCACTTCAAAGGTGTATATTTGATCCCCAGCCCACTGCAGTGGGTTAAGGATTTGGCATTGCCACAGCAGCATAGGTCAGAGCTATGGCTTGTATTCAGTCTCCAGCCTGGTAACTTCCATATGCCTTGGGTGTACAAAAAAAAAAAAAAGCCTGGATATAATTTGCTAACATTTTGTTTAAAATTTTCACATTGATATTCATGAGGGATGTATTAGTCTATAATTTTCTTTCCTTATAGTATATATTTCTTTTGTTTTAGGGCATATGGAAGTTCCCAGTCTAGGGGTCAAATCAGAGCTGCAGCTGCTGGCCTACGCCACAGCCACAGCAATGCCAGATCTGAGCCACATCTGCGACCTCACTGAAGCTGGGGCAACCCTGGATCCTTGGCCCACTGAGCAAGGCCAGGGATCAAACCTGCATCCTCATGTATACTAGTCGGATTCTTAACCCACTAAGCCACAACGGGAACTCCTTTCCTTGTAATAATTTTGATTTTTTTTTTAATTTATTTTTTGTCTTTTTGCCATTTCTAGGGCCGCTCCCACGGCACATGGAGGTTCCCAGGCTAGGGGTCGAATCAGAGCTGTAGCCGCCGGCCTATACCAGAGCCACAGCAACCCGGGATCCGAGCTGCATCTGCGACTTACACCACAGCTCATGGCAACGCTGGATCCTTAACCCACTGAGCAAGGCCAGGGATCGAACCCGCAACCTCATGGTTCCTAATCGGATTCGTTAACCACTGCGCCACGACGGGAACTCCATAATTTTGATTTTGATGTCAGAGTAACATTAGCCTCATAAAATGAATTTAGACATTTTCCCTTCTCTACTATTTCCTCAGAAAATTTGTGTAGAATTGGTGTTATTTCTTCATTAAGTATTTGGCAGACCCAGTGAAGTCTTCAGGGTCAGGAATTTTACTTGTGGGAATGTTTTAAACTGAAAATTCAGGGAGTTCCCTTGTGGTGCAACAGGTCAAAGATCCAGCATTGTCACTGTAGTGGCTTCTATCTCTGCCTTACTGCATGTTTGATTCCTGGCCCAGGAACTTGGACATGCCAAGGGGATGGTCAAAAAAAAAACAACCAAATAAACAACAAACTGAAAATTCAGTTTCTACAGCTTTCTTTTTAGCAGGCCACAGATTTTAGCTGCCTTGGCCTCCCTAGGCACTTTAATCTTCTGAGACTCTTGCTCCTGTGGTATGAACTGAAAACTGCCTCCAGGGACTAAACGGGGACATCCTGTGGTCTCCTAAGTCTGTTTTGATTCTCCCAAGGATCACTGTTTTTCCTTGTCCTTTGTCCATTGCCTAAAATAGTTGTTTCTTTCCTTTGTTTTCTGGTTTTCTTTTTTTTTGGGGGTGGGGCTGCACCCACAGCATATGGAATTTACTGGGTCAGAGATTGAATCTGAGCCATAGCTGTGATCTTTGCTACAGCTGTGGCAATGCTGGATCCTTTAACCCATTACACTGGGCCAGAGATTGAACCTGCATCTCTGCAGTGACCCAGGCCACTGCAGTAGGATCCCTAATCCACTGTGCCACAGCAGGAACTCCTCTAATTGTTTATAGTGGGAATTCTGGTGAGTTTTCAAATTCTGCCATTATTTTTAATTTCCAATAACTTTTTTGGTTTGTTTTTTGTCTTTTTGTCTTTTTAGGGCTACACCCATGGCATATGGAGGTTCCCAGGCTAGGGGTTGAATCGGAACTGTAGCCACCAGCCTATGCCACAGCCACAGCAACGCAGGATCTGAGCTGTGTCTGCGACCTATACCACAACACTGGATACTTAACCCACTGAACGAGGCTGGGGATCGAACCTGCAACCTCATAGATCCTAGTCAGATTCATTAACTATTCGCTGAGCCATGAGGGGAACTCCTGCCTCTTTTAGAACTTTGTGTAAGTGGAATCATACGTGTCTACTTTCCTGTGTCTGGCTTCTTTCCTTCCACAGTGTGTTGGGGATTCATCCATGTTGTCATATGGAGCAATAGTTGGTTCATTCTCATTGAGGTTTAATATTTCACTATGTAAACCTGCCACTCTGTACATTCTGCTATTGCTAGACATTTGGTTTAGTTCTACTTGGAGCTTTTATCATAGGACTGGAACTGTTATGAACATTCTTATACATCTTTTAGAGAATGTACATATGCATTTCTCTTGAGTGTACAGCTAGGAGTACTGTTCATGTGTATGCAAGCTTTTGTAGACACTGCCAAGTGGTTCTTTAAAGTGCTTATTTCTGGTTCTACTCCAACCAGCAGGATATGAGTGTTCCATACACTCTTATATACTTCATATTGTCATTAAAAATTTTTTTTTGCCATTCTTCAAGATATATGGAGTGCCTCATTGTATTTCAACCTATGAGTGATGGAATTGATCATCTTTTTCTTTTTATACATCACATGTCCTCTTTTGTAAAGAATCTATAAGTCTTTTTCCCAATTTTCTATATAGTTGATCTTTTCTTACCAATTTATAGGGTTGTGTATTTGGGATTTGATCCTGTGTCATATCGGATGCAATGATATATATGCATTGTAAATTTTTGTTTCACACTTTGAGTAATGGTGTTATTTGATAAACAGAAGTTCTAAATTTTTAGTATAGTCCAGTTAGTTGGGGTTTACCAACTACTTGTGTCCTACTTAAGACATTTAAGGCCTTAAAGATCTTTCTGTATTTTCCTCTAGCAGCTCTGTTCTTTTGTTTTTCATATTTAGATCTATGATCCACATGGAAGATTTATTGTCATTGTTTCCCATATATAGATCCAATAAATTGCAATTCTGTTTATATATTTTATAGTTCACTATTCCATTATATTCGATATACTGTTAAATCTATCTGTTGAGTTCTTTTTTTTTTTTTTTTCTGATGCTAGTCAGATTCGTTTCTGTTGAGCCACAATGGAAACTCCTCTGTTGAGCTCTTAATTTCAGTTATTATAATATTTTTCAGTCCTAGAAAAATATAGTAACAAATTTGATTCTTTGCTTCTAATCTTCTGCTACAGTGCTCGTTCTTGTCTGTTTTATTGAATATATTATTCATACTTTATTTTAAACTCCATGTCTGATAACTTTGGTATCTGAATTCTGTGTTTCTCTTGATTCAAAAATTTCTGGAGTTCATGTTGTGGCACAGCAGAAATAAATCTGACTAGAAACCATGAAGTTGTGGGTTTGATCCCTGGCCTCACTCAGTGGGTTAATGATCCAGCACTGCCGTGAGCTCTGGTGTAGGTTGCAGATGCTTCTCAATCTAGTGTTGCTATGGGTGTGGTCTAGGCTGGCAGCTGTAGCTCCGATTGGACCCCTAGCCTAGGAACCTCCATATGCCACAGGTGCTGCCCTAAAAAGCAAAAAAAAAAAAAAAAAAAAAAAAAAAATTCTAGTACTCCTGGTACTTTTGATTGAATCCTTGACATTGTGTGTGAAGGAGTGAACAGGCTGACATCATATTCCTCCAGAGAGGATTTGCCTTTCCTCTGGTAGACAGCTAGAGTGCAAGCAAACCACCCTAATCCAGGGACTTGTTAAACAGGAGATCAAGTTGCAGTCTTTGTGAAGCTTGGTCTGTCTCTTGTTTGCCCTTGCTGTTAGGTTGTAGCCCCTCCAGGAGTTCCAGCTGAGAGCATCACATTTACTGTGACCACCACTCACTCCCCCACCCCCACCGCTGCCGAAGGTCATGAACTCCAGTTTTTGGCTCAATAGTACTATAAGACTATAGAGAATTCTGAGTTTCTGCTTATCTTAATCTCTTGCCCTGAGCAATTTAAGAATTCAGCAAATTCTATAAACCACTAAGTGTTAGGATCACTTGTCTGTATTTCCCTTCTCTTCCAAATATTAGACTGTCATGTTGGCTTCAAATGATATCTGATGCTTTTAGACAGATTTTTTTTTTTCCAATCCAGATTTTTCAGCCACACTTAACAAGAATATTGTTTTGTCACAGGTCACTCTGTCAAGTCCAGAAGCACAAGTCAGTTCTTAAGATTTTGAGATTTGGCAAAACGGGTGTTTAACTTCTTTGTTTTGAGCAAGGATACATTATTCTGAGATCACAAGTATTTTAGTATACCTGTTTAACTTTCGTTTCCCGATAAGTAAAAGAAGTTTTGGGGGGGGGGCTTTTTTTGTTTGTTTGTGGGTTTTTTGTTTTGTTTTTTTTTTGTTTCTCTTTGTAGATTTTCAGGAGTGAGTAAGAGAAAAAAGCATTGAAGGGGGCTTGCTCTTTTGATAGGCTTTCCTAGGAATCTCTGCATCATCTGTGTTAGTATTAAGTCCTTGTCATTGCATTTCTTAGTACAAAATCTTAAATAGACTTAACTCAGAAGGCAGATATTCAGAAATATGTACAGAAAGCTAATATGCAGTTAGAACTCTGCTTGTTAATATCAGTATACGCATGAAACCAAGTGAGACAGTTGTTGAGTAAGTGTGGAATTTGTGAGTCCTTAATTTCAGTTATTATATTTTTCATATAATGTAGAGAGAGGAATCATTCTGTCAGACATTTCATGGGTCCATGGCCCATATCCCAGTGGTAGAGTCCCTTTCTATGACTAGTATATTCCTTTCTCCAAATTCAGGGCCCATGCCTCCAAGATGTAATGGATAAATCCTGGCAGATTTACTGTTTCGTTCCTAATTTTCTGTGCTCTCATATACAGCCTCGTGGTACATTTCTCTCATTATTTATATAGGTTTGAAAATGTTGCTTCCTCATCAGTGGCAGGAGACTCTAACGTTATTAGTAGATGTCAGTGTTTCATACAATCTCTAGAGTAGCTTAATTTAATTTTCCATCTGAATGCTAAAATGAGTCTATAAAATACAAATGTTGGTTTTAGTAGTTACTCTGTAGCTGATCTTTTTTTTCTAGCAAATGTTGACCTCTGGTTTCAATTGTTTCTTCCTTTATTTCTTTCCTTCCTTCCTTCTTCCTTCCTCCATCCCTCCCTCCCTTTTTCCTTCCTTTCCTTCCTTTCTTTCTCCACACCTGAAGCATATGAAAGTTACCAGGTTAGGGGCCTAATCAGAGCTACAGCTGCTGGCCTCCTCCACAGCCACAGCAGGATTCAAGCCTTGTCTGCAACCTACACCACAGCTCACAGCAACACCAGATCCTTTAACTCACTGAGCAAGGAGGGATTGAACCTGTATCCTCATGATCCTAGTCAGGTTTGTTACCACTGAGCCACAATGGGAACTCCCTCAATTGTTCCTTAATGCCACATCTAGGTTATTTTAAAGAGCATATCACCAAAATAGATAAGGTTTTTTTTTTTTTTTTTTTTTTTTTTTTTTTTTTTTGTCTGTCAGCATAGTGTGTTCTTTATAGATTTTTTTTTTTTTGAAGCCTAGAAAATCAGGTGTCTTCTCTGTAATAAGTACTGTACTTAGGATCCCAACTCAGGCCTGTGATTCATGAAGTCAAGCTCCAAGCTCTCCTGCTTCATTGTACATTCCATCAACCCATTCCTGCTATATCCTCTGTTCACCTCTCCTCCCCTGTCATTTTTCTTCACTTAAAGAAATCATCAAAATTGCACTCTCTTTGTTAGGATTATAACAAGGGCATGTTCTTATCCCAAATAGATGTTTTACTAGGATAAAACAGACATTTTAATGTTTGATGTCTTTCAGACTGGATGACTATGCCTGTGAGTAAGAAATCTACTCTAAAGGCAAGTATTCCTGAAGGAGAATTGGGTCAGCAGGCAATAATGGAAAGATTCACTAGAGATAGTCACTGGAAATTTGATAGCCTGTGGAAGTGGCAACATGAAGGTCAGGAGCTAAAGTTGCAGCAGGTGGTACTCCCTCACCAGAAAACCTCATCTGGGACTAGTGGCCAGGAATACGATGAATCTGGGAAGCATTGCACCATGGGCTCAACTTTTATTCAAAATCAGGGATCTCAATCTAGCAAGAAAGCCTTTGTATGTAGTGAGTGTGGAAAGGTCTTCACTAAGAGTTCAGCTCTCAATAAACATCAGAAGACTCATACTGAAAAACTTAATGCAAATCAGAAAACTCTTATTAAAGAGAAACGATATGAATGTAGAGAATGTGGGAAAGCCTTTCACCAGAGCACACACCTTATCCATCACCAAAGAATTCACACGGGTGAGAAGCCATATGAGTGTAAGGAATGTGGCAAAGCCTTCTCAGTGAGCTCCTCACTTACTTATCACCAGAAAATTCATACTGGAGAGAAACCTTTTGAATGCAAGTTATGTGGAAAAGCTTTTATCCGAAACATCCACCTTGCCCACCATCACAGAATACATACTGGAGAGAAACCATTTCAATGTAACATATGTGACAAAGCCTTTGTGTGCAGGGCACATCTTACCAAACACCAGAATATTCACAGTGGAGAGAAACCCTACAAATGTAATGAATGTGGGAAGGCCTTCAATCAGAGTACAAGTTTTCTTCAGCATCAAAGAATTCACACTGGAGAGAAGCCTTTTGAATGTAATGAATGTGGAAAAGCCTTCAGGGTGAACTCTTCCCTTACTGAACATCAAAGGATTCACACTGGAGAGAAACCTTATAAGTGTAGTGAATGTGGGAAAGCCTTCAGGGATAATTCATCCTTTGCTCGACATCGGAAAATTCATACCGGAGAGAAACCTTACAGATGTGGTTTGTGTGAGAAAGCCTTCCGGGATCAATCAGCCCTAGCTCAGCATCAGAGAATTCATACTGGGGAGAAACCTTATACATGTAACATATGTGAGAAAGCCTTCAGTGACCATTCAGCCCTCACTCAACACAAGAGAATTCATACTAGAGAAAAGCCATACAAATGTAAGATTTGTGAGAAAGCCTTCATCCGAAGCACACACCTAACACAACATCAGAGGATTCACACAGGAGAGAAACCCTATAAATGTAATAAATGTGGGAAAGCTTTCAACCAGACTGCAAATCTCATTCAGCATCAGAGACATCATATTGGAGAAAAGTGATATGGAAGAGCTTTGAGCCTGAGTGTATTAAGTATTGAATGTCAGAGAATCCATTCTTGAGTATAACCATGAAGGCTAACATGAAGATAGTCATTTTATGTACTGAGAGTCAAGTTTCACAAGAGTTTGGATTTTGAGAACTTAAGAATGGACAATCCTCATAGTTCAGAACTGCCTCACTGGAATAGCAGTCATGTTCAAGTAGTCTGAATTACCACGTATCAACCAAAATGGACCTTCAGCAACAACACAGAAATTCATTGACTATTAAGAGAAATTATAAAGCTATAAAAAATTAAGGTTGAGAAGCAAAGGAATAGAAAAGTAAGAAAATGGTCCCTTAGCATTTTACTGTACTTGATTGCCTCATATAAGAGGGTCTCTTACCTTTAATGGCACCCTTTGTTTTCCTCGCTGCCATTGCTGACACCCAGTGTAAAGAAAATGCAGTCACCCATGCATTGGCCCAGGAGTTACTTAAATTATGCTTCCTACCTTCTGCTTTAAACATGTTTCCGTCAGATCTCCCTGGTCTGTGTCCCCTAGCTTTTTACCTGTATTCTCCTGGGACAATTCATTTGGATGTCATGTCCCTCATTTGATTTAGCAACTCTTAACTGGTACATTGTGTCACTGTTGCCACTGCATTTGCCCTTGAAGACTGTGGTGAGCCAACCTCACACACAATCCATGATTCTGGATATTATACCAAATCCAGCTTTCAGAACTTAAGAGACATCTGTCTGGGTGGCAGAGGTTGATCAAAATTCCTGAGTTACCCAGTTCCTCTGGGCTTCAGCTTGACCCTGACCCAGGGTGATACCTAACATAGGGGCCTAGTCTGCTCCTTTTGCCTGGACTCTAGGAAAAGATGGGAGCCTGAGAGGCAGAACCACCCCACCCCAGTTGTTCTGCACTGTAGTCACTCTGCCCACAGCAGTCAGGGCTCACCTTTGGGTATGACACCCCAACCACCCAGGGGTGTTCTGGGCCACCTCCACCTCCGCCATCAGTTCCTGATGTGAAACTGACAAGGGAGGTTAGAGCCCTAAGGGAGTTGTCAAAAGACTGGGACCCCTCTTTTTGCCTTGGCTGGGCAGTCTCTGATTCCATTGCATTAGAGCACTTCTGTTACTCTCAGAATATTGAACTGCTGCATACTGGTCCTTGCTCTGCTTTTGTCCATTTTTCTGAAGGCATAGGTGTGTGTTCACAGGAAACACAGAGATCTTTGAATTTCTGCTTTTGCATTTAGAAGTGGCCATTTCCTTTCCTTCATCTGGGTGTACCACCACTTACATTCTGACAGTGGTGATCAATGTGTTGAATAATTCTGTGGAGTTACAACAGCACTGTGATATTCTCTGACGGGGATGGTATCCATGCCTGGAAGTCTGGGTGATACTCTAGTCCTGCAGATGTGTTCCTTCACCATTTTTAATCCTTCAGTGCTGTAGGTAGAAATCACAGATGAAAACACATCTATATAGGGAATTTCTATGTGGTTCAGTGGGTTAAAGATCTGGCATTGTCACTGTTGTGGCTTGGGTCACTGCTGTAGTTCAGGGTCAGACCCTGGCTCAGGAACTTCCACATGCTGCAGATGTGGCCAAAAAAAAAAAAAAAAAAAATCACTTCTGTGTGCTATCACACCCAGCCTCTGGTGACACCTCCCCTTCCCCACCACAAAAAGCAGGGAGTCACACTACTGCATGCTGGAACATACCACAGCGTTAAGATGGAAGAGCAAGCCAGCTATCATCTGGAAAGCAATGAACATCCATCAGGTCGGGCAGCCTGGTGGCCCCCACGAATGCTGCTCCTCGGCACCAAGTTGCTGGAGAGGATATTCAATGACATGGTGGAGTCAGTGGATTTCAGGTGGAACATAGACATGAAAGCTTCTAGCAGCTTTAAAGGCCCAGGTTGCTATATTCAGATTCCATCTAATAAAGGCCACCTGTGTGGGTGGGCATCTCCTGTTAGGTGATCAGCAACTCATCCTTTTTCCCCTATTAACCTGAAGAACAGCATTTCAAGAGGTTACCTGGGACTCTCTGTGCCCTGGGCCCACACATGTTCGCCTGCACCCTCATGTGGCTGGCAACCCCGGATTCCACAATAAACTTGAAAAACTGCTCACTGCTCCAGAGATCTGCCTTTGGTATATCCCTATGGCCCACCTGGTCCTAGTACCTCCTTACCTTGAATCCCTCACAAGGAATACATTTCTCAGCTGAGTTTGTTGTTCCTTTTGTTTGTTTTTGATGAGAGCTGCTGCTTCTTGGTACTGCTTGCTGTTGGCCTTCAGTCACAACCTGATGCCACTCATCCCAGTGACAGTTCCAGCCACTGTCCCTCCACCAACATTAGTGCAGTCTGCAGGCCCTGCCTCCATCAGATTAAAGTTCACTTTCCCTGAGCCCATCTCCCAGCAGGTTGGCTCTTCATGTAACTAGACCTCTGAGTTGCCTAGTCACTCAGCCCTGCTTGGGGAGGCCTTTACGAGATACCTGAGTCAACCTGGGTAGTTTTGTGATAGTTCTGTTCATCTGACCAGACTGTTAGTGGTGGATTTATTCTCTTCTGCCATGGGATTAATACCTTATTGTATGATCTTTTCAGCTAAGGGAGTCAGCATTTGCCTGGGTGCTATTTTGTACTTTTCTGATCTGAAGTAGTATGGCTGACAGTCCAGCCCCAGCATCACCTTTGGCTCAACCCTTCATAAGTGCATTTTGTGTGTGTGTTTGCTTTTTGGGCCGCACCTGTGGCATATGGATATTCCCAGGCTAGGGGTCTAATCGGAGCTACAGCTGCCGGCCAACACCACAACACAGCAACACCAGATCCTTAACTCACTGAGCGAGGCCAGGGCTTGAACCCACAACCTCATGGTTCCTAGTCAGATTTGTTTCTGCCGTGCCACAATGGGAACTCCCAAAGGTACATTTTTAAGAACTCTGGGAGTCCCTCAGCCGCCTTCTCTCCTGCCAGCTGATCTGTGTGGGGTTAGACAAGAGGTGAACATTTATGGACAAGGACTTTTCTCTACACCACCCTCAGCCAGGTCAATCCCAGCATTGTAGGAAGGGGGGACCCCTTCTAGGGCCTGAGAATGGGCTCTTATCTAACACTTGGAAAATTGTCTGAGTAGACACACGTGCTGACAAAACAGGAGAATTTATCAGGAAGGGGCATCCAGGCAGAGAGCAGCAGGATAAGGGAACCCAGGAGAACAGCGCTGCCACGGGACTCACAGTCTCAGGTTTTATGCGAATGGGGTTAGTTTTCGGGTTGTCTCTCGCCAATTGTGTTCTTCAGCCCATACTTGCTGTGGCTCAGGGTCCTTATTGGTGGTGCCTGGATTCCCACTCTAAGGATCCTGGGAGGTTGGTCATCTCCTTCCTGTTGGCCCCTCCCAATCCTCCTAGTTAGTCTTCAGGGCAGCACCAGGGTCCTTATCAGGGCCTCCTGTTGTGAGACAACTCATGCAAGCGGCTATTATCCTGCCTGGCTAAGGTGGTTAGTTTTAGTTAATGGTTTAGCTAACACCAGGACACCCAGGGACTCCTCAGAGGAACAGTTCAATCTGCACCTTGCTCTTCTAGTTGTAGCAATTGGCCACATAGTCACCGTGACAGAAGCTGAGAACCTCTGTTAGGACTTTTCAGGGTTAGAGTTTACGAGCTTGTGATGTGCCATCCTCAGCACATCCAGCCCATCCCCCACTACTCCCTGCCCCCACTTAGTGAACAAATACATTCGGGCACACCCACAACTATGCCATCTCAAGATAACAAATCTGTGGAGTTCCTGTCATGGCCCAGCAGAAACAAATCTGACTAGCATCCATGAGGACACAGGTTTGATCCCTGGCCTCAATCAGTGGGTTAAGGATCCTGCATTGCCATGAGCTGTGGTGTAGGTTGCAGACACTGCTTCTATCTGGCGTTGCTGTGGCTGTGGTGTAGGCCAGCAGCTGCAGCTCCAATTAGACCCCTAGGCTTGGAACATCCATATGCTGTGGATGCAGCCCTAAAAAAAAAGATACCAAATCTGTCCATGTGGCAGAGGCAGTGCTGAGCCAGTCTCCCTATCCCTTTTGTCTGGACTCTAGAAAAAGATGGGAGCCTGAGAGGCAGACCCAGGAGCCCCCTCCTACACCAGTGCTCTCCCAGGGTTACTTTGGAATTGCCCAGTGGGTGAACCCATTGGAAGTGCCAGTTCCACTCTGCCCAGGGCAAGAGTTGAGTAGAGAATTATTAGCATGTAGCCTTTATTATATTCTTCAGTGTCTTCAGACTCCCATCAGCAGGCACTGAAAATGCCAGCTCCTGAGGGAAAAATAATTGCTCAAGTTTCCCCTTTCAAATTCCTCTAATTCTTTTGTCAAGTCATCTCCAGGTGATTGATTTTTCACCCAGCTTCTCCCCCACCCATGTTAATTTGCCTCGCTCAGACAGCAGCTTCTTCCCAAGGTGGTACCTTCCTTTATATTTAGCCACTGCTTTAAAAATGGTACTTTAGAATTCCCATTGTGGCTCAGCTGTAATGAACCCAACCAGAAGACACAGGTTCGATTCCTGGGCTTGCTCAGTGGTTTAAGGATTTGGCATTGCACGAGCTGTGGTATAGGTTGCAGACGTGGATTGGATCCTGTGCTGCTGTGGCTGTGGTGTAGGCTGGTGGCTGCAGCTCTGATTTTACCCCTGGACTGGGAACTTCCCTGTGACATGGGAGCGGCCTTAAAAAGAAGAAAAAGAAAGGCACCTTGGCCCTGTAGCAGGCTAGGGCTTCCAGCCTCAGAATCTTCGAACAAAATAGCCCTAAATTGCACATGTGCCTTTGGTTGAGAAAACAACCTTATTTAATTCCTTTAGGCGTGAATTTAACTTGAGAATGCATAGCCTCCAGCTGCCTAGTTCCTCTCCTTTCCTTCCTGGTTCCCTTTGTACTCTGCTCTCTACCTGCCCATAAGCTGCTGGATCAGCCAACAGGACAGTTCTGGCACTAAAATACTCTTTAGCCTGCTCTGTCCTGCAGTGGGAAGGTTCCCAGCTTCTTGGCCCACCTCAACTCTTGCTAAACAGAATTGAGGTCATATGTTTCCTTTGAAAGTTTTCATACCAGTTTGTGAAGAAAAAAAAATACAAGGCTCTATTGTTTCCCATCACTCAAGGACGTCTCCATTGCGCTAATGATCCGTTCTCTGCCCATAACGGGATCCGGTCGTATGGACATGTCCCTCCTTGTTCTATGTGCTTCCCTGGACACCACATATCACTAACCTCAAAAAAACAAAACAAAACAAAACAAAACAAAACAAAAAAAAACGCTGGCATGAGATTTATTTGTCAGTGTGTCTATCTGAAAATAAATGAGAGCAGTACTCAGTGTTCTAAGATGTGCAAGCTCCCTGGTTAGCTAACCACATGTCACTAAGACATGGCCGGACGTCATGCTCCTGAGTATTTTTTTTTTTTTTTTTTTGTCTTTTGTCTTTTTTTGTTGTTGTTGTTGTTATTTCTTGGGCCGCTCCCGTGGCATGTGGAGGTTCCCAGGTTAGGGGTTGAATCGGAGCTGTAGCCACCGGCCTACGCCAGAGCCACAGCAACGCAGGATCCGAGCCGCGTCTGCAACCTACACCACAGTTCACGGCAACGCCGGATCGTCAACCCACTGAGCAAGGGCAGGGACCGAACCCGCAACCTCATGGTTCCTAGTCGGATTCGTTAACCACTGCACCACGACGGGAACTCCTCCTGAGTATTTTTAATCTTTTAATTTAATGGCCAACTGGTTCTAGCTCCCCACAATGACTAATGAAACCTACCTGACCCCAGTAGTCATAGTGTTCAGGCTGTGTCATATAAAGAGCAAAGTCCCGAGTCACTGGGTTAACAGTTAACATTTGAGGGCATACCTTGTGCCAGGGACTGTTGTAAGCACACTGCATGTATTAACTCACTTAATCCTCACAATTGTGTGAGAGCATTCCTACCATCCCCTCTTGAAAGCTGAAGAAAGAGGTTTAGGGAGTTCCCTTGTGTCTCAGCAGTTAACGAACGACTAGGATCCATGAAGATGCGGGTTCGATCCCTGGCCTCGCTCAGTGGGTTGAGGATCCAACATTGCCAGCAGATGTAGGCCAGCAGATGTAGCTCCTAGCCTGGGAACTTCCATGTGTCGCAGGTGCAGCCCTAAAAAGCAAAAACAAACAAACAAACAAAACCCCCAAAACAAAAGAGGTTTAGAAACTTGTCAGAATTCACATAGTGGATAAGTGGTGAATCAAGGACTTGACCCAGGCAGCGTGGCTCCGGGGCGCACATGCTTACTTACTGCACCTCTTTATGGCACATTCTAGGTCACCTTAGTGAGCCATTTTGGCTCAAGGTGGGACTAATGTGGCTGTGGGGGTGGGGGAGGCCATGTGGCATGACAGCCTGGCCCTGGGACATCTCATAAGGGCAGCCTGATAATCATAGCAGGTCCTGGACCCAGGCAGCAGTGCCCGTTCTGGAGGGGCTCCAAAAGGGGAAAGCAGAGGTGGCCAGAAAAACAGGGGGCAATAGCCACTCATTTAATCATTTCTACGTAGTATACAGTGGCTATACATGCATACAGTTTCCATTTTCATGAACTTTAAATGGGGAAGACAGGTATTATGAAAGGAAATACAAATATTTAGCCAACGATTATATGTGGAGTGAGTAAAGAGCTTGGGATACTCTGGAAAAGAGTGTCAGGGGCCCACTTTAAGATTGGTCATGCAGGTGGTTCCCTTCATGGCTCAGTGTTAATGAACCTGACTAGTATCCATAAGGATGCAGGTTCAATCCCTGGCCTGGCTCAGTGGGTTAAGGATCTGGCGTTGCTATGAGCTGTGGTGTAGTTCACAGTCACGGCTTGAATCCTGAGTTGCTGTGGCTGTGGTGTAGGCCAGCAGCTGTGGCTCGGATTCGACCCCTGGCCTAGGAATCTCCATATGCCAAGGGTGTGGCCCTAAAAAGATGAAAAAAGCATATATATATAATTGACATACAGCATGGTGTAAGTTTAAGGTGTACAATGTGATGATTCGACCACACATATATTGCAAAATGTTTCTCCCAGTAAGGTTAGTTAACACAGCTTCACCTCACATAATTGCCATTTTGTTGCTGTTTGGGTGAGAACATTAAAGTTCTACTCTCAGCAATTGTCAAGTGCACCATACAGTGTTATTATAATTAGTAGGACTTTTCACTCTGGTCACCATGCTGGGCCTTAGGCCCTGGCGCTTATTCATATTGCACTGAGAATGCAGTTCTCTTGCTGTGAATTAGACTGGGCATCATGTCATGGGCTGAAGCCCCACTGTCATCTCAGAGAGACAGCAGTGGGTGATGGCTTGGAGCTAGATCTTGATTCTTCCCTGCTCAGGAGTTTAACCTGGGCAGCTTGGGTGAAAACCAGGAATCCTAGCCACTAGACCAGCTAGAAGCTAAAAGAGTTGCCCTGATTCTTGCCCCTTCTCCCCCACCCCAAGCCCTTTGGAAGCAAGAATGTTTCAAGGAGACAAAGGCTGTGAAAACAGTTTATTGTTAGAGAGACAGCACAGAGCACAGAGTAATAGTTTGAACGACTATATTAGAGGCATCCTAAAGCCCAGTTGAAGGTGCTTTCTTCCAGAGATGATTTGCATTTGCTTGTTCTAAGTACCTCATGGTAGACTCAGGAAATATTTAAATTATGGCTGGGATATTTTAGTTTAGTTTAGTTGTTTAGTTTAGTTTAGTTTAGTTTTTAGGGCTGCACCCGCAGCATATGGAAGTTCCCAGGCTAGGGGTTGGATTGGAGGTACAGCTGTTGGCCTACACCAGAGCCACAGCAACCTGGGATCCGATCTGCGTCTGCGATCTACACCACAGCTCATGGCAAAGCTGGATCCTTAACCCACTGAGTGAAGCCAGGAGCCGAACCCGCATCCTCATTGATGCTAGTCTGGTTGGTTACTGCTGAGCCCAAACAGGAAATCCCCAGAATTGGCAGGTTTCTTTTAGAGCTCTCTTTGTCCATACCCTGGTGCCCAAGTCCAGGTTTCAAACTAAGGGATAAAGGAGGGGGAATAAGACACTCAGTAACACTTCACATTTCGTTCTTTCCCCCCAGCCTGGCTGCTTTCATTTATTTTCTGGTGTCCTTAAATAACTACTCTGTGCTTTCTGTTCAGACTTTACAGCAACATTCAGAGGAAAAGGAAGATGTAGTCTACTTGCTCCCTATCACCAGAACTGGAACCTAGAATAAGATTTTATTTTTATACAACACTGCATTTTTTCTCAGTTAATTGCCTAAAAGTTTTGCTTACATTAATTCCCATAGATCCTCAAATTCTTTTCAGATGTTGTAGCATATGAAGCAGCCATTTTTCCTACTTATTTTCCTTTTACACTGTGTTCCTCCACTTGGAATTCTTGGTCCTCCTCCAATTTAGACTACTCGATTTCTAATTTATTAATTTTTTTTCTTTTTACAGCCACACCTGTGGCATATGGAAGTTCCCAGGCTAGGGGTTTGAATCAGAGCTGCAGCTGCCAGCCTACACCACAGTCACTGCAACGCTGGATCTGAGCCACATCTGTGACCTCTGCTGCAACGTGCAGCAGCACCAGGTCCTTAACCCATGATGGAGGCCAGGAGGAACCCCCATCCTCACAGACACTCTGTTGGGTTTCTGACTAGCTGAGCCACAATGGGAACTCCACTAGCTTTCTAAATTGCCTATATCTTTACCACTGGATTTTCTCTTCACTTAATTTCTTTTTTTTTTTTTTTTGTCTTTTTGCTATTTCTTGGGCCGCTCCCGCGGCATATGGAGGTTCCCAGGCTAGGGGTGCAATCGGAGCTGTAGCTGCTGGCCTACGCCAGAGCCACAGCAATGTGGGATCCAAGCCGAGTCTGCAACCTACACCACAGCTCACGGCAACACCGGATCATTAACCCACTGAGCAAGGGCAGGGACCGAACCCGCAACCTCGTGGTTCCTAGTCGGATTCGTTAACCACTGCGCCATGACGGGAACTCCTCTTCACTTAATTTCTTGGATTGGATTCATGGTTTCTGTTGAAGCATATCCTCCATGAGCATTCAAGAGAAGTATGAGAGGTGAACGACATAGCCTTGCTTGTCTGAACATGTCTTCATTCTGCCATTACGTCCGATAGGGAGTTGCCTGAATTCGAGGCATGCGTGAGGGGCAGATGAATCTTCCCGGAAGTGGGTTTGGAAATAATACCCTTGTTTCACCCCTGCCCCCTGCCATGTCCTGTATACCTAAGACCTCGGTCTTCCCAGTCAATATATCTAAGGAAAAAACTACCCTTCTTGCTCATTCCTAGGGGGTAGGTGTCTGTTGATAGCTTTCTGTGTTTGTGTGAGTGTGGAGGTGTCTTATTTCATAGACGGACTTTCAAAATAACTTCCTGTTTTCTCTGCTCCCCCTTTGGCACACTCCCCCTCTTCGTTTTACCCACTGGTTTCAAGCATTCGGTCTTTTTAAAATAATTAATTAATTATTTTGGGGGGGGTCTATTTCTAGGGCTGCTCTTGCGGCATATGGAGATTCCCAGGCTAGGGGTTGAATCGGGGCTGTAGCCACCGGCCTATGCCAGAGCCACAGCAACTCGGGATCCAAGCCATGTCTGCAACCTATACCACAGCTCACAACAACGCTGGATCCTTAACCCATTGAGCAAGGCCAGGGACCGAATGCGCAACCACATGGTTCCTAGTCAGATTCGTTAACCACTGAGCCATGATGGGAACTCCTAAAAATTATTTTTAAGATTTTTTTTTCTATTATAGTTGATTTACAATGTTCTGTCAATGTCTGCTATACAGCAAAGTGACCCAGTTATACATATATATATATTATCTTTTCTCATATTCCATCATGTCCTATCACAAGTGATTGGATGTAGTTTCCTGTGCTGTACAGCAGGACCTCATTCCTTATCCATTCTAAATGTAATACTTTGCATCTACTAACCCCAAACTTCTTGTCCATCCCACTCTTTTCCCACCTCTTGGGGAACCACAAGTCTGTTCTCCATGTCTGTGCATCTATCACAGATAGGTTCATTTGTGACATACTTTAGATTTCACATATAAGTGATATCATATGGTATTTGTCTTTTTCTGACTTACTTCACTTAGTATGAGAATCTCTAGTTGCATCCATGTTGCTACAAATGGCATTATTTTGTTCTTTTTTATGGCTGACTAGTATTCCATTGTGTATATGTACCACATCTTAATCCATTCATCTGTTGATGGACATTTAGGCTGTTTCCATATCTTGGCTATTGTGAATAGTGCTGAAATGAACATAGAGGTGCATTTGTCTTTTTTTTTTTTTTTTTTTTTTGACATGCTTAAAAGGCCATTTGCATTTCTTTTCCGTTCTTTTTCTTTCTTTCTTTTACATGTATCTTTTTGAATGAAAGTGTTGTCTGGATATATGCCCAGGAGTGGGATTGGTGGATCATATGGTAGTTATTTATTTATTTTTGTCTTTTTAGGGCCACACCCAGGGCATATGGAAGTTCCCAGGCTAGGGGTTGGAGCTGTAGCTGCTGGCCTACACCAGAGCCACAGCCACACTAGATCTGAGCCACATCTGAGACCTATACCACAACTCATGGCAATGCCAGATCCTTAACTCACTGAGTGAGGCCAGGGATTGAACCTGCTTCCTCATGGACAATAGGTTTGTTACCACTGAGCCACGAGGAGAACTCCCAGTAGTTCCATATTTAGTTTTCCGAGGAACCTCTGTACTGTTTTCCATAATGGTTTTACCAAGCATTCAGTCATAATGGGAGACTCGTGCAAATTAGCCCTCTCTGCTTTCTGTTTTCCATAGTACTATTGTCTACTTTGTCCCTTTTTTATACTCTCTTTGTTCCTCTGAATTTATATAATTTTTGCACTTGAAGTATCATTTTAGTGGGGACTTATGTAGGTGAGAAGATATGTATGTGTTTAATTGACCACTTAAACCAAAAGCTATATATCAGTTTATTTAGTAGGACTTTGACATAGCTTTGCGAAATGCTGTTTAGAACTGAAATTTGTTCAGTATGCATGCTCACCCTCATCCTTTTCATGACATTTTGTTAAAAGTTGAAATGGGCATTGACATCCAGGGACCAGCATTGAAACCTAACAATATAGCCAAATCAGAACCTTTCCATAGTCTGTTATGTGGAAATGATCTTTAGGCAAAGAATATCTAGAGTAGAAGAGTTATAAATAGAGTCAGGTTTCATGTAAACAAGGAGATTCGGTAACCAATTTCTGGAAAACATGTATTTACAGAAAACTACATATTCTGGAAAATATGTATATACAGAAAACTAAGGTGCATCATTTGGGAGAAACAGTATAATACCTCTTGAACATAATGTGAAGTTAAATTCTGATCAATTCTAAAGTGGCTAAGTTTGATTTGTTCATCATATTGCCTCTGATGTTGCTGTATTATTTTGAAGCCTTCATATGAAAATTCTGAGATGAATATATATTGAGTGAAAGTCAATAGGTCTTAGTGTCAGGAGAAGTAAGCCCTCCCTTTTTTTTCTTTCTTTTTTTTTCCATTTTATGGCTGCACCTGCAGCATATGGAAGTTCCTGGGCCAGGGATTGAATCTGAGCCACATACGTGACCTATGTTGCAGCTGCAGCAATTGGATCCTTTAACCCACTGCACCCAGCCAGGGATTGAACCTAGGCCTCTGCAGCAACCAGAGTCACTGCAGTCAGATTCTTAACCCACTGCACCATGGCAGGAACTCTAAACCCTCCTTCTTAGGCAGTTATTTACACAGTTCCATTACTGGTCCTTAATACTAAGTTTTACCCAATTTTTTTTCAGAGATGAGAATTGCTAAGAATTTAGGGTTTAAATTTAATGTATTTCTAAGTATTTATCTCCTGAGGTTTGATTATGAGTGTTTAGAAATCATTCAAGGTCGATGAATGTCAGAAAGCCAGCAGAGATAGCCCAGCTCTTATTCAACAGAAGAGAAACCACCCAGGCGGAATGCACACATTTGGGGAATTCCACACATTTGGGGAAAAAAAACTTTATTCAGGGATTCAAGTTGATTGACTGGATATCAGAGAAGGAAAACTATGCATGAAAAGGGTGGGAAAATCTTCAGGGAATTGTCAACCCTCACTGAAATGTACCAAAGCAATGATCCAAGGGAGAAATCTTACATACACACTGAATGTGGAAAAGCCCTCTTCCAGGAGCCAGAACCCTGTACACTCTGGAGAAGTCAGAAAGGAGGGAAATGTCATGAGTGTGCTAAATACGATAACGCAGTTAGCAATAGAGGATACCCTGCCACACACCAAATGGTGCATGCTGGGAGATCTTCTACAAGAAGACTGAATGTGAGAAGGCCCGGAAGACAGAACTCACTGTGCACCATAGAATCCACATCAGAGAGATGGATCTGAATAAGTGTGTGTGTGTGTGTGTGTGTGTGTGTGTGTGTGTGTGTGTGTGTGTGTGTGTGAGTCTTCAGCAGGGAGCCAGGACTCTAAGTCAGAAATTTCACATGGAAAGAAGTCCTCCAAATGTGGAAAAGCATTTACAAGAAATCATCTGAAATCAAAGTCATAAGAGTTCAGAGTGGGGAAAATCACAAAAATGTAAAAACTATGGGGAAATTTTCCATTAGAAGTCAAGACACACGGCACCTCAGAGAAGGCATACTGGGAGAAACACCAAGAAAACAATAAATACAGGAAAGCTTCATTTGGAAATCAGAGCCCACTACTCTCTAATATAGGAGAAAATTAAAAGCATCAATGTGGAAAAACATCAGCAGGAAAACACACCTCATCATATGTCAGAAAACCCACACAGGAGAGAAGCCGTATGAAATAGTGAATTTTGGGAAGTATTCAGCAATATATGAAACATCATAATTCACACTGCAGAGAACTCCTAGGACTGCAACAAATGTAGGGAGAATCTGTACACCAAAAAGGTTATTCTGAGGAGAAGCTCCATTAAAGAATGCAGAAACATCAAGCTCCAAGGACAAAGTATATTATGCAGAGACCTCATCTAGGAAAGAGTCTCTATGTTGTATGAAGTGTGTTTTTTTGTTTTTTGTTTTTGGTCTTTTTGTCTTTTTAGGGCTGTACCTGCGGCATACGAAGGTTCTCAGGCTAGGGGTCTAATCAGAGCTACAGCTGCCCACCTACACCAGAGCCACAGCAACGCCAGATCCGAGCCGCATCTGTGACCTACACCACAGCTCACGGCAATGCTGGATCCTTAACCCAGTGAGCGAGGCCAGAGATTGAACCTGTAACCTCATCATTCCTAGTCGGATTCATTTCTGCTGTGCCACAGCGGGAACTCCTGTATGAAGTGTGTTTGATCTTCAGAGTCAGACATTAGAAACTAGAGAACTCAGGACTTCCCATTGTTGCTCAATGGAAATGAACCCAACTTAGTATTCGCTTGCTTAGTATTTAGCCTCGCTCAGTGGGTTAAGGATCTGGCATTGCCATGAGATGCAGCTGCAGCTCTAATTTGACCCCTAGCCTGGGAACTTCCATATGCCACAGATGTGGCCAAAAAAACCAAACAAACAAAACAAAACTAGAGAACTCATACTGATTAAAAAGAGTCGATATAACAAATTTAAATTCTACCCTAGGGAAATAAAACTCCATAACTTACACCAAACTTTTTGTTCAAAAAAGTTGAATGAAAAATGCATCTAAAGTCCAAGCATTGTCTTCCTCATGCCTCTTGCCTGCCTTTCAAAAGGGACCTGCGAGTAAATACTGGGAGAGAAGAGTTTTGATATCCATCCTGAGTTGTCCACTTGCAGTTAATCTTCACCATGGGCACAACTCTTTCTGTCACTGGTCCCAACCTGCACCTCGAGAACACCATCCCTCAGAGGCGTCACAGGAGGGCAAACACCACTGGTCTCACACCCCTACCACCTCACAGGTGTATCTGACTTTCTTAATGCTTGGGGTTCATTTAAGGGAGTGTACCTAGGAGAGGAAAAAAGCTGGAGTCTAAGTGGGACATCTCCCAGGTCCCAGGAGAGAAGATCTGGAGGAGAAGACCTTGACACAAACAACCTCATGGGGGCGTCCCAGTTCTTCTGCTCACAGCCCCGTCCTGTGCCAGTCCATCCTCCTCTCACAGGGTTCTCACTCAGGGCCCCGATGCCTCTGTACCAACAAAACATTCCCCCAAGCCCACACCTCAGTCCAAAATACAGATGCACCGGGCTCTTATGGAAACTGCTGATCTAACCCTGAATTTCACTCTGGGATCTACACATTCTCACAGGCTGCCCAATCCCCAGATTCTAGGGGTTGTCTTAAGGGGGGAAATCCACTCCCAGTGGGCCAAGCCCAGGGCTTCGTTGAGATCCCTGAACTTCTCACTAGTGAGTGTAAGCTTAGTCTCTCTCCAGAGGAGAATCCTCTTGGCAGCTGTTTCCCACCATGAGTAGAAAGTCTGGACTGCTGTGAGGGAGTACGAGCCACCATGCACAGAAAAGGAGGTCTGAGATGTGGCATGTGGGTCCAGGCTGGCCCCATCCTGCTGGCTGTGGCCTTGGAGGATGCCTCTCCCTGACTGCTCACAGCAGGCCTGAATGCTTCACAGCTTCCACCACGAAGTGAGGGAAAGAAAAGAAGAGAGGAGAGGGAGCCACTGTCCCATTCATCCCCAGCTCGCTACTTGGGGGCTTCTGTGTCCTCGCCTTTGGGTGGCGCAGCCACTGTGGACGTTGCCTTGAGGCTCCGTTTCCGCTTCTGCACATTCTGCTCCGGGTGGAACAGGATGACGTAGGTTTTGGGTACATAGAGCATGCCGAGGGACACCGACGCACTCAGGCTTAAGGACACAGTCAGTGTGGTGGTTTGGATGTAGATCTAAGCCATGGAGGAAGGGACCAGATGGGACTCAGCCCTGTTCTTTCCCACCCTCCACCCCCCCACACAGCCTGGGGGGGAGTCTTTTTCAGTCCCGTGAATGGGAATGAGCACTGGAAAAAGGGGAACGGTGTAAGCGAAGGCCCTGGGGCAGGAAGAAGTGGCGGTCACCATGTGGCTCTGGTCCAGGCAGGAAGGAGGGGGAGTCACACTGGTCTGAGTGGACAAGTGACCAAGGGAAGGGAGAGGCTCATTCATGGAGAACAACACCTGGGGAACAAGTCCACACACCTAAAAATGGGCTAGTACGTGTGGATGAATGAACGGATGTGTTTTCAAATGTACCAATGAATGGATGAATCAAAACTGAGTAAGGGAGCAAGTGAGCAAACAAAAGGATAACAGGGGCGAATAAACAAACGTTCCAGTGTATGCATGAATAAATGACTGCATAATGGTCAAACAAATGGGCCAATAGATTCTTGGATTGGTAGGTATGAAGTATATGAAGTAATTGCATAAAAGCAAGTCAATCGATGGCTGGAAGCCTGGATGAACAAAGGAAGAAGAGACAACTGAATGAACAAGCAGAGGAGACTGGACAGAAGAAGAGGTACATGAATGAATCAGCCAACCAAGCAATTGTTCCCATGGGGGGCCCAGGTCTTGGGATGATGGATCCCTTCTGTGGACAGGCAGGAAACAAACAAGGCGGTGAAACTGACAGGGGACCCAGGGTTACCTTTTCAGCTGACTGGGCAGTGCCAAAGAAGATGGGCACAAAAGCCAGCCAGATGATGCAGGTGGTGTACATGGTGAAGCCAATGGGCTTGGCCTCGTTGAAGGTCTCGGGCACACCACGGGCCTTGATGGCATACACCGTGCATGTGACCATGAGCAGGAGGCTGTAGCCCAGGCAGCCGATAAGGGACAGATCTGACATGTCGCACTTGAGCACCCCTCTGGCCTGCTCTGGGTCCACTGTCCGCTGTTCTTCATAGTCGATCACGCTGTGTGGGGGCTGGGCCCCCAGCCACGCCATCACTCCCACCACCTGCAGGAGTCAACATGGTATCAGGGACACCCCCAGCCTCACCCCAGCCTGAGGTCTCCGGCAGGTTAGGGTCTCTTTGAAGTGCCTGTCTACTGAGTGGGATACTCAGGCCTGAGGGCCACCTTGGAGAGGAGAGGGCCATCCAGGAGGGGACTGCCCAGGCAAAGGCCTGTGACGGGCAGCTGGAGAGCAGAGGCTGCGGTAGAGATAAATGCTGGGAACACTCTTAAGTGTGACCGGATGTCCTCTTCCTGTATTTCAACCTCTACCAGTACCATTTACCGAGTCCTGCAAGCTGCAGTGACTGCAGGCAGAGGCTCTGGAACTGTGGCTCTAAACACATTTTCTCCACCCACTCAATGAATGGGAACCCTCATAATCTGCTGAGGACACAACGCCAGCTTGGGGGAGGAGTCATTTCATGTCTCACTGATAAAGAACCAGGAGTTCCTTGGTAGCCTAGCAGCTTAAGGATCTGGCGTCACTGCCATGGCACAGGTTTAATCCCTGGCCTGGGAACTTTTGTATGCTGTGGGTGCAGCCACAAAGAAGAAGAAGGAGACGGAGGAGGAAGCGGGGAGGGGGAGGAGGAAGAAGAAGAAGTGAAGCACAGTGAAGCTCCAAATTCAGAGCACTAAGAATGTGAGCTGATGCCAGAAGGCCAGGGATGTCAGAGTCAGCAGAGGCCCCAAACAGGGAGAAGATGGAGTATGAAATCCTTCACAGTGAGAGGAGACATGACCTTGAACCAAGGGAAGCTGGGGAGCAGGAACTAAGACTCCTGCATAAAGGTGGGACCCTGGAAGCGCTGCCCCATACATTCATGCAGGTTGTTCATGGCACAAGAGGGCTCGGTCTGAGGGGAGGGGGACTGAAATCTAGCCAGCGCTCCAGTGCTGTGCTGTGCACCTGGAGTAGGGCCATGTGGTTCTGGAGGAAGGGAGTTCCTTTTAGTAATTTGTACACTGAGAAGGAGCATCTTTTTGTAGTTCTCCCAAGGCAGCAGCTCCATGAACAAGGAACTAATAAAATAAAACCCTACCCACTGTCCAGGAAGGCAGCATGGATACTCCTCTTAGAACCACCCCCACCCCTGGATGGAGAAACGAATTTCCCATGAAAAACTAAAACCCAAGGCCTATGGCCTATGATACACAGGAGGAGCAACCAGAATGCACCCCACTGAATTTGCAACCCATGTAATGGATAAAAGAATGAACATCTGGGAGTTCCCGTCATGGTGCAGCAGAAACGAACCCGATTAGGATCCATGAGGATGCTGGTTCGATCCCTGGCCTTGCCCAGTGGGTTAAGGATCCAACCTTGCCGTGAGCTGTGGTGTAGGTCACAGATGCAGCTCAGATCCCGAGTTGCTATGGCTGTGGCATAGGCTGCCAGCTGTAGCTCCGACTGGACCCCTAGCTTGGGAACCTCCATATGCCATGGGTGCAGTCCTAAAAAGAAAAGAAAAAAAAAAAAGCACCGGGTACATAACAAGCACCTACAAAATAACAGAAAATGAGCAAAGCTCAAGGACAGGCACATCACAGAAGAAACTACAAAGGCTATCTGGACTAGTAAACTATAGCAATGAGATACCATTTCACATCCATCATATTGGTAAAGAACCTTGTAAAGTTGAAGGTATAAGACCTCTTTGAAAAGACTCAGGATTTCTGGAAAGGAAGGAGTAATGTGGGAAGTTCATAGGTGAGCCGGGGGGCAGTGAATGTTGTCACAGCATCTCTATCCTGAGGTGATGGGCACTGCAGGGGTTTCAGGCAGGAAGCAGTTCGGGGCCTTCCGAGGATTGGATAGACACCGTGATCGTGGCCCTCCCAGGGAAAGCTCAGGCCCTGCCATGTGCAGGAAGATAGCAGCAGCACCTTCCGGTTGTGGAGAATTGCATGGACCAGGACCCGGGGGTGGGAATGACCATGTCATATGCAGACCTGGGTAGAAAGAAGGGCTTGCCTGGAGTGGAGAATGAGCCGTGTCCAAATGGGCTCAACCCTGAGGACTGGGTGGGCTCTGCAGTGTCAGGGACTGTCACACACACCTGTCTCTCAGCATCCTTTGCAGAGAAAACATCCCATGCTTTCCAGACTGCAGGAGCCATTTCCAATGCTATAATATTAGCATCTCAGAGAAAATCCTGAAGAACTCTGCTTTTGCTGCACATGCAGCATGTAGTTCCAACCATCTATGGAATAGGATGCTTCATTCTGCAGTAACATCATTAGACCCTGTGCCTCTCATCCAGGTTACCCAGGGACTGGGCAGCAGGAACTCCCTTTATGGAAACAGATTCTCTGCTTGGAGAAAATGCATCAGCTGTCTCTTTATCCTAATTTTTAAAAATGGGAGCCAAATTGTGGAAGAGCGTGTTCAAACATGTTTATGAAAATAATTTCACTATTTTCCAGAGTAGTTGTTGGATGCCCTCCCTCCACACCTTACTGACCCATTTTCGTTTAAGGATGAAGGAGAAGGTAACAGGCTGCTCTTAAATCAGTTCTAGTTGCAGAAGAACAGTAGTGCCCTATCTCCTATGGGGTTTTTGTTTGCTTGTTTGTCTTTTTAGGGCTGCAACTCGGCATTTGGAAGTTCCCAAGCTAGGGGTCTATTCAGAGCTGCAGCTGCTGGCCTACCACAGCAAGGTGGGATCCTAGCTGTGTCTGTGACCTACACCACAGCTCCAGGCAACGCCAGATCCTTAACCCACTGAGTGAGGCCAGGAATGGAACCTGCATCCTCATGGATACTAGTCGGATTCCCGTTTCTGCTGTGCCACAGCAGGAGCTCCTGTTTGTTTTTAAACACAGAGGCCAAAATAGAGGAGTGACTCTGATTTTTAAGGTGGAGGTCAGTGCTCATCCCCTCCCCCAATCCCCCCATCCTCGGGAGCCCAAGGACCTACCTGCACGGAGGTGAGGCTGAAGGTAATGACAAGTTGGGAGGTGGGGCTGATGAAGGGCGGGGGTGTCACCGAGCGCTTCCCTTGCTCGAAGATGCGGTAGATGCGGTTGGTCTTGGTGAGCAAGGCAGAGTAGCTGAGGGTGGTGCCCAGGCCAAGGAAGAGCCTGCGAGCCGCGCAGACAGCCGCCCCGGGCTCGGCCACCATGAGGAAGGTGATGGCGTAAATGAGGAAGATGCCCGTGAGGAGGACGTAGCTGAGCTCGCGGCCGGAAGCCCGGACGATGGGCGTGTTGTTGTGCCGCACAAAGGTGGCCACCACCGTGGTGGTGGCCATGATGCCCAGCACGGCCAGGAGGAGGGGCGGGGCTGCCCAGGGCGAGGACCAGGACAGGCGGACCACGGGTGTGGGGCGGCAGCCCGTGTGGTTGCGCGTGGGCCTCATGTGCCCGGGGCAGGCCTCGCACGTGAACTCGTCCACCTGGAAGCGGTAGCCGTCGCAGGCCTCGCAGTGCCAACAGCAGGGGACACCCTTCACCATCTTTTTCCGCTCCCCTGGCCCACAGGGCAGGCTGCACTGAGACGCGGGGACCTCGTGGGGGTCTCCCGACCACTGCAGGGCTTCCACCTGGAACACAGAACGCGAGATCCCGTGACCCCCGCTTCCAGGAAGGCGGACCCGCCTCTCTGCGCCCGGAGCTCGGCCTGCGCCACTCACGTCCAGCCTGAGGGTCTCCGCCCACTGGCCCACGGCCTGGTAGCCGCCGCTGCCCGCACTGCCGTTGGTCGCCTGATACTGGAAGATGTCGTATCGCCCTGGTGCGTCCCCATTCTCATTGAACATCACAGGGGTTCCTGCACTGCCTGGAAGGAGAGCCTGTCGTCCTTAGCTGGTTCTCCAGCCCATCAAAGCCAGCCTCCCGCAGAGGCCAAAGCCCAGCCAGGACAAAGGAAGAGCTAGGCAAGCACAAAAGGTGCTCAGCATCACCTATCATGGGGAAATGCCAATCAAAACCATAGCGAGATACTTCCTCACAGCCATATAGGATGGCGGCCATCAAAACAACAGAAAATAAGTGTTGGCAAGGGTATGGACGCACTGGAACCCTATACTTTGCTGGTGGGATCGTAAAATGATGGAGTCACTGTGGAAAACAGTATGATGGCTCCTCAAGAAATGAAACATAAGATTACAGCGTGATCCAGCAATTCCACTTCTATGGATATATCCCCAAAGAACTGAAAGTAGGGGCTCGAAGAGATATTTGCACACTTATGTTCACAGCAGCATTATTCACGAGAGCGAAAACATGGAAGAAATGCAAGTGTCCATTGACGGATGAATGGGAAAGCAAATCGTGGTCTGTACAGACAATGGAATGATACTCAGCCTTATAAAGGAAGGAAGTGTGACACATGCTACAACATGGATGAACCTTGAGGACATTATGTTATGTGAAATAAGCCAGTCACAAAAGGACAAATACTGTGTGATTTCACCCAGATGAGGCACTTAGAGTAGTCAAGTTAATAGAGTCATAAGGCAGAATGGTGATTGCCAGGGGTTGGGGGAGGGGGAAATGAGGAGTTAGTGTTTAATGGGGACAGAGTTTCAGTTTTGCACAATGAAGAGTTCTAGAGATTGGTTGCACCCCAATGTATATCACTAAGCCACACACTTAAAAATGATTAAGATAGTCAATATTATGCTGTATGTATGTTACCACAATTTAAAAAGATTTAAGGAGTTCCCTTAGTGGCTAAGCGGTTAATGAACCGAGGATCCATGAGATTACAGGTTCGATCCCTGGCTTCGCTCAGTGGGTTAAGGATCCAGAGTTGCCGTGAGCTGTGGTGTAGGTTGCAGGTGCTGCTCAGATCCTGCATTGCTATGGCTGTGGTGTAGGCTGGCAGCTGTAGCTCTGATTTGACCCCTAGCCTGGGAACTTCCATATACTGCGGGTGTGGCCCTAAAAAGAAAGAAAGAAAAAAAAATTTAAGAAAGAGCTTAACTGTCTGGGTGAGAGGATGAGTTCAGACTTGTACAGAAGTCCCACTTTGAACAACCAGTTAATCCTTTTAGAAGCTTGTTCTACCAGACTGTAAAGCTGTTCTGGAGTGACGCTGTCACACTCTTTAGCAGAGAGCTTGGCAGAGAGAAGGTGCGTGTTTGGTGGAAGAGTGGAGTTTTTAATTGAACACAGTGTGAATCTCTCCCTGCAAACAGAAGCAAAGCTGAGTCCATCAGGGCCTTTTTCTTTCTTCGTTTTTGGTTTTTTTTTTTAAGCCTCACGTGCAGCATATGGAAGTTTCCCGGCTAGGGATCCAATCCAAGCCACATCTGCAACCTATGCCACTCCTATGGAAATGCTGGATCCTTAACCCACTGCTGCTGGCCAGAGGGATGGAACCAGCAACGTCACAGAGACAAGTTGGATCATTAACCCACTCCACCACAGCAGGGATCCCATTCTGAGCCCTGACCAGGTGCCAGGCCATCCAGTGGCATCAGTGGGACACAGACCTGCGCCTTGTGCTCAGGCAGCTCAGGGCCTGGCTGGGAAGACATTTGGAAGCCCGAGACTCAGAGCGGGCAGCCTGTGTGCAGTGTAGGCAGTGCCTCTGCAGAGTCTGCACTGTGCCCCATGCGTGCCCTGAGAGACCAGACACCTCCAAACTCTGTGCGATGAAGGAGAGAGTTGTGTGTGGCTCTGAGGGTTCCAGGCAGAAGGGGTCACAGAGAAGCTCCCCAACACCTGGAATTTGCAGCCTGGGGCAAAGGGTGCTAAAGCCTGGGGAAGGAAGAGTTTTAAAAACCAGTCCCCAGAACGTGGTTCAAGACTCCAGCTCCCAAGCTCAGGTGCCACTCTGCCCTCCTCTGCTCTCCCTTCCATTCTGAGTTGTCCCAGGTCCCAAGAAATCTGCCCCCCCACCCCCCACAGGCTTGCCCTTATTCACGTGGAGGCTCTGGCTCCCACTCACCATTGAAACGTACGGCTCGAATATACTGTAGCAGTGTCCGCCCATCGGTGGGCTCCATGGCCGGGCACAGGCCTGTGTGCCCGGGGCAGAGGGCCTGGTGCATGCTGTGGAGGGCGTGGGCGATGGCGTACACAGCGTCGATCACAAATTGCACCTTCCCCTCCTGCTCGTAGGCAGAGTCCCGGCCGATGCGTTCCTCACCTGTCCTAGGGATGCCCAGAGGAAGCGTGCCTGGCCCCCAGGTGACCAGCCTGGCTTCCCACCTTCTCCCGCGCCACCCTTGCCACTCTGGGCAGCTCTCACCTGTGCATTTGCGGGTGGAATCGTCTGACTGGGTACCTGAGCTGATCAGCTTGCAGTTAAAATTCTCTTCCCAGAACTCGGCAAACCAGATGTTCCGACGGTTGTTCTCCAGAGAGCGAGTCATGAAATACTGGTCAAATCCTGAGACAGAGGGAAGAAGGGCAGGGGGTGGCAACCATCTGAGCCAGCCAGGGCTCACCACTTGTGTCCCTTCACTGCTTGCTCCTTTTGCAGCTGGGAGTGCCTGTGTGGCCAATTTCTGACCTGGCCAGTGAATTCAAATCCATTTAGGGGTTCCAGGGTCAATTTGCATCCTGATGCAAACTCAGAGCCTCACCACATGAAAAACTTTTATGCTGCCCCTTCTTTCCTGGTTAGGATGCTGCTGTGGAGCTGTAATGGGTGGAGCATCAGCAGCCACTTTGTGAATAAGATACCACAATCACAAAGACACAGAGCAACCATATAGGATGGTGGAACACAACTGGGGACAAGATCCAGGGCTCTGAGAACATCATTGACTCACTGCCCCAAACATGAAGTCACCCCTCCTTTCATACCTCTTGTCTTGCAATGAAACACCTTTATTACTAAAACTGTTCTCAGTCTAGTTTGTCATCTGAATGCATTCTAAGGCAAAGAAAGAATGTGAGGGTGGGTGTACATCCCTAAAAACTTGGGAGCCCCTGGGAGTCAGGGCTCAGCCTTTCCAGGGTCTGTGCTTCATAAAATAGCTCTGAAGCACCTCGTCAAGGTGTCTTCAGTTTAGCCTTTGGGAAAATGAGCAATCCTAGTGTAAAGAGAACATCTTTTCTGCCTTCTTCCAGATAGTCACAGGTGAGACAGTGGAGGAGAGGAGGAGAGGCAGGTCTCATGATTTTTTTCTTAAGTTAACTTTAGTTATTATTATTTTTTTGGTTGTGCCTGCAGCATATAGAAGTTCCTGGGCCAGGGATTGAACCCATGTTACAGCAGCAACCTGGGCTGCTATAGAGATGATGCTGGATGCTTAACCCACTGCATCATGATGGGAACTCCTGGGCCTCATCATTTGACCAACAGACAGTATGTCCTACATCCTTGATTTCTCTCCATCCCACACACACCCTCAAATTAGAGTGCCTTTGGCAGGACTAGGAATACAAGCATTAAATTAAACAAAACTGTTGTTCCTGATGTGGCGCAGTGGAAATGAATCCGACTAGGAACCATAAGGTTGCAGGTTCGATCCCTGGCCTGGTCCAGTGGGTTAAGGACCCGGTGTTGCTGTGAGCTGTGGTGTAGGTCGCAGACATGGCTCGGATCCTGTGTTGCTGTGGCTGTGGTATAGGCTGGCAGCTGTAGTTCCGACTGGACCCCTGGCCTGGGAACCTCCATATGCCGAGGAAGTGGCCCTAAAAAAAAAGAAAAAATATATATTAAAACAAAACTAAACAAATAAATAAAACCTAACAGTTCTTCACCCTGTACTGTAGGATGTACATTTCCTCATTTACCAATTCATTGAAACACTGCTTGGAGGGGTGTAGTCACAGACTCTCAGAATTCTAGACTAGAAGTTACCATTACCTGCGTCATGGTACAATTTTACAGAAGGGGGAAATGAGTACCCCCAAGAGAGGATCATGGGGAAGGAGGGTGGGAGATGCCGTGTGAGGGGGCACTCCCTCACTCACCATCGATGGAGGCCCTTTTGGGCAGGATGGTGATGGCCCCCACAGCCACTTCTTCCAGGTTCAGAATGGGTGAGATCTTGGCTCCCCAGCTGTCTGAGCCAACCCACAGGAAGTGGCCTGTCAGGTTGGCCTGGCGTGCAGCCTCCAAGACCCTCCTGGTAAGAACAGGGTGGGGTGAGTAAGGCCCTGGGATCCTCCTCCAACTAACCTTGGTCACATCCCACTCTTCTCTCGTCATCTGTCTCATTCTGCATCACTCATCAGACCCTTGTTTATCACAAAAAAAGTAGGATGTATGGCGTTTAGGACATCCTGGGCTTCTCAGGTAGTAAAGGGTCCAGCCAGGCTCTGACCCCAGGCCTGCCCTCTTGTTCCGTGCACGGTGACCCACTTCATGCTGCCTGAAAGAAGGGGCTCCCTTCTCTTGCTGGAGCTCAGGCCAGGGTCCATGGCCTCCTGCCAATAGCCTCCTGCCCCCGGGAGCCCTTCCGTAACAGCTCATTTCCTGCACTTACATGTGCCCATCAGTCTCTTCCCTGCTGTGTGTTTTCCTGGCTAGGCTTGGAGCATCTCCACCCAGACCAGGCCTGTTTCATTTCTGGGAGCACGAGATAGAAGACGGCAGCGGGAAAGGTGTATGGAGGCAGGAAGGTGAGGAGGGGCGCTGAGGAAGAGGAAAATGGGAGGATGTGCGTGGCTGGGATGTGTGCAAAGGGGCGAGAGGCCTTTAAGTTGATTGGACCCGCCATCGGCCCCACCTGATGTCATCCTCGTTGGCAAAGATGATGATGCCCCTGGCGTTGGGTGTCTCCATGAGTCTCCTGATCACCTTGTTGAACTCTCCAGGCTTTGGTTCTCTGGGAATCTTGATGGACTGGGCAATACAGACCCCCCCTGGGTGTCGGAGATGCCAAAGTCAGCTCTGGTCCCACCCATTCACCCACCGGGGCGGCAACCACACATGAAGGGCAGGGGCTGTGTCCTAAAGGAAAAGGGTGCCTGCCCTCATGGGACACCAGCCAGGCTCCCCATCATGAACCAGTGTCCAAGCTCATGGCTTGTTCCCTGTCCCATGGCCCCTCTGTATGCTCCGCCTTCTTCATGCCCCAACCCCCAGGTCCCAGCTCACCAGCCTCTCGGGAAATTTGCACAAAGGCCTCAACCCCACTCTCGCCATAGTTGCCCTCAGAGGCCAGCGTGGACACGTAGTTCCATCCCAGTGCCCGCACGATGTCTACCATGGCCTGGGCCTGGTAGGAGTCAGGTGGCACCACGCGGGAGAAGAAGTCATAGCGTGTGGAGTCGCTGAGCTCAGGGGCTGTGGAGGCGTAGCTAATCTGGGGTATCTGGAGTAGAGAAAGACACCTGGGCTGTAGACAGATGGTGAGTGACCCTAGGGAGGGAGGGCAATGAGGACCCAGGCCATGGATGGGCACATAGAAGTTGGGGGGTTGGGTGCCAGGGACAAGCTAGAACAGCCACATGGAGAGGCTAGAAGGTGTGGTGAAAGACTTGCATTTTGTGAATGCGTCTGATGGAATATGGGGGGAACAAGTGTCTAGGGGAGAAGCCAGGGCCACTCCATGTGGTAGCACAAGGTGTGCCCTGAGCGTAGAGGAAGTGGTGGTTCAAGTCTAGCCTGCAGCCAACCCAGCCACCAGGCACAGGCTGCATCCTGCTAAGGAAGGAGACGCCTGTCAGTCCCAGAGGAAGACATGTTTCCCTAATTCACACAAAGAGGTGGTCTGTGTAGGTGGCTGCAGCCCCAGGAGGGGCAGAGCGGGCAGGAGAGCTGGGGAGGGGTTGCTTGCTTGAAGGCTGTGGCTAGCCTAATGGAGGCGCCTGTTTGGAACTGAGTTTATCTGTGTGCATTAGAGTGATTAACAGCAGGGATTACCGCTGAGCTGATCCAGGGGAAAGGGGGCAGTAAGTGTGAAAGGAGAGTGGGGAATGGTAGCAGAAAGCTGAGGATTCCAAGAAGAGGGAGGCTAGCAGAGAAGAGGGGTGAATCCCTCATGTTCAAGAAAGACACACTCCCGAGGGGGGGAAAAAAAACCCAAAACCCCCAAAAAACCCCAAAAAAACCAAAAACTGAAAATCCAAAGGAAGCAAGTGGGAGCCGGTGGGAAAGTCAGAGAGGAGAGGTTCTGGAAAAAGGAGGCTGGAGCCGGTCTAGGCGAGAGAGGGATGTTTGAAGCTGACCATAGACAGAGTGGAGTGCTGAGACATATGGAAAGCCGAGGGGAAAAATGAGAAGAAGGAAGAAGGAAAGAGGGAGAGAGAGAGAGAAAAAAAAAAAAAATCAAGAAGAAAGACAAAGAGGAAAATTAGAGAAAAAGGATGCAGAGAAAAGCCCACGGGCTACAGTGCAATTGATGGACGCCGTAGTGATCCCAGGCATTCTAGACACTTAAATCTTCACAACTTTCCCAGACTGGCTGACGTCTGGCCCAGCGGACCAATTAGGGTGATTCTGACAAAGAGACTCGACCTCGGCCACCCCCAGGGCGAGGACGGGGAGCACCTCAGTGCGCGGCCCCGGGCCCTCACCGCAAACAGACGCAGCACGTTGGCGACCATGATGGAGACAGAGCTGGCCGAGGCGCCCACGACAGCCACCACGCGCTCGGGGGGCGCGGCGCGCAGCGGGGGGACGCCTCCGGGGCAGCGCACTGCCGCCTCGTCGCCGTCGCCGCGGCCGCGGATCAGCGCCTGCACGAAGCTCAGCGCCTGCTCCAGCGCGTACGTGTCCCGCGAGCAGGTGTCGAGCAGCCGGGCGCCCAGGCGCACCCCGGGCAGCAGGTCCGGGTCGGCGTTCACGCGGTCCAGCGCATACAGCATGGCCTCGAGCCGGTGCACTCCTTGCTCCTTCTTCAGCGGCCCGCACGCCCTGCCCGCTGCTCCCCGCGCGTGCACGGGGAACAGGCCGCCCAGCGTGAGGCCGCCCGCCAGGCGCACGGAGCCCGCGGCGCCCGCCACGCCCGCCTGCGCCAGCGCCAGCGCCAGCAGCGGCGGCATCAGAGTCAGGAGCCCGGCCATCCGCTCGGGCGCAGCGGGAGGAAGACGGGGCGGGGACGAGAACAGAACAGGAGAACGCTCTGAACGCCGGGCAAAGGGAGAACCGGGTGGGGGGACAGGCGAGGGAGCCCCGAGCCTTGGGGAGAAGGGAAGCACGCAGTAAATAATTGTTGGCCGAGGCAGCTGGAGAGGAGATGGGGCTTCAGCGCTGTCAGCCTTCCCCGGCCACCTGCCTCTCACACCCTCTGAAACTCATCACCCGGGTCTCCCAGCCGGACCACTGTCTCCACCGCTCCGGCCCCCCACCCCCCACCCCGACAGCCCCGGTCTGCTCTTCCTCAAGGGCCAGCCCCAGCGCGCATCACCTGCTCCAGGCGCTGTCGGTTCAGGACAGCGCAGTGACAGATGCTGAGGGCCCTAAGGGAGAGAGGATTTAAGGATTCTGGGGAAGGGATGAGAGGCTGCTCTGAGGGCGGAGACCCCTCCTGAGCAAGGGGTGTGCACAGGACTGGCTCTCTCCAAATCTCCTTTCCCTCCCTCTCCTGTTCCCCGGGTCCGTTTCTTTCCTGTTTTATGAAGTCTGACATCCACACGGTCCCTCTCTGGCTCCTGGTCCCTATTTCTCTATCCGTGTCTGTCTCTGGCTTTCTCTGCTTACCCCCTCCCTCCTCTCTGTCTCTCTCTCTCTCAGTATTTCTTTCTCTCATTGTCTCTCTTGCTTACCCTTTTCCGTCTCTCTTCCTGTCTTTCCTGGGCACCAGTGTCTTTGCTCTAGTTGCTTAAGATGTTTCCCAGCTGTCTCCTTGCAAAACCCTGCAGTAAAGCTGTGAGTGGAGGGAGAAGGTGCACAGGCTGAGTGACCTGAGTGCACCTGAACAGGAGGAGGGAGAACAGGGCTGAGCAGGAAGGAGGCAGGGGCAAGCAGACCTTTGACATTAGCAAGGGTTGTTTGACACACACACACACACACACACACACACACACACACACACACACACCTGCAGAAAAGAGACTTTACCATCAGCCCCATTTTGCAGATGGGAAAGTAGGGACGTCAAGGAGTCAAGTGACACACCCAAGGTCAAACAGTAGTCATGTGTCAAGCATCGGGCTTTGTATCCAGCTGAGTGTGAAATGACCAGCCCCAATTGCCTTTCATGGAGGGAGGGGACAGGACTGGTTCACCCTGCAGCTCCCACTCCCACCTCTTGCATCTGATAATGGAACCTGAAGGAGTTGCTCTTCTGGTGGTTCATAAAGCCTTCCTGGGATCTGGAGTTGGAAGCAGTGACCCACCAGGGGAGGCTCTCTGCCCCTAAGTGGCCCCGTCTCATGTTTTAGGACAAGGTGAGGGGGACTGGCCCAAAGATACTTTTACCACCACCCTAGTCTGTGGCCCTGGATTTGCCTTTCTGGCTCTGAGAGCAAAGCGCATCCTGGAGACAGGTGGTGAGCTCCCGGCCCCAGGGATTAGCAGGCCGGTGCTAAGGGGGCCTGAGCCGGCTTGGGCTCCATTAGAGAGGGTGGATTAGGGCAGCCGCTGGGATTTGGGCAAAGCTGGCAGAGGGAGCAAGCAAAAGCCATGTTGCCCTTCTTTCTTCCCCCACCACATCCAAGGGCCCTGAGAGTCTGTTTTGTTTGTTTGTTTTTGTAGGGCTACACCCTCGGCTTATGGAAATTCCCAGGCTAGGGGTCAAAGTGGAGCTACAGCCACAGCCACAGCAACGCCAGATCCAAGCCATGTCTGTGACCTAACACCACAGCTCAGGGCAATGCCAGATCCTTAAACCACTGAGCAAGGCCAGAGATTGAACCAGCATCCTCATGGATACTAGTCGGGCTTGTTACCACTCAGCCACGATGAGAACTCCAAGTCTCTGTTTTTAGAGCTGGCCGGGTACCTTTCCCTGGCAGAGGCTGGGAGTCAGAAAGTTCAGCTGGGCCTTTACCCATTTTATGGTTTGGGACAGATAGGGGGCACTTAGCTGTTGCTAGGCCCCAAGTTTAACATCACAAAAATCTGTGCAAACTGGGCATTTGAGTTGATGGAGCCCCACTGCCGGGGCTCATGCAATGGAAGGAAAATCCATCACAATTAATTCAGTCCCAGAGTTCCCATCGTGGCGCAGTGGAAACAAAACCGACTAGGAACCATGAGGTTTCGGGTTCGATCCCTGGCCTTGCTCAGTGGGTTACGGATTTGGTGTTGCCGTGAGCTGTGGTATAGGTCACAGACACAGCTTGGATCTGGCATTGCTGTGGCCATGGCGTAGGCTGGCAGCTGTAGCTCCCATTAGACCTCCAGCCTGGGAACCTTCATGGGAACCTCCATGTGCTGCGGGTGCGGCCCTCAAAGGACGAAAGACAAAAAAATAAACAATTAATTCAGTCCCACACAGGCTCTGGCACAAATGAGGCAGCTAAAGCAGAGAGGTATGGTGACTCCCCCAAGGCCACGTAGCACAGGGGACATGGGTCTGCTCAGACAACCTATGGTTTAAAAAAAAAACCACAAAAGGAATTCCCGTTGTGGCTCAGTGGTTAACGAATCTGACTAGGAATCATGAGGTTGTGGGTTTGATCCCTGGCCTCGCTCAGTGGGTTAAGGATCCAGCGTTGCTGTGAGCTGTGGTGTAGGTCGCAGACGCTGCTTGGATCCCGAGTTGCTGTGGCTCTAGTGTAGAGCTAGAAGCTAGAGCTCTGATTCAGCCCCTAGCCTGGGAATCTCCATATGCCACAGGTGCGCTGTTAGAAAAGACACAAAGACAAAAACAAACAAACAAACAAACAAAAAACCCCACAAAAAACAGGGGTTCCCGCTGTGGCACAATGGGGTTGGCATCATCTCTGCAGCACCAGGTCAAATAAGGTCACATTCTGAGATACTGGAGTTTAGGACTTCAGCATAGGAGTTTGGAGATGGGGGACATAAGTCAGTCCATCACACCTCCGAAAACTTTGCAAATGAGTTTTCTCCCAAGGCTACCAGCCCTTTGCTTTGGGACTGAAATTACACAACTCTGATTGGGACCTGAACACACAGGCTGGGACGAGAACGCAGCCAAAGCTCAGATTGGGACTTGAACCCACTGTCTTTTAATTGAAATCAAGCACTTGGTCTCAGGACTTACTGAAGTTCAGGTTCTTTTTATCTCAGTGCCAAGGAACTCGGCAAGAGGCAAAGAGGTAAGAACTAGATTTCTTGAGAGAGAGAGACAGTGTGGGCCATCTCAGAAGGTGAGAGCAACCCCATAATATAAGGCGGCAAGTTTTTGTGGGCTGAGTAATTTCATAGGCTACTGAGTGGGAGGATCATTCCAACTATTTCAGGGGGAAAGGGACCGGGATTTCCAGGAATTGGGTCACCACCCATTTTTTTGCCCTTTTATGGTCAGCCTTGGAACTGTTGTGGCATCTGTGGGCATGTCATTTAGCAAGCGAATGTATTAAAGGGAGCATATAATTATGCTCAAGGTCCCCTGGAAGTCCACTCTTCCGCCATCTTGGACCTAGTGGGTTTTAACCAGTTTTTTTCCTCAATGGCTGTGTTATTCTTTTAAAGGTTGGACCCTGCCCTCTTCTCTTCAGGACCATAATAACTGACATGAATGACCGGGTGAGTGGAGGCAGTTTCAAGCCAAGGATTTGACACTGTGGACTCAGTAATATTACTCAGGTGTGAAATATACCTCAGAAACTGTTCATTTTAATGGAACTACTTGCTGAATAGCAGACTATTCAGTGGGAGATACTGCCTAACTGTTGTTTTCAATGGCAAAGCCTTTGACCAGGATACATATTTTCTTCAAAATTAGACAAATCAAAGTCAGAAAAGTGTAGAATGAATCTCAGGGAAGTTATCTCAGGTATAGTGTAGAACAGGGGTCAGAAAAAAAATGTTTAAATGAATGGAACTTAGATTTAGTGGAATTTTCTTCATAACACATAGTACAATCATAACAAAATACTTTTTTTTTTTTAAAAGGGCTATATAGTATGCTGAACAATGCACCCCCCCAACCCATTCAAGTTGTAATCCCCAGGTCCTGTGACTATTACTTAATTTGGCAAAGGGGACTTTGCAGGTGTGATTAAACTATGGATTTCGAGATGGAGAAATAATCCTAGATTATCCTAGTGGGCCCCATGTCAGGACCTGGTGGGTCCTTGTAAGAGTGAATGTGATGTGAAGATGGAGGCAGGGAGAGGCTTGGAGCTCCTCAAGGCAGAAGGGAGCCGCAGGCCAAGGAACGCAGCTCTACAACCTGGAACCAATGAGGAAATGGATTGTCCCCTGGAGCCTCCTGAGGGAGGACAGTTTTGCTGGCACCTCGACCCAGGGAAACCGATTTGAGAACTTTGTAAAGAATAAGTTTGTAAGCAATGAGATCCTGCTGTATAGCACTGGGAACTATATCTAGTCACTTATGATGGAGCATGATAATGGGAGAAAAAAGAACATATATATGTCTGTGTGACTGGGTCACCTTGCTGTACAGTAGAAAATTGACAGAACACTGTAAACCAGCTATGATGGAAAAACTAAAAATCATTAAAAAAAGAATGTTTTTATTTTATTTTTATTCCAGCATTGTTTACTTATATAAAATAAAACAAACTACGAATAAAAGTACTTAGTATAGTTAATTAGGGTATCGGAAGAACTTTAGGTCACTCCCTTGGCTTCTAAATATAAATGATACTAAATTTTATTAAATATTATTTTACTTCAAGTCACATACCTTGCAGTTCCTCTAAGGTATATCTGATAGCCCTGTTCATAATTCATGTCTCAGTTCTGATTAGGGTACAATTCTATCTCCTAAACAAGATAAATTTGTGTGTTTTTTATTTTCTTTTATTTGGCTGGCCCACAGCATATGGAGTTCCTGGGCCAGGGATCAAATCCGAGCTGAGTTGCCACCTAGGCTGCAGCCAAAGCAACACTGGATCCCCAACCCAATGTGCTGGGCTGGGAATCGAACCCACATCCCAGGGCTCCTGAGGCACTGCAGATTCTGTTGTGCCACAGCAGAAACTCCAAATTTGAGTTGTTTTAAATAACCAAGTTTGGAGTTCCCGTCACGGCTCAGTGGTTAATGAATCCGACTAGGAAACATGAGGTTGTGGGTTCCATCCCTGGCCTTGCTCAGTGGGTTAAGGATCTGGCGTTTTTGTGGCTCTGGTGTAGGCCAGCGGCTACAGCTCTGATTAGACTCCTAGCCTGGGAACCTCCATGTGCCACGGGTGTGGCCCTAGAAAGGACAAAAAAAAAAAAAAAAAAAAATTAAATAACCAAGTTTGTGGGCATTTGTTACAGCAGGATTAGGAAAGGAATACAGACAAGGTAATAAATATTTCAGGCTTTGCAGGCCACACAGTCTCTGTTGTAACTATTCAAGTCTGCTGATGTGGCATGAAAACAGTCACAGATAGTTCTCAGAGCCAACTTCACAGTCACGGCCAGGAATGCAAACAAGGCACTAGCTGGTTGTGTGAATGGGATTCCCACTCTCAGTATCAACTTAGATCAGGAACCCCAACTAGTAGGTATGATTTGGGGTCTGGAGGGTGAGCTTAAGGTGGGGGGAGGGGTGCGGAAGGGAGATGGGGGAGAAGGGGAGGGAGAGAAACAGAAGAGGGGTCTTCTCCTGTTAAGAAAGGTGAAAGTACTTTGGATAATGAGAGTGTGATGATGAGTTGATGCTGTTGAGGTATGAAGACCACACAGAAGTGTTTCTGAGCTAGAAAGCAGGTGGCCATATTGAGTTAGGAGCGAGATGGTGAGAACTGAAGGGGTATCAGGAACAGTCCTATTTCCTCCAGTTGTGCTGCTCTCAGCTGTGTGGATTTACCTGTACTCAGATCCTCTTACTTGAAGTGTAAACTATTAATGTGCTGGGTAAAGAAAATGTCATACGAACCAAGAAACCTTCCACCTGACACCAAACTAATCCATGACAGAGAAGCACGTGTCATAGCAGAACGTCTTCTTCACAGAAAATTCAGGCTGGGTAAAAGAAGACATCTTCTAATGTATTTTATGAGCCTAGTACACAACTAGGACAAGAAATACAATTTACAGCCAGACCAAGGAGCACAGATACCAAAATCCTTGTCAAAACATTTGCAAGCTGAAGAACATAAGAACATCATAATCAAATCTGGTTTGTTCCAGAAATGCACTTTAGCAGATTAACGATTTAGGAAATTTATTAATGTAATTCACTGCATTAACAGATTAAAGGAAAAAACATGATTATCTAAATGGATGCAGAAAAAGCACTTGAGGACATCCAATATTCATTCATAATTTTAAAAACTAAGCAATCCAGGTATTTCTTCTAATCTGATGAAGTTTTCTACCGAGAGCCTCCAGAAAATATTGTATTCAGTGATAAGTCATTCCAAGTGTTTATTTATTTCCTTTAAAACCAGAACAAGGCTACATAGCTAATCTGCAACAATGTGGGGTTTAGGGGCACGGACCCTTCACAGTAAAAAATCCACCTATAACTTTACGATTATTTATCCATCTGCATCGGCAAATTCAACCAACCACAGATGTGTAGCTCTGTAGTACAAATTCACTGAAAAAAAAAAAAATCTGTGTTTAAGTGGACCCTGTGCAGTTTAAAACTGTCTTACTCAAAGGTGAGCTGTAATTCCAATAATCACTCCCTCTAGGGGGCACTAGTCAGTGGAAGAAAAATAAGCATATATATAAATATCACATTTTATCCATTCATCCATTTCCTTTGGATCTTATTAGCCCTAGAAAAGAGGGAAATTCTGCCTTTGTGACAACGTGGATGGACCTTGAGAACATTATGATAAGAGAAATAAGTCAAACCGAGAAACACAAATACTCTATGAACTCACTTATACGTGGTTTTTTTTTTTTTTTTTTTTTTTTTTTTTGTCTTTTTGCTATTTCTTTGGGCTGCTCCCGCGGCATATGGAGGTTCCCAGGCTAGGGGTCCAATCGGAGCTGTAGCCACTGGCCTATACCAGTGCCACAGCAACGCGGGATCCGAGCCACGTCTGCAACCTACACCACAGCTCACGGCAACGCCGGATCGTTAACCCACTGAGCAAGGGCAGGGACTGAACCTGCAACCTCATGGTTTCTAGTCGGATTTGTTAACCACTGCGCCACGACGGGAACTCCAATGTGGGATGTTTTCAAAAGCCAAACTCACAGACACAGTGTTGAATGGTGGTTGCCAGGGGTTGGGGGCGGGGTGGGGAAAATGGGAAGAGGTTAGTCAGAGGGTACAAACTTCCAGTTGTAAGATGCCTAAGTTCTGCGGATCTAACCTTCACTTCAGTGACTCTAGTTAACAGCACTGTATTATATGCTCCCACCACACATACACACACACACACAAACACACACACAATTGTTATTGCACTGGTTGATGGATGTGTTAACTAACCTTATTTTGGAATATATAACTGTATTACATCATCACATCGTACATCTTAAACAATATTATACATCAATTATATCTCAATAAAGCTGAAAAAAGAAAAATATATTTTATGGAAGTACAAAACAATAAAAATTAAAATATACAACTCTCATCACTTACAGATGTGATTGTCCACTGTATTATTCAGGGTTCTCCAGAGAATTAGAACCTGAATATTGAGAAGGACTCTCATGTAGTTATGGAGGCTGAGATATCTTCAGATCTACCATCGACAAGCTGGAGGTCCGGAGAGCTGATGGTGCAGTTCCAGTCTGATTCTGAAGGCTTGAGAACTAGGAGAGTCCATGTTTTGTTTTTCCAGAACAAAAGCCTGGAGGCTTAAGATCCAAAAAGAGCCAATGGTTCCATTTGAATCTGAAGACCGAAAGACCAATGTTCCAGGCAATCGGGCAGAAGTTCTTTTTACTCCTGAGAGAATCAGCCTTTTCCTTCCATTCAGGCCTTTAGTTGATTGGATGAGGCCCACTTATGTCTTGTAGAGTTATCTGTTTTATCCAGCCTACCAAGTCAAATTTTTGTTTTGTTTTGTTTTACAGCTTCACGTGAGGCATATGGAAGTTTCTGGGCTAGGGGCTGAATTGGAGCTGCACCTGCTGGCCTACACCACAGCCATGGCAACATCAGATCCAAGCTGCATCTGTAAACTACATTGCAGCTTGGGGCAACATGGGATCCTTAACCCACTGAGTGAGGCCAGGGATCGAACGTACATCCTTGCAGAGATGTCTGGTCCTTAGCCTGCTGAGCCACAACAGGAACTCCAAGAATGCTAATCTCATTTAGAAGCACCTTCACAGACATACCCAGAATAACATTTCACCAAATATCAGGGCACCCCATTGCCTATTCAGATTGAAACAATAAATTAACCATCACAAGTCCATATTTTGTTAACTTGGCCCCCATTTGCATCTCTTGAAACCACACTTGATCTCTAAATAAAGACAGTGAAAAGGTCATACTTCTACCCAATATGATGTAACTATCCCGTCTACAATCACAAACCCACTAACCCCTTCCCCAGAAGAATATGTATTTTCCTTGAGTGAGGTATACTCTTCTTGATATCTTGTAACTTAAATACCATGATATAAAATCAATACATCTTATATTACATGATAAGATCATAAGCAAAGGAAGAAAACACAGATTATAAATATATTCATACTCAACCAAACAATGCACTCCTGACATCATGGTCCTCATTTCTGTAACTGATCACATGGTTGGAGCTGGTATTTATAATCATCTTCCACAGCCCATTTGTACTCTCTTTGGTTCAGCAAGCACCTTAGCTGGTCACAGTTCTTGAGCTGGTAGGGTAACCTAAACCTTCATTCCTGAAGTGTCTGGGCCATGAAAAATTGGGTAGTAGTTTTCCACTGACCTTAACTGCAGGATGCAATAATGAGACAGGAGTTAGCTGAGCAGCTGGGGCTTGTTTCCTGCTGACACGTCAAGGTAAAGATAAAGGCAGGAACAGAGAGGAGTGGAGCTGTGCTTGAGAAGATAAGATGAGCACATGTTTCATTCTTGAGGTCAAGGAGACCTCCTGGACCACACATGCACAAAAACATCCCTCAGGGTCATAAAAGGGAGGGGGTGCTAGCCCATAATATGTCCTGCCAAAATCCCAGAGACCCTCACGCTGAAATCCACCTTGGCAAAAAATTTGAGCACGCATCCGGGCTGGCCCTGAGTCAGACAAAATATGGGCCCAAGACAAGACAAGCAAGATGACCGGTCAGAGGGAACCTGGCCGTGGGGGGAAACTGCCCCCATATAAGCACTTTAAGCCACCCTAAAAGTGCCACTCCCCCTACAAGCCCTTCTGTGTGTCTTTCCACATGAACTTTTCTTCTAATAAACACTGTACTTGCTTCACTCTCCTCTCACTTTGCTGAGTTCTTTCTTCAGAGAAGACAAGGGCCAAGGACCTATTTCAAGCCCGTGGTCCTCATGGTCTAGTGGTTATGATTCAGCGCTCTCACTGCTGCAGCTCGGGTTTGATTCAAGGTCCGTGAACTAACTAAGACCTCACTTTGAGCCATCACCCCCCTGTGTGCCCCACATCAGTCACACTAAAGACATCTTCAGGGATCTCCTATATCCCAGACATAGCCTTCCTTACGACCATTGTGAGTATCAGTTTAATTTCCCCTCGGTAGTCAGGATCAATCATCCTAGCCAACATCATAGCAGTTATTTGCCTGCCAATTCAGAGGCATGAGGAGCCTAAAGTGGCCACCTAAACTTCCAATTCATTTGGAATCATTATTGTGTCTCCTGGTGGAAGTTTTCCTCCCTCTTGAACTAAGGCCTCTAGGCCAGCAGAGTATAGGTTTGCAGGAACAGGAAGCAAACATTTTGCCAGTGGGTTACTAGGGGTATCAGTGAGGGGTTTCCACTATTTCTCATTCCCACCCCTTGATTCCTGGACCTGTGAATTTTGGCTAAGGGAAAATCAATCATATATGGGATGCTGATTCAGAGCATATACAGCCTAATGGAGAAACCTGCCCTAGACCTGCAAGGTATTCACCTAGCTGGCAGTGCAGTGAGGTCTTCAAAAGCCCAGTCCACCATTCTATCAAGCCGGCGGCTTCAGGTTTGTGGGAAATATGGTTAAGACCAGTGAATTCCATGAGCAGGGGCCCTTTGCCACACTTCATTTGCTGTGAAGTGAGTTCTTTGATCACAAAGTGCTCACTGTGAGAGTTTGTGTGGATACCATAACAATGGATAAGGCATCTTCCAGCACCATGGAATGGTGCTATATCAAGAACTCAGTGTTGGCCTCTACTACTGGCAGATTGGGCATTCAGCAATGGCCATAGCCTGGCTGGCCTTGATGGGTGGAAGTCCACGCTGCTGAGTGCAGCCTGTGTAACCCCATCTTTGCTGCCACGGCAATTTTGCTCATGAGCTTGGGTGATGATAGAGGTGGCTAGAGAAGGATACAGACTGGTGTCCACAGAACAGTTTATCATACCCACTTGATTATTAAAACTCTCCTCTGCTGAAGCAACCCATTGGTGAGCATTCACATGGGACAAGAACATTTTCACATTTTCACATTTTTTGCTCATTCAAAGATATCTATCCATGTTTCTCTTCCCCTAGATTTCCTTGTCATCAGTTCTTCAATCATGTTTCTTCCATTTCCCTGACCATCCAGCCAAACCAATGGTCACAGCCCGTGAATAGGTATATAATTGCATATCTGGCTGTTTCTCCTTCTAAGCAAAGTGAGAAACCAGGAGCACTGCTCAAAGTTCTGCCCACTGGGAGGATTTCCCTTTACCTAAGTCCTTCAGGGATGTCCCAAAGAGGAAGGGTAGTGCTGCACTGCCCACTTCCAGGGATGCCTGAATGTTGTGTGGAAACATCTGGGAACCAGGCCCAAGCTTTCTTTTCATTTATCCACTGATCAGAGGGAACTCTCAATAAGGCCATAGGAACAGGCTATGAGAGAAGAGGCAGTGCAGCAGGGGTGCAGACCATGGGACAGAATAATGGATAAATAAATTATAGTAAAGTCACACGATGGCATACTAAAGAACAATGAAAATTTAGAACCTCGGCCATATGAGAGAGATGAATCTTCCAAACGAGATGATGAGCAAAAGCAAGCTGCAGGAGCTTAGGCAGATATTTTATGTTTCTTTCAATTTTTGTATCATTCAAATTTTTTTTTTTTTTTTTGGCTGTGCCTGCAGCATGTGAAAATTTCCAGCCACAGCAAAGCAGGATCCTTAACTACTAGGCCACCAGGGAACTCCTATTTTTTTTTCTTTTTTTCTTCTGAATCTTTCTGTTAGCTGGACTTTGGATCTCAGGGCATATATCTGCTGCATGTCTTCCAAGATTTTCAATTTTTGGTGTTCTGATGGTATTTTTCTAGAGCTGTATGGGATTTTATTACCTTAAAAATTATATATGTTAAGTGTTTTTGTTTTGATATGTTTTGTTATAGTAAAGAGGTAATTGTGTTTATTCAGTCTGCTACCTTATTTTTACTTTGTAAATCTCAATACCATCTTGCTAACAGTGGTTCATAATTGTTATTTTATTTTGCATTATTATTTTTATTGTACTAAAATACACATCACATAAAATTTACCATTTTAACCATTTTTAAGTGTATAGCACAGAGGCATTAAGCACATTTGTTGTTAGGTAACCATAACGACTAGTCACATCCAGAACTTTCTTCATTACCCCAAACTGAAACTCTGTATTTGTTAAGCAATAAATCCTCATTTCCCTCTCCCATCAGCCCCTGGTAACCACTATTCTACTTTCTGTCTATGAATCTGACTATTTTACATACCATGTATAGGTGGAATCATACAATATTTGTCCCTTTGAGTCTGCTTTATTTCCCGTCTTCAAGATTCATCCATGTTGAGGCATATATTAGATTTTCCTTCCTTTTTGTGGCTGAATAATATTTCATTGTAGGATAGACCACATTTTGTTTATTCACTCATCTGTTCATTGACACTTTGGTTGTTTCTACCTTTTGACTCCTATGAATAATGTTTCCATGGACATTATTAGTGTATAAGTACCTGTCTGAGGTTTTGCTTTCAATTATTTTGGGAATATTCCCAGAAGGGCAATTGCTGGATTATATATGGTAATTCTATTTTTAATTTTTTAAGGAACTGCCATAACTATTTTCCAAAGCAGCTGCACTATTTTACATTCTCACCAGCAATTCACAAGGATTTAATTTCAACAAGTCTTCACCAACACTTGTTGCTTTCTGTATTATTCTGTTTTTGGTTTTTATTTTATTTTTTTTGCCTTTTTGTCTTTTTGTTGTTGTTGTTGCTATTTCTTGGGCCGCTCCCGCGGCATATGGAGGTTCCCAGGTTAGGGGTCGAATTGGAGCTGTAGCCACCGGCCTACGCCAGAGCCACAGCAACGCAGGATCCGAGCCGCGTCTGCAACCTACACCACAGCTCACGGCAACGCCGGATCGTTAACCCACTGAGCAAGGGCAGGGACCGAACCCGCAACCTCACGGGTCCTAGTCGGATTCGTTAACCACTGCGCCACGACGGGAATTCCTACGGTTTTTATTACATACTCATTTTCCGCTCTTATTATCACTATCATAATAGAAATAAAAAGCGTGCAGAAGAGGATCCGAGGTTACATCAGAGGCTGGTAGACAAGGTTTCAGGCTCCTCGGGTTTCCAGCAGGACCCCTTCCTCTAGCCTTCCTACCCTTGGCCCTTCTCAGACACTGTATGGGCCCGTGCCGTGGAGACTTCTGGGAAATAGAGTTCGAAAGGAAAAGCGCTGCGGTTCTCCTGTGCGCAGGCGCTTTTGCGCCCGTCGGCCTGTCGGCGGCGGCAACAAATATCCCTACGCTAGGTGTACCGCTTGCCTGCAGTGCTGTCTGCCTCTTCGAGTCCCCGCCCCGGCGAGCCCAGGTACAGCCAGTAAGAGTGGGTCCGGGGTGTGCGGCTCCTGCGGCGGGGCCAGGACAGAGGGCCAGCCGGGGCGGGAGTCCCAGCTGCGGGCGTCCAAGCCAAGGCGGCCTCGGCAGGTGAACGCGGCCCGAGGAGGGGGCGTTGCCCGGGGAGGTTCCCCCGTCTGTCCCCTGGGCCTCAGTCTCCGCCCAGGCTTCTGGAGAAAGGTCCCCCCAAAAGGTTGAAGGATGCTGTGTCTTGTTTCAGTGTTCACGAACCCCGGGGCGTTTTTTGGCTTTTAGCATTTGCTGGTTTTACTCCCCAGAGTTAAAATTTATTTTTTTATGTTTACCCATTTTTGCTAACCATGCTTTCTTGTTCTTCCAGAGTGAATCCTAAGTGATTTAACTATTTTCTTTTTTTGTAATTTTTGAGTGATTTTGTCCGCTAAGTTATTTCCCTTTTCTTTAAATTTTAAGTTCATTTCTATCCAACGAAGGTGTTTCTTCTGAGCCTTGTATATTTTGGGGACGGGGGAAGGGAAGGTAGGTGGTTAATATTTCCTTTTGCTTTTTTTTTTTTTTTTTTTTTTTGTCTTTTTGCCATTTCTTGGGCCGCTCCCACGTATATGGAGGTTCCCAGGCTAGGAGTCTAATCGGAGCTGTAGCCACCGACCTACGCCAGAGCCACAGCAACTCGGGATCCGAGCCGCGTCTGCGACCTACACCACAGCTCACGGCAATGCCGGATCATTAACCCACTGAACAAGGCCACGGATAGAACCCGCAACCTCATGGTTCTTAGTCGGATTCCTTAACCACTGAGCCATGACAGGAACTCCTCCTTTTACATTTAAGGAGCTTTGGTAACTCTTCATAAAGGAAACACAACTTCCAAGAGGAATAGTTGGTTGGCTACGCCTGAAAAGTACACCAGTTCTTCACATGGCATTTGAAGAATTTTTATAATCACAACTGTATTTTTTTCCTCTCTCTCTCTTTTTTTTTGGCCGCTCCAAGGCACATGAGCCACAGCTGCGATCTAAGCCCCAGCTGGTGCAACCGCAGATCCTTAACCCACTGTACTGGGCCAGAGTTGGACCTGCGTCCCAAGCTCTCCCGAGATGATCCTATTGCACCACAGTGGAAACTTCCATAATTGTAATTATTATAGCTCAAAATATCTAAATGCAGGTGCTTGGCATATTTATGTCATTTCTCATTAATTTAGCATCTCCGTGAGCCCAATGTGACTGCTCTTTACACTGTCAATGCTTGTCAGACAGTGCTAGTTGGATTCATCTTTATTCATAAACCAGTGGCTGAAAGGTAGCAGGCCCAGTGACTGGAAGTCGCTTACTGTCCACTCCTGGTTTTGGTGGTCACGCCCAGGGCTCCTCCAGCTCTGATCTGCACAGTTCTCAATGTGTGATTTCTAACCTGGTCTGAGCCTAATGAGTGTGGGAGTGCAAACAGGATGGCAAAACCTCACGGTTTCTTTTTCTCTTTCAGGTACCTTCTCCAAAAGGGGCAGCAGAGGGAGAAATGGCCACAAGGTTGCTGCCAGCCCAGGCTCTGGTGAGTGACGGCTTGTTTTTTTTCTTTCTTTTTTCTTTTTAGGGCTGCACACGAGGCATTGGGAAGTTCCCAGGCTAGGGTTGAAATGGAGCTATAGCTATTGGCCTATACCACAGCCATAGCAACCTCGGGTTCCCGACACACTGAGTGAGGCCAGGGATTGAACCCATGTCCTCATGGATGCTAGTCAGATTTGTTTCCACCATGCCACAATGGGAACTCCAAAGGCTTCTTTCTTTCTTTCTTTCTTTTTTTTTTTTGTCTTTTTAGGGCTGCACCCTCACCCACCCCAGGCTAGGGGTTGAATCGGAGCTATAGCTGCCAGCCTACACCACAGCCACAGCAATGCCGGATCCTTAATCCACTGACTGGGGCCAGGGATTGAATCCAAGTCCTCTTGGATACTAGTCAGGTTCGTTACCACTGAACTATCATGGGAACTCCTCAATCCAGCATTTTTAGGATTACAAAAATGGAAATAACCTAAATGCCCACCAGTAGATTAGTTAAGTAAACTGATTCATCTATACAGTGAGATACTGGGCAGCAAATAAAAAATATTGAGTGGGATAAATTTATTTTATAATGTCTGTTTAAATCTAGAGCCATATTAGCATGTAAAAGGTCTGAAAGGTCACACAGCAGGAAGTTAATAACCTTGTTTCTGGTGGTAGAAAATGAGGTTAATATTCCTTTTCCTTTTGCCTATTGATCTTGCCTAATTTGCTTTTTTTTTTTTTTTTTTTTTTTGTCTTTTTTGTCTTTTTGTCTTTTTTTGTTGTTGTTGTTGTTGTTGCTATTTCTTGGGCCGCTCCCGCGGCATATGGAGGTTCCCAGGTTAGGGGTTGAATCGGAGCTGTAGCCACCGGCCTACGCCAGAGCCACAGCAACGCAGGATCCGAGCCGCGTCTGCAACCTACACCACAGCTCACGGCAACGCCGGATCGTTAACCCACTGAGCAAGGGCAGGGACCGAACCCGCAACCTCATGGTTCCTAGTCGGATTCGTTAACCACTGCGCCACGACGGGAACTCCCCTAATTTGCTTTTTAAAAAAGGATTCTTAGTCATAAAAGAAAGGGCCACTGTTTTTTTTTTTTTTTTTTTTAATACATTTTTTTTTGGTCTTTTTGCCTTTTCTAGGGCTGCTCCTGTGGCATATGGAGATTCCCAGGCTAGGGGTCTAATCAGAGCTGTAGCGCCGGCCTACGCCAGAGCCACAGCAACGCCAGATCCGAGATGCGTCTGCAACCTATACCACAGCTCATGGCAACGCCAGATCCTTAACCCACTGAGCAAGGCCAGGGACCGAACCCGCAACCTCATGGTTCCTAGTCAGATTCATTAACCATTGAGCCACGATGGGAACTCCAAGGGCCACTAGTTTAAAAGCAATGATTTGTAGTGCACTGAAGCAGATGTTATTGAAGGCAAGTTTGCCTGCTTGCCGCACAGTGAGGCCAAACAGAAACATTTGGAGTGGAGAAAGGTTTATTGTTGGTCCAAGCAAGGAGGGGGCATTGCAGGGGGAGGCTTGTGCTTAAAAGACTCAAACTCCCTAATGGCTTTTTGGGAAAAGTTTCTATGGGCAAAATTTGGGATAAGGATGCAGGGCGTGTGACTTGTTTCTGATTGGTTGGTGGTGAGATAACAGCAGCATTCTAGGACTCTTTTGTGCTTAGTCTGAAGTAACTGTCCTCCACCTGGGTGGGCGCCTTAGTTCCTGCAGAACTCAAAGATACATCGTTATGTGTCCCTTGAACAGGAACCAGGACCCTGCTTTTTTGCTGTGCTCTTGCTCTTCTTTTGTTTCTGCATTTCTTCACTTCCCTGATGCGCAGCTCTTTGAATCTGCCCTGGGGTATTCAGGAAGGTCTAGGAGGCTGAAGCCTTTTCCCTACAAATAGGAAGCTGGGAAAGGATTTTGTATCACGGAAGACCCCACCTGGTCCTGCTTGGTTTCAGAGAGATAGAAGAACAGAGGCTTCTGGGGTGGCAAGGGGGAGTCCTACCCACATGCAGCTTTCTCACCTGGCCCTTCAAAGGTTTTGCAGCCCACCACCCTAGGCCTGCTCCTGGGAAAGCCATGCCTGGGGCATTCTCAGAACCTCCCTTACTGTGACTACACTTAGTGCCTTCTTGCTGGGAACACAGATGGCCCAAGGTGATGACAGGATCCTGGCTCACCTCTTCCTCCCTGAGGGAGTGTGCTGCAGGCCCCTAAAACCTGATTCTCACGTCTCACCTTTAAAATGAGTTTAGGTGATTTGTATATTTCCATGTCCAGAGTGTGTTTCCATCATTCTGATTTTGTTTGTGGTTTCAAGTACTTACCTTGTTGGGCTGCTGTGTTTCAGCTTTTTGAGTGGACAGCGCTTCCCTGAAAGTAGGGAGGTGACAGATTTATGCTCAGTAACTGAAGGTGGTCAGGAAGTACTTGGCTTGAAATGCCCAGAACTCAGCATGGTGACAGAATTGCTGCTCAGTCATCCCTCTGAAGGCATGGTCCTGGCTGAGCAGCAGTGGGTTTCTGTTCCAGGAGTCAGTGACATTCAGGGATGTGGCCGTGTTCTTCAGCCAGGACGAGTGGCTGTGCCTGGACTCAGCGCAGAGAACCTTGTACCGGGAGGTGATGCTGGAGAACTACAGCACCCTGTTCTCGCTGGGTAAGGACCTTTCCTTGTAATGCAGGATCTGCTGGGGGAGCGTTTTGGTGACCTCTCCAAGGAGAGCATTTGGAGGGCATGGCTGGCTTCAGCCCACAGCTGGACTCAGAAAGTAGCAGTTGCTATTGCCCCCAGCTGTCGGCGCAAATCTCAGCTTGGTAGAGTTGGTGACAGGCATCCTTTCTCTGATTTTCCTGTCTTCTGCCCCCTGAACTCTGTTCCTCTGGGTCTCATAGGAGGTTCCAGCTTAGAGGAGTGCACAGCCAGATCCCTAACTTTTCCTGAGACCATCTCCTGGCTATCCTCTGGGAGCCCAGTTTTAAGCCCCTCTCAGAACAAATTTCTTTGCTCTCAACTGTCCCCCTGCCCCAGAGACCCTGGGGCTGGATCTGAGTGCCAGAATGGCCACTCATGTCTGCACCATGGATTCATTCTCTTTCTTGCTCATGAACAGGGATTCTGTTTTCCAAACCAAAGGTTATCTTCCAATTAGAGCAAGGGGAAGACCCCTGGATGGTGGAAAATGAAGTTTCTCAAAGCACGTGTCTAGGTGAGTGACAGTAATTGGGAAGGGGGCATAGCATTTTCTAACTGCCCGGGCTCTGCTGGATCAGTGAGGAGGCTGCACTAAGGAGACATTGACCAGGGCCCTGCATGATGTGCCAGGCTAGGTGAGACAAGCTGGGAAGGGCATATCCTCACGCTACCTTTTTGAGTACTTGATACAGCAGGTTCAGAGGGGTGAGTTGAATTCTCCCTCTCTGAGTTGCACTTTTGTCAGATGTCCTTTTATAATGTGAATGCAGACTATGTAATGAAACATGTATAAAGGTTTGTGATTCATATCTTCACCCTTTTTTTCTTGCTTTTACTGGATTATTTTCTTGTTACTTTCCTTTTGTGGTTTGAACAAGCCTTTTATCACTACAGTGCATTGTCCCATCTAGGGTTTTTGCCTTGGCTATCTGCAATGTTTTACATGTGGTTCAGCTAAAAATAAAATGATGTTGGAGTTCCCATTATGGCTCAGAAACAAACCCAACTAGTATCCATGAGGATGTGGGTTCGGTCCCTGGCCGCATTCAGTGGGTTAAGGATTTGGCGTTGCCATGAGCAGTGGTGTAGGTCGCAGACATGGCTTGGATCTGGCATTGCTGTGGCTGTGGTGCAAGCTGGCAGCTGCAGCTCTGATTTGACCCCTAGCCTGGGAACTTCTATATGCCTCATCTATGGCCCTAAGAAAATAAATAAATAAAATAAAATAAATGATGTATGTGTATTTATGTACTGGAGTGAGAAAGGAGGATTAGCAAAATGGTAACAGTTATTCAATTTGGGCAGAAGGCTTGCAAATCTTCAACATGACATTCTAATTCTTTTGTGTGAAAAACTTAAGAAGTAATATGTTCCAAACCCTGGCTGCGAGGACATATCTCTCAATCTCTAAAATCCCTGTGGGCTGCCGAAGTAAGCTAAGCTTTTGCTTTCCCTTCTGCTTTGAATTTTGTCTTTGTTCCTGACATGAGAGGATGGCTCACTCTTTTGAGTTTTGCTACTTGTCCAGAATTTGTTTCCCTTGATGGGAGGAGATAGCCTTTCTGTGTCAGGTCAGTTCTTGTGCTTCCATTCATGAACTTTGTCTTACAATTTTTTCCTTTGGTTTGACTAGAATATTTCTTGACTTATGTTTTCAGGAAGGTTTATGCATGCTGTATTTGTGCCTATCTAGTATCAATTTTTTTTTTTTAACTTATGGGGATTAGTTTTTATTTCCTAAGAATTGTTCAAACTTTGTTCCACAGTTTTGGGAGTATCGTTGATAAAAATTCCTCTATTAGTTCTTTTCTCCCCTCTATTTCCTGTGTAGAAAGCCCTTTTCTCGCTTTTTTGTCTTCTGTCTAGAATATTATAAGTTATCCTTGGAGGAGTTCCTGTCATGGCTCAGTGGGTTAAGGATCCGGTGTTGCCGTGAGCTGTGGTGTAGGTCGCAGACGCGGCTTGGATCCCGCATTGCTGTGGCTGTGGTGTAGGCCAGTGGCTACAGCTCCGATTAGACCCCTAGCCTGGGAACCTCCACATGCCGCAGGAGCGGCCCAAGGAAATGGCAAAAAGACAAAAAAAAAAAAAAAAAGAGATATCCTCTTCATCTTTGGAATTCAGATGACTCATTAGGTTATATCAAGAAGTGTTTTTTTTTGTTTTGTTTTTTAAATATTATTTGGCATTCAGGGGCCCTTTGCTTTTAAGACCCAAGTCCTTTGTCATTTCAGGGGTCTTTTAAACACTTTTTATTTTTATCACATACTAACATCTATTCTGCCACATTCCACTGACAAGTGGGGGAGGCTGACTGCAAGAATAAAGCAAAAGTTCAGTCAGAACCTTAGAAAGTAAATATATCTGTTGTAAGAACCAGAATGATAGTCACTGATGATAGTTTCAAATTTGGCTGTGAGCTTTCTGGTTGTTAAAGAAATAATTAGTTTCAAATTTATTGTGTTTTTCTTTTGCAAGCATTTAAAAAATTAATTTGTTTAAGGTATGCATAGTATTATAAAACAAGAGAAAAAGGAGATTGGCTTGAAATTTGATCAACCATGCTGAGCTGTTTTTAATATTTTACTATTTATCCTTTCAAACTATGAATATTTGTGTTTTACATGAGAGACATACACACAGAAACATATTGATTATACATATTGGTCTCAAGCCTGTTTTTTTTTTTTTTTTTTCTTTTTACAGCTGCACCTGTGGCATATGGAAGTTCCTAGGCTATGGGTCAAGTTGGAGCTGCAGCTGCTAGCAACGGCAATACTGGATCTGAGCTGCATCTGTGACCTGTGCTGCAGCTTGCTGCAAGGCCAGATTCCTAACCCTTAGAGTGAGCAGGGATTGAATCCGCATCCCCATGGCAGTATGTCAGGTTCTTAACCTGCTAGAGCTTATTTTTGATTGTGAATGTTGTTCAGATATTCAGCCCTTATTGAATAGAGGTCTTCCTCATTGAAAGAACTCTTGTTAAGGCATATTTTAGTAAACAATTTCCTTTTGGAAATTTTTGTTTCCTGTTTTTCCCTATTAATATTGCCGTGGAAAATGAAGACAAATATAAGGGGGAAAAGATCCAAGTAATTATAGCACAAAGGAATGAGTTATATTTAAAAAGCAAGGAATGTGCATTAAAATTTAGTTGAGTTTTTGGAAAGCTACTCAACTTCATTATAAATCAGTGAAATTCAAACTAAAGCAATGTGGTACCATTTTTTCCCTATTAAATTACCAAAGGTTAAGAAATACAAATCCAGTGTTTTGCTACTGCTCTGAGCAATAAGCAGTATTTTTAGTGAGATTTTGATTGGAATAGTCTTTCTGGAGGACAGCCTGGCTTTATTAAAATCAACCCCAGATTTAGAAATTTATCTTAAGAAATTTCATAACTGTGCAGAGTTGCAAAGATGGTGAAAAGAATGCTTGCTATGAAAAAAGAATGCTTGCTATGAAGTGTAACTAGGAATAAAGAGAACTAAATGAATCAGAAGGGGACATATTAAATATGATATATTCATGTATTGGAATAATTTGTAGCCATTAAAATGATGATGTCAGTCTACATTTATTGACATGAAAGGAAGTTCACAAATTTTTCTTTTGTCTTTTTAGGGCCACACCCATGGCATATGGAGGTTCCCAGGCTAGGGGTCAAATCAGAGCTGTAACTGCCAGCCCACACCACAGCCACAGCCACAGCCATGCGGGATCCGAGCCGTGTCTTCGACCTACACCATAGCTCATGGAAACTCCGGATCCTTAATCCACTGAGCAAGGCCAGGGATTGAATCTGCGTCCTCATGGATACTAGTAGGGTCTGTTAACCACTGAGCCATGATGGGATGCGAACTCGCACAATTTTTTAAAGTGAAGTTGGGACAGGGGAAAGCTTAGTTTCAACCCATTTAGACTTTTTAAAGTAAAAGTTTCTTTTACATACAGAATAATTCTGATGAGCTAAATTCCACATATAGCAACGATTATATTTACATGATGTGTTTATGGGTGAAATGATTTTCATTTTTATAGTTTTCTGTATTTTCCTCATTTTTCATATGATTATATATTTCCTTTTAGTTAAGAAAATTAAAGCTTTCATAAAATAAATCATTTCTTTTGAATCAGTGATTCCATTTCTTGCACAGTATTGTAAATGAAAAAAGGTGGACAGAAAGTCATTCTTTTTTTTTAGTTCTCAAAATAACGCTTTTTTTTCATTTTTTTATTACTCAAATGAATTTATCACATCTGTAGTTGTATAATGATCATAACAATATGATTTCACAGGATTTCCATCCCACAGCCCAAGCACATCCTCCCAACCCCCAAACTGTCTCCTCCGGAGACCATAAGTTTTTATTGTCTGTGAGTCAGCATCTGTTCTGCAAAGAAGTTCCGCCTGTCCTTTTTCCAGATTCCACATGTCAGTGAAAGCATTTAATGTTGGTGCCTCATTGTATGGCTGACTTCACTTGACATGATCGTTTCTAGGTCCATCCATGTTGCTAAAAATGCTGGTATTTCGTTCTTTTTGATGGCTGAGTAATATTCCACTGTGTATATGTACCACATCTTCTGGATCCAGTCCTCTGTCAATGGACATTTAGGTTGTTTCCATGTTTTGGCTATTGTAAATAGTGCTGCAATGAACATTGGAGTACATGTGTCTTTGCGAGTCATGGTTTTCTCTGGATAGATGCCCAGGAGTGGGATTGCTGGGTCAAATGGTAGTTCTATGTTTAGTTTTCTGAGGAATCTCCATACTGTTTTCCACCATGGTTGCACCAATTTACAATCCCACCAACAGTGTACTAGGGTTCCTTTTTCTCCACACCCTCTCCAGCACTTATTGTTTGTAGACTTTTGGATGATGGCCATTCTGGCTGGTGTAAGGTGGTACCTCATCGTGGTTTTGATTTGCATTTCTCTAATAATGAGTGATGCTGAACATCTTTTCATGTGTTTTTTGGCCATCTGTATGTCTTTTTTTGAGAACTGTCTGTTTAGATCTTCTACCCATTTTTTGATGGGGTTGTTTGTGTTTTTGATATGGAGCTGCAGAAGGTGTTTGTAAATTTTGGAGATTAATCCCTTGTCAGTTGATTCACTTGCAAAGATTTTCTCCCATTCTGTGGGTTGTCTTTTTGTGTTGTTTAGGGTTTCCTTTGCTGTGCAAAAAGTCATTCTTAAGAATGTATTCTTCTCCCAATATTTCCTATATCACCATATATCACCAATCTCCATTGGGCTCCTGGAGCCAAAAGCTAGGCATCATTCTTGAATTCTCTCACTTTTTCTTTACTCCTCTTCATAGGTGAACATACCTGTCATCTCTGCCTCTTGTGCTCACTTCTACTAACATACCAGTGCAAACTGCCATCACCTTCATCTAGGAAGACTGTAGCAGCCTCCTAATTGGCTGCTCTCCATCTGTTTTTGTTCTTTTTTCCTTTGCCCCCAATTACAGTACATTTGTCCCTTCTAACTCCCAGTGATCCTTAGAAGAAATTCTAAACACCTTTCTATATCTTAAAAGCTCCCACATGACATGGCCCTGCCCATTCATTTCTTCACCTTTCAGCACTCTCCCTTGGTTCCCTCTTGCTTAGACTTCTTTATGTTCCACAAACATACAAAGCTTATTCCTGCCTTAAGGCCCTTATGCTGGCTCTTCTTTCTGACTACAATCATCCTCATACCCAAATTTTTGCATGGCTAGCTTTTGTGTTTTATTTAGATCTCATCTTCTATTTCCTCTTCACCCAGTTTAAAAAATCAAGTTGTTCAATTATGTTACACATCACCTCGTTTTTGTTGGTTTTCTTACAGTTCTCATTATTCCCAAACTTCTTTGTTTATTTGGTTACTTTGTTATTCTCAGCTTCTGGAATATAAGCCTTGTGAAAACTGGACTCTTATCTGGTATATATTCCTGTAACCCAGAGTCTTGAACTTTGTTTGCATGGTACCTTGTGGACACTCAGTAAAGATTGTCTGAGACAGTCAGTGAATGTTCATCACAGGATTATTCATAGCACTCAAATGAGACTCCAAACTTCACTAGCTTAGGCCCTGTGTCTCAGAGCCTTTTGGGGACAGTTCTTCTACTTTTTTGTTTATAGCCCCTCTGTAGTTTTCTTTTTGGATTTACCTTGAGTGCATTGGTGGCTGACCTGAGAGATGAAGCTGAATAACAGTACAACCTGCTGTACTCAGAATTACCCTTTACCTGTGACCTCTGCTTTGTTACTAGATCAGATCTGGCTCTGAAGAAGAGCTGCCTCTCACTTCCTCCTCCCACTTACATATAGGTTTCCTCAGATCCTTTCCACCCAGGTGCATCTTCTATCTTCCTTCTTTCTCTTGCTCTTCTTTCTTCCATCCTTTTTAAAGGACTCCAAGGATGTATTTGTTAGCCATACTTACATATTTTGATATCACTTTTATTTACTCCTAGTGCAAGACAGACTTACATGTCTCATTTATTTTAGGATGGGAGAGCTTGTTTGAAACCACAGTGTCTGAAGAAGAAAATAAGGAAGTAATGAATAAACTCATAGGTGATGGACCTTTTGACTTCAAATTGGGAAAAATCTACATAAATGAAGACAAACCAGAGAATCAGCAAGGCAAGAAGAACAGACTTTTCAGGGAAGTCTTAGTTACCATCAAGAAAACTTGTTTGGAGGAGAAAAGCTTTACAGATATTGAACTTGGGAAAAGTATTGATCTAAAATCATCATTTATTAGAAAATCCAGAATTGTTTCCAGAGGAAGGAAGCCCCGTTCACAGCAGTATTCAATTCTTTTTAAACAACTGGGAATCAACATGGTGCGTAAATGTTACAGGTGTAATATCTGTGGGAAAATCTTCCTCCACAGTTCTTCCCTGAGTAAACATCAGAGAATCCATACAGGAGAGAAGCTCTATAAATGTAAGGAATGTAGGAAAGCTTTCAGCCAAAGCTCATCTCTAACTCAGCACCTGAGAGTTCATACTGGGGAAAAGCCTTATATTTGTAGTGAATGTGGAAAAGCCTTCAGTTTCACTACATCTCTCATTGGACATCAGAGAATGCATACTGGAGAGAGACCCTATAAATGTAATGAATGTGGGAAAACATTTAAAGGTAGTTCATCCCTTAATAATCACCAGCGAATTCATACTGGAGAAAAGCCCTATAAGTGTAATGAATGTGGGAGAGCCTTTAGCCAGTGCTCATCTCTTATTCAGCATCATAGAATTCATACTGGAGAGAAACCATATGAATGTAGTCAGTGTGGGAAAGCCTTTACTTCAATATCACGGCTAAGTAGACACCATAGAATTCATACTGGAGAGAAACCCTTTAACTGTAATGAGTGTGGAAAAGTATTCAGTTACCACTCAGCCCTTATTATACATCAGAGAATTCATACTGGTGAGAAACCCTATGCCTGTAAAGAATGTGGAAAAGCTTTCAGCCAAAGCTCAGCTCTTATACAACATCAAAGAATTCACACTGGAGAAAAACCGTACAAATGTAATGAATGTGGGAAAGCTTTCTCCTGGATTTCACGGCTTAATATACACAACAGAATCCATACTGGAGAGAAACCATATAATTGTAAGGAATGTGGAAAAGCCTTCAGTTCCCACTCAGCAGTTAATACTCATCGAAAAATTCATACTGGAGAGAAACCTTATAAATGTAGTAACTGTGAAAAAGCCTTCAACCAAAGCTCAGCTCTAATTCAGCACCAGAGAATTCATACTGGAGAGAAACCATATAACTGTAAGGTATGTGGGAAAGCCTTTAGACAAAGTTCGTCCCTTATGACACATATGAGAATTCATACAGGAGAAAAGCCTTATAAATGTAAAGAATGTGGGAAAGCTTTTAGTCAGAGCTCATCCCTTACAAATCATCAGAGGACTCATACTGGAGAAAGACTATAAGTAAAATGCGTGTGGAAAAATCTTCCAGCTGAAGTTCATTCCATAAGAACTATCAAAGAATTAATCCTGGGGAGGAAATCATGAAGAGTAGTTAACTGTGGATTAAACTTCGGAATTTAGAACTCATCAAACATCAGAGACTTCTTGATGCAGGAGAACCTAAGGAATAGTAGGAAGGCTTCTATAAAATGTTTTTTATATGTCCTTAAGTTATTACTATAGGAAATTTGTCAAATCAAAAGGTTAGTATTTTACTTTCTTTCTGGTGATGTATGATAACAGCCACCAGCTTTCACAGGCATCACTGGGAAGCATGCTGATTTATGGAAAAGTGCAGCCATAAAATCTAGATTTCAGATTAATCTAGGAGTCTATTTTTTTGAAACTGCATTTGAGTGTTAATGTAGCCAGTTGCACTAAGAAGAATGTTTTGGAAAGGAAATGTGAGCAGGTGACCTGGAGCTACCTCACTGTCACTAAAATTTGTTTTGTAATAGCTTAAAAGCAACTTCTGTGTTTGGTGGTGGTTAAAACTTTTGAGTTATTTTTCCCTGGCTTCCTAAGCCATGTACTTGAAAAGAAAATCACTCTGTAAACTGTTTCTCCCTGGCTTCCTAAGCCATTTACTTGAAAAGAAGATCACTCTGTAAACTCACATAAGCTCTGTGAGTTTTCTCCCTGACTACTTGTTCGGAACTCTGAATCACATCAAATCACCTCTAAAGTCACATTATTCCAAATCACAAAATGCATGGTATTTCACTTGTTTTTCTCCTAAAGTGATTACCTTTGCTGTATTAAGTTGTAAATGTTATTCATACAACTACTGCTTTAGCAAGTTAACGTACTGATAATTGTTGTTAAAACTGTCTTTCAGTGTAGCCATAGGGAGCATGACTCTTGGCTCCCAGGCTGTGCCTGCTTCCTTGAGTTCTCTAGTTACCAGCTACTGGGAAGGACCAGGAACAACATGGAGCTTGGGTTGTTATCCCAGGAGTTAAAGTGAACAAGGTCATTTTCACCTGTACATTCTACCCTACCTCCCTCAGATGATGCTTACTCTTTCCCCCACTCTGAGGGCCACTAGACAAAAATCCAGGCTCTAAGTTCAAATGCTTTTTCCTCCAAAAAAAATGACTTATATCTTTTAAAAGTTATTTATCCCACTAAAGCATTTCTAAAATGTGAAAAATTGAGCAAGTTAAAACAGTTATCTGACAACTCATATTAAAATTATTGAGCTTCACAGAGGCTAACATCTAGTTTTGCCAATTTTATCAGGAATAGGCAAGCACTTAAGGATAAGAATGCTTATTTTATTTTATTTTATTCTATTTTTAGGGCCACACCTGTGGCATATGGAAGTTTCCAGGCTGGGGGTTGAATCAGAGCTACAGTTGCTGGCCTACACCACAGCCACAGCAACGCGGGATCCAAGCCGCGTCAGTGACCTACACCACAGCTCACGGCAACTCCGGATCCTTAACCCACTGAGCAAGGCCAGGGATGGAACCTGCAACCTCATGGTTCCTAGTTGGGTTCATTAGCTGCTGAGCCATGAAGGGAACTCCTGTCATTTCATTTTACTTTATTTTATTTTATTTTATTTTTTTTATTTTTTGTCCTATTTTAGGGCCGCACCCGTGGCATATGGAGGTTCCCAAGCTAGGGGTCTAATCGGAGCTATAGCCGCTGGCCTACAGCCACAGCCACAGCAACGCGGGATCCAAGCCGCGTCAGTGACCTACACCACAGCTCACGGCAACTCCGGATCCTTAACCCACTGAGCAAGGCCAGGGATGGAACCTGCAACCTCATGGTTCCTAGTCGGATTTGTTAATCACTGAGCCATGACAAGAACTCCCTGTCATTTCATTTTAAAAAGTGTTAGGTTTTTTCTATTTACTAAGGCACTAAAAAGAAAAAACAAAACTTCTGCAAAGGTAGTTATTAAGGGGTGAAGATTAAGCAAAGCAAAAATCAGTGAATTCAGCTTTTGCCTTCCTGAGACTAACTCATCTCACTGTTTCAGACTCATGAGGAATAAACTCTTTGGGGTCCTTTAATGCTCTGCTTGCAGTACCTCTTTTCCCACAATCATTCTTTTAAATTCTTTGATGACCTAAAGTGAGAAAATTCCGAGGAAACACATAACTTCCCTATTGTAGTTCGGGGTGCTATACCAAAATACCAGAGTCTGGTACCTTATAAACAAGAGAAGTTTATTTCTCACAGTTCCTATTTTTGGGAAGTCCAAGATCAAGGCAGTGGCATGGTTGTATTATGGTTAGAACCCTCTTGCTGGTTTATTTCTGGTGCCTTCTCACAGGCCTCACATGGTGACTCAGACCTCTCCTAAGGGGACAGATATAATCACAAGGGAGGAGGCCTCATGATAGTCACTTCCCAAGGCCCCATCTCCTAATACCATCACCTTTGGGGCTGGATTTCAACATAAGAATTTTGAGGGGACAGAGACATTCAGACCGTAGCATTCTCCAAGTATTAATAATCCTAAAATCATCAAAAACTTAAAATGATAGAAGGTATTAGGTCTAGTTAGTACCTTTTTACGGCCATAGTTCCCCAGAAGTTCCCTGGCAAGGGGTTGAATTGCAGCTGCAGCTGCAGCTCTTTGCCACAGCCACAGCAGCAACACCAGATCCAAGCCACATCTGTAACCTGTGTTGCAGCTTGTGGCAACGCCAGATCCTTAACCCACTGAGCAAGGCCAGGAGTGAACCCATATCGTCACAGACACTGTCAGGTTCTTAACCTGCTGAGCCCCAACAGCAACTCCTGGGCCTAGTTATCTTTAAGGTGAGGTCTGTCAAACTTGCATGTAACAAATTGTTTAAGTCGTTTGCAAGATCTTTCAGAGGAGATCATCTATTAAGCACAGTGACTGAAATATAAGCCAGTACCAAAATCAGACAAGGAAAGTTTAAGAAAGGAAAATTGCAGGCCAATATGAACAGAAATGTAAAAATCTTAAAGCATTTGTAAATACGTAATTCAAAAGTATCTAAACAGTTAATACATCATGATAAATAAGAGATTTTTCATGGGAATGCCTGGGTTATTTTAACATTAGGAAATGTACCGATGCTATGTACCACGTTAACATGAACAGAAGTCAGTCCATGTGCTCATCTCAATAGATGTAGAGAAATAACCAAAATAGAAGCAAAGAGATCCTGCTCTGTGGCACTGGGAATTATATCTAGTCACTTATGATGGAGCATGATAATGTGAGAAAAAAGAATTATACATGTATGTGTAACTGGGTCACCATGCTGTACAGCAGAAAATTGACACAACACTGTAAACCAGCCATAATGAAAAAAATAAAAATCATTATTAGGAACCTTGAGGTTGCAGGTTCGATCCCTGGCCTTGCTCAGTGGGTTAAGGATCCGGCATTTCTGTGAGCTGTGGTGTAGGTTGCAGATGTGGCTCAGATCCCGCATTACTGTGGCTCTGGAGTAGGCCGGCGGCTACAGCTCCAATTGGATCCCTAGCCTGAGAACCTCCATATGCCAAGGGGGCAGCCCTAGAAAAAGCAAAAAGACCAAAAAAAAAAAAAAATTGACAGAACACTGTAAACCAGCTATAATGAAAAAAATAATAAAAATCATTATTAAAAAAATACTCAGCACCTGCTCATGATAAAAACTCTTAGCCAAGCAACAATAGAAGGGAACTTTCTAATCAGATTTACAAAGTATTTACCAAAAGCTTGCTTAAAAAAAAGTGGTAAAAAGTTAAAAATATTCATAGCATAACGACTATGGGGAAAGAATGAACTACTCAAAAGTACTTCTAAGAAGCAGAAAGAGTTCATCCACAGAGAAAAACTGGATGCCTACCCTACCCTCACTATATCTAGAATTATATGAAAGGCAAAACTGACTTTTGGAAGATTATGTAAGGAATAACTTTATCTTCTCAAGATAGAGAAGGATTTTTTTTAAACAATACAAATAGGCTATATAAAATGTTTGTTATTTGCTCACGTTAAAATAAGGAACTTCTGCTTATTAAAATACACTAAAAAGGAAGTGTGAAGACACTGTTTTTTTGTTTTTATTACTCAAATGAATTTATTACATCTGCAGTTGTATAATGATCATAACAATCTGATTTCACAGGATTTCCATCCCACAGCCCAAGCACATCCTCCCACCCCCCGAATTGTCTCCTCTGGAGACCATAAGTTTTTCAATGTCTGTGAGTCAGCATCTGTTCTGCAAAGAAGTTCCGCCTGTCCTTTTTCCAGATTCCACATGTCAGTGAAAGCATTTAATGTTGGTGCCTCATTGTATGGCTGACTTCACTTGGCATGATCGTTTCTAGGTCCATCCATGTTGCTAAAAATGCTGGTATTTCGTTCTTTTTGATGGCTGAGTAATATTCCACTGTGTATATGTACCACATCTTCTGGATCCAGTCCTCTGTCAATGGACATTTAGGTTGTTTCCATGTTTTGGCTATTGTAAATAGTGCTGCAATGAACATTGGAGTACATGTGTCTTTGCGAGTCATGGTTTTCTCTGGATAGATGCCCAGGAGTGGGATTGCTGGGTCAAATGGTAGTTCTATGTTTAGTTTTCTGAGGAATCTCCATACTGTTTTCCACCATGGTTGCACCAATTTACAATCCCACCAACAGTGTACTAGGGTTCCTTTTTCTCCACACCCTCTCCAGCACTTATTGTTTGTAGACTTTTGGATGATGGCCATTCTGGCTGGTGTAAGGTGGTACCTCATCGTGGTTTTGATTTGCATTTCTCTAATAATGAGTGATGCTGAACATCTTTTCATGTGTTTTTTGGCCATCTGTATGTCTTTTTTTGAGAACTGTCTGTTTAGATCTTCTACCCATTTTTTGATGGGGTTGTTTGTGTTTTTGATATGGAGCTGCAGAAGGTGTTTGTAAATTTTGGAGATTAATCCCTTGTCAGTTGATTCACTTGCAAAGATTTTCTCCCATTCTGTGGGTTGTCTTTTCATTTTGTTTAGGGTTTCCTTTGCTGTGCAGAAACTTTGATTAGGTTTCTAATCAAAAAGAAAGTTTGGTTAGGTCCCATTTGTTTATTTTTGTTCTTACTGTCAAGACTCTTAAGAGGTGGATCTGAGAAGATGTTGCTGTCGTTTATGTCAGAGTGTTTGGCCTATGTTTTCCTCTAAGAGTTTTATAGTGTCTGGTCTTATATCTAGGTCTTTAATCCATTTTGAGTTTATTTTTGTGTATGATGTTAGGGAGTGTTCTGATTTCATCCTTTTCCATGTGGCTGTCCAGTTTTCCCAGCACCACTTATTGAACAAGCTGTCTTTTCTCCATTGTATATTCTTGCCTCCTTTGTCATAGATTAGTTGGCTGTAGGTGCGTGGGTTTAATTCTGGGCTTTCTATCCTGTTCCACTGATCTATATTTCTGTCTTTGTGCCAGTACCATACAGTTTTGATGATTGTTGCTTTGTAGTGTAGTCTGAAGTCTGGGAGCCTGATTCCTCCAGCTCCATTTTTCTTTTTCAGGATGTCTTTGGCTATTCTGGGTCTTTCGTGCTTCCAAACAAACTTTAAAATATTTTTTTGAAGTTCTGTGAAAAATGTCCTTGGTAATTTGATAGGGATTGCATTGAATCTGTATATTGCCTTATGTAGTATAGTCATTTTGATAATATTAACTCTTCCAATCCATGAGCATGGTATATCTTTCCATCTATTTGTGTCATCTTTGATGTCTTTCATCAGTAAGACACTGTGTTTAGTATGGATGCCTGCTCCATCTTTCCTCAGTGCATACTGGCCATTATCCCCTTGATAGGGGGTGTGATTGCTGTGGTGACCAAAACCTGCACTGGGTGTAGAGTGGGGCTTCCTCTTTGTGGTTGTCAGCCCTGTTGGAGGCAGGGTCTGCTTCCCAGTTGTTGGAGTAAAAGCCCCAGATCCTTTCGAACTGTGGTGTGAGGTAGGTGGGACTGAAGCACTCCCACTGGGAGAGGAGTCACTCATTGTTTCCCTGTGGAAGCTGTCCTTCTGGGAGTGCACTCGGTGGTGTCACCTGTCCCCCACTGTGTAGGCTCACAAAGCACACTGTTTTGGGTACTGCCCTTGGCCCCGCCTCAACCATGGGAAATGAGGCAACTGGCCCAGGTGTCACTGTGCTCATTAGCACAGATCTGTTGACACAGAACTTCTGAGGTTAGACACCAGGACTGCTGTAGTGACTTTAGGTGTTCAAATTTTGAATAATTAGGACTATTCCCAATTTTCCTTTCTGTTTCCTCATTGCAAAGAGAAGGAAGGGAAGAAGGGAAGGAGGAATGAAGGAAAAAAATACTCCCCCTTCAGTTACACCACAAGGAACCCAAGAGGTCTACTGGGTCAGGATAGTGGGTTTCTTACCATGTCATGGATGTCGTATGCAGTGTGGACAATTTTTCAAATAAAGGACATGGTTATTTCTTTTAAGAGAATAAACTATATTAGAGAAAGCAGAAGAATTGTCACTTTATAAATTGGATTCTGTAAGCCAGGAAGATAAATCTGAAGACTCCTCCCAGAAAATGGAGGAAAGGAAAAAGAATTAAAATGTGAGATTCTAGAGTTACCTAGTGGCCTAGGGAGTTACAGATCTGGTGGTGTCACAGCTGTGGTTTGGGTTGCTGCTGTGGCATGGGTTTGATCCTTGGCCCGTGAAGTTCTACATGCTGTGGGTGTGGCAAAAAAATTTTTTTTAATTAATATGAAATTTCACATTGTAATGAAAGCTAGACAGTGTAATATGTTGCCAGTGAAGAAAGCAAAAAAAAAAAAAAAAAAAAAAGCAAAAACAGAACAGAACCTTACCTTTGTGTCTCAGATTAAAAATAGTGGGAAAAAATTGCTAGATACAGAAAAAAAATTGGAAATACTTAAAGATACAGGAAACAAGGGGGGCAAGAGACTTAGACAATTTTTCCTTGTAGAGAGATTAAACAAAAAAGGGTTACCTACATGAGAAGAAAAATCCGATTGGCCTCAGATTTCTCCAGAAAACTAATTACAAGAGGCCATGGAATAACAGGGCACAGATAAAATTAGACTGTGGCAATGGGAAAAAGAATCAGAAATGGCAAGACCGAAAGAGACAAGGAAGTATAGACATGGTCAATAAAGAAATAAATATAAATGTAATTATAAATGTACATTATAAAACTCAAGGAAATTAGCAAAATTCATAGTTGAGAGACAAAGTGGAATATGGAAGTACTAAGATTAGATACTAGTAGTCATGGCCTATTAACTCATATTTTAATTTTTTTTTTTTGTCTTTTGTCTTTTTGTTGTTGTTGTTGTTGTTGTTGTTGCTATTTCTTGGGCCGCTCCTGCGGCATATGGAGGTTCCCAGGCTAGGGGTCGAATCGGAGCTATAGCCACTGGCCTACGCCAGAGCCACAGCAACGCGGGATCCGAGCCGCGTCTGCAACCTACACCACAGCTCACGGCAACGCCGGATCGTTAACCCACTGAGCAAGGGCAGGGACCGAACCCGCAACCTCATGGTTCCTAGTCGGATTCGTTAACCACTGCGCCACGACGGGAACTCCTCATATTTTAATATTTTAAAATGGGGCAGAAAGCAAAATAAAGTTGCACTTGGTTTAATGTATAAAGTGTAAAAAATAAACAGAAACCTAAATTAAATAGAAATGGGAGACTGGAAGCGGGACCTCTCAGCCCTACAACATTAAGAGCCCAACAGAGGAAAAGGAAAGGCCCCTTTTCTGGCATGAGCTCAGCCAATGAAAAAGCCATGGACTCTTTTGTTGATAGCCCTCTCAAATTCATTCCCTCTCTGCAAAACAATTCTCTCCATTTTTGCTGGGGACTTGCACGACCATGTTTGCAGACCCCAATTGCAGTTCTTTGTTGATCCTGAATAAACTCATTTTTGCTGGAGAAATAACTGGCAGATACTTGTTTTAGGTCAACTAAAGGAAGTCAAGACATAAGTTAATTTTTAATTTTTATAATCAGAAAAGTAGGCCATAAAGACTATTTTAAAAAGTGTAATATAATTACCGGGACTATTTAAATAGACTAGATATACTTAATAGTTGAAAACAATTATACTCCAATATTCTTAACATCCTTATCTTTTTCATATTTTGAATATTGAGCTTTTCCAACCCCTTCTCATACCTCAATCCAAACTGCTATTTTCTCTCACAGATTTACAATAGCCTTTTAACTAGTCCTAGTCTCTCGACTTCTTCCTTTGACCTTTTTTCCATGTCTTTCCTGTTCTAGTTAGTACTTATCACTATCTAACCACATACCATTTGTCTGTTATTTATTTGGAGTATGGTTAATCTATGATATGTCAAGTTTCAGGTGTACAACAAAATGACTCAGTTCTTTTCCAGATTCTTTCCCTTATAGTTTATTACAAGATATTGAATTGTATATACCCTGTGTTATACAGTAGGACCTTGTCATTTATCTATTTTATATATATAGTAGTTTGTATCTGCTGATCTCAAACCTCTAATTTATCCCTCCCCTACCGCTTTCTTTTGGTAGCATAAGTTTGTTTTGTATGTCTGAGTCTGTTTCTGTTTTGTAAACAAGTTCATTTTTTAGATTCCACATGTAAATGATATCAAATGATATTTGTCTTTCTCCAATTTATTTCCCTTAGTGTGATAAGCTCTGAATCCGTCCATTTGCTGCAAATCACATTATTTCATTCTTTTCCGTGGCTGAGTTGTTCTTATTATCTTTCTTCTTTCTCCCCCCATGGGAATTTAAGCTGCATGAATGCAGAAATTTTGCCAGTTTTGTTTACTGGTCTATTTCTAGCATCTAGAAAAATGCCAGGTGCAAAGGCAGGTGAAATGAATGGATAGTGAATGAACTTTTTATTAAGATGAATCTGTAAGTGTGAAAATGAACTTTTTCAGTAAAAATGAATAAACTTTTGATTAAGATAGGTGAATCTACAAGTGTTCATGTTGAGTATTAAGTCGCAGAAGAATATATAGCAGGTTATATTTATATAAAGATCAAAAACCTTGCAAAAGTAAACAATTGTTTTAGGATGTACTCATCAGGCTAAGCAAAGGAATGCTTAACACGATTTAGAAAAATGGGGAGCATCACGAAAAAGCCTTCCAAAATTCTGGTCCATTTCTCTTTGTAAACTGTGTTGCGTATGTGGGTGTTCCTTTTGTTATTAAGTGGTGCCTATCCATACATTATCTTCTGGGTACACATTAAAATAAAATAATCAAAGCTAGTTGGTGGGAGCTACAGCGCACTGACCTTCCTAAACGTGCCAAAATTCAGGTTTGCTTTTTCAAATAATTTTGCCTGCCTAACAAAACCAATCAGCAAGCTGATTCTGGTAGTTAGCACTTGGAGTACACCAACCGCTTTAGCCTGGACGCGTGCGCTCCCTCGCAGCGCTGCCTCACAAAGGCAGCCAGGCACCGGGAGCGCTCGCGATAGTTTCGCCTCTCGGAAGTGGTTGCGCCGCGATGCCTCTTGGGAGTGTATAGTGGTCGCTGGGTGCAAGGCATGTCGGGAGTTGTGGTCCTCCTGGGTTCGCGGTGTTGAGGGGGGTCTGCTCGCGGCCTTTCAGGGGTCGTGGCGCGGGTGATCCTGACTCTGCTAGAGCGTCCTTCCTGGGACCGAGAAGCTTCTAGTTGCCTCTTCCTGGAGTGATCGGAGCCAGCGCCGTCTGGGCGGGGCGGTGTGCGGGGACCGGAGGGGCTGCTTGCGGGCACCGGGGAGACCTCGCGGGCCAGTGTGTCGGGAGGCGGTCCGCGCGGCCTGGGCGGTGGTGCTCGGCGGGGTGTCGCTGGTACCCGGGAGAGATTCGCGGGGAATGAGCGCCCCGGCCAGGTGAGCTGGAGCTGGGGCTGGGGGTGAGGGTGGTGGGCGGGACTGCTGTGGGTGGGGGTCTTTTGTAGCTATCTTAACCGAGACTTCTAAGGGAAACGGACAATAAAAACAATAGCTAACGCCTGTGAAGGATTTACGTGTGCCAGCCAGTAGTGTGGCGCCTTGGATGAGGATGAATTAACTCACTTCATCTTCATATAGCAGGTAGCTTGGCTGAACACTGTCCCCTTTGTACAGCTGAAGAAAATGAGGCACAGAGCGGACGGGTAATTTGCCACATGTAATTGGGCCTTTGAATTGGGACTGTGGTTCCTTTTTTGCCTCTACTAACCAATTTTGTTTCTTAGGGCATGTTACTAGACTCTGGTTCTCACTTTCCCTCACATCTGTAAAATGGGGGCAGCAGTACTTTATAATAGAGTCGTTGTGAGGCTTGAACAAAACAAGTAAAGCAGGCAGAATTCCTGGTGGGGAGAAGATGTGCATCATAGACTGCCTCTGACACCTGTACAGCAGCTTCCCTCCTCGGGTGAGATTGCACAGCGTATTCAGCTTGTTGAGCTTTCAGGCCAAGTGCTGTACCAGTAGAGCTCACCGCAAACTTAGGCAACCAGGGCAGCAGCTGTGGCAGAGGCTCTTCTTCTCTGATCCATGTCGGGCTGCACCTCTTACCTTGCTCTCCCAGCTGGGACTCGTATATGAGGAGCGAAGGATTATTTGGAGCTGTGAATGCTGCAAGAGGTGGCACCTGTGGAATTTGGGTTTAGGAGTGGCAACCAACCCGATGTGCATCCTGTATGTGAGAGCGGGTATTTGAACCATGTTCCTTGGGCAGGTAGTGTAAGGCTAGATGCAAATAGAGAAAGAAAGAAAGAGAGAAATTTTGCAGGTTATAGTTTACTCACAGTTCCCTAGGGAGAACACAGCACTCCAGGCAGGGCCACTCAGAGGAGCACCTGGGTTGGTAATTTCGGCAGTGAAAGAGAGGGCAGGTGTGGGCAAGGACCTTTATTGTGGTTTCTTTAGGAAGGAAAGGGTGAGGCAGGGCAAACAGGCTTAGTTTTGGCTAGGCATGTTTGAAAGTGGCAACCCAGAAAACTCATGTTTGAACGTATAGCTTAAAGCTCTTTGAAGGACTCCAGATCTCCGTGGTGAGTCACAATTTGCTTGGATGCAGCTGAATAGACTCTAGGTATATGTTAAAGGATCAATTTATGGAAATTAGATGTATGGTTAGTACAAGGAGGAGGTGGGGCTTGGCAAATTGTCTTAGAGCTTCATTGGCTTAGTTAGCACTCCGGCCCCCTTTTTTTTTACTTGGTTTGGATCATTTATGTGAGTTGCCTTTTTGGGACCTGAGGGACATTATGGGTGGTTGTAACTGCCTTTCTCCAAGCCATTCCCTGACACCAGAGTTCTTCATGACACTTTTTTCCCCTCTGCAGACCTACCTTGTCAAGTTCTCTGCTCTCCCTTGACAAGAAAAGAAAGAAGGAAAGAATGGCTGTGGATTTGCTGCCTGCTCAGGTGATAGTAAGTGGATTGTCTTTCTCATGAATTGCCTCCTGAGTTCAGAGGTGGTGGACTTGTTTCCCTTCTTTGTCCAGGTTCTTTGCTTTCTAGTGAAAACTGTGGAGAATCCAGAGTAGATTTTTCCCATGATCCTGGAGTTATCAAGCCTTCCAGATAGAATAAGTGCTTGGTGAGAAGTATGGGGTGTTAGGCAGTCTTTCTCTTCATAGATGATCTAGTGTCACAAAGCCATGGAAGGGTCAAAAGATACTCTCAAGAAACACTGAGTACTGACAATGTTCTGGATACGGTGTAGAGCCCTGGAGATACCAACAGGAAAGATGTTATTTCTGTCTTCAAGGATTTCATGGTACCTATCTGAGAAATGACTGAATGTCCAAGAAGATTCAGGGAAAAGATCTGAGAAGTGGAGTTATTCTGAGCTGAGACTGAAGGTCAGGACTGATACTGGTCAGCATCCCACGGGGAGTTCAGCTTGCCGTGGCTTTAAGGCTGGCACTGAGGAGGACAGAGGGCTCCCTCCTTCTCGGGAGTTCCTCTGCCTAGTGCAGCTGTGATGTTAAACTGTCCGAATGTCCTTCTCATCTATCTGACTGATGCCTCTATCACATACCTGTTCTTGATCAAAAGGGAAGCTGGAAAAGCAAATATCTGGTGACTTTAGTTTCTAGAATGTGAAGTGGACTCTCTTTCCTGCTAAGACTGAAAATGAAGGGGGTTCCCCAAGCCCAGGGATGTGGTTTAAATGTTATGCAGTCAGAAAATATCTGCTGTATGCTAACTCCATATTTACTTAATTTCTAGTTCTGGGTCATAGCCTCTTTGAGAAGGGTGGCTTAGCTCTGCTAGGACTGGAACAGATGACCTGGATGTTCGGAACCAGGCCCAGGCATGACCTTAGAGATTCTACCTCAGTCTAACCCTTATTAGGCTTGGGAACCACCCACTCTGGAATCCAGAAATCACAGGAAAGGCCTTACTAAGAGGCCTTAGAGCTGTCAAAATGTCTGAATTGAAAGAATAAAAAAGATGGTAGGAAGAATAATCTTTCAGTGGAAACCGTCCAAAAGGGCTTAATTAGGAGCCAAATTGTGTCCCTTCCCCCAGTTCATATGTTGAAGTCCCAAACCCCAGTACCCTCAGAATTGGGAAATAAGGCGATTCCCTGGCGGTGCGGCAGTTTAAGGATCCAGTGTTGTTGCTGCTGTGGTGAAGGTTCGATTCACCTGGCCTGGGAACTTCTGCATGCCGTGGATGTGGCCAAAAATAAAATAAGATTTCCAGATATAGAATTGGGAGATAAGGTCTTTAAAGAGGTAGTTAAGTTGAAATATGGTCTGTAGATTGGCCCCTAATCCAGTATGTCTGGTGTCCTTATGAGAAGAGGAGATTAGGATACAGACACGCACATGCACGGAGGGAAGACCATGTGAGGGGACAGTGAGAATGCGGCTGCCTAAAGCCAAGGAGAGAGGCCTCAGGAGAAACCAGACCAGCCAACACCTTGATCTTAGACTTCTAGCTTCTGGAACTGTAAGAATATAGATGTCTGTTGCTGAAGTCTGTGGCATTTTGCTACGGCAGCCCGAGCAGACTCATACAGGCTTCCTGCTGCTGTAAGCAGAATACTCAGGGCAACCTCATAGTCTAGCTTTACTTCCAGTCCCATCCCCTTGGGCCTTAGAACACTTCCACCAAAATCTTTACACATTTCACTAGCTTTTTAAAAAAAGTGCCCAAATTAAACACACATGCTTCAGAAAAATCAGGGGGAAAAACCGAAAAGAAAAAATTAGAATTAATCCTATTACAGACAGGTTTTATTCATGTTCTAAGAACATATTACAGAATTCATATCCAATTACACATTTTTTTTTTTTTTAAGCTTTTTAGGGCCAAACCTGCAGCATATGGAAGTTCCCAGGCTAGGGGTTGAATCAGAGCCGTAGCTACCAGCCTATACCATGGCCACAGCAATGCGGTATCTGAGCCACATCTGCAGCCTGCACCACAGCTCATGGCAACCCTGTATCCTTAACCCACTGAGCGAGGCCAGGGATCAAACCCGCATCCTCATGGGTACTAGTCAGGTTTGTTACTGCTGAGCCACGACGGGAACTCCCATCCATGTGTTCTTTTGATCATTTCTTTAAACAGATAAACAGGCACATGCTAAAGAATACAAAGAAGACAAAAGAGAACATGGTGATACGTTAAGTATTCTGTCCTACCTCAGATTAGCCGCTCCATCCTACATTTTAGAACTAAAACGTAAAAAAAAATTATTGAATAGGCTTAAGTTTTGGAAATGAACGTAAGAAGATGTCGGTAAAGTTGTAGGTAGATTCATGTATCCAGTCTAAAGAATAGGAATAAAAAAGAGCTTTGGTTACTAGTAAAATAATGTTCAAGGTCTAGGATATCTGTAATTGGAATTCATGAAGAAGAGGAGAGAATGGGACCGAAAATATATTGAAAGAAAATACTGACCAAAATTTTCTCCAATTTGGTAAAATACATATATTTAAAACAGATTCACTACACTCACTGAACCTCAAGCAGAATAAATACAAAGAAAACGATAGTTTTCACATGATTGACCATTGCTGTGCAGTAGCAATATAGTCTGAACCATGAATGTGAGCCACATGTATAATTTAAAACTTTCTAGTAGTCACATTAAAAAAATAAACAGAAGCATGGAGTTCCCCTTCTGGCTCAGTGGAAGTGAATCTGACTAGCATCCATGAGGATGCAGGTTCGATCCCTGGCCTCGCTCAGTGGGTTAAGGATCTGGCATTGCTGTGAGCTGTGGTGTAGGTCACAGGCACTGCTCAGATCCCGCGTGCTCCGATTAGACCCCTAGCCTCAGACCCTCCATATGCTGCGGGTGTGGCCCTAAAAAGACAAAAAACAAAACAAAAAAACAGAAGCAGATAAATTAACTTTAATATATATTTTATTTACCCCAGTAGAGCCAAAACATTATTTCAATATGATTAATATAAAGTTATGAGATGTATGTATATTTACTATATGCATATATGTTTTTTTTTAGTAAATCATCTGATGTGTATTTTATACACAATAGCACATCCCAATTCAGACTAGCTGCATTTCAAGCATTCAATATCCATTTATGGCCAGTGCCTGCGATATTGGGTGGAGAAGTCATAGACAAACCACTGAAAACCAAAGATTTGAAGGCAGACAGAAAAAGAATCACATTATGTTCAGAGAATAAATAGTTGAATGTCCACTGGCTCCTCATCAGAAGCAGCAATGGCCAGAAAACAGTAGAATGACATTTTATATGTTGAAAGGAAAAATCTTTTCTATAGAAAGAATTCTATAACCGATGACAACATTCTTCAATAATGAAGGTTAAATTAAAGGCATTTTCAGATAAAGGAAAATGAAGCTAATTCATCGTCAACAGGCCTACATTATAAGATATGCTAAAGGAAGTTCTTCAAATTAAAAGAAAATAATGCTAGATCTAAGGAAGGAAATGAGTATTAGGAATGGTGGCCGCTGAATGACTATAAATATATAAATAATTTTCCTCTCAATTTTTTTAAGATACATATGATTCTTTAAAGCAAAAATATAATATTGTGTTATGGGGCTTATGTAAGTGGATGTAATGATATGACAACTGTGGATATGGAATTCATTTATGTTCAGACTGGAAAAGCTCTGTCTTTGTCTTTGGAAAAGCAGTCTTTGTCTCCAGGGATGCCTGGATGGTGTTTGTTGTTGTTGTTTTCTTTTTAGGGGCTTACCTGCCACATATGGGAATTCCCAGGCTAGGGGTCCAGTTGGAGCTGCAGCTGCCAGTCCATGCCACAGCTGTGGCAACGCTGGATCTGAGCCTCATCTGCCACCCATGCTGTAGCTCACAGCAATGCCAAATCCTTCACCCATTGAGCAAGGCCAGGGATCGAACCTGCATCCTCATGGACATTATGTCAGGTTCTTAACCCACTGAACTACAACAGGAACTTCTGGCTGGCTATTTTTTGATTCCTGGCCAAGATAAGGGCAGTGTGCTATTTAAATGCCACCCCCACCGCTCCCCCACCAGGGTCGTCTTCTTCACTGTTAGTTTGCAGCTGAGCGATGTGGTTTGACCAGCCTTGCTTGATACACAAAAGGCCCCTGCCAAGCATTTCTCCTTTGAGCTCCCCCCAAACCAGGATTCCTCATATGGATCTGGAGACATAGCATAATCTGTGTGTGCAGATAAGGGGAGATTGCACAGTGCTTTCCTGCACAGTCTTTATCTTGCTGCATTGTTCTCTTTGCCTTCCATGAGAATTCTCAGCGGGCTCTGATGAGTTCTGTCAACTGTATGAACTAGGAAAGTCTTTGTAATAACTAGCATGAAGAAGGGATTGGTGGTGGTCCTGTATATTTGTAAGGTTCTTATATTTTGTGTGAAATCATACATTAGCTCTAAATACACTCCAAAGAACTAAGAATGAGGAGTTCCTATTGTGGCTCAGTGGGTTAAGAACCTGACGTAGTGTTCGTGAGGATGTGGGTTCAATCCCTGGCTTTGCTCATTGGGTTAAGGATCCCGTGTTGCTGTGGCTGTGGCATAGGCCCCAGCTGCAGCTCCAGTTCGACCCCAGGAACTTCCAATTTGACTCCAATTTGGCCCGGAAACTTCCATATACTACAGGTGTGGCCATTAAAAAAAAGGAGCTAAGAATGAATTTTGTAATTCTCAGCAGCCATTAAAAATGCAAAGAAGTATAGCTAAAAAGTGAGTATATACATTTAAAATGGAATCTAAAAAAAATTTAGAACAAACATACACACTGTAAAAATGTAAGCCTGATTGAAGGATATGAAATAATAAGTGAAGATTGCTTTTCTGCCCCTCTCTAAAATATCAAAGAATAATCAGGGTGGAAAGCTTGTTGTAGTCTTCCAGATATTTTTGTGTGCAAATGTGCATATACAGATAAAGAATTTTTCAACTAATATAGATTGATTGTCAGCTTGCTTTTTCCTATGAATCAACAATATATCAAGGTCAAATTCCAACATCAGGCATACAGATCTACCTCACTCTGTTTAATGGCTATATAATATTTCATGGAATAAATGCACTATAAATTGCATATCTGTTCCCCTATTGATTGATAGTGTACATTGTCTTCGATCTTTTTTTCGCCATTGTGTTAGTTTCCCATTGCTGCTGTAACAAATTATCACAAACTTGATTGTTTAAACCGAGGTAAATTTATTCTCCTAATTCTGGAGGTTAGTTAGAAGCATGAAATCAGTTTCACTAGCTTAAGGTCAAGTTCTCAGCAGGGCTGGTTCTTTCCGGAGGCTCTTGCAGGGGAAACGGGGGTTGTGTGGAATCTGTTTCCCAGCCTTGTTTTTACCTTCTAGTGGCCCCCTGTGTTCCTTGGTTTGTGGCCCTTTCGGCCGTCTTCAAAGAATATTACCTTAATCTCTGTTGCCATCATCATATACCATTCTCCTCTTCTGATTCCTTTTGAGTCCTTTTTATAAGCAGCATTACTGTTACATCAGATCCCCTGGGGATAATAATCCAAAATAATCTCCCCATCTCACAATCCTTCAACCGATCCTCAGAGCCCCTTTTGTCATGTATATAATGTTCGCAGGTTTATTATTCAGTCTACTATAGCCATTAACTTACAAGTAATGTTTCAATGAACATCCCTGAACAAATATCCCTACCCAGAATGTGACTGTTTTGTGTAGTAGAATCCCAGAAGTAGAAATGCAAGGTCAAAGTTATGCATCTTTTACATTTTGACAGATTCTCAATAAAATACCTGCCAAGCATTTTCAGCCCCTTCTGCTCTTTCATATAAGAATTGGTATCTGCCCAACCTTTGCTTTCTTACATTTGGGGTTTAGCCGAGGTTCTCTTGGAATAACTTACCTTAAGCAGTTCCCTTTTGCAAAGTCTTGCAGGTACTTTGGTTCTTTTAATTTTCACAGTCACTGACAATGTAGCTTAGAGATCTGTCTATAGCTCAGAGCTCCATCACTTTTTAACAGTATTACTTTGGGAAGATTTTGCAACCTTTCTGAACTCTTTCTTTATCAACAAAATTATTTAATTATAGTATCTTCCTAATATTATGTCTATGAAACTTAAATGGGATACATATACAAAGTTTCTGTCATACTCCCTAACACATAAGTATTTGGTGAACATTATTATTATTATTACCATAGCCACACCCATGGCATGTGGAAGTTCCTGAGCCAGGGACTGACTCCAAGCCATAGCTTGGATCCTTTAACCCTCTGCGCTGGACTGGGGATCCAACCTATACCTCTAAAGCGACCCAAGCCACTGCAGTCAAATTCTTAACCCAGTGCACCACAGCAAGACCTCCAACCAACATTATTTTTATTATTTATTATTTGCATTATGTCTCAGAAATTCCTTTTTGGTTCTGTTCTGCTAATGATATTTTCCCTTATTTTCCAGCATTCCTCTAAACATATTCTGATTTTTCTTTCCCCTTTCATTTTTTTTTTTTTTTTTTTTTTTTGCCACACCTGCAGCATGTGGAAGTTCCTAGGCCAGGGATCAAACCCATGCCACAGCTAGAACCACAGCAGTAACAGCACTGGATCCTTAACCCACTGAGCCACAGGGGAACGCCTCCCTTTAACTCGGATTTTGAGTGGGAGGGAGAAGATAAATGGATGTTCTCAGTTACTCTGACAGGTTCTAGGCTGGGATATAAATTCCCTCTTGGCTGGAAATTTGCCCTTTTCTCCTTACTCTCGCAGCAGCAGCAGGTGGGATGTTTCTTTGCTCCAAGTGGGTAGTCAGTAAATATTTGTTTAATGGGTGGTTCCAAAAATAACAAATATTTGGTTGGAAATACTTAGCAACCAGTTCTGAAAATGTCTCCGGTTTCTACACATCCCAGCGTCACCTCCTTACCAAGTCTTCCAGCGGAGGAGACATTGCTGGGTGAACAGGAATGGGTTTGCCTTTACAGGGGTCAGTGACGTTTAGGGATGTGGCCGTGTTCTTCAGCCAGGACGAGTGGTTGCACCTGGACTCTGCACAGAAAACCTTGTACCAGGAGGTGATGCTGGAGAACTACAGCACCCTGGTCTCGCTGGGTAAGGCGGCTTTCCTGTCATGGATCTGCTGGGGGCTTCTAAACGCTCCCTCTAGGGTTCAGAGTCTGCAGATTTATACCTGATGTCCCCCCGGAATGGACAGGTCTCTGTAAAGTTGAAAGTGTTGGTTGTGATGCCCTTCAGGCAACTCTTCTTCCTCTGCCTGCCTCCCACCCTGTCTCCTGATCAGTTCCCTCCTCCTGCAATGACTAGAGCCCGTTGAGATTCTAAGAAACACATAAGACCCATCTCAGAGGCATTCATAGCCAGGGCCCTGTATTGTTTCAGAACCAAGACCCATCGCCCTGAAGGCCTCAGTCCCTGTCAGGAGTGCTTTTGCTGCCTGCTCCCTCGGCGCTGTGCCTTCTCTGCCCTGTAGGTTCTGCTTTGTGAGTTCTGAGGTTGCTCCTCATGCTCTTTGTTCAAACTCCACTTCCTTCCTCCTGAGCAGGGATTCCATTTTCAATGCCAAAGGTGATCTGCCAGTTGCAACAAGGAGAAGACCCCTGTATGGTGGAAGGAGAAGCCCTTCGAGACCCCTGCCTAGGTGAGGAGTGATGGGGAGACAGACGGGCACAAGTGTCTTTATCCATGAGCAGGTCAGGAGGAATACTCTGAACTTTCCTGGAAATTCTGAGCCCTGTTGAGGTGCACAGGACCACCTGACAGAGGCTCCTGGGCTGTAATGATTTTCTTTGTGTCATAAGAGTCCTTGTCTTGACAGCTTCCTTCTTGTACCGCTTCCTGCATTCTCTCTCCTTTTCTTTCTTTTTGCAGCCTTACTCACTTTCTTCTACCATCTTTGGCCTCTCCGTCTTCCTGGTTTTCTTTTCATCTGTGTTTATATGTATATATTTATGTCTGCCATATTTTAAATTCTTTATAATTTTTTTGTTTCTTTTACCATCCACATATTTTGAGTATTATCAGTGTTTCTTTGTCTCTGACTTCTTAACATTTCCCTTTTGTTTTCTTGGAGACTAGGTGTCATCTCCCACTGTTATATTCACCTAGCTGCTGTTAACATAACCACGGTAACCTTTCTAGTACAGGGATCAGCAAACTCCTTATAAAGGGACAGATAGTAAATATTTTGGCTTTGGGGCTGTCATGTCTCCATTGCACCATTTAATTCTGCTGTTACAGTGCAGAAACAGCCTGAGACAGTATTTGGATGAATAGGTGTGGGTATATTCTAAAAGAACTTCGCAAAAACAGGTGGCGGCTGGATTTGGCCCAACTTCAGGTCTCTATCTGTAGTTTGCTAACTGTTCTTCTAGCCTAGTCTAATCTAGTTGGTCTTTATCATAAAATTGTAGGTTGTCAGGGAGTTCCCTGGTGGCTCAGCAGGTTAAGGATCCAACATTGTCACTGCTCTGGCTCGGGCTGTAGCTTTGGTGCAGGCTTGACCCCTGGCCTGGGAACTTCTGTGTGCTGCAGGTATGGCCAGTAAACAAACAAGCAGACACCTCCTCCTAAAAAACCCCTGTAGGATCACTTAAAGGCGATCAAATTTATATACTTCTTTTTACATCTGAAGGAACAGAGCATTAGAGATTTTAAAATGCTTTGGCCACAGAGCTAGTGAGCTGCTATGTAGTGATAGAAACCCAGATCCACCAATGTCATTTCTGTTCACCATAGGCCATAGATTTGGCAATATTTTGCTTCTGTCTTTGTGGTTTAATCTTTGATCTATGATTCTTGCTTCTATTGACATTTTTTTCACTCATTCTCTCTACAGATATTTTTCAACTTTATTAAAATACAGTTTTCTCCAAATAAAGAGTTAGTCAGCAGTGCAGTTTAGCATTTAAGATCATGGTGTGAATTTAGACATGCCAATTTTCAGTTTACTCCTACCACTGCTTAAAAGTCTCTGAGCTATGGGCAACTAACCTGCCTTCTCTGAGCCTTGTTCTCCTCACCACCTTCCATGCCCTCAGCAGAGTGATCTTTTTGAAAATCAGGTGTTAATCCTATGCCTTAAGAGACTTCTTTATTTCTGCATTATCCATGAGTTAAGGATCTGGCTTTGCTGCAAGCTGCTGCGTAGGTGGCAGGTGTGGCTTGGATCCAGTGTAACCATGGCTGTAGTGTGGATGCAGTCCTAATTCGACCTCTTGCAGCCAATAAAAAGAAAAAAATTTTAATTCAGTTTAAATTAATAAATTGAATTGCCCTTATGATTAATTAACTCAGTGCCAGTGAGACTCCAAATTAAGCACTCAGTCCAGCCAGACCATTGCAGCTACATTATTTTTCAGATTATATCCTGTCTTTCGTCTGATCCAAGCTGCTCACTTTACCAAATATGACCAATTTTCTCTTATTATTATCTGCCTAAGAATTTATAATACCCTCTGTTAATATATTATTCTAAATTCTTCTGCTAGTTATTTGGTAACTCTGGCATCACTGGGCTTAACCAAAATTTTAACTTATTTCCAACCTGGATTTCCTTCTTTAGTCAATAAGCCTCCTCTAAATAGGTTTACTTTTCTGACAAATGACTTTGATTGGACCTTTCTGTCTCACAGGGTCCTCTTTTCTTTTTCTTTTGAACTCCATCCTATCTCAATTGTTCATCTTCCTTCATACAACCATTCTTTACTAATACTGTTAACACTGGTATCCTCATTCTCTGAACTTCAAACCTGAATTATATAGTTGAGCTTTCTCACATCATGGAGAAATGAACTATTACTGTTTGGTCATTTATTTATTTCCTATCATTGCTGATTATTCAGTATTTGTTCAATAAATGACTGATTGAGCTTCAGGAGTCCAGTAAGGGATGAAAGATTCTCTCTTGATTTTCAAGGTCACCTGCCCTTCATAATAATTTTCCTACTTGCTCACTCTGCTTGTTCTTTTTTTTTAATTTTTGTATTATAGATTATCTAAAATGTTCTGTCAATTTGTATTATAGTTGATTTACAATGTTCTGTCAATTTCTTCTGTACAGCAAAGTGACCCAGTCATACATATATATACATTCTTTTTCTCATATTCTATCATGTTCTATCATAAGTGATTGGATATAGTTCCCTGTGCTATACAGTAGGATCTCATTGCTTATCCATTCATTCTTTTCTTTTTCTTTAAATTTTTTTATTATAGTTGATTTACAATGCTCTGTCAATTTCTGCTATACAGCAAAGACCCAGTTATACATGTATTTACATTCTTTTTTTTACATTAGCTTCCATCATGTTCCATCACAAGTGATCAGATATAGTTCCTTGGGCTATGCAGCAGAATCTTCTTTTTTTTAATCTAAGGCATTGTAATTGTGCTTGTCTTGTACACAATAAAGAATTGACAGATCCTCATAAGATATATCCACTTTTCTCTTTGAACAAATACTTGAATTGTTTCCACAAACTTTATATATGTAAGTTAAGTAGCAGAATGTTTTGAAAATGTTTTGAAATTCTAAGAAAGAGATGGCCAATTTGGTCTTAAATAAATAATTGAATTTCTGTAAAGAAATGAGATTAGGGTAGTAGGGTAAGTTTCTAGGTGGGCAGGGAAGGCCATATTGCGAGAAAGAATAAAAAGAGAGACAGTACCTTGGTTGATCCTTGAAAATCCAAAACTGCTAAGTTTCCCATAGATATCATTAAGACAAAAATCTGTATATAGGTTTTTTTTTTTTGGCTACTCCCTCGGCATGTGGAAGTTCCCAGGCAAGGGTTCGAACCTGAGCTACATGGGTAACCAGAGCCATAGCAATGATAATGCTGGATTCTTAACCCACTGTGCCGCCAGGGAACTCCAGAAAAATCTGTGTTTTTATACAGATTTATAGCCTATAGTTCTTATTTATATTTAACTTCTATAAAATTTATTTTATTAAAACTCGGAGTTCCCGTCGTGGCGCAGTGGTTAACAAATCCGACTAGGAACCATGAGGTTGCGGGTTCAGTCCCTGCCCTTGCTCAGTGGGTTAATGATCCGGCGTTGCCGTGAGCTGTGGTGTAGGTTGCAGACGCGGCTCGGATCCCTTGTTGCTGTGGCTCTGGCGTAGGCTGGTGGCTACAGCTCCGATTCGACCCCTAGCCTGGGAACCTCCATATGCCGCGGGGAGCGGCCCAAAGAAATAGCATAAGAGACAAAACAAAACAAAACAAAACAAAAACTAGATGGACTTTATTAACATAAATAATCTCTTTAAATTGTGTAGTTTGTTTAAATACATAGTTACCTAATTACAGTGATCTAACTTTAATCTATTTTCAATCTGGATTGATTAAAGTAAGCTAGGTTTTAACCCAGAGTTCCTTAGAATCAACTCAAGCTAAATCTTTTCACTGAGAATTAGATCTGAGCTTGGGGCTTGGGCATACTTCAGAACTTCATATCTTGTAGACTTTGATTAGTCTCAAAAGATTAGTCTTGAAAGATTCCTACCTTTACTTCTCACAAGTGACAGTGTCTTCATTTTCACTATTAATTTGTCCACTATATTCTCCCACACCACTCCTCTTTATCTCTTTATCTCTCCTTTTTTTTTTTTTTTTTTGTCTTTTTTTTACCTTTTCTAGGGCTGCTTCTGTGGTATATGGAGGTTCTCAGGCTAGGGGTCCGATTGGAGCTTGTTGCCACTGGCCTACGCCAGAGCCACAGCAATGCCAGATCCAAGCTGCATCTGCCACCTACACCACAGCTCATGGCAATGCCGGATCCTTAATCCATTGAGCAAGGCCAGGGATCGAACTCACAACCTCATGGTTCCTAGTTGGATTTGTTAACCACTGAGCCACGACAGGAACTCCTCTTTACCTCTTCTTCCATTCCATCCTGTTTTTCTCCAGATTCAAGCCCATATTTGAGATCTGATGGTATCACACCTCATTTATATGTATTATTGATAATTTTATTGTCCGCTGATAACATGTTTGTCTCTTCCAGAAAAGGAGCCATTAATTCTTCTGATTTATTCCAGATTTCAAGACATGGCCTGAAATAGAAGCTTTGCCTCCCAAACAGGAAGTTTCTATAGAAGAGACCTCTCAGGGAATAATAAAGAAAAAATCCATTAAGTTTGGTCACTTTGACTTTAGGCTTGGAGAAGCTTTGGAATTTGAGGGCAGGACACAAAAGGATCAACAGAAAAAACCTCTTAGGCAAATGGTGGCCTCACACAGGAAAGTCATCAGTGGAGAAGGAAATCAGACAAGTCTCGAGTTAGGAAAAGGCTTATTTATAAATACAGTTCTTGTTAGACAGCATAATGTTACTATAGAACGGATACCCAACATATATTATACGTTTGGGAGAAATTTTAAACAGAATTTTGATGTAATGAGATGTTTCCAGATTTACCCAAGAGAAAAACCTTGTATTTACAATGTATATGGGAGAAGCTTCAACCAGAGTTTTCACCTTACTGAACACCAGAGAATTCATTCTGGTGAGAAACCTTACAGATGTAACGAGTGTGGGAAAACCTTCAGCCATAGATCATCCCTTCTTGCCCATCAGAGAATTCATACTGGAGAGAAACCTTACAAGTGTAATGAATGTGAGAAAGCATTTAGCAGCAGTTCGACCCTTATCAAGCATCTGAGAGTACATACTGGAGAGAAACCCTATCAATGTAAGGAATGTGGTAAAGCCTTTAGCCAGTGTTCAACCCTCACTGTACATCAGAGAATTCATACTGGAGAGAAACTCTATAAATGTGGTGAATGTGAGAAGGCCTTCAATTGTCGAGCAAAACTTCATAGACATCAGCGAATCCATACAGGTGAGAAACCCTATAAATGTAATGAATGTGGAAAGAATTACAGCCAGTTTACATCCCTGGCTGAACATCAGAGGCTTCATACTGGAGAACAACTGTGTAAATGCTTGGAGTGTGGGAGGACCTTCACACGCATCTCAACCCTTATTGAACATCAGCGGATTCATACTGGACAAAAACCCTATCAATGTAAGGAATGTGGGAAAACCTTCAACCAGTATTCATCCTTTAATGAGCATCGGAAGATTCATACTGGGGAAAAACTTTACAGGTGTGGAGAGTGTGGGAAAGCTTTCGGTTGCAAATCCAACCTTTATAGGCATCAGAGGATTCATACTGGAGAGAAACCCTATCAGTGTAATCAGTGTGGAAAGGCTTTCAGCCAGTATTCATTCCTAACTGAACATGAGAGGATACATACTGGAGAGAAACTCTATAAATGTATGGAGTGTGGGAAAGCCTACAGTTACAGGTCAAACCTTTGTAGACACAAGAAAGTTCACAATAAAGAAAAACTCTATAAATGGAAGGAATATGGGATCAGAGATTTCTTAGAGGAGATAAGCCCTGTGAGGTTTAATTCATCTCTCAAATAATTTAGGAGTTCTCTTTGGAGAATAATCAGAATAATAGGGCATAGACTTCTGAGAAATTATTTTATTTGCTTCTCTTGGAGGAAATGTGCTACTTACCATTAAATAATGGTAAAATTGAACAGTGAATATTAAAAGCATTGACTTGTCAAATTTTATAAGAACCAGTAAATTCTAAGGTTTCTAAAAACACAAAAAATTTAAATTCATAGAAAAATATAAAAGGTCTAACTTAAAAAACATAAAAATAATGGAATGTAAGTTTTGTTTCTTTCATTAGACTTTATTTCCTTTCTACGAGTAAGCTTCAATATGAATTTTCTTTTAAACTGTTATTGAATGGAGCTCCTGCTGTGGCACAGTGGGTTAAGAATTCAACTGCAGTGGCTTGGGTCACTATGGAGCCGTGGGTTCAACCCCTAGCCCAGTACAGTGGGTTAAAGGACCCGGCTTTGCCGCAGCTGTGGCTTGGATTCAGTCCCTGGCCCAGGACCTTCTATATGCTGCAGGTGCACTAAAAACAAAAACAAAAAACCCAAAACAAAAAAATAGTCATTGAGTTATTAATAATGTGAATAAGTGTGGGGCCTTATTTTCTAAAATGGCAGACAGGCATAAGATATGCTGTCATTCATAAAGATAAGCAAAAGATAAAAAGGAATTTTAAAAATTATTTTCACATGGAAATAAGCTCACTTTTTATGAACTGCCTCACCAGCGATTTATATTAATAAATACGCATATGTACACGTGTGTGTGTATTATACATCCACAGAGCTTTGGACTATATATTTTTTTCAAAAGTCTGATGATTAAAAAAAATGTGGTTTTATTAATTTAGAATTTAGTTTTGAAAATTTTACCCAGCGATGTCTCTCCTTTTCCTTTCTTAGATTATTTAACTTGATATGACTCTACATTACTGAATAGAGTCACAGAGTTTTATAGAAGTTGGAGTAAACCGAAGCACGTGGAGAGACTGTCAGGCAAATATTCTTATCTGTTGAAGGAAGAATATATTTCCAGAATCTCACTCTACATCTGGTAGTGCATTAGAGCCAGGAGAGATTTTTTTTGCGCTTTTTTTTTTTTTTTTTTTAAGAGCCACACCTGTGGCATGCGGAAATTCCCAGGCTCAGCGTCAAATCGGAGCTATAGCTGCCGGCCTACACCACAGCCACAGCAACACCAGATCCTAGCCACGTCTGTGACCTAAACCTCTCACGGCAATGCCAGGTCCATAACCCACTGAGTGAGGCCAGGGATCAAACCTGCAACTTCTTGGTTACTAGTTGGGTCCATTACCGCTGAGCCACAATAGGAATTCCAAGGAGAGGTTTTAATTCAGTTAATTTATAGCCATTCATTTTACTAATGAAGAAATTGAGCTTATTGAGTAGAGTCAAGACTAGAAGCTAGGTCTTCAGCTCTGTTTTTCTGTCATAATTTTAAGTTAAAATCTAACCTCAAGTCCCAAAGCTATGTAAGCTAGTTAGGCGCAATTGTATTAATCAGTTTCTTTTTTAAGTTTGTCAGGGTCCCCCTGACTTTAATCTTAATAATTGATGTTCAGTCATGTTTTTCCTTTTCTTTGTGTCTATAATTATACCTGCTTTTATAATAACTATATAAATCCTAAAACCCAGCTGAAGTCCCCATGGTGAAATTGCATTTGGGGGTTTCACATTCAAGGTTGCCTTTTTGTTTGTTACACATCTTTTAGGAATTCTTTTTTGTGTAAAGTGACATATGAATGTTATTAAACATTCTAGTCATAGTTTAAACTGGTTGTCCAAACATTTTCCGTGTTATTTAGAAAGACTTCATTTTTTCCGCTAGGCCTACTTCCTCCTACTTTATGTTTCACTTTCACAATTGGTCTCGTTCAAAGAATTTGTTCTAGTAAAATTAGCTATCTGAGGAAGATTTTAGAATTAAACTCAAGCATTCAGCATAGTATATTTTTGACTTGTCTTAGCTCATTAGAAAGTGTCTTCTTATATATATTTAAGTACGTTTATAAGGAAAATACAGCTTTTAAACCTCCACATTTAACATTGTTACAGAGGTAACATATTTGATCACCCAATAGCAGTGACCAAGCTTAGTACCCAGATTTTGGTTTCTAAGTGCCACTCCCCACGAAAAGGAACTAGGGCCCTTGGAGAAATGGCTGATTCCATATTTGGAGCAGGGAAAGTGTAAGATGTGCCTGGAATATTTTTCTGTGAAACAAAGCAACAAAAAAGCACTCAAAAGACAGAAATAATGCCAAAAGGACACGGGCTAATTTAAAGGTGCTCTCACTGGTCAATTTTAGGACAATTTGAATATCAAAAAGAATAATCACATTAACCAGTTACAACATGTTAAGTAAAATAAAATGAGAACATAATGAAAAGAGAAAAAGGAAAGCTCTTTATAAACTTACTTGAAGGATGCCATCTTTTACATCTTTTAATTGTACATGGAGTGAGATCGGGAAACATTACCATTTTACAACTCTTAATGTAATTAAATCAGGCACATTCAATAGGTGGTAAAACCTATTAGGTGAGAAAGAAATTAGGAACATTCTTTACATGGTGTTAAAAGATCACTGATACCAACTGCAAAAGAAAGATATGACTTTATAATGGACAAATCGGGCTGTCAAACAGTTTTCTCTATAGTTTCTCTGTAGTGGGACAACCTGACATGTGACTCCTGATGAGATGCAGCATGAAGCATACATGATCATCTGTGATGTATCCTTGCCAAAAAAGATGTAACAAAAGTCTAATTAAATCTCTTATCTAGACTTACCTTCCTGGTTACAAGAAATAGAGGAACAAGTTGAATTACACAGTGAGGAATTGGACAAACCTAGCAGACAACTGGTCTGGACTTTTCAAAAAGCCAAAGTAATAAGAAGTGGAGTCTTCTAGATTAAGATGCTCAAAATATAACCAAATGGAAGATGTGATCCTTAATTGGCATCTGATTCAGAAAAGACAAGCATAAAGACATATGAGGGGATACTTGGGGAAATAGCAGGATGGAATGGGTATTAGATAGTGTGGTATGTTTAATATTTCTAGATGTGATGATGGTGATGAGGTATGAGGGACAATGAATGCCCTTATTTTTAGGTGATGCATGCAAAAGTTTTTGTGTTTGAAAAGTCCTAATGTTTGCGTATTTTTAAATATGTCAAAAATTAGTCAACTTTGTTGAATCTTTGTGGAGGAAATAGACATGTTCATTTTTCATCATTTAAACTTTATGCTAAAAATTTTAATAAAAATTTGAGGCAAAATGATTGAGAAAGTGATGAATATGAAAATTCCAATCAGTATTTTCCCTTTATACTCATAAACTTCCTACTCGAGAGTTTATTCCATATGGATCTAATCATTGGAAAATAACTTGGTTCTGGTTCTACCTTATGGATAAAGCACACACCACTTTATCTCCCATTAAATATGACTGAAAATCCTCGAGAATGCATGGAGCAGCTGCCTGAGGACCTTGAAAAGTAGTTGTAGCAGGCAGACTTGGAAGAAAACCAGATTTTGAAGTGAGACAAACCTGGCACTCCCAGACATTCCTGTGTTGAGGGCACTGGTGGTTGAGCAGACATCTAAACCTCAGCGAGGAGAACCCTTACCTCTGGTCAGAGGAATGGTGAGCCAAAATGTCGGAAGAATCCCCATTGCTTTTCTTTCACTATCTTTTTGCTACTTGGAGCTGGAGGTAGATATATCTGTGAGGTGGGCAGCAGAGAAGAAAACCTAAATCCTTGTCATTTTAACCAGAAGACCAGAAAGAGGATCAGGTGGCCCCTGAAAGCTGGAATGTGTCAGGGTGGTGACAGAGAATAGGAAACTCAGGGAAGTAATCTCATGGAGCTGTATATCTAATCCCAGATTCACCCCTGATCTGGACCCAGAATCTTGAGATACTCAAAACATACAAGCTGTAAAGTAGAATTGCACGAAGTATAAAAATTGGGGAAATTACAATTAATAAGGAAAAAGACAAGACGCACCGCACCCAAAATGATGGAGATGTTGGAATTATAAAGTAGTTATAACAGTGTTTTAAAATGTGTGACCATTCTTGAATGGAAACTTCAAAATTCTCAGCAGGAGAAGAAAATGTATTATAGGAAACATGGAAAGTTCAGAACCAAAAAGTACAGTCACAACATTTACACAAAAAAAAAATCGTTGGACAGACTCAGTAGCAGAATAGAGATGACAAGAGAAGATTTGGTCAACTGAAGATAGGTTGACATATCCAAACTGAACTAGAAAGAAAAAAAAAATCATGATTATATTGGTTGATGGAGAAAGATTTTTTTGACAAAATTATCCATTTATGATAAAAACAAAATTAGAAGTGAAAGAGAAATTAACCTAATAAAGGACATCTACCCCAAACTGAACAACTAATATCATACCTCATGAAGATCAACTGAATGATGTTAGGATCAGGAACAAGTCAATCCTGAATGTCCATTCTGAACATTCCCATCCAGCCTTATTTTGGAAGTCCTTGCTAACGCAATGGTCTCTATTCAAAGATGACATGATTTTCCACTTAGAAAATCCCAAGGAATCAACAGAAAATCTTGTAGCAGTAATGAGTTAACAAGGTCACAAGATACTAGATTAATATGCAAAATAATCTGTATCTGTGTACTAGCAATAAACAATTAGCAGATGAACTTGAATAAGATACTTCATTTGCAGTAACTCCAAAAGGAGGGGAGGGGCGGTGGAAAGTAAAGAAATCCCAAAGCAAGGTATGGGAAGAAAAAGGTAAATGTTGGAGATCCTGTTGTAGGGCAGCAGAAATGAATCCGACTAGGAATCATGAGGTTGCGGTTCAATCCCTGGCCTCGCTCTGTGGGTTAAGGATCTGGTGTTGCCATGAGCTGTGGTATAGGTTGCTCACCCAGCTTGGATCCCGAGTTGCTGTGGCTCTGGCACAGGCCGGTGGCTACAGCTCCGATTGGACCCCTAGCCTGGGAACCTCCACATGCCATGAGTGTGGCCCTAAAAAGTTAAAAGAAAAAAAAAAAAAAAGACAACTGTTATAAAATCTCCCCAACACTCTCTTCTCACTGTGGGGTCTGGCTGCTCCACATCCTAGAGGTTGGGAAAAACCAAAACATCAAAACTAACCTTCTGCCATACCCACAATTGTACTAATTTAAAGCAGGCTTCTCAGCCATTCTCAGTGTTTGTATTGATTCATCAGCTCAATAATCCCATATCATCTTGTACCTAATCCAGAGTTACAGTGGGGAGGAAGCTGGAAACTCAAGGTCACATCTTGTTTGGAAACTAGTAGTTTTAAAGCTAAACCATCCTTGAGTTCTGGGAATAAACCTAACAGTCTTATAGAGCATCATTTTTGTCCATGACTGGATATAGTCTAGTGATATAGGGGTTACAATTTTTGCATCCATAGGATTTTCTTGTGCTTTTTTTCCTGGCCCTTATCCATTTTGCGTATTAGAGTTATCTTAACTTCCTGGAGTAAAATGACAAATGCTCCCTTCTATTCCTATTATTGAAAAGAATTTGTATGACAGAATTATCTGAATGAATGGTAGGTAACATTTGTCTGAGCCTGATATTTTCTTCGTAGGGTATTTTGAGTTGCAAATCCAATTCCTTTCCTGATTATAATTTTAATTGGGTTTTCTAATCTCTTTATGTAAAATTTGACATATTTTGTCTAAGAATTTATTCATTTTCCTTATTTTCAATTTTTTTGCCGTTTTTTCATATTATTTATAAACTTCATCTCTACCATTCAATATTAAGTTCTGCCTTTTATTCCTAAAATTGTTGATTTGTATGTTCTGTCTTTATTATTTTATTTTTGGCTACACCCATGGCATGTGGAAGTTCCTGGGCCTGGGATCAAATCTGAGTTGCAGCTATGACCTATGCCACAGCTGAGGCGACGGCCAGATCCTTAACCCAGTGTGCCACAGCAGGAACTCCTGTCTTTAATTCTTGATCATTATTACCAGAAGTCTGTAAATATCAAATCTACTTTTGGCTTTGCTGATTTTTTCTCTTAATGTTTCTTTTCTATGAATTAAATTCCATCCTTATAAATAATTTTGGTCATTTATTTCCATCTAAGTTCTTTGGCTTTCTCTGTTACATGGTTCCTAAGTTAATCTTCAAACTTTTTTCTAATTTTTTATTTAAGACCATAAGAACCTCTAAGCACTTCCTTGACTGCATTTCACAACTTTTGGTAAGTGGTACTCAATTTTAAGTATCTCCTAATTTTCAATATGATTCTTTTGACCTGTGAATTTTTTTGAAGTGTGATGTTTTTGTATTTCAAATATATTTCTTAAATTAATTTTTTAAACAATGATTTCTAATTTAATTACCTAAAACTCAGTTTCTTAATTAAATTACTAAATCTATTCAACTTCTCATTCTTCCTCATTGTCCTAATATTATCAATTTGCATAAATATATGTATTTGAAAAGAATGTGAGTTGTTCAGTTGTTAACCACAATGAAATTAAATTAGAAATCAACAATTTAAAAATTGGGATAAATTTAAATAGCTGTTTTTTTTGTTTGTTTGTTTGTTTTTTTGTTTTTTTGCTTTTTAGGGCTGCACCTATGGCACATGGAGGTTCCCAGGCTAGGGGTCGAATGGGAGCTATAGCCTCTGGCTTACGCCACAACCATAGCCACTCTGGATCCCAGCCGTGTCTGCAACCTACACCATAGCTAAGGCAACACCAGATCCTTAATTCACTGGGCAAGGCTAGGGATTAAACCTGTGTCTTCATTGGTATTAGTTGGGTTCCTTACTGCTGACTACAATGGGAACTCCTACTTCCATTGTATTTTATTAGTCCTTTATGCTTTAAATTATTTAAAATTTAAAAAATTTTATCTTTCAACACATAGGGTTTGAGAGCACTGTTCTGAGGATTTGCATTGTTGGAAAGGAGGTCACTTTAAGAAGAATTGATTTTGATAAGTTAATACATGTTGAAATTTCTTGAATACCCATTAAAATTAGAGAAAAGCAGTATGTAGCTTCAAAACTAACAGAGGGCTAAAATTGAATGAAAAAAAAAAAAAAAAGGAGTTCCCGTCGTGGCGCAGTGGTTAACAAATCCGACTAGGAACCATGAGGTTGCGGGTTCGATCCCTGCCCTTGCTCAGTGGGTTAATGATCCGGCGTTGCCGTGAGCTGTGGTGTAGGTTGCAGACGCGGCTCGGATCCCACGTTGCTGTGGCTCTGGTGTAGGCTGGTGGCTATGGCTCCGATTCGACCCCTAGCCTGGGAACCTCCATATGCCATGGGAGTGGCCCAAGAAATAGCAAAAAGACCAAAAAAAAAAAAAAGTACCCAATCCAAATGAGAACAAGAAAGAAGAAAAAAAAAATCACAGAACAGTCAGGACAAATAACACAAAAGAATGTAGATATAAAGGCACTGGTATCAATGATGACTTTAAATGTAATGGACTAAATGGTCTAATCAAAAAATTAAAATGTTAGTGTTAAAAATTATATGTTTACAAATACAAGTAGAAGCATAAAATATAGAAAATTTGAAAATAAAAGGGTGGAAGAAATTATATTGTACAACCACTAAACAAAAGAAAGCTGATATGGTTATACTAACATTAAGGGGGAAAGTTTCAATACAATTTAGGAAATAAAATTGATCAATTCATACAGATAAAAAGATAATGTAACCAGGAAGATATACAATTAGAAATTTGTATCTCCTGTTATGAGACTTCAAAATAGTAAAATGGCCCTTTTTTTTTAAGTAGGGCAAAATTCATAAAACTGAAATATCCACAGTGGGAGATAATTAAAACAACTTTCTGTCAAATTAATAAAACACAGAGACAACCAAATCAAGATACAAAAGATCCGAATAATAAATTGACAAATTTGACATCATGGATGTATATAGAATACTGTATGCAACAATTACCAGCTGCATATTCCTTTCAGAGCATGTGCAATACTTTAAAAAACTGACCATGCCATGGACCATAAAACCAACTTCAACTAATTTCAAAGTGTTGAAATATTCCTGAAATATTGTGGTATTTTCTGACCACAATAAAATAAACTAGAAATATTTAACAATCCATAAACAGAATGTCTCCTAATATTTGGAAATTAAGCAGCACACTTTAAAATAACCCTTAGGTCAAAGAGGAAGTCACAATGGATGTTAGAAACTATTTGGGATGGAATGATAAAAAACATATGAAATGTCAAAATTTGTGAGGTGCAGCTGAAGCTGTGCTTAGATGGAAATCTATAGCCATAAATGCATAGAATGAAAAAGAGAAAGCGTGAAAATCAGTGATCTAAGTATTCACCTGAAGAAATTAGAAGAATCTTATTTGAACCAAGGCATTGGTTGCTTTGGTGGACCATGGGGCAGTCACATACTGTCTTTGTCTATCTTTTATGTGTATTTGAGGTTAATGCCTGAGGGAGGCCCCGCAGAGAACAATGTGGAAGTCTTGTTCAGGCAGGCAGGCATTTCCTGGCTGCCACCTGTCCAGCCTCCACTGGTCATGAATGAATGGGAAAACTACGTTGGGGAGCTGAGGGTGTAAGAAAAAGCCCTCTAGGACATTTGCGTGATTTGGAGCGTGTGCACAAGTCTATAATAATGAGATGAAGAAACAACTGGGTGCGGTCATGGGGTTCAGTGGGCACTGGCTACATGGTGTCTAAATGGGAGTGTACTGTGTTCCTCCGGGCTAGGAGTGCACAGTGGGGTATAACCCTGGGGATGACTATGGTGTGGCTGCTATGAGCCTGGGGGTCAGGGTCTCACATGGTGCCAGGAGGGAGTGGTGACCAAATCCTCTGTAATTACATCATTTGGCTCCTCCTAGCCACTGATCAGTATTCTTCAGAAAGCACAGATTGTGCCTTCCTTACCATTCTTCTCTGCAACCCAGGGCCTGTTTTTTAAAATAACTTCCCTGGGTTATCTGGTTATGAATTATCTTTGTAATATTTAGGGTCAGTCAGTTTCTGCTTACCCAAAGCCTCTTCCTCCTCACTTCTAACAGGCACACTCACACACGCCCATTCCAAGGTCCCCTCCCCCATTATAAATAACCTAATTAATTCCCTAGTAGCATAGTGTTATCACTGCTATGGCTCTGGCTACTCTGAGGCTTGGGTTTGATTCCTGGCTTGGCACAGCCAATAAACCCCCCAAACTAACTGTACTATAAAAAGAGTCAAAACAGATTATAACAGGAACAAAGAGAAATTCTTTGTATTCCAAAGCCACCTCCAACCATGGTACATACTAGTAAGATTTCTGATTGTTCCTTCTCTCCAGCACGACATATGCATTGCTCGCTTCCTGCTTGGCCAGGGTAGCTGGAGGAATCACTTCTGCCTCTTCTTCCAGTAGTTTCCAATATCAAAGAGGGCTAGAGAGAACAGATCGGTCTTCAAAAGTGGAGTATTGATTAGAAGTTGGGTTACCAGATTTAGGAAATAAAAATACAGGATTCAGTTAAATCTGAGTTCCAGAGAAATAAATCATCTTTAGTATGAGTGTGCCCCATTTTTAGACTAAAAAGTTATTCATTGTTTCTCTAAATTTAAGGTTTAACTCAGCACCTAGTTTTGTTTTTTTTTTTCCCTGAAGACCCTAATCATAGGAGAGAAGGGGTTGTAATCAGGGAGGAGGAAGTGTCTGGAGATTCTTCATCTTCTCCTTGAACTAAAGGTTGACTTGGAAGCTACTGGCTGCATTGTGCTTCCTGGAGAACTGACTTGGTGAGGAGCCAGGAGAGGGATGGGTCCTTCTGGGTGCCTCTTGCCCTTCACAGGATCCTGACTTGCGCAGTCTTGGCTCACTGCCTACTGGTGTGCCCCTGCCCCTGCCACTTGGCCTTGAGAGGTTCAGCACATCCTTCTGTCTGCCCAAGTTTAGGCTGGGGATGGGGGACAGTGGTAGTCAAGGTAAAAAACAAACATAGGCATGATGTGCAAAAACACAGACATTTTAACTTTAATAAGTTATAAAATCAAGGAGCCAAATTTTCCTATACAGAAAAACAAATGCAATGATTGCTGTCATCAGTAAGATACAAAATTGTGAATGTGAATTCAGCACCGTGATGATCCATGTGGCGGCTACCTGTCAGACAGGAGTACATAGTCATAATGCTTCATCTGAGAAAGACTTTGCTATTGAGCACCATTTATATACTCCAGACAAACAAACAAACAAAACCTTAGAGTACAATGAAAGGCTTATACATGAAATTCCATGGGTTTTCCAAAAGTTCAGAGAGCCAGGTCCCTAAATTCTAGCACAAGTCTCCCCACAAACATGAAGTGACTCTCAGAACCCCTTAGCTGACTTATTAGAGGTGTGGGCAGAGAGGACCTCTGAGTCTCAACCTGTTAGGAAACCTTGGCTCAAAGATGCCCTCTGCCTCCCCCAGGATGCAGGAGCCCCTGAGCCAGGGCTATTGCTAAGCCAGCTCTCCAACTGTCTCAAGCTCAGTGGACATTTGCAATGTCCCAGGGAGGGTAAACACAGCCTTCTTAGACAGAGAGACCTCTGAGGGTCATCTGGTTCTGGAGAACTCTGTGGAACTACAGCCCAAGGCCCTGAGTATGACATATGGGGTCACAGCCACACTGACCCAGAGGGCATCTTTCTTCCTGCAGCAGAAGACAGATCACCTGGGAGTGTCCAGCCCTGCTTTGTTGGGATCTGGGAAGGGGCGGGTAAAGTGAATAACCCCCTGGCTGGGGTTAGTCTGGAACTTTCTCTACATTCTAGGAGAGACCCAAGCAAACACTGTTCAGTCCTTCAGCCCGTGAGTAGCACCAGCTGCCATGGGTTCAACCAATGAGGGAAAGCGGTAGACCCATTTCCTAATGACAGAGAGATGGGGCTGGGGACTCCGCACCACGCCTTGTTAAAGAAGAGATACTCGGAGAGGTTTTCAGGAATGTTTTCTCCAGTTTGGTCCTAAGGAGCCAGGAAGTTCCTTTGAGACACAGGGACATATCTGACACATCTGAGCAAGTGTGGGACATGGTGGCAGAGGGGAGGCAGGCAGGCTTCGCTGGGGAGACGGGGGAGCCTAGTTCTCCTATTTGGAAGGTGGAGCATCATCCCAGACGTCCCCTCACTGTTGGCTCCACCCTCACTCTGTCCCTTAGAGCAGACACGGAGACACACTCATACACATGCGCAGATTCACACAAACGTACTTAGAACCTCAAGACAATAAAAAGTAGCCATCCTGGTATTGTCCTGAGCCCCGGGATTCTCATCCACAGAATGGGGACTGAAACAAAAAAAGAGTTCTCTAAGATCTGTGACTGGTGAGAATACAAAGGCTCTAGAACTTTCTTGGGCATGAAAAGCTTAAGGATTAGATGTCAGGCTAGGCCCAGCTAAGCAGCTGACATGCCTGGGTCTTGTAATTTGGGGGAACTTTCAGCTGCATGTTCACGAACTATCAATGCAGCGAGAGGTAAAAATCAGCACCATCCATCCTCCCCTCTACCCGCCTCCCTTGCCTCTTTCTCTCTCATTCACATCTTGCTCACAAAGCACCATTCTGCTAAAAATAGAACTTGTTAAAGTTGGGGAAAGAGCAAAAAATAAAGCAGCCTCTCCCCACCTCCACCCCGCGCCTCCCATCAGAGGAGTTGATGCGCTGGCACTTCTAAGGGATGGAGGTGGGGGCACCACAGGGCTAGACAGGGCAAGCCCACAGCCCGAAAGCGAGGCCGGTGTCCAGGAGCAACGCTGAGCTCACCAGCCCCATCTGGTGGGGGCGCCCTGGTGGCAGCACTTCTGTCCCAGAGGGAGAGTTGTGGGCCTTGACCACTCACTGGACATTTCAGCAGAGGGCATGCCCCCCTCTCCCAAGCTTCCAGTGCGCTTGGGGAAGGGGAGAACCTCTCTGGGGGGCCCCCGGCCTGAGGCCAGGCTGGCCAGGGTTAGGGAGGACAAGAGAGGCTGGAAGAGCCTGGGGGCGGCCCCACTGTCACGTCTTCAAGTAGGAAACATCTAATCCTCACGTCCCAGTTATAGGATTCCCGATACTTTCCTGGAAAGAAGCAGACAGCTTCACAGCTCACATTTGGCTGAGCTACTCAAAGGCAGCACGAGAGCACCAGCTGGGTCAGATGGCTTTCTTTTCGTCCTTAATTCTTGGGACTGCATCAGGCCAAGCCTGGAGACCAGAGGCTGCAGCCTGGCGGCTCTAGACTCTAGCAGACCCCCTTAAAATATTCTGACTTGACCTTGAAAATAGAGATTTTTCACACGGACATCTAGACTTGTACTGAGAAAGCACACGGTCTGGCAGCAGGGGCCTGCTTTGCAGCAGAGTGTGGCTGGGGACCACAGCCGGGGTCACCGTTCCCTGCTGGCCACTACACTCACCCTCACCACCTCGAAGGCGCTGGAGTTCATGGCCTCCACTTCACTGGGCTCATCTTAGTGACTGGTCGGTGATTCAGGAAGCCAGCGTTCCTCCTAAGAGTCCTCATGGGGCTTGGGCTTGGGTCTGGAGATTGGTAGGAACTGTCCTGCGTCTCCATCAGGGTGGTCACCACCAGGAGAGGAAGATTCCCGATCACTGCTCAGAAATTTGGGACAAACGTTTTCTCTCTCCGAGTTATCCCTCTTGCCTTCCCTCATCGACTAGTGGCAGGGGAAGTAGAACCTGTATATTCTTCTCTATCCAACACCCAACCCCAGGACAGGAATTAGAATATTCCAGGTCTGGGAAACACATGTACTAACTAAGTGCCACATCTCACAACCATATACATAAATATATGTGTGTGTGTATATATATATACACATGCACACATATTCATGTGCAAATATGTATATATACACACACACACACACATATATGTATTTTTTACATCATTCTCCCTCTTTGTTTTCTCAAAACCTTTTGGAATCAGGAATCTGACTTCATCTCCATGATGCAGGAGTTGCCATCCCATGGAATATCTCTATAAGCAAGGAAAAAAATGCTATTGATGCTATCTTTCCATTTTATTATAACTTTCCGAGCATCTCTTTCTTCCTCATCTCATCAATGAGCTCTTGGATCCTTTGGTTTCTGGTCTTTTCATACGGGCTCGGTCGTCGAGGGATTAGGTTGGGTGGCTGGACTTCGTCTTCCAGGCCGTGGATTTTGTAGGGCACGTCCACCGCGTTGGTTTCTGGATGGTCCTCCGTGGCGTTGGTGCTGGAGGTATTGAGAGGCACCTCCAGGGGCGTGCTGGGTGGAGGCTGCACCTCCATGACTAGAGTGGGCACTGGGAGGGTGGGCACGAGTTCTTCGATGTCATTGTGCTTCCCAGGGGGTGGCTCTGCCCCGCCATCCACATCAGTGAGGTTGTCGTGCAGGTTACAGGACTTGCAGCACAGTTTGTTGTAGCCTGGGATGGAGCAATAGCGAGACAAGACTTCCATCCTACAGAACATTGACTTGTCGCCTTGGCAGTGGCTCTCTGAAAGAGAAAAGTGGGACAAATAACCAAAGGACAAGCTTGATAAGGGGGACCTTGTTCCCTCACAGGGAGCAGTTTGCTGGAGGAGCCATTTGAAAGAGCCCAGAGACAGCACAGAGGCAAGCGAGCTCACGCAGAAAGTTGTGTGATTTTGATGTCTGGCAGCCCAGGGGTGGGGTGGCATCGGGGACCCCACCCTGGAGGGCTGCCGCACAAGCTGTGAGAAGTGCAGGCCCCAGATGAGTCTGGATTTTTCAGTTATCTCTCAAAGTCTGAGACAGGAATGAGGCCTGTCTGTTCTCAGGGGGTGATTCCAAACCCATTTAAGGAATGGGACTTGGTCAGACCTTCACGTTTGATGTTCCAGTGGTAACCCCAGTGACACTCTGTGGCAGAGTCTGACTCTACAGTCATCTCTAAGCATTAACTATAACACAATTACACCTAAAAGAACCAATTCATAATACCAATAGAGCCAATCCCAGAGCATCAGCTCTGCCCTCAGCACGCACCTCCACATGTGGTTCCCATCCTTACCCAGATTCCCCAGATGATCTTTTTTCTGAAAAGTGACTAAAGAGAAATTAAAAATCATCCAGACTTGTCTGGACTTTCTTCCACTTGCCTCAACTTACCTGACAGCCTTGGGTCCTGTCACTGCTCCATCCACCACATGGCCCAGCCGCATTGAGCCTCTGGCCATTTCCCAAAGTGCTCCAGAACTTGGTGTTTTCCCACAGGCTAATCTTTCTGCCCAGCACATCCTCCCCTTCCCTGCCCACTCATGGTCTGTCTTGCATGGAGAGCCCTGACTCTGCAGAAGCCAAACTTTTGAAGAAGTTCTCTCTTCCTCTCCCCCTCTTTCCTCATGGCTGTCTTCTCCCAGGCCTACCTCCAACTCTGTCTGCAGCCGTATTAGTCCAACCCACCCAACTCCTCTTGTTCTCACTCTCTGCCTTCTTCCCAAATTTTCACTCCCTTCCTTTCCCCTACCACCTTATTCCCCACATGACACAAAAATGGAACTGACTTACAAAAACTCATCCAATATGAAAAAAATAAGTCACACAACACTATAACAGGGGATGCTGGATCCTATTATAGCTTCCTGATCACTGGCCTCAGTGGACCCAACCCTTCAACCATGTCCCTCTGCTCAGCCACTCTCTATTCTTCATAATGGGCATTTCAAGCATTTCCCACATAAACAGCTGCTGTGCCCTCTTTTCCCCTCAGTCTTTCTAGTTGATCTCACCTCCTACCAAAGGGAAAGAAAGGGGAAATGGGAGGGAGGAAGGGGCAGCCATTGATGGGAACCACATCTGACAGTTACTCTGCGCACCAACACACGGCACTTTCTACATCTACATGTGAAGCCCTGCTGGCTCATTGACGTTTCCTAAGTAACAGACAAGCAGGCCCCTTCCCATTTGGAGCCAATGCTTCTGACATCTTCTCTCTGCACAGCCATTGCTCCAGCTTATAATTTTCCCTACAGGCTGGCAACCCACTTAGTCAGACCCTCAAACCCAAGCATCAGACTCTTGGATACAACAGCTTACTAGACAGCCTCTGGTCCCCAAAGTGGACTCCACACATCCAGCCTAAGCCCATGGCCTCTGCTGGCAACACCCATCTTAGATAATGGCCTTTCATACGCACAAGCCAGACCCCAGGTGACCTCTGTCTGGTTACCGTCATCACTATTTCCCCCTGATGCTCTTGGATGTGTCCACGTTCCCCCACCCCTGCCTCCGAGGGGCTAAGCTGCCCTGCCTCCGAGGGGCTAAGCTGCCTTGCCTCGTCTATAGTAATAAAAGCCTCCTTTCTGCCTGCTGTCTCCATTCTTCCTCCTCCTCATCTAGCTATCCTGCTCTGGCAGAATAATGTTCTTCAGCTGGAGATGTGACCACGTCCTTGTTCAGACTGAAGCCCCTGCATTGCTTCCCATTGTTTTCAGGGCAAAAACCTGCCTCTTCCACCTCTCCAGCCTCACTCAGGCCTAGATGCCCTGCTTTACAGTGTGGGTGCTCCCTCTGGCCACAGGGCCTTTGCACATACTGTGCCTCCCCTCTTTCTCCAGCTGTTCTCTCTCCTCTCATCCCTGAGAGTTGGCTGAAACACATCTTCCTCGGGCAATCATTGCCTGATATCTGCTGGAAGTTCAATCCCACCAGGCTGTGGTCTCATGATGCCATGGGTCTCCCCTTCCCAGCACTCCATTCCAGTCAGCAAGTCCACACTTAACTTGTTTTGTTTTTGTTCTGTTTTGGCTCACCCCAAGGCATGGGGAAGTTCTCAAGCCAGGGATCAAACTCACGCCACAGCAGCGACCTGAACCAGTGCAGTGACAACACCAGATCCTTAACCTGTGAGGCCACCACGAAACACCAGCAAGCCCACATTTAATTGTCAGATAAGTAACGAATGACTGACTTTTCCGTTATCCTGAAAGCTCCAAGGAGCAGGGCCCTGAGCTGTATTTGGAAGCTTCTCTATCCCAAAGCCTGGAACAATGAATCAAAGAATACAGAAAGGTATAAATGTGAAAGAGACAAATGTGAATGCCTGAGCAAAGTCCAAAACAAGGAAATCATGGATTTTAGAACAGCAGCCTACAGGCAAGAACACACAGAGGCATCTACCATCAGAGAGGGACCCAGCCTTGGCTCTGAGCTTCTAGGTGACCAAAATAAGGACACATGAGTGGGGGCAGGACCCACAACATGAAGAGATAAGAACAGATCGCTGTTTAGGAAATGCCCCGGTCTTCCTAAACTTGAGATGGAGAAACAGGCCCACATGTGGAGGGGAAGGGTAGACGGCTTTGTGCTGAGGGCCGATTCTGGAAATCAGACCGAAAGATCTTGAGCTGTGGCTTTCAGGGTGTTAAAACCTCATATAAAATTTTACACACAAGGAGTTCCTTTCATGGCTCAGCAGTTAATGATCCTGACTAGGATCCCATGAGGATGCAGGTTTGATTCCTGGCCTCGCTCAGTGGTTAAGGACCCGGAGTTGCCTCGAGCTATGGTGTAGGTTGCAGCTGTGGCTTGGATCCTGTATTGCTGTGGCTGTGGTGAAGGCTGGCAGCTGCAACACCGATTTGACCCCTAGCCTGGGACCCTCCATATGCCGCAAGTGTGGCCCTGAAATGAGAAAAAAAAAATAGTTTTTACCCACGTGTCCAATATTTGAGACAGATGAAATCAGAATGGTCCTGTCTAAAACTGGGTGGGGGTGCTCAGAGCCCCTTCCCCATCCCACCAGCCACCAAGGTGAGCCTGGGAAAGCCACCAATGGCGGCCCTCGGGGAGACACCAGGGGGCTTTGGTAATATGAGGTGCAGCATCTCCTCCAGGCTTTGTCATCTGCTGGGGTGGGGAGGCCAGGCACACAGACCTCTCCAAGGATGAAACCAGGCCTGGCCGTGCTGCTGGGACTGGGGCCACCCCTGCCACATAGACACCCTCTCCTGTCACCTGTGCCTCTTCCTGCACACAAATAACAAGACCGGGCTTAAGCACCTCCCTCAGGCTGGAATCCTGAGAAGCAGACATAGCGTCAGCCACAGGGTCTGCCAGCTCTGCCTGTGGGCCGAGTCGGTCCTTCCACCTGGTGTTATAAATAAGGATTTATTAGAGGAGCCAGGCCATTCATTCATTATCCTGCTGTTTTCCTGTCACAATGGCAGAGTGGAGTAGTTGCCTTGGAGACCGTAGGACCTGCAATAACTAAAATACTTAGTAGCTTGCCCTTTAGGGAAAAGAGCACCCACCTATGCTCAGGTGCTCAGCAGCATCCCCAGTTCCCGGATCAGAGCTTGACACAGAAAGTTACTTGCTGAGTAAATGGATGAAAGTGACAAGAGGCAGGCAGGGGACAGCACAGTCCACCTGGCTCCCCCAGTGGACTTCTGTGTCCAATTTCCTTTAAACAGTGCACTGCCCTGTTTTATGTTCTTAAAACAAGTCAAGGAATGAATAAATAATGGAGAAAGCCATTGGCCAAGAGCTTGGCTATGGTAGGATCAGCCTAGAGGCGTTTAAAAATAATCATTACCAACCATTCTTAAAAGGTTGTGGGGTTTTTTTTTTGGCCGTGCCTGCAATATGCAGAAGTTCCCAGGATCGAACCCTTGACACAGCAGTGATAACACCAGTCCTTAACCGCCAGGCCACCAGGGGGCTCCAAAGGTTGTGTGTTTTGAAGTAGCATCACACAGCAGAGAGCCTTCTGAGGTGAATGAGATGCAGATGGTACTAAAGGGCTGACTGGCCAAGGATCTCTACCTAGATAATAAGCTCGGTTTTCAGCCATTTCCAATAGCAACGAACTAGCGGACCTATAGCCAGTAGTTAAGTGACCAACAAGGTGGTGAAATTAAAGCCATTGATTGAAGTCATTTGTGTGCCATTCCCACAATCTTGGCAGGATCGGGATACCATCTGTGTTATTATTTGCTGAGTAGTTTCCTCCTTTAACTCCTTATGTAAAACTTATTTTAGAAGGAAAGTTTATACCATTCATGGGAGACTAGTGCAGTACATAAAGGTGACCCTAAACATGAATACAAAGGAAACTTTTAAGTCCTCTTAAATCACTTTTAAAATCAAAGTCTGGAGTTTCCAGTGTGGCACAATGGGATCGGCGACATCTTGGCAGCACTAGGATGCAAGCTCAATTCCTGACCTGGTGCAGTGGGTTAAAGGATCCAGTGTTGAAGCTGTGGCGTAGGTCACAGCTGCAGCTCGGATCTGATCCCTGGCCCGGGAACTCCACATGCTGTGGGGTGGCCAAAAAAAAAAAAAAAAAAAAAGTTTAATTCCTCAAATCCTAGGAAAATACTCCTATTGCAAAGCTCTGAGTTGGAGAGAAATGGGTGTGAGACAGATGCCAAAGTTCATGCCGAGTGACACTTTCTCCCAAGATGCTCATAAAGGATAAAAAGAATTAGGACGGGAGTTCCCGTCGTGGCGCAGTGGTTAACGAATCCGACTAGGAACCATGAGGTTGCGGGTTCGGTCCCTGCCCTTGCTCAGTGGGTTAAAGATCCGGCGTTGCCGTGAGCTGTGGTGTAGGTTGCAGATGCGGCTCGGATCCTGCGTTGCTGTGGCTCTGGCGTAGGCCGGGGGCTACAGCTCCGATTCGACCCCTAGCCTGGGAACCTCCATATGCCATGGGAGCGGCCCAAGAAATGGCAAAAAGACAAAAAAAAAAAAAAAAAAAAAAGAATTAGGACGGGGTTGCTTGGTGGAACCCAGGTCGCATTTATGCACCACCTACATTAAGTCGTCTCCATCCCTAACAGTTTAGAAAAGGCAAGGAAGAAGAAAACTTCATTCTCTTTTCTCCATCAAGCCTCACCACCACTTCACCATTCAAAAGATCGAAAGACAAGTTATAGAAGTGGGTGGCACCCCAGTCTGTCTGCATCCTCCGTGCACAGGACTGTCCCCTGGCGAGGCACCCTGGGCTGCTGGTGGCCTGCCTGTGGCTTTAGGCAGGGTGCCCTCAGCAGGGATTTCTCCTGATCTGTCCTGGCAGGGAGACTGAGTGGACACGGTTCATCAGACACAGTTGTCTGGCTCTCCTGTGCCTTGAGCTGGGAGTCTTTCAATGATCAGAGCTCCAGGCAGGCTGAACCCAGCCATGCCTACCGTGAACCCCACCTGAAGGCTGGCACCTGGGGTCTAGCCCTGTGCCCCAATACCTGTCTCCACGGCGCTGGGTGGTTGTTTTCTCTCGTTTTCCTTCCTCCTCGGCGTGGGACTCCTTCAAGGGAAACAGAGGGAAAGATGCCCCACGCAGGACATGGATCAGGCCCCCGATCAGGAGGACCCTGTCGGACCCTGACCTGCTGTGTGGACACACAGGCCCTGTGGCTTCTGAGGGCAGGCCTCAAGAGACATGGCAGGCACGGCTGAGCACACACGTGAACGTCGCAGGCCAGGTGCCCAGAGCCACCACTGCCTTGCCGTTCTCCTGACCCAGACTCTCCTGGGGCTGCCCAGCCCCCACCGGAGCCAGATGGGCATCTTCGGGTCCCTGAACAGGTAGCCCATGGCTGAGAGCTGTGCCGGGAGCCAGGGCAGCGGCCTTGTGGTGGCTCAGGGCACAACGACCTGGACACTGTCTCAACTACTGAGCCCGTATTCTCACTCCACAGGCTCTGATCCCAAAGATGGGAAGCAGCTCACCTGGAGCCCCTTTACCAACTGTCAGAGACCAGAGAGCCTGGTGTTCCTGCCAGGTGCTTGTTTAACTCAAAATCACGGCGGGGTGTGTCTGCCTGGGCTGCTGTGGTATTTTGAAAAATGCTTGGGGAGGGGGCATGTGCCTCTGTGTGGGAAGGGCCCTCAATATCTACATTGAGCAGGAGAAAGGGGCCAGGAAAGTCACTGGAACCAGAAACCGAGGAACTAACGCACCAGAAGACAGCAGCTTCACAGCCCTGTCGCCACCAAGGTGAAGAGAAGCAGGCAGCTGCGTGCCAGACCCGAGCACCCAGTTTCACTGAACTTTTATTGAGTTTATTTGTGAGATGCATGACAGGAAGTCTTTCCATTGTTAGTAAGAATAAAAGGTCATTTTCACAGTCACTTTGGCACACACTAACGTTATCTCATAAAAAAACCGGAAAAGCAACAACAATGGAACCTATAGAATACGTCATTAAATACATACAAAACACTAATAAAATATCCCTGATAAACCAAAGTGCATATCGACAGAGAGCAAAACGCCCAGGACTGTATTGCACCTTCCCAGAGTCACTCGTGTCACTCGCATCGCCTAAGTCAAAGTTGGAAGTTAACAGTCATGAGAATTAGTTATGTGTTACACCGAGTATTTACATAACAGTAACTAGTGCCGGGGGAGGGCTGGGCGCGGTCCAGCGGGGGTGCGATGAACAGGGGGGCGGGGAGTGACCGGCGGGAGTGCTACACTGGTCACCCAAGGGCCAAGGGCCGGGCGAGTCGCCCTCTGGTGTAAGGCAGCGCCGGCGGAGCGCCGCGGCAGCTCCAGCAACAGTCAGCGCCGTCGGGCGGCGCGGGCCACGGAGCCTGGGTGGGTTTCCACAGAGGTGAGCCGGTGCCTGGGGCCCCGCGCGGAAGCCTGGACTGGGGAACCACATCCTGGGCCAAAGGTGGGTTAGCCCGCCGCCACCCCCTAGACTTGCACTGCCTGCCTCCTGCCCGGGTCTCGTCCCCCCCTCTGAAGCTGGAGCTAGCGGCCCATTCTGTTATCTTTCAACTTTAAGGCATCTTCTACATAGTTTGATCTAAGCAAAAAAGCAATAAAAATTGAGGTAATTCTGTAGTTGTTCACACGGGTAGTGGCCGCATCCACATCAGACAGCCTCTTACTCTCACTCTCTCACCCCCGTGGATGGGGTCGTGTGCGCACGAGGAGAAAGGCCATTGGAGCGAATGGGCAGAGAATGGACATGGCGGTGTGTCCCGATGTCTGGCTGCGGGGACACGCCCCCTGCCTCCTCCGCCTGACCCGAACCCTCAAAGGGGACAGGGCCCGGGGGCGGGCCAAGGGCTGTGTGAGTTGGACACAGAGGCCACAGGAAGCAGGCCACAGTCGCACAAGTCAGGAGGACACACTCAGCACAGGGTCAGCAGCAGCAGCAACAGCAGAGGTGGCCGGGGGGGCCCCCCCGACGCACTGCCGGAAAAGGGCCGGGCGCCCAGGACGGCGGCGCAAAACTGCACGCCTGAGAGGCCTCGCCTCGTTGGTAGGCGGCGTTTGAAAGGGGGCCGGCGGGCTCCCCTCGACTTCCGACCTGCAGCTCCAGCCTGGAGGGATGTGGCCCCAAGTGGTCACCTTTGCACTTTGGCCTCTGGCCCCTCCAGCACCACGACAGATCTTTGCCCCTTTACAAGCCATCACCACCAGGTCCTGGCACCCCGACAAGAGGCCGGTGCCGGAGGCGGAGCCTCCGCCAGGTCAGGCGGGCCCTGCTGGCCAGGCGGCCAGGCAGCTCCAAAGGAGACAGCCGAGCACAGAGGCCCGGAGAAAAGATTCAACCAAGAGAGCGCTCAGGAAGAGTCAGGGGAGTTTTCCATAGGAAGAGAGGAGGGGAGCCCAGGGCAGGCTCCACAAGGCGCAGGGCATGCATTGGAGGGCAGAGGCAGAGTTATAAACGGGCCGGTTACTTGACGAGGGCTTCTGGACTGGCGAGTCGGGGTCCGGTCGGGACAGCCACTGAACCACGTAGCTCTTCTTGGAGGGGTCGGAGATGTTTCCTAGAAGGAAAAAAAAGGAGGCCGTGGCTGCTAGGGTACCAGGCCGGGGGGGCCGCCCTATCCCTCCACCCCATGTCGAAGGCTCCAGGGATTCTGGCATCCTACGGAGGAGTGACAGGAAGGCCCCGACTCCCCAGCCCCACATTCAAGGCCTCTCTCAGGACAGATGGGCCCCAGATCCTTCCTCTCCCACACCAAGCCCCCTGGGTCTCAGCCACACAGAGTAGCTGCAGCTACCACCCCCACAGCAACTCCACCTATGTCAATCTTTTACTGTCCTCTGTGTCCCCACTGTGCACCTCCCCCCCCGGGGGGGGGGCTGAGCAGTGTCCTGACTGCTCATTCTGGAAGTGCCGGAAACAAGTGAATCCCAGATCTATCCCCTCCGCCTCATCTGCAGAAGGGATTCATGGCAGGGACTATGTCTTGACCTGTTGTGGGGACGTGTGTCCAGCACTTGTCAAGGCTTCTGCATGCAGCCAGTGAGGGTTCTGGTTGCTCTCCTTGCAGGGCACCAGGCACCCGCTACTCACAGGAGCACCCCTGCTCACACAGATACCCCCTACTCATAAGGCACCCCCCTACTCCAATGGGAACCCCCGGCTTACACAGGCACCCCCTGCTCACACAGGATCCCCCTAGTGGCACAAGCATGGGCTGAGCCCTGATCTGCAGTACCTGTGACTCTGGTTTCTATCTCCCAGACCAAAAGAAAATGCCAGGAAAGCAAGGCCTTCGCCTGGGGAGGAGCATGGCAAATGCCAGTTCATTCCATTTCCTGCCAGGAAAAGGTCCCAGCCCAGGCCTGGGTGGGCTCAGTTTCTCCTTCAAGTTCACGGATACCGAGTTTGGCCAGCTGTAGGAAGAGCTACACGTGCCTGGACCACCCCCTCCCTTGTGCCCCGCTGCATGCAGAGGGCTTACGGGGACAGGGGCCAAGCCTGCAGATCCTTGCTGTCTCAGGCCGCTCCTCCCGGCAGACCCCGAAGCTGTTGTCCGAGGTTCGGCAGAGCACAGGCCGTTCCTGGGTGCCGTTGCCACAGGTGACCGAGCACTGCAGGCAGAGAGTTACCAGTCAGGGCCCACCTCCCATGCTAGGCTGGGTCTCAAGGGCTCCCCAAGCATGCGTATGTGAGAGGTGGCATGGGACGGATGAGAGTGTGAGCTGGAGGCTTGCCCTGCCTTCCCCAGCCCCAGGTGGCTGCCTCAATCTCCTGGGCTCTAAAGCGAGTTAGAGAGTGAATATACGGGGCTGAGTTGGACCTGGCACTGTTGGATTCTTGAGGAGTGCCTCCTTTCTCTGGCTGGAGGAGGCCCGAGGCCCCTGGAAAGCTGCTCTGCACTGGGGGAAGCTCTGCCTGCATCCAGGAGGCTTTGGCAGAGGCCCTGCCCTCCCTCTGGACACAAAGCTCTACACCACCAGAACCCTCATTGTCCCCTCCAGTCCTGGCCCCCTTGACCTCACTATCGGGGGGCGAGGCTAGAAGGAGCAGTCACTGGCTCTGCTCATAACTCAGTCCCGCTCCACCATAAGATGATTCTTAGGTCCTCACCTTATGAGTGGGAAAGGACTTAGCCCATCTGAGTTGCTCAAATCTACCCAGTCTCAAGAAAGGCCTATTTTCAGGACTGGCCCTTGGACAGCTCCTGGGAACCTAGTTCATGGAACGGTCTGTCTGGTAAGAGCGTTGTCTCAAGCCTGGGGCCTTGGATCAGGCTGCACGAGGTTGCCAGGTCGGTTTGCACCGACAATGTGATTGAGGGTGAGCATCTGCTTTCCCTCCGGGTTCTGGGACTTCAGTAACCGATGTCAATCATGCAGGTACCTCTGCTTACATGACTGATCCCCAGTGCAGCCCAGACACCTGGAAGTTTGCACCTGCTGTCCTCCAGACTTCACCCACCTGCTTCCCTTTGCTGAAGGGAACTACTCTGTGCTTTCATTGGAATAAAGTATAACCATGAGTACAGTAACTTTTTTTTTTTTTTTTTTTTTTTTTGGTCTTTTTAGCTATTTCTTGGGCTGCTCCCACGGCATATGGAGGTTCCCAGGCTAGGGGTCGAATCGGAGCTGTAGCCACGGGCCTACGCCAGAGCCACAACAACGCGGGATCCGAGCCGTGTCTGCAGCCTACACCACAGCTCACGGCAACGCCGGATCATTAACCCACTGAGCAAGGGCAGGGACCGAACCCGCAACCTCATGGTTCCTAGTCGGATTCGTTAACCACTGCGCCACGACAGGAACTCCTGAGTACAGTAACTTCTGCACGAACCCTTGAGCCCAAGGCTTGTCTTGCGGACCCTTGACCCACCGAGTGTATGGGCTGCATAGCAGGGCTCATCTCAGTTGAGCTCTGTCCCCAGGACTGCTCCTCCAGCCCTTGAGACCATCCTGCTCTTTCCAGCCCAAGTCTAAGACCTCCCTTGTTCATGTCCCCTCCCGCAGGTTTGGGTGGCCTTCTAGGCCATACCTCTTCCCCCAGAGACAAGAGCCCAGGGTTTCCCCTTATGTCCTGGAGCCCAGGCTGTCCCCAGTCTCCTAGGGGGTCCAGGCTCCTGTGGCACCTGGGAGCCTCTCTGCCCTGTAAAGACACATTCCATTGGGTTTTGTACAGAGCTCTAGCTGTGTGGAACCATGGGTGCCCTGAGACCTACAGGAAGGGGCCCAGGGCAAGAACTGCATCCAGGCCAAGGTAGAATGCCCTGGCCACCTCAGTCTCACCCAGTCTTGGTTTGGGGGCCAAGGACACAGGGCCAGGGGACTGCTTACCTGGGACCAGGGTCCAGCCCGCCACCGACCAGGGCAGAGCTCACGGTTGCAGGCCCGGCGGCCCTCAGGTCGGGCATCATTGCAGTGCTTGGTGTGCACGGAGCGGGTAGTATTGTTGTGCAGGGGCTGCATGCAGCGCACGGAGCGAGTCTGCATGCCCGTCCGCCCACAGCTCTGACTGCATGGCTCCCACTCGCCTGTGACCCACCTGCCAGGGCAGAGCAGCATGTGGTCAGCCCCGGGAAAACCAGCCTGGCTTCAGTCCAGGTGGACAAAGGGAAGCCAGCCTGCCCCCACCCCCGGGTGCATCTTTCCCTGCTGTCATGAAGGCAGTTGAGAGGCCAGCTGTGCCCCTGCTCGGGGTTCTGTAGATGAGGAACCCCATGCAGGGAGACCCTGGCTGAGGGGAGTGGCCATGGCGAGCCCAGGACTGGGGGACTCTGCCGGCCTTTGTTTCTTCGTAGGTTCCCAACTCTGCCCTCTGACCCCAGCTTCTGCTGATATCACAAAACCTCCCGGGCAGCAGCATGGATGCCCTCAGCACCTGTCCCCACATGGCCCCCCTCTGTCTATTTGCCCACTCTCTTCCTTGCTCAGGGCCCTGCAAAAGGAACCTGGGCCCAGAAATGCAGTCCTGCCAAACTCCAGGGCCAAGGCAGGCCATAGGCCCTGCCATGAGCTACTGGGGAAACATCTACCAAAGGACCAGAAGTGAGCCCCGCACTCTCAGTTTCCCCATCTGAGCATTGTCACTTGTCATCATTTCTAAAATGCACACTGTTTCTGTTTAACAGGTTTGAGGCAGGGGGCACTGCACAGCCTGCAGCATCTTAGACTCCATCAAGTACAGTGAAAAGAATTCATCAACCATCTCAGGCTCAGAGCTGCCCAGGGGCCCAGATCCCGCACCTCCCTCCACAGAAGCCCCAGGTCTCTACCCTCGCTCCTTTAGTGGGGCTCCAGGCTGGGGGCCAGGGGCCAGGAAGCCTGGGAAACTCACACAGGCTGGGAGCACTCCTGCGGGTTGCAAGCCCGGCGGATGGCCTTGGGCTTTGAGAGGGCATCACAGAAGCCTCGGTGCACCATCTTGTGGTCCAGCCTCCGGCGGCAGCCATACTTGGTGAACTGGGACCCTGAAGAAGAAAGCTCGAGGGGGCTCAGTGGGGTGGTGTGACCCCTCCAATGGGTGCGGAGGGGTGGCTCCTAGGTGCTTCAGACCCATTCTCCCCACTCTGCTGAGGGGGTGGGGGTGGGGCAGGGGACCCCGCCTGGTGTCCACTGAGCACCCCAGGCCAAATGAAGGTGAGAGCCAGGGAGCGTAGCCAGCTTCTCCTCTGGCCCCTGGGCTGGCTTCCTGGGGCAGGAGAGAAGGTTCTGTTGCCTCTCATGTCACTGTCATTTATTCCACCTTGAATTAATAACCGGCTAAACAGGGAACACAGCCTTCAAGGCTCCTCTGGCCAGTCTAGTGCAGCAGTTCCCAACTGGGGGTGCTTCTGCTCCCCTGGGCATATCTGGCAATGTCTGGGACACTTATTTGTCACAACTGTGGGAGGAGAGGCCACTGCCATCTACCAGGTAGAGGCTGGGGGTCCTGCTCAGCATCTTACAGGACAAACCTCGACAACAGACCATTATAGAGCCCAGGATGCCAGCTGGACCAGGATCTCAAATCCTCCACCCAGTGGGTCAGACATGAGAGACCACGGCTGGGCATCCTGATGTACTCCGGGTGTCTGGAGGTATCCCAGGAAACGGGGGATGGAGGGTGCTGGTTCAGTGGGAAGGTGGAGGAGTGCTTTCCCTGGGGAGATGGCCTGTACAAAGGCCCTGAGGCAGGAGCACAGCAGGTCCAGGAAAAGCACTTAAGTCCAGTGTGGACAGGGCCAAGTGGGCTGGGGTAGAGGAGGCAGTAGGAGAAGTCAGCTTGGACCTTGGAGACCATGAGGAGAATTTTTTTTTTTTTTTCTTATCCCAAGAGCAGAAGGAGCTGCTGAAACCTGTGACACCAGGAAGGGGTATGGTCTGATCTGCCCCATTAATAGGTCACTCTGGGGGCAAGAGTGGACACACAAGGGCCAGCTGGGTCAGCTGGGCCTTGAGGACGATGCTAAGACCGGGAAGACAGTGACAGCTGATGAGTCCAACAGAGGAGAGAATCAACAGGACCTGCTAATGAGATCTGGGGGTGGGAGTAGACGCCTGGGGTGCCAACCGCCCAGGCAAGAGCTCTGGAAAAGGAGTCTTCCATCTGCCTGGGCTGGGGAGTGGGTGCCCTGCCCGTGCAGTGGACTCCCCAGGTGCTGTATATGTGGGAGCCCATGTGGCATCTGAGGGATGCCTGCTGTCCAGGCCGCCTGCTCCTTCCTGCAGGCTGGGCTCTCTTCTCCTGCCTCTCATCTCCTCCAGCAACTCCAGCTCCTCCAGGAGCAGTGACTACACGGGGCCAATCAGAACTTGCCATCTGTTTGTATGCCCCACGGACTCTGCAGTCCAGGGCAGAGGGGGAACCCTTGGCACCCCCAGTCCTGCCCCAGGGAAGGAAAGGCCTTTCTGAATGAACTTAGGTGGGCTCTCTGCAGAGGGCGCCCCTTTGCTGGTCTCTAGCACCGCCCGTCTTTCCTTGGCTCAGCCGGGCGATGCCTCAGCAATCCCTCCAAGCCGCCCTTCAGCAACCGCCCGCCAGGCCAGCGCTCCCTCCCACAGTGATGCAGGTGCGGACTGGCGCCATCCAAGGCCCACACAGGCTCTTTGGCTGCCTCTGCCCGGCTGCCCTGAGCACCCGCCTCTCCTGTCCACCCTCTGCCCCCTCCCAGTGGGCTAGACCCTTGTCACCTGGGCAAAGGTCACTGGATCTGCCTCCCTGGCCCCTGGGACAGTTTCTTATACGTGGCACATCCCTTAGGCCAGGCGGTCAGCAGGGACCTCTGGCTCAGGAAGCCCCTCGCCCAGAGGACCCCCCCTCCTTGGGGTTCCCGGACTCGGAGAAGGCCACTCACCTCCACCGCAGGGCTTGGAGCAGGGAGACCACTTCTTCAGGGCCCACTCATAGCCCACGGAGTCATCCTCCAGGACGTTGTTGTCGTCCACATTGAGCGAGTCCTCGTGGATCATGTATTTGTAGGTCAGCGAGATCCGGGCGTCTCCCTGCGGGATGACCTGCACCGGAGACGGCGATAAACATGCCTGCCCTCTGCCACCCTCCCTCGGGCCCCAAGAGAAGTTCGTCCCAAGAACATTCAGGCAAGTTCTAGAAAGTCCCGGCAAACACTGAATTCACCACCAATACGGAACCACTGCTGGCCGGGGAACATGGGGTCAGGTCCTGCGAACCTCTGGGCACGACGTTTTCATCATCAGTTAACGCATAACTTTATTTTAGGTGTGTTTCTGTTTAAAGACACCTTAATTAATACGGACTGCAGATTCATGATCTCTAAACTCATGGCCAGTGCCCAGGACCTCGGCTCCACAAGCTCAGCTAACATCACGCTTGGGGGCAATTCAAACAGCAAAATCATCCCCCCAAAGCACAGAAATGCAAGAAACACGGTGCTAAATAGACTGAAAAAGTCACTTGCTTATAGTAGGAGCTGAAACAAGAATCAGAACCTCTGGAGGAGCTGGGAAAACGCATCGGGCGGCCACACCCGCTCTCCAGGCTCCGCTGGCCTCTGCAACCATCTGTGAGCCCCCTGCGAGGACAGGCGGACCTTGCTTTAAGAGCTTAGCTTGGAGTTCCGGTCATGGCGCAGTGGTTAACGAATCCTACTAGGAACCATGAGGTTGCAGGTTTGATCCCTGGCCTTGCCCAGTCAGTGGGTTAAGGATCCGGCGTTGCCATGAGCTGTGGTGTAGGTTGCAGATGCGGCTTGGATCCTGCGTTGCTGTGGCTCTGGCGTAGGCCAGTAGCTACAGCTCTGATTGGACCCCTAGCCTGGGAACCTCCATGTGCCAAGGGAGCAGCCCAAGAAATGGCAAAAAGACAAAAAAAAAAAAAAAAAAAAAGAGCTTAGCTTTACTGGGCTTTGCAAATACTACGTTTTTCACAAATTATAGGTTTGTGGCAGCCCCAGATCCTGCAGGTCTATTGGTACCATTTTCCCTTCCTTTCCTTTTCTTTTTTTGCCATGGAGACTCTTGTATTTATTTATTTATTTAAGTATCACTAATTTACAATGTGGTGCCATTTTTCAACAGCATTCACTCCCGTCGTGTCTTTGGGTCACATGGTTTGTAATCCTCGCCCTTCTACCTCTTTTTCATTATGATCATATCTGTTAGGGTGATCAGTGCTCTTTGATGTTACTATTGTAATTGATTTTGTTTTGTTTTGTATTATTTATGGTCTGTGCATTGTGTTTTTAGACATAAAGCTATTGCACACTTCACAGAATACAGGACAGTGTAACATAACTTTTTTCTTCTTCTCTTTTTTTTTTTTTGTCTTTTTAGGGCCGCACCCATGGCATATGGAAGTTCCCAGGCTAGGGGTCGAACCGGAGCTACAGCTGCCGGCCTACACCACAGCCACAGCAACGCAAGATCCTTAACCCACTGAGTGAGGCCAGGGATCGAACCCGCGTCCCCAGGGATCCTAGTCCGGTTTGTTAACTGCTGAGCCATGAAGGGTACTCCATTTTTTTCTTTTTCCTGGCCACACTCAGGGCATATGGACGCTCCTGGGCTAGGGATCAAACCTGAGTCAGAGCTGTGACCTACACCAGCAACACAGGACCTTTAACCCACTGTGCTGGGCCAGGGATCAAACCAGTGTGGCCACAGAGACAAACCAGATCATCAACCCATTGCACCACTGCGAGACCTCCACGTGATAAAACTTTGATAATGCAAAAAGCATTCACATGACTTACTGCCATATTGGCTCTGTTGTGGTGGGTCTGGAACGGAATCTGCAATAGCTCCTGAGGTCTGCCTGTAATGATTTTGGGACTAGAAATACATTTTGGTAGGCCAATTTACCAATACAGGAATGGCAGAGACTGAGGCCACGGTATGTGCACTGACAAAAGCAGGGCGCCAAAGGCGTTTCTGGGAGTGAAAAGTGCATACAGGTGAGGTGGGCAGAGCAGCCCATGACACACCCCAGCTGCACAGCTGCTTGCCTCCCATGAAGGGTGCTGGGTCCAGGTGCCCTGGTCCAACCACAGTGCGTTCGCCTTAGTGGGGGGGCTAAAGGTACCTGAGCCTTATCTGTAGTGTTTTTCATTATTTTACTGATAAAATATATTACTTAGGCAATTAAAATGATTTTTTTTTTTCCTTTTGGCCATGCCGCCTGTGGAAATGCCAGGGCCAGGGATGGAACCTACGCCACAGCAGCAACCTGAGCCACTGCAGTGACAATGCCAGATCCTTAAGCTGTTGCACTACCAGGGGAACTCCAATTAAAGTTTATTTTTTAAAAGTGAACTAAGAAATCAAGCCCCCTGTGTGCTCGCATCACCAGGAACAGCCTGGGGTCCTAGACTCAGGAGACCTGGGGTCCAGTTCTGCTCAGGCATAAAGTTCACTGTGGCCTGGATCCAGCTGTCTAATTTCCTGAGCCCTGTCGGCCACCCCCATGGAGTTGCAGGATTTGCGTGCAATGGCAGATGTGAGCAAGCATGAGGAAGGGGCAGGAAAGTCAGCCAGAGGAGGAAACCTAAACCCTACAGGGGACTCTGTCCGAGGTCACCAGGGGTCAGATGAAGGGCCCAGAGCCCGACTGACCAACCAACAGCTCCAAGTCTGTTCCTCGCTCTGACACAGTGATAAAACCCTTGGTCCAAATTACACAGCCTTGGGAGTTCCCCTTGTGGCTCAGCAGTTCATGAACCCTACTAGAATCCATGAGGATGTGGGTTTGATCCCTGGCCTCACTCAGTGGGTTAAGGGTCCAGCGTTGCCGTGAGCTGTGGCTTGGAGCCTGTGTTGCTGTGGCTGTGTTGTAGGCCTGCAGCTGCAGCTCCAATTCGACCCCTGGCCTGGGAGCTTCCACATCCAGCAGGTGAGGCCCTAAAAAGAAAAAGAAAAAAAACAAAAAAAACCCCCAAACCCCAAAACCAAACAAAAAACCCAAAGTACAGGGAATACAGAGAGGCTCAGGGTTCCCAGGCACCCCTTTCTGGCTTCCACAGCGGCCACTCGCCCCTGCCTCGACTTACCAGGACGGTGATGGTGCCATGGAGGGGGCCCGTGGTCTGCAGCGTCTCCCGGCCGTCCTCGTCGCGGTACTCCCATTCCACGCCCATGGCGATGAAGGATTTGGAGTTGGGATCCACGTCATTCTCTTCATTTAAAATGAACTTGCCTGTCTCCAAGTTCTTGACGGCTGAGGACGGCAGAAGACAGCGCCCCACCATGATCACCCAGGGAAATTCAGGCACCCTGCCGGGAGGCTGCTTTAAACAGGTCGAGGGGTCCTGGCGAGTGGAGCCCCTGGTTACTACCAGCCGCCCTACGCCCAGGGCAGCCCAAGTCGCCTTGGGACCCTGCCCTGCCCTTTGCTGCTCAGCCAGAATCAAGTTTCCCTCTAGTCTTACACTTCTGCCAGGCCCGGGGCCCTTTTCTGGATCTGCCCCTCAAACCCTGGAGGAGAGGCTCCCCTGGCAAGGGGCTCCTAGCTGTCAAGGCCACCTCTCTGCAGACTATCTGAAGCACTCCGTGGGCTCTCGGAACCTCAGCCCTTCTTGCCCCAGTCCCCGGATGCAGGATATCTGCTGGACACCAGGGCACAGGGCTGGGTAGGGGCTTCCTCCCCATGTGTGTTCCTTCCTCATTGGTAACTGTGGCTCGGCCTGGGGCCCCACCAGGTCCCCACGACCCAGAGAGGCCCCATCTGATGGGGGCTACCCCCAGGCCACTGGGCATCCACAAAGGAACACCTAAGAGCTAAGAATCCACTGGTCAGATAGTCCGGCACTTCCCATAGTGTGGAAGGTGGCTACTGGGAGGCTGCTGAGTGATTTAGGGGGGCACAGACCAGGCAGGGAAATCACAGAATAAGGAAATCATTCCCTATACAAGTCTAAAATCCCGAGACACTCAGTGGGCACCAGGAGGTCTTCAGCATGTCACCAACCCTACCCCTTCTTGTGCAAGGACAGCCTTCAGCAGGAAACAGTGTTTAGGTAGAAGCATCTTTCTTTTCAAGCATCAACTATTTTTTTTTTTTTTTTTTGTCTTTTTGCCTTTTCTAGGGCCTCTTCCCGCTGCATGTGGAGGTTCCCAGGCTAGGGGTCGAATTGGAGCTGTAGCCACCGGCCTACACCAGAGCCACAGCAACACGGGATCAGAGCTGCGTCTATGACTTACACCACAGCTCACAGCGACGCCGGATCCTTAACCCACTGAGCAAGGCCAGGGATCGAACCCATAACCTCATGGTTCCTAGTCGGATTAGTTAACCACTGAGCCATGATGGGAACTCCATGCATCAACTATTTTTTTTTTTTCATTTTTAAAAAACTGAAGTATAGTTGATTTACAATGTCGTGTTAATTTCTGCTGTATAACAAAGTGTTATCTTTGTTATATTTGTCTTCTACTTAAGGCAGGTGGTACTGGCTTGGCATTTGAGGGGAGCAACATAAAGTTTCCCTTAAAATAAGGAGGAAAGGAAAACTTGTATTAAGAAAGAGTGTGTTTGTCTCGAATCAGCAGGGTGCCGGACAGTGACAGTCTTGGAACCTAGGACCCAGTCTGGCATCCATGGCACAGGGAGGAAGGTCAGGCCCCGAATGGGGGGAGAGGCTTGTGCGGGATCCCCTCAGTGACCCCCACCCCCAGCATCACTTCTTACGTGGGCCCCACGACTTTGAGGGGCAGGGCGAGGATGGGTAAAGTCCCTGCAAGGGGCCCTGGGCAGCTCTGGGGGAGCACAGTCAACAGGCCAGGGCTGCCTTGTGGGAAGAGGCACCCAGACTTATTAGAATATCCCAATTTTCAAGAAATGCCAGGAATCTCTATTCCGAAAGAATCATCTAAATTTAAAATGAAACCAATTGAAAATATGCAAATGCACCACGGGAGCCCATCCACCAGCCGGCCTCAGTGTCTGTTGGAAGAGCCTGCATGGCTCCCTCCATCACCCACCCTCCCCACCCCTGTGGACAGCTGGCTTTGCCCTTGGCCTTGAGGTGGGGTGGGGGTGTGGGTATGTGGCATATCTTAGACATGTGTCCCTCCACAGCCACTGCCATGGCAGGGGGTTCTCTGATCCCAACCCCTGGCCTCTCCACTGGGAAATGACCCCAGGAGAGGCCCACCAGGTGGGCGGAGCCAGAGACAGGGGAGGTGGGGCTGCAGCCATGCCTCCCAGCTGGGGCCTGGAAGAGCCAGGCTTCGGAGCCAAGGCACTGTCCTGGCTCGGACACTCACCCAGGTGGTGGCTGGTGGTGTCCGCCTCCTGGATAAGCAGGTGTCTGGCTCCCGCTGGGATCTCGAACATCTTGATGTAACCTTTGTTGGGATGTGATGCCAAATGAGAAGGAAGAGAAGCCAAATGAGAGGGAGAGGGCTTCAAACGCTGACAACACTAGGAGGGCCTCGCCCTCTAAGGCGGTTCAGAAGCCCCAGTGTTTCCTAGGCTCTGGTCCAGAGAGGGGCCGTGGGAGAACTGCTGCATCCCAGCCAGTTGCAGCCCTTTTGCACCTTCCAATCCAGACCCACCCTTGGCCCCCTCCACTGAAAACTCGGTGGGCATCCTTGTGAATGGCCTTGGAGTCAACACTGGGCACGGAACTAAGATGCCATGTCTAGGAGGGGGCCCTCAGCAAACTGCTTGGCCTCCCTGGACCCCAGCGGCTTCATCTGCAAACTGAAGATGCGCGGGGGCAGGTGGAGGGTCAGCTCCAAGCACCCCGGCACCCGCCGAGTGGAGTCCGGCAGGTTGGCCCCATGGCCTTCTTCTGAAAGAGGCAAACCACAGTTGCTTCTCCCCATTTCAGAAAGAGGCAGAGTGGTCAGCTGCTCTAGGCCCACCCAGGGCACCAGTGCTCCAGAGGAGGCGCTCCTTTAGAAGGGGGCTCACCCAGAAGGCTGTTTGCCTAGAGTCCATCTCAGCCGGGGACCCCAAGTTCCCCACCCCCATCCTGGGGCCCTGGGTGGGGGGACAGGCCTACCTAGGCTGAAGGCTGCACTGACCAGCCCAGCAAAGTCCTGCCGACAGGCAGCCAGGGGTGGTAGCGGAGGGGCAGGGGGGTCAGCGGGAGGTCAGTGGGAGGTGGCTGGGCAGCCTTGGAGGGCTGGGGAGAGTACCCTCAAATAAAGACCCACCCGGTGCACCTTACACCCGGCATTCTCCCTGTCCCCAGGCCACCCTGGGGTCTGGCCCAGCTGTCCCCGACTTGGGGTTCTCCCTCCACCGCCCCCTCCCAGACCTACACCCCCTTCCCTAAACAGCTGAGAGCCCCGTCAGAGCCACCCCACCACTGGGTGCCACAGACCAGTTGGGGCTGGGTGGGGCAGGAAGGGGCACACTCACCGAGCTTCTTGGGCGCGCGGGTGAAAGTGCCCTTGACCACCTTGCAGTGGGAGTTGTCTCCTCCACACACCCCACACTTGTCCTCCTGTTTGCTGGAGCCGATCACCCCGTCACAGCCCACCTTCTGCAGGGGGAGGGGGTGTGGGGTACCCTTGAGACCCCTCCCTCCCCACCAGGTCCCTGGCACCTGTTCCCTCCGCAGCCCAGTTTTGGGCATCCCATCTCAGCAGTTCCTGCTGCAGGGGGAGGACAGGGCACTTTGGAGCCAGTTGGGCCCACTGTGCCCACCCGGCAACCGGCCTTTCCCCCTAGTCCTGGACAGTGTGACCTGCGGGCACTCTGCACAGCCTACTCAGGGCTGTGTCCCGAGGCTGTCCTGGCACAGGTCGCTGGCCTCCTAATGAATGTCAGTCAGACCTGGCTACTGCCCTTTGTCCTGGGCGTCCATGCAGCACCCTGGCAGCGGCGCCCCCAGGGCTCCTAGCCAAAGCTTAGGCCTGGATGCCCCTTCCTCTCAACCCCCCGGAACGCTGTCCTCCTCAGTCTGTCCTGGAGTGTCCAGGCAGGAGGTGACAAGAGTTGGTGGGAATTTTGCCTTCATTCTCTCAACCAATCCCCTCAACACTGTCCACTCTGGAACTGAAAATGGTTCCACACAGAGCAGGGACGTTCCCTTGCCCAGGGCCACCTGGTATATTACTCTGTTTTTTTCACTCTCCAAGCCCAGCTGATAGCACACCATTTCCAGGGCCCCAGACCCTTCAGCCCTGAGCACACTGCCTGGGGCCACTTTCATATCCAAGTCTACACTCAGCAGGGACGACTACCTCTCTGAGCAGGTCTGCTCTGTCCTAGAGTACACCACAGCATCACTGGTTTCCCTCTTTGCCCTGGCTGCCAGGAAGCTCAAAGCCAGTTCACTCCTCAAGCTCCTCTATCACTGCCCCTTGCTTCCTTTCCCTTTGCTCTTTGATTTCTGGCTTTTGTCTTACAAAGATCTTTGAGGGTCACTAGACTTTGAAGGGACTACAGAGACACTTCCTAGCTACACAGCCTTACAGAAACTCTGAGTTTGTTTCCACATCTGTGACATAGAGTCAGAGCAGCAAGGCCTGCCAGGGCTATTGCCAGGGTGGGAGGAGACAGGTCCCTGTGAACAGTCACATGCTGTCTGGCACAGAATAAGACCCAAGAGAAGGATGGCGCTGACACAGAGGAGGCAGGAAGAGAAACAGGAGGAGGGGGGAGAGGGAGGGAGAGGAGAACCTCCTCTCTGGCCGGGGGCGGTTGAGATATTGTGGTTTATAATGAATACAGATTTGGTCTTCACCCAGTTTCTGATTGGACCTCCTAAAACTCCTAAAGTTCCCTTGGAATTTCCTGCAATGAGAGCTGTAAAGCTGTCTTTTGTTATAGTAATGAGGTGACTTTTGGACCCACCTCAGGATGCTGCTGGCTGCCAGGGGACCCGACCATGTGATTAGAAGGTTGGACCTCTCGGCCCCACCCCCTGACCTCTGTGGAGGGAAGAGCTGGCGCTGAATCAGTCACCAGAGGCCCATGATGTAATTAATCATGTCCCTGTAGTGGAGCCTCCATAACTCCTCAAAAGTGGGGGGCGGTGGAGAGCTTCAGGGTTGGTGAACTGGTAGCGATTGGGCGAGGGCAGCGCGCCCTGGAAGGGCCTGGAAGCTCCGTTCTCCTTCCTGCATACCTTGCTCTAAGCATCTCTTCCATCTGGCTGATCCTGGGCTATATCCTTTTATAGTAAACTGGTCATCTAGTAATTAAATGTTTTTCTGAGATCGTGAGCCACCCTAGCAAATGAATCAATGGGGCTGTTGGAACTTCCCATCTACGGCCCGTTGGTCGGAAGCACAGGTGACAACCTGGACTCGCCATTGGCATCTGAGGTGGGGCGGTGGGCGGAGGGAGGCAGCCTGACCCCGTGGGATCTGATATTATCTCCAGGAGATGGTATCAGAATTGAGTTAACGTGTAGAACTCCAGCTAGTGTCAGAACTGCTTGTTGGACAACTGGAGGAAAAAAATCCTCCAAACTGGAATTGGAATCAGAATCTTTATGGCCTCATTTAATTCCTGATTTCATGCCGTGTGTGCACATGCATGCGTGTCTTTAGTCTCTGGATGTGCCTTTTGCTGTTATTTCACTTTGAACCTTCCTGAGTCATTGCGTTTTGATATTCTCTCATGGACAGCATCCGCTTGGATATTATATTCTTTTAAAAGAAGACTTTCGGGAGTTCCCGTCGTGGCTCAGTGGTTAACGAATCCGACTAGGAACCACGAGGTTGTGGGTTCGGTCCCTGCCCTTGCTCGGTGGGTTAATGATCCAGCATTGCCGAGCTGTGGTGTAGGTTGCAGACGCGGCTCGGATCCCAAGCTGTTGTGGCTCTGGCGGAGGCTGGTGGCTGCAGCTCCGATTCGATCCCTAGCCTGGGAACCTCCATATGCCGTGGAGCGGCCCAAAGAAATAGCAAAAAGACAAAAAAAACCAAAAACTCTTACCTTTCATTTTGTTACTCTTATTTCCTTTGTGTGTGTGTGCTGTTTTGTTTTTTAATTTTGGGGGGGCTGCGCCAGGGCATACAGTGACAACGCTAGATCCTTAACCAATAGGCCACCAGGGAACTCCTCTCTTGTGTGTGTTCAATCTTTCCTTTCTGTCTCTGTTTTCCCTTAACTTTTGCAATATGATCATATATAAATGTAAACATTTTCTAACTATACAAAAATCTATCATCCTGCTATTAACTATTCAGTAACCAAGGACATACCTTATTCTGCCCCAGCTGTCCATGTCAAGAATGAAGCTCTAGCCATGCCCCCTAAGAGGGTGAGCGGCTGTTCCCTCTTCTCTGTTCAGTTTGTATCCTATTTGCAGCTGCCCTCTAAAGCTCCTTCCATTGTTGAACGTTTTCCCAGCTCCCACCTGTCTCAATCACTGTTTTGAATATTTTCTTTGACGTCTTGAAAATCTTGCTGTCCAGGGAGAGCCTGCCCCTCCCAGGACTAGCTAGCCAGTTCTTAGGGACAGAAAAGAGGGCATACCTTTTAAACATAAACCAACTGATTCCTCCAACCACCCCCTTTATTGAATCCTCACACACCAAGCCAATATGTCTCTGCCCTAAATCATCCCAGGGCCAGGTACCAGGAAGCTGGAGACCACACCTGCCCAAACCTGCCGGAAGTATTCAAACTGACCAGTCCCAGGCTATTTACTCTGCCCTGCCTTGCCTCTCCTGTGGAAACCCCAATAAAAGCTGTGGCTCAGACCTTCCCCTGCTCCTTTCTGCCTCCCAACAGAACCTGGTGCTTCTCCACGTGGCCCTGAACAGGGCAGCCTGCCCTTCCCTCAAGAAGTGTAGGTGATGAGTTCTTTCAATGGCACTGACGTCTCTGGGTGATGACATTTGGTCACCTCCATAAATCAAAATCCCACAGGCACAGGGGAGACACGGGCGTCTTTGTTTTGAAGGATTTGGTTGCGTATTTGGAACCTGAGCAGACTCCAGATGTGGCCTGGCCTCCCTGCCAGGCTGAAGCTGAGCCAGACTCTTCCCTGCCCCCTGCTGCTTCCTTCACCTGGGGCTTCGGTCCTACTGAAATCACGTGCATGGAGAGACTGCCAACTGCCCTGCCCCCACCTCCTCCTGGGGGCCCCCAGCACCCCACCAGGCTTTCTGCCAGGCATCCTGAAGATGCTCACTCCTCAAGAAGGTAAGAAAAGAGGCAGCCCCCAGGACACCTGCAATCAATCTCATCTACACAAACTCCAGAGGCTTCCAGGTGTTTCTAGAGGCAGAGGCAGGTCTGCACTCATGTTACTACTGTATGCTGGGTATGCCCCACGGCTGTTTCTTGGGACAGCCTAAGATTGAAGCCAAGGATGTGACAGTAACAGAAGACACAGCAGGGCATTTCTACAAAGAGCCAAACCAACTGGATCCAAGGTGGGCTACTCTATTGATCACGTGTAAGCTGTCCGATGCCCAGCAGAGTGCAGGGAGATGAGGTGGAGGGTTGCGGGATGTTGGGGGGAGGGAGATGGGAGGGAGTTGGGGGCAGGAAACGACATCTGCTGAGACCCACCCTGATCCAGGTGTCTTTTGCAGCACTTTGCATGCTCAACCTCGGTGGAGCCTCCCAACACCCAGGAAGCCGAGGCCCTGAGTGGTGGCTGGCCCTGCTCCTGTCCCCACAGTGCTGGCCTCCAGGCACTCACCCTGCAGTCCCCGCGCACACAGAGGCTGAAGGCGTCCTTGTAGGAGCAGCGCGTGCCATCGTGTACCATGCGCTTCATGGACACCACCTCCCCAGTCTCCTTGGACTCGCAGTAGAGGTGGCATCTCTCCTTAGCTGGAAGGGAAGCAGCGGGGTGTTGGCAAGGACAGCCGGCAGCACCGCTCACTTTGCCAGCAGCTTCTTTCCCAAGTCCACTCAAGAGAAGCACCTTGTTAAGGAGAAACTCCCAACCCCTAGGGTCTTCTCACGGTTCACCCGCCCTCCTCCTCCCACGGGGGCAGGGGTGGTGGTGGAAGAGAAAGGGGAAAGGTGGGAATCAGGCAGGTGCCTGGAGTCCTCTCTGCGACCCTGGTGCATGGGACTGAGCTTCTCCCAACCGAGCCAGCCTGTTGTTGGTACCAGGTTGCAGATCCCCAGACCCCCCCCCCCCAGGGGAAAGGCAAATGGGTGTTTGCCAGGTTTCTTCCCGAAGACCCTCTTCAGCCAACCTTCTCTGAAACCCCCAGATGCCCCTTGATTCAGTTTCCTGTCCCTGGCACCTTCCCTTCTCAGCAGTTATCTCAGAAATCACTAAAACAGAAATTCTTACTTGATTTTCTGCCAGACCACAGCCTCCCCCTGAGAAGGGGACCCTGTCTGCTCTGGCACTCCCTCCCTGCACGTCCCTGTGGGGCTTTCAACAGGCTGGTGTGACACACATGGGTGCCGGATACAGTAGGGCAGGCCCAAGTACCCACCCCCCGCCCCCCTGCCCAATGCGCGGAAGGAACAGAAACTGTTTCTCCATCATAAGGTGGGAGGAGAACTCACATGAAATATAAACACTCTCATGCCTGAAGCTACCAGACTTTTCAGTTCCAGGAGCCAACAAATTTCTTTTGATGCTTAAGCCAGTTCAACTCACTTGGAACTGAGAGTTCCCACCGAAAGAGGAGAGGTTAGATGTCACCCAATTCTTTGGTCGACTCCACCAACGTCCCCCTCGGCGCAACTCCAGCCTTGTCCACTGGGTGGCTGCAGGAGCCTGGGATCAGTTGCACCCTGCCTTCTCCCCTGCTGCCAGGCCTGGGGTGGGTGGGGGCGTTGTCTCAGGCTCTTCTGAGACTCTAGTTCTGCTATAAGCCCTCAACCCAGGAGTGGGTCCCGGCAGCCACCCCGCCCGGGTGGGCTCTGCTGGCAGCCCGGTGTGTCCATGTAAGTGGCCCAGAGAGCCCCGGCCAGTCTGCTGAGCGCCCACATCCCCTGGGGCTCACCATCCCGGTGCTCGTGGGGAAGCCAGTGGTGCTGGGCGTCACCGTGCTCGAAGTACAGGTCCCACTGTCGGCACTGCTCCTCGCGGAAGTCGGCCAGGGCGTCAGGGCAGTCCTGGGAGTTGCAGAGCTGGAAATCGTAGGCAAGGCCTGAACAGGTGCGGCCTCCATTGGCTGGGCTGGAGGAGAAAGCAGAGAGGCCTTGCAGCTCGGTGCCAGCACTCGGGGGCCACTTGTGGGAGGGAATCCCTGAGCCTTGGGGGAGGGGTGGGGGGCAGCTCTACCTGCAGGACATGGGCAATCCCCAGGCTCCAGAGCCTTGGAGCATCAGGTCTAGAAGGGGCTGGTAATCCTCCCTCGAGGGCCCTGGAAAGGGAGCATCTACTCAGCTCTGTGCACCCCCACCCCACCCGTCCTGTCGCTGTGGCTGCGAACTGACAGTGAGCTGCAACTGGATGTTTATGCTCTGCTGCGCCTCCTGCCACCAACCCCATGGGGGAGGGGCCAGGTGAATTCCTCCTACAGCCGGGCAGGGCCTGGGCCTCACACAGGGTGGGAACTCAGAGAAACTGTCAAGCAGTGGAGCCCGGTTGCTAGTGTTCCTCACAAGGCTGGGGCACAATAGACACGCCAGCCCCTGGCTCTGCTCCGTCTTGAGAAAACTCGGGCTGCATTTCTGTAATTTCCTCACTTGGCTGAGAGCAGTACCAGTCCACAAAGCACTAACCCCACAGCAAAAGCACCTGGCTGGTGGCCAGCAGAAGGCTCTGGCAGGCAGGGTGATGGGCTGGGGCAGGAGCTGGGGGGCTTCAGTGTCGCCACCTGCCAGGCATGGCAGAGCCAAGTGGAACCCGAGGCCCGCCTGAGACCTGGGCAAAAGTCATGCTCTGCCTGCGATGAGGGCTGTATCGTTTAGCACAGCAGAGAGGACAGTGGAAGGAGCTGGCTTCCAAGAGGCCCCTTGAATGGTGCTGTGTTCTCAGGGGAAGTTGGTAGAAATAACGAACTGAGAAATTGGTGGAGAAAGAGCCACAGGGCCTCAGTATTTGGTGGGGACCATGCAAGAAAAGGTGGCTTTTGAGATTTACACCAGAGGAACTGATGGGACCACAGACCAATGACAACACCCACAAGGGTGTTGCCAGGAGGGGCTGCAGGCCGTGGTGTAGGTGTGGGGAGCACAGGCTCTTGGGCAGAGGGAAACTGCAGGAAGGGGCCGGGCTGTCGCTGGAGTCCCTGGCCAGCCCAGGCAGGAGCCACACAGATTTGAACAGAAATTCATGAGAATTCCAAAAGAGAGTGTGAGCTGGAGAATTCAGGAGAGGCTGGGGAGGAAGAGAAAGTGAAGCGCTCAAGTTCGCGCTGTAGATTGCAGTTTCATTCATTGCAAGGAGAGGGCACGGTGAAGACCACAGAGGGAGCTCAACCCAGCGAGCACCGGTTGTGGGGGAGCAGCTGGGAACTCTGGGGTCTTCATGCTGTCCCCATTGTCCCGGGAAAACGCAGGGAGCAGTAACTAAAGATGGGGAGGGGCAGTGTGAGGCTCAGCCGTGGTCTCCAGGAGGATGCATGAAAGGGGAGGCCCCTGGCACTGCAGACAAAGAGGCTGTGCGGGGTCTGTGAACCCCAACATGCTCCGGGCACTGCAGCTGTGCCCCCATGGCTGTGCGTGAGACTGGTGAAAATGAACCCTGGCCAGAGCTCCGTGTGGCACATCTGGTCACTGACGTGGAGTGAGGGCTGGCACTAGCCAGGGGTTGGCTACTCTCTGAGCCTAACAGTGTTTGTGAATAGATGGGCTCACAGGCAGGCCTGGCAGTTCTGCTCACGTCATTGCTGCCCCTGTCCCTTGCTGCCACCAAGGCGGCTGGGCCAACCAGTGGGGTAAAAAATTCCCTAGAGTGGGCAGGTGGGGACAGACAGAACAGAGCCCCTCGGGTCCCCCAAGCCTGCATGATCTCCCAGGGCTGGACCTGGGGGTAAGTGTGCTGGACCCAGCATCAGGCATGAGGAGTCAGGGCCTGGTCAGCTCGGGCCCGGGGGAGGGGCGGGGGAGGCATGATCTACTCTTCCTGCTGTGCGCCCTGGACCCGAGTTACTCCTCAGTGCGTTGAAGGCACAGCAGAGACTGATCCCCTGTGCTGAGTGCTTGCTGCATGCCGGGCGCTGCACCTGAGATGGGAACTGGCAGTCCTTGCCCAGCACCCCGTAGCCTCTGAGCGTCTGACTTCCTGTCTTGTAGATCTCAAAGCAAGTTTAATAGCCTGAGGGGTGCCTGAGGGGAGCCAGGGGAGCTCTGAGGCTGGCCCAGGGCATGGGGCCTGCACGAGCAGCAGGAGAAGTAGCGTGGGTGGAGGAGGAAGTCCAGCACGCCCACAGGCAGCCTCTGCAGGCTGTCTCTCCTCTGGGCAGGTGGGCAAGGGTGGCATGTGGCTGACTCTGCCTCTCACCTGATTGCAAACAGCTGCTCCCCTGCCCATGCTCCTGGTACCCTCGGGCCTAACAGAACCCTCCTCTTTTTTTTTTTTTTCTTTTTTAAATATCTTATGGCCCCACCTGCAGCATTTGGAAGTTCCCTGGCCAGGGATTTAATCCCAGCCACAGCTGCGGCAATGCCAGATCCTTTAACCCACTGTGCCTGGCTGAGGATCAAACCCACGCCTCTGCAGCAACCCGAGCTGCTGCAGTTGGATTTTTTTTTCTTTCTTTCTTTTTGTCTTTTCCATATGCACCTGTGGCATATGGAAGTTCCCAGGCTAGGGGTCGGATTGGAGCTGTAATTGCCAGCCTACACACAGCCACAGCAATGCGGGATCCGAGCCACATCTGTGACCTACACCACATCTCACAGCAATGCTGGATCCTTAATCCACTGAGCAAGGCCAGGGATTGAACCCATGTCCTCCTGGTGACTAGTCAGTTCATTACTGCTGAGCCATGGCGGGGACTCCTGCAGTTGGATTCTTAACCCACTGCGCCACAGGGGGCACTGGAGAGAGCCCCTGTCTTTATGCCCAGTGCCCCACCTTCTGTCCTTGACACCCTCCACCAAGAAGAGCAGAGCAGGTTGTGTCTGGAGTAGGATGTGGGCCAGGAGCGGGGAATGACCCCAGACGGTCCGGTGAGGGGACCAGCTTTCCAAGGCTCCAGGGCTGACTCTGCTCCCAGCAGCCTGTGTGGCGTGAGCCCTCCCCGAAGTCTCAGCCCCCTCCCAGGGAAGGTGAGATGGGCCTGGGCTGCCTGCCCTCACACCCTCTCCAGAACTGAGGTCTGCAGAGGCCTTGGAGGATAGGGTGGGCTGGCGAGGGGCCTTGGAGGCTGCAGCTGCCACCCAGGAAGGCTGGAACATATCAGAGCCAACTCACTGTGGATTGTCGCACTGGCGGGTCCTGAACTTCACACCCGTGCCGCAGGTGCGGGAGCAGGAGCCGAAGGGACTCCAGGCGCCCCAGTTGCCGTCTCGTTTGAGGATGTCAGGTGTCAGCCAGATGCAGTGTCCTTTAAAGCAGTGCTGAAAGGCACAAGGTCACATGCCCCCGCTCTTCAGCCTGGAGCGCCCGTGATGACTACCAGGCCCTGGAGGCACAGGGAGCTCGGACCCCACTCACCCCTAGAAGCTCAGGGCCTGGTCGGGTGTTGGTCCACCCAGCTCCCCCGACCACTATCCTCTGCGCCTTGTTCCACCTACTCTGTCCATCAGCCAGCGCCCGCCCCACACCTTCATCTGCGGCGTGAAGCCACCAGCCAGCCTGGTGACACAGGGCCATTTATAAAGATGTAAGCAGCACATCAAGGCAGGGACTCAAGAGACATATAAGATCTACTTAAGTAAAAAAGCAATTTAGTTCTCGTTGTGGCTCAGCGGTAATGAATCTGACTAGTGTACATGGGGACACAGGTTCAATCCCTGGCCTGGCTCAGTGGGCTAAGGATCTGGCGTTGCTATGAGCTGTGGTGTAGGTCACAGACGTGGCTCAGATCCTTCTTTCCTGTGGCTGTGGTGCAGGCCGGCGGCTACAGCTCCGATTGGACCCCTAGCCTGGGAACCTCCATATGCCACAAGTGTGGCCATAAAAAGAATAAATAAATATATACATACATACATAAATAATTTGGAACAACAAGGACTGACTGTATAGCACAGGGAACTGTATTCAGTATATTCAATATCTTACAATAACGTATAATGGAAAAGAATCTGAAAAAGAATGTATACACACATATATTCTTTAGTGGTCATACTGCCCTGTGCTTTGTTAATTTTAAAGCTGTTTCATTATAAAAGGTCATTAAAAGCAAGAACGATTATTTCCTCAACAATAGATTAAGACTGTTTTTAAAGCATCTGCCTTTTCTACCAAAGTTCCATATATATATACATACATATATATACACACGCATTCTGAATCACTTTGCTGTACACCTGAAACTAACATGATATTGTAAATGAACTATATTTCTTTTTTTAAATTTATTTAAAGGAGTTTATTCTCCAGATAGGAAGGCTACGAAGTTAGAAATTTTTACCACCACGTTTAATAATCCTCGATTCTCCAAAATAGCCACTGGCTTTTCCCACTCAGCACAGACACTCAGGTTCCACAAGCACCTTGTGAAACTGATGCAATCAGAACCACCATGCCTTCTCAGGAGAGCCCATGGTCAGTCTTTTTTAAAAGGCTTTGCATTCTCTCTCTCTTTAAATTTTTTAAAAATTTGTTCTGCTTTTTAGGGCAGCACCTGTGGCATAAGGAGGTTGCCAGGCCAGGGATCTAATCAGAGCTGTAGCCGCCAGCCTACACCACAACCACAGCAACACAAGATCCAAGCTGTGTCTCTGACCTTCACCACAGCTCACGGCAACTCCGGATCCTGAACCCACTGAGCAAGGCCAGGGAACCTGCAACCTCATGGTTCCTAGTCGGATTCATTTCTGCTGCGCCATGACGGGAACTCCCTTATCCTCTTGTCTTAACCACTCCAGGGCCAGGTACCAGATGACTAGGGGCAGCCCCTATACCCTAGAGCCCACTGAAATCACTGATGCTAGCCAATCCTAAGACCGCTTTCCTGGCCTTGCTGTTCCTTTCTGCAGGTGCTGCGGTTCTCGACCACCTCTGCTCTCCAACCCATCCTGGCATTTCCTTGTGTGGCCCTCCTGTGGCTCCTCCCTTTGGGATTTGTGAGGAACAAACCGTCTTTTCAATGGCAATCATCCCCATGGGTTGGACTTACTACTTCTCAATTTCTCTAGTAATACACTATATATATTTTTTTCCTTTCTCAGCCACACCTACGGCCTGTGGAAGTTCCCAGGCCAGGGACTGAATCGAAGCCGAGGCTTCCACATATGCTGCAGCTGCGGCAACGCCAGATCCTTAACCCACTGTGCTGGGCTGGAACTCAAACCGGGGCGGCCACAAAGACAAGCCAGATCATTAATTCACTGCACCACAGGGGGAATTCCAACACTGTATTTTTTTTTTTTTTTTGTCTTTTTGCTATTTCTTTGGGCCGTCCCCGCGGCATATGAAGGTTCCCAGGCTAGGGGTCGAATCGGAGCCGCAGCCACTGGCCTACGCCAGAGCCACAGCAACGTGGGATCCGAGCCACGTCTGCAACCTACACCACAGCTCACGGCAACGCCGGATCGTTAACCCACTGAGCAAGGCCAGGGATCGAACCCCCAACCTCATGGTTCCTAGTCGGATTCGTTAACCACTGCGCCACGACGGGAACTCCCCCAACACTGTATTTTAAACAATAGAGTTGAATTAATGCATTCTGCTCCTCACATCTACCCTCCCTGGCCCTCCTCGCCTTGCGCCCACTCAGTGAGGGCCCCGCCCTGGAGTGCTGGTCCTATTTCTTTCCATTCTTCAGGCTTTGGTTGGGGTCACTGACCTGGAAGGTCCTCTGAGCTCCCGACAGGCCACTCCCCATCCCTTCCCTCAGCACTGAGTCACGGCTGCCCTGTCATATTCACAGCTGTCCCCCATAGACAGTGAGGTCTCTTGGAGGCAGCGTGGGCCTGACACCCAGACAGGTGGATGAACACATGAGTGCATGAATGAATGAATGAATGAATACCGAGCTGAGGTGATGAATCGGCTTAGTCCTCAGGTCCACTGCCCACATCTTTGTCCAAGAGCACAAGCTCACCGCCCCCCTCAAACTCTTGATTCATAGAAAGGTGTGTACCCACTGGCCAGATCCTCACCACTTCATCTCACTGAGGCCCAGGGCTCTGCACCCTGCCCTCCCTGCCCTACAGTGTGCAGCCCAGGCAGACAGTGAATGAGCCGTGAAACCGAAGGGCACAGAGCGGAAGCTGCTCAACTATGGTTCTGCTCTCTTCTCTCCAGGTCACGTCTGCTGATGGACTATAGCTACCCCGTTGCATCTCTGGGAGATGGTGGGTACAGAAGACTGTATGCAGAGGTATAACCTGGTGATGGACGCCAAGATGGGGGAGCACGCTTGGGATGGCCCACGGCGGACAAGGAGCCCGGGCAGAGCCTGAGAGCTGTGCCACCCCTGCCCTGGGGGCTTTGGGGTGAGGGCAGAGAGGGACGGAGAGGGCCACCTGAGTGTGGCGCAGCCTGGGTCCCTGAGATGAGCTGCTATTTCTCCAACCTGCCCAGATCTTCCCCCTGCTCTGTCCTCGCCTCTCTCCTAGCCCCTGTGGCTGTTCTTGCAGGAAAGGAAGAGATAAAGGAAGATTGCTTTCCAAATATAAGATTGTACTGTGTTAGGTAAGATACTGAAATATACAAGCACACACAGGCAGAGGGTTCTCATCCATCGACCCTGGGAGGGACCCTCCCTCATCTCTCTCCACACATGGGATATCCCTGATCTAGTTGAGCTTTCTGCCTGTGCTCCCTGTGAACCCAGGCAGGCTGAGCTAAGCCCTAGCTCCACCTCCTCAATCAGCACAACCGTATTTTCCAATACATAAAATGATGGGGTTTTTACTGGGCTAAATGAATGAAAGGTCCTGCTGCCAAAGAGTGAAGGGCCATTGCCAGGTCAGTGCTTTCTGTGAGAAAGGGGACTTTAGCCATATCTGCCCACCTTCCACACCAGACCCCCCCCCCACCGCCCCCCACACTCCTCCTGCCCAGGAAAAAGGGGCCAGTCACCTGGGGGGTCAGGCACTCTTTGGCCCACATTTGGTCAGTGGCTAGGGTTCCTGCATGAGGGCCAGTCCCACACCCCTGAGCAAGCACACCTGCACAGGGTCTGCTCTCACTCTACCCATCCTCTCCCCACCCAGGGCTGGACTAGGAGGGATAGACAGCCTGGGGTAGGAAGACATCCTGAGCTAGTCTCATTCTCCAGCTCAGTTTTTTTTTTTTTTTTTTTTTTTTTTTTGTGGCTGTGCCAGTGGCAAATGGAAGTTCCCGAACCAGGGATCAAACCTGCACTACAAAAATGACCACACTGGATCCTTAACCTGCTGAGCCACCAGGGAACTCCTTCAGCTCAGCTTTTACTGAGCTCCCCAATGGAGTTAATGGCAAATGTTTGGGGGCATGCTGTACCCTCCATCGAGCTCCTGCAGGGAAGAGGGTTACGAGGTCCATTCTGGCATTACTAGGTTCCTGGAGAAATACTAAGAACATCTTATCTTCAAACTTGACAGTTCATTAAGTCAGAGGGCACAGCTAAACCACTTGGGGCACCTCTTCAAATACCGATTCCATGTCTTTAAACAAAAAAACACACAGAGGAATATTCACAGCAGCACTATTGACAAATATAAAAAGGTGGGAAAAACCCAAGTGTCCACCAAATGGTGAATGAATAAACAAACGTGTTATATCCATATCGTGGAATAGTATTTGGCCACAAAAAAGAACAAAGCACTTCAAGGTTCATCTAACACAGATGAACCTTGAAGATACTATGCTAAGAAGACAGACATAAAAGGAATATATCATTCCACTTATATGAAATTCCGGGTTAGGCAAATCCATAGAGACAGAAAGCAGATTAGTAGTTACCAGGAGCTGGAAAGAGAAGGGGAAGAGGGAGGAGACTGATTAATGAGGTCTCCATTTGGGGTGACAGAAAGTTCTGGAAACTAGATGGTAGTGGTGATGGTTGCACAACATTGTGAATGTACTAAACACCACTGAATTACACACTTTTTTGGGGTCTTTTTAGGGCTGCACCCACGGCATATGGAAGTTCCCAGGCTAGGGGTTGAATCGAACCTACAGCTGCCAGCCTACACCACAGCCACAGCCACATGGGATCCGATCCATGTCTGTGACCTACACTGAAGCTCACGGCAATGCTGGATCCTTAACCCACTGAGCAAGGCCAGGGATTGAACCCGTGTCCTCATGGATACTGGTCGGGATTGTTAACCAGTGAGCCACAGTGGGAGCTCCTGAATTACACACTTTTAAGTGGTCAAAGTAGTGAATTTTATGTTATGTGAATTTTACTCCATGTTTACAAATGAAAAACAAAAATAAAACAATTCTTGTTGTGAGCCACAGGGAAAATCCAAAAATAAAACAATTCTTTTTTTTTTTTTTTTTTTTTTTTGTCTTTTCTTGGGCCGCTCCCGCGGCATATGGAAGTTCCCAGGCTAGGGGCCTAATAGGAGCTGAAGCCGCTGGCCTACACCAGGGCCACAGAAACGCTGGATCAGAGCCACGTCTGCAACCTACACCACAGCTCACGGCAACGCCGGATCGTTAACCCACTGAGCAAGGCCAGGGATCGAACCTGCAACCTCATGGTTCCTAGTCGGATTCGTTAACCACTGCGCCACGACGGGAACTCCCTAAAAATAAAACAATTCTTAATCCTTATCCCAAACTAAAACCTTCAGGGTGGACCAGGAAATACATATCTTTAAGAAGCTCCACCAGGGACAAGAATAAAGCAGAATTTCATGCCTGTGGTGGAGGAACCTCAGGCAGGCCCTCGTGGTTACGGTGCCTCTCTAGACCTGATGTTGGGGTACACAGCACGCTCTCCCAGGTCTCGCCCAGTGCTGCTCATCTGGGTGGCTTGGGTGGGCTGAACCCCCACTGGGTGCTATCCCACGTTCAAGCTCATCTGCATAAGCCAGGCCCCCAGCAAGCGATTGGCCAAGGATTGGACATGTGATTTCATTTGAACCAGTAAGAATCAGGCTCGGAGTTTGTGCTGGAAGGCTGGGGGAATGAGAAGCTTTTCTTTCTGCTCCTTATACCAAAAGGTGGGAAATGGGCTTGGGGCAGCAGGCAGGTGCTAGTGGGTGGCCATCCAGCTACCTCCAGAGCCAAGTCTGCCCACCAGGAGGCAAAGGCCATGGCACAGAAGATGGAGAGGCCAAGCTTAATGCTGGGCCTGGGGATCCAGTGGCCACCAGAACGTGGGCCTCAAGGTGAGGTGACCCAGTCACCCACAGTGTACAGAGTGGACCAAAGGCTGCTGGAACCCTAAACCTGGTTCTCAGAGGAGGGCATTCTGAGGGGGAGCTTGAAGCACAGCAAGGAGTTCTGAGACACCAGGTTCCCTCCAACAGAAGAAAGTGCTTGGAAGTTCAGGGGCAGAGACTCTGGAGTGTGGAGTGCGGGGTTACTAGAAAGGAGGCAGGGGTCGCCCGAGAAGGCCCCCAGCCCTACTCCGAGGGCCCTGTGGGGCCTGTCCCTGGAGATCTCTGTCACAGTGCCTGCCCTCTGCCCGACTCACCTTGCCAGGTGCACACATGGTCCCGTCCAGAGGGGGCCCCTTCTTGGTCTTGCAAAAGTAGGGGTTATCAGGGTGGCTGCACCACAGCTGCTTGCAGGGGTCGAAGGTCCGAAACTGGAAGAGAGCACCAGCAGCTAGCCAGTTCACCTCCCACTTCGGGGACCCTCCAGGGTGCCAACCTGTCATCCAGTGTCCTCCTACACAGCTGCAGAGCCAGGAAGGACTCGGCTGCCCATGACAGGCCTGTGTGGTGCCCAGAACTCTGTGTGATTCTGGGGCTGTGAGAACCTTGAGTATACAGCACGGTGCTTCATGACCTTCATGGGGGCTGCTTGGCCTCCCCAGCCTCCAGCCTCCAGCCTTGGTGGCTGCACCTCTCATGGAGCCTGAACCGAAAGCTGGGCACCAGTGTACTTGGCGTAAAGGCTGGATGGCATCCCTCTGGCCCAGATGGGAGGGGCTGTCATACCAGCGGTTCTCCTGTTGAACACTCCGCCACCTGAATCCCTCCCGGAGCCCTCCCCTCTGCTCCAGTAAGTCCTCTGGACTTCTGTTTCCGTCCTCATGGCCCTTCCTCCATAACTTCGTCCCGCTGAAACTCAGATCTGGCTATGCCACTCCCCTTTCCAGAGCGCTCCATCCCAGTGAGTCACCGTGCTAAGAATCAAGCCCACTCTGTTCCTTAGGCCATTGTGCAAGGGGCTGGACTACCTGCATCAACACCCAAGTCCACCACTTGCTCCTGTGTGGCCTTGGGCTGGTTACCCAACCTCTATGGGTCCCAGTTTCCTCATCTATAAAAGGGGACTGCTTTGTTTACTTCCTTTTTTGCAGTTGAGATGAGCACAGAGCAAACACTAACCATCACTAAAGCCCCTGCCACTCACGGGGTGAGCCTCGATCGGCAGACACACTCAGTTCTGATAAGCGACAGCTCTGTCCTGGCACTGGACACTGGGGAACAACTGCTTGCTATGTTGCCTCTGCTTGCTGTGTTGCTTGCTATGTTGCTTTACCTCTAAGCCTTCGCACATGTCGTCCCTGACTTCTGGAATGCCTCCTCCTCCCACTTAGCCACTTTATACCTCACTTACTCCGGGAAGCCCTCACATGGATCTCATTAGGTCCCCCCCCAATCCCTTGCTGATCTCCAGGTCATAGTCCTTGTCACCTGTGTGCTCCCTGCCCTGGACCATGTCTAGATGAGCCAGGAGGGCACTGGGTACCAACTAGGTCAGGAGCGACGGGCGTGGAAGGAGATGCTGCCATTTTGGGGGGCTGCTCCACCCTGTCCTCGGGAGTCACCCCAACATCAGCTACCTCCCAGAAGCCAGGCAGGTCCGGGGCAGGCTTCCCCCAGTCCCCAGAGGTGTCCCGGGCTCTGACACTCACCGCAGTGCACATCATGTAGCCCAGGCCGAAGTCGAAGCGGCACTGCTCGTTCATGGAGTAGTGCAGCCCAGGGAGCTGGGGCAGCGCCGGCCAGTCATGGGCGAAGGGGTCATCTCGCAGGCAGTCATAGGAGCTGTGAGGGGACACAGGGGCGCCACAAGCTGCCTTCAGTGAGGCTGGCCATCCAGCCCATGAGGCAGCCGAGGCCCCTCATGGAGCCTCGGGGAGGGGGTCTTGCCTGCATCAACAACAGGATCTCCTCTAACCGACCTGAAGTGCTCTCCCCACCCCCCACCTTTTTTTTTTTTTTTTTGTCTTTTTAGGGCCACACCCGTGGCAGATGGAGGTTCCCAGGCTAGGGGTCTAATTGGAGCTACAGCTGCCAGCCTACACCACAGCCACAGCAACACAGGATCTGAGCCTCGTCTGCAAACTACACCACAGCTCACGGCAACGCTGGATCCTTAACCCACTGAGTGAGGCCAGGGATCGAACCGGCAATCTCATGATGCCTAGTCAGATTTGTTTCCGCTGTGCTACAATGGGAACTCCAGCCCCCAGCTCCTCCCCTACACTCCTGGCTGGAGGACCCAGGTCTGAGGGCTCAGGTGCCCTCCTAGAGCTGAGTCTGGCACTTTGGGGTTGTCCTTGGGAGATGGGGGGTGGTACTCACTGCAGGTAGCGGCTCAGCTCCTGCTGGCTGCAGCGGGACCAGTGGAAGCGGTGGAAGGCTGCCTGCACCAGCGGTGCCATGATGCTGCCCAGCCGCACCTCGTCGCCGCAGCGGTTGCCCTGCCCGTCATGCTCCATGCCCAGCCTGTGCGGGGAGCCAAGGCAGCCTTGCTGGACCCTCACCTGGTTGCACTCACCCGTCAGCTCCACTCCGCCGAGACGCTGGAGGGCACCCTCAACCACCCGCAGCTGGCTCCCACCACCACCCCAGACCTTAGCTGGCCTGGTCTGTCCTGGGCCAGGCGGTACCTATTTTCTACCAGCTAGATTCTTAAAGCCAGGGGATTCTGGGGTGACAGCATCCAGCAGAAGCCCCCTCAGGTATCCGGTCCCCAAGGTGGAGCACTGCTGCATGAGAATGCAGTGGAGGCCGAGGTGCCCTCTCCATACCCAGCAGCCCTGCAAGTTTTTCCATCAATGCTTAGACAGCTCCAAGATTTAGGTGGCGCCTGGAGCATGTCCCCTTCTCCCCAACTTCTGGGCAGAGGGGTGGCTTCCCCACCTCCAGCTCTCTGCTCTTGGGCAAGGCTTCCTCAGAGCCTCAGTTACTCATCTGTAACATGGGGTAAGGAGACCCCCCTGCCCAGCGGCTTGAATGGCATAATGGATGGAAAGCCCCCAGCTCCTGCTTGGCCCTTAATAGAAAGGGGGCCTCGGGCCTGCCCTGTGCAGCATAGGGTCAAGACATCACATCTTCAGGGCTGTTTGTGCAGGGCCTGTCCCTCTCAGGGCACAGAGGAGAAGTGGGAACGCTGGAGCCTCCACCTTCCCCAGATAGCAGGGACGGCGAGGCCACTTACACATGGCCAGTCTCATGGGCCACCACGAACGCTGAGGAGAAGCCATCCTCGTGGTTCAGGGTGCAGCTGCGGACAGGGTGGCACATCCCGGTGACAGGAGCATAGCCTGGAAGGAGACAGAGATCGATTCCAGCTCCCAGGTCCAGAACCCTGCCCTAACTGGGAACTTTGAACCCAACGCCCCTCAACATCCTCTGAGAAAACGAGCAGAGTCACCTCCCCCTTGGCTGGCACAGCTCAGGAGACTGCCCCGTCCCCACCCAGGGCAGCCACGTGCCCGTCAGGGGCCACACCACAGCCAGTCAGTTTCCTGAGTCCAGGTGTAACCTAGCAGGACGCTGTGCCCCTCAGTGGCCCCCTGCCCGCTGTTCTATTTCAGGCCACCTCCCCCTCTTGGCTGAGTGGCCCTCGGCCCCTGGGCAGCATGCCTCCTGCTGCTGCTGCAGGCACCCTGGCCCTTGTGCCCGACCACACACCCTGAGCCCACTCCCTCGGGGGGTCTTCTCTGGCTCCCCCGTGGCTGCTCTGGGTTCCGGGAGACCCCAGTCAGACCCATGGCCAGAGCGCAGAGAAGGCTGCAGTGACAGTGGCCCCGAGCTGTTCAAGGGCAGAGTTGGGCCTGGACAGCCGACGTGCCATGCTGCCCAGCTGAGTCGTGAAAGGGGACTGGCCACCTGGACGGGGCTGCAGAGCAGCCACAGACAACAAGGCCCTAGGAGCCCTCCACCTGGGAACCAGGCGCTCTGGCCAAGGAGATTCTGAGCCACATTCCTGCCGAGGGATCCCAGGGTCTGTCGGGTACAAGTCAGGAAGGGGCAAGACGCCCCCACAGGCAGAAGGTGGGGAGGGCAGCACAGGAGGCAATGCCCCACAACAGGAGAGCTTAGGACCCTCCCGCGCCACCTGACCCCATCAAGGGCTTGCTGAATTCGCAGGTAACAGTGAGGGGACGCAGTGGGTTTTACCGGCCCAGTTACAGTGCGTGGCCCAAGGAAGCAGCTGGGATGGAGCCTGACAGGGAGCTGGAAGGCAGGAAGGCCTCTCTGGGGTATGACCGGTCTGTGGACTGGCTGGTCCCCCCAGTTGGGCTGAGCCTGATCACGGGTGTCTTTTTCTCTCCCCTCTCCGCCCCCACACACTTTGTCTTTTTCTTGTTTTTTTTTTTTTGTCTTTCGTCTTTATAGGGCCTCTCCCTTGGTATGTGGAGGTTCCTAGGCTGGGGGTCAAGTCGGAGCTATAGCCACTGGTCTAGCCAGAGCCACAGCAACAATGGATCCGAGCCTTGGCTGCGACCTACACCACAGCTCACGGCAATGCAGGATCTGTAACCCACTGAACGAGGCCAGGGATCAAACCCGCAACCTCATGGTTCCTAGTCGGATTGGGGAACCACTGAGCCACAGATGGGAATTCCTTCTTTTTCTTTTTCAGCCTCACCCACAGCAAATGTAAGCTCCCAGGCCAGGGATCAAATCCGAGTCAGAGCTGCCACTTACACCACAGCTATAGCACCCCACTGTGCCAGGTTGGGGATTGAACTAGCACCTCCACAGAGACAAGCTCACAGAGTGTCTTTAGCTGTCCCCAGGGAAGGCTTACAGGACAGCATTCACAGCCACAGGGAGGAGGAGGGTGATGGGAGGGTGGGATGCTGAGACCCTGCTCCAAAAGGAAGAAATCCAGCGAGCGGGCCTTGCCGCTTGCCCCTGGACAGGATAAAGAAGCCCAGGAGTTCCTGCTGTGGTGCAGGGGGTTTGAGACCTGGCATTGCTGCAGCTGTGGTATGGGTCCTGCGTTGCAGCTGCAGCTGGGATTTGATCCCTGTCCAGGGAACTTCTGTATGCTGCAGGTATGGCTGAAAAAGATAAAAACAAAAGACTAGGGGAGGAGTTCGCTGGTGGTGCAGTGGGTTAAGGACCTGGAGTTGTCACTGCTGTGGCTCTGGTCGCCTTTGTGGTGGTAGTTGGATCCCTGGCCTGGGAACATCTGCATGCTGTGGGTACAACCAAAAACAAACAAACAAAAAACAAAACCAGGGGAAGCAAACAACTGTGAAGCTCAGCCTCATGTCCTGTCTGGTCTCTTCCTGATCTTTGCTGTGCCCCGGGGAGATGTGGCTTCCTGGAGGAAAGTGTCAGAGTCCCTGGTGGTTTTCAAGAGCCAAGAGGGCACTAGTGCTTGCCCGGTGCCTGACACAGGTCCCCTTGCCCGGACACCCTTCCCAGCCCGGCCAAGACTGCCAGGGGCTCACGCTCAGCCGCCCTCCTTCCTGTGGGCCCCGCAGGGCGAGGCTCACCTTGCATGCCCGAGGGCCCAAAGTCCTGCCGGGTGAGGAAAATGGCATGATCGTGGTACTCCTCGTGGCCAGTGTCCGGCTTCTGCTGCAGGTAGGCCCAGCGGCAGACGTTCTCCAGACTCTGAGAGGGGTTTCCGATCTCAATGAGGCTCATGGACTGCAAGGGGCAGGAAAGACAGAGAGAGAGAGAGGAGTTGGCATCTGCTGGTCCAGGTGCAAGCTGAGCAGACCTCACTGACTGGGGACCTGGACCACGTGACACTGAGCCTGGTCCCTCTCAGGACCTCCCACTTGGCTCCATTCTCCTGATTGGATGGACAGGCTCCTTGGCCACACCCACCTGCACGAAGTCACTGCACACTTCCTGGCAAGACGTGGGAGCAAAGCTCCGAGGCCGTCTAAGGGCCTCAAGGGACTCAAGTTAGGTCAGTGGAGCTGAGGTTCAAAAGGACCAAAAAAAAAATACCCGGCTGAAGCAAGTCTTGCCTGGTGGCAGCCCCCTAAACAACTGCCCATAAGCTTCTGCCTCTTGCACCCCAGGCCCAACCCTTCTTCAATCTACTCCTCCATCTGCCTGAGACCACCAGCCTCCTCGTGGGGTCCACCTGCCTCAAAGGGCTCCTCACAGACAGGTGTCCAGGCAGAGGGTCCAGGGGGTCTGGCACCCACATGGCTCACCTGAGCTCTAATGGGATCTCCCCCTACTCCACTGCCACCCGGCCCATGTCCACAGTCCTCATATGGGCCCTGCTCTCTGGGGCACCCCAGACCCCTCCATTCCATGCATAGGCTGTAGCCCTTGGCCAAGTGAAGACAGAAGACTCATCCATTTCTCCTTCAGATGTGATGGAGAGAGGCTGGGAGCATTGCCTGTTGCAATTAAGAGACTCTCAGGGAGGAGCTCCCTGCGTAGCTCATCAGAAATGAATCTGACTAAGTATCCATGAGGATGCAGGTTCAATCCCTGGCCTTGCTCAGTGAGTTAAGGATCCGGCGTTGCCATGAGCTATAGTGTAGGTCACAGATGCGGCTAAGATCTGGCATTGCTGGGGCTGTGTAGGCCAGCAGCTATAGCTCCCATTCAACCCCTAGCCTGAGAACTTCCATATGTTGTAGTGCGGTGCTAAAAAGCAAAAAAAAAAAAAAAAAAAAAAAAAAAAAAGGAAAAGAAAAGAAAAAGAAAAGAGTCTCACGCCCAGTTCACTGTGGTCATTTGCATTCCTCCTGTCCCCAAAGACCCCTATCTATCCGTCTCCTGGCTACCTGCTCCTCCCTGCATTGGCTTCTCTAGGAAAACTTTTCATATGACTCAGCCTGTTCCCACCTGTGCTGGGCTGGGCACTGCACACAAGGCTATGGTGTTCCAGGGGGCAGCAAGGGGATGGCCCCAGAACTGGCTGAGGCCCTCACAGACCAGCCTCCCTCCTTCTGAGGGAGACGCGGGCACCAGCTGTCCAGAGCAAAGTGCAGTGCGGGGCTGTTTTTACAGCAGACAGGGCATTTCTGCACCCTGGGGCTGGATGGTAGCTGTGGGGTCCATGTATCAGGGCTCACACTATGAGCAGGTCACTAGGCTCTGGGTTCACACATATCATCCAATTAAAACAGTTGCCCTCAGATATAGATGTTGTTATTATAATATTTTCCATATCAGACAATTGAAGTAACACACTGAAGTCTAACCTCTAGAAAGAGATGGAGGTGGGCCTGGAAACCCCGCCACTTCCAATGGTGGGGCCATCTCCCTTAACAGGAGGAAAGGAAGGGTGAGCACCAGAGGTGGCCACCAGGTGGCGCTGCTGCCACAGGAGAGGCGGCGTGGGTGCTCAGCGGTGGGAGGGACACAGAGATCCCAGGGCTGTGTGGCTCTGAGTAACCCAGGCACCGGGTCAAAGGGGACCAGCGAGGCCCCAGACAGCCTCTGGGGTCCCCCCTTAAACAAATCAATTAGGATCTGGGCTGAAAGTTCTGTTCCAATCAAGGCTGACATTTCCATTGTTTGCTCTAGAATGTGCTGAATTATTTATGCTCTTCCTTCCCTCTGTCAAGGAGACAAGAGCAAAGCAGGACCAGCAGCCTGGAGGCTCTGCAGGCTCAGTCACATATCCGGGTGCCCCACAGACCACAAAGCCCACCCACAGGGCACCTGTAGGTGACAGGTGAGGCTCACCTGGCTAGACTGGGGCTCTTGGCTTGGAGGCCTGCTCCTCTCCCCACACTACATTCTTTAAGTTACCTCACTCTCCTGGGCTCCCCATCCGCAAAGTGGGAACAACGGCACCACTGAACTGGGAGCTCAGGTGCTACCATCCATGGTAACCAGCATCCATGATGTTCCTTGTCCTTGTCCCTTGGCTTGTGTCCTGGGGATCTGACTGCAGCCCCACAAAGCCTTCTCAGCTGCCCTGACCCCAGAAGGTCTCCCACTCAACCTGCCCTCCCAGAGACACAAAACAGGACAGCATGTGTGGAAGTGGAGTCCAGACCTGCTGGGTTCAAGAGGGACGAGCGCACTTCTTGACCTTGGCACTGCTGACATTTGGGGCCAGGAAATTCTCTGCGGTGGGGGCTGGCCTCTACTTGCTAGATGCTACCAAGGTGGTGGCGGGGTGGGGGGGTTGTGGCAAAATTGCCTTTTGTGGAGAACCACTGGCATGGGGCACCCTGAGGGGATCCAGCCAAGGAGCCTGGAGCTGGTGTTCCCCAACCAGTGGAACAGCAGCCGAGCCCAGCCCCCTCTCAGCCATGCACGTGAGACCTCGGTAGGCCATACCCTTGTCCTGTCAGGTGGGGGTGACAACGCGACTGCCCCCAAAGAGATGATCTGAGGGAGAAGTGCGTGAAGTCATGTCAGGGGCCTCAGACAGGGCCTGCCTGACCCAGAGGGGGTCTTGCAGGCTGTAACTGGTATGAGCAGCCTTATTCTGCTGTCCCTTGCTAACGCGTGCTCATCTTACTGGGGACCCTAAGGTTCAGTGAGGGTAACTTGCTGAAGGTCCCAGAAGGATCGACAGGGCCAGAATTCACACCACACCCCCTGGCTGGGGGAAGCATGGGCTCCCTGGAGCCTGGGGGCAGTGTGTGTGTGGGGTGTCTTCTCCCTGCAGCTCTGGCCCGCGAAGCAGTCCCCGGAGTCCAAATTTCATCGGGACAGGCATCTCAAACCCCAACACCAGAGAAGGCTGGAAGGTGTGATCCTTATTTCTCTGCCAGGACTCCTGCATCATCAAGGCGCATTCCAGACATCCTCCCAGAAAGCCCACCTGCCAGCGCCGCAGTCGATACACGAACACCCCCAGGTTCAGGCCTGCGCGGCGCTTCTGGCCCCACTGCTTCTTGTGTCTCTGGACCCTGGAGGGTCTGGCACAAGAGGTGGGACGGGAGGGTCAGGGGCTGGACACCATGCCCGGCACCCATCAGGTTGGGGGTTCGGACCCAGTCTCTGGGGAGACCAGCAGGTGGTCCCTGGGGTGCTCTGAATTCCCTACACAGCAGGTAGGTGATGGCTGGGGACATGCAATAAGAGGACGGTGGCGCTGGGCCCTTGCACACCAAGCCCTGCCCCAGCACACCCTTCTCTCGCCTCCACTGAGAGACTCAGAACTCCTCTGACCCCTTCCTTCCAACACTGAAAAATTCCTGAGAGTGTTCCCTGCTTGGTCTTGACCTGGCCTTTCATGACAAGATACCTTATGTTCTTTGATTGTCCCCAAGTCTCTGATTTCCATTTGCTTTGATTTTTATCATCTTAGGAAATATTTAAAATGAGAACTGTTCAGTAGCTTTGGTGCTTCCTCAAAAAATCAATTGAAAAGCCAGTTGCTATGCAACCCTCGAGTGTTGCCGATGTTCTGCTCCCTGGCTGATGGCATATTGTATAAAATAAGATAATCTCTTTTCTTCTGCTTTTTTTTTTTTTAAAGAAATGGAGAAAAATGTTATCTCAAGGAAAAACTTGAGATAACTCTGAGGCCTCTCATAAGCTGGAAGACAGACAACATATCACTGGCACGAATGTCACTGTGGGGACAGGCAGAACGGAGGGAGGGTGTGCAGAAGTGGGGAAGCTGGTCTATTTCCATCACACTTTAGAATAAATAAGAGCATCTGAATATCTGGGCCTCTTTCTGCTCCAAGTCTGGGTCTGGGCTTCATAGTCCCCAGCATCTCCCTGGACTTTGGGGAACAGCTCAGCCCCTCTTCTGGGAGAGGTCCGAGCTACAGTCCCTTGGTTTTTCTTTGCCTAAATCCTTCCAGGGACAGGGCCCTCCCTCTGGGGCCTCCCAGAGGGAGGGAGGTGGTTCCATGAAGAGCAGCTCATCAGAATTCATCCTCCCCAAGAGCCAAGCTCAACTCCCCAACCCACCTCCAGAAGCCTCTCCTGACTTTTCCTCCATAAGCAGAGCTCACTCTCTCCACGTGAATCCAAGTGAATTCTGGCCGGGCAGTCACCTGCCTGGCCACCCCATCCAGGGCACCCCATCCAGGGCACCTCGTGCTCTACTTCCTTGGTGGTGCTCACCACTACCAAACCATCCTGCTTGCTGGTGATGTCATGGGAGCTGGTGCCCCCGACCCGGGAGCAGGCAGGTCCCAGGGTCCACCTATTCCAAAGACGTGCCCTCCCGCTTCCCCGAGGTCCCTCCGAGGGACCTCACCTCCCGCACTGTGCGAGGGGAGTCTATGACCAGTGGGTGTCAGCCGTGACCGCCCACAAGAAGATTAAGAACAGAAAGCGGAAAATTTTAGAGCAGTTTGATAGAATGAATTGATGTCTCTGGAATTTCATAATAAAAAGTCGGGACTGGGATTTTCTTATCATCTTGGGTTTATCACATTTCCCTTTTCTAGCAATTCCTTTCGGACGGACTCAGAGAAGTACTGATCAGTGATGTGACCTCCGGCGTGGAGGTGGTCTACAGCTCCGGTTGAGCACCCTTGGCCCTGGCAGCTCCTCTCTGGGTTGTCACTTTTGGATTTACTGTCTGATTGCTCCAGGTCAGTGGAAGCACCCCATCCTCCCTTCCCATGGGTGTTGCTCCTGAGCCCACAGCCACACACGCCACGCTGTCCCTGGGATCCCGTGCTCTATGCCAAGGCACAGATGCTCTGTGCCAGAGACAAGGAGTCAGCAGGTGGGGCCCCAGTCCCTCCGCATCCGATATCTGCCTAGTGCCTGCCCTCCTGGGTGTGGCTGGCTGGCTGTGTCCTCCTAACACCGCCATCCCCCAGCCTGTGCTTCTGCCGCGTGGCCTCCCCAGGGAAGGTGAGAGTCACGCCCTGGACACCACGTCCCCCTCACAATCCTGCAACTCTCCGGAGGAGGACAAAGTGGCTCTCTGGCCCTCAAGTGTTCTGGAATCCCCCAGGACACAGAGGCCCTGAGGGATACCAGCCTTCCCTATGGCTTCCTGGGGGCAGGAGGGCATAGGAGGTGAGCAAAGGGGGGCAGACTGTGGGGTGAGCCTTGCAACAGGAGACTGGTCAGCTCCTCGGCACCCTGGGGCCAGTGGAAGTGGGGCAGCGTATCTTTCCCAGCCAGGCCTCGGGGACCGGGGTGGGCATGTGGGTCTAACCCCACATCCTGCTACGTCTTTAGTGTGACGCCTCTGAGGTCATGGGCAGAGGCCAGTCTGCACAGCCCTTCTGGGGTGCAGCAGGCACTGTCTGGACTCCCCTCCAAAAGCACCCACCCCGCTCCATGTCCTCCCCTCTGTCTGCTCACCACCATGGATTCCCAAACTCCTTCTCAGCAGGAAGTCAGGGAGGCGAGGGGGGCGCTGGTCCCCCCCTGCACCCTCTCAGTTCTCACCGGATCGGTCCCCGATTCGCTGAAGCTGCCTCGTTTCCCCAAGTGGGCTCCAGCTGCCCGTCTTGCTGGTCGTGGGCTCCAGGCAGCCCCGTGGCCTGCCCTCCTCCCCATACTGTCCCCAGGAAGAACAGGCTACAGCCTCACATGGCATGCCCGCTCCTCTTACCCCCACTCTGCCTACGGGGGACTCAGAGGGTAGCAACATGGCCCAGGCATGGCAGAACCCCTCCCTGCAAGGCAGTACATAAGGGGCAGGGGCCAGACTGGTCATGGCTGAGAGGGAGCTGTCTGCACACCTGGGTGATGTGGCCTCATCTGCAGGTGAGGCCTTGTACCCATGGCAGCCAAGGTGGCTCGCTCACAGCTTCCATAGACATTTAGGTGACAGAGGGCCCTGGCCACAGGTAAGGTAGGATAGTGTCCTCCCCGAATGCCTCCAAGTCACCATAGAGAAGAGGTGCCAAGAAAATCACCAAGGCCTTTCTACATCCTCTTTCAAACCAGGAATAAAATGTTGGACATGACAGAGCCCTGTGGCATGCCACTAGAGACCCTTTTAAAAAAGTACTCTTTTGATGATAAAAGAAACATGCTTATCATGATAAATTTAGGAAATCCAGTAAAGTATCAAAAGAAAACAAAAATCCACGACCTACTACCCAGAGATAAGTGCTTTCTGCATTTACTGTTTTCCTCCAGTCCCCTCTGTGAGCATATGTGTACACACAATTGAGATCACATTACTGTAAACTTATATCCTTTCAAAAAGCACACAAACCTGACTTTATGCTGTAACCACTTCCCAAAGCCCAGAAACATGCTTTGAAAGCGGGTTTTATCAGCCGTCTAATAATCCACATGTAGACATGTTGTCATTCATTTAACTAGACCCCTATTAGCAGACAGATTGTCTCTAGTTGTCTCCACTTAGAAATGAGGCCATGAGTTTTGTCCTGTTCCTAAAACTGAATCCACAGCTCTGGTAAGTGCTTTGGAAGAGAATCAGAGAAATGAATGACCGGGGGCCAACATGAAGAACGTTTTTAAGGGACATGACAAACTGTTACATTTCCTTCCAGACATGTGCACACATTTCTACTCAAACCAGAAGAGGGTACTGCTTCATTCACCCAAACTGGCAGTAAATCCCTCTTCTTTCTTTACTTTTTTTTCTTGGCCACCCTGCAGCATATGGAGTTCCCAGGCCAGGAATCAGATCAGAGCTGCAGTTGCAACCTCCGCCACAGCTGTGGCAAGGCCAGATCCTTTAACCCACTGTGCTGGGCCAGGGATTGAAACTGCATCCTTGTGCTGCAGGGTCATCACCATTCCTGATGCACCACAGTGGGAACTCCCTAAATCCCTCTTCTTAATCTTAACATAGCTGATGCTTTTTTTTTTTTTGTCTTTTTAGGGCCACACTTGTGGCATATGGAAGCTCCCAGGCTAGGGGTCTAATTGGAGCTGTAGCTGTCAGCCTAGACCAGAGCCACAACAATGCCAGATCCAAGCCACATATGTGACCTACACCACAGCTCACGGCAATGCTGGAGCCTTAACCCACTGAGCAAGGCCAGGGATCCAACCTGTGTCCTCATGGATATTAGTCAGGTTTGTTACTGCTGAGCCACCATGGGAACTCCAGGGGATGCTTTAAAAATAGCAAACTGTTTATTTCTTTGATTAATGGTAAAGTTCAATATTTTTTCTTTTTTTGTCATTTGCATTTTTTCTTCAGTTAATTGCTTATGTTCATTGTCAACTCAGTTTTTCTTAGGATTTATAAGTGCTCGTCATATATTAGGACAGCTTTGCTACACTACAAATGCTCCTTCTGATTGTGGTTTGCCTTTTGATTCTGGGTTTTTTTTTTTTTTGACAATTTTATATTTTAAGTAGTCAAATACACCCGTTTTTCCCTTTACAATCCCTTCCACTGTATTTATGCTCAGGAAGCCCTCAACAACCAATATTTTCCTCTCAATCTGGGTGACTCAAATAGCTGAATTTCATGGGCTTATGTTTATCATCTTATCTATTTAATTTACTATATGGAGTGTATATTTATCACATGTTTATTCATAACACTTAATAACCACTCCATTTATATCACATGTTAAGTTATTTATATGAGGTATTTTCAGAACTGTGTATTTTATTCAGTTGATCTGTTAATGCTTATGCAAATAGAGAATGATTTTAATTATTTTTGCTTTACAAGATGGTTGGAGTAAATCCTTTTTATTTGCTTGGCTTACAAGGCTTTCCCAGCCATTCTTGACTGTTTACGCCACTAGATGAATCTTAGAACCATTTTATCAAGTTTCCAATTATTAATCTGGGAAAAAATCAACATCTCTACTATACCCAGTCTCCCCATAAGTTTATGTCTTTCCCAACAGTATATGTCTTTTCATTGATTTTTATTTTTTCCTATCATTAACAATGTGCAAATTTCTCCCTATATGTAAGTCTTATATCTGTCTTATTAGGACTAGTCCAAGTATTTAACATCTTGGTTACAATCATAGACAGAACATTTCGAAGTTCCAGTTGTGGCTCAGCGGTAATGAACCCGACTGATATCCATGAGGATGTGGGTTCGATCCCTGGCCTCACTCTGTAGGTTAAAGGATCTGGCATTGTTGTGAGCTGCAGTGTAGGTTGCAGACACGGCTGGGATCCTGCATTGCTGTGGCTGTGGTGTGGGTTGGCAGCTGCAGCTCTAATTGGATCCCTAGCCTGGGAACCTCCATGTGCCATGGTGTGGCCCTAAAAAGCAAAATAAATAAATATATTAATTAATCGATTAAATAAGCAGAACTTTTCTTTCCCTATTATTCCTACGACCAGGACATTGTGGCTTCATTCAGCAATGATTGGTATTTGTGTAATGTGTTTATTTGGCTGTGCCAGTAAATGCAGTCATGTCAGTTAAAAAACCTATAAAAGTTTTACAATGAATTCCTTTGGGTTTTCCAGGCACAGAATTATTAGCAAACAATTACAATGTTATCTGCTCTCCTCGCACTGTCCCTGTCAGCCAGACTCAGCCGCTCTCTGTTCCTTCGGCACTCCTTGCTCTCTCCCTGCGCCTGCCTTTGAACTAGACAAACATCCCTGCGCTGCTCCTTCCCTCTTCCACTGCCTCCTGTGGCTGAAAAGTCTCTGCCTCCAGTGACTTGCCCTGACCTCTAAGTATGGACTGCCTGCCCCCTTTCCCCCTGAGCCCTCAGTTGTAACTGTTTCCTTGTCTATAACTCTGCTCTAGAAGCAGCCCCTGAGGTCAGGGACCATGGCAGTGACACGGCACACAGAAGCCCTCAAAGAGCATTTGTTAAATGACAGGCTTTGTCATTGGCAAGTGGATGTGATGCATTATATGAACAGACTTCCTGCTATTATGCAATCATTGCATTCCTGGAATCAACCCTATTTTATCATGGCGGGAGTTTCTCTTTATGCATTATCAAATTAAATGCTTAAAGCCTCAGGATTTTTTTACATCTATGTTTAGAAGTGAAACAGGTCTGTACTTTGTCTTAGCTACCTTTGACAGCTTTGAGTGTAGCAATTATATAGGCTGTAAAGATAAAGTGGGTGGGTTTCAGAATATTGTATGTGTATACATTCTGAAACAGTTTTTATGGTATTGTATTATCTTTGTTTAATATTCCTTGGAAAAGAAGAAGAATGCATTGGCAAAAATAAATGATCTGACTTTCTGTATAGAGGTGATTTTAAGATAATTTTGAAAACAGTGAAGAACTGGAGTTCCTACCATAGCGATGAGGCTTATTATGGTATTTTCTACATTTTTTTGGAGTCAGCTTTGAAATATTCACATTTCCCCAGGAAATTCCTTTTTTTCCTTCTTTTTTGGCTGTCCTGTGGCATATGGAGTTCCTAGGCTAGGGATCACATCTGACCTACACCATAGCTGTGGCAATGAGGCATCCTTAACCCAGTTTTCCCTGGCCAAGGATCGAACCTGCATCCCAGACCTGCAGAGATGCAGCCGATTCTGTTGCTTTGCAGTGGGAACTCCTCCCCAGGAAATTCTTGATTTCTCGAGATCACCAGGTCCCCAACCCAGAGATCCTCGAGGCCTCACCTTCAGCTTTTCTACCTGCCTGAGACACTTTAAGAAAAGAAGAAAAAAACAGCTTTAGGTGGGGACAGTTTAGCATAAAGCCTGCCAGGGAGTTGTTAAAATAAGCAGTAGCTAACAATTTTAAAAAGCAGTTAAAAATTTCTGGAGTTCCCCTCATGGTTCAGTGGTTAACAAACCCGACTAGTATCCATGAGGACATGGGTTCCATCCCTGGCCTCGCTCAGTGGGTTAAGGATCCAGCGCTGCCATGAACTGTGGTCACAGATGCAGCTCGGATCACCAGTTGCTGTGGCTGTGGTGCAGGCCGGCAGCTGTAGCTCGATATGACCCTCCCTCCATACGCCTCTGATGTGGCCCTAAAAAGACCATTCTAAAGACCAATTCTAAATTTTTCTTTTTAGTACCCAGACCACTTGGTGGCTCTCTTCCCCTTTCTACCCGCATAGCCTGAAGCTTCTCATTTCCCGTCTCCAGGGGTAAAAAATGGGGAGGGGGTGGATATCACTGTGTCTCTCCATCATACTAATGGCCTGAAAATTCCTTAGACACTGAAGGATGCTGACGAGGGGCCTCAGCCAGGAATGCAGGGACTGGAAGGACTCAGGCTGGGAGGAGATGAGAACATGATGACGGCTGGTCCATCGGGGATGGGGAAAGTCCCACGGACATTCCAAAGCCCCTGCCTGCGACTGGAGGCTGGAACTGGACCCCTGGCCCAGCTGCCCCAGCCTCCCTTGGGCCTGCATGCCTGGACTACACAGCTACAAACCTGCATCCAGGGCTTGGGGGGCCTCTCACAGCCTGCTCACTCGCAGACGGTGGTGTGCATGCCTGTCTCTGCACGCCTGTCTTCCATTGACCAGCCCTGGCAAGCAGGGTGCAGGGATGGGGGAAGGCCCAGGCGGAGAGCTCCCAAGAGCCGCCAAGGACACCAACAGCCCCCAAAGCTTTCTCTTTTGCCGGATAAGCAGCCTGCTGTGGGTCGCATTTTATACTCTCTTTCTAAGCTTTCAGTTTGTGATTCTTTTACTTTTTTCTGGAGTAAACAGAGCACATTTTATACTCTCTAATCTTTTAGTTTGTGCTGCTGCTTCTACTTTTTTTCCAGACTAAACATAAGCCAGAATTTTTCCAAAATTCTCTTTTCGATTGATACTATTGTTTCTATTTTCTAATTTACTGATTTTTGCCTTTTCTGAACTATTTCCTTATTTTTGCTTTCCTTAGGTTTTTGCTTTTGGCTGGTTGTGGACATCTGTTCTAACTTATTGAGCTGAATACAGAGTTAACTTGCTTTCATTCACACCATGTGATCTTGGAAGGCACCTGTGAATTTGCCTCCGATTATAGCTTTGGCCACCCCTTAGGTTTTGATCTGTAGTTCCTCTTTTTCCTCCGATTTCCCATTAGTCTGCAATTAAGGTTCTAATAGTCTTCTTCCTAGGAGTTTTTTTTTTTAATTTTCAAAGAGGATGGAAATCCTGTGAAATTGTATTGTTATGATCATTATACAACTACAGATGTGATAAATTCATTTGAGTAATAAAAAAAAATTTTCAAAGAGGTTGCATTTATCCTTTTTTATGTATATCCCTTCCCTCCACCTAGTTTTAGAGCACTGAGTCAGAGAATAGCCCAGTTTTTGTAGATAAAATTCACTGATACTTTCTTATGACCTAAAGTTCTTTTGTAATTTTAAGTGTTCTATGATTCTCATAAAGAAGTTACATCTCTTCCTAAGGCAAGGGGAAAGATGATGTAGCTACTAATTTAACTTTATCCATTATATTATTTGAAACTCTTATGCCTTTTAAAATGTAATCTGTTAAAGGTCTTGAAAAGGGTATGAAAAACTCCTGCAGTTAAGTTTTTGCAAATTTTTCCCTTGTTCTGACAGTCTGCTTTGGTATATTTTATGTTCTCCATGGGGTGCACAAAGGACCATGACTGCTCTTCTCACTGTGGTTGCTGCCATCACTTTCGAACAACAGAGTTGCCAGAGTAAGAAGAGTGAGCTCAAGGTCCACTGTTCCTGGAACAGCCACAGAGTCCCTCACCATCATTTCTGTACTACAGGCCTTGTATGCTGTGTACATTTCAATTTTATTTTGTGAGACTGTGATTCTCTGTGAGTAGAGGAGTTAACCCTTTGCAAAGTACTATACCTGATGTGCCTCATCTAATTATGACTTGACTTTCTTCACTCTGAGTGGGGTCAGACCATGGCCTCTAGAATTTGGCTGCCAGGGTGAGAAGCTGGACTCCTAAGGAGCCAAATGCCACTGGCCACTCACTCATCACACCACTGAACTACCTTAAGCCTTAGTGTTCTTATCAGTGAAATGGGACCGTCACAGTGCCACCTCCCCATGTGCCCTTGGATTAATAGGTACAAAGTGCTCCCAGGCTGCCTGGCCTAGGCACTTGCTTAGTCCACACTGGCTGGCACCATAGGGCTCCTTCCTTTCTCACCAGCAATCCTTTCAGGAACCCTTTTATTTTTCCATCTCAGGTCATTGTGTATGGGGCCTTTCTACCCTGCTGCATGGACCTGTGTGTGCTGCTAGGAAAAAGGGGTTCCAAGTCTGACAGCAAAGGGAGGTAAGGAGGGCAAGACTGCACAGTTAGAACAGCAGCTATGTGGCATGAGAAAAGAAGGACACAGGTTGAAGATGTGGGCAGGAGTCAAAGTGAGGGGTGTATTGACCTTCTGTTTCTGATGCTTTGATATCCGGGGCCTTCCTGACCCTGGAGGAACTGCCCCTCCCATGGTCAGCCAATTTCAAGAGACAGGAAACAACTCCTTCTGGAGCATGCTGTTCCAATGCAAGCCTACCAACTCAGAGTCCACACCCGCAACCATCTCCCTCATTGGGCTCTCACACTCCAGCCCACTATCCCCTGTGCAAATGACTCAGGGCCAGGTACCTGACAACCAGGGGCAGCCCTGATGCCCCCGAGTCCACTGAAAACATTCAGGCTAGCCAATCCTAAGCCTGCTTACCTCTGCCTGACCTGGTCCTCCTTGCTAAAACCACAACAAAGGTGCTTGCCCACAGTTTTCCTCCCCTTCCCCTAGGCCTCTCACCAAGCCTGGTGCTTCCCTGTGTGGCCCTGCATAGCCAGCATCTGTGCGTAATAAACCATCTTTTCCAGGGCTGTCACCTCCTGATCTGTTGGCCTCACCACACCAAAAACTAAATGTTAAAAATGGGGTGAGGTTAAAAGGAGAGGGGGGTGGTTCCCAAGGTCCTCGTTTCTTATAAGAACCACAGAGTGGCCAGGGAAAGGCTGGGTGATTTCAGCCGACATAAAGGTTTTTCAATGAGGCCTCTGTTTTGTTGGAGTGCCCCATTCATCCCGCAGAGAGTGGGGGCTCTGTCATATCTGGAAGCCACCAGCCCACAGTGCCCACTCACCTTCCCGTAACTCAGCAGGATTATCCGCACCAGGACGACATTGATGTGGGCCCCCAGGGACTCGTCATGATAAATCTCATTGACCTGAAAGACAATCAGGGACATGTCAGCAGAAACCACAGGCCCAAGGACCAGCCCTGGCTTTGCAAATGACAACCAGACCCCAGTCTAGAAAGCTGGGGCTCATGCCCACTCCTTCCCACACTTTACACCCAGGCACCACCATCAACTCTGAATCCAATCCTTCCCTTCCCTCTGCTCTGCCTGCCTGCCTTACAGCCACCAGCCCCGACCTGGATAACAGCCCCCTCTCCCCAGCGCAGCACCCCCCGCCCCCCACCCCCAGCACAGGGATTCTCCTCCTGGAACCTACACTGGAATGGAGATACTGACCCCTCTAAATGCTCTAGCTTCTGACTGCACATGGCTTTTCCTTCAAGGGTGAACATAGGCCACAAACCCAGGGGCGGGAACAGTGCCAGGACCATCACTGGCAGAAATCATTCCATAGTTGCTGCTGGTAGTTGTGAAATAATAGCTACACTCACCACAATCTGGAGAAGGGGATCATTTTAGATCCACCACCAGATCTAATCTTCAGTGTGTTAATTAAGAACAGGTAATACTGTATCAAAAAGATGCTTTCTGTGTTCTGTTCTGATAACTGCAGTTCATGTACCTGGTTTCCTTCTTCTTATTTTTGGCCACACCTAGGCATGTGGAAGTTCCCCTGGCAGGGATGAAAACAACCCCCTCGCTGTCACCCACATTGTTCATGCACATGTATTTTCTGACCAAACTCCATTCCTCTGGAGGCCCCACCTCGTGGTCACTTCCTCCAGCAGGGCCCCCAGATCTGGGCTGCTTCCCAGGGAGCACCGGGGTTTTTTTGGTTACTTCCCCAGCTCTCTGTGTCTCCAATGGGATTGTGAGCTGCACAATCACATGTATTTCCCCTGTGTGCCCCTGAGCCCAGGAAGCAGGAGCACTCAGCAGATTCTCAGAACCAACCTACTCATACCATCACTCAGGGGAGAGGCAGGAACTGGCCGTGCACTCCCCCCCGCCACCCCCGCCCCGGCCCGGTGCAGACCAAGCCCAGAGGCTGCTGACCCACCTTTTGGGAAGGCAGACCCCTCCATGTGCGCCTCCAAGAGCCCACTCTGTCATCTCAGGCCAGAGCCATATCCCCTCTGAACCCAAATTTTAGCATCTCTATCTGAGCAATGGTAATGGCTATCTATAAACAGTAAGAAGACCCTTTGGGAAATCTGAGAGTTAGTGAGGAAAATCAATTCATGATGGATAGATCAGGCAGACACGCAGGGCATGCTAGACAAGGAGCCTGGTGGTCACTGTCACACACGCTGTGTGTCGAGATGGCACAAATGGGAGGGCAGGAGTTCCTGTTGTGGCTCAGTGGAAAGGAACCTGATTAATATCCATGAGGATTCGGATTTGATCCCTGGCCTTGCTCAGTGGGTTGGGGATCCGGCATTGCTGTGCGCCGTGGTGTAGGTTGCAGACACAGCTTGGATCCCACATTGCTACGGCCAGCAGCCGTAGCTCCGATTTGACCTCCAGCCTGAGAACTTCCACATACCACACCTGTGGCCCTAAAAAGCAAAAAACAAAACAAAGCAAAACAAAAAACAACAACAAATGGGAGGACAGAACTCATGTGCACGGCGGGGTCAAGGGAGACCACCAGCCAGCCCTGTGTGCGGCCCTGCCCAGTAGCCTCCTGCCTATAAATCTATTTTTCAATTATTATTTGTTTCTCCGCCCCAATCTGGCTTTTCTGCAGGGAAGGGACAACTGATAGGCCCACAGGATGGTCACTGTGACTCGGTACATGAGTCTGGAGAGGATGGACCTGGGGTCCTGAGGGCCACCTGCCAGACAAGGTGACACCTGCAATGACAGGGTGGAGCCCAGGGAGTCTCTGCTAACTCACCCACGCCAGACCTTCCCTTCCGGTAAAACAAGGGTGAGAGTCCCCACGTCACAAAGCTTTGTGAAGACTAGACTCCCACACATGAGCAATGGAATGACGTTGGCAAAAAAGTAAAACTGTGTTTGCCACTGCCGGTAAGTCTTATCGACTGGCAGCCCAGGTCACGGTGGCAGGGTGCACACTCCCTAAACACTGCCCAGCTCTGAGGGTCAAACTAGATTTTTTTTTTTTTCTTTTTAGGGCCACACCCGCAGTATAGAGAGGTTCCCAGGCTAGGGGTCAAATCTAAGCTACAGCTGCCGGCCTACACCAGATCCAAGCCATGTCTGCGACCCATAACACAGCTCACGGCAACGGTGGATCCTTAATCCACTGACAGAGGCCAGGGATCGAACCTGCCACCTCATGGTTCCTAGTTGGATTCTTTTCCACTGTGCCATGACAGGAACTCCCAAACTATATTTTTTAGTCCACAGTGAGATAGTACGCCTAAAAGCCAGTTTTTCTTGAGAAAAGGTTTCTTCAAACTCACAGATTTCAAAATCAAATTTACAGTCACCAAAGAGGAAATCATCAGGGGGGTGGGGGGAGGGTAAATCAGGGGGATGGGATTAACATGTACACACTACTGGATATAAAATAGATAACTGACAAGAACCTACTGTATAGCACTGGGAAATCTACTCAGTACTGTGTAATAACCTACACGGGAAAAAAGAATGGACACGTGTATATGTGTAACTGATTCACTTTGCTTTACACCTGAGACTAACACAACATTGCAAGTCAACTCTACCCCAACAACTTTTTTGGGGGGGGCTTTTTAGGGCCGCACCTGTGGCATATGGAGGCTCCCAGGCTGGAGGTCGAATCGGAGCTACAGCAGCCAGCCTACACCACAGCCACAGCAATTCTGGATCTGCGACGCATCTGCAACCTACAGCACAGCTCACGGCAACGCCGAATCCCCAACCCTCTGAGCAAGGCCAGAGATTGAATCCACATCATCATGGATACTAGTCGGATTTGTTTCCACTGTGCCATAACGGGAACTCCTCCAATAATTTTTTTAAAAGTTTTTTTTTTTTTTTTTTTGATCTTCAGAATATCGCTTAATCTTCTGCCTTTGACTCCTGATTTGAGACAGGAGGTGGTCAGGACCCAAGAATTCCACTTCTCCATGCTGAGCCCTGAGGGGCAGGGACCCACTTCCTGCTGGGGGGGAGAAGGTGGGGGGCTAGGCAGCCAGAGCTGGGGTGTCAGGCTGCTGAGCGAGGCTGGGCTAGGGAGGCTCTGCCGTGACAGCTGCCCATCGGCTCCCATCAGCGGGGCTGGGCTGGGCCCTGGCCTTGGAGACCAGCTGGGCCTCCGGGGCTGCTGCAAGCTAGACAGGGCACGTCCCAGGCAGGCCCAGCAGATAGCCAGCAAGGCCAGGCCTGCCCCCCGCCAGTAGCCTTCCACTGCAGTCCATCTTTCATGGTTCCTCCTAAAGCCTCCACCCTTCCACATGGGGACACAGCCCCACAGTCAGCTCCCCTTGGGGGGTTTCGAGCTGGGTGTGCCCCTTACCTCGTTCCATGGCCCAGGGACCCTTGGTGGCTGCTGAAACTTCTAGGTGGCCCACAACCTGGAATCCCACTCACCAGTCCTCCTGGTGGCCTCTCCTGAGGCCCGGCACCTGCCGCCCCCTCCCACTGGGTGGGATCAGCTGGCCTAGGCTGTCCTCCTGCTCACTGGGGTGGTGTGGCAGAGCCCCCACACTTGCCAACAGGGTCCCCTCTGGTGTTGGGCTCCTATTCCCCACCTTGCAACTCAGCAGGAACAGAAAGGGGCGGGATGCAGGACTTGTGGAGTGTGGGGGTTGGGGGCTATGCTGAGGAGGGGGCCTTCACGGCCCTTTCCCTCCACTGGTTACCCATCCCCAGGGCCATGCTAGTTTTGCAGCCCCCCTCTCCCCACAAGCGCAGCTGCATCCCACTCCCCATAAGATATCACCAGCAAGACCTGAAGCTGGCCAGGCCCACAGGGCAGGGAGACCCCTGGCAATAAGTAAGGTGCCCAGTGACACCCTTGCCTCCATAATAGGGACACAGCTACAACATCTATGCCAAGCAGGGAGCTATCATACTTGGCACAAAGAGCCGCAAAGAAATAAGGCAGCTTCCAGACATCTCCTTCCCCTCCCCACTTCCCGATGCCCATTCCATCTCCTGGACAAGCCGACAGGAAGCAGGGACTCCCAAACACCTTCCTTCATCCCTCATGTCCCGCCCAACCCCCCTCCCCCATGCACCATTCTTCACCATGGTTGCCACTCAGAAAAGATCTGACTTCCTCCCTCCTCTGCCTGAAACCCAGTGCCGCCAGAAACAGGGCCAGCCCTCGGCCTGGCATGTGGGGCCCTCTCTCTGCTGGCCCTGGCTGGCTTCACTGCTTCAGCTACTTTCCTCCAGGAACCCTCGCTCCTGACAGCTCTACCTTCTCTGAAGCCCAGCTGTCTTCTTGGGCTACTTGTGCAACAGCTCATACCTGGAATTCCCTTTCCAGCCCCTGCATTCTTGAAATATCCAAAGAGCATTTGAAAAGAGCAATCGATGAGCTTCAAAGGAGGAGGGCAGTTACCACCCTGCTTATCCTCCTGCAACCCCCACCACCCCGCCAAGGGCCTTCTCACTGCAACTGCAATAAAATCAAGGCCCCCGCCACCTCTTCTCAGGTTGCCCTTACCTTGCTTATCACGGTCCACCTGTGGCCTCTGCACACCTTGGCGGGGAGCCCGTCTCTACCTCGGGGCCTTTGCACTTGCTGTGCCCTCTGGCTTCTCATTCTCTTCCCGCAGCACAACTGCCCCTACTCAGAGGAAGCTTCTAGCTGCTCCCAGACTGGACTAAGCATTTGGTATGGGAAGCTCCCCTCCTCCTCGTTCACTGCTGTGTCCTCTGCAGTGTCGAACACATAGTAGGTGCTCAAACACATGGTAGGTGCTCAGGAAAGCATGTCGAATGCATGAATGAGCGAATAACTTTGGAGAATGTGGAACAAGAGGAAATGGGCAAAATGTGTGACGGCAGCAGGACCCAGGATGCCCTGTAGTGACCCGAGCCCCAGCTAAGTGCCTCTCCACCCCCACCCGCCCTCTAGAGGCCTGTGTGCTGGGGAGAAGCTGCTCACCTCTGCCCAGACCGCAGGGGGAAGGGAAACGGGGACAGCGTCCTTGAGCCTTGTCTCAGAAATTGATCCTGGAATCTTTAGAGCTTGGGAGAAAATGTTCAAAGCCGCAGCCCTTCTCTGTGCAGAGAGGCCAAGGGCTCTCCTGTTTGGGGAAATACATTGCAATGCACCTTTTGCTTATGCAAAGATGCAGCCAAGTTTCTGTTCTGGAATAGACAATAAGGAAGGGCACAGGCTCTGCATGATAATGTAAAAGTTTGCCTTCTTTGTGGCAGAGTTCCACCCTGGGCGACCAGGGAGCCCTGGCAGGTGGCCTGAGGCTGTTGGGCAGAGGTGACCTTCTCCTCTGCCAGGGCGGAGGGATGGGTCAGGGAGGAGGAGACTGGCCCAGGAGGCAGGGCTCCTATTGGGGCAGGCAGGGGCAGAGCTGCTGTTTGGGTTTCTACCCTTCAGGTCCAACCTCTTTCTCTGGGCCAAGTTCCTAAGATGGAGCCCACGCTGCACCTGGCACCCTGCGGGGGTGGCGGTGGCATGGAGCAGGGAGGGGCAGGCCTGGAGGAATCTGCTGTGAGGTTTCTGGCGGCTGGTGCACAGCCCGCCTTGTGGCTTCTCTGGGAACCCCTGAGATAACTGGAAAGAAGGCTGGTGTCTCTGAGCCCCCAGGAGGAGGCTTGGACACTGTCGGGGAGGTGGAGGCGGAGAGAATACTGCGGAAGCTGGGGCAGAGTCTGCCAGCTTCCAGGGAGGGGTATCATCAACCATGTGCATCTCATGACACAGACACGGGCCTGCAAAAGCCGGGTCTCATCGTGAGAACAAACATTCCCTCTCCAGATCTTCACCGCTCGTTTCTCAGCAAACGCTTCGTAGGCAAAGCAAGAACAAATACAACACTAGCCTCTGCTCAAAATATCAAACTGTCATGAAATGCAAATGGGCAGGACAGAAATTACTAAAATCGGATTGTGCACAAAAATTGGAGGCGGGGTGTTGCCTTCGGGGCTCAGCGATAACAAACCTGACTGGTAGCCATGAGGATGGCGGGTTCGATCTCTGGCCTCGCTCAGTGGGTTAAGGAGCCGGCCTTGCCATGAGCTGTGGTGAAGGTCGCAGATATGGCTCAGATCCTGTTGTGCTGTGGCTGTGGTGCCAGTCAGCTCTGATTAGACCCCTTGCCTGGGAACCTCCATATGCCGCAGGTGTGGCCCTAAAAGACAAAAAAAAAAAAAAAAAAAAAAAAAAAAAAGGAGGTGGATAGAGCCCCTCGCTCAGCACCAAGTCCAAGGATACAGTCCCTGGGACTCCCACCTGGACTCCACCTACCTGCACTCCAGGAGAGTGAAAGCAGGCAGTCTCCAATCCTGCACCAGGCCACACTCTGATGGGCCTGGGCACATTTCTGTAGGTCCCCAGGGTGGGGATGGGCTCTTCTATCCCCAGGCAAGCCCAAAACCTAGTGGAGGCTCCATAAGTGTTTACTGTGCTAATGAAGAGGCAAAGCTGCCTTAAACAATTGCCCGCTAATTACCTCCAAGACGCTGTCCCTGCCACTTTGTCAGGTTGCATGGCTTCTGCCCTGTGACTTGGGCTTGGTCCTCTGCCTGTTTGAGCCTCAGTTTCCTCATCTGTGAAACGGAGGCCATACTGGTTCTAGTGGGGCCCTCAGGCTGTTGCCAAAGACCAACCTCAACACTATATTTAGAACATCCAGCAAAATGCCAGGGACACAGCACAGACTCAGTACAGCTGTCATCAAATACCCTGAGTCCTTTCTCTGGGCCGGCCCTCCTTCTGGGCCACCAGAAAGGGCCTGCCTGGACTGCAGTGCACAACCAGGCTGTTTTCCAGAGTTCATGCTGGGTCTCACCAGGCATTCCTGTGTGACCCAGACCTGGGCTTCTTCCTGCCAGCCCTGCCCCCAGGGAACCAATGGCCATACCACCACTCGGGGCCCGAACTTCCCACTCATCACCCGACAACTCATCAGAAAGGGATAATGCCACAGGACAGGGAAGGACAGACTCTGCTGAGGTTGCAGGACACAGAAGGACTCAGCTGAGGCCACTGGCCAGGGCCCAGTATCCACCCAAGGCCAGTTTGGAGGCCACTGTCAGGAAGGAGCAGAGAGAAGGCAGGGATCCTGATTCTTCTTGGCAGCAGTCCCAGCCCTGGAGAGCCCTGGGATGTCACAGCCTCCCTGTGCTCCCCCGAGCATCTCGGGGCTCCCTAACCAGAGCCCTGGGGCCCTGGCATGGTCTCTGCCAGAGGAAGCACTTTAGGGAGGTCCCTTGCGGTGACTCCTTGAGGCATCCTCACCGTCCCCACCCTCCTCCTCCCCTTCCCTTCCTACACCCCCTGCCCAGCACATCATCTGAAAGCAAGGATCTTTCATTCTTCCTATAATTTGTATTCTTCTGCTTCCTATCACCATCTGACCCAAGGGAAGAAAGAGGGAAAATGCCACCGTGGGGAGGGGGTGGGCCATGGCGCCCGGGAGGTCCCTGGGGAGGGGAATGGGGGATGAGCAAGTGCCCTGGTGGACAAAGGAGGTTGGGGGAGGTGGCTGAGAAAGGCTAGAAGTTGGACCCAGGGGTTATGTCCTCCCAACCCAGCCACTGCTCCCCACACACTTTTGGAGTCACACAGGTCCTGAGGTCTACGGGCCCTGCACCCTACCTGGACCCTAAGATGAGGCCACAAGGCAAGAGCAGAGTCGCCTCCCAAGGTGGCGCCACCGGGAGGTGAAAGACAACAGAAGGTATCACTTGTGTGAGTGAACTGGCCTGAGTAGCGGCCTGGCTCCCACAGCCCCTGAGGGGTGTGGGGCTCCAGAAACTCCTGTCTATGCTGGTTGGGGTGGGAGGTAGCTGGCAGTTGGTCTGGGAGAGACTTCAGGGTGGACAGGTCATTACAGCACCAGACCCAGACTGGGTGGGGCTCAGCCCACCTGAGCAGCCCAGGTCAAGGGCCTGGGGCCAAATCCAACACCCCCTCCCCCAGTAAAAATGGCAAGGACTCAGGCCAGCCTCCCATCGCCACTTGGGGGTCCCCCATGTAATAAGGAAAAAGGGAGGGACCTTGTCCATCGGGCACTGACACAGAAGAGACCGAGGAAACCCTGACCCTTTGCGCTGTCAACTGGGCCTTTGGCACAGGCAGGGGGCTCGCCAGGAATTCTGAGCTCCCAGCAAAATTCAGAAGCTCCAGTGCAACCCTCCTTGCGGCCACATTGCAGCTCACAGCCAGAGCTGTCTGCTGCCAACCTATCCCTCCTCGAAAGTGAAATCCCCCAGCGCGATTCCTAACATCCAGAATGGAAGGAGCTTTCTCAAACACGGTAGGAAACGTGCTGTCCTTTAGGCAGCATGTGGCTTCTCGCACTGCGAGAATCTACTTGTATCGCTGTGGTCTAGGGCCAGCCTCTGTCCCTAGGCAGAGCAGTGGGTTAACCACCTGCATCCAGGCTGGGAATGGGCGCCTCCAAATGTGTGTTCAGCAGGAATACCAATGGGCAGCTGAGAATTTGGATGAATACACTGTGCTCCACAGGGAGCCCAGAACCAAAGGTGGAGGGGCCGAGCTCTTGGAGGTGCAAGTACCTGCCCCAGGTCAGAAAGGCCACGGGAGCCCCCAGGCCCACCTGGTTGTCAGGGTCAGGTGGGGAGGGCGTAAGAGTGCCCCACGCCCACACCTGACTGCCTCCCGCTCACTCTACAATGCACGTTGGACTTGCCCATGGAGCTTGCTAAGCGAACCTGGATGCGGCTCTTCTCCAGGCCGTTCCCTCTGCTGCACCACCATAGCCTCAGGTCCCCTCATTTGTTTGATTGTTAACTGCCGCCTCCCCCGCCCCCGGACCTGTGCCCCTGAGAACTGGGGGCTCTTCTGCAGCCTGAGCTGTTGCATCCTCAATGCCTAGAGCCCGCCTGGCTTTCAGAGCTTCGGGATCAATCCCAGCCCCTCCCTCCGAGGCCTCCCTGCCCTGCACCCCCCGCCCCCCCGCTGTGTCTGCCCCCCTCTACACCTGCCTCCTATTCTGGGGACTTGCCCAAGGTCTGCACAGAATGGCACCCTCCTCAGCTTTCCATGCCAGCTTGTGGAAATGCCAGCTTGTGATCCAAACCAGCTCAAGGCTCACCTCGACTATGACCTCCCCAGCCAGGCAGCAGGTGCTGGCTGTGCCTCGGGGCTGCCAAGGCCCTTGTCCTTCCTGCTGGGCTAAGGCAAAAGAATGTGTCCTCAAGAGAGCCAAGCTCCTCAAAGACAAGAGCTGGGCTGGTGTGGCCGATGCCATGGATGAAGGACCTGTGGCTGTGCCTTGATGATCAGCCCGGACCTTCCCAGACCTGTGCCGGGTGCCTCATTTTACCTCCCACACCCTGCAAGGGAGCGTAACTATCCTCTCACTTGTGGGGAAACAGAGGTTCAGAGAAACTGAGAAACTGATCCATGTGAGCATGAGTGGGAACCAGGACAAAGGCTTTGGAGAGGAGTTTGACAAATCTGCTGAAATGAAAACTGCGCATCCTATAACCTGGTGATTCAAACCTCCAGCAGTTGTGGTGGAGGAAAACAGCCTTGGGCACCAGGAAGACGGGACAAGAACACTTATTCTGCTGGAACTTCTTTTCGATGGACAAATAGAGCCATTTTTTTTCTAGTCATGCCCAAAAGTTCTCGGGCCAGGAGAACCCGAGCACAGAAAATGACAATGTTGATGCCTTAACTGCCAGGCCACCTGGGAATGTTTTATTCATTCACAAGACATTTTCCTGAGCACCTACTATGTGCTTGGCTTTTTGCCAGGTGCCGAACACTCAAAACCTGATAAGCAGACCCAGTGTATCTAACTTTAAATTTGTGGCTCCTTTGTGTGAACCACTAACCCTTCTGAGACATGCTGCTAAGGGACCCCCAGGCAGGGAAGGGGGACCCCAGGGCCTTGGGCTACAACTCCCACTGCATAGGACCTGTCTGGGAGTTTGGAGTGACAGCCAGACAGGGAGCCGCACTCTGCTGTTCTGGCTCAGCTGTCACCTCCTTGTTGGAACTTGCAGGAGACAAACTCTGCAGATGCCTGGAGCTGTCACCAAGGAGGGACACTGCCTGGCCCTCCTTGTCCATGGGAACGCTCACTCCTGCTTTGACAACCTCCAGCTCCCTGGGGAGGCCAAGGACAGGCTGCTCATCAGCTGTCAGGAGGGCGCGGAGGGAGAGTCCGGGGGTGGCAGGGTAGGTAGTGCTATGTACTTCAGGGAAGAAGAGGCAGGGGTAAGGATAGGCGGTGGCCCCCTCCCCCTCAGAAAGTCCCCTGCCTATCATTATCATTCATGGGGGTCTACTGTCCACCCCCTCCCCCACTGCCCCCCTGGAATGTGACTCCATGAAGGCAGGACCTCAGGTGTGCTCACACAACATTTCCAGCACCTAGAGCTGTGTCTGGGCACAGAGCAGGCACTCTCTAGACAGGTGCTAAATGAATGAGCGAGTGGGTGGGTGGGCAGGCAAACCTTAGAGGAAACAGGAAGACACGGCAGATGGAGAAGCCAAAGGGAGAAGCCCGGACAGTCACACACGGACAAGACGGTCAGGGCCGTGGGCATCAAGTGCTGTTGGGAGGTCAGAAAGGGCCAAGGGGAGAACACACTTTGGGGTTTCCTCAGGGATTCAGGAGCACTGGCTTTTCAGGCCAGAACAGTGGGGTAAGGACCGGCACTGGGGCCACGCACGTTTGCGAATCCCAACTGTCACACCCTGCCCGTGCCACCCAGCCTCTCTGAGCCTCGGTGCCCTTATCCAGGAAAGGGACCTCAAAGGGCCACTGGGGAAACGCAGAGTCACCATACAGGTGCCTCCTTGCACGGGGCCAGCACATGTGAAAACTCAGCCTCGCAGGCCCTGGAGAGAGGCACTGCCAACGGGAGAAGGCCCGAGCCCCAGATTCCCTAAGGGAGATGCTTCTACGTCTATAGACCCCAGTCAACCTCCCGACAATATGCAGGTGAGCCCCAGGCCCCTGAGCCTGGCACAGAAGGCTTTGCCAAGCTTACTCCTACCTCTCTCCCAACACGCTATGCTCCAGTCTGGCCCAGCCTCGCACTGTGTTGTGGCTGTGCCACTGGGCCTTTGCACATGGGGTTCCATTGCCCACAGCACCCCCAGCACACACCATGTTCTCCTCCTGGTTAATGCTGCCTCTGTGTTAGGGGCAGCTCAAGTGGCCCTGGTCTGAGGCACCGTTCCCTGCGACCCTGTGGTACTCGCACAATCAGTAGGCATATTAACCAGGACATGATTACGTATTCCCTGCTCTGCTCCCCGCCACTCCTGTGCGCTGAGCTCTCTGAGCACAGGGACAGGACTGCTGGCTTCTGCACATATGGTGTCCAGAGTGGGGCCCAATTTACACCAGGGTTCTGAGAACACCTAGGGAGCCAATACATGACCGGGCCAGCTCACGCTTGAGGCAAGCCCTCCTTGTGCCCAGCGCGCTGCTAAGCACTTTTCGGGTGTTTAACTGAAGTTGTGCTCACAACAGTCCTGGGAGGCGGCACTAATTATCCCCCATCACAACACACAGCAGGGCCTGCAGTCACCTCTTTCTCCTGGGCCTGAAGGAACAATCCATCCTGGACTGGCCAGTCATGTTCTGATTCACTAGTGCAGTGTGAGGTCTTAATTTCAATTTGTTGCCATGTTAAAAAGTAATTAGATTTCCTATAAACGTTGTATTTCCAGCTTCTTGGGGGAAACGAAAAGCTTGCTGGAGTTCCCATTGTGGCACAGTGGAAATGAATCTGACTAGGAACCATGAGGTTGCGGGTTCGATCCCTGGCCTCGCTCAGTGGGTCAAGGATCCGGCATTGCCATGAGCTGTGGTGTAGGTCACAGACGCAGCTCAGATCTGGTGTGGCTGTGGCTGTGGCTGTGGCCAGCGGCTACAGCTCCAATTAGACCCCTAGCCTGGGAACCTCCATATGCCGCAGATGCGGCCCTAAAAGGACAAAAGACCTAAAAAAAAAAAAAAAAGAAAAAGAAAGAAAGAAAAGCTTGCAGTGGTAGGCCTGCTTATTCCAACTTGCCCACAAGTGAGTGGGATCCAGGACCCAGGACCCAGGAGGGGATCGCCAGGGGCGTAGCCTCGCCTGTTGTTCCTGTCCCCAGCACTCCCTGTTGTCCACAGCCACCCTGGCCCCTGACTAGATCTCCTGCCTGGCTCCCGTCAGCATCCGGCAGCGCTGCCCTCTTCTCAGCATCATGTCAGCCTCACACCCACTGCTGGCCCTGACAGTCATATCTCCAGGGGGCTCACAGGGACATGCTCTCAGACCAAAGGGACAAGCTCGAGGAGCAGGAACAGTGCCAGGAATGCCTGGTTGTGGCCTACAGTACCAGCAGACCCAGCAGACTCTGTTCATGGCCAGGCCCAAACCCAAATGCACTGCCGCTCCCCCAACCCCACCCCGTCAGGGAGCCCTGCTTTGCTTCCCTTCAACTTAAGGGAACCATGTTTTAGTGTCCAGTTTCAGAGATGTTTTTCTCTTTCCCAGGAACCAGAGCCAGAGACACGTGAATGGGACTTGGGGCTGCGCCTTCCCCCTGGCGGGTGTGCAGCTCCGTGGCCAGTTCACAAGATTCCCCCTCAAGACCAGGGGAAAACATTCCTGTCCTGCCACTGCCTTCCCCACCATTACCACGTGGCCTCAACATTCTTGGAAGTTGGGGAGAAATGGAGCCCGGGTGCCTCCGATTGTTTGCAAACTCTGGCAAGGTTTTGGTGAGCCCAGGCCAATTTCTGGATTAAATTAGAAAAGAAGGGAAAAAAAATCCAAATTCTGGCACAGAGAGAAATCATTCAACAAAAACTGTTTAAGAACATACTGTACAGAGGACTGACCCAATGCTAGCAGGGGTCAAAGGGTATGACCTAGGCTCTGACAGCTCAGAAGCCCCTTTGGCTCCCATGTTCTCCATAAGCCTAAGAAGTGTGTCTGCTCTGGACAGAAGAAGTGCTTGGGGCACTCAGGAATTCTTCCAGAACATGAGCAGTTAACCGAGCTAGGAGGGACAGCTCTGCCTGCCCAGAAATCTTGCTCTTCCTGCTCTGTTGTTTTAAATGATCATTTAATTGCTTTAAAAAGAATTCCCAAAGTGACCTCATAGGCTCACTCAGCTGGCAATGCTGGAGTGGGGGTGGGCTGGGGTCTGAGCAGGGAGGGGGTAAAGCTCAGCTCAAGTGTGAGGTCCCTGCAATGGCCTTCAGGAAAGGGTTGCTCCAGCTGCAGGGGTTCAGAGGCCTGAAGAGGGTGAGAGGGAGCTTGTCTTCTGAGGGCACCTCTTGTCAGGGAATGAGCCAGTCTTTACGGATCAGAGTGTGTGGGAGGTTTAAAGATGAAGAAACCAAGTTCAGGGCAAGGCAGGACCTTTTCCAGGTGGTAAAAGCCAGGATGCAGCTGCTTCTGACTCCGAAGGGCGTCCTCATTCAATGCGCTGCTTCCCTAACACGTACACTCAAGTGCACTGATACAGTGGGAGGAAACGCAACTCTGGAGTCCTGGGGCCACAGCTCAAGGTGGGCATGAAGTAGGAGATTTCTTTGCACTCTGAGAGCAAATATTTCTTGGGTGCCAGATAGTGGCTTTGTGGGCCCTGTGGTCTTTGTCCCAACTATTCAACTCTGCCACTATAGCACAAAAGCAGCCATAAACAATTCATAAATGAATGGGCATGGCCAGGTTCCAATAAAACTTGATTTTCAAAGACAGATGCTGGGCTGAATTTGGCTCTCAGACCATTGTTTTGGCAACCCTGCTTTGGACTCTTCAGTTTATCCTGGAAAATTCATATGAAATTTGCTTTAACCCAGAAATGGGTCAAAGTTTATGTCATATAAGATAGATGTTTTAAAATGCTTGCCATTAAAAGAAAAAGTGGCCATTCTGCAGGAGACACATCACATCTGTGCCTCAGTGGCTTTTGCCAGGCCTCCTGAGAGGACTTGTTCCCAGGAGCAAAGAGCTGTCTTCTGCAGCAGGCTGAGACTCCATGCTATAAGGAGTGCAATCCGACCAGCAGCTCAGTCAGGCAGCTCTACGTTTCTATGGATCCTGACCAAGACCTTTGGATTCTCAGGGCAGAGTAGGATTGAAATCAGCACTTTAGTCAAATGCTATAAACCACATAGGAAGCACTGGTCTTGGGCCCAAGTGACACATTTCTTGAATTTTTTTTTTTTTTTAAGGGCTACTCCTGCAGCATATGGAGGTTCCCAAGCTAGGGTTGAATTGGAGCTGCAGCTGCCAGCCTACACCACAGCCACAGCAACATGGGATCCAAGCTGTACCTGTGACCCATACCACAGCTCATGGAAACACTGGATCCTTAACCCACTCAGCAAGGCCAGGGATCCAACCCACATCCTCATGGATACTAGTCGGGTTCGTTACCATTGAGCCACAATGGGAACTCCCATTTCTTGAAGTCTTGACACGAAGAGGTTTTACTTTAAAAAATGCATATGAAGGAGTTCCCTTGTGGCACAGTAGGTTAAGGATTGAGCACTGTCACTGCAGTGGCTTAGGTTGCTGCTATGGCACAGATTCAATCTCTGGCCCAGGAACTTCCATATGCCATGGGTGCGGCCAAGAAAACAAATGTATATGTAAGCACTTTAGTAACATATGTAAGCCGTTTACTTTAATAAAGGCTCTCCAGTCTCTCCCGAAGGCATATCCCTCTATAGCCTCGCCTTCACTTGAGCCAGAGAAGAGCCGCTGTCCATGCCCGCTAAGGTAGTTGGAGATGCTGCGAACGTGGAGGCTGCATCCCCGTCCAGCTCCTTGTGGTGCCAGGTTTGCGCTGCCACAGCACTGGATTTGCAAGCAGAGACTAGCTCAGGGGCTGGCAGAGCAAGTTGGTGAAAATGCCGTAATTCCCAGAGTCAGCAGCAGGCGTGTTCAGAAATGTGGACTGCCTCCCAGCCTGGGGACACACAGGCACATTTCCCAGGAAGAAGGGTCAAAGAGGACAGCACTTCCCAGTGCAGAGGGGAGCTCCTCATCTCAGGGCTGGGCCTGATGAAGGCCAGAGGATGAGCCAGAGCTGAAGACTGGGAGAAGCAGGAGAGGGATGGTGGCAGGGGAAGACCAGCAGGGGAGAGGCACATGGAAGCAGGGGACCAAGGCAGGGCCCACCCTCCCAGCTCTGTCCTCCCAGATCTCCGGGCACTGGGAACGAGGCCGGGAGGAGGCTCTTGAGCAGATTTCCCCCGGGGGTCCTGGCCTCTCTGGCCAGGCTAAGGGCCCCAGGCCAAGGAGACAGGGCCTCATCCTGGGTTTGCCAGCAACCTCGAAGCTTTGGCATGTGACAGCTAAAAATCAGCGCAGGGGGCCCCGGAGGATGAGGCCTCGGCCCACATCCTGGCCCCACTGCTCAGAAGGCCCCTGCTTTATTCATCTGGGCAGAGAGCCGAGAGTCAGGGTGGAGTTGAACTGAGCCTGCGGATGAGCCGATGATGAGGATGGGCCAGGAGAACGGGGCCCTGAGGCAGGAAGCACAGCCCACCGCAGGGTAGTGGGCTGGGCTGTGGGGGCTCAAGGCAAGGCCCAGGCTCCCCAGTTCAGGGCTGAGCGACCAGGGCCCACACTCCGAAGGGCTCTGTGCTTGGAGCTTAATGCTCTGTGGCTGCCATCTTGAAATTCTCCATCATCTCACCTCGAAATGTGTGTTTTGTGAGTGAAATCCAATGGGACAAGGAAGCCTTGGCTCCCATGTGGTCCCGCCTCCACGGGACAGGTTCCTGGGTGCCTATTCCCCGCTCTGCAACCACTGCAGGGCCCTGAACACAGGCGCATCTCGGGGTGGGCAGAGCCTGGGACAGGTGGTGGGCCCGTGGGGAGGGGAGATGCCAGGCACAGGGCTCTGTGTTCTTCTAGTGGAACCTTTCAGGCCCCAGTGGCTCACCCTGCATTGCTCGCCAGGACCCCGGGGCCTTGAGGGAGCGCTGCCTCTCAGTTCCCCTCCTGGGGGTCTTTCCATCCTCCTCCCCACCTTCCTGAGTCCGGCTGGTGCTTTGTCTGAACTTCTGGCCAGCCTGCAGCAGCTTCAGACATGAGCCACAAAGCACAGATCTGTTTAATTTCGGTGAGTCTCCATGCTAGTTAAATGCTCTAAGATCTGTGTTTAAAACAGGCTTTGTAAAGATAATGGTAAAATTCATGATTATCCTGAAAAGTCCTAATTGTTTTCACTTAAGGCCACAATGAATAGAAAGTTTTAAAAATCTTGACAAGTTGAGAGACTGTAGAAGAAAGGAAAAGGCTTTCGTACGTGTACCTTTTATGACACTTTTCCCTGCTATTTGAGGATCATACTTTCATTTTTTTTTTTCTGCTTTTGAGGGTCGCAGGTGTGGCATATGGAGGTTCCCAGGCTAGAGGTCTAATCGGAGCCACAGCAGCTGGCCTACACCACAGCCACAGCAATGTGGGATCCGAGTCGAGTTTGCAACCTACACCATAGCCCACAGCAATGCTGGATCCTTAACCCACCGAGTGAGGCCAGGGATCAAACTCTCAACCTCATGGTTCCTAGTCAGATTTTTTAACCACTGTGCCATGACGGCAATTCTGAGAACAATATTTTCAATTTGCACTGGGCCCCAGGAGTTCTGTACCCAGGAGACATTCTGGGCATGCGGCTGCTGCAGCTGAATTCACAGCAAGAATAGTCATGGGGCAGTGAGGGCTGGGGTTTGGGAAATGATGTTGCTGCCAACAGGCTGTGGGAATCACTGCTGGGGGCAACCAGAATGAAACTCCAGAAGGTTAACTTCTGGAGAGGGCATGATATCTGAAGACAGCCCCCGAGGGGAAAACCCAAGAGGAAAAGATCTCAGGATGTGACCACACACAAAAATGTAAGCCATCAACAAACAGCCCCCAACCAAAACAAAACAAAAGGCAAACAACAAAATTGGGGGAAATATTTCCCACACATAGTCAGTCAAAAAGTTAGCCTGTCATAATATAATAGTTCTTCCCGTTAACGCAAGAGAAACAAAAATCCAGTAGAATAAAAACATAAATAGGTCAATTATAAAAATATATGATAACTGCTATTTAAAAAAATATGTATGTATTTTTAGATGGAACCCCATTACCATCAGATACATACAACTTACAACAAAAAGCATATCCCTATTGTAGCTATCAAGTTGCCACAGTTAAAAAGGATTTGGGTGAATTTCTGCTGTGGTGCAGTGGGTTAAGAATCTGACTGCAGTGGCCTGGGTTGCTGTGGAGGTGTGGTAGATCCCCGGCCTAGCCTATAGTGGGGTAAAGGCTCTGGTGTTGCTGCAGCGGTGGTATAGGTCAAAGCCACAGTTCAGGAGTTCCCATCGTGGTGCAGCAGAAACAAATCCAACTAGGAACCATGAGGTTGCAGGTTCGATCCCTGGCCTCGCTCAGTAGGTTAAGGATCTGGCGTTGCCATGAGCTGTGGTGTAGGTCACAGATGCGGCTCAGATCTGGTGTGTCTGTGGCTGTGTCTGTGGTGTAGGCCAGCTACAGCTCCGATTCGACCCCTAGCCTGGGAACCTCCATATGCTGTGGGCATGTCCCTACAAAGCCAAAAACAAACAAACAAACAAAAAAAAACAAAGCCATGGTTCAGATTCAATCCTTGGCCCTTTCATATGCTGCAAGTGCAGCCTAATAATAATAATAATAGTTTCTTAAAAAAGAGGATTTTTGGTGGGAAGAGGTGAGAGGAGCATTTGCTCGATGGAATGTGAACAGGGGAGGCCACAACAGAACGTTCTGCCATGGAAAGCTTTAAAATGTATCTAGCTGTGGTTCAGGGATTGCACTTTTAGGAACTCAGTTTAAGGAAATCGCCATGGATGAGCAACAGATTCAGCTGTAATAATAGTCATTATAATAAGTGGCTGATCTGACCTCTAATGGGGAAATACGTTTTGTTATATGAGTCACATAAAGAATCAATTACATAAAAAGTATGTATGGTCATGTGGCGCCATGTTGTGCTGTCATTAAAATGAGGCAGCAGGCAATAGCTGGTAGGAGAAAACATTCATATACCTATTGGAACATATCCTAATTTTCCATCATAAATGGTATATTATATGTGTTAAATACAGCATATGTCAATAAACAAAGAATGTTACTTTTCTAGATTTGCGGGGGAAAAGAAGGAAACTGGACTTGGCAGGAAGAGCTTGAAGGCATAAGTGTGTGTGTGGGGGGTCTTTTATTTTTTTCTTCTTCTTAGGGCCATACCTGCGGCACATGGAAGTTTCCAGGCTAGGGGTCTAATCGGAGCTGCAGCTGCTGGCTTATGCCACAGCCACAGCAACGCCAGATCCGAGCCATACCTACACTGTAGCTTGCGGCAACGTTGGATCCTTAACCCACTGAGCGAGGCCAGGGATGGAACCTGCATCCTCACAGAGACTGTGCCGGGTGCTAAACCCACTGAGCCACAGTGGGATCTCCAGACACGCCAGCTCTTAACTGCCTTGGCTGAGAGGTGATTTCCTTTCACACAGGCCATTAGATAAAGTCAGCCACACAGCCCCAGTTAGGGGTGAGGGAGGCTGGGCAATGGAAGGGAAGGGAGCATGTGACATTTGATGAACCTGAAAAGTTTGTGTCACACCAGGACCCACACCCCAGCCCAGGCTCTGCCCCAGAGAGACCCCAAAGGCAGTCCTGCAAGCAGAATAACTGAACAAGGAGGGAGACCACAGCAGCGTAGGGCTCAGAGAGGCTGAGGCTGAGCCAGGCCTTTGTCTGGCTCGCCTTGGCCTCTGCTGCTCCTCGGAGTCCATATTCCCCAGATCCTTTCCATCGGGACCCCCACCAGATCCCCTGCCCCCCAGACCCCCTAGGGCTTCCACAGGGACAGACTCTCCGCCCAGGACTGGCCCTGAGCCTCGGGTGCCGGGAGTACTTCCGCCCCGGGCCTGGCCGTCCTTGCCGCTGACCAAATGCCTCACTTGGAGCACAGTCTGGGCCAGCTGCCGCCACATCTGTCCTCCACGTTGCTGCTTTGGCTCCAAGTGCCGGGAAGCCCCAGGGCCAGCTGTGTGCTCCCAAAGAGAAGGAGACATACCCTGGCTGGGCCTTGTAGGGCCACTCCGGACTCTGGCTGCAGCTTCAGGGTCTACGGGCCCCCACACCCAGGGCCGCCCACCCTGCCATTCAGCACAACATGCCAGTCAAGTTCAGAGAAGGGCATGGCAGGCAGTCCTATCATACACATATCATCCAGAACCGCACTGTCCTATAGGGTACCAGCTACGCCGGTGATTTAAATCCAAGTGTAAATTAATTAGAGATAAATTACCCATCAGGATGACTACCATCAAAAATTACAAGTGCTGGTGAGGGGTGGAGAAATTCAAACACTTCTGCGCTGCTGGGAGGAATGTAAAAAGGTGAAGCGGTATGGTGGTCCCTCAAAAAATTCAAAACAGAACTACCTTATGATCCTGCAATTCCGCATCTGGGTATATACCCCGAGGAGCCAAAGCAGGGACACACCCACATTCACAGCAACATTCCTCACAATGACCAAAAGGTGGAAGCAACCAAGCGTCCAGGGAGAGGCGCGTGGGTAGAGAAGACGTGGTGTATACATGCAATGAAGTGTCGCTCAGCCTTAAAAAGAAAGTCTGACACGTGCCACCACATGGATGGAGCTTGATGACATTATCTAAGTGAAACCAGCCCGTCATAAAAAGACAAACACTGTGTGACTCCACTTCCAAGAGCTACTCGGAGTAGTCAAATTCATAGAGACAGAAAGCAGAACGGCGGTTCCCACGGGCTGGGGAGAAGAGGGAAATGGGGAATGATGGTTTAACAGGTAGAGGACCAGTTTTGCAAGATGAAGAGAATTCTGGAGATGCGTGGGGGTGATGGCTGCATAACAATGGCGAGTGTACTTAATGCCACTGAATTGCTCACTTCTTTTTTCTTTTTTTTAGATTTTCATTTTCTCTATTATAGTTGATTTACAATGTTCTGTCAACTTCTGCTATACAGCAAAGTGACCTAGTCATTCATATATATATATATACATATATACACACACATATCATTCATGTGTGTGTATATATGTATACACATAATTCTTTTTCTCACATAATTCTTCTAAATAGTGAAGATGGTAAATGTTTCGTCTCTTTTACCACCACTAAAATCTTTTAAAAAATTAAAACCAAAAATTCTATTGGAAAGTTAATTAAATTAAAATGTCAGTTCTTCAGTGACACCAGCCACATTTCAAGTGCTCAAAGGTACGGGTGGCTAAGGGCTGCCATATTGGACATGGCAGAATTAGAGCATTTCCAGCACTGCAGAAAGTTCCATGGGACCGCATTGCTATAAAAGGTCATCTTTTCTCCAATACTCCCACCTCCTCAATCTCCCTCCTCCCCAAGACCACCGAAAGGCTCATGTGCCCTAGGTCATCCCCAGGAACTGTCCCCAGGGCATGCACACACCCCGGATGTGGGCACTGAGCCTTTAGAGGTTGTGGTCAGGGTGACACAGGATGCAAGCAGGGTTCCTCATCTCCCTGGACCACACAGCACTCTTCCAGTGGGAGGTGGAGTCATGGACATACCCTCCCCCAAGCCCGCCAAGTCGCCCCCCTCAGTCACCCCCCTACCCCCGGCCGCCCCGCACTAGCTCAGACTGTCTGCCAGGCCCCCTGCCTCTGCAGGATCCACTGCCCCGCCTGGGACAAGCACCACTTGTTGGATGCAACAGGGGAAAAACACACAGATGCAGTTCAACTACTCTTTCTCAGCTATTTCAACTCATCTCCTAAAATCCCCTTTTTTGTTATGATAAAATGTGTTTCAACTTAAGAATTTTTGTATTTCTCAGGCTTTTCATGAAACTAACCAAACCATCCTATTATCCAAAATTGAGGTACAGTTGGATCATGAGGGTGTAAATGCATAAACTGAAATTAACTGGCAAAACCAAGAGTAAGTTCAAGACTTCCTCCTACCAGCTCCTGGGCACAAGGTATGTGTGACTCCACACCAGGGAAAAGGCAGATTTGGTCCACCAGCCTCAGGAAGATACCCCAACTTCAGAGTCCTTGGCGTACTCATCGGGAATAATTCTAAACCTGCCATCGCTAAATATTGTCATCATCGCGAAAGTAAAACCACATTTATTTAGAGACTGAAAAGCGTGTTCACTTTCATTATCTCATTCCATTCTCACTGACAATGTGGGATGAAAATTATTGCTTTTTTTTTTTTTCCTTTCTTGTAGTTCCCTAGGGACTTTTTAAAGTTTTATTGAAGGATAGTTGGTTTAGAATGTTGTGATAATTTCTGCTGTCGAACAAAGTCATTCAGTCATACATATATACATATCCATTCTCCTTCAGTCTTTTTCCCACACAGAACATCACAAAATACTGGGGAGAATTCCCCGTGTTATACAGCAGGTCCCCGTTGGCCAATCCTTCTGTATACCTCAGTGTGTATATGCCAATCCCAAACCTCCAGTCCATCTTTCCCTGCTCATTTTAAAAACAGGAAAACCGGAGTTCCCGTTGTGGCACAGCGGAAACGAATTGGACTAGGAACCATGAGGATGCAGTGTTGATCCCTGGCCTTGCTCAGTGGGTTAAGGATCTAGACTCCTAGCCTGGGAACCTCTATATGCCTCGGGCGCAGCCCTAAAAAGCCAATAAATAACTAAATAAATAAAAATAAAGATGAGAAAACCAAGGCTGAGAAGACTGAAGCCTATTCCCAGTGACATACCTGGTCATGGTGGGGCTAAGGGGGAACCCAGGGGTGACATAATATGAAATACACATCTTCCCCTGTTCCCACAAACCTCTTAAAACCCAAGTAATTTCCTGAGTGATAGAGTGAGGGGAGTGTCTTTTATCATTTACAATGGGTCCCTTCGACCATAATTGAGTTTATACTAATGAGGAGACCCTCGATGGCCCCTAGAGAGTTCAGGATGGGGGCTGGTAACCAGAGGTACCAACTCTATGATTAGAGAGTTGGAACTTTCAGCCCCACCCTCGACTTTCAGGAAGGAGAAAGGAGCGGGAGACTGATTGGCCAGTGGATCCATCAATCACACCTATGTAATAAAATCTCCATTAAAAACTCTAAACCAATGGAGTCTGGAGAGGCTCCAGGTTGGTGAGGCGCTGGGAGGTGGGTCCAGAGAGGCTTGGAGGCTCCTGCACCCCCCCGCCCCACACACCTTCCCCTCTGCCTTCTTCCCTGTGGCTGTTCCTCACTGCATGATTTATACTAAGTCAGTGATAACGAGTACAGTGGTTTCCCCAGTTCTGTGAACTGCTCTAGCAAATTACTGAGCCTGAGGAGGGGGTCGAGGGAACCCTGGGTTGGTCAGAAGGACAGCTGACAACCTGGGACTTGAGTTTGGCATTTGAAATGGGGTCCGTCTTGTGAAACTGAGCTCTTCCCTGTGGGGTCCATGCTAACTCTGGGTAGTTAGTGTCAGATGTGTTGGTGTGAGTAGAGGAAACAAGCAGTTTTCCTGTACCAGGATTCAGGACTCCCTCATTCCACACCCAGTCCTCTTTCCACTGGGTTATGGGCCGGTACCATGCTTAGGGAAAAAACACCGATTTTTGAAGGCAGACACAATTGGGTTTTGTAGACTTAGGGTGAAGATTCTCAAAGATAATGCGTGACAAGTGACTAGCATGGGCTTGTCATACAGAGTCACCTATTAAAAGCTCAATATTTGCAGCGATCATGGTGTTATCATCATCATCATCATCATTATTATTACATCAAAGATACTTTTCAAAAATAAGGTGAGGTTAAATGTGACAAAACCAAACCTTGCTCTCCAAGCTGCAAACAGAACCCACTTTGGCCCCGCATTGCAGATGAGGTGGCTGCATGCCAGACGGTCAATGAATTACCTAAAGCAGGTGGCGAGGAAGACAGGCAGGCAGACAGGGGTCTCCTGGTCCAGTGACCAGCTCACTCACATCCTCCCTCTTGCTCACAGGGCCAATTAGACTGCCAGAGGCCCACAGGGCCCAGGAAAGCAGAGCTGAGCACCAGGCCAGGAGCACATGTCCTGCCTCGTCACGGCTGGCCTCCAGCTGGACCTCTGGAGGACCCGGTTCACTAACAGTCTGGGGTGCAGAGCCCTGCTGCTTTAGAACTACCCATCCCCTGGGCTTCCCTGCCCATCTCCAGGCCCCCTGCAAGCCCAGGTTTCCTTCCACAAATCCTCCCCTCCCACAAGGTTTGACTTACAGCATGTCCCAGTGGCAAGCCCCCTGCTTCTCACTCCAACCCTGATTATTCTCCCAGCAGGGCTCAACTGAGGCAGCATGCAGTGAGCGGAAGGACCGACCCATCACCCAGGACAGTGCTCTCTACTAGGTCAGCATCCTGTACCTCCTGGAAGGGGGGTGGGGCTGGACCAGAGGAGGGGCCCCTGCTTAATCTCCCAGGATTGGGTAGGGGGGGCAGGTGCCCCACGGTGCCCCAGAAGGCTTAGGTGGCACACAGTCACCCTATTAAGGAGCCCCGCCTCACAGGGAGAAATGGTTGCTCTCTTCAATCTTCACGTCCTTGACTGCCTCAAGGAGAAGCCTCGGATGGGTGTCAGTCTGTCTGCCTTCCTCTCTAACTCACACTCATCTCCCATTTGAACAGGGTGGGCTGGGCTGTGGTGCAGAGCCCGGGATCACTGAACACTTGATTTCTAGGTTGGCTGTACAATAAAGTGAGGTTGCCTTGGTAACTTTTAAGTTTTGCAAAACGTCAGTGGATGTATAGGAAAATACACAGGAGTTCCCGTCGTGGCGCAGTGGTTAACGAATCCGACTAGGAACCATGAGGTTGTGGGTTCGGTCCCTGCCCTTGCTCAGTGGGTTAAAGATCCGGCGTTGCCGTGAGCTGTGGTGTAGGTTGCAGACACGGCTCGGATCCCGCGTTGCTGTGGCTCTGGCGTAAGCCGGTGGCTGCAGCTCCGATTCGACCCCTAGCCTGGGAATCTCCACGTGCCGCGGGAGCGGCCCAAAGAAATAGCAAAAAAAAAAAAAAGGAAAATACACAGCCCAGGTACAATGTGGATATGGCACAAAATAAAAATTAAAAAAAAAAAAAAAACTCTGGTACACAGATGACGGAAGTTTGTGAGTAACTGCCTCAGCATGTAAATAGCCAAGTCAGATTTCTACCCCATTTGCTACTGAGAAAACTGAGATTCAGTGAGGTGGATTGGGGCAGGGGTCACCTTTTCTCACCTGTGGAACCAGAGAGTCAGCCTGGGACCATGCAGCTCACTTGCAGCTCCACCAGAAAAGCATGGCAAGCCCTGGCGCCCCACCCCTTGCCTCTAGGCCCCGCCCAAAGCCCCGCCCCAACTCACGATGTTCATGAGAGTGAGCAGGTACTTCTGCACGTGCTCCTTCCCGTGGAACTGGACCACAGAGTCGTCCACCCCCAGCAGGACCTCGATGTTGTAGTCGTCGTCGGCAGCGTGCCTGCGTGCCCTCCGCCTGGAGCTGTTGACGTGCTCCTCCAGGATGCCCAGGGCTTGGCTGAGGCTGTCCAGGCTGGCTGGGGGGGCCCCTGGAAGGAGAGAGGACACAGGCTCACCAGGGACACCGCAGCAGGACAGAACCCCACTCAGCTGCAACCCGGCACTTGTCAGCTGCCAGCCTGGCCATCAGCCTGCCACCATCACAGCACCCTGACCCAGGGCATTCCTGTCCCCGTGTCACAGAAGAGCAAGCTGAGGTCCAACAAGGGCAGCAGGGATGTGCCAAGTCAGCTCAGACCCAGCAAGCGTGCAAACCCATAGCTCGGCCACCGAGGAGGCCAGGTCTGGCTCTGGGCAACCAACAGAGAGTCTGGCTAGCTGGTTGGGCAGAGCCAGCTCTTTTCACCCATTCACATGCTTGCTCACACGCTCCCCAGGGTGGCCCAGTGCCAAAGGGCTGGTCTCCCCAATCGTAACCGGGTTCCACAGTATCTTTTCAGATAGCTCCCCTTCTGGAACTTTCTGCTCAGTTCCTGGCTGAACTCAGGCCCCTCATCTCTGCACCAGATCCACCCATTCACCCCCTGGCACCACCACCCTCACCGAACTGTACCGGCCCTTGGTGCCAAGTGCCAAGGAGGTGAGAGGTTGCCTGACTGAATTGTGTAGGGACTAGTACGAGTCCCTTTCATGAAGGCCCCCCCAGAGTCTGCCTGGCAGGAGCTCACCCCGGACCCCACAGGCTGGGGTCTATCTCAGGGGCATAGGCCTGAGAGGCCTTGGCTGAGGGGGCCGGGGGCTGGAGCTCCATCAGGGGCAGGACCCCAGGAGGTCAATGCATCGTCTCACAGCTGCAGCTTCTGCTCCAACTCCCTTCTACTTTCCCACTGACCCGGGCCCACCCTGGACCAGAAACCCTGCCGCTACCTCTCTGGGTTGCAGCTGAGCTGGCCAGGCGCACCTTCAGGATCGCTGGCAGCCACAGACCGCAATGCCCAATAAGCCTTAGTGCCCAAGCCTCTGGAAGCCCCCCACCCCTGCACTGTCCATGCCAGGTCCCTGAGCCCAGGGTCCTGCTCTTCCTTGGCATTCCTGGTGGGGGGGGGGGGGTTGTGGCTCAGAGACTCAGGCCCTGGGAAGAACCTAGGAGCTCAGGTTATGGTGACATCATCAACCCTGCAGGGCCCGCAGACCTGCAGCCGAGGGTGGGGCGCCTGCAGCACCACTTCTCTACAAAGACTCTTCTAGAACAATTCTCACTTGCCCCCCCAGGCTCTTGTCTGCCGCATCCTCTGGAAGCATGACACAGTGGGTCAAAGAGGCGCACGACAGACCCTGGAGACAGAACAGCGCTTCTGAAAGCAGAATGGCATCTCACAGGCTCACAGACAGCCGCCACTGGGGTCCTGCCCCACCTGAGTGTATGTCTCCTCATCCGGTGGGGACAACAAGCCTCTTGGATGTGCGCTTTTTAATTTAATTTAATTTGTTTGTTTTCTGTCTTTGTAGGGCTGCACCCTGGAGGTTCCTAATTTGCGCTGCAGCTGCCAGCCTACACCACAGACCCAGCAACATGAGATTCAAGCTGAGTCTTCGATATACACCACAGCTCATGGCAATGCTGGATCCTTAACCCACTGAGTGAGGCCAGGCATGGAACCAGTGTCCTCATGGATGCTAGGTGGGTTCGTTAACTGTTGAGCCATGACGGGAACTCCAGATATGCATTCTTGTTCCCATTTTATAGGCAGGAAGACTGATAGAGCCCTGGCATGGCTGGCAGCAGCTCTGCCCTTTACACCTGCTGTCTGAGCGGTTTGAGGCACAAACCTGCAACCTGGGCAGGGACAGAGACCAAGAAAGAAAGATGGACGTGATGGAGCGGCAGAGGGGGAAGACCTTCACAGAAAAGAGGAGAAAGTCGAGGCCAGGGATGCTTGCCTTCCTGTACCTCCTGGGGTCCTTGCGCCTCCTGCCCCAGCCCTGCAATCCTCCGTGTCCCCCTAGTACGCAGGGCAACCCCCCCCCACACACACACACATATGCACAGGGCAGGCACTGCCTAGCGTCTCGCCAGAGACAGGATGGCAGCCAGGCAGTGCCCATGCAGAGCTGATGGTTCTGCTGGGCTGCCTGGAGATGATTCAGGGCCACCCTTGCCGCTCCCAGAGGAAACACTGGCTACTTAAACCTGACAGGGGGGTTGAGGGATTGCTACTCTATTTTTACACATTTATTTCTTTGCATTTCCAACAAGCTGGGACAGCTCACCTTCAGAACCACCTTGGGAAGCAGAAAGATGGCAATTTCCATTAAAAAAAAAAAACAACAAAAACTCTTCCCCGGGGAAGAGGCTGGATGTTACCTCTGCCCCTGTCAAGCCCGGGGTCACTGACAGGTGGTCCCTGGGCAAAACCAGACCACAGGGGTGCCTGTTAGGGCCATGTGGTGTTTAAAAAATACTCTATTTGGTTGACAGTATTTCAAAATTGGGAGATTTTATGTTAAAATCTAGAATAGCCTCTTAAGAAATTACGAAGTGGAGTCACTATAGTTGGTGGGAGTGGGGGTTTATACTGAGTCGTAGGGTGATAGCTGTGCCTGGAGACAGGACACAGGGGCACTTGGTTCCCAGGCCACCCTTGCTGCCGCCCTCACTGCCTACTTGGCCCCTTAAAGTATCAGTGTCCCTTCCCCCAACCCCCAACCCAATAATTCCCCCAAACAGCGACCCCTCCTGATGTTCTCTGTTGGAGGGGGAGAGTGCAAGGCTGCCGTCAGCTGGGGCCTCCTGGGGTACTTCTTCTGGCTGCTTTTGCCGATCAAGCACAGCTTTAACTAAACTGTACGTCACATGTCCATTAAAAACAACAATGTATGGAGTTCCTGTCGCGGCACAGTGAAAACAAATCCGACTGGTATCTTTTTCATGGGCAACTGCAGAGATTTTAGTTCTTGGAATTCCCTGTGCTGGAGGGACCCTTCTAGATGGCAGCTGGGGCTCTTTTTGCTCATGTCTCCGGCAAAAGACACCACAACAGGAAGCTTCCAAAAGCTGTCCCTAGCTTTAGAGTCTCTCCAGGGGATGGGACAGAATCCCTCACAGAGTTAATCAACAACCCATGGAGAGGGCAGAATAAGGGGAAGCAGAATTGCATCCAGGGAATCCTGAAGCACCCGAAGCACCTGCTCTCCAGGGGAATAAGTGGGTCACAGCAGCCAGGTTCACCAACGGCCCCTGGATCACAGGGCCCTGCCCGCAGTCCGCTGCCCTTGCAGCTGGTGGTGGGGTGGGGTACATGCACAGCCCTTCACAGTGATCAACCTCCACCCCCTCCAGCAGCCTTCTGATCCCCATGGCAACAAGAAGGAGCCTCACCACCCTCATTACTGTCCCCATTTTAGCATCAAGGGACCCCAGGACCAGAAAGATGTAGTGATTCAGACAAGTCACACTGCAGAGGAGGGGCTGGTATGCAGCCCGAGTCATAGCATCCAAAATTGTTAACGTGCCCCAGAGTGGCCACTGTACTTCACCGGCACCAAGCGGTGGCGTGGAGACGTCTGAATTCACAGAAACAAGCACATTTAGGCAGTTCCTGTCGTGACTCAGTGGTTAACAAACCTGACTAGTATCCATAAGGACGGGGGTTTGATCCCTGGCCTCGCTCAGTGAGTTAAGAATCCGGTGTTACCGTGAGCTGTGGTGTAGGTCGCAGATGCGGCTTGGATCCCGTGTTGCTGTGGCTGTGGTGTAGGCTGGCAGCTACAGCTCCGATTAGATCCCTAGCCTGGGAACCTCCATATGCCGTGGGCGTGGCCCTAAAAATACAAAAAAAAAAAAAAGAAAAGACACAAGCATGTTTATTCTGGAGAAGAGAAACTGCAGTGTCCCAAGTCTATAAGTGCTGTGTGAGCACCATGTGGCAAGTGTCAGCTCTACAGGTCCAAGGGTAACTGGATGTTTGTTGTCCCTGTGCAAACCCCAACCCAGGCCTTTGCTGCATTGGCCTCCTCTGGCTGCTCTTACTGCTGCTGCTGCTCCTTCCCAAATTGAGCCCTTCCACCAGGCCCAGCAGGAGCCCCCCAAAAGGTCCAGAGGGAAGGAGGCCTGCAGCCCTTGTTGCCGGAGCCCCACTGCCTCCGTATCAGACTTGGATGCGTTTGGCTCCCATCTGCCTCCCGCACGGGGCTAGCTGAACACCCACAAGGGGAGGAGGTGCACGGATCCTGGAGAAGCTACCACTCAGTGATGGGGAAGAGTGCTGTCCCCTCTCCCTGGAATGATCTTCCCTCCTTCCTCATTGGACCTACTCCCTGTCACCCTCCAGGTGTCAGCTGAAATGGCCCCTGCTCAGGGGAACTTGCTTCATTTCATCCTAAATTAAAATAGGCTCTCCCTTGGAGTTCTGGTTGTGGCTCAGTGGGTTAAGAACCCACCATCCTGTCCATAAGGATGCAGGTTCGATCCCTGGCCTCGCTCAGTGGGTTATGGATCCCGTGTTGCCTCAAGCTGTGGTGTAGGTCGCAGACGCGGCTTGGGTCTGGTGTTGCTGTGGCTGTGGCGTAGGCTGGCAGCTGCAGCTCTGATTTGAACCCTAGCCTGGGAACTTCCATATATCACAGGTGCAGCCTTAAAAAGACAAAAAAGAAAAAGAAATAAATAAAATAGGCTCTACTCTCCCATACTGGCTCCCTGAGAGCATCCTCTTTTCTCTGTTATGGAATGCACCACCACTTGCAGCTCGAGTCTCACTTGTGAATTTGCCTGGGCATTAACTGTCTTCTCCCCAGTGGGCAGAGGCCACCCCCCCCCCAGAAGCCAGCGACCAACGGTCTGGTGTGCCTCGGTTTCCCCAGGAACCACGGGCTGTGAGGGGCAGGGAGGGAGCACAGGGCCAGTGGTGAGGAGGCAAGGGTCCCCTTGGAAGCTGGGAGCTGGGCTGGAAGGAGAGGCAAGTATAGCGGGGCCAGGAAGCCCAGGCTGGGGTGGGGGGAGCAGGGAGCAGGAGCAAAAAGTGAGGTGACTGGTGGAGGAAGAGGAGCTGGCACAAAATCCTGCTGTAAATTACTTATACCAGGCGTGACTAAAACAAAATGACCCAGCAAGAGTTAGAACAAATGGGGCAAAGAAAGTGGTACCATGTAATTGCCAACACCAAGAAACCAGGTGGAACGATGTTTACGAGATAAAATATAATCCAGGGCATTAAAGGGACAAACTGATAACAATTCATTGAGAAAATATAAAAGATGTGAGACTTTATTCACCTAACAGAGCTTCAACCTGATACAAGGAGAAGCAGGCAAAGCCACCGTTCGTCTACATGCATTAATTATAGTAGTATTATTTATTAGAATGCATTTATTCTAGAAAACAACAGATGAGTTAGAGCAAACATTAGGGAGGGCTGTAGAGAATTTGAATTACTAAAACAACCTAAAGTTGAAGCACACCCAGAACAAGGTCCAAATCTGACTGTACATCAGGACAAAAAGAAAACTCAAAAATCATGTCCACACCTCTATCACAGAAAAAACTCAGAGAAAACAAGAAAGAAAGCCCTTAAGCCCTACACACCAGAAATTAAAAATACAGTTCTAATAAGCCTAGACTAAATAGAGAACATAAATTCTAATTGTTGGCTCAAGTAGAAGACCTGAATAAACCTTAGGAGAAATTGAAAAAGCAGTCCAAGGGAAAAAAAAAAAAAACTCAGAAGGATTTTATGGAAGGGTTTTACCAAACCTACAAGGAATAAGTTTATCCTCATCTTACATAGAGTCAGTGCGCAAAGATCAATACTTTTCTTGTACATAAAGTAACCAGCTAGGAAGGAGAATGGGGAAAAAAGGGCTTATCAACTCTGCCAACAAACCCCACAAAATGTGCAGGAACAAACAAAAATAATCCATGTATACAGACCACACAAAGAGTAATATAATATAGTCAAAGCTCTCCCAACAAAACAAAAGAGGACTTCAGTAAATGGAGACACAACAACACTCTCCTGGAATGCAAGCTGGTTCTCCTCCAGATCAATCTATAAAGTTAACACAGTCTCCCTCCCAACACTGGATTCAAATCCAACAGAATAATTCCAAAATTCCACTGGAAGATGCCATATGAGAGACTAGCCAGAAAGATAGTGGGAAAGGATGCTAAGAAGGGCATACTTACCTTTCCAGTGCACAGAACACGTACAAAATACCATTTATTAGATCACAGTGGTTCGAGCGTCATGAAAGACAGATGAGCAGAACAGAACAGCAAGTCTGAAGAGGGAGCCAAGCACATGAAGGGGCCTCTGGGTAAAAATGGCACATTGAACACACACATCTGATTGTGCTCCTCCCTGGGATCCCATTACAACTTTAGTCAACGGAGTCTTTTCTTGTTAAATCACAAGCCTACAAGGACAGGAAGAGTAGGAGAGGAAAACATAACGACAGAACCTTTGGAGGCTGGAAAGCAGATGGCCACGTGGTGATGGACTTTGTGTATCTAAAAAGCTGGCTAAGACTCTTCCAGAGCCAAGGCTCTTGGAGTCTGCATCGCGGACTCCTCTGAGGGCACCCAGTACCTTGGGAAGTGGGCTAAAGGGTGGACTGAAATAAGTAGGACTAGTTGATACCAATGTCAAAGGCCCTCCACATACCCTGTGCCCTAGTAACAGCCCAGTAACTAGCACTGCACTGGTCTGGACACTCGTTCTCTCTCAAAATGCTGGAAAAGAGGGTCTCTGGGATGTGTGCTGCAGGCCCCAGATGTAGTTGAGAGTGTAGGTACCAGGCTAAAAACAGGAGGATGAAATGCATGCTGAGACACCAGCCTGCATCTACAATTCACTCCTAGAACGCTGGTGGTCAAGGCTTTCCCCTCCTCCAGGCAGGAAATTGGGAGGAGGTGTCTCCAGGGAATCTGAGCAAACAGAGACCAAAGGGCAATATCACTGACCTCCTGCATTGAGCTCCCAGTCACCTCTTTTGTTGCCCGACTTTGCACATGAGCAGCCAGCCAAGGATCAGCAGCTCTTCGGGGTTAAGCCCCAGACACAACACCAGAGGCCCAGGTGAAGTCCAAGAGTCAAAATGAGGGCAACAGAGATTACCTGGGAAGGTGTGGAAGCATATCATGAGTCACCCCTGAGAGCCCAAAGAAAAAACTGCACCCTCTAAACAAGAACAAAATGGGAATGAGCAAAAGGGTTCGTTGAAATTAAAACCATTTCAGCCAAAATAATAAACTCAGAGGAAGGACTGGGAAGATAAAGTTGACTCATCTCCCAGAGAGTAAAACAGTAAGACTAAGAGACTTGAACCATCAAGAAAAAGGATAAGAAAATTGGAAGCTAGACCAGAGGCGTATCATCCATATAACTGATGCTCCAAACAGAGAGGAGAGAAAACAGAGAGGAAAGAATCAAGGAAATTATTCAAGAAAATGTCCTACAACTGAAAGGTGCTTCCAGCCTGAAAGGGCTCAGCTAGCATCCAACATAGTAGATGAAAACAGATCTGCACCACGGCAGCCCCATGACATTTCAGAAGACAGGGAAGATCCTACAAACTCCACGGAGAATCAAAAGAGGCTGGGGGAAGCAGTTACAGAAGACGTCATAAAGGATTGGAGGCACAGTGGCTTGAGAAGTCCCCAAACCAGCATTTGGATTAGGAAAACACGGAGCAAAGCCTTCAAAATTTCTATGCCCAGTCAAGTTCTCCATCGAGGGTGAAAGACATTTCCAGATAAGTTCTCTGAATTTTTTATCTGTTCAGCAGCTCTTCGAAGCTACTGAAGGATGTGATCCTTCAAGACACAAGAGGCAACCAAGAAAGTAGAAGACGGGGGATACAGGGAGCAGGACATCCAACACGAGAGATGAGGAGGAATCCCCTGGAGGATGGAGGAGAGGGATCCCAAGGTGATCCCAAGCTCTGCAGAACTGAAGGGCAGCTGGGCCACTCTGCAGCAGGGTGACCCAGCACACAGCCCG